>NC_059128.1:37863027-40363027 GCF_020740605.2 Lemur catta
TGAAAATCTTCTGGAAAGGATTCCCCACTCTAGATGTTATTCAGAACATTTGTGATTCATGGTAGGAGGTCAAAATGTCAACCTTAACAGGAGTTTGGAAGAAGTTGATTTCAACTCTCATGGATGACTTTTCAGGGGTTCAAGACTTCAGTGGAGGAAGTAACTGTAGATGTGGTAGAAATGGGAAGAGAACTGGAATTAGAAGTGGAGCCTAAATTGCTGCAATCTCATGAAAAAACCTTGAACAGATGAGGACTTGCTTCTAAAGAATGAGCAAAGAAAATGGTTTCTCGAGATGGCATCGGCTCCTAGTGAAGATGCTGTGAACATTGTTGAAATGACAACAAAGGATTCAGAATATTCTACAAACTTAGTTAATAAAGCAGCAGCAGGGTTTGAGAAGACTGACTCCAATTTTGAAATAAGTTCTACTGTGGGTAACATTCTATCAAACAGTGTTGCATGATACAGAGAAATCTTTTGTGAAAGGAAGAATCAATTTATGCAGCAAACTTCATTGTTGTCTTATCTTTAAAAATTGCCATGGCCACCCCCAACCTTCAGCAACCACTACCCTTATCAGTCAGCAACCAGCAACGCCGAGGCAAGATTGAAAGGTTATGACTTGCTAAAGGCTCATGGTGGTAGCATTTTTTGTTAGCAATAATGTATTTTTATGTTTGGTTTTTTTTTTGAGACAGAGTCTCACTCTGTTGCCCGGGCTAGAGTGAGTGCTGTGACATCAGCCTAGCTCACAGCAACCTCAAACTCCTGGGCTCAAGCGATCCTCCTGTCTCAGCCTCCCGAGTAGCTGGGACTACAGACATGTGCCACCATGCCTGGCTAATTTTTTCTGTATATATTTTTAGTTGTCCATATAATTTCTTTCTATTTTTAGTAGAGATGGGGTCTTGCTCTTGCTCAGGCTGGCCTTGAACTCCTGAGCTCAAATGATCCACCCGCCTCGGCCTCCCAGAGTGCTAGGATTACAGGCGTGAGCCACCACGCCAAGCTAATAATGTCTTTTTAAATGATAAGTTCTTAAAAGGTATGTACTTTTTTTAGACATGTGTATTATTGTGTACTTAATAAACTATAGTGTAAACATAACTTTTATATGCACTGAGAAACAAAAACATTCATTTAAGTAGCTTTATTGCTATATTAGCTTTATCGTGGTGGTCTGGAACCCAACTTGGAATTTCTCTTAGGTATGACTGTATTTGACCACTCCCCCTAGTGGTGGTCAGTAAATATTCTTGGATTTGACTTACTTCTCCCAGCAATCCTCTATTGGCAGCCGTCTCCAACCTTTTTGGCACCAGAGACCAGTTTCATGGAAGACAATTTTTCCATGCATGGCGGATAGGGGATTGAGGGGGAGGTGGTGGAGCTCTGTGGCCAGTCCCTAGACGCATTTATTGAAGATGATACAAGATACAAGAAACGTTGCACATAGGACAATGACACCTCAGTCCCCTTCAAGCGGCACCTTGGGACCTCACACAGTTGTCCCAGCATCTCTTAACCTAACCTGTACATGTTCAACATTCTCAGGTGTTCTGCTTGTTGCAGGCCTTCCAGAACATGGATCACTTTCCACAGATTCTCAATCATCTTTGAAATATTTGTGCCACACTTTTATTTGTGCTGCACTTATTCCATCGTCCCCGAAAGCCTTCACAAGTATCTGAATAGTTTCCTCACAGGAATGTTCAAGCTTAATGCAAAATTTCATGCAGATTCGTTGCTCTACTGGCTCAGTCATTTTGAATGCGACAGCCACACAGTACACGTGCTCACTCAATGGCATCTAGCGCCCCTCTGACTAGCACAGTGAGGGCGTCATTGTTCACGCATGCTCATTCCAGCCCGCTCTCCTTGGCTGTCTGGTCACATCAGTGTCGCCCTAACCATTCTCTTTATATTAACAATGGGTGGATACTTTCCGGACAGACCTCATACTTCTGCAGGTAGTGAATTGATCTGGGATAGGGTCACAGCTTTAAATAAATTGAATTCAGCCCTGATTAGCTCAACCCTCAGTTGCCTGCATTGCTGCCTCTAGGAGCTGAATCTCTGATATTGTCAGTATTTGAGCTGGGAGTTTCTTGAGCTGCAGTTCCTGGTAGCTTTGGTTAACTCTTGGGCTCGACTGTGGCAGGACCCCGAATCTGAGCATAGTGGGAACATGTAACGACGTGATTTCTCCTGCGTTGCAGCTGCTCGTCCCGCTGCTGCTTTCTCAGCAAAGTCCTGGGAGCATGATAAAATGTCAGGCCAACAGACTGATTTTTTTATGTTTATGCCTCTTCCAAAGGCCGATTTTGTTGAGCTTCCAGGTATCGAGGTGGTTAATTAGTACAACAGGACACACTGAAAATAGCAAAGATCTTTCTCTTACTGTGATAGTGTAAGCAAGAGACAAAATAGGTGTTGGCTCCTCAGTATTCCATTTTTTGTGGGAGATGTTGTGTGGGTATGAGTGAAGGAAAGCAAGAAGTCAAGGGTTACTAAAGCTTTTCAGCATGGATAAATTCTACCCTAATTACCACTTTATTACACTTGGTTCCCATGTAAGTAATGATGATAATAGCAGATTACATTGCCTAGGAGAGGAGACATAAAGGGCTTTGAAATAAGTGTCAGATCTTCCTTTCTCTCCCAAGTGGTAGACAGATACCAGCTCTTGCCAGACTGCTACCATCAACAGATTGAGCTGATGAGTTTGTAGCAAGAAAACTTGGAGGGATGAAGTGTAAGAATTACCCCCATCGTTTATGATCTCTGGGCATATGGCTAGGAACAGGAAGAGAGAAAACATTGTGCCTACTGACATTTGCCAGTCCTACAACAAGTTTTGATTGAAAAAATCCATTACTATTCCCTCTTTTCAGATGTATATTCATGTTACCACCTTAATATAAGAAAAACATTTTTCCTTTTCTAAAAAAAAAAAAAGCGCATGCCCTCATTATTGGGAGTATTAAATCATTGAGAGACACTGAAGTCAGCTAAGTCCCGTTAGGCAAGCACAGGAATCACACTAGCCCAAATGCGGTGTGTGAAGTTCGTTACTTAATCAGGCACCTTCCAAACACAGTGTCTTCTAATTTCTTAGATATTATCTTCAACTGTGCGTTTAGCTTTTGAGGTGGTTTGACTTACCAACAAAAGTCTCCTGATACTTTAGAGAAACTACTTTCTAAAAAGGAAGGCTGAATTTAAGAAGAGGGTCTTGAAAGCAAAGATTAACACGTTCTTGACTAAACATTCCAAGCGCAGTTGTGGAATTATAGAGCTGTCCATCTTGGGCATTTAAAAGGGCAACAGAGACCTGGACCCCTTTCATCTTTGAAGGCTCTAGTTTATTAAAAAAATTTTTAAATGCCAAATAGAGTTATAACAGCTGAAATATAATATGTATACATGTAATGAATTGATACGTCTAATGAAAAATATGGTACAATATAATTATGCTCTTTAAAAGATAATTATAACATCCATAAAAATTATTTATTCATAACATGTGATGAGCCTGGGCAGTCAGTTAATAGGACACAAGCCTAAAAAAAGTCTTCATCTTTCGGAGTCATCAGTATATCCCATTTGGAGAGCCACATCTGAGGCCCTTCCGACATCCTTCAGGTCTCCACCTGGACAGGAGTGGGCTCAACTCAACTGACCCAAGAAATTAAGTCAAAAATAGACCTTGGACTTAATTGTGGCAAATGGTGATATTATTTCTCAGAAACTCCTTCCCCCTCCTGCCAACTCTCTTTCTAAGTGACATTTTTTTTGATGGTGTATTTTAAGTGTTTATGACTTAGGAAGTTATATACCGTGGTTTTTTGTGGGAGTGACCCAGAATGTTTATCCTTCGCAGGAACTTCCTTCGAGTCTGTAGCACGAGCCTCGCTGAAGAAGAACCTCTGCAACAGTGTGAACTGAGTCCATGTCCAAGAGCACTGGCCCTGGAGATTTGGGCTCAAGTTCTGTTCCACCAAGACTAGTTAAGTGACTTTAAGACATTACGAAGCACTCTGAGCCTTCATTTCAACTGTAGAGTAGGTATAATAATTGTCCCTATCTCATAGTGGTCTGAAGGTTCAATGAGTTGCCATGAGGAAAGCACTAGTGTGCTGCCGGACATCTGTCAGGCGTTCAGTAAGTGTTCATCATTGTTACTGTTATTCTTTTCCCTGATTGACACTCAAATTTCCAGCAACATAGATCTATGTAGAAGATACAAAATACATTCAAAACATACATTTTAAGGCTCCTTTTTGATATTTTAAAATGTTTCAGATGTTTTACTAATTTTAAAGCGGGATGGTGGCACTCATTACTGTGCTAGGCTATGAAACGTGCACTAGCCCTTATGTAGTGCTAAGACTTGGCCTCTAGATGTCAGTATGAACTCAACCGATTGAGGCAGTTACTCTGGACTAGTAGGATGGTTAAAGCTCTCTACGTTTGTATATTAAATAACATTGCATATGCACAATAATCATTCTTTGATTTTAAAAAGGTAATAAATAGATGAGCTTCTTTGACTTTGGAAGACATTGCACCATAAAGCTGGTATGAAAAATATGCAACAAGTATGTGAATCTGGAAATAGCATTGTAAGAAAGTTGGACATCTTTACTACAAATGAAAACACAGAAAGAATGTTAAGTTTAACAATTGCTCTTGGAATTAAATTATTATTTACATGATTATGGTAGCTAGCCTATGAGCAGGCTGAAGATGGATTTTCAAACGCTCTTGACTTAAAAGTACTGAGTTATGGAATCCACTTTCTCTCTGTCTTTCCTCTCCATATCCTAACATATGTACAACTGAAAACACTGATTTAAAAACTGGCAGACTGCCTTCCAAAGTGGCTGTACCATTTTGCATTCCCACCATCAATTAATAGAAGTTCCTGTTGTTCCACATCCTCATCAGCATTTGGGGTTGGCAATGTTTGGAATTTTTGCCTTAGTGGTATCTCATTGTTATTTTAATTTGCAATTCCCTAATGACATGTGATGTTGAGCATCTTTTTATATGCTTATTTATAATCTGTATATCTTCTTTGGCAAGGTATCTGTTCAGATCTTCTACCCCTTTAAAAAATTGGGTTGTTTACTAATGTTGACTTTTAAGAGTTCTTTGTATATTTTGGATATAATTCCTTTATTGGATATGTATTTTGCAAATATTCTCTCTCACTCTATGGCTTATCTTTTCATTCTCTTAACAGTGTCTTCTACAGAGGAGTTTTATTTTTTTTTATTTTTTGAGACAGAGTCTTGTTCTGTTGCCCGGGCTAGAGTGCTATGGCATTCAGCCCAGCTCACAGTAACCACCAGATCCTCGGCTCAAGAAATTCTTCTGCCTCCCGAGTAGCTGGGACTACAGGCATGTGCCACCATGCCTGGCTAATTTCTTCTATATAGATTTTTAGTTGTCTGGATAATTTCTTTCTATTTTTCATAGAGACAGGGTCTTGCTGTTGCTCAGGCTGGTCTCGAACTCCTGACCTTGAGCGATCCATCTGCCTTGGCCTCCCAGAGTGCTAGGATTACAGGCTTGAGCCACTGCACCCGGCCTGCAGAGAAGTTTTTAATTTTAATGAAGTACAATGTATCCATTTTTTTCCTACATGGATTGTGCTTTGGGTGTTGTATATGGAAATCACCAAACTCAAGATCAGCTAGATTTTCTCAAATTATCTTCTAGTTTTATTGTTTTGCATTTTACATTTAGGTTTATGAACTATTTTGAGTTAAATTTTTGGTGAAAAATGTAAGGTCTAAGTTTCTTTTCTTTTCTTTTTTTTTTTTTGTTTATTTACATATGGATGTCCAGTTGTTCCAGATAGACAGCAGCACTTTAATAGTGGAGGACTTCAATACCCCATTCACAGCACTAGATAGATCTTCAAGACAGAAAAGTCAACAAAGAAACATTTGAGGTAAGCAAAAAGAACAAATCTGGAGGCATCACTTTACCAGACTTCATGCTATACTACAAGGCCATAGTACTCAAAACAGCATAGTACTGGCACAAAAACAGAGACATAGACCAATGGATCAGAATAGAGAACCCAGAAATAAAACCATCCATACAACCAACTGATCTTTGACAAAACAGACAATAATATACACTGGGGCAAAGAATCCTTATTCACTAAATGGTGCTGGGAAAATTGGATAGCCACACACAGAAGAATGAAACAGGATCCATATCTCGTACCACTCATAAAAATTAATTCAAGATAGATAAAAGACTTAAATCTAAAGCATGAAACCATAAGAATTCTAGAAGAAAATGTTAGAAAAACTCTTCTAGATATTGGCCTAGGCAAAGAATTTATGAAGAAGACCCCAATGGCAATCACAGCAACAACAAAAATAAATAAATGGCACTTGATCAAATTAAAAAGCTTTGCATAGCTAAGGACATAATCAACAGAGCAAATAGACAACCTACAGAATGAGAGAAAATATTCACAAGCTATCCATCCAATAAGGGCTAATAACCAGAATCTACAACGAACTCAAACAAACCAGTAAGGAAAAACCAAACAATCCCATTAACAAGTGGGCAAAAGACATGAACAGAAGCTTTTCAAAAGAAGATAGACAAATGGCCTACACACTTACAACAAAATGTTCAACATCACTAATCATCAGGGAAATGCAAATCAAAACCACAATGAGATATCATCCTATCCCAGTTAGAATGGCTTTTATTAAACAGTCCAAAAACAACAGATGCTGCCATGGATCCAGAGAGAAAGGAATGCTTATACACTGTTGATGGGACTGCAAATTAATACAACCTCTATGGAAAACAGTATGGAGGTTCTTCAAAGAACTAAAAGTGGACTTACCATTCGATCCAGCAATCCCACTACAGGGTATTTCCTAAAGGAAAAGAAGTCATTTTTATAAAAAAAAGATACCTGTGTGTGAATGTTATTGCAGCACAATTTACGATTGCAAAGATGTGGAATCAACCCAAGTGCTCATCAATACATGAGGGGATTAACAAAATGTGGTATATGTACACTGTGGAATACTATGCAGCCACAAAGAAGGATGAATTAAGGACTTTTGCAATAATTTGGATAGACCTGGAGACCCTTCTCCTAACTGAAGTATCTAAATAATAGAAAAACAAACACCATATGTACTTGCTATTAAATTGGAACCTACCGATGAGCACACATGTGTACAGAGGGAAGTCAAACATGGTGGACATCAAGCAGTGGGGAGGAGGGGGAAATAGGCAAAAACCTAGCTAACAGGTACAGTGAACACTGGGTGATGGGCACACTTATAACTCTGACTTAAGTATAACAAAATTGATATATGTAACCAAAAACATTTGTACACCCATAATATTTTGAAATAAAAAATTACTTAATTTATTATTTATTATTTCTAACAGCTATGGAGAAAATATATCAAGAATGCCATGATGGCTCATAGTAAGAGTACCTGATTTATTCTTGCACAAATATCACACTTTTAATTACTGAAGTTTTCTGAATTTTAATATCTAATAATCTAATATTCCTTCCCTAACTCAGTGCAATTATTGCCTGTTTATTCTTTCAGGTGAAAGTAGGAATCATTTTTTTTCAATTTATGAAAATATCACATTGAATTAAATAACATTAAATAGAGCAATCAATTGTAAAGAATTGACACCTTTAATGTATTCTATCCAAGTTTTCTTTTATAATTTGCCATAACATTTTAGAATTTGATAGTTTTCCCCAAATACATTGTTCAATTTTATTAAGGTTGTTTATAGGCATTTCATATTTTTCCTGCTATTTTAATCAGGATCCCAGTTTTCATTATATTTTATAATTTGTTTTTAATGTTATAAAAACAAGCTATTGATTTTATGTATTTATTATGTATTCAGCCACTTTACTGAGCTCATTAATTCTTTTTTTTCTTTTAATTTTACTCCTTTGGGTCTTCTATAGATGCATTCTTATCTGCAAATAATAATAACTTTTTCCTCCTTAACAATACTTAGGCCTCCTTCCTTTCTATCCTATTTTTATCAAATTGGTCACAATGTGCAAAATAAATAAATAAATAATGGTGGGAAAAAAGACTATATATGATATGATTCTATAGAATATATTATTGCATTTATATGAAATTTTAAAAAACACAAAATTATAGCAACTAAAAGTGGATCAGTGGTTGCTTGTGGATCAGTGGGTCTAGTGGCAGTGGTGGTGATTTTTTTTTTTACTTTAATTTTTTGTTCATTTTTGAGACAGAGTCTGCTCTGTTGCCCCAACTAGAGTACAATGGTGTCATCATAGCTCACTGCAACCTCAAACTTCTGAGCTCAAGGGATCTTCCTGCCTCAGCCTCCTGAGTAGCTGGGACAACAGGTGGTCACCACACTTGGCTAATTTTTTTACTATTTTTGGTAGAGATGGGGGTCTCGCTCTCATTCAGGCTGGTCTCAAACTCCTGATATCAAGTGATTCTCCCACCTCGGCCTCCCAGAGTGCTCCCAGGTGTGAGCCGCCATGCCCAGCCTAGTAGTCATTTTAGAAAAACCTGAGAAAGATTTTGGGGGATAATGTGTATGCTCTATATTTTGATTTTGTACATTGGTATATACATTTTCAATACACATTAAACTATACACTTAAAATAGTGCATTTTATTTTATAAAAATTATACCTCCATAAAGTTGATTTAAAAAAACTCATGAAAATCGGGAGTAAAATAAAGAAGAACATTGTAATGAATATCTATCATTACCTCCATCAAACCCCATCACTAATGGCAAAAGTCAGAAACAGGATAGAGATGCCAACTATCACCATTTGTATTTGACATCATATTGAAATCAATGAAATGAAACAAACAAAAAACCGTTATAATCAAGTTTTTCAAAAGAAAAGCCATTAGCCATAGACAATATAATTAGGACTTAGAACATATAAGAGCATACACAAACTTTTAGAATTGGTATTAATGAACAGTTAATCAGAATATATAATAATAATACTTGTTTTTTTATACTAAGTATTTCATTGTATGCTGCTGCCAGTGTATATAAAACAATTATACCCTTGTGAAATAGATGCTCATGAAAATTCAGAGAAGTAGATGTTAAGTACAGACAAAAGAAGAAGTTTGTATATCATGGCACATGTGTTATAAGGATGAGTTTTTGTACAGGCTTCAAATTTAGTTCTTTCTTGAATATTCACTGGTTCATGAGAAGTGGTTTGGGTAACCTTTAAAAGGTTCATTTTACTACAAAAAGGAACAGACTTTCTGGGGTCTGAAGAGATTTGTACTCAAAGATACTCCAGTTAGCGGAGGATCATGCAGGGCATTCTGCAGACAGAATTGTTTCAAGTCTGCAGCTGCCTGGGAAACCTTAACGTGGTTGAGCCCAGCTTCCAGCTGGAGCTGTTGAACCACTCTCTTCATAGCAGCGACGCCGGAGGAACCAGACATGGTGCGCGAAAGACAGGTATGGGTCAGTAATAGTTGTGACTGATGATGGTGATGACCATGATGATGATAAGATGTCATTCATAATACGCAACAAAACTATATGTCACCTCAGAATAATAAAATGTGTGCAAAGATGTTAATGAAAAATACTATAGATCTTTATTTAAAAACTTAGAAAAACATAAATGAAGCCCTAAATAAAAATGGAGAAATAACTTGTGTGTAAGAATACAATATCATCACATAATAATTCTCCCCAAATTAAAAAAAATTTTCATTGAGCAGAGTATATCATGGGATTTGATAAGCAGATCATGAAATTCATATAAAACAGTAAAGACATTTATTTCAGGACTTATGGCAAGGCTACTGTAATTCAAACAGAATGGAACAGAATCAAAAGCCCAGAAACATTTATGTACATGTGAGAACTTGGAATATGACATAAATAACATTAAAAATGAATGGAGAAATAATGAATCAATCAATACATTGCTCTGGAACAACTGACCTTCCATATGGAAAAATATGCAAAATTAGATCCTGCTTTACATACACACACACACACACACACACACACACACACACACACTATCTAGGTGTATTAATGATTTAAATGTACAAAAAGCAAAATTGTAAAACATTTATAAGAAAGTTTAAGGAAATGTCTTATGACATCAGATTTGGGTAAGACTGGCATAAGCTGTACAAACCCTAAAGAAAAAGAGTAATAAGAATGATTACGTTAGAATTGAATGTTCTCTATCACAAAAGATATCATAAGGAAAAGTTTAAGGACAATGTGTCTAGAACTTACAGCATGGCAATCTCTGAAAAAAGCAAAAGGAAAATAAGCCATTTTTTCTGCCATTTTATCTCCCTTTCAGAACACCTTTCTGAATTTTATGTGGAACAATGGTAAAAGAAAATTTTCAGGATCACTTCAATCAGAATACTATCAGTTTTCATACTCATCTAGTGGTTGAGTTGTACCTTGTCCCTTCTCTTGACTTTTGCCTCCTTCCACTTCCCCATCATCTGCTACCTTCTTTCTTCCCAGTCTGCATGATTTCCTTGTTCCTACTCTCATCTTCCCTGTCTGGTCCACAGCTAAAATGAAATGTTCTGTTATGGTAAACTATATTTAGCCTCAATGAAGGAAGTTATTTCTTGGGATTTTTATACTACATGACTTCTCTGCATGGATAGCAGTCTTATGACTCTGAAAATAACCATACCTTCATCTCTTACCTGCAGAAAAAGTTCAACATCTTCTTGGGTCATATTAGAATAGTTTTGCAGAAAATCAATTTTTGTATTAACTGCTAACTGCTGCTGCTGTATCTCAGTCTTTCTCCAAGGCTCAAAATATCATTGCCCCAAGCACAAGGTATATAACGTAAGCAAACAATAGTACACCCTTCTGGATTTTGCTGTTTATATCCTCCTCATACACTGGAACGAGGGTCAGAAGAATTCAAATTACTTTAATGTCCTCCCAAAAGAAACCTGATACACAAAGTGAAAGAAAATTTCCAGACATGGAATGTGACTTCCCTCTTTTTATTAACATACCTTTAGACAACTATTCAAAAGAGACCCATTCCTAAATAGTCAGGGAAGCAGAAAAATGACTCTACTTTGCTCCTGACTATAAACTTCCTTATTTAAAAAAAACGATGGATTATGCTATTTTTGGAGATAGAAAAATATGGGAGTCAAAGTTGGCCACATAACTCAGTTATTTATTCAGTCTCCCTAGAAGGAATTTTGTTATGGAGTTACATGTTGGAATATGTTCAATGAATATTTTTAGAAGAGTGAAAGTTAAAACTTTAATTTTCTGATAAAAGAGGTTGAGTTAGACCATTCACACTCTACCACTGTATAAACTTGGGCTACTTATGTATCCTTGCAGTGTTTCAGAGTTTTTGTCTATAAAATGGAGATAATAATAGCTACTTGATAGGGTTGTTATAAAGGTTAAATGAGTTAATGTATTTAAATGCTGAGAGTCAGGTCCAGCAAATAGGAAATTCCCAGCAAATCTTAGCTAGAAGCTAAAGAGGTGACCGTGTTTGTGGTAGCACCAGCAGCAGGAGAGGGAAGAAGAGTATCTAACTCTGCCTTCTGATTCCTGCCTCCTTCGCCTTGCACAGCATGGGGCAGAAAGGAAACAACATAGTTGTTAGCAAGATGGAGATTCTTCTCTTGCGGAGGTCAGATTCCAATATCAAGAAAGGTGAAACACCTGTGTGCTTCATATGTCTCTGGGACAATGCTCTGAGGCAGGGATTCCTGTCTTTAACATAGCAGCGTTCTCAACAACTTGAATCTGCCTCCTCACAGCCTCTTCCGCTTTAGAGAGCAGGGCAAATCTCAATCTCAGTAGCACTTGGGTAAACTTTCTTTCTCAGTGGGAATTTTAGAATGAAAACATGTGGCTACATGTTTTTTATGTGGTATTTAATACTTTAAGAAATTGTTACAAGAACAAGCACATTTTAAAACCAATATGCTTTAAATCAGCGGTCCCCAACCTTTTTGGCACCAGGGACCAGTTTCATGGAAGACAAATTTTCCACGGACCAGGGTTGGGGAGATGGCAAGAGATGGGGAGCGGCTGTAAATACAGGTGAAGCTTTGCTGGCTCACCTGCCGCTCACCTCCTACTGTGTGGCCTGGATCCTAACAGGCCACAGACTAGCACCAATCCGTGGCCCGGGGGTTGGGGTCTACAGCTTTAAATAACCAAAATGTACCCATAGTAAACTATACAATTAAATGGGTTATAGCCATAGTTATTAATATATGTGTGCAGTATAAAACAATACATTTAATTATGCTACCTGTAGATAGTTCAGAATAACAGTAAAACAGTACAGTCTTGCCTGAGCAGCCATTTTACTTTTAGTTTCTACCAGAATACTAGTATGCTTTTATTTATCTTTCATGCCCATGTTAAACTAACAATAAATACTGTGGCTGAAAACACAAAAGACACCTGAGTTAATCCTCCATAGTGTCTTTCTTAGCCAGGTTTCCATGGCTTCAATAAACGACTTTGACTAGGGAGCAATCAAATCCTTTCAGAACCGTTAGCAGGGCATTCAAAACAAATGCATGTTTCTTGGCAGTGTTTTACAAGAGAGTCTTCCTTGATCTGTTGGGGGTAAGGTACTACACTGGGAGAACACTCCAACATTTGGGGGTTTATTCTTTAGTAGTCACATACCACCAAGCCAAGGCTGCGCCCCACCATGCCTGTCACCAGTAACCAGGCCCCCACTCTAGTGAAGCCATTTCATAATCCTACCGCCAGACTGCAGGTTTTGCAATGATTCAAAACTGGACTATATCAGTCTGGGAATGGGCATTTTGAGCCTCTTGAAACGATCTAATCATCACTCAGCAGTTCTGTCTGGAACCTTGGGAATGGCTACTTCTACACTTTATTACCACATCCCTTTAATTGGCAGTGGCCCAGCCTCTTAACTCTGTGATTCACAATCATTCTGCATCCAAACCTTTCCAAACTGCTGCATTTTTGCTATGATCTCATTCAGCTCAACCTTCCTGTTTTATCAGTCCTCCAAGACCCTTTTCACAGCGATGATGCGGCTCCCCTCCTGTGGTCAGTAAACCTCTTCATATTTGCCCTTCAGACTACCTGCCCCTTCAGACTACTCCCTCAATACTACATCAAGGACCTGTACCTTAGCTGTGTTCTTCTCACCGTTCTCCACCTGCTGAAACGCTCTTTGGCCCCCTAGACACGGATACCGGACATCATCTGTGGTAACTTCTCTGATCCTCTCTAATCAGAAATAAAGTTCTCTGCCAACTCAATTATAGTGTTTATTTGTATTATATTAGAGCAGATCTGTTAGAGAAGTTATAGTCTTCATCCTACTGAAGTTTTTCTATTTCCTTCAAACACCTAATAGTGCTTTACATCTTCAATAAATGTTTCTTAGATGTAATTGAATAATTTACATATAATTTGTATTGCTGATAAGCTTTTATGTTTTTCCCCTCTATAGTAAGATATTCAGAGGCAACATAAAACATTGTAAAAATCAAGGGCTGCAGAGTTTTACAGCACCGGGTTTGAGTCCTGGTCCAATCACTATCTGTGACCTTGGATAGGTAACTCCTATGATCCTCAGTTTGCTTATAATGTAGATTCCATCATATTCCCACATCGTCATCATTTTGGATTTAAGCATCTGCATAGAATGCCTGAAACAAGATAATTTCTCAATAGACAGCTTTTATGACAGTTATGATTAGTAACAATTATCTTTAGGCAGAAAGAGTCTTCATGGCATATATTATGGTGACTTTACTATTGTGTTTAGTTTTAAAAATGTTTATTGAGTGAATGAAAAATATGGTAATGAACACACTTGGAGCCTGAGTTTTGTCCAGAGGTTGTTCCTGGGAATTAGTCTGGGGGAAACATAGATGGGACATTTCTTCTTCTATTGAATCCCAAGGAACTAAAGGGTTCTTTGCTCTGTTAGTTTACCCTTTGCTGCTATGAAATAGAAATGAGGCAGCTACGTTGAGTGTATGAAGCAAGAACGCATCACTGAAACACTCTGGGAAACATTGGAGCTGTCCCAGGTTCCAGGTTTTTGTGAACATGAGTGACTCTGAACTTGGACCCATCACTATGGCTGTCCCCTACTGTGTAGAAGGAGGCTACAGCGTCCCCATATTCAAAAATTGCCCTAGTGCCAACAAATCACCCTGGAGGAGCAATGCAGCAAACTGCTTTTTGCACTGGCAATATTACTTGCATTGTAATGCTAGGATACACTGAAGGGTAACAGGGGTCATCTTATTGCACATGGAAGCTTCCAGATGCTTTGTATGCTAGGCAAAGAGTTGGAACTCTAAAGAAGAAACATAATAAGGTTATACTTTTTATGTCACATTATTAATAACAATAATGATAATAATAATAATAAGAAAACATTCTGGGGAATGGTCATGCTTGAAGGTGCTGACTCAGGGAGGTGGGGCGGGGGAGGGGATGGAGGTATGACTACAAGGTGAGTGCCAGGCGCACTGTCTGGAAAATGGACACGCCTGAGGCTCTGACTCAGGGGGATGGGAGGGACAGGGACGATGTATATAACCTGAGCTTTTGTACCCCCATGAAGAGCTGAAATAAAAAAAAAAAAAAAAAGCTTTGTTGAGTGCTTGCTATGTGCCCGGTACTGTTCTAAACATTTTTCATGATGGAACCTCTGTGAATCATCATAACATCCTATGAAGTACTTAATTTTAATAACCCTGAAGATGAAGAAATTGAAGCTTAGACAAATTAAATTGTCCAAGATCACAGAGCTATTGTGACCATAGTAAAATTGAGGCTCAAACTAATGTCTAATCAGCCCCCAGCTTATGTGTGTGCTTCATTGCTATTCATTCATCTATTAAATAAATATTTATTGGGCATCTATTATATGTCAATAACTGTTCTAGCACTGAGGATATAACAGTGGACAAAAAAGACAAAATTCCTGCCTCATGGAGCTTACATTCTAGTAGAGGGTTCAAATAATAAACAGATGAATGGGTAAGGTAGATAGAATGTCAGATGATGCCAAATCCCCAGATGAGAGTTGAACCAAGAAGGGAGGTAGGCGGTGTGGGGTTGGGGGCTGCTATTTTAAAGGGGGTGATTAGGGCATATCACACTGATGAGATAAAAGTTGAGCAAAGACCTAAAAGATTAAGGGAGAGAGCTGTGGGAATCTGGGGATAAGCTTTCCAGGCAGTGGAAGCAGCAAGTGCACAGTCCCTGAAACTGGAATATTTTAAATTGGTTTTAACTTGTGTGAAGAACAAGGAAGCTGCAGTAGCTGCAACAGATTTAGTGTGGAAAGAATGACATTCCTAAATATCAGGGTGCAGCTGCAAAGGAGAGAAGACATGGATACTGTGTGATCAAAAACCATTATGTAGCATATACACAATAGGTGGAGAAAATTTATACAAGAAATAAATGCACAGAGATGCATGGTGATTTACCTCCAAGGAGTTGAACTGGGAGTAGAAAGAAAGCATAGGATGCAGTTTACACTTTTCATTTAATAAATACACTTCTCTACTTAAAATTTGTATACCAAGCATGTACCTCCATTTTAGAGTCTAATTAAATAAAGGAGTGAACGTTCATATAAATGTGTGCAGATAAATGCACAAGGATATTTGTTGTTTTACTGTTTATAATAAGAAGCAATCTGGAACTTCTTTTAAAAGTGGACTATCCAAACAAGGAAATATAAAGGTAATGATAAAGTAGCTCTACATATTGACTTGGAAAGGATCATATGATCTAGGACTCAAAACACAGGAGTATGAAGATTGTGTAATTGAATACATGGGCCAATTTATTTGTCAGTACTCAAAGTTCTTTTAAAAAGTTGTTCATACAATAATAACAGAAAACAATGAAAAGTGCTTAGAATTATGGAATTGGATAAAGAAGTTATGGAGCATTCAAATGCTGAACTCTTAAACAGTCATTTGAAATTGCAGTCACAGACCTATATTTAACATGAAAATGCAACATATATTTTAAATTGATTAAAAGCAGGTTTTAAAAATGTAGGTATGGAATGATTCCCTTTTTATAAAGAGTTCTGAAAGTAAGCTGCATGAAAGGAGTGGCTTTTGTTTCAGTGCTATATTCCTTACACCTGGTTTCTAGGGCCTGGGACACACACAATTAATATATGTTGAATATTGAAATAATGAATAACAGTGTGCATCAACTCACCAAAACACAAAACCAAAAACTCCTATCTCCACATGTTAACAAAATGGTTTTTATTTCTATTCATACTTGCCTGTATTTCCTAACTTTTAAAATTAACACATCTTATAACAAAAATATTACTTTCACTTAATGTTTATTTAAAGGTTATAAGTTTCAAGGTTAAAAGTTTAGAAAATATCTGTAAACAGGAATAATTATAATTCATCATTACCTAGCTTAGGACTCAGAGGGTTGAGAGTGTACTCAGCAGGAACATCGACTTTTATTGGGTAGAAATGGCAGCTTTTGCACGCAGCAGATGAGAGGAGACTGAACAAAGAAAAGTTAAACACAAAGCAGTTTCTAAGCCTCAAGAGTCTACATGGTGCTGTTGGATCCTCGAAGGAACCCAGGGAGAAGATAGCCACATCATTTGGGAATTTGGCGTGTACCGTTACTCTTGATTTATTTTTAGATGCTGGGCTTGCAAATTGGGTAGCTGTCCTTTATGGACTAAACAGTTAGAATTCCCTAGGCATGGGCATGATTTGCACATGATTTCCTCAATTATGAATTTTGTGTTGAAAAATGATGCCTTTATTAAAATAGAAAGAACCAACTGTAGACTTGCCAGACTGCCTGAGCAGGAATAAGGCAGAGACTTTGCATTTCCACTGGGGCCAGGAAGGAAGAACAGTTGGGGCCAGGCCAAAGTTAGTTGGCAGTTTTTTTCCAGAAGGTTAAAAAAATAAAAATCTGGAGATATTCACCTTCAGCAAGAGGCTATAGGGACACCCTTTCTTAAATTTCAGACTTATGTGAGAAATTTAAGAAGATGTGGCTGGCCTTCTGTAATTACCACAACCCAAAGGGCTGTAAACTAAAATCATATAAACCCCAAGCTTTCTGGTGCTGCTTCTATTTTTTTTTTACTCAGTTTTAAATGTGTACATTTAATTAGATTTGCCATACCACAATATTTGATCATTTTTATTCTTCTAATATTTTCTTTTAGCTAAATAACTTTTTATTCTTCGTGCATGCATTTGCTGGTATTGTTTTACCCTATTTATTTATCTTTAGTTTTCATTGTCTTATTTACCTATGAAATTACATTTATTCTTTATTTTATATAACCTTATTTTAAAAAATACTTTATCTTGCCACATCATCTTGCTAATATGACCTTTTAGATAATTTCATCCTACAAAAATGTAACCACAACATTCCATTTCACCAGCATAATGTATGGGGGTCACATTTCTTTTAAATATGCACATTAAATCACTAAAATCCCACTTGGCCTCCCCTCCTGTGATACTCAGAAGTCTCAGGACACTCCGTCTTTATCTCATACAGGAATTCAGTCTCCAACCCTCATCCTCACTCACTGCCACATTCATCCATACTGAATGTAGCTGGGACTCCCAATTCCACAATGTTTGAATATAAAGCTCCTTCACCTGAAGCATCAAGTCAATTTCTACTATACCGTGCATCACCCAGAACAACTTGTGCAGACATTGTTTGCTGCCTACCTAAAAGCCTTTCACCTTTCCCTACTCTCTTGCTTGTACGTAATCTTACCCAATAGGGAAAATGGGAAGTATATAAGGGGCTTCTGAAAAAAGTTTTTCTCCATAGTAAGAAGAAATGCCTGGAGGAAAAACAACTTTCCATGTACGCTGAATGTGATCACATGTGATGCCTGGAACTACTGCAGCCATCATGAGGCAATGAGGGGAGATATTCCCAACATGCTGAGAATGGTGAGAGAAAGATTGTAAAGTGCCTGGGTTCATTGCTGCATATTGGGTTGGTAAACCAAATCTGGAACCACCTTGGTTCTGGGCTTCTCATGGGAGGTAATAAAAATATTTATTACTTAAGCCAATTTTTTTTTTGATATTGTGCCACTCATAGACAAAAGCATCCTAAGTGGGACATAATTTCCCTAGGGGAAGGTTTGTAACTGCTGGGGTCATCCTGCTGACCCTAGCTCTTTTCCACCCTCATGGTGATTTTATTTTACATACCTCAATTGCATTTTACTGCTACTTAGTTAAGCCACCATGATTCTCCCCAACAGGTTTCAGTAACTATGAATCACTGATAGGAGTCAGATGCTTGTTTCTCACCTCCTACCTATATTTGGGTTTCTTATGCAAATCTGCCTACAAATTCCTAAGCTCACAATTCTGATGGCTGGAAAAGTTCAAGATTGGGCATCTGCATCTGATGAGAGCTCAGGCTGCATCCATTCATGGCCAAAGGTGGAGAGGAGCCAGGTGAAGTGGAGAGAAAGCAAGCAAGAGACAGGGGGAGGTGCCAGCTCTCACAGAGAGTAACAGAGTGAGAACTCACTCCCAGGAATGGCATTAATCTATTCATGAGGGATCCACCCCATGACCCAGACACTTTCCACTAGGTTCCACCTCCAACACTGGGGATCAAATTTCAACCTGAGATTTGGTGGGAACAAACAAGCTGTATCTAAGCTATAGCATTCATTATATCAAATTTTCTTACAGAACAAAAATGCAAAGTTTCTCTTCTCCATACACCTGCTACACAATTACTTTCTTCATAACTACAGAAACAAATATGTTCACATAAAGAACTAGAAAACACCAAAAGACAAAAAGATGAAGATTTTAATATACCACCCAGAAATATGTTCAGTTAACATGTCAGTATATTTCTGTTGACTTTTATACAATTGAGATCATAGTGCATCTGCTATTTTGCATCCTGGTTTATTCACTTAACTTTATATTATTTTTCATCTTGCATTACCATTCTTTAAAATCATAATGCTTAATTCTGGAAAATATCATGAGGATGTACCAAAATGTATTTAATCATTCTATTATATAAAGAAAGATAATAACATAGATGTTAAGACTATGGATTTTGGAGTCAAAATCCTCTCTCCAATTTTTATTAGATATGTGACCTTGGGCAAGTTGCTTAACCTCTTGGAGGCTTGGCTTCCCTCATCTCTAAAATGGGTGTAATAATAACACTTACCTCCTAAGCTTGTTGTGAGAAACAAATAATATAAGATGGCTTACTAGGATTTGGCATAAAGTTAATATTCAATAAAGATTTATTATGAATTTTGAGGTTATTTATAATCTTCTCAAATATAAATAAAACATCTATGTCTTAAAACATCCTTGAACATAAATCATTTCCTCATTTTTTTGAATTATTTCCTATAAAGGAATTCCTGGTTAATGTCTATTCATCAGACTTTTATAAAGATGTAAAAGCAGAATATGCAGAATACATTTCCTGGGCAAAATAAGTATTTTTCATTTTAGTTATTTTTCCATCCCCCCCCCCCAACATTATCGGGTAGGTTCACCTGTTTTCCCCAAAGTTGAGCTTCCTGCCCTTAGATTGAAGTAATGAAGTTCATCCATAGATCAAAATTAACTTTTAACATAATGGGTTTATTCTGGGGACCACCCAGATGACCTGCTGAAATGGTATTTTCTTTTTCAGCTATAGATTCTCACTTTCCTTTTAGAAGAGAAATGTGATTAACAAAAATACTATTTTATCCATATAGTTATTAGAAATTCTTAAGTGCACAAGAAGTGGCTAAGGGGGTCCTTTCTGGAGGGACCCTGAATGTAGTTTCTCAGGTATAATTTTAATGAGCAATTAAGTGATCCCATCAATCGTCAATTTCGTTAGATATACTTTCATTCATTGTATATTCTGATTGATAATGTTAGCATATATTTAGCTGCCTGCTTGTCACCGTTTCGAAGAACAGAGACAACCTCTGTCCTGAATTCTTAATATTATTCCTTGAATTCTCAACCCATCATGGCAGACAATGAGAAAATAAATAATGAAAGGAATAGTGCATCTTCTGTCTTCCCTGCTCAGAAAATCCCTTCGCCAGACTCACTTCTCCTACCTACTTCTTTGAATCTTTACATTGAGTATAAGCATTATTTGGATTACATTCATAAGAGTTATTAGGCAATATTCCACTAACTCCTAGCAGTTTGAAGTCGGGGTTCTGTGACAGATGGACGTCTTTAAAAACTTGTGCGTCTCCGTAACTTAACATCTGTGCAGCTTGCTTTTGCTGCCCTCCTGTGGTTTCTCTGGATCATAACAATCCAGGCAGGCTTTTGTCCCGCTGCCTGGTCTCACCCTTTGTCATCTGCTCTCTCTGCCATTTAGTCTCCTCTTTGCTCTCATCTGCGATATCTGCAGGAATTCAGCCCCTCAATGCTCATCCAGATTCATGGATCCAATTTCCCCCCAGGACTGCAGTGTTATCCTCTGCTAGACTATCTCCCATCCGGCATTGGGGTTCCTTGCATGTGACTGAATGCTTTCTTCCTCTTTGGTGGGAAGTGGACATTCTTAGTAATGATGCATTCAGTTAAGTGATTATTAAGTGATTAAATGTGATATTCTCAATCCTTGCTCATAATATGCCCATTCATTGGGGACCAATGATCAGGCGAGGCACATCTGCCAGCAAAGCTTAGCTTGTTCAGTGTGTGTTTTACAGGCATTTCTAGGGGGCCTTTTCCCAGGAGCCTTTTATTATATTTTTTACTTTTCTCACTGTGCAATCAAATATGCCTTTTCCTGGTTCAAAGAGCCTTGTAAAGACTTTATCTCCAATCTAAGAAAGATTTCTAATTCAGAGTCATTTGCCAAAATGAAATGCCTGATCCACTTTATGGGAAATTAATCACTTAGCTTTTCCTGGCAGTTTCTCAAGTTTTTAGAAATGATTTTGTCTCTTCTCCCCATGGAAACATTCTTTTAAAATTAAAATTTTAAAATGCTTATGAGTGTTGATGCCAAATTTCATTGGAAGGCAAAACCAAAATTAACAGTGAGCTAGAAGATGGGGTGATACTGAGTTCTAGGGTTAAAAACAGTTACCTACTCACTGTCTCTTAACTCAGCACACCAGTATCTTTTTAAAAATGCAAGTAAACAATACTTCGTCCTGGATATATGACAATATACTAGTGATTTAGCTATGAGAATGCCCACTGAACTCTAGAGCTCTCTACCTCTGTGACCAGGTCCCTCAACCTCACAGTCTCTCTGTTTACTCATCTTTTTTTTTTTTTTTGAGACAGAGTTTTGCTCTGTTGCCCGGCTAGAGTGAGTGCCGTGGCATCAGCCTAGCTCACAGCAACCTCAAACTCCTGGGCTCAAGCGATCCTACTGCCTCAGCCTCCCGAGTAGCTGGGACTACAGGCATGCACCACCATGCCCGGCTAATTTTTTTCTATATATATTTTTAGTTGGCCAGATAATTTCTTTCTATTTTTAGTAGAGATGGGGTCTCGCTCTTGCTCAGGCTGGTCTCGAACTCCTGACCTCGAGTGATCCACCCGCCTCGGCCTCCCAGAGTGCTAGGATTACAGGCGTGAGCCACCGTGCCCGGCCCTATTTACTCATCTTTAAAATAGAGATAATAATACATACTTTACAGGATTGTTATGAAAAACAGATGTGTTATTTTTATATATTGTAAATCAAGATACAAATGTAAAGTATTATTATTTATGCTTTTTTTGGGGGGATAAAATTAAAAGGAAAACAATATCAAAACAGTCAACCTATAAAAATCCTTCTCTAATGAGTCCTTTATAAAACTTAAACAACTAGTATCAGATAATTTATAAAAATGTATTTTATTCTAGAGGTAGTTTCCCCTATTTACCTATCTTAAATATGAGAACATTTGTAGTGTGTATAATTTACAGTCTCTTCTATTAAAACAAAACTTCCAAACACAGATAGACCTTTGGTTATAATTCATGAAGCAATGAACTTGCATTTTGGGGAGAAAAATAGGACAATTTCAGCTTAGTTAGATATATCACAATTGATTCTGTCCAGTTCCTGAGTACAGTTGACTTGAAGGCACAAGATTGACCTGAAGCAGTCAAGATGGTCACCTTGCTAGAGAAAACATGGCAGAAAGTACATGAGCATCATCAAGGAATTAACAAATTCCTCTGCATGACTTTAAAAGCACACTCGGGAAAGGGTACCGCTCACTGAGGAATTGCTTTTCCAAGTCCAGTTGCCGCTAGCTTCAAAGTGGGGCCACTTGTTTTATCAGCCTTCATTCTGCACAACTGCCAACTTTTACTCACTCTCTTGGGGCTTAGGAAGCCTTAACTGTCATTTTTTTTTTTTTTTGAGACAGAGTCTCACTCTGTTGCCTGGGCTAGAGTGCCGTGGCATCAGCCTAGCTCACAGCAACCTCAAACTCCTGGGCTCAAGCAATCCTCCTGCCTCAGCCTCCCAAGTAGCTGGGACTATAGGCACGTGCCACCATGCCTGGCTAATTTTTCTATTTTTTTAGTTGTTTGGCTAATTTCTTTCTATTTTTAGTAGAGATGGGGCCTCACTCTTGCTCAGGCTGGTCTTGAACTCCTGAGTTCAAGCAATCCTCCCGCCTTGGCCTCCCAGAGTGCTAGGATTATAGGCATGAGCCACCGTGGCTGGCCCCTTAACTGTCATTTTAAGAGTCAAATTCTATCATGGCTTAACTTAAACATTGCAGTTATTTTTGGCACAATAGCCTATGCCAGATAATTTTTTAAAAGAAGTAGAACCCCCTTTTAAAACCAAACCCTGCATGGAACTCCAATTTATAAAAGAGTTCAGAAGCGGGAGCTGCTCCAGTTGAAGGAGTTGGGAAAGTGTTTAGATCTCTCTGATATCCTCCCAAGCCACTTCCAAAGATATGTAAGACTCTAGGAAATGCATGTTGAAAAAATTGATCTATGCCAATCTGATAATTGATTTTCTAAATAAGAAACTAGAACAAAACGCTAAAGTAACTGAAGGATTAGCTAGCAATAAGAAAAACCAGATCAGTCTCTGGAAAGCAGATGCCTGAGAAGGGGAATGAGAGAACTTTCTAGAGTGATAGTAGTGTTCTGTATCTTGACAGGGGTATGGGTCATACAGGTGTAAGCCATTGTTAAAACCAGACCGTGACTTAGGATCCATGATCTCACCATTCATGCCTCAGTAAAATAACTGAAGGCTAAAGCCGGTCTGAATCTGATTAGTTTCGATATATACTGACTCACATTCACTTAACTAGAAAGATGCCCTGTGACATCAGTTTGTTTCATCTATAAGCACATGCTATGGGACATCACTTATTTTGGGCTATAATTCCGAATCAAGTAACACAATCCAATGGCATTAGCTCAATGGTTACAAGATAATACCATTGCTTACTCTTTAGTCCCAATTGATCTTTGATGGGAGATACAGAAGGAGGTAACTGCCCTTATTAAATTGATTAATACCTTACACCACAATTGAGAGAGCTAGTACTGCAGGACCATAGAGGTCATTCCCAGAAAAATGATTCCATAAAAACACTTTAGGGTCAAAGTGAAGTGTTAATTCTCAAGTTGTACTAAGAGTTAAAAATCTCATTCCAAAATAGTGGCTCATATAGTTTTTTGTTCTTATTCACTTTTGTGAATCTGATCAAATCTAAACATTGTCTCTTCGATATGTGTGCTTGCACACACATCCACACAGGCACGTGCACACATATCCACACACATCCACACCCCAAACATTGCATGCATTTTCAGAAGCTGGCGCTCCCTGAAGCCTATCCATGAATTCCAGGTAAAGAATCTGCACTTGAAATCTTTTCTCAGGTGCAGAAAACCTCATTTGATTATTCTCAAATGAGGTTTCAAAAATCAAAAAGTAGAATAATCAAGAAGTTGGTAGAATAATCAAAAAGTTGTCTAGGGGCAATGACTTAAAGTCCTATCCTTGAGGGGATCTTTTATTGTTGAAATTTATTTTCTTCAAATTGGCTCAAGTTTATTAAAACAATATCCAAGATATTTGTAGCATTGTTTGGTTTTCAGGGCACTGGTATATAATGCCATGTGACTTACCTTGGGTCTTTTATATAACACACATCTTTTGAATTACATATTAAACTCCTATGACCCTCCCAGCAATTCTAGAAGATTTCAATCTCATTTATGGATAGGAAAACTCAAGTACAGAGATATCCAAGATGAGTTGACTAGTCAGCATCAGAAAGAAAAAGAGTCTGACTCCTCACTCCGGCACCAGTCCCTTTATTTTGACTATGTTGTCAACCAAATGTTTTAAATAAGTAAATAGCAACAAAAGCAACAACAATAGTTATCATTTGTTGAGCAGTTCCAAGCACTGAGCTAAGGATTGCTCAATAATATTCACTCCAAATCACGAATTTGGAAACGGAATTTTAAATTCTGGTTTATACCGAATGATAATTTTTAAAAAATAATGTGAGCATATCCTTTATCATCTGTTGATGATCTTAAACTGAGATTGCTACTTCCTTTTCAGTGTCCAAGTTTATATTTATGCCTGCCATTGTGTTCATACTGTGTGAAAGCCAAACAATTTCATAGCATCCCACAAAAAAATAAAGGTTTCTAGCAGTCCAAATAGAGATATGTAACAGGAGACTTAAGTGCACAGAGCATAGAGTACTTGAGAAATATACTCAATAAATGTTGGTGTTGATTGAATACTTAGTTTAGCAAATAATATTCAGCCTTTCTTCCAGAATACCAATTTGGCAGGAAATGTTATAATAAATATAAAGAAATTCTATTTCCTCTTCCAGAAATAAATGGATTAAATTCCCATTTAATGCAGATTTCAATTCCCTAGCCCTCATCCTAGCCTGTGACACCCTGTGGCTGCTTTATACCCTAGAACGAACAAAATCCTCATGCAATTTTATCTCTAGTATTTGTAAGGTCCGCCAGAGGAGGAAACTTATTTCTTTTGTTCACCTTTCTATTTTGAGTATCTAGCATGGTATCCAACATATACTGGGCTTTCAATAAATGTTTATTCAATGAATGACTGAGTAATTGAATGAAACTCTTAGAACGCGCCTTAATCTACCAATTAAACAGACATTTGAAGCATTTTTCTGGCCTCAGAACACAAATGATTTTTTTTTAAATCCTGGGTTACTTCATATGTGTGGTCTCCAGATCCCGTAACTCTTTCCCCGTGGTCATTCTAGCTTTGAAAGGACCCAGACAAAAGTCTCTCCTCACATCTTTCTCAGTCATGGAGCAGGAGAAAACACATATTCCCAGAGCCTGGAAGTCAGCACCCCTTCTCTTTCAGGAGATTAAGGAGGGAGAGTTCCAGCTGTCCAAACAGTAGAAGCAGAAGACCTCTCCTTTACCTCAAGACCTGGAGGAAATTTTTCTTTATTCTGCTCAGAAGTCTAGAAGTCCCATAGGAACACAAAATAGGATTTAAAAAGTTGGTTTCCAGGAAGATTTCTGTGGTTACAATAACCACACTGCTTGTTCTCACTTTCTGCTCCAACAGAAAGATCCCTGGGTCACATCTGAGCAAAATGTATCCATCTAGTAATGTATCCATCTAGGTAATCTTATTTTTGCCTTAGCTTGAAAATGTATCAATAATATTTCTTACTTTAATTCTCATTTAAAATAAATTTTCCAGAATGAAAAGCTCTGATTATGATTTTTCAAATTTCTACTCCAAATTCAGATTACACTACAGAACCTGCTCATACCAGAAAAAGCTTATTTATTGCTATAAAAGCCACATCATCATTAAATAATGGTGTATTTCAAAAGAGGCAGCCTAACTATATAAATCGAATGATTAATAACATCTAGCCTTCATTTCATCATAAAATAAAAAAATTATGTCAAATTTTTAGTATCCCATTATGTGCCAGAATGGCAGCTTGTATTTTCAGAAAAGGCCACAGAAATATTCCTAGTCCCACATGCCACTCCTTAACAAGCAGTGAGTCTGTTTCCCCTCCCCTTGAAATTGGGATGATCTTGGTGACTCTCTGTCTGCCTAAGTGAACAGAATGTGGTGGAAGCAACACTGCCTACTTCCAAGGCAAGGGCATAAGAATTTCATCTGGCTCTCTCTCTTGGGATGCTCACCCTTAGAATCCAGGGACAATGTGGTGAGGAAGCCCAGATCACATGGCTACATGCAGGCTACAGATTGCCCCTGCTAAAGTCTCAAATGACAGTCAGCATTGCCATGTACATAGGAGCCTTCAGGTGATTCCAGCCCTCTGGTCTTCAGGCCACCCCTGCTGAAGGTGAGTGGAACAGAAATGAGCTATTCCCACCATATCCTGCCAAAACTGAGCAAAATAAATATTGTAGTTGCTTTAGGCCACTAGGTTTGGGATTGTTTGTTATGCAACAATAGACAACTGAAATAACCAAATGCTGTTCTTACATTCAATCCTCATAATCACTGAGAGGTAAGTATTATTATCGTATTGCCAATGAATAAACAGGCGCTGTGCTAAGACCTGGAAATACGTTAATGAACATGACAGACAGGGTTCCTGTCTTTACCAAGTTTACAGGGCAGATGGATTGTGGTCATTTCTGGAGAACCACGAGCCATAAGCCAGTGAGGGCACCACTGCCCTTCACTGCACATGTGAGGACACAGGATCATGCTTTTCCCTAGATTTTGTCCTAATCTTAACATTCTCCAGCAGGAGTAAATCAAGTCATGCATCTCTCTTGACTTCAGATGCAGTGTGTATATGTACGTGACAATCGGTCATACTC
Source organism: Lemur catta (assembly GCF_020740605.2). Classification (NCBI taxonomy): domain Eukaryota; kingdom Metazoa; phylum Chordata; class Mammalia; order Primates; family Lemuridae; genus Lemur; species Lemur catta. The sequence continues at coordinate 37,889,961 of NC_059128.1, forward strand.
AATATGTGTATGTGACAACTGGTCAAAATTCATACTCGCATTAGAATTTTGTAGGCTGAATCAGGTTTTTCTTTTTTTGACTCCAGAAGCCATCATCATGAATTGTAAGTCAGGTTTTTATAGGGTCTGGTTTTTTCATCTTTATTGGAACATAACTGATAAATAGAAATTGTATATATTTAAGGTGCACAACTTGATATTTTGAGATATATATATGTGTGTGTATTGTAAAATGATCACCACAATCAAACTAGTTAACATATTGCCTCATACAGTAACTTTTTATTTTGTTGTGGGAACATTTAAGATCTACCCTCTTAGCAAATTTCAAATATATAACACAGTGTTGGTAACTATAGTCATGACACTGTACATTAGATCTAATTCCCCTGTCTGAAACTTTGTACCCTATGACCAACATCTTCCCATCTCTGCCATTCCCCAGCCTCTGGAAATACCATTCTGCTCTCTGCTTCTATGGGTCTGAATATTTTAGATTTCACAGGTAAGTGAGGTCATTCAGTATTTGTCTTTCTGTGTCTGGCTTATTACACTTAGCATAATGTCTTCCAGGTTCACCCCTGTTGTCCCAAATGGTAGATTACCCCAGTTAGGATGGCTGCTATTAAAAAGACAAAAAAATAACAGATGCTGGAAAGGATGTAGAGAAATGGGAACTCTTATACACTGTTGGTGGGAATGTAAATTAGCATACCTAGTATGGAAAGCAGTACAGATATTTCTCAAAAAACTAAACATAGAACTATCATACAATCCAGCAATCCTGGCACTGGGTAGCTATCCAAAGAAAAGGAAATCATTGTATCAAAGGGTTACCCTGACCCCCATATTAATTGCAGCACTGTTCACAATAACAAAGATATGTAATCCACCTAAATGTCCATCAATGGATGGATGAATAAAGAAAATGTGGTACATAGACACAATGGAATGTTTGGCCATAAAAAAGAATGAAATCATGTCATTTGTAGCAACATGAATGGAATTGGATGGCATTATGTTAAGTGAAAAAAGCCAGGCACAGACAGACAAATATCACATGTTCTTACTCATATTTGGGAGCTAAAAAGTTGATCTCAATGAGGTAGAGAGTAGAATGTTAAGAGATCAGAGGCTGGGATGGGTGTGCGGGGGATGAAAAGAGGTCTGTTAATGGCTGCAAACATACTGTTAGAAGAAATAAGTTCTAATTTTCAATAGCAGAGTAGGTGTCTATAGTTAACAACATGTATTGTATATTTCAAAATAGCTAGCAGAAAAGACTTGAAATGTTCCCAACATGGAGAAATGATAAATATTTGAGATGATGGATTCCACAAATACTTTGACTTGATCATTACACAATCTATGAATGTAACAAAATATCAAATGTACTCCATAAATATGTATAGATATTATGTAACAGTAAAAAAAAAAAAAATGAAAGTAAGTGAGATCCATAGTTCACAACCCTAGAAGGAGTTTTCTTCCCTTTTTTGTTCATAACCAGACTAAGCTCTTGAATGCCCTCCTTGAATTTACTTGAGAATTTTACTTACATGGGTTAGCTGTCATGGAACATAATATTACAATATTCATCATCATGGACTTGTTTCAAAATAAAAGAAATTTAAATTTTTTTTCTCACTTCAAGGTAAAAAAAAAAACTACACTTTTAATCCACCCTGTACATTTTATATGTCACAATTTATATCTTTTTATATTGCGTATCCCTTAACAAATTATTGTAGCTATTATTAATTGCTCTGTTTTTTAACCTTCATACTAAAGATAAAAATGATCACACACCACCATTACAGCATTAGAATATTCTGAGTTTGACTCTGTACTTATTTTCATCAGTGAGTTTTTTACTTTTGCATGTTTTTGTGTTACTAATTAGCATCCTTTTCTTTCAGCTTGAAGAACTCCCTATAACATTTCTTGCAAAGATAGGTCTGGTAGTGATAAACTCACTCTGTTTGTCCTGGAAAATCTTTATCTTTCCTTCATTCTAAAGGACAGCTTTATTCTTGGTTGACAGTGGTTTTTTGTTTATTTGTTTGTTTTTTCTTTAGCGCTTTGAATATATCATCCCATTCTCTCCTGGCCTGTGAGATTTTTGCTGAGAAATCCACTGCTAGTCTTATTGGAATTTCCTCATATTTTATTTGTTTCTGTGCCCTTGCTGCTTTCAGGATCCTCTCTTTGTCTTTGATTTTTGTCTGTTTGCTTATAATATGTGCTGGTGTAGTTTTGTTTGAATTGAATCTTATTAGAGAACTTTGGCCTTCCTGTACCTGGATAATTATATCCTTTTCCAGATTTAAAGTTTTCTGTTATTATTTCTTTGATAATTTTTTATCCCTTTATTCTCTCTTCTCTTTTATGAAATCTTATAACTCAAACATTTTCTCTTTTGATGCTGTTCTATATTTCTTGTATGTTTTCTTCATTACTTTTCATTCTTTTTCTTTTTTCTCCTGACTGTATTTTATTTTTCTTTTTTCTCCTGTTTTTGGGGTTACAGGTTGTTTCTTCTGCTTGATCAATTCTGCTATTGATGCTCTCTATTGCATTTTTCATTTCATTCTTTGTATTTTTCAGCCCCAGAATCTGTTTAACTTTTTCTTAATGTAATTCAATCTCTTTGTTAAATTTATCATTTTGGTCATTTATTTTTTTTACTGATTTCATTGAATTATTTTTTTCCTTGTATTTTCTTGAATTTTGCTGAGCTTTCTTAAAATACTTTTTAAAAATTATTTGTCAGTAGTTTGTATATCTCCATTTCTTTGGGGTCTGCTACTGGGAGATTATTGTGTTTTTGTGGTGGTATTTATTTATCTCTTTGGTTTTTCATGGTTCATGTTGCCTTATGTTGTTATCTGTGCATTTGAATGATTTATTCTAGTCTTTGCAGACTGGCTTTGTCTGAGAAAACCCTTCATCAGTTAGCCCATCCAGAAATTCTCTGTAGGCTGTCTGATGTGGCCTGTAGGCTAGCTTGCTATTGGAATCCTTGAGCAGGTTGACCTGGTGCCTGGGCCAGGAGCTAGATGAATCTGGTGCCTGCATTCACTGGGTTGGGCCTTGAGCCTGGGTTAACTGGGGTGGGCCTGTTGATTAGATCCACAAGGTGGGCCTAAACCTATATTCACAGGGGCTAGCCTGAAGCCTGGATCCATGGGGGCTGAGCTGGCACTGGAATGGGCCCTTAAGCCTGAGCTTACAGGGGCTGTCCAGGTTTATGAGATGAGCCAGGTATCTAGGTCCACTAGGATGGTCCTGGAGGCCAAGTTCATGGGGGCTGACATGGCATAGGGGCAGGCCTGGGGTGTGAGTCTGTGAGGGTGAGCCTGGGTCCCATGTCTGCAGGAGTGGACCTGGAACCTCAGACTGTGGGGGCTGGCCTGACACAGGGGTCTACTCTGATGGGCCTGGACCCTCGGTCTGCTGGAGCATGGGGCTGTAAGGACTAGCCTGACACTGGACAAGCCTAGTTTGTGTCTGTAGGAGTTGACATGGTGCTGGACAAGCTTGCAGCCTGAGGCTACGTGTGCCAACTTGGCACTGGGCTTGTCTGAAACCTGTGGTGGGCCTGAGCCTGGGGCTTCAGGGTCTGGCCTGTATAAAGGAATATTTTTAATAGCCAGTGGCTTTTCAGAAAGATAAAATTCTGTTTTCAACTACTAAGCACGGCTTTGCTTCTAAGAGACAAGCTTCCCTCAGTAGTGAATGGAGGCCACACACACCAAACCTCAGCAGATGATATAGCAATGATCAGTTCTCAGGAAGCCTGGATAAGCTGAGCTTCCCAGGCTAGAGTTTCCTGAGCTATTAAATCTGCATTGCTGAATATAAACGCTTTTACCTGAGGTACCCATTCTAGCCTTCCCTCACATGATAGTCTTCATTTAAATCAGACCACCTAAATGGAATAGAAATGTGACCAGCAGTCATCAGCATAGTTGAAATATTAATATAAAGCCAAAATTGAATGGCCCAAGAGATATTCACTGTTTATATTATCTGCTTCCTCATGGTATTACATGTGCATAAATAAAAGTCCTGAAGAAAGGAACAGAAGGCCAGAATGAACATCTGGACAAATGTACAACAAATCTACAGCCCATTCACCTTTTAATTTCCCTTCCTGTTCTTTGCACCAACCAATTCTAGTTCTATGGCACCGCATAGGCTTATAGAAGACAGTCATTATCTTGCTCTGCAAATTAGCTCATGTAGTGAGATTGCAGGAGATTATAAAAGTTGAATAAAGTGAAGCCAATCCAATATATATTTTTTTTACTTAAATGAGTATTTTAATGTCACTGAGAACAAAAGAGTTCCCTTTCTCTCTCCTTTTCTTACCTCTGACCATCAAGGAAGACTTAGAAATGCAATTGTAATTATAGTTTGCATTCCATCATTTCTTGGTACTCTGGAGTATACAGAAAATGAAAAGATAATGTTTTACCTTGAAAGACTGAAATGGAAAAACCTTCCTATGAATAGGATCTCTCTGGAATGTAGTGATTTGTGTGATTGCAATCACAGAGCCAGCTAAAATAGCACACGAATTCTCCAATGTCTTCCTTCTGTCAAAAGGAACATTTCCATGAAACTACCTTCACAGCTTAGAATGGCTGTCTGCTATCCAAAAAGAGCTCTAAACGACTATTAAGCAACCCATAACTTTGCCTAAATGTTGAGCAATTAGAACCATTTTCAAAGTTTTGAAAGATTGTTCTAACCTTCCCTTTCCTTTGCCAAGATTAGATAGAATCAAGAAAATAAGCAGCTTGGAGATGAATAAGACTGAAGTGTTTGGTGAAAGTCTCCTCAGAGACATAAATGAGTCGGGACTGTGTTCAAAATTAAAATACATCTGTACCTTCAGAGCAATTTTTAAAATTTTAATTATTATAATTAACTGGGGAAAATGGGATGCTATAATCACAGAACATCTCCTCTCTAAAAAAAAAAAAAAACAAAACAAACAAAACACCAAACCATCAGGTGTAGAGTTGAACTAACTCCATTTGTCTGTGTGGGGCGCACCAACGTTATGTATTCACGAAAGGTCCATAATTTTTTATTCTTTTCTCTACTTCATTCCTTATTTTATTTTCATTCTCTACACCATGATTACCTTCTGGAATATGCTTGATATGTGTCCTCATGTATGGCTATAATACAAGTACATGTTTTGTATGTATGTACTAACAATTTTTTTTTTTTGAGACAGAGTCCCGCTCTGTCACCCTGACTACAGTGCCGTGGCGTCAACCTAGCTCACAGCAACCTCAAACTCCTGGGCTCAAGCAATCCTCTGCCTCAACCTTCCAAGTAGCTGGGATTACAGGCATACACCACCATGCCTGGCTAATTTTTTTCTATATATTTTTAGTTGTCCAGCTAATTTCTTTCTATTTTTTCAGTAGAGATGGGGGTCTTGCTCTTGCTCAGGCTGGTCTCAAACTCCTGAGCTCAAACGATCTGCCCGCCTCAGCCTCCCAGAGTGCTAGGATTACAGGCGTGAGCTACCGTGCCGGGCCTCTGTATGTGTGTATTAACTTATATAATGGCATTGTGGGTATAGATATTGTTTTGTTTCTTACTTTTGGAACAACTTTATGCTTTTAAGATTTACCCCTGTTTTCCTATGTGCATTGAGCATTCTTGCTCTATAAGACAGCCAGGCCAGTTTACTCTTCCAGCAATTGTACATGAGACCTTTCTGTCTCCCCACTTTCTTATTAATATTTGATAGTGTCTTTCAATGGACATATAATGATATCTTGTTGTTTTAACAATGCTGAGATTGCTTTATATTCTTTTGCAGGAAGTTGAATACATTTTTGCTTGTATGAGGGTAGTTATATTATTTTAGGCAGCAACATGCTATTGTTCACAGTTTGCAAATGGGGAGGAGAGTGTGTATGGATGCTGAAGCAGGTATTCGGACTGATGCTGTGGATGCTCGGCTTAGACTGTTTTGTCAGTTCTCCCAATGGTTCCGTGAACTCTCAATACCCTTTAATAAACCTCTTTTTGCTCAAAATGGTTAGAGGGGATTCTGTTGTTGTCAACTAAGAAGGCTGGCTTAAATAGTAAGTGGTATAAGTGGTTACAAATCTTCAAGGAGTAAAATGGGAATCTAGAATCGGCTATTCAGATAGGTTAACTTTGAATGCAGTAAAGGATCTGGTTCCCATTACAAGCCAGGTCACTGCAGGATTTTATCAGTGGAATTTTATTTTTCCATATACATTTTTAATATATTTGATAAAAGCCCCAAACATATTCTTTTGGATTTCTTATTAAAATCATACCTAATTTATAGAATAATCTTGGGATAATTCTTATCATTACAATATTAAGTTGTTTATCAGTGAATACAGTATGGCTCTCCCTTTAAAGGCTTTCTTTTATGTCTTATAATAATGTTTTACAATTTTCTCCATAAAAGGTTTTTGGATTTTTGTTAGATTATTTCCATTTCTGGGTGATGTCCATTCTTCCTCTACTCTACTAACAATCCCGCTTTGATATTCAGGAAATTGTCTACATTTTAATTTTGATCCTTATAACCACATTATATAACCACTATAAAATAGAAAGAGAATGGCAAAAGAAGAAATAAAATATTTTATTATTTATAAATATATACTTCAGATTTTAAAAAATGCTCTTGTGGATGATGTATTTCTATTGCATTTTCTAGTCAGTTATTGCTGGTGTAAAGAAACAGTATAGGTTAAGGGAACATACTGCACTCTCTTACTAGTTCTAACAGTTTTTCAGTTTATTAAGTTTTTCTTAATGTAGATGATGTTATCATTTTCAAATAATGACTGTTTACTTTCTTCCCTTCCAACCTTTAACCTCTTAATTATTGACATATTTCATTGCCTATTACTCCAATACTATTTTGATTAGGATCAATGGTAAAGAATGTCTATTCTTGTCCCCAATCTTAAAGGGAATGCACTATAATCTTAAGAAATGTTAAAGATGCCAGGTGCAGTGGCTCATGCCTGTAATCCTAGCACTTTGGGAGGCCAAGGTGGGAAGATTGCTTGAGGCCAGGAGTTTGAAACCAGCCTGAGCAAGAGCCTGTCTCCACAAAAAATAGAAAAATTAGCCAAGTGTGGTGGCATACATCTGTAGTCCCGGTTACTTGAGAGACTGAGGCAGGAGGATTGCAGGAGCCCAGGAGTTTGAGGTTGCAGTGAGCTATGATGACTCACGCTAGCCTGGGTGACACAGTGAGATCCTGTCTCCAAAAAAAAAAAAAAGAAAAAGAAAAAGAAAGAAAAGGAAAGGAAAGGAAAGGAAAGGAAAGGAAAGGAAAGGAAAGGAAAGGAAAGGAAAGGAAAGGAGAAAAGAAATATTAAAGTATTAAAGACTTTACAATCTGGCCTCTCGTTTGCCATCAGCCCTCACCCTGGGACCTGCCCATCCCCATACTCCAGCACTCTTCTTTTCTAAGAGCTATCTCCCTCAGTTGCAATTGCTTGTCCTTAGGGTGTGGAGTGAGGGAGAGAGAAGGGAGGTGGGAGAGGGAGGGGAGGTGGGAGACGGGAGTGCAGGGCCTACACTTATTTTATCCTTTCCTACTTCCCCTGGGCTCAAAGACTGCCCTAGTCTGGGCTTTTCTTTTTGTCTCAAGTCACATCAGGGAAGGCAAAATCCATTCAGGGCTCTCCTTCTACACCCATGCTATCATTCTGTGGTTCCTTGCCCTTTCCTTTCCTGGACTATCGTTTCAGCTGGAACCTGGAACCCAGCTAACTTCTATATCTCCAGGGATTTTTCAGTTTTTCCAGTATCTTCTCAGATCTATCATTTTCCCTCTCACTTCTGTGGCATTTTCAGGATTGGGTTTAGAATAGAGATTCACAAATTCCATCAAGTAACATGTTAAATTTTTGCTATTTGTCTAAAAATGAAACAACAGAGATAAAATTTGATTGACAACGTGTCAATGCCACAACCCACATGGCCAAACTGTGAAACATTATTTATGAAATACTGTAAAAGTTGGCGTAAGACTAGAAATTGCTCATGCCTTCACATATCTTCAGTTAAAAAGAGATTTTTCTAAAAGATAGAGTCATGATCCTCAAAGATATATCCTGATCCTTTACTTAGAGTGAGAATAGCAGAGGAGGTAGTTGCAGCTGAAAAGGAAGCTGCACTGATACTCTACGTGCATATGTCTAACCTTTAGTCTGTGGAGGCTAGAGGTTGCGAGATGGGGTAAGAGAAAGGAAATGGGCAGATCATAGCACAGAAAATATTTGGCCAGAGATCTTTGCTCTTGAATAACAAAAACTGAGAGTGACCATACTCCCAGGGCAAAGGAAACAGTAGAATTGATGAGATTCTATTGCGTTTAAGACAAACCTAAAGCAAAGCTTCAGACTGTCCATCTCATGCCTTTTGCTTCTTCCCCATGCTGTTCTCTAATATGAAATTAGTACTTCTCAAAGAAAAGTACTGACATTGGGTCTGTGCATAGATATTGGATATAAGTGGAGAGAAGGAAAGGAACATAAACAAAAGACAGAATAATTTGTTATCTCAAAGCAATTACAAATAACGGTCCATTCCTCACTGTAATATAATAAAAAATAAACATTTGGTCTTTGTTCCCAGTTCCTGGCACATAGTTCCTAAAACGCTTGGAAACTCCGGAGTGTCTTTTGTGTGCTAATAAGAGGACTGGTGGTTGGGGGCCCCTAGGTAACCTCAGGATGGGGGCTGGTGGCCAAAAAAATGAAACCTTGATTAGAAGCTTGGAAATTTCCACATCCCTCCCCAAATCTGGGGAGGGTGAAAAGTTGGAGATTGAGTTAATCACCAATGGCCAAGGATTTAATCAATTTTGACTACATAATGAAACCTCCATAAAAACTCCTAAATGATGAGTTCAGAGAGCTTGCAGATTGGTAAACACATCGAGGTGCTGGGAGAGGGGCTTGCCTGGAGAGGGCATAGAAGCTCCACACCCCTTTCCCCATACTTTGCCCTATACATCTCTCTCTTCCATTTAGTTGTTCCTGAGTTGTAGTCTTTACAAAATAAACCAATGAATGCAAGTAAAGTGACTTTCTGAGTTCTGTAAGCCATTCTAGCAAATTATTGAACCTGAGGAAGGGGTCATGAGAACCCCTGATGGATAGCTGGCTGGTCAGGGGTGCGTGTGGGAACCTGACATGTGTGACTAGCGTCTGCAGTGAGGGCAGTGTGTGGGACTGAGCACATGCGGAGTCTCAGGCTAACTCCGGGGAGTTAACGTTAGGATTGAATTGCACTGTAGGACACCAGTTGGTGCCCAGAGAGTTGGAGAACTGACTGTTGATGTGGGAAAAACCCCACACATTTGGTGTCAGAAGTACTGTGAGTAAAAACAGTTCATTCTCACAGAGACTTTTGCTGTTGCTGTCCTTCAATTTATGTGACTCCAGAACTCCTCTTTCTTGCCTGATCCACATTTATTCCAAGGGAAATACCTTCCTTGCCTAGCTCCTTTCCAGGCTTATGAGCCAGCCACGAGTGCAGTGTGTCTCCCAACTGCAGGGCACGTAGCAGACTCTTGAAAGGTCCAAGTGAAGCTCACCTCCCCACCCTTCCCATCAAATTCCCTTTTGGAAGTGGAAAAGTTACCAAGTAAATATATCATATGAAAAGATAAAATATTACATGTAAAATCTGATTTTGCATAGGCAAAATAAACTAACCATAAGGATACTTATATATCGATAGGCAAATAGGTATTTTTGATAACATTTAGCATTCTTTTTAAAAACATTGTGGTAAATATATATAACATAAAAGTTGCCATTTTAACCATTTTAAGTGTACAGTTGAGTGGCATTAGACACATTTACATTGTTTTGCAACCATCACTACCATCCATTTCTAGAAATTTTCATCTTCCCAAACAGAAACTCTGTGCCCATTAAGTAAAAACATCCCATTTCTGCCTTCCTCCAGCCTCTGGCAAGCACCATTCTACCATTTGTATCTGTGAATTTGACTATTCTATGTACCTCATGTAAATGCAAGGATTTAGATTTCTTAATATGAAGTCATATTTTATAAGAGTCTACACTAACCTCTACTTTGCACACTTAACATAGTTCTTATTCTCCAAGCTGATTAGAGATAGATTTATTTTAAGTCATAACTGGCTGGATGTGATCATCTTACACTGGTTTTTTGTTGTGGTTGTTTTTCTGGGGCTGATAAACAAGTCACTCTCAGCTTTACACACACTGATACCAGTATAAAATTTACTCTGGATGGAAAAATCATAAACTAAAGTAGAAAATAAGAAAGCAGAATTATACCCAGAAAAAATAATCACAGAAAATATCTGACAAAGTTCAGTAAGTCTTTCAGAGAGTTATGTAGGTTTTAATTCAATCATTAAGTGAGTGCATCACCCAGCTTGAAACCACAGAGCTGAACACACCTTCCCGCCTGGAACAGGGGGCGAGGCATCTGGTTTTGGTTCATCACACAAGCACATGGTAATTCAGAAAAAAATATATAATCAGGTGTTTGTTCTGATTCTTGGTTTGGAAACTTTCAAAAGCCAAAATTGTTAAGAATCAGCAAGATGGTATTTCTCCGTTTTAAAACTGATTTTCTGGCCTTTCATAATAGATAATAACTTCACAGTTAAATATTGCTCCAGGATGGTCTTGTGTAATTGAACTTTGCTTAGATAAAATTCTGAAAGATGTTGTTCACTAATTATCAATTGTTTAATAAATCCTTATCATGTGTCAGGCAGTGTGCTGGGCACTGGGGTAAAAAGATACTACATCCAAATAGTTCATGGGGAAAAGATGAGAGAGAGAGAGAGAGAGAGAGAGAGAGAGAGAGAGAGAGAGAGAGAGAGAGAGAGAGAGAGAGAGAGAGAGAGAGAGAGAGGGAGAGGAAAACAGAGAGAGAGAATGAAAAAGTAATGTGGCAAAATGTTAACAGTTAAGAAATCTGGGTATAGTATAAAAGGAGTTCTTTTTACTATTAGTGCAACTTTACTGTAAGTTCAAACTTATTTTTTAAGATGCTGCAAAAAGAATACTAAAATAGAATATAAGTGATCATAAGCAGTTAATTTAGGAAGTCATGTTATAAAAGAGTCTTCCAAACTTATTTTTTTTAAGAATAATTTCTCATCATTTTAATGGGCATTTAGAGGAAAAAGGTATTCCATGGTCAAATAAGTTTATAAAATATATACTATGCACCCTTCTTAGGCAGTCCAGTGTACATTTTGGCATATTCATGGATCTGAGAAGTCCCACTGAGAAGCAGTTGGAAAGAAAGTAGTTGGATCTGAGAAATAGTTGGGAAAAAAGCCAACTACTTTATTCTGTTTAACTCAGGATATTGTGATGTATTTCACTACAAAATGCTTTTTGTGAGTGACATCTATTAAAATAGAGATTTCAGAAATACCACTGTGAGATAAGGAACATTAACTCAATTTGTGTGCCTTCATATTCACTTGGAAGAAGCAATCTACTTGTAATGCTGTATGTGCTTCTGAGTTCATACAGATACAATTCCAGGTGTTCTCAGATAACTTTGTGTGCAGGTAAAGACATGCAACCCCCTTTTTAATTAGAAACTCTTGGTTCCATAATATGGTATTTATTAAATCTCATGCTGGGATAAATAATTTTTGTTTATGCAATTTCCCAGGGCTAATTGCCAAGTTTTTAGAACAGCCTTTCACTAAGCTCTAATGAGTACAATTAAATGAACCACTAAGATAAAACAAATTATCAATTCAGCCACCCATTGTGAATCAGTTGATCTTGAAGTATCTGATGAAAATGCAAGATCATTGGCCTTTTGCCCAAGATTGCTAGAGGCAAGATTATCCACATAGTCTCTCCTTGTTCTCCTTGAGTCTTTTCTAAAATTTCCTCAAGAGTAGAAGGTGAATTCACATATAGCATCAGATTTTTCTTGATGCCAATAATGAAATCCCTGTTATATTAACCTTCACTGTATGTTTCTTGATTAGTAAAACATGATATCTGAATACTTTGAAAAATTTTACCAAGTAGTTAAGAATAATTTTTCTTTTATAAAGTAACTTCATATAAAAATATTGAATAAGAGTTCTTATTTCTTAAGTGACAAAAACACTTCTTTGACATGAAATCAGAGAATGCCAATTTTTAAAGTCCATAAATTAAATCTATTTAAGTGTATTCAGATGTTTTTGATTAACTTCAATATTTTGCTTCCTTTTGTATGTACATTTAGGGCAAATGACGAATACCTAATAAAAAGTGGAAATACTAACCCAGTTTTATAAGGAATATGATGAATTATCTCCACAATACTATGTAATTGCTAGTAATTATAAAAATATTTCTTAATTAAAGTAAGGTTTCTTTATAATTACACATGACAATTCATAGAATGGAATGCAATGATTCTTAAAGAGCAGGTACCATCTAATAATGCACCAACTTTTTTTTTTTTGGAGACAGAGTCTCACTCTTTTGCCCTGGCTAGAGTGCCATGGCATCAGCCTAGCTCACAGCAACTTCAAACTCCTGGGCTTAAGCAATCCTTCTGCCTCAGCCTCCCAAGCAGCTGGGACTACAGGCATGTGCCACCATGCCAAGCTAATTTTTTCTACATATTTTTAGTTGTCCATATAATTTCTTTCTATTTTTTTAGTAGAGACGGGGTCTCACTCTTGCTCAGGCTGGTCTCAAACTCCTGAGCTCAAACGATCCTCCCGCCTCAGCCTCCCAGAATGCTAGGATTATAGGCGTGAGCCATCGCGCCCGGCCACCAACTCTTATTTATTTCATTGACCGCATTGTTTAAAAAGTAAATGTATTAATGTAAAATGTGGTATTATTATGTAGTCATAAGCAAGAAATGATACAATACCAAATATAAAACATGATATTGTTAAGTAATTAAAAACAAGAAAAAAAAGCATAATGCCAAATATACCAAGCTTCAAAATACTAAATGGCCATTTTTAAATTGGCATGTCTTTTCATAATTCTTTACTCCTATGCTCAGCACACTGGGTAAATTGTCCTTTAACCATATTTAGTAACTATCTTGACTTCTTTCACTAACCTTGTGCCTTATATTATTTTAAATAATGAAAAGTAAGAAAAGAAAAACAGAAGACTAAATCAAGAAAGAAAAAGAAGTGCCTCCCAGAATAAAGGAAACCATGTTTAAAGTGCAATAATAATGGATAAACAAACGAAGATCCTCAATGAGATAAAAATTATTTTTTAAATGGAAATTTTGGTGTTTAAAGGTACAATAACCAAATTGAAAAATTTACCACAAGACCTCAAAAAAATATTTGATGTGGCAGAAGAAAATATCAATGAGCTTGAAAATATATCAATAAAAATTATCCAATCTGAAGAAAAGAGATAAGAAATTATTGAAGAAAAATGAATAGAGCTTAACACATATGGGTCAACACCTAGCTTTTCAACATATGTGTAATGAGAGTTCAAGAAAGAGAGGATAGAAACAAACAGAAAAAGTTTAAGAAAATAAAGGTTTAACATGTCCCAAGTTGGATGAAAATATTAGTTTACATACCCAAGAAGCTCAGTGAAGTCCAAATAAGAGAAGATATAAGTAGACCTACACCTAGCCATATCATAGTCACACTATTGAATGCCAAAGAGAGAGATAAAACCTTGAAAGCAATAAGAGAAAAAAGACTCATGTACAAGAAAACCACAATGAGAATAGCAACTCACCTCTCTTTTGAAACAGTGGGGGCCAGAGTGCAGTGGGATAACATTCAAAGTATTGAAAGAGGGAAAAAAAGCCTTGTTAACCAAGAATTCTATATCCAGCAAATCTATACTTCAGAAATGAATGTGAAATAAAGGCATTCCAAGACAAAGACTGAAAGAATCGGTGCTAACAATCAATGTCTTATAAGGAATTATAAGAAACATTAAAGGAAATAATTCATACTAAAAGAAAATGACTCCGGAGAATGACTCAAGTCCACAGAAAGAAATGAAGAGCACCAGAAATGGCCAAACGTTGGTTAATAGAAAAGATTCAATAAATATATATTTTTTTTCTTATTTTACCTTGTAATTTACTTAAAATACATAAGATTGCAAAAAGCAGTAATTTTAATATTGCGCTTTGGGCTTATTACATGTATAGATGTAATATAGACAATGATATCACAAAAGAGGGGTAAGGAATAGGGTGATATTGAAGCAAAGTTTCTACATTTTCTTATAATTAAATTAGCATTAACCTAAAGTACACGTGGTGAGGTAAGATGCATATTTTAATTACAAGACTAACTACTAAAAATCCTCAAAAATATAATTTAAAAATTCAACAAAGAAATTAAAATAATAAATTAAAGAAATTATTTAACACAAAAGTCAGGAAGAACAGAAGACAGAAAATGAGGAGATTATAAGAAACAAATAGCAAAATGGCAAATTTAAATTCAAAGATATTAATAATTACATTAAATGCACTCCATTCAAAATGCAGAGATAGATTGAATAAAAAGCAAGATCCAACTACATGTGGTTTACAAGTTATACCGACATTTATAATGTGAAAGGTACTGTATGTGAGAAGGGTTGGAAATGCAGGAAAAGGATATAATAGATGGTGGTATCTCTACAACCTTTTTATTCACTCAATATGTTTTAAGGTTGCTACCAATAGAAGCAGGATTAGCATTTTCACCTCTTCATCATTCTGTCCTATTCTAGCCCTATAACTTTGTGACTTTAAAAATGCAAAAATATTGTAGTTGTGAAAGATACCATAATAAATGTAATCTGAGAATCCTTAAATCAACTAGCCCTCTAGTGTTCTCAAATGTCAAAATAGTGATTTGATTCCCCCATCACATGTAACTGAGTTGTGTGCTTTGGCAACTCACATCCTCTGAGAAGCAGATCAAGATAGGATTAGACATGCAAGAGATTCACTGGGTGATATTCTTGTGAAGGATGAAGGGAGAAGGGATCAGAAATACATAGAGAGAGACTTCAGGGCACAGCGTATGTAGGACTAAGATCTTTGAATTGACAGAGAGAGAAAGGATTGGATAGAAAGACCCTAAACTTCAGTGCAGTTCTAAGAAAGTCTTGGCTAGGCCATTGAGAAATCTCTAGGCAAATGTTACCTGTTAGAGGAGTCCAGCATTGGGAAGACCAAGCTCTGGTCTTCCATGAGCCTCTTTATTCTGTTTTCCTCACCTTTATTGCTTACCAAGTAACTCAGGCTTTTCCACTTACTTCACTTGGCATCAGCCATAACTTTCTCTAGCCTAACAGTGAGTTTTCCTGATCCCTTGTGGCCTTACCCAGGTATTAAATCATGTGTCCTGAGATAGAGCCCCAAAGCCAATGAATTCTTGCTTAATTATTCTTTTGTTCCAATCCTCTTAATCAAGTACCCTCAAAATCCAAATCCAGGGATAATCCTCTCATTTGGAATGGTACATGCTAACTAATTGTTATAACTCTTTCAGTGTATAAATCCTCCCCTCCCTGTAATGGTTGCTCTTAGGTGTCAATTTGACTGGATTAAGTGATACCTAGATAGCTGGTAAGGTACCATTTCTGAGCATGTCTGTGAGGGTGTTTTCAGAAAAGATTGGCATGTGAGTAGGTGGACTGAGTGGGGAAGATCTGCCCTCAGTGTGAGTGGGCACCATCCAATCGTCTGGGGCCCAGATAGAACAAAAAGGCAGAGGGAAGGTGAAATTGCTTTTTCTCCTGGATCTGGGAAACTCTTTTTCTCCTGTTCTTTGACACCGTAACTACAAGTTCTCTGGCCTTTGGACTCTAGGACTTGTACCAATGGACCCCTGGGTTTTCAGACTTTCAGCCTTGGACTCAGAGTTTTATCATTGGCTTCCCGGTTCTGAAGCTTTTGGAATTGGACTCAGTCACACTACTGGCATCCCTGGGTCTCTAACTTGCAGATGGCCTGTCATGGGATTTCTTAGCCTCTGTAATCATGCAAATCCCCTAACTATCTATCCATCTATCATCTATCTATTTATCTATCCATCCATCCATCCATCCATCCATCCATCCATGTATCCATCCATCTCCTATTGGTTCTGTCTCTCTGGAGAACCCTGACTAATATACTGCTTTATCAGCCTTAGCACACCCCTAGCCAGGTCATGCAGAGATTTAACCCTCATTATCATTCTCACAGTCAAGAGAGGAAGTGGGAGCAAGTCCTGAGGGGAATATCTGTTGCCTTGTAAGAAATAGGTCTCTGCAGCAACTTTTGGAAGGATTAGTGAGATCTACCTACTAGGGAAGGGTGGCCACCTCTGCAAGCCCAAGGGATTCTGCAGAGCTGACGTCCTCAAAGGCATCCACCCAAACATTTTCATCCCACTTTTCAAAGTTGCAGGTTTTCCTAACCAGGATCCTACTTTCGTGAAGGATTTAAACATTTCTGGAGCTCTGTGACTCTGTTATATCTTTAGTTTGTTGCTCAGCTATTAATATTTTTACTCTTTCATTTCAGAAAATAAAGGACTCATCTTAAGCTGCCAAAATGACCCCCTGGCTATATCATACTTAGCCTTTGATAGTTTTTAACCACCCTCTCATTCCATAACAGGATGTCAATACAGCTTATTAATAATAAGGGAACTCTACTCCTTGGAGGCATTACTCCCCAATATCTTTCACATGCCAGAATCATTGCACTGTCAAGACCATTTCTTTCTGCTGGGAGATTTTCCAAGGTCACCACTGAGAAAATCTTCAGCAATTAGACTCTCACCTTGTGCCAGAGACTATATTATGACTTCTACATTCTACTCAGGAAATAGTCCTTTGTTCCAGCTAGACTGTGAGTAAGCCAGTCCCAAACTCCATCTTACTGTCAGGTTTCTCAGATCCCACTCTTGGTACCATCTGTGTCAGTTCAGGTCCTCCAAGAAACATACATTAAGATGTAGTTGAAATGCAAGAGATTTGAGGGGCGAGGATAAATTGGAAGGGAGGAGTAGGTAGGAAGACCTTCCAGACTGTAGTGCATCTCTGACACTTGGGAAAAGAGAGATGATAAGAAAGACGGGGCAGGAAGAGTCTCAGACTTCAGTGCAGTTCAGAGAAAGTGTTGGCCAGGCTGATGGGGAGCCCCCAAGAAAAGATTGCTGTTAGAAGAGTCCCATGTCAGGTGGGCATGAGCCAGCTTGAGTACCCATGCTGTGCTCAGTCACTGGTTGAAAGCAGCCCAGCGAAGCATGGTCTGGGTGTGAGCACCATTGTGGCTCCAAGAGGAGGCAGCTAGAAGCTGTCAGTCAACTGTGACCCACAGAAGTTTCTGTTGAATGATGTTGCAAGTAGTGTAATTTTATCACCACCATAGGCGTCTTCCCAGCTTTCTGAGGATCCCCAGGCTAGAGTGTTTGCATTCAAATCTCTTCTTTTGTTTTAAGTTTCTATTCCTAGTACAGTACTGCATCTCTTCTAGTGATCTTACCACCACTTCTACTAGCTGCCTCAGTGCCCTCTGGTCATCTAGCCTAAAATGGTCTAAATGTTTGGGTCCCCCTAAAATTCATATGTTGAACCCTAATTACCACTGTCATGGTATTAGAAGGTGAGGCCTTTGGGAAGTTATTAGGTTATGAGGGCAGAACCCTCATGAATGGAATTAATGCCCTTATAAAAGCGGCCCAGAAAGCTGCCTTGCCACTTCCACCATGTGAGGACGCAGCGAGAAGGCACCATTTTATAAAGAGAGTTGGCCCTTACCAGACATCCAGTTCGCTAGCAACTTAGTCTTGGATTTCTCAACCATCATAACTATGAGAAATAAACTTCTTTTATTTATAAGCTATCCAGTTTCTTGTATTTTTTTGTAGCAGCTGGAATGGACTAAGGCAATGCCCCAAATTTGAAGAAAGAGCTTGACTTCATTTCCTAAAGTAGCACTATCACGGTGCTGTGGTAGCTCTCAGACATAGTAAAGATTTGGTAATAATGGGGGAAGTTCCTAGAGAGATAAATGAAGAACCTAGATTTAAATTTTAGATGTCATCATGCCTGAAGTCTACTGGCCTTTCTCTACCACGGGCAACCTCTAACTAGGTTTTCTGCCACCCTTCCCCCTCCCCCTGAGAGATTTCTCCCATCCATATCTTACCTCGGTCTCGATTCTCAAAACTCCCCTTCTTCTGTGTTGGTAGGAAGAAAAAAATCAATATGCCACTCTTTTGCATTCTTATGTTTAGTTTGTGGACAATTTTTCTGTCTTTTAACTTAACTGCTGTCTAGGATGAGGATCTGGAACCTAATTTGGCATAACCAAAACAGGATTAAATAATGTTTTTATATTAAATATTGTAGTAAAGCTGGATTTCTAGCCCTTTCTCATATCTTGGTTTTGGCTATTTACTATATGTGTATTTGTTAACAAATTATTGAAAACTCAATCTCAGATTAAACAGAAGGTTATAATTTTGACCTAGTTCAAAGATACAAGGAAACAAATAGCCATAAATCATAGCCTTTCCTATGCAATTCCTTATCTCAAGTTCATTTTCCAATTTATTGATATTTTCTTTGAAGGGTAGGTGACATTTAATAATGGCAAATGTACATAGAAAAGACTGCATATCAATTTATGAACAGATGTAGGCATGTAGCCAACATGTGTAAATGGGAAATGTTTTAGGGGAGCAAATTCTTTGATGTGTAGGTTCTTTTATTAGAATTTTTCTTTATCTCCCCCATAATAAAAAAAAAAGTAACAGCCTAGTTCAAAGCACAATCAGTCTTTCATGGTAAGGACAATGGATGGAAGCAATTTGAAGCCAATGCCCTTTGATTAAAGAGATCACTATTTGACTTCTCAGTAAATGATCAGCATCAAAATAAAAGTCTATATCTTTTCAAGTTCACATGGGTATGATTTATTTTAGTAGAATTAAAATGGTATATGCATTTTGAACTCTGTAGTTTAAATATTTAAAAAAACACTCTTTGGAAATGGAAATTATTTTAAAATAACCCAACTTTATTCATGCACTAAAGCATGGAGAATTGAAAGCAAATCAAGATTCCCCAGAATACATATTGGCCTTTTAGCATCACCTTGTATCTGTAACTTTGATTCTGAAATTGTCTTTGCATGTGTCTGTTTTGAAGTCACTTTTGATAGGAGAGGTGTGTGCTGCAGTACACAGATAAGCAGGAAATGAACCATGGAAGAAAAATCGATTCATTCTAAAACTCAGAGTAATGGCCTCAGCACTGCATTTGTTCCCTTTCCAACAGAAATTTCCTCTATTCCAAATGATGCCATACAACTACCCCAATTTTTAACCAGCCCATCCTGCACTTGAACTAGTTGATTAGTGCTAAGTCTTTTTTTCCTTGCCTACAATTTCCTAAGAAGATGACCATTTTCACAAACGTTCTCTGCTAGGATGTTCCAGGATGGCAGCTCTGATCACGCAGGAGGAAGACAGGATGGTCTTCAGCTAACAATGTCAGCTGGCCCTTGATTCGATTATGGATGTCCATTTAAAAGTCAGAGTTTTGTTTTCTTCCCTATAGGTGGGACAATGTGTTCTCCTCAGTAAGTCAGTACACAAAGTATAAAATGCAAAAAAATAGGTTTGCACCCCAGCTTAGTTCTAATTACATAGTTCTCCTAGTAGGCCTTAGATGAGAAAAAAGACTCTTGCTGTAGTATGTCAGCTTACAATTCATTTATCTTTTGCTTATGTCAAAGGAGAGAGATTTCTCATTAAACTATTAATAAACTAATAACATCAGTTTTCTAATGCTTTTAAATTTTAAAAATTAAATTCAGAAGTGCAGAGAATTAAAAGTAACTCCCTTCATTTCCCCTTGTGTAGTCAGAAAACTTTTCCCACTTGTAACCGTATGACAGTTGACTGTGTATTCTTCCTGACCTTGTTACACCTTTACATATCCCCTTACAGGGACATGTATATGTAGTGAGTTAAACAGCATCCCCACAATATTCACATCTACCCAGAACCTCAGAAAGTGACCTTGTTTGGAATAAGGGTCTTTGCAGATGTGATGAACGTAAGGATCTTGAGACAGGATCATCCTGGACTGAGGAGGGCCCTAAATCCAATGTGAGTGCCCTTATAAGAGAGGGAAAAGAAGGCACAGAAACACACAGGAAAGGCCATGTGAAGATGGAACGGAGATTGGAGAAATGTATCTGTAAGCCAGCTGTAGATACATACACACATATATTACATATGTATAAAGAGATGTATTGTAAAAAATTGGATCATGCAATTGTGGAGGCTGACAAGTCCTAAGGTCTTCAGGATGACTCTGCAAGCTGGAGACCCAGGAGAGCTGATGTGTTCCAGGATGAGTCTGAAGGCCCAAAAAGCAGGAGAGCTGACTGTGTGGTTCTGGTCTAAAGACTGGCAGTCTCAAGATCCAGGAAGAAACAATGTATCAGATGGAGTGCAAAGGTAGGAAAAAACCCACGTCCCAGTTTGAAGAAAGTCAGGCATGGTGAATTCCTTCTTAGGAGAAGGGTCAGCATTTTTGTTCCATCCAGGGCTTCAATTGATTGACGGAATCCTACTCGCATTAGGGAGGGCAGTCTGATTTACTGGGTCTGCTGATTCAAATGTTAATATCATCCAGAGCGTCCTCACAGACACACCCAGGATGATGTTCGACCAAATACCTCAGCACCCAGTGGCCTAGTCAAGTTGATACATAAACTTAACCATCACCAGGTATTAATATATAAATTGCTTTTCTTTTATTTCTACTTTATATTTTAGTTAAAACATATTGTTTTTTAAAAATTGCAAAAGAAGGTTATAGTATCCACAAATTTCGTTTTATAATAATAAAGAAGGCATTATAAGATATTTGTTATAAAGAGGAGTCACTGGCTCTTAGAAGGTTAAGAAGCACTATTCTAGACGTGTTGCATTCTATTTTAATGGCTTACCAGTCCCTAATATATAGACAGACAATGATATATTTAATTAATTAACACCTTGGTTGTTTCTCTCTTTTTTTAACTATTACCAAAAATATCATGAAGAGCATCCTTGTACATATATCTTTGTAAATTTTACCATATTTCTATATGATAGATTCTTCAAAATAGAATTTCTCAAAAGAATATGTACATCTAAAATTTTGCTAGAACACTATAGCAGTGTGTTTCAGGACTAGAACTCTTTCTTCAATGGAAATTGTATATCAAAGACTATAAAACAGGTATAAATGGGGCTGCTTTTGAAACAAATATAGGAATCTGGGAGCTTCACCCATTCCTTTTTTGGTTAAGCCAATTCTTGGGCATCGCCATAGAACTCCTCAGGTTTCAAGGAGCGTAGCTTGAAAACCACTTGCTTGAAATTCAGTTTACCCTTTCTTATAGCTTTGGCTTTGTGAGGCTAGCCCCATGAGACTCCTCAATACAGTCTAGTCACTTTACGTAATGTGCAGGTAGCTACCATCAGTTTAAGGGTTCTGTCCATTTACCCATCACCAGCTAAAATCCCCATGCCATCTTTATTGTTATCTGTATTTGCTGTTTAAAATGTTTTAAATATATGTACTAAAAAGGATATAAAATATAAAAATATAGCTTAATAAAATAGCGTAATGTACATACCTATATAACCACTATTCAGATGAGGAAATAGAACCCTACCTACAGCCTGAAGCACCTGAGACACAATCACCTTGCTCCTCCCCAAAGATAACCTCCAGAAGTTTATAGTAATCACTCCCTTGGTTTTCTTTATACTTTTACTCTAGTATATACATACATAGAAGGAAATACATTGTAGTTTCTTTATACCTGTTTGGGACTTCATATGAAAAGAATAATACAGTATATATATTTTCTATTCTTTGGTGCAATATTTTTGTGAAATGTGTACATGCTTTTGCATATAGCTGTAGTTTTTGTTCTTTTAAATGTTGTCACTATGTTGCATTCAACTCTGTAAATATACCACAATTTATTTACCCATTCTATTGTTTATGGGCATTTGATTGTTTTTGGTCCGAGGTTATTATAAATAATGCTGCTATGAACTTTCTTATACATATCTCCTGGTTCACATAGTCTTGCATTGCTACTTCACGTATAATCAGAGATATTGATAGGATTGCTGGGGCATAGCATGTTTACCTGAGCTTTCCATTCTAGGTTTTACTAAAAACAAACAAACTACTACTTGCTTTTAAAAAGTATTTGTTCTATATATTACCTGATAGCCACGTGTAATTTCAGGCCCTATTTTCTAAGACATTTCTCATACTATCTTATAAAATACACAATTGTATAGTGTTTCTTTGGGGGATAATGAAAATATTCTAAAATTAAATAGTGGTGACAGTTGCACAACTCGAATACACTAAAAACCTTGAATTGTACATTTTAAAAGGATGAATCATATTATATGTGAATTATATCTAAATTAAGCTGTTATACATAAACAAACAAACAATAGTGACAATAAGAATTCAGGATTGTTGCTGACAGAAGCAGTGGCGGGGGGCGGGGGGGGGGGGGTCCTAACTCCAGCCACCCACCAGGCATTCCGTGTGTGTTGGAGTGGGGAGGCTGAGGAGCAGGAGGATCAAGGCCGGTGGGTAAAGGCGGAGACGGGACAGCAGGGAACTTGGCAGATTTAGATGGTAGCTTGGGAAAATGTTATGGTAGCATGTATAATTTAATGATGGGAAATAAGGAAAAGAAAAGGAAATAGGATTGATGGTGCACTCACAGTGATGATCATGTTTAAATATGCATGAGTTTCTGATCTGCATTTATCAGCTCTCCGTATCCTAAGCATTCATATGTTCATGGAATACATGAGGAAAATTGAGCTGTGGGGATGGAACCCAGAGTGGCAGGGTTAATACATATAGATAACAATATTAGTAACGATCACAGCTAATACTGTTATTTCACATTTATTTATTATTTATTATAGCGTTTCCAATCCAGCTGTGTTACCTACTATCTATGTGAACGTAGGCAAGTTACTTGGCTTCTCTTGGCCTCACTTTCTCCACCCAGTGAGCTACTATTGTGCATTTCAAGGGAATCACCCTGCACGCCTCCCCTGACCTGACACAATCACTTTAATGAAGTAAGGCTGCTGGCAAGAGACGGGACATCCCCAGAGTGGAGAGAACACAGAAAACTGCCTTTCTGCTGGAAACTAGAGAAAATGGGAAAAATAGGAAAAATAATGTCTCAACAAATCATCCTGTCACACAAGCATCCTACTAGCTGAAGAATTCTAAGCAGCACAACTACAAAGTCCTTGCTCAAATTGCATGGTAATCTGTGCCTCTTATGCTATGGTGTATGAAACAAGTTTTCTTAAATCCACAAATGATTTTTTGAAATACATCTTTTAACTTTTTATTTTTTTGGATGAAGTGAGAGATAAGCTAATTGTGTTAACAAATAGATGTAAGTCACACAACCCATATGTCAGTTTTGATCATTTTAAAGCCTTGGAGACATGTGAAAAAGTGCTCAGAAAATTCCAAATGGCTGTTCCTATCAAGTGAATCAGGAGGGCTTCCTCAGCAGTTGAATATCACTCTATATAACACGTTTCTTCTATAAATGAAGGCCTTGTTTTAGAACTGGCCTGGTTGCTTCTAAATTTATTGGAACTATAGTGAGAAGCTGGTTTGCTGTGAATTCCTGCCTTGTGGCTGAAGGTGTGCAAAGTCAACACAGCCCCTGAGCTGCTGCCCGGCTCGAGCCACCCAAGTCCCAGGTGGAATTAAATGTCCTCAAGGAGTCTGCTTTGAAATTCTAGTTTTTAAAGCATGCTTTTCAGAGCAGTAGAGCACAAATGCTGTGTGTATATTTACCGCACGTGATGTACCCTGTATATAAAAGCTGTATTGAACACTTATGAGGGTTTCTCTCTGAAAAATTAGAGATAATAATAGAAAGTATGTTTTTGCATTTTTAACAAAACCTCAGACTCCAGTACATTGAGGGCTTGATGGAGCCAAGAAATAAAAAGAGGGGACTGGTTACTGCAACATACAGTTTTCCTGGCACAAATAAATCTGTTTCACTCACGCAGGCCTTGAGGCTAAGGAATGAAAGAACCCAGGTAGTTCCAGAACCCCGTGCCCACATCAGGCCGTGCAAGACCAGGTAGAAGAGACTTCCTGAGTCTCCAGGAGTTCTGTCAACGAGGGTCAAGGCGAATGCTGGAAGGCCTTTCGATTTTTTTCACATCACATTTTTCTTGACTTTCAAATTTTAAAACTACTGTGACTTGTTCAAACAGCAAAGGTCTAATTATAAATGGCCTCCAAATGTTTATATGAAGTAAGTTGACCTGTTTCCCAGGTAATCTGGTAACAAATGTTCATTGCTTTTATTGTTTGAAAAGTATTTAAATATGCTTGATTTTTCTCCCAACTGTCTATTAATACTTGTAGCAGTCAGGGTCCAAAAAAGAAACCACTTTATTTTTTTAAAAAGTGTGAAATCAATGCAGGGAATTAGGTACATAGGTGAGAGAAGAGCTGGAAGCCAGACAGGAACTAGGAAGGCAACCCAGAGACTAACTATGGCAGAGAGGGACAGAGGGAGGTGCTGGTGATTACCAGAGTCCAGAGCCAGGGTCCCCTGACAGTGGCTGGCATCACAGCAAGTTTACTCAGGGAGTGCTGGAGAAGCTACCCAAGGCCGAGGGCCGTCCTGTGAGCTCCCTTCCTCCTGCACCCCCGCTGCCCACCTCTCACCAGTACCTTGTATTGCCTAAAAGCCAGAAGCCAGCTGACTCGGGAGCCTGGGAGTCCTAGCCTTCAGGGCTCAGGCTCACTGCCATAGAGCAGAGTGGGGGATGGGAAATGAACATGAGGGCACACTGAGGCTGCATGTTTCTTGACTATTCTCTGACTTCTCAACACTAAAGGGAAAATACATCAGATATGAAATCTCCAGCCTGCTGGATATTGGGGAAGATTTGGTTGTAAATACTACAGCAGCCAAAGAAACGCCACCTTACCCCTATCTGCTAGCTATTAATAATACTACTAACCTATGGTCTCATCAACCTCTATAGTTCTTCCAGCAAAAGCTCTGTCTGAGGGAGTCCAGTCCAGATTCATCCACTTGCCTTTTTCTTGATCTCCCTGAAATTGTCTCAATATTTTCTCCTACTCACGCAGGACCTATTATGCAGCATTTTTATGAGCTATCACAAGGAAAAATGGCTGTGGGACAGGTCCACAGCTGACAGGGTACGTCTGCCACACGTCTGCTAGACTGGTGAGGTACAGGGAGAGAAAACGAGAGGAAATGGAAATGTGAATGAGTGGCGAACTATTTTTCATGTCCTATTTGGGAAGTAACTAGAGTAAAAAATACCTTTTCCTTTCTTTTTTTCTTCTCCTTTTTAAGAAGAAAAGATACACCTAGGAGAAATATTTGTGCTATCTAAGGGTGGGGAACGAGGGCAGTTCAGCAGAAAGCAGCTGGAATGTATCTGCAGCGGGAGTGGACAGAAACGTTCCTTCTGGGCCATCAGTTGCCGTGAGAAAGCCAAAATAGCAACCTCCTTATCACCACAACAATCCTCCCAGAGGCCAGTTTCCAGTTCTGCGTGCACACCCAGGACACTTCCCAGCTGTTTGGCAGTGCTGAGCTCTGCACTGACCAGAGCCTCAGACCGCAGTGGGAGCTGCCAGGTCTAAGCAGCCCTTCTCATCCCATGCAAGAGAGAGGTGCAGACTTCTGGGCAAGCCCAGCAAGCTAAGACACTACACTAGTCAACATGAATACAGACAGGAAACTATTGTCTTTAATGTAAGTGGCATGATTGGCATCTAGTCAGCTCTTGCCATCTGCCAGGTTCTCTGTTATCTTCTTGAATCTTCCCAAGAGCCCTACGTGGTCACCATTGTTACTTTCCCCATTTCACAGATAAAGATCCTGAGGCTTTGAGGTTGTGTTATTTGTCCAGAGTCAGACAGGTAGTAAGTGGCATATTTGAGACTTAACCCAGGTCTGTTTCTTCCCCAGACCCAAAGCTCTTCATCACTGTGCTATTCTACAGACCACCTCCTATGGAAACAGGGGAAAACTTGTACGTTCAGCAGTAACCAGCCCTACAAACAGTCACTGACCTTCTTGCTCATACTTTCTGGAAGAGCTAGTAATACAGAGAGTCATCACTTGCTTGGTCTCTTTGTGTAATAGTTGGATGCAAACAATAAGCGAACTCTTGCTATCTGTTTAGTCTTAACAATCAAATCTTGTGATATCGGCTGTTGTTCTAGAAGCCTCTATGTGCTGAATTTCTCCAGCTAAACCCAATCCCTAGAGAACAGATGCTCCATTTCTGCAAATTTCCTCCCGGACCTTCCCAGCTGAAATCTCCAAATCTTGGAATCTGTAGGCTCAGATCCTGGCCAGGCCTGGAGCAAATTCCACCCCCATCTTCAGGGGAGATCCCTGACTCAATTGTGCCCAGGATCCATCTTGCCTGTGAAGGGCGCTAGTCATCCGGGTGCCCACCCTGTTCTGCTCTTCTCCGGCTCACGCGCCTTCCCTGTGCTTTCAATTCTGCTGCATCGGTGGAGTCCAGATGGCTCATCTGCGAAGTGCTGATCCTGTCTCCTGAATTCTTACAACATTTATAGAAGTAAATAATCAGCACGTGATGACACATACATTGCACATATACAGCCACTTCCCTTTCCTGCACCCACAGAGCTAGGGTGGTTTTATTGTCTAAGCCAGGACACTTTTGAGAGTGAAAACGAGAGCTAAATTACATGATGACAACAGGTGTAAACCCGGGCAGTCCCACAGCAGACATTGCTAATTGATCCTGTTCTTCGCAACAGTGCTCCAGGCAACCCTTCACAGATGAGAACTATGTGTAATCATGTAATTGGTACCTTAGGACACTTACTGCTCACGTTTATGTGCACACAAATTATTCAGTTTTTTTCCAGCACAAATGTAAGTGTCTACTCTGCAAGTTCCAGATGAGGAGCAATTTATTTTTAATGGAAAGGAAGACATGGTTCCTGCTCACAAACTGATTATAATCTAGTTAAGAAGAAAAGATAACACAAATGCATTTCATGATTGCAAATATTCTCTTCCATAAATGAATTTCCCTAGGTGGGTGAAAGTACCACCTACTCATTTGCAAGGCAGGTTAGACTTAAAATTAGACATTCTATTGAGTTTCATTTGGAGTTTATATATAAAACATATCCCATGTTTTACAGTTACAAAGTCCTAGGTTCAAGTCCTGAAACTGCCTTTACTAGCTATGTGAAAATAATGCAAAATAGAAAACAAATACCAAAGAGAGATAATTATGCTTTAAAAGTAGAGAAAAGAGAATGATTCTGCTTAGAGATGTTTGTCTTAAGGTACTCCTTTATGGAATCTATTTTTAAAAAATAATATTTATTGGGTTAAAAATCACAAAGGAGTAAAAAGAAGAAAACAAAAAAGGTCCACAATCCTAACACCCAGACCACTACTGCTGATATTTAAAAATAGATAGATTTATGATTAGAAAGTTCAAACAGTATGGAAAGGTATAAAATAAGAAATAAGTCTCTTTCACTTTTCCCACTATCACTCTGAAGCACTCATTGTTAGCATTTCTTGTGCATCTTTCCAAGAAAAGAAATATGCATTTATCTGCCTGCATGTATTCTTGCCTTTTTTTCTTGCTTTGTTTTTCACTTAATAGTATGTCACAGCACATGTGAATCTCCTTTATTGTTTTATCAAGTGCAAAATAGTTCATCACAGAGATTGTAATTTATTGAACCAGCCCCTTTACATTTGTTTCTTTTTGCTACTATAAGCAATGCTGCAGTGCACTTTAAATGAATCTAGGTGAATCTCATAGGCTTATTAGAAGTGAAAATAATATGCTACAGGTATTTCTACTTTGTCCCCAGGGTTCATTCATCATCTCCTATTGTCCATTTCCTCTAGCTTCTCCTCACTTCTAGTTTCCTGTATCCCGTATCCCTGGATTTTGGCAGGCCTCCCTATCTTCCCAGGTTTGCCTAAGCCCCTTTGATGAATGAACCTCCTTTGGACTTGCTGTCCTGGCCTTGACCTCAGTATCCTCCCTAGGACCCACCTGTCAACATCTGCCCTCTGGCTTCACAATCCTCAAATGTGATTGAGAAGCACCTTCCTCAGGCACTTGAGTTTTGTCAAGTGCTCCCAATCAGGAGAATGGGAATTTGATATAAACAAGTCCCAGAGTGAGATTTTAGGTGGCTTTTAAAGGACAGGGTGGATTTTAAAAGGCAAGACAAAGTCCTCAGGGGAGGGCTAAATGACTTCTCCAGATACTTTGCAATGCATGACTCTATATAAGGCAGGTATTCTGTAAAAAGTCAACTAGTCTAGCAAGATTCCTCTAAATGCCACATAAGTACCTGGAGGCCAGTTTAATGTGAATTAAATTGCAATGAATATTCTCAAACCAGACAGTCTGTCTGCAAGATTATTGAGGGCCTACAGAGTGCCATAATGACCCAGAACTGGAGGCCCAGGGGCACTGATGAGGAGCTTGTCTCTTGGGAAGATTCAGATGCAAGGTTAAAGACTTCATGAAGAATTATGATTCCTAGTGATGAATGAATAAAGCTAGGGCAAAACCATCCTGCCAATAATGAAAGAGCATCTTAAGGCTTGATAACAGTGGCAATTCCGTCTGCCAATGCTGTAGAATAATTTATGAACCACACAGTGATTCAGAGGGGCTTAACAACAATTACTGGATGATGAATGCATACTTGGAAATGTTAATATTTCTGCAACAACATAATGCTATCAAATTAACTAATTCTAGCTTATTCCTATATCTGAGGGTTTCAGGAGACAAATCAGTTTAATAGTCTTGGACACAACCCCTACTTGTTGAAGACCTCAATGCTCTATAAACATCTACTAAAAACCTCCTACACTGGGGAAAATGTAGAGGCTACGTGGCCAGGGATGGATTAGTTTGGTGTTTATATTTGCCCGGCAGATGTCCAAGTCCTAATCCAGGACCTGTGAGTATATGTTACTTTACTTGACGAAAGGGACTCTGCAGATGTGATTGAGTTAAAGACCTGGACATGGGGAAGATTATCATGGATTATCTGGGTGTGCTCAGCATAAGCACAAACATTTTTACAAGAGAAAGAGTGAGGTGAATGAGTCAGATGTGGAGAAGGAAATGTGATGATGACAGAAGCAGAGGCTGGGAGTGATGTGAGGAAGGGGCCATGAGCCAAGGAATGCAGATGGTTTCTAGAAGTTGGAAAAAGGCAAGGAAACGGATTCTCCCCTAGAGCCTGGGGGAGGAATGCAGTCCTGCCAACAGCTTGATTTTAGCCCATGTGAAACCCACTTTGGACTTCTGACCTCCAGAACTGTAAGACAGTAAATGTGTGTGTTTTAAGACACACAATTTATGGTAATTTGTTACAGCAACAATATAAAACTAAGACATCTAATATCTTCCTGTGTTGTTTTCTTCATTTCTTTGCCTCATAAGATTAGAGAACTCAATAGCCAAGTTCAATACTAAAAGAAAACTCAGTAATGACTGTTTAAGAAAGCGTGAGAAAGATGTCACATAGATCCAAATGAAGGCAAGAGAAATATGGAAAAATACTATAAGCTTTATTCCATGTTAGCCATGAACCTTCTTTGCTTAGTTGGTAATTCAATTTATTTAACATTTGCAGTTTCTCTGACAGCCATATTAAATTCACCACAGCCCCAGTGTGATCTGTAGCTCCTCCCATCAAGTGGGGGAATATATTTACCCAACCCTTGAACTTGGATGGCCTTGTGACTTGCATTTAACAATGAATGTGGTGAAAATGACATACAAGCTCTAAGCCTAGGCCTCAAGAAGCCTTCCAAAGCCTTATATGCTTCCCTGATACCTCTCTCTCTCTCTCTCTCTTTTCCTCTCTTTCTCTCTGTCTGGTCCCCTGCATCCTATGAGAATAAGGTCAGTCTAGCCTATTGGATGATTAGAGACATGAGTTACTAGTTATCCTCTTAGTTCCAGGCAAGAGCCAGCAAATCATTCAGTCATCTAAGGCACTGAGGCTTTCCTAGACCTGCCAACCCTAATTTGACCTGCCAGCTGATCACAGATTTATGAACAAATCCGGCCAAGATCAGCCAAGCCTGGCCCAGATCAGTAGAACCATCCACATGACTCAGATGCATGAGAAATAATATGTTCATTGTTTTACAACAGAGTTTTAAATCATCTATTGTGAAGCAATGTCTAACTGATGTACCTTAATTTGTCTGTTTTTTCTTTCATTTAATTTCAAGAAATATTTTTTGAACATCTAGTAAGCACTATACAAGTTTTTATGCTAACAATATGGGATTATTGTGAAATTACTATTAAAAAAAGCCCCCATTCTCATAAAGCTGACATTCTAGTGAGAGTTTTGGGGATGGTGGGGAGACATAAAATAAACAAATAATAAATATATAGTCTAACAAAAGGAAAATAATAAAACATGGTTTGGAGAAGAGAGAGTGTGTTATCAGGAAGAGAACTGAAGGCAGGAAATCATGCAAATAGCTGAAGGTAAAGCATTCCAGATAGAGGGAACAGCAAGTGCAAAGGCCCTGAGACAGAAATGCACTCAGCACATTTGAGAAACAGGAGGTAAGAATGGCTTGGATTAGAAAAATCAAAACAATCTGATTAAATAAATCTATTCTAAACTATGGATGGTTCATGTTCCATAGTTTAATCCTCATAGAAGTAAGTGAGAAAGATTTTTAATCTAATTAAATATACAAATGAAAGGGGTTTTAGTAATTCATTTAATAAGAAAGCCAACTAAAATTTGAAGTAGCAGGAGAGAAAATACTTTGAAATGGATGACCACCATTTAAGGCAGCTGGATCTACCTATCCAAGCTAGCTTAGTCTCCTTTCTGTTAGGGTTAGTCTGGGCTGCATGTACTAGAAAAGCCCTGACAGGCTTAAACAAGAGAGAAGTTAATGTTTCCTACACACGTAAAAGACATCTGGATGTCAGCAAGCAAGACTAGTATGGCTACTTCACAAGATCATCAAAGTACTCCACAGCTCCTTGCCATCCTTCAGGGCACGACTTGTCCTCATGGTGCGATATAGTTGATAGAGCACCAGCCATCACATCCACATTGTGGGCAGCATGATGGACGAAGGGGCAAAGAAACTTTCTAAAAACTTCCTGGAAGCCCCACATAATAGTTTCATTCACATTAATTAGCCAAATGTGGTCACATGACCATATCTAGCTTCAAGGAAGGCTGAGAAATGTTTTTTGATGGAGTCTTGCTATTCCAAATAAATTTAGGATTCTATTATTAAGAATGAAGAGAACAACAGATGTTAAAATAAGCCACTAGCAGGATTGAGGCAGTAATTGAGCTCTTGCCTCTGGGTTGCACTTCCTCTCTTTTAGACTCTGCTTTGTGACGGTAGAGGTGGGACTCTGCCAACGGCATTTCTGCTCTGCCAGGGGTTCTGGAGGGACACTGGAAGACCTGAGGAGGAAGGATGCTGTCCCCATCCCCGTCAGCTTTGTTTCTTCACCCTGGCAGCAGCGCTTCTTTCCAGGGGAGGGAGCTGGTCTCAGCTTGCAGTTTGTTGTTCAGCACTCACAGACCAGCCTCATCTTTCCCTGCTTCACATACACCCGTGCCCGGCCAGCCTACACTCCTTCCATGAACTGAATTCAGTCTCCCCAAAATTAATATGCCAAAGCCATAACCCAATTTTACTGTATTTAGAGAGAGGGGTTTTAGGAGGTCTTTCAAGTTAAATGAAATGATAAGGGTGGGGCCTTAATCCAGTAAGATTGGTGGCCTTACAAGCAGAGGAAGAGAGAGATTGCTTTCTCTCTGTGTACGCACACACCAGGGAAGGCCACGTGAGCACACAGAGAGAAGGTGGCCATCTGCATGACAGGAAGAGAGCCCGCACCAGAAATCAACTGGTCTGTGTCTAGGTTCCTCCTCCCTCTCTACTCAGTGATTTTGCTTTCATACTGCAGCTGAATCATGTACCTGGTTTGGGTTCCATTTCCTCCATAAAACACAAATTCTCATTTCCTGGCCTTAGAGCTCGGCTGTACCACTTCCCTGGGTCTGGGCCTAGCGTTCCAAGTTTTTCTGGGTGGGTATAACGGACATAATTTAAAACTACACACCCAAACCAACATCCTTAACTAAGCTGTTCTTGTTTTTTCAAAGTTTTAGAGCCTTCTACTTTTGTAGCCTGCAAGTTCTCGAAATAGCTCCAATTTGTTCTCCTGATGGCAGCAAAGGGAATTCCACAGAATAGGAAGGGCACTTACATAAGAAAATTAATTTGTTAGTCAGTCAGGCGTTTGAAGGGGGCAGCCTGAAATAACGATGTGCTTTGCTGTGCAATGAAAGGACAATTTCCAGGCAATACATCATCTTCACACATTTGCAGGTTATTTTTGCATGCTGAAGATTTGTTTTCGCGCATCTTTTTAATGCTATATTTGAATTGTGTTTTTCATGCATGAGAAGCAATGGGACAATAAAGATTTTCCAGAAAGTGTATCTTTCCTTCCACAACAGTGCTCCTTTTTCACTTATCTTTGTTTTCTTCTTAGGCTACCTGGTTTAGTTTAGTTCAATAGACTTTACCTATCACCGTAAATCCCACAGTCACTAAAAAATGCTACTGAACAAAGGTAAAGCACTCTCTCATAGTGTGCTGTTGCCAAGTTACCTTGTACGAGATAATAACATTTTTAGGATCTATTCATGTCAGGAATCTTGTTTTCTTGAAGGATACTTGCTGTAAACAGGTTTTTACAGCCTTAGATGGCTTAGGTGAGGAGGGAGGCTGGGAACTATTTGCTGATTTAAATTCCCTTTGCTTTCTTTGTGGCTGAAAAAAAATTCTTGCATATGTGCTAACATGAAGGGCCCAACTGCAATAAGCAGGCATTTTCAAAATATCTTGAAAGCCTCAGAACTAATAATGATCACATTGATTCAACACAGTGGTCATCGTAGCCTGTGATCATTGGCAAACAATTTCTATTTTTCTATCCTCCTTGGGAACCCTGGCACTCATACACATAGAGGCTGTAGATTTTAAACCAAAGAACAAAACTTATTATCAAATTGTTATAAATTTCCTTATATATACAAATGAGGGCAGCAGGGAAATAACATTTGATAGGACTATTCCAGGAAATTGTAGTGTAACTGCTGTATCCCTACCAGATGGAAAAAACACTCCGGGCAAACCAACGGTGACTTTGAGGAAGCTTCATCTTACTTCAAATGCACAGCAGTTAGCAAACTTCTTCTGTAAGGGACCACTAGAGAGTAAATATTTTAGGCTTTGTGGGCCACAAGGTCTCCATTGCAACTAGTCAACTCAGCTGTTGTAGCATAAAAGTAGCCACAGACAGTGGGTAAATAGGCAGACCCGGTTGTGTTCAATAATGCTTTTATTATTTTATTTTATATCTAACAAAACAAGCAGAAGAGCCATTTTGGCCAATGGGTCATAGTTTGCCAACCCTTGCTCTGGGATGTGCGAGAATACTCTTTTTATATAAAAGCCAACATGCCATAAAAAAATACTATATTCTTTTTTCCTGGTGTTCCACATAATAACCTGTACATTTTATGCATGTAAAAACATACACAAGATATCTCTTTCTTTCAGCTTCCTTAAATGAGGCGATGAACTTTTATGTCCAGAGAGAAAGACATTTAGTGCCATTTTGTCATTTCTTATTTGCCAGGGTTGTATATCAACGCAAGACTTTGTAATGAACAGGAGCATTTATAGGCGCGGCCTGGGATCTAACTTAACCTCTTCCAAAATGGTAAGTGTAAGAGTATTCCAGGCCATTACAGACCAAACAGCCCAACTAAGACATGTGAAGGCTAAGGCTTCTAATGGTACTCAGGAAAATCAATCAGCCAAGACAAACAGAGAGGTTTGTCAATGTTATGTTGACGAACTGGTGGGTGGTTTACAGAATGAAAAGAAAGTGGGTGAGGAGAATATTTGGAGGAGCAAGAGAGGACGAAATTTTTCTATACCCCTGAGACAAAGGTTCAAGTTCAGGGTTGAAGTTATGGAGTTTATGGAGAGGAGGCTTCTATCATAGTTTGATGAGTCAGTTCTTATGAGAAGTTTTTTGTTCTTGTTGTTGTTTGGGGTGGGGTTTTTTGGGGGGAGGGTTGTTTGTTTTGTCTTTTGGTTTTGTGGGGTTTTTTTTTTTGGTAAATCACTGATTTTTAAAAACCTAACTTTAAAATACTTGCGTTTGGGTTCTAGTTTTACATATTACCTTATTTAGTATTCATTATCATTATACCCAATTTATAGGCGAGGAAACCAGCTCAGAATGGTTAAGTAATTTGACCATGGACACACAGATATTAAGAGGCAGGGCCAGGATTTGTCAGCTGGTCCGTCTGACTGGAAGCCCGTACTCTCAATCATCACATTATACTGTTTCCACGTTCTTTTCTCTCTGGGTCACAAAGGATTTTGAAAGTAATTTTTAAATAGGTGCCAAATGAAGTTTTAATTCTCATATTTCAAAAACACTCAAGATTAAATTCTCCACCCACTGAGTTGCTTGAAGTTTTGTTATTGAGAAGATGATATCTTAAATTTGGAAATTTTTATCCTGTGTGGGCCAGAAAAAGAAAGGAAAGGGATAAATGGCAAAAGGAAGACTTTATTAAATTTAATATTTAGTTAATTTCATTAAATAGTTAATTTGTTTCAGTGAAAGTTTGGGCAAAATATCTTAGGGCCAGGATATTGATAAAATGAAATAGAAAACACAGTTAACATAAGATGCATGATGGTAAAGAGGGAAACTTGGTCAGACACCATGAAAAATTTGAAAAATAAATAAATATTTATATATTTTAAAGAGTATTTCTATTATTATACCAAGCTAGTTGCTTTGCATAAGAAGACAGCATTCACCTTAATCAGGCATTATTAATGGAGTTTGTTGAAAAGAGCCTTCTTCTAACAGAGTCTGATCAGCCAATTCTTAAGGGAAGTTGGTGTTTTGTTTTTATTTTGGTTCTGGTAGGTTTTTTTTAAATCTACTTAAGGCCCATCTTACAAGTCCTACCCTTCCAAATTTAAGAAATTCTGCCACTAATATAGGGGTTCTCCTTATCTTGCTCTTTGAGAGGGTTTTCATCTCTGACAGATATGTTCTGCCTTTCCCTTTCTGCCATAGAATTTGACATATTTATGTAACATTGAGCCTTAGGTCCAGTGTTTTTCCTGCATTGGTCTCTATAACTGTGTCCTGTAGGTCTGGTGAGTGGAGGCCACCCTTCTGTCCCCCATTCCCCCCTCTCCCTCTCACCATGTGATGGTACAAAGCTCAAGAGTGGAAAGGGGACAGCCTTAGGAAGATGGTTTCTTCCATACTAGGGAAAACATGTAGGCTTTGTTATTTATTTATTTATCTTACTTTTTGGCTGAAGAAAGTCCAATAGAGGAAGTCTGAGGAAAAACAGCTCCCTCTGGGACCTCAGCTTCAGCTGCCTCTCCTTATTTTAATGAGGTCATTTTTGATTCTGAGGTTTTGCCTCCAGAAAACTGTCCAGAATGGACTCGCTTTTGAAATACTAGCCACATCCCAGGACCCCAAACCCCGAGGAGTTCAACTGTCTGCAGATTGTTTAGACCACCCACCTGTGGTAGATGCAGGGCCTGTCCAAACCCCACAGAAATGCAAAAGCCTGTCTCTCACCATCTCTCCAAATAGCACCCAGGAGGCCTTGCTCCTCTTTGAAACTGCTGAGCTAGACAAGAATTTTACCCCTTTGGCCCAGTGTGACTTGCAGGTGGGAGGGAAAGGAAAATTAAGACACAAATTCCATTGTTAGTGAATAAATGTTGGACTCAGGAGACCAGTCTATCTAAAACAGGGAAAGGGAATGTTGGGCTTCATGTGTTTATGCTTCCATTCAAATGTGTGTTTTTTTCCCCAACACACTGGTTCCCATAAAACACACTGCAGTAGCATAATCAAATGTGAAATAAGAAAACTTCCATGCTGAAGTTATTTTCAGATCTTCTTTATGGGTCATGCAAGCAAAACATTCCTACTACTTTACATTCAAATCTATTTTTCAAAATAAAAAAACTGTTCACCCATCTTATTCACTAAATGACTTTTGGTTGTGTCCAGATCTACTCTAAAAATTTGGTACTACCGATTATATTTAAAAGAATGAAGGCCATTAAATTATGGTAGCAGAATTCTAAGAAGGATCCTCAAAGACCCTCACCTTTGTGCAGTTCCCTCCCCTGTGAACATGATGAGCTATCACTCCTGTGATTATGTCACATCTCATGGTTTCTTAGTCCAGGCAGGCTGCTATAGCAAAATAGCACAGACTGGGTGGCTTATAAACAACAGCAAGTTATTTCCCACAGTTCTGGAGACTGGAAGTCTGAGATCAGGGTGTTGGCATGGTCAGTTGTAGTGAGGGCCCTCTTCTGGGTTGCAGACTGCCAACATCTTATTGCGTACTCACATAGTGGAAAGAGAGTGAGATAGCTCTCTGGCCTCTTCTTACAAGGGTACTAATCCCATTCATGAGGACTCCACCCTCATGACTGAATTACCTCCCAAAGTTTCCACCTCCAGATACCTCACATCAGGGTTTAGATATCAACAAATGAATTTGGGGGGATACAAACATTCAGTCCATAACACTTTCTCTTTCTGAGATCCTGTGGCTCGATTCACCCGTAAAGTTGGTGTTCCCTAATGATCTTATCTTGAACGAGTGACCAGCTTCTCATTCATCCTGGGTTATTCTATTCACTCTTAAGTCTTGCATTCATCATTCGTATATGCTAATGATTCCTGTATCTCTATCCCTAATCCATTTTTACTTCTTGAGCTCTACATATACATATACCACCATCTCCTGGACGCTGTAATTTGGATGTTCCATTGGTACCTCAAATTCAATATGTCTGTTCCCCAAATCATGTTCTATCTCTTTAATTCTTTCTCTGGTTTAACATATTAACTGCCATGAGAGTTGTATTTAACTCACTTTAGTTTTGACCCTGGGACTTCATGAAGCATATATAAAATTTTACTTGTTGATGTTCTTATTGTTACAATTAATATTGATAATTTAATTCTAAAAATGTGGATTAAGTGAATAGAAGTCAGTAAATTTTGTTTTTCTATCATGTTTACCTTTAAATTACACAAGAAGTTTTTATTCTATTTTCATAATAAAACACTGTGGCCCCAAGGAAAAGTTTCTGATTTTTTTGTGTGGCAGCCAATGTGTTAATAATGTCATCATGCACCAAATGTTAAGCATAAATCTACCTACTATGATTGTTGGATTCCCATTCTCATGTCCAAAGACCCAAGTTACTTAGATTAATAATAAGTAGTTAACATTTAATGAGGAACAATTAACCAATTATGCCTTGGCTTCAAGCAAAAGAGAGAGAAAGACCAGTGTGAGAATATCATTAGCTGGTAGAGATGTGGGTGAACAGTTTTCCTTGATCAAATCTATATGCCAATAGGAACAGAGCTCTCACCAGGAAAATTGCTTTCGGCAAGGCACAGTCTGGTATCGACAGGATAATCTTCTTCTAAAAATTCTCTCAACCTAGTCATAGGAGCTCATACCTCTCCCTGAACTATAAAAGCTTCGTTCTTTGATAATTCAAAGCCAAGATCCTAATGGTTTTCCTACCTGAACAGCCAAGCCCTCAACAGTCTCAGCTTCCTAGAGATGTGCCAGAGTTTCCTGGAGCCGCCATTGCTCCTGGCCCATCTACGCTGATTTCTGTTCTTCACCCAAGCCAGGAATATAATTTACACACACCTCTTGTTACTCTTCCATTGAATTATAATATAATCCTGAATATGCAAACATAAATCATGTTTTATTCCAACTTTAATTGCATGTAGCAATCATGTGCTTTTGCTAAATTATTCCCACAAGCATACATAGTGCCATTATTTTCAGCATGCCAAGAGACCCGCCTGCAGACCCTGTCTTCATCGGCAAAGCCAATTCGAGTCTCATATACTTGCTCTGCAGTATCATATAGTGGTCCTCCCCCATAAACACACACACACACACACACACACTCCCACACTCTGAATTTCAGTAAGTTCAGCTCCCCTGTTCTTTCCTTTCCTACTAGCATCATAGGCCCTGAGATGTTGAGTGAGCACCCAACACTCGCCTCCTTTCTTTTATGGTTTGGAATATTTTCAGCGGGCCTTTCTAGTTAACCATTTCCTGTTCTTATGATTCTAATACATCCATCTCTGTTTCTCACCAGGAAGATCCCTTATTAATCTCTTTTGCTTCTTTAATAACACCTTAAACTAGTCTTAATAAAACTCTCTTAATCAGGTTGTCTCTTATGGAGCTGGAATGGCCTTCTTTCTTGCCCTTGGATGTCAGAACTTCAGGCTCTCCAGCCTTTGGACTCCAGATGTCTCACCAGGGCCCCCTGAGTTCTTAGGCCTTTGGACTTGAATTGAGCCATGCAACCAGCTTCCCTGGTTCTTCAGCTTATGAACAGTTTATCCTGGGACTTTTCAGCCTGTCATCGAGTGAGCCAATTCCCCTAATAAATCTGTTCTCATTGCTCCTTCTCTCTATATATTCTATCATTTCGGTCTCTCCAGAGAACCCTAACTAAAACATTGCACCAACCAGCCGTCAACCTTTTTATTCTTTGAACCAAAACCAACCAACCAAACAA
This sequence comes from Lemur catta, assembly GCF_020740605.2. NCBI lineage: Eukaryota > Metazoa > Chordata > Mammalia > Primates > Lemuridae > Lemur > Lemur catta. The sequence continues at coordinate 37,928,856 of NC_059128.1, forward strand.
ACAAAAACCCAGAATTAAAAAGGGAAAGAAAATAGAAGAATGTCCTTTTCCCTGCGTTCATTTCGAAACTTATTTCTCGTGCTAGGAATTGTGCATTCCTTGCCTGAATCTCTCCCAACCCCTTTCTGCATTGCATCATTGGAGACAGGCCTAGAAATTAGTTAAGTCATATGTATAAAAATGAAAACTAGAGCAAGAGAGCACGAGGTAGTGAGGTGGCAAATTACTAAGCATTAAGGTCAGCAAAGGTTTGAATTTTGCTTCTGCTTTTCAAAGTTTTGTGCTGTTGGGTACGTTCCCAACTAGGCCTCAAGCCATTACCAGAATGAGTCATCTCAGTCGATTTTTCTTTTACTTTTTTCCAATGATGTTATCAATCATGCTTTACCGAAGGTTCCTGGGTTATTTACAGAGGGGAGCCACAGTATCTCAAGGCAGGATTACCATTTGCTACAGGAAGCAGGAATGAACCAGGGAGGACTCAGTCCTGCATTGCTCTCTGTTTGAAAAAAAAAAACTTGAGAGAGCTCTGAGGACTAGAAAGCAACGAGCATGACTTGATCATTTGAAAAAGAAATCCCGGAGCAGCATTCCAGAAACACCAGGACAAGCTCAGCACTGTGCAACTGAAGGAGGTCACTCCTCTGGGACTATTTCGTGGAATTAAGAGAAATGACTTTTAAGAAGTGGCTGTCTGAGTGAGAACAATCAGGGACTTTCTTTTTTTCTACGGCTGAGCTCAACACTCACTAGTCTTAAACGCAAAGGTTGAATATAAAATGAAACAGGAAAAACTAAATATATTTTCCAACTGTCTCCATGTGGCCAGCTGCCAATCTGCCTAGACGGGGTGGAGATTCTTGCCCTAAAGTTAGCAAAGAGATAGGCTGGATTGTTTTTTGTTTTTGTTTTTTTATAAGTGTTGCATTTTAGTCCTTTTAATTGTGAAAGGCTTTGACGTTTAACATGAAGAACAACAAATACTGGTCAGAGTTTGGGGATTTTAAACTCACTTCTACTACTCTACAGATGCAAAAAGGCCCACAGTCTCTCTTAGCCTCAGTTTTCTGATCCATAAAATAAAAAAATAATGATTCTGCTGCAAGGTTGGCTTCTTCCTGTTACTCAGGTCCTGTTTTAAATGAGAGGCATCCTATCTAAAGGGTCTCCCTCCAACCACACAGCTGCTCTCGATCACATTGCTAAGTTTCCAACTCCTTCCCCAAACTCTGCTTTTTTGTTTGTTGCCTGTCTCCAATTACAGTATAAGGATTATGAGGGCAAGGACCTTTTATTTCTTTATGGATTCATTTAACAAATATTATTTAGTGGCTTCTAGGTGCCAGGCACTGTCCAGTGTACTGGGAGTGAATCAGGAAGTAAAGTCAGGAGATCAAGGCCTTGTTTTCAGATAGAGAAGTTGGGCCTTGAAAGAATAAGCAAATCACTTTGTAACATGTCCAGTGGCAATAGGTGGTGTGAAGAAGAAGAAGGGAAGCAAGGGGATAAAATAGGACATCAGGAGGGTGACATTTATACCGGGTAGCCAGGGAAGATCTCTCTGAATAGGTAACATTTTAATGAGACTTGAAGAAAGTGAAGGAGCGAGACCTGCTTGCAGCTGGAGCTGGGGTATTCCAGAAAGTGAGAGCGCCAAGGGAAAAGGCCTTTGTTTGCTCCAAAGGCCGTGTGGCTGGAGCCAAGCAAGGGAGGAGCACAGTGGGAGGAGACGGAGAGGGAAGAATGTATAATTCATAGCACGGGGCTTTGGTTCTATTCCGAGTAAGGCGGGAAGACTGGCTGGCTTGAGGAGGGAGCTACTTCTGTTTGATGAGGCCCACTGTGGCTGCTGTGTGGAGAACACATTGAAGGAAAGCTTTGCTGGAAGCAGTGTGACCTGTGGCGGTGACAGCAATGACTCAGACAAGAAGCAAAAGTGATTTGAGTGGGGTGGTAACAGTGGCAGTGGGTGAAGAGCTTCGATTCCAGGCATATTTTGAAGGCAGAGGCTACAGGATCTCCTGATAGGTTGGATGCGGGGTGGGGAGGAAAGAGAGGAATTAGGGATGACTCCCAGGTTTCACTCTGAAGATCTAGAACAGAGATGGGAAACTTGGGGAAAGAGAAGTGTGGAGGCAGGGATAAGGAATTTGGTTTTAGATGTACTAATTAATTTTGAGACACATATTAGAAACCCAAGTGGAAGTGCTGAATGTGTTAGATATACTGAAGTTCACGGGAAGATATACCGGCTGGAGATATAAATTTATCAAACACCATCAAAATCATCTTTTTCACCATTGTATTTTCAGTGCTCAGTAGAGTATAGGCACTCAATATTTGTCTAATGAATGGATGAATGTTATGAGGATCAAATAAGGTAATGGATATGGAAGTGTTTTTTCAAACGATAAGGCCCTCTTCAAATAGAAAGCTAGACACAATAATCTAACATTATGATTACTGTATAAATAGAAAACCTTTGAATGAGCAATAGAGTTAGCAAGAGTACAACCAAGTGCAATTAGAAATCTTGCCTCCAAGAGAAATAAACTCCAGATGGCTCCTTTCCTCCTCTCCCTTTTGATATTTAAAGTTGGTACTGTTTAATACTGCAATTAAGGGCAGTAAAGCACCAGAGAAAACGAATGCTAGTGAAATATAAAAACATTTTTTTCTAGTAATGATTCTTCAAATTGTCAAAAGGATTTTCACAGCAATTTTTCAAACTGTTTCAGAAGGAGTACTTTTTCAAAAAGGTAATTATAAAACTATATCTGTTTCACATGGACTTTCTCACCCCAGATTACTCCATAACTCTATATTCAATTGGCATTATTTTGCATTGAATAAATGTAGTCTTGACTTCCATCTGCTTGCTTTTTAAGTCACAGTCTGATATTTTAATTTTTTTTTAAGTTGCTTGATAACTCTTGTTGAAGAAACTATTGTTTTGGGGCTTAAGCAGCTACCCCAGTAAAATTCTCTGGAATTTATTTTAACACATGATCGATGCTAGAAGTCACATTTATATTCCCTTTACTTGTTATGGAAATATAACAGGGTTAAGCATTTTCTGACTTTGAAAGATGAGCATTGTGATATGAAGACTTAAACTTTTTCTAGACTGAGAGATAGGATAGGTAGGTAAGTGGATGGACGGGTGAGTGTTGAATAAATGAGTGGATAGATGGATAGATGGATGGACAGATGGATGGAGAGAAGCAAGGACCAGTGAGAAAAAGAGACAGACAGACAGACATGAGAGAGTGAAGAGTCAGAATGAGATTTCTGACTTTTAACAAGTTACCAGAATAATTCAATAGAGTAAGGATAGTCTTCTAAACAGTTGACTGGCACAACTGATACCCCTATGGGAAAAATAAACCTTGATGCTTATTTCACATGGTACTCAAAAATTAACTTGAAATGCATCACATATGTAAATGTAGAAGCTAATCTCTAAAGTGCCTAGAAGAAAACCTAGGAGAAAAATTCTTTGACCTTGATTTAGGCAAAGCATTCTTAGATAAAACACAAAAGCATAAATCTGTTATAAAAGAAAAAATTGGTATGTTAAATTCTATCAAATTTTAAATATGTTGCTCTTTGAAAATCACTTCTAAAAAAGTTGAAAATCAAACCAAAGACTGGGAGAAAAAAATTGCAAAATATATGCCTGTTAAAGGCCTTCTAGTTAGAATTATATAAAGAAATCTTACAATTCAAAAATTTTAAAAATGGATTAAAGCTTGGAAGGCACACTTTAGCAAAGAAGGTATAAGAATGACAAATAAGCATATGAGAAAATGCTCAACATTATTAGTCAATAGGGAAATGCAAATTAAAACCACAATGAAATACTACTACATACCCAATAGAATGGCTCATATTTTTAAAAGGTAATAGAAAACTGATGATGACATCTACTCTCCAGCCATGAGGTAATAACAGGGACAAGATTTACCTTCTTGCCAGGAATTACTAGAAAACCAAGTAAAATATATGAAATGATAATTTTCAGAAATCAGACAATAGGTAACACAGGATTGTAATCCCTGGGAAAAGGGCAAGCCAAATGAGCCCTACAATTGTATCATCTTATAATCTGGAAACAATTTCCAGGATGCAGTACAAGGATGGATCACCCAGATACAGCCTAATAATCTCACCAAATTGAGAAGGCAGAAACTGGAACTTCAACAGACCAACATGGCTAGAATTTGTGGATTAAAATACCCGAGAGGAGGGACCTACACGGAGAAAAAAATTCCAGAAATCTGCAGAAGGATCCACTTAAGCCTTTTGATGAATATTGATGAGCTTAACTATGAAAGGAATCTACCTCAGGTTAGGGAAAGAACCACTTCACAGAAGTAGGCAGAATAATTTCCAGAGCTTGCAAAGGCTAGAAATAGTTAATGTTTCTACCAACCAAAGTAGTTAAGATCTCCGGACATGTGGACATCAGATAGACATTTAAGAAGCCTTAGTAGTGGGGCAAAAATAACCCAAGATTAAAGTGCTCTGAACATATACTAAAATTTTTAAAAGCAAAGCATGAAAGCATCCAACTGATTTCAAGTAATTTAAGTATACACCAGAAGAAAATTCAACACTACTTAAAGAAAAGTAACAAAATCCAGTAACCAAAACCCTAAAACTCACAATACGCAGCATTAAATCCCAAATTACCAGGCATGTAAACAAGTTAGAAAATATGATGCATGACCAAAAAAAAAAAAAAAATCAGTCAATAAAACCAGTTCCAGAAATGGCACACAGGATGGAACTATTAAACAAGGACATTCAAATATCTGTTTAAAATACGTGTTCAAGAAGATAGAGGAAAACATGTTGGGATTAACAGCAGATTAATTACAAAAGGAAAGATCAGTGAATCTGAAGACATAGCAATTGAAAGTACCCAAAATGAATTACAGAGAGGAAAAATGAATGAAAAAAATAGAGCCTGTGTGACTTTTGGAACAATATTATGTGGTCTGCTTGTAACTGTAGTCCCAGAAGGAATGGAGAGGTCAGGAGAGAAAAATGTTTGAAGAAATTATTGCCAAAATGTTCCATATTTGATGAGAACTATAAAACCATTCCTCCAAAAAGGCCAACAGAATACAAGCAGAATAAACATAAAGGATACCATACCAAGTAACATCATAAAAATATTGCTGAAAATCAGTTATAAAAATAAAATCTTAAAAGAACTCAGAGAAAAACGACATATGTTTAGAGGAACAAAGACAAGAATGACAACAGACTTCTCTTTAGAAACATGGCAAGCCAGCGGACAATAGAGATAGATCTTTACAGTAATGGGCGGGGATAAGGGGCAGGGGAAAGACAGCTGCCAAGTTGGAATTGTTTATTCAGTACAAATATCTTCAAATGGAAGGTAAAATAAAGAATTTTTCAGACAAACAAAAGCTGGGAGAATTATTACCAGCAGACCTGTGCTATAAGAAATATTAAAGATAGTTCTTCAGAGAGAGAAGAATTTTGATCTACACAAAAGATTGAAAACCATTGTTATTGCTAAATATGTGAGTGGGCAAATTTCAGAGCCTTTTCCCTCATTTTTAACCTCTTTAAAGCATAATTAACTGTTTAAAGCAAATGTAACACTGTATTGTGGAATTTTTAAAAGAAGTAAAAAATATGGCAATGAAACCAAAGATGGGAAGGGGGAAAGAAAGCATCATGTTCTAAAGTTTTTACACTATATGTAAAGTTGTATGTTATTTGAAGGTAGACAGTGATAAGTGAATGATGCATATTGTAAACATTAAAACAATTACTTAAAAACTAAAACAAAGATACAAAAACCATAAAGTCAATAATGGACATAAAAAGATAAAAAGACTGACAATATCAAATGTTGAGGGTATGGAGCAACTAGAACCTTCATTGGAAATGCAAAAATACAGCAATTTTGGAAAACAATTTGTAGTTTCTTATAAAATTAAAATAAATTTGCCAATAAAACCTACCAATCCAACTCCGAGGCATTTACTTCCCCCAAATTAAAGCATATGTTCACGTAAGACTTGTACATGATTGTTCAAAGTAGCTTTATTCCTAATAGCTCCAAACTTGAAAGTAAATATCCATCACCTGGTGAATGAATAAAGTGTGCTGTGTTCATATACACATATGTGCTACATGCACACACATATACCTACCTATTACTCTGCAATATAATGAAACTAACTATATAGACACATGCCAGAACATAGATGAATCCCAAGGCATAATGCAAAGCAAGTGAAAGAAGCCAAACATAAAAGACTGTTTTCTGCTCAATTCTCTTTGTAGTCATCACTCAGTATCTATGGGGAATTGGTGCCAGGACTCCCCAGGACACCAAAATCCATAGATGCTCAAGTCTCTTACAAAAAAGGGTACAGTATTTGCATATGACTTATGCATATACTCTCACATACTATAAATCATCTCTAGATTACTTATAATACCTAATACAATGTGAATGCTATGTAAACAGTTGTTATACTGTGTTGTTTTTATTTATATTATTTTTATTATTCTATTTTTATTTTATTATTTTTAAAAAATATTTTTGATCTGTGATTGCTTAACTCTGCAGGTGACAAATCCATGGAAATAAAAGGCTCACTGATATTATTGAAAAGGCAAAAGCTATAGTGACAGATCTGGGGGTCGTAGGAGGGAACTAACTGCAAACACCCATGAAAGAACATTTTGGGGTGAGAGAAATGTTCTACGTCCTCATTGTGATGATGACTAGACAACTGTGTACATTTGTCAAAACTCTTAGAATTGTACACTTAGAATTGATTAATTTTATTATGTGTAAATTGTAGCTCTATAAAACTGACTAAAATATTTATTAGATGGGATTAGAAGTATATTGAACCATCACCAAGAAAGTATCAGTAAACTAGAAGACATGTCAATAGAATTTATCCAAACTGAAGCACAAAGAGAATAAAGATATAAGAAATGAACAGAGTCTCAGTGACTTATGGGCCAGTATCAAGCAGTTTAACACATGTGTACTTGGAGCCTCAGAAGGAAGGGACAGAGTGTATAAGGTGGATTAAAATATTTGAACAAATATTGGTCAAAAATATTCCAAATTTAATGGAAAAACATCAATCAACAAATCTAATCAGCTTATGAACCCCAAGCAGATAAAAACAAGGAAAACCAAATAAGGCACATTATAGTTGAACTGATGAAGCCAGAGAAAAAAATATACTATACACAGAAGAGCAATATTAAGAATGACTACTAACTTCTCATTAGAAACAACACAAGCTCAAACAATAAAAACTTTCATACGTTTAAAGAAAAATCTATCAAGCTAGAAATGGAAATATTCTTCAGAAATGAAGGCAAAATAGAGACATTTCCAGATAAATGAAAGCTGAGAAAGACTCACACTATAAAAATGCTAAAAGAAGTTATTCAGGGTGAATGCAAATGATACCAGAGTTACAGAAGGGAATAAAGCACATCAAAAATAAAAAAATATGTGGAGAAGTAAAAGACCATTTTTAATTAAATTGTTTAAAAGGTCACTGATTATTTACAGCTAAATAATAGCAAAGTAACATTGTTACATTGCATTGTTACATTGCAATAATGTAACATGTAGAGATTAAATGTACAACATAAATAACACAAAGATGAGAAGGAAGGTAAATGGAAAAAGGGTGGATATTGTAATCTTTAGAACCATTTTAAAAATAGGAATACACAAAGTTGTAATTAAAAATCCAATGGAAGAGAAAGAATGCAATATTAAACAATTTTTCCCAAGTATTTTTATTATGGTAAAATACACACTACACAAAATTTACCATTTTAACCATTTTTAAGTGTACAGCTCAGTGGTATTAAATACATTCATAATGTGCAACCACCACCACCATCCATCTCTATAACTCTTTTCATCTTGTAAAACTGAAATTCTATACCCATTGAAGAATAACTCCCTATTCCCCTCTCCTTCTTGCCCCTACTATCACCATTTTACTTCCTATTTCTATGATTTTGAATACTCTAAGTACGTCATATAAGTAAAATCATATAGTGGTCGTCTTATTTTGGAACTGGCTTATTTAACTTAGCATAATCTCAAAGTTCATCTATGTTGTAGCATATGTCAGCATTTTCTTCCTTTTTAAGTCTGAATAATATTCCATTGTTTGTATATCTGAAGTGAGTCTTTTGTAGACAGCATATAGTTGGATCATGTGTTTTTATCCATTCTGTCTTTTAATTGGAGAGTTTAATCCATTTACATTTAATATAATTACTGATAAGGAGGGAATTGCTTCTGTCATTTTGCTATTTCTTTTCTACATGCCTTATAGCTTTATTGTCCCTCATTTCCTCCATTACTGCATTCTTTTGTGTTTAGTTGATTTTTTAGTGAAATGTTTAAATTCTTTTCTCATTTCCTTTTGTGTATAATCTATAGCTATTTTCTTTGTGGTTACCATGGAGATTACATTTAACATCCTAAAGTTATAATGCTCTAATTAGAATTTATACTAGTGTAACTTCAGTAACATATGCAAACTCTACCATTTTATAGCTCTTTCAGTTGTTGGATATCACACAATTACATCTTTATATATTGTGTGCCCCAAACCATAAACTAATAATTCTTTTCAATGCCTTAGTCTCTTAAATTGTGTAGAAGACAAAAATTGGAGTTAAAACCCAAAGTAATGATAATACTAGCTTCTATAATTGCCCATGTATCTCCCTGATTGAGATTTTTATTTCTTTATACAGCTATGAGTTACTGTCTAGTGTCCTTTGATTTTAAGGACAAGATTCTTTTTGCCCACCCTAGCTCCTGGAAGCTGCATACAACCTGCTTTAGAAACAAATGCACAACAGCCTGCCACAGGGCTAGGGGTAGGGGAGGCTGCTACTAAGAGTTCAAAATGACTGAAATTAACCTCAATTTACCTTCCAAGCATTCCCCTGGAAGTTGTAAGCCTTCAATATTAATAGAATCCAGAATTCCAAAAAGTTACATCAGACAGATTCTATTAGTTAGCTAGGTGAGGAGACAGGTTCCTGGTACTTCCTGCTCCACCATCTTCCCAGAATCCTCTCCTAATAATGTCTTATTAAGCCAAAATAAGGCAGGAAAGAAGGAATAAAGAAATAACAGAGAAAATGAATAGAAAAAAGTAGATTTATACCTAACCAATAATTGTATTAAATGTAAATAGAGTAAAAACATAGCATTTAAAGACAGAGCTTTTCTTACTGGATTGGAAAAAAACACTCAAATGCATGGATACAGATTAAGTATAAATTATGTACTTTAAATATAAAGATACAAACCCCTAGTCAGAAAAAATGAGAAAACACAAATTGGCAATATTAGGATTGATAGAAAGGACATGTCCGCAGATCTTGCTGATATTAAAAGGACCATATCTGTTATGTTCAGACTGAAGACTTACAACCTAACATGATATCCCAACTGGGTAAATATTTATTCAGAATAATTACTAATAGTTACCATAAGCCATAGATTGTGCTAAAGAGTTCATGTATATTTTTTTATTTAGTCCTTCCACATCTTATTGTATAGATGCTGTTTTTGTTCATATTTTATAGATGAGGAAATTGAGGCTTACAGAGTATAACTGACTTGCCCAAAGTCATACAGCTTGTTAGTAGCAAAACCACGTACTTAGTGCACCCATATCCTGGGAATATTCCTAGCCTTGTAACTGTCTCATCAGAATGAATCTAAATGCACATATCATTGTTTAAAGGAAGAACAGGGTTTTTTTTTTTTTTTGAAACAATTTTATAGCCTGGAAGTCTTGAAGGAAGAATGGAAAAGCTACTCACTGAATTGCTGCCACTGTTGCCATGGAAACCTGAAAAGAGATTACTTTCACATCAGTTTTACAACTCCATCTTTTAATAGGTGCAGAACATAACCACAGGCTGCTGACTCCTCATGAAAAACTCCCAGAAAAATCCATCTAATCAAAAATCTCTTCAGCTTTTTTAATACAGAAATCCCAGTTGACAAAGAGTAAGCTGAACTCTGCCAGATAGGGGTGGATAATGATTCTCTTTTCCTGAACTACTGCTCATCTTCTGACTGTTAAGAAGTGAACAAGACAAAAAAATTAAAATAATGCTGAAAAGCAAGAACAAGAAGCTACAATGCACTGGGTGCATATGTCATAAGAGCCAGATCAAGAGGTGCTGGAGGGGGAGCTGTGGGCCCTGACTTGAAGGAGTGAGTACCAGCGATATGAATATGCAGATGTAAATTGGTCCCACCTCTGGCAATGAAGGTAGAATCCTCCACTGGGAGCAAAAGGAAACACTCTTTGCCAGCACAGACCTACCTCTGTTGAGTATTTTTGTGATGCTGAGGTATAGACACTGTCAACAGAAAGTCAGTTGTCACCGTAAGATGGAATTCTGAAATTGAATAAGGCATCAGTCTGTTTGCTGAGAAAGAGTAATGTCCTTGCTTATCTAAATTTAGGCCTGCTAATAAGTCTCTCTGAAAGCTGATTTTAAAAGTCACAAAAGAAAACTGAAGTAAGAATAGTCAGGTAGGAAAAAAGACATAATTTGACAGCTTTCATGACTTTTGACTTTTTGATTCAGCCAGTAGAAATGATTTAGTGGATATATGCATTGGGATTGGGTTTGGTTGCAAATGACAAAATCTTAAAGTAACAACGGCTTAAAAAATGTAGAGCTTTATTTTTCTCTCATTTAAAAGTCTGCATAGGTCATCGACGGCTGATAGGTCAGCTTCACCATCATCAGAGAGCCAGGCTCCCTCAGCTGTTGTTCTAGCATTCTCAGCATGTGATTTCTAACTCATGCTCCAGGAAGGCTGTCTCAGCTGCAGCCCCCATATCCACAGCAGAGCCAGCAGAAAGGAGAAAGAAGTGAAGAAGGAGACTTCCTTTTCCTTTAAGGACATTGCCCTGAAGTTTCGTGCATTTCTACTTACGTCCTATAGACCACATCCCATGTGGCTTGTTCTACCTGCGTGCCCCAGAAAGGCAGAACCTCACATCTTGAATAGAAATAACCAGAGAAGAGGGACGGTTGTTCTCTGCATAGTTCAAGGGGCCATGGGACTCAGTTTTGATCAATTTATTCCTTTGTTCATATATTCACTGAAGACACAATTATTAGTCCTATAGTATGTGCCTGGCTTTGTGTTAGATTCTGGAAATAAGAAAGACAATAGCGACACATAAGTAAGCATATCACCTTAACACACAATGCGAAAGGAATTTCATAGAGGTAAAAATATAGCTAACTTCGTTGAGTTGCAAGGGAGAGCCTTCAAAGAAATTTTCACAGAGAAAATGTCATGATAGCTAAGTTAAAAAAAAATAAAACTTTGCCAACTATACTGGTGGAGAAGAGCTGGGGTAGGGGGAGGGAAGGCAAAGTTGTTTGGGAGTACTGGAAAATGGAGGCAGCATTCCAGGCACAGGATGAACAGATGCAAATGTGACAAAATATGGGAAAGTATGGCTTGCTAGGGAATGCTCGGCAGTTCCGCAGGACTTGGAATGGGGATGAGAGATGCAGAGAGGGAGCCAGGGAGGCCTGGGAGAGGATGAGGTGAATACAGGCAGAGGCCTCATGGTGAAGGGACCTGTAGATGGATCGGAGAGCTTGCACATCATTCTGCACTCAGTGGGAAGCCACTGGCGAGGTCTAGGAAAGGGAGGATCACAATGAGATTGTGTTTGGAAAGATTAGTGAAGAAGGCATGTGGAAATGTGCAAGGCAGATGGGAGACGGGCATGACTGAAAGCAGAAAAACTTCATTTATCAAGCATTTACTGAGCATCGACTGCACCAGGCACTCTGTTAAGTGCTACAGACACCAAAAGGAGTGCAACAGACGCCGAAACCTTCAAGGACCCACGTACCAGTGTTAACAGGGCTCTGCAACATGTGTGAACATAGGAAGGTAGAGAAAGGTCTGGGAGCACATTAAACAAAGTGCCTGACTCTACTGGGATGAGTCCAGAAAACTGCACAGAAAAGCAACCGTAGTTTGTAAAAGCTGAATAGAAGTTTGACAGGCAGTCAAGGGCTGCAAAAGGCATTCCTGGCAGAGTAGATGGTACTTACAAACATAAAGAGGCTTGAAGGCAAACTGCAAGTAGTTCGGTGTATCAGGGGTTCAGAATGCAAGTGTGGGGTGCTGGACATTAGGTCCAGAGGAGGACAGAGACAACTGGGGAGTCACACGATCACACCTGGGAGGAGGTGTTGGCGATGTAGGAGATGAGAGCCTGATTTAGAATGGGTGGAGAGGGAGGTCACCATGCTGCAGATCTCCGTTTGCTCCTTATGATCCACCCCACACCCTTCTACCCCCTGCTTTACTCCCCAGGAGGCTGAGTTGCATGGATTGCATCAAGAGGTTCCTTATCCTCTGGCTTCCAGTTGGGTTCAACCAATGGGGATCAACAGAAGGAGACTGACTGGGGAGGAGGACGTGAGGGAGTGAGGTCAGGGTAGGTGTTACCCCCCCAGTTGCCTGCCTGTGGAGGTACCCTGAGCTAGCTCCATGCTCCTGTTGGGTGGTCCCATCCTCACAGAGCTCTAGTACTTTTTGTTCTCTCCTGTCCTCTTGCTTTCTAGTGTTCTCCTGGTTCCCAGAAGCACACCGTGACCCTCCCCACGCAGGCATAGAAGTGGTAACAGAAACCCACTAGCTACAGGGTATTAGACTGTCCCTTGTGGTTTCCCTACACTATGCTTTTTGTAAACAGTCCCTTTATTAAATTTTCAAATTATGCAATAAGCATGCCAACTGTTCCCTGCCAGGATCCTGACTAATATAATCACTAAACACCAACCTCACTTAAACCCCATTTCTTCACAACTCTTGCAACTTTTATGTATAAGCTGGAGTCACCAGTTTTCCAGCAGGAATGATTAAACTCCCAAGATGGTTCATAACTCTCACAGTTCTTGTTTAAAATGTCAAAGATAGTGATCTGGTGGATTCATATGAATTTGGATGAATAAAACTAAAGTCTTGCTAAACATAAATTCACAAGTTAGTAGAGGAGATAAATTTGTACACACATAATTAACAATAAACCTACCAGACTAATCTTTGGCACAATTCCTGGGCCTGGCATAGGCAAATAGTCCAGACTGAATAAAATCCATCATTTCCAATTCCAAATTCCAGGGAGAAAGAATCTGTTCATCTTGAATCTGGGTTTCAATTCTAATCCAGTTGGGGTGGGCCTGGGACAAACATGGCAGCCTGGGATTCAGTACTATGTAGGGAGAGGAAGTTTCCAGAGAAAAGGTACGGGTATAAGATAAGCAGACATTCCTAAAAGCATCTGTCACAGTAGAGACATAGGCCCCAGTCAGTATTTCTTTAATTGAATAATTTCATGAGGCAGGGTGTGATGTGCCAAGAAAGGCTAATTTAAAATCTCCCTTGCCATAAGGTAGTCTAGTGCTGTGCTATTTTGTTTTGTTTTTGGTATTTTTGAAGGGAAGGCATAATTGCATATTTACAACTCAATTATATTTCTATTATTCTAGTTCTGGTCAAATTAGACATTCCTTAGTCCCATAGTGATTTTTGTGGGGGAAGGGTATTGCTACACCTGCCACACAGCTGGGTCCAAGGACTGCCTGCATGCTCCCAGCATGCTCTAGGGTTAGTTTCCATGCCAACCAGTCTAGGAGTGTTTCCACCCTATCTACCCACTCCAGGACAGATGCTAATAGAATAGGCATATATGAGGAAGAGTAGGAGAGAGGGTGAATAAGTGTATGCAATTATTTTTATGGCACTGTGGTCCCAAATTATTCCCTATGCTAGTCCCCTTTATAGCCCAAGATAATAAGAGACAGATTACATCTTTCCTGCTAAGTGCTCAGAACTCTTTCAAATATGCTATCACATTATCCTCACAGCATCCCTAAGAAATAAGAAAGGTCTTATTTTGCAGATTGGGAAACTAAGGCACAGAATAGCGAAATGGCCACTTTCCACACACAGAATGAGACGATGCTAGCATTAGGATGGGATGCAGGAATCCTGTCTCTAAAATCTACATTTTTGGCATACTTTTCAATTTCCCTGTCTCCCTCTGCTTGAAGCTCCAGAGCAAATCAATTCAATACAATTTTGATTAAATATCATCCTCATTATATTTATGTTAACCGTGAAAACAGCAGAAATGGTGGAGAAAGTTACTGGGGAGGAAAACTGGGTAAGCTATTAAAGACAAAGTCAGGTGAATACAAAGACTGGAAAACAGGAAAGCAAGGATAATATTATATGTTTAACTCAAGTTAAAATATTTCACCTGCATTTTCTTTCAAGGAAAAGAAACCACCGCTCAGCTTTGGAATAATGTAAGTTTAGTCCATTGGCATGAGGCAAATTTGTTGTGACTTGGGGAAATAATAATATGATACCAGATGTGGCCAAGATTAATAAGAGGCACTTCAGACAGTGAAAGGGAAACTCAGGAAGATATGCTCAAAAGAAAATGAGCTAAAATGTCAGCCTACATTTCACCTTTCCTGGAGATTTTGCCTTTGGCCTCAACCATCTCTGGGAGAGAAAGCCCACAACCTGGGAAGGGACAAAAACATGCCTTTGTGAAATGGAGGCTGAGAACATTAAGCCCTATCAAAGTGCTGACTCCATTGTTTTAAGGATGATGAGATTTATCTCACTTCATTACTCCACATGAAAAGCTACAGCCAAAAAAGATGTCCCTTCAGACAGTGAATGTAGAAACACCAGGATAGAATTTTATGTCCCTGATGTTTCTCCAGTGCAATAACCAATCACTTCAAAAGCACTTCAACAGCCAGTGACATGCTAGTGTCAGGGGCTTTCTGAACCCAGAGCTTTGGGTGCTCACAATACTTATTCTGGACTTAGGGGATGAGGGAACACTGGTCTCTCTCCTGACTTCTCAGCTGCAGGAGTGGCAATGCCTGCTCACATCATTATATCCTACATCCTGAATCTTCTTTATAAAGCACAATATTGGCCTAGGATTGAGGAAACCTCTTTGCTCCTCTCTGGAGAACCATCCCTGTGGTTTCCATCATCTATTTGCCTCAGGGCAAGAAGCCCTGTCAGATTCCTCACCCAACTCCACTCCCAAAGAGCAGGGCTCCCAGTCAGGCTTAAGAGGCTCAGATCCTGGTTCGGGTGAATGTTAAGCTGACCAAAAACACTTCTAATGAGTGAATCTGGGCAACATTACTTCTCCTCTCTGACCTTCAGTGTTCTATCTATAGACTATGAATATTAACAATATCAATCTCATAGGGGTATTGTGAGGATTAAATGAGATAATTCACATAAAGTTTTATTCCAGTGCCTAGAACATAGTCATCACCCAGTAACTGTTAGCTATTGACTAAAACAACTTCCTAGAAATCTGTCTCAGTGTAGAACTGGGCCTCTGCTCGCCAGACAGGCCTCTGTGTCACACTCATGGAGCACAAACACAGAGCAGGGCAAGAAAAAGCTGAAACTGGAAGACAGGGAGGCTGTGAAAGTGGTGAGCCAGGAGGAGCAATTAAATGGTTGTTAGAAGCACGTTAAGGGTCTCTCTGGACAGAATGGAGGGTAGTGTTAACGGGGCACAGTGCAAGCTTCGTAGGGCAAATCTAAGAAGGGACACAAACATATTAAGTATATTCATAAAAATAGATAGTCTTTGGAAAATATACTTAAATTAAATGAAAGGTTTGCATGGAAAACTAATCTCCCAAGCTCATTATAGTGGCAAGTTAATAATCCCTTAACAAATTTAGAGTGTTGCTTTTATATGGTGACAATTAGAAGACTAAAACAACTCAAACACTAACAGTAAATCTTTGGCACATCCAGACCTCAAGCAGAGCTAATGCATTTTTAGATGGTTAAAAAGTAGATTCTATAGAAGGATTTAAGAGATGCAAGTAACGTGCTTAAAGTATTCCAAATGTATTTACAAAGAAAGATTTATTCTTTGCTGCTTTCAGTATATTGCTAGGAGCAAAAATAATCTCTTCTTTACTGTCCCGGGTTCACTCTGCTTTTCCTTGCTGACACACTGCCCTTCATTTGCCACACAAAGATATTTCGGATCTGCCATAAACACACATACGCCCCACGAAGTATAATGATAAACTAGCTGTTACAAAGAGCTTAGAAACCAGACAGACTGTTCCTACATATCTAACCCAAGTTATTTTCTGTGGCTTAGCATATTTTCAATAGCAGTTCAACCACATGCTTAACTCTAACATAGAATTCCTTTCACTAGCTATGGAAAAAAAATAATCAAAGAGACTATTGCTTCTGTGGAAGTCCTTGTACATGACTCCAGGGGAATTATCCTTCCCCTCATTCCAACTTACTTTATGAGGTTGCCCCAACCTGGCTGCACTAAACCCCCAAAACGTACGATTCTGTGTGCACCACAGTCATCAAGGTTGGAAGAGTCCCAAGAGTCTCTGAAAGACAAGAAAGAATGCTTTAAAGCACTGAGACCATTAATTATCCTGGCAGAACACCTAAACAAGTGAAGCATTTCCCCTGCACAGTCTGGATTATCTGAGTCCCTTACAAAGAAAGTACCATTTCCAAAAACTGACAGCCTCCACCCTGTAGATTCTCTGAAAGTCCTTTGCCTGGCTCCTCAAGCTTCAAGGAGACAGCATGGCAAAATGCCAGCAGCACCTCACACAGGAAATGGCATGCATTCACTTCTGATTTAGCCTACTGCTGCCTCACTATGTGAGTAAGAGTTTGGGTTGAAGGCAGAATGGACTGAGTTTGAATACTGGCTCCACCATTCACTAGCTCTAAGACCTCATGCAAATTATTTAGCTTTTTGAGTCTCAGTTCCTCATCTATCAATTGAGGATAAGGATACACCTATCTCTTTGAGTTTGGAGAACATTAAATAAGATAATTTACATAAAGAATTCAATGAGCACAGTAAAAAGTCAATAAATAAAATATTATCTATTATCATAGACAATAAACTTTGGAGACACCAGACTGACCTTTTCCCTCCTGAGCATTTCTTCATTCAGGAAATGATTATTGATCCATTTCAGGCATTAGAAAATCATTCACAGGGCCCCATCAGCTACTTGTGTGCAAGCCCTAAGGTGCAAACTATATGCAGATATTCAAATTTGGGGAAACTGTATGCAAAATACCCAAATCTGAGGAAACTAGCTCAGTTCAAGAACCCAATCTCCCTTCCATCTTAGATTATTTCTTTCCCTAAGAATTATTCCATCACACTGCTGTTCAGTCACATGAACGCCCAATAGAAAAACCAGAAAGTCAGTGAATTAGTGACTCATATAAGAAGATATACATATTACCAATAAATACATTAAAAAGTTTAACCTTATTATATGAATTAAAATGAACCCAATCAGCATTATATCTATCCAAAAAGTAAACATCTTTAAATGATAATATCCAATGTTATTAAAACCAGCATGAGAGAGATATGCTAATGAGAATGCAAATTTCTGGAGAGTATTTTATTAATATTTATATTATTTATATAAATAAAATACTCTGGAGAGTATTTTATTAATATTTATATTAACATTTATTAATATTTACCAAGGAATGACATCAGCAATAGTTCCTACCACTCTTTCCCCCCAAGAAAAAAAACTTAAAATAATCAATAAACAACTACATTTCAACCAAAATAACTAAAGGAGAACACTGGAGAACAGCAAAGAAGCAGCAGAAATCCTGTTGAGCACAGAAACCTGAAAGGCCTCACAGAAACAATGAGGAAGCACCTTGCCTTCACCATTCCATTCCCCATTCAAGATCAGCTCTGAACCAGGAGGGACTTTGCCCTGTAGGGAAAAGATAAGCAAGAGGACCCCAGCAGGCCCCATCATTACCATGGACACATGGAATCTTCACTAGTGGAGATTCCTGCAGTCCTCACAGGCTCAGTGTTCAGCTGTAGGAGCTTCTCAGAGTCCACATGCTAAGCTGCCCATAGAGAAGAAGCCTGCACTGGGCCCTGTCCCCGACCTCCATAGTCCATGCTGTTACTGCTCTGCATCATCTTGGAGCCAGAGCCACTGCTAGGGTGTGTCCTACTCCAAGGGCGAGTAGCCATTGCATCCCTGAGGCTTAGCTGCCACTGAACTGTGCTCACCCCATAGCACATCATCCTCAAAGAGAGCTGCTGCTACATCCTACCCTCTAGGGTTAAGCTACCACAATGCTGCTCCATCACTTCCATCTCAGTTGCTAGTACACCCTCCCCTTAGGACCAAGCCTAAGTGGTGCTGCACTTCCAGAAACTTGGAGCCTCAAACTACCAGAGAAGTTCCACCCCATTACAATGGCTGAGGAAGCATCCAGCCCTCAGGGGGCTCCAAGCCTCCAGCTCACCAGAGCAGTTGCACTTCCCAGTGACACAGCTGACATGGCATCCCACCCCCAGGAATCTGGAGGCCCCACTGACACATGTAGCCTCATTTTCTGGGGCCAAGCAGATGCTTCCCCTTGTGTCCCACAGAATCAGAGGCTTGGCTGAGCTGTCACCTGACACTCCAGGCCAAATATCCACAGTGCCCCATCTACCTGGAACTGGACTAGCCTGTGGCAGTCTGCGCTGCTGAGGCACCCTGCCTCTGTGGGGAGTATGGTCATTGCTGTGAGGTTCTCCAATCCCTGAGGCCCATGCCACAGTAGCATCATTGCCATTCCTGCATCCTTGCTGCTGCTGCACATAGCTTCACAGAGCCTGGGCCACTGTTGTGTCCCATTCTCCCACTGTCTAGAGTCACCACTGTGTGATACCTCATGCCTTGATGGTTCTGGGTCCCAAATGGGAGCTGTGCCCAGCTCCCCAGGGCCAGGCTGAGCTTCCAGAGCTCACCTTCCTTAGAGTTAAACCCCCAGAGTCAGGACCACAGCTACATCCCAGATCCCAGACCCCAGCTACTGGGATGTGCCACAGAGCAACAGACCCCAGCTCAGTGGGAGAACTGCATCCATTTGTGCCTTGGAGAGTGAACTTGTGCCTCAAGTCCCAAGTGCTACAGTAGTTTCACCAGACCCTGAGCCCAGAAACCCAGCCCCACAGGTTCTTTGAGCACCAGTACTCTGAATTCCATTGCTACTGTGGCTGTCTGTGAGCCATGTAGGATCAATACCAAGAAAGATCCCTACAGCTAAGGTTCCCCACTGTGAGGAAGACAAGAATATGAGGATCCATAAAGCCATTGCCCTAACAACCTATGCAGCCACTGCCACTGCCACAGACTCCTGCAGCTTAGAAAAATAAGGCACCCGTAGTCTTCACTAATGTTGACCACAACTGAAGAAGCTTCATGGAAACTGAATCACATGGAAACAGAGCTACCATACCCTGCACAACTGGCAACCTCAGGCCCATGTGCAAGTGAAAATTTTCCCCTATGAAAATCACTCTGTAAAGTTTGGAAAAGATGACTGCACCACCAGACATAGAGACATCAATGCAGGAACATAGGAAGTATGAAAAAGAAAGGAAACATGACACAACCAAAGGAACACAATAATTCTCCAGTAACTAATCCACCCCAAATGGAAATTTATGCATTGTCTGAAAAGGAATACAAAATAATAATCTTAATGAAACTCAGTGAGATACAAGAGAATACAAATAGACAATTCAATAAAATCTGGAAAACAATTTATGATCTGAATGAGAAACTCAACAAAAAGACAGACACAAAAAAAGGACCAAATATATAAATCTTGAAGCTAAAGAATTCAATCAATGAAATAAAAATATAATTGGAAACTTCAACAGCAGACTATATTAAGCAGAAGAAAGAAGCTGTGAACTTTAAGATCAGTAATGAAGCTTTTGTGTTTCTGTATCATATTCACAAGGAGCAAAAAAGGTCTTTAGGAAGTTATTTTCCAACCCCATTCACTCTCCCCCTTATTTCAGTTTAAGGAAGTCCTTTTTGCTTTTTATAGAAGGCAGATGTTTCTTAAGAGATGCTTTATATTTTATTTTTAAAGATTGTAAGCAGCAAGGGAAAGTAGTGAAGAGGTGATTTATTTAATTTTTAAAATTAAATTCAAGAATCTGTCAGCAAACAGAGGAAGGCATTTTGAAGCTTGACCATTGTGGACTGTGAAGGTCACCCCCCCAACCCAACTGCGGACCCGCAACCTCTTCCCCTACTCTGTGCCCTGCCCCTAGGAGTAAGCAAGTACGTGACCTGAATTGAGGTAGCAATTTTCCTGTGTAGAGCTAATATCGAGGTCCCAGGAGAGGTTAGGTGGCTGGAGTGTAATCAGAGGCATCTATTTGTTGCCAACTGCAATGACTCTCTGCTTAAGTCTTGAGCAAGGTCATTATTCTCAGTCTGTGAAGCACGAGTGCACAGCAGGCCCGGCAGACTGCTCATTAGTATTCTGCACGTTCTATGGGCTAAATTTGCCGTTTCATTTAGAATGCTTCTGATTGCATATGTTTTATATTCCCAGCCTCCTCAGTGAAATGGATGCCACCGTTGGTGATCTGACAGGCAGCTGAGCACACATTGATGCATTTGCCATCAAACTAAGGGAGAAAAGTTATTAAAACACTTGGCTGTCAACCGTGAATTCAGTTAGAATCATTTAAGTTATAAAAGTAGTTTTAAATGAAAGAGCCAAAAATAAATAAATAAATCAAGAAAGATTTGTGAAGAGGAATAAAAAAACACCCCATCATTTAAATAATTTAGAATTTACTAAAAAGACTTTGTCTTTCCTCTATAATTATGTTAATACAAAAGTAAACAAATGCAGATATTTTAAGGCTACAAAATCATTCATTTGGCCATTGAAACTGATTCCTACTCAAGGCACATTCAGCACCACATACTTTTGCAAACCTGAGAAATCACATATTTTAAATATGTATCTTTAAAAAGATAATTAATATTTATACTCAATTATGCTTTTCTCAATATTTCTTAGATGCCATGGACCAGATGACATCTGAATTGCTACCTCACAAGAGAAATAAACGAGGAGCATTGTTTCATGGGCTGCGAAAGGGACGTATGATTTGTACTCCCATCAGCAGAGCTACTAAAAAATGGAAATTTATGATTTTTGCCCCCCAGAAAAACCTCATTAAGCTCCTTGAAGAAACAGAAACTTCATGAGCAGTAATCAAAGCACATGAAGCCTCCTGAGTAGTTAACAGAGCCCACTTCATCAGATAATTCCACGGGGGATAGAGTTGCCCAAGGACATGCTTCCTACCGAATGTATTAGGAAATGAATTCAGCTGCAAAAAGTGACTGAGCTAGAAAGCCTGAACAGTAGAATGGCTCTGTGAGATGTGCCCGTTCAGGGCACATCTGTGGACAGAACAGTCCAGGCAGATAGGCAGGGTAAGTCCCCACTACCGGAGGCCTGAGTGGCTGTACATTCCAGGCCTTCAACCCAAGTCAGTGTCATTTAGAACCACAGTCCCCATGTGTCAGCTTGTAAGAAGCATGCCTTTCCTCTTTCCACTAAGAGAAATTGTTCACTCAGGAGTCTAGATGCTATTAGCTTGGGGAAGGAATATCCAATAGAGAAAATACTAAAGGTACTTTGATTTTCAGGGCATCCTGTGGGACCATGTCTTAATTTCCCAGGGCAGCTACAACAATGTACTACACACTGGGTGGCTTAAAACAACAAAATTTATTATGTCACAGTTCTGGAGCCTACAAATCTGAAATCAAGGTATTGGCAGGGTCACGATCCCTTTGAAATCTGTAGGGGAGAATCGTTCCTTGCCTCTTCCTTTTCAACTTCTGGTATATGCCAGCAATCGTTGGCAATCCTGGGTTTGAACACGCATGGCTCCAGCCTCTGCTTTCTTCCTCACATAATACAATCTGCCTCCAGGCACACTGGACGAAGGCCCACCTAATGACCTCATGTTAACTTCATTAACCTCTACTAAGACCCAATTCGCAAGTGACCCAATTCCATTCACAGGTACTAGGGGTTAGGATTTCAGCATTGCTTTTTTAGAGGACACTGTTCAAACCACAACCAACCATTTAGGTTGAAAGAGGCTGAAGGAATGCAGGCAGATTGCAGGATGCAAACTAAGAGAGAATTGGTTGCAGAAACAAAGGAAGAGATGTGCAAAGAAGGGTGTGGCCAATAGTAGATTGATCAAAGTAGGACTAAGTACACATCAGGTTTAACAACATAGGCTAATGAAAACACTGTCTGTCGAGTGGTGAGGGCTAAGGCCATATTGCATTGGGTATCAGAGTGAGCAGCAAATGTGGAAATGAAGGCCATGAAGTGTGGGCAAGTTACTCAAGACATTTACCTGTGCAGAGATAAGAGATAAGAAAGCTACTGAAGAGAACACTGCGATTCTAAGCAGTACCTTTGGTGTCAAGAATTTGGAAGCACCTAACATTTAATGGTGTTTCCCCATACCAAATGGCCACTGGTTCATTTATCTGCCCTCGATAAGAACACGGAACACTGACACCTCCAAATTGGTAGCAAAGACTGTATGTGAGAGCATGTTGCTTTCACTTCTCAACATGTTGCTCCCTGCTTATAATGCGATGGGAAAGGTGTGCGTAGAGATGGTTTGAATTGAGAGGGGCTTGTTAAACATGCTGCAGGGAGGAGGGTACTTTCCTCTATAAATTGTCATCAAAACTTACACCTGGCAGTTAGGTTCGTCTGGGTCCATGATACCTGCTTGCATCAAGGGCCCAAGAAACTTTTCTGGATTTTCAAGTCACCTGTCTCTATCTTTCTTTTACCACCTATGTCAGTCAGGATTCTCCAGAGAAAAAGAACCAATAGGATGTGTGTGTGTCGTGTGTGCATACGTACATATAAAAGAGTTCTATTTTAAAGAATTGGCTCTCCCTGGATCTGGCAAGTCCAAATTTGTCAGGCAGGCTGGAAACTCCGGCAGGAGTTAATGCTGCAGTCTTGAGGCAGAATTTCTCCTTCTCTGGGAAACCTCAGTTTTTGTTCTTAAGGCCTTCAACCCCCATTATTGACGGTAATATTCTTTACTTAAAGTCAACTGATTACAGATGTTAATCACATCTACAAATACCTTCACAGCAACACCTAGATTAATGTTCAACTAAATAACCGGAGGCCACAGCCTACCAAGTTGACATCACACTACCCTGCTCCCAAGAATCTCTGACGAGACACAGCTTCTAAGAAGATGTGCTGGTTCTGCTCCCAGCAATCAGGTAAATGTCTACAGGTACAGGCTTGGATTTAGGCATTTATATAATAGGAGACTACTTTCATAGAAAAATCTATATGGTAAATGGAGTTAATAGCTGCAAATGAACTATTTAAGACAATTGGCTCACAGAAATGTAGCTGCTTACATTCTTCCTAAAAGCAAAATTTGAGCCATGATCATGCTTTGTTCATTCATAGTATAAAAATAAAATGGTATCTCATATTCAT
The DNA here is from genome assembly GCF_020740605.2 of Lemur catta. Classification (NCBI taxonomy): domain Eukaryota; kingdom Metazoa; phylum Chordata; class Mammalia; order Primates; family Lemuridae; genus Lemur; species Lemur catta. The sequence continues at coordinate 37,952,395 of NC_059128.1, forward strand.
GGTATAACGATACCAGGCCCAGCTGTGGCAATTAGCTCATTATATTATAGTAACACTACTTATTACTATCTGGAGGTGTCATTAACCTCCCTTCTTCTTAGAGGAGAATTTAATACAAGGCAGATCTGTCTCTCTCACCATTCAATAGAGCATTTAATTATCAAAGGATCAAAAGCAACTTGTTATACTGCAGTTGTGCAGCACACACTCCAGGGAATTATGAAGGATAGCTTAAGTGTAATTTCCTGAAAGAAAAGGCTGTCAACAAAAACTTAGAACACAGAAGATGACAGCTTCAGCATTATAGCATGTCTATTTCCATATTCTTATCACAGAAAACTCTATTAAAACAACTTACAATAGGAAAATGATGCAAACAAAGCAGGAGTGTTTCTCGTACAGACATACTGAGCATTGGAAAGTGTTACCAAAGGTGCCCACTTGGGAATGCCAAGTGCCATTAACAGCCTTTTACATTTTAGTCCAGGTCATGTCTCAAAAGACTGTGGAAGACTGCAAAACACACACACACACACACACACAAAGTGAGCTTCTCCAAACTCCTGCAATTAAATGGGGTTTAAAATCCTGTCTGTATTCCCCAATCGTGTTCCTTCCACTGAGAGATGATTTTATTACAGCCTCTCTAAGGAAGATTTTTTTTTTGAAATTTTTTTTTTTTTTTTTTTGAGACAGAGTGTCACTTTGTTGCCCTGGCTAGAGTGAGTGCTGTGGCGTCAACCTAGCTCACAGCAACCTCAAACTTCTGGGCTTAAGCGATCCTACTGCCTCAGCCTCCCGAGTAGCTGGGACTACAGGCATGAGCCACCATGCCCGGCTAATTTTTTCTATATATATTTTAGTTGGCCAGATAATTTCTTTCTATTTTTAGTAGAGATGGGGTCTCGCTCTTGCTCAGGCTGGTCCTCAAACTCCTGACCTCAAGTGATCCACTTGCCTCGGCATGAGCCACTGTGCCCGGCCATTTTTTGAAATTTTAATGACATAATACACCAGCAGAAAGATAGGAAACACAGTTGCATACACACACACACACACATATAGCGGTGTCACTTATGAAATCCTTCCAAGATAAAACCAATTCACCTTCATAAAAAACCTTGATGGGTTTGTTCAGTGGCTAAAACAATACAGAAAGCCATTTAACATGAATGATGGAAAAGAAATATTAGAGCCTCCTTTCCTGTTTATATTTCCTGTCTCCAACCTGCATATACGATTAAAAGATGTCACTCAATTACATTTCAATTTTTCTGCCAGCTACATTCATTATAAAATTCCAGAAACGTTCTGGGAAGAATAATATATTGAATAGATGTTGAATTTGCCATTAGAAATTGAGAAGTATCTAACAGCACATTTTATTCTCTCTCAGAGATCATTTACTTCGGGATATTGCGCGTTGGATAAGTGGACTGTGTTTGGATCTTTACATGTATCACGTAGAGTACAGTAATCCCTTCTTACAGTGATTTAAACGCTTTTATTACCATGTCCTATCAAGAGAAGAAATGTGAGTTATATTAGTGAAGGAGATTATTTTTTATTACATAAATATTTTATGATATCTATTTTCCATTTCTTGTCCTGACACTTTATTACCACTGACTCATTAATTCCATGCTTGATGTAAATTAAATGTGAGATTTTGATGTGTGTGGTTGCCAGGGCCTTGAGGGCACAGAATCTCTTCTGTGAGATTACAATTGCTTAACTTCTTCTAGGATTAATTTGCCTAACCACACAGTCCCTGAGCTATCGAAGAAAGGGATGATTTGGAAGCGTAGCAGCAGGCTTCCAATGTGATAACTCCTAACCTCCTATTCATGCAGTTTGTGGGAACTCAAAGACAGAGTTCACCCGGAGACATTTCATAAGGGGCTTGTGAAATTGAATACAGTCGAACTCTCCATTGTTCAGAAGCTGATGCACTTGTCTGGGGACTTCATTATTTGCTGGCACCTCTGTGTGAGGCCAGTTTGGGCTAGGGAAGGTGGGGACACTCACACACTCCTTGGTTACTACTTGTTAGCAGGCCTCATGAACACGGCAGCTGAACCCAGTTCTGCCATCCTGGGGGACTTGAGCAGGCTCTGCCTCCCTAGTTACCAGCACAAAATTGATCAGACTCCTGTTATTTTTCCAAGTTCCTCCGGTAAGAAAGAGGATAAACAAAGGTAGAAATTCTTAAACGAACGGGATATGATTAAGAACAATGAAGATGACAGAGGAATAGGGTAAAGGGAGATGACCTTGGAGAGACAGGATAGACCAGATCTCAAAAAAGACTTAGAATATGGACATTTTCTGTAGGCCAGAGTTTCCTTTTTTTTTTAATTTTTTTGAGACAGAGTTTTGCTCTGTTGCCCAGGCTAGAGTGCCGTGGCATCAGCTTAGCTCACAGCAACCTCAAACTCCTGGGCTCAAGCGATCCTCCTGCCTCAGCCTCCCGAGTACCTGGGACTATAGGCGCATGCCACCACACTTGGCTAATTTTTTTCTGTTTTTAGTATATCTATTTTTAGTAGAGATGGGGTCTCACTCTTGCTCAGGGTGGTCTTGAACTCCTGAGCTCAAGTGATCCTTCCACCTTGGCCTCCCAGAGTGCTAGGATTACTGGCATGAGCCACCGCACTCCACCTAGAGTTTCTTAAGTGGTTTACAAACCCCCCTAAAGGAAAACAATTATCCCTGACCCCCAATGTTAACTTAAATCATGAAATATAGATGCCTGTGGATATACGAACATGTCTACATATACACACATATACACGCATATGTGCAAACACACATATGTAAATTGATATTTTACATTTACATGTATGTATATATACTTCCCACACATGTTAGGTGTCCTTCATGATTGGCTAAAGCTCTTGGTCCTTTGATTCTGCCTAATCTTCATTCTGGGATCCAGGCTGAAGGAGCAATCCCTTTCTGGGATATTATTAGGCTCATGCCAGAAGGAATAGAGCGGGCCGAACGTGCAGTGGCTCTGAAAGCTTCCACTCGAAAGTGGCACGTATCACTTCCACTTATATTTGGCAAATCAAGTGGCACAGCTGAGAACCTAAAGTCAGCAGGTGGGAAGTATAATTTTTCCAAAAAAAGGGACCCAGTAGAGAGGGACAGGAAATACTTTTGAAAAATAAGAGAACTTACATGTAAAATAGAAAACTAGGCTAAACTCTTTTTGCTTATGGATTTTATATGAATCTAAAGCCAAAACAGTTAATTCCATATGAAATGTATACAATCAATAAAGTTCAAATTAATATTTATTTATTGTGTTAAATGTTTTACCGAAACTAAAACACCTTTGAGAAAAAGTCATGCATCACTAGGTGATTTTGTCATTGTGCAAACATCATAGATTGCACTGTACTTCCACAAGCTTGGGCAGTACAGCCTACTACATACATAGGCCATATGGTATAGCCTATTGCTCCTAGGCTACAAACCTGTACAGCATGTTACTGTACTGAATACTGTAGGCAACTGTAACACAGTGGTATCTGTATATCTAAACGTATCAAAACATAGAAGAGGTATAGTCATTATGCAGCACATGGCTGTGTTACAAAGAGTGAAGGGTCTGAATTTGTTGTTGGTGGTCATGTTTATAATTTAGTTAGGCATGCCTGGTCTGCAATGTGACATGTAGTAACTAAATTCTCCCCAGACTTCTCTCTATTAGAGTCACTAATAGGTTGTTTGGAAACCCTTCTACAAACAATTTGCTGTCACAGCATCTGGCCTTAACATGGATCGAACTCATCATTACAAATTAAGCCTACTTAGGTTCATTTCTCATTACCCCATGACAATTGAAGATGTATGGCACCAATAAGACCATAAAGACATTTGCCGCACACTGTGAAGCTTTAAAACAGTGATAAGACAGTCAATTAAATTATCCTGAATATATTTATATTATTTTCTAAAGATCTTTTTCATTGATATTAAAACAGAAATTTCAAGGAAACACCTAGAAAACTTGAGCATGACTTCCTTATTCTTTCAAGAATGTCATTTTAGGGACCTGTGGACACTGCTATAGGCTAAAGGGAACCACTGAAGAATTTAAAGCCATGGACTTTTACCATCAAATTTATTTTTGAGAAAGATCATTCTTAAGGCATTAACGTGTACCCGTTTGGATGCATGACAATAGTCCTAACAAGGAAAAGTGAAGATTTGAATACAAAGGTGGAAGGAATAAAATGAAATGATGGAAACAAGACGTTTAACAAACACATCAACTTGCTATCTAGAAAAGAAAACTGAAGAAGCAGGCAGAGTTGAAGAGAACAAAAGCTAGTGTGATTTCTAGTGCCTACGACTCCCATTCCAGCCTCCCAAAACAAAGGTAGCTCATCACTAATAAATATGAAGGTATATGATTAATCACAAAAATTGGGAACAACACGGGGCAGAGTTAAAAAGTATGAGTTCCAGTTTCTACTTTCCCTCTATGCAACCTTGAGGAAACAACAACCTGTCTGAGTTTATAAAGAGAAGATTCATGAGCATTGCTGCCTATTTCCTGAGTTTTTTCAGAGTGCAACATGAGATGAAATATGGGAAAGCAGTTTTAAATTCAGTTCCTAAGCATCTATTCTATTTAGGGAGGAGTTTAGAAATTTATAAAGTGCTATAACAAAATAAGTCATTATTTGGGGTCTGATAAAAGTTTTCTCCCCTCTCCTTCTTTTCCTAGATGCTGGGCAACTCAGTAATAAAGTGATAGAATGGAAAGTTTTGTTCTGAGACTCAAGTCTGAGCGGAGGCAGACTCTCTTTTAGCAGAATAAGGTGCAGACTGTAAGCTAGAAAAGAACTCTCCCTTATGTATTAACACAAGCAATCTGATTGCCCCTAGATAGTCTGCTCTTTCCCGTCCCATCATAACCCTGGGCCCTGAGCTTTCTTTTAGCCCTGGCCAAGAATGACCACCCACGCCAGAGGCTGTACAGACAAGGATAAAGGAACTTCGGAGGAGGAGAACTAGCCACAGGGCCAAGCGACCAAGCTAAGGGGCCAGACAGGGAATGAGGGAAGAGGTCAGCAGCCAGCAGAGACATCCAGAGAGCCTACGAGCGAGGCCCCAGACCTGAGGACAACACACACAGACCAGCCTGTGAGAGAAGGGTCTCTGCACTGGTCGGATTATGTCATTAGAACCTCAGGCAAAAAAAATGAACATTCTTTGGGGGCCTGTGTATGCATTTTCTCAGCTGAGAGAAGGCTTAGCCCATTCCTTACCCCCTCTTATCCCAATTACCAGAAGCTGCCTGGATTCTGACAGCGGGAAAGACCAGAAAGCAAACGAGCCATGTGGGACCGGTCATGGGCTGACCAGGAAGATGTACTCTGACCCTCCCAGGCCCTCCCACCAAGATAAGGAGCACAGTGTCCATCTTACGTTATTATTTCAAGCCCAGCCCTCCGCCGGAGTGTGGCAGACCGTCCTCCAGGAAGGTTCGGAAAGCACTAAACGTTGACCTGGGCAAAGAACAAAGAGCCTCTTGTTGGAAGCAGGTCTTAGAATAGCTTTATGATTTGTTGCTATTTGATGGGTTTTATCTTCTATATTTTGATTCCTGACTTTTCTGAAGTCTGCTGAGACTTTCAAACTAAAGGTAAAATGTGGGTTCTTGGCTACTAAGCCTTGTTAAGGGAAGCATTAAAAGGGACCGTGGTTAAGCTACTGGTCTTCCATCTCACAGAAGGCAATTCAGCTACATACAAGGACACATTGTGAACTTAGAGTCAATCAGATTCAGCAACTTTTTAAAGGTGGATTTGAAATCTGCAATGGTAGCCAGGGAACTAAAACATTGGCGAATATTGAGGCAGGCTCAGAAAGCATAATATTTATCAAAAACCATATGTCTCTTTACCCTTTCAGTCCAAAAGGTCATATAATATTATCCTTGAGCAAGAAGTAATGTTCAGTATCACAGATGAAACACCGTTATGGTTATACTACTTTGCAGCAGTTTTAAAAATATTATTATAACAACATTGTTCTCTGGAATGTTATGAGCATTCCTCCTTTCCTTAGATAGGCAACTTAAAGGCTTCTTTGTCAACACCTCTCAAGACCGTGAGACACTTCCCCAAATTTTCTGGGTCCAGTTTCTCACTCCAAAAACCTAAAAGAACAAAGCTGCTGGTTACTCTCTGTGATGGCCCCTGAGAACCTGTGATCTCACAAATGCTTGACACCCCTATGAGACAAATAACTGGCAAATAATTATTATCCCTTCTTTAAAAGAGAAAATTGAATTCAGAAAAGCTCAGTGTGTTGCCAAAAATAACTAAGCAGTTATTGAGTGAGGTGTGAGCAGATCCAGTTGTTATGGTTGCCAGACTGGTATTTTATCTGCTGGGCGAAATCACATCTTCCAGTGTGGAACAACCCTGAGAAGATCACATGCTACCGTGGTGAGTGGGGGTATTTCTAAGAGGTATACATCTCAAAGTTGGCAGATTTTAAACAAACCAAAAATATGTTGGATCCTGAAAAAGATATGGAAAAAACTAAGTAAATCCAATAAATTTAACCATTGTAGGGTTGTTGATGAAATAATATACCTATCACTGTAATATGCATGTATATTTCACTTCATACTGATATGTCCCCTGAAAACTGTAGGGCTATAATTTTTTAAATTTTATAAATCAAGTTGTATTTTAAATAACCAGGTAGAACTCACTATTTAAGGAAGGAAGCCTTTATATATCTTTTGTAAAAGCATATCCTTTGTGGTCAGGCAAATAATCACTCCCTCATTTGGGGACTTTATATTTTCAGATTTAGGACATTTGTGTTTTCTTCTAGCAGGGTATGCCCGAAGTTTGAATTAATGGGAAAATTTTATTTTGCAACAGTTGACTGTTGACAGATATAGGAAGAGTTAAATATATTTATGAAAGACTTTTATTTGTACTGTAGGCAATGGTATGGGAGTGGCAATAGATACCAAGGCAACATCCCTTTTTCTCCTAAGTAAAATCTCACAAACGTATTTTTAGACCATGCCAATCTGCTCCTGTGGCCTTAAATTGTTAAGCACGTCTTCTGCGCACGGTTGGCTCTCAGAGAGTTATCTTTTTTACAGATATCTGCCTAATTGGTAGCAGCTGTTAATCAAGCATATTGTCACAAATCCTGCAGTCTAGCATTCGTCCTAAAGGTTGGTAGTTTTTCATATTTTGAAGGGAAACCATATGCCTTAGGCAGCATGCAATGGAGTCAATTTTTAGCAATTACGTTGAGTCAATGTAATTTGGCCTGAAATATCTGATTTGAATGTTTATGTTCATCAAACTCCCTGAGAAACTGCCAAGTTTTATCAACACTTTGTGCTTTTCACACGTGATCTAGGAGGAAATGTCCCTTTAGCTCTCTGGTTACAGGTCCCAGGAACAGAATATTGGAAAGTGGCATGTTATACGGAGAAGCTTTGGCATTAGCAGACTGAGCCTTGAATCTATGTTCTGTCATTGATTCTTTAAATTACTCAGCTATCTTTAAGTGCCTGGATACACTTAACACTGTTCTAGATGCTGGATGCCGAGGTAAGTCAGTCATAGTCATGGCCTCAAAACTCCCCTCTGCTGGGGGAGGCTTCATTCACCAGGCACCGCAAGACCAGGCTGGTGCTCCAAGACACAAGGACTCACAGGCTCCTATAGTCTTCAAGCCTTGTGTCCTGAAACCTCTGAGACCAAGTTGCAACTACCCCAAGCTCATGGAGCCAGGATACCCACCCTTTGGGTCCAGTGTCTACCTTCCAACAGGAGACTGTCAAGATTGGACGCTGCGTGGCCTTTCATTCCTGTTCTCAGCCTCCTGCTCCTTTGATCTATTCTCCAAACATTATTGTCACCATAATACTCTGTTCTTCTTTGTCCCCTAATTGATGACCTAGCCTCTCCCTCCGTGGAGCTCCCGGGGTCCCCACTGTATTACCAGATTGCTCCCTACAGCTTCAACCTCCCCTTGCAATGAAGGGCTCCCTTCATTGCCTTGTGTTAACTGAAAGCTGCCACTCCCTCAGGATACCTACTCCCACCTAGTTCTCCCAAAACAAGGTTCTTTATTCTCTCATACACCAAACACCTAGGGTGGGTGTGGGTTTTCTCCCTGATGCCATGCGTCCCCTTAGCCCCTGTGGCAAGTTGCATTTTCCAAAGACAGCGGCAAGCAGTATCCCCCACTCATGGGCTCCCCTCCAGCCTGGACTTGCCTCATAGGCATGAACTCTCTTCTCCTCAGCAAATGCGCCTGTGTCTGTGTCATCTTCCTTCCTTCTGATGAAGGAGGTGTCCCTCCAGTCTAAGGATCATGCTCTTTAGCCTCCTTTCACAGCCGCGTTGGTCAAGAGTGCTTTATCCTGCCATTTCCATTCCCTCACTTCCTTCCCACTCCCCAGCCTGCCCTCCATGGCTTCTGTCCAACCACTGCACCAATACAGACTTTCCTAGTGCTCATTTCAGTGGATATTTTTCAGCCTTTGTTTTAAACAGTGCCAAAGATAGAGATATGGTTTTAGGGATGAAAAATGGGAATAAAGATCATTGTAAGAGAATCCTGAATATCAAGAAAGAGAAGGAGAGTGGAAGAGGAAAGAGAGAGAACACTGAGAATAGAACCTCAGAGAAAGCCAATATATAAGGAGAGATAAGAGACAGAAGACTGAGAAGGGATGGTTATGAGATAAGAAGAGAACCAGTCTAGAGCAATATTACAGAAGTCTAGAGAGGCAAGAATTCCAAGTGGACAGCAATGCTATTTCTGTGTTGCATAGTGTTCACATAAGACTGAGACTTAAAGTATCCCCTGGATTCAGGAAATGAGAGATCGATGGTGACTTAGACACCATAGAATAGTGGGGCAAAACCTGATTAAAGAGGGTGAGGAATGGAGGCACACTTGTAAGAAGCTTACCTATGAAAGAAAAGAAAGAGGACAATTTTTTAAAAAAACTGAGAATTCAGGCTTAATAATTCAGGTTTAGAGTCAAACAGACCTCAATTTGAACCCCAGTTCTACCACTTAAAAAGCCATGTGAGCTTGGGAAAGTTATGCCTTCTCTCTGCACTTGTTTCCAATTCAGTTAAATAGTAATAGTTACCTTGGAGGGTTGTTGTGAGGACTAAATTAGATGGGGCTAGGTGTGTGGCAAGTGGCAACACTCTATAAATGATAGCCATTATTAAAGGATGAACATGAGAAATTAAGTATATTTCTAGGCTAACAAAAAGAAACTAATGAGAAGAGTTGAAAATAATGTACATATTGGAAAAATGATAAAGAAAGGTCCTGTGACCAGAATAAATGAGATTAATAGCTAGGTGGCCTTGAATAGGAAGGAAGAAGAAGGGAGTGACAAGTGGTGATATAAATAGTTGCCCCTGGAGGGAGAGGAGCTGTGAAATTGATGGAGTCCACTACCGATAACTTGTTTTCATCAGAGAAGTATGAGGGAAGATCATCTGCTAGTAGTAAACATAATGGGGAAGATAACGGGCACGACCAGTAGAGAGTAGTTGTTAAAAGGAACAGGAGATGATGCAGACCAAGGACAATTTAAGTAGATGAGTATCACTGAGGGCCTCACTGGCACTGGAAACCCTAGATGAACAGCAGCCTCCACCTGCCTGGCTCTGTGCTTTGCTCCAGCAGCTCTCATTGACCTGGGTTGATCCAGGCATTGCCCCTCTCCCGTCACCAAAATGTAAGGCCCCCAAGAGTAGGAACTGTGTCAATCTTGTTCACTGCTACATCCAATGATTGGGGGGGGGAGTAAATGTTCAATAAATAGCTGGTAAAAAAACAAATAAATGAATGGGTATAGGAGTGAAAAAGAAAAATAGTAAAAGTTGTGTGATTTGTGGATGCGTGGAAAAATATTTAGGATGGGAAAGAACCGAGGGAGCATATAAGAAAATTATGGGACTTGCATAAGTGAATCAGACTGGATTGGGAATGTAGGGAAGCCACAAGAAAACTGGTAAACTGAGACACAGTGGAAATACCTCACAAGGCCAGAGGATTTCATGAGTCAAAGAGAAGATTCAGTGGAATGAGAGTGCAAGAATTTCAATTGGCTTTTAAAACTTTAAAGGTGGAAATACTGCTAGAGATAGAATCTGTCCAAAGGATTGAGAAATTTTTAAAAATTGGAGACAAAAGTCAGTGAAGCTGAAAGTCAAGGAACTGTGAGAGCAAAGTAAAGATTTACTAATTTTTGTAGTAATTTTAGGAACATGAAACAGACTGAAAAGAAACCAAACTGGACCTGTCTCTTCTCCTCCCAGGGTTATTTGTGTACATCCCACCTCCCTCAGCAAGTTTATGGACACGGATAAAGATATAAGAGGCCCAGTGACCAACTGCTTCAAGACAAAAAATAAAAACAAAAATTAAACCTGACAGCCTAGACTGATGCACAAACAGAAGAGAATGGCAGAGATGTCAAGTCATACACCGGGGTCCTCGAAGTGGCTCATCATGAGTTTATAGGAAGGGAAGCTACAGCCTAAGGAGACTACTGAAATATATAATTGACCTGAGAATTAGATCAGGTGTGGATGCAGGGAAAAGGTGTGAGGAGGTGCCAGTCCCAAGCTGGGGAGCAAAGGCAGAAAATTGATAGCCTGGTAAGGCAGTAAAGCATCCCAAAAAAACCTGGGCATGAAGAGCCAGAGTACATATCACATGAGAAAAGCCCAGGGAAATGGAGAGTTCAGCCTGGGGGAAACAAAGCAGGTAAGTAAACAATCACCAGAGAGGACACAAGAGCTGGTTTAAATATTCAGAGGACCAGCTATTGTATATAAGTAGAATTAGCTCCAAGGAGGTGACTTAGGATCAACCAATATATTTTAAAGGGATTGAGGGGAGTGGCGCAAATTTGAGCAGAAGGAAGACCCTGCAAACAATGTTGTTCAAATTGGAAATTGTAGTTGTGAGTGTCCTCCACACCTGGAGCATTCATCCACTCATCCACAGGCATGAAGACCATCTGCCAGGAGTGACACAGAGGGGACAGGGAAGAGTGCGGATTGTGTAGGGGATCAAAAGGGGACTATTCACTCTAAGTTTATCTTTAACTTCCACCTCTGCGATTCTGTGAAATGGGCACCAGCAACTAGAGCTGGGAGGCAGGGGGAGGTGGCAGGCCACCAGAAATGGAAAAACATGAGAGAGAGAAGAAAAAAGATGGGAGGCTGGCCGGGAGCGGTGGCTCACGCCTGTAATCCTAGCACTCTGGGAGGCCGAGGCAGGAGGATCGCTTGAGGTCAGGAGTTCGAGACCAGCCTGAGCAAGAGCGAGACCCAATTTCTACAAAAAAATAGAAAGAAATTATCTGGCCAACTAAAAATATATATAGAAAAAATTAGCCGGGCATGGTGGCGCATGCCTGTAGTCCCAGTGACTCGGGAGGCTGAGGCAGAAGGATTGCTTAAGCCCAGGAGTTTGAGGTTGCTGTGAGCTAGGCTGACACCACGGCACTCTAGCCAAGGCAAAAAGAGCGAGACTCTGTCTCAAAAAAAAAAAAAAAAGATGGGAGGCTTCATTTTTATCAATCCTAGACTCCTGCCTATTGCTGGCTTTGCTCAGAGTTTTGTGTTGTGGTGTTTGTCCCAGCAAAGGAAGAATCAGAATTGCTTTTTCTTTCTTATGAGTTGCATTCTGCCAAACAAATTATCAACCTGATTATTAGGTTGTAAATATGTTTCTACTTGTGTGTGAAGTAAAGGTGCATTTTGAAGGATGCCAGTAATGAATGGAAAGTATTAGCCCCCAAACAACCCCAAGCTGTTGGAAGGAATGGAATCTCAGAAAAGGTGGGTGGCCACTAGAGGTTTGGAAAGAAATAAAACACCTTCGGAATCCCTAGGATCTGGCCTTTGGATAGTTGTCAAAACTATACCTTTGAAATGCAAAGATTCTATCAGAGGCTTAGTTCTTGTTCACTTTTAATGACTACAACAGAAAATTAAGATAATGCATTCCTTCACTGAAAGGCTATAATTTGCATATTATCATCTCCCATTTTTGGTACTGAATTGACAATGAACCTAACCTCATGTGATGCATACACACCCAGAACGCTGTCCACATTGGGAACACAGAGTTGTGTTCTTCTTGGTAAGTCACCACATATTTCTAGGGTTTGTTGGTTGGCAGCTAAGCTTCTATGCTTTGTTGAGTACATATTTCCTTTGTTCAAAATGTGCCACATATTTCTGATTATAGCATGGAACTTGGGATGCAAAACAAAACAAGAAACCCTGCAAATGTTTATGCCATATGACTTGAGGCCATGCTGAAGCATATTTTTATTAGAATTTCTTTTGCCTTCTTCTTTTGTGGTTTTGGAATTACAGCTTGCCACTAAGTAATTAGCTCAGAAGTCCTATTGTAATCAATCTTCCTTCTTTGTCTGGGTCAGGAGAAATAAATTACACCAAGTATGGTTCTAATTCTAACCAACTTGTATGTCAAAAAGTCATTGCTGTGATCTTACTTCATGATAAATGGTAAGAGTTGGCCAGTAAACGTGGTCCTCAAATTTGATGGCAACATCAATACCCACTAAGTTTACTGGCTATGAAATGAATGAGTGCACAAGGCTGTAGTGAAGATTAAATATAATGTATACAAAGTACTTCAGCACTTGGCACATAATAGACATTCAGTAAAAGGTTTATTGTTAAAACCAACAACTGGGTTAAGTGTCCTTTTTTTTATGTATTCGTGGACCTTATCTCTATCACAGAGCTCATCACACGAATGTGATTTGGTCTGTTTACTTATCTGTCTCCCATTCAATTAGACTTAATGTCCGTATCACAAGTACACAGATCAATGTAATTTGTTGAATGACAAAATGCAGAACATTTTCCTTTGGACTTTTAACTTAATTAATAGTTCTGCTGCCAAAAGATTGGCTCCCAAAAGATTAGCACTTTTTCTTGATCATATTTTATAGCTTAAAATTGTCTATTGGTGCAATCTAAACATAAACCAAAGTTTTAAAAATGTATTTGGATATAATTGTACTCTTAGAATGCTCACATAAATGAATGAAGTAAAGATTAAAAGACTGATTATTCTGGAACTCACAGTGCAGTTCTGCAATGGATGAAGCAGACTGTGGTTGAACACGTATATGGAGACAACCATTACATCAATCTGTTGAACCAACAAAGAATCTGAATGAGAGACTTCTCTTGTGGTCAGGTCTGGGGAGATCATGAAGACAAAATTCAGAAAATCCACAGAGGCTGGAGAATAACTTATAGGGAAACTAAAAGCAAAGCCAAAGACTCCTTAACCGCCCCCCTAAATATTGTAGATAACCCAGTGGCAAAAATAAGAGATTTCTCTGCTAAAGTACCATTCCTAGAGTATTAGTGTGCTCTAGTATGTCTGAAAAATCCTTGATGACTCTGTCTTTTGCTAAGTCTACAATTCTTTCAGCTCTTCCTAAAAGCAGTGTAATAAGTAGGTGTCATTCAAGGAAGACATAGGTTTCTGAGCTTTACTGGATGAAAGTGCCAACTCTAATTTCTTGAAATACCACTAGAAAATAGTAAAGTCTCATAAAATGTGACATTCACTGTGCAATGGTGTTGAAGCAGATAGATGGAGGGGTATGAAGGAAACAACAAAATACCCTGGTCATGCTAATAAAACCCTCAATTCCACATTCACCATGAGCTCAAATTCCACTAGAGAACTCTAAAAAAGAAGTGAATATTTTCTCCAAGCAGAAAAGCTTTGCCCTAAATTCTTGGATCACCATTTTTCTCGTTGACTTCAAATAAAGACTCTTTTTGATAATAATACTGTGGTTCCCACCCTCCCACTCACAACCCTGCCTTAGCAGGAAAGCAGAGATCAGATCCTACATGTCCAGTACTAATACCCAAGTCCTGACTCACAAATAGAACCAAACAGTGCCCTGCACTGGGCAGCGGGCACACAGCTGTGACAAAGCCTCAGGGATCTTACAATCCAAGGGATGAGACAAGAAAACCAAATATACCTGCAGTGTAGAGCAATAAGGACTCTGACAAGAGATAAAAAGCACTAAAATAATGTGAAAATTAGTACCTACAAAATACAGCAGAGGATAATCTGACTCTATGAGAGGATGTTAGCCAAAGGGCAGAAGTGAACACGAATGCTGTCTAAAGGGTGTTGAAACTTGCCTCTATGTTATACTGTTCTTCATATTCTTCTCACAGGATCAAGGGGATCCTTGGGCCACCTACCCTTCTCTGCCCAAATGGGATTAAGCCGTATAACTCAGAGCATTAGGTGGGGCTGACAGAAGGAAGAGGAGGGAGTAGAAGCACACTTATCTTTACCCCTGAAGCAATAAACTGGCCTCAGAATATAATGATGATCAACAATTCTCAATAACTACTGTTTAGACCTTTCCTTCTAATCCACAGGGAACTCTCTGATAAACTCATTTTTCAAAAGCATGTTAAAAATCAAGGTAGTAGGAAGCAATTAGAAGAGGACAGCATGGACTGGCATGAACAATATCAAAAAAATAGGTTAGACCTAGAAGCAGCTTCTCGCTCCTTCTCGAGTCTCTGGTCCGGCCGCCTCCACTCCAGCCTCCACCATGTCCATCAGGGTGACCCAGAAGTCCTACAAGGTGTCCGCCTCTGGCCCCCGGGGGGCCTTCAGCAGCCGCTCCTACACCAGCGGGCCCAGTGCCCGCATCAGCTCCTCGAGCTTCTCCCGGGTGGGCAGCGGCAGCAGCTTCCGGAGTGGCCTGGGCGTGGGTCTGGGCGGGGGCTATGCCGGGGCCGGTGGTATGGGGGGCATCACAGCCGTCATGGTGAACCAGAGCCTGCTGAGCCCCCTCAACCTGGAGGTGGACCCCAACATCCAGGCTGTGCGCACCCAGGAGAAGGAGGAGATCAAAACCCTCAACAACAAGTTTGCCTCCTTCATCGACAAGGTGTGATTCCTGGAGCAGCAGAACAAGATGCTGGAGACCAAGTGGAGCCTCCTGCAGCAGCAGAAAATGGCTCAGAGCAACATGGACGGCATATCTGAAAACTACATCAGCAACCTTCGGAGACAGCTGGACACACTGGGCCAGGAGAAGCTGAAGCCGGAGGCGGAGCTCGGCAACATGTAGGGGCTGGTGGAGGACCTCAAGAATACGTATGAGGATGAGATCAATAAGCGTACAGACGTGGAGAATGAATTTGTCCTCATCAAGAAGGATGTGGATGAAGCTTACATGAACAAGGCGGAGCTGGAGCCTCACCTGCAAGGGCTGACTGATGAGATCAACTTCCTTAGGCAGCTGCATGAAGAGGAGATCCGTGAGTTGCAGTCCCAGATCTCGGACACATCTGTGGTCCTGTCCATGGACAACAGTCACTCCCTGGGCATGGACAGCATCATCACTGAGGTCCGCGCCCAGTACGAGGAGATTGTCAACCGCAGCCGGGCTGAGGCTCAGAGCATGTACCAGACCAAGTATGAGGAGCTGGAGGTTCTGACTGGGAAGCATGGGGATGACCTGCGTTGCACGAAGACGGAGATCTCTGACATGAACTGGAACATCAGCCGGCTCCAGGCTGAGATCGAAGGTCTCAAAAGCCAGAGGGCTTCCCTGGAGGCTGCCATTTTGGATGCTGAGCAGCGTGGGAAACAGGCTGTTGAGGATGCCAAGGCCAAGGTGGACGAGCTAGAGGCCGCCCTGCTTCGAGCCAAGCAGGACATGGCGCGGCAGCTGCGCGAGTACCAGGAGCTGATGAACGTCAAGCTGGCCCTGGACATCGAGATCACCACCTACCGCAAGCTGCTGGAGGGCGAGGAGAGCCAGCTGGAGTCTGGGATGCAGAACATGAGCATCCACACGAAGACCACCAGCAGCTACTCAGGTGGGCTGAGCTCAGCCTACGGGGGCCTCACAAGCCCTGGCTTCAGCTATGGCCTGAGCTCCTTCCAGCTCGGCTTTGGCTCTGGTGGGAGCTCCGGCTCCTTCAGCCGCACAGGCTCCTCCAAGACTGTGGTTGTAAAGAAGATCGAGACCCGCGATAGGAAGCTGGTGTCCGAGTCCTCTGATGTCCTGCCCAAGTGAGCGGCCACTGAGGCCCCTCCAGCCTACCTCCTCGAGTGGCTGCCCCAGAGCCTGTGGGGGTAGGCAACTGTGCCAGGGAGCACAAGGAGCAAGAGACCCATGTGAGGCTCAGCCCCGGCCCTCAGCCCACCCTTGGGGGGAGTTTACTGCCCAGGGTACACCCTCTTACCCATGCCCCCAACTAAAAACCAATTCAATTGCCTTCAATTGCCTAAAGCCTCAGCTAGTTCTGCCAAAAAAAAACAAAAAACAAAAATAGGTTAACTTCTGAATTAACTGAATTGAGACTTACGGAAAACACCGAAGATGATACATGGAAACTGTCGTTATACTCAAGCACAAAGAATGAAGCAACAACTTGCTCTTGAGAGGTCAGCTATAGAATGGTTCTAGGGGAGTATTAAAAAGAGAAGCCTATGAACATCTATCTTACTTCTCTTTTATCTTTGAGAAGGATGATCTTTAGATGGAAAAGATTGGCTAGAGAAAAGACCACAGCAGGGGCATTGTAAAGGAGCCTCTAACTCCAATGACTATTCCCCAGGGTTTCTGGGTGGTTAGTAATGATCACCACAGCCCAGCTGGGGTTTTTGAAGTACAGGGTACGTGAAAATAGGTTCCCCAGAAATAGAGACAAAGACCAGAATTTAAGTACAAGTGGTTTATTTGGGAGGTGATGCGAGAAAGCACAGATAAGAAAGCGAGGAAGAGAGCTGGAGAAGGGAAAGAAGACCATACAGTATGGGTTACTGAGCAGGTGCCCTCTGCAGTCAACTGGGGCTCCATCCTGCCAGGGGACTCTGTGAGACAGTGTAAAAATGTCTCGGAGTGGTCCCACCCAAGGCATGAGAAAGCTGGGACATTACCTCCAATTCCATTAGTCAGTGCCTAAAAGTTCCTTCTGGGTCATAACTCTCCACCATTCCAACCTTTCACAGCACTTGAGCCAAAAGGAAAACCTCAGGTAGAGTTCATAGGAGCTTGTGATAGGACTCTACAGGCATGGTGAGAGCAGAGGGTGTGTGAGAGGGATCCCAACGTACCTACTACAAGGAGAGAGAAAGAAATAGGCAAGAAACTGGCAATAAAACCATGGAGACCTGGTTTTTAAAAAGAGAAAGTGAGATTTTACAACTGATCTTGGAGGTCTTGATAGTAATCTGGGGGCAGTAAACATATATTATAGGTTTATATTATATATTATATTATGCTTTGGAGTAAGTGTAAAAGGAAGCAGAAGCGATGAGAGCCATGAAATAACCTTATTAAATTAATCCCATATCTCTTTTTTAAGAGTCACTAAATTGGGAGGTGAAGGAGAATATGATAGACCAACATAACTGACCTACACAGATCTACTTTCTTTAGGTAGTGTGAAATTGACTAAGCTCAACCACAAACAAACATTAACACATGGCCTACTCAGCCACCAGGTTGCCCAACTTCAAGGAACACAATTTAGATAGTATTCTGCGTGAAAGTTGCCCTCTGGAACACAACATTGAATGCAGTGTGACTAGTGTCTCCTGGACTTGCACAGTACCACTGGCCCTGTGGCAAACATAATGAGAGCACACAAAAGGTTATTCAACATCCAGAGAAGTCTTCAACCCCTCACTCTGAGAGGCCCTCAAGTCTAGAGCAGGAGGAGCCAAACAAGCCAAGAATCTACTCAAGTATATAAATCTCCTCTTGAAAGCTCTTTAAGTATACAAGGCATGATGTCACAAGATATAGCTGAAAAAATTCAACCCTTTTTATGCATGGTCATTAATCTACAGAAAAATTCAGAAAATCCTAGTGGCATGCCAGAAGGCTCCTACCAGGATTTTTATCAATGATGTGAGTGTCTCTCTGTCTCTCTGTTTATACTCTCTCTAATACACACACATACCACATGCATAATATACTCATTCACCTGAAGCAATGTGATATCAAATTTGCAGATCATATACATTTGGGAAAGTGATAGCTACTGGAAGTTGAGCTTCTCAACCTCCATTTCACCTTCTTTCTGGCTGAAGATGATGGAGAGCCTATAAAACAAAAACAAAAACCAAACAACTCTTGTAACTAGAATTGTGGATACAAATTACATTCCACTAATTAGAGGCCCTCATGTTGAATTTGGAGGGTGGAAGTGAAGCAGATTCCACTCTTCTGTCCCTTTTTGCTGTTTTTGTGCTAAGTGAGGTTGTAGAGATGCGAGGTTCTCCTGCAATAGTGTTCCAGTGTCTCTTCTACATCTTTCCAGGTGTCAGGAGGTACAATGGCAGTGGTGATAGCATCTTCATTGCAAGATCACAGTTAGTACTTTGTGTTCTTGAACCCATAATTTCAGAGGTAATCTCGGAGGTAGTATCTTCTCCATTGGTTCAGTTCTGTAATGTTCTGAGAGTTATTTCTGAAGGCCCAGCTTAAAATCCACTCTTTTAGTTCCTCCAATGATTTTCTAAGGACCTAACTGAATGTGTGAAATCCCTTCCTGCTTAAAATACCTAGAGAGGTTTCTGTCTCCTGCATTGAATACTGACTAAGAAGGGTTGATAAATACGTTGAATGAGAAGCAAATATAACATGATACAGTTGAATAAGGATAAACATAAAAGTTTGGTACTTAGGTCAAAAAGCAATTGCACAGCCATAGGCTAGAGGCACTATAACTTATCAGCATCATATAAGAAAAAGTTTAGAGAGGGGCAGCCAAAGATGCTAACGTGGTATCCAGAAAAAACAAAGTTGTAGACATGCCTTATTGGTCTATTCTAGTAAGACCATACTTAGAGAAAAGTGATTAATCATAAGCATATCATGTTTTAAGAAAGATACAGTCAAAACAGAGATCCTTCAAGGGAAATAAATAGTATTGGGAAAAAACTGAATCTATGTCACAAGAAGAATGTTTGAAGAATATGAGAGGCCCTGAGTACTAGGAAAGATTCAAGGTGGACCACAACAGCCATCTTTAAATATTGACATGGTTTCCTTTCCTCATTTGACTTGTTCTGTATATTTCAAAAGTTTGGAACCAGGACCAAGAGAGGGGGAAAAAAGGGAGACAAAGCTGAAAGTTCTTGAGTAAAAGATGTCAGAATTTGGGGGGATCCGACAATGAATTTCTCAACATTCGAGGTATTCAAAAAACAAAAAACTGGAGACTTGCTTGTGTGTCGTAGGACACACTCATGTATCAAATGAGTCATTGGCCTGTAGAAACTTTGAGGCCTATTCCAAATCAGACTAGTAGGATATCCCTAGAAAACTTATACATAATCCACTGCTAAGACAAAATAATGCACGCGCGCGCGCACACACACACACACACATGCACACACAGAGAGAGAAAGAGAAGGTCACGGAAGGTAGCCGAAAGAGTCCAGGGTTTGAAATTATGTGATAGATAGATGAGGGCTCAAATCTTGGCTCCATTGCTTAAGAGTTGGATGATCCTCAACAATTTAAATCTCTGATTCTCCGTTTGCTTATTGGTAAATAATGATACCTATCTGGTAAAGTTTTATGAGGTTAGAAAAAATATTCCCTACACAAGATAGATATGATTATTGCCAATAAAAGTTGTCACCTTCTAATATTAATACTTTCAAACTCTATTCCTTACTTTTTAACTCTTACATACAGCTAGATAGAAGATGAACAAAAATTTTATAACTATTCTAAATTGATGTTTTCTCTGCCAGATTTATAACCTTTCTGTAAATTTGGCAGCACAGCACAATGGTTAAAAGTGAATGCTCATGAGTCCAGCAAATCTGGGTGCAAATCCCAGATCACCTCTTCTTTTTTTAAATATTTTATCCATTTAATATTTGTCCCATCTGTTTTATTTATTTAGTTATTTAAATAGATTTATGGATGCAAATGGTTTTTTGTTACATGGATGAATTGTATAGTGGTGAAGTCAGATTTTTTAGTGTACCTATCACCTGAATAGTGTACATTGTACCCAACAGGTAATTTTTCATCCCTCACCCGAATCCCACCCTTCCTCTTTTTAAGTCTCTAGTGTCCCACTCTGTGTGCCCTTGTGTAGCAACAGTTTTGCTCCAACTTATAAGTGAGAACATGTAGCATTTATTTTTCTGTTCCTGAAGTATTTCACTTAGAATAATGACCTCAAGTTCTATCCAAGTTGCTGCAAAAGACATTATTTCATTCTTCCTTATGGCTGAGTAGTATCCAATGGGATGTGTGTTTGTGTGTGTGTATACATGTGTGTGTATATATATATACACACGTGTGTATATATATACACACGTGTGTATATATATACATATATATATACATATATCACATTTTCTTTATCCACTTATCAGTTGATGGGCACTTAGGTTGATCCCATATCTTTGCAATTATGAATTGTGCTGCAATAAACATATGAGTGCAGGTGTCTTTTTGATATAATGACTTCTTTTCCTTTGGGTAGCTACCCAGTAGTGGGCTTGCTGGATCGAATGGCAGATCTACTTTTAGTTCTGTGAGGAATCTCCATGCTGTTTTCCATAGAGGTTGTACTATTTATATTCCCACTAACAATGTATGAGTGTTTTCTTTTTATCACATAGGCACCATCTATTGTTTTTTGACCTTTAAATTATGGCCCTTTTAATAGGGATAAGGTGGTATCTCATTGTGGTCTTAATTTGCATATCCCTGATCATTAGTGATGTTAAGCATATTTTCATATGTTTTTTGGCCATTTGTATATCTTTTTTTGCAAAACATCTGTTCATGTCTTTTGCCCACTTTTTAGTGGGGTTATTTGTTTTTTTCTTGATGATTTATTTGGGTTCCTTGTAGATTCTAGATATTAGTCCCTTGTTAGATGTACAGTTTGTAAATGTTTTCTCCCATTCTGTAGGTTCTCCATGTACTCCATTGATTATTTCCTTTGCTATGCAGAAGCTTTTTAGTTTAATTCAGTTCCATGTATTTATTTTTATTTTTGTTGTATTTGCTTTTGGGGTCTTAGTTGTAAATTCTTTGCCTAAGCCAATGTCCAGAAGAGTTTTTCCTAGGTTTTCTTCTAGGATTTTTATGGTTTCAAGTCTCACATTTAAGTCTTCAATCCATCCTGAGTTAATTTTTATATATGGTGAGAGATAGGGATCCAGTTTCATTCTTTTGCATGTGGTTTCAGCCTCTTCTTAACGATATGACCATAAACATAGTTTATAAATCTGGAACCTTGGTTCTCTTATCTGTAAAATGTGGTGGATGGCACCTAGTTCAATAAGGTTTGGTAAGGATAATCAAATAATGCATGTGAAACATTCGCCCAGTGCCCAGTGCACAGTAAATTCACAGGTAAGTGCTCAATAATCATTCCCAACAATAATTGTGGTAAACAATGGTGATAGTAACAATGAAGGCACAAACTCTATGAAGCATCAACCTAAAGCATTAATGCCACTGATTTTCCTATCCTTCAGTACTTTCATCCTGGATTTATTCCTTTCTCTGATAAGATTATTTAGATATTTATGCTTTTTGATAGCTACACCATACTTCATACTGACTTCTAACTGCCTTCACTTTTCATGGAGACAGCAAAGACAGATGGTCATAACCTAACCTAGCGCATCACTGGCCACATACTTACTTGGGAGGCCAGTACACTAGCGAGGCCAGGAAGACACAACTTCTTACTGGCACTATTAACCCAGCAAACCTCCCAGGAGAACAATAAAAATGCAGTAGCCAGCAGCCTTAATGAAGACATGCCCAGAGCACAGCATAATCTTATAATATGCTCAGTGCCCTGTGGAATTCTTAGGAATTTGATTTAGCAACATTAGATCCTAGTTTCTCAAAATATTAGCAATACTATTTGCAATAATTGTCTCATTTTAGCTGATGACATCGCAAATTACAAGTGTTATTATGGCATTGTTTATAATTCAGAGATGTTACCACAGGAATCTGCCTTTCAGCTGTTGGCAGATGTAAGTGGACTTTGCCTTTGTTACTACAGTACATGCCAAATTTTTTCTTAAGGCCTTTAATCAGAGTGTTATGTATATTAGGATACATGAGAACCCTGTTTCTGCAGAACAATTTAAAAGGCAACTTCTACTCTATCTTTTATAAAATCTTAAATAAATCTTCATCTATTTTACTCCAAAATCTCTTCAGCTGTGCATCATATTTTGCTATCCATCAAACCTCTAAAGACCCAGATGTTGGGATGACTCCACCACCTTCTAAATTAGAATAGTCAAGAAAAAGCAGAGGTATGAGGAATGTGTTAGGCACTTCAAGAACTCCCAGATTCCACTTCTCATAGACTGTTATCTTTGGAGTTGGAGGTAATAATAGAAATGGTAATCACTCTCAAGTGATATTATCATAGGCAATGCCAAGGGATAGCTGGGAGGGAGTGTATAGAAAAGAAAAATTTTAGGGCAAATATTAGTAGCTGCCAACAGATGAAAGAACATTTATCAGTTGTTTCAAAGGTGCTAAGATAATCTAAAATGTGATCATCATAGGAATGAATTGAATATGTCCTAACTGGGAACTAACTTAGGGGGAATTTTCAAAGTAATTAGCTGGCAAGTAAAAAAAAAAAAAAACCTCCTAGAGTCACTTGAACATAAAAATGAATAACTCAGCATGTGTGTCTGTTACTTGAGTTAACAAGCAAAAAAGGAAAAATATTGTATAGACGGACCATCTAATGAGAGTCACACCCTGTGATCTCATTTATTCAGGGTATAATTGAGGGATTCAACACTAAAAAGCCAGTCTCCTTGGAACGGCTGAAATAGATGTGTGACCTAGAGCACCTCAACCTCAGGCAAGGTCCATAACCTTCTATGCTTCAGTTTCTCACTTGTTAATGAAGGTACAGACACAAAGCACATCGTAAAAGAATGCTCAATAAATGTTTGATGACATTAATTTTATACTTATTTTTATTATTACTGTTGATACTACTACTAATTTAGCCACTGGAAAGCCTCTTGGGCTCTATGGAACTTATGCACTCACTTCTAAAAGTATACAGATGGCTAGTTTCTCAGTTGTGGCAAAAACTATTGGTTGTCTGAGTATCCATCCTCCTTGCTCAGTTTCCCTTGTTGCTCACCCTTCTTAGTGTCCTTGGCAGGGTCTTCCACACCTCTTAATGTAGGGGCACCCCAGAGCTCAGATAAGCATCCTCTTTCCTCTAGCTGTGCTGGTCCCTTGGGGATTTCTGGTCCAGGCTCATGGTCTAAAACACTATCTGTATGCTGACAATCCTCAGGTTTCTGTCTCTGACACACACCTATGCCCTGAAATCCACGTATCCAATTGTCTCCTCAATACCTCCACGTGGCTCTCGAAATACACATCTCTGACTCAAATGTCCAAAGCTAGATTTTGGGTTTCAGCCCCTTTAACAACTCCACTCAGAACATTCCTCTTCTCAAGTGATGGCAACTCCATTCCTACCAATTGCTCAGGCCACAAACCTAGCAGTCATTCTTGACTCTTCTTTCTTTCATATTCCACATTCCTATCTGTCAGCAAATTCTATTCAATCTACCTTCAAAATATATCCAGAATACAACCACATATAACCCTGCCACTGCTACCAATCTTGTTGGAGTAACTATTTTTTTCTCACCTGGATTGCTGAGTTAATCTTAATGTCTCTCTCCTCTTCTACTTGTCTCTTTCATCTATTTTTAAAACATCAGCCAAAGTGCTCCTTTAGAAACATTTCCCTCCTCTCTCTAAATCCTTCAATGGCTCCCTATTTCACACAAAGTGAAAGTTAAAGTCCTGACAATGACCTACAAGATTGTATGTGGTTTGGCCCAGTTGCCTCTCTGTCTGACCTCATCTGTGACTTACCCACTCTCTCCCCCTGCTCTAGCAAACTGGCCCCTTGCTGTTCCTCAAACCTGCCAGTTATGCTCCTGCCTTAGGGCCTTTGCACTGGCTATTGCCTCTGCCCAAAGCTCTTCTCCCAGACATCTGCATGGTTAACTCCCTCCCTCAGCTCCTTCAAGGTTCTTGTTCAAATATGACCTTATCTATGAAGCCTGCCCTGACAACCTGATTCATACTGTATCCTGACCCCTCTCCTCGCACTCCCAACCCCCCTTCTTTGTTCTGCCTTTTTCTATAGCGCTTGTCACTTTCTAGCATACTATACAATTTATTAATTTATTATGTATATTTATTGTTTGTCTCTTCCTGCTAAAAATGTAAGCTTTATGAGAGCGAGAATCTTTGCTTGCTTTGTTCACTGACATATCCCACTGGGAGTGTCTGACATATAGTAGGTCCTAAGTAAAAGTTTTTCAAATGAATAAATGACTATGAAGTTGCCACTGTTTATGTGAACACACAAATACCCAGAATAAAGGCTACATTTGTCAGTCTCCCTTGCAGTTAGATGCACACACTAGGAGGACAAAAGGCTTCTGGAGGAGGGACTTGTGTTGCAGCAAGCACTAATAATGGTCATCCTAATGGTATCTTCTGAACTCAACAACCTAATTTTCTCCCCTCTTTATGGAAATCACACAGAAGAACTCATTTAGCATAAGGGCAATTTCATATTCCTCAGTAGCCATTAAGGGGAGTCACTAATATTGACAATAATGGAATTATTACCTGGAATAATCAACATATCAAGATAAATTTCTTTAGGTACTCTATGTAGCCAAGGATATACATACATTTAAATAAAGATTTTATGTATCTATTATGTATTATTATATGTATTATAATATACATATTAGATGTGTATATACTATTACATGTATATGCATTATATCTGTATATTATTTATATAGTAACTAAAATAAGAAAAGTCTTAGCACTTAAAGAATAGTAACCTTTAATTATCTGGAAATTTAGCATTTCCCATTAAAGTCAGATAAAATGGATAAATTGAAACTTTTTTTTTTTGCTAAATGCAAAATTAAATAAACCGTTACTTTTAAAGTCTTTTACTAGATATTGGAAGACCTAGTAAAGGAATGGAAACAGCAGAAAGACGGAGAGATGGACTGGCCTCGCGTGGTATTTCACTCATTCATTTAATGAATAACAGGCAATGAGTGAGACCCTGAGTTAGATGCTGTGGGGCTCACAAAGTTTGTACAGGTGAAGGCCCATGTTCTCTTGGAAGTTATAATTCAAGGCAGGATACAGTAGATGTCTTAGAGGAAGAAACAGCAAAGGCCTACAGAGTACAGAGAGCCACTTGCAGTGGGAAAAAGAGAATGCCTCGATCTGTCATTTAATTAATTCATGAACCAAGAGCCCATCAGGCCTAGCCAATCCTATAGGGAGGTGAGTTTGCAACATTCCACTGGAAACCTAGAGATGTTAATCCTAAAATGTCCTCCAGTAGCAAAATGCTGCCTTTCAACATTTTCTTTCCTTATCACTAACGTGATTTTAGTCTATTACCCAGTTCCCTGCCTTCCTTATTCCAATTATCTTACCTCTTTGGCCCCAAATGCTGGTTCACGAATAATAGTTCATTATGTGCCAAGCACTGTTCTAAGTACTCTACGTAGTAGTAACTCATTTAATCCTTACAGCAACCTTGTGTGATTGATACTATTACACCCATTTTATAGAAGAGGAAATCAAGTCTCAGAATGGTTAAATAGCTCTCCAAGGTCACACTGCTGGTAAATGGTAGTAAATAGACAAACTTTTCAGTATAATATAGCAAACTCAAAAAAAATGAGGCCAATGTAATGATTGATAAATATACATAATTTTAAAAATATAAATTATATATAAAAATATAATTGCATATAATATATACAGTTTAAAGAATTATACTATATTCTGAGATTTGTTCAAATATTTAAGCTTTTATGAAATGATAGCAAAGGAAGTTATACAATCATCATTTTTTTAAACAGGCCCATAAAATTCTATATCCAGGGTCCATCGAACTCGCCCTCCCACTTTTGGAGAAAGCCTTGCCCGTTGGGTTGTTCTCTTACAACTTCTCCCCATCCAGGCTCTACTCTAAGTCCTTTTCCTTCCTGCCCTGTCCCCACCAGCTCTTTCATGTTATCCTGTGAAATTCCTATTATGGTCATAGTCCTTGTTTCCCTTTGCTCTTTACCACGAAGCCTGACTCCCTCGAGTCAAGCCACTTCCTTGCGTGAACACACCACGCTTCCCCTTCCTTCTCCAAAGATTTTTCTTCTGCCATCACTGGACAGCCTCCCCTCCTCATCTTCACCACCTGCTCATCACCAATCCTCATGGCCCTCATGCGCTTACTTCCAACGCCCTTTCTCACCTTTCTTGACGATGTTACCGCTGGTAGTAAGGTACCTCTCCAGCCCAGACCTCTGCTACCACCATCAGCATCAGCTATTTTAGATTATTAATTCTAGATATGGTGTTGAAGATGAATCTACCAAAAAAAATTCAGAAATACATCTCAGCTGGTGCACTGTTCTAGGAAACATAAACCCCCAGGGGTGGGGAACCTGCGGCGTTAGGCCACATGTGGCCTTTTCACCGAATCCAAATTTTACAGAAAAAAATCCTTTTATTAAAAGGGATTCAGCAGAGAAAGATGAAGCTTTTCTTGCCTCCTTTGGTGCTTAAAAAAAGAACAATCTTGAAATCAGAAGGCTGTAATTTCCCCACCCATGATGGGAGTTTAATTTCCCTCATAAACAAGAAGTGGTGTGTGAGACATAGGTGATCAGGAGAAAGTAGTCATTGGATTTCAGCACAGAGCCCAAAGTGCCACTTTGGAAAGGCAACCTCTCAGTATGTCCAAGTGTGCCTCTGAATCTAATGGCATTACTTCCCCTTAAGGGAGCTCATCTGGTCTCTACTGAAAATCACACAGACCTCAGGGGTGACTGAGAGAGGTTTCTGGGCTCAGAGCTGGTCCATCAAAGCCGTGATGAGCAGACAGGGAGCCACGGACTCACCTGCTGCGGTATAGACATCAGCACAAATGGATTCATCAGGGGCCCCATCCAAAGAGGACACATTCGAGAAGGACCTCAGGATGACAAGGTGACACCCGTGACTTGGTCTCCCCAGACCCTGAGCCCAAGAGTAGGAACAGCCAATTTCAGGGTTCCCAGAAACAAGAGGTGACTCTAATGAGACACCAGACGAGTGTGCGAGCCCCACAGGGATTTCTGTCTCCGCTCTCCAGCCACAGGCATGATTTAATAATAGGAAAGACAAGGAGCTTCCAGTTAATTCACATTTCAGGGTCAATTCCAGTTTTTAAAAGTGAATTTTTTTTTTAAACTACCCACATAGTACATATTCATTGTGGCAAATATAGTACATAAAAGATGAAAATAAAAACCAAAACTACTCATTATCCCAAAATCCAGAGATATCCACTCAGTATTTTCAAGAGTATTCTACCAGTGAGTATACATGCATGGGTGTGCACATTTGTGTGTGTGTATATATATTTTTGTCATATCTTCTTTTCTACTATACCATCCTATAATGGAATAATACTGTACTTATGGACTTATAATCTACTTTTTTTTTTACTTAACAGTATATCATAGACATTTTCCCACATCATTAAAATTTTTCTAGTATTATTTTTAGTGGATGCTTAGTATTCAAGGAGAAATTTTTCTTTTACAAACATATTTGAATCAGTCTAGGTTATATTTTTGTCTGCAAGCCATTCACAGGTCAGAGCAAACAGGCTGATCAGGCATTGCTTTAGTCTGATGGGCCCTGGTGTTTGGGCCCATTCTATAAACAAACACCTCTTCTAATTCTGTACTTTAGACAGTATTTTTATCTAACACTAAGACCATCAAAGGCCTTTCACATCAACATAATAATAATAATAATAGGTAATTTTTTACACCCATTATATGCCAGGCACTATGCTAAGCAATTCAATTGCATTATCTCATTTAATTTCATCAACCTGCTTTAATGTACAACAGTTGTTTTCCCTATTTTTCTGGTAAGAAAATGTGAGACTCAAAGAGGTCATGTAAGTAGTCAAAGTCACACTAGTATCTGGCAGGCCTAAGGCTCACTCTCAATTAATCCAGGGAATTAATCATTGTGCATAATTCATCTCATGCTTTCCCAGTAATAATTTTTAATCTCTGAGGAATTAAATGGTGACCCACATGGCAATTAACTCCTTATCTCATCATACAATCACAATGTACTCAATAACAAATCATATGTGGGAGAAACTTGCATAATCTTTACTTCCATTAATGAATGAGGTCTTGAATCTTGTGTTTTGGAGCAAATGATGAGAAAACTAAAATCTTTTGTTTCAAGTGACTTCCAGGATTTAAAAATACAGTCTGGTGTGTAGATTTTTTTTCAGGATGGGGTCTTGCTATGTTGCCCAGGTTGGTCTCAAACTCCTGATCTCAAGCAATCCTCCTACCTCACAGATCTTGTCTCCACAACCTCAACTGCCTTTTATGGAGAGAATCTCCCCCTCACATCCAGCCCCAAGTCAAGCACTGGCAACCAGAACCAGCCTCCACAGGATGGATAATTTACAGACAATGGCTGGATCAGTTTCAACACTACATGGTTTCTGCTTAGAAAATGACCTTCTAAGTACTAAAGGCTGCAGTGAGCTATGATCACACTACTGCACCCCAGCCTGGATGACAGAGCAAGACCCTGTCTCAAAAAAAAAAAAAGAAAGAAAGAAAGAAAGAAAGGAAAGAAAGAAAGAAAGGAAAGAAAGAAAGGAAGGAAGGAAGGAAGGAAGGAAGGAAGGAAGGAAGGAAGGAAGGAAGGAAGGAAGGAAGGAAGGAAGGAAGGAAGGAAGGAAGGAAGGAAGAAAGAAAGAAAGAAAGAAAGAGAAAGAGAAAAGAAAGAAAAAAAGTCTTACTTCTTGGGAGTAAAAGTAACAAACCTCAAAATTTCTGAAAACATAATCCTTAACATTTTGTTTCAAATCATTTTTTTTTTCCTTCTGAAAGATCCAGCATGAATTACGACAGAGATGATCAGATCAAGTAGCAGCCCTTAATCTGTAAATAATCTCTCTGGCTTCATGGCAATCAGGAAAACAGTGGGAAACAGCCGGTTTAAGACGAAAGTGACAACCTATTAGCATTCAGAGAGAAATGATTTCTCTCATCACCTTTACTGAAGATGCTGTTGCTGTGGCAACTAGTCCCTGCATTCATCCCATATCCAATTGCTAAAATGACAAGGAAGCTGGTCAGGCTCAGCGAAGATCATTCACACTATCTCTTTTAAGTGACAGCCAGTAAGGTCTGCATGGGAAATTCTAGAAAAACATCTGTACAAACTCAGCACTTTTCACTGTGGTAAAATACTGCTCGACCAGGCTTCCCTAACTTGGTTCTTTGAGGAAAACTTAAGAGTTCTTTAACTTAATTGCACTGGTTACTATTTAACTTCAAGAATTATGATATGCCTTAGGGACAACATTTTAAATGTTCTTTCTTCTGTACATTGCCATGTAGAGTATGTGTCTGAGGCGTACGTTCCTAGGGGTACAAAAACACTCTGAGCAGAGGTATTCTCCAATTGGGCTTACGAGGGGAGTAGGACCACAGCTGTCTTCTCTGTCCTGGCACTCTTCAGTCTGAGGCGGAAATGCGACCACGGAGCTGTTTATTCCCATCTTACCCCTCTGCCAGCAGCCCACCTGGACTCTCAACAAGCCCTCCTGGATTCCCGCTTCAATCACACAGGAGTGAACCTTTGTACCTTGTGGTGGCTACCTTGCCAAAGGACCACCTTTCCAGTTGTCTGAACACACAAATGCAGCCAACAAGGTAGAAACAAAGTAATGCAGCCAAAATCATTTAATTCTATCTCCTGAAGGAAACCCAAAGCAACTGGGCTCATCTGTGGTGTCCATTCTGGATGATTTTAGAGCATCTCAAGGTCAGGATGTCCTTCCTCACACCTGCTGCGCAGGCCGAGAACTGCTACTCCCCATCCTGTTTAAATAATGAATGCACATCTTTTCAAAGTTTCACGTGAGCTGGAACCCAAAGTTTCTTCAAGGAATAGTCTCATGCATCAGCAAGCAAATTGCTTACATGTTTTATGCTGCAGTAGACTTACAAAGATGAATGAAAAGGAAGTTCCTTTTCAAAATTATGTGGTCCTCAAGTGCCCACTGAAAGCTCTTTGTCTCCCATTTGCAGGGGTCATGCCCATTTCCTCCCTGTTCAAACACTGTGATAAACCTAAACCACTTTTCAGGTATTCCACAACGAATATCCTTTTCAGTCCTGTGCCCTAAATAAAAACACGATCTTGCATTTGCCCTTTGTGTGGGAAGCTCTCATTGGCTCCTTCGGAAACTTGGCTGGCAGGAGAGAGAACAAGCAGCAGCAGAAACCGCTGCCTTTGCCCGAGCTAGGGAGCCGCCTACAAGTGATTTGCAGCTCCACTGATGCAGAGCTCCCATGGGACGAATCATGGCCCACAAAAAGAAAAGTTATAATAAAATAATTATAATTATAGCTCGTATTTGTTAGTGCATACCAAATGCCATTTAAAATACAATTTGTAGGTATTGTCTCATTTGTTCCCCGCCCCCTAGAAACTCCACAACTTAAGTAAATGTCATTATTTTCTTTGTTCTGTGGTTTAGAGAGGTTCAGTAACTTTCCCAAAATCATATGACAGAGAAGCAGAAAAACCCCACTCTTAACAAGGCCAAAACCCAATGCCACCTTTTTCTAATCCCAATGCATTTGTTATTTTTCAGAAATCCTTAATAGCAGTGAATTCACCTCTCCCCCTTCCCTGGGTGGAGGCCACATAATTTCATTGCTCTCTGAAAGACCCAGCACAGTGTTGGGCAGGTGGCAGGTATTCAGGAAATCTTTGCCGAGTTGGGGGTGGGGGGGAACCTTTGGATTCTAGATTAGGAAAGCCTTTATTTTTTAAGAACGTGTTGCACTGTTGGCCTGTGGCAGTTTCAGGGCTCTCTGGGACACTGCCGGCCCGCGGGCTTGTCTTGCCTGAGTTCTCTTTTCCCAGCTTGCCACATACGGGTGCTTGTTTTCCTCTACTGGCTTCACAACGCAGAGTTTAGAATTCTTTTTGAACCTAATGATACAGAAAAACCAAAATAAATGCTCTTCAATTCTTTAAACCAGTACAGACTAGCCATGGGCAGTTTTAGAAGAATAATCATTTCTTTTTCAAGATTAAATAAAATTGTTCAAAAAAGAAAACTGGCTGATGCAGATGTATGTGGCAAGTTTCCAGCCCTGTGCAAGCAAGGCTTAGAGTAATTTCAACGGGCTTGCAATGCCTCGTTTCATATCCTAGAGAGCAGAACAAGTGGCTGTTCATCGTCCCACGAAGATTTTTTAGCCCAGGGCTGCCGCGTTCCTCTCTCTGCTAACAGCAGACGTCTGGATGCACCCAAGCAACAGCCAGCGCAAGCCATGCCTTGATCACTGAGCACATAAGACAGAACCCATTGATGTCCCTTGCATATTTTTTTTTGTAGTTTTGAAATTTCAAATATTATATCAAAAAATTATACCTGGCTACTGTAGAAAATTGGAAAATACAGATAAACTAAAAGAAAATTAAGATCACTTATGATCCCATCCTATAGAGACAGCATTTTAGTTTCTGCCTTTCCAGAATTTTTCTTTCATTCTTTAAAGACAAATATATCATATTACACCTACTGCTTTTATAAATCTAAGATATTGTTAACACTTTTTCATGTTAATAATATTCACCTTTGATGTTATTTTAGTAGTGGTATGGTCTGTCATATACAATTAAACCATACTTTATTTAACCAAATTCTCTACTGTGAAATCTTTAGTTGCTCATATGAATATTATGATACCTCATGAACCATCCTTGAATATAAATCTTCATATGTTTGTTATTTACCAAAGATAAATTCCTAGAAGACAAATTGCTAGATCAAAGAGTATTAACATTTTTAAGGCAGTTGACACATATTATCGAAATGCAGCTTACTCTCTCATAAACAGTGATTCAGAGTATCTTTTTTTTTAAATCAAAATCTTATATGTTCCGTGGTCGACTATAAATGCCATCTGGTAGCCTATGTCATTCCTTTGCTCTATTAACATCAGTAACCACAATTACCTATTCAGCAAAGATGAGTTCTTATGATTACTAAATTAATGAAACATTCTGCCATTTTTCAAAGGGGGTGGATGAGGCACCAGGCAGATACCACCCAGTCACACTATCACCAGGGGCTGCCCAACCCCCACACAGTCGTGGAAGGGGACCCCACGCAGGGCCAGCCTGTCTCTGATCATTCATCTCAGGCCAGCGAACTTATGGGGTCAAGGTAAACTAGAGCCAAAAGTACAGGTATGTCCTCAGAGGTCCTAGAGGCCAAGTTTCTATCAGGAGCCAGCCCGAGTTCATGGGAGAGCCATGGAGGTTAGCAGATTTCTTCAGAGGCTATTTCAGTCCCTTGGAAGCTTCCTCAGTCCCTCACAGGTCCCCCAAGCCAGTGTAACAATTAGCTTAGGCTGGTGTCCCCAGATCCCTGCAGGGCCAGAGTGGCTCATCCCCATTTTCCTGTCAAGGCCCTTCCTTGTCAGCAGACATTGCTGGCTTTGCATTGGGTGCAGCCGATTACCCTCAGGTAGTATATAAAGCAGAGATAACAGACGAGAAGAGTCCACACGTGAGCATACTTATCTTCCTTCATAATTCAATTTCAAAATCTGCTTCTAGATGAAAAAATCTACCTAGTCTTTTTTCTAGAGAAATATTCTACCTAATATTTCTAGAGTGAATTACAAATTATATAAAGTGTTCTCATATTTATTCATCAAATAAATATTCCATGCAATAGAGTATATTGTCAAGGGTGTGGCCCCTGGAGTCAGACTGCCTGGGTTCAAATCCTGGCTTCAGCTTTCATTGCGGGACCTTACGCAGAGTTTCTTAATCTCTCTGTGCCTCCGTTTTCTAGTGTAAAAAATGAGGATAATATATTAGATGATTTCTGTGAAGGTTAAATGATATATTTATTTAATTTACTTACTAAGAACTTATATAAAATGAATGTCTGGGATCTAAGGGCTTAAAATGCCAGCTATTATCATTGCTCCTATGTATTCAGGCACTAGCTAGAAACTGGAGACAGGAAGACATAAATTCCCTGACTTCCAAAGACTTCCTGTTCAATAGAGAAGATGAATATGTCCACAGATAAGGTGTGATACTATAGACATAAAGAAGGAGCAACAGGATCGTGAAGAAGGAAGTATTTACCTCCGTTAGAGAGGGCTGGAGAAAGCTTACATAGTTTCTCCCCTGGGAGTCTGAGTCTTGTATGGTTAGTTGGAATTTGCCAAGCAGAAAAGAAAAACAAGGACAACTGAGACAGTGCAATAATCCATGAGATGTCTTGGAGAGGAGCAAGGCAGGGGAGAATACAACCAAGTCAGGCGGGCTGTAGCTTAGGTTAGTAATGAGGGTAAGGGAAGAAGAGACAGGTTGGAGCTGGAAATTGTCAGCAGAGATCAGTTCATGAAATCCCTCATATTTCATGCTTGTGAGTTTGAACTTGATCCTGTAAAGTCTTCCTTTCTCTCCACCCAGAACCTTGGGAGAGATTATATCAAGGGGTACTTCCAGCCTTAGAGGCATAGTTTCCTCAACAGGTAAGACAACTTACACTACTATTTTTCTATTAAAATATACCAAAAAATTACATATAAGCCCACTCCACTCAGATATTGTAGAGTGGACTGCAAAATGTGCATAACTTTTTAAGGGATTTCAATGAAATTTAGAATTTATAGTGGCATGCTATACAACTCCAGACCCCTAAGAGCAGACAGTTGTTCTCTGCCAGAGGGGTCTCACCAGAGGAAAAATGGGAAAAGAAGACTTGTCTGAGAAAAAGCAGAAGAAACTTCTGTGTCACGTCTCATCAGAGACAGCTTTGCATAAGTACTGATGAACCACGGAAGGATTTTAAGGACGTAAGTGTTTTAAGTAGATTTATCTTGAGAAGGATCACTCTGGCTTCAATGTACTTCTAAAATTATAATAATAATAAAAGGAATAAAACTAGAAGCAAAAAAGCCAGGGAGGAGGCTAATGGTATAACCTGAACCCAAGATAGCTCAGCTCCCCCTTTTGTTGTTCCCAAATGCCCTATACTTCTCTTTCATAATATTTGGGACTTATTCAGTCTCTGGCTTCCTCACTAAACTATGAATCCTATAAAATGATAAACTATTAATATACGTATTATTCACTGATACATCCCTGGTGCCTACTACTGTACCTGGCATACATTAGCTACTCAATAAATGGTTGTTAAATCAATAGACAAACAAATAAAAGTAAATGAAACTGCTATAAAATTATTTTAGTAGGCCTAGTATTTTTTCCTCTGGAATAGGTTAATATATATATTTAGATAGATATAAAGATGAATAGATATAGAGATAAAAATATCTACTTTGATGATTTGAAGTACCTTTTTATTCCTGGAAGTTAAATTCACAAAATTATATCCATTGAGTTTATCCCAATTTTATGAATCCTATTTTATTGGTTCTAAATCCATCATCATTTTTACAGATGAGGGGCTGAGAAGCCCAGAGAGAGGTTCAGTATCTTGCCAGGGTCATATAGTCAGGAAAGGAAAAAAGACTTGAACCTGGGTCTGGCTGACCCAAGCCAGTGCTCTTACTGTGCTATAGGTTAGACAGGATGGGCCAAGTGGAGAAAGTTTGTGGAAAAAGTGACATTTGATCTGGTTCCTAATGGGGAGGTGAATGACCATATGTCTGAGACAGGGGGTAGGACATTCCAACTCCAGGAATGACCAGAATCCAGTGTCCAAAGAATTCCTAGCATCTTGGGAGAACAGCCAGTAAACCAATATGGCTTAGATATGTGGATTTTGGAGAGAAAAGAAAAAGTTAAAAGTGCGAACGAAGCCTGATTAGAAAAGTGGATTAGAGCTAGAAGTTGTCAGGCCAGGGAAGTTCAGGAGAGAAGTGAGCCACTGCAGGTTTTTAAGCAGGGAGAGGGCCTGGCCTGAGCTGAATGACATGTGAATTGCTTGAGGTTTGAGCTTTTAAAGGTGAACTTGGGTAAGCTAACTCCTTTGCTTATCAGTTTCCATTCCTTTAGATGAGCAGCACTTATCATTCTGTTCCACTCCTCAGCTCAACAGAAATTATCACAATGTACTAATTATCACAAGTTATCTGAAAATAAATTATGATCCGGCCAATAGTACTCATTCTTATGGCAAGTTTTCCTTTCTTAACTTCAAATTCATCAGTGAATTTAAACAATAAAGTTGCTTTTCCTTGCTGGGTTTCTCTGCTTCTGACTTTTGTGAACTTCATGTTTATTTAAGGCTAAGTCTTCTGCTAGCTCATGAAATCATATACTGGGTGGAAGCACCATTTGTCTCTTCATTAGAAGACCAGAAGAAGATGCATCTGGCCTTCTTGGTTTCTAGCCATCATTAGATTCATCTTCACTCAGATTGACAACAAACTGTGAATCCTAGTGGGAAGGTTTGAAGTTTGCTTCTGGTTTTCTAGGTCTTGTAGAGTTGAGTGAAACTTTATGGTGGGGTGGGAGAGGGGATATTTGACTCCTTATATTTCACTCCTCTCTCTTTTCCTTAAAGTTGCGCATTCATCAGGTTTGCCTGGAAGGAAGTAGCAAGCCAAAAATAGCATGCAGTTGGGTGAGGTTTGGAACACAGAACCCCAGTGTAGGCAAACCAACCACCACCCACACTCCAGCCGTGAGGATTCCAATATTCACACCCCCGCATCCGAGCATGTAAGATATGGTTATGTCCTAAACATCCTCCCGAGCTATGGAAACAATATGGAAAACACTCCTTGTGTAGTGTAAAACGTGTTAATTGAAACCAGATTTTGAATCCTCCTTTCTTTTTAAATCCAGGTGAAAGTTCCTTATCCTTAGAAAAAAAATGAATGTGAGCAAAGTATTTTTCTTGGACCTGGAAAACATTGCTCAGAGTCAGCTACATCTTGTCTGTTGGAACTGCCCACTCCCACACCTACCTGTTTTCTTTCTGTCTTTCATGCGCTCCCCATCCCCTGCCACACTGACTTCCCCCTCCCAGCTAGCCGACCTACAGAGATAAACAAGGATTGTTATTTCCTCGGTGGGCTGGGCTTTTGATAATGTGAAGCTGTTTAGGTTGGAGCTGTGGCCTGACTTTGTCAAAAGCCATATGGTGCTGAGACAAAACTGGGGAGCGGGAGAGCCCTGCCAAGATCCGCAAGATCCGTGACTAACCAAAGCTGTGAGTTTAATGAGGAAAGGGGAGATTAAGGGAGTTCTGGCTTTTTTGGCAAAAGCCCCAGTGGAACACGGGAATACCCAGAGGCAAAAGCAACTCAAGCTACAGTAAATTAATAAAACAGTCTATGGATCCCGACTTTGTTGTCAACACAGTAGGCTGAAGATGCTTCTCAACTTCCAGGAAATAAGCGCTCGCAGGCCTCCCCAGTTTTACACTGAGGCATACGCCCAGTCTCCTAGGACCAGATAAGATGAATTGCTCTCCATGTATCTTGATCTCAGTGGTAGATTAAACTGGTAATGTGAAGCATTTATAACAATGTGCTCTTTCTTTTGTGAAAAAATTTTACACATCCCTCCTAGGAGAAATACAAGTGGTTCAGTGCATTAGCCATTATAGAATTCCATTAAGAACAAAAAGAGCCATATAACTTTTACTGGAAATAAACAGAAAAGCAAAATAGTCTCTGTTATTTCCTCTTATTAATAAAATTTGCTCATGAATGAAAAAGTAAAATGTAGTCATATGGAATCCAAATATGTTTATTCTAATTGAATTTTTATTCAAATATATTTGACATGGAGTTAGTCTTCTGTTATAATTGCAAAATATTTTATCTCATTTTTAAAATATATGTGTAGTTTAGAGACTCTGAAAGAGTGAGGAAAACTAGTTGTATTTAATAATAAATGAATTAATTGCAACCATCTCAAGACAAAGCTAATAGGACCCTAATAGTTTTGAATGGTCCTAAATAGAACACCTCGATGCAAAGCGTTAGAAATGGGTAGCTGAATATTGGATAAGTTTATTATATGGGTTGTTACATATATAAGAAAGTCAGGAAGTATGAACTGGCCTCTTATTAAGGGCAGAGAGTTGAAAATAATTTATAGTAGGTAAGCTAATATAAAACTCAATGCAGTCATTAATACCAGCTAACTTAGGGGGAGAGAGGAAGTGGTAGTACACATATGCTCTGAACAGAACATGTGAACGCCCAGATGGGAAAGTAGGAACTTCAAAAACGGCAGCGGAAAGAAAAGGACTGTGAAAGTTGATATGGGCAAAATATTGCTTTTTCCCCTGAGTCCCTCAGAGATCTAGGAAGCATTCGCAGTCAGCAGCAGATGGGGCTCTAAGGAGGAGAGACCGGATCGAGCTGACAACTGAGGCAGGAGGAAGCAGGAAAGGAGGAAAAGAGGGTGGGACCAGGAAGAGAAGCTAAGCAGAACATGCTAGCTTGTCGATTTTGTCTGCCATCAAGGCCTCAGCAGAAGATAAGAAAGGCGAAGCCACAGCAGTGAAGGGAGGAGGACAGCAGGAAGGCCTTTCGGGGGAAGATGTGTGGTACGCATTGATGAGAGCAGCTCCCCAGACAGAGACACCGAGGTAGGAACTCTGGCTATTAATGAAATCAGGATGAACTCACGGGGTATCATTTGTAATCATTTAAATTCCAGGAAATAGAAGAGCTTCGAATCATCAACATAACTAGATTTTTTAAAAGGTTATTTCAGAGAAAAAGACCAGGCCTAGAAAAATTATTCTGTGGCAATTCTGTTTAGCAGCCCGAGGATAAAGGTTGGTTCTTCAAAAATGACATGATGAAAACAAGCAATTTGTGCTCAGGTTAAAAGGACATTGTGGGGCTTTAACTGTTGATGGGAAAGTAACAACACACTTGAAATATATACCTAGAGAGTACATATGAGAAAGAGAATTATAGCAAGAAGGGGCCAGGGTTAACTCCCCATGACGTAGTTTTAAATAGAGATGGGAAAGGTAAGAAGAGACAGTCAAAAAGACATGACAGAAGAATGAATGGAGGATGGATGGATGGATACAGATAAAAAGATCAATTGATTATTATATGAATCCAAAAGGTTAAGCACAGAAATCATTTAGGTATTTTAAAAAGAACAAAACATTAGTATTGCATCCTTTTAAAATAGAATTTGATACAATCTTTGTTATGACAAAACTAAAACATATTTATGCAAATGGTCTGATTCATATCAAAACAAGAAGAGGCCTACGCAGCTGGGCCAGTTAACATGAGTGCACAACTTAGCCAGTAACATCTGCCAAATGACTGTAGAGAAGACTTCAGAGGCTATAAAAGGAGAAGGCAGAGGAGAAGAGGCTTCCGGAAGAAAAAGAGAGAAATAAAGAAGGTGATTTTAGGATTTAGGAGTGAGAATGAAGAGGTCAGAGAATGAAACAGGTAGAATAATGAGATGCTAATAAATGCAAGGAGAAAACTAACACGAATTGCATAGCTCAGGAAACAGAAAAGAGATGTATGAATACATATTGTAGGAGAAAGGATTTTTTATCTGGAGATCATGCCAGCACATGGGCCAGAGAAGATGGCGGCCACCAGCCTCACTATGCAGCCTTGCATGTGCTGATGATGAAGTTGATCCACCCAGCTCCAAGGTCTGACCTTCAGCCAGGTAGGCTCAAAAGCTGAATTTTGCCAGCACTGGCCCAGGCTCAGAGAGATAGGTAAACCAGGCTGTCAATGTATACACGCAGAAGTGCACTCTTCCCCACAGGCAGTCTTCAGAGGGAAGCAAATAGCATTTGGAAGATCACTTGGTGATGATGGCATTGGCACAAGAGAATTCCTGTAGCACAGGGTGTAAAAGCCTAGACAATGAAGCTCATGGGTTTGTCACTTGCTGGCCATGTGGCTTTCAATTTGTCATCTATAAAATGAAGTATTCCAGTTATCTATTCTTACGCAACAAAGCACACCAAAATTCAGTGGTTTAAAACAACAATCATTTATTTTGTTTATAAACCTGCCATTTGGAAAGGGCTTGGCAGGGCAATTCATCTGTGTTCCACATGATGTTAGCTGAGATGGCCCAATGTCAGGCTAGAGTTCCATTGAGATGATGGCAAATTGGTACTGATTGTTGTCTGTGTGCTCAGCTGGGGCTATGGACTACTTCCTCAGCGTGGATTTCTCCATAGGCTTCTGGTGCTTCCTTAAATCATAGTGTCTGGATTCCAAGAGCAAACATCCCTAGAGACAGATGCCAGTTTCTTAAGGCTTAGCCCAGAGACTGGTACATGTCATATCCTATTGGTCAAGTAGGCACAGTGCACAGATTCAAGAGGAGAGGACATAAGGCCATGTATACCTCTCAATGGGGAAAGTGTCTAAGAATTGTGGGATCATGTTTTAAAACCACAGGAGTCTGCCCTCTGCCCACAAATTATTTACATTCCACCCACGTGCAAAATACACTTACTCTCCCAAGATGTCCCCAAATTTCTTCATTTTACAGCATCAAACTTCTTTTTGTTTTGTATTTTCTGTCTCTTTAGGTGCAGCTGGTAGTGATACCACTAGAACAACTCTCTTAAAAACTTTGTGGGTTTCATATAAATCTTATTAGAGTTCATTCCATTACACAAAAGCCACAAATGCAAATCTCTTTGAGATAATTTGTTCTCTACTTGGGCTCCTGGTGAGGTTACTATGGAACAAACATATTTAAGATACTCAGAAGACTCTCTGCTTATTGAGGAGCATCCCTGAAGGTCTTTAGAGGACCATTTGTCTGTCTGAAAAGTTCTACTAGGCACTGCCCTAGATCTTCCAGAAGTCTTAACCAAGGATCTGACAGTCCCATTCTGGATTTGATCTTTGCTGGAAGCCCTTTCTTAATCTGAGGATTGTTTGCCATGTGGAGAAACAAGGAGTGAGAAATAGTTTTATTTTCATATCCACAAGTCCTGGCTTCTTTATATTTGATAGTTCATTCTTAAGCTCTTCTATCTCTTCTTACTTTTTGTTACAGACAGTGAGAAGAAACCAGTCAGCACTTCCAATATTCTTCCTGAAAATATCCTTAGCTGGAACATTCATGAGATGCATTGCTTATTTTTCACATTACTTTGGGCAACACTGCTACCAAACCTTCCAACACTGCATAATAAGAGTTCCCCTCCTCTATCTTCCAGTAACATTTTCTTTAATTTCCTTTCTGCCCTCACAGACGACTTCATCAAAGCTCTTTAGGCTTCTGCCAACACTCTCCTAGAGGCCCATCCACCTCAAGTCTCCACTTGATCTCAAGCAAATTCCAAATTGAATTTTTGATACAATGGCACCCCATGTCCAGGTACTCCACCTCCAAGTACCAAAATCTTTTTGGTTTCTTGTGACTCAGCTTATGATTTACTCCATTAAAAACTACCTCCTTATAGAGCTGTTGTGAGAATCAACTTAGTTAATGCCTATAATGTGCTGATGGTACACAGTAAAGACTCAATAAAGGTTTCCTGTTATTTAAATGCTTGTGATATATGTTTGCTATATTTTGGGGGAATATTCAATACTGCTATAAAAGAAAATAAAACAAATGTGATGCATGAAACTCATAAGAGCAAATACACAGATATATGGTTAATATATATAGAGACAACACATTTAGACATAGAAAACGTAAGTGGAGCATGTTGATTATACTCTACTTATATTTTCTAGATAAAAATGATAAAATAAAGTGAAAGAAAATGCATGGAAGATAAAAAAGAATGTAAGGACCAAGTAATGTTAACATTCATGATACACTAAAACATGAGATATATGAGACCCTCGATATTCATGAGGGCTAATTTGACCACTTACTGGCGACACTCATCCTGGCCCCTTGTGTCTTCTGCACATAGCTGCTCAGGAGGCTAGTTGACAAGATGCAGTCATCTCTCTCTGATAAAGCAAATGTTTATCATTGGGCCTGGAGACCTTCTGTCTGACTGGACCCCCTTACTCAAACCTCAGCTCTAGACCTTGTAACTACATGATAAGCAGAGAAGGCTAATGCTGTAGAGTGGTAGACAGTTATGTGACCATTGCATAAGTCAGAAACCTAGTGGCGTGGTCTCTCTACCACCCTCATGTCATATCTATATTAACTTATCCATTTCTTTCTTCTTGTGTTGTGGGTTGAGTTCTGTCCCCCACCCCTAAAAAAATGTTGAAATTCCAACCCCAAAGACCTATGAATAAGACCTTCTTTTGGAAATAGGGTTTTTGCAGATGGAATCAAGTTAAGATGATGTCATATTGGATTATAGTAGGTCCTAAATCCAATCACTAGTGTCCTTACAAGAACAGAAACAGAGATACACATACAAAGGAACAAGCGTGGATGGAGGCAGAGGTTAGAGTGATGAATCTACAAGCCAAGGAACACCAAGCATCACCAGCAACCACCAGAAGCTAGAAAGAGGCAAGGAAGGATCCTCTTCTCAAATCTTCAGAGGGAGTATGGCCCTGCCAACACCTTGATTTCAGACTTCTAGCCTCCAGAACTGTAAGAGAATAAATTTCTGTTGCTCTATAAAATAAACCCTGACAGGAGAAAGGCAAGATCAAAGAATTGACATGGGAGGAAAAAAAGAACAGAGAATATGCAAGAAGTACCTAAAGAAAAATAAATACAGAAGTCCAACAAATTAAATGCAAGTTATAGAATGTAAATCCAGAAGGCCATTAATAATAAATAATAATGACAGCAATAACAGCAGCTTCCATTCATAGAGCATCTTCTATGTATAGGGCATTGTACTACACATTTTTTTCTTCATTTCGTTTAACACTTACAACTACACGGTAAATTTTCTTACCACCAAGATGATAAAATAGTCTAGAAGACATTCAGTAGTTTATTCAGGGTCATGTAAGATAGTAAATGGCAGAGCCAGATTCAAAACCAGCTCTGCCTTGCCTGAAAGCTTTGATCTCTTCTAGAGTATCACACAGCCTCCCAATAACGTAAACGTTAGTATATATATACTGGGAGGTAAAGGAGAGGAAGGAAATGTAAAAAAATTAGAACAAGAAAGCTGGACTAAATGTGAATAAGAAAATGTGTTATAGAAGGGCCTAGAATAAGAGCTCCATCATTCTAGTCAATATAGAAAGAGAATGAGACTGGAGGATAAGTTTCTTTCTTTCTGTCTTTTTACTTCTTTTTAAAAATACAATCTGGAAGTTTAAAAGATAAATAAGATTTGTGTGGGAACAGATAAAGGTTACTTACATAGCACATGCTAACAGACCCCCTAAAAGGAATTGGGCCAAGAAAGTTTAAGAGCTATGAAAGAAATAAAGCTACTTTGTGAATGATAAGACAATCATTAAAAATAATTTATCAAAATGAGGGATATTTTGCAGACGTATATGGCAGATGACCAAATTTTCTTCAAGCAAAAAGAAATAAATATGGAAGAGAATGATGGAGTTAATGAAAGCCCTCCTGGCTTTGGAAGGAATAAGAGAATGGCAGGATATGTTTTAAAAATGATACAAAGAAAACTCAAAGGAAGGAATAAAGCCAAAGTCTTATTTAAAAAAAAAACAACAAATAAATGCTCCCAGCTGTGGTAGCATGAGATGCACAGAGAGAGGGGGAAAGGATGGAAACCAAAGCCAAAAAACAAATATACGAACAAATGAGAAATGTTTGGGACAATGTCAAGGCAATGAGAGAAGAAAAGGGAGATGAAGAAAGAACGAAATTTCTTCCCATGAACATTTTAGTGTCTAAAAAGGAGAGAAAGTGGTGATGGTTTAAAAGAGAGGCAATAAAGGGCAGAGGTTAAGAGGCTGGGTTTAAAAGTTAGACACATGGAGATCTAGTCCCAGAACCATGTCTTAGGAAAGTTTCTGTCTTTCTCTTTTATTTTTTAAGGCAATTTGAACTATGCCTCCATTTCTCTTTATGCATAAGATAGAGAAAAAGAAGCTTTCATACTGACATTACCTCCTCTGGCCTGGATTGCTATGAGGAGTAAATGAAACGAGTGCGAAGCTTTTAGCATGGGGCCTGGCTCCCAGGGAAGAGTCAACAAATGCTCATGGTAGTGATTAATTATTTATGATAACCTTAGACGACAAACACCAGCAGACAGCACTGACAGAAACTGTAGGTAGTACGTAGGATGTCTTCGAGGAACTCTTTCAAGGGCCAAACAACAACAACAAAAATTCACGGAGACAGATGTGAACTAATGTTGGAGAATTAAAAGAAAGAACAGCTTTTAAATAATCTATTGAACAAATACAGCTCAGAAAGGGAGTTGCACTGTTGAATGGTTGAAGGCAAAGACTCCAGGGTGGAGCAGACTCACTGCGGGCTGCATACAAAACAACTGAGAAAGTCCAGGATCCTGCCTTCAATGGCCTGCGAGAGAAGATTGAGATGAGCTCCACAATGAAATAATGAGGGTTAATGACAGCTGATTGAGGAAAAAGGAACCACAGTAACAATTTGAGGTCACATCCTAAATGCACATCAATAAAGGATAGTTAAATTATGGTACATCTATATCCTGAGCAACTGCTGAAAAGAATGTAGTGGTTCTATAATGTGCTGACGTGGAGAAACCCTTTACATAGTGTTCAGTGATGGAGCACAGAACATTGTATATATTAAATTTGTATATATTAAATTACTCTATTTTGTTAAAATATTTTATATGATTATATGTACATAAATGAACCAGATCCATTTGGGAAATGGGGCTGGGATGTGGGAGGGACTTTGGCTTTTTTATTATTTACCAAGTGGAAGGTAAAATGGTGGACTGGTTAAAAACCCTGGCTCTGCAGGTCTACCACTCAAGTAACCTTGGAAAAGTTACTTAGTTCCCCCGACCACATCTGTAAAATGAGGATGAAACGAGATAATGAACATTTTACACACAGGAGACTCAGAACAGGGCCTGGCATCTAGAACTCTCCTTCCCTGTCAGCTGTTAGTGTTATTACACCTCTGTAATGACCGGAGTCATTTTACCATAAGCATGAGTCACTTCCTCAAGTACGAAAAAGCCTAAATGATGAAAATAAAGAGAATTAATAAGGTTATAAAAATGAAGAGGAGTTTTCTGCCTATTCTTGAGAGTTTGTTTCTCCAGGAGAAGAGAAACAGTTTTCCTCAAAATCCTGTGGGTATTTTAACTGGCATTGTATTAAATTTATGAATTTACTGAGGGAGAACAGGCAGTCTCACATTGCAGAGCCCTCCTCACGATGAAGGCACGTCTTTACATTTTCCCTTCTGTTCTCAGTATACTGTGCACAGTATAAGTAATGTGCACATTTCTTGTTATGTTAGTTTCAAAATTCTTTTTTAATTAATAT
This sequence comes from Lemur catta, assembly GCF_020740605.2. NCBI lineage: Eukaryota > Metazoa > Chordata > Mammalia > Primates > Lemuridae > Lemur > Lemur catta. The sequence goes on from NC_059128.1 coordinate 37,997,026, forward strand.
TGTCAATGGGATCTTTTCTTCCATTATATTCTCTCACTTAATCTTATTTATATACAGGAAAGCTACGAAGGGATGAACTCTACCAGATCTTAAAATGTACCTATGGAACTACAATAATTAAAAACATTTGGTGCTGAGGAGATGAGAAGATCAAAGGATAGAATAGAGAATACAGAAATAGACTCTAATTCACATGGGAATTTAACATATTATAATCAAAAGGGGGAAAACGAATTAATCTGTAAATTACAATGAGAAAACTAGCTATCCATTTAGAAAAAGATGTATCCCTTCCTCAGTCTTTACACCAAATAAATCCAGACTAATTAGATTTTTTAATGAAACTATAAAATGAGATTAATCAGTGATTTTTAAAAGTAAACCTATAGGAACAAAAGAAAATATTAATAGATGAACTTATTCATAATATTGACATAGGAAATGCTTTCTAGGCAATACATCTAAAAGCTAGACACTATAAAGGAAATTTAAATGTTTATGTGGTCAAGTTTATCCAAACATCTGTTTGGAAAAAAGTAAATTATAAATAAAGTCAATTGACAACCAACTGGGAACACACATGCAACACATACTAAAATGATCAATTTTTTTAATTTACAAAAAGTTCATACAAATCAGTTAGGAAAAAAAATCTGACAATGCAGTTGAAAAAATAAAATGTATTAAGGTAATCAGCTCATTAACACAGTATGTAGAAATAAATTTCTAATATCTAATAAATACTAGGAGTAAATGTAGGAGCACAAGTCCCAAAGCTGACCTCAGGGAAGCCAGAAGGGACTGGAGGATTGTGTTCCAGCCAGACACGGCTACCCAGCAAGGCTTAGAGCATGGACCGGGCATGGACAATGCAAGTTCGTAAGCTGTAACCAACAACCCCTTTGTGGTTTGTTTTCTAGGATGATAATTTTGAACGGCTTTCATGTCAGCATGGTATAATGCGACAAACTCATCCACATGAGCTAAGAACGAAAAATGGAGAATTTTCCTAACTTTACAGTTAGGTGTCATTTTTTAGTTAGATGCTTTCAGATTTCAACTTTAAGAAAAAAAGAATTTTATCCTGGTGTGGCTGTTGCCTAAACCTGATTGAGTTTCTTCCTTCCCACACCCTTCTGTTGGCAAGTGCTGCATCTCATGTCCAGAACTGTCACCCTGACAGCTTTCTAATGTATAACAACACGTTGTAAGTAGCGTCTCTGCTGTGGTACAGCTATTCTTTATGAAACCCCTTAATGTTCTTTAAATGACCCCATTCTCTGGTCTAACACTTTCTCTTTTCCTAAGTATAGGCTGCCTCTAATATCTCTATGTTCAGAATTTTCCATTTCTTTTCTAGGTCCCTGGCCCTCCTATAACATGTTGGCACGTTTGTCACAATAGCCTTTGCATGTGTGACCCTGTTTTGTATTTGGAAATCTTTCTTTTTAGGGGACCACCACCTCCTTTCTCTCAGTCTTTCAGCGTGGAAGCTAACTTGCCAATTATTGATTCATTACAATGTGTCTCCTTCAAGTTGAGAGTTCAAAGCACAAAATTGTCAAGTAATTCTTAAGAGTAAAATAATTCTCCCAGTGGACAATGGGCTGAGTGCCTCTGCCACCACCCGCTCCAGAGTCACCACACAGCAGCAGGTCAATTGCTCCAGGGTTTACTTACATTTAATTGTAGTTAAAAGACAACAATTAAATAAAAAAAAATCTTCCTGCAGAGATCCTCTTAGTTCCTCCAGTAAGGAAAGTGATTCGCCATGCAAATGCTCAGAAACTTGATGCAGAAATAACTTAAGGATTGTTGATCTCTACGTTAGCCACTGCTTTGTTGTAGTGTAATTATATAAATGTCATTTTGCATAGATAATACATACACATATCTACAGTACATATGAACATATAATATCTAACACTTTGGAACATTTAGTATGTGATGAACACTGTTGACCACTTCATATTAATAGACGTTGTCTTATTTAATCCTCACAATTACTATATCAGATTAGTACTGTTATACTCCCCCACCTGTGGTTGGCTAAAGAGGGCTACAAATTCTTTGACACTCCTCCCGCGAAGGGGTAATGTTGAAATCCCCTCCCTGAATCTGGGCAGGCTCTGTGACTGCTTTGGCCAGTAGTTGCCAGGGCAGTGATGCGATGCCAGTGTCCAGGCCCACGCCTGAAGAGCTTCCCTTTCCTGCTTCTTACGCCCTCACTTTTGGAGCTCCGGGCCTCCATTAGAAAAAGCCCACTTGCCCTGCAGAAGACACCACCTCAGAAGGCTCTGAGCCCAGCCTTCCAGTCACCCCCATCAAGGTACCAGACTACAAGGGAATTCTTCTTGGACCCTCCAGAACAAAGCCACTGCCACCTGAATGCCACCAAATGACCCAATCACTGTATATGGAGCAGAAGAATCGCCCAGAGAGTCCTGCCCAAACTTCTGACCCACAAAATCATGAGCCTTAATAAAACAGGCGTTGCTTTAGGCCACTAAGTGTTGGGGTGGTTTGTTAACACAGCAATAGATAACTGGAACTGCATCCCACAGACGGAGTAGCAAAATCACAGTGAGTGAAGTAACCGTTCCGGATCACATGCCTAATTAATAGCACAGCTAAGAGTCCAACTCAGGGAGCTGCCTGGAAAGCCTATAATCTTAGCCACTCCACTGTATTATTTTAAAATCATAATTAACTTTTGGAGATCAGGCATATATAACATTTTGATTCTTCTAATTCCTATCTAATGAAGAATTTGTGCCAAAGGCATATATCCTTTCTTCATTTACAGTTATCTATTTATGCTTATTTTCACATCCTTCTGAATTTTAATATGTGATGAATTCTTCCAACAGATTTGCCTGTGTTTATTTTAAGACACTAGGGTGGAGATCCCCATTTCTTTTCTGCCTTTAGCACAGATCATATCAGCAGTGCTGCTTAATACCAAAAGGGCAGGCTACTTCTGGGCTTCAGGAAGTTGGTTTCTATGGTATTAAATGTGGCTTAGTAATTTTCCAAGGAGGCAGAGACCCTGGAGTCTTGGCAGTTTCCCTGATATGCTATCACCCCATCTATTTTATATTAGAATGTATTGTTTCCTGAAAAGGAGGTAGGAGTGGGGCAAAGGAGAGACTTGATACCGGCTTCTTGACTGGCAAATAGATCTGTACCTGCAGCCTGTCTGGAGCCAAAAAGGTCAGGGGTCGAGGACCCAAAGGTACTAATGAAGTCAAGGGACTTTGGCTAATTAAACACTTCAGCAATATGTACTCTGGCGTAGACACTATTGTTTCCAAGATATAATAAATAACACAATGTGTGACATCAAGGAAAACTGGTACTCAGTGCAAGCGTTATCCTCTAGCTGTCGCAGGACATTTTCACAACAAATAAGGATAACCAACAAAGCCTAGACTTATTTTCTTTGGTGTCACTTCCAAAACATTCTTATTTCAGCCTCCCAGAGACTGATCCCGTTGAGAAAAAAAGCACAAGTGATAGGCACTCAGTTATCACCAGCATTTCCTGGAATTTAAAATGTAAAGTTAACAAGCAAGCACAAAACACTCCTAAATTATGGTAATTTAATGGATTCTTAAGTTTGGCTTTCTGACTCACACTCTAGAAATATCTTGCATAAATACATAGAATTAGAATTCTGAGATTTTAGAGATCGGTCAAACGGTTTTTGAGCAGTGACTTGTATCTTTTCCTCAACCAGCTTCCAGTGAAAATAAAATCATGACATAAAACAATGGTTCCATGTACCACGTGCTGTTCTAAGCATTTTACATTGATTCACAACCACTCTATGAGATGAATATTATTACTATATCCCAGTTTACAGATAAGGGAACCGAGGCTTAGAGAGATTAAGTAACTTACCAAAGATCACACAGGTAGGAAGTTTGGGGGGAGTTTGGAATTAAACTTATATGCACATATTTGAGTATTATCCCTTCTCCCTAATTTGGAAATCAGAACAGCTCCACTTTTATGCAAAAGATTAAGAAGTATATGATTTAAAAAAAAACTGTTTAAAAAAATCATTGTTTTAATCTAGTCATGGCCTGGGTCATTGAAGCAACAGAAATCCCCAGTAATTTCTGGACCTACCCATGAAGGTTGGGACTGTGGGGGGTTAGGAACCAGAACTCCTCCCTGGTGTACAGTCTAATGTTTCTTCCAGTATATTCAGCTCCCCATGAGTGACCATAAATTGAGCTAAATATTTTGACTTCCATTTTCTCCCATTTTATCTCTTTCTATATATAAAACATACAATTGGTGGGGAAAAATAGTTTTATTTTAACTTGTTCCCACTTCTAAAAAGAAAAGCCAGCACGAGAATGTTGCTGTGTTGAATTTAAGTAGGTGACAATGCTATAGTTAGTTTGAGGACAGAGGGACTGGGCATATATAAATCTCTGTGCTACCCATAGGGCAGCAGTAAGAACTGCAGGGCATCAGTTGACGTGGCTTGAAACTTGATTTTCCCCCATTGCAGAGGCTCTTGCGTCTTGGCAAGGGCAGTTCAGAGCATGGATAATGTTTAAGATTCACATAGCATAGTGGGTTAGAGTTTAGCTCTGGATTCAGACAGAGCTGAATCTGAATTCTAGATTTCCACCATCTAAGTGAACTTGGCCAAGTTATTTAATCTCTCTGAGTCTCAGTTTTTTAATTTGTAAAATGTGGTTTAAAATAGCTTCAAACACACTGAGTTATTGGAAGGATTAAATAAAACAATTCATATAGAGTTTACCTCAACCGCTGGTCTAACAAGAGTTTGAAAGAAATTTTAAAAGCTGTGTATTTGCCACAATTAGAAGAAAACTGTGAAGAAATGAAAATAATGAAGGCTCAATAATGCTATTAGATTCTCACTGGAAACAGTTGCCTGCTAAAGACTCTGAGCCTGAGTCCTACTCTCTCTTTAAAAAAAAACAAAAACAAAAACAAAACAGATTTTAGGAAGCTGTTAAAGACATATTGGCACCAAACTAAGATTTTCTCCCTTTCCTAATAACTGAATAATAGTAATAATACTTTTTTAGCAAATAAAGCAATCATATCTCTTTAATTGTTTCTTTCAAACTTATACAGAAACTCCTGCTACTGCTAGAAGGTTCAGCTTCTTGGGATAAATTATAATAGCAGAAAATTACCTTTAAGTCTTTTTCAAAACGAAAGTGCAAACACATGACCAGGAAGAGAAGACAGGAAGAAGAATATAAATAAATCTTATGTAGAAAGAATAACTATAGGCTACAGACTGAAAGTAGCCAAAATTCACAAAGTTTCCAAAATTCACATGTTGAAGCCTAAATCCCCAATGTGATCATATTTGGAGGGGGGCTTTGGAGGAAGTAATTAGGTCATGAGGATGGTGCCCTCATGAATGAGATTAGTGCCCTTATAACAAGAGACACAAGAGAGATTCTCTATCTATCTATCTATCTATCTATCTATCTATCTATCTACCATGTAAGAATACAATGAGAAGGCAGCTGTCTGCAAACCAGAAAGAGAGCCTTCACCAGACACTGGGTCTGCCATCACCTTGATCTTGGACTTCCCAACTTCCAGAACTATGAGAAATATATTTCTGTTTTCTAAGCCACCCAATCTATTGTATTTTTTATAGCAGCCTGAATTGACCAAGACACTACAATAAATAATGCTAAACCAATCCATAATAGGCTGTCCATGTCTAGAGTTGTGAAACAAATGCTCCTTTACATGTGTCCATAACTGTGCCAAAATCTGGCTTCAGCATGCACAGTGGTACCTCCACAACCAGAATCCTGAGCAGCTGATAAGAGCAGGCCTAGATCTCAGGTTCAAACAGATCTTTTTTCTATAACAACTCAATGCCAAAAGAATTAGACCTACAGAAAGTTGCTACCAGGCTCGATTCAAACAGGTACCAACCTCCAGGGCTACACCAGTCCTTGGGATGACCAGGTGATTAAAGACCAGCAATACACCACACAGACAGAGGCGGCCCCAGGCAAAGACAGTAGAATACACACATGCATGTAAAATAATGATGAGAGGACTTTTCACCAAGGATGCATTAACTATTCAAGGTATGCTCCAAAGTTGTAGAAGATAGAAATTCCACACTTCTACTTTTTAAACTTTGGTCTTGGTAGAACATATATGCAGACTATAGTACCAAGTGTGCACATCTGTGAAAAAGAGAAATAACATAGTTGACCAAAAAATGAGCATGGAATCCTCTTTATCAGCATTTTTTAATATAGCTCTTAAAATAATATCTAAATATAGGCTTTCCATGCCAAAGTAGAGACAGATGTGCTTTAATAAAATATCCTGATGTTTGTCTATTTCCTGATGACCCTTAGACTTCTAGAGTGGGCTTCTATTTTCCTTTTTGAAACAGATGTTGGTAAATGTCTGTCCCTAAACCAAAAATCCTGATCTACAGAGAATTCAACCAGCTTTTTCTTCATTCTCTCAAATTTACGTTAGCCAGATTCCATTCTTTGCCAGCAGCTGTAACTATAGGCTATGCTCAGAAAAATAAAGTAGAAATACTACGATAATCCAGGGTGAAAGCTTTAATTTCAAGCATTTAAAAAGCACTAACCCAAACATAGTGCCAGAGACAACTCAAGAAAAGTATAATTTTCCCCCTTTATCTCGCCAAAACTGGATATTCAATAAGTGCAATTTTATACAGTCAAACGTATAATAACTGTGCTAACTAAATGTTGCCTAGCAAAAAACCTATTAAAGCATTAATCAATAAGAATGGCTTGAAGCTAGCATGTCACAGCTTCAGCATAGCATTGTCAGCCTCTGCAGGACACTCAAATGGCGGTTCATCTCTAAATTACTATTTCTTAAATGCTTGAAAACACTTTGGATCTCTTCAATAGGCAATCATTTTCCTTTGGAACCTTGTTTATAGTCTTGTTAACAGGTTTTTATTTTTCCTCAAACAACTTCTGCAAAAAAAGCCAACTTCAAGACCCTTGTACAAATATCACAAATTCTAATTACTCAACTACAAATGAAAGCTATTTTGCCAAAATGTCTTTATGATGCCTTCTTAGAAAATTATTAATAAATCAAGTCCTTTCAAAAGAATGCATCAAGAAGCCTGTTAAAAGAAACCTTTGATCAATCCAAGAATTTTTGACAATACAGATAATCATCTTCTAATGGACTTGGTTTCTAAGTTCAGATCTTCAGGAATAGATTGTTTTAAAAAGGGTATACCTATAATTTGGGCTCATCAAGATAGCATACATCTCCTTGTTTCCTTTTAAAGTAAGCTTTATAAATAACAAAAAAATATTTGAATACTTCAAATATTACAACCTTATGAAAAGATAATCATGAGTAAAATTCAGTTTTTAAAATGATAATTTTGAAAAAAAGTAAATTGTTTTGCAGTAGGCTGTTAAACCATGATTACAGAAAGAAAATCTACAGTTTGTCAACCTATAAAGGTTAATTTTATGCCTTTTCTAAAAAAAGTTACTAAACCAAGAATGCCATATATCCTGGCCCTTTATTAAACCAGGGATTTTGTATTTTTTAAAAACTGAAAATGAATTCAGAAGTCACAAGAAAATAAAATTTCTGCTAAAAAGGGAATATAATCAGAGGAAATGATCATTTTACAAGTAAAAACAAATTTGCAGGTTCCTCTAAAAAGTCAAACATAGAATCACCACATGGTCCAACAATCCTACTTCCAGGGATATACCCAAAGGAATTGAAAGCAGGGACCTGAACATGTATTTGTACACCAGTGTTCACAGCAGTGTTATTCAAAATAGCCAAAAAGTGAAAACAATCCAAAAATCCATTGACAGATAAATGGATAAATAAAATGTGGTATATTCACACAATGTAATATTATTCAGCCTTAAAAAGGAAGGAAATTCTGACACATGCTACAACATGGATGAAATGTGAAGGCATTATGCTAAATGAAATAAGCTAGACGCAAGAGGACAAACATTGTATGATTTCACTTATATGATACACGTAGAGTAGTCAAATTCACAGAGACAGAAAGCACGGTGGTTGTTGCCGGGGGCTGGGGGAAAATGGGACGGGGAGTTGTTGCTTAACAGGTACAGAGTTTCAGTTTTGCAAGATAAAAAGTTCTGCAGGTGAACGGTGGTGATGGTTGCTCAACAATGCAAATGTACTTAAAGTTACTAAACTGTACACCTAAAAATGGTTAAAATGGTAGTTTACCAATTTTACCACAATATTTTAAAAACCCACAAATTTGTGGCATTTTCAGCTGTGATAATAATCAGTGACTTTTAAATTGTAGCTGGATATCAAGGAAGCCCAGATTCCCAAAAGAGTATGCTGAGTGGTTTCTGTCAGCCCCCAACTGACCTCTCCCAACATACTAGTACTGTCTTGTGAAGCTGGGGTAGGCAATACAGAGAGGGGGCTCATGTAATATTTCCTCCTGGTCCCTTTCTTTGCAGAAGGCCATTTCATAAATGATTACTTCTTGGTAGTAAGTATTTGAATAAACTTCATGTATTTTCAAATTTTTGACTATAACATTGTCAAAAAAAAAAACAAAACAAGAAAGAAAGAAAAGAAAAAAGCCTGTTAGAGGAGAACAAGAAATGAGGAGCTTAGAAAATCAAGGACTGAACATTGCTGCTAGAAGGGACAGTTTGACCCAGAGGAGAATTTGACCTTACTTACATAAAATGTTAGACATAATTGTCAGATGAAGCAAGGGAACTAACATGTACAGGTAATGTTAGATCCCCTAGGCATTTAATTTCAAAACTCAACATATATTTCTTTAATGCTGCATAAGAATGTAGGCTTAATCAAGAATTTAAAATTCTGTGAAAAAGAAAACGCCAGGTCATTATATTCCCATATGTGAGAGATGCGAGGAACTTATTGAGCTGAATATTGAGAAAAAATTGAGAATGTGACCTGATCACCTCAGGTTAAACATTAAGAGTGTTCCTTATGTCAATTGATCAATATTGAACCAAAAGCATTATAATAGAAAAGAAGTTGAAAAATAGCATAGCATATAAAAAAGATTTTTACATCAATACTATATGCTTAGATAAGGGCTGTGATTTTGCAAAGTGGCTAGAGGCTATTTGGATAAATTCTGAAAAAAATAATGCGTAGTTCAATAAAATAGTATGTAGTTAAAAACAGGAAAAGGAAATTGCAGTAGATTCTGGCTTTAAACCTCCATGGAAAGAAATAATATTGCCTATGTAGATAGTATAGGTCTCATGATATCATGTGAATGGCACACTAAACTAGTCACAGCCCATCACTTGGCATCAAAAAGTTCCAAATTATATGAAGAGCAATTTTGAACCAGTGAGCACAAAAATAAACCCAAAGAAAATCTGTACTTGGTGATTACATTAAGTCTCACATTGACAAGAGCCACCTAGGAAATCCTAGCTTAAGTAAGTGTATCAGAAAATAGAATTGACAGAGAATATACACAACTTAAATAAGTGCAGATACGAAATGAGTGAAAACACTTTTTAAAAAGCTTATACATAAAGTTCATTCATTTTTAAATCTGTCTTTAAAAATAACATTGAAGAGTGGTAATTTGAAATATATTAAAGAAGAGTTAGAAAAATTGCAACAATAACAAAAAACCCTCAGCTCCTAAAATCCAAAAGAACATCACTGTAAAGAAATTGCTGTCTCTACACAAACACCAGTTTTTAAAGAATCCTCTAATTTTTTATTTGGTATGGAAAATATGAATGTTTATAACTTACAAATTCTTGATTAAAGGGAGCTACATGGCTCACTCAATTTTTAAAAGCATAAGAAAAATTACAACCTTCAAAATTTCACCTCAAGTACAATTTTTAATTTAAAGCACTTACTTTGAGGAAAAGTAATTTATAAATCCCAAACAATTGCAAAGAAATATGAAGCATTTATTTAAACAAGTAGTTCTCGATAAAATAACATAGCTGCTCTTGGCAAAATTATAAAAATAGTTTGTTTAGAAAATAATACAGAATTACATGGAGTAAGGCATTAATAAAGTGTCTGATACAGTATTTAATAAAATGTTATCTGAAGTAACTTTAAATTAGCCTGGAAATAAACATTGTCAAATAAATTAAAAATTGGCTAAACTATTTTAAACAAAGGAAATTGATAAATGGCTCTATACCCAATGGAGACAAGATATTTGGCAGAAGGTCTGTTCTCTCTGGTCCCAATAAAAATTTTATTAATGACTTGGAATAGAGAATGAGCATTAGGTTATTGATATTAGCAGAAGTTCTGTTTTGAATAGGCAAAGATTGTGCTCAACTACACAGAGATCTGAAAGGATTAGATCTAAAGCCAGAAAATTATAAGCTAAAGTCAGCTTGGAAAAATGCAAGCTACCATAGCATGAGAAAAATAATTTGAAACTAATTTAATTCCATGAGAAAATAAGGCAATTGGTGATGCCAAAGAAACTCTACAAGGAATAATAGACAGAATATTAAGTAACTACTTAAAGAATGACAGGAAATAAAAGAGAGCCAAAGCCTCCGAGTGTCTGCCATGAGCAGATGTACACGAGGAGATAAGGTGAGACTGACAGGCCTTAGCTAACCACACAGCCTGAGCGCTTCCATCCCAGACAGCAGGGAGAGAAATGGTAAGACACACAGCAGATCCCCGTGCTGGCTGAACCCTGCCTCACATCAACATCTAATTTTTTTACTTTAATTGAGCTTGGATAGAAATAGAAACTCGGCCTATTGCTACCGATGGTGATCAATTCCGTGAGCTGGGTTTGATGGAGCTCCACTCTGGAAGTCAGCACGTCTGCCCCTGGCCGGCCTCCAACTCTCCCTGTGTACAAGGAAGAGGTTGGACTAAAATATCCCTGATGTCCTTCCAGCTCTAAGTCTCCATAGCGGTTTCCTGGGTCCTTAGAACATAAGCTGCATTTAGAACAAAGAGCCTGCGGTGAATGTGTGGAACATATTACTCGTTGGTAGGAGAGGTTGAATATATAAGTGATTTCAAGAAAAAAAAATTTAAACTCTTTGGGTTCTTATCAATAATTAACATGTCCTGAGTGCTCCCTATTGCTAGGCACTGTGCTAAGTACTTCACACGGATGATCTCATGTGACACTTAGAAGAATTCTTTGATGTAGGTATGATCATTATCTCCCCTTAACAGGCAATCACACTGATTCTCAGAGAAGTTGAATAACTTGCCCAGGGTTGCAAACTAGTAAGTGGTAACTTTCCTGGACAAAGTCTTCAGAAGTCCTTGGCCAACTGAGAAAAATAAGGACAACGGCACTCAATAATATTCATTGAATAAATAAAATGACAACTGCCGCACACCCTCACACACACTGTCCTTGGGGAAACAGCACAATGAGGGGCATGACATAACATCTGTTGAGCACTGCTCAATGCCAGGCACAGTACTCCGCACTTTACAAATAGCCCATTTAATCCTCATGAGAACGCTCCGACATAGGTGTAGCTATCCTCATTTCACGGTGGACAAACAGCAACTCACTTCTCATTGCTGTGTTCCCATCTGGACAGCTGCCCCCAGAAATGTGGCAGCTGGGCCTGGAGCAGAAGGGAGAAGAAACCCCAACCAGGAATAAACCTGTAAGGACATGCTACAGTATCCCAGCACTTCTAGCTTACAGGGCATGGGATGGGTTTGAATCACTTCTTAGCTTGACAGCCTTCAACTTTCTACCATCTTCCTATTTGCACTCCAGTCTCCCTTTTATGTTAAGCCCTCATTTTATATGGTCTTGGAGGGACGGGAAACTGCCATCCCCTACACCATGAACGCCAAAAGGGCCAGGCCCTTCCCCTCCTCCAGCCCTGTGCAGCTTTCTAGGGTAGGGAGGGGTTTTAAACGCTCCCCTGAGTTAGACTCAGCCAAGGGAACATTCTTTCCAAGAACTCTGATCCTGAGCAGGCGAGGAAAGGATGGGATGGCTGCAGGTTGCACTTTTCACAGCTGTGGAGACGGTGTGCAGAGCAGCCTGTCCCTGAAGTGGGACCTAGGATGCTATAGTTCTGTTGCCTGGTCTTGAGGAGACATTGCTTCCCATTCTCCAAGCTTGTTTTTCAGCTTCCCATTAATTTTGTGAGCCCAAAATGTCCTTACAACAAAGTCCCTTTTGTTTAAAATAAACAGAGCTGGTTTCTGTTGCTTGCGACCAAAAATCCTAAATGGCACAGGTTGTGGGTAGCAAAGTAAGGACAGGTATTCATGGAACATTTAAAAATCCATTCTTGTCACTCAAATGACAGCTTCTGTCCTCCAGCTTCCCAGGCACCAAAGCATCCGCTCTGATCTGGGGCTGGATGTTGGTGCCGATTCACATTCTCATCCCCAAATTCCACAAATCCCTCCTCTCAGCTCCACCAGCATTAAAGACACAGAAAACGTTCAAAGACACTGTATAACCATCAAGTTCTGCAGTTTGTGCTGTTTATGTCATTTCGACATTTGCCCTCCCAAAATGAAATCTTTTAGTGACAGGTAACAAATGCTTGAAGTATCATTGTACATATTGCCTGTACTGATGGAAAAGATTGTGTTTTAAAATATGCTTCATAACTGTCCTGCATGGAAAACGATGGCTTAGCCCTGAGTTAATTCATCATGTTCCCCCTATTACCCCTCTACACTCAGACACAGACACACTCGCACACACAACTACACACCTCGCATTATTTTACACTCAGACCAATAGAGAAAGACAAAATCGCTCTTCAGTAAATTCTTTTCTAAACAGCATGGAAAAAAGTCCATTCAAAGAGTTCCACACTCAGAAATTCTGTTGCCTATGTGTTGGAAGAAAACCAGCCTCAGGCTATTCTGTTCTTTCTTCACAGATGTCTTCACCTACACGGTGAAGCTGGCTAAGAATGAGAAGCTCTGAAGTGGAGAGTCTGAGAGAAGATGAGGGCCAGATCTCCGAGGCAGGTTACGAAGAAAGCTGGGAGAGGCCCGAGGGACGTCCGTGCAACCTCTGAGGAGGGGCTCAGGAGGAAACCCCGGGCCACCTGCACAGCCAGCAGCCATCCGCCGTGGCTATCCACAGGCAGGGTGGTGCTGCCTACGTGTTTGTAACCGAATGAGCGGAAAGCACCGCAAGAAGAGCCCCAGGATAAAATCCAGGAAAGAAGTAATCTGCAGGAGAATGTTCCCTGAAAGTATGTGGAATAAGAAATAGAGCACGTATCCTTCTGAAGGTCTTATTCCTAAGAATGTTGCTAGAGCATGAGCCCACGAAGAGTTATAACTGGATTTTCTCTAACTGATTTTCCATGGATTCTAATATATGCCAATAGAAAAATGCTTATATAAACAGAATGGAGTAGCATTTTATTTTACAATGATCCAGCCCATTGGCATTGAAAAAAAAAAAAAAAACTTCTCTACTTCTCTTAATTGCCTGTTTGCATTAAGCACATTTTTGCCTTCATTTTGTCTGGCTGCAAGCCAGGATCTCTTTCCAACCACCTCACTCCCATTCATTTCCACAGCACTTATTACAAAGCACTGTAGTGCAGGCCCATTGAAAATCTAGTATAAGCCAAAGTCAATAGTAAGTTCTTCTCTTGACCTTTGGAGACCCAGAAAAAAACTGGTTCCAATTTCCAGATTTCATGGCCCAGGGCCATCCAGATCCCACCCCAACCCCCCTGAAGGGCCTCACTCTTGTGACAGCCTCCCAACCTCCTGCTGCTGCAAGGCTGGCTCTGTGTGCTCTACACCTACGCCAAGCCCAGGCCCTTTGTAGGCTCAGTCATCCTTAGGCAGGAACCCATCAGCATTGCCCTCTCTACTGAAGGCCTGTACAGGGAGTTGGAGGGGCATTTACATCTCAGAAATGCAAATGGAAAATTGGCATTACCACTAAGTGATTTAGCCCCTAAAGCTCCAGGGGGCTGCAGGCTCTTAAGCCTACATTCCCCAGCCTTGAGAGGCAGACTCGCCTTCCCCTCCTTGTCTGGAGTTGTAGCTCTCTTGGTGTTGTGCAGAGTGGTCTTGCGTTCCCTGAGGAAGCTCTGGGACCAGTCTGCTCCCAGTCCTTACATTTCATCTTCTGCCCATGGTTGTCATTACCAATATATGGCACCTTTTCCCAACAAACATGTTACCTTCCAAAGAGGAATTCTGGTGCCAGCCATTAAGAGAATAAAATTTTGTTTCCCTTATTAGAGGGAAGAAATAAGGATAAAATATATTAGGAAAAGGAAGGGAGCTGATTGCAGGGAGTTGGGGGACCTCTGCTCGCCATCCCTTAGGTTCCCTAGAGTGTGGCCTATATGCTCCAGGAGCTGAAATGACTTTTAATTGAGACTCAGACACTCAAGTTTCACTCTAACCCAGGGTGACCCATCCAAAGCCATAACCTTGTGCCCAACGGCCTGCACTCTGGACACTTATTTTTGGTAAGGGACAAGGGTCCCAGATCTTTTTCTCTGCCTATTTTACTCCCTGATTTTCAATGAGTACCACATAAGCTGTTGCTGCCCTAATACTGCAGACCCACCACTGTGTAGTCATGCTCTGCATATTGACACACCATAGAGATGATGGTGATCCCATAAGATTATTATACTGTATTCATATTTTTACTGTGCCTTTTCTATGTTTTGGTATGTTTAGATATACAAATACTTACATTGTGTTACGATTGCCTACAATATTCAGCACAGTAACATGCTGTACACGTTAGTAGCCCAGATCATAGAGCCTAGGTGTGTCGGAGGCTGTACCATCCACATTTATGCAAGTAAACTCTAAGATGGTCACACAACAACAAAATCACCTGAGGCCATATTTCTCAGCACATATCTCTGTCCTTGACACATGACTGTATTTGTCACCATGAAGAATAATTTTGAAAAGTAAAACTGAAAGGTGGTTAATATCTGTTGAAAATGAAGAGAGAGAGTGAGAGCATGCAAGGGGGGTATCACCTCAACAGAAGATAATGTCCTCAAAACAATGGCACCCAGGCTTCAAATAGCAGTGCACTGCCTTCTAATTTCAATTTGATGTGTGCAGAATTCCTTCTTTTCCAATGCCAAATCCTGAATGAAACATGCAATAAAAATCACTGCCTGAAACATGGTGATAGCATTTAATCCTCTGGCAACACATTAGAAAGGCTTTCAGCTTTAAACTGTGGACTGCCACACTGCAGCTTTGCTCATGAAATTATTTATTCATGCCTTGGTTTATAAAGTCCTTTTTTTTATAAGCTTTCTATCAGCTAATAATGGGCTGGAGCACTTATGTTCTCAGCCTGACAGATTCCACATTTATGAGGCTGGAAGTCCGATGCCTGGCACAGAGTTGCTGCCTGGAGGGAGTCCTGCCATCTGCCTGAGTGGGTTTCCGTGTCAGCAAGCTGCAGGGACCACAGGTTGGGGCGCCCCTGTGACCAGAGGGATGATACGCAGGCAAGCTTGCAGGGAGGAAGGGGAGATGGAGCACTCAGGGGTTTCTGGCAACTGTGTCTCGATTATCTATTAATAGGACAAGAGTGTGCAGAAAGGGAGAAGAGAACTTGTGGGACATGGGATAAATCTCTCTGTCAACCAAATGTCAGTGATCATTAATTAGTGGCAATATGTACAATAACAGGGTTGACTCTCCTTTTGCGAATATGAAAAAGATTGGGAGAGGACATAGGTTTGCTAAGCAAATTGAAAGTAAAAGCAGATTACAAAGGAAGAATTATATACTGAAGAGATCAAACTGATTTGAAACACTTTAATATATATTTGTTGACCAGCAATTTATCTCTAAGGAAAGGTAAGGCTACAGTGGGGATAGAAACTTATTACAGACCATTCTAACTCAGTCATTAAAGTAGGACTGCTAGTTTATAATACCTGATTAGGGTAACCCTGACTTTTCAGACTTGGTCAATTCCTGCTGTTGAGAATCATCATAATACCACATACACTCTCTTTCTCAGCACTTACCATAGTTAAAAATTTTATGTAATGTGTGTGTGTGTGTGTGTGTGTGTGTGTGTGTGTGTGTTGTGCATACTCAGTGAGGACTCCATGAGGGACTGAGTTTTTTTTTCCCCTTCAGCTAGTACCTACAAAATGCCTAGCCCTTTCTACTGAAAAGATACTATGAACGCAAGAAAATTAAATATCTTTTAAAATATTTTAATTCACTTTCCACTACATATTGGTTACAATGAAATGACAATAACGGGTGTATCAAATCACCATAATAATAACAACCTATGGAAAGGAAAAAGAGTATTCTGGTAAAATATTGACAATCGTGGACAATGTTAAGATCCCTTTGCTTTTATTAATGTTAAAATAATTTTAAAGAAAAAGTAAGCTCAAAATTCCCTAACAGTATGGTTATGTAAATGTAAATACCTTAAAGTACTATCCAGTGAACTAATTTTTCACCAGAATTAAACCAGGTCTTAAACTCCTTGATCCCTATTGTCAAAGAAAATATTTTGCTTTTCTCTTTCTTAATCTTTCTGGGCAAATGAACCACCTAACACCTCCATTCTCCTGTGCTCATTCTGCTTCAGCCCACTGGTCTTTCTGCTCTTTGATCATCTTAAGCCTGGTCCCACCACAGAGTGTTTGCACTTTGCAGAACTTGTCCCTTCTCTTCTTTATGGCCACTCTAATGACACCTATGCCCACTTACTCTCTAGCACATTACCTTAGCGCTTATCTAAAATTATCTTATTTGTGGGCTCATTGTTTGTAGGTCTGTCTACTATTTTAATGATCCCTTATAAGAACGCAGTGTCCTTCAGAGCAGGGGGCTCTATCTGCTTTGTCATGTTTATAGCCCAGTGTCTGGCATGGTGCTCGTATGTAGTAGACACTCAAGAAATTTTGACTGAATGAACAGAAAAACAAATGAAGGAGTAAGTGAATCATCTTTGCTATATAAAATCCAAAGAGTCTGATAACATATTCTTGGATGGAGTGAGATGATAGTGTGTTAAGCTTGCTATTAAGGTGTCTAATGTCAGCTGAGTTGTCCAACTGTCTAGGAATCTAATAACTTAGGTTTAGCATTTACAGTGTACTTCAGAGTGTACATGCATTTCTTTATTTGATTCCTATAACTATCCTATAAGTAGGCAGGGTAAGGGCAGAGGCAGGATCACTTGTGTTTTTACAGATGAAACTGAGTTCAGAGAGGTTAAATTAGTTTCCCAAGTCATGTACATAATAGGCAACCAGACTGTGTCTCTAGCCAGCCTTTTGTAAGCTTCCTGCTACACCAGCCAGTATTTGACTGTTTTATTTCCAAACAAATCATTTATTATTTATTCTTTCAATTAACTTAGGTTGGGCATCTATGATTGTGAAGGATTGTCTTAGACACTATGCAGTACATAAACACATGCAAACAACATTTTCTCTCTCTGGAAGAACAAAATGCACAAATGGCTCACCAACCTACATATATTTGAGCTAAGAGTCTAATTAGCAGGAAAACACCAATGTTACAAAGGTAGGAAAACCTGCTTTGTATAATAGTGGGATAAGCCTCCAGGATAAAGGACATTGTAGCTCTCCCAGTAAAGGTGGATGGGATTTCAATAGAAGAAAAGCAGAGAGAAGGCATTCTAAGAAAAGGGGACAAAACTAAACAGAGAAATATAATTTGTTTTCAGAAACTTACAAGGAGTTTTCAAAATTTTTTCAAATTAAGACATGCCCTCGACCAAATTTATTAATGTTTAAAGTTTGAAATGAATGTTTAAAGTTGGAAACATTTAATGTTGAAAGTTGAAATTTAATGAATTAAATGTTTGGTATGCAATATCTACTTGTGGCAGAATATATTTTTGCATGCACAGAAACTTAATTTATTTTCCGTGAAGATAGAAAGTCTGAAAATCTTTAAATTTGCTTAGAAAAAAAAAGTAATAAAAAGAAATGATTTCCATGATTATTACTTAGTTAATAAGACTCTATATTAGCTGTATATCTAAATAAATCTATACAGATACAGAGACATTAATAAGTGATGATGAATTAATAGTAATGATCAACAGTGATGATCACTCAGCTTCTTGGGCACCTAATATGTGCCAGTTACCTTAAATACATTATTTCTAATCCTCACAAAGACTCTGAAGACTAGATAATATGAGCCCAACTTTACAGATGAAAAACTGAGGCTTATGAGGATTAATAAATTTAATCAATCCAATGGTAAATGGAGACACTGAACTTGGACCCATTTTTGACCCACCATGTTCTGCTTTGTTTAGTGTGCTGCCTCTACGATACTGTAAAGTACTTCCTTGGCCTTGGTAAAGCTTTCTTTCCTTTTGTCTTGAATAATGGCTCATAAATATTATGACATACAAAAAAGCTCAGATAATGCACCATTTACTGGATGGAATTTAAGAGATGCCACAATGGGATTAAATAAAAGAATATCGTGCAAGATAAAGCTTGTGCAAGTAAGCAAACAAAGAGACAAAAATAATTCTTAGTTGATGGGCCATCTGATAGTCATTTATGCCTGGCACTGGTATAAACAAGAGGAAAATGGATGTCCTGTTGTATTATGGTTTAATTATTTGTATACTACTATTATCATCACTATAAAAGCAACATCGTCTCAGTTTGACCAAGCCAAAATGAAGAAATTACTCAATATTCATCATTGGTGGAGGGAAAAGATCTCATCTGATATAAAAGCATTATCAGATGCCAAAATAACAAGTCTGAAGAAATTTCACAAGGAGCATAACTGTTCATTCTTAAAGATTCTTTACAACAGAGAATCAAAACTGTGCAATCTTCACTTCATTGCAATCAGCTTTGGGACACCTTTAAAACCTCATATGAACATTTTGTGAGTAGCACTACTTATTTCAATAAAACCTCCTTCATTTACCATGTTATTCGGATCCAGCTGGGCCGGACCTCCCTGGGAGGCAGTGTGGTCTGGCGGTTAAGAAGACAGACTTGGTCCCAATCTATTCCCACCACTTACTAGCTGTGTTAGGTAGCACACATTAGCTAACTTTCTAAGCCTTAGTTTTTTCATCTGTGTGGAAGAGATAATAACAGAATTTACTCCATGGAGTTGTTGTAAGGATTAGGGAAGAGATACATGTGAAGCTCTTATTTCAATGCCTGGCCAGAATAAGTCTTCAATAAATATTCGTGGTTACTCTTTTCACTATGGAAAAGCAGAATGACATGGCAGAAAGCATATGAGATTTGGATTCAGACAGACCTTGGACAGGATTTGCAAAGCTACTTACTATTTATGGAAGTAAGCAAATGCAGAACTGTTGTCCAGGAAGTGAATCTTAGAGAGTTTGAATTCTTTATTGGAGGGGGTAAGAAGAGTAAAATCAGGATAGAATTTGGGGAAGGGAAGTAGATATTTTTTACAGGAAATCCATGGTAATATATAAATTGACATTCTAAATCTTGAATCCTAACAAATATATTACATTTTTAAACAGAAATAAAAAGTTCTTCCAGAAGTGACATAGACCATAAAGCTAGTAGAAAGAAAAGAGAGGCTCGATACATATAGCTAGCGTGCACTATTGAGAATCACATTCAGTTGTATGAATAACTGATCCTATGACATGCTCCATAAGCTCAAAAAGCCTATAAAGAATGCACATCAAGAATTTGTGTCAGTTCGTCAAGCCCTGATAACCAATTCTGAGGCTATTTGAAGAGGGAAAGATAAACACCTGCATGTATAGTAGGCTGCATTACAGCAGAGGAATCCTGAGCTGATGGAACCCAAATCTTTTATAATGGATAGTGTAAGCATCCCTGCCCTTGGTTCCAGGAGAAGATGCTGTCTTTATTATACTGGACAATAAGCATGCCTGTCCTTTGCTCAAGAGGGAGACACTGTCTTTATTGTACTGGACAATAAGCATGCCTGCCCTTTGCTCAAGCGGGAGACAGTACCTTCAGGCTGATCACTACACAAACATTCTTGAAAAGACAGCATCTCTGCTATCTGAACCTGATTTCTCTGCTCACAAGACGTGCAAAAATGGGAGAGATCCATGGAGAATTGTCACCCAACAATGTAGCAAGAAGACAT
Organism: Lemur catta; assembly: GCF_020740605.2. Classification (NCBI taxonomy): domain Eukaryota; kingdom Metazoa; phylum Chordata; class Mammalia; order Primates; family Lemuridae; genus Lemur; species Lemur catta. The sequence goes on from NC_059128.1 coordinate 38,017,174, forward strand.
ATACAAAAGCTTCTACAGTCATCCTTTTTGGGAAAGAAAATGTCACTCAGAAAAACCTCTTTAAGATTATGCAACCTATGTATCAAGGCTTCATTGTCCCCACCATGAGTTCCCATTGCCTGAAACTGGGCTGAACCCTGTGGGAGCCAGCACTAACAATTTATTTAGTGTCAGCTTTCCAGAGCCAGAAGACACCCCTTCCAATCTGCCAGATGGTTTGGAGCCTGATGCTCTGCATCCTTACAGCTGCCTCAGTCGTGCTCTTTGGAGTAGGTGAGTGATACCCTAGATAATGAAATGTGATTGGTAATTTATTTCACCTGAACCCTGTTCTCTATCAACACACCGTGAAAAATCGGAAGACTGCTTATTACCAACCCACTCTACAATTGCACCATTGTAGTGGGAAGCGCACAGTGCCACTGCTCTGATTGGGAGTCTTCTGGTTTTTTTTTTTTTTTTGTAATTTCGAAATATTACAGGAATACAAATATTTTTGGTTACAAGGATCACTTTTATAATATTTGAGTCATAGCTATAAGTGTGCCCATCACCCAGATAGTGTTCACTGTACCCATTAGGTAGCTTTTCATCTCCTCTCCACCCCCGGCTTGATTTCCGTTGAGTTTTACTTCCCTCTGTGCACATGTGTGCTCATCGGTTAGCTCCAATTTAATAGTGAGTACATGTTGTATTTGTTTCTCCATTCTTTAGATGCTTCACTTAGAATAATGGTCTCTAGTTCCATCCAAATTGCTGCAAAAGACATTAAGTCAACTGATTGGGAGTCTTTACAGGTAACTGTGGCTGGTGGGGTTCCAGAAAGGTGGCAGTGGGAACTAAGAAGAAGAGGCAAGTCTCCCAACCTGCCCTGCAGCTCCTTCCTTGGAAGTGGAAGGTTGCCACACAGGGATGGTCTAAGGAAAATTTGTCCCACAAGACTCCTCTTTCAAAGTCTAGCCCTTTTTCAAAGGGCCTCCTTTCACCACTAGATTCCCCAATCCATCCCTTCAAGGTCTGTTCTTACAACAGCATCAAACACCAAACAAATTTCATTATATGTTAGTGTGCTTTTAGGCAATCTCTGGGGGGAGAGGACTTGATTTTAAAGGTCATTCTTCTAATGAAGAAATAAATCACTGATTCCAATGAAAAATAATCATAGCAAATCTTTGCATAGCATTTGCCAGGTGCCAGGCACTGTTCTAAGTGCTTGACATGTATTTACCCATTCAGCCAGGGTTATTACCTCATGTTATAGCTGGGGAAATACAGAGATACTAAGTAACTTGTCTACAGTCACACAAATAATAAGTGGCAGAGCTAGAATTTAAACCCAGCCAGTCCAGGGACAAAATCTGGGCTCTTAGTCCCTAACCAAGAGAGCCTGTGGGAGAAGAGAGCTACTCCCATAGCCAGCTGGCTCCACCCTGTCACTCAAGGGGTACTTATTGATAAATTTATGGTTTTTTGATATATGTAATGGGAAGCAAAATTGAGTTAATTTAGAATGAATGAAAGCTAACTCCAGCAGACATAAGGCAAGAAAGTTACTCCTCTAGAGTGATTAGCACAAAGATCCCTTAAAAAGAAGCCATTAATAAGGTAGGGCTGAGTTTTATTTTTTCAAATATTTAAAGCTACATTCTCTGAAACAATGACAAATTACATCTCCATCAAGCACATGGTAATTGAAGCTCAACACTCATGAGTCACTGTCAAGGGCCCGAATGCCTTATTGCACCTGGCACATTTCCTTGTGACGGGACAGCTGCAGGGCATCTGTGCTTGCTGTTTTGAAGACAGGGTACCACTCATCTCTCAGAAAGTATTTGAAAAGAGCTGTCTCAGATTCCGGGGCCAGGGACAATCAAATAGTGCTAAAATCATCTCACTTTGGAGCATCATACTTACCAAGTTTCAATCCTACTTCCTTTATTTTCCTGGAATGATGATCTGAAACCATTCTTTCCTATATTTACACCTGTCCTCACCAACACCCAGAGTTTTAAGAAGTAACTTGAGGAAAGCAATCAAAAGCTGTGTTTCTAATGCTTACATAATCATGGTGTATACACACCTGGCATCTGCTCATAAGTGTTTACTGTCCATTAAAGTACAGTTTCTTGTTCCATGTATCATTTGTGGTCCATTCAGCATTTATCTGGCAACAGATAGAGAACTTCGTGATTGCCAGAACCCTCCTATTACTTCCTACACACACCTCCCCTCCAATGTTGAAAATCACAGAAATCAAAGGGGCTTTAGAGATAATTCAGTTTACACTGCTCATGAGGTCCTGAGATATTTTTATGTCTAGTTAGTCATTGTATTAGTTGGGGACCTTGGTTACAAGCAACAGAACTTCACCTCAGACTAGTATCAATATAAGCAAAAGGAGAATAATTACTACAGGGATATGAGGGTTCCTGAAGGGAATTCAAGAGCAGAAATATAGCCAGGCATGAGAACCAGATGGAACCAGGGGTCTAAGCCCTGTCTGGAGCCTGGCTTCTTCGCTTCTGCTCCAGCTGCTCCACTGTGCCTTGCTCTCTCTCCCTCTCATCCTGCCTCCTTGACCTCCCCAGATAAATTCTAAAATTCCAAGGAGTAAACTCACTGATCCAGCCTAGTACAGATGCCCACTCCAGATCACATCATTACTGCTTTCACTACAACAATGTGGTTGGGAGGAAAATTCCCATAAAATGCATTTGGGATAAAATATTCCATATGAACACACACACACACTCCTTAATCTTAGTTAAGTTGACTTTTCTGCTCCATCTCTCATCCTGTTATTTGTAAATTAATAATTAAATATATGCATAATTTGCTTCTATAATACTTCATTCATGACTATTATTTGTTGACAAGCCTTATATGTATTCTATGTGCTTAACAACTACATAATTGCATTTAGTCTTCACAACAGCTTAGAGAAAAAAATAATATTAGCTCCATTTTGCAGATACAAAAACTGAGTCTCAGATAGGCAGGGTGGTTAAGAGCTGAAACCCAGTAACTAACAGTTGAAAATGAGGAAGATGAGAATGAGCATGTAGGAGTACAGTGGTAGAGTGAAATAAATGAAATCTCAACTCTAAGCTTGAGCAGAAGGAGAAAAGTACACCTGGAGACAAAACATAAGTTTAAGACACCAACATCCACTTACTCATATGAAAGAAAAAGGGAAAACTGAGTTGCTTTTAAGAACCTAAAGGCAAGGCCACCTTATATAATTTAAAGGGTATTAGTCAAGGCCCCCAGATCCCAAAATATCAATGCCATTACCAGTTTTTTTACCATTTTTTATAATTGACTCCATAACAAGAAGTTCTATAGACACTTTAGAGAAGGCATGTAATTGTTATAGTCAAAATCAGAAGCTGGAAGTCAATGGGCTGTGTTTATCTTTGTATACATTTGGATTGTGCCAGAATTAAGGAAGTTAGCCCAAAAAGATGTGTGAGCCACACCCTGCTCTGAGCTCCATCCCACTGCAGCCCACCTGTCTTGGAGATGTTTGTGCTGCCCCAACAGCAGAAGTTCTGTCACCACTAGAGGTAGGGAAATTGGGACCAGACCTGTGATGAACCAAAGGCCACTCTAGTCCTAAGATAACCATCTGCTCCTCTGTGTCTGGCCTGAGGCATTCCAACAGAGCAAGAACTCCCAGACAACAGCAGAATAAACCTAGAAATCAATCACAAGAGAAACACTAAAACCTACACAAAGTCATGGAAATTAAACAACCTGCTGTTGAACAATTATTGGGTCAAGAATGAAATTAAGATGGAAATCAAAAGATTCTTTGAACTGAATGAAAAAGGGGACACAAGCTATTGAAATCTATGGTACTCAGCGAAAGCATTCCTCAGGGGAAAAATTATAGCCTTAAATGCCTACATCAAAAAGACAGAATGATCACAAATTAACAATCTAAAATCATTATCTCAAGGAACTCAAAAAGGAAGAGCAAACCAAATCCAAAGCCATCAGAAGAAAAGAAATAACAAAAGTCAGAGCAGAACTAAATGAAATGGAAAAAAAAGAAAAAAATACAAAGGATCAATGAAACAAAAAGTTGATTCTTTGAAAAGATAAACAAAATTGACATACCTCTTGCTAGATTAACCGGGAACAGAAGAGAAAGGACCCAAATAAGTTGAATCAGGAATTAAAAAGGAGACATTACAATTGATACCACAGAAATACAAAACATCATCCATGAATACTACAAAAATCTCTATGCACATAAACTAGAAAATATAGAGGAAATGGACAAATTCCTGGAAACACGCAACTTCCCAAGACTCAATCAGGACAAAATAGAACTCCTAAACAGACCAATAATGAGCAATGAGATCGAAGCAGTAATAAGAAAAACCTCCCAAAAACAACAACAAAAAGCCTGGCACCAGATGGATTCACAACCAAATTCTACCAGACCTACAAAGAAGAGCTGGTACTCATACTACAGAAATTATTGCATAATATTAAGAAGGAAGGAATTCTTCCCAACTCATTCAATGAAGACAGTATCACCTTGATACCAAAGCCAGAAAAGGACACACACACAAAACCCACAGTCAGCATCATGCCAAATGGGGAAAAGTTGAAAACATTCCCCCTGAGAATTGGAACAAAACAAGGGTGCCCACTGTCACCACATCTATTCAACATAATGCTGGAAGTTCTAACCAGATTAATCAGGCAAGAGAAAGAAATAAAGGGTATCCAAATAGGGAAAGAAGAGGTCAAAGAATTTGCTGATGATCTGATCTTATACCTAAAAAACCCCAAAGACTCCACCAACAGACTCCTGGAATTAATAAATAAATTCAGCAAAGTCTCAGGATACAAAACTAATGTGCACAAATCAGTAGCATTTCTATATACCAATAACAGTCAAGCTGAGAATCAAATAAAAACTCAATACCATTCACAATAGCTACAAAGAAAATAAAAAACCTAGAAATATACTTCACCAAGGAGGTGAAAGATCTCTACAAAGATAATTATGAAACATTAAGGAAAGAAATCACAGAGGACATAAACAAATGGAAAAACCTGTCATGCTCATGGATCAGTAGAATCAACATTGTTAAAATAGCCATACTACCTAAAGTGATTCATAGATTCAGTGCAATCTCTATCAAAATACCAACATCATACTTCACAGATCTATAAAAAATAATTCTACACCTTCTTTTGGAACCAGAAAAGAGCATGAATAGCCAAACCAATCATAAGCATAAAGAACAAATGTGGAGGCATCACAGTACTAGACTTCAAACTATACTACTACAAGGCTACAGTAACCAAAACAGCATGGTATTGGTACAAAAATAGACATAAACCAATGGAACAAAAATAGAAAATCCAGATATAAAACGATCTACCTATAGCCAACTGATCTTTGACAAAGCAGACAACAATGTACACTGGAGAAAAGAAGGCCTACTCAATAAACAGTGCTGGGAAAATTGGATAGCCATATGCAAAAGAATGAAACAGAACCCCTATCTCTCACTACTCACGAAAATTAATTCAAGATAGATAAAAGACTTAAATATAAGGCATGAAACCATAAGAATTCTAAAGGAAAATGTGAGAAAAAGCTCTTCTAGATATCAGTCTAGGCAAAGAATTTATGACTAAGACACCAATAGCAATCACAGCAACAATAAAAATAAATAAATGGGATTTGATTAAACTACAAAGCTTCTGCATACCTAAGGAAACAATCAACAGAGAAAATAGGCAACCTACCGAATGGGAGAAAATATTCATAAGCTATACATCCAATAAAGGGCTAATATCCAGAATCTACAAAGAACTCAAACCAATCAGCAAGAAAAAAAAACAAACAACCCTATTAAACAGTGGGCAAAAGACAGGAATAGATCTTCAAAAGAAGACAGACAAATGGCCAATAAACATATGAAAAATGCTGAACATCACTAGTCATCAGGGAAATGCAAATTAAAATCATTATAACGGTTTCAATTAAAATTAAAAAATAAGAATTCCCCATGCCCATGAGGCAATTTACCAAAAGGGACAGAGGGGAGATTGAGAATCCAGTTCAGCCACATTGCACAAGATCTCATTTATAACAGCAACCTTGAGAGGTAAATATTTTTATTTCCATCTTATAGATGAAAAGCCTGAAGCTCAGAGAAGTTAAATCACTTGTATAAGGTCACCGAGGCAGGCAAAAGGGCAGGTCTGTCCAACCCCTTGGGCCTTGGTTTCTCCACTCCCAAGTTTCTCTCTAGGGGACTGTGTCTCCACTACCAGCAGGGCGGTCCTGCCTCAGCCTTGCCTGTTCCCACACACCCCGTCCTTAGCTGCAAGGGGTGAAGGAGGTTTCCTCAGGCCTCCTCATCGCTGTGCTCAGTGGCAGAAAGCAGAAGCAGAATGTTCTGGATAGCTGCTTTCCCTGAGGCCACCCCTCTGCCCTGGGTCTTACATTAATCACTTCTATTCTTTTTTTTTTTTTTAATTTCAAAATATTGATGGGTTACAAATGTTTTTGTGACATGGATAGCTTTTCTACTGCTTTAGTCAGGGCTGGAAGAATGCCCATCACCCAAATACTGTGTACTGTATCTGTTTCACTTTATATTCTTAATGCCATAAACAGAGGCCAGCCCCGCCCTGCAGACTCCCCCTTTTGCCCTCATGTACTTTATGTTCCCCTCACTATCCTCCGCCCTTTATCTCTCTTACCCTTTTTTCACCCTGAGCCTGTTTCTCCGACTCACCACATCTTAACCAGCCTTCTTTGATGATGAAATGGATGAGTGAGTGCAAATGACAGTATTTCTGATTTACCATTCCATCCTCTCCCCTTTAATCCCTGCTCCTTCCTTTGTTTCTTTATTCTTGCCAATTCTCTCTCATGTCTTTTCTCCTTTATTTTCTTTAATTTAGCTCTTCTCATTCTTTCCCCACTCTCTTGCCCCAAGGACATCCCTGCCGTGCAGACTTTGGGAATCCCTCCCACTCTCCTCAACCCCCATCCCTGCCTCCAAGCCAAACCCACCCAAACCCACATGGCCACCAGCACGGGATGGGCCGCGCACACCCTGGGTTCTCTCTGTCTACACTCCCTCGCCAGCCTGGGGCACTGCCCCACCCTTGCCTCAGTCTGGCCCACATGAAGGTTGGTGCCCGAATGCTCCGTGGGGATAAACAATAGGAACAAAAGCAAAATGGAGTAGTAATACATAAACATTTATATATCCAAATATAATTCAGAAACACAAATATGTATTTTTAAAAATCAACTTAAAATTAAGGAGAGTGTTGAACATCATGAAACTTCTGTTTCTAAACATTCATGCCTTCAATAAAGAAATTCAAAATATTAAAATCACATTGCCATTATGGGACCTATCTTATTCCCTAAGAATTGTGGACCTTTTTATTCTTTCTTACCAAAAATAAAACTTAGTAATTCTAATTCTCCAAGAATTTCCTTTTTGAACAGGCTACATTCCCTATAAATCACACCTACAGCTCTACTGCAATCAACGTCCAAGGAAAAAAGAAGTACCGTATTGAGAAGCAGCAGCACAAAGGGCAGCGACAGGGCAGGGAATCCGACTCCCTACCCTACCTGACTTCCCAGATAAAAGTTCTGGTTCAGAGCAGACTACACTACAAAAGAGTTCCCCATTTTAAGTAGAGTTGAGACATGGAAAACCTGGATTTCCCAAGTAAATGCATTATTTGGTCATTCTTCACCATACAAAAGTATCACCAAAAAATTTTTTTCTTTAAAGTTCTCTAACCTTAAAGAGTTAAAGCAGTATTCCTTTTATCATATATTCATTTGCATGCAACTTCTGTGGACTGGAAAAGCTCTGAAAGAAATACACCTGTGAGCAAATCATGAGTTAAGAAACCCAAGCCATTGACTCAAGTGAAAGAGAAAGAAAAAAAATTGTTATCTTCTTGGGAAAAAACCACAGGCGAAGTCAGCCTTGTAAATAGTGGAATTTAAAGGATGTTGTTCAACGTTCCCAGGCCCCAAATTATCAATCATGTCACCACTTATTTCATCATTATTTAGCTGTAGGCTGGAGTCCTCCCCTCAAGACACCTCTCAATAAGCACATTTCTTAATTTCTTGGTTTCTAAGCTTTTTTATGTTACAAAATCCTTTAAGATTCTGATTTAAAATTTCTCCTAAAATATGCCTACCCACCAGAAATACCTCACGTTTTTCATAATTTTTTTGAGGTGTGGGTTAGTCCCATGCATTAAGCTAAGATCTTAATTAACGCTTAGCAACTTAGCAGGGAACTTAGCAAGCTGAGAACAAGTACAGCACAGGAGGCAGGCCCTAAAGTCATGGCATCACATGAGAGGAAAGGGTTAAATGGATCAACTCCTTCACCACGTTACAGACCACCTTACAGATCACCGTCCCACTCCCACATTGGAAGAACCCATCCTGAAAGCTCTGAAAATTGTGGCTTGGGAGGTGCAGGTGACAGGAGTTGAAAGCTGTCTTAGAAAAGAACTTCCACTGCTTTGAAGTGACTGGAGATAAACTCCCCGAAAATCCTTTAGAACAAAATTCTGCCGTCTTGTTACGATTTCTTAAATTATACATTCTCAGACAGTGAATTTCCAAGATGTGGCCAGAGCTATTTAGAAACACTTCAGAGCATGGGAGCATAATTTCATACTACATTATAAGGAATTCTTATGAAATTACATGATTCATCTTTCTGAACCCCAAGCCATTTTGAAACAGGAAAAGTGCTCTGAAACTTATCAGTAAGTCCTGATTATTTTGGCTTTCTTGTAATAAAGCCTCCAGAAATTAAGAATATGCTTTAAGACTACATTAATTGGCCAAAATAGTTTCCAATTTAAACAAGAAGAGTTTTGTCATTAAATGGCTGACTTGGCTCAGCATAACATTCATCACTTTCTTTTCTACGTAGTGTTTTTCTGTCTTAAAGATACTGTGTCTCCTAAATTTTTTTTCAATTTTTCTTCCCAGTGAATCTACCTTAGCAATGTTAAGTCACAAAAGCTATTCCTTGAAAACAAACTTCTTTACCGGCCAACAGGCTATTGGAAAGCTGGTCAAATTTTCGACTTCAATTCTATTTTAAGGCAAAACTATTCTGATTCCTGCTTTAAGCTAATATCGGGAGGCAGGGTGCCCTTGGGAGATCCAGAAGCCCTTCTTAAGGAGCTTAGCTCAGTCTTCACGGCAAAGGACTCAAAATACATGGAGTAAGGAACTGACCAACCAGGCTGGACCACCTAATACCCGTGTAAGAGAAGGGCAGAGGTGTACCATCCATTCATTCGGGAGTATTCCAGTGGAACTCGGACTCCCTGAAGGATCGCCGTCCTGTTTGGCTGGGCCCTGCTGCTCAGGGGGCACAGCAGCCTCTGCTAGTGGGCGCTTGGCAGCCAGAGCGGAGCGCTCTGCTGTCCCCAGTCACTCCAGGCACTACAAGTCTCTTGTGGAGGAGAGGAGGCTCCCTCCCTTTGTGTTACACTCTGGTAGATGGGTCCCTGAACAGTATGTCACTGAGCCCTAATTTGTCACAGAGCCTAATGGCACAGTTTTTACTTACAGCTCTCTCTCTCTTTCTCCTCCAGGCCCAGACATGCTTCTGGGAGCTGAGCTGTGATTCAAGTCTCATAACAGCCCCCAGGAGACTCAGTCTCCCTCCTTCTCTCTGACAAGTAACGCTTTGATATAAAAATCCCTCCTCCCCAAGAGTGTTTCTCATAAGATTTCCTTAGCCCCCTGCAAACAGACAGTCAACCCACTGCTGTGGATACAGCTGAGCCCCAGCTGAGGTCCTTGCTGCACGAGGTGGCCCCTCAAAGCCTAGTGAAGGCTCCTAACAACCCCTTGGAGGTGATCAGACATTATCTTTGAAATAGAATCATCTTGACTAAAGCAACTAACACATCCCACATCATAAAGAACAAAGAGAATTTGATTCAGGAAATAGAAGACCACCCAGGGCAGGCAAATAAGGAAAGACAAGGAGAAGAGAAAAGGAAAAACATAAGAAGGAAATCTGAGGCAGTGGGCTTGTGCTTGCACAGGGGTTGCCGGGATGTGGTTGGCAAGGGTCAGAGGCAGCTTTTCATTCCTCACAACGGTATGGTGGTCACGCCCAGTGAGACCAGGACCCAGGCTCCACTCCAAAGCCTGGGAGCTATTTGCATGAAACGCACATAAGGGTGATGTGACCTGCCTACGACTGTAATCCAGGAAAGCCAGGAAAGGAGCAATGACAGGGTAAAGAAAATTCGTTATACTATTTACTGCCCCCCCCTAGATTCAAAGTCTCGGCTGTTGGATTTTGCTGATCATAACAGGCTGTTGTGTGGTGTTGGGGATGTCTGTAGCCTGCCAGCATTTGGCTGTTTCCGTGGGTTTAATTATTCTCTGGTAATAACTTCTCCCTATTTCTATAAAGAAGAGATGATCAACAATACCATCCCAGAGTCCTGTGTACCTTGCAGGAGAGAGATACAGCTTTTCCCAAACACAGTTTATGAATGTCATATCCACATTTTGATGTACTCACTGTAAAGCTTTAGTACCAATAATAACGATCGTTCCATTACAGATATTTAAAGCAATGCTTTCCATGTGAAGCAGGAGTAATTATCATCAATATTTGGGTGAACCAGAATCCTGGTGACAGCTCCAACAGCTGCATTCAGCTTTGGCTCAGTAACAAAACACAGAAAGCTCCCCAGTGAGAAACAAGGCAGGGTTTGATGAATTCCACTCAGCTCTTCAGTTACAGATTATTAAAAGATGAGTTATAAAATTGGCACAATAATGGCCATGCACATTCTTTCTGGCCAGCATCATCCCCAAGGCTCTGATAATCACAGAGGAATCTTTAAATCAGAGGACAATTCAGGTCTAACTCGAACAGACAGTGTTTGTAAAGCTGCCACGCACCATTAGCACATGGACTTCCCTGAGCAGTCGCTCGATTACTTACCACAGACAGCCACACGTGGTTGCTGACGGGACAAAGACAGCACAGGATGACATAAGGGTCTGAGCGTCGCCTTTTTCTGGTCCATGGGACAGGACTCAGGGAGCAGGACTCATGGAGGCAGGCAGACAATGCTTTCAGAAGATTTAAGCAGAGCCTTGGACTGAGGCAGAGTTCTTTCTACATGCTTTCCTAACCAGTCAGGGGGTTTTGGCAGTATGTTCTTGTGGATTTCTAGGTGGAATTCAGCAAAATATGCTGAATCTATTAGGATGTTGAGTATTTCCAGTACAACACACTGAATAGCTAGTCCCTTTCAAATTGCCTATATTAGGGTTCTCCAGAGAAATAGAACTAATCATATCTAATCATAGTCATGTATATGGAGAGAGGGAGAGAGAGAAAGAGATTTATTTTAAGGAATTCGCTCATGCAATTGTGGGGGCTGGCAAGTCTGAAATCCATACAGCAGGCTGGCAGGCTAGCAATTCAGTAAGAGTTGACGTTGCAGTCTTGAGTCTGAAATCTGCAGGGCAGGCCAGCAGGTAGAGTTTCTGCGTTACAGTCTTGAAGCAGAATTGCTTCTTCTTTGGGAAACCTCAGTCTTTGCTCTTAAGGCCTTCAACTGATTAGATGAGGCTCACCTACATTACAGGGGGGAAATCTGCTTTACTTAAAGCCTACTAATTGTAAATGTGTAAATGTGAATCACATCTAAAAATATCTTCGCAGCATCTGGACTGGTGTTTGACAAAACAACTGGACATGCCACAGTCTAGCCAAGTCGACACATAAAATTAACTATCACATTACCTTTTCCCCAAATATAACAGCTGAAGATAGGATATGTATGTTATAAGAGTTCTCAGCATTCTGCATCCTGACTGAGGATGGTCGATACCTCCTTCCTCACACTCACATATGACATGAAGACAGCAGGTGTCCTTCAGAGCATACCAGGAAGGATGTATGCACACAGGATTGGCGTGAGCAGCCTGGTGTTGTCTCCCTTCACCCTCCTTTCCAGGTTGACCTTCCTCTAGTACATGTGAGGGCAAGGCAGCTTTGACTCACATCCTCATCCACCCATCACTTGATCTTATTAATGGTCTCAAGACTACTTTGGGCTGCCACTTGTGTCGCTCCTGGAGACCCCCTGAAAGATAGGAACATGGTTCCCTCTCAACATTAGTCTGACCTTGCCAGGCTAGCATGGGACGAGAGGGCTATAGAAAGAGAAGCCTTCAGCCCCTCTTCCCTTACCCCTCACCCAACACACCAGGGAGTGTGGATGCCTAGAGGATACTGCAACATAGGAATAAAAGTAATACTAAGCATGATTCTTTAGTGGCCACAGAAACTAACCAAGGGAAACCCTCCTTAAGGCTTCTCCTTAGGATACAGCCCAATTCCAATCTCAATTCCCTGTCTTAAAATCCATCTTTCTCTTACTTCTTAGAGGGAAAGTTACTTCTTCAATCCTTCCCAGAGTGACTCTCCACTCCCTCTCTAGGATCAGTCCACTATCCTACCAGGAAATCTGTGGGCCTTCACACTCCCAGAAACACCTTTCCAGTCCTAGGATTATCCATTAAGAATGTGCTCAATATTCCATGCTGGTGTGCAGTCAATAGTCTAGGCTGGGCTTTGGTATTTCCAATACGGTCTCCCATAGAGACCTCTGCACCGTGTGATCTGAAGGTAATATGCCTCCCTAATTCTTCCTTTAGTCTGCTAGGGTACTATAAATAACTTCTGGGGAAAACATGCATGCATGGTACACACATACACATCCCAAGAGCAAAAATAATTCCCTGAAGCAGTACAGTCCAAATCCATATTAACAAAGAAAAGTATTTTCTCTAAACAAACAAAAAATCTGCCAAACTCTTCTCTTCCCACAACGGAAAGAGTATTTTTTGTTTTTTGTGCACAGTTATTGTAGATTCTCTTTTCATCTTCCTGCTGGCTCCTGGGAGCCTGACCAGGCCTGGGCAAGGGAACACATCCTAGGGCCTCTCCTAACAGCACAGCCCCTTGCTCTGGGTCATACCCTAAGACAGTCTTTCCCAACCTTGAGAATGGTACTTGAAAAACTCATTGTATGATAAATTCACAGAGTACAGTAGTACAAATGGATTGAGCAATTTATGGCAAGAGGTTGCCCCAAGCCCCATCTGGCCTCCCAGAGGGTGGAGAGGAATTAGTATCTTGGCACATATATAACCCATTCGTGGCACCTCAGGGAGCCACAGCACACCTGCTGGGAAGCTTTGTCCATGCCACACAAAGACCAATCAAAGCTGTGTGTGTGTGTGTGTGTGTGTGTGTGTGTGTGTGTGCGCACATACATGTCTACCTTTGAGCCAGATTGAATGTTTAGGCAGGCAGAACTTTCCTCTCCCAATATCATTGGCAAATGGTAGAACAATATAAAGATAGATTCTCTTACCATCAGCAGTAACGTCCCAAGGGCTGAGCTGGGAAGTCAGGCTGTGGTTTACTAGACACATCTGTAATAACTGGCCTTCAAAATTCAAAGAGAATTTCTCTCAGACCCCAGTTATAACTACTCCCAAGTTGAGAAGCTGTGGTCTGAAAACAGTAACTGGAAAGGTTGACTATTCTTTTCATACAGAAAAAAACAATGTTATAACTTAGCAAAATCTCTCCTTTTTCCAACCAGAAAGGTAAAGAACAAGGACAGAATTACTGTTACAACCTCTTGGTAAACATGAAAAATTTTATTACTTAAGAGTATTTGCACCCAAATCCTGATTTGTTGCTGTCACTGTAGTATAAGAGTAGTATTAATATCTTTCTTTTCTTTGTGGGTTTTTTTTTTTTTATTTTTTTGAGACAAGGTCTCACTCTGTCACCCAGGCTGGAGAGCAGTGGTGTGACCATAGCTCACTGTAATATCAAATTCCTGGGCTCAGGTGATCTTCCCACCTCAGCTGCCTGAGTAGGTAGGACTACAGGCACAAGCCACCATGCCTGGCTAATTTTCTTATTTTTTGTAAGGATGGGGTCTCACTATGTTACCCAAATTGGGCTTGAACTCCTAGGCTCAAGCAATCATCTCATCTTGGCCTCCCCAAATGCTGGGATTACAGGAATGAACTACTGTGCCTGGCTCTAATATCTTTCTTATTCTCCACTGTATCTCAGTTCCTAGCAGAATGTTTGGCACATAGCAAATACTCAATAAATATTTATTAAATGAATGGGCTCCACAGATTGAAGGAGTGAATAACCTTTAGGTTATTTTTCCAAAATTTAGGAAAATGAAATTCATTCCACTTGTCAATTACAATTTAAGGAGGTTATCTAGCAGGAGGCAGCTTTCCTGAAATAAGATTCCAGATAGAAATCCATCTGTCAACTAACGATATGGATATTAAGAAATAAGAAGTCTCAAAATTCGCTAAATCCAACTTCCTGCCTATGTATAGAAGTGGTTGAAATGCCATTATCTGCTTACACAGCAGGACAAGACTCCTTCAGTTCCTTCTGTTCTCCACCTTCAGAATCTGTTAAGAAAGCAGATACTCCCACCATGAAACAAACAGGCCTTCATGCCGTTTGGACTACAAGACATCCTGCTGGTCAAATTTTTCTCCCAGCATTCAAAATGTTTCTAGACACATTCACTATTTTCTCAATGCAAGTCAATAGTTCATGCAATTCAACAGTTCAGTTACAATAAACATAGCACAGTTTAAAACTCAAATCATTTGAATAATCATTCTTTTTTATTCCTAATAATTTGAACAGAATGGAGGAACTGAGCCCAGGCTTATATCTTTAACAGCTATGACAAAAGAAGCTGGCTAAGCAAATATAAGCAAAATACATATTTAGGTTATTAAGTATGAAATGTCTGGTTTCCTTAAGCACTAAATTTGACAGTTGATATCTATGACATTTCACTTTGACACTTCTTGTATTATTTTTATCATGAAGGTACATCTTCATTCTTTCAAACATACTGTTTGGCTTGTGATTATCTGTCAAATTTTTTTTTGGAGCAATTTTTGGAACACCATGGATAAGTCAAAAATTCCTGTTACTTTCAAATATGAGTTCTGTTGTAGAACCAATGCGGTGCAGGCAGCTCAAAGTATTTGGGAAGGAAGTGTTTGGAAATGATGTGGCTAATGAATGCACAGTACATCGATGGTTTGAGAAGTTCTGTTCTGGTGACTTTAATATTGAAAATAAAGCACGTAGGCGACCTGAGGCCAAGGTGGATAATGAGGAGCTCAAAGCTGTAGTGGAAACGAATCCATCTCAACCTACGCATGAATTAGCAGCAAGGTTTGATGTTACTATTCCAACAATATAGTAGACCATTTGAAACAAATCAGCAAGGTAAAGAAGCTGGATAGATGGGTTCTGCATGAATTAAACGAGCGTCAGAAGAGAAATAGTCTTGAAGCTTGCCTTTCTTTGCTATCACGACATAAAGGGGAACAATTTCTATACCATATTGTTATGTGTGATAAGAAATTGATTCTTTTTGACAATCACAAGCATTCGGCACAATGGTTGGAGAAGGACAAAGTGCTGAAACACAGTCCAAAACCAAATATTCATCAAAAAAAGCTAATGGTGCCTGTTTGGTGGTCCCGTGCTGGTATTATCCACTACAGCCTCATGAAACCTGGTCAATCATTTACAGCAGATGTCTACTGCAACCAATTGGATGAAATGATGAGGACGCTTGTGATTAAGCAGCCAAGATTGGTTACCAGAGACAGGCCAATCCTCTTGCAAGACAACGATGAACCACATGTCACACAAACAATGCTGCTCAAACTACAGAGGCTGGACTTGGAAACTCTCTGTCATCCACCGTATTCACCAGACCTTGCCCCAACTGACTACTACTTTTTCCTGGCTTTAGACCACTTCTTGTAAGGAAAAATATTCAATTCTCAACAAGCTGTGGAAAAGGTCTTTCACGATTTCATCACCACTTGCTTTGCTGCTGGCACAGACAAGCTACCATTTGTTTATGCCAGCAGCATAACTGTGTCAATAGTGTAGGCGTGTATTTTGATTAATTGTACTCCTTTCTTGCTTGAGATATAATAATCTAAACTTTTGATTCGAAATTGGACATTTCATATTTAATGACCTAAAACATAGTATATGTAAGCAAATATATTAAGATCATAGCAGACCACATTAATCCTACTTGTGAGAATTAAATTTTTAAATACTTTTTTAGTGGTTATTTGCACACAAAAGGGGGTTTAGGCTTTTAAAAAAATGAGTCACATATTTATTAAAGCATGTCTAACTAAATTTTTCCATCATTGCTTTGTTGTATTCATTTAATGTTGTTTCCTTTAATGATGTACTAAAAAGTGCTAACTCTGAACTATTTTCAAATATTCTATGATATTTTACTTTTATAAATAGTTTAACTTAATCTAAGTTGATGGGGTTTTAGTCTATGGAAATATTGAAGAAAGTGATCTTATAAACACAAACAATTCTTCACAACTAAAAAATATGAGATTTTAAAAGTGTAGAATGCTTCTTCCACCAAAACATACAACACTTTACAAGCCCTTATTTTTGTCCTTTCTCCTTGACCTTGACCAACATTTCATGGTGGAATAATTAACACAATGGAGAGAAGGCAAAATAAAGGAAATGTTTGTTTTTTCTCAGTCTCTGTATTCTGACATTTGTCTAGTTGATCAGCTGTTCACTTTGTGGGATTTAGATCTTAAATCACGAAATCATAGAAAAGAAAACATGAGCCAAACTATGTCTCTGTCAGCAGAGACAGATGGGTTTCTATCTTGGTCTTAGATTCCCTAGAAAATATTTCCTATAGTGTTATATAACATTTATTTTACATTTACTTATTATGCCTCTTCCCAAACTCATACTTCTACTGTGCTTCCAAAAATGTTTTTCTTCTTTGTGATTTAAGTTGAGGATGCTTGATTAGCCATCTCCAGAGTTCCTCATTTCTAAATGTATACTTTCAATAAGCATTTATTGCATCGCCTGCTATCTGCCAAGCACCGACGTATAGAAAGAAAATAAGGCAGCCCCCAGCCTAACGAACTTACGGTCTAGTGAAGGAAACAAACCCGTAACAAATCAAGTTAATGTGACTTTATCAGGGACATGACAGAGGTGTGTACAAAGGAGGACCAGCCAACTCTCTCTGGGTGCTGAGGAAGGCCATCTGGAGAAAACAACAGCTCATCTGGTTCTCAGAAAGATGGGGAGATATTTTCCAAAGGGAATAGGAGAGAAAGTCATTCCAACAATAGGAATGGCCTCACAGAAGCATGGTGAGAGGAAAACAGTGGGCAAGTGATGAGTAGGTCATTATCATCAGAAAACAATGGCACAAGGGATGGGTAAATGCTAGAAAGGCAAATTAAAAACAAATCATGAAGGGTCTTTTATGCTCAGGAGAATTCTGATCTTTGTCATTAGGCCAGTGGCTTTTAATAGAGAAAAACTTTTAAGTGAAAGAAACCTTCAGTAAATGGATGAAAATGATGACCCTTCTTTATAGAAAAAGTACATTTTATATAGAATGTTAGGCACTTGGAACAGTGTATGGCACATGGTAAGGGCTCGATATAATTTAAGTTGTTCTTTTAAAGCTATTATGACCATGCCTATCACATAGTATATGTTCATTAAAAGGCAATTGTTATTACTATTAAACATAGATGAGTCAACATTTCTTAGTCAAAAGTTTGCTCCCCAAGAACCGCGTGTCTCCTGTGCATGCCATCTGTTCTCAACTTCCCATGAGGCCCTAGAGATGGTCCATAGCTTCAGTTAGCTCACAGGGATAATAAGTCCCATGTTAAAGAAATCAGTTAGGAGGTCTAGGTAGGACTATGTTTTTCTCTGAACAAGAAATGGTTTCCTAATGGTCTCAAACAAGAGCAAACAAAGGAAGACAAAGCTATACAAGGGGAAAAAATTCCTTGGCAAAAGGCAGCCTAACCCCATCTCAAACCTGAATTCCAAATTAATGATACTGCTCCAGAGAGTAGTCAACTGAGAAGAGTGGTAAGAAAAGCAAAATCATTTTGCTTCTTTGCACAAATTTCCACCAGAAGTACAGACGCCTGGCATCATTTTGTCCTAGGCATTGGTCAGTTGGCCCTTGTTTACACATTCTTATTGGAGATTTATTTTGCTTTGTGGGCACAGCTACCCCTGGCTCATGACCAAAGACAGCCCTGAACATTTCATTCTGTGAACTCTGCATTGATTCAAGAGCAAGGCTGACTAGAAGGGCAAATCATGCAGCCTGAAGAACAGAAGCTTTGACTCCGCACAAAAAAGCTCTGGCTTTTTTACCCAGATAACTCTCTAGATAACTCTCTCCTAGGTA
Source organism: Lemur catta (assembly GCF_020740605.2). Lineage (NCBI taxonomy): Eukaryota > Metazoa > Chordata > Mammalia > Primates > Lemuridae > Lemur > Lemur catta. Next base: position 38,035,579 of record NC_059128.1, read on the forward strand.
GCTTGCTAGAGAATTTTGGAAGGATGAGTTGCTACTGAGAAGAGAATAGTCAAATAAAAACAGCCTGTACGTGTCCCTGCCTTCTTGCCAGTGTAAGAGGCCATGTCCAAAATTTGATGAAGTATGATAAATAAGAATGCCTTGTTGGAGGAAAGAGAATGCAGAACTCATTTTTCTCCAACAGATCAGTATTAATTAAATCAGCAACCATTTGGAGGGTAGTTCTGAAATCTCAGAGAATCACCACTGAGATGATTTTCTGGATCCCCTCCTATATATATGGATTCCCTCCTATAATTGCCCAAGAGGAAAGAGTGACTATTCAGAAGATTTGTGTGTTTAAGAAGAATGTGATTAGGATTGAAGTTCTTTCCAGTTGTGATCCTGAGTTGGGTCCAATATGTGGAAGATTCGTATTCGTCGATAGAGATGAAAATGAATAATGGGCCCAGTGGAAAATAAGGAGAGAAGTCCTACGGATGTTTGTGGATATGGTCTATTTCATTATGACGAAAGAGTTTTGATTTCTACTCTCTCTTCTAGCACATTAAAAAAAAAAAAAACAGTGCTTCTGACAGATTTTCAACACAGCTTCTGAATCTTAACTTTTTCATTTTAAGATCCAAGAATAAAATTGGGTCTTAATGCAAAAGCCTGTCCCTATTTTCTTCTCTTAACTTTTAAAAATTTTCCTTGTATTTAAAATAAAAACATTCATCCTTATTACCTTTGTGCTATGACTTTAATTTGCAGACATCAGATTTTTAATCTCTGTTATCTGAAAAGTTAGATGTCAGAAATGAGTCTTTACTTTGTTTTTTTTAAAAAAAAAACAGCACAATTTCTGCAACTAAGTCCACCCTTCCTTAGAGGCATGCAGGTTAATACAGCTCAAGGCCATTCTCTCAGACAAAATCTCCTCAAGGGATTCAGCTAGAGCTGTTTGCATAATTCAAAATGCTTTGGAGTATTTCCTGAAATTGCAAATTTCAGTGATAAACTTCTACCATAGAACTAGCAGAGTGATTTTCACAGAGTTTAAAGGCTTAAGGTACTGACACTTTATTCCGGACATGTAAACCCAGGGCAGTAAACGAAACAAGAAAACAAAATGAGTCAAGGTACAATGCATTGCAACGTGATGCCCTTTGCTACTCCCCCCACATACGACCCAAAAAGAGACCCCACAGGTCACTTAGCAGGCATGTTCACATGGCACACAGGACTTCTCGAGAAGTGCTGCAGGGAGGAATTGCACCTCAGAGTAGTCCACGAAGATGGGATGAAGGAGGCATTTATCTGCCCAGCTCCCTCTCCTCTTTCACTTCCCACTGGTCAAGGCTTACTTTGGTGGGGGGCTCACTTCTTGGTGGCATCATCCAGGTCCTCAGGAGTCCCCCAAGACTCTGGATCTCACACCTGCACAGCAGTGTTTCATCCAAGTCCAAAAGTGAAGGGGCAACCAGGTGAGGGTGGGGCACCAGCCAAAAGAGAAAGAAAGTGTCAGTCATAGGAATCTAAGAAGCCACACAGGTTTGTGCCTCAATGAGGCTTAATTAAACTTTATTCAGGTGAAAAGCTTAGGATCCGCTTTCTCCCTGAAGACCAGGGGCTGCTAAGGCATATGCGAAGGAGGATTCCATTGTAATAAAGAGAGATCCTCCCAAGACTCCCTGCCTTGCCTTGCATCTTCTGGGGAAATGGCTCTGGTCCAAGACACACACTCTCGTCTTACATTATCTTGGAGAGCCCTGGGCACTAGGCCAAGCTACTATTTTACCATGTCTCCCAAATGCTAAATTGCTATTTCTGGGTATAGACAGATGACAGCACTTCAGTGGATTGTTTAGCTTGGTTTATTTTCAACAAATCTTATCTGGCTTATGATTTTCACAACCATTAAGGCAATTTGTGTTAAGATCTGGCATTGTCGTACTTTCACCTGTATTTAGTCTCTTAGCTAACTCATCTACTCTTGTTAATTAAGTATTTCAACTAGCCCTGTCCTAACTCCAGAAGAAGAGGTGGGGAACCTGCAGCCTTGGGGCCACATGTAGCCTTCTAGATCCTTGAGTGTGAGCTTTTGACTGAATCCAAATTTTACAGAACAAATTCTTTTAATAAAGGGATTTGTTCCATGAAGTTTGGATTCAGTCGAGATACTGCACTTGGGGATCTGGAGGGCCACATGTGGCCTTGAGGCCACAGGTTCACTCCTACATTATCTCCTGTAATTTGTTCTTTTACAATAAAATTAAATGTCTAAAAACTAGAGGCTGCACAAATGTCTCAGGGAATTCAATTTTCTAACAGCATAAACTATATTTAACAAATCTTTCCAGGCTTTGGTCCACTTTGACAATCACTGTATATATTATTCACTCACCCACTTTGTAGAGCAAATCCACCTGCAAATCCTACCACTCATTTGAAAGGTTAAATGTAGAGATCCATCTGTCCAAGTCGAATCTTCTGCCCAGGTCCATTCATATGCGCTAAGATGTTGGTAAAGATCACCAAGCACGCAGAAGTTTGCCAAGGGTTACAAGTGTCTGGGATTTGCCAGCTAGTTTCCCTTAATCTCCTGTTATAATGTTAACAATCCCTAGAGAGATTATCCACCTTGGAAAATTTAGATTAAGAAAATACTTAAGTGTATCAAATCCATCAGACAAGAAAAATCCAAGAACATTCAGTGTTTTCTAGCTAAAGCTAAATAGAGTGGAGTTATGCCACAAACTCAGGCTTTGAGGAAGAGAAAGGCTGCTGAATTCCTCATGTAAAGGAGTAACTCCATCCCTGAGTTCTTGCTCAGTGAAGCCATTTTTCTGGCATCAGGCTCTGCTTTTGATCCATTAGCCTTCCTCCGTTTGAAGGGCTCATGACATCATCTGTGCACGCTCGCAGTACTGACGGTTGCTTTTTGTAGAACACTCAGCCACGTCGGATCATTTATCAAAAGCAGCTGGTCTCCATCTACACGCTGGTTTAGTCTGAACTGCACCTAGGAGTTCTGCAATCGCTACAGAGACTGACTTATTCAATTTCTGTTGAAATCTCTGCTGGGATGGGTGACTGATAGCCAACGCTTTCCCTCTTGACCCATTTTTCCCAGTAGTCCCTCCTTCTACAACAGTAATTCTTTCCATTAGGCTCTTCTGTACCCAAAAGCTTATGTCCATCTTAATAGAACAAAGAGTATTGTGATGAGACAAACACAAAATACGGCCTTCCGTGCCAATCTTAATTGGAAGGCAAACTGCAACTTTGGTCTTAGGCAACATGCTAGATGTAGTCTCACAGACTATAGTAGAACTTGTAAGACTGAAATCCAGCCGATATAAACCAATACAGTCATACTGATTGTGTTTTTATACTTCTAGTAAGTAGCTGTTGCTCAAAGCTCCCCATCCTCGTCCCTGTGGCTCCACCACCCCAGCTACCCTGGGATAGCTGATCCTTTGATCTTTGAGATCTTTCCACCCTCCAGCAACCAAAGGGGTAAACCGAGTCCAGTACCCTGCTCAAACTCAAGTGGGCATTCACTGTGGCCCATCCTGACTGATCCATACTCGAGCTATACCAGTTGTTAAATCATTTGAACAGCAGCCTTGAGAATGTGTACTTGGAAACAATGGTCATTAAACTGTGGAGCCCTGAAGAATGTTAAGAACAATTGAAATGACCACTCTAAAGGAGATTAACTCTACTTCTAAACATCTGCTGTTAGTTTCTCTGTCACTTAGCTGGACACCATGGGCTCTTTCCCCTGCTGTCATTTTGGCCCAGTGTTTATTTTCATGGTGCCTTTTGTGATTTCAATTAGTTTCCCAAGGCAGCACCTGTGTTAACCATCTCTTGAACATAGTTAAATAAGAACAAAGCCCTCTCTGAACTGATGTATTAACTTAAAGAACTGCCAATCAAAATTTCTAAGACTTCTGGCAGGAAAGTTGAACAAAGAAACTTAAAAGAGTAAGAATTTGAGTCTGACAAAAATTAATGTGAAAGTAAATCTGAAAATTCTCCCCTAAACTTGGGCTACAGTAAGAAGAAATGAAGAAAGCCAAGATGTGCTGGTCTTCTTAGTAATACAGCAGCACAGACTCCTCTGCGTTCCAGCTGGTCTAAAGGAATGTGGATGGCTGAGCTCACATGGCCCGACATGTGGAGGTTGCTGTCGAGAGGCCCAGTTGGACACAAAACTCAGAGTCATTGCCACCAAGTCCACTCAAGAGCAATATATTAATAGATAAAATAAAAATAAGACAAAATAAAATAGTTTTATTTTAAGATAAAATAAAAATAGTCTGAGAATCCTTAGTCTGCTGTGTCTCACAGACATAGGAGAGAGAAGCATGGAGAAAAAGTTGCTAAAATACTCAGGTTCTTCGGGCGTGAACAACTCTAAGGAAAAGAAATCAAAGAAATAACTACAGCCTTGTGTGGTCATAAAGGGCCACCAGGTCTCTCAAGCCACTGACTGAATATTCCCCATGAGCAGAGTCCTTAGAGAAAGATCAGGAGATACTTCTCTGGCTCTGATGATCTTGTCTGAAAAAACTGACTACACATCCACATAGTACATAGTCCCCAAAGTGACATACACAATAGCCTACAGCCTCCTACATAAAGGCTGGTTTTTGCTGTATTCTAAGATCTAACTTGATATGCTTTACCAAGGTCGCTCAGGAAACGTGATGGACCCAGGTCCTCTATCCTGTACTTTACAGGATTTTCAAAGCAGTTGTGTTATTTAAATATTGCCATGAGGTTTGCTTTCCCTGTCCCTCCTCTCCCTATCCAAGTAAAGATTGATTCTGGATGAGCACATTTTATTTTATTTTATTTTATTTTATTTTATTTTATTTTATTTTTTTGAGACAGAGTCTCACTCTGTTGCCCAGGCTAGAGTGCCATGGCATCAGCCTAGCTCACAGCAACCTCAAACTCCTGGGCTCAAGCAATCCTCCTGCCTCAGCCTCCTGAGTAGCTGGGACTACAGGCATGTGCCACCATGCCCGGCTAATTTTTCTATATATATTTTTAGCTGTCTATATAATTTCTTTCTATTTTTGGTAGAGACGGGGTCTCGCTCTTGCTCAGGCTGGTCTCGAACTCCTGAGCTCAAACAATCCGCCCGCCTCGGCCACCCAGAGTGCTAGGATTACAGGCGTGAGCCACCGCGCCCAGCCTGGATGAGCACATTTTAAAGCTATCAAATGCTTTGCTCCTAAGCCATATTGCCAACAGTAAAATGACTCAGACATGATGCAAAGTATGATGTGATAATTACAACAATAGCAGCAACTAACTTTTATCATTCCTTCCATACAAACATGTATGGAACACTTCCTGCATGCCAGGCTCTGTTCCAGGCAATGGAAGATACAGCAATGAAGAAGGTCTGGCATTAACATTCTAACATGGGGGACACAATAAAATAACTGAATAAATAAATGAAGATAGTAAGTTACATTGCAATACTTCCCATGAGGTAATTACAAGGAAAGATGTGACAGAGGGTGACAGCATGTGGAGGGGGTAACCCTTCCAGAGCTGGGGGTAGGGGGACCTGGGATGGCCTCTCTGCGGTGGTGACATTTGAGCTGAGACCTGGAGCAACAAAAAAGGTAGGGGTGAAGTATCTCAGGCAGAGGAAGCAGAAAATGCAGAAGCCTTGAGACAGAAACAAGTCTGGTTTATTCTAGAATAAAAAAGAGGCCACAGTGGTGTGACATAAGGCCAGGGATGGAGGCAGGAGCCAAACCACCTGTGGTCCTGAAGGCCATGGAAGGAACTTGAATTTTATTCTGCATGAAATGGAATGAAGTCCTCAAGCATTTAAACAGCAGCTCTGACTGTGGACAGTGAAGGGATCGTAAGGTGGCAAGGGTGGAAAGAGGAAGACTCAGGGACTGTTGCCGTAGGAATAAGGCAGTAGAGATGGAGAGAAGTGGATGAATCCAGAAGATTTGGGAGGTAGAATTGATAGAATCTACTGATGAATGGATCATAGAAACCAAAGGAAAAGAGAAGCGGGGACTCCCTTGCTGAGCCCTTCCGTTGTGCTGGCCACTGGACTAGATTAGCATTTGCATCCACTATCGCATTTAATTTCCATAGCTACAATTACTAACCCCATCTTAAAGATGAGCAAACTTCTGCATACAGAGGTAGAGTAACTTACCCACATTCAGCGGATTATTAAGTGGCAGAGCCAGAAGTAAATCCACGCAGTTTATTTCCAGAGAACCCACTCCTAACCAAGATATGACATGACATAATTCTAGAAATATTAATATTCTAAAACACTCTAAAAGTGGAGTTGGTATTTTCCTATTGGGTGTATAGTTACGCTTTCTTGCCCCTTTCTAGAGTTAAACCCTACAAGTTTCCAACCAAAGAAAGAGTTATTCTCAGTTATCCTGTAATCTCAGTCAGTTATACCATCAAATACAAGTAATTTTTTTAGCCTGAGTTCTTAAAACAGCCATTTACTCTCTTGGCAGCTATACTCCACACTCACCTCAGTTTTCATGTTCACATACCCTCCCCGATCAATATTAACAAACACAGTGTTTACTTTCTTATGTCACGTTTCCTCCTCAGAAGGACAATGCTTGATGACTCACCTGCTTCAGTCAACTGCCATGACGGCCAAGCAGACGTGGCTGGGACTTATAGGCAATGTATCTCTAGATGTACCATGACATGAGAGATTTCTATGTAATCAGTTGTCATGAGGTTATAAAATGTTTTATAGGCCCTTGCTCATGTAGAGTTTTGAGCACTCGATATGTAATGAAGTTTTATACAGCTTCAAAATTTACTTTTTTCCCCCTATTTAGTTATCCTGAGGGATATTTTATAATAATTCCCTAGTCTGAGGCTGCTATAATTTTGAAGTGTGTCATTTATATTTTTATTGAGCAAAACAAATTATCAATTGGCATTTATATCCATAAAACTAAACTATTTGCAAATTTTATTCCCCTGAAATATTCATTGAGTTTCTTAAATAATTTCTACTCACAAAAGACTTGAAATAATCCATTTTCTAAAATTTTTTTCTTCCTTCTCATTTATATGGAATTTCAACTTTCAATTCCAAAATTTAATTCCATTTAGCTGTGGTATCTTTCTTTCACTAAATGAATCCAGAACCCCATGGGGTAAAAGGTATGTTTAAATACATTTAACAATGACATAAATATTTCCACAACAACTTGATTCTCCCTAGTCCTTTCTCTTTTTTCCTGTTTACCTCCAAATGATAATTCCTTCAGAAATCTCTCAACTTAATACAGGAAAGCTGATAATTTCTAATACTGAGGCATCACTGAACATGAACAAACCAATAGCTATTTCAAAAGAAAATTCCACACACAGAGTAATATACTAGTAAGTAAAAAATCAAAATGAGCATTCACTTATATCTTCACATTCCCTAATCTACCTTTAAAAAAAAGTTTTTATCTGCATCTATAAGTTATCTTTCCAGTTGGTGCAAGAATATACCCAGACGAATGTCTTGGGCATCAGTCATTTCAGCATCAATTCATTCATTATTCTAAAATTCTTTGTGTGCCTACTATCTATGCACCAGTGAGACTTCATTCTTAAAATGGAGATAAGTGAACCTTATTATCTTATGAAGATAAAGTTTATGAGTATTAGATGAGATGATTAAAGTACTTAGTGCAGTGTCTGACACAGAAGTGCTAAATAAAAGCTAACAGTGGGTAACATTGTTGAAAACAACAGCGGGCACTGGCAATACAAAGATAAATATTACTTTTATCAACCTCAGGTTGCTTGAAATCTGCCGGGAAGATAGATGTATGGCTATAACAAGTACATGGTGGCGCCATAAATGCAGAAACAATATATCCTAGATTTTTCAGAATAACCCAGATTTCAAATATTCTGCCCCAATGACAGACCTTGAGTTCAATACATCTGATTATACTGTTCATGAAATATGGTTTCTGTAGCCATAATAAAAACACAATTGAAACAAGAGAGCATTGCAGAGGCAGCAGAAACTCTTGCTTTTAACTAATGAATAGTTTTGTTGAAGAGTGTTATACACATGAAACCATTGAAAAGCAAGATAAAATAGCACATAATCATGCTCAACTGCTTAGATCAGACAATAAGTGTTAAAAGCTCTATAAGAATTCAGAGGAGCTTTATAAAGAAATTAGACTTTATGGAGAAACTGGGACTTATGCTCAAACTTAATTGGATCAGAATTTCATAGCAAGAGATGAGGTAACAGGGAGGAGGCTGAGCAGCATTACAAGCGAAAAGGAAGGTAGGGGTATAGGTCCAATTTCAGACTCTAAAATTGTTACCTTGAAGATGAAAGAACAACTGTGTTGAAGGTAGCAGGAAAAGACAAGTCTACTATGGATTTGGTGACCAGGAACAATGTCTTCAGACAATGTATTTCCTAAGGCAGCTTAAGAAAAGGAATGCACTGGTTCCTGGACAACTTAGTGGAAACTGAAGGTATAAAAACATTTTATTTAGCTGTAAACACCCTTGCATTTATTCAGTACTTTTACCTTTGCAAAGTCCTTGCCATGTGTTCTCATTTGAGTCTCACATGCTGCAACCAGTGGCCAGGTATGAAGCAAGCTCCCCTGCTGGCCCTCAGTTGTGTCTGCAGTTCAGTGTTCGCACTTCTAGACACTGGCTAAGTGATTCACGGCTCTACCTTGCTGAATAAGAAAGCACTATTAACGGAACTGGGCCTCTAGGAAATGTAAAATCTGCCTTGATTTGGGAAAGACATTTGGCTAATGTTATATAATTACTGATTAATTGATTTATTTCCTTCTTAAATTTTGGATCTGAGTTGAGACCATTTGGAAGCTAAGTAAGAGCTCTCACATTGTGGATTCCCTCATGTAACAAGTGGTAGGCATGTAACTGTGTTCCAGAAGTAATCAGAGGAAAAGAACTAGAAAACATTAAGGATTCTTTAAAATTGTCCAGTGATATAAAATAGTGAGGGCTATCTTTTGATCATGGAAATAGATGTATTGTTATATATGTAGCTCTCCAGGAACATGTCCTCCCACTCCCACTCGTTAGAAAATGTTCCCTCTGTACCAGGGCTGGGAAATGTTTGGAAATGATGCATGTCAAGCAAATTTATAGTATTCCCAGTTGCTCTTTAGCATTTTAGTCTGTAGTAGCTACTCTTGGCAAACCAAGAAGTCTGGCTTTAAGTGGAGTTAACAGCACCACGTAGACCCAACACAGCCTTTCTTGATCATAAGAGTGTGGATTTTCCCATCTGGCAGAGAATAATGACTTTGATTTAAAGAACATCTTGACTCTGCTCTCTTCAAGTACATTTACAGTTAAGGCATTGATTCTTTTTGTAAATCCTTTCAACTTCCTCACCACTGCTTTTCAAAAGAGTAACTTAAATATTTACAGGATAAGCAGTTTGCCCCAAGTCACCTGGGGAGTCAAGATGTGATTAAAGTAGCCACTGTTGGGAGCCACAGTGAGGAGCTCCTAGAATTTATAAAGTTGAGAAAAGCCCTTCTTAGAGATCGAAGTCAGTGAGAATCAATATGAAACAGAGTTTAGACAGCTGTGGAAGCAGATACCCCTATGAAACAGCTTACAAGGATGCTGCCTCTTGGAACTGCAGAAATTAGTGTAAATCCTCAGAAAGATGGCTGAAATAAAACTGATAGAAAAGAAAACTCACTGAAACTTAGCTAGCATTGGTCAAGGATGGCTTTGGGAAGAAGGTTTTAAAGGCAATATATTAATGAGGATTCCTTCATGTTTATCAAGCACTCTTAAAGGAGAAAGAAATCATCTCTCAGAAATGCCCACTGTCATTGCTATCATTCTGCATTGAACAAGAGACATTGAGGTCTTTAATTTAGGGTACCTGCGTGGAAGTACTTGTCAGACACTTAAAACTATGTATGATTGCAAAGAATTATTCTAGGTGTTTTTTTGGTACCAAAATTTAGTGCACAGGAATTCTGACTTGCCTTGTGAGTTTCATTAGTAAGATCCAGTCTCCTGTGGGTTAATCATCTCTGTGTAACTGACAAAATTAAGTTTCTGAATGTGTGAAGTTGAGGACAATCAGTTCATTGTACGTGATGCCCTCTCCAAGGTACTGATTCCCATGGGGTTCTGCCAGTGGCTGCCAGACAGCCTCACTCTGGATCTGTTCGTACCTGCGGCATTTCCATCCAGTACCCTAGAACAGAGCTTCTCAAGCTTTAAGGTGCTTTCAAATCACCTGAGGATCCATTTAAAATGTAAACCTCTACGGACACTCAACAAGAAGCAGATGCATTATTTTTGCTGTGCAGAATCTAAAAAGGTTCAATTTTCTTATCTGTGTGAAATAAGAGGTTCAGTGAACTCTTCAGGGTGAGCAGGTTTGTTCTCTCGAACCATTTATGAGGGATTGGTCATTACTGGGGTAGTTCTATCATGGGAAGGAGTCTGAAGCTGTTCCAGGAAAGGGCAATTGATCAGTAATGTCTACCGTGTGTTTAAGATGGAAAAAAACATGGCAGGCATGTCATATATTTAAAATCCCATGTAGATAATCTCTAAATTTTTTAACTTTCCGTGATTCTTGGAATTCATAGTATTATTTTAGACATCTTGGGAAAGAGAAAAATTTATTTGCATAATGAAGATAACCCATCTAGAATCCCAAAATTTAACATTTGTGAGTGTGTGTTTATGTGTGTAACAGGAACAGTTGTAAAGCCAGGACTTTTGAATTCAAATTTTCTCTAGAGAAGCTCCAAAAACAACACATACCTCTAGCTCACTGGCCTCTGTCATCGTGGTACCACAGCTTTGTTTGTGTGGTCAGAAGTAAAAGGGATGTGTCTACCACACTGCCAGAATTTCCAAGTGCTGCTGTGAAATACATTAGTTAAATTTTAATGGGACATGGAGGAGATCCAGGTAAAACATGAGGAAGTTATGAAAAGATGGGAAGTTCCTGTTTCCTTCTCTAGCTCCCTTTGTTCTTGTTCTTATTCAATTCAGTTTAATGCATATTAAGATCTAAAAGAAACAGGTCACCTAAATGTCTAATGTTAAGGTATATCCATTTGATAGACTTTTATACAACCATTAACACTGTCAATGAAAACTCTGTAGTAACAATGTAAAATAGTCGTGTTCTAAGGTAGCAGGAAAATGAGATACGAAAATGTTCATAATTATTAAAATATATGCATGGGGAAGGAGGAAGATGGAGTTAAAATAGCCTGAAAAGATTAACTATCATTTTTGAAGAATAAGTCTACAAGTGCAATGCTTCTTAATTTTCCAAGTTTGTTACCATAACTATACTACCATAATATATCTATATTGTTTTTACAAAAGGAAATAAATTACAAAGAAAACTTACCATGTTTGATTTAAATGAATGTTTGTCTTGTTAATTATAAAAGTAATTTCACAATGTTAAGTCAAACTAGGAATGTGTATTTTCCCATCACTTGTTACTTGGCAACCCAGCAATAGAACTTCTAGTTTATTCCCATAAGTATATTTTGAAGTTTGAAATTAAAAAAAAAAAAGAGGAAAGTGTCTGTGGCTGAAGGGTGAGGCCGTAAAACTCAAAGGAAGCTAGAAGTGTTTGGAATTAAGAAAAGAGAGTTATATGTTAATTCAAAACCCATCTTCCCATAAGCTCAGGACTTCAAAAACTAGTGCAAGCAATGTAATAACAGTCAAAAGAACATGCCCCCTTCTGATTGGTAATTAACTGATGCAAGAGATTCAAACTGGGGTGATTCTACAAATGATTTTATGTCTTTCTTTCAGTTTTAGGCTGACTACATGGAACAAAAAGCAGCTTTTCCCATGTGTGAAAAGACATCATGGTAATATGGATAATATAAATAACAATTACCTAGTATTTCCCTGTTTACAAAATGCTTTCAGTTGATTTTAACTTACTCAACGATCCTGGGACGTAGGTAGAGTTTATGCCCACCTTACAGATTATGATGCTGAGGCTCAGACACATTAACTATCTTGTCTAAGGTTACACTGTTAGAATGAGATTCAAATTCAAATTCCCAAGCATTTTCACTACTGCCACTTGTAGAAGACTGACTATTTTGATGAAAAACTCTACCCTCTCTATCAGAATGTGAAAGATTATGTCATCAAAAGACTCCTGGTTACAGCTTTTGGCACAGTGATTCTCAGAGGTGCACAGAAACATTTGGAGGGGTTTTTCAAAGGGTACACCAGTACCCCCATGGAGTTCTCTTACATAATACCTTCCCAAAGGCACTATGTTCCCTACGCCCATAGCATTGCACCTCCATTGTGCACCAGCATTACTGTTGTGCACTGTTAACTATGTTCTGTCGTTCATGTGTGCTAAGATAAGAGAAGGTTTTGAAAACTATTGTTTTGGCAGAAGAAAAACCCTAGGGAACGTGAACCCTACTGTGGCTGAGAGTTACAAAGGTCTTAGAGCTCTAGATAGAGCCTGGACATGTCAAGAAACACTCCAACATTGGGTGGTTTTTCTTAAAGCAGGGTCAAAGCCATTAGTGAGACTCTGGGTGCTCTCCATTTGGGCACCACCCCATGTCCATTCTCAGTTCTTCTCTGGCCACCTAGATGCCCCATGGGGGTCAGCCAATGGAAGGCAGCAGCAGGAGAGATGAGGGTTTTTCTCCGATGTCTGCTCCCTGTTGGGCCCCAGGGTTCACAATTTTCCTCTCTGACTACAGCTCCTGCCATGCAATTCCCCTTCCATAGCCGGAATTCTTAATGGACCCTCCCTGCTTCAATCCCAGGAAACAGCTTCTCCTTGTTGCTGGTCCCCTAAGTGCCTTAACATTCCTCGTTGGTCCTTTTAACCCTGCCCACAGCTCTATAAATTGCCCCTTTACTAAACTCTTTTCAAAATCCTAACTGAGAATGCCTAAAAATTGATAATGGGCAGAGAGACTGATATAAAAATTCCTGCTTATATCTATTCATCTTTCTTTCAATCCTGCTCAAAACCACCTTTAAATGCTATGCTATTGTGATTAGTTGACACTAATGCATTGGTATTTTACTAAAGAATATGTTCATATTTTGTTAATACATAATTTAACCTAAATAAAACACAAGGCCCCCTGTGGCTCAGTCTCAGCTGAGAGTTATGGTCAAAGGAAACACAAATCTGATTTCATAAATTTTGGACAATATTGTAGATTTCTGTAGATTTTTTTTAAATGGGTCATTGAGGGGTTTTATAAAACCCTTGGATACCAAAGAGAAAGTTTTCCAGAAATTGTCTTCAAGCTTCAGCACTTATCTCTGAAATTCCACACTCAGTAACTGCTAAAATTTCTCCTATTCTCTCTCATTTTTGAGGGTGCTTCACCATAATTCTTCTCTCCCTGGTCATCTCCTCCACTTGCCCATGGGCTCCTTCTCCAGTTTCCCAGCCAGGTATGACCACCAGGAGTTTCTCACTCTTTGGACACCTGGCTGGAGAACTCACTGTGTAATCAACCCCATGTTACCGGGTCCTTTCTCAATCCCCTGATAAGGAAGCAGGCGGCCTCCTGGGAATTCCTTTGATCTTTTATCATAAATACATTTCATGGAAAATTTCTGATGAATAGAATTCTTCTCTTCACTTCAGTGAGAAACATGTTATATACTAAAGGTATTCTTGCCCAAGGGGAAAACCCTTGCCCCTTGTACCTCGAGCCTATAGCCTAAACAACACCGAGCCCCCCAAATACAAACACACTACCCAAGAGAAAGTGAATCGTCTCCCTTGGAGAGAGGACCCCGACACAGAAGGCAGAGCAAAAATCACTCCGGGGGGAAAAACCCACTGATGAATGTCACTGTACTCCACGTTTATTTATTTTAGAGAATTGTTTATTCACTAAAAAAAAAAATCAAGATGTTTTCTTTTCCTTTCTAGAAAGAAAAAAGCAGACATAAACATTTTTTGAAGAGACCAAAAGTATCTCACTAAAGAAAGAAAATATGGTAAGGCTGTGGCCAAATCTATGATGAAAGAGTCAGAAAGAATATCAAAATCATGCAGGTTTCTTTCTGTAAGAAATCCAGACTGCAAGCCATTAAGTCCTATACATTTACCTCAAAAATTCAGCTCTGTTACACAGGATTTGGGATAATTATGCAAAATTATAGGATAGACTCCAGCCAAGAATAATCTCATCAATTTTCAATGGCACTGCCATAGCACAGAGCAAAAGTAGAGAAAAACTAAAGGAAAACTGGAGAATTGCATATACTCTGCCTCGAGTTTTAAGCCCCCCATCTAACTTACATAAGATTCCCTAATACTGCTTGCCAGGGGCAAACCTAGCAACCCAGAGAACAGAGGCACAGGTGGAAACAGGGGGCCAGAGGGGCCAAGTGTGTGGCAAGCCAGGCTCCCCAGGAATCGCTTACACAGCTTTGAGATGAGAAAAATGCTCCTTTTTTCTTCAAAGTCAACATAAAATTCTGGGACATCTTCCTTCACCTACTCACTGACAAGTAGAGAGTGTATCTGAGAAAAGATGAGTTATCAAGTTAGAGAGCTGTATGGCTATAATCCTGAATAATTCACAGAGAATTCACTGATAGGCAAATAGCTGGACCAAGAGGTCGCCCCCAGTGACTCACTGCACTAAGAATTTCCAGCAAATAAAACAATGTACAGATGAGGCTGCCCATGCCCCACATCTTCAGCTTCCATAAATATTCCTCAGGAAGGACAGCCCTATAAAAGGGAACATACTGCTTTCTCAATTCCCCAGGCTTTGAGGGAGAGAAGTTCAGGGAGAACTTAATACTAAAAGTGATGCGGGTGGGGAGAATACAGAGTTGACAGTAAGAGCTCTGATCAGACCAGGGGAGAGGTCTCCATCTCAGATAGCATTCCCCTTCCTACTGGGAATTCCAGAAAACCACAGCAGGGGAACAGGGTTGAGGTGTCCTTCTGAACAGGCCATTGGATGGTTCTCCAACTAGAACTTCACATCTGCAGTAAATCCCAGTGGGAGGAAGGGTAGACTGAGTGGTTACAGCATGGGCTCTGGCTTCAGAAAGTCTCATGCCTGAATCCCAGCTCCCCTGCTCACATCTTGTCCTTATCCTCTCTAGTTTCAGTTGTCTCGTCTGCAAAATGGGGTTGTTGTGAAGATAAAGTACTTGGCACAGTGCCTGGCATATCATAAGCACTCAATAAAATGGTGGTGTTGGTATCATGACCCACACATTCACTGACACCTTTTCCCTCTCCCCTTTTTATGTTTGTTAGTTGCTCTCCAGAAACCCTCCTTAGGCTCGGAGAGATTTTTTTCCCTAAAAGAATACTGTACTGCTCTTTTGTCTCCAGCACTGGTTGACTATTGATGTTGGCTGCACAAGCAATGATCTGACACCACCCCTCTTCTCCTCTAAACCATCTCCCCCTATGCCTCACATGACAAGCCAAAGTCAGACCCAGCTGGAAAACTAGGTAAAATGTAAAAATCCATGAAGTCAGCTGTTTTGTATTATAAACATAATACAATAATCATACCCACAACCTCTTTTGTAGGCAGCAATGAACTGAAGGAGAAAATTACATGTGAAAATATTACAACATACAACAATAAGAAAGAATTGTTATGCTCCACGTTTAAGGGGGAAAAAAGAAGGGGGAGCATATACCCTGACCATGGGAATTGTGGCACCACCGAACCAGCATTAGCTGGAATGGAATTCTGAGATGCCAGTGCACGGCTTGTTTGGAAAACTGAGCACCATTCTGCAAATCAGGACCAGCTGGAAGATTCGATCTAAAACAGATCTGGCCATGAAAAGGGAAAATCTTAAGCTGCCTCAAAACTGGCTTCAGCAGCCTGGCCTTGGACTAACAGAAGACATAGGGTAGACCCTTGTTTTTCCATCTTTTTCTATTTTTCTATCCGGGTTAACTTGTCAGGGGCCTAGGTACCAGAGCTCACCACAGAATATAAAACCCATGGTCCTGGGTCCCCTATCTTTTCATTTAGGTTTAGCACTAACTCCAGGGGGTATTGCTTGGGTAGGAACTCAGCTTTGGCATCAGACTAATATGGCTATGCTGTGTGACCTTGGGTGGCTTATGTCACTTTTCTGTTTCTAGAAAATGAGGATGCAATGAACACCCTCATCTCTAAGCATAGCACTGTTGTGAGTATT
This sequence comes from Lemur catta, assembly GCF_020740605.2. Lineage (NCBI taxonomy): Eukaryota > Metazoa > Chordata > Mammalia > Primates > Lemuridae > Lemur > Lemur catta. The sequence goes on from NC_059128.1 coordinate 38,051,806, forward strand.
AAATTTTTTAATGCACAGAAAATAGCTGTTGGCACCTAGAAAGCACTCAATAAATGTTAACTATTATTATTTCAATTCCTTGTTGGTATTCCTCTCATTATTTCAAAGTTTGTTTTCATTTTTGTTATTTTTAATTATTAAAGAGCAAGAAAAATACAATGTTCCAAAGCTGGCCTCATCCCAAACTTCAGACCCTTGAATCTGAACATTGGCTCCCCACCCATAAGGAGCACTAGCTTCTAATTAATGACCAGCCAAATGTTCCACAAATCCAGTGCTTGCACTACAAAGGCTAAAGGAGAGCCCAGGTCAATCGTTCTTAGGGAATGAAAAATTTCCTCCCTGTGTTAAGAGTGCTGGCCAAGCTTGTTTCAGAGAATTCTACTTGCCCTCTGAACTTTGGGGTATTTTTAGAAATTCTGCCATTCTAAAGGATCGGGGTGTATTTTCCCTCATACCCTAATGCAAATGATAAAAATTTATTCATAACCAAATTATAATTAGAAGCAACCAGTAGAAATTTAAGGATGTTCTCACAGCCAAATTGCTTCATTTTCACTTCTTATTTTTTGATGCAAAATTATCAGCACTCTTGGGATTTATGGAAGCAGTCAGCAAAATGTGTTATAAACACCTTCTTCAAAGAAGCCCCAGAGAGACTGCAAAATTCTCTCTCTGATAATCCTCTGCATGACAGTTCGGAATAATCGTGGAGCCACCCTGACATAGAAATTATTTTCCATCCTCCCAGAAGCCCAGATGGTGGCTACCATGGAGATGTGCCGAGAATATTTCACATGGAGTCTCTGTCGATTACTCTGAGGCTCTGTGTACAAGCAACTACTATCTGATGAGCTTACACAAGGCCCTGGGGTGGTGAGAAGGAGACAAAATGACCAAAACATGACCTTTGTCTTCAAGAAACTAGCACTCCAACATGAAAGAAATAATCCTCTCTTCCTATACAACCATTTTAAAAAATCACTAAGCATGCAAGGTTTGCTTTATACTTTTTCTCCCACAAGCATCCTCATTTTTCAGAATCTTCTCTGCCTGTGAACTCTCCTTCCCTTGGCTACCATCTCTTGGTCTTTGGTCTCTGGACACTCTATCTTGTATCAAAAACACTGCTTTTCCTCCTCTATTGTCCAGGCTTTGCCAAGGTTCCAGAAGTGTCTGAGTGTTAATTGGGGAGGGGGATATATATGGGAGGAGCAGTGTTTGTTGAGGGTTAGACATACCACTGATCTCCTTTCCAGAAAATTCTTCACCCTCTCTGAGACCCCTCCCTGAGAGCTGTCTCCAGATTCAGGCTTGACACATGCCAGGAAATAAGGAGAATAAACAGGTTAGTTCAAACTTCCCCACCCAACCCACATATCTACCCCAAGCCAGTAAGTTCCTAAGGTGGTCTAGGAGATTTTCAAGCTATCAGTCTAGCTTCAAAGTATCTGGGTATTTGAGAAAAGCTGATGAGGACATTCCCACGTGCCTCCCAGCTCTGTTAGGACTCCTTTTTAAGCTAGGAGTCCTGAGCTCGTCTGCCTGTGTGCCTTGAGAAAGATGCAAGTAGGCTGAGATAAGGACAGGAAGAAAGAGGGGAGAGAAGTAGGAAAGCCATGCTGTCAGCATCAGGGCTCCCAGATCTCCAAGGAGACTCCAGCAGGGAAGAGATGTACAGAAACGGTGGGAAGGGGAGAGGGGCAGCACCCACAGCCATCTCAGGGCCTGGGGGTTGAGCTTTGCCCAGCAGAAGGATGCCCGAATCAGCAAGTCCTGCCAACCATTTTCTCCAGCCTGCACTACCCAATATCATGCTCAAATGAACCAACCCTACCTCCTGTGCTGTGTGCAGCCCTGACTGGTGATGCTTTCCTTACAAAATATCTTCTTCCTCTCAGAGGAATTCGTAAGGACCTTTTGGATTCACTAGAATTCACAAAGATCCAGAAAGCATGCTCAAAACCGAGGATCCTCTAGATAAGGAGGCTATTACAATGGTCCAGACTAGAAGTGATGTTGTCTTGGACCAGGATGGTGGTGGGAGATAAACACAGTCTAAAGCTAGATTGTGGATGTTGAATATCAGGACTTGTAATTGGATTGGAAGCGAGTAACAAAGGAAAGGAAGGCATCAAGAATGTCTCTCAGGGATCTACAGTGTGACACGCAGGTGGGTGGCATGGCCATTGACTCAGGCAGAAAAGAATGAGGAAGGACCAGTTGAGAAATATTAAATTTGTGAAACCTAGTGGGCATCTGTGTGGTCATGTCAAGCTGGTAGTTGGATATGTGGGTGTGGATCTCAGAGGAGAGGAATCTCTTCCCAAATCTGTCTTCCAAATTACTGCTCAAACTCGGTGGAGGGAAATGTCAGGGGCTGAGGATCATGTCCCCTGAGAATGGGAACCTTAATGAAACATCAGCGTGTCCGCAGTGACGTAGCCGGAGGCTGTAACTACACCTTATTTCACTTTTTATTCATTATTTTAATAAATATTTACTATCTGGCAGTATTATGCTAGTTGCTACAGGGGAAGTGTTACATAAAAGAGACACAGCCCCTGCCCTCGAGGAACTTAGATCCAATGGAATAAAACAAGATAAAAGGGCTCTTTCAAAAAGATAAAATACAACAGAGCACAGTTTCTGAAGTCAAACAGACCTAGAATCAAATCTTAATTGAGCCGTTCATTAGCTATGAAACTTTGACAGTTTGCTTAACCTTTCTGTACCTTTGTTTCTTCATCTGTAAACTAGGGGTAATAATTCCTACTTCACAGCCGCGAGGATTAAATGAAATAATTGTATACAGTACTTAGAACAGTGTGTGGTGCCTCGTGAGCACGTGACAGATGTTGGCTAGCATTGCAAGTGCTGTGGAAACCATGGGGGTTCTGTTGCTAGAAAGAGCCTTTGTGAGAGCCCGAGCAGGAAGGAGCTGGGCAGGTGGGGGATTCGGCTGTGGTAGAAGGTTGTATGCTAAGTATGAGAAAAGCCATTGACAAGACTTGAATAGGCGCTGGACTGTCCCCTGCATGCCCTTCCTGTCGCCACTCCAGCCCCACCTGAACTTGCGTGCTAAGCCACCGCATCCTATGCCCAACACACGCAGGGATAGCCTTTCTTCCAGACAATTCCTTTCCAATCTGTGAAAACTCTGCACTTCCAGGAGTGATGACAGGATGTGAAGAAGGTGAAAACAGGAGCTGGAAACATCTGCTTTATTAAGCAAACTATTGTCTTCTCATAATTCCCTTCCAACATCACCATGCAGGAGGTGGATTTGCCATGAATAATGCCAAGTTAAATGTGGGCGGGAAGAATTCCAGAGCACCCTAGCTCCAAAGCAGCCCTTTTCCTCTGGCCTCTGTAAATATTGTTCTCCTAGTTCTAAAGCATGGCCAAGAGCAGAGAGGCCCTGCCCTACAAGGCAGAGAGGCCCAGGCTCCTGGGGCTAAAGGCAGCACCTCTGGGGAGTCTCTTTACCCCGCTGCCTCCTGCGACTTGGCCACTTGGAAATCATCCATCACTTCCTCTCTTCCCATTCCCATTGCTCCTCTGACGTCAGCAGAGGCTCAGGCAGCTGCCTCTATCTCCAGCCCTCACCCAAGTCAAGTCACAGAAGTCACGGTCATTCTAATGAGAGCCCGCTGTGGGGGATTAGCAGGGGAGCTGGGAGGCAGGGTCCGGCTTAAGTGAGTCAAGCTGCAGTGATTGATACAGCAGGGCTGCTCTTGGCTCTGCAGCCAGCTTGGCCCCGTTTCTAAGGCTTGAAAGAGGGCTGGCTTTCAGAAGAGAAAGCTTGCACAGCACAAACACAAGAAACATCTGATATGGTAAGAAAATGTATAATTCCAAACCATACAAGAAAACATGCACATAAGCATTTAGCTGCCTTGGGCAAACAGTAAGAAAATAATGTAAGGACCAATGGAAAAATCAGCATGAGTTTTATGATTTTGGATTTTTAACTCCAAGACAATAACAGAAGGCTTGTTTCTGTGATTTCAATTTTACATTACTGGGGGGAAGGGGAGGAAAGGAGGGGCAAAAACCTACCTGACAGGTACAATGAACACTATTCAGGTGATGGGCACACTAATACCCCTGACTTAAGCATTAGAAGCATTAGAAAAGCTGTCCATGTACCAAAAACATTTGTACACTTAATATTTTGAAATAAAAAAATTTACATCACTGCTTATTAGATGTTTTGTGTCAAGACATTATAAACGAGAAAGAAAATTTTTGTGAGATCATCATTGTTTAATGGAAAATCCCAGTTAATTTGGGAGAAAAAATAATGTGTTAAGCCTCAGAATGACAAGATCATTTTCAAGTGATAAACCTCTGACACTCAGAACAGGGATATCATTGCTGCTTTAAACATAAAATTGTATTTGGGACAGCCACTTTCAAAAGGCTTACAAAAAAAAGGAAGTCTTTTTGTCATTCCTAAGTCTATCACTAAATAAATGCAAGAGTGGACCCCTATTGCAACAATATAAATAAATAGCCACCTTGTTTATTCTTCAAATTTCCTTGGAACTATAGGATCTACACACACTGAGAAAATATATTAATGGGGCAATTTGATGACAGAGGTCTCAGCATTCGGACTCCCATGTATATGGAGCTTAGGAATGTTCTGGGCACCACCAAAGGGCTCCTGCTACATGAGAAACCAAAGTCTTAGCTGGGTTGGAAAAAAGAAAATGACTGGGTGCTGGGGGAAGGGTGGGGCTAGTGATAAGACGGCCCCTTCAGCCCCTGGGAAGTATGGACTGCCCTACAATCATACCCTCTCTGGGCTTGTGCCTCTGTGTATGGATGGGATTCAAGGTTGGGGCACATGTCTGTGGCAGAAGTACGATACTCAGTGGCACAGGGGAGGGGCTTTAGATGAAAAGATACTCATATTCCTGTCCTGTTCACTCTCGACAAATTTCAGAGATGTCAAAGGCATGTGCTCTGCGGCTTAACGTAGACAAACAACTACCAGTAGTGAGATGGGATGTAGTTTCCCATTCATTTTCCATTTAGAGTTCATGGTCAGTTGGTTACTCAGGCCCTCTGCCATTGCCTGACAAACCCCCAGCATTTTACCCTCTCCACAAGTCTGCATTGGTGACTGAACAAACAACGGCTCGGGGAAAGCACACAACCGCACCGACAGGTCTCTTTTCAAAATCTAAAGTGAGACCTTGGCTCTGCATCGTACTACGTTTCCGCTGTTGATTTGTCCTGTCCCTGCCACTGTTCTAAACACCTGCGTCATCCCTTCTCACCTCTCTTCAAATCTCCAACACTCTCTATCCTCATTCTTAGCCCTTGACCTTGCTTCTCAGTTCACCAAGAAAATAGAAGCAATCAAAAGAGGACCTGCACGCACTCCTGCCGCTTGGTGAATCCTCTTATCTGTATCTGTGCCCCCAGACAGCCTTCTCTCTCTCACCGCAATGAGTAAGTCATCCACGCCCGAGCAAAGCCCAAACCTTCCACTTGCGTGCTGAATCCCACCCCCACTCCTCCACGCAAGGACATAGCTCCTACAGTTATGTCATCTCTCTCCTACTTCTTCATTTTTTCTGCTCTACTGGTTCATTTCCACTGTCATACAAACACTTGGTTGTACCCCACACCTTTTTTTAAAAAAGCTTCCCTAGACTCCACAACTCCCTCCAGCTACATGTCTGTGTTCCTTTTTACAGCAAAACTGCTACAAAGGCTTGCACATGCTTGTTATTTCCACTTCTCCTTCAATTCTTTATTGAACTTACCCCAATTTGACTTTCAATCCTATACTCCACTGAGATTGCTCAAGACAAGGTCTCCAATGACTTCCTACTGCCAAAGCCAATGCTCATTTCTAACTGCTCATTTAACCTAATTCATAGGAGTATTTTGCCTACTTGATCCTTTCTGCTTGAAATACTTTCTTCACTTCATTTCCAGGAAGACCTCCATGGCCACTCTTTCTCAGTATCTTCTAGCCTCTAACTATTGGAGAGTTTTAGACCTTGTCCTTGGATATATTCTCTATCTCCACTCACTCTCTGGGTGATGTCATTTAGTGCTCTGGCTTGAAATAGTATCAATATGCTGAAGGATCCCAAATTTATATCTCCAGCCCCAACATCTTAATGCCAAGCTCATATTTCCAACCACTTACTCAGCACCTTACATGTCAAAGTGGAGCTCTTCTTTTTCCACTCACATCTGATCCTCTTTCAGTTGTCCCCACGTCAGTAAATGACTTTTCCATTTTAACCTATTGCTAAAGCCAAAATCCTTGGATTCATCTTCTCTTTCTCTCACACTCACATTCAATCCATCACCAAATTCCATTAACCTTTCCTTCCAAATAGACCCCAAATTTGACCACTTCTCAGCACGCCCACCACTATCATCCTGTCGCAAGACATCATCATCCCTCTGCTTGGCAACGGCAGTGGCCTCCTAACTGGTTTCTCTTCTTCTGTTCTTGCCCCAGCCCCTGCAGCCTATTCTCTGCAGCAGCCAGAGTGATCTTGTTAAACTATGAGCCAGAACGTGTCATTTATCTGCTCCGAACCCTTCCATGCATCCTTGTCTCAGAGTAAAATCTGACGTCCATCCATAGCCTGCATTGCTCTTTTGTCAGATACCCACATGGCTCACTCCTCACCCCCTTCAAATCTCTGCTTAAATATCACCTTATCTCTTGTAAATGGCACTCACCCCACCATTGCTCTATATCCCTCTTCTGGCTTTACACTCCTTTGCAGCACAGGTCTTCTCCTGATTATACTGATTTGCTCATACAGAATCTTTCCCCTCACTAGGGTACAAGCACCATGAGAGCAGGGACTTGATCTGGTTTGTTTATAGCTATACCCCTAGTACCTGAAGCAGTGCTTAGCACGTGATAGGTAGTCCATGTGTTTGTTGAATGAATGAATGAGGCCATTGGTATGAACTACTGAGAACTCCTCTCCAACAAGATGAAAAAAAAAATAAGAGCGCTTGTTATACTATCATGGATGGATCCTCTAACAATGGCATTTTCAATGGAAAGTCAGGGCACTGTGTAACATGTGGAGAAAGACATCAGTTTGCAAGATACCACAGAGTTCCTCTCTCCAACTTCCCCTGCCTTGAGCCCAAAGGAAGAATGTAAAGAAGGCTGAGGTTTCTGCAGTTCTTTGTGAAGTGAGCTGAGCCTGAAAAGGACTGTTTTGTCACTGTTTTGGAGACCTATAGTATCTCCAGCTGGCCGCTTGGGAAGCACCTGTTACGTTTATAGTGATAAATGGTGTACGTGTTTATACAGGCCAATAAACAATTCCATAGTAATGCTCTAAATGACCACAATTTGAGGCGTGCTGCAAATGAATGGACTCCATTAACAGGCTCAGTATTTCTGAGTCTCTCCAGAGGTGGCTCAGATTCCACAGGGCAGCTTGAGGTCAAAGGTTCTGTGGCTTCCAGGGGAGAGTCTGAACCCAATGGGCTACTTCTGCCTCCTCCTGGGAGGGAGGAACCAGGATGCAAATTCAGTATGTCTTAAGGAGGCTATAAATCACCCAAAACGCATTCTAGGACTAAACCAACAGAACTACAGGAACAGGGAGGAGGGAAACTGCTGACTTACAAATTCTACGAGATAAGGCTAAACCTAACACTCAGAGCACACAGGCACCGTAAGGCACTGGTTCAGTTTGAGAAGAGAAGTCTCCACAAAAAGCCAGAATAGGCCCATTTAATCCTAAGTGACCTTAGTAAGAAAAAAAAAGAGTATGTACTAATGTCACATTCATGGTCTCAGGATCTAGTAACTATTAACTATGTTTACCATACACTCGTTATCACACGCACGCTTATCAGATCACAGAGCAAAATGAAAGCCATTTTCAGTGTAAAGCCACACACCCTCCCTCCTCCAGGAACGTCAAACATAGATACGCAATGTTCAGCATATGAGGAACTTTTCTATTCTGGTAAGATCAAACAAGAATCTATTTTCTTAACACAGATGTAATCAATTAATGCTCTAATCCATTTCCAAATTCCCTAAAAACTTTTCCTCTCATTTTTAAAGACTACCATATGCAGCGGAGGCTACACACGATATTTACAGCAGTTGCTTAAGACAGGCCCGCTTCAAGGATTCATTCTTTCAGCCGCCATTTGCTGAGGGTGGCGCATGCCTCGGTGCGCGAGCCAGTTCCCCTTCAGAACTGAAGCATTCACTGCCTGAGCTGTCCTAAGGGTTTGGGGTGTTGCAGACTCGAGCAATTCTCCCAGAATTGCTCTAGTGTCACCTAAGATTTTGCCCCGTTTCTGGAGCAGCTCACCTAATGATGCATAGATGCTGGGGAACAAACGCCTGACCTTGGCCTCAGTGCGGAACAAATCCAAAGGACAGTCCCACCCCCAGAGCTCCCCATGGATCAGCTGAGGCTCCTGAAGTAGCTGTCCCTCTGCTCACTTCTGCTAACCTCACCTCCTCCCAGGTGCTGTTCCCAAAACACTTCTCAGTGTCTGTTTCCCGGGGAACCCTGCCTAAAAGATTGAGTAACCGTGATATCGCAGACACTAGATAACCTCTAGAGTGCAATAGGAGTAAAACAAGGTCCTGCCTCAAATGACTCACAGGCTGAAACACTGAAACAACACACGGACATGCGTGCTACAGAAAAACAGGAGGAGCAGGGAACAGCACTTGACTTAGAAGCTTCCACAGGAGCAGTGACGCTTGCACTCATTCCAGAGGGCTGAGCCCAACTGATGGAAAAGGTGGGGAGCGGATCGAATGTTCTAGGCAGACGCAACAGCATTTGCCAAGTCAAGAAGGCATCAGAGAGCCTGGCTTGTTTCTAGTTAGAGTAAATCCGTCAGCGTGGCTGAAACAGAGTGAGGTGAAGGGGAGATAGGAAGAGTCAGAGCTAAAGCTGGGAAAACAGGATGGGGCTGTATTGCCAAGGAGCAATACAGAACTCCAAAGCTTGGATTCTGGTGTCAGACTGCCTGGGTTTGAATATCGGATTCTACAACTTAACCAGCTATGTGACCCTAGGTGAATTGCTGAATCTCTCTAAGCCTGTTTCCTCATTTAAAAATGAGCATAAAAATACAGCCTAGCTCATAGATACTGCTGTGGAATTTAAATGAGATAATTTTTATAAAGTGCTTAACACAGAACTGGGCTCAGAGTGGGCATTCAAAAAAAATGTTAGTTACCATGGGCTTTCTCTTATAGGTGATGGGAATTATAAAACAATCATAAACAGACTGGTCCTTTTACAAAATCGGTCTGATGAGGTGTTTCTCCTTTCAGGAGGAAGGTCAACGCTAGAGAGAGAAATTTACAAACACATGAGACCTAAAGCCAAGAGACTAGGATTTGAAGCAGAGGCAGTGCACGCAGAGGAAGAAAGGGGCCTATTTAAGGGGCAGCAGAAGCAAGAAAGGACAGAAATCAGGACAGACTGCTAGGGAAGCCAAAGGGGCTCGCAAGTAGGATTAAAATCCCATTATGACTATTTCAGAATAGAAAGAAATCTCTAAGAGCTAAATGGTATTTCAATTCTGCCACAAAACATGCCATGCAAACAATCCTAAAAATTGATATGCTTGCTGACTTCATTCATGCAAAGACTACATCCCCAAGAGTCTGTCTATATCAAACCCTATTCCCAAAAACACATCTCTTACTCACTTCCCAAAATATATTCCCCCAAAAAAGTGTTACAATGGAAATTTTCATACCAGACTAATATTAATGGACAGTGATCATAGTAATCTCAAAAATTTATATTTAACTCAGCCTCAGGAACATTTAAGGCAAGTATTCATATGTTCCAACCTACTTCTAGAAAATAAAAATTAAAGTTTGAAGCCAAGTCAGGGATATTATTATTATGCTATAGTATATTATATTATTTAAGATGAAAGAAAAACTATATAAGCAATTTTCAAAGTTAAAGCTTTATTAAAGCCATAATGAAATGGCACTCTACCTCCACCGGAATGGCTAAAATTAAAAAGACTGACAACACCACCAAATGTTGACAAGGATATGGAGCAACCAGAACTTCATACATTTGTTGCAGAATGTAAAATGTTAAAATCACTTTGGGAAAAAAGTCTAATAAAAAAAGTATACGTAGACTTATAAAATTAAGTCTACACATACTCTATGTTAGCAGTTCCAATTCTAGATATTTATACAAAAGAAATGAAAACATATGTCCACAACATGACTTGAACAAGAATAATCATAGGAACTTTTTTTATAATAGCCAACAACCAGAACAGCCAGGTCCAAAAACAGAAGAATGGACGAACACACTGTGGAACACGCATACGGTGGGATACTATTCAGAAGGAACACACTATTGATACAGACGGCAACATGGATGAACCTCAAAAGCATTATGCTTAGTGAAAGAGACCTTACCCGAAAGGAGTATAATGTATGATTCTATTCATATGAAATCTAAAATAGGCAAACCTCATCTATGGTGGAAAAATAATCAGAAAACAGTTACTTCTGAGGGAATGGAAGTGGGTATTGACCAGGCAGGGACATGAGGGAACTTCCTGGGTGATGCCAGTGTTTTATATCTTGATAGGGGTTTGGGTTACACAGACATATGCATTTGTCAACTCAAGGAGCATATGCTAAAGTTACATACATTTCATGGTATGTAAGTTTTATATCAAAAGAAAACAATGCAAACAAATATTGAACTCTAGTCACTGGCATACCAGAGGAAGTGATTAGGGGATGCATACCTAAATCTGCAATTTGGCTTTGAAATGTGTCAAAAATAAGATGAATTGATGAGAAGATGGATAGATATGTGACAAAGCAAGTATAGTATTATGTTGGCAGAATCTAGTGTTCACTATAAAAATCTTTCCACTTCAACATGTTTTGAAATTTTCATAATAAAATGTTGGAAGAGTTATTTTAGCAGAGACTGATTCAAGTCAAAGGAAGAAGGAGAGGGAGAGCTCAACCTCACAGCTGCCAGAAGCCTGTTCTCTGGACAGATCAGATGCTGAAAGCGAAGACCCCGGATGGAAGCGCATGGAAGCGCAGGGGTGAGGGCTGGCGGGGTGGAGAGGGGGAGGTTGTGAATATGTCAGTACAAAGTTTTCCTTTCTTGCTCAATCAGATATTCAGCAGACCAAATAAAATCCAATCGCTGAATACTCTGTACTAGACCAGGTGACTTCCCCATAGCTTGGAAACTTAGAGCTAGCAGACAGTCCATGTGCAACTAAAATAAATAAATTACCCAGCAGGTCAGTGGGCCTTTCCGGTGGTGAGCAGTAAGTGGCCTACACATGCAGAGCAGAGGGGGGTAGGGGCATCTCCCTCCTTGGTGTGGTACATGACAGGCAATGCCACTGTGAAAATAAACAAACGCATCCGTGGGGCTACCCAGCCTGTTTGGCTAGTGCCTGGCCTAAGCCCCCTGCCCTCTGATCCCACGATATTTGTGGAGCCTGTGTTGCTGTCTAGCAACAGGGTCTATTTTTCTATCCCATGGTGCAAGTGGATGCAGCTGTCTGTGGCTGATTTATAGGAGGAAGTCACCAGTAGGAGACCCAGGAGGCTCTCGCAGCCCAATTGGCGCATTTCCACCTCCCAGTGCATGGCAGCCATGGGAATTCCGGGTGAGGGTGGAGGTGGAGGTGGAGTTTTCAGAAAGCTGGGTGGTGCTCGGTGCCATATCCTCCTGGGGAGATGGCACTCTAAGAAGCCCCAGAAGGTGATTTTCTCTGCAGCTGATTGGATGTAGGTCCTGTTGGCCACACAGTTGTCATTTCTAAGCATTTTCAAGGGAGGGTGTAAGGCTGAGACTTGGGATAAAAGTGGAAATGTTTTTCCTTCGCTTATTAAAGTAATAATCTTATATGTTACTGTAACATATTGGGATCAGCCCTGGCTTTAAATATACACCGAATACTGTATACACAGTGCCTGTGTCTTCTTAAGAGAGGTGACCACATAGAAAGCACGTTCCCGTACACCATTCGATGCAATGCTGGCCAGAAGCCTGTAGAATAGGTAGTAGAAGCTCCTGTGTACTGATGGAGAAACTACACCCAGACACATTAAGTGATTTTCTTAGAGACGCACAGAAAGTGGAAGAACTTTCTGCCTCTGACTCCAAGTCTGCAGTGCCAAGAGAGAGATTACCCACCATTCAGTCTGGGAGCCACTCACCACTCTTCACCTCCCCTGTTTATTCTGTATCCATGTTAGAAGCAACTACAGCAAATCCTTATTATTAATATCACAAGCTCAGTGAGGTTTCTCTCTCAGGCAGAGCTTAGAGAGCCAGAAACCCTAACAGCAGTGATGTGGCAGGCTTTAGAGAAATACATGCAAAACCAAGGTCCTAGTCCCTTGGTCTGTGTGGTATAATTATTTTCTCAAAAGTATCTTGGTTCATCAGCATCTTCAGAAAACCAGAATGTATGCACACGCACACACACCCACACACACAGAGAGACACATACACACCAGGGTAACTCCAGACACAGTCAAGTATCCCCCATCTGGCGTGTCTTCCATGCAGCGAATCGTCACTCCACAACTTTCAGAAAGCTTTAGGTAGCTCCTCACTTTCCAAAATACCCAAAGGATACACAGAAGAGACCCACCAAACTTTCTACCACACACCACTCCCAAACCCCAGCAATCTCTTTGACATCCTTCATGAACTACACAGCCTGTCTGAAACACAAAGTAAGGCAGCCACGACTCCCGGGAGAGATGAAAAGAACATGACTTTTGTACCTCCATTTCTTTTTCAGCAATGTTCTGATCACTGATTGAAAATAAAGATACTGATAACATTCCAGGCCGTCACTAGGCAGGAAGCTAGCCCGAATTGTGGGTGAGTTGCAATTTTGCCCCCGCCCAAACCCCCCAATCCCTCCTGAATCCCCACCACCACACCATTGTCACTCAAATCCCAAGGCAAATCCAAGGCCAGCCCTGTCTAGGTCATGATCCTCAAGGGGTTAAGTCGCTCTCCAGAGCTTCCTTGGATACCAAACAAGGAAATTATATATGTTTTAGTTTCTAATCCTCTGATATATGATTTATAACCTATGCATATAATTTAATCTAATCACCATCCTACAAGGCAGATATGACCATTTTACAGATAAAGAAACTGAGGCCAGAGAAGTGAAGTGATGTATCTGGTAGCTGTTGGTACCAAGATTCAAACCTGAGACTGTCTCTTTCCTAAACAAATGTGGTGCAATGCTGCCATGCCTGGGGCTTGTCACTGTCATGTTTTACTTCTTTCTAGAGATTTCCTTTCCCCCTCAGCTACATCTGACTGTTCTGTGGAGAATGTGGGAGGAGCTAAAGGACAGGCAGGTGATAAACTTGTCTCTGCAACAATAGCAGATAGGGGGAGACTGCTTGGCTCTAGGAGATGAGAGAAGGAAGAATCTGTGAGTTAGCACAGACCTCAAGTGTGACGGCCTGGGACAGGGTATTGCATCTCTTCACAAACACCACAGAGCAGTAAATCCCTGCCTACCAAAAAAGAACACTAGCAACATGCTGCCAGCCCATAAGCTTCGTCTGGCCCACAGATGTATTTTCTTGAGTATTTTAATTAAATTAAATTCCAACATTTAAACATGAGATTTCACATTAAAATTCCAATTTCTGGCTTCTCTGGCAAAATCAGAAGATTTGGCAAATAGGGCTCACATTCCCAGATGGCCATATCCAACTGAAATGACAGTAGTGGCTGCCATTCCGTGCCCACATTCTCTGGTTTGCCAGAGTAACCACCATTCCCTTGTATATCCCAGACACTCAGCCCGCTTCACTCCTCTATTGGTCCCAAGTGCTTCTGAATATACCAAGAAGCATATATTCATTCAGTAAGCATTTGAGTCCCCAGCAAGGTACAAGCTGCTACAAGGGATACAAGAGACACAAGAAGTATGATGTGACTCCTGCTTCCCAAAGAGTGTGGTCCAGTGAGAGGGATAAGTGAGTGAATATGCCCACGAGAACGTCAGCTCTGCAGGGGCAGGGACCATGCCTGTTTGTTCACAGTTGTTCCCAGCCCCTAGATAGTACCTGGCATATAGGTGCCTACTATGTGTTGCTGGAAGAAGGGAGAGAGGAAGGGAGGGAAGGAGGGAAGGGAGGGAGGGAAGGAACAAGACAGGGAAGGAGGGAAGGAGATGAGGGAGGAGGGAGTTTTGGTCCCTTTTAGGACATTAGGCAAGAAATGAGAGGGAGTCTGGCATGCAGGGCAGCCAGTGATTAAGGCCACAGAAAGGAAATGACACCAAGTGCTTTAGGAATATAGACCAAGAATTATTTCTATGTGGGGTAACCACATAGAAATCTAAATAGGCTGTAAACTCAGGCAAGTTTGAAGTGTTAGTCTTGTGCGTAAAACCAATGAAAGACCAAGGAGGAGGGGTTTCCAGAGGAGGAAGGGTTTGCTGGGTATTTAGAAACATTCCTAATCTACACACACTTTCCCTTCTTTACTAATCTGGATTGACTTGTTGAAATTGCTTCAACCCAGAAGAGGAGTCCCAGGTCTTAAACCTCACGCACTGCACAGACTTGCTGCCCGTGTCACAGCAGACCCTGGCCAGAGGGAGCTGGGGACCAGACCTCAGGCTGTCGTTCCAGCGACGGGGCCTATGGGTCACAGGGACAGCCAGGCCAGGAGCTACCATCGTGGCAGCCTGTGCAAAGAAGTCCACCCTGGTACCACGACACAGGAGATGGGGGACTGCCTTTATTTCAAGGTGTGGCTGTGCAGAAGCTGCCAATTTAGTACAGGGTAGTACACTGATCTCAGACTTCTGATCTGCCCAGCGGGCCATTATCCTGCCTCAACCTGTGCCATTCAGTGACTGACCTGGTCCTCTAGCTGTCCCCTCCCTCCACCTGACCTGGCTGCAGCTTTCTCTCCCAGGGCCTCACTCTCTCTCCCAATGCAGGAGAGCATCAGTCTGTCGAATCTCTAAGATCCTGATTCAACTCCAGCAACACACTGGGCTTTCCTGAGGCCTCCTGGTAAGATGACACCACTTATCTCCATTAACCTCTGACCCAGCTAAGATGAAACAGCTCCCATCTGAGAGCCTCAGTGCTCTCGTCCCTGAACTAAAGCTAAATAAAGTGTGGGGGTGGGGCACAGGGACCTGGAGGGCCCCAGACTCACTGCCCCCAGCCCCAGGGAGGGGCTGCCTCCTCCCTTCTGGCCATATCCCCGAGCCTGTGAATAGATGACGCCTGGGGAACCCCTCCAGGTGGCCTCTGGGTTAAGAACTACATCTGGAGGAAGCAGTGCCCCCTAGGAAGATGGAAGGGCCATAAACCCTCAAAGACTGTCCATTTGATTTATGTGATAATAATGGGAATGTTAATCTCCAAAGGCAAAGCCATTCACTCAAAATTCCAACCTCCTGGGTCCCCACACCTGACTTAATGAGAACAGCCACCCCTGGTGGAGGCTCGGATGGGCCAGGTATTGTACATGCAGCATCTCTTTTACTCCTCACCACCAGCCAGGGAGCTGGGTCGTGTTAGGATGCTCATTTTACAGATGAGGAAACAGAGGCTCAGAGAGCTCAACTGACTTGCCCAAAGTCACAGATAACTGTTAATGCGATGTTCACTAGTGTGAATGGCCCAACTGGGAGTGTAGCCCACATTTGTCTAACTCCAAAGCCTGTGCTTTTTAAACCCTAGTCCACACTCCCTCAACGATCACACTAGGAGATGCCTACTTGGGGAAAAAAAATCCAGTTCAACCAGAGACTACAAATGATGCTGCTCTTGGGCTCTTTTATTCAAATATTAATTTACAGGGCAGCAGAATAGTAAATGCTGTGTTATCTGTCCTCTGAGAACTATAACTCACTCAAGTTAATATTAGGTGCCTACTGTGTGCCAGACCATATTAGTCAATGTAATACCAACTATCAATACTACAGGGGGCATCACTAAATATTAAACAGATGGGAGTATATTTGTATCTTTTTCTAGAATGTATGAATCTTAATTCCCATAAGCAATAACTCTCTTTAAAGATGGTAAGCAGTAATAATATGAGTTAAAATTAGTTCAAATAAAAAGAAACTCAGAGTCTTTTTTAAAATGGTCTTCTGATCGGTGTAGTTAGCCAATGGACTCAAAATGAAATTAAGCAGCCAATTCCAGGTGGCAGGCCAGAAATATGAGCCCATAAGGGAGGTCTTTGTAAAAGAGGGTAATTTAGATAGACATTGTGAGGGGTCTGTGAAGAGCCCCTCAGGAGCAGACTGTCTCATTTGTTTTGGATTCCTAATGCCTGATACATAATATATGCTGAATGAATGAGTGAGGAATAAGTGATGATTTACAGCCTTTTCCATGCTGAAGCGTCTCCTGGGACAGGCCACAGTTGGGAGCATGAGCCCGAGGTGGGATGGGGATGGGGCGAGGGGGCTTGTATCAACTACACAGCATATAAAAATCATAAATGCATTTATAAAGGAAAACAAATAACCTTTACGGACTTTCTTTTTAGCTGCTTAGGTACACTGATACATGTTCGCTCATTTAACATAACAAGCCCGTGAAATCTGTATTACTGTGTCCATTTTATAGATGAGGAAATTGGGGCTTATGGAGTTTAACTGACTTGCCCAAAGTCATAGAGCAAGAAAATACTGAAGCCGCAATCCAGACACAGATGTGGGCCCCTTGGCACACTCCCTTTACTAAACAACACCCTGAAGGAGTGCATGTTTCCGTCTGAGAAGGATGCTACAGCGCACTGCAGGCAGGAAGGGGTAGGAAGCTAGATGGCAAACAACGTTGCAAAGAAACAGAACGATAACCTCGAAATGAAAGTCAAGACACTGTCTAAACTGGAAGTTCCTAACCTTTTTGTTCTGAACACTTCAAGCCAGCTGGGCACATGCCTGTCCTGCAGCCTGCCTATAAGCCCATAATACATGGGAAAGCAGAGACTAAGGGCTCAGTTAACGTCCTCACTCTCAGATTCTTGTCCAGAAAACCAGCAAATTAATCCCCTCATTGTTCTTTACATTAGCACCTCCATCAGAGACTACAGAGAAGTAAATGTAAAAATAAATTCAAAGCCTGGCATTATTGTTGTTTGTAACCAATTATAGGGATGGGGGGTTGGGGTTTTTTTTTAAAGAGATAAATAGTATTAGGAGAGTATGGATGAGGAATAAAGTTGAAAGTACATTGTTCACAAAGATGCTTGCAATTTTATTCACATTTAAATTAACTACACTATCCTTAAACTCCTTATTCTAGCTAATCTACATTGGCTATAAAATCAGGCAAGTTTGAACTGTCTTGTTCATAAAACCAATGAAAATATTTTATTGTGTGCACTTTATTGCCTGATGCCTAATCCACTGACTGCACAATTTGTTTGCAAAAATCTCCAAGGTCCAAAGGCCAGTGGAGGTTTAATTTGGCCTAACATTGAGCTTTCCAGATAACTAAATTCTTCTGAGATGGGGTAAGATGAAGGGAGTGGGGGGAGGTAGAGAGGTAGAGTTCCCTGAAAACCCTTCTATGTGCATAACCTTTTCCCCGGCCTGGTGTGCTTTCTGAACAATTTCCCACACATACCAGGTGGAATGAGGGCTGGTCTGAATAAGGAAACACAGGCCTGTGACTCCTCACTGAGAGTCAGTTCCTCCACCTTCTGCTCTCTTTGCTTCCCCTGTTGTGAACATATGTGCTGGACCAAAAATTGAGACACATGGTCTGGCCACAAAAGAATGAAATTAAGACTGTTCCAGAAGATCTAGGACATATGTTCTCCAGAGCTATAGCAACCCGGGACTGTGTACACAGTAGGTGCTTAATGAATGCCTGCATTGAAAATCACACTTGTGCTCCATATGGTATCTTCAATTTTCTTCAGAAAAATTATCCACAGCTAGATTTTTTTCTAAATCCTAAATTCTCTCAGGCCCCAGGACTATGCCAATTTGTTATATATACCTTTGTCTGGTCCCTTTAATTTAAGTATCACTGTTTTCTTTAAGATTAAAATTAAATTTAAAACCAAAACCTGAGGGCTCCCACTTAAACCCTGGGAACTTTAAAATATGGGTAAAGATTTAATATATGCCTTTCCACTTGAAAAATAAATAAGTAGTTTGATAAGTAAAGCGCTATTCCAAACATATCACAACAGTAGAATGCTCCCAATGAAGTATTAACTGTTGGTTTGTTTAGATAAGACATCCATCTAGTCAAAATCAAGCTGCAATTACAGGACTTCAAAGCAAATAATTTGGCTCAGCGATGTTGGTTCTAATCTCACATCAAAAGCAGCTGTATCGTAGTCGGTTTATGAAAAGAAAACAATTCTTTTCAACCAATATGAAGCATGGGAAAACAACGATAATATTTCTTGAAAACTTCAGAGAAATAAATAGTGTCACAGTGTGAAACACACACAGCATTTCAGAATTTTTTTTAAATGTAAGCTGCCTAGAGACATTAGGCTTCATGAAACAAGAACAGGTGTAAAACCCAAAGGGGAACATCCATTTTCATTATAGAACTAATAGAAATGCATATTAATGAGAGAAACTGTCAAAGCCAAGATCTGTTCTGGACACTCGGGGATGGGGATACGGGAGAGAAACAGAAAGTGAAGAAGGGGGAAATCCTAAAATTAATCTCATCCATCCCATTCTCTGGAGTGTAAAGTAGAACATTGCTTCTCAAACATGAATGGGAATCCTGTTAAATGCAGATTCTGGTTCGGTACGTCTGGGGTGGGGCCTGAGTTTCTGCATTTTTAACAAGCTTCCTGATAATACTGATGCTGCCTGGTCTGTGGACCACACTTTGAACAGCAAGGAAGTAGAACTTTTGACCTCTGAATCCCTCCCATACATCCATCACTCTGTGCCAAAAGCCAGCAGCCCCACTAGATGGAAACAGGCCACAGTCTGCAGCCCCCAGGGGGGTGAGGGAGTTTTCATGTGCTAAATGACCCCCCAGAGCCAACACAACAATACATAGCAAAACAAAACCAGAATTTCAATTGCAGAGATCAGCTCATTAGGACTTACCATTAGAGAGATCTAGATAAAAGGCCACTGAAGGTGATAAAGAGAGTGTTGGGGCTTTTACCTTTTAATTTTGATTTCCCTGGAAAGTCGAGTGAAGAGAGCCACGGAGGAGGGCAGTCGAACCAGTTGGTGGCCAAAGTCATTATCAGCTCTGACTTTGAGAGTGAGAGATTGAAAAATCAATGTGAGTTTGCACAACAAATGACTGGCCTGGAGATAGGTTCAGCATATTTAGTGAAGATTTGGGAATGAAGTGAGAAATGGTAAGAGTTATCCCAGAACTAAAGGTGGCATTTTAACATACTGGTACTAACATTCTTCCACGCAGCCTCCTCATCTGTACAGTGGAAAAAAGGACAACACATCCTTCCACAGATGATTGTGAGAATTAAAATGAGTTATATTAAACTGGTAGAAAGAGATCCTAACCCACAGCAAGCACTGCATAAGTTAGTATTATTATTGGGCTTACATTACATCAATATGGGATATCCAGGTATCTAGTTCCAACACAAAAGGGTCATCAGCTATTAAAATGTTATGTGGCATCACTAGGAAAGTCATCCATTGAAAACAGTGAATTAATTTGAAACTGGCGACAATCACTCAGTAGGTAGATACTACTTTTCAGGAGTAGCTGTCTGTTTAAAAAAAACTATTAATTCCTAATTTTTCACTTAACACAAAAATAATAAAATGAAAAAAATCATCTGAAAAAAACATACTAGACCTTGATAACTATAAGAAGAAATGAATGATTTTTTTCAACCTCCAGCTTAGAGACTATTTCCCTTACTCTAAGAATAATAAACAAAAACAGCAATCAATAGATAAATATTTTGTTGCTGTGATTTTTAAAAAGGCAACTAAAAAATCAATATTTTCTTAACAATCCCCTAGCTAAAGGCCACAATAGCCAATACTTGGAGTCAAGAAAGAGCATGGCTTTGTTACGGGGAGGTAACGTTCCATTTTTCAAGAGAGCAACTGTATGTTAATTAAGGAAAATGTTGGCATCACTCACTTATAGGACGTTCTCACAGGCATTTGCCTTAGTCATTATACTGGGCTCCAAAATTTTAGGAGAGTCATTAATAAAAATATGCCTGCTTGCCCCAAGGAGAACTCATTTCCAGTGCAAAGTGAGGTCTGGAAAGTGAATATAGAAGAGCACTGGGCTGGGACTGGGAAGCTGGGGAGATCCCAGTCAGGGCAGCAGTTTTATCTGGTTTGATCACCACTGTGGCTGCAGCACCCAGGACAGTGCATGAATGAATGAGCCTAGCCATGTGCATCTGACCACTGGGCTTCACTTCTCTCATTGGCCAAATAGGGTGCTAGACATGACCATGATCCTTCTCCATCAACATTCATTAACATCCTTCCACCATTAAGATTCTAGGACTTCATGAGTGCCATTCTGTGTAGAAGAAACTTTACTGGATGTATCTTCATGAAGCCTAAATAATTATTAGATTATTCCAGAGATTGGCTTCCTGTCCATGATACAGGCAAGATAAACAGTACTAGTCCCTATTATAACCACCCTCCAATAAACAAGAGATACTTAGGTCCATTTTTAGGCTGGACAAGTGGGAGCCTCCTGCTTCCTGTGCATTC
This sequence comes from Lemur catta, assembly GCF_020740605.2. Classification (NCBI taxonomy): domain Eukaryota; kingdom Metazoa; phylum Chordata; class Mammalia; order Primates; family Lemuridae; genus Lemur; species Lemur catta. Next base: position 38,072,548 of record NC_059128.1, read on the forward strand.
TATGTTAAGTTGTGCTTGAATCTATGAAATGCTTGGCTGACATCTCATAACCTTGAGCATCTTTTTCCTCCAGGCCAAAGAGATGATCCCAAGTGAGAGGCCAAATCAAGGACATTCCCAATGGCTGCTCCTCTGCTGGGCAGTCAAGGCAGAACCACACGGCTTTGTCCATCTCAAATAGTTACAGAGTCTCTCCATAGACACACTGCTTCTGCATCACTTCCCTGGAAGTCATCCCCAACCACTCGGACTAGTCACATCCCCGCCCCATGAACACTCAATTCCTGTACTCCTCTCTTCACAGCACTCATCCCAAGAGGAATTCCACATTTTTGTAAATATTTGATTACATGAGAGTCTAGCTCCATGGCCCAGGGTCCGTGGTTGCTACTGCTTACCATCGTCTTCCCAGCATTTATCCCTGTGTCTGGCACATACTAGACACCAAATGAATGGACAAAGGAGTAAAGTGATCAGCTTCACTAGAAAAGAAAATAGGAAATTCTTGGAAGATCCAAAGATTCCCCCTAATTTTGTTTAATAAACCCTGTGGACTTTGTACAGAACACTAATACAAGATGAGCAGTTTCTAAATAGGTTGATATCCTCACGTCACCAAGTTAAAATATGATCCCATATGCTGTACGCCACACACAGATGTGTAGCCCACCTTGTGGCATGGAATAAGGAAAAATATGTGTTCCAGATCCTTTCAGACCTGGGTTCAAATCTCGATTCTTCCATAGATCAGCTCTGCAAAATTACTGAATCTCTCTAAGCCTCAGTCTTCTCATCTGATAAATAGGGGATAAGGAAAGACAAAATGGGAATACATATAGGGTTGTATATGGGTTGTTGGAAAGACGAAATGAGAATACATACAGAGGCTTAGCCAAGTACAGGACAGATGGTAAGTGTTCATAGAGCGTTGACTCTCCTCAAATATTATTCATCATGTCCCCAAATAGGGTATGGCATCCATGCAGCCAGCAGGAAATACTTGAAAATAAGGATTCTCCAGCATTTTTAATCCTATGACCACTTCTACACCACTAGCTCGTCACATCTGGCCCTTACTGTTTTGGTTTTGATAATCCTGCAATTAAGCAAGGAGCATCTTGGATAAAATATCATAAATAAATTATTAGCTTACACCAGAAAGAAAAACCTAGAAGACTAGCCAGGGCCACCGGAGTACCCTAGTCCTTGATCACCAAGACTAGAGAAGAGAAAGGTGATCTGATCCAGAGGTCACAAGGGCATTTACCTTTACTTTGACTTTCTCAGCAGGCCTGAGGGCCCCCACAGATACTGTCCTCCCGATAACAAACCTCCCAGCGTTCATTTGCCTTGTTTCTGGGACAATGTGACAGCTGAAAGCAGATCCAGTCTCTAGAACACAAGGAGTTTGAGGGTGGCAAGATTAGTAAACTTCAAAAGCTTAGGAGGACTTGATAAGCCAAGGGTAGGGGTGGGAATATTTATTTAAAAGCTTAAAGTCCCTGAAATATTTCATTCTGGGCCCCCTCATTCCCCCACCTTCCTTCCCCTTGACCTTTCTGTGACCCTTTCAGCTCTTGAAGCTTCTTGCCTTGGGTCAGCCTCATTCCCAACCGTAAGACCAATTTTTGCCAAGTTAAGGTTCCAGAGACACATCCCTCTCCTCGGGGGCTCTTGAGGGTTTAAAAAAAAGGAGATCAACGTTTACATTGGTAGAATACACTCAGCTGTGGGGAGGGTTTAATCTTTTTTACAACTGTCCCTGCAGCTGTGCTGTCTCTGCCTTACCCCCCACCCCCAGGCCCTCGGCCTTCCTGGAAATAGCTCTCCCCAAAGAGCACTGGGACACATGATCCCAGCCTCGCTAAATATAGTTCAACTAAAATCACGGCTGTCCCATAACTAGATGGGATAACTGCAGTGGGTTTCTTGGGTCCCGGAAAGGACCTCATGGAGATAAAGCCACACTGCTCTGGGAGGGCTGGGGAGCGTATGCAGAGTGAGCCGGCAGGGCAGGGAGAAGAGGGAGGGTCTGGGTGGGGGGCGCCTAGGGAGGGGAAATAAGTCTTTCTGACCTTCCTCCCTGAAATTACCAAACTAACTTCCTACAGCCTTTTCTTCTTCTCCTTTTAATTGGTTTTCAAGAATATGTGGCAAATAGAGGATGAATCAGCCCCAAATTCCTGGGCAACAATTCAGGTCTGTCCCTCGTCACAAGCTGGATGAAGAAAACACAAGAATGAAGGAGGGGGCGAGGATTTGTTTAAGGGAAAAAATATATATTCCTTAAAAATACAACCCTAGAGTCTCTCAGAGGTCTGCTTTAAATATGCTTTAGGGAAAAAAAATGAAACCTGACATTGCAAAAACAAATTTCTTACACCAAGCTTAGAGGTGGCCTCGCAACATCCAGAATAGAATTCTACCTTAATACCATGCAAAATGCTACACGGGCACCTTTATGTTCTGTGCTGTGACCTGCATTTTCTTGTTATAATAGCAAGCTATGGTTTACTGCCTAACTCTTAAAAAGTCACAAAATGCAATGATTGAGAGAAGATTAAAATATAATATGAAGATAGTGAAACAGGTGAGCAACAAATAAAAAATGAATAAATAAGTAGTGGCACATTCCTACAATGTAAATTACAGCAGTTAAAAAATTATGGACTACATGTCTCAACGTGGATAAATCTCCAAAATGAAAAGTCGAACCAAATAAACAAGGTATGGGAATCATACAGTCTGGGGCTATTTATATAAAGTTTAAAAACATGCAAAACTTGACTATATACTATTCATGGACAAGTACAGATGTTTATAGATATATAAGTATAAAATACATGAGAAATTATAAATGCCAAATTCAGAGTGGTGGTTTCCTTAGGGGAAGAAGAAGGGGAAAGAATATTCAGAGAACATAGATTTAAAAAAAAAAGTCAAAAAAACTTTTTTTTCTTTAAAAAGTAATGTGAAACAGAAGTGGCAAAAAGAAAAAAACAGATTTAAGAAGCTGCAGTGAGTACACAGTGTTCATTACTTTTGTTTAATGCTTTCTGCATGCTTGAAATGTTTCTTCATAAAAATGTTAAGAACCTCAGACAAGTCTTCAGGTGAAAGTCAGTATCCAACTTCAGACACCTACTGAATTCATTCATAGAGCTCTCCCAACTTCCTCAAATACCTGGACTCCAAAAGATGCTATCTCTGCCTGGTGCTGTCCTAACCAGCTTTTGGTGAGGACTGTCAGGCCCAGAGGATTCCCTTTTTAAGGCTCCTGGGAAATCATTCCAGCCAGAAGATTCAGAAAAAAGTAAGCATTGGGTATCTAAAAGCTTCTGTTAGGCACTCTTAGGAGGAAATGGAATTTAACAAGACTCTTTCAGACTAAACATTGCCAATTTCATTACTGAGAGCGATGACAAATGGCTCTCACCCCAACTCTGACTCTAGTGAGCTACATAGTCTCGGGCAAGGTCATTCACCTCTTAATTACCTCATCTGGGATGGTCTGGGTTTGAAGAGTCTATGGTTCTAAAATCAGGATTAAGAAGATGGGGGCAGATGTGGATGGGCACCAAACACCACCTCTCAACCATCATGTATTCTAGGGGTACAGGCAGCCCTATATCCAGACCCAGCCCCCAAACACACCTCCTGTTTCCCTCTTCAGGATTCTAGAGCTCAAATTCCCAAATTTAGACACTCCTTCAAATTAAATGCCACATTAAAATGCAAATGATATGTGGGACCATAATCTCTTTTAATTCACACACAACCACTTGTAACATAGATAAGAAAACTGAGGCTTACAAAGCTTAAGTGATTGGCTCAAGATAACACAGTTCTTAAGTGGGAAACCCAGGCTTTGAGGCCATGTCTTCAAAATTTCCAGCTTCGACTAATTTAATTGCCTTGAATTAGGCTTAACAGGGGATAGAATCCAAAAAGAAAGCAAGAGTAAGAGAGTAGGGAGGAAGGTCAAAGAAAGGATGGGTTTGGAGCTGGGTCTGCAGGCACAGGAAGATGAAAAGAGTGAAAGAGACTGTGAAATACCCCTTTGTCTTACTTTGTCATGTTACATAAAGCTAGTTCCCTTCACAACCTTATGGATTTTAATATTGCAAAGATTGAGGTAGGGCTGAAAACAAGCTACCAAGGCGTGCCAGACAGTTATTACGTACAAACTATTTTCCTCTCTACACCTTCCTACCGAGGTCAAGCTGAAACATCAACCACTGGAGCCAAGAGAAATGATTTGTGTAAATCAACATGTACAGTCCTTGGCACCATAAGAAATCAGCAAATGACAGTAATGATGAAAATGATGATGACAATGATGATGAAGACTGAATCAAGAACTGTCCAAGGTCACTTGAAAACATCTTGTAAAAAACCATCTCATGCAACCTGACAGGTGCACCCCTGGGCTTTCATTATTCATGATCTTTTCAACGCTTAAAATTGTTTTAACATGATCCGATATCTTTGTCCAAAATGCAAGGTTTATTCAAAAGGGTTTGATCAGCAAACATCCCTGTCTCTTTTCTAAGGGGATTTCTGGAGGTACCTATGGACAGAGCAAGTAAGCAGAAGGCCCTTCTCCAAGTTTCACTGCACTGGTTTATTAGCTTATCTTCAAGTAGAAAGCAGAAAAAAAATGGATTAGCATGTATAGTACTTTCACGTATTATGCAAATAAAATGGACACTTTAAATAGGAACATAGAATTCATATAGTCCTTCTATCTGTTGTTAGGAAACTCGATTTGTTATATTGTTAATGCCTTAATAGAATGCATTTTCTTTCACATCCCTGAGATTGTTCCTTATAAAAGTAGTTGCCTCACAAAATATCACAAATAACAGTGTTTTCCCAATTGTTTTATTTTGAACTACAAAGTACCTACAGCAGGGAAGGAATACAAGCCTAGAACAATCTCAATCTATGCTTGTTTGGAATCTTTATAGATGTCAGTATGGAATAGGTAAAAAAGGGAACAAAAGAAGTTTAACCTGGATTTAGTTATTTGTTCCTAAAGGTTAAAATTGATATTTTCAACTATTGAATATAGTTAAAAATAAAGCAATAAGCCTTTAAAAATAACTTTTAAAAGCAGTATAGTAAGTGGTTTCATTTTAGAGATCACAAATACACACCTACATGACAATGAGAAACCAACTACCTGATGTTAGCCAGATAAGCACCTGTGGCTTGGCACAGCAGTTCTTGCGATCACATTAAACGGGGATTCAGAAGTGCTGTTTCTCAAACAACTAAGAAGTGAGAATGATGAACCTAGAAAGCTGTGTTAGAAAATAGACTCAAATGGAAGTCAGGAAAAAATATATATACATGTAAAATCTTCAAATAAAATTGTCTCAGGAAACTAGGTGTGGAAAAGTAATATTCCTATTTTAACATATTCTTTTAGGTGTGTTGTTTTAAATATAGATGAGTACCTGTATGGATAAATTAAATTAGTTGACATTTGACTGTCTCATTTGTATTCCTAAAATGTGGCTAAATACTATAGACAAAACTCTAACCCTAACCACTTTGAGTAATATGGAAAACAATAGGAACATACAGAAACCTGGAAGCATTAATTTTTAATGAAACAGGAGCTCATTAAGATGAAATGCAATATAGTAGCCTCCATAACTATATGAGCCAATTGCTCATAATAAATCCCTTTCTATATATATAAAAAAGATGAAATGCAATAAAGGCAAGGAAAACATATTAGCACTTTTCAACATATGCTCCGAGTAGGAAAAGTGAACCAAGAAGTTTACCTAGAAAAGAAAAAGTTGAAGAAAGGATGGGGAAGGTTAATTCACTCAGTGAAAGAGATTGAGGTTTGGGGAAGGAATAAAAAATCATCTAAAAAATAATTCCAAATGGTTTGGAGTCTGGGACCCTAGGCATTAAGCAACTAATGTGGCCATGGAAATCAGTCTTGACTTGAACTCACAAGTTATTAATATTTCTGATATGTGTCCAAAAATATGTATTTTCCTCCAGGATGAGGGAATCCATATCAGAATGAAATAGGTAAGAAAATGCGTTAGGTCATGAAGTTCTCTCACCAGGAGAAGTCTGCATGTGACATGGTGAGGCTTTGGCACTTGCCCCAGGAATTCTCACACTATGGAAAAGTAGATTTGCTCATTGTAAGTGTCTGGCTGGTGAATGACATGCTAATGTGTGCAGCTTTGTTCTTATTCTTTGGGAAAACAGACAGCAAAGAATAGAAAATTGACCAATGAGACTCTGACTTAGGCTACATGTAAGGAAAATGTGATCCAAAACCTACTCTGGCAAGAATATCCTCATCCTTTCCTTCTGGGCTAGTCAAACCACAAAAGTTGCAATGCTGCCTTAATAAATGGAATGTATCTGCTTCTTCAACCATGTTCTATGCACCCTGAGGTCAGCTCCAGCCCCTTTTTGAAAACTGTACTACCAATTCCTATTCAAGCATTAAAAAGCTTTGGGATTTGAGGGGGGGATGTTTCTTTGCTCTGGTTTTTTCATTTGGGGTCAATATTTTTTACTGCTTGATAAAAAGATAGGTAGAGATGGTAAACCCAAGTCAGATGAATAAAAAGTTTTAAATCATATTTACTTTATTATTATTTTATGTCTTATTTACTCATCATGGCTTAATAGTTTGATATTTCCTTCATAGTTCAATCTGACTCAAATCTTCATCCCAGCTCACATCTTGACATAAAAATAAAAAATTGAAAGCATGATCTTAGAAGTCAGGTAAATCTCCGTTCAAATCCACACTTTTCTACTTAGCTATATGATCTTTGGCAAGTTAATTAACCTCTCTGAGGGTAATAGTATCTACATCACATGGTTATTAAGATAAAAATGGGGGACAAAGCATTTAGCCCAATGCCTGTAAATGCACACAGTAAATAGTCAGTAAATGATGTTTATAAATATCCTTCCTATTTTTCCATAATCATTGGATTGGCAAAAATTTTAAAGTTTAACAATAGTAATTGTTAACAAGGATGTGTAGCAACAATAACTCCAATATTTTTCTGCAGGGAATATGTGGCACTTGACCAATAGAATGTGACAGAAATTATGTTATGTAAGTTTCTAGGTCCAGGCCTTAAGAGACTGATAACTTCTACTGCCAGACTCTTGTGACATTTGTTCTTGGAATCTTGAGCCATCACACAGGAAGCCACCATTATTTGAGAATTCTAAGCTATGTGGACAGGCCCTGGAGGATGAGACGCCATGTGGAGAGAGAGACCAAAGAGCACCAAGATGTAGACATATGAGTGATGGAGCCATCTTAGAAGTGTACCCTGCACCTCAGCAGCCTCAGCTTATATCATACCTCTTAGAGACAAACTGCTCAGCCAAGATCTTCTCATATTTGTGACCCACAATATCATGAGCAAAATTAAAAATTGTTATTTTAAGCTACTCAACTTGGGATAGTTTATTGTGCAGCATTAAATAACTGGAACAGAATGAAATGGAGAGATACAGTCACTTTGGAAAACCATTTGGCATCATTTTGTAAAGCTGAAGATACATATACCTACGACCCAATGATTCCACTTCTACAGAATCACTTGCATATATATGTGCACTATGAAATAGGGATAAGAATGCTGGTAACAAAAGTTCATAAAAGGAAGGGAAAAAAAGAAATAACTCAAATGGTCATCAAGAGTAGAACAGATAAATATGTATGGTATATGCACACATGAAAGACTCCAGAGCAGTAAAAATTAATGAGCTATAGCTGCACACAACCACATGTATGACAAAACATAACAGTGATAAAAACATAATCTTGAGAGTATAAGGCACATGATGGAAGGAAATACAGAATACTAATCCATTCATATAGAGGTCAAGGAAAACAAAGTAAATAATACCTTGTATACCTATGTATATGTATATAATAAAAAATTTTAAACAAAGAAAGAATAACACAAAATTCAGAATAGTGGTTAGTTCTTGGGGAGGGCAATGTATGTGGTCAGGGAGGGCTATCCAGGAGTTTCAAAGATATTAGTCATGTTCTGTTTCATAAGATAGTTGTGGGGTGGGGGAGAAGGATGACATTATTATTCTTTAAACCAGGGTTAGAAAACTTTTTCTGTAAAGGACAAGATAGTAAATAGTTTAGGTTTTATGGATCACATACAATCTCCCTCATGTCTTCTTCTTTAGGTTGTTTTCACAACCCTTTAAAAATGTAAAAGCCATTCTGAGCACATGGACCATATAAAGAGGCATGGGCCACAGGCCATAGTTTTCCACCCCCTGCTTTAAACTGTTTATATATGTTGTACACAATATATTTCTCCCCTGCCTAAAAAATGAAATAAAAAGAAAAATGAAACAGAAAGTTTACAGAGAAAATATACATATTCTTCCTAACCCAAATCAAGAACCCATGCATTAAGCCCCCTGCCTCTGGGCAACCCTTCTGCACCGCTTCAGCTTAAAAGAAGAAACTTCACTTTCTCTGTTTCTAAAGGGAAAGGGTAATGAAATGCTCCAATATTCTTGTCCACGCTGGACTTTAAACAGATTCTAAATGCCAAAGTCAACACAGTAGTGGTAGTTGAAACTATTGCTTGGGCAGGAAAAATCACAGGTAAAAGCCATAGACAAACGTCCAATTTGGCAAAATGATAATGCTCATTGAATGACATCATTCAAGGAGTATCCGCTCTCAATTGCAAACTAACATGGGGTTTTCTAAATATAAAATCATATCATCAGCAAAGAACAATAGTTTGACCTCCTCTTTCCCCATTTGGATACCCTTAATTTCCTTCTCTTGCCTGATTGCTCTGGCTAGAACTTCCAGGACTATGTTGAATAGAAGTAGTGACAGTGGCCATCTTTGTCTTGTTCCAGTTCTGAGTGGGAATGCTTTCAACTTTTCCCCATTCAGTATGATGCTGGCTGTGGGCTTGTTGTATATGGCTTTTATAATTTTGAGATATGTTCCATCTATGCTGATTTTATTAAGAGTTTTTATCATAAAAGGGTGCTGAATTTTGTTTAATGTTTTTTCTGCATCTATTGAGAAGACAATATGATCTTTGTTTTTGCTTCTGTTTATGTGATGAATCATGTTTATGGATTTATGTATGTTGAACTGTCCTTGCATCCCTGGGATGAAGCCCACTTGGTCATGGTGGATTATTTTTTTTGATGTGCTGCTGAATTCGGTTTGCTAGAACTTTATGGAGGATTTTTGCTTCTATATTCATAAGGGATATTGGTCTATAGTTTTCTTTTTTTGTTGTGTCCTTTTCTGGCTTTGGCATCAAGGTGACACTGGCTTTGTCAAATGAGTTGGGGAGGATTTCTTCCTTCTCAATGTTATGAAATAATTTCTGCAGTATAGGTACCAATTCTTCTTTGTAGGTCTGATAAAATTCAGCTGTGAAACCATCTGGTCCAGGAGGTTTTTTTTGTTGGAAGATTTTTTTAATTTCTTGAGACATTTTGTGGTCTAAGATGTGATCAATCTTAGAGAATGTTCCATGTGCTGATGAGAAGATTTTATATTCAGTAGTTTTGGGGTAGAATGTTCTGTACATGTCTGTTAGGCCCATTTGCTCTAGAGTCCCATTTAGTTCCAGTGTTTCTTTTATTTATTTTCTGCTTGAAGGATCAGTTCAGTTCCGTCAGTGGGGTGTTGAAATCCCCAAGAATTATGATGTTGCTATTTATCACTTTTTTAGATCTAACAGACTTTGCTTTATGAATCTGGGTGCACCTGTATTAGATGCATAAATATTTAGGATTGCTATGTCTGTCTTTTTGATAAATTGTTCCCTTTACCATTATATAAAGACCATCTTTGTCTTTCTTTACTATTGTTGATTTGAAGTCTATGTTATCTGATATGGGAATGGCTACACCTTCTTTCTTTTGATTTCCACTTGCATGGAATAATTTTTTCCATCCCTTTACTTTGAGTCTGAATGGGTCCTTGTGGATTAGATGTGTTTCCTAGAGATAGCAGATACTTGGCTTGTTTTTTTTTTTTTTTTTTTATTCAGCCAGTCTATGTCTCTTGAGTGGGGAATTCAAGCTGTTCATGTTTACTGAAAGAATTGATAGTGGGATGCATTTCTGTTCATTCTGTTGGATAGAACCTTTTTGTTTTGTTTTGCCTCTTGAGCCATTATTTTATATGGGCTCTGAGCTTTAGCTTTTGGGTGAGTTTACACTGATGGGTTTCTATTTTGCTGATCAATGTATAATGCAGATCTGAATACTTTCTGCAGGGCAGGTCTAGTCTTGACAAATTCCCCCAGTGTCCACCAAGAAACTCCTGGAATTGATAAATAAACTCAGAAAAATCTCAGGTTACAAAATCAACATACACAAATCAGTAGCATTCCTATACACCAACAACAGTCAACCTGAGACTAAAATCAAAGACTCAATACCTTTCACAATAGCAACAAAGAAAATAAAATACCTAGGAATATATTTAACCAAGAAGGTGAAAAATCTCTATGGGGAGAACTACATATCACTGAGGAAGGAAATTGCAGATGATGTAAACAAATGGAAAAACATATCATGCTCATGGATCAGCAGAATCAACATTGTTAAAATGTCCATACTACCCAAAGTGATTTACAGATTGAATGCTATCCCCATCAAAATACCAACGTCATTTTTTGCAGATCTAGAAAAAATAATCCTACACTTTGTTTGGAACCAGAAAAGAGCCCAAATGGCCAAAGCAACCTTAAGCAAAAAGAACAAACCTGGAGGCATCACTTTACCGGATTTTAAGGTATACTACAAGGCTACTGTAACCAAAACAGCATGGTACTAGCACAAAAATAGAGATATAGACCAATGGAGCAGAATGAGAACCCAGATATAAAATTCTTCACATATTGATATCTGATCTTTGACAAAGTAGACAGCAATATACACTGGGGGAAAAATCACTATTCAAAAAATGGTGCTGAGAAAATTGGATAGCCACATGTAGAAGATTAAAACAGGATCCATATCTCTCACCATTCACAAAAGTTAATTCAAGATGGATAACAGACTTAAATCTAAGACATGAAATCATAAGAATTTTAGAAGAAAATGTTGGAAAAACTCTTCTAGATATCTGCCTAGGCAAAGAATTTATGAAGGCTCCAAGGGCAATCACAGCAACAACAAAAATAAATAAATGGGAATTGATTAAATTAAAATTTTTCTGCACATCCAAGGAAACAATCAACAGCAAACAGAAAACCTACAGTATGGGAGAAAATATTCACACATTATACATCCAATAAAGGGCTAATAACCAGAATCTACAAAGAACTCAAGCAAATCAGCAAGAAAAAAAACAAACAACCCCATTAAAAAGTGGGCAAAAGACATGAACAGAAGCTTTTCAAAAAAAGATAAACTAATGGCCAATAAATACACGAAAAAATGCTCAACATCACTAATCATCAGAGATATGCAAATCGAAACCACAAGGAGATATCACCTAACCCCAGTGAGAGTGACTTTCATCAAAAAGTCCCAAAACAATAGATTCTGTCATGGATGTGGAGAGAAAAGAACACTTACACACTGTTGGTGGAACTGCAAACTAATACAACCTTTATGGAAAATAGTATGAAGAGTCCTCAAAGAACTAAAAGCAGACCTACCATTTGATCCAGCAATCCCACTACTGGGTATTTACCCAAAGGATAAAAAGTCATTTTACCTAAAAGACACTTGCACTAGAATGTTTATTGCAGCACAATTCACAATCACAAAGATGTGGAATCAACCCAAGGGCACATCAATTCATGAATGGATTAATATAATGTGGTATATGTATACCACAGAGTACTACTCAGCCATAAAAAATGAATTAATACCTTTTGCAAAAATCTGGATGGAACTGGAGACCATTTTCCTAAGTGAAGTATCACAAGAATGGAAAAACAAACACCATATGTACTCACTATTAAATTGGAACTAACCTATCAGCACTCATGTGCACAGATGGAAGTTAAACTCAATGAAAATCATGTAGGTGGGAGGGGAGAAGAGGGGGTGGCTGAAATCATACCTAATAGGTACAATGTCCACTATCTGGGTGATGGGCACACTTATAACTTTGACTCAGACAGTACAAAAGCAATCCACCTAACAAAAACATCTGTATCCTGGCAATATTCTGAAATTTTTCTAAAAAGCAGTAAATGAATTAAAAAACAAGAAAGAAAGAAAGAAGCTAACATGTCCTGAGCCTTACTATATCCCAGGCACTGATCTCACACTGTGTATGTAATTTCACTCTTTTGCTCACAACAATCCCATCTGGTGGATACTATTATTAACCCATTTTATGAAGGTGGAAACTGAGGCACTGAGAGATGAAGTCATTTGCTCAGGGTCACATAACTAGGAAGTAATGGAGCCAGTATCCATCCCCAGGTAGCTGGGTCCAGTGCTCACACTCTGAACCATGACACTATTCTGATTGTTTAATACATTTGTCTCCTCACCACAAAGAATGTGGTATTTTTATCCCCATTCTGCAGATAAAGAATGTGTGCTTGCAACTGGCCCTGGGCCAGGAAGCTTGGCTGAAAACTGGGACTGCAGCAGATGTTGCTTGTGCTAGTGACACTCAGCTTTGGCTTTATTTAAGGAGCACTTCTCAAGTCTCAGCTTGTCAGTGGTGGGCAAAGAGATGCTAAGAAAAAACAGGTAAAATAAGAAGCCAGACTTTCATTCATGTGTCTCCACAGTGACAGGCTGAAATCCTTCATCAAGGTCATGTAAAAATAATTATATTCCATCTCCAAGGACCCAAGCTTGGCCTTTGAGGGCAGTGGGCAGGGTTAAAGGCTATTGCTGAGACAAGCAGAAAACCTTGGTAGATATAAAATGGAAAAATAACCAGCCTTACCTAAACCAAAACCAGAATGTAGAATTGTCATTATCATTTACTCAACAAATACTTTAAAGCATCTACTATGTGCCAAGAGCCTTGATAGATACTGGGATACAGTGGCACACATGCCACAGTCCCCCTCCAAGGGTTTGGAATGTCAACCTAGACCCCTAGAGAAATGTGTTTTTAAAAGAGCACAAATAGAAGGACCTAGTTCTTTGGGAAGAAACAGGAAAGTGGTGGAGGTATATCTCTGGAGAGGCCACTCTGCTGGCCATACCAACACCTCCCCCTGCAGCTGGGACAAAAGGCAGAATGTCACCCACCCCTGATGAAGTTCCCTGGAGGAATGTGGCAAGGGTTTGCAACAATTGCCTTTTCTCCTGAGCATGGGGTAGGGATGGATAGGAAGAGGAAGGAAGGTGCTTGTCAGGAAAACAGACCCTCAGAGGTGCAGTTTCAGGATCTGAATGATTTAAGTTTCCCTTTGGTACCTAGAGCTCAGGTTACATAAGAACAGCACATCTGCTCTCAATTATAATTCCTTTGCTCTGTTTACACTTAGCCTGGGCAAACCCTCCAAATTACCATTGATCCAGAAAGAGGACCATTATTGTTTTTACTTTTGGTATATAGATGTTGTAAGGGGAAATGAAAGGAGAAAGGTTGTACAAAAGGACACTGCCAGGGAGATTACAGAATAATTTTGTTCAAGACTCCCTTCCCCCACCAACTATTTATATGCTCAGGAAATCTATTTCTACACTGGAGAAATCTGAGGCCACAAGCCTCAGAGAAGGTCTGATAGAAGGACTAATGTAGAAAGAGTGGGCACAACAGTTCATGGACAGAAATGTCCCAGGGAGTAAGTGTCACAAAAGGCACTGAAGCTACTTGCTTATAGGTACCAATGTATTTACACAGCAATGCTCATTTCAGAGCCAGCTGCTAGCCGCTCACTCCTCCTATTCCCAGCTGCTCTGCACAGCACAGAGCTTAAATCAGCTCAATTTGGCACACCCAAAGGAAGCCTCAGAAGTGGTAAGAAATCTCCCCCTTTTCCTAATGGCAGCAGAAATCATCTCCCAGGTGAGTCATCCAAACTGGCCAGAAACCCTCTATAAAGACTGCTCCCTCTCTAACACAGTGTCTCACTACAGAATAAGTCCCTGTGGCTGAAGCTCACCCAGGCCTGCCCATCCCTTTGGGCTTAGGCCTTGCTTTCAGTCTACACAATGATCCTCCACTAAGGGAAAGCACTATGCTCTAATCAGTGGCTACACAACTTCAACTAAGTATCAGAATCATGTGGGGAGTTTCTATCTGCCAAGGAGAGCAGATCCCCAGGCCATACCACAGATCTATCAAATCAGAATTCCCAAGAGTGGGGCCAAAGAGTTTGTATTTTTTAGAGCTCCCCAGGTTGAGAGAAACTCCTTGGAGCCTGTTTCTTAAAGATCTAACAGCTCAAAGGATCTGAAACTAATTCACACTCAGAATTGAATGAGCAATAAGGCTTTACCCACATAAGTTCCTCCATTTTAACTGGAGTCTGGCAAAAAGAAAAAAGATGACTCTGTAAGAGTGGGAATTCAGATCCAGTTATAAAGTTCATGGAGATTATTTCGATTGTTAGAATGTGGAGATAGCATGATCCATTACATAGCTCAACCATCCAATTCTAATATTTTGTTCCATTGTCTCCACGAGCATTCACATCTTATAAGGCCACGGTTCTCAATATGGAAAGATCGTTCACCATGCCTATATGTGGCCCCTATTTACTTAAAGTCTCACCAGTATTTTTTACTGTGCTCAAGACCACAACCAAAACAATTAGACAAAAACAAAAACAGTGAAATAAAATGATTAACTTTTTTTCAAATGAGGAATCAATTAATCATGAGTTGAGTACTGTAAATTAAAAACTCATACAGATTAATTCTTCAATATGACCTATGAAACAGTTTGCAAAACTTCAAATGAATAGTGTCCCTGGCTGGGGGAAGCAGCAAGAAATATGTGGGGCCAGTGGTAAAGCCCAAGTGCCTGGCACCAGAGCCAGAGAGAATGGAAAGGGCAGAAGGACCCTGGACAGGAGTGGAAAGGGGTGATGGCTGGGGAAGAGCTTCCTAGAGTTTTCTACACATCCTCCACTGACAATGTCATGACCAGAATCAAAACGATAGGGATACTCACCCCACCAGCTTCTAGCCTGAGAATTGCTCAGCCCAAATCTGCTGTGCACACAGGCAAAACCACAGGGTGCTGGGGATTGGTCAGAGGGGCACATTGCAGAGCAGTCTGCTCAGGAACCTTGGAGATACCCATGTGCACTCTCTCCCAGGGCCCAGACCCACGGTGGGGAGAGGAGGAGACTTGTAACAGAAATGAAGAGGCAGAAAATGGAGATGTGCTGCATGGCAGACTCATTAGCAAGATTTCCAGAAGCTACGGGATTTGATTAAGAATCACTGAAATTCCCCTGCTGACTTGTGTAGGAAGATGGGGATAGTCTTATACAAGCCAGAAAGAAAAGGACGTGACTAGAAGGTTCAAGAGGCCTGGGAAGAAAGAAACAGGAGAATGTGAGACAAAGCAAATCAGAGGAAAGAAGGCTGGGGATCCAAATACAACATGAGTAAGACATCCTTTCATTCACTCAACAAATATTTATTAAACATCTTCCCTCCTTAGATTCCAAATCCCTCATTTGAGGCAGTCCAAATGCTGAGCCATCACAAGCCTGGTCTTCTACTCTCCAAAATCTTCAGTTTCTCTGAGTTTTCCCATTACTATCCCATTTCCCACCCACAATTATTCCTACTTCCATATTTTTGCTCATTTTGCCTGAAACACTCTTCCATTTTTCCTCCATCAATTTAAATCTTAATTATTCTTTGAAGCCTATCTGAAGTCACCCCGGAACTCTGGCCTGTTGTCTTGATGCCACTCTTTGTGACATGGCAATATTGACCTTATATTGCATTCGTCACAAACACTTGATATTTTTCAATTTGAATTGTTCTCTTATTTTTTACTGAAACAATGAAGAGCCCAGAGGAGTTGATTGATTAGGCAGAGACCCAATTTAGAACTAGAATGAGGACACATTTCCTTGTAGCAATAGTTGTATATTACCATTAACATAAGTTTGACTGCATTAAGAGTCAATTGAGATTTCAACTGCTATTTATAACATTATAACATTCTATGGAAAATGTATTTTTAGTTCCTAAAAAATGGTTTACAAATAATCTCTTGGAACAAAACATATTTGTAAATTGGATATTGCTTCTGTGAGGCAAAAGTGAAAAGAGTGATTAAAGACAAGTAGAATACAAAAAGTGTTAGGGACTGAGTAACAAACGCCTTGGAAGAATATTGCAAGATGGGGGATTTTTAAATTTACAAGTAAAATACAAAGCTTCTGGCCTCCTTGCTCTTTCAGATACATAGCCACACTTTGTAGTAAGAATTTCTACCTCCTCCTCTACACTTGACTCCTAACTGTTTTAAGACCTCGTTAAATTTATTTTTGTTGGTTAAGTCATCACCAGGAAGGTTATGCTGTTAAACAGTAACATATAATAGAAAAACAGGAACTAGTAACGTGGGTACCAGCCTCCCCATAAAACATGTGATGAGCTTTCCTCAGAAGACACAGTGGACTGATCAAACGTGACCCTACTTCTTCCGATTTTCCAAGCTTCTCACATGGGACTCCTAACATGGAGACCACTGAGCAAAAGTTTCTGAAAGTGCTCTATCACCACCTGCCACATCTGCCCCATACCAGCAGCACTCTGTTGTTCCTGCCTTCAAACCATGTTTCCTGTTGTGTCCTGCAACTGAGCTAGCCCTTGGCATGAACACTCCTTGGTTCCTGACACGTAGCTGAAAGTAGGACTAAAAGCTGAACGAGTGTGGCCATACGCTGAGCTTGGGATAATAAATACTGGATTCACAATAATTGTATGTTGAGTAAGATTTTCATTAAAATGTCACATTCTGTCATGTATTTAGCTAAGAGGCCAATTTTTTCCCTCAAAATGCAGTATGTGCTTTACTGTGAGAGAGGTGTTACTTCTGATTGTTTAGATGGAACAACCACATGCATAATTTAATGGACTTGTTTTATGGAGTGAAACAAAGTAATCCTGATTTGAATTAAGAAACACACTGAAGCAGGTCATTTGTGGCTTGAGTCCCAGTGTTGGGATCAGGGTGGGCTCCAGCTGCCAATGGCAAAGACTGCAGCTCATGTGCCCAGATTCTGGTAGCTCAAAACCAAACATGAAGGATCAGCAGTTTAACATGAGTCTCTTCTTCTCCATCAGCTAGTTCTCTGACCCTGTTCTAATAACAGCCAAGCCACTCAGCGGGACCTTTGGCAAGCCAGGCTTTCAGTTAAGGTTAATATAGCCCCATCTCTACCCAGATATATAGAACTTTGGGCAAGGTACTTGACTTTGCTAAGCCTTGGTTTCCTCATCTGTAAAATGGTCACAATGGTAATATGTGCCTGATAAAACTTTTCTGAGGATCTAATAGATCGTGCTTGTAAGACGGGTGACTAGAGAGAAGAAAGGGATTGTGGCATGGTACTGGCTATTTGTTGGGTGACATTGTTGGCCTTAAGTGCAGAGAAACTTAGTCATCTACCTCGCTCATGTCACACAGCTTTTAATCTCATGTGCCACCCAAAATGCTAACAAATATGGGTAGAGGAACCTTCATTTCTTCGTTTTCAGGCTATTTTCTATTTTCTTTGTGTTCTGAGTATGCTCACATATACTGCAGAACAAGTCACAAATAAGTGTGGACAGAATACTGTCCAAAGTGATGACTGTCTTAGTTAATTGTTTTCTTCTGCCTTCTCCACTAGCTGCCAGAAGAAATGAAAGTGAGGAGGAAGAGCAGGAAGAAGGGGAGAAGAGAAGAAGGCAGGAGAGAGAGAAGAATGGGATGGGAGGAGGAGGAGGAGGAGGAGGACACCTAAAGGCAGATTCTCAGAACAAACCATGCAGGGTCTCTTAAATTTTACAGCTGGAAAAATTGGTAGCAACATTTTAGTACCTTTGTCTCCAAGTAGGACTTACACCTAACCCTAACCAGTAGGTGATCTGTCCCAGACCTTAAGGATCCCAGGGAAGAGTCACAGCTAGCAATCCCATTTCCACTACTAATTAAAACTTCACTCCAGCCCAGCAGTGCCTGGTCTCAACTTAGATACACAATAGCACACTTTTATTTCAAATTTCCATGGTACACTGCAAGATGCCAACTGTATGGGAAGAAAACAGAGAAAAACAAAAAAGCTTGTTCCTTTGGTTTGACAAAAAATATACTGACCTTTGGGCACTGACCTATGGAAGTTTGAAAAGAGAGTAAGTGCCCTTAAGAGTGGTGTTTCCTAGGGGTCCCCAGCAGATTAGTGGGCAACTATCAAGGAAGGAAAAGTAGTCCTGCCTACCAAAAAGGAGTCATGGTAGATCTATACATTCCCCTTATTAACTCAAACATTTTCTAACCATGCTACAAGCAAAAACAAAAGAAAATCTGCAATTTTCCTTGTGTTATTTTGTCCCTGGCAGGTTGTGAGAACTGCAGCACTAAGATCCTCTGAAGTCTGGTGAGAGCAGGTGACAAGTCTATGTGGTCCTGTGAGTTGAAACTAGGAAGCTCAACTGCATGTGAGAACAGTCAGTGGTGGTGACCAAGCCTGCAGAGGCCCGTGCTGCTGACTCTGCCCAGATCACAGGTTCAACCCTCATTCTATCAGAACTTCTGTGGTCGAGGTTCTGCTGATCCCAACACATCCAAAGCAGCCCTCACCAGCTCCAGAAGACAATGGCTTTGGTCCAAAGTTAAACAATTCTCTGATTCATTTAAACTCTGAAAACATCTATCTGGCAAGGCCTCTTTGAAAACATTGCCAACTTCTACATATTGCCTTATTTACCCACCACAGCCCACTGAGCACTCACCCTCAAGATGATATACAACTGGCATGTGAGCTCAGAAAGGACAGAAGTGCTGCATGCTACCAAAGAATTAAACAAGACTTATTCTTAAATAAAAAGTACAACTCCTGGAAGACCAGTTGGTATTATCTCTTAAAGCTGACCATTTTTATACCCTATAGCTCAGCATTCCATACTAGGAATATACCAAAGAGAAATACTTACACATATATACCAGGAAAGAAACAGAAGAATGTTCATGGCATTGAACAATGTAATGCTGAAAAACTGGGAAAAACCAAATACCTGTCAACAGTAGGACAAATAAATAAATGGTGATATGTCAATGTAATGAAGGATTATACAGCAGTGAAAATAAATGAGCTATAGCTATGTTCAACAACACAGAAAATCTTTAACACCATAATGTTGAGTGAAAAAGGCAAGTTCCAAGAGACTTCATATAGTGTGATACCATTTATATAAAGTTTAAAAATAAATAAAACAAAATAATACATTTTTATAAACCAAAAGAACTAAGCAAAAAAGCAAGTGAATAAGGAATGCCTAAAGAGGTAAAAGAAGGAGAGAGAGAAAGGAAGTACTTGGATCTTGATGTAAGTTGATTAAGTTATAGATCCGGTAAGGGTAATGATTTCACAGGCGTTTATGGTAGCACTTAATTAATTTTTAAAAGTGTCATGCATAGATGAATGATAATAATATATAATATAAATAAACAAGCAATTGCTCCACAAATATTCGCTGAGCCTTGGTGTTGGATATAAACCTAACAATGACATCAAATTGTTAGCAGTGGGAGAGAAGGTTAAAAACCTCTGTAGGTGGTTTCCTGACTGTTACTCTCCCTGGTGTGCTCAGAATTCATTCTTCACAATAAAATCAAGCTACCATTGAGGATAATATTTCACACAGAGAGAAAAAGGAAAGTCCCAACCAATAGTTCAGGATCTCTTATTCAGGGAAATTTTGTCAATGACAGTTTTGTCAGCCTCCGACACAGCAGAGTTGAAAATTGTCATTCTACATCATCATCATGTTTACTGGTCTTAGGCAATGCTGTTTGACAGAACCCACTTATTCCTCAATAAACCCCAGGCTTCTTGCTTGTTGCAGCAAATAAAATTAGCTTTTGTATTTGCCTTCTGAGCCACTGTGGCCGCCCAAGATCCAAGGATCTACTTGTGATTGGCCCAGTTGGCAAAACCTAGCGGAGGAAGAGCAGGGTGAGCTAACCCGGAAGGGAGTCAGGCTGTGGGCGTGACGTTCCTCCTCTGAGGAAGACCTGCCCAGACTCCAAGTCATTCAGTACTGCTCTCCGGGCCTCCCCTTCTGCTCACTCCCATCCCAGAGCTTAGTAAATTCACTAACACCCTCACAGTTCAATGGAGGGAATTGGTAATGAAGAAATAATCCTGTTTCATTAAGCATTTCCAAGTTAACTCAAGGAAAACTGAAATTATCATTGCTAAAACAACTGCCTGATTTAGGACTGTTTAGTCTATTTGATGTGTGAGAAAAGACCAACTGAACTGACTCTATGTCTTGTACCATTTTAGTGCCAAAAATTGAAATTCTTTCACTCTTTCCCCTTCTATGCTGAGGGAGAAAGACTAATATAATTAGTCTCTGCCATTTAGCAGCCGATTTTTTGTTTGGGAACCTCAGATCTTCTCTCAGTGAGTCCCCATGTGAATGACATAAGCATCATAGCAAGCCACATGACCAGTGGCAATACGTACTATTTTGGAACAAAGAGGGCTGTCAGTAAAGTGAGCGTTCCTGAAAATCTGTGATTAACAAAAAATGGACACAGATCCAGGCTACCTAGTCCTAAGAACTCCTGTCTCTGTCTTCATTTCATCTGCAAACAAGGCCATTCCTGTGTGCTACCTGCTCATCAAGATGCTATGAGCATAGCAAGCTGCTGGGGCTACTATGACATTCTTGGACAGAAGCCACTGTAATGCAGTGACAACAGCCTCCTAGAATTCCACGTGCAAACTCAGGTGACACAGTAACCTCAGCGTGAACTGTATGAGTCCTTGTTGTTTATTATGCATAAAACACATTTCAAGACACTTCTCTGAGGAAGCTTCCCTTAGAGCCTGTGTTCTCTCCTGCTCATTCCTCAGCCATGAGAAGTTCTTATCAATCTTCCTGAGTTCTCTGCTAAGGGCTCCATTCACAGGCACAGTGGCCCTTGAGGTCAAGTTCTATCTGGAGTTGGTACCTTGCTATAAATTCCCACATGCGTCTGAGACTATCCTTCTTCTAAGAAATAAGGTTGACCAGCCTGAGCAAGAGCGAGACCCCGTTTCTACTAAAAATAGAAAGAAATTATATGGACAGCTAAAAATATATAGAGAAAAAATTAGCCGGGCATGGTGGCACATGCCTGCAGTCCCAGCTACTCGGGAGGCTGAGGCAGAAGGATTGCTTGAACCCAGGAGTTTGAGGTTGCTGTGAGCGAGGCTGATGCCATGGCATTCACTCTAGCCTGGGCAACAGAGTGAGACTCTGTCTCAAAAAAAAAAAGAAATGAGGTAAATGCCAGATGGCCCCAAACTGTGCAAGATGACTCCTTTGGATTGTTTGTATGACTTAACTGCAAAAAGGAGAGAGATTTCCAAAAAAATGACAATTCCCAACAAAGAGACTTTACCAGAACAGACGCAGCCTCAGAGACTGGCCCAATTCAGCACTTCCAGGCGAGCTGTCTTAACTTGCCCGGTCCTTGCACACACCCAGGGTTGAGGCCTCACGAAGCGGCAGTGCCCTGGCTGTGAAGGAGGCAATGGCACAACTGAGCCAGGGCAGAGGTCTTGACGCAGGCTCGAGCGCCTTTGGCCAGGCCAGGCTCTGGTGTGTGGGCAGCCCTTCCCTGGATGAGGGCCGGCCTGGCCATCAGCTCTGTACTCTCCACCTTAGCATTCTTTCCTCACATCCACAGTTCCTTATATGTTCACCTTACCCCACATGACCCCCTTCCTGCCCAAGGGGCACCCAGCTCATGCACCATACAAGAACCTCATCCTTACTTAGCCAAAACCAGTAGCCCTGCTCAAAGGGGAAAAGGGCAGGGAGGCATTTTGGTTGTCTTGGCAGAGGGATATTAGATTTTAGACCAGGGGCCATTTTTATTTGTTCTGCCACTGCATAAACCATTATTCCTTGCCAGGAAAAGAATTACTCCAGCCCTCCTTTGAACATGAGAGACCACTAAAGTACAGACCTGTAAGCAGAGCCCTGTGTTTTGATGGCATGCCCCAAAGCAGCACCTGAGAAACAACATCCTGGTAAGCTCCACTCAGCTTTACCTTGTCATACTTCCCGCCCACACCTGACTCTTCAAGGGTGCCAAGATCAGCTCAGGGTGACACCAGGAAGAGTTGTCCTCGGGTTTATCGTCCCTAAAATCTGGCAGTTGAAGAGGAAATAATCTGAGGGTATCTCTAGCCTTCCGAAAGTAAGAGATTGGTGGCTTGGAGTTTTGATCATTCGCCACCCACTCAGTGTGCTTTCCAACAGCTCCCTAAGCAAGCAACGGTGGAATGTGGCTGGAACAGAATAAATGAGTCCAGGCTAGCAGGAACCTGCTTGAGTATGGATCAACAAGTTTTACCAAAATACAGCAGACCAGGACGATCAATACAATAGCTGGAATAGAAAACCACTGCAGTCCTGATTATTTTTTCTGAGACAGGATATCTGAGAGCTAAGTTTTATTTTTCTTTGAATCCTTGCTGACTTGCCTTATGATTATGACAGTTTTTATTGCTCCATTTAAACATAAATCAGCCACAGTGGATGCTAGTCACAACTCAGCCTGTGTTCTCTGTCTCACAAGTGTGCTGACCGCCTGATGCTGTTGTGTAAATTAAACAGAACCCTGAGATCCACTCCCTTCACCCTACCCTGGGTGCAGAGAAAATCAGATCTCGTTCCTTTGCTTGACGTCTTCCAGAAGCAAGTCCATATATTCCGTTAAGCCTTAAACGTCATGTAGGATATTAAATGGAATTGCTTCTGAAATTTGAACATCTATTTCTGAACCCTGTCAAAATCAAGCTTTTCATGATGGGTAAAAATAACTTCACATTGGGTCTGTTGGCCTTGAGATTAGCAGATGAGAATCTATCTTGAAACATTAACCTCCTGGAGTTAGTGGGGCATTTTCACTCAGCAGTACAGGGTTGAAGAGCATTTTATCCTAAGTTTGGAAGGCAATGGTATAAAATTCTAAAGAGGATGGACAGTATTTCCACTGTGCATGTTAGGACATTAAGAAATATACAGTGAAATGGATTATTTTACAAACATACAATCCCCCAGTCTGGCACAACACAGACAAGGGGAAATGTGGCTTATTTATTTCTGCCCCCTGTAAATCCTTTATTTCCTTTCCTGAAAATACCCCAGTGACATACCAGCTGTGACCCAGCATCTGATGTGTGTGTGTATTTCAATTACTTGTTGCTGGTATTAAGAATCGAAGCAGCCCTAAATCCACCTCACAGGAAGCCAGGCCATAGCTGCTAGTATTAGATTACATTCTAATTATTTATTCTATATCCCTCTTCACACCACTATTTCAAGACCAACAGATCAAAGTTTTCCACCGAATACTAATGCTACTGTTTGTCGGTATTGTAGAGCTGCATTTGTGTGTCCCCCTGGACAGAGACCAACCACAGGCCAAAAGGGAAATGCAGACCCTGCTCAATATCACATTAGCATGTCTCTTCCTATCATGGTCACAAAAAGTCACTTCCCAGTGGTCCTGCATGGATAGCCCCTTTACCACTTATCAATATGGATGAAGCCCAAATGACCCACTTTATGCAAAATAGTAAAAGTGAATTGTCCTTTCTTTAAAAATGAAAGCAGGCAAGTAGACCACCTTTGCCCTTTTTCTTTGTAAAAGCAGCTGCTTCTGTAGATTTACCCCATCTCCTAGAATTTACAGCCAGCCTAAGCACCTCGGGGCAAAAATGAGACCGCCCATGAAAACAAGAAACTGAGCTTCAAGGTACAAGGGAAACGTCTCTTGCACAGAAAGGCAACTAAGCAAAGAATGATTCAGGAGAGGAGAAGCCCCCTACCTTCCCTCTCACTGGGCGAATGTTGCAGCTAAGGTCAGAGGGCAGACCCCCTGATGGGAGAGCAGCCCCCCAAGCTGGTGTGAAAGCCAGCCGGAAGAAGGCAAGCAGGCAGCCAAAATGATTTATGGGAAAGAAGGGTGGCTAAGGCAACACAGGGAATATTTAAGTATTAAAAAAATTACCAGCAGTCAGAGGTTCAACCTCAGTTTTTGAATGGGGCCAGATGATAGACTATTAAATTACTGGTTTTGCTTCCTGTAATGTAAACACTCTGGCAGATCAGTGAAGACACCTGGCAAATATTTTATATCTAATTGTGATTGAGCTCCCAATTAACCACCATACTTCATTCAATGGAGTGTTCAATGAGTATTTGTTGTAGTGAGTAAATACCACTTATTGAGCTTCTATTATATTCCAGACCCTCTTCTAATTGTAAAGACTTTTAAACGTTATTTCTAATAATTATCAAACAATCCCATACGGTAGGCAGAACCTATGATAAAGAAAACTGGCTCAGAGCAGTTAAGGAACTTGTCCAGATTTATGATGCAAAGAAGTGGCAGAGGAAGGATTTGAGCCAGACCTGTGTGACTCCAAAGCCATAGCACAGATGTGTGCTCTTTCCAAGACACCAACAAAGGCCACGATAGGAATGCATGCTGAGCTCACTGGAATCACAAGGCTAATAAAAATATGCCAAGCCAAAAGGTACAATTTGGGTAAAATGTAAAGGTTATTCCTTTCAGTAAAATGGAAAGTCAAACTCAGAATCGCCAACTGTTAAAACATATATCATTAACCACAGGTATCTTTGCCTTAGCTGTGAAGGTCAACAAAGTCAATGATCCAGAAATTAAAGTGCAAGTACCTTTATCTCAAGAATTTAACAAAGAAGGCAGTAGAGTAAGCTTCCAAATGTCTTAAGCCCAAGGTAGGGGATTGGGAGACCTGGGTTCTACATCAAGCTCCGTTGTTAAGAACCCTGTGGCCCTAAGCAAGGGCCCTTTCCTCAGTCCCTTGTCTGTAAAAGGAAGGGATTTGATCCTACAAGATTTCTAAGTTCCCATCTTCATCTAAGGCTAAAATTTCTCAGAACTGATGCTAATTCACCCCATGACATCCTGGAGAGGCATGGCCCATTTTGCAGATGAAAAGTAGAGATTCAGAAAAGTTAGGTGCCTTACTGAGCCCTTCATCACAGAATCAAAGACTAATGTCTGTCTGTCTGTCTCTATCTCTCCCCTCCCCCCCTTTATTGATAAACCCTCCCTCTTCCTCATCCTGCCTTGGGATGCTTCACTGGCATGGCTGAAGTGGGACAGAAAGTGCTAGAATGCCTCCCTCCACCTTTCCCTAATGCTGACACCATCCCTCACTATCTACTGTCATGAGTCTTCCTAGAGAAGCCACCATGTCCCCAACTCCCCCCACTTGCCAGCAACTATCCCATCCACATGATGCAGAACAGGGGGCTGTGATTCAGTTCCCGCCCATTTGTGTGGATGTGATTAAAGTAAACTCACCCAGTCATGTGGACCCCAAAAAGGGTCTGATGTTGAGGGCCGGCACTTCCTCTGCCTGTTTCCTGACACCTTGGCACAGCCCACAGTCTCCACATTGGCCACCTGCCTCCCTCTCCTTCCAGTCACTCGGCACAAAACCAAACCAAGCCATTCTTCCGTACAAAGATGTCCTTGAGTGGAAATTCAGAGCACAGGCTTACCATGTTACATGAGGGCTATTAAACTGCTTAAGCCAGCCTTATGCTGAATCACTTGGGTTTGGCTCCCTCTCTACACATCACACACTAACACCTCCCGGCCAATGTGCAGAAATCTAGTTTTCCCTTCATTTTCAGAAGTGTACCTTTTAAGAGCTCTTTACTCCTTGTTTATTTCTTCTTTCAGCACCTCAAGGTATTTCATGCCTAAGTACTTTGCTTTTCCATTCCTTATTTTCTTGCTCTTACTTGCCAGTTTTGTTCATTCCTTCCTTTGCCTTTATTATTTTCCTTTCCTCTGGCAAAACAAAACCAAACAACACACACACATACACACACATACACACACACACACTCTCTCTCTCCTTTTTTAGTACTCTAAAGAGTGCTATGTTGTTTATCTTTTATCTGCATTATACACCCATGGCCCTGGAGACAGAGGATTCTTTCTTCTCTCTTGGGACTGACCAAAAGTATTAAGAACCCAACTACACATGTGCATGTACTAGGTGCTCTGTACATGTTTTCTCGTTAAATCCTCAAAGCCACCTTGTAAAATAGCTCTTTCACTAAAACAGTGCTTTTTCAAACTTTACTGTGCCCATAAATCACCTAGGGATTTTTTAACATACAGATTCTGATTCAGAAGGTCTTGGGTGGGACATAAGAATCTGCATTTCTTGCAAGCTCCCAGGGGGTGCTGAACATGCCTGCCTGTGGACCACATTTGCAGGTGTGGCCTGGGTTTGGAATAATGGCAGTAGTTTTATGTGACTGAGAGGCTGATGTGAAAATTCCATGTACCATTAGCATTTTGGTCCACTGTGCTGAGCGTTGCCCTCTTCCCACATCCGCTCCTAAAATTAAAACACTCCCTGAAAGGTCAAGAAGTTCATCATGGATGTCTTGGTGACATCATGCAATTGGTGACAGTTGCAGAATGTGCAGCCTAAGAGCAATGAAAGCAGAGAGAGAATGGTGCCAAAAAAGTAAGGGAACCAGGAGGCAGCAGTTGTTGAAGGTGAAAGCAATCCATTGAGAGAAAACGCATTAGGGTAAATCTCCAAGAAAGACAACTTTAAGGAAGACATCAAACCCCCTCACCACAGGAGACAAACCCAGGGGATGAGACACAGAAAATTGTGGCTCATCTTGAAACACTGAATCTCCTCTCAAAGAACATTTATTTAGTAGCCACTGACATGAGTGCCTGTTCCAGGTATTGTCTCTATATATTTTCTTGTTAAATGCTCACAACCACCTTTAAAGTGGCTACCACCCTCAATTTTACAGATGAATAGACCTAAGGCTCAGGGAAATTGGTTAACTTTTCCCAAGTTAATTACCAATTTGCATAAGTCATATTCAACCCACTGTGAGCTCAGGTTTCTATTATAACACAAGCTGACAAAACACTGGGGGAGGAAATGGATGAGCCCACTGGAATTCCAGAGACAGAGAGGAGTGTCAGCCTTTGATGAAGATTTTCTTTTCTTTGTTTAAAGCACATGTGACACATGCAGTGGAACCCTTCAGCAGCGCTGCTGTCCGGTGCACCTCTGATCGCTTGCACTAGCTTGAATCCTTAAGAGCAGGGAATGACTGTCCCTGAGACTGATCAGCCTCTGGAGGAGAAACAGCTCAGCCCTGTGTTTAATTCCATCCTCTCCCACCTCCTCCTGACCTCCTGAGACCTGTGTTCCATAAATTACCCCAAGGATGATTCTACCAGTTCTTCCCCTGAGTGCTGGGTCCATCGTCTGTCTTCTAATAAACTCCAGTCATCCCGTTAAAAATACAAAAAACTTAGATCCGTTCTGTAGTCTTTATTTTTACTTTCCTTCAGTTTCCTTCTCCTTTCTCCTCTCTCTGCATTCCTTCACTACCAGTTTCTTGAGAGAAGAGCCTTCACTCCTTGCCTTCACAATTGAAGTACAGTTTTGCATCCCTTAATGACAGGTGTATGTTCTAAGAAATGCATCATTCAGTGATTTCATCATTGTGCAAACATTATAGAGTGCACTTACACAAACCTAAACGGTACAGCCTGCTATACACCTAGGCTAGACGGTATAGGCTATTGCCTCTAGGCTACAAACCTGTACAGCATGTTGCTCTACTGAATACTGTAGGCAACTGTAACACAATGGCAAGTATTTGTGTATCTAAACATAGAAAATGCACAATAAAAATTGATATAAAAGGTAAAAAAAATGGTACACCTGCATAGGACACTTACCATGAATAGAGCTTGTAGGACTGGCAGTTGTTCTGGGGGAGTCAGTGAGTGAGTGGTGAGTGAATGTGAAGGGTGAAGGCCTAGGACATTGCTGTACTCTACTGTAGACGTCATAAACACTGTGCACTTAGGCTGCACTAATTTTATTTTTAAATTTTTTTCTTCAATAACAAATTAACTGTAGCTTACTGTAACTTTTTTACTTTATAAACTTCTTAATTTATCTTAACTTTTGGCTATTTTGTTATAACATTTAGTTTAAAACAAACACATGGTACAGCTGTAGAAAAATATTCTCTTTGTTTATATCCTTACTCTATAGGAAGTTTTTCTATTTTTAAAATTTTTATTTTCTTTTTTTACTTTTTAAACTTTTTTGTTAAAAACTAAAATGCAAACACACATATTAGCCTAGGCCTACACAGGGTCAGGATCACACATATCATTGTCTTCCACTCCCACATCTTGTCCCACTGGAAGGTCTTCAGGGGCAGTAACACACATGGGGCTGTCATCTCCTATGATAACAATACCTTCTTCTGGATTACCTCCTGAAGGACCTCCTGAGGCTGGGCTATAAAATACTTTTTTATATATATACGTAGAAGGAGGACACTCTAAAATAATGATAAGAGGCATGGTAAATACATAAACCAGTAGCATAGTCTTTTATTATCGTTATCATGCATTATGCACAGTATATATTAATAATTACGTGTTCTATACTTTTATGCAACTGGCAGCACAGCAGGTTTATGCCAGCACCACCGCAAACAATTAAGTAATGCATAGTGCTATGACGTTATGTTGGTTACAATGTCACTAGGTCATAATCTTATGACCATTCAAATTATAATCTCTAGTTGGTCTCTTGAATAGGGATTTTTGTTGGTTTGATTTAAAAGTCATTAATGAGGGGCCGGGCGCGGTGGCTCACGCCTGTAATGCTAGCACTCTGGGAGGCCGAGGCGGGTGGATCGCTCGAGGTCAGGAGTTCGAGACCAGCCTGAGCAAGAGCGAGACCCCGTCTCTACTAAAAATAGAAAGAAATTAGCTGGACAACTAAAATATATATAGAAAAAATTAGCCGGGCATGGTGGTGCATGCCTGTAGTCCCAGCTACTTGGGAGGCTGAGGCAGTGGGATCGCTTGAGCCCAGGAGTTTGAGGTTGCTGTGAGCTAGGCTGACGCCACAGCACTCACTCTAGCCAGGGCAACAAAGCGACACTCTGTCTCAAAAAAAAAAAAAAGTCATTAATGATTAGCCTGAGATCCCTGTGCTTTTATCTATGTAAAGTCGATAGCAATGTTTTTATGGACCTTCATATATTTGGTTCATCATTATCCAAAATGTTGTTATGTTGTGCATGACTGTACTCACTGTATGAAGTCATTGTGTTCTGGCATCAGTTGCTACTGCTCTCCTAAAACTGTTTCCCTTCACATCCACCAGAAGCCATTTAATTGCCTTTTCTCTCTGACAACCTTCCCTCATGTGTGATACTTCTCCATTTTGCTTCACTGTTTTACACTGTCGCTTAGCTGCTTCATCTTGAAAGGGTCCGTCTCACTTTTGAAACACAGCAGTGCCTCATTCTCCTCCCAACTCTCTGGTCTTTCTTTGATTTCCTGGAAGATTCTTTCTCCTTCTCTCACCCCTAAATGTAGATGGCCCCTAACTTTCATCATTGCTCCATTCCTATTCCCATAACACTCTCTCCTTGGATGAGTTCCTTCCCTGCTTCAGCTTCAGTTATCATATTCTGGGCAGATAACTTCTTGCTTCTAGATGCACATTTTCATCTGGCAACTAAACATTTCGAGCTATCATTTTCTAAGTAATGAGACCACTTCAAGCTAAAGGTCTTTTCCTGATTTTACAATTTCTTTTAACGGTATCACTATGCTTCCATTTATCCAGAGCTAATTTATGTCATCTCACAATTTTAAACCCATAAAATCCAAGAGATCAAGTTCTACAGATTCAATCTCTTGAACACTTTTCACCTTCTCCCCCTTCTTTTAATTCCCACTACCACCACAATAGTTCAAATCCATGGTAGACCTTTAATCTGTTCCCTCTTTTCCTCACACTGCTATCTCCTCAATAATCTGCCCCTGTCTTCCTTCCTCCATTTCCTCCCACCTCCCATCCTTCCAAAGTCCCTTTGCCAGATAAATCTTCCAGAGACAGAGTTCTTGTCACATTGCTCCCTAAAACTCCCAGTTCCTAATTGCCCAAATAATGAAGTTCAAACTCCTTATCCTGTTATTTAATATTCTCCAAACAATGGCCTTAACTTACTTTCCTAGCTTTAAACTCCACATCAACTTAATTTATACTTTATAATTCAGCCATCAAACTAGACTTCTCCTAATTCCATGAACATCCACCATGCTTATCTTTTTCTGAGTTTCTATTCATGGTTCCTCTGTCTGAAATGCCCTTCACAACATCAAACTTAGTGCCCTGTTTTTCCACACTAACCTCAATCTCAGCAAAGCTGTTCCTGACACACACACACATCTGGTGCAACCTCTCTTCTCCCAGCTTTGAATCTCCAGAATCTGTGCTCTTAAATATCTTTAATAGTTTGTCCCTCAAGTTCCTTATAATGATTTGTATAATAACTTAATAGCATCTATGTATCCACCCTAGAATCTAGGAGGAAAGAGAATACATGTATCCAAATAGCTGTGATCAAAAAAGTGTTATGGTGGCCAAAACAGTCCAATTTTTTTCTAGTAGTGACTACAAAGTCAGAAATCTCTGCATATGTGTGTGGAAGTCAGAGGGCAGTCACATGAGTTTTATTGATAACATTACTTTTTAGAACTATTTAAAAGTATATAATCTTGGCAGTAACATAAAACCATTGCTATCAACTTTACCTAGATAAAAACACAGGGATCTCAGGCTAATCGTTAATGACTTTTAAATAAAGCCAATAAGAATTCCCATTCAAGAGACTAACTAGACATTATAATTTCAATGGTCAAGTGAGACCATTCAGCAGAATTCTCTGGGGATTTATGAAGAGCTCAGAATCCCAGTCTTCTAGAGACTCTAATTCACAAAGTCTGAGGTAGGACAGAAAAACCTAGTTGAAATCATCATCCCAGGTGTCTGATGGAGAAAGGAAAAAAGACATATGCCAATGTTCCTCAAACTTTAATGTACACTGGAATTACTTGACGATCTTGTTAAAATGCAAATTCTGAATCTATATGTCTGTGGGAAAGAAGGACAGCCTGAGAGTCTACATTTCTTTTTTCCCGTTTATATTTCATTTGTTTATATTCATGGGGCACAAGTACAACCTTGCTGCACTGATATATTGCATTGTGGTGAAGCTAGGGTCTTCGGTGCATCCATCACTGGGGAAATACACATTGTACCCACCAAGAAACCTTCCATCAGCCACCCACCTCCCATCCCACCCCTCCAAGTCTCCTGTGTCCATCCATTCCACACTCTGCTACCACATGTACACATTATTTAGCTCCCACTTATAAGTGAGAACATGTGGTATTTGTCTTTCCATGTCTGAGTTGTTTCACTTCAGATAACAGTCTCCAGTTTCATCCATATTGCTGCAAAAGACATGATTTCATTCTTTTGTATGGCTGAATAATACTTCATTGTGTATATACACCACATTTTCTTTATCTAATCCTCCATTAATGGGTGCTTAGGTTGGTTCCATAGCTTTGCTATTGTGAATTGTACTGCAATAAACATATGAGTGCAGATATCTTTTTTATATATTGATTTATTTCCTCTGGGTAGATAGCCAGTAGTGGGATTGCTGGATCACATGGTAGTTCTATTTTTAGTTCCATCAGAAATCTCCATACTGTTTTCCACAGAGGTTGCACTAATTTACATTTCCACTAACAGTGTATAAGAGTTCCCTTTGCTCCACATTCTCTCCAACATCTTTTACTTTTTATCTTTTAATAGCCATTCTGATTGATGTAAGATGATATCTCATTGTGGTTTTAATCTGCATTTATCTGAGGATAGTAATGTTGAAATTTTTTATATGCTTGTTGGACATTTGTCTTCTTTTGAAAAATGTCTATTCATATCCTTAGCCCACTTTTTAATGGGGTTATTTGGTTTTGTTTTTCATTGAGTTGTTTGAGCTTCTTGTAAATTCTGAATATTAGTCCTGTCAGACGTATAGTTCACAAATATTTTCTCCCATTCTACCATTTGTCTTTTCACTCTGTTGATTATTTCTTTTGCTGTGCAGAAGCTTTGTAGTTTAATTAAATCCCATTTATCTATTTTTGTTTTTGTTGCCTGTGCTTTTGAGGTCTTAGTCATGAATTCTTTGCCTGGACCAATGTCCAAAAGAGTTTTCCTTAGGTTTCCTTCTAGTATTATTATAGTTTCCAGTCTTACATTCAAGTCTTTAATCAATCTTGAGTTGATTTTTATATTTGTTGAGAGATAGGGGTCCATTTTCATTCTCCTGCATTTGGCAATCCAATTTTCCCAGCACCATTTCTTGTAAAGAATGTCCTTTCCCCAACACATTTTTGTCAACTTTGTCAAAGATCAGTCAGCTGTAAGTATGTGACTTTATTTCTGGGTTATTTATTCTGTTCCATAGATCTATGTGTCCATTTTTATACCAGTACCATGCTGTTTTGGTTTCCATACCTTGTATCATAATTTGAAGTCAAGAAATGTGATGCCTTCAGCTGTGTTCTTTTTGCTCAAGATTGCTTTGGCTTTTTGGACTTTTTTGGTTCCATATGAACTTCAGAATTGTTTTTTCTAATTTTGTGGAAAATAACATTGATATTTTGATGGAGATTGCATTGAACCTGTAGATTGCTTTGGGCAGTAGGGTCATTTTAATGATATTAATTCTTCTGATCCATGAGCATGGGATGTTTTTCCATTTGTTGTGTCATCTACAATTTCCTTCATCGGTGTTTTGTAATTTTCCTTGTGGAGATCTTTCATCTCCTTGGTTAGATATATTCCTAGGTATTTTTTTATAGCTATTGTAAATGCGATTGCCTTCTTGATTTGATTCTTGGCTAGATCATTATTGATGTATAGAAATGCTACTGATTTCTGTATACTGATTTTTGTATCCTGAAACTTTACTGATTAGTGTTCATTAAATAAGTACCTGCAACTACTCACCCTGGACCATCCTAACTTAGAAATGTTCATGTGAGAAATAGCTTTATCCTAAGTGAAGTACTGTATGCCAATGTCTGTCCCTGTGTCTTTCAATTTGGGGCTTACTGTTAAGATGCTTTCTCTTATCAGCAAGGAAGTACAGTCTTGTGAATCTCTGTATTCCAATAAATTGGGTCTCTCAAAGTCCTTTAATCCCTCCCAAAAAAGCTGTGATCTAAGAAAACAACTCAATAAATCCCATCTTTCCAACAAGTTTCCATGACCTAGCCATCTGTCTGCAGAGAAATAAGCTAAGTTTTCATACCCTGCAGCACCCAATTTCTTCCCAACCTCTTATAACCTGGCAAGTGCTAAGGGCACAAATGACAAGAACATTCACAACCCTGATCATTTCCTCCATCATATCATACAAAGAATCTACAGAGTTCTCGGTACAGAATTTCCCAACACATGATGCCATGGAAGGAGCACCCACTTACCTTATCATTTGGTTTGAGCAGAATGTTGATGTTTTCTTTTCCCTCACGTTCCCAGTGCCCTGTCTGTGACCAGTGGACTCAGATTTTCCACGCTTAGTCTACTTAAGTTTCTTACTGGTGCCAATGAGAGATCAGGCTCTTCTGGCTCACATTGGCTAATTTCATAAAGGCATTTTTGCTAAATATTTCTGCTATGGCTTGAATGTGTTCTCCAAGAATTCACATGTTTGTAATTTAATCTGCAACACAACAATGTTGGAAGGTAAAGCCCAGTGGGAAGTGTTTAGATTAATGCTGTTATAAAGAGTTTGATGAAAGGAGGGAGCTCTCTCTTTCTCTCTCCCTCTTGCCCTTCTGCCTTCTGCCATGTGCGGACATGGTGTTTCTCCTCTCTGGAGGATGCAGCAAAAAGGCCCTTGACAGATGCTGGCACCTTGATCTTGGACTTCCCAGACTCTAGAACTGTGAGAAAATGAATTTCTCTTCTTTATAAATTACCCAGTTCTTTATAAATTACACAGCACACACAGACTAAGGATATTTATGA
Organism: Lemur catta; assembly: GCF_020740605.2. Lineage (NCBI taxonomy): Eukaryota > Metazoa > Chordata > Mammalia > Primates > Lemuridae > Lemur > Lemur catta. Next base: position 38,106,726 of record NC_059128.1, read on the forward strand.
CACATTATACCCTATTGTTAAGAAGACAATATTTCAGAAGCCCAAAATCATCTTTTTTTTTTAGGTTACAACCTATGTCCTTCTACCCCATAGGCCAGAAGTTGCTCCCAGGGGAGAAATGGTGTTCTCCTATTCTAGGACATCCTTTCCTAAAAGCTCCACCATGGATCAAAACTGTTATCCCCATCCCAAAGAGCTAGTAGATTTTAACCTGTTTCATCAATCATTTGACAGAAACAATCATTTTCTCTTATTCTGGTAACAGCACTGAGCTTTTTTTCAGAAGATTACTTCTTCTGAATTTTTCATTGTTATGGACTTGGTGGGCTCATGATATGAACCAAGCCAGGCCAATGAAAATAATAACCAAAAATTTGGGAAAGTAAGAAGGTGGGACTTTCATTCCACTGGGTTGCTAAGCTGGTACAATGTAAGCTAGAGCTTGGGTAGCCACTTTGCCACCCACAGGGAAAGCTCATTTGAGAGCAAAGCCTACACAGAAGAAAAAGTGGAGTATCAGATTAGATAGCATCATATGAGCACCTGGTTACAAACACCCAACATATTCCTTTTTTGTTTAAGTAACTTGAACTGAGTTTCTGTTAGTTATAACTGAAAGTGTCCTGGCTAATACAGGATTTAGGAAACGGTAATGATAATAGAAGCTAACCTTTACACGGCAGTTACCATATACCAGCCATTACTGTAAGTGCTTTCCATATATTAAGTCATTTAATTTTCACCACAATCCTATGCTCCAGGTATTATTATCACCATTATCTCCATTTTACAAATGAGGAAACTCAAGCAAAGAGTTTCCTTAAGAGCACCCAGCTAACAAGTGATAGAGCCAAGATTCAAACCCAAGCAGTCTGGCTCAGATTCAGGCTCTGAATCAAGGCTGCTCAAATGGTGGTCCTCAGACCGGTGCCAGTCTACAAACTATTAGCAGTCTGTGAGGAGGAAATAACAGTATGTATATAGAAACCTTTATAGTAAATCAACATTGCTGTAGCATTTTTCTTTATAAAAATACTGCCTCATGATTGATTGGAAAATTTTTTTAATCTTATCTTTTACCATGGAGTTTGAGGAACATTATTTAGCTTATAGCATAAGCACAATGATTTAGATATAAATCACAGCCTCTCTCCAAATGCTCTTAAGTCCCTATGAATAATGTTGTCATTTGGCAATCCCAAAATATATTACTTCTTGACTCAATTCCAATGTTTCCAAATAGAGTTATTCGAGGTATTTTTAGTTCTCATGACTGTGGGTTAGAATGGGATCCTGAGCTCTCAGTGGAGCTTTTGAGATGTTAACATTAATTACAAGTTAAAGCTATATATAGCACTAAGGAGCTCAGTAATGGCTTCTTCCCAGTGAAACTTGCCCTAAGCAGGCAGAGCAAAGGCAAAGGGAATCCAATCCTGGCTAGGGATTCTCTTGAACAGACACCTCACAAAGGAAGGTTAAATGGACAATAAGCACATGAAAAAGTGCTTGACATTGTTAGTCATCAGGGAAATACAAAATAAGACCATAACAAGATACTATTACACATCCACTGCAATGGCTAAAATTAAAAAGACTGACAATAGCAAATGTTGGCAAGGATGTAGAACAACCAGAACTCTCATACATGGTTGACAGAAATGGAAAAATGGTTGGCAGTTTCTTATAAAGTTAAAATATACCTACCCTTTGACCCAGCAATTCTACCTCTACATATTTACCCAAGAGAATTTGAAAACATATGTTCACACAAAGACGTATACAAGAATGCTCATTGCCCCAAACTGGAAATAAACCAAATATAAGTTAGTGGTTGGATTGATAAACAAATTTTATGGTATATTTTTACAGTAGAATACTACTTGGCCATAAAAATGAACAAACCACCAATACATGCAACCACAAAGAGGAATCTCACAGATATAACACTAAGTGAAAAAAAGCTGGACACAAAAGAATACATACTCTATGATCCATTTACATGAAATCCTAACATAGGCAGTGAAAACCTAAGGTAAAACATATCAGAATGATGGCTGCCTCTTGGGTGGGGGGGGGGGAAGAATAGCATGGGAAGGGACATGAATGAATTTTCTGGAGAGATAGAAATGTTTTATACCACGATTGGGGTATGAGTTACATAGGTGTATCAAGTAGAAGGTATGGGGAATGGATAAAAGTATAGATGAAGCAAAAATGGCAGAATATTGATAATGACTGAAGTTGGTTGATGGGTACATGAGTGTCATTATACTATCTGTTTACATTGTATCTATTTGAAATTTTCCATAATAAAAATATAAAAATCAATGAATAGAAGTATCTTACAATTTAGTCAATGCTGTCAGCACTTTAGGTAGCACTTTTAATAAAAAAAAAATTTTTCTAGAAAAAGTGCATTTAGGAACCACATACCACTGTAAGAATAAGTATCACCAAATGGCTATATCCTGAATTTGAGGTAGAACATGTTATGATTTAGAATACAGAGGATGTGCTTTTCTCTTGACATCCATTGTCCACCATTGTTGTGTCTAATAACTCAGAAAGTCTATGACTAGAAAAAAAAGTTTTCATTGATTTGTGCACAATTGGTAGCTGTTTTATTCAAGACACAGTACAACTCTACTTCCAGGAAGAGCTTCTGTGTATAAGGCAAAGGATCATGAAATAAAAATGTCTTTTATTTCAGCTTCTCCTTTTAGCTTATTATTTTACTATAAAAATGTCAAATAGCCATTTAAAACCAAGAAATCTAAGTAAGATTCAATCAAGTAAAATTAAAATTTTTCTACCTGTCACTCCGGAAATAGAAAAAACTCCCCAAAACAAGGGAAAGAATGAATACATTATAGTAGAGTATATTCTGCAAATGTATAAATGTGTAGTTTATAAAAAATGATATAAATCATAGTAAAATGTTCATGCTATGTCAAGTGAAAAAGAACACAAATTTATTTATAATCTTAGCTTTTAAATATATTTACATCTGTAGAGGGAAAAAAAATCAAGAAAATAATGATTGTTTACATCATATTGGTATACCACTGAATGGTAAAGTGAGTATTTTGTATTTTTTCTTTATAATTCTCTCAATTTTTCAATTTTCTATAAAATTATTTATGTAATAGGAACAATAAAAATTAAAAAGTCAACTGTAAGTGGGGTACAAATCAAATTCTTCCTTAGCAATGGTTAAGAAAAATAAATTTGTCATTTTGTATTATCTGGGCTTTCTGAGGAAGAGCCATGGTGTCCAGTGAATTAGTCCTGTAAACATCTTGCCTAGTGAAGCTCCTCTGTCCTCCAACTACTTTTAAAATCAGTCAAAAATACCTACTTTGCTTATTTAATTATTGAGAAAAATTAGGATAGCAAGTCAACAATCATTTTTCATTCTACTGCCAAAATCCTTTATTCCAAACCCCTCACCATTTCCACCCCTCAAATGATTCCAACAAGATGCCATCTCTCAGCCAAGGCCCTGGGACATACAAACCCTGATCGACAGACCAAGCCATCTGGGTTGAATCTCAGTGCAGTCTGGAAAGAGAATAAATTTGACTTTGTTCGTCTCCCACTGGACTGTCCCAGTGTGAAGGACCATCAGAAACACTAGCTGGACTTCCCTACCTCACCTCCCAGCACTTCTAACCAGCCAAAAATTAATACATGGCTCTTCTTACCCTGGAGCACACCATATGGAGTTGAGCTGGTAACAATGTTTAGTCACCAAATCTTTCCATGAAGCTTCTGTGCAGAAGAATTGCCAATCACACCGAGGCCCACCTCTGGGCCCCATTATGATGAATTCAAATTTGGTGAGAATTCAGCCAGCTGTCCTTATTAGTGTTTTATTTGGTTGGTTGGTTTTTTATCAGTGGGGGTGGTACAGTAGTTTTTGTGATTATTGCTGGTCAGCAAGACAGTTTTTAAAAAAACAACAAAACACTTTATTTTATTCCTATAGAAGACCATTTGGCCCACTAGGCGAGGCTCCAGAGCAATGTGCAATATGGAAGCCACTCACCACCAGTGGCTTTGGAGCACTTGAGACGTAGCCAGGCCAAATTGAGATGTGCTATAAGTGTAAAATTCACATCAAGTGTTGAGGACCTAGTACAGAAGAAGAATGTAAAATATCTCATTAATAATTTTTATATTCATCTCATTCTGAAATGATAAGATTTTGGATATGTTGGGCTAAATAAAATATATTATTAAAATTAATGTCATTGGTTTCTTTTTACTTTTTAATATGGCTACTAGAAAATTTTTAATTACATTTGTGGTAGATATTACATTTCTACTGGACAGCACTGCTTTAAAAAATAATTAGTGTTCATTAAATAAGTACCTGAAACTACTCACCCTGGAGCATCCTAACTTAGAAATGTCATGTGAAAAATAGCTTTATTCTAAGTGATGTACTGTATTTCATTATCTGCTCCCCGGTCTTTTAATTTGAGGCTCCTATGCGGCCCTGATCTTTAATTTTTCTGTCCTCAGAGATTTAATACACATGGCACGTCTCCCCCCTAGCTGTCCCCAGGCCACCCATTGTTATCCCTGTTCTGCTGTTTTTGTGGGAGTGACTGTGTAGCCATGTGGGCTCCCTGAGCCTCTCTGTTGGAGCAGTCAATCCAGGAACCAGGGGCTGCCAGAGGGATTACAGGACAATGTCACTGAGTACCCTAATGAAGGAGGCAAATGCTCTTATTTCTCTAGCTGGGTATACTTCTCCCAGGTAGTCCCCTGGTGACTTTTGAAAGATTTTTCAAAGGAGGAAAAATCCTTTGCCAAAAGACATAAATAGCAAACTTGCTGGGTCTGAAATAAAGAGGCTGAATGGGCCCCCTAGAGAATAGATCCCCTGATTCCACCTGGATGGGTAAAGCCCATTGTTAGGCCACTGAGCCTTCCCCTCTGGCTAACGGGCTAATTATTTCTGATAATGGTGGTCTCTACTAACCCCTCACCTGCCCTGCAGCAGAGCAAATCTATCCAGTGAGGAGAGTAGTAATTACCGGTGATACCTGCAAACACTCATTATCTAAGCTCCTGAGTCCTTAGGAGATAGAGATGGGATATAAGGAGATCACTTCTTGACAATGCCAGAAGGAAGCCATAGCCATTTTAAAAGCAAAATGTGGTGACTATTAATTTCTAAAAATAAAACTGAAAGACTGTTATGCTAAAAAAGACTGTCTAATATTTTACAGTTTTTATCTGTCTTCTGACATCTGAGAAATGTTTTCTGTCTTCCTTTCTCTTTCTGTTAGTCGTTGTGACTGCAGCTGAGGCCTTTGCCTCAAGGACATTGCAATGCCTTTTTGCCTCTGACTCTTATTCCAGACTCCAAGTTCTCTGTAGACAGGGGCTGGGTCATCCGCTTTATTCCCTATGGTGTCTTGCACATTGGCAGGTACCAAAATGGTCGTGATGCATATGGATAGATTGGTTGCTTTTTTCCTTCAGCTGTATTGCTTTGCCTTGTCTTCATAACTGCGTTATTGTCAACCATTTCTCTAGACCACGTATGATGAACCAAACAGATCATCAGTATGGTTAATATTATGAAACATAAAAGCCACTTGTTAACACTCTGAGAATATTATATTGTATTACAATGAACAGTCACTGAAACTTCTTGTTCTTAAGGAATATTTCTGATGCTATTGAGGTTTCAATATAAAATTTGTTTTGGACTAAGGAAATGTTACAGGGGAAAATGCAGAAAGTATAAACTGAACTGTCAAATCACCTTTTTGACTCTTCCAAGACTCTCAGAAATGCTCTCCCCTTCCTTCACAGAGGAAAGTTTATAGAGTCATGGTAGACAGAATGGTGGGGCCTTTTCTTTTTAAGACACAACTGGGGTTTAATTTGAGAGAGGAAACCAGATTTCAAAAGACAGACCCTGTTGGAAAGTCACCAGTTGGCTACAGACGAAAATGTCTGTGAGGGACTGATTTTTCTCACTCCAGCTGGGAGTTTTGTTGTTTCTCTTTTTACATTTTCTGACAGTACTTCTCCTAAGATAAAATCCCAAATTCTACTCCTGGATAATGGGAAAAAGAGATTCCTTTGATCTTCAGAGGTGTTTTGATTTTTAAGAAGGAAAAAAATGAGAACATTTCAAAATATTTAAATCCCATATATATGCAGTAAATCCCTTTTAAACATTAGTCCAAGGAACAGCAGCTAGCAAAATATATCTTATAAGAGAAAATTTATTAGAAGTAAAATTTAAAATATAGACATATAAAACTTCCAATATATCATATGGAAAAATTTTTTAATGGGAACATCTTAAGAGGACTTTACATGTGAGTGTGGGGCCAATCACTAGGCACATTACTGATTTCATGCCATGGTTCTTTTTTTGCCTTAACTCACAAGCAGTCAAAAAAACACTTCATTTTCTAAAGCTTTAAAAATACATTTATCTTCTAAAATGAAAGCCCACACACAAAAATATAAAGGTCTGTGCATTATCAAAAGAACAGTGGCATCTTTATTGCCATGGTCTTGATGTTTAATAACTCGCATCCAATCTGAATCCTCAGATCCACAGGCATTACAAAAATTCCAAGAAACCTCATCATAAAGACTACTACTTCATGGTTCCCTCTATAAAACAGAGCAGTACTTTGTAGTATTATAGTACTTTTCATGTAAGAATAGAAAAACTCTTTTATGATTCCTTTGTTTTCTTCCAGATACCCAGGGAGGAAGGTCGATGGTATATTCATTTTATTGAAACTCAGGTCCAGGAAAACATAAAGCCAGCAGAAGAGAATGAAACTGTGAGCTCCTTGAGTTTAGGCCCTGCTTTCTTAAGTTATTAAAAAAATTTTGTATGCCAATTGGTTGAAAATGTACAGTTCCACCACCATCTTGACATTATTATCAGTGAAATATTTCTTATCCCCTTCATCACCGTGTCATCTCCAGCCAAAAGACAGTTCACACCCCTCAACCCCACATAGTCATTGAAGGTATAAAATATTGAACTCGGGATGCTCCTCATGTAGGCCTGGGGTAACCTCACTTTGCCCATAGCATGAGTGCCTTAGTGCATCTTGAAAGACATCAAGAGACCAAACTGCCTGGGCCACCAATGGTTCTTCTAGTGGGAGTAAGGACAAGATGTTATTCCAGCCAAATATCCTGATGCTGTTTTTCCCTAATATACGGAACATTCTTGAAAAGAAAAGGAAAAACACGGATGGGGAGTGGAGGAGAAAGAAGAGAAGAGAAGAAAAAAGAGAGAACTGAAGAGAGAAGAGATAAAGAAACCTCTTTCCCAGATATTAACATGTTTTTAGTAACCATTTAGCATATGGGACACATTTTTTGGTCATGGCTAATTCTTAAAAATATCAGGCTCAACTCCACTGATTTAGAGCAAAGCTTGTATGTCTAGGAACTAATCCTTTTCCACTTTAATTTCTCTTTTTGTAAGCTTGCCAAGCCATTATTCCGTAATTTGCCAAGCAAAATAATTATATAGCCCACCAAGAAGATACTAAAAAGAAAACAGAAAAGGAAACAAACAATGTGTATGCAACGTGTGTGTGTGTGTGTGTGTGTGTGTGTGTGTGTGTAAAGAAATATATACAAAATATACATCTTATACTCTTTTATGTTCTGGGTAAAATTTACAAACAGGTGGTATCTCTGAGGATGAACTATTTTGTGTTTGTGCTATAAATATTCATTTACCCTGATGGGTATTTTTGGTGATCATATCATATTAATAAAAAAAACACCCAAAAAATCCTTGAGTTACATTTGTTTTTCAGAAAACAAACCCATATATCACCACTTCATTCTCACTGACCTTTCTTCCATCTGCTACAAAATGGGTCAAGGGAGGGCACCCAGCCCAATCTCACACAGGATGTTTAAAACAGAGGCACAAAAAACAGTCAGATCTGAGTCCAGGGATTCACTGGGCATTGTGGGGCAAGTCACTGAATCTCTGTGGTCTCAACTTCTTCCTCTAAAAATGATGACTAAAAACCCACATGATTTTCTTGATTTGAAGCAAGAATAAATTAAACTTAATAAAATGTAGAAGGGGAGTTGGGGGAGAGAGAACACAAAATGGGAGAGAAAAACCAGCAATGCGGACACAGGCACACTGTCAGGAGGAAGTTGGTGGTCTACAGGCCGCATTTTGAGAAACACTGTCAACGTTAACTGTGGTTTCAGCTTCTTTAACCTCTTTGTATTTATTTTTATCATTGCTTCCTTAAAAACAAAGTTCTGTCAATAAAGATGTCCCGCCCAAGAGATAAGCAAGGAAACTTCACCACGCACCTTCTAAACACTTCAAATAAATATTACTGCTGTTCTCTACCAAGTGCTTATTTCACTCTTGTATTCAACAGCTATGAGCACCAGTGACATGCCAGGCAACGTGCGAGGTGATGGGATAAAGGTGAGAAGGCAGATTTCAGGGGTTGACAGTCTAAAGGGAAGAGATAAGCAGTAAACAGGTAATTAAAACCCCATGGGATAACTATAATGGGTTTAAATATTCAACCTCCATGTACTATATGTTTAGCAAAACCAAAAGCAGAGTTAAACAAGGGTTCCATCTGTTTTGAGACGGTAGAAAATCAAGAAGATATTGCTATCCCTCCAGAGATCATGACTCCTTTTCCTAGTGACAGACAAAAAAAAAAAAAATTGTAATTCACTCTGTTGCTGATTTCTCAGTTAAGCAATTTCAATCTAAAAGCCATGATACAGTGCAATTGCCTTGTGATCAAGTAAAAGCCTAAAAGAATATCTGACTGTCTCCTGCCCTAGGTGTCAAGGATATACAGATCCTCTTCTATGTGCAGTAACTTTTCTCATTTGAAGCAAGAAATGACACCTTTATACCTGCTAAGGATAAGGTATTCTGTAAAGTAACCCAAGGCTGAATAGGACACAGAAACTCTTTCAATTCTGTATAATAACAAGGGGAAGTGCTAAAAGAAAACTAGTATTTGCAATATGATTACTTAAATCTTCTACTCTAAGATTATCATCAAAGAAAAAGTTTTTTATCCCTCTTCTGCATTTAGGACCCAGAGCCCCCACCTTCCTCCAGCTCCCACTCCCAGCAAAGAATGACAGACAACTCTTCCCTGAGGCTAGACACAAAGTTACACAAGGAAGGGGATAGGAGAAAAGGAAGAGTAGAAGAGCAGAACACTGAAGATCCATAAAGCAAAAAAAGAGGCAAAGATAATCCCATCTTTACCCATTTAGTACGGAAACCACCTCTCTCATTGCCCTACCTACTTCCTTCCATCTTTGCTTTCTCCATTTTTACCCTTTTTTTTTTTCCTCTAAGCATACAAATTCTATGCCAGATACATAACATGCTCAATCATTAGCACTGAGAGAACACCCTGGTAGTTGACTTCCATGCCTCCCTTAGATAGGAAAGACTTAGATTCTCCACCTTACCCAAACACCAGGTACTAGTCAACAGTGGAGCAAGAGCAAAATATAAGGATAAAAAAAGGTGCTATAGAGCAGACGGGAAAAAATTGAGGTAGAGTGGGATTCTTCTGGTTGCAAGTGACAGAAAATCCAACCCCGTCTGTCATAAGCAAATGAGAAGAAAAGATACTTTTTAGGCTCACAAAACTGGAAAGTCCATGATGGGTCTCAGCCTATGGGAGGAGCTTGGATCAGTCTCAGTGTCTCTGAGCTCCTCCTTCTAGCAGTTCTTCCTCTGGATAAGCTCCAATCCATGATTGCACAGGGGTATTTCTAGCAAATTCAGGCTCATATCTTCACAACTGCTAGCCACACCCCCCCCCAAAAAAAAGGAAAAGAAAAGTCTGCTTCCCTGATAGCTCAAACAGCAGTGCCAGAATTGAATAGATTTTGGGTCTCATTGGCCCACTTTTGATCATATGCCCATGGCTGAACAATAGGTGTGGCCAAGGGAATGGGCTGCAGAGATTGGCTCAGCGTAACCTAGTTACATGCTCAACTCCCTCAGGCCCAGGGGTGAAGTCAGCCTCACATGAAGCACATGGACTGAGAATGTGGAAGGGTATATCATCAAAGTAAAACTGTCCCCAAGAAGGTTGTGCAGGTGCTTAATGGCAAAGTTACTGAACACTCCCCAGCTCTGTAGAGATGTTCAAGAAATGCTTCATAGAGGGGTAGAAGAGATTTAGGGACCAAATTGTGAAGGATGAGTTTGACAGGCCAAAGGAGGCAGCAATGAGAGTAGACAGGCTACCCAAAGCTGGGAGAATATCATGCAAAAATACAATAAACAGACAAAAAGTCATGATCTTTTCCAGGAAAAGCTCTGTATGAATGTGCCTGTGGGGGGACTACGTAAGTAGGCTGAACATGTTGGACTCTATATGCTACACACGGAGAAACAGAATTTCATGCTGCGTGGAGAGATGTGGAACACTGTGACAGATGCATTGAGCAGACAAGCATTCCATCTCTTCAGTGGTATGGAAGGTGTGTTGGGTGGGTGACACAAGAGCTATGGGAATAGAGTGGAATCTCAGTCACAAATGTCTTATATAACCTGAAACACAGGAATTGGCCATGGGGATCAAAAGGTGGGGCTGCACTCAAAAAACATTTAAGAGGTAAGGTTGATGGGCCTGATGACTGACTGTGTAAGAAGAATGCAAGAGAGAGAAGGTTTCTTGCTCAGGTTTCTGACTTAGAGGATTGTATAAAATGAAATGCAGATTCACTAAAATACTGAATTCATGAACACTGTCCATTTCATCACTGCTAAGTCTGACTTTCCAACACAGGTTTTTAATAAAAATACATGCCAGCAATTTTAGTTATCTTTTTATTTTAGAGTCTCTAATATTTATAGAGGCTCTTATGTGACTAACCACTTCATTCACAACCTCATCGTGCAGCCCCCATCGAACCCTGCCCTCACACACACCCACATTGCATCTGTTCTACGTGGGTTATTTATGATGCAGCTGTTTTAGCAGTTGGGATCCTCATGCTGCTCTGTCTCAACACAAAACAAACAATTCCTTCCCACCATCTTGGCCTCTTTCGATTTCCAGCTCAATAAAGTGGCATATTGAGGAAAAGGTCTTATCATCCATTCTAGTCCATAAATAACATAGCTAAGGTCATTCTTGAAGCAATGAAACTCTCATGGTGACATTGTGTCTCTAAAAAGTGAATTTTTAGTGGTGACAGAGTCCATCTGAAACCACACTGGTATTTATTTATGTGTTTTTGTGTTTGTGAGTGATATCCCTGCAGGATATCCTCTTTAAGCTTTGCAGCTGTTGATAATGGTTCCCTGCCCAAGTGTGGATTTATTTTTACAAACACATTTATCATCTATCAAACCTATTGGCTGGCAAAGGTTTTGTATATTCTGTGGCCTGTAACATTCTTGCTCCTAACTACTCTGAAACCACTGAAACACACTCATATTGTTCTTGCTCTCCCTTTAAGAAAGAACTGAAAGGCTGACTTTGTTTGAGAGGTGATAGGATTAAATTGCATTTACGCTGAATCCATAGTGTATAGGGAGCATGAAGCTGTTTTTTAGATGAATCAGCTGATTCTTTGTGCTTTACAAGCTAGTGGAGGCATTATTAATGAAAATGCAAGAAAATGGCTCATCTAACCAACACTTGATGGCAAAGAAAGGAAAACAAAGGGGAAAAAAATGAAACTACAAGACAGAGATATACCATCTTTGGGAGAGAGTACTCAACTCACCCATTCCAGAACCTAAATTAGGAGCTGTGCTTCCAGAGAGGTGGGCATATGCATACCCAGAGTTCTAAGTCAAGAAGGAGGTTGGCCAGGGCACTACATAAACCCGTCTTTAAGTCATTCCCACCAGGAGAGCCAGGGAATGGCACTCAGGATGACAGTTCCCAGAAGCATCTTTCCAAACCAAAGGATCCAGGTAAAACCAGATCCATTTCCAAATTGGACAGAACTTACTTTGGCTCAGAACATCGTGTCCAGAGCCAAATCAGAACCAACGTGGACTGCTAGTGAGTGGGAAAGTTGTTACTTAGGCTAATACTGTTGGCATTCATCCTTAGCTAAAAACTAATTCCAGCTGGACAGGAAATCGTGAGTTAGAACTTTGTTTTACTTTTTTTTTTTCCTCCTCTGGAAGTGTAAGAAGCTCTCCATTTCTCCCAAAATAGATGAAGAGGATTCAAGCTCTCTGTTTAAATGTCTTTTTGGTTTCACTGATCTCTTCTTTCTACCCCATTTCCTACTCCATTTCGCTTGCCTATCACTCTTTCACTCATTTTCCCATCTCCTGTGTTCGTACTCTTTCTCTATTCTCTTTGCCTTTTTCAATTTCTATATCTTTTCTCTCTTCCCTACCCTATTCCCTCCTTCCAAGACCTTCTTTCATTTGAGGAATTAATATTTTTAATCCCAGAAAGTTATGTCAACCTAAGAAGTTACAACATTCTGAAAGAGAAAATACCCATGTACTAGGAAAGCAAGATTGAGAAAGTCAGTAGATATAATTCCTTAAAGTCTGACTCAGACATTGTCAATAATTTGTATTCATCATATAAACTACACAGTTTAGCAAAACTACAATGAGTCACTCTTTCAGGTTCATATTTCTTTAACACTTTAGTCAGCAAAATGTTAAGGGCTCTCCTTCCAAGGGCAGAAGGTATTAATACATGGCAGGGCCCCATTAAGCTGCCTCTTTATAATTTGAGACCTATCACCAGTCCTCTTAATGACTCTCTGCCAACCCTGAAAATCCTCACTTTAAGGTCAATAATTGATAAAATAAAACAGGGAAGTTTCTCCACAGTCTAGAGGCAACTAACCTATGTTTCCTCTAAACCACACGTAAGTGGTTCTTTAATTAGATTAGATAGTTGATATTCTGGGCACTGAACGATGAGTTGCAAGGTAGCTATCATTCAAATGCTGGAGGGAGGGATTGGGGGGCTGTTGGACACGGTTCTTTGGGTTGCAAGTGACAGAAATCCAATTTGAACTAGCAGAATTCAAGTGGGAATTTATTAGTTCACAAAATCCAAGGAAGGATTGAAGGACCAAACTGAGAGTGAGGCAAGGATCTGGCTTTGCTTAGGAGCACTTGGAACTAGAAACACAAATCATGGGTCCATCTCTTGTTTCTGCTGCTGTTTACATAGCAGCACCATCTCTCACTACAGATCATTTTCCTCCACATGGCAGGAGACAAAGACTTCAAGAGTTGGCCTGAGGCCTTACAACCCCTGGCACTTCCAGAGAGGGACTGACTCTCTTCTTTAACCTAGCTTGAAAAGTTCCCAAGGCAGGACTCTGACTGGTCCAGACTTAGTCGATACCAACTCTAGGCTAATCGGCTGTGGCCGTGGAAGCTTCAGTACTTGTACATCAAAGACCATGGCAGCCTTCACTGGAACCACATGGTGAGAATAAGAAGTTCTCAACAAATTTAGCAGGGGGTGGGGGGTGGATGCTATTCTCAGACAAAAAGGCTATTTTGGACAAACCAAACACTGAGTGCCCACTCTTCAGAGACCCTGAATGATGGAGTGAGGTTAGCAAGTGCCAAGAAGGACCTGGGGGACTGATGCCAGGGGTGGGGGTAAGGACGGAGCAAGCTGTGACTTTATTGCACTATTTCTATCCTTGATTTCCTGGGCCTAGAGGTTTCTGGATCAGAAAACAGTAAACAGACAGAGCCTGGACCTGCCAACTATAAAGTGTAACTATTGAAGTAAAATCACTGCTCTTAAGTATCTTAAATAATCTCAACCAAGCAAGATTTTAAAACATTATGCCAGAGTAGACACAAATTCATGCAGTGACCCCTAAAGGAGCAGCACCTCCATCTCTAAGATGACACCAAAATACTGGGGCTATTGGATGAATGTCTTTCTTAAAAGGAGAGGTAAACCACAGACATGCTAGAAACTTTCAAAACCCTGCTCACCTACTAACCACCTTGCTTATAGGGGAATTAAAACTGAAGTCATTTCCGTAATTCTAGGAAATGTTTTTAGTTGCATAACATTGTGAAAGACTAGGCACTCTCGAAAGAATAGAATAAAGAATGTGTGTTAAAGAACTTTGCACAAATATGAGAATTTTTTAGATCATTACTATGTTGGTAAGCACTTGGGTCCACTCTCCCAGACTATTTTCTTTTTAAAGTACTGTCTACCTGCCTTGCAGGAGTTAATGTTGAAGCTGACATTAAGTTCCCCTCTGTGGCAGGGTGGGTAAGACATTTGTCAGGTTTATTTCTATGAGGAATTATGCTTGAGGTTATCATGCAGTCAAATAAACTTTTTTTCTTACGGAATACATGGAAAGGGGTCCAGAGTACTGGAGGGACCCTGTTTTTTATTGAACAAAGTGATTTTGTTCTGAGGTTAAGACTGTATGACCCAAAGTACAGCCTGGTATGCAAAAAGTCATGCATTGATTTAAACAATAATAAATTGTGGTCCAGAGTGGGGGAAAATCTGTTCCCTCACGGACATTGAAGACCATACAATTTCACTGCTGTGATTTCAAAATAAACCTTGTGCTTGTTAAGTTTTGGATTTGCAGCAAATACTAGGAACTTTTAAAAATGGATACTTAAATCCAGGACAGTAAGTTATGATGCTTATAAAACAACTCTTATAGCTCCAAATGGTTAGGTAAATAAGTAGAACATAAATCATTATAAATAGCCAATAAAATTCAGAACTTAACAGTCAAATAATAAGTTTTTAGAACATAAAATCTGGCAAACACAGGAGAGTGACTTGAGTCTGTTTTATCCAGGACTCGGGACAGCTTTTTAGCAAGATGATTTAGGAAAGGGCTCATCCTTGCCAAACCCACGGAACTAAAGGCAGGTGTGGCCTGCAAAAGGTAAGGAACTCAAATAACTGTGCCTGGCACATGGAAGCTATTCAATAATTATTTGTTGAACTAATTAGTTAATTACCATGGAGTGACTAAGCTGATAGAACAGGTAAGAGCATCACTGACTTCTACCAGTGAGAAGGGGAAACTCAGTACCACTCATTCCTATGTGGCAGGTCACCACCATGGGCTCTGAGGACGGCAAGCTAAGTACGCCTCTGCCCTTGCTTTCCAGGACCTACCATAATAGAGTGTGGCGATCCCTCATGGCTGCCTTCCCATTACTGTTCTCTACCACACCAGGTGAAAGAGCCTTGGAAGTCATGACCAATCTGACTCAGCTCCGCTCACTAAGCTCCCCAAGCTCCCTGTGCCCCACCATACCTCCCTCAAGGCTTTCGTGACATCTCTTCTGTCAGTGCAGTCGCCCTCAAATGAAGACCTGGATATCCAGGGGATCACACCCTCAGAGAAGGTTATCTGTGACTATCAGCCTGCTTATCCTGGAAGATCCCTTTGAGCCCCCTGACTAAATGCTAACAGCCACGGTAACCCACTTGCAGTAAAAACATACATCCTTACGTTTCTCTGGAGCCTTACGTGCACACAGTGTTAGAACAATGGACTGAGACAGAGGCTAAAAACCGAACCATTTTCTTGTCTCCAAATACTGTGCAATAAACCTCTGTATCTATTTCACAACATAAGCCTTACATATACCTTTTTCCTAAAGAATGCCTCACATTGCTCATCGGTCGCCATCTGACAGCTCCATATTCCCAGGAACATTCTTTGTGGTCCCTGGGCCCTCCCCAGTCACAAGCCACTCATCTTCATGATCCAAATACCCCCTTCTCTTCTGAGGCCTCCTGTGCCTCCCACAGGCTTGACCCTGGGCTCCCCCCCTCTGTCCTGTCACATTCACAGTTAGCTGGGCTGTCTGTCTGCCCCATTAGACTCTGAGACCCAGAGGGAAAGAGAGCTTTGGGCTTAGTCATCTTTGTATCAACTCAGCACGGTAGACACTCAGATGTCTGCTCAACTAAACTAATTCCAAAATAAGCATCTTTAAACTCAGTTTTTCCCAATTGAATTTGTGTGGGAAGACATGGCTCAATCATAAAATGTAAAGTGAATCATTGTTAACATTAAAAAAGGGGAGAGAAAAAGGAAAATGTAGCAGTTCTTATTAACCAAGAGGTAGGAGACAGCGGAGCTGGTGAGATTCAACCCATCTGCTTTCTGTTTCCAGAGTCACCCCTTGGCCTTGTAACTGGTGATCCCAGTCCTTTCACCTTTCTGGGGTTCGGGAGCACACATTGGGGTGCTTCTTGCTGGCTTCTCCCCTGCTCATACTGGATCCAGTGTTGTACATTCTGCTAAGTCAGTTCCTGCTCATCCATCTGCTTGTGTCCAAACGGGGTGCACATCTCTCACCTGGTCTTGTTGCCTCACCTGCAATCTTTGTTCTTTGGGTTTATCTCTTTTTTAGTTTTTAATATCCCTCTCATTTTAGTGAAGTTTCCAGAGGAATAAAATAGATATACTGTATAAATTTCATCCGTGTTTTAGCAGACTTCTGTGAACTAATTATTTTATAAAGTGATGTATAAATAAGTGAAAATTATGTAAAGTTTTAAGTTGGCATTAATAAAACATATATCATCAATACAAATGATGTAAAGAAGATATTCTGTGATAAAAATTTTTTATAATTTTCTATAACTTAACCTTGATACCAGAAAAGTGTTAGACAAAAACAAAATAAAGCTCTCTTTTAAATTCATAGAGAGTGGATGGTGAAAACTGAGAAAAAGATCATCTTATTGGTCAATTTGGTCTTAAATTCACTGTCCCTCCATCTGTATAAATGCAGTGCTGTGTGAAGAATGCATTCCTGAATAGGTACATTACTGAACATACACAGTTTAGCTCGTATATGTTAGCTGTACACAGTTTGTCTTGTAAAAAAGAAATAGGCTACCCTGAACAGTATAACATCTGCCGCTCACCTTAAACAAGAATTGTAAATGAAACAGAGAATCACTGTAATAAACAGAATGTTACAGGTATAAATGGAGGCCCATGAACTAAAGACCAAAGAAAAAATGAGTTATGGGAAGAGAGACAAGAAATCTGGGGATGCCAGAGCTAGTCCTTTCTGCCACCAACTAGCTGTGTCAACATGAGCATTATCTCTCAACTTCTCTTCTAAAAAATGAAGGGGCTGGGCTTTTTTGTCTCCCTGGATTTTTTAAGTAGCCTGACTCTCCCATACCCCAGGCATCTGCTAACCTGAAGGCACATAAACCCCCACTCTTGGTCCAGGGTTTTCTTTGGTTTCTTCCTGCTTGGTTTCCTCTCTAGGCTTCACCTCCAACCCCCTGGTGCCCCCCTTGATTAGAGGTGGACTTCACTGTTTTGTCTCAAACTCTCCTAAAAGGATGACAAGTTTGGCTTGCCCTCAAATACCACTCTCTAGTTTGGGTCTTGGCCCGCTAGACTAATAACCCAATTGGGCTCGTGCCACTCACTTTCAAGATGGGGAAGGAGAGGGCTTCAGACAATCATTTCTGTGTCCTCATTCAGTGCCAGAATCCTAAGATTCCATCAGCACAGCAAAGCCTGAACAAATAAAATTTTCTTTGGCCAAAATAAATCTCTGCTATGTTTGACCGGCACGAAGAATGACGGGTTCATCTTCAGGAAGAAGGCAAGGACTTTTAGGCCTTCCGTGCAGAAGGAAGTCTGTCTTATTTTAGAACAAAGTCTATTCTTTTATTACTGTTTTTTCTTGGTGAAAACCAGGCAATGTTGCTATCTGTAAACTTCATAGCCACTTGGTTTCAATTGCTTCCGTACTGGAGGGAAACTGGTGCAGAGAATAGAAAAATACCTGGAAAGATCTGAATGCCAGACGCAAAGCTGCCATTGCCACACATTCCTTGGAATGGGGCCACACTTATCAAGCTTCCCTTCTTATAAATGTTTATTGAAAGGGAGTCTTTGACAGGAGTCAATCTGGCTGATAGCTTTTTCCTGTTAAATCCCAAATTGCTTTTGCTGCTCAGAGCTCGTCATGACAAAAATGAGGAAGTTGAGTCTGCAGCAAAAGACAGACCCCTTGGGCTGTATTTCACCTTGTTCCACATCGCCCTCTCTTAATAAAGAAAGGCAGCCACACCAATGTCTATTTCATGAGGAATGATTCAGAAACCCTAGAGAAATTAACATTAACATTATTGAGCATTTACTAAGTGCTAGGCACTATTTCAGGCACTTTTTTTTTTTTTTTAGAGACAGGATCTTGCTCTGACACCCAGGCTAGAAAGCAGTGGCTCACTGCAGCTTCTAACTC
Source organism: Lemur catta (assembly GCF_020740605.2). Taxonomy (NCBI): domain Eukaryota; kingdom Metazoa; phylum Chordata; class Mammalia; order Primates; family Lemuridae; genus Lemur; species Lemur catta. The sequence continues at coordinate 38,124,997 of NC_059128.1, forward strand.
CTGGACTCAAGCAATCCTCTCACCTCAGCCTCCTGAGTAGCTGGGACTCTAGGTATGTGCCAGAATGCCCAGCTAATTTTTTTTTTTTTTTTTTTGTAGAGACAAGGTCTCACTATGTCACCCAGGCTGGTCTCGAACTCCTGGCCTCAAGTGATCTTCCTGCCTCAGCCTCCCGAAGTGCTTGAATTTCAGACATGAGCCATCTTGCCTGGCCACAGGCACCTTATGAAATTATCTCTTTTGATTCTCATTAGAATGTTATGAGACAGGGACTACTATCCCCATTTTAAGGATAAAAGTATGCAGCTCAGAGAAGTGAATAAGTAGTTCAAAGTCATATAGCAAATAAGTGGTGAAGAGCTGGGATATCATCTCAGGTCTGTAAGTGGGATTTCATTTATTTGTGGCGTCTGCCAGCGACCTTCAACTTTGCTTCAACAAAAGATAACATGCATATGGAATAAGGGGTCATAGAATCATATAATTTTAGACCTTGAAGAAACATTAGAGGTTACAGTGCAATTTCTCTCATATTATAGATAAGGAACAGAGCCATAGAGGTTAAACAATTTGCCCTAATTACATGGCTCTCGCTGGGCAAATTGCGAAAATCTTTCTTGACGGAAGTATTAGGGATTAAGAGCAGGCCTTTTGTGGTTAATTGGAGAATAGATGTCCTAAATCAGCATAAACTGTTTCATTGCTTTGAAATAATTGAGGCTGTAAAGTTTCCAGGTAAGAATTTCTAAGACAACCCTAGAATGCAAAGTACTATGGACTTTAAGAAAATTTTCCTATCAAACCAGAGGCCTCCAAAGCTTAACTGTTTTGAACTCAGAGTCAAAACATGGCTGAGTAAATCCCTCTGCAACTAGAAGCAGCAACATAGTCTGTTTTTTCAAAGCTGGGAATTCCCTCAACATCAGGTCAATAGGTTAGCAGAAATGGCGGACAAGACAGGACGGAGTGAAGGGGGAGGAGTGGAAAAGATGCAGCCACTTATAGACCCGGAAACAAACAGAATTAATCCCACAGACTTCTCCATTGGCACAAGAACGATTTCCCATACAAGCTCACATATACATATTTGCATTTCTTGACCATAGGTCAGAGACTCGAACAGACTTAAGTCTGTCCAGAGAGAATTCAGTCTGAATCACCAAGCAGTTTGCCAATCTCAGTTATATTTTACAGGCAAAGGCAGAGCGTTTGACTTCTCTTCTCAAAATGCAAATGTTCTAGTGCAGCCAAAGATCATCTATAACTTTAAAAACCTTAAGAAGGATGTTTACATGTTGGCTTTTGTGAGCTTAAACTCCAAGGTCCAGAGAGTTATATAAATAACAATACTCAGGAAAAGAAATTTATTTATTTAATTGGAGCTCATGCAAAGCTTGGATACAAATAGTGCTTGAAAGAGGAATACACATGACTCATAAGGGTTTTCTCCTGTGGGTAATCCTTCCAGGCATTGAAAGACTGGATTCTCCACAGATGTTTTCACCAACTTTTTCTCCTAGAGCATCCAAGTAGGTATTATTCATAAGTGTCTGATTGAGCTATCTGCCTTCTATCCCTGGAGGACTATGGACAAAAGCTGGAGTGAAAAGAGGATGAAGCAACTTGAAAACTGTCAAGGAACATTATTTGATGCACTTTATTCATATGCAATCAGCTCACTGGAATACAGCTTTTATTATAAATTAACTGGAGCTTAAGAGACGAAACCATCCATGTTTGTGTGGAATGTTGCAAATAGTAATGTGATGTCCCTTGGGTTTATGTTAATCTGCTTAACAGATCCTCACTTGGACATGAACTACAGAGGCCTACAAGTGGAAAGAATAAAGTCGCACAATATAGACTAACACCATTAGTCCATAACATTACACAAGTTTTCTAAAAAATGTCTGGCTATGTTGTACACCAGCTTTACCCCTTTGACCAATATGTGCTGATGCATTCATAATTATTAGTAATTGCCTGGCTCAAAACCCTCGATTACATTTTCACTGAATAGGAAGCAAATCTCCCCCTCTTGATGGTCAGGGATGGTCTGGGACTTGTCAGAAATCCTGACAGGCTGGTCTCAGCCATCCACCTCCAAGGAAGTGCTGTCGGGAAGACGAATGCAGAGATTTGTGGCAGCATCAAATGTTCTCCATTTGTACAAAAGTCAAGCAAGACAATGCTGTGAAAATATTAACTATTTGTTTTTGAGAAACTTTACTTGCTATTGTTGTACCTAGAAATAGAATCTTCCTCATTCAGACAAAATAATAATAATAATTCCATTCATAGCAAGCAGCCAACTTGGTTCTTTCTTGCCTCTTTTACCTTTATGGAAAAAGTGGAAGGATAGTAGGAAGATTTTTTTTAACTTAAGGGTCTTTTAAATTTTTACCCATAAAAGTTATTGTTCATTTATGCCAGAGTTTCTCAACCTCAACCCTATTGTTAGCTAAAGTTAGATAATTCTTTTTTGTGGAGGGCCATTTTGTGCATTGTAGGAGGTTTCTGGCCTCTAACATCTAAGATACCCACCCACACCCAGCTCCCAAGCTGTGACAACCCACAACGTCTCCAGACATTGCCAAACGTCTCCCCACTGAGAACCACTAAATGCAAAAGTGTGGCTCAGGGAATCCTGTTTCACGTAAGTATGTTCTGCAGCAAAGTAAGATGGCTGCCAGAATAGGCAATTGAGGCTGTGAGGCACTACCAGCAGCTTTGCTTACAGCCCAGCAGGAATGATGAGGCCAAAGTTCACACCACCAGTGCTATGGCCCCTTTGAAAACCTGAGTGTTTATCAATCAAAGGCTCGTCAAAAAAAGGGCAAACTTTAATTCTAAAAAACACAAGCTCCTTAGCTGCGTTCAGCCCTTTCTAAACTCCCACCACTAGGGAAGAAGGACTACCTTGTTGCTTTCAACCACAACAGCTCATTATCTTCTGATTAGAAAAACCATGGTGTTTTGAAAGAAACTGTTAAAAGGAGATATTTTTATGGATAATTCTAGGGAGCCAAGTTTGTAAAACTTGTCAAAAGCAAACTTGCTTTAAGTACGAAATAAAGTCAACAGGTCACAGAAGCTCCTTTACCTTAGGTTGAGACATTTAAGATATGAAAGTATAAATCACCAAGGATTGGTCAAGAAGGAATCTCTGCCCCTCACTTAGTGCTTTCAGGCAGCTCTGACCAGCCAGTCTCAGTCTACTGCTGTCCAGGTTCTAAAAAAGAATTGTGGTACCAGGATACTGGGGTATATTGAGCATACTATCCTTGGCAGAGTTTTCCGGTTGCCTAGACAATATCTGTCCAAACATCCTCCCCTTTACTAATAAAACTCCAATTTTGTTGGATGTGATAATTTAGCCAATATTTAAAAAAAAAAATACTTAAGTACTTTCCCAAGTCTCCCTTGCAGATGGGGCAGCTGTTTGGCCCAGTTCTGGCTGGGGAGTTAACAGAAAACTACTGAGTGGCTTCCTGGACAGCTAGAATAGAGACGAACTAAACTAGCCTACACCCTTCCCTTTGCTCTTCCCTCTTCTGCCTGCCTAGAATGCAGATACCACACAGGAGATGGAATAGCCATCTTGTGACCAAGCGGCAGCAAACTCATGCCAAGGATGGCGCAGCAGAAAGACAAAAGGAAATGTGTTCCCTGAAGGAAACTCTATACCAATGCTAGCATTTGAGTTTCCTGAGGCTGCTAAAACAAATTATTATAAACATGATGGCCTAAAATGCATTCTCTCACAGTTACAGAGCTAGAAGTCCAAAATCGGGCAGGGCTGCACTCCCTCTGGGTGCTCTGGGAAAGAACCTGCTCTTTGCCTCTTCCAGCTTCTGGTGGCTGCCCCAGGCTTGTGGCCACATCACTCCAATCTCTGTCTCCATCGTCACATCATTGCCTCTTCTTCTGTCTAATCTCCTTCTGCTTCACTCTTACAAGCACACTTGTCATTGAATTTAGGGCCCACCCGAGTAATCCAGGATGATCTCAAGATACTTTACTTAACTCAATTACATCTGCAAAGAACATTTTCCAAATAAAGCAAAACATTCACAGCTTCTGGGGATTTGGACATGGACACATCTTTTTTTTTGAGGACGGGGGTGGCATCATTCAATCCACCTGGATTGCCTAGCTCAAGACTTCATGTTTATCCTCTCTCCTCCAAAAAAAGTATTAATTTAAGCCATTATTCTTCAAATGTCTGTAACTCATAGCCAAATATATACCCTAATTAATAGATTGCTTAACTCAAGGAGAATATAGGGAGGATTTTAGGGATTGGTCCTGATTATGGTTTAAACTACCTGGGTTCTGAATCTCTATTTGGGCTCTTTTGCATAGAAGATCAAGATCCACGTTAGAACCCTAGTCCACTCTTCTCAATATGTGGACCCAACAGTACCAGAATTACCATGGGTTCGTATTTAAAACTCTGATTCCTTGCCCTCAAAATGGATTTGTTAAATCAGAAAATCTCTGGGAACTGACATCTTTAACTAGTCCCCACAGAGACTCTTATGTCCACTGAAATCTGAGAATCACTGCCGTCCTTTAAATGCTGCTTCTATGCACATTAATTGTTCAGTTTGAACCATTAGCCTTTAACACTTAGGATGGATTGCCCACCTCAAATTCTGCTGATGTTCTAGTTAAACCTGTTTAGCTCCACTGATTAAGCAAAATCTGTGTTTCATTAACAATAAAAATTTTTTATCTTTCTTATACTGAGTCTTTACAGAATTTAAAAGCTACCTGATAGCCTAGCCTATTTTTATTTTGGATGCGATGTAAAAATATGTTCTTCTTTCTTAGCTACAAATTGCACAGCCAAATCATTTTATGATGACAGAGCATAGGAAAAGAGACAGCATTCAATATATGATAGGATTTCTGTTTCAGCAGAGGGGCACTATGCATCACAGAGTGCATGAAGAACAGAACTTTCCACAGTCAGATGCATGACTCCATTGGGATTAATCAAATCCCCTGGTTTGTGACGGAGTTTATGGTACATTCTTTTGTCCCTAATTTGTTTGATTCCTGCTTTTCAACTTCCCTCCGGAGAGCACAATGTGCACCATTTGGGATCAGGTGACAATTCCAAAGTGGGGCTCTTGGCCATCCAATCACCAGTTGTAAGTCCTCCCTTAAGCCCCTGCAATTTTGCCATTCACCAAGTGTTAAAGGAAGCCAACCCCCACCTCCACCATTTGCAAATAAGGCAGGAGAAGCAATTATCTGAGGAGTCAGGATTTGAGCTGGGTTGTGAACTTCCCCAGCCTCAGCCAATACAAGCGTCAAAGGCTGAGCTCCGAATCCCCGGCTTCCCACTCAGAATGCAGGCTGCTGGCGATAGGGAGAAGAAGCATAAAACTGAAGTTTCAAGTTGCTATACTCACAGCCTTGCAGCAAACTGCTGCACAGAAAACGCTCCGTACCAAGGAGACACTGATCTGAATCACATTAAAGGTCAAAGGAAAGGATTGTTTTATTTCCTAGAAACTGAAACACCAGAACCACACCCACCTCAAATCCCTTCCAAATCCCCTAAACCCAGTTAGAAGCCAGCCCCAGATGGGAGGAAGGGGTGGTGAGATTCTTCTGACTTGAAAAGTGCTCTGTGATACATTAACCGCTTCCCTGCTGAGAATCTTTGCAGGCTCCAGAGCTGAAACTGACCTGTGCTGTTTAAGGCCCCCCAGAATGAATATTTGAACATTTGTTCCCCAATATGTGCTTGGGATTGTTCCTCTGCCAGACCTCCCCACCCATCAGGGGACCTGCAAACCTACAGCAGAGAAATCACCACACCGACTGCTGTTTCAAATACTGGCCCAGGTTGAGAGGACTGAGGCCGCCTTCCGTGGGCAGCACGGGGACTCCTCCCCTGGTTGTCTGGTTCCTGTTTGGAGAACACGGAGAAGGTTAACCCTCTTTGGTCTCCCCATGAGCCTAAGCATGCTTAGAAAATGCTGCCAGAGAAACAAAGCTCCATTCCTTTCCCAGTTGCGTCGGGCTCTGTGTTAAGGCTGTTTTAGCTCTGAAATTGGACAAATTTATCTGACTATCAAAACTCTATTCGGAGGCCAGGCGAGGTGGCTCACGCCTGTAATCCTAGCACTCTGGGAGGCCGAGGCGGGTGGATCGCTCGAGGTCAGGAGTTCGAGACCAGCCTGAGCGAGACGCCATCTCTACTAAAAATAGAAATAAATTATCTGGACAACTAAAAATATATATAGAAAAAAATTAGCCGGGCGTGGTGGCGCATGCCTGTAGTCCCAGCTACTCGGGAGGCTGAGGCAGTAGGATGGATCGCTTAAGCCCAGGAGTTTGAGGTTGCTGTGAGCTAGGCTGATGCCACGGCACTCACTCTAGCCAGGGCAACAAAGTGAGACTCTGTCTCAAAAAAAAAAAAAAAACTTTATTCAGAAGCCCACAAATGCCACCCTGGTCTGAGTGATTTCGTCCTACTCTGAACCCCTGTAGCATTTCACATCTATATCATCTATATGGCCTGTATGTAGTGTAGGCTGCCTGATGTCTAGGTGTATATGTCTTATCTCTCCTCTCTCATATAAGCTTCTGGAAAGCATGTGTTATCATCTTAAATACAACAAATGAACAATAATTTTTAACTGAATTAATGAAATCTTAAAGCAGCGTATGTTTTCTATTTGGATCCTATCAGAAGAAGTTGTAGATCAATTTTACAGATTAGCCCAAAGCAGACTTGACCAGAAACATCCCTGACTGAGTCAGTCAGACACAATGGTTTCCCCTTCACCCACTCATATTCAGAAACAAACCTTGAGATCTAGGTCTTTCATGAGAAGCTGAGCTGACTCTATAACCAACCCCAAATGTTAAAATGTTGTGAATTAGAGAAAGCTATGCAATGGCATTGAAGTAACTGTAACTACAGCACGTGTGATTGAAGATATGGCATCAGGGCAGCTGTCACTCTACTCAGAGGAAGAGAATGAGAATAAATAGAAAAATATTGGTTAGATAACTAAGGATAATAGAATCTTGGAAGAGAATATCTGGTTTTCAGTAGGATATACTTCCACCCATAAGTAAATTTCTTCGAGGTTACTTGCTCTTCTGAGATTTGATTACAGTTATGCCAAAGCCTCATTTTTCATGGCTCATTCCTTTGGCCCTTCCCCCCAAAGAAAATTAAAGGTCAAATGGTTTTTTCAGAAAACAATGTATCTCCAGTTTCTAGGATATTCATTGAACAAGAATGTATTGAATGTTAAATATGGTCCTACCACAATCAGTGCTGAGTACCTGGGATAGCTTGTCTACAAAGATGTCCCTCCAACCATGCCTCCTGGTATTTACACCCCTATGTAGTCCTCTCCTCTCTAATCTGGGCCCTCACTTTTGAGACCCTGTGACTCCCTGTTGACCAATAGAATGTGGCTGATGTGATGCTGCATGATTTCTCAGACTAGGTCATAAGAAGCCTGCAGCTTCCACCTTGATTTCTTTGGAGTGCTTGCTTTCAGAGAAGCCAACCACCAGGTAAGAAGTTCAAATATCCTCACACTGCCATGCTTTGAGGAAGCTCCAGCTACCCACGCAAAAGGCCATGTGTGTGTGTGAGAGAGAGAGAAAGACAGAGAGAGAGAAAAAGAGAGAGAGAGAAAGAGAGAGAGGAGATTCAGACAGCCCTTGGCTGCTCCAGCTATCTCATATGGAGACAGACATGTGAGATCAGAAACCACCCTGGATATCCAGCCCAGTTGAGCCTTCAGATGACTCCAGTTTCTCCCACCACCTGACTACAACTGCATAAGATACCTCACGCACGAGGAGCCCAGCTAACACGAAAGAAAACATGAAAGATAATAATAAATTGTTGTTGTAAACCTCTAAGTTTGGGGATGGTTTGTTACACATCAATAGATAATCAAACCAGCTCCAAAGAATTATTTCATTTTTTCTGAAAGGCAAAGGCCTTGCCCTTAGAGAACTTACATTATAGATGAGGCAGCAACACACCCATAGAAAGCAACACAAATATTCTATAATATAACACATCCATACTACAAAAACAACATTTTTCAACTAAGGAACTGTTTTAGGAGGAGGGAGGCTTGCAACCAGGTTTGTAAAGGACGAAAGTAGCACCAGCCTTGCCAAGGAAAGTAGCCAAACAAACCCTGGGAAACAGTGAGGGAACAGCTTTCACATATACAAAAAGACTCAAGACAGAGCCTAGAATCATTGACGAAATGTACAGCAGAAAAGTGAGCAGAGAAAAATGACAAAGCATGTTCTAAAAACTATTCAAATGCTCACATTAAAATATAACCAAAAGAAATACAAATTAGAGCAAAACACCATTTTTCAACTATCAGATTGGCAAAGATCTTTTTTAAAATGATATGTTCAGGCTTGCAGGGTTCAGTGTAACCCAAGTGCCCTTCTGGCAATATACTGTAAATGAATCCAATCTTTCTACAAGGCAATGTGCATCAAAGCCTTTAAAATTATCACATCTTTAATCTTTTATGGCACTTTCAGAAATTTAACCAGAGGAGTTATTAAAACATTTACCAAAAAAATTATTCTATAAGGATTGGTTTTGCTGCTTCTTTTTGCTTTGTTTTGGCTTTTTGTAGAATTATTTTTAATAGCATGAGTTAAATACAACCTAAATGTCCAATGATAGGGAAAAGGTTAACTCAGTGGCAGTACAATTACAAGTAATATTCAAAATATTTAACAACTGGTATGGCACAAGCACCAACCAATTTATAACTGTAACCAACATGCTAACCAACCAAAATGAACATACCAACCAATCAAAATCAATAGACCAACCAATCATAACAGATGCACCAATCAATTAGACTAAAGATGGAAATAACCCTACTAACAGCCAGCATATTGCATAATAGCTGGATGTCAGCCAAGGGCCCCTGCATGTAATTGAAAATCATGCAACTGTTAAAAATCATTTTTAATATAATGTTTAATGACATTCTGATGAAAAGTTAACTGGAAAAAAGAAAGACTTTATATAATATATAATCTACATACATATACACAAATGTATGCATAGCAAAAAGGAAAGGATTTATACCAAAAGAATGACAATGGGTGTTTTGAGTGATGGGATTAAGGTGATTTATTCATTTTCTTTCTTTGTACTTTTCTGTGTTTTCCAAATATCCTATGATAAACATGCATTATTTTCTTAAGTTATCAAAAAAAGTCACATTGTATAAAAGGAAGAAAATAAAAGTAACCAGAGAACTTTGGTTGGCTGAAGTGTATAAAGTTTGAGTTGAACTGATTAGCAGAAATGAAGAGAAGTTCTATTTGGGGTAAAGTATGAGAAACAACAGGAGCTTCAGGATGAGAATCAACAAAGCATGAACAGAAAAATTTCTAAGTGCTTGAACAAGAAAACCACAAGAGAAAACCAGTGCTGGCTGAAGGCAATTCTAACTGCTAGGAGGGAGGCTGGTGGAGAGAAGAGAGAAAGAGACAATGGCCAGAGAGCTTCCACAATATTCCTGGCAGCAAATTCAACATATGCTTGCATACACATCCATGACTGATGTTTCTTTCACCCAAGCAGGATGTTGACTTTTGCAAAATACATCTGCTCTTGCAGTGTATCCAGAGTAATTCAACACCTATCTCATCAGCGAGTCAGGTTTGGTGTCTTCTTCCAGTTAACTATCTATAGATAGGAAAACAGGAAGGAAGTAGCACAAGAATACTTATCCAGTGACACCAAAGAAAGCAAAGTCAGAATTTTTACTTATCCCATGGCAAAAAAAGCTTTAAGTCAGTCAAGCTTTGGGTCAGAACTTTATTTTCCCTCTTTTTTTTACTTTTCATTGGAAATAATTTCAAACATACAGAAAAATTGCAAGAACAGAAAAAGAACACCCATATAATCTTTACCCAAAGTCACCTACTATTAACATTTTACTTGTCTACTTTATCATTTGTTCTCTTTCCCTTTCTCTCTGTCAGACAGATGATAATAGATATAGATCATATGCATACAACTTTTTAATAAATTAAGAATAAGTTGTATATATTATGTGTATTTTCTAAAATTAGGATGTTCCCTTGTATAACCACACTAGAGTTGTCAACTTCAGTAAGTTTAACATTGATGCAAAAATGTTTTATCTAATCTATTGTCCATATTCCAATTTTGTCCATTGACCTAATAATATCCTTTATTAAGTCTCCTCCACACAGGATTCAGCCTAGGATCCAGTGTTGTCTTTAGTTGTCATGTCTCTTTAGTCTCCTCTAACTTGGAACATTTACACACACACACACACACACACACACACATACACATAATAGCATCCCTTTTAATTCAGACATCAATTTTATTTGAATTACACACTTTCCAAATTAATGTTGCAAGGAATTCCTGCCTACCCACTGCCCCCAGATTTGCCCTCAATGGCATTCACCCTGCCTGATCCCTCTTAGGCTTGAACTCTAGGTAGCACAAGGTCTGTTTGAGTGGTAGGTATAGTCATGTCCTCCCAAAGCATTTTTTCCCTTATCCTGGAAAGGACCCATAGCTGCAGATTTTGGTCCAAATAACTGTGAACTGGTGGCATTTACTTAAAGAGACTATGTTCTTCAATGAGTGAATGGAGAATGCAGTACTGGCTCTTCTGTGGTGGCCAATTAGCAAATCACTCCATCGCCCTAAAATATTTTCTCCATCCCCTCCTCCACCTGTCTCCCTCTGAAGCACCATGACCTTTTGACAGCCGACTGAGAGCCCATTCCTCTTCAATTACTCTGATAAATGTAAGAGCAAGATGGCTGTGGTTGATAGGCATAACCTAAACAAAGGCTCCAGATGAGAACTTTTTTGATGACTATAGTTTCCATCTGAGCCCAGTAGACAGTTATTAATCTATATAAGTGCTGTAGTCAAACCATATGGGTGGGGGAAACTTGACTACTAAACTGAAATCACAGACATGCTGGCAGACTGAAAAACTACACCTCTCTCGATGTCACGGTTTATTTGCATGCAATCCCAGCCAAATCAATATCGCCATCTTAATCAAGAGGGAATTACAGGCTTCAGCAGAGAGGTATCATTGTAAGTAATTACATCAGAGCCATTTTCAGACACATTGCATGCTGAGTTGAAATGTTTAAACAGATATGAGAAGAAGGGGAAAAAAAAAAACTTGGAGAGAGCTTGAGGGCTGTTTGTGCCCAGAGTGGTGATTCAAGCAGTCATTGTCTTCACGTTCAAATCCTAGACTGGAAAGTGCCGGACCTGGAGTCTAATGATCAGGGAAAGAAAACAGTGGCAGCATTGTGGATTTGTAGTCTTCATTGAAAATATCTAGGCTTCTTTTTTTTTTTTCCTTTTAATCAAAATACATCATCTTTTAGGGAGAAAAATTCTCTCCACAGTTGCCACACAAGATATAGCAGATTTGCAGCTTGCCAGAGATCCAGTTTGGGAAGAGGACCACTCTGGCTGGCTGGGAACATGTTCCTGGAGAACCAGGGCACTGGGCCCCGCTCAGGCTTTGCAGCAACAAACAGAAATTAAGGGAGAAGGGAAAGTGGGCAGAACAAGTCAGATGGCATTCATTTGCACTTAAAGTTTTGTCAGTTCTTTTCATTCATTTTTTTTCTCCTCTCTAATTTGTATTCCAGTATTTGAGGAAGAAAGACCTGCTTAAATTAAGAAAGTCTAAAACAGTATCTGTGAATGAGGAAATGTGATTTTCTTCATTTCAAGTGCAGGCAGCGTCAAAGTAGGAGAGGTGCAGTGGAAGAAACGCTGCTTTAGCTAAAGAAGAAAAATGACTTATAATTAGCTTTAAGAGGCAGCTTGAGCCACGCTGGCCTCAGCCCACAGGGGCTTTGTTTATATGCAAATGACTCCTGAAGCTGGAGAAAACACTTGCTTTCCTTGAGGAGATAAGCATCCTCTTGAAATCTTGTCTATTCTACTCATTTGGTTATTTTTTTCCTTTTTTTTTTTTTTTTTCCTGAAGTAAATGTCAACTTTAGCTCCTATTGGGAATGATCACAAATTCCAAATTAATTCATTTTCCCTGGTCAAATACTGTCCTACATGTATGGTTTTACCAACAGAGCTGTTTCACAGTGGTGCCTTCTGAAAATGAAGTCAGCCAGGACACCAAAGCATGGCGATGTCAGGATGCTCAGGGCGGGCGTGGTGGCAGCAGCAATGAGGCAGAGGAGGCCCCATCTCTGCCCCCGATCCTGGACATGTCTGTGGGGTCAGAGCCCAGCTCAACTGGATACTGGGCTACTCCTATGGACTGGGTGTGCTTGGGGTCCCCTTGGCAAAGGGCTATCTGGAAAAGGAGAGAATAGCCTTTGCCAATGACCTCACCCAAACAGAGCCTTAGCTCACCTTGCCTAGAAGGAAGAGGATGAAAGAGGGGCTCTAATTTCTGGGCCATACCCATACATGTCTTGTATTATTTCAGCTCATTATAAATTTCTATCAGTGAAGGATGCTATTGGAATAGTAACAAACAAATCTCCCCCACACAGAACCTCGGTACTTTCTATCTGGTATTCACTAGCCTTTCCCTCTGAGGACTCCCCCATCCCACATATCTAATCAACAGACACTGTCAATTTGACATCTGAGGTCTCTGTCTGCCCTGTCTGCTTCTCCCATCCCCAACATGTCTGTTCATCACCTGCCCACTTCATCTAACTATTGAAAGAACTGCTGAGCGGGACCCCTTGTCTGTGGCCACCAGCCTTCAGCATGACCATCACACTGTCCAGCAGAGAGGTGGATAGATGGGTAGGTGGATGGAGTAAGAGAGAGAATCATGTCACCCTAGGACCTAAAACCCTTCAGGGGTATGTAGTCTGCTTGGGCTGCCAAAACAAAATACCACAGACTGGGTGGCTTCAACAACAGAAAGATATTTTCCCACAGTTCTGGAGGATGAGAGTCCCAGATCAAGGTGTTGGCAGATCTGGTTTCCTCTGAGGCTCCTCTCCTTGGCTTGCAGACAGCCACCTTCTTGCTGTGTCCTCACATGATCCCCCCTCCAACCGTGTGCACATGCCTGGTGTCTCTCTCTCTGTGCTCTAACCTCCTCTTCTTGTAAAAGCACCAGTCCTATTGGAATAAGGCCCACGCTGACGACACCACTGTAAAGGGGCCCTACCTCCAAATACACTCACATTCTGAGGCACCGGGGGGTAGGGATTCAACCTATGAATTTTGGGGGGACACAATTCAGCCCAATGGAAGCAATGCTGTGACAGCTTCCAGGCCCAAGCTTTAAGAAACCGAAGGCTTCACTTCCTGTCTCTGTGACACTTGCTCTTAGAGCCCAGCAGTCATGCTGTGGGGAAACCTGACCAACCGCACAGAGAGGCCACATATAGTTCCAGCTGACAGTCCCTGCTACAGCCCCATCAACAACCAGACATGTGACAGTTTCAGGATGACTCCAATCCCAGCCATCCTCTGACTGTGACCACACCACAGACCCTGAAAGAGAATCTCCTAGCTGAGCCCAGCCAATGCCCAGAACTGTGAGAGATCATAAGAGAAGGAATAAAATAAAGGTTAAATTTTAAACCACTCATTTGTGTATGATTTCTTATACAGTAATTGATGAATGGAACAGGTATTTTTGTGCAAAATCCAATTATTGCATTGACAATTCGTATAAATTTAAACACGAAACAAAACGCTGTTCCAAGCCAAATACCAGCCTTCTCTAGGCAGTCAGTTTGTGACTTTCACTTGCTCTAGCAATTTGCAAACACTTGGATTACCCTACTAACACCCTGCTTTTTCATACCTTCGTGCCTTCGCAAATACTGCTCCCTCGACCCAAGCATCCCAACTGCTTAGCTTTCCTCAGAATAAAAACTTGTTAGCTTTTGTTGAATAAATGAACAGTTGACCAGATAATCACGGACTTACCATACCGAGATCACTTCCTGTCTTCCTAAATTCTCCCTTGAATCTTTTTCATAAACCCTCTTTAACTAAGGTAAGCATATCTGGCTCTGTCCTTGCAACTTGCAACACAATGGCCTCCACATGTTCTCTATCTTACTCTCCAGCTTCCCTCATTTAGGGAGGTTTTAGTGACTTCCTTCCTGTTTTTCTGATTGTCTCTTCATTCTCTTTCTTCCTTATTCCCCTGGCAGTTCCATTGTTTACCCACTTTTCTCTGTAATGGCTTTCAATTATTCAAGGGAGATTGTTAAGCACCAATAGTTCACAGGTACTGCACTCTGCCCTGCCCCAGGGTGCAGAGTTGCAAACAGCACACACTGTCACTGGAGCACAATGGTCTTAGAGCACCTTCCTGTAAATGAGAACACCTCTCACTGAACACTGAAAATCACTTACAATCCAGAGATGATCTGTAGATATGCAGATCTACCACAGTCCAGATCCAATCATTCTTCATTTTTCACAAGTAATGAATCCAAAAGAAAATTTCTTTTCACAGTGGTAAATTCTTGGCTGCCTGGCTTTCTCTTCAACCCAGCAAGGGACATTCAACTTATTCCTTTGCTCTTAGATTTAAAAAAACAGTCTTGCAACTAAAATTGTAGCTAAATGTCTTCTAAATATTTCTCCTACCTCTAGTCTCTCTACCACTCCAGTTCATCTTACACAACACTGATAGATTAATCTTTTTTAAATGCCACCTAAAAACTACCATCAGAGGCTGTCCATATGTCAGGTTTCAGTCTGAAATGTCGGTTCTTGGTGTGCTCATGGCCAAAGAATGACCAGATGCACCAAAGTAGGGCAAGCATGAAAATGAGGTTTATCGAGGAGAGAAAAGATAGGATTATAGAGCAAGAGCAAGATATAGGTTTACAGAGCATGACACATACGCCACAGATGACAACTGGACCCATTGTTGCAGCAAAGGGAAAGCAAAAGCAAGGGGTTTGGTTATGGTCTGCGTCTTGTTTTATAGTGGCCGGAGAGGGACCTCCCCGTGGCTCAGATGTCACCATGGAACGAACCACTTTGATTGGACAGTTGGGAGCTACATGTCCACATGACCTGAGTCTTACTATGCAGGCAGGTTGTTCTAGGTCACTTTCCAGACTCTATTGTACCTATGCTGCTTGGCCTGTGGGCTAAAGGGTCCTCTGCATTCTTTTGCAGTTGGTACACTAAGTTTTGACTGGCTGATTCCTAGGGTGTTCCCTCCTCCCCCAGGTATGGCAGTCACTCAGGACAGGAATAAGGTGGGTCAGGACCAACACAGGAGCCTGAGGCCCACCCTTGTCCTTCTTCCCAGACGGGCAATTGCACCAAGGCAAGGCACCCATTTTCATCCCTAGGAGACCCGGAATCCCTCGTTATCTACCTAACATATATGCCACTAAAAGTTTCAAATCTGAGATCTGGCTCTGACCTATCTTTTCAGCCTTCTCTCCTGTAATACCCGCCATGAACCCTGAGCTCCAAGCAAACACACCCCCTCATGGTCTCTCAAAATGCCAGAATGCCTCTCGCAGTTCTGTGGGTTTCACCTACTCCCCCTACCAACTCCCATCACCACAATATACCCCTCCCATGCCCTATGCTGGCTTAGGAGGCCCCTCAAAACTTCCCTTTCATGACACTTTCTCCTGCAGCCCAAGATCTTAAAAACAGATTCTTCTGTGAACCCAGATAACACAGACTTCTACATATTTAGATATTCTTCCTCACATCATCTTCTCTCTGCATGTAGGTTTCACATCTCCAGAGAGACTATAAGCCTTTCAAAGGCAGAAGTCATGTTTTGCATTAACTTTATATCCCCAGGGATATAATGTCCAATGGTAAATGCTCAATAAATGTCTGACAAATCATGCCTGATAGCATGTATGTAAACTGTTTGCTTTGGTTATTGATTAGACACGACCCAACGGACAGTTAAACACCTCACTTTGGTCAGTGACCTTGACTTTCCTTCTGACCCTGTAATAATGTGTAAAACTCAGCCGGATTTACTGGCCACTCAGTAATTAAATAATGGCCAGTGGTTATACACTGTAAACACCACTTAAAAAGATGGAAGTCTAAAACCATGTTTACTTCTAGACCATGACACTTGATGCCCCTGGGAAGGTCCCTTAACAGTTTCTGAGGAATGGGCTAAAGCCACAAAAAAAGGAAAACACAATTATTTTGTTTTCTTTATCTCACAGAACCCTGAAATTAGTGTCCATGCTGAAACACCATGAGAGTAATAGGTCAACAAGCGTCTGACTCCAGACAGGGGAAAAGGATAAACTGAAGAACAGGTCAGTGGCTATAACTGGGAAAGCATTTCAGCTCGGGGGACAGGGCTCGCTTCTGCTGAGTGGCATGGAAGCGGGGGGGGACCTGCAAGCACAGAGAGGCACATTGCCAAACCTATATCCAATTAATGTAAGGATTAAGAGATAATAAGTCCTCTGGATTCTGGTTAGATTTTAAGCGGTGCTTAACAAGACTATGAAGATGGAAAAACTCGACCAAGAATTGGCAATTTGAAACAAAGCTTTCCAGATCATTTTAAAAAGCTCAATAGAGTGTTTTACCATTGTTTGTGACCCAGCATATACAGACAACACATTAAGACATTTACTTAACTGTCATGGTTCAAACACATTTAAGCATTTTCGTTGAAGACTCCCCATTTTGTAGTTGATTAAGAGTGAGATTGGGAAACACTGAGTGACTCACTCATGCACACAGGTGTCCTGACCCAGAGGCCAGCAACTTTCCACTGCAGCCACCGCCCCATATTCTAACAGGACAGGCCCTCTGGAAAGAAAGGGTCCAAAGATAAAGTTTCTACATTAAATTACTCATAAATGGACAATGCTAAAAGTATTTAACATATATTTGTAGTTATAAAAAAGTTGAACTTCTTAGATTTGAGTTGACTTCCGGGACCAAGGATAGCAAACTGGATTCTTCCCCGAGCCAGTCTGACCAATGGTCTGAAGCACCACATTGAGATAGATTCCAAGGCTGCCTCTGGGTTTGGTAGGAAAAAGTGGTGCAACAAAGTAGTAAGTATGTCTGTCCCAGGCAAAGAGAGTCATGTGCTGGTAGCATGCCTGCCACACATTTACCATTCTTGATTCAGACCCTTAGATATTGAACGCATTGTGGGTTTTCCCGGCTCTGACTGGTACCTGACTTCCAACCTCCCAGTACAGGTCAACCAGTCATAGGAGAAATTATAGACGAGCTGTGAGCCCGTTGCTCCAGGTAGAGCCATCTAATTGAAAGGCTGAATTAGTGTGTCCGAAATATTTGCTTCATAAATATATCTCAGGGAAAAATGAATAGAATATGAAGATTCCGATTTCCCCTGAAGAAAATCACGTTGTGCATCTTGTTGGTGGCTGGCATTCCACAGTGAAAAGAGTGAGAGTGTCATTTAAAATCTGCTATATGTAAGATAGCATAACATTTTAAAATATTAACTGATTTCTTTCTCCCATTATTTACTTCTTTCCCATTCTCTGCCTCCCCCCCCAACTCTCATTTCAAACTGAGAATCTATTACAGGTTCGCTTTTCAGTGGAAGGATTTGACAAGCCAAACTGAAATCACCTGCCAGACACTTGCATTTCCATTTCCCAAAACCTAAACAGAATTTGCAATCAAGCAGCCCTCAGGCCATACATACCCCAAAGCCATGTTTTGTGGGCCTGCACAGTATAGGAAAAATTTCTGAATTATTTGCCAACGTTCCAAAATCAGGAAAGTTCATGTGAAATTCTACATCTTCAGCTTCCCTTTTATTTTAAAATCAGAACTGTCAACACTGATCCTGTCTTTCCTCAGGGCAACACTCAGCTGGAGCTGAGTGACAACTTCTCCCTTTAAAAACCAATACAGCAAATCAAGCCAAATCAAACAAAAACAAATGAGAAGGTAGCATACCCTCTCCTTTTTACCTCCATCCCATCCTCCTGCTTCATGGATTCCTTACCTTTCTGGCTTCTGTGGGTACTGGAATCTGCACTTAGAGGCGTAGACTCTGGGAGGCGATCATGGCAGCCGCCCTGGAGGCAAAACCATCATGACAGAGGGAGTACCTGTAAGGGGAAAATCAAATTCAAGAGAAGATTAGAGATTAGAATAAAAATACCTACAGATGGAACAAGGAAAATGACAGAAGAGAGTCCTAGAATAAAAACTGTTTCCCATCCGGGGAGTCAGGAGGAAGAGGGCTGGGCCTGCAGGGGTTCCATGGTGAGAAATAAGGCCCCGCCTCAGGGCTGTGCTCCTGACACACCAGGTACTATGGGATTTGAGAATGGGAAAGGGAGTTGTGAGTGATTATTGGGTTATCCAGCCAACACTGTGTTTCCAATCGAGTACGCCCACTGAATACCTTCAGTGGTGTCAAAGGTACCTCAACTCATCATCCCTCTGGCCCCCACCTGCAATGAACCTGGTCTTTCTCCACCTTGACTCTTCTTTCTCTCACTCCTGGACCTAATCAATCTCTAATTCCTCCTAAATTCCTCTTAAATCATCCACTTCCTTCTATCTCCTTCACAGAGTTTAAGAAACCTTCTTCTTCTCCCTGCACTGACACAGTTGCCTTCACTCTCCTCCCTCCAACACATTCTCTATACAGTGCTCAGACTGTAGCTTCAAAATACAAATTAGCTCATGTCACTGTCATACCTAATGTTTTTCAAAGTGTCTCATTGTAAAAGCAATGATAAGGACAAAAATCCATCAAGTCCCTTCACAATCTTGCCTGCCCCAGCTCTTTGCACACGCTCTTCTTTCTGGCTTAAGTTTTCCCCTCTTCCTTTTGTCTAATTAATTCCTACTCATCCTTCAAAGTTCAGCTTAAACATCCTTCACTCTAAAAACCTCCCTTGATTCTCCAAACCAGGGAAAGTCCTCCGTTATATGCTCCTGTAACATGTATTTTGCCTTCATCCATTTAACACAAATGCAATTAACTCTGTATGTAATTACGTGTGTCTCTCCTGCACAAAAGTAAGTTCGTGGGCCAGGGGAGCATCTTCCTCTCTGCTCCTGCTCCCGTGCCTAGCACAATAACTCACACATGGGAGGCATTCAGATATTTGTTGAAGATATGAAATAAATGAAATAATGAATACATGGAAAGTATTTGGAGCCAATTACTAACACAAAGAAAGCTACTGTGAAGCAACTCTGCACCTGGGGAGCAAAGGGAAGAAGGGAAGATTGAAGAGACTTGATCTCTTCTAAAAAGTACAATAGTGCCTTCCTTATGGACAAAATCTTCAGCTTTAGGGTGCCTGATTACTAGAGCATTCAATGATATTTGCTCAAGTATTATCTTCCAATCCTTTCTATTCTCAAGTTCAAGTCTCTTGCAGGCTAGGATAATTTCTGATAAAGAATTCCAAGAGTACTAGCATGCAGGTACAAGCATGTTAGGCATAAGGCAGGTAGCTAATAAATACTGTGAGCTTGAGTCCTGAGATCACTGAGGTATAACACCAGTGCCTTCTGATCTGCAAAAACATTGCAAGGAGCAAGCAAAAAGTTATACGTGCCTTGAAGGCAGGGACAGAATGTTATAACCTACACCTTTCCTGACACATGGAGGACTGATAAATGCAATAACTGCCCACTGAATTGGGACCTAGTAGAGGTTGAGCACTCGGCCAGGTGGAGGTAATGAACAGCCCGTTTCACCAGCACCACTCTTGACTCCTCATTTTCTCTCCCATGAGATCTCCACTTCACGGAAGAGAAAGTATACCATCTGTATGTCTGGTGTGAGTGACCTGCTTTAGAAGCACTCTTGTTTAGAAGTCCACAGATAGAGCCTCTAGGCTCAAAAAAGATTATGATTTGCCCTCCCAATTTAAGGAAACAACATAGATCTGTGGGGCTCAAGCCCACCCTCTTCTAAGTGATGGGGGAAAACTATTTTATCTCATTTGTTCAAAGCATACCTGGTGATTCTTCTTCCCCAGCACAGTGTGGAATTGAATAAGTCAGCCCAATCTTATTGTCCCTAAATTCTAACACTCTAGCTTTCTTTTTGATCTAATGATCTCATGGAAAAGAGCACTAGTGCTGAAAATTCATAAGCCTCTCCCGTGTCCTATCGTGATCCTGCTTCGCTGCTTAGCCCCAAATCACAAAGGGGAGCAGTCTTTCAACCCAGCGATCACCACCACACCTGCTTATCGTGGAGCACTCAAGCCACTCCGTCAAGTAGGTGTATGTTCACTGTGATGTCTATTTCAGGAATCTGCACCAGGCGATGCTAACCAGCTCCCCACAAATGCTAGCTGAAGAATTTCAAGACCAGCAGAACTCTTTCCAAGAGAAACCTGGCAGTTGCTAAATTAAATTTCAAACAAGTATCTGTAGTTACAGAAGTATTATAAAGTATTTCATTTCTTCACCTGTCCTTTAGGTTCTTAGTTTTAAAAAATATTAAAAATTAACTCCTCCAATGCTTTGCACCCAATGTATTCAAACCACTTGGCACAGGATAAAAATATCAATCATTATATTTTTCACAAGCAATTTTACAAATAGAGAACCTTTTATGAGAGTGCAGATTATATGCTCTATAAATGAGGAACAATCTATACAGTTTGGGATGCAAATAACACATACCAGTAATTCCTAGGGAGTGAGGCTGAAACGCCCATGTGGTGGCTACCGCAGAACTTCTGACCTATCCAAGGCCCCAGCACACTTTCTGCTCTGTGTCCTGGAATTGATCAGGCCCTTCAGGTGTCTGAAGAACAAGCCCAGTCCAGCAGAGCCCCATCAGAAGGCACAGATGGAAGTTGAGGAATACTAGCGGAGTATTCTTGATGAATTATTTTCCAAGTGCAGACAAATCAGGCAATGTTTCTAGTTCCCATAGGAACCACAGGAACTAAGTGGGGAGCAACTCTTTGGGGCTGGACTTTCCACTCCCCTTATTAAAGTTCAATAAAGAGGCATCCTGCCAAACCAGCCAGTACCCTTGCCATTCAGGCTTTTTCTTTCCTTGCTCAGCTACATCCGCCAGGAGCCAAGCCGTCCCAGGTGAGTCAGATGGGGAGGCCTCATAGGTCAGTTCTCACAGGTGTGAAGAAATGAAAATTCAGACTGTGGTCAGCTAAAAAGATACAGGTTAAAGGGGGGGGGGGGAGTGCTACCTACGCCAGGAAAACTATCCAAAAAGTTGGTTGAAAGCAAAGTGCAGCATCTGAGGCCTCAGTTCCAGCTGCTATCATGAAAGCCAAAGAGAACTCCGTTACAGAATCTCTTCAAGGTATGGTGACCCCTCCCTCACCCACCAGACTCCCTCCTCAAAACACCTGAACCCCAGATGTTACCCTGTTAGTGATCAGTTCACATGAATGGCTACTTCCAAGTGAGTCGACCATCCCTCTCCCCAGACCAAGATGCCTACTCATTCACACATCCAACTAAGGGAAGCCATGCAAGCGATTCTTTTAAAGAACAAGGAAAACGTGCTTCAAAATTATCTTCTGTCCTTGCCTGAATGTGAGACAGCTGGCAAGTTCCTCTTGCCAGGAAGGGGAAGGAGTAGGAACACAGAAATGCAATCTTTGGCTGAAGACTCTTCAGGTAGAGCAGTCCACCACAGTCCACAGAGCCTCCATTTCCCTTATCAGGACGTGAGGGCATGGTGCCACCCCTGAACACACCACTTCGCAAGAGCACCATCATTGTTCATGAAAGTCTTGCTGAAAATTGCTATTCAGACTCCTGAGCGATCCTTAAAATATTATAGCTTTGTGGTCCACATCACTGAGGCTGTTCTCCATGTTCCTTGGCAATTTAATGTCACTGACATCACAAAAAGCAAAGTGAATCACAGTTCCATACTGTGCTTTGTATTTCTCTAATTGAGAGGAAAGAGCTTCCAGTACAGAACCTCAGCTGCTCTTTTCTCATGTAGTGAGTTCCTTTATTTAAAGAGAATTGTCTGCCCTCTCAATCCCTGGGTTTTTTCCCTCTGGAGCAGCTAAGCAAATGCAGCTCAAACACACAACCTGAAGAAGGTGAGGGGTGTTGTACCTGTCTTTCTTTGTTTTTGCAACTTCAGAATAAATCACAACTTGTATGGTCTTATTTGAATCAGAATTCTTATTCTTGTTGGCAATTTTTAAAGTCCCAAACTTTAAATAAGATTAGTAATTTGTTTTTTTCCTACTTTCTATATGTGAATCTACTTCCATTTCAGTAAAGATATAGCTACATAAAAAAAAAATCAACATATCTTTCTAAAACAGCATTCTGTGCACTCCTCATAACTCCATTTTCTTTCCTCTATCCTTGAGATTGTGCATCAACGTTGAGACGCCTCCCCATGAAGCCTCTGATATGAAATCTGCCTTCAGGCCACTTTCCCAGAATGTTCCTCACCCTCCAATCCTCTCCTCAATTACTTTAGATACAGAACCAAAGCTCCCTTCTGCCAGCTTTCCTTCTCTAGAACGACCACAGAGTGCCTCAGGATTTTTCCATTATGTAAAAGAAAAACTAAGTTGAAAACAACAATAATATCAAAACATCTTAGCCCAGTGATGGGTGATTTGTGAAGTGATTGGTAATTGCTTATAACATTTAATTATACATTCAGCTCGATTTATGTAATCTCCTCCAAAATTGGAAACTAAAAGGGAGCAATTTAACTTTTGGCAACTTTCAACTACAGATCAGCTGTAATCTAATTATTCTGAAATAATCCTCAAGAGAATACAACTATAAGAAAGCATGTATAGTTGGAGAAAAAAACAGTAGATTTTTGCTCTATCTAAAAAGTGAAGACAGATACATGATTAATGATGGAGAGGAACATGAGTCCAAAAGTTTCTGATCTTTTCTGGATCAAGCTAGATATATATAAATAAGTCAATAATCAAATCAACATGATTGTGCTGGTTCTTTTGCCATCAGGACATACATTGGCAGCATAACCTGTCCACGTGCTGCAAGTCACTGCCTTTGGATGAGTTATCTAATATATTCCCATTCATGCCACTCACTGTGTACTGTAGTGCCTTCTTGACATATAGGCCATTATATAGCACAGTAGTTAGGAATATGAACTTTGGAGTTAGACTGCTTGGGTTCAAATCCCAGCCCTATTACTTAATATCTGGTGCCAGATGACTTTGCTCTCTGCCCTGGTGCTAGACTCTATGAACAAAATCAACATCAGGACACTTGAAGTTCTGCCAAAGTCTGACACTGAATAGTGCTGTCAGGAGTGCAGAGGGAGAGTGGAGATGGGGGTTAGGTGTTTATTCTCTTGGCTCCTTCTCTGTAAGGCTGCCATGTGCTGACAGTGTTACTGACCGGAGACCACTGCTCTGGGCAAGGTACAACTGGCTTCACACAACTCTCTTGGGTTCTGGGCACTGTTCCTTCCCCTCATCCACTCAGGCCCAGCGGTGGTAACAGTGTGCCTGCTCCTAGCTCCATCAATGCCTCCTCTACACCCACACTTGCAGCTATCTCACTTCATAAATAAACCTTCCAAGTTAACTATTTTCATGTGTCCTCTCTGTTCTGTTTGGACCCTGACTGATAAACAGTGAGACTGGATAAATGACTTCTTAGCCTCTCTATGCTTCCAGGTATAAAATCAGAGATAATAGTAGTAACTTACCTCCTAGAGTTGTGAGCATTAAGTGAGTTATTCATATGTGTGAAATACTTAGAACAATACTTAGAACAATTAATAAGCATAATTATTTTATTTTTACTTATATTGCCATTGCCACCACCACTGTCATCATCACCATTAGGCAACACTAGTGAGCAAAGGTGACTAAGACACAGCCACTGTCCTCTAGGAGCTAACCGTCTGGTTTCTAGCATGCTGAGTTGTTTGTGGAGAGCTGTTTTTTAAAGTAAGGACACAGAGAAATCTGACAATTCCTACGGAAGGCAGCTTGAGGAAAATCCAGGCTTGATTTAATAGCACTGGGCAGTTACAACAGAGGCTGTTACTAGCAGTCCCATAGGATCTTTATATTCAGTCACTTGCTCTGCTTTTTCTCAAAGCCCTTTTGATGTATCTTATCCTAGATTCACAGGCATTTTAGAGCTAAAAAGGACTCTAACTAGAAACAAAACCCCTCATGTAGCACTTTATTTGGAAAAGAAAACTGATTTAACCCAAATAAACTCTTAGACTATTTAGATGTGGACCCTGCATAAGAAAAATAAGTGGGAAAAAAATATTGTCTTGCTCAAGGGACTCTAATCTAACCATTTGGAGAGATTTATTTCTAACTAAAGTTTCCAAAGTCTAAGAAAGAATATTATTGTGTTCCCTCCCTAGAGAAGGGAAATGGATCTTAATAAAAAAAAAAATTAAAGGAAGAAAGAAAACAAAGAGAAAACGGAAGTCCTTCATCCATTCTGCAGACTGATTTATAATATCCATTAGGTTCAGGGAAATATTAGTTGCTATGTGTCCAAAGCATTTGACAAGGATTTATATACAACTTCAAGAGTGTTAATAAATGGGGGGGGGGGGCAGGGAGAAAATTTCAAAATAAGAGGAAAATTTCGAGGAGATTATGTGCATCTGAGTCAAATTGTGAAAGTCCCATTCCCTTGGAGGAATGAAGGGCTAAATCCATCCTTTTAAAAATTGGAATCTTTGGGGAAAAAGAAACTAGGTCTCAACCCTAAATATTTTATTTCATGTCTCTGAGCCTCTATTTCCTGTAAAACGAGAGGGTTGAACCAGATGGTCCCTGTGGTTTCTCCTAGTTCTTTATTTCTAGAATTCAGCAAATTTTAAATTGACTATTTCAGATATCAAAGAGCTTCTTCCCAGCCTCAGATTCTGTTACAAAGAAACAGATGAAGGCTACACCTCACTTGTGAAAGGATCAAAGTTGCTTTTTGGTTTCCTTCTCTTTTTTTTTTTAATATCTCTGAGTGGATTTCTGACCCTTGAGTCTAAAAATTCATTTTGAACTCATCTAGTTGTTTCAAACTCCTTGTGAACAAATTTAGTTAAAAGAAGTTGATTTATGAGTAGCATGCCAAAGGCCGCTTCTTTAATATGTCCTATTAGGAAACCCACTTAGAAGACTGAATTGAAATTAGAAGGATGAAAAGACACTTCAAGCAATGTTAGAAGACAAGCCATTGACTAAGAGACAACACTTGCACTGCAGATAACAAGCAAAATGCCAGTAGCTGGAACTTATAAAAAACTGCAAGTCAATAAGGGAACAATAATCCAACAGAAAAATCAGTAAAAGATTATAAACAGTTTACAGAAGAGAAATGGCCAATAAGATGCTGAGCTTCACTAAGAATAAAAGAAATGCAGATAAAAACAACAAATACCATTTCACTCCCACCACTTTGGCAAAAAATTTAAATGACTGACAATACTAAGGGTTGGCAAAGACTTGTGGCCTTAGGGACTGTCACACATTGCTAGTAGGACTGTAAATAAAAACAACCATTTCAGAGACAATACCTAATGAAGTTGAAGACATACATGCATGCCCTAAGTTCTAGTAATTAAACTTCTAAGTATGTAATCCATTGAAACTCTAACATAATTGTTCAAGGAAATAGCTTATAAGAACATGTTTATAATTGTAAAAACTGGATATAATCAAAATGTCTATCAAGTGATGAAAGAATAAATAAATTTTGTATAATCTTATACAATAGTTAAAATGAATGAACTTTTGAGCCACATATACCAACAGGAATTTTTAAAAGTCTAGTTGCAGTTGCATGTATTTATAATATTGTTTTATTTATCTAGTATTATAAAATATGCAACAAATTCACTGTATTATTTATGGATACATAGACATGTGGTCAATGTTTATAGTCATAGATGCGAATGTATACAGGGTTGATATGTCCCACATCAGGACAATGGAAGCATATGATAAAGGAAATAAGGAAATTTGAATGAGAAAGGGTTTACAGAGCACAAGGGATTTCTGTGATGTTTTGTTTATTTTTAAAAAAGAAAAAAGATTTGGGGATTGAGTATGGAAAGTACAAGATGAGCCTGGAACTTCTGTGGTATCAGAGAGTAAGGAAGTGCTCAAACAAAAACAGAGTATGTAAAAAGCACACAGGAGTCATCTTGAAGAAGCTACCTATGGCCAAATCTGGGACATCTTGAATAATAAAATAATAATAGTAATGGATTATAGCTTACAGAATAAAGCAAATGCCATGAGTCCATATTGATATAAATAAATAATTGACTAAATAAATAAATGAGAGAGAACACATGATGGAAATAGAAAAATCACCCTTTGACAAACACCAAAATAATAATTGTTGCAGGTAAGAATCAATAATGGATGCTAAAATTAGCAGGTAAGGGTATGATTTTTTAAAAAACAGGATAGTTGCATAGACTCAAAGTATTTCTGAATGAGAACTTATTAATGCTTACTAATTATGAAGGGGAAAAGAGTAATTTCCCAGTGGAAAAATCTGGAAAACATCTCCTTTGATATGATCAAACTGATCACTAATAATGGATCATATTGACATTTAGTATTTCCTGATACAATGCACCAAAAAAGACACAAAATCACTTTGTGATATCCTTGCTAAAAATGCATAACTTGAATTTAAACATAAGAAAACAAACAAATCCAAATTGAAAGGCATTCCACAAAATAACTGGTAAGTACGTCTCATAAAGGACAAAGGAAGACTGAGGAACTGTCCTAGGGGCAATGTAGGATCTTGGACCTACATTGGGACACATTAGTGGGACAACTAGTGACATTTGAATAAGGTATGTAGGTCACTTAAGAGTGTTGTGTAAACATTAATTTCCTGATTTTGATCATTGTACTGTGGTTATGTAAGGTGTTACTACTTTTGGAAGCTGGGTGAAGGGTATATGCAGACTCTGTATTATTTTTGCAACTTTTTAAAATCTAAAATTATTTCAAGATAAAATGTTCTACAAATAGCTGAAGCAAATATAGCAAAAGGGCAAAGTGTTTAATGGCAATGAAGTATTCATTATCTCTCATATAGTTCTCTGTATGTTTAAAAGACTTCATAGTAAGAGAAAAAAATGAAGGATGTGTAAATTTAAAAACTCAGAATAAGGAATTAAACAATCTAAAGACATACTGTTATCACACAGTAGTTTTTACATGAGTTACTTTGGCAAGGATCCAGGCTTTGTATCTGCTGGCCAGGAGACTTGCAAGAAGACTAGAAATATAAACACAGGCATATTGAATAGTCTTGGTTTCCTGACTTCATTCTAAGCAAATGCTCGATGCTGCTTTCCCATTCCCCTGCCTGGCTTTCTCTTGTGGTTCATGTTAACTTCACTCAGACTGCTATTACCCTATTATTTTTCCTGATTTGCCTTCCACCTAATTCCTCACCAGCCTAGGGACCTGAGGTTCAGTTTATTTTGCAGCTTTAGAAGTAATTGCCAATTTAGAGGAAAAATTGTCTGAACAGAAATAGGGAAATCAAGTGTACAGACTAGCTTTGGGGGAAAGATGATGAAATACCGAGTCTACATGGCTTCGTCATGAACTACACACGGAGATGCCCTGACAGCGGTTGGCATGGCAAGTCTGGAATTTAGGACTATGATTAGGATATGACCTGGGTAATTTGGTGATTATCCACAAAAGATGTGGAACTTGATGAGAGATCATCAAGGTTTGGGGACAGACCCTGAAGAACACCTAAATTTAAGGAGCAGGAAAAAGCGAAACCAGCCTTTATGAGAATGGTGGGATTGAAAACAAGATTATGTTTTATTACTAATAGTGTTAAATGTTGTAAGAAATTCAGGAAAGATGAGAGTTGAGTAAACATCAGTAAATCTGGTTATTAGAAAGTGGCCTTTGGGGGGTGGGGGAGCAAGGGCAATATACATAACCTAAACTTTTGTACCCCCATGATATGCTGAAATAATTTTTTAAAAAAAGGAAGTGGCCTTCAATGCATCAGACGGAGCAGAGTAGTACAGGGCAGGGGGCGGTACTTTAGGAAGCTCAGGGCACAGTGAGTGAGAAGAGAACGGAAGGAGCAGATATTTGGCGGTGAGAATGAGAAAGATGGGATGAGTGCTAGCCTTGAAGGAATAGCTATACTAGGGAAGGATTTCAGAAAAAGAAACATGAACACACTTGTAGGGAAGAAGGAACCAACAGAGAAGAAGAAAAATTTTACCCTAGGAAGATGGAGCAAAGTCAGGGAAGAGATGGAAAAGAAGGCGGGCACAGGTGGAAGGATACACGAGGATGAAGAAGTGAACCTGCTATCTTCAGTGTCGGAGTGAAAGACTAACAGTGAAAATTTGGGAGGCAGAGAGACACTGGAAAAGCCTTGGACTAGAGAGCCTTTACGAAGTCAAAGTCAGATGCTGATTAAGGAGTATTAGGGAAGAGGTTGAAGGAAAGCAGAGAGGTGTGGAGGGAAGCTGTGGTTTTAAATAGCATTAATGTGAATGCCTTGCTATCCTGTTTTCTCAATTGATTCTTGAGCAGCCCTAGAATGGAAAAGAATCTATCCATGTAGCATTTAATAAGGTAATTTTGCATTTCGTAACTTTATTCCAATAACCCTGTGACATAACTGGAATGGATATTACCAACCCAGTTTTGTAGATGAGAAAATCAAAGCTCAGTGGTTAGATGCCTACCAAGATCATGCATCGATAAAATCAAAATTAGAACTCTGTTCTTTTCACTATATTCTGTTAACTAAGCACTTTGGGGGAAAGCACTACTTTATCTGCAGCCAAAGCAATTTTTTTTAAAAGCACTCAAGAAAAGCTGCCAATGTGTACACTGTCAACAGAATCATGCCTAGTAATCTTGTTAGTTGAACAAGATTCTTCATTAAATTTGTTATATTGTTAGATAGGAGTTGGTAGCAGATGGTAGATATTAAAAGCAGCTCCTCACAGCTAAAAGCTGTTGGCAAGAACGTTCAGAAAGTGCAATGATGGATGACATAGTATTCCATTTGGGGAAGGTGGTTGAGTCTAATAGGGTGACCAAAGGTCAAGCTCAGGCTTAGTCCTGTTTAACATCTCTTATGACTCTTGCAGCATGAATAACAAAATGCTAATGAGATCTGAAGATAATTGTAACTGATAGGCGATGAAAATACTAAAGAGGCGGGGGGAGGGGGGGTGGGGGGCGGACAAAGTAAGAGGAACTTGGCATGGTTTATAGTGAAGAGAAGAGGGTAGGGAATTGCATACGGTTTAAATTGGGAAGAGATTTTTCACTAAAAGGAAATGCAAATACACTGTAGTGGGGAAGAAACCCTACAGTCTTCGAGTAGGACCAAGAAGATCCTAGAAGATGATCAAGAGAGAGGTAAAAAATGATGATGCAGACAGGACAACCAACTATCAGCCAAAAGATCTCACTGAGTCTCAGAGGTAAAATTGCAACTGACACGCTATCATTTGCTTAACAAAAAAGGCTAGGGGTAGGGAGAGAATGGATTTACGTGTGTGCACATGTAAAATATACACATACACTCACACGTAGAACATCTCTGAAAGGATATAGAAGAAAATAATAACCTTGGTTACCTCCTGTGAAATCAGCTGGTGGCCCACAAGCTAGAGCCATTGTTATATTTGGCCACATATTATTGAAACTTTGAGATATCGTTAAGCTAAGTATAAACTCTCCAGTTTAGCATAATCCTTGTCATTCTCTAATTTACCTTCTATCAAACTGATTTCACGCATTTATGTTATCGGCCTGGGTTTTGTAGGGAATTTAGCTGGCAACATCCCACATGCCCACATACATAGACACAGCCAAATACAGAAACAGAAAAACACAGAAAAGGAGCCTATACAGATATATATGGATGTATTTTGAAAGGTTAACAGCAATAATGTCTGAGTAGTTAGATTATGAGTGACTTTTCTTCTGTTTATCAGCATTTCTAAATGTTCTTCTCTACACAGATAATACTTTTGTAAGATAAATAATAAAAGATGGTTTATCTTAAATTCATGTTTAAATTAATCATTATCAGCCTCTAGCCAAGTACAATCACAGAGCTTCCCAGGAGATGTGGTGGGAAAATTGCCCTGTTGGATTTTGCTTTCTGTGACTCATTGGCTACTTCTGTGCCTGTGTCTTTGTACCTGTCATCAACACAAGCCAGGGTGGGTTAATATATACTGTGGGTCCATCACACACATTAACTGAAACAGCAAACCAGCCAGCATCATGGCCCCTCTTCAATAAAAGAAAACAGTTAAAAGGAAATGTTTTTAATATTAATAGGTGATATTTTAATGAGTAGTTTTTAAATTATTAAATAATAGCCCAGTCCCCTAATTATCTAGTTCCTCTCTGTGGAGGCAGCCAAAGTTACCAATTTCTTGTGTATTATATCAAAGGTGGCCTATATAGACATACATATATGTATATATATATATATGTAATTACAAATATATAATCTTTGGGAAAATTTTTCCCAGAGCAAGTCCATTGGTTTTACGTGGGTATTATAAAGATGAACTAGAAATTTTTTTTTAAATGATGTGAACAGAGAATCGCTTTCAATTTATTGTGGAACATCATGGTGCTTGCTACGACAGCAGCGCGTGAGTTTCATTCTAACGGTGGCCACAGGGACATTTTCTCATTCTTCTTGCTGCACTGCAGGAAGCGACCAGACAGGCAGTCTAACCAAATATTTCAACCAAGCAAACCAACCGCCTTAGTGATTTTAATGGTATTCTTCTAATCTGATAATTATTATCCCATTCCTTTCCTGTTGCTGACAAAAAGCCTACAGAGAACAGCTAGTTTTAAAAGTGAAATGGGCTTGACTGTGAAAATATGCAGCCTTATGATTTTAGTGACAATTTGTCTTAGTCAGAGCTAAGCGAATTCAAATCCAATCCATCATATTTCTACCTCCAAATCTCCTAAACAATCCTGAAAAGATACGGTTGTGTCTGCTTCTCCTAAGTCATTTATCATTTTAAAAAGAGAAAGTGGATTCCCGCGTAATTAAAAACCAACAGTCCCCCACCGTGAATGCCTGGATTCTGACCACGGCGGGTGTCTTTGCTGAGGGGATTGGAAGAGGGGCTGAGATGCGTGTGTGGACGATGACGGCCCAGGTGACATCAACATCCTTTCTTTAATGGCCCACTCAAACGCCACAGTCGAGAGATTAGGGGAGAGATTTTCCGCCTTATCATCAGGATGTTACCACAGGACTGGTGACCTCTGTAACCTGGTCCCGACCCCGAGAGAAGGGGATGTGTAGAGAGCAGGGGCGAGCTCTCTTCCCTCCCCCTCCTCCTCACTCCTGCAACCTCAGTGGTGTGACCGAGGCGTGCTGAAAGGTGCGCCTGTCACACAGATCTCTCCAACAGCCTGCCAGAATGTGGAGCTGTGACAGGAAACGTCGCAACTCCCAAACAGAAGGCTCCCTCCTGATTTTCAGCTGTCACTATTTAGGGTAGCAAGGCTTTCTTCCGCTTTTTCTAAAACCTGCGGCCCGAAACGTTCCCAGGCTCCTCCTCTGGCAAAGCCTTTCTCCACGGCTCCCTATCTGGAGCACATGCTGTCAGCTACTTAGAAGGGGGGGGCCACTGTGCTCAGAACCCACCGGGAGAGGTCAGGCAGCAGGGGTCAGTCTAATTGCTGATGATTCTTCCAAGCCTCATTAACTGACTTTGCTTTACCCCTGGGCTGGCTGCTCACTCCTCACCCACCCACAAGTGACCCCAAGGACGCTGCCCCTACGTTTCAGAACAAATCCTTGGCTTTGCTGAAGCCATCTGACCCCAGCATCTCCACACCTCTTTAACAGGATGCTCTCTCCAACACAGTTCTCACTCTCAAAGCTTGGCCCGCTATCTTTAGCAAATTCAAAAACAGACCTCAGGAAGAGATTAAAGTTAAGCATCAAGTACTTCAGGATTCTGCAATCATCTTTACCCACCCCCATTCCTATTTCACTCTATGTCCTCAGGGCTCAAAGTGCCCCGCCCCCCACCCCAAGCCCACAAGGGATCCTAACAGCACAGAGGGTTCAGTGGCAGGACTTGGGCAATATACCCCCGGACAACTTGGGTGGAAAGTGGTCTCTTTTCAATGGCCAGATGACAGCCACCTCTTTTTCCCTGTTAAGATAAAGACAAAAAATGCACATTTCTATTTGTTGGGAAAATCTCTACAAAGTGGACTGATCATTTGAGAGAGTTCTACTTTTAACCGATGAGGGGAATAAATGCCGCTAAAGTGTAAAGTGGTGCACCAGCTTTCCCTAAGGGAACCCGCAAGCTTCTCCCTCACTGAATGTGGAGGAGTCACAGGACGATTTATAACTCTGTCGGGTTGCTTTCCGAGGACCCAGTGGAACTGAAAGCAGACCAACGTGGGAAGGGAGAGAGAGCATCGCCCCACACCCAAGGGCTGCAGAGCTGGATAAACAGTGAGAGGCTCCGCAAGCAGCTTTTGCCTCAGCTCTTGCCTGCGGCTATTTGCTAAAACAACATTGTCCGGTTAAGTAAAGTTATCACAAGAAAAAACAGGAGAAACCTGATGGTTTCCAGACTAGCACTTGGGGATAATCTGAAATCAAGATGAAACAGCCCCTCTAAGGAAAGTGCCAACATTTCTGAAAGGACTTCAGGGAAAATTGGAATGAAGGCTAAGGTAGACACTGCCCCGGGAGCAGCCAGGTCTCTGACAGCCATCTCAGTAGTTCCTCCAAAATAGAAGGTCTGACTTCCACTCTCTCAGCTTTTTCCAGGCCTCTCACTGCTTGCCTGCCCTCAGAGAGAAGCCACTTCTACTCCACCCTCCTGCTCCCACACACTCACCCTAGCCTCCTGGACACAGCCTCCTTGAGCCTGCCTGTCCACTGTCATCAGACCCAGCAGCACACAGCTTCAGGCAGCACACCCTCTCCGAAGTACCTCTCACCTGAGTGATGGGTACTACAGAAGACTGGCACACCTCTGAACACAAATGCTTTATAATTTCACCCAAACCTATTATAGAAAAATAAAACCAAATCATACTAAATATAACAATATAACAGGTTTGTTTGTTTGTTTGTTTGTTTGTTGAGATAGGGTCTTGCTCTGTCAGAGGGGCTAGAGTACAATGGCATCATCATAGCTCACCACAACCTCAAATTCTAAGGCTCAAGCAATCCTCTTGCCCCAGCCTCCCACCTCTGCCTCCCGAGTAGCTGGGATACAAGCATGAGCCCCCATGCCTGGCTAATTTTTCTATTTTTTGTAGGGCTAGGGTCTTACTCTTGCTCAGGCTGGTCTCGAACTCCTGGCCTCAAGCGATCCCCACACCTCTGCCTCCCAAAGTGCTAGGATTATAAGCGCGAGCCACCACAGCTGGCCTGAATATAATAATTGGAGCCATAATAACTTTAGATATGAAATTTCTATGATTGGGGAATATGATGGGAATACGAAGTTGGTTGTATGTGGGAGAAGGCATTATAGGGTGACTTAAATTGTTATCTGGAAGCAAAATAGTCTGTTAGTGTCAAAATGTGCAGTACATACAAATTTTGTATGTACTTATCAGATACAAACATGGTTTATTCTATTCAGAAGTCTTATTTTTTGCGACAGCTTCATTTTTTCAGAAAAGAATCCTGTTCACCACTAAAACTACTTCTGGCTGGTCAAAAACACCACCAAGCTAGAAAGGGACCTTAAAGTGAGAGATTAATGCACCAGGGAGAGGCTAACAAAATGTGAGGGTGACTTTTATTCTAATGACTTTCTAGGCACTATACACCTATAACAACACTTCTGCTCTTTTGTTATGATTTTCCTGCCATGCTGTATTTAGCTAGAAAACATCTGAAGCCATGTTTCCTGATAAATACTGGATGAAGCTTTCCATAGACTTTTTTCTGTCTGAAGTATTTCATTTAACACATAAGACAGCCAATATTGAGAGCTAGTTTTGAGGATTTCCTTACAAAATGTTACTCTCCCGTCCACCCTCACATCATGAGCTGAGCTGCTTTCAATACTTGAGTCACATGCACCTAAATGAGTTAACTGTTGAGTTTAAAGCAATTAGGGGGAGGAGGGATTAATTATTTTTCTTTTGTAATTGGAGGGCATATGCTAATTATATTTATTTCAAAAATAAAATCTTGTGATTGAAAGTAAAATAAATAAGCATTTCAGTCTCGTTTCCATCAAATTGCCTTGAAGGCAAAAAAAAGCATGGACATCATATTTAATCATTTTCTAAATAACCAGCATATTCATACGTCCCAAACCTGCAAAAGCAGACATGAATACACTTTGTCAGCTAGACACTGAAACTTGAGATTAATGAACATAGGGTAGAAAGTTATTTAATGGCACAACAAAGTTGTAAGCCTGAGAAAAGACCAAAGAGCCTAAAAATCCCCTGCACTGATTTGCCAGAAAAAATTAAGAGCATCTATGACCCAACCAAATACTTGCCCCGCAGATTAAGGACTCACTGGCCCTTCCAAGCCATCCTCCTGCCTAAAGACATAGTAGACAAGTATCACCTATTTGTCAGAGTATCTGCAGGAAAGGTTTCTGCTTTTTCCTGAAAGCCATCACAGTGCTTCCAGTCACCACTGCCATCGCCTCCTTCCCTTCACCTAGGCAGACTCCCTTTTGCTATGAACACATACCTCTCTCTTCCTTCTTGGTTTACCCTTGGTGAAGACAAAGAACAGATGGTCGCCATCTTCTTACACTAAGAATCCATCATATACTTAAGACTGCATTTTACCCAATAGCAGACTTTTCTCAATAATTATCTCTTTTAGCATCTCCGCTCAGGTCTAATTTTTTTTTTTTTTTTTTTTTTTTAGCTCTTTAGTCATCCTTCAGCTCTCCTCTGAACAGTCTCCCCCTCAGGATGTAGAATACTGCCTGAATACTGTCTTCCAGCTAATTAGAATACAGTTCTGCCTAACAGATGTAGCAGAGACACATAGAGGAAGCAAGACTAGAGATGGGGAGTTCAACAGGTTTCCAGTCTTTGCTTCTAGTCTGGTCCCAAGGTCCCAAGGCACTCTTGTCTCCTAATAAGTTACCCTCTTTTGCTTAAGTTGGCTCCACTGTTGTTTGATACTTGTAAACATCACACGAATAAAAATCTGTGTTTAAGAACTGCTCCCAAATATAGTTGCTATCAGACTGACAAAGCTCAGGTACAGGGCAAGGCAGAAAGAAGGCTTTAAAAGCAAAATGCCAAAGCATTGGCCATTCAACCATGTCTGGAGACTGTGTCCTAGAAACTCCTTCTGTCTTCAATCTCCCACCACTTGAGCTTCATGACTCCTGCGGATTTGGTATTCCCAGCTAGCCCTACCTTGATGTTTGATCCATTATTGTCTTAGATAATAACACTCAACACTCCCAAATGCACAGCCCTAGCCCCTGCCCCAGTCTTTGCTAGGACCACAACCATCTGTTCCAAAGCAATCATTTTACAGATGTGGAAATGGAGGCTGAGAAAAACATAAACTGACGGCATAAAAATGTACAGCCCTAAAACATCCTATTCACTTCACTCCTGCCAATCAATCCACAGCTTACCCCAGGGTCACTGAATTCTTCAGCAATACCTAAATTATGAAGCAATCTGCTATGTCAATATTTGTCAGCGTGAACTCCAGCAAAATGTTTCATGAGTGTCTGGCTTTGTTTCCTCATTCGCTTCTCAGAGTATTTCATTTCTCTGAACACCAGTACCCTTGGACGTATAGCCCAGTGGTCAATGGCTTTGACTGCCAAATGACAAGCTTTCTCTAGTCTCTGACCTCAGTTCTCCTTAAGAAAAAAAAAAAAAGAAAAAAGAAAAGAAGCTACTCATTTTAACTCTAAAACAATTAACAGGAGGAATAGCTTCTAGGCAACTTAGCTCAAAAAGATTTCTCCCTAGAAACACAGCCTGTCTTTCTCACTATCTTTTCATTTCCCCCTTGTCAAAAAGGGTAAAATTGACCCTTCTTAGTATGTACAATATGCTTCTTAATTTGTGAATCCTACTCAAACCCCTGCTCTCCTGACTGAAAACCTTGTTCAGCATTTTAAAATATTTTCTTTCTATACTACATGAAGGCTGTATGCACAATTATTTCCTTCCCTTCCTCCCTCTCTCCCTCCCTTCCTTTCTTCCTTCCTACCTTCCTTTTTTTCTCAGGTTCATATCTCAGCATTCCCCTTGGATTCTTCTGATTTTATCTTTAATTACTTCCCCAGTTTGCAGTTTGAGGTCTAGCCCTAATCTCTGCTATTCTCACTAAGCTTACCTTTTCCAAATTTCCATTTTAGGGTCCTCTAAGAACTTAATCAGGTTTTATTTTAATTTAATGCCCTGTCAATCATTAACCCTTCTCCTAAGCATTCGCTGTATATTTTAGTATTTGGTCATATCAGAGGAAAGTTGACTTTCTTGGGCAATTTTATTGTACATATTTTGTATCCTGTTCTATTTCTAGTCTTCCCTCTGTGGTGTACTCACATTTGCTGGAACATTACACCTAATCCATTATCCAGAAAATGGAAATATAATACTAAGTGGTTTACTGTAGCCCCCATTTTTTTCATAATGTCATAAAAATTTATAACACTTAAAAGCCAATGATCCCTGAGGTCATTTATCCTCAAGAAAGAACAAGTTTATTCATGTGGAGCAGAATCTGTATCAGATGTAGTTCTCACATTATAAGATATGTACCCTTAATGCATAACATCAGGGCAGCCTGCAAGTGCCCAGCATCCATTCAGTGCCCTGGTGGTGCAAAGCCCATTAGAAGGAGGCAGGTGGGCTCTTACCATTCAGAGGTAAGGGTCAGTATTTCAGAAATTCACTTCCGCCTCAGTGTCAGATGTGGTTTCACAGAGAGATAATGATCCCCTTCAAACAATGGGAAACAACTGAGGAAAGTCATTATGTCACTGTTGAAAAATGTCCTTGATTATCCTGCCCTAGCTGTTACCTAATCTGAGTTTTCTTTCTAAAGGCTCCTGAGTGGGAAGACTTAAGCACTGCACATACCCAGCTCATGAAGTAATTGCTTTCAATGTTCATCGAATGTTGGTAGCAGAATGTGAGCAATGCTGGGGAGTGAAGGGGCAAGGTAACTGGGGAATGAGGTAGCAGCTAAAGAAGTTTAAAAACTACATCCAATTTGACAGAGCTCTTAGTCTCTGGCACCAGTTGGAGATAAGGCCAGGATACAGCAGATGAGGGCTGTTTACAGAACACCAGCTGGCCTGAGGTCATTTCTCCTGAGCCATCTGTCTCCAGAGGCCCTCACCTGGGCTTCCTGGGGGAGCCGCAGGCTGTGAGCGATACGACCCAGGCTGACACCACTGACCGCCACATCTCCAGACAGCCTCTGTCAGGAGCAGCCAGTTGTCCAGGTATCAGATTCAGTGGCTCAGCCTCGGGCAACCGTGCAACTAACCTTTTCTGATGACCTTCTTTCAAGCCTTCTGCTCCCACACAGCTCCTGTGAGTTAGCAACTCTCCTAAGTTCCTGATAAAAGAAGCACTGCAGACATATTTCCTATCACTGGAAACTGGTCCTTCACATCCTCCCAGTAGAACACGATACAGCCATTTGAAACGATGATGCAATTAGGTTTATCTACCAAAGAAAAGTTCACGCTAGATTATTAAATTTAAAATGCAGATTAAAAAATATTAATTTGACAGTTTTTAAATAAATGTTTATGTGAATATATTTATTAAAAGGCATTAAAAAAGTGTGGAAGGGTTTACATCAAAATATTAACAGTGGTCATCTCTGGAGAGTAGGATTACAGGCTATGTTTTCATTTCGTTCACTCTTATTTTCTAATTCTCTGATGAATGTGTATTATATGTGTAATTTTTTAAATAGTTAAGAGAAAGAAATTCAGCCTCTAAATGTGTGGACCAATTTTTCACTCCTCCCTTTTTTATATTCGGGGTTTTTGAGACAGCGGTTGTAGAACAGGGGCACCGTAGTTCCCCAGCACTGGGGGAAATCCCCGTTGGCCACGACAGTTCCTTGAGTGCTCTGTGCCCTGCAAGGGAATAGAAGAGCCTTATAAAGAAAATTGCAGCCTTGGTGAACCATCGATTGAACAGAGAAGAACCATGGCAGGCTTGAAGGGGGAAATCCAAGTAATACGGCTTTAAAGATTTGTTTAAAGGAGATAAAAGTACCCTTTAAATAAAATATATTGATTTTGAAACTACTACTATGACCTTTTCTTGATGATTAAAAGCAGATAGAATTTTATTCATAAGAATCATGATTTTTTTTTTTTTACTTTTACCACTTCCACCTAATATAAAACATCTGCTGCCCTTGGGCTCATCTCCAGTTCTCCCCACTGCTCTCCATGTGTCTGGGTCCCCCCGTCAGCCATGCTGCCACTCTTCACTGTATTCCTTCAGCTAGTCGACCAACGTTATGTAAGGACCTTCCCTCTCTGTTTCATATCACCTGTACTCTCACTAGGTTTCAATAATACACAGGTTTATGTGGTTATTTAAAATTTAATGTGTATAGAGTTTCACCTCCTAAGATTTAAGCTCATTATCAAGAGATCCAGCTAGTTGTCCCCAGATTACATTCTTTCTTTCACCCAAAGTAATAGAACTCCTGATTTCACCTGGGGCACATGTCCACTCATCATAAAGTCCACATTTCCTAGCCTTGCTACAGCTACATGTGATAATGTGACTAGGTTCTGGCCAATGAGACATAAGTAAAATGGTTTGTGCAAGCTAGGAAGTGCTCTTAAAGAGAAGTGGAATGCCCTTCTTTCTCCTTTTTCTTGGAAATGTTGATGTGATGATGGCTGGTGCTCAATCAGTCAGCTAGGACCCTGAAGTAAAAATCATATGCCAAGGAATACAGGGCAGTAAGATAGGAGTCAACTGGACCCTGGTGAGATTAGGAACCTTCCCTAACAGTCTGGATACTTTTTTCTAGATTCATTCTATGTAAGAAACAAACTTCCATCCAGTTTAAGCCATTGTTATTTTGGGGTTTCTGTCACTCACAGCTGAACCTAATCCTAACTGGTAAAAACAGCACATGACTGTATTTTCATTCATTCTAGAACTATTTCCTGAGCACCCACTGTATGCCCAGCACTGTCCTGGCTCTGGAAATGCAGCAGTGGACAATGCAGGTCCCCTCCCCTGCCCTCCCCTCATGGAGCCTCCGTTCTAGCTCAGCATCCACACAGCTCCTAGCACAGTGCTGTGGAACAGGTAGGTGCTGAGATATTTGATGAACGAGTCAACACTGAGCCCTCCTGTTTATCCTTTGGTTTAAAACTGATTTTGTTTATAAGTCTGAGACTCTGTATGACTAATGCTCAAAAAAAAAAAAAAATCACAACTGTGTTTTACAAGAAATAAAATTATTTAACCAACCTTTTTTGTTATCATATTCCCCCCCAAAAAACTAGCTAAACATACTAATAAAGCCTACTGATGCCTTTTAAGTTATAATGAACAGTGATGACAGTTTATCAATAATACCTTATAGTGTTACACATACCCCCATGCCTGTATTTCCTTATTCATAGAGGGAATATGTATAGGACTATTGTGAGAATGAAATGAGATAATGTCTCATGAATGGTTCATAAATATTAGCTATCTTCAGTTAATAATAAACATTAACAGGTTTGAAAATAGTCATATTCTGTAATTCAGTAATTCCATTTCTGGGATTCTATCCTAAGAAAATAATCCTAACTATGGGAGGAAAAAATCTTATCAAAAATGTTCATCTATGTGTTATTTATAGGCAGAAACCAGAGATTTAGTGACCTTTCCCTGCCACCCCAGCTTCATCCAATGGTGAGCTGCTAAGGCCTAGAACTCTGGCCCAAGACAAGATCTATGAATCCAGGA
Organism: Lemur catta; assembly: GCF_020740605.2. Taxonomy (NCBI): domain Eukaryota; kingdom Metazoa; phylum Chordata; class Mammalia; order Primates; family Lemuridae; genus Lemur; species Lemur catta. The sequence continues at coordinate 38,164,966 of NC_059128.1, forward strand.
CTAGCTGGAAAGATGTAGATGTGGTTGGGAACAGGCAAAGAAAACAGGAGAATTTAAGTCCAAATTCCTGGCAAGGCAGGCTTCTGGGAAGAAAAAGTTCAAGATGTCAAGTACATCCGGTAGAGCAGAGCAAGAGAGCCAAAATGAAGCTTGACCCCTGAGATCAGGTCCCTCGAGGGAATGTTCCAGAATGTGGATCCTGGAGATATGCCCTGAGAATGGGTGGGAAAGGGAAGGAAGGAGCCTCCACAGAGCATCTCGGGTGCAGTCAGTGGGTGGGCCAGGAGACACTGGGTTCTGAGTAGAAACAAAATAAATTTTTGGCCAGGCATGGTAGTTCACGCCTATAATCCTAGCACTCTGGGAGGCCGGACGGGAGGATCACTTGAGGTCACGAGTTCACAACCAGCCGGAGCAAGAGTGTGACCCTGTCTCTACAAAAAATAGAAAAATTAACCTGGCATCATGGTGCACACCTGTAGTCCCAGCCACTTGGCAGGCTGAGGCAGGAGGATCCCTTGAATTCAGGAGTTTGAGGTTGCTGTGAACTAGGCTGACGCCACGGCACTCTGCCCAGGGCAACAGAGCAAGACCCTGTCTCTAAATAAATAAATATTCATCAGGAGAGGAATGGCTAAATAAATTATTGAATATCACAATAAAATATTGTGTAGCCATCACAAAATGCTGATTAGAAAGACTATAACAATCTGAGAAAACCCTTGACTAAGGCTAAGCATATACATTTATGTACATATAGTACATGTGGCATATACTTATATGTATATATAAATATATATAAGTACATGCCATATGTACTTATATATGTGCATGTATATGTAACTACATAACATACACATATGTGTACATATAGTATGTACTTATATATATGTGTGTATAAATATATATGTGTATGATAGCAACTACGGCATATGCATAGAAAAAGATATTTAGAGGAACCACACCAAAATGTAATAATTGTTTGAATAAGAAGGTAATGTGATCTGCCTTTTTTATTTGTTAAATTTTATTTAATATATAGGTTTTAGGTTACTTTTATATTTAAAAACTTGAGTAGGGGGGCAGAAAGAAAAAATTAGGTTCATTTATCTGAATGTACATTAGGTACATTTATCAGAAATTTGCTTCTTAAGAATGAAATTTGTGTGTCGTAGGCAATAAGCCATATTTTTAGTCTCCTAAATCTTTTCCTCTAAATGTCAATTGATGAGATTCTAAAAAAAGAATGCTCCCCTCTTGGACTAGTTTTGTTTGGCTTTTTGGGAAGAACTGTAACTCCTGCCTGACATGGACATCATAAAGAGGACAAAACTCAAAACTCATGTATGGGATGCTCTAATGGTCAGTAATTTCCTAAGCCCTTTCCGAAGGTCCTAACTTGCTCCCATGGTGAACCTTATTCACACTTTACATGAGGTATACAAAACAAAGTAAAATGCTACAAATATAAGTACTATTATTAATACATTCCTCACATTATATATTTTTTCATTCCTATTAGAAACTTTGTGACGGAATGGGTGTCATTTCAGCCCCTAAATTCACCGGAACACAAGCAATCTGTGATTTTGGTAACTCTCTACCTGGGATCAGAAACAATTAATCTATGCAACAGATTGATCACACGATTACCAATACCAACTCTTAGGCCTGCCCAAGACCTCCCATGAAATCCCTCAATCAAATCAATTCAAGCAAATATTTAGAATAACATCCTTGGTTATCAAGGATTAGTATTTAATTTTTTGGATTAAAGTTTTTTAATTTAAATTTTTTAATGTTTTTTAAGAGCTCCTCTAAACAATTGGGAAAATGTGATTGTGGACTGGGTATTAGATAAGATATAAATGCATTTACATGGAAAGGCAGAGATTCTTGACTTTAAAAAGCAAATGGCAAAATAGCAAGTGAAGTGTGATCTCATTTTCAGAATAAAAATACATATATGCAAAATTGGAAGGGGATCTGGAAGGATATAAAGAGTTGGTAGAAATCAACTCTAATAAAAATTGTGTTTTTATATTTTCATTTTTTGTTTACTTGTGTTTTATTACTTTCTATAATATATATGTACTATGTTTGTAATAACAAAAGATTATTTTCAATGGAAAATAAAAAAGCTTCCCTTGGCCTTAAAAATATAGATCTTTGCATTTTCTTGTTCTGGCTATGTACCATATTAAGAATAAAATGCCAGACCCCACTAAAAAAGCCACAAATATAGGAATAGCCTTTTCCTAAGTAAGGAATAAAAATTTAAAGAGAAAATCTCACAGGAAAAGTTGCTCTTGCAAGTTCAAAGTTATAACACATTTTGCATAAGATTTTGATAAATAAATAGATTTTAGGGTTGTTTACTGAAACCAAATTCATGCTCTGATCATTTTTATTTTGCCTATCATTAATCACAGTCTCCCAATGAAACTCAGCACCTTTATGTCCTAGTATCTATTTACAGTATTCCCTTTTAAATATAACAGCTATAGAAACTAGTGATACTTAAGAAATCCTTTATACTTTGGTAACTCTGAAATATTCATGTTATAGTTAAATATAAAGGTAAATTATTCATTGACCACTTCAGCTGTAATGATTCCAAAGCAGCTGTTATTTACCTGGGCAACAGTCCTCAAATTAAAATAATTCTCTGAATGAGCTTTGGGCTCCATGCTGTTAGTCCTTATGTTTAACAGATAGGTTGTAACAACTCCAAAAAAACCACCATGGGCCACTGAGTTAAAAAAAAAAAAACCTTTTCAAAAGCATATTTATATGCTGTATTTATGTTACAGTCGGAGATATGATGATCAGGTAAATAGTTAAAAGTGACAGGTCTGAAACCAAACAAAATGACTCCTAAGGAAGCAAAAGTCACTTTCATGCCATTTTTCAGGCAATATAAATATATAGAGAGAATGTTATTTTTTTCTTAGCCCCAAAGGAAAGAATTGTATAGGAATAAATAATTATATAGCTCTCTTCTACCCTCCAAATGAAAGGTTTGCACCTAGAAAAAAGGTAAAGTAAGATTTACTGTGTCAATCTTAAATACACTCTCTTCAACATTGATAAAGGATTTCTTTGCTTTTAATGATTTGTGCTATTACACAGGATTTTAAAACCAGAACACAGAAAGCTTACATGTGTTTTCCAAAGTAGGGTGGAGAATTTGGGGAAAGCACATGACTGGCTTTCCTACAGGACTCTGCTGTGTCTTTGAATTTTATCCATAGGAAAAACAAATAAGCCAGTGGAGTTCTGGTTCTGCCAGGGCAGAGTGAGCCCACTACGGCCTATCCCTCCTGCTGATTACAACCAAAGACTGACAAAAACATGGGAGAAAAAACTACTTGAGGACTGTGAAAGTAAACAAAAGCAGGTGGATTTGGGGGGATGGGTGTGTATCCTCACTTTTTTCTTTTCTTATGCAACTTTATCCTGATGGCAGGCCCCAGTTCCAGAGCACTGTGGCCTATTGCCAGGAAATGTTGACCCTGTGGGGCAGAATGAGTGGGAGAAATTCCATAGGAAAAAGAACTAGAGAAAGTGGTCCCCTAATTTGGTGTAGGAACCCTAGGCTCAGTCTAACATGTGAGCCAAAAATGCAAGAAACAGACACAAACCAATGTAGCAAAGGTCTTGAGAATTTAACTGAGATATGAGTGACCTGCATACGTCTCAGACTAACCTCTGAACTACGCAAGTGCAGGACAGACCCAATGCAGCACAGCAAGGCTTACATAATTGAACTGAGATTTAAACCACTGCGCACAGAAGATAAGCAGAACTTAGAATCTATCTGTGTTGAATGCCTGCTAAAACAAGAACATCAACATTCTCCTAAGGATTATACAAGGACTCAGAACCCATTCAGTATAACATTGACAATGTTTGGGATACAATCCAAAATTATTTGACAACTGAATAAACAAGAAAATGTTACAAATTCTCGAGAGAAAAGCAATCAGCAAATGCCTACCCCAAATGACTTAGATATTAAAACTACAAAAGACTTTAAAGGTGCTATTATAACTATGCTCCATGAGATAAGGGAAAATACATATGAAATGAATAAAAAGATAAAAATTTTCAGTAGAGAAACAGAAACTATTTTTTTTTAAAAAGAACCATTTGGAAACTTTAGAACTGGAAAATATGATAACTGAAATTTCAAAAAAAGTCATTGAATGGGCTCAATAGCCGAATGGAGATAAAAAAGGAAAGATTAAATGAGAATGAAGATAGATCAATAGAAATTATCCAAATTGAAGAACAGAAAGGATTGAAAAAAATGAACAAAGTCTTCTAGACTTTTAAGACAATATAAAAGGTGAGGCCAGGCACAGTGCTTCACACCTGTAATCCTAGCACTTTTGGAGGCTGAGGCAGGAGTATTACTTGAGGCCAGGAGTTCAAAACCAGCTTGAACAATATAGTGAAACCTCATCTCTAAAAATAATAGGAAAAATTAGCCAGGTGTGGTGGTATGCACCTGTAGTCCCAGCTACTGGGGAGGCTGAGGCAGGAGGATCACTTGAGCTCAGGAGTTTGAGGTTGCACAGAGATATGATGACACCACTGCCCTTTAGCCAGGGGGAAAAAGAGTGAGACCATGTGTCAAAAAAAAAAAAAAAAAAATCAAAAGTGCATTCTACAAAACAATTCCTAGAACTAACAAAGTAGGATGCAAGGCTCAAGGTTAGTATACAAATATCAATTGTATTCTTATATACCACCAGCAAATAATTGGAAAATGAAACTTTAAAAACTTTTCTTTATAATATCAACAAAAATCATAAAATACATCAGAATAAATCTAACAAAGGATGATCAAGACCTCCACATTAAAAATTACAAAACATTGCTGAAGAAAATTAAAGAAGACCTAAATAAATAGAACAGTATAGTATCTTTATGAATTGAAACATTCACTATTGTTAAGATAGCAATATCTTTACAGTGATCCATGATCCATAGGATTCCAATAAAAATGTCAGCAGGCTTTTTTCTTTTGTAGAAACTGACAACCTAATTCTAAAATTTATATGATGATGCAAAGGATCTAGAATAATCAAAGGAATTAAGAAGGAGGAGGAGGGGGAGGAGGAAAACAAGGAGAAAGAGAAGAGCAAAGCTAGGCAACTTACTCTACCTGACTTCAAGACTTACTATAAAGCCACAGAAATCAAGACAGTTTGGGTGATATATAAACCCCAAACCATAAAACTTCTAGAAGAAAGCATAGCAGGAAATCTTTGCAATCTTGGATTAGGCAATGGTTTCCTAGACGGGACACCAAAATTACAAACCATAAAAGAAAAAATAGAAAATTAGACTTCATCAAAATTTAAAACTTTTGTTCTTCATAAGGCACCATTAAGAAAGTAAAAGCCAAGCCACAGACTGGGAGAAAATATTCACAACATATATCCAAGGACTTTTACAGAGAATTCATAGAGAACTATTATAACTTAATAAGAAGAAGCCAAACAACCCAATTTTTTAAATGGACAAAATGTTTAACAGGCACTTCTACAAAGAAGATATGCAGATGGTCAATAAGCACACGAAAAGATGCTCAACATTATTAGTCATCAGGGACATGCAAATTAAAACCACAATGAGATACCTCTATACAATCAGTTGGATTGGCTAAAATTAAAAAGACTGAGCATGCCAAGTGCTGACAGGAATGTGGAGCAACCGAAGCTCTTACATGCTGCTAATGGGAATATAAAACGGTACAACTGGTTTGGAAAACATTGTTGCAATTTCTCAAAAAGTTAAATATGCATTTATGTTAAGACCCAGGCATTCCATTCCTAAGTATTTACCCAAGAAAGACAAAGCCACCTGACCACACAAATACCTAGGGATGAATGCTCACTGCAGCTTTACTTGTAATAGTCCCAAACTGGAAATAACCCAAAGTCCATCAACAAGTAAATGGATAAACTAATTGTTGTATATCCGTAGAAAAGAGCATAACTCAGCCAGAAAAAGGAGTGAACTATAGATATATAAAACAACATGGATGGACCTAAAAATCATTATGCTGAATGAAAAATTCAGGCCAAAAAGTGAGCACACTGTTTAATTCCATTTATACAGAATTCTACAAAGTAATCTATAGTGACAGAAAGCAGATCAGTGGTTGCCTAGGGAATGGGGTAGAAGAGATGGATTACAAAGGATCTCAAGGAAATTATTGAGAATGATGAAAATGTTTGTTATATGGACTGTAGTCACATAGGTGTATACATATGTCAAAACTGATCAAATTATACAATTCAAATATGTGCATTTTATTGTACTTTAATTTTACCTCAATAAAATTGTACCAAAGGCAGGGGGAAGATCCAACTTATTGACAAAAGCAATGGGTGGCTCTAGGGTTTCCAGCCATATAGGGGACTAGAAAACCTGTGTTCTCACTGAAAACATTTAGAAATGCTGGATAAACTATTAACAAACATTCTTTTAAGTGTATAGTCTGGGCTACCCTTGGAGAGTAGGGAGAGATGTTGCTGATCCCTTAAGCAAGGAGCTTTGGTTTTGATAGTCACTCAGGAACAAAACTTAGCCCTTACAGGTTAGGATTGGAGACTGAAACTGCCCTATAGTCCTGAGATTACTGAAGGGCTACATCCTTAGTAAAAGGTTGGACCAGGAAAAAAATTCATTTGCTGGCCCAGGATGAAAATAAGGAAGTTTGTCTGCCTTGGGAAAGGCCTTCCTTTAAGAACACATAACCACAGCCTATCTTCATGGTTTCAGGATTTGAATTTATACTATCTCTGTAGTCAGGGACCCCGCAAGTAGATGAATTAACTTAAAAAGTGGTCTAGCCTGGAAATATCCCTGAGGCACCTGGCAGAAAAAATACAAAATTTCTCTGTATGGCAAAATCATTAACCAAGCCTCAACAGATCCCTTTGATAATACTCCACTGAAAGTGAGCTCACAATACAAAATAACAAAATATAAGAAAACTACAAAGGAAATATGTGTGCAAAGTTGTGTGCTAACACTTGAGTAGCACTTTGTTGCTAAGTATTAGAACTTTTCTAAGCAGGGCAAATTCAAGTAGCTCATAAAATCTGGTGCCTTTTCCTCAGTGAGGAAATACTTGGAACCCCATTAAAAAGAATTGGGAATGATATCTGCCATATAGGTCCAAGAAATGAAGGATGCCAGTAATAGAATAACACATATAGCTTGAGACTTTGTTTTGAAGTACAAAGGCTATATATTTGTATGTGCACATAAGAGCATGGAAATATGTATACCAAATTTATTCAAGAGCAGGATTTCGGGAGGATTGGGGAAGAAGAGTTTTTAAAATTTGAGTATTGTCCAGATATATTTTTTCTTTTGACAGTATTTGTAATTTTTTAAAATAAAGGACAATATTTTAAAGAGCTCTTTTGTTTGTAACAACAATAGCAGGTATTTTGTCACTGAAAATAAACGATAAAAAGCAATTTTCCAAGGGCAGTACAACTGCTAGCTACAAGGAAGTCAAGCGATGGACTATTAGGAGGAGAAACCCAGGCTTGTTTGAAAATCCTGTTTTTCACGCTTCTCTTAGTTTGGCATTCTGTACCTGAAATGTAATTACTCAGAAAGTGGTTTTCAGACAGTGTCCCCTTCCGAGAATGTTCATTGAGAGCAACTTGGAAATGATTCAAGAACTGAGTGCTGGTCACAGTTGCCTTACATAATAAACTTGATAGCCATGCCCCAAAGAGATGGGATCACAGCATTATAAAAGATGGTGAGATCATCCCCTCACTTGTGATTGGCTTAGATTTAAACAAGTAACCAAAAAAAAAATTCTAATCGAGGCAGAATGACTAGTTGCAAATAAAAACATAGGAATACTAAAAGACTAGCAACTCTACATTTTGAAGAATTATCTGAGATGTCTTGTGAAAAATGTTTTGCAAAAAAAAAAAAGATGACTTGCTAAAAGATGTGACCTTTATAAGCTATAGAGAAATAATTTGCTATGTTCCAAAGATAAAAGGCTTACTAGAAACAAGAGGTATATGAAGCATAGGAAAAAATATTTCCAAGACAGAATAAAAACATAAATAGTAAGAGACTTTTTTATTGCATTAAAATTTAGCATTTGAAATTTGGTATTTGAAAAATTAATTTTAATGGATACACTTCATAATAAAGATCTAAATTAGGAAACTGATTCTATAGTTTCCTTTTAACAAAATTTATCTGCCCATTGGCCAAATTTGGGACTTAGCATCAAAAGGACAAAGACTGTAAGTGATTATATCAAATAAATAAAAATCCATGAGTCCATAGTGATATTCAAAGAGAAAAGGGAAAAAATAAGGAAGGCTTTTTTTCAGAATGTCAGCTAACAAAAGTAGAAGGAAAGGTATTTAGAAAACTACCATTTTGCATCCACAAGATAATAGCTGATTCAGACAGATCAGCAATGTAAGCTAAAGCCATCAAGTAGAATTTGTTGAGAACAGGATGTCCACATAGTGCCAAAGAGTCACCCACAAATACTGAACATTTTGTACGTTTAATGAATAAATCTATGCTGAACAACTTAACCAAGGGATCAGTCTTGAATTCAGTAAGAGCGGGGCAACCTGGTATTGTTTCTTGATCTGAAACAATAAAAGTACACATCACTAGTGAAAGCTTCTTGACAAGAACGTTTAACCTGAATTCAACCAAGTCTCACACAGTTTATAGGAAATAGAGGAGTTAGAAGATGTTAAAAGACAACATAAGGAAACAACTGAATCCAGAATGTGGACCCTTCTACAAAAGAACTGTCCTGACTCTTTAAAAAGCCAGTATCTTTTTTTTTTTAATGTGGGGAGACTATATTGTAGAGACCTACAACCTACAATCAAATGCAACAAATAACATTGACCAAATCCTAGTTTGGGGAGGAGGTGGACAGAAAGCCTCTATTTAAAACTTCTTGAAACAAATTGGGAAAGCTTAAATATAGATTAAATATTTGATATTATGAATTACTGTTGATTTTCCTTAGTTGTGATCATGATATTGTGGTTATACAGGAGAATCTTCTTGTTCTTAGGTAATGCATGCTTTTTAGAGATAAAATATCATAATACCTGAAATTTACATTAAAATAGTGTATCAGTGTGTGGTGGGGAAAGGAGATTGCCAGTATCTGTCTCTGACCTACAAAACCAGTTACTTGGTTAAACCTAATACAAACACATAGAGAGTTTAAGCAAGTGTGGCAAAATGTTAGCCACTGTTGAATCTAGGTGGTAGCTACACAGGTGTTTACTATACTATCCTTTCAACTTTTCCACGTTTGAAATTTTTTATAATAAAATGTTGGGGCAGGGAATTCTTCTTAGAAATGTTTTCCTTAGAAGACACCTATAAAATTTACCCTAAATTTTAAAGTATCTTACTATTCTAAAGAAGTCGTTTGCTTTTCCTCATTTGCTTACTCGTCATCCATTCCAAGAATATTAAAACCTGGCTTAATTATTGCAAATATTCTAATGCTAAAATAAATCTAATATAAATCTCACAAAAACACCAATAATCAGCACAAGATTTATAGGTGTAAACATCTGGTTTTATACCCAAATAACAAACTTAACAGCAATAAAACAAATCGTTTATTACCACATATAATGTGTTATATTAAATTTACACAATGATATATAAAAACACATACTGTTTATATTATACAGTAATTTAACATCAACAGGAATATCAAAACGAATACTACTCATGCACAAAACATGCATATACTGGTATTAAAAAAGCAATTTTACACAATACTGTTTACCAAAAAAATTTTTTTTTTAAAAATAAAGCCCTTCCAGATAGGGTCAGTGGTCCAATCTGGACTGGATTGCACTAATATATTCAGGCCAATGAGACAGTGGCACACTGCTCAGTGAGCAATTGTGGGCTTGGAATCATGCCCAAGGGTTATTTCATTAAGAGTGCACTTCTCTGTACCCGAGGACCAAAATTTTATCCTAAAGGCAAATCCTGCAAGGAATGAATGGTTGGATTGGCCACAAATTAGGGGAGGTGGGAGGAAGGCATCAAAATGTTCCATAAATGGCCCTAGAAAGGGTTGCTGTGACCAGGGCCTAGGCACCAAGTGTGTCAAAAATTTTCATGAATCCTTCTAAGGTATCACCAGCCACCCTATCCAGATTGTCATGCCTGGACTTAGGGTCTGGTAATGAGTCCAGTAAACAGACCAGTTCTGAGAAGACGACAGAATGGGAGTACATCTGAGAAATAAAAACTAAATAAAGAAATCACAGAAAACAATGACTGCTCCTCGTACCTACTTCTCACAATTGTATGTGATGCCCCTCAACAGGAAAACCCTCGTGGAGACACTGCCCTGAAGAATCAAGAAGTAAATGTATGCCCTAAAATTCTATCCACCCGACCCTGGGGTCAAAAAGTCTCATCCCAATACAACTTCAACATCAAAACCTGTACCTTGAAACAGCCAATACCGCAAAACTCATTCACTATCACCACCATTAAAAACCTCAATATTTACTTCTAACTAGAAAACATTCTTTACCTTCCATTAAAGGCACTAGTGTCTATACATGATGAAAATGGGACAAATGATTTACCTCGGTTTTGTCTTTAAAAAAAAAAAAAAAGCATTCCATGAAAGTATTACACAAAAATGAAGATGTCGCCTTTATTTCGGCAACTATGGTGGGGGGGGGGGGACACTTTTCTACACCAGTGACGTTACTCAAACCGTAGTCATCAGTTTCAAAGAGCCGGACCGAAAGCGGAGGATTTTCTTCTTGAGGTTATGGGAAGCTTTAATTTTGACAAAGGCTTTCGTGGGGTTGTTGCGAAGACCCGGGGCCGTCACCGTCTGAATTGGGAGAGTCTGGACGAACTGGGACCAGATTAAGCCCCCGCTTTCTTCAGAGTCGCTGGTGGTCGTGCTCTCCCCCACAAACTCACCCTCGCTCACGCTGGACTCGCTGTCCCCGAAGCAGTTGGTGGTGTAGTTGCTCCGCTCGTCCTCGCTGGTGTCCACCACGGTGGAGTGGAAGAGGGACTCGCACTCGGCGGAGTACTCGGAGTCGCTCGCCGCGCAGGCGTAGGGGCTGGCGTAGGGCGGCGGCACCGGCGCGGCGTAGCCCGCGTTCTCCCGCCGCCCCCGCCGGGCCCTCCTCAGAGCCTCTTCGTAGGAAACCTCGGCGGAGGACTTCCACCGCCGGTAGTCGGTGCGCTTGTGCCTCGGCTTGGCCACCACCGCCTCCCGTCCGTGGCCGTGCGCCCTGGTTCCGGCCCGCGGGCCCCCACCCGGAGGCCTGCCCGGAAGGGCCCCCTCGGGCCCGGCCCCGCTCCTCCTGCCCTTGCAGACGGCCTTCTTGGGTTTCCTGTTTGTATCCAAGTCCTCGGGGAAGCGCCACTTCTTGCTCCCTGCGCGCGTTTTCTCCCTGACGGTGGGCAAGCCGTTCTCCAGCCCCTGGAGGGCCTGGCCGCGATGCTTCAGGGCGGAGCTTTTGGCAACGCCGCCGCCGTTCCTGTGGCCCCGGTGGGGCCTGGCGCCCGGCTGCTGCCCCGGCAGGAACTGAGCCCTGACCAGGTGCCCTTCCTCCAGGCTTTGGGAGGAAGAGCCCTCACTTTTGAAATCCAAGGCAGGCCTGTCTTCCACCGGGAAGAGCAGTGGAGGAGGGGCGGCGGGAGGGACACCCTGCAGGCTGTTTTTCTGTGACATCTTTTTCAGAGGCTGGGCCACTTTATTCTCTGGTGGGGCGATGGGGCCTCTGCCAGGGCTCTCTTTTGGAGAGGCCGCTGAGAGCTGCGTGCTGTCTTTGAGGGGCTCCCCTGTCCCAGCAGTGGGACACCGCGCATGTTCTTGGGAGGCCGGCTTGGCATTTTTTGGCAGATGCTTACTTTGAAGTTCGGAGGCAGCAACTGGCAAGCAGCCCTCCGATGGGGGCAATCTCTTGCCTTCTGCTTGTTCTGACTTTGACTCTTTTGACCACTGCTTCGGTGGGGAGAATGCCCCATTCTCCAAAGAGGGTACTCCGCTGGAGGGCGGACACGCCTGTTTCGAATTCTTAAGGTTCATGTTACTACCCTGTGAGACACCACCAGTGGCCCTGACACAAATGCTCCCATTCCTCAGAAGCCCTTTCGTGGGGTCCGCATTCACACTGGTTCTTGGTTTGTTGGTCCTTACAGGGTGTGTTTTTTTCTGGACCAGGCTCAGAATGTAGCCATCCATTTTCTTGCATGACGAAGGATGCGAAGCAGACCATAGGCTGCTTGGAGATGGTAAGGAACTGTCTGTTTTGATGGTAACTAGCTCAGATCCACCGCATACGTCACTGGCATGGTTTCCAAGCCTCTCCTCTTCCCGCAGAGGGTTGCCCGTCAGACAAAGGAGAAACATTGGGCTCTGCACGGCCACGGCATGAAGTGGACTGGGATAGCGATATACATCATTCCCGTTTTTAGACACCAGATCACACTGGTACTTGGGATTCACATCTGTAATGACATCAAGGGAATTAAATTGTGGTGTGGAGAAGGAACGACAAACTGCCCCCGAGGCCTGGTCTTCACAGTGGCCTTCTTTATATTCCAACCATCCTATGAAATCTGAAAAACATTGAAAGGTACACTCTGAAGAAGTGAATTGGTCAGCACCAGCTTGACTTTTTGGCAAATTCTTTTTTTTTTTTTTTAGACAGGGTCTCACTCTGTTGCCCAGGCTAGAGTACAGTGGCATCGTCATGGCTCACTGTAGCCTCGAACCCCTGGGCTCAAGAGATCCTCCTGCCTCAACCTCCCTAGTAGCTGGGACTACAGGCAAACACCACCACACCTGGCTAATTTTTTTTATTTTTTGTGGAGATGGGAGTCTTGCTATTGCTCAGGCTGGTTTCCAACTGACCTCAAGCAATCCTCCTACCTTGGCCTCCCAAAGTGCTAGGATTACAGGTGTGAACCACTGCACCCTGCCTCTTCGCCAATTTTTATGAAGACAAACTCATGGCTGAGAGAGAATGCCAAAGGATTTACAAACGTTCCACTAGCTACTCTACCATTTGACATTCCATTTCATACTACTAGATGAGGGAAAAATATTTAACCAAAATTTTTTACAAGATATGATATATCCTCTAAAGGAAAAATATTCAACCTTTAAGAATGCCTTCAAACTATTGAATAATATAGGAAAACCACTTTAAAATTTAGTGAAAATCATGATATAATGCTACAATATGATTATAATTTTATTAGGATTATGTGTATGCAAAAAAAAAATCTATGATGAAGCACAACAAAATTCTAATAATAGCATCTCAGTGTGATGAGAAAGCAAGTGATGTTTACCTTCTTTATTTTCTATTTTCCAAATTTTCAGCAATAGCTGTACTACATTTATAACTGGAAAAAATGAATGCTTTCTAAGTCATTGTTTCTCTAGGCCACTCTTCCTTCTGTGTTCTATTCCTGGTTTTCCTAAAATACTTAGGGTAAACTATACTTTCTGTGGGCTTTCTCCTCATTTTGTATTTCTTTTAAATGTAATTACCAATGACATCCTTTCAAATATGACTGTCAATTGAAAGGTCAAGGAATCTGATCAAGTTTCAATAAACACTTATCAAATTTAAATAATAATCATCTTATATTTTCAATAGTGACACTAAAAAATAAAAGTATTATTTTTAACAGCATAAGGAATTCTTGATAAGATTTTAAAAGATCGAATAGTAGTATTAATGGATAAGTTTCCCACATCTCAAAAATGTAGATGCCAAAATATAATGAAATCAAGCTTGCCTTCTTAATTAAATTATTTTGAGCTCTTATCTTGGTGAATATTACAAATATCAAATCCTTTTAATGACCTTCAGTTATCAGAGAAAATTAAAGTTGAGCTTATCACTAATTTGTCCTCCATTATAATTATATTTACTTATGCAAATATTGAAAACCTACTATGTGCCAGATTCTGTTCATGGTTTAATTTAAGAGACTGCTCCGTGAACTTCAAAGATAATTAGCAGTCTCAGGGGAAAAACAGTCTAGACTCAGAGGTGATATGATTCATTTGTAAAGAAAAGATTATAATAAAAATGCCATGTCGCCACCCACTCAACCTGCAATAAACAGCTTGTTCTAATGACAGGAAACCTCTCTCGTTAACATCCTTCTCCATCCGTCCTCTCCCACCACCCTAAGCTCCATTTATGCCTTACTTAAAGCCACATTTACATATACTTCACCAATCTTCCCTTTTCCCTATTTAGAGTTAAACAAAACATATCCCAGCCCCCAAGGCCCAATGTAACTGTTTCAATTATGTGAGGACATGGCATTTGGGAGACTAGGGGTCTGTCTTCAAGGAAAACCTGGACCAAAGTGACTTTAATGGGTTTATAAAGTTTCCCTCTGAAACCAGATCTGCAGAGTGAAGGTGAGCAATTACCAATGAACTTGAGGCCCAGACACTATAGATACATAGTTCTGTGCTTCTCCAAATGATTGCTGCTGACAACACACACTACAAATACATAGACATCAGCCAATTAGCAACCTCAGCTGCTTAGGTGCTATGTTTGCCTTGCCTGGACTCAAAAATTTAGCCTTATATTCAAGTGGAGAACATAGACAAACCAGGAGTACGGTGACTTGTGCCAGCACCTACAGCAACTCTAATCTCAATATTTTCTCTGCTTTTCCAAGGAATCAGGACTAAAGAAAGTGTCCTGAGTACCAGCAACAACTCTGTCATTCAGCAGATGGGGAGCCTCTTACAAACAGCTTATAAACCAAAATTCCTCCTCTTTTAGATGAAAAGTTTGAAAACAATTTCTGAATTCCCTTGGAGTGGTAGAAAAACATGGACCTGGCAGTTAGGCCTGAGCTTGCATCCTGCCTCTGCTACTCACTAGCTATAGAGCCTTAAATAACTTATCAACCCTCACTAGACCTCATTTTTTTGATACATAAAGTGAAGGTAACAATGCCTGCATTCTGCAGAATTGTTGGGAGGATTTAAAGGACATATATATATATATATATATATATATGCAGGGCATTCAGTCCAGTGTGTGACACATAGTGGAAAGGCAGGAACTCTTCCAGCACCAACAATAACAGGATTCTGTCTAGAGGTCATTGCAAGGATAGCCCAAGGAATAACAGCATATGAGCTATGAGGATCTCATCCCACCCACCTGCTAAAAGAAAAGTGAGTTGCTATCATGCAGGGCATTCTGGATAATATGGAGGGGCCACTGCTCCCTGAGCTGTCAAGCAGTTCTTGGCCAGGCTGACAGACATATTTAACTTAATGTGAGCTTTAGTTTTAAATGATTAAAGGAAGAAGAAAACAGTTCTAGAATGGTTTTCAAAAGAAAATGTAGACAAGTTAAACTAACAGCAAAGACTTAGAAACACAGGTCAAGACCTATAATATTGGGACAGACAGGATTCCTAAAAATAATCTTGCTTCTATCAGAATATAAAGCCAAGTAACATCCAAAGAGTACTGGAATAGTTCTATTAATAGATATTCACCTAGATGAAACTATGGGTTCTAGATGTAACTACAACACTAAATGCAGTAAATTGATGAACCTTTGTTTTTCTATCAGTAAAAGATGTTGGGGCTAGATAACCTTTAAGGGCCTTGACCTCTTCCCATTAAAAATTTCTATCAATGCTAAAAATTCTTACCTGCAGATTTGGGGCAACCATCTGAGAGAGTCAAGGTTGCCTCCAAAGGGCTGCAAAAGCAGGTGCTGGAATGACAACTGGATAAACATTCACTGAACACCGAGTTAGAGGAATTGGAAAGGGATCCTGAAGCCCCATCACTCAGCTCATAAAACCCTACAAATAAAAACACCATTTGAATTATCATGCCAAGGAATAATACACATTCATGCTTAAAAGGAAAAGAGGTGATCATCTAGGAAAGGGAGGTTTGTTGTTTTGGTGTTTTGGGTTTTGGGGGTTTTTTTGGTCAATTTTGGTTCACTGGATTGTAGTGTTCTGATTTCATGGTCTTATTTCAAATAATTCCTAGAAAAACGTACATGGGTACACTTCAAAGTCACTCTCACCCTCAAACTGACCTTCTTCCTTGACCCTACCTTTAAAGACGTGCAAGGAAAGAAACTTAGATTGTCAAGGCCTCAACTTTATTATGAATATTTCAAAAGGAATAACATTAAGAGAAAAACAGATCTATTTAAGGAGCCAAATGGTTTAAAAGAAAAAAAAAAAACTTTTGAAGTAGTCTCAGGAAGTTGAAGTGTGACTAATTTTCTAGCCCAGTTCTGACTTACTCAAGTTTCAAAGGAGGATCACTCTTCCAGAAATTTGAATAGCTTTTATTTTTAAACTCAGGGACTCCAGTCACATCAATCTCATTATTAAAAATTTTGTCATCTGACTTTATTTCCCTCTCATGCAACTGAATGGCAGACTGCTTTTTAAAATTCTCTCTGCACTGGAAACAAATTCCATTGCCATTTGCAGGTCTGAGAATGTTAAACACATGGGGCCAAGGTATAACTCATGAGTGCAGAATTCTGTCTTTGTGCTCAAACACTCACCTGAGCTAGGCCGGCTGTCTGTCTCCAGGTGCTCTTCAGATGTCTTTTCTACATCCAGTCTCAGGTCACTTATCTGCTTGTCCAGTTCTTGCAACTGATTCAACAAACCAGCATCTCTTCTCCTCAAACAATTCTGATTAAGAACAAACAGAGAAAGGAAAAATGAACACACTTTGGTGACAAAGAACCAGAAAGTCTGCTCTATGAATTCAAATTACCCATCTGAAGAGTTCACTAAACCTTTCAAAACCAAAATTTTACTGGATGACTTGAAATAAAGAAAAACTTTAAGAATTCAAGGATATGTCCTATGTTTAATTCTACTGTCTCACATTTTGTGGTGATATAGTTTCTTCATAAAAACAAGACTTGTTTTTAGTTTCAACTAATATATACCAACTGTGACTTTTTATAAGTAGGGACAAGAAAAATGCACTGAGTATTTAAATCATCTGGTGTACAGCCAGTTTTTCAAAAACAATACTTCACAGTAGACTCTTTAATTTGAAGTCAGGGTAACAGATTTCCTACAATACACTATAAGCTTACTTAGGTGAGATTTTTCTGGCCAAATGTCTTGGCCTGCAGAGTTTTGTTTTCTATTAGTTGCTTTGTGGGGTTTAATCAGTCTTAGGGCCTTTGAAAGTGAGAAACTAATACTAATAGCCAGTGCCAAGTATAATGTGAGCTGGCAGAATCCAAAACCCTCAAGGGAAGGCCCATCAAGATTTGAACTCAGCTGGTTTCCAAAGGTGACAGATCGGTTGTGCTAACTCACACCGCCACCTAGTGCTTCCTATTGCTGGAAAAGCAAAAGAACTCAAAAGGCATCTGGTTCAAATCACGAATGCCAAGTCTACAAATGAAAATAATACCATAAACACTGACTGGACTGGAATTCTCCTGACATTCTGCCTTGCTCCCCCCTCAAGTGGACAATAGGAACCGCCACTCACAATCTTGAAATTTGTGAAGACAAAAAGGTGCTATTGCACAAGACAATGCATAAAACATAAATCACCAGGCATAACCAGTGAGAATTGGCTCAAATCAATGTTACATGCAAATCTGGTCTGTTGCCACAAAAACACAGTGAAATGCCAAAACAGAGGTGTTACACAGACCACATCGAACATCCTTACAAAACAGATGCATGTGAATATATACTTCTCTTGTCTGTCCTTTGACTTAAAAAGCTTGGAGACATAAACCATATGCTTGTTTGCTAAAATGAGTTGTTTTTTTGTTTTTTTTGTTTTTCAGGAAAAACGAACCTATCAAGTAAAAGCACTTCTACTTCGATGCTCTAAAAAAAATAGAAAAAGAGAAAGAAATGATATGAAAATAGATAACACAAGAAAACACATGACAACCACATAGTATCACCACTTTATTGTAAAAGGGCCATTATCTAGCATGTGCCTAGTTTAAATACTATCACATGGCCAGGTAAGGACCTTTGCTGTTTGCAAAACTACATTTTGAGGTCACTGAAACAAAGCTGCCGCCATTATTCTGAGGCGGGGTCAAAAGCTGTTCATCAATACATTAAGCTCCAAAGTTCTTTTTCTTCCTCATTAATGAAGACTGCACAGAATGACTGAGACGCTGACAGAAATCCAATAAGATAAATGCTCCCTGAGAGCAGGTTCCCTCTTCTCCCACCTCCACCACCAATCACAGCTGGCAGAACGTATAAAATATGAGAGGAGGAGGCACGTTCTCCAGCCAAATTTCCATCATTTGCATCTAGTTTAGCTGCCTTATACAAAGGGCTTCTATTTGGAATCAAGCACCGGCCTGGTGAAAGCTGGCGTTCTGGGGAGAGCCCTGGGAGAGGCGCGGCCCCCTACGGCGCTTCAGAGTAATCGTAAAAGTCAGCGTTGGACGGTTAACCACGCCACAAGCCCCCTCCTTGGCTTTTGTCCCCTCTCGGCGGGAGGAGATGAAGCCAAGGTCTCCAAATGAACTAGTATTTTAAGTAGAGGTTTGCAAACCTATGGGGAGAGGGCATGCACTCGTCTAAAAAGAGTGAAGGTTAGAACCAGGCGACTCCGAGAATCCCGAATGCAGAGGTGGGAGGAGCAGCCACCCGCTGCCCGCAATCCGCGCGAGGTCGCCAGCCCCTCGCCAGACACAAAGCGGGCACACGCCACAAACGCGTGGGCGTCGGCAGCCCACGCGCGGCGGGCACGCAGTTAGGGGGGTCGCGGGTAAGGGCGAGGGAAGGGGTCCCAAAACGGCGAGACTCTCCCCATCCGGAGGTAACGTCGCGCCCACCCCGGCCCACCTGCCCGACCTCCAGCCCCATGGCAGGGACAGCCGTGCCCCACCTCCGGGCACGACCTACCAATTGCTTTCGCAACAGCAAGATATTCTCCTCCAAGAACTTCTCCTCCAGGCGGCTGCGCTGCGCCGCCTCCCCCGGCAGCTCCCCGGCGCGGGACAAGGCGGCCCCCGCACCCCCGGCGCCGCGCAGGGCGCCCCGGACCAGCAGCTCCTGGCGCTGGCGCAGGTACTCCAGCTCCGCCAGCCCGGCCAGCGTGGCCTCCTGCCGCTCCCGGGTGCGCTGCCGCTCCGTGTCCGCCTCGCCCTTCTCCCGCCAGCGGCCCTCGGGCTCCGCCGCGCGCTGCTCGCCCCGGGCCGTCGCCTGCGGCTCCAGCTCCCTCGCCGTCCCGGCCGGACTCGGCTTCATGGCCCCCGATCCGGCAGCGAGCGCCCGTCACCGCAGCGGGGCCTCCGGGACGGAGGAGCGGGGCGCTAGGGCTGCGGCCGCGGGCTCATGCCGCCCCGCGGCTGGGCACCACAGCGGGGGCGGCGGCCAGAAGCGCTCGCGCGGCCGCCGGCTGCAGCCGTCCCGGCCCGGACGGCGCCGTCCGCTGTCGCCGCGCGTCCCTCGCCGCGGCCCCGCAGCTGATAACGCCCTGCCCGGCGCTACGTCACGCGCGGCGGCCCTGCGAACCCCCGCCTGGCGCCCGCCTCCCCGCGCCGGCCCCTCTGCGCCGAAGCCCGCTCCCCCAGTCTCCCCCTCGTCTGTCAGGCGCGCCGCCCCTCCCCGGCCCCTCCCCCGCCCTGCCCGCGGGCCTCCTCGCCCCCTTTTCGGGCTTACTGCACCCGGGTTTTTCCTCGTTCCTCATTGGCTCTTTTCCGTGGCCCAAAGCTAGGGGCAAGCGCCTCGAGCCCCAGCATCCTGTTACAGTCCGCCCTGCAGGCAGCGTCCGCGACGGGACGCAGCAGTTGGGCTCCCCAGAGAACTTTCTGAAACTCGACCAAGTTGCAGCACACAATCTTAACCCTTTCCGCACACGTCCACTCTTCGCATCCTCTCACGCCGGGCCTGTTTTCTTTCACCTTCCCGAGCAGGGTACTGCGAGTGCATTCAAAGACAATTTCTGTGGGTTTGGTTTTTTCACTCCGCTTTGTAAAGGCAAACGATACAAAGCACAATGCAATGTTCTAAAACTGTTTTAAGTTTTGTTGTTGTTTTAATTTTTTTTTAACGGCTGTCTCACTATAGAAGGTATTTAAAATTAGGCAGGAGGATGTCGCTGTGTAATAAGAGGTTGCATCAATTCTTTTACAAGCCCAGGGTTTGCGTTCGCGCGCCTGCGCGCTTTGGGGTTGGTTTGAGGTTTTTTATTGTTATTAATAGTCTGCATTCACAAGAGCTCTGACTCTGAAATCACACTCTCTGAATTTGAATCCTAGTCCCACCCATGAATAGCTGTGTGGGCAAGTTACTTCTCCTCTTTGTGCCTCTGTTTCCCCAACGGTAAAATGGAGCTACCAACAGAACCTACCTGTTTAAGAATTATAATAGCCAGCATATAATATATATTTGGGGGTGCGTTTATAGCGTGGCTAGCACATAGGTGATAAGTGTTACATGAGCTGTAGCTTTTTTCTCCAGAGAAATTTATAAAATAAGTCTTCCCCTTGAAGTACCATTTGTGGTATGGTCATCTCTGTTTGGGACACTGGTCACAGGGAGTTTCAGTGGCATAGGGATCTTAAAATGCTACTAGCTGGCTTATCTATGGAAAGTGCCATATATATTTTAACTAGAGCCTCGGAAATTGAATCCAGCAAGTCACAATTTGATGACGTTGAGGCAAAGTGTTATGTGAAGGAGTGCATCCTACATCGTTATTTCAGACTCTTACACCTTTGCCCAGCTGCTTACCCCTGAAAGTCTCCCTCTTTTCTCCCCTCTCTGTGTGGTCCAACCTTCCTTCCAAGATCAATTCACTGGCTTCCCTCCTTTGAACTCCGTTTAACTATATGAATATCTGATTCTTATCACATGCTACTTGTCTTTTTATTTATCTGGGTGTGCACACACACACATCTGTGTATGTATGTGTATCTCTTCTCTCCAACTAAATTATGAAATCTACTTGAAGGCAGGGACTGTTTTAATACTCTCTTAGGATCACTGTAGTCAGCACAGAACCTTGCAAACATTTGCCTGATAATTGCTGGAGAAAGACTCAAGAGAAGGTAGATTGGTTGTAAATTGTTTTTTCATTAACATACTTTTTAACTAACTTTTAAACTTACTAGTACCCATTTAATCTCTACAACAAATAGAATTAAATTGATATTTACCAAAAAGAAAAAAAACAAAAGCAAGAGCTCCCTTGCCACCTTCCACCTTCCTCCCCATTGCTGCCTCCCACAGACATGAAAGGAACTATAGCTACAACCTTGATTCATAATTAACAAGATTGTATATTAGATCTAAAAATTGAATTAGGTTCAGGTACTCATAAGCATACAAAATCAATTCTATTCAGGTTGCCTATTCTTTATGCATACTGTGTGCTAAACACTACTTGATAATACAGGAACTAATTTTCCTCCCTAATTTTAGTAAGGCACTAAAGAATAATGAGGTATCCTGCCTGCCAAATGCCACTCACCCATGTCCTCTGTCATTGTTTCATTCTACTCATTTCTAAGCAAGTTTCTTGCTTTCCAGTTCTGAATTAGATTCCTTCTGGCTGGGTGGAGTCTATTATTGTGGCCTGTGTTATATCACACATCGACAACTATATTTATATAGTTGAGGGAGGGAAAAAAGCTGAAGCATGTTTTTACACACTACTAATAAATCTTGTTAAGGCAGACAGACAAGTTGCTATGTCTCCCAAACCTCCCCACCTTCCCAATCCCCTTCCCCACCAAATGCCACTTTGAGCTGGCTCATTAGTCCAAAGCAAACCATTTGCCATAACAGCTTGCACATCTCCATGAAAAAGTGTTCCCAGCAAGTTTAAATATTAAAAGTAATGTATTCAGATGGTTCTGCCCATAAAATGGTCACGAATAGGAAAAAAAGGTTATGCTTTTCAAAGTATCCATTACACATTAATAAATAATGCCGTTCATTCACACTCCAATTAAAACAAACTCAGGCTGTCAAATGAAGTTAGAAGCAAGGAGCTCAATGCTGTAATTGTTTTTCCAGGAAAACTCCCAATGTCATCAGATTAAATGAAACTGGCTAGGTTGCTCCTATTCTCTTTTTAAGCTAACAGCCAAATTTTCTTCTCTCCAGTCTAGTTCCCTGGATTTTCTTTCCTCTTTGATTCTTTGCTTTGGTTGCAGGTATTTGGGAAGCAGTCGAAAGTAATCACCCACTGCTCCCTTCTGTTGCCAACAGAATCTCACTTCCCCCTACTGTTTTGATTTTTATTTTCCTTTCTTTTTAAAGCAAGTGCTGGTACTTCTTCCTCCACTAGTGCTACTTCAGTTTCTCCTTTCTAGTTTGTTCATCCCTAGTTAGTTCTTTTGCCTTCCCTGGCAGTCTCTGTCTTGTCAGAAAAACTGCTAATTGGCGCTCAAAGTGTGGCACTGTAGATGGGGTGGATCTGCTGCTTGGAGGATCTGGAGGAAAGATACAGTTACCAGCATGAAAGAGAGTCCTGTCCTGGTTGAATATATTACAGTTGTGTAGCTTATGCTTAAGGATATTTCCTGGGCAGAGTCAGGAAAGATCCCTCAGATCACATAGTCTGACAGTTTGCCCTTGGGCAGAACAACTATTAAGAGCACCCCGACCAAAGTGGAAGCATCATTCTGCAAATGCCTGACCAGCAGTGAATGTTCTGTTGCAGCCAAGCAAAGTAAGGAGCATCAATTGCACATTTTGCTATAGAGCCAAGCAACAAAATGATGCTTTGGAGCTTTTATGGCCAAACACAAATGATGTAATTGGGAAAAGCTGTCTCCGAAGAGGAGGAAAAAAGTAAAGGGCAATCCTTTGAGTTGGGGTGATGACCACCATTCGAGGGTCTGGGATCAAAGCTCCAGCCAGACATCAAAGCCCATTTGACTCTAATGCCAAAAGAGCCATAGTGAATTAAACTTCATATATAAACTAATTATAGCTTGACCCTACAATCAGGCTTCAATGAGCACACAGGGGAAAAGAAAGCAGACATTGAAACAAAAGATCAAGAAAAAGAAAAGTTGGTAGCAAAATTGGGCAACATCATGGCCCTGAAAACTTTAAAAACCTTTTGAGGGCAGAGGGGAGGGAATAAGGGAATGGCAGGGAAAACAGCAAACTTTTGACAATGCTGGTCTTGTTTGAAAAGCTATGAAACAGCTCCTTCCACCCTCTCTGACTGGTGCATGACCAAATATGTCCTATTCCTGGAAGGGAACGTTACTGTTTAGCTGTGTTTTAGTGTTATTAAAGAGGTTCCAAATCACCGTTTTTGTTGAAGAAGCCCAAGGTGATTCTGTGAAGTTTGGAGGTGAGTTCCTGGGGGAGCTCAGGCTTCCTCCTAAGGAGCACTGTTCCAAAGACTCTAATATGTCTAGGAGTGGGTTGTATTCTCCATAGTGTTAATCATGGATGTGTCCTCCAACCTCAGACTTTAGTCAGTCCCTTAGCTCTGCCATTTCTACTGGTCATCTTTATAGATGGAAGGGGCAGCGTACCAAGTGTGCAAATTCCCTAAAACTATATACCCTGGTACTAATACCATAAAGCAATTAAGACTAATTCATTCCCAGGAAAAATTTGAAGTGTTTTAGAGACAAGTGGCTTCTTTAAAAAATTGTGTTAGGTGGATTTTGTCCTCACTCTTCTTTATTGAGACCACTTCCCCAATTATTTAAAATTTTCAATCTCACTAACTGAGAAACCATTGCATATCTTATTGAATAATTCATAGAATATTTTAATTACATGTCTTTATAGATACACATTAGTGATTTCTTAAAATAACAAAATCTGAATTTATAACCTGAATCTTTAATAAGAGAAAAATTGTAAAAAAAAAAAAAAAGCAGGCATTCTTATAGGATAAAAACAAATATATACCAATGTCATTACATTGCACCTCTCTGAATATTCATTCACAGATTTTTTTTTTTAACCTGGTATTCCCAGGTGGTCCCCCATCCAAGTACTAACCAGGTCTGACCTGCTTAGCTTCTGAGACCAGAAAAGATCAGTCACGTTCAGGGTGGTATGGCTATAGACACACAAGTATTTATTAAGTACCTACTACATACCAGCAACTAGGGATACAACAGTAAACAAATCAGACATAGTCCCTGCCTTCATGGAACTCACAGACTAGGAGGTAAACTGGTGCTAATTAAATAATTACATACATATATGTGTGTGTTTACAAATTGTGAAACTACTACAATTTGCAAAATATTAATATCTTAAAAGCAGATATATTCTATGATTGGTATCTAAAGTCATACTCAAATGAAATCACAAAAATTTATTACTGACCTTTATAATACTTATGTTTTTCTAGGGAAGGGGATCTTATATTTTACTTTTTATTATCTCATTTATTTTTTTCCTTAGTAAAATGTTATAGGTCTCATTGACACCAGTGTAATACATATACCATGATGGAAGCATAACCTGGGTCTCAATTTAGCCACATTAACAATTTTGGGGCACCATGATCAATAGTGCCCATTCTTATGTAGAATAAGGCTTTATTTTTTATTTATATTAATTCTCCTTAAAGCTAAATTTGAAATTTCCATAGGAAGATACTTGCTCTATAGCAAAAAAAATTCAACATTTTCTTATAAATATCATCCACTGAAAGGTAGTAACTAATTCATCTAAATAAACTTTAAGATAACTAATTACCTAACTTACCTATTTATTACCTTTTCCTTAGGATAATCCCAGAAAGGAGAAAGAGAAAGCATCACTTCAACCCATGGTACTATGAGCAATTTCCAATATGGTTTTCTAATCATTTCTACACTAGCATAGAGAAATTATCAATGAAATGATGTTCTGTGGCTCTAGATTATTAATATGCAAGCAGGGCCTTTTGCTTTAGGATATAGACAGTTGGTCCAGTTCTTCAATTTCCTGAGTGCCTGTGAACCTAGCCTCTCTGAGACCAGGGAGAAACTGAACCAGAACTCAAAACAAGCTCCCACACTGGGTTCGTGGCCTTTGTTTGCCTCCAAGACCCACGCAGCCACTTTAATTAAGAGCCCTCTGGGGCCTGGGGATCCCTGTGGAAAAGCCCAGAATGCCATTATCACCCCGTGAGAGGCTGAAAGTGCTGGCTGGGGCTTAGGTAGACTTGCCCCACCAGGAGCCACTTCCTCTAATCCCCTGGCACCCCTGCAGCAGCACCGTGTGAAGAGTAGCACGTCCACTTCAAACAGAAATTGGGCCTTGGGTATGTTTGGGCTGAGGGGAAGGATGGGGGTTGTGAAGAGTCTCAGATTCAAAGAAAAGTCAGCTGGGATGACAGTCGGCGGTTGCATGAGGCTCCTCCGCCAGAGACCTGAAGGGACTGATATTCATAGGAAGCCTAGGCTGCTCCATTTCCACCTTCCTCAGCACCCCTCACCCCGCCCCCAAGGGATCTCTTCCTCTGGGGCCGGGATTCTTTGAAGTCCATGAGGATAGTTTTGACAACAGATGGAACAATTCCCTTCTGTTCAGTTTGGTCCTATGGAGGAATTTAGTTGACCCACTCTTGGCTTTAATAGAAGCCGTTTTCATAGGAAAAAGCATCAGATTCTATTAATATTAATAAAAACATGGTACTTACTGATGTGATAGAAAGGTAGAGGTTTGGGGATGGGGCTAGTTTGGATTTGAATTCTAGCTGCATCTCACTCTGCCACTCCATAATGCTTACCATACACTGGTTTTGCCAACTTTGACCTCTCTCAGCCTTGTTTTTCACATCTGTAAAATGGTACTTACACCTAACCTTATAGGGAGGTCGTGACATCTCTGGAAATAAATATTGATTATCCCCAAAGTCCCAAATGTTATACACACATGTGCACGCCCATGAACACACACATAGAATGTACAGTTAAGGACATTCCTATAAGGTAAACATTATCATTAGCCATCATAATTGCTTTGAATGTTTTCAAGGGATATAGGTCATATTCTTTTTAAGACCCTTTATTTGATTTTGAGCTATAAGTAGATCCACACACTCAAGGACACAAAGCTGAGTCCTGCAGTGCTGCCAAGATAAGATACAGGGATCCTGCCCTTAGAAACCTCATGGACCAGTAAAGCAGCCTGGTGTGTTGGGAAGAACATAAGCTGGGCCAGGGTTTAACTCTCCAAACAAGCCATTTAACTGCTCTGAGCCGCAGCTGCCTCATTTGTAAAATGGGCTTGCACTTAATTCACAGATAGCCAGTATGAAGGGTCTGGTACATAGTAGATGCTGGAAAATTTGACTCTCTTATTTCTTCTCCTTTATAGTTTATCTGAGGTATTATTTAGCTTCATGAAGCTTACTCTGCCTCTTCCTTTTCTGCATAGCCTTTTATTATGGAAAATTTCAAAACACAAAAGTAGAGAAAATGGCATAATGAATCTCCCATGAATCTGTCACCCAAATTAACAATTACAAACAAATTATAAATAGGCCCCATTTAGAAATGAATATGTTGGCAGGGTACAGTGGCTTATGCCTGTAATCCTAGCACTCTGGGAAGCCAAGGCAGGAGGCTCCCTTGAGGTCAGGAATTTGAGGTTTCTGTGAGCCAGGGCACTCTAGCCTGGGCAACAGAGCAAGACTCTGTCTAAAAAAAAAAAGAAAGAAAGAAAGACATATGTTGACAATTTGGGGACCAGTAGATATAAAACTGAGTTTATAAGCTTAAAAGATATATTTTCATCATTATCTTAGTGCCAGTCATACCATAAGCACTCAAAAAATGCTAGATGTTATTATCATCATTATCAATTTTTCCCTAGAACTTATCCCAAAACTTTTTATGGACCTTCTATAATACACCTTCCATCCAAACAGCATGAAGTACTTTCCCACAATCCTCACAGTAGATCCTGGTGTGGGGAGACAAAGATACCCTGAAGCAAAGCAGTGAAGTGATTTTCTCAGCCACTAAGGTGGGACCCCAGCTACTGGTCCCCTGGTTCTCACTGGTCTCTTAACAGTGAGCTCCTCTTGAGAACTTGACCCATTCCTGATGCAGCTTTACCTCTCCAAGGTGAGTGGCAGGACTGCGCAAAAGCTTAATGTTCAAAGTCATAGAGTCTGGAACAAAGCACCGTTAGGAAAGGACCCAGGTAAGCCAAATTAGCTTGAAAATTAGTTAAAACATCCCCAGAGTCTAGATTGAGTTTTCTTTATTTGGGTTTCAGAGCCTTTTTTCATGAACAACTAAATTTACGAATGTTAAAAGAAAAACTTTGGACAAATTAAAATTTAACAGCATTTAATTAAGCAAAGAACGATTTGAGAATTGGGCAGCAGCACTCCCCCACCCCCAACCAGAATAGTTCAGAGCCACTCTGAGGGCTGCCATGTGGTCGGATAACATTTATGGACAGAAAAAGAAAGTGACATACAGAAAGCGGAAGTGAGGTACAGGGCATTTGCCTTAATTGACCACTGCATGAAGGGCTGGCCACCCATGGTTGGCCAAGACTCAGCTACTTGTCACAAGAGTAGGTTACAGTTTGTTTATTCATCCAGTTAGGTTATGGTTCACTGTGTAGAGAGAAACCTTTAGGCTGAACTTAAAGTATGCAAGGAGGCAGCTTTAGGCTAAACAATTTAACATTATGTTACATAAAACTAATGGCCATTTACACAGAAACACTGAAGCCAAGAATGTGACTTCAAAAACTCAGAGTAAATTCCTGGCTTCCTTAGTGGTGCTTCTCTTGTCCAGTTAGATTTTAAACTCCTCAAGGGCAGGGACAAATCCTACTTCATCTTTAACCCCCTCAGGACAAGGCCCAGTACAAAGCAGGTACTCAACATATGCTTGTTTAATTTAATTGCCTTTCAAGGCAGATTGAGATAGAGTCCCCTGTCTTCGACACACCAGAAAGACTGACTTTGGAAAATTCTATAAATAGATATTTAGAAACAAACCAAAATTGGGTGCTTTTCCTGTCTGCTCCCCTTTCAGAAATGTCTCTTGTGAGTCTGTGTTATGCCATGTGGGAAAACGTGAGGAAACAGGAAACAGAGAAACAGTTCCATTTCTGAAAAGATAAGAATAAAGTCTGATAAAGACAAAAGGCATTTGGGGGTCAGTAGAGTTAAAACAAACTCAGACTGCTCAGCTTGTCTGAAGTTGACAAGAAACAGGGAATGACCCATGGGTCCTTTGTGGAGCACAAAGCAGCTTCCTCAGCATCTCATCAATGAGGCAACACCGTGGGGGGAGGCCCCGCCAAGGCCGGCTGACACTGTGCAAAAAGCCCTGGCTGTTTTTACCTAGAGGACATCCACCTGAACACATCTGTGGGTGTCTGCGTGCACATGAGGATGGGGAATGGCAGGGGCATCACTAATTTGGGTTCAGACTTTCTCATTGTTTCCAGTAATGGAATTAATTCCTAGGAAGATTCTTGAACAATGGTTTTATTTTGTTTTGTCATTAATTCAAGTTTACTTCTTTGTGATAGTTCTTAGCTCCTCACAGAGTCCTAAACTCCTATGAGAAGTTTAATAAATGCTTGTTGAATTGGGTAGGGGCAAGGGGTGGGATTTACTAACATAATATTAAACAAATGCCATTTCCACTAAGATTACTTTGGCGAGCGTTCTTCTCACTGAAAATGGGTCCTTTCCAAAGATAGGTACGTGTGAGCCCACCTTTCTGAGCACAGAAAGATTTACATTAAAACCATTCGAACCCCAAGCCCTGCTGTCCTACTGAACATGTATCCCGCAGACCCAGATATGCTCTGAGTGATGCTGGGCTCTTCCCAGGGTTTTTCCAGGAACCCAGGATCTTAACCTTGCCAACTGCCGGCTGCAGTGGCGGCAGCTGCGGCAGCCAACACAAAGGGAGGAAAACCTGGACTGCAGCGCAGCGGGGGGTCCTTTATGCATCTCACAGTACCGCACACCTGGGGGTTTTCACTGGCTTAGAAAAGGCAACAGGGAATAAAAGCTCCTCGCTCACAAGCACACCTTTCCCTTCCCCTTTTAACTCATTTCCACGTCAAGGAATTAGGTTTCTCTGTTTCCAATAGAGCTAAGCCCAATTTAGAATTACAGAGCATACCAGTCTCATATCTGTACCAGTTGTGTCTTCTGACATTACCCAAACCATGTCACCCGACCCGTTCCTCCCTCTTTCCTTTTGGAATATCCTTCCTCCTCTGCAGACCCTAAATAAGCATCTTGGCGATGGAAGGCAGTGGAAATTAAAGTGGATCTCTGACACGCCAGATCCTGTTGAAGAAACACAGAAAACCAAGAGCAGTTTAACATGTGACCCAAAGGAGAACTTTATTCGTTAATAACCCAAGAAGGGAAAAAGGCAGATACAGATGGTCTATGCTTTTATGCATCACCAGGTTAAGTGCCCCAATTTTTGATCTTTACCAAAAGTTGTCATCCTGTCCAATTTGTCTTCCAAAAAAGAATAAAATTAGCTCTTTTACCTCCCCCAGGTCATCACAGAGAACAAAAATCGAAAGCAAGGTGATTATGTTTCAGTCTTCTGTGTTTGCCTTCTGCCCGTGTTCTGACTGGAAACCCATTAGGAGAATGTGAATAAGGAGGCTACAGTTCCTATTGACCCAGCTGTTTATAAACAAAGCTCTTCCTTCTAGGAAAGGCAAAGACATTTAAATTGTTGAGAATTATCAGCCTCAACTCATCTGAATTTCTCTCATCTGAATTTCACTTGAGCTCGGTGCTACTCATTCAGGAAATGGGAACCACGAGAAATTCCCTTTTTTTCCAAATTGCCTCCAGATGTAGCATACAGAAGAATCTTTATTAAAATATCACACAGTAGCCAGGGCCCCATCATTTCTTCTTCTGTCACCTTGGTCAGAAGATGAATTAACAAACCACCGATCATAGGAAAAAGCTCTAGGGGTTGTCTGGGATCAGCTTTAAAACTGCAGCGGCCTCACTTGGCTTCCACAACCTCCAGCCACCTCACCCAGCCTCACCTTGTCTTTTTTCCAGGGTGCCTTATTACATTATATAACTTACTTATTATATTGTCTGTGTCCCCTGCTAGGATGCAAGCTCCACAAAGGCAGGGATCTTGTTTTGTTCACTGATATACCTGAAGGGCCTAGAAACGTACCTGGCACACTGTGCTTGCTCAAATAAAATATTTGTTGTGTCAACCTAAAATAATCAAAAAGGTCAAAATCTATAATAGTTCAAAGAGAGTCTATTCAAGAGCAAAGGTTGAGGACGGGCCACCTGGGAAAGAACAGATTCCTTGAGTGAGTAAATAAATGAGTCAGTCTGTCAACCCTTATTAGATCAAAATCTCTAGTCCTGACCTCAAAATTGACACTAATGCCAATGTCCTATTCCAGGTAGGCCACCAAGGTGTCACAGGATAATCCCTATCTTATTTCCAGATACCCTTCACTTTCTCTCACCCCTTTTGCCCGGCTTCTCTTTCCAAACCACCTATTTTTTATCAATGATAACACAATCTGCTACTAGTCTTTACACTAAAATTCTGTTCTTTCTATAACTTTTACCTCTTCCTCATCCCTCAAATTCCTAAAGATGCAAATATCTCTCCAATTTGTCCCTTCCTCTCCATTGTCATTGCCCAATCTACACAATTATCACCTCAAATAGACTCTTAATTGGCCTCCCATCCTCTAGTCTCTCCCCCCTACAGGTTCTTTTGCATATCATAAGCATCGTTTTGATCACTTCTGGGTCCTCTTCCAGAGGGGTCTGTGATCTGGCCCACCTATCAAACGCGACCCTCCTGTGCGGTCAAATGGTCCGGAGTCTTAAGAAAATAGAAAGTGTTGCTTAGGCAAATGAGTTCCTGTGTCTACCTAGGAAACAGTTGGAGGAAAGGGGCTGGGGACAAGACCTTAACTGCCAGGCAAAGCCATTTGAACTCCATCCCGGAGGACATGAAGGGCAAGCTGTTAGAAGAGGTCTAGAGCCGGGGAATGACAAGAAGAAAATGGTGCTTTAGGAAACATAATCTGGTGAGCAGGTGGAGGAGCCATTTGAGGGAATTGTCTGCCCGGAGACAATTCATGGGTTAACATAGATATTTGACTATTCATTCAACAGTTACCTACTGAATGCCCATTATATCTCAGGCAATGTTCGAGGTGCTTGGGCTACAGCAGGGAATCATTATTTCTATATTTCTATAATAGGGACAACAGCCTCTATCCTTGTGCTTGCCTGGCCCCAAATCTCTCAGATTCAAAATAAGCACAGTGCGCCAGGGGAGATATCACTACAGCAACCCGCTTGCTTAAAGATGCCACTCCTGAAGAGCGAGACCACAAGTTAGGAAAAAGGAAGGAGATGCTTGCTCTAAACCAAGAGACAACAAATTTTTTCTGTAAATGGCCAAATGGTAAATATTTTAAGCTTATGTACCCTATACTCTCTGTCACAACTACTCTGTCATTGTAGCACAAAAGCAGCCACAGACAACAAGTAAATAAGAGAGTGTGTTTGTGTTCCAATAAAACTTTATTTACAAAAGCAGGTAGCAGGCAGATTTGGCCCACAGTCCAGAGTTCACTGACCTCTGCTCTAAGATACCATGATATTTTAAAGCTCCGTTTTAATTAGGATAGGCAGCAATGGAAGGATACAAAGAGAATGAGTTTTGAAACCCAGAAAGCTGGAATAGAATCTCAGCTTTACAACAAGCT
Source organism: Lemur catta (assembly GCF_020740605.2). Lineage (NCBI taxonomy): Eukaryota > Metazoa > Chordata > Mammalia > Primates > Lemuridae > Lemur > Lemur catta. Next base: position 38,196,751 of record NC_059128.1, read on the forward strand.
ATGGAACATTAGGAAAATAAACCACAATTTCCTAATGCCTAAAGTGAGAAATAGCAGGGCACAGTGGCCTACAGTCAGACAGCCTGGGTTCAAGTTCCAGCTCTGCCACTTTATTCCTTTGTGATCTTGGGCAAATTTCTTAGTCTCTCTGAGCATTAGTCTCCTCAACTGTTTTTCCTGGGGATAAAAAAAGTCACCTTCTCAATAAGAGGATTAAATGAGATCATGCGTATCAAGTGCCTGGCACAAACTCGGCACTCAGCTGTTAGCCATCATCATTATCATTATTATTACTGTTGTGTTACCATGAAATTTCCCAAGCAGTGGCTATTGAGACCGTATGTGAAAGTATTCAGTTCCTTATTTTCAAAGATTATAAACAGAGAGAGTTGTTCTCTTTTTACTCTCCTGTACTTCCTAAATATTTTTCACACAACTCAGGAAGCTGAAAAGTCACCTTATAAACCAGCCACTGCTTTTCAGATGATTGCCTTTAAGTGGCTTTTAAATTCTGAAGATTATCATGCATAATGTAGTATGCTTATGTGAGGATTAAATTTTTTCCATTGATTTTCCTCTTGCCTCCATGAGGGTTTTGTTGGATAGGACTTTGTCTCAAGAGGAGGCTGCGTTTGCTTTCTCCAAATTATGAGTACAAAGAGTTTCTATCAGGGTTAGCGTCTTTAAATCGACTAAAGTGATTTTTGCCTCCAATTACAAACAAGTTAAAATTCTCCAATACACCGTAGACTTCCCAAGCGTCTCAATCAGTCCAACACCTTTAAGAGGAAACTAAGGACTGAGTTTTGTGTGGCTCCTCCCAGAGCACCCTGACCTCCGGGGAACTGGTGCTAGGACTAAGGAAAGAAACTAAGTTCATGATTTTAAGAAACTCTTCTGTTCCAAGGCACTATGACCAGTTTAATTTGAATATGCAAGTAACCCTTCAAAGTGCAAAACACATATTATCTTTCACTTTGTATTGCACATATCAAGAATAATATTGCTCCAAAGTACATTAAAATGAAGATGGTCTTCTTTGAGTGAAAATCGCTAAGACCATCTTTGTTGTCTGTTGTTCTTTATTAAAATGCATCGCAGAAATCTTTATGACCATTCACGCAATGACCTTTTGAGCAGGGGGCACGGACGGTTTGCTCCGGTGGTGTCACCACTAGTCAGCACCGTGGCCTTCTCTCCTGCTCAGAGTGGCGGGCTGCATTTCAGGTCGTCTCCCCTCAGTCAGACAATCCAAGCCAGTGTATGTGTTGTGCTCTTTGTTAGAAGTAATCAGCCACTGGGGCAAAGGCAGTAAACAGTGATTAATATGCAAATTTGCAAGTAACTTGCCTCTTGGTGCTGAGGCTTCTTTGTTTGTTTGCACAGTCATGGACAAACTGGGGTTTGTCTTAGGTGTAATTAGCAGGATAAATATAAAATTATGACATTAATTGTTAGCTGGCTTTTTAAAAATGGTAGTGTACCCCTGCTGTGCCTGAGATGCTGCAGCTCAGTAGGGGGTTCCTTCAAAAATGAATTTTAAAATGCCGGAATAGCCATTTTAATTAAAAGGCATACACCGAAATGAGTTTGTCACTTCAAAAATCATAGTTACCGAGCAACAAATCATGGATGCATATATTAACAATTAGTTTATGTACATTAGTTGACCTTATCCCAATGCAAAAAAAGAGGATCACTCTTTTCTAATAATAATACTAAATGTAATATTTATTAAGTGCTCTGCACTGGTTAGTGTGCTAAACACTTTTCTTGCGTTATTTCGGTGAATCCTTGCAGCAGCTAAGCTAGGTGGTGCCATTAATATCCACATACAGACGTGGAAGCCGAAGCTTTAGACAGGTTTTGTAAAGATGGGCTCTTCTGGTTCTGCTAATTGTGGCATCCTCAAGGCTCTGTATATAGCTCCCATTTCTTTTCTAGTTCTTTCTTCTCTGAGAAGTCTACCATTTAGCCACTTTCAACTAATTCGTCATCAGCTGATGATGACCTAAACCGTATCTCTAGCTCTCACCTGTCTCCTAAATTCTAGTCCACAACAGATTCTCACTTTTGCTACCAAGTAAAGCCCAGATTTCTTAGCCTGCTATTGGAAGGCTTTTCACAATCTGACCCTGCTACTTTCCAACTTTTATTTCCCGTATCACCTTTTCATTATTCAATTCAGCTCCTATTATTTAGTGCTAACTGGGAAAAGCATTAGTTTGTCCCTGGGAGTGAGGTGGGAAGAGGAAAAAAATTTTAAAAAGGAACTTATTCTCAAAGAGGTTTGAGGGGAGAATTTAAAGGAAGCCAAGATCAAATTTTAAACTGTACACTTTCTATTCCCCTGAGGGTAGAAAAGTAGGAATAGAAAACCAAGGCCTCTCTCTTTTGGTAACACAGCCCGGTGCCTTAAATATAGCATAATGCCCAGGAAGTCCTTGGTAAGGGTTTTCTTCCAGCCCAACCCACATATCCATAGACTCTCTTCTTCCTACCTTGTGTCTATGTTGCCTCACCTGGGAAGCCTTCCCCTTGCTTCTCCCGAGCAGACTCAGGCATCCTTCCCTCCACTCCCACTACCCTGTCCCTGTGACAATCACAGGATTACAGCATGATCACACCGTGGTGTAATCTTGTGTTTGCCTCCTGCACCTTGAGGTTAGGAAAAGGGTCTTCCGCTTTGTGTCTCCCATGCCAAGCACAGGGCTAGGCACCAGGTTGGCATTCGTGAATTGCTGCTCTTTGTAAAGCAGCCAGTGTCAGACTTGCTAACAAAGTTAAAAATGCACCTTCAGAGAGGAAATTAACACTTCAAAGCAGGGGCCAGTGAAAAGGAACCTGAGGGAGTAGCTGGGGAAAAGCTACCCCCATGCTGGCCTTGAGCAAGTGATCCCCACAAAACCTTCAGCTGACTGCTGAGGGCTGGGAACCAGAGCGGTTGCAAGACGAAGACTTAGTGAAATGACTTCATCACCTGCTCTGCTCCAGGGCTTCACGAAACAACTCTGGAGGCCCACTCCTTGAATCTGGGCACTTTGGACCTTTTGGGAGGAGGAGGAAGAGGAGTACTTATTCTTGTCTTTTAGGAGACAATGAAATAATGGCACCACTAGAAGGCAATTTCCCCAAAAGCTATTAGAAGTCTGCGGGCCCTTGACCTCAATGGATGTTCAAATGGACACACACCATGGGCCTGAGAGCTGAGGCCTCCTTCTGGCATTGTCTGTGGCTCCAAATATCGCAGTCAAGGCAGGAGGCAGGAGAAAGAAGTATGGGAGGAAGCAAAGCATTCCCATGTTTTCAATATGCCTTTAACCTCGCCCTCCTCCCTGCATTAGACCCTCTCCCACCAGTCTCAAAACATTGCAACCTATCAGTTATCAGTTATCAAAGGATAGGTGATCGCCCCAAAACATACATTCTGGGGCTATAGCTTGAAAAAGTCCTGGGCCATTCTGCTAGAACTCAGCCCTGTTTCCCCAGCACTGACCTAGCTACTTTGTTCTCTAGTTTTCCATGCTTCCACTCCAGCTCCGTGTGTGCAGACTGCAGGGGACAGTGCAGTGGGGACCGTGCAGGAGAAGCGAGAGGGTGTTTGGGAGCAGGTTTGCCGATTCACCTTCTGCCGTCTCTAGTGGCTACAGTCTGAAATCTCTGACCCATCCCAAACCTCTTCATCCAGAACAGGTCCACTTTTAATATTTTATTTTTTGGTGCCCCACATACATTTTTAAAAAGAGGGAGGGTTCTTATGCTTAAAGAAAAAAAAAGAGAGAAAACTATGGCTCTAATCTTGCTCATGAATCAGGCAGTCAAGCAAAGTGGTTAAGAACAGGGATATGAGGCCAAATTGTTACAGCAAGTGTTACAGCGAGTGGTCCCGAGGACAAACCGAGCGGCACAGAGTCGGAGAACCAAGGTTTATTCGCTGGCGGGCTCAGAGGGGTCTCGCCACCAAATTCTGAGCCCCGTCTACCCAATTTTTCCCACTTGTATTAAGGTGGGGTGATCCAAGGGGTGGGGTCTCAGGTGACTAATGCCTGCCAGGTAATAGGTTAGGTTAGTTGCTGCACCAGGTAATAGGTTTAGTGTTATGCTGATGTGCCAGGTAATAGGTTAGTATTATGCTGATACACCAGGTGTTAGGTTAGTATTATGCTGATGTGGGTCTTCCGTGAGGGGTTGGGGGTCTCAGGTGGCTGCTGTGCTAAGTAATAGATGGGGGTTTTCCTTATCAAAATAGCCAGGGCTAAGGTCTTGGATTGGTCATTTACTTTCCCCATGACTTTGAGGAAGTTACTCAATTTTGATTCCCTATTCCTTAGTTTATTTACCTGCAAAATGACGCTAATGATCATACCTACCTCACCAGGTTGTGCTAAGAATTAAATGAGTTAATGCATGCAGAGTAGTAAGAGCAGGGCTGGAGATGTAGTAAGTGCTTTGTATTTGCTTTTACTATCACTAGAATGGGCCCTCCACAAGGGCAAGGATTTTGGCTGTTTTGTTCATTTCTGTATTCCAAGCACCTAAAAAATAGTCCCTGGCACAAAGACAGTACTCAATAAATATTAATAATTGTTGAATGGATTGAACAAATACATTTTGCTACTATCATTCCTTGCAGCTCTGCAGGCTGCAAAGCAATATGGCTTCTAGTTTCCCTTTCTCCTGCTCCTAACAATTGGTCCCTGGTACTCTGGTGTCCTGCAGACTATAAAGGTGGTACGTCAATAAAAAATATGGTCTGGGAGAAAGGACACTGCAATGAGAAGGATAAGACAAGTTTTGGGACTAGCTCTGTTCCTACCTACTATATCTATGGGCTCAGTTTCATATCGCTATAAAATTTAAGGGTTGGAACCAGAAGATGCAAGTATGTGACTCAACTAGGTGACTACCTGAAAGATACCTGATGACAGACTAGAAATGAAATTAGATGACCTATTTGGTAAAAAATAGGTAGGATCACAGAGCCATGCTTCCAGGAAATAATTGTTCAATCATAAAAACATCCCAGAGCCATCAAAAATTATCCTAAAATCTGAAATTCTTTTCTCAAAGTGTGCCGCTTCTCCGTTACAACTGATTAAATGTTTTATTATAATAATGAGAAAATAAAGGTTGGACTATCAACATCAAGGTTGATTGAGGGAGGGAAGAAGCAGTAGCAGAGATAGTGGCCATCAGAAAGTGATCAAGGGCAGCTGCTTTCTTAGTGCCATTCGCAATGCCTGACCCCTAGTAGGTGCTCAATGACTGTTTACGGAGTGAAGGAAGGCATGCTCGAAAAGGTGCTGGACAGAATTTGGAGCACATGGGAAGAGAGTCAAAGGCTGGAAAACCAACAGGCAGGGCACATACCTGGAATCTGGCCAAAGAAGGATTGATAACCTCCAAATGTGGGAGAACCCTAGATCAGAAGTCTCTCTGAGATCTCAGGAGCCTCCAATGTGCCTATGGAGTTGTTACACCAAGATTATGTCAGGCAGGAAGTTAGCTTTCTATTATGAAGAGCTCACCAGGTCTACGATATGCTGAAGCCCCACTAGGCATAGGTACCATAACTAAAAGGAAAGCCAAATTCTTGTCTAAAGAAGGGAAATTCCACATGCCTCACAGCGGAGCCTCACAGTGAGGGTGTTTTGGAATAAATCATTACTTTACTTGTAAAGGTCAAATTCAGCTTGTTACAAGGGAAGAATGGAGATTGGATTCTTTGCTGGGCCTCACTCGCATGAGATTGTCCAACACGGAGTTCCATGAGCTCTATGTTCACTACTGCTTGCCCTGCAACTGCCTGGTGTCTTCAGAGATGCCGGGATAAAAGGCTCACCCTGTGTACCAAGTGTGGTCTGTGCTTCTCCATTATTCATGGGTGTTAACCGCACAGGCACATTTCCATGCTTGCCTTCCTTCCCTCTTACAGTAATTGTTATTATGTAAACAATCTAATCTGAGTGCTAATACATGTAATTTCGACTGAACTGACAGTAATGAATCTTGAGTATGCAGTTCCACCGATGTGCTTCTTTCTTAGGTAAGGGCCAGCACTCACTGCAGAACAAACAAGACATGCAGGTAAGAAAAAAAGAAGAAAGATAATTGAAATTTGAAATTATTTGATCACGACTTTTTCTCTCTAGACAATCAGAAATCGTAATACAAGATACAATATATATGGAGCAAAAGTAATTTTGTTTATTTTAACTTTTTACTTGGAAATAATTCTAAACTCGTGGTAAGTTGCAAAAAATAGTAGAGTCTCGTTTATCCTTCACTCAGTTTCCCCCAATCATCTTCCATAACTACAGTACAATATCAAACCAGGAAATGGACATTGGCACAACCCACAGATCTCATTCAGATTTTACCAAACTTTACGCACACTTGTTTGCAATTCTATCACGTGTGTAGATTCATATAGCCACTACCACAATCAACATACAGAATTGTTTCGTCACCATCAAGGAATTCCCTTATGTTACTTCTTTATAGCTGCAGTCACCCCGTCCCCAACCCCTGGCAACCATCAGTATGTTCTACATCATACACATCTACAATTTTGTCCTTTTGAGAATGTCATAGAAATGAAATCATATATGTGAATTTTTGTGATTGGCTTTTTAACCTTAACATAGTGCCTTTGAGATCATCCAAGTTATTGTGTGTATTAATAGCTGGTTACTTTTTATTGATGAAAAGTATTCCATGGTAGGGACTGCCAGTTTGTTTAGGCATTTACCCATTGAAGGATATTGGGGTTGTTTCTCATTTTTGGCTATTACAAATAAAGCTTCTATGAACATTCATATGTTTTTCTTTGCACATAACAAAACAAACTCTGGGATAAATGCCCATGAGTGCAATTGCTGGGTTGTATGGTAAATGTATGTTTATTTTGATAAGAAACTGCCAAAATATTTTCCAGAGCAGTTGTACCAGAAATCCAGTTTCTCCACATTCTCACCAGCATTTGGTACTGTTACTATTTTTATTTAGCTATTCTAAGTAAAAGGCATTGTTTATGACAACAATACCTCAGAAAGCATGGGGATAAGCACAATGAAACTTAACTTCCTACCTGCTTTAAAAAGAACTAATAATTTTCAAATCTAATATGCAAAGTTTTATTTGATAATTCTTATATAAGTTTCTACCCCCATTAAATATTACTTTACCTTGTTTTACCTAAAAAATAGTAAAAAGAGCTCAGTCTGGCATGGAGAATTTATTCAATCAGGTGTCACATTATGAGAACACTACCGGAAGATATTTTGAAAAGTGTCTAGAGTTTATGGCCAGATTCTAGAACATTGGTGAGCAGAGCTTGGGTTCTTTATCAGTGGGCCGTCTCTATGTTCCATTTTGCTTGGGAGAGTCCTGATTTGTGCCTATTATCCACTATCCTGTCTGGTATAGCATTTTTTCTGCATTTTCACTTTTAAATGAAGTAAAATTGGCAATTGTTGAATTAAAATAAGACAGGGTAGAGTTAAAAGACCTCCACATTGTATTTCCAGTTTCTCCCATGTTGTACCTCGTAGAATGTGAGATGCATGTGAGGTGAACAGAGTTCTCACTTCAACCCATGATTAAATCTGAATGACCATCAGTGACACTCTGTCTCTCTTCTCCTGACCCTTTCCATGTGCCATATAACTAACACTTCTCTTTTAAGGATGTGTGCAGAGCATACACTGATAAAACACAGAGCACTGGGACACAAGCGACTAAGGGCTATTGACTCCTTCCGATTTCAGGCGGTGTTGGGAGAAGTATGTGAAGCTGCTGCCGCACTGGCCATTTGGTGTGCCAGAGCCCCGGAGATTCCGGTCAACAAGAAACATGGGACATGTGGACACCCCAGCATAACACATGTGACAAAGTCTAGAGGTTAAGTTCTTACATACTGGTTTTTACATCTATTGTAAATCTACAACTATTCATTTTATTGATAACATGTTTATATTGCAATAAATCTTTTTGGTAGCCAAGAGACCAATAGAAATGAAGATGAAATCAATAGAAATGAATATTTAATGAAAATTAAGTACTAAACATCCAATTTAAGAAAGTTCATGATGAACATATTTCTTGGACAAAAAGTTTGTTGACATTTATCATTTTTCATGAGGCTCAGAGTAATACCATTGACTACATGAGAACCAGAAGACTAAAGTACTCCATGGTGTGTGTGTGTGTGTGTGTGTGTGTGTGTGTATACACACACATATATATATATATATACCACATTTTATTAATCCACTCATGAATTGATGGACACTTATGTTGATTCTCCATCTTTGCAATTGTGAATTGTACTGCAATAAACATTTGAGTGCAGGTATCTTTTTGATAAAGTGACTTCTTTTTCTTTGGGTAGATACCCAGTAGTGGGATTGCTGGGTCGAATGGTAAGTCTATTTTTGTTTTAATTGCAATACTGGTTCAATGTTTTTCATCCAATTCATGAGATCAAAATAGAGCTTTTAGATGTTATTCTTTCACACTAGATATTATTGTGAATGAGTTCAAAAATTCCATTTAAAAGTTGGACATTAAAAGTAAAATTATTTTTGTGATGAAAATAATGCAAGTTTTGGTGGAGCAGAAAGTCATGATAATAATGGTGTTTTCCAGTTTTATGGCAGAAATGTACTAAGAATTAGTGTGGTGATCATATAACTTATAGTCATATTCAAACAAGTTGTGATATTCTACTAATCAAAAATCTATACTTGACAAAGTGGAAAAATATGATTAAATACCCAAAGTGCAATGAACTACAAGGCTGACGTTAAACACTAAATTATGCCAGCATGGCATTACATGCTTTCTCTCCTTCCTGTCTGATATTTATAGTATTTTAGAAATACTTGAGCCTTTGAAGAACTATTTTATAGATTAGGCTAAGTGCCCATCAATGACATTGAACATTTTTATAAACAAGTGTTCTAAATTTGGCCTGCATTTTATTCAAAATGAGTTGGAAATATTTAATCAAAGTATTCATTGAATAGAATGCCAAATACTTCAGCTTTTGAAGCTCCAATAAATTGCAGTTATTGAAAACAAAGCTTGCAAATGAAAGATATTGAAATGTAGTCCTATAAAAACAAGAGAAAGAGTGATTAGAAAAGAGAGCTCAAATGATCTTCAGATATGATTTAAAATTCTATAATTATGCTTTGAAATATCTCATCTTGCAGGAAGTATCTTTTGATAACATTCCTGTTTTAACTGGATAAATTCATATTCTATACCAGAACAGAAAGAAATTTGAGGACTTCAGTTTTGGGGCATCTACATTTGGCAAAACATTCAAAAGATTCATAAATAGAGGAAACATTATTTAATGAGTTTTTGTTTATAAAATTATTTGTTGAAATATTTGCTCTAGAGACAAAAATACATCCCTTGTTAAAACATTGGATAGTCAATGAAAATTGAATATTTCATTTGTGAAAATGCAAATAAAAAATTAAACTGAAAATATATTTCTTTTAGCAGAATTTGCTCTGAATTTACCAAGTGCCTCAGCACCTGTGGAGAGACTTATTTTCTCAGACAAGAGCCAACTAAAGGTGATAAAAATTTAAAAGTTTATTAACCTTAAAATGCAATCTTTGAGATGATTGTGAGCTATTATACATAAAATTTTAACTTAATAAGACCATATTGGGAAACTGTTTTTATCAGAAAAATACCAGTGGCATAATATCAGACAGAATACTATAAAACTAATTAAAGCACATTAAGATACCAAGAATAATTATTCTGATAATGTCATTTTAAAAGTTCAGATAATCAATATAAATAATTAAAAAATATTTTTATGTACACAAATGCATTATTTTTGTATTTTTTATTAGTATATCTTAGTTATACATACTTTGGGAGGTATATGTGATATTTTGATACATGTATATAATGTGTAATGATCAAATCAGGTAATTGGAATATCCACTACCAGCCAACCATGACTTAGGTCATTTTCCCTCTAGAAAGGAACAATTAAACATCCAAAATGACCATATACACCTTTCATGTCCACCTAAAATCATATTAATGTCAAAGTTGTCTAATACAGGAAAGCCCTTTACCCTTAAAACAGGGACTTTGAGACTTCATTCAATGACATAAATAAATTAACTAGGACATTTTTCCTGGGCATTAATCTCAGTGTGCTGTCCCGAATGCACGAGAGTGGCCAGTTGATGCTCACTAGCCTCATTTTGGTTCTTATTCAGAAAGAGGGTGTGGCAGGAAGACTTCTGAAATGACCTCAGTGGCCCACACCCTTGAGTGTCTCCTGTAACCTGTGTCTAACCGGTGGAATACAGCAAAGGTGATGGGGCAGCACTCTCATGATTATGTTACATTATACGGCAAGGATGAAGGGATTTTTCAGATATAATTAAGGCCCCTAATCAGTTGAGTTTAATCTAAAAGTGATTATCTTGGGTGGGCCTAACCCAATCTGATAAGCCCTAAAAAAGGGGGCCTGAAGGTCAGAGATACTGGATTTACAGTAGCAAGCTGCCATGAACTCTATAGCTGCAAGAAAACGAATCCTGCCCCAACCGCTATGTGAACTTGGAAGAGGATCCTAAGACTCAAATGGAACTCCAGCCCCAGCTAACACCTTGATTTCAGCCTCGGGGGTCTCTAAGCAGAGAAGCCAGCTAAGCAGTGCCCCGATTCCTGACCCATGGAACTGTGAGATCACAAATGTACGCTGTCTGAAGGCACTATCTTGCTGGTAATTTGCTACACAGCAATAGAAAACTTAATAGAGAAGGCTAGAAATTAGGGGTGAGAGCCAACCAGGGAACCTACCAACCTACCAAGGAGGTCATGAGCTAGAGGATAATTAAAGCTAACTGAGAATGCACAGCTGCTAAGAGCCCCAGCATGGGACTGCCACTTGACAGGGAAACAGAACTGAGAAAGGCAGTAACAGATTCCTTTTCATATCTGAAATTAAAACTTCTGCTCCTTTTATTATTATCTGAAGCACATCCCTAATCATAGCTGGTTTGCTATTTAAGTCAGACTTCTTTTTGCAGAGCAAAAGGAAAACAGAAACTTAATCTCAAGGTTATTGATTATTTTCCAAGTGTCTATATGGGCTTTCATCAGTGACTCTAGCTCCTTTGCACTGTCTTTGAAAGATAACCGCACTTAGACCCTGCTGCACTGCTCCCATCCAACTCTCTAATCAGCTAGACAATGTGAAGATCTTGCTTCACATATTTAAAGAAAGTGGTGTGTGAGCCCTGCGGTCTCTGAAACACATTATCTGATGGCTGATTTTTCTATCATTTGGATACTCCATTTAGAAATGGAATGAAAGAGAAGGGGAAAGAATTGGGCTCCACTGATGTGAGGAAGCTTTGAAAAATCTTTAGTAATTTTTAGTATGGGAACTCAACTCCTAGGTTATAAGAAATATATGAATATAGAAGGATTTACCGAAAGCAGGCTCTTTTATTCTTTAGTTCTTGGAAAGCTGTGAATCGATTTTGTCATCACTTGAACCTCACTTTAAATGCATCAGGGAGCCCAGCATACGAAGGAGCACTGTAGTAAATCAAAGTGAAGCAAATTAGCTTTTTGTAGTGTGTACAATTAAAGTTTCTCTTCTACTGATATGGATTTTTGTATATCAGGATTTCTTAAAAGTGAAGAACCGGTAACCAAAAACTATGCTCAGTTCATTTTCATGAAGGGCAGTGCTCACAGAAACCTCAGCTGATGTGGGAGAGTCCCAGCTGGGCCTTGCTGGAAGACAGCAGTATGAACATGGATTGATCTGGAACACTGAAAAGAGAAGACTGAAGGGCCACTTGAAGGCTATGTCCACCAGGAGGCCTACAGACTTCAGAGGCTTCTGAATAAGATACTGGCCAACCTTCAAGCCAGGATATTAAAGAAAGAAAGCTCAGGGTCTTAGGAGACAGTGCCTCACATTTTGCAATGTGACCCCTTGGGTTGAAGTCCTGGAACCTCAGCGTATTAGCTGTGGAAGCTCCTGCCACTCTGTACCCATCTCTTATCTGTACAATGGGAATAATAAAATCCCTGTGAAGATTAAATGTAAAAAGGCAATAAGTACCCCATGCTTAGTAAGTTTTTAATCATTGTGAACTATTACTATTTAGCACAAAAGAGTTGTAGAGGCTCCAATTATAGTCATATACCACATAATGATGTTTTGGTCAATGACAGACCATGTATACAACAGTAGTCCCATAAGATTATAATACTGTATTTTTACTGTACCTTTTCTATGTTTAGATACACAAATACTTGCCTTTGTGTTACAACTGCCTACAGTATTCAGCACAGTAACAGGTTTGTGGCTACACCGTAGAGCCTAGGTGTGTAGTAGGATATGCCATCCAGGTTTGTGTAAGTACACTCTATGATGTTCACACAACGATGAAATTGCCTAATGATGTATTTCTCAGAATGTATCCTCATCGTTAAGTGATGCATGACTGTATTAAACAGACTGATTAAATCTGGGAGAAAAAAAGATAGCACCGAAGGATGTAACCATGCTGTAGGAAAAAGTGCTACCTTCTCCAGCAGTGAATGCCCTGGGCATTTTCAGTTCAATGACTTCGTATCATTTCTAATCATTATCTCATTTAGAATTATAATGAAGAATGTTGGGAATAATTATCCCCGTTCTATAGTCCCAGGAGCCTGTCAATACTCGCAAGTAGGAAGGATTAGGTACAAGGGCTGAACGTTCTCTACCAAACAGACAGCCAGGACTTCTGTCACACACAAGCACATTTCCCCCCATGACACGATGTCAGCCAGACTCTCTTTTCAGTTTCAATAAATTGCCCCCTCAATGTATAGTGGCAAGGATGACGTCTTGCATTTGTCTCATGCTTTAGTAACACTTTTACCAGTATAAAATAGCACCAGCTCCTGAAAACACCCGGCCCTTTCAAATGCCTAGAAACTACAACAGCAATGAGTGAGTGTCCCTTTAGAGCCTGTTGTGGTAAATCCTCTCGCTGCTAAGCTGCCAGCCTAGAAGCCCACTCCCTCCTTTGTTAGGCATTCTAGTCACAAAAACCTACAATAAAATGCTGCAGGCGCATCAGTAAAAGATATAATGAAATCAAATGAGTCTTGTTCCTTACATTTACATGCAAAGTATATCAAAGGAGCATCCAGTTTGTTCCTGAGACTCACACAATGGATTCTTTTGTGTGACGGGAGAGAAGATATATGAAGCTGAATTAGGAAGCAATTCCAATTAAAAGGGCTGTGTTTAAGGCTCCAAAGACAATGCAGCCTTTGCTAGACAGTTAGCTATTAGCAGTGTCTGGCTGCTGAGGTGGTTTTATGGCAGTTGGACTAGAACGGGGTGGAAGGGAATGTGGCAATATCACTCCTCAGTCCCAGGCTCGGGGGTCACACTGCCTCAGTTCTAACTTACGTCTGCATGACCTTGGGGATAATAACAGTACCTGCCTAACAGGGTTGTTATGAGAATGGCAAGAACTAAAGCACATAAATGACTTTGGGCAGTGCCAGGCACGTGCTAAGAACTCTAGCGAGCCATTACTGTGATTTCCTTTGACAGGCCCCACACCAGTGCCGGCACCCAGCATGTGTGCTTGGGCCAGAATCACTCAGTTGACAAGTGAATGGGACCCTGGAAGCGTGTCTGGGCTTGGAGGCCACTTGCTATGTGGTGAAGGGAAAGTTGTCCTTTGGCACAAGGGTCTCTAAAAGTCAAATCCAACCTTCTGTCCTAGAGAAGTAGAGTTCTTTTTGCCAATACTCGATACCTGGGACATACGCCATTTGAATTAGCTTCCCTATTTCCTACACACTTTTCATATTTTGTAGCTTGAGGCCAGGTGCAATGGCTCACTCCTGTAATCCTGGCACTCTGGGAGGCTAAGGCAGGAGGATCGGTTGAGGTCAGGAGTTGGAGACCAGCCTGAGCAAGAGCAAGACCCCGTCTCTACTAAAAACAGAAAAATTAGCCGGGCATGGTGGCACATGCCTATAGTTCCAGCTACTTGGGAAGCTGAGGCAGGAGGATCGCCTGAGCCCAGGAGTTTGAGGTTGCACTGAGCTATGATGACGCTACTGCACTCTAGCTGGGGTGACAGAGACTGTCTCAAAAAAAAAAAAAGTTAATTTCATTATATTTTGTAGCTTGAGAATCAGAGTTGGTAGACTGCACCTCAGAGGTAAGTTCTTCCCTGTAACAGATGTTCTGCAATTTTTCTCCAGATTCTTCATTTATCTTAAATGCAATCCACCTTCTTGAAACTAAGCAGGAAGGCTGCCTGTGTCAGCTCAGATCTGTAGCTGAAACTTGGCAGCGTGTTTGTCCATGTGGAGAATCACACTTGTATGGACAAAAGGAGGGTAGCATTTGGCTGTTTCTCCCTCACCTGGTTCACCAAAGGGCTTCTGGAGTTTGCCTTAGCACAAGTGTACCAAAAAATTCTTGATTTTGTAACTTTGTCATCACTCTTCATTTGCCTTATTAAAAATATAATATTAATCATTCAGGATGGGGAACATGGGCTGGGGGAAGTTTGAAGCATAAACTGAACATGGTTGAAATTATGGAATATGTGAAAACTTCAGAACCAAGGAAACCATTAAGGCTCTGACAGATACAAGGTTCCTGAGGCCCCCACAACAGGGAAGAAACAAAGAAGAGGACAGCACGGTCCCCACTACAATTAGTCTATCTGTAAGAAGCTGCAGTTGTCACTCTACAAAGTGTAGGCTACATATCCGGCTGCTCATTTCAAATGTGGGTTTTATTATTATGAAGATGTAAATGTGCCTAAATCATAGTGCCTCTGATGTGCAAAATCCCTGAGGAATAATGACATGAAGCTGTCACTGTTGCAGTGACATTTTAAAACCAGTCATGAGGAAGGGAGAGGGAGGCTACAAAAGGGGCTTTATTTCCATCTGCAATATCGGGTTTCTTTAAGAAAAAGGACCTAAAGTGATTTCAGCAAAATGTAAATATTTGTTAAATCTGCATGGTGAGTCATAGGTATTTGTTATGTTACTCTCTGCACTTGGCTGGATACCTGAAAATATGTCAAAATATTTTAAAATAATTATGTAGATTTTGAAGGAAAAGCAACATAGTTTTTGGCAATTTAAAAGGGAGAAGTCTTGGCTAAGAACAGCACAATGAAAAGCAAATAAAGTAAGTGAAGAGTGGCTCAAAGCTTCCTTCGAGGTAAGTTTCAGAATGGCCTGGAAGCTGCGGTTCATGTAAAGTAAAAGCCATTCCCTTTGATGCAGCAAGATCTGTTTTAATTTAAACAAGCAGAAGTTCTGGGATCAACGGGCAGTGTCCCTGAACCCCCGGCAGCCACTCCACACGGAGTTCACTCCTTTTTTTGCTTGACGTCAGCGAGGTAGTGAAATATAATTTTAAATACTCTAACGAATATGCAACAGTGACAAAACAATGGTTTGGTTAAGAATTGGTTTGGCCAAATTAGTGATGAAATGAGAGGTAACTTCAAAACCCCATTTCTAAAAACACAGACTGACATAACCAAAAAAAGTTGCAGTGAGAATACCAATTTAGAATTGAATTGTTATGTTTCTTCGTGTGGGAAAAAAAATAAAAGACATGAAAACAAAGAGGAAAAAACGGGATGGCGGAGTGAATTCAGTGCTCAACCTGATCATGAGAGTGCGTCCCAAAGCCAGCTTACGTAGCAAATACCAGTGCGAGGCGGAATGCTCTGCATTATCGAGCCCAAGGCCAGGTTGTAAATGTTTTCCCTGCACATGAGACGGCTGCTACAAGGTACGTGAAACCTGAGGACCCATAAAGTATCGATTCTGTGGACTGTGTATCGTTTGAGACCTTTAGATCATTTACTTGTGATAAAACTTTCAGGGTAAGTGGCAAAATAAAGGATAACATCAGGAATCATCTTTGTTCATGAAAAAAACCCTCTGACCATATTTCTTTGACACAGTGAAAGAAAATGTCTCAAATCACACTTTCCCTCCCCCTACAGTAGACCTTGTGAGAAGAAGATATCGTTAAGCACAATTTCCTCCAGTGTGGAACTGCACACCGTGCCAGTGCTAAATGTCCTTTCCCTAGTACAGTCATTGCCCTAATGCAAATGATAAACTGGTGAAAAAGAAAATTGCTGCTATTTGAACCCACATTGTATTTTAACCTACTTGTCAACATACTGTGACTCTGAGAAGGAGAAGACAAACTGCTGGGTGCACAACCTGAGTTACACGTTTTTCAAACTCTATACACTGATTGTGACTCATCCCACCAAACTTGCCAAAAATAGATGCAAGAAATGTTTTTGCTTTTTTTTTTTTCCTGATGATGATAAATAATTTGAAAGACTATATTAAAACAAAAGCAGAGGTTATGTTTGTTAGGATGCTTTGGGTTGCGAGTAGCAAAATCAACCTCGCTTAGTGAGTGCACACAAGCAGAATGTATTAAAAAGATAAAAGGGAATCTTGCAGAATCAAAGAGCAAGAATGAATGAGACCCGGGAGCGGCAAACATCAGGGAATCTTCTCCCTTCCTCTCTCTCATCACTGTGTCTATCTGAGAAGCAGCTTCATTCTTCTTGGAAGAAGAGCTTTCTTTGCTGCTCAGTCCTCATGGTCAATTGGAATTGGCCATCAGTAGCTTCCAAGTTCACATTCTAAGAGTACCAGCCACTCCGATCTCTGGCTTGTGCTCTCACTCTTCCCCACACATCTTGTGTCCTCTCACCCAATTCCAAATGCGTAGTTCAGGGATGCTCGCTGGTCTGGCTTGAATCCGGTGTCTGGTTTCTAGGCTGAAATGACTCAGGCCAGTCTCTGCTGGGACTGTCGACAAGGGCATGTGACCTCTGCATGTGACTTAGGGTTCTGTGGCGTGGCAGCTGGTTCTATGAGAGAGCGTCTTAGGAGGGAATATCTGGAAAGCAACGTTCCGAGAGAGCCAGGTGAAAGCTGCATAGGTTTTTCTGGCCTAACCTGAAAGTCAGCCTGCATCACCTCCACAACATTTTATTGGCTGCGAGTGAGTCCCTGTAGCCAGCTCAGATGCAAGGGGAGGGAAATGAGATTGCCTCTTGATGGGGGAGGGCAAGGTCACACTGCAGATGAGCCTATGGGATGACAGATATTGCTGTGGTCATCTTTGGAAACCACAACATGCTACAAGTCACATCTTCAATACAATAATCCTGTACCACAAAAGAGATGAGGCAGTAATTGAGGGATGGAGCTCCCAAACATGCACACAGTGCTCAGGGTGACTGACAGCCATCAGGGCAGAGTCCAGATGTACTGCTTTCTGAAGCCAGCACCTGAGTCTCCAAAAGTCCCTATCTCTTAGGTCTATGGTCAGGGAGTGAGCTCAGGGCAGGCAAAGTGGGCAGCTGCAAAAATGCAGCAGATGCTTTTAGCCCTTAGGCTTGGTGGTTATGCCACCGGGAAGCTCTACAGACAAGCCTGACAACTTGAGCATTTGCCTCTTTTTCAATCTGTGGGCCACCAACTAACTGCCAGAGTTACCAGGGCTCACTCCAGAGCCAGATGTTCTTAACAGATGTGCAAAGAAGGCAGTTTCTTAATACAATCTTTTTAAGTTGTCTGATGCTACAAGATGCCTTTTTTAGTCTAATGGTGGGGGCTGGAGGTGGGGAGGACACCCCTGGCCAAACAAGTGTAGCCATTTCCTCTATTTTAGTGCACGTAAAATAACCAGCCACGATCACCAACCCCTGTTCTTCTTAACTAATTGGGTGGCCTTCCGCAGCTGCAAACCAAGGGAAGTTTCAAATTAAAGATTTTATACATATATATGTTTAAGTTCTGAAATGCATTCCGCCCATCCCACTCCATCCCACTATGCCTCTCACTAATACAAGACTTACTTATTTGGCATAAATAAGAAAGCAAGTAGAATAACTCACTATACACAATTGCAATTACATTATATTAAGTCTCTCTCTCTTTTTTTTTTTAAGACAAGGTCTTGCACCATTACTTGGGCTAGTGTGCAGTGGCATCATCATAGCTCACTGCAACCTCATACTCTTGGCTCAAGTGATCCTCCTGCCTTACCTCCCAAGTAGCTGCGATTACATGGTGTGCACTACCACATCTGGCTAAGATTTTTTTATTTTTTGTAGAGATGGGAGTCTAACTATGTTGCACAGGCTGGTCTCCAACTCCTGGCCTCAAGTGATCCTCTTGCCTCAGCCTCCCAAATGCTGGAATTAAAGGCATGAGCCACCATGCCTGATGTTATATTAATCTCTTTATACTGTATTAGTCCGGTAGGTCATCAACTCTACCTGAACTTCACACCTGGAGGATTTGGGGGAGAGGAGAATGGAGTTACCACTTAGCTACGGAGTACCACCAAATACTACACATTCAGTCCACACCTTCCCCTCCTGTCTTCCCACCTGGTGTGTCTCCAGTTGGGCTGTCTGTGAAATGAGCTCTCACCACATCAGACCCAGGAGCAGTGGGAGGGAGCTACACACCACAAAAGAAAGACCCCTGGTGAAAATATGATTCCTTTCCTCTACAGAGAGAGCT
The DNA here is from genome assembly GCF_020740605.2 of Lemur catta. Lineage (NCBI taxonomy): Eukaryota > Metazoa > Chordata > Mammalia > Primates > Lemuridae > Lemur > Lemur catta. The sequence goes on from NC_059128.1 coordinate 38,215,372, forward strand.
ATTTTAGTGTATATCAATAAACTCCTTTTGCTATTTTGTTAAGTTTGTTCAACTCAAACGTAAAATCTCCCCATGTTAAGGACGTATTTAGCTACATTACCCACCGACATCCCCTAAAATGAGAAAGTGCTCTAACACATTTCCATTTCTCCTCCCACCCACCCCCACCAAAATAACAATGTATAATCAAGATTACAAAGACCTGAGCCTGAAACCAGGTATGATTAGGAGGAGAAGTACTTATGAAAGGACCTGGGAGCTATAATCAAATATTTCTAAGGAATTAGACCGTTTCCGTATAGCATTTGTTGAACACCTGGCCTGTGCCTGGCACTATGCTGAGGCAGTTCTACGTGAGAGCTCGGACGGAATCCATGCTGCTGCTCTCTGCAGCCAGCCTGCAAGGCCAGGAGCGTTGCAATTGCTGGCCTTAGGGGTCAATAAGAAATAAAACATGGAAGTAACTAGGTTTTGTGACCAAAAAATTACAAGTCATACTAAAAGACAAAAAAAAATTTGATCCCTTTTCAGCTTCCACAGGGAGGCAGGACCCCACACAATAGTGTGATTTACCAAACAGGAAGGAGTTTGGCATGCTGGATGAGCAGAAGAACGATGATTATTCATTCCCATCTTGCTGCTTGGCACCAAGTCACCAAAATGAGAAAAAAACTCTTTGGAAGAGAGTCATGCTCAATTCTAGGTTGCTCCTCACCAAATTTTCTTCTGCCTTTTCAAAATATTTCCAATTTTTGTTATCTGCACTCTTCCTGCCCTTACTGTGTTTCCATCCCATGCCCCTCCGTGACCATAGCCAAACATACACACTTCTGGACCACGTTTGACTTTGACTATGACAGGGGAGTTCGGAGGATGGGAGATGTCCAAGCTATAACTTCCTCAGTATGGTTTCAAGATTTCGTTCAGCTCTGCTCAGATTTGAAATTTGACACTCTCCATCATTTTGTCACAAACGCCCCCTTCTGGTTCCCAAGAGCCTTACCTACCTCTGGCCGTGGCTAAATCTCCAGGCTTTGTTCAGCCTTGTCAGGCTCCTGGCAACATCCTGGCGTTCAGTTCCTCCTTGTCTCCAGGCGGACCTTTTCTGAGCCTCTGGGCTTGATTTCGGGTCCTGCCCACTATGCATACACCATAGTCTCTTGGTAAGAGAGGTACAGCACATTCTAACAGGGAGGGAGCAAAGAGAGCTATGGGCACAGCTGCACATGTGGTTGCCGAGGGAGTGGGCACATAAAAAGAAGCCCCTCTTCAACAATATGCTTTACATAGCTCACAGTCTCAGCACTGGCAATCCTAAAGCATATTTAGCATTAACATCTTTAACATCTTTTTATCATGATCTTACCAAGTGTACTGTCGACTCATTTAAAAATTGTCAAAAAGCCACCAGTTTTAGAGACTATGTTCCATCCACCCCTTTCCACCTCCTATGACATTATATTCTTCTTCTGGGACCTTCCTTCCTATCTCGCTGGGCTTCCTGTGTCTCATTCTTTTCAAGTCTCTCTAACTTACATGTCCTGGGACCTCTGCCCAGGTTTCTCCTCCCATGACCTGCTTTTTTGGTACAAGTTTATTGATGCATAGTTGAAGTACAATAATCTACACGTATTTAAAGTATGCAATTTGATAGGTTTGGACATGTGTATTGTATTAATTTTCTATTGCCACAGTTAAAACAATTTACCACAAACTTAGTGCCTTTAAACAACATATATTTATCATCTCACTTGACAGTTTTGTTGGTCAGGAGTCCAGACACAGCTTGACTGAGGCTTCTGCTCAGAGTCTCACAAGGCTATAATCAAGACATCTGCTGGCCTGTGTTCTCCTCTGGTGGCTTGATTGAAGAATACACTTTCAAGCTCATTCAAGTGGTTGGCAGAATTCATTTCCTTGTGGATGTAATAATATTATATGATTGAAGGCCCCAACTTCTTTCTAACTGTTGGCTGGAGGATACCCTCAGGTTTTAGAGGCCAACCTTAATTCCTTACCATCTGGGCTTCTCCAACGGCCATTTCATCAAACACACAAGGAAAGTCTCTAAATGCAGGCTGCTAAGAAGGAGTTTTAAATAATGGAATGTAGTTACAGGAATGACAGCCAATCACTTTTGCTGTATTATATTGATTAGAAGCAAGCCACAGTTCCCACCCATCCTCAAGGAAACAGGATTACACAAAGAAGTGGACACCAGGAGGCAGAGATAAGTGGGGTCACCTTAGATTTTGCCTGCCACATATACACACTGCGGAACCATCACTAAAATAAAGATAAAAATTTCAATTACCTCTAAAAGTTTCCTGTGCCTCTTGGCAATTCGTCCTTCCTCCACCCTGTCTCCAGGGACCACTGACCCATTTTTCTATCACCTTAGAATAGTTTGCATTCTCTGGAATTTTATATAAATAAAGTCAAACAATATGTGCTCTTTTTGACTGGCTTCTTTCACTCAGCACAATTATACTGAGATCCAGCCATGGCATTGTATGTATCAATAGTTCATTCCTACCCATTGCTGAGCGGCCTCCCACTCACTGCATGGCCATATCACAGTTGTTTATCCATTCATCTGTTGATGGACATTGGAGTTTTCTCAGTTTTTGTATAAGAAAGCTGCTATGAATATTTATGGACAAGTTTTCATATGAACATATGTTTTCATTTCTCTGAGTAAATGCCTAGGAGTGAAATGTCTGGTTCCTATGGTAGGTGTATGTTTAATTTTTTAACAAACTGCCAAAGTCATTGTATCATTTTATGTTTCCACTAGTAGGGTATGGGAGTTCTCTGCCTTTGCTGGCATTGGTATGATTGCTCAGTATAATTTTAACTAATCAAATGAGTGTGAAGTGGTATGTCTTTGTGGTTTTAATTTGTATTTCTCTGATGACTAATGATGTTGAACATTTTTTCATGCTTTCATTGGCCATGAATATGTCTTTTTTTGTAAACTGTTCAAATATTTTGCCATTTTTAATTGGATTTTGTCTTGAGTTATAAGAGCTCCTTATATATATTGGTTACAAATACTTTGCCTGATATGTGTGTGACATATGTCACAATGTCACATCTGCTACAGATGCTCTATCCAAGATGGCTTCCTAATTCACATGTCTGGAAACCAACCTGGGAAGGCTGGAAGAGCTGGGATTAAACAGGCATCTTTCTCCATGGCTAGCTTAGGCTTCCTCACAGCCTGGTGATCTCTGAGTACTTGGTCTTTTCACATGTTGGTTGAATTCACCTAGAGTAAGTTTTTCAAGAGACTGAAGCAGAAACTATAAGGCTTCTTATGACCCAGCTTTGGGAGTCCAAGAACATCACCTCTGTTGCATTCTATTGGTCAAAATCCAAGGTGGCCAGGCAGTGGCTCATATTTGTAATTCCAATAATTTGGGAGGCTGAGGCAGGAGGATCCCTTAAGGCCAGGAGTTCAAGACCAGCTTCAGGAACACAGTGAGAATCATCTCCATAAGAAATTTAAAAATTAGCTGGGCGTGGTGGCACGTGCCTGTAGGCCTAGCTACAGGCAACTCAGAAGGCTGAGGTGGGAGGATCGCTTTCTTGAGTCCAGGAGTTAAAGGCTGCAGTGAGCTATGATGACGTTACTTCACTCCAGCCTGGGCGACAGAGCGAGACCCTATCTCAAAAAAAAAAAAAAAAAAAATTCAAAGTGAAGCACTTGAAGCTCAGACTCAAGCAGGGCAAAGGCAATATATGTAACCTAACCATTTGTACCCCTGTAATATGCTGAAATTAAATAAAAATAGTTTTAAAAAATTCAAAGTGAAGGGAATTAGATATCATCTCTCATGATGGGAAGAATAACAAAGAATTTGCGGCCACTGAATCTCCTACACCCAGTATAATTAGAGATCTCTACAATAGTGCAAGCTGCCAGCTTATTCCCAGTTGCTCAATCAAATTCACTGGCATTATCAATAACACATTTGCAGAACTTGATAGTTTCAAAGTATATGCATATATCTTACTTATGTAACTCTCACAAGAACTTTTGATTTAGGAAGGCAGGTGTTATTACCCTCATCTTAAAGAAGTTGCTGAAGCACAAAGACATGGATGATTTGTCTAACAGAAGGAATCTAGAGCTCAAGATCTTTTGCTTTTAGTGCAGTGCTTCTCTACTATGTCACACTGTTTCCACTTAGATACACAAATCCTTCCACTTAAGGTTTGTGGTGACCCCTTGTTGCTAATAAATTACTTATTGATGAATTTTCAGGCAGAAAGAGTTGCCTATTTAAATAAGTAGGTACTATTCAGTTAAATCTTTTAAGAACCAGAATTCTCTGGTTGGAAGGAATGAGAATGAATTGACTTATTAATAATTACACCTCTGTTCAATGGCCTTATTACACAGTTGATTAAAATTTTATTTACTGACACAGAAATGACAGTCCACTCTCAGTGAGAAAAGCAAATTGAAGAACAGTAAGTATGTGAATACACACATACACAAACACACATATATTTTCACATGTACATTTGTTAATATATGCACAAAAATCATCTGGAAGGCTATATAACTGCTAATGATGTCATAGCTTGAAGATTCTGTACAGTTTGATTTTGAGTATAGATTATTCTTAAAATAATAATAAAAAGATTTTAAAACTCTTTAGTCCTTTCAGAAATACATGATAATGATCAGACTTGAAACACTGTCACAATTTTTATAGTCCTGAGTAGAAGTACAGTCGTCCCTTGGTATATGCAGAGGATTGGCTCCAGGACCCCGACCTATACCCGAATCTATGAATACTCAAGTCCTGCAATCAGCCCTGCAGAACCCAAAGGCAGGAAAAGTTGCCCCTAGGTATATGCAGGTTTTGAATCCCCTGCATACTGTATTTTAGAAGCGCATTTGGTTGAAAAAAATGCTTGTATAAGATGAACCCTCACAGTTCAAACCTGTAATTCAAGGGTCTACTATATAAACAAATGAACAAATAAAACTTCAGATAGTATCAGAGTAAAGGCAGAAATTCTACACTTGTTGGTTTGTTCCCCAAACCAAAGTTACTGTGCAACTATCTTTTCAATACTCAGCACTGGGAAACGTGTTTTTAAACAAACTAATACAAAAATGTTCTTTGAGCAAAACATAATTGGCTTCCAGAAACTTACTTGTTTGGAACTCAAAAGAGGCAATTCTTTCTAAACCAAGAAGTGATGGTTTTTCGCAGATCTCAAAAGGCCAATAAACATTCCAGGGAAAAGTGAACCAACTTGGATAAATATACACATGCCCACATATAAATATCACTTAAAAGGAGAGCATTCCAAATTGACATTAAATGACTTAGAAATTCCAAGCCAAAAGGTAGCCCCGTTAGGTCCCAAACCAGTGAAAAGAGGATCTAGGGGACTGGCAAAGCCATGAGGCTAAAACAAAGTGAAAAATGTTATCTTCACTTGGGGAATAAAGTAGAGGTCAGAGAGCAAAGGGCTAGGGTCTGCATAGGAATGCCATCTGCGGGACAGGTGTTCCAGATAGGAGCATCTTAGAACAGGCCAGGAGGGGTGTTACCCAAATTGGTCAGAATGTCAATGGCCAGGATTGAGAACTGCTGGCTGTGGAGAGGTACCAAAGAAACCTGGAAAGAAAGGCAGGAAACCAATGATAATGACAACAGCTGCCATTTGTCAAGTGACAGCCATGTTAGACCCTTGTCATACAGTATCTCACAGCCCATAGTCTCCTTGCAAACAGGATATGAAAGATTTTTCAGATGACAACACAGAATTAAAAGGGTTACATGTCATCCCCAAAGCACTGTGCTAGGAAGTAACAGAAACAGAATTTAGATCCAGATTCTTCTCAACACAAAGTCTATGCTCTTTCCAGCAGGCCAAGCTGTGGACACTTAAATGAGTCAACAGAAACGTATCAGAATAGTAAAGTCAGGGGCCAGGAGACTCAAAAGATACAAGCCACAGTGCCAGGTTGGTCAGGTCTACCTGTTGTGGACTTTTATCAACAGAGCCCACCTCTAGATGTGTCCCTGTCTTGTGATACCTGGTGCATGCTGCAAGGTGGCAGCTTCTTCAGAGTCATGGGATAGATAAATTAAAATGATTGTGATGACAATGTTTCAAAGGCTGTCAGGTCAACTCTGCAAAGTGTCAGGTTTGATGTAACGGTAGAGAGAAATGGAAGAGAGGGGGACAGAGTCAACAAGTGAGTAGTCAAGGATCAGCTCAGGCTCTGTCTGGATGCTCACAAGGGTTCCTTTCCTAAGAGGAAGATCACGCAGAAGGACATGGTAAGAACCCGCAGAGTCTGACCAAGCAGGAAAACCAAGTGAGAAATGCATCCTGAGAAGGATGTTATCAGGGTGTCAGGTGCAAAAGAAAGAATAAACTAGAGAAAGATTGGGATACAGCGTGGATTTTGCCATGAGGAGGACACTGATGACATTTGAGAGGGCAGAACTGAGGCCTTTGGTGGGGGTTACAAATCAGATGAGAGTGACCTGAGGCAGGAGTGAAAAGTACTGACACAGAGGTAGCATGTGGTTTGACGTTGTCGAAAAGCATGGTGACCGGAAATCAATGGTAAACAAGTCAGAGGCAGGAAGTCAGTCCTGGATTAGAGAAATTGCAAAGGGAGTCACAGGTTAGAGAGTAGTTGCTAGGGGAGAGGGATGATTCCAAGATGCAAGAGAGAGGAGTTTATGGTGGAATGAGGCCCCAGATGGGTGGGGAGGGGACAGGATTCTGCACATGGAGAGAATCTTTTCTTGTAGGGGAAAGAGGAGAAAAGGAAGACGATGATAAAACAGACATCAGAAGGGAGTTTTAGGCACTTCTTCTTGGTGGTTAATGGATTCAATTTTTTATTATTCCACATAGCATGAAGGACAGACTTAAGCAAGAAAAAGCAGGCAATAGCAGACATGGATTCAAGTAGCTAGCTTTGCTCTCACTAGCTCTGTGATCTTGAATAAAATTTCTCAGCTTCACTTTGCTCATCTTCAAATCAGAATGATTACACATGTCCTGCTTCCAAGGATGTGCTAGAGTCTGCTCATACTAGCTCCCCTGAGCCAATGGTTAAATATCTAGAAATTCAGAGTTGTTAAATCATTGGTAGTTTGAAATTGTCCACGGTGGGAGCATTTACACCACAGAAATAGGGTAACATTACAAATCAGGGTTCCCTCTTCCTTTCCAGTGCTTACCACGCCACTGCCCACTTCTATTACAAGATACTGTCAGGCTGAAATGAGAGGCTGGTTGTGAAAACTCTGCAAAGAACCAAGCCCTACATAATGGAAAGGGATTTTGTTATTAACGTTAATAAGTATGACAGCATGACTTTTTCATATATTAATTTGAATTTTATTTTCTGTTCCCCACTTCCCACCTTTCTCAACAGGTAACTTCAGTATTTCCTTCTCTTGTCAGTTTTTGCAGGGCAGAAGGCAAAGACACTTGAAGGCAATGGCTCTTCTAGTCTTATTAAAGAACTGTGCTCACCAAAGAGATCATGTTAGGAGCAGGAAGGAAAATGGGAATATTAAAAAGGCTTCAATAGGAGATTCAGAAGAAGAGATTCCCTACAGACCAGGAGGGAGAAAGACTTGTGGATTCTACGAGAACAGAAGGGGCTGGTTCTTGGCTCCCCAACAACCCACTGGGAGGCACATTTCTCAGAAAATGACTACAGATTGGATTTGTAAAACCCACCCGAGGAGCTTTTTACACCCAACTAAATATTTAGATGTACAAGACTCAAGTAAATATTTAGATGTACAAGACTGCAGTCAACCACACGTGGTATCAGGATATAAGCTGGGAAATCCTGTTTGCTAGCAGGGAAGCATCAGCATTTGTTTTCCATGGGAGTAGTCTATGTAGCAATCCACACAACTACCAGCAGCCTCTTTGGTTTCCCAGGGTTCTGGTGCAAAAAAATGAAACCACAACAAGTGCATGTGAGATCCTTCCTGCGAGTCAACCTCATGGCCCGCAGGAGCCAGCATCTTTTGTAACAGCCCACGGGATAGCTGCCAGGGTCTCCTCAAGGGAGAGGCCTCGGTTCAAGAGTCACTGCTCTTGGGTAAGCCCAAAGCTATGGCATCCTCTCAGTTCTCCCAGTCCAGAAGTGGGACACAATTTACCAGTGAAGAGTCATTTTTGATATAAGTTACTATACCTAGTAACACAGTTGTCAGGTTTCCAGGAAAAACAGAGAGAGAGAGTTAAATGAAGTTACAGTTCTCATGTAGAAAGGGAAACCCCAGTAGGCCTGAGAAGAAAAGGATTTCCCACAGAAGGACTCCCAGCCTCGCAAAAGATGTCCGCGCCCCAGGCATGACCTAGAGGCAGAGACCGTGAGCATAAAACATAAAGGACCTTCTGCTGGTGATTAAACAGAACACTCGTCTTCCAGCCCCTCACTATTCCATCAACTGCTAAATCAAACCACACAAAAATTACAACGAAAAAAAATTCCCTTAACCTCTATATATACTTCAGATTCCAACTTCAGCAAGAACCTATTCATACCACTCTTGAGGGTGAACCAGTTAACGTTTGCAAAACAGGAGAAAGATGAAAGATATATTAATAACAGTATTGAGCACGTATTGGGGGCTGCTAGTCCTTTGGGCATTTGGCAATCACAAAGCATTCAGCCTCTGTTTGCAAAGTATTATCTGTCCATTCCCAGTGCAAACAACCTCTGCAGTATGAGGGAATTCTAATCCCAGACTATCTTGTCATTTAAAACATTTCTTTTCAAGACATGCCATTATGCTGAGTTGCTCTTCTAAAAGATTGATGAGAATCCCATAATTTGAAATAACTGAATTTAAGAATCACTTTTAATATGTATTATGTATAGGATTTTTTTCTTTCTAGAAAAAAAATTTCAGTTGTAGAAGTGACACATTAGTTGACTCATTATAAAGAAAAATTCAAACAATACACTTAAAGTCCTCCTGGCCCCCTTCTCACTCAGCTTCCTCCCTTGGAGATGATGAGGATGTCAATTTCTGCTGCTTTCCCTCCTTTTTGCTCTACATTTATAATTGTGTTGAAGTATTTCTTTTGGCTTCCAGTAAAATCATCGTAGTATAGATTCCATATTTCCTTAGAAATTATTAGACACACAGAGAGCCCTTCAGAAAGCTTATCACCAGGAAATGTTAATCATTTCAAAATTAGCTACACACACGTTAGAGGAACTGAGAACTTGTCACTTTCCCCTTAAGAAAGAGGAGATGTCTATAATAGACGAAAGGAACACAATCCAGATCCAGTAGCTTCATTCTATAAACATTCTTAGAATCCCTGAGCCATTCCAGCAACCTGGTACCCCCCTGCAACTAAGTCTAAAGAGAGCTGGCATTTCAAAGTGATGCAGTTCAAGCTCCGGAATATACAAAATAATGCATTCAGCTAAGAAGACTCTGTAGGCCCCTCTCCGTGGCTCCCCCTTCTCCTCTAAAGTTTCCATTACCCATAGGCTTTGATCTAGTAAACAAATCTGCCTCCAATCATGTGGCAAAGGTTGCTGTTCTCTCACTCTCCTCTCTGTGCCTGGGAAAACTGAACAATTAACAAATAGAAAGTGTTCTGTGACAGTTCATTATTTGGGACCTGATTTGGGAAGATTGAAAAACGGCCTTTTGAAGCAGTCTCTTTTGCCAATTTCCTCTCTTTCCTTGCCCCAGAACCTAAACCCTCGGGATTCTCCCAAGAGATTTTATAGAAACCAGCCCATCTGGAATATTCTGCTGACAGAAAGCCAGTAATTGATGCCAGCCGGAGAAAGCACAACTTTTGCAACTGCTATAATTCCAGAAAAGTCTTGCCTTTCCTGCAGCGTTCACTACAGCCAGGCCTTGCCTCATTTGGCTGTGTAGCCTCAGTACCTAACAAAGTATCCAGAACACGGTGCCCAGTAAATGTTTGTCAAACTGAATGAATCACGTTGAAGTCACTTGATCTCTCTGTATCTCATTTGAAAATGGGAATAATTATGCCTACTTCACAGTGTGGTTGTAAAGTGCTATTCGATCTTTCTCAAGAAAAAGAAAATCAAAGAAAAAAAAATCGTTTGCATTCGTATTCCCTAAAGCAGAGAAGCAGCAGTCCCTAACCTTTTTGGCACCAGGGACCGGTTTCACAGAAGACAATTCTTCCACTGACGGGGGCGTGGGGCAAGGGAGCTCAGGCGGTGATGTGCAGCCCGGTTCCTAACTGTCCTCGCCTGGGGGGTTGGGGACTGCAGCAATAAAGGATAAATGGGTTGCAATTTCTTGCAGTTAAGTGTTAGTGAGGCTTTGGAGCTTAATATACAGGTGCTGTTCAGTGGGTTACTTCATCTCTCTGGGTTTCAGTTTCTTCGTCTATAAAATTAGGAAAATAATTGTTGTAAGTACTAAATGAGAAGACATGTAAAGTTCATGGCACAGGCATTGTATGTAGTAAGTGCTGCACAAATGCTAACTATTATCATTATGAGCATAGTCTGTGCATTGCAGGCACACAACTAGAACTAAAATGTTTGGTGAGTGAACAAGTGAATGAGTGAACATAGTGTTGTTCATACAGAAGTGTGATTGGTTGCATGCAATAGAAACCCTATTATAGTGACTAAACTAAAAGATGGTTATTTTTCTCATGTAAGAAGCAGTCCAGATGTAGGCAACCCAGAGCTGACGCAACTGCTCAATGTTGTCACGAGGGACCCAGGCCCCTTCTTACATGTGGTCTTCATCCTCAGACTTACAAAATGCTCTCCTTCTGGTGTTTCCATTCAGGAGGAAGTGGGGAAGGGCTTCAGTTGCCTCATCTGTAAAATGGGAACAACCTGGCTCCCTTTCCACTGAACCATTCTATGATTCCCCAACCAACTCAGCATCAAATAAGCACTGTGCATTTGGGATAATGCCTTTTGTGGATAGATTGTTTCACATCCCCTAAATAAGCCACTTGGGTCTCAATCCCATTCACACCATTCTGCAAAAAGATAATAATGAAATATGTGGCAATAGGAAGAAACATGTATAAAAATATTACGTGAAAAAAGGCAGACTGTAACATTTGGTCTAGGTACTGACGTGGAAAGTTGTAAGATGTATTAAGTGAATAAAAGGAAGTCACAGACAACACTTACAGATGATCTCATTTTTGAAAAAAAAACAGAATTGTAACAAAACAAAAACTGATTGGGGTAAGGTAAAGGAGACTTTCACTTTTAGCTCTATAGATTCCTGTTTGGAATTTTTACAGAATATATATATTCATATTTTTCTAATACAATAAAATCAATCTAAATTAATATTATACCTATGTAATAATGTAATTATATAAAATTATATATGCACACCATAAATCTTGGAGAGGATTCTAGAAAAGTGAAACAGTGGATGTGTCAGGCTAGCGAAACTGTAGAAAAATTCCTTATTTGTGTTATATGTGCAATAAATATGATTTCCCCCCACAAATCGTTCACAGGGGGCATAGGTAGATTTCTAAAACAATCCAAGTGGGGCAATTTTTAAAATATAACCACGGGTTTTGCTGATTGAGAGATCAGACCAGTGGAACCTCAGTTGGTACCAAGATTTGGCAGAAATGATCTGGGATGCTTGAAACTAAATTATTTTAGCTAAATTTGGTGGAAAGGGCTGTCTCTCCAGTTTCATGTTTTTCTTTCACCTCCGGCACTGAGAGCCAAAAACACAAGGACAAAAACCAGTACGATCAGTTCTTCCTGTCACCCTGGGACCATGTCCACGCTGCTCCATAGGGCATTCTGTGCTTACATCACATCATTAGGCTGGTCATTACTGACAGGCAAGGAGGCTGGCTTGAGGAGGGCAAAGCCTGCTGGGCCAGCTACTTAGCACCACCTTGCAACTCTGCCTCATGATTTCCAAATGGGAGGACATTATGTGGATCATCGACTCTGACTCCTATATAAACCCAGTCACTCAAAGCAGCTCAAAATAAAGTAATTGTTATGGGAAGAGTCCAAACTGGGCATAGCAATGTTGGTCAGGAGGTTCCTGTTGGAACATTTTGTAACTAGCTACCACTTATTGACTCCCTGGGTGCCAAGGACTAGGTTATCCACCTTACATGCTCAATCTCAGCCCATCTTTTCTGTGACCATGCAAGGAAGAGGAAGATCTCTCTCTTTCTCTCTCTTACACACACACACACACACACACACACACACACACAAACACACACACACACACACACAAACACACACACACAGGCTCCCCAGTTCACCAAAAGTCTGAATAACTACTTACTTATGACCACATAGCCCCTCAAGTGAGAGAGCTGGCATTCAAAGTCAGGTGTTACTCCAAAATCCATGCTTTTACCCTGTGTTCAACATTATTCACGTGCATTTGCACGTGAGCAGAGTTTTGGACCTTTGGAACAAAGAAATCATGTAAATGCTAGAAGTATTTCATTGGTGGCAGTGAGGAAAAAAACAAAAGTTCTCTGAACACTCTCAATGCTGCAGTTTCCACAGAAAAGTAGCCAGGCTTAATTCTACCCAAGTGCGCACAACGTGGCCTTTGGGCAGTTGGGTGTGCTTTTCCCCTAAGCAATATATCACCTGAGCCACAGTAGCCTGTAATGTATGGCTTTAATATATTACCAAAGGGAAAATGTTCTGATGATTTACTGGGGTACACATCATTGGTGTTATGAGGCAGCATTAATCAAAGCTGTGGGATTGGCTTCTGAAAACCATTAGGTAAATCCCAAGCTCTACATTTAATGTATTCACCTTGGACCACGGTCTGGAAGGAATGAAAAGATCTCATTGCCTTCGCTTTAAAGCTGCCTTCCCTTTAAAGCTGCCTTCCCCTTAGTAAAACCGGGGTGTGTCTGTGTCTATGTGCATGTGCACAAGTTACTTGAACTTTCTAAAGTGTGTGTTGGGATGAACAACTGTTGAAAGATCTCTTAACTAGGTGTCTCTCTGAAGAAAGAAAGGCCAGTCCCCTAAAAGCCATTTCGAGGAGGAAGGCCCATCCTGGCCTTCTAGTTCAGTTGCTAACCATAAGAACAAAAACATAAAATCAGAAGTTTTTCACTTTTGAAAAATAGTTTGATATCACTTGTTGGAGGGATAGTCGACGAATATAAAGTTGTTAAAAAGCAAATTCTGATGAAGGAAGTAGTAGAATGGCAATCCATGGCCATCAGATTAAGAAACAGGATCTAGATGTGCATGCTCTCTTTCTTTGTGAATACTGTCTTCTTATTGACTATTTCTGCCTTTAAAAAAGTCTGTTTACATTTTTTTTCAGTGGCAGGTAGCCTGGCAGAGTTGTCAGCACTGGCAAGAAGGAGAAGGGGCCCAGAATAAAGACCAAATGCTGGCACTCATTTGTGCATCTTATGTTCTCAAATGTGCCAGTCAGCCCTGGTACAATGTAAGTGCTATGCTTTGAATGTCCCCACTAAAACTCAAGTTGAAAGTTAACCCCCAATGTGGTAATATTGAGAGGCGAGGTTTTAAGAGATGACTGGATCATGAGGGCAGTCATGGATTATTCCATTCATGGATTAATGGATTAAAGGGTTAATGGATTAAATGGGTTATCATGGGAGTAGAACTTGTAGTCTTATAAGAAGAGGAAATGAGACCTGAGCTGGCACACTCAGCCCTCTCACCATGTGATACCTTTTGCCACCTCGGGAGTCTGCAGAGGGTTCCCACCAGCAAGAAGGCTCTGACCAAGGCCCCTCGACTATGGACTTCTCAGCCTCCATAATTGAAAGAAATAAATTCCTTTTCTTTTTAAATTATGTCCTTTCAGGTATTCTGTAATAAGCTACAGAAAACAGACTAAAAGAGTAAGGATGCTTACATTTGTTTGCAATTTGAAGTATGTGCATGCCAGTAAAAATTTATCAACCAAAATTCACTAGAGCCCACTTATCACTTCTTGATTTGCTCAGAGATTCTAGGGGTTCCCTGTGCTTGAGAAGATGCTGTCCCTCCAAAGCTTGAGAGGGCCAGTATTTCCTGACCTCTCTCATTCTGTGGCATGCCTGTGTGTTGTCTAAGCACACCATCACTCTCTATGCCCTGAGACAGAAGTCGACAATGTGGGGAGTGTAGGTGACCAGATGGGGGAGTTGTTAATGAGTGAGAGTGGGGGGGGGGGGGAGAAGACAATATTCTTTTCAGGGAAATACTTTTGATAATGAAGGAAAAAGAAAGAAAAGAGATGGAATGATTACAGGCTTGGGCAGCATTTTAAATCTGATAGACAAGGAGAGGGGTCCCTGCTCTCGTGAAGCACAGCGGATGAGCAAATGTTAGTCAAATAAAAACAAATAAAATTTTAATTACCAGACATCCTATAGCTTTTGTACTCATCACCATTTCCTTAAAGGGACTCCCTAGACCACTGGGAAATGATGCTTTTCAAAAGCTTTGCAGAGTTTTGTTAGTCTCCTTCCTCCTGCATGAACGACCTTATCCTTATTTACAATTTATTTTACCAGTTTACATTCGTCAAGAACAGATGTTCTACCTAACCTTGGATAGCTCCACTCAGCAACAGAGTGCCATTATTCTGAACTGACTACTTTGTCGTATTCTAAGGAAACCTACTTCAGAAACAGGTTGCTAACTGGATATTTTAGAACTTAACACATCATTAAAAAAAAAAAAACTACAAGTGATCTCATGAAGTGTTGGGGAATGTTTAAAATGAGACTTTATTAAAGTCACAGTGTGCCTGCCATCAATAGCTCCACGTCTCTTCTACTGTATAAAAATAGTCATATTAATTTTTACTCCTAGATTCTTACCCACTGGTAGGATGATCTCTACGAAACATAACTCCATCCTGGGCAAGGCAACATTTATCATACAGTCTGTGAATCTTGAAGAGGCTTCACTTTAGTTTCGTTTCATTTTCATGTGTGTTAAATTCTCTAATTACATTTTCAGCTGCTCCAGAAATCATTTATTTGATCATTTATTTACCCAAATGCATTTCAGGAGCAGAAAATATCTGTCAGGTGCGGGAAGACAGACACTAAACATCTTTTCCAAAGTAATTTCTCCATTCTCTCTGGTGCATTGAGCAGAACTGACTTACGGGGCACTACAATCAGAAAACAATTTTCTTCTTGTTCAACCCACCACTTGTTCAAGCCCACTGTCTGAGCCTAATTGTTCCTTGACCCATGGATGAAATCTCAAGTGGATAGCTTATCCACTCACTTTTAGATGGTAATATCATAATGACATCATTATTATATTAATTCTTAGATAAGTAAAATCATAATATAGGAAAGCCCCATAGCTATCCACTCATTCCTAGTTAACAAAGAGTCCTCTCATCACTTATAACCGCACACACACACACACAAAATCACAAAAACTGAAATGCCCAGTCTTACATAATAGTGAGAATCTGAACCACATTTAAAGTAGAAACTTCTCCTGGTTTAGAGATCAGGGTTCTGCAGCAGGAAGACGTGCAGTGGGGAAGATCTTTTGCAGTTTCTTTGCTTCTCCTGCTTCTCTCCCTGACTCACTAGGCTGCCTCTGGCTCACAAAAGGTTGTGAGGTGGGGGAGGGTAAAAGGAAAGGGCCATGAAAGATCTTACTTGATCAACATCAATTTCATCTGGGATTGATTTCCTCTGGCTGGATAGATACTTTAAGCTGATGCTCCCTAAATTGGGTGAATGATTAAAGCTGACCACTTTTCTTGGGTCCATTTTTGGGTTCTTCAGAGATCATGGTGGGAACATGAGACCATAATTCTCCTAACATGAGTAATGCATTTGCCTGCAGATGATTTCTTCCCTCAGTCCCAGGGAATTTATTTGTCCAACCCCTGGCTGGATTCCTGTCCTCCTCTAGGCAGTCCTCATGGGCTGATCTTGAATGTCTTTAGCAGGACTCTGCCTCACATTGCCCCCTTCTGGTCCAGGAAAAACGCTCATCTATCCTTGCACCTTCCCTTTGCCCTGGGTGGGATGTGTGGTGACTTCCCAAGCAGCATAATAGCGCTCACTGTCTCTACCCTGCTGTCACCAGGGAACAGCCACAGCTTCTCACCTTTAGATTCCTGAGGCAAGAGTCCAGTGGGTCCCGAAACTCCTGGGACATGAGCTCTCAAAGTGGTCTCCTTGTGGCTCTTGGCACTGAGCCCCATCAAACTTGCCACCACCCCAAACCAGTCCTCTCCCAAGTAAATCTCTCTACTATCCAGCATCAGCCTTTTCTGTCTTTGAGGTGAGTGTTGGGCTTCAGGTCATTGCTGTCCCTTTGTGGGCCCTCTATTAGTGGTCTAGCACTTTACTTTGGAATGGAGGCATACTTACCACCCACCCTGGGCCTTGGACTGGGAAAAAGAGTTTATTTTATCTACCCGTGACAGACAGATTCATTTGCTCCACAGTAGGTACCTGGGCCTTCCTAGCTGTTACCAGTGCACCTGCCATACCAAACCTGAGTCCCAAAATGCCTCGCTGCACTGCCTGTACCCTGTGGGCTGAATGTTGGGAATTCACTTGGACCAAAGAAAACGAGATACAATCACAGCAAAACCCATTTTCTTTGGGAACAAAATTTACTTTCGTGGCCTTTTTCAAGCAGACTCCAAAAGATGCCCCTGAGTTGCCTTAAGAAGCTCACAAATCAAATGTTGGCACAAGCAGACCCCTGTCCACAGGGCGTGTCCCTGAAACACACTTAAAGAGGCTCCCTTAGCTATTCCCCTTTGAGGCTCCCTTCACTCGGTTTGAAGACTTTTATTTTGAACTACTCTGTACCAATTAAAAGTCCTGGCCAACATCCTGGACCAGTCTTGGCCACGGAGTGCCAGCCATTACAGTTTAACTTTTATGGAAAGAAGACCTCTGAGGCCAGGTGAGCTTTAATTGCACCTCTTTTGTTAGTTCGGAGTTTCATGTTATGCCAGGAAAGCATTAGCCTCCTACTTTGTTTATACTAGAGAAGAATGGACAGGGCAAAATTGCTCTTTTTCCCTTATTTCCAAATCACCCTTTTCTTAATAGGTTAAAGTTAACTTCTTATAAAACCTTAACAATAAAACATCGTGCTTGAAAGAGAGTCTTAGGTTCTTGGCACCAAGCATTGCCAGCACTTCACGGTTAGATTTTTCCTCTTAGCTAGCTGTTCTTTTCCTTTTAGCAGAAATGCTTTCTGGTTTTTATAGCCAAACGGGATGAGAGAAGCAAAACAGCAAGAGGTATTCATGTAGTCATGTTACATTAAATTTCCCTAACATACAGTTCCATTAGAGTTTTCTTTCTTACTTACGGAATACCATTGTGTATACATTAGGATTTCAGTCCTCTAAAGTAGGCCTGCTTACAAGAAATAAAACATTAAAGAACTGATGTCTCTACAGAAAGAGAAATAACATGTCAGTTGTGTTTATTTTTTGGGTTACATGATTTATGCTTTCTCATGTGAAGATGGAACAGAGAAAAGGGGACACGTGACATTGTTTAGATAATCCCCAAGAAAGTTGGAGTCCCTCCTTCAGGAAAAGGGTTGCCTTTCATTTAAAATATAAATGGTACTGACAGCTTATGGGGAAGAGAAAGATTTCTTATGTTCTAAGAAATGAATTCAAGATGCACCTAATTTAGTCTCCAGAGAAGGATATTTAGCATTCTAAGGGAGAAAGTGGGGAAAAAAGTGGAATTAAGGAAGAATCCCATAAAAACAGGGGATTTAGGGGCCCTTTCATGAAACTCTGTATTCCTATAGATGTGAAAAGGAACAATGCAATTTGAGTTTAAAGTATCCATTTAAAATTCTTCAGTCGCCTGACACACATTTCACCCTCACTCTTCTCTATTTCTTAACTCTCATCCTATGTGGATAATTAAATAAAACAATAATGCTGAGCAAAAACTTTAGAAAACTCTAACATAAAAAAAGAAAATATGTTAATAAAGTTTCCAAGTAGACATTTCTCTTATCTTGTTCTTCTATTAGAAAAATAGGTGACAAAGAAAGGCCAATTCTAGCTCTACTTATATAATCCATGATTTCACAAGGCTATAACTTGGTGCATATGATTATTGCTATTATCACTAATAAGTATCAAAAAAACCTTTTGTGTACTAAAGGAATATGATCTTGTGCTTGGTGTTACTCATTTTTTCTTTAAAATGATCATTGCTGTTTAACAGAAAGCTATATTCTAAAGGAGAAAATCCAGAGGTGAATATGTAGCAAGGAAAAGGAGAACCAACTAAAGACAAAACCATGGTTTGCTGATTGTGCTTCAGAAGAGATAAATCACAATATACACACTTTCTCTTTGTTGATTAATGTTACTAGAATAAACATGCAGTGAAAGTGAAGATATAATGGTGTACCTTCTAGAACTCTATTAGGGGACAACTTGTCACCTGTAGCACTTGGAAAGTGGAAACCACATCCTGTCACCCCCTGGTAAGCCCTTCTGTGGATGGTCTCCCTGACCCAAAGACCTTCAGTGCAGTCACAGAATGAGGCTATCAATTCATTGTGAAACACATCTTTTCTTATTGGTAAGTTTAAAGTCCCTGAAACTTGACATATGTTCATCTCATAAGCAAGAGCTTTGTTTATAATATTTAATGACAAAAGAGTCTTAGGTTAATGCCAAGAATCGAATTATTGCCTCTTAAAAAATTATCCTCCCCAAGGAGAAAGATTCTTATTAAAAAGGGAGGATTTCAAAGTAACTTTAGAACTGTACCTCTGGGTGTTATTTTTCAGGCATCATAAAGCATTTGAATTCAGCTGCTTTTCGATCCATGTAAGGCACTTCTAAAGATAAGTAAGGTTTGTTTCCTGAGTTAGGGATATCTTTAAATGACAGATGCAGGACAATAAAAGACTCTTTTCAGGAGCATATAAACTGGAACAATGACAAACAAATTTCAAGACTGTTGAGAGATTGAGAAACCTAACAGGACACCTCACATTTAACACATTCTCAATGGACTTCAGACTTCCTGGCTGTTTCTGAACTATTTCCCATGAAGCAAGGCTTCATATATCAATGTCAAAACTCACTTTTGCTGACACTTTCCATAGCTCTCGGACGCGTCCTCAG
Organism: Lemur catta; assembly: GCF_020740605.2. Taxonomy (NCBI): domain Eukaryota; kingdom Metazoa; phylum Chordata; class Mammalia; order Primates; family Lemuridae; genus Lemur; species Lemur catta. Next base: position 38,234,520 of record NC_059128.1, read on the forward strand.
CAGCTCAGCATACGTGAGAACCAGCCTGTGAAAGGGGAGGCAATTTTACCTTGTGTGAATGATCTCACCATTGCCAGTTGTGCACGTGGATTCATTCATTTGTTCATTCAAGAAGCGCATGAGACCTCTTGTCCTCTAGTAATGGTTCCCCATCCCAGCTAACCATCAGAATGGGCCCGTCTACCGGCTGCTGGTGGGTATGGTGCGAGCCCTGTGCATCTTAGTTTTTAAATGGTCCACAGCCAGATTTGGAAGCATGCCTTTAGTATTTCATGGTCTCATTGATGAGAGGAGGTTTACATGTAGCGGGTGACCATCTTTCTTTTGTAAATTCATGAGCTACCTCTTCATCCCAACATCTTACTCTGCCCCTTTCTTCTTACTGAGTTCCCAGGCCATCTTAGGCTGGGGCTAGTGGTGGAAAGATTGGTGGTGAACCTTAAAAACTCTGTACTTCTGCTCAGAGGCAGGACATTGGTACTTTGAGACAGGAGTCTGCCGACCTCCTCATTTGCTGGCAAATTAATAAACTTCTCTTTCCTTCTCCTCAAAAAAAAAAAAAAATTGGTGGTGAAAGCAAGCAAGAGAAGGAAGGAGAAAAGATTTAAAAATGAAAATGTGATCTTGGGCCAGGCGCGGTGGCGCACGCCTGTAATCCTAGCACTCTGGGAGGCCGAGGCGGGTGGATCGCTCAAGGTCAGGAGTTCGAGACCAGCCTGAGCAAGAGCGAGACCCCGTCTCTACTAAAAAAATAGAAAGAAATTATCTGGCCAACTAAAAACATATATAGAAAAAATTAGCCGGGCATGGTGGCGCATACCTGTAGTCCCAGCTACTTGGGAGGCTGAGGCAGTAGGATCGCTTAAGCCCAGGAGTTTGAGGTTGCTGTGAGCTAGGCTGACGCCACGGCACTCACTCTAGCCCGGGCAACAGCGTGAGACTCTGTCTCAAAAAAAAAAAAAAAAAAAGAAAATGTGATCTCTCTCCTTCAACATTTTACTGCTGCTTTTATTCCAACTTCCAATAATGGTGAAATATCTTAGCTAGACTATCCCTCCTCCCAGTAACAATTATGAACTCTGGACAAAACATAAAAACTCATTGTTTTAAGGCAGTGGAGAGTGACCAAAAGCAGGCAGAAGCTGAAAATAGTTATACTTTGAAAAGAGGAAGACATACTTGGTGAGATCCACCATCTATTAATATCTAGGGCACTTCCCAATGCCCATGTGCATGAAGGATAGATTCACACAAGAGGGGCAGTCTTGCTGGGCTTGGAAGTCAGCATAAGCATCCAGGGCTCTTAGAAAGGCTGAAAATTGAGCAGAGAAATCCCATAGAAAAGGAAATCCCCATATCTGCATACAAACTCTCTCACATCCTTAACTGACTCCTTAACTGCACATGTGATGGGTGAAAATCCAAGGAACCAAGTGGAAAGCAATGGCTGGAAGCCAGAAACAGCTGAGTAGAGATGTCAACAGTTGCCTGATACTGCAATAACAGAGTTTGGATTCACATCCCTCCAATTTAGAGGGGCTCAAACTGGTAAGCGGTTTGAGTATTCCACTGAAACCCTAAAAGGGCCATAGCTTAGGAATAAGGTCCACATCCAAAGGGACTATGCTTAGTAATGCTAACCCTATTAATATTCAGATTGATCCTTGTAAACTCCTGTCTAAATTACCCAAGACTTACTCAAACTTGAAGAGATCTCAGGAACCAATCCCATTCTGTTGTTTTTAAGAACAAGGGCTACTTCTACTTGTACCAGTCCTTGCAATGTTCCCATTGCTGATTAGTAAACATGATGGGAAAGGCTACAGATTTGTTTAAAAACTCAGAGCAATCAAGAGAAATATGGTTCTTAGATTCCTAGTGTTTCCTACCCAAATACTGTCTTGTCTTCCATTTGTTCCGTATTATATGGCAGTGGATATACATACATGCAGTTTTCTTTAGTAACCAGCTGTTAAGGAGAATCGTGCTTGCTTGCTTCATGTATGAAAATCATGGGACTTGAGGACTTATGGACTCATCCTCATATTTTTCTCAATGTCTGAATAAATGATATTAAGGATTCAATTATTCCATGAGGATCCATCCTTATACAATAGGTAAATAATTTATTACTGTGCTCTCTTGCTCTAAGACCTCAAATATTTCTTAATAAAAATTGGCAGAAAAGGGACATGAAGTTTCTACTGAAAAGTTATGACTACCTAATTCTACCTATTTGAAAATTTATAACTACATAATTGCAAAGTAACTACAAAATTTGAAACTACATAATTTTGGACACCATGCCTGCAGGCAGACACTCTGTTATCCTGCAGAACAAAACTATTCCATTTTATTCAAGCCCCTAAACTCAAAGACAATTAAGAAGAGTTTCAGGATTGCCCTACAAGAGCTTCCTAAGACCTGATTACAGAACCTCACGTGGGATGCAAAGGCAGACGTCTTCCCTCTCTGAAGGCCTCTCTCAGCAACCTTATATTTTCTATGTCTCTAACTGTTCCAAACCTTTCCCTCCAGCTGTTCAGGAAATAAAACAGGAGTGTTAATTGGGCAGAGAGAAGCTTCACACCAGAAGCCTATTGCTGGTCTCAACAAAGCTCTTAGTCTAGAGGCTGCCTGCCCACCAGTGCAGCAGTCGACTGACTGGTCAAAGCTTCTGCCCCAGGCTGACTAGGGCTTGCTTCCACACTAACTCTTTGTATTCCACAGGCTGTGCAACCCCTGATACCTCTAGGCAACTCTCAGCATTTCCCTGTCAGCTGCCTTACTGATGATGAAATCCTTCTACTGTCCACTTTACAATTTAACAATATGCAAATTTTAATTCCACTATTTATTCCCTCTTCTAAATAAAGACGAATCCATGACTGTTTAGTGGTACCTTGGTGATTAAGAATGTCCAGCTCCTACTAAAGCTAAACATGTGCCTACCCTATTACCCAGAAATGTACCCAAATCAGTCCATCTGTCCACCAAAATAAATGTACAATATTCATAGCAGCTTTATTCGTAACAAAGAGTGAACCAAATGTCCATCAATAGTAGAATGAATAAATGAATTGTGGTACATTTATACAATGAAATGCCACACAGCAATAAAAAATTACTGATATATGCAAAAACATGTATGACTCTCACAGACATTATACATACAAAAGAAGCCAGAAAGAAAAGAGTTCATACTGTATGATTCCACCTACATGAAATTCAAAAATAAATATTAATACAACCAACTGATGGTGATAGAAGTCAGAATGGTGGTTACTTCTGAGGGAAGAGGGGTGTGTATTGACTAGGAAAGGAGCACCAAGGAAACTTCTGGGGTGCTAGGAAGTATTCTATTCCTATCTGAGAGGTAGTTACACAGATATGTATAATACATACATATGTAAAAATTCCTTGAGCTCTCCACATGATTAGTACTTTACTGTATGAATTATGTATGTCAGGAAAAAGTAAAAGCTAAACACACAAGAATTCTGGGTCAGATCTTAGTCAATCCTGACGTATTGCTATTTGTAGATGACTCTTACCTTAAAAACAACAAAGGCATTTTCTGTACAGGATACACTGTTGTCACACAGCTATCAAAGCTGCTCCATGTTCTAATGTTCAACCTGCCCAAAGCGATGAACTAATTGCTCTGACTTGATCCTGTACTGTTTTATGCCCAAGCCACCTTTCCAAAGGAGACATCATCTAAACCTTCACATGACTTCTAGCTCGGTGACCAGGTCCACTAGAACTTAGTATGTATTAAGTTGTAAAAACGGTCACAAATCCTTCCCATCACATATGTATGCTTCCTTACATGTGGCTTTATGGATCTTCCCATCAAGAGATGGAGTCTAATTCTCTACTGTTTAAATCTGGGATTGGACATGTGACTTGCTTTGGGCACCAAGGCATTAACAACATGACACAAGCAGAGGCTTGAAAACTGCTTGCGTGTTGGAACTTGTCCTCTCTTGCTGCTCACAGGAGCTCTCAGATCAACATCACATGAATGAGCTTGGGCTTGCCTATTGGATAATGAGAGACACATGACCCAGTCACCTCCATGGCCCTGCCAACAGCTGGCAACCAACAGACATGCACATGAAGCCACTGGCTATCATCATGTGGAGCAAAGCAAAGCTGTCCTAGTGGAGCCCAGCCCAAACTGCTCATCCATAGAATCAAGAGTAAATAAATGGTTGTTTTAAGCTACCTAGTTTAGAGTGGTTTGTTCTACAGAATATGCTAACTGATACAGACAAAAAAATGCTATAGAACATAACTGGAAGGAGCCCTTACCAGTCCTCTTAACAACAGCTCCAACTGCCCCTCAGTTTCCTGTGTCATAATGAAAATGAACTTCCACGTCAGACCAATGGAATTCCACTTCCATGAGTGACCTCAAGGTGAGGCTAACCAAAAAGCCTCCAGAAACTGACGGCTTCAAGGCACAGTTTACCTGAGACCTTCAGATCAAGCAGACAACTTCATAAGTGCAAATTCCACCCGAAACAATGAAAGAAAAACAGAACATTTTGTTAAGCCCAATCAAATGGACTGACTTCCTTCTGTTATTATAATATGTAAACACAGGCTATTGCTTTCCTTCTCTATGACTCTTTTTTTCATTTTTCCTCTCCCTTTTTTTGAAACAAAATACATTTCCTTTACCTTGTTTCTAAAAACCAAAGACCATAGCTTCGTCTGCTAACCTGACCACTTTCTTGCTGAACCTGTTACCCATATCCAACTTAAAGCATCACTCAAATCATAGGAATATCTCTGTGTAATGCTAGCAAACAACCCCATCAAGTATATGATCTGAACATCTCCTATATTCTATAGAACATACAACAAATATCTCTAGACTCAGATACTCAGGCTGGTGGTTATAATTATATAGAATTACATACAGCATTTTATCCAGAGAGAAAAGTCAACCTAATCAATCACCTTTAAAAATTATCCTACATGTCCATAGTATTTTCATAACCCATCTAACAATTAGGGAATATGACCAAAGGAAATAAAAATACTTACCAAGCTTACCAGGCAATCCCATAAAACTATGCTGTTGGTAGAAATACATCTCATATTACAGCTTACATATTTATGTATAATGTAACACCCTGTGAAAATATTTAATAGAAAAAAGTCCATGTTCAGGAAAAGCAGCATACAAAATATCGACTGAAATAGTTATCACTGTTATCATATTATAATTTAGGGAAAAAGACATACACTTTCAACTCTTTACGTATATATCGTATCAATTGAGAAGCACCAGGCCTGTTCTTTATCTGTGACCTCTATGTATACGGAGAACTATTCCTGGGACTTCTTACCAGCTCCTTTGAAGATTTTCAGTCCTGTTCAGTCTCCCCATCTGGGTCTCTTCAGAGGTCTCGTAGGAGCGACCTCCCAGGAGAAGTTAAAAGATTCTATTGATTTGCTTGAGGGTTTTTAACCTTGGTTAGGGGTCCCTGAATTCAAGAGATGTATCAGTAACTTATCTCTCACTATGCCTGAAATTATAAATGTGACCATTCACACTATAAACACCCAGAAAAAGAGCTTTGATTCACTTGCTGCCTTGGTAATTAATGGACCATCACATAGCTTTACAATATTTACTGGCCTCACAAGGGGGCATCTGTACTCTGGCTAATATTTCCTATTGTTTCTAGGTAAACACTTCAGGACAAGAAGAAAAAAATATCTTAAAAAAATGCAGATACACAGCAAGAAAAAATCAAACAACCCTATCAAAAAGTGGGCAAACGACATGAACAGAAATTTTTCAAAAGAAGATATAAGAATGGCTAATAAACATATGAAAAAATGCTCAATATCCCTAATCATCAGGGAAATGCAAATCAAAACCACAATGAGATACCACTTAACTCTGGTGAGAATGGCCTTTATCAAAAAATCCCAAAACAACACATGTTGGCGTGGATGCGGAGAGACAGGAACACTCATACGCTGCTGGTGGGACTGCAAACTAGTGCAACCCCTGTGGAAAGCATTATGGAGATACCTTAAACAGATTCAAATAGACCTACCATTCGATCCAGCAATCCCATTATTGGGCATATACCCAGAAGAACAAAAGTCATTTTATAACAAAGACACCTGTACCCGAATGTTTATAGCAGCACAATTCACAATTGCAAAGATGTGGAAACAACCCAAATGCCCATCAATCCACGAATGGATTAGTAAACTGTGGTATATGTACACCATGGAGTATTACTCAGCTATAAGAAATAATGGTGATACGACATCTCTTTGGTTATCCTGGAGAGAGCTGGAACCCATTATATTAAGTGAAGTATCCAAAGAATGGAAAAACAAGCATCACATGTACTCACCAGAAAATTGGTTTCCCTGATCATCACCTAAATGCACATCGGGGAAGGATACCAATTGGATATCAGACTGAGACGGGGGGTGGGGGGAGGGGATGGGTGTATGCCTACATGATGAGTGTGTTGTGCACCGTCTGGGGAATGGTCATGCTTGAAGGTGCTGACTCGGGGAGGTGGGGGTGGGGGGAGGGGATGGAGGTATGACTGCATGGTGAGTGCCAGGCGCACTGTCTGGAGAATGGACACGCTTGAGGCTCTGACTCAGGGGGATGGGCGGGACATGGACAATGTATATAACCTGAGCTTTTATACCCCCATGAAGAGCTGAAATTAAAAAAAAAATGCAGATACAGGCTGATTACTCTCAAAGATTTGACAGTCTGAAACTTGGAATCTACTCTCCTAGTTTCCTGGTTGGGTGAAATAAAAAAACTGGTTTCATGAAATTTTCTGATCTATAATGATGGGATTTCTCACTATAATTCTGTTTGCTTTTCTCTAATGCATTTTTAATAGACTCTTTAAAACTATGTGCAACTGATGTTTGATGATCAAATGATGATTCTACACTACGAAGAGACAGAATTTCTTGTGGCCAATCCTTGTCCTGCAAGAGAGGCAGGTGACCAAAAGTGGGAATGACAGATCCAGACACGGCTGCCCAGCTTGCCTGAGGACCCACACCACACTGTGTGCCCCATATTCTTTGTACTTAATTTTTGTTAAACAGATGCACATATGGATATATGGTAGGAAAGAATACTTCAGTGAGTTTCTTCTCAGTAATATCACAGAAATAGTAAGGATTTTATTCTCTATTACTGTTCAAATTACTCATCTATAAGGAAATGTCCTAGCACCAGGGAATTTTTTACAAGACAAAAATGTTTCAACTCTAGAATAATTTTGGGTTTGGGGGTGGTAATTCACTGTGAACTAAAAAATGCTATTTAAAAAAACTGTTTTGAGTTTTTAATAGAAAAATAAAATCTAAAGATATATGTTTAGCATTTAAAAAGAAAAATTAAGAAAGCAGAAATATGTAAGTGATAAGAAATATACTGAAATAATCTTCTGAAAATAAAAATATTTATTCAAGATTCTACGGAAGTATACAAAGAGCAAATTTGTTTTAGGATTTAAACCAAAGGAACCTTTTAAACACATGTTACCCTGGTGTTAAGGCATGTTAGCCCACCAATATTAACAGCCTTGAGGTTGACAGAGTCTACCTCTTAATAGCATGTCTCATAAATAGTTTATTCCAGAAGTTGGAAATTATAAAATTAAATATAAATTTTTTAAAGCCTATAAAATCAAAAGTGTCACTTAATTTATTTTTACATACATAGTCTTATTCCAAAAGGATTTGAGGTGGTTGGCAGAGGAATGTATATAGGAGTAACCATGAACAGAAATAATCCTATAAAACAAAATACTAATGAACAGACACTAATTTTTTTTTTAAGAAAAGCTGAAGTGCACAAGGAGTAGAATAAATTAAAGTTTACACTTCTCTATCCTAAAATTAGCAAAGGCAAGCTTTCTATGGTTAGAGAGAAAAAACTACCAACACCTTTAAATAAAAAATGCTTTTGCTAAAATAAGATTTTGCTGAGATCCTTCTCACATAGAAAAAGCTTTCAAAACCAGAAACCAAGAGGGGTAATGTTTAAAATGAAGCAGCACTTAGAAACATTTCCCCAGCTTTCACCTTATCCAGAGACTTGTAGGTGAACATCAAAACCAAATTAAGAGCCACAGAGCAGCATTTTTCTTCCGCTTGTCTAAAGGAAACTACTGTAAGCAGAATTGTCCAAAGGCCCATAGCAAAGAAAACAGGTTCTAAAGTGAAACCTCAAACATTTCAGTAACCAAATACCTGAGAGAAGCTTAAGGAGCCATGACATAAGAGGAAACCATGTGGAAGGCTGACACATTTCTGAGTTTCCATAGGTTCTTGCAGCTTCTATCTTCAGTGAGAAAAAAATCCCCAGGCAATGGACCCTGCTAGAAGTTTAAGGAATTTTAAATTGCTGTTCAGTAATTCTCAACCCTAGCGTACATTAAAATTGCCTTAGAGATCTTTTTTCTTTTTTAATACCAATGCCTGGACCCTACCCAAGATCAATTAAAGCAGAACCCCTGGTATAGGGCCCAGGCACTACTATTTTTTAAAGCTCCCAGAAGTTCTAATGTGCGGCCAGAGTGGAGACTGAAAAGTCAAGGACGACTGTAATTACTGTGTGTTTGAACTTTAGTCATGACAGAAAATAATTTTTCAGGGAGATAAATTTTTTGCTAATGCTAGGCTGCCATTCTTCTCATGTGCTTACGCTCTGTGTACAATGCTGAAGTCTCTTAAAATAATAAAGACACCACCATTTATTGAGAACTTAAACCTGGTACCAAACATTGTGCTGGACAACAATCACCCCGCCCTGACACACACAATCGCTAATACCCATTATTCTGCAAAACAAGTATTAGTATTAAACCCATTAACCCAAGACAGCTGACAAGAGGGGCTTATTTGCCCCATCACAGAGCAAGCAGGTGCAGAAACTAGAATTAGAACGTACATATGTCTAATTACAAAGCAATGCTTTTTATTTTCTTTTAATTTTATGCATTTATGTTTTGAAAAGTAATAGTTACATGTCTCACAGGTTTATAAAGTATGAAGGTTTATAAGGAATACAAAAGGCATATAAAAATTAACCTCACTCATCATTTTTTCCTATCACAGCTGAAGTTCAAATATATAGTACTACAGTCATCCTTGATTCCTATCACTTAGCCATCAATTCCCCTCTCTGGAGACATAGTAGTTTCTTATGTATCCTTGTTTATTTAATGCATATAAAACAAATAAATGTCAGGGTATGTGTGCACAAAAGATACCTGGGTTCTTCCCCACCCCAAGTTAAACAATGGTAGCATAGTTCACACACTATTTTGCGCATGGCTTTTTTGCCTTTAACAGTGTATCTCGGGGATAATTCTCTATCAATAATAAGCTTTTAAAATTTTTTTCTGTTTTATGACATAATATCCTATTCTAATTAACTTAAAATTCTTTTTTGTACCACATAGTATTCCATTGTACAAATGTACCAGTCCCTTACTGACAGGTATTAAATTGCTTTTAATTATTTGCAGTTATAAAAAATGTTGGAATGAATAAGCTTGAGCTACCTAATTTCATAAATATGTACAGATAATTATACCTTAGAATAAATTCTTTTTTTTGTTTTTTGGAGACATGGTCTCACTCTGTTTCCTGGACTACAGTGCAGTGATGTCATCATAGCCAAGTCCAATCTCAAACTCTTGGGCTCAAGTGACCCTCCTGCCTCAGCCTCCTGTGTAGCTGAGACTTCAGGCGCATGTGCACCACCACGCTCAGCTAATTTTTCTATTTTTTGTAGACATAGGGTCTCACTCTCACTCAGGCTGGTCTGGAACTCCTGACCTCAAGCAATCCTCCCACTTTGGCCTCCAAAAGTGCTAGGATTACAGGCATGAGCCACCAGACCTGGCCTAGAATAAATTCTTTTATACCAAAAGCCATTCTCTTTCCATTATTCCATGCTACTTCAGGCTTCTAAGAAACAACTCACAATTGGACTCATAATGATTTATATTTATTTTATTTAAAAACTTTACCTAAATACCCCAATTATGCTTTTCATTTTAATAAAAAAATTGGAAATGGCTTTTCAGATGTGCTTAAAGACCAAAATAGTCTGAGAGATGGTTTTAAGCCAAAGTATTAATAAAACGACTTCAAAACTAGTGGCATAAACATCATGCTGGTTCTCACTTCCCGTTCAGAAGGTATCTGTTCCCGAGGACTCCATGTCCCCCTGTATCGTGCTGATGCTTTGAGACTGAGACAAATCTTCCAGGTTCACTGAGGGCAGCGTCACGGACATCTTGGCAGGTGTCGTCTGCGAAGTTAAGAGCGGTACTGCTTTACCACCTGCACAAAGGAGAAACTCAGTTAGCTAAAACATGCACTTCTTGAGTATTTATGTGCTTTATGCTTTCCTAAATAATATAGGGGGATCAAAATGAGGATTGCATATGAGGGAAGTTCTTTTCTCAAGGTGCTCAGAACTTGTCAGAGAGAGAAAGTACACCCTTCCTCCTTTCCACCTGCACTCCTAATCAGTTACAGACAACATTTAAAAAGTATACAAGCACTAAAAGTTGTGGCACAGATGATAAATGCTAGGTTATATCAAGTAGGGTTAAGAATCTAGTCTCTGAAATCCACACCTAACTTCTTAGTGGCTGATTTTGGGCAAGTTATTTTACCACTCAAAAGTTCATTTACTCCATATATTAAGGGAGATAATAGTACCTACCTTCCGCAGTACAGTGAGGATAAAATAATATCAGTAAAGAGCTCAACAACAGAGCTTAGCACTTAGTAAGTGCTCAAAAACAAAGAGCACCCATTACCGCTAAAAGATCACTACTATTCCTATTACCATTAAGTAGACAGCTAGAAATCCAATAAAACACTGTAACAGCCCTGAAATAAGGGCTTGCAGTTAGCTGTAGAAAGAGGTGATTTTTTTTAAAGGAGGTGAGATACAAGCTGTGTAAAAAGCATGCGAAGTCAAAGGCTGCCAAGGCACTTTGCTCTCTCTCCTACTGCTAAAAAATGAACCCTCAACTCAGGATCGTGTTATTAATAATCATTCACTGAGTGCCTAAGGGTGCGATGCTATTAGTTAACAGAAGTGATATAAGGGAAGCAATGTCAGAAGAAAAACATATTGAAGTGGTCATTCAAGTATTATTGACATTTGACTTTGGAAAACATTTTTCTCTGTAAAATAGACTTTTCTTCATTATATTTAATCAAATATGGAAAAAATTTCCACTCCATGGATTGAGAGCAATATTATATTATCTAATACAGAAGCTGGCTAGTGGCAGAGGGGAGGCAGTTTGGGATACAGAATTTGTTAATATGTTTAAAAATCCAGAGTTGACTACATATATGTATCTACCTGTCTATACCATAATTCACTGCTCTAAGTTTAAAGCATATTGCTTAAGAATATAAAGAATGTTAACTTGTTATTATTTAAAACCACAAAAAAATCTTCATTTTAAATTTCATGGATTTACCATAGATATAACAATAAAACACCTTAAAAACAAATTATCTTAAACAATCTTAAAGATGTTTTTCAGTCAAAAGAGTCATAGTAATTTTTCTAAAACCGCTTTATGTTTTTCAAGTGGTTTCCACAGTAATAAAGTAGAATTTTCCATTACATTTTTATAGAGGCCACAGTAAAAGTAGACAGTTCTGGATATTTCAATGATGACTCAATCACAGCTGTCCAAGATGATCAGAATACTTGTAAAAGGCAAATTCCTTTCATATTAGGAAGTCTAACAAACACTATTTTAAATACTATATAGTTCCTTTTTGTTAATTGTATCAATTTCATTTTTTTAATAAAAGGAGGGAAGGGAGATTAGATCTGGCATCATTATCATTACATCAATGTCACAAACTATAATACCATAGTATTTAAAAAGAAAGCAAGTCTTATGTCAATTTAAATAGAATACATAGTCTATTAGTTTATTAAGTATGAAATGTCCGATTTCCTTAAGTACTAAGTTAGACAGTTGATATCTCTGACATTTCACTTTAATACTTCTTGTTTTATTTTTATTGCGAAGGTACATCCTCAGTCTTTCAAACGTACATTTTGGCTTACGATTATCTTTAAGGTTTTTTGAGAGCAATTTTTGTGAAACCAGGGATAAGTAAAAAATTCATGTTATTTTTTAATATGAGTTCCATCCAATTCAGTGCAGACAGCTTGAAATATCAATAAAGTGTTTGGGAAGGATGTGGCTAATGAACACACAGTACACCAATGGTTTGAGAAGTTCTGTTCTGGTGATTTAATCTTGAAAATGAGGCACGTGGGCAACCTGAGACCAAGGTGGATAATGATGAGCTCAAAGCTGTAGTGGAAGCAAATCCATCTCAAACTATGCATGAATTAGCAGCAAGGTTTGATGTTACTATTCCAACAATATACTGGACCATTTGAAACAAATTGGCAAGGTAAAGAAGCTGTATAGATGGGTTCTGCATGAATTAAATGAGCATCAGAAGAGAAATCATCTCAAAGCTTGCCTTTCTTTGCTGTCATGACATAAAGGTGAATCATTTCTACACCATATTGTTATGTGAGATGAAAATGGATTCTTCTTGACAATCACAAACATTCAGCACAATGGTTAGATAAAGATGAAGGTCCACAACACAGTCCAAAACTGAATATACATAAAAAAAAAAAGAAAAAAAGCTAAAGGTGTCTGTTTGGTGGTCCAGCACTGGTATTATCAACTACAGCTTCATGAAACCTGGTCAATTGATGACAGTGGATGTCTGTTGCAACCAATTGGACGAAATGATGAGGATGCTTGTGATTAAGCAGCCGAGACTGGTTAACAGAGACAAGCCAATCCTCTTGCAAGACAACGCATGACCACATGCTGCACACACAACGCTGCTCAAACTACAGCAGCTGGACTTGAAAACTCTCAGTCATCTATCGTATTCACCAGACCTTGCACCAACTGACTACCACTTCTTCCAGGCTTTGGGCCACATCTTGCAAGGAAAAATATTCAATTCTTAACAAGCTGTGGAAAAGGCCTTTTGCGATTTCATCACCACTCACTCTTCAGGCTTCTTCGCTGCTGGCGTAAGCAAGCTACTGTTAAGACGGCAAAACTGTTTTGATAGTTTAGGCACATGCTTTGATTAACTGTACTGCTTCTTATTTGAAATATAATAAACTAAACTTTTGATTTGAAATTGGACATTTCATATTTAATGACCTTAATTGGAAAAGACTTTTTGAAATTTAGCTCTGTGAGGATATAATAAAAACTAAAATTAATAAATGCTAAGAACTACATTTAAAAAATGTTTATAGGACATAAGCATTATATAAATATTCTTACATTTTATAAAGCCATGATGGACCGTCCACAAAATAACTAAGGGAAGCATCCAACAGTAGAGCTTACCTTGTCAATAAAGTGAAAAAAATCTAACACAGGATATAACTAAGGCCTACAGCAAATTAATTTTCCACCCATACAATCAATTTAATGTTATCTTTCCCTAATTATTAAGAATTACTTCATTCCTTGAGTTACATATCTGCCAGAAACTACACTTATACCAAATACTCTTCTCTCTCATCACAAAACTGCTTTATATGTATCTTCATTTTCTACTATGTTTATAAAATTACTGCTTGAATTGCTCAATGACGTAACAAGAGCTATAACTATTTTTTGTTTTTTGGATCTCCAAGAAGTTTCCAAATCTCAAGGAACATGTTAAATTAAATCATTGAAAAGTTACATTATTTCTTGTAGTTACTGCCTTATATTTACGCAGCAATTCAAAATTTTGTAAATATATTTTCCCCAGCATGTTATCTGATCCTAACAGTAATTCGGGGAGACAGACAAGGTAACTGAGTCACAGAGATGATAAAGTGGGCTTTTCCAAAAGCATGTGCTCACTAATTAACATCTATATGAATCTACTGGGGAGCTAAGATGGTACCAAGAGGATAAAAAGATGAAAAAGATATAGTCCTTATCTTCAAGAAGCTCCTAATCTAGTCATGGAGATAAACATGTATAGGAATACTTAGTTTAAATTAGGTGGAAGTAGCAGCGGAACTGAGATTTAAAAGATGGTGGGAAGGCAATGAAGAAAAAGAGAACAACAAAATAAAGTCAAGATAAGGTTAGTGTGGTAAGGGAACTCTGAGTATTCTCTTTTTTTTTTATTGAATGAAAAGTATGATCTAATTTTTTCTTTTTTTTTTCCTTCTGAGTATTCTGATATCAAAGTATTGACTGGATAGGAAGAATGGTGAGTGATGAGGCTGCAAAGGAAGGCCACGGCCAAGTTCTGTAAATAATGAGGAGTCATAAACAATTTTGAACAGAGGAGTAATATGAGCAAATGTATTTTAGAAAAGATCATAGTAATAGCTGTATGGAAAATAAGGAGAGAGGGGAGGGATCTATAGACATAGTCCATGGAAGAACTTATGATCCTTGGCAATGTACTAAAATCAAGATATTTTAGAGGGAGACTCAGTACTTACAGAGAATTGAATTTGACTCTGAAATAACAGATTTAGTTGACTGAGTATGCAGTAATAAGAACACAAACAAACTTGAGGGCTATGGAGTTGTAGAGAGATGGGGAGATACTAGGACCTGTTATATACTGGATGAATTGAATGCCTGCAAGATGTGTGAATGGACTTCAGGAGGGAACTGGGGACAAAGATTTCAAATATTGTAAGGCACTTTTAGAGATATAGAATTAAGTCATCTATAAGAATATCATAAGTAATGAGACTTGCAGTCACTTAGGGAGAGAAAATAGATTGGAAACAGAAATCATGATGAAATGTGGAGCAGGGCAAAGAAAGGTAAATAAAGAGAAAATAAAGGAAAACAAAAGGGAAGTATCAAGAGATAAGTAGGAAAAGACCTAGAAGAGTGAAGAGTCACATAAAGTAAGAGATGGTTTTCAAAAAGAAAGTCTAATATAATTCATCTAATTAATTCATAATTGGTAGAGCTAAGACCACAACTCACTGCTTTTTGTACTATATCAAATACCTTAATTAACTGCAATAAAAAAGTATTACTTTTAAAAGTAGCTGAGGGAAATTCCATGTAAGTACTGCTCTGTAATGGTAGGAGAAGCTAAGGAGAGGAGCAGGGATGACGTTTCAAGCACAAGTCTCTTTATGATAGGTCAAGACTAGGGTCCAAATGAGATCACTTAGAAATGGTTCCACCTAGACCGTTGGTGTGAGGCTTCTCTGTGGGAAGGAGTAAGGGACAGGGAGGATAAGTGCATGGATTCTGGAATAGGGCAGAGCTGGGATCATCCATTCTTGCAACAAATATCAATTGAGCACCTCCTATGTGTCAGGCATTGTTCTAGATTCTGGAGAATACGGCAGTGAAGAAAACAAAGGCTCTGATCTCACTGACCTTACATTCTAGTTGGGTGTAAGGATGAATGGCAAACAAGTAAGGAAATAATATGTCAGGAAGTGATAAGTGCTGTAAAGAAAAACAGGTAAGGGGTAAGAGGGATAGAGAATGATAAGAGACTTTGCAAAAGTTATGTAACTTCTCTAAATCCCAGT
The DNA here is from genome assembly GCF_020740605.2 of Lemur catta. Classification (NCBI taxonomy): domain Eukaryota; kingdom Metazoa; phylum Chordata; class Mammalia; order Primates; family Lemuridae; genus Lemur; species Lemur catta. Next base: position 38,250,160 of record NC_059128.1, read on the forward strand.
TTTCTCATCTATAAAATAAAGAGTACCTACTTCAGAGGGTTTTATGAGGATTAAACAAGATAATGCATATAAAGTGTTTTGTACAGTATTGGCACATAGCACTCAAACAGGTCAGCTCTTACTTTTAGGCAACTGGAAAGGAACTATCTCAAGAGGCAACGAGTCTGAGGGTGGGCTGCAAAAGGTACTCTTGCTTTAGAGGGAGAGCTAAGGATGTTTCACTGAAATGTGGTAAGAAAAAAAAAGAGAGAGCTCTGGAAGGCCTCCAAATAGTTATGCTATTTTAAACTGTAGTTAACTGTGTTTTAGTCAGCAAGTTATATCAATAAAATGCACCATACTATCTAAAGGTGCTTGTTAATGTACATTTTAGGAAGACTTTTTTAAAGTGTTCATTTATACAGGCTAAACAATCACAGTTTTAGAACTTTGTAAGAGAACTCTTTAGACTGGGAATATATATTAAAAAAAGCACTACTTAGATTGCTATGAACAGGCGAAAAGGGTAACATTCATATCCAGTTATGGTTCTCACAGTTTAAATTTATTTTCTAAAGAAAAGACATAATATCTTAATAAATCACCATGATAGCAAATATGTCTTCTACCTATATTAAATGTAGTTTCATGCTTTTAAAGTTTGACTTTTAGAATTTTCACAGTCAAACCATTACTTTATGATGTAATTGTTTCAACAGCTGTTTTCAGGTCTAAAAAAAAAGACTATTTCTTGATTCCACTGGTTTGCAGTATGTCATTTAACCTGGCATGCATTTAAGCTGGGGATGCCACACAGTGAGACTATGCAAGCTTCCTAAGACATAATTTAATATACTCTTTAGACATTTGAAATTCCAATTTTTGGCTTTAAAAATACTTAAAATTCAAACAAAATTTATGTTTTATGTTTTTGATGTTGGATTTATAAAACTAAGTAAAAGAAAAACTATAATTTATTCTAAGTAATATAGGTAATGATATAGGATGCTTAATGTCCATCTAAGATGTTGCTTATATATTATAGATATATTTTAAAAATATATATAACACAGCTTTCCAAAAGCTTTTTGAGTTTAGATAATCCATTTCATCAACAGGTATTAGATTCTGACTCTAATCCTCAAACATTTGGTAACCCACTATTATATCTCTGTTATTTTCAGACTTAGAAGAATCCAAACAAAGCACTGTCTCCTAAAACAACATGAGACAATCGGACTAAAGAAGGAAAAGTTTCCCTGGTACTTCTATAGAGGAGTTACAGCACGTCAAACTCCTCACTTTGATTAGGTAACTACACATGGCACAAGCCATATATATGAATTTATGGTGTTCTTCTATAAGATGAATACATAGTAGAATGACTTTTAATTGCCTGGATTTGGGTTTTTCTACATGCATATAAAGATTGGTTTCTTATAAACTGTGCATTTAAAAATACATTTAAAAGTAAATAAATGTATCAATAATAATCTTTAATCCAAGTACATGAAGGATCTTAACCCAGGATCAACGGACAGGTGACTGGGGATCTGTGAATACCCTGAAAGCTTTATGCAAATTATCTTCATAGAAGTAGAGAATTTGGGAGGAAGACAGGTAGTCATGGCTATCAGTGTCTTAAAGTGATCTGTGGTTCCCAAATATTTAAGAATCATTGATTTAAAGGATACCCCAGCCCCAAGTGCAAGTGAATTACATTCTGAGTGCTTTGCCAGCAATAGTGGTGAAATACCAGGAGTTCCTCTCGTGTTAATTGTAGACGCAGAAGGCAACTTGACTGCAGCACTTACCAAATTGCACTGTCATTGTCTATGTGTCTGTCACTTCCATTGGACAATGTATTCCTTAAGAGCATGGACAGAAACTTAGTCTTTGTGTTCCAAGTGATCACTACAGCAGGTATACAATAAGTCTCCGTGACCTTATCATCTTGTATTATTGTCATTAGCTTGTGAGTTTGTTGTTCCTGTTAAACATGTGCTCCACTAGGACAACTGTGTCTTATTTATCTCTGCATTCTACAAAGCTGCAGCATGATATGGGCCTTGAAATGACTGCTGAACCAAACTGATGTGTTTCTACCTAGACAGTCTGTAGTTCCTCTTGGCTAATAGCATGCTTAGACTCACACTGACCAAATCTTGTCTTTAAAATCAGCCCTGAATTCCAGCAATGCAGTTGCTTCCCAGCTGTCTGTGGAAATGTTAAGAGTATTTCAGCTGTGTTTTAGTGAGTTCTTGAAGCATTTTTCCTGTCCACCCTGGGCTCATCCACTCTTGCTTCAACTTCTTGTGTAAGCAGCTGCTAAACTAGCCTGCTGATTTCAATTCTCCTCACATACTTAACCCAGTCCTGCAGATTTTGCAACATCATAGCTTCAGTGCTTGAGAACAAATACTGCAAGTCTTGATGAAGAAGGTGCCTGGTCATTTGATGTTAAGTATAGTACCTAATATTTTATTTGCCTCTGCTTTCTACAAGTAGTCACTATTAAACATTTGTTTCCTTACTTTCATGTTTAAAAAGGAGTATTTAAAATGTTACAATAGTTTCATCCCAATAGATGTTTAAGACATACATATCCTATTACTTTTTTGGTTTTTCAAATGAGTTGACAAATGCTTATTTTAAAATTTACAACTTAAGGTAAAAATAAAGCAGTTCCTATAGGAAGAATAAATGTACCAGCACCTGTAAAAACAACTCCAATTCTTTTTCCTCTAAAAAGCAATAGTTAATGTGAAAGATTTGTTTCTTCTTATGCCAGGATCCAGCTGCTTCACTCTGTTTAAAACTGACTTCAAAGTTTAAACACTGTCCTGTCCCAACAAATAACCTCCCTCAGATGGAATTATCTCAAGTACTATCCTCAGTGCTCTGAATACCACACCTGCAGTCTTTTAATTCAACATTTTATAAACTTTCCAAAGGGAAATGATAGATTTTTCCCCCTGTTCCCTAACTTATGCCTTTTGGAGAGTTGAGTTTAGCGCAAGAAGGGAGTTCTATATCTAGAGTGAACTTATAGATATTTTAGAAGAGTTAAAAACTGGCATTAGCATTTCTATTGTGCTGATTATCATGAGAGAAAGAAATCATAAGGAAATGAAAAAATCTGAACAGCTACATGTTCAAGAACTTTTAAAGTAAAAATCATACCTGTAAATACAGATGCGAGGTACAGATTGGGCTCAATTTGTGTCCGATCCATATCACCTGGTGAAGCTACGTTTAAAAAAATTTTTTTCAGAAGAAAATCAGTTAAGCACAGAAATACTCATGATTCATTCCTAGTCAATAAAAATAACACAAACCAAATGCACTCCCACAGTTACTCTCATAAAACCAGGTAAACAGAAGCCTGATCTAGTGCCCTTAATGTAAAGAAAGAAGTTAAACAGCTGAATTTTAATGACTGTCGATAGAAAACTACTTTACCTAATGGATTATTATCTTTAAGCATCAAAGTTGAGGGAAAAGGGGAAGCAAAGGATCATGAGATAATTTGCAATTTGTATTAAATAGAAGAAACTCATGGGCCATTTTTTCCAAGGTTAAAAGATTTCATAGATTTTCGTACCTAAGAATTTAATCATTACAAAAAGAAGTGTACGATTTCCCTTCTCCCTAGGCCACCCTGGGGCTTACTGCTTAAGACAATCTACGTGAAACAACCAATAAAGTTGTTAGGGAGCTCAGAAGGGCAATACACTGTGTACTGTGCTTTTTCCAAACACCTTACGTCAATATTTGGCTTTTCATTTTAAATAATCATTCAAAATCTTGTGGCTATATGGTGCCAACTGAAAGTAAGCCATGTTGTAGTTAGTGCACAAGCTTTTCAAATACTGTATTTAAAAGGATAGGAATCTGGGCTTTATAATAATTGTATTCTTATATTTAAAACATTTTTATTTTTGACTTGAAAGTTTATTTCTGGCTCTTTAATGCTATCTTTATTACGAATCATTGGTGTAGCAATATTTAAATCTATAAATCTTTATAAGATTATTTTAAATAAATTCTTTATAAATTATCTAAGAAAGGTGTATAGTACTATAGGGCTGTTAACTGTAAAACAAGGCTACAAAGATGAGAGTCTCCCAAACATGAATTGTTTAACCCACATAACAAAACATAAATTTTTAAATGGATGATGCCCAGAATTTAAAACAAAATCTAACAAGGAGACATCTAAAATTAGTAATTCAGAATAGCTGCATTTTAATGTAATGCTAAAGTGAGTTCGTTGAAAACAAAAAAACAGGAATATTATTAGGGTACTTGAAAATATATAGAAAAAAGTTAGCACATTTTAAACAAATAATCTGGCCAGATCTTCCAAATTAAGTTACTCATTGGTTACACATCTAGTAGGTATAGGAACTCTTTCAAATAATAGCATTTTCAGAAATAGCATCTTGGCAGCATAACAGTGTATAGCCAACTGCCAAGAAATTGTTAAGAAAATGATGACTCAGCTATCCTGAATGCAGATGACAATTTATTTGAATAATGTAAATTTAATTATTAAAGCTCGTTAAAAGGCATTTAAGTACTTGAATGGAGTGCTGTGTGGTGTTATGACAGAGAGTGTGCCTGCCTTTTAGGGGCAGGAATGTCTGGAGAGACATTCCAGCATTAAAATTTGGTTGAGAACTGAGCGACTCTATGTTTTAGTAGACAACTTTATCTACAACACACTTCCTGTTGGTCGAACAGCCTGTGAAACAGCTACTAAAACAAATTTCTCTAAGATAATTCTTTATAAAAGCATGACATAATGGTTTAAAAGTGCAAAGAATCTTAATAATTACAATAGATTTGCCTGGAGGAACAAGCCATATATGCCATGTGATTTAAGTTATGTGACGTACAAATCAAGAAAACTAATCTAGGCTGTAAAAAGTCAGACTAGTGGTTTTACACTTGTGGGGTTGGAACTATGGCCGAAAGGGAACATGAGGGTCTTCGGAGGTGCCAGCAGTGTTCTTTCTTGAGCTGGCTACTGGTTGGACAAGTGTGCTCCATTTATAAAAATTCTTTGAGCTGTACAATTATGATATGTATACTTTTCTGTATGCATATCATTCTTCCAGAAAAAGTTAAAATTGAAAAAATCTGATAGGTTAGTTTCAGCAACTAAAAGGTGATAATTTTGTAGTTTTAAGCTTTTTTCCAATGATGAAATAGCCTTACTAACCTTACTAGTTTAGCAACAAGTAAATAGTTATTGCTTAAGGCATAGGCCATACTGATGACTACAAAGATAAATTCCCTCCTTTTATGTTATTTTTCTTTTCCTTTTTTTATTTTTTTAGACAGAGTCTCACTCTGTCGCCCTAGGTAGAGTGCAGTAGCATCATCATAGCTCACTACAACCTCAAACTGCTGGGCTCAAGCGACCCTCCTGCCTCCGTGTCCCAAGTAGCTGGGACTACAGGTGTGCACCACGATATCCGACTAATTTTTCTATGTTTAGTAGAGACAAGGTCTCACTCTTGCTCAGGCTGGTCCCAAACTCCTGAGCTCAAGCAATCCTCCTGCCTTGGCCTCCTAGAGTGCTAGGATTATAGGCGTGGACCACTGTGCCCGGTCCCCTTCTATATTATTTTTCTAAAAACCTTGAATACCAGTGAGCTAAAATTATTCAGAAGTAGAAGGTAAGTTTTTTGTTTAACTCTCTGTAGTTTAACTCTCACAAGGCTTACTACCTAAAATACTTTATAATTAACCATTTGATTTAAATGAAAGCACAAACTCTAATCCAATTTCAACGAATCTTGAAAGCATTTCTAAAATCTTAATACCTTATATAAATGCACATTTAAGTCCTTTTTTTGGTAAAAGTTTGCTGTTTCAGTTTGTCTATAAAGCAATAATATCATAACTACACTTACACTCAACTATAACTCTTATTCAACAATAACTCCTATAATTCTAATTCAACTATATTACACTATGTCACAGATTGTTAGAGAAGGTCACTATTATAAGAATCTTATAAAGGACATTTGATAACTAACAGAGCTGAAGGCAAAGTAACTTCCTAATATTTACTAAGCAGTCTGAAGCTAAGTGCCTTTATAATCTACAGACAGAAAACCTATTTTCTGAGATGGAAATCCATCCTAAATATGAAAACTTCTCTCAAATTATGGCCTGTGATTATCACTAAAAATACACTGTATTATCTGTGTAGCCTTTCCAGTGGATTTTGCTGTATCTCGCCATCCCTAACTCAATTTGGAAATAAAAATTAAATGTGACATAGTGACCAGTTCACTTCCCCAAGGCTAGACCTGGTAACTTTTAAAAGAGTGGAAGAATGAAAAATGAGCTTTCAAACACAGGAAGCCACCAGAAAATAAGAACAACACCATTCTGTATCCTAAAATAAGAGCTTTAAAGATTTTCTGTTGAATAGTAAGTTTCAGGGCAGGGGGAGGGAAGGAGAGGGTGGGTTTCTGCTGACTGTACACACGACACCAATGGGAATAAGGGCCAGTCCAAGTTCTACGTTACCACTACTCTGGGTAATAGTTCCAAGCTGTGAGGCACAGCTGTATAGGCCCTGCCAGCAAGGCCATCGCAGCAGTGCTTTGATAGCATGGGGCCCCGAAGTGTCAGGATATAGAGAAGGCAGCAGTTGTTGGCTGTGAAAACAGTCTGATACAAACCAGATGGGAACTTACTAGATGGGCAACACAAAGGAAAACAATTGGCTCATTCAACAAAGTCAGGCCCCTGCCCCAGAGAATTCACAGAAGACAGTAACAGTCACCCAGCATTGACACAAACAAGAAGCAGCCATGTGGTTACAGTTTAAAGAATTGTTTTTCCTTAGACTAAACAAAGTTTTGATTTCCAATTCTTGTACTCATTAATTGTAGTTTGGTGTACAGGCCATTTTGCCAAAGACAAATATTTCATTTATACAACATATACTTTTGTGACATCAAGAGAAATACATGGGGACGTAGAAACTAATTTTGTGCTGCTTCCTGTAAAGTGCTATGAACATAGGCTAAACTATTTCAGGAAACTGGCAAATTTAGAAAATGATTGATCATGCTGACATAATAATTAGAAAATATCCAACATACTATTTCCAGGACTTCCTAAGTCCTGATTTATGTGAATGTAGGCAGAATGACATAAAAGGCAATAATCACAAGGCTTCCAGTAGAACCACATTTCTACCTAAGTTATTTTTTCTGACTTCATTAAGTGGTACAGTATTATTGTAATTGTATTCACAAAAAAAAGGGCATGTTTTCCATAACCTGACTGTATGAGTGAGACTCATCACACAAAAAAGTGCCTGTCTATTCTGACAAGTATAATAAAGACTAACAATTAGATTTTAAAATACTTTTTGGCAATAACATTTCACTTAAAGACTTTTGTTGGGATGCATTCCACAACAGAGATATTTATATTACTATTTTAACAAAGAGTAAATAGCATTCTAGCTTAAAATAATTCACAATTAATTATGTTTCTGCTTTGGAAACCCTAGCATAACTTTGGCCTCTGAATTTACTACCAATTTAAAAACACACCCAAGAAAGTCTTAAATTTATAATCACCAGTCTTGGTCATGGATAAGGAGTCCATGGGGAGACTCTGAAAATAATGAGATGTATTTACATAGAATTTGTCCTGCACACATTTAATAATTTATTTTATAATTAAGTGATCCTGTTTCATTTTGCTTTTATAATACAAAATAATAATTAGATTTCTTAAAAGAAAAGACATCTATAATATCTGTGGAACTGTGAAAATGACTGTGGTATATGAGACACAACTTGGGTTCTCAATTTATAGTTGCTGCATTACCAAGATTATCCCCACTGACACTTCCCATCCTAAAAGCTGTGGCTGAACACTTAAAGACACCTTTCCTGTTCCATTAGATCTTTCATCTCATGCAAGGTAATTCTGAAGTAAACCAGAGAAACAGACATGGAGTAACAATTTAATATGTAGGCCGATGCCATCTTAAGTATTTCCAGCCATAGGTAGTTTCCCCCTGAACTCTGCTGCATACATATATATATACTCACAAACACTTTTTTTAAAAGTCAAAATCAGTTTGTGCAACAGCACTGGATAACTAATCCTTTTGACTAAACTTAATCATCAAATCCAAGAAATTGGTTTGTGCTTATGTTATCATAAACTGAATTCCCATGTAAAAACTAGGAAAGGGAAAAAATAAGAAAACATGTTATTTAAGTCTTATAAAAGAGGGACTAAGCATAAATGCATCAATCATCAATGAATCAATTCTGTTAAACATTTGTTAAAAGTTTGTCTCAACATTTTTCTCAGAGATGAATGAAACAAGGCCCCTGTCTCTAAGGAATTTAGAGCCTTACTCTCTAGATGCAGGCTGTAAAAAAAAAAATCATCATAAAAAGTATGACACAAGACACAGGGGATACTGTCAAGTGTATGGGGTGAGGGGTTGAGAAGGACTAGAATTACGAAGTGTGTACGGTTACAAGTGACCTTAAGAATTATCAAGCCCTATCCCATCTCATTCTGCAGATAAGAATAAGTGATTCTGTTTATTCCACCCTCAGTCCCTTTCCTCCATTTGTCTTTCTCCTTTCTCACCTGAGCTTCATCCCTCATTTCTGTTCTTTCCTCCCTCCTCTTCATCTTATTTACCCCCACATTTCTCTGCTTCCTATTCCCTCCTTTCTTTTCTCTGTACTTATTCTTTTCTTCTGTCAGGACTACATCTTTCTCCCTCTACCTATGTCAAGCGTAGAAATGAGACGTGATCAAGGCTGCAGGTGGAAAGGTTACCTTTATAGGGGAAAAAAGCACAACTAACTTTTTAAGCCAAAAAGAAAAAAAAATCAAAAGATTAACATAGAACCCTAAGAAGTTGGAGCTAGAGTAGCTATAAATACTCACCTATGAAAGAGTAGACTTTACAAAAGCATATATTAAAAGAGAATTGAAGGAATAAAGTTGAGATCAGGGGTGTGGGGAGAAGGACTGGAGTAAGTGCTATTTGGAAGATAAGATCAGTATGAAATAAAAAAATTACCGAGGAAAGGCAAAAGTCCAGTTCAAACTCTACAACATAGTTTGCTAACTGGTTATAATTGCACAAATTGCATCTTCATTCCAGCAGGAACAAAATCAGAGATCTTGAAATTAGGAGAAATATACAATGCGGATTAATGTAGAACAAGAAGACATGGAAGTCTTGGATGGTGAAAAGAGTACTTAAATGAGTAACTATGTAGGTCAGGCATGACATGGGGCCCTAGGAATAGCTAGCCAAGAAGAATAAGGACTAAGTGAATGAAGGTCTCAGTACATGTGGGAGAAAGAATATATGAACAAAGTGGCTCCATTTAACTGATGCACTATTTGCCTCCAAAGATCTGCTTTCTTGTTCTGTTAACTAAACCAGCCAGACCAATTAGGGGAAGAAAGAGAAAAAAAAAAGCTGTATCCCAAATAAGACAGCTATACCTACACATTGCAAGGAGTAAAGCTGCTTATTATTCCCCAGCATAAAGGTTCTTCTAAAAACTGAGGTTTCCGAGAAAAGAAAAGCTAGGCAGGATGGAAAGCAATAAAAAGCCATCTTAGAAAACTCAGTCCCGGCTAGTTAGTATCCTATTGCTTATGAACAGTATCATATAGATCCAAGTCTTCATCTCTTCTACTCCTTAAAGGAGATGTCCGTATGTAGGAAAGGCAAACAGGAGAGGAAGTAACTTGAATTTTCCTAAGACTATATACTGTAAGCAATGAGAACTGTTTAAAGACAATCCCTAGACGCTCTTCTTTATAAACAGGTGTCATAAACACCATTCAAAAATCAATACAACATGCCTAGAAGATTTCACATTCCTAAGTTCAAATTTTAATTTGTCTCTCTTACCTCCTCTGTCTGTCACTCTCATTTGCATTTCATTTCTAAATCATCACAGGTTTGCTTTGGTATGACGTATCTTCTAAGAGCTAAAATTAGGCTTGAATAACATGTTTTTACATGTTTTACATATGAATTACATGCGAAGAAATATGACATTTGTTATCTGTTTTATGCAGCAAAGGGAAATCTTAGGAGATTTTTCCTACTTAAAAAGATTGCAATGATTTTTTTATAAAGCTACCAGTGTTAAGCTTACCTAGATGATGTTTAGACCTGTAGTTGGAGTGGAGGTGGGGAAAAAGCTGGGCCCAAAGGCAAAAATTTGGGGCATTTTACATAAATAAAATCTTATTCTATATAATATCAACAATAATAGTGATAATAATAGTAAAAAGCAAAATATTATGGATAAGAAACTTTAATCAAATTAAGCATTAATTTTCTATATAACAAAATAAAATATGTATGCACAAAAAAGAAAAATATGTTTGTTAAGAACATATGAGGAAGATTATTAGTGATGACAATGAAATTGTGTTGCCTTTTCTCATTAGAGTTTCAGTGGTTTTTTTTCCCTAAGAAATTTAATATTTTTTTAATGCCTTCATGGGTACCCATACTGCCCCAGTCTTAACATGTACTTTTAATTAGGATGCCACAGTTTACACATAATTGTTGAGCTCTTGAGTTATCAACTTCTCTTTTGGATTTAAAAATGAGAGAATTGTTGATAGAATGCACTTGACTAAAGTTCTCACCTATTAATAGCTGAATTATAGATTAGAAATCACCCTGGTTAATAACCTTCACTATATTTAGCTGTCCAACATGCAAATTAATGGAGAATTACATAGAAGAATCTAAGGTGTATATATGTATAAATATTATAAGACATATATATCTTATATTACATATATCTTAAATATATTCACTGAAGAAGAAAAAAATTGTTGACAGTCAGTTTATGTCCCTAACACTATATAGAACATGTACCATCTCTAGCATTTTCTTGCCAGCATCCTTAAAACTCAGGACTAATACAGGTTCAATTTTTACCTGTTAAAGGAGAGCTGATTAAAACATGAGTATTTAAAAATGAGAGATTTCCTAGAGAGTCATGCCGATAATAACTAATACTTTCATAGTTCTTAATATATGTCAGACATATATTAAGACATATCAACACATTTTTTGTCTTTAACTACCATATCAACCTAATGAAGTAGGTATTATATTACAGATAAGAAAAGCACAAAGAAGTTAATTAGTGAATACTGGAGCTACGATTTGAACCCAGGCTATCTGACTCCAGAGTGCATGCTCTGTGCTGCAGCACCTCCAATTTTACAGTAGAAGAACAGAAGTCACCAAAAACAACTGGAATCATTAAGCAGTGTTTCTCAAAGGGTGGTCCTTCCTCTTCCGCATCCAAATCATTAAGGGTACTAGTTTAATATTCATATTCCCAGGGCCTACCTCAGGCAAACTATCAGATTCTGGGATTTACATTTTAAATTAGTAATCCAGGAGATTTTTACATCTGTTAAAGTTTGAGCAACACTATATTAGAAACTAACAAACAATCCAGAAGTGGGTTCATCCTACAAGTATAGTAAGTCTATATTACTTCTCTGTTCTAATTTATTTTGAATTGAAATAATCAAGTTTCTCTTTTATTGCCAGTATATGAACAAAAAGCGTATAACTGGGTTAGTGGAATAATCTACTGTTATCTTGGTTAAAACAGTCTACCTAATTTTTATTTTATTTATATAAAACTGGCCAGGCATGGTTGTTCAAGCCTGTAATCTAACACTTTGAGAGGCTGAAGCAGGAGGATCGCTTGAGGCCAGGAGTTTGAGACCATTCTGAGCAACATAGCAAGACCCCATCTCTCTAAAAAATAGAAAAATTAGCTGAGTGTGGTGGCACGTGCCTGTAGTTCCAGCTACTTGGGAGGCTAAAGCAGGAGGATTGAGCACGGGAGTTTGAGGTTCCAGTGAGCTGTGATGACGCCACTGCACTCTAGCCTGGGTAATAAAGCAAGACCCTGTCTTAAAAAAAAAAAAAGTGTATAAGACAAAAATCACTAAAAAATTTAAGTAAATGGTTATTATGTTGATTAGAAAAATAGTATTTAGGCCAGGCGTGGTGGCTCACGCCTGTAATCCTAGCACTCTGGGAGGCTGAGGAGGGAGGATCGCTCAAGGTCAGGAGTTTGAGACCAGCCTGAGCAAGAGCAAGACCCCATCTCTACTAAAAAATAGAAAGAGATTATCTGGCCAATTGAAAATATATAGAAAAAATTAGCCGGGCATGGTGGCGCATGCCTGTAGTCCCAGCTACTCAGGGGAGGCTGAGGCAGAAGGATTGCTTAAGCCCAGGAGTTTCAGGTTGCTGTGAGCTAAGCTGATCCCATGGCACTCTAGCCAGGGCAAAAGAGCGAGACTCTGTCTCCAAAAAAAAGAAAAATAGTATTTATAATACATTAACTTGTAATTGTTAATTTTATTTGGAGGGCAGTGTTGTATAATAAAAATAATACTGGACTAGACGATCGGATCCTACCACTAATCATAATTATGACCTTTGGAACTGGAGATGGTTCCTCTGTTCCCAAGTCTTAAGTATTTACCTCATTAATATCAAAATATAAAGATTTTTAGCAAATCTACATTTACCTCTGTGAATATTTTATAAGGTTAAATTATCTTTTAATGGTTGTTAAATAAAAAGGCTAATAATTGGTCTAATAGTTTAAATTATATTACACATCAATTTGATTTCTATTTTAAAAATTGTATTAATAATGAAAACTTTAAAGTCAGGGTCAGGAAATTTGGCTAAGAACAATGAAAGGGTTAAAGAGGTTTTTGGAATGTTGGCAAGTCTTCAAAACAGTCCTGGTATATGGTTTTGGTGAGATGTGTTTAATGTCAGACAGACTTCAGAAAAATTCAGGCTCCCCCTATACAGTGTAAAATTAATTCCACAAAAAGAAAATTAAATAATTTCCAAAATTAAAATACTTCTACATTGAAATGGAAATTATTTTTAGCACCAAGTAAAAATGTTATAGAAATCCTTGAATAATATTCAGTATCTTATTTAATGGATTTTCCATGTCAATCCTTTATGTATTTTGCTCAGAGGGACCATCCTTAGTTATACATATTTGTCTGCTTAATTATATAATTCTTTCTATATATATATATTCTCTGTCTCTTAAATCAAAGGTGTAAATGCCTTCATGTAGGAACAAACAGTTGAAATAATCACCCATGTTTAAAAATCCATTAATGAGCCAGAGAAATGTCTTTTCTCATATGGATTATGCCCTCACCTCTATCCAAACATCCTCACATAAAATGTAAGAAATGTATATACATAAAAACAATCTGCAAGTTGACCTAACACACTTGCTGCCACGTGTTTATTTTTTCAGCACTGTTTGAAAAAAGTAACAATTTGACAGTATGATTATATAAAGATGTTTGTCTTTTCATATTTAATAGTACTCTAACAAATTGTTTCTGAGATGCAGTGTTTTAAAGAAATTATTCTTCTCAACTACCCCTTTTTTCTTTTTATCCTTTGAGAGCAGATGATTTTGTCTCATCCCTTTCTGTAGATCCACAGCACCTTCTATAGTACTTTGTACAACAGGGATGCTAAAAAAGGTTGACCTAAGAATGAATGTACAATAGAATATTATTCAACCATAAAAAGGAATAAAGTAATGATACATGCTACAACATGAATGAACCTTGAAAACATTATAGTAAGTGAAAAAGGCCAAACACAAAAGCCACACACCATATGATTCCACTTATATGAAATGTCCAGCACAGGCAAATCCATAGAGACAGAAAGTAGATTAGTGGTGGTTGCCAGGGACTGGGGGCCAGGGAGAATGGAGAATAACTACTAATGGGTATGAGGTTTCTTTTCAGGGTGAAGAAAATATTTGGGAATTAGAGAGTGGTGATGGTTCAGCAACTTTCTAAATATACTAAAAACCACTGAGTTGTAAACTTTAAAAGGGAGAATTTTATGGTATGTGAATTATATCTCGATTTTTAAAAAAATGAGTGAATGAATGCCTACATTATTTTTCTCTCTCAAGTTCAAAAAGATTGCCCACAAACTAATGCTATATAACCTGATTTAACTGTCCCCACTGTGGGCATATTCTTGGCTGCCCCTACCCTCTGTTCAACGAATATGTCCTCAAAATTTATATTAATACTATAATAGAAATCAATCTTTTAGAAAAGCAAGTAAAAATGACTTCAGATGATTCCACTGTGGTTGTTTGCATCACTGTCTACATTCAAAAGGGTCAATAATTGAAAAATGATTACAATGAAATATTCTCATTTTCTCTCTTCCCTTCTATTTTATTACTAAATAACAGAATTAAATGTTGTTTGAGGTCAATAGCAGCTGATATAATCATCAAATTCAATTCAATGAACGCTACTGTTCACCGTGTACCAGGCACAGTGCTACACTGGGAAACAAGCTCTCTTAAGTAACAAACAAGATAATGTATCTTAACAAAGAAACAAATCACAAAACTATCTCATGTATCATTTTCTCTGAAATTTTAAATAATCAGTTTGGGGAATACACAGATTATAAAGGTAGCTCTTGCCAACAAGCTGTTAAGTTATACAATAAATATTTATTAAATGAAAATTCAATAAATGGTATAAAACAAGGAAAAGAGCATCAGCTTTGCAATCAGGTAGATATGGGCTTGAATTCCAGGTCTTCATTTTCTAAACTGTGTGCTTTGGAGAAATTAGTTAACCTTCATGAACCTTATCCTTCTCTTGTAAAATAAGAATAATACTACCTGCATGGCATGCTATTGTAAGGAATAAATGAAATAATAACATACAGTAAGCCTAGCAAGCCTTTAGTAAACAGAAACTATTATTAAGATTATGATTATGTTCAGGGAAGAAAAAACCTAGAAGGAGAGGGTGGGTTAAAATGAATAAGATATTTTCAATTGGAGGTTCAGTAAGGACTCAGCAAGATGGAGTTGAATGTTGAAGAATAAGTAGTTTGTAAGCAGATGAAAGTGGGGAGAGAAGGAAATGCTGGGTGGAAGGAAGATAATGCATAAAGGCATTGAGGATTAGAAGTGTAGAGTGTTCACATAATGTTTATTGAATTGAACTGGGCTGATTACACATTATACTGGATACGCCATGAAAAACCATATATTTTTGAGCTGACAGTTCTTTCTTTTTGAACCCTAAAAAAAGTTTTTTTAACAAGAATATTTTCACTGAGCACTATAGAGTCATTAGCATATATAATACCACTTTTTCTTTGTTTCTAGTTAGCCATCAATTACAAAACATAAATGTTTCAGACTTTTAGTTTGAATGGAATGTATTTTGAAATAAACACCTAAAAATCCAATTTACATTATATTGAAGATATATTTTAATAACATACCAAACTATCTTATCCTAAAAGTTAAATATAAGAAAAAGATATAAGGCTAAATAAATGTAATATACTCAGCATTACATTTATGTACCTTTTAACAACAAACCTTTCATACCTTCCCAAATAATGAACTTTTAGTACAAGTTAATTAAGAAGATTCATGAGAAAAAGAAGTTCACAAACTCAGTAATATTTATATGTGTTATTGAACTATAATTTATAACCAGCAAGATTAACCCTTGAAAATCCATAGTTACGTAACTACCACCCCAATCAAGATATAGAACATTTCCACATCCCAAAAAGTTCTCTCCTGCCATTTATAGTTAAACTTTCTTCCTTGTCTATAGTTTTGCCTTTTCCAAGGTATTATATAAACGGAATCATACAGTACGTAGTCTTTTGAATTTAGCTTCTTTCACTTCATATAATGCAGGTGAAATTCATCTGTGGTATTGTGTGTGTATCAGTAGTTCATTTCTTTTAATTGCTGAGTATTATTCGATGGATGGATGGATGTAACTACAGGTTGTTTATTCATTTACTTGTTAAAGGACATTTTGGTTGATTCCAATTTGGGGTAATTATGAATGAAACTGCTAAAAACATTTGAGTACAGGTTTTGTGTGAACATAGTTTTCATTTTTCTTGAGTGGATCATATGATAAATTTCTATTTGATTTAATAAGAAACTGCCGATTTTTTTCTCAGGTGGCTGCCACATTTTCCATTCCCACCAGCAATGTATCAGAATTAGAGTTGCTCCACATCCTCATCAACTGTTTCTTTGATTTCAGTAAACCTAATGGGTATTGAGTGCTATCTAATTTTTAATTTGCATCTCCCCAATAACTAATGATGTTGAACATCTCTCCATGTGATTATCTGTCATCCATATATGTTTTTTGGTGACGTATCTGTTCAAATCTTTTACTCATTTTTTAAATTGGGTTGTTTTCCTACCACTGAGGTTTTTAAGTTTTTAAAGTATATTCTGGATACAACTTCTTTACCAGAAAGTGAATTTACAAATATTTTCTTCCAGTCTGTGATTTGTCTTTTTCATTCTCTTAACACTGTCTTTCGAAGAACCAAAATTTTTACTCTGATTAAGTCCAATTATCAATATTTTCTTTTATGAATTATTGAATTATGATTTTTCTGCAATATCTTAGAAATCTTTGTCAACCCAGGTTCACAAAGATCTTCTCCTACATTTTCTTCTATTAGTTTTGTAGTTTTAGGCTTTACATTTAAATCTATGATCCAATTTTGAGCTTATCTTTGTACATGTTTGTGAAACATGGATCAAGGCTCATTTTTTTGTATATGTATGACCTTTGTCCCAACACCATTTGTTGAAAAGATTATCCTGTCTCCATTAAATTGTCCATGCCATTTGTAAAAATCACTTGATCATAAATGTGTGGACTGTTTTTGAATTCTCCATTCTATTCCTTTGACATGTTTGTTAATCTTTATCCCAATATCACATTGTCTTGATTATTATGCCTTTGTATTAAGTTTTAGAGTAATACAGTGTAAATCTCCCAGCTTTATTTTTCTTTTTCAAAGCTATTTTGGCTATTCTAGGTCCTCTGAATTTCCTATGAGTTTGATTCAGCTTGTCAATTTCTACCCAAGAAACCTTGCTAGAGTTTGCATTGAGATTGTACCAAATTTATAGATCAATATGGAGAGAACTGACATTTTCATTCTGCCTTGTCCCTTTGGCAAGTTTTGTGCAGGAGAGTTTCCCAGCCCTCTCCCAGCAGTAAGAGACTTCTAATGGTATTGATAAAAGAATGTGGGCCCAAGACTATTTCCTTCCTCTCCCCTTCTTTTTCTTTACCCTTCCCCCAGCCACAGTGGGTTTTCACCTATACCCTGGAGGTGACAGATGTGCTGACCCTTCCTCAGTAGCTTAAGGCTTTTGTTCTTATAGGAGAAGGGTCAAATAGGGCATCTTGCCTTTCTGGCAGTGACAGCCACTTCTCTCTTCCAGGTCTGTACCGGTGAAGGAGACTCTCTCCAGCTTTTTGCCTGCCCCTCCCCCACAATCTTTCTCTAGAGGTCTGTAGAGAAGCCTGCAAGTAGGTGTGAACTCCCATTATATCTGTGACTACCAATGATTCTATACTTGGCATTTAGCAACCTGTTTAAAAGTTCAGCCAAATATTTCTCATATGCTTGATTGGTGACTAGTATCTCTTCCTATGACTATGCTCTGGCACAAGTGAGACAGTGCTTATGTCCCATTTGTTTTTGGAGGAGTCTGTCTTTCCTCAGACTTTGGGCTACTTAGTTGCTCTGTAACACAAGTTCTCTTATGGGTTCAAGTAACATTATCATTTTGTAGTTTTTCTGACATTTTATTATAGTTTGATGGAAGTGACACTCTTTCTACTTTCCTCATCCTAGGTAGAAACAAAACTGTCAAATTCAGCAACATTTCAAAGTGAATTTCTCTTTTGTTAATCAATAATAGTATGGATTTGTGGAAGACAATACTTATTCAGACAATGTTTGCTATACATTTGGATTCACAGATTTTTGGCAAACTTATTAGTCTGTGCCCCATCCCCTCCTTATCCAAGATCCACATACATGGTTTTGAAATCACTATTTATATTAAGATTTTAAAAACCTTAAAACACTTCTAACTATGGCTTTGAAATTATTAAGATCACTTATAATTCTGATAGCGATTGTAATTTAGCCATATTTTAAATACAAATGCAAAAAATTTACCACTTTACTAAAAAACAAAAATGATTTCATTGGCACACGTGGTCAGAAATAGCTTCTACATATACATAAGCTTTGAATTTTCTAATTCTCACATATTTAAAGTCACAGTATGTGAGGTATAAAAGGTACTAAAGTGGCTAGGAATTAAATTCAGGACAATGCCAAAAAGAAACATTTGTGATTCTGTAAGTATATGTCCCATAAAAATGCAAACTGATTTTGACAAATTATGGCAATTACATCTATTACTTTTAGCACTTTGATACATATTTCCAGAGCAACATACATAATACACAAATAAGAAAACTGAAGAATGCTGTGATTTTGAAGCAACTCTGACAACCCAATCTGTCCTCGCATTTAACCATAAAATATATGATCTAATTTTTTCCCCAATGGTTGATAGTAGTATATAGCATGTTTGACTTTCTAATTATTATTTATTATGATGGTCTTAAAATGTGAAGAGAAAAATTAAACGAAGAAAATATTTTTTAAAAGTGTACTATTTTTCCCCCACTTTAAAAAAAAAAAAGTGTACTATTTTAGGGAGAGTGGGAGAGGGGTGAGGAATAAAAACTTACCTATTGAGTACAAGGTACTCTATTCTGGTGACAAGCAAACTAAAAGCCCTAACTTCAGCATTATGCAATTTATCCACACAACAAAAATACTGTATCTCCTAATATTTTGAAATAAGAATTATTTTTTAAAAAGTGGACCATTTTAATACATCACTTTATAGAATTTAATTGTGGCTTCATCACAAATAAATGGATTTAGAACTAGTCTCCCATTTGCACTGAAGAAAGTTAACTTGCATGGCAAAGGTTCTGTAAAAGTAAAAGTTAACTGGCACAGTAAAAGAAAAAAAAGTAGAAATGACCCATTAAAATCACTTTTTTAAAAAGTTGCTTTCACTATAAAACTGTTAGACATACTAATCAGTACATAGAATCAGGTAAGTGGTATCATGTGTTCAAAAATAGTACCAATGAATTCAATACTAAGTGAAAAGGTTTTACTCTTAGACTCCAAAGATATCATCTGTCAGAACAATCAATACCTCTCTTTTATATCAAAATCTGAAAGTAATAATCAAGAGAGGAAAAAACCTAAGGATTTCACAGATTTCCCAGCAGCACTGTGCTGGAATCTACTATAGGTTCTTCTATTCTTGAGTTAATTTTTAATGGATGATCATTGAAAGAGCTGCTACTGCTAGTAAACTGCTTGATTTCTTTGTATACACATATTAAACCACTACATATTTCAAAGTGAAATATATGTTACTTCCTCCTGAAATTGCCATAATTCAGGGTTCAAGTATTCTTAGAAGCATTTATCTGCTAGAAAAGATGTGGTTTTTGATTCCCTTGTGATAAGGTGAATTTCTGTCATTATCATCAAGGCCTCTGTATACGATAGGATTGAATTCCTTCAAGGTCACCCAAAGTCCTCAGAGCACTATAGGATTATTTTGGTACTTTAAGTCTTCTATTTTCTGAAACATTTGGCAATGTCTCAAAGTTTCATCAGAGAAAAAAATAAAATGCACAAAATTTATGGGAAAAAAGTCATAATGGACTATATTTGCCATGGCAATCATATTCTTTAAAGAAATATTCAATATGGAGATATGTATCAATTATTAAGTGAAAGATTTGGCTTCTATTTAAAATGCTCTACTTATATTTCACTGGTTATATATTTGTCTTAGTCATGGCTGGCATAGGTCTGCTTTCCTAACTTTTGTATTACATGTAAAATTAAATGGAAAAAATTTCAAATGTATTAAATCCAACTGTTGTAAACCATTTCTAAATAAAACTTTCTCCTACTAGCTAACACCTTGGTTTCCTTTATTCTTATGATTTTTATTGACTTTTAAAATGTCAATTGGACATTATTTAATGACATTGCTGTAAGTCAACAAAAATGTAACTATTGCCATCCTGTGGTCAGATATTGATATATACATAGTCCCTGCCTTCCGATGGTTTGACTTACAATTTTTCGACTTTATGATGGTGCAAAAGCAATATATATTCAGTAGGTTCCTTGACTCCCGATGGGCTTACATCAGCATAAACCCATCATAAATTGAAAATATCATTAGGTGCTTTTAGTTAGCCCTTACTTCAGCATTATGTAATTCATCCACATAACGAGAAACACTGGTACTCCCTATATTTATTGAAATAAAAAAAAGATAATATCATTAAGTGGAAAACAGACTCTGGACTTAGGACATTTCCAATTTAGGATGGGTTTGTTGAGATGTAACCACATTATAAATCGACAAGCATTTTATATGTGAAACTGAAAACAATGGCACTTTCTTAAAGAGGTATGTTTAGTCTTAAAATCTTCCCAAAAATATTTTCCTATCAATTGAGAAAAATGATTGTTTTATTAGATAACACTCCCCAAGAAAACAAAATTCACTTATAATTTCAAAAAATGATTTTTTAAAAAATACTTAATTAAATGAAATACCATAGACCATAAATGGTAACAGTACTCAGTCAAAGGGCATCAAATCAGTTCTGATATTATCTTAGGAACATTTATTTGCTTATATCTATATATTGCAATAATTAATTTTTAAATCACCATGAGAAGAGTTTTATAGACAATTTTCCATAGGATTCTAAAATATAGTAGTAACACTAATATATTATGGTTAGGTTAAAAAAATAGGAAGGCAAAATTTTGAAAAGTTGGAGCAAAAGAGGAAAAGAAAACAAATGAAAGAGTTAAAACCTAAACCGTATATTGCATAATCTTACCATCTTGAGCATTTCTTGCCAAAACCAAATGCATAGTTACACTTGAAATTATACTGGCATTCACCAATATGCAATCTCTCATATATTAGTTGAAAATTAAATAAAAATCACTGTTATAAAAGAAAAACAGACCATTCCATTGCTCAAAATAGTCCTAATACTTCTTCCTACATTATGGACACAAAGTTTTTAAAAAGAAGAGATCTCAATTTCTACTGCCAAATTTCAGAATTTAGGTTATATAAAATATAAGTGAATAAGAAGCAAGAAGGCAAACAAAGCACAAGGTAACAGCCTTGTATAAACATAAAGACAACATCAAAATGCTTTAATGCTGATTGTGGAATTAAAGTTAACACAATTTTGATAAACACCAGTACAGAAATGTTCATTCATATAATAGCATGTAACATGAGAATCAATTTTTTTACATTATACTTGGTCAATATCACCATATAATACTAAATAGCCCTCACAAAGCACATTAACAGTCATAATTCCTGCCTTTAGCATATTATAATTTCAAACAGACCTATATGTAGATAGAAAAGACACTGACATTCAATTGCGCAAGAACCAAAAGGTATTAATAAGATTAAAGGGAAAACACCAGGTAAGAGTTTTTAAAATCCATTAGAAATAGTGCTTATTGGTAAAAAGAACTAATTTACAGTCAAATATGACGCCAGATTCTTCATCCAAATGGACTAAATGAGAAAAAAACAAAAAAACTTAGAGACAAGAGTAGGACATATATAAAAGCAAAGAATTCTCATTATATATTTGTTCAATATCAGAACAAATATCAAACTATTATATTATTACATGAAAACAAGTCTTACCTTGTTGCTGTGAAGGTGAAATATCAGATTTACTTCTTACATGTATTAAACGACTTTGTGCCGGTTTGTGTTCAACTTGCTTAATATCCTGCTCTTGCTTTTGTTGGTACTAAATAATTTAAGACATGAAGTCGTAATATTATTTTTTAAGTTACTTAAAAAAATTTAAGTAGTCAAATTATTCAGGTGTTTATTATATAAAAATTTAATATTATAAAAGGCTTATCTTCTAATTGCCTTTTTTGTCATTATTTATTAGCACTTCTACCAATAGGTGATGGAATACATATTACAAAAGAAATTACAAAAAAAACTTAAACATTTAGATAATATACACATATTTCAAATATTCAAGTCATTTCTGCCTATTTCTACTTGAGTATTCAGAGCTACTTATAAATTGAGCTATTCTAGATTTATATATACATGATGGATTTAGACAGGATAAGAACTTAATTTGACTGCAAACTCCTCCATATAGCCATCTTTTGCATAAAATAAAAATTTGCATAATGCACTGCAATTTTCGAAGAGCTTTTATATATAGTAACATGTTTTAATTCTCACAAGTGTGAGTTGGTATTGTTATCCTGTTTGCCATTCAAGAAACATGTGCTCCACATCATAAACCCCATCATCTCTCTTCCTTACTTATAACCTAATGAAATTAATTTGAGATTTATAATAGTCATAAATCTCACAATCACACATTACAAATTGTGATGACTTTAGCCATTTTCTTTCTTCCCTTTGTTTTATGAGCTTAATTATGAATGAGTCCCTGAAAACAGCTATAAGATATACTTTAACAGGAGCTTCAAAAAACATCTCTGGACCCTTATCAATAGATACAACCAGGGCCGGGCTCGGTGGCTCATGCCTATAATCCTACCACTCTGGGAGGCTGAGGTGGGAGGATCGCTTGAACTCAGGAGTTCGAGACCAGCCTGAGCAAGACAAGATCCCATCTGTATTTAAAAAAAAAAAAAATAGATACAACCAGAATCTGAAACACCTGTTCACGTGGACTCAAATGTAACCACTCCAGCTCTTGCAGACACCTCTATATCTACAGGTAAAAATGAGTGGCTTTAGAATGCAGTAATAACAACTAGCCTTAATTTTGGTCTTTTAAGTAGTTTAGAGCCATTAGTTAGGTAGCTTTTTGCCTTGAAGGAAATATTTTGATGTGTATTTCTAAGATGGGTACTATGACTATCTTTGGCTCTGCTAAGACTTAGAACCTCTTTATTGGTTCCCTTACTTACCCACAGTGAATCAGAGCTGTGAAAACAGGAGCTAACCTGCCTGTGTTCAAATCTAGCTAAGTTATTTTCTAGCTTTGACCTTGGGCAAGTTACTTAACTTCTCAATACCTTGATTTCCTCATTCATACGATGGGAATAATAATAACAACTGCCTCATTAGGTTGTTATAAGGATTAAATGAGTTAAAATATGTAAAGAACGTAGAACAGCATCTGGCAGAAAAAGCACTATAAATAAGTGGGTGCTGTTATTATTTGATACTAGTAACTATACTTCCCCAGTAGCTAAAGAAATCTAAGAAAGGAATTTTTTGAGGCCCATTCTTCTGGTAACACTTCATATAATAGTTTTATTTATTTATTTATTTATTTATTCATTTTATTTATTTTTTTGAGGCAGAGTCTCATTCTGTTGCCCAGGCTAGAGTGCTATGGCATCAGCCTAGCTCACAGCAACCTCAAACTCCTGGGCTCAAGCGATCCTCCTGCCTCAGCCTCCCGAGTAGCTGGGACTACAGGCATGCGCCACCATGCCCAGCTAATTTTTTCTATATATATTTTTAGCTTTCCAGATCATTTCTTTCTATTTTTAGTAGAGATGGGGTCTTGCTATTGCTCAGGCTGCTCTTGAACTCCTGAGCTCAAACAATCCGTCTGCCTCGGCCTCCCAGAGTGCTAGGATTACGGGCGTGAGCCACTGTGCCCGCCCAGCCACTTGACAGTCTTTTAAGTTTTAAATATTCTAATGAGTATGTAGTGGTATCTCACTGTAGCTTTAATTTGCATTTTCCTAATGACTAAGGATGTTGAGAATCTTTTCATGTGCTTATTTGCCATTCATATATCTTCTTTGGGTGAAGTATCTGTCTAAATATTTTGTTCATTTTTAATTGGATTGTTTGTTTTCTTAATATTGAGTTCAGTAAGTTCTTTATATAGTCTGGATACAAGTCTTTTATCAGGTAAGTGACTTGCAAATATTTTCTCCCAGTTTGTGGCTTGCCTTTTCATTCTCCTAACAGTGTGTTTTGAAGAGCAGAAGTCTTTATTTTTGATAAGACCAACTTCAAAAATTTTTTTCATCAATAGTCGTGCTTTTGGTATCATATTCCCCAAATTTTTGCCTAACTCTTGGTCACAAAAATTTTTCTTTTATATACAAGTTATGAATAGGTATTTGTTCATTATTAACTAGTTTTTCCTAATCTTTGTTTGGTCACAGGTTGGTAATACTGAATCCTACATAATGG
This sequence comes from Lemur catta, assembly GCF_020740605.2. Taxonomy (NCBI): domain Eukaryota; kingdom Metazoa; phylum Chordata; class Mammalia; order Primates; family Lemuridae; genus Lemur; species Lemur catta. The sequence continues at coordinate 38,274,447 of NC_059128.1, forward strand.
TGTGTTCCATAAACAAATCTTTATCTTACATTATTGTTTTCTTCCACAACAGCATGCAATGCTGCACAATACCATGCAATGAATACTTAATGAATAATTAATCTACAATGAGAAATGAATTCCCAGTATACAAATACAAAACTGTATTTAATAACATGAACATTTTTTAGATTAACATCTTGAAGACTAGCACTTGGGAAGCTGAGGTGGGAGGACTGCTTAAGCTCAGGAGTTTGAGACAAGCCTGAGCAAGAGTGAGACCCCATCTCTACTAAAAATAAAAAAATTAGGTGGTCATCATGGTGCACACCTGTTGTCCCAGCTATTCAGGAACCTGAGGCAGGAGGATTGCTTGAGCCCAGGAGTTTGAGGTTACAGTGAGCTGTGATGATGTCACTGCATTCTACCTAGGGCAACAAAGCGAGACTGTCTCAAAAAAAAAAATCTTGGAGAGCAATTATGCTATATTTTCTGTACATAATATTGCATGGGCCATTGGCTTCACTAGGTGTGAAATTTTTTATGGTTTCATGGAACACATTTTACAAATTTTAATGTAATAAACATTTCTTGTGTTCCAATTATGTGCAAATTACTGAGCTAGGTATTACATGGAGATACAGAGATGCAAATGATAATAGCTACCACACTAAGCACCAGACATTTTATATATATATATATATATACACACATATATATATATTATTTTTATCCTTTAAAGATGAGGAAATCAAGATTTAAAAGAGGTTAAGTAATGTCTCCAAGGGCACAGATAGAAACTGGATAAGATAAGATTTAAAAATAGGCTTGAGTTAGTAAATAAAGGAGGCATGATGTGAGGCTGTCTGACTGGAAAGACTATGTTCTTGACAGAGTTCTATGTTAAGGCAATATTGTTGCAAGTCTCATTTAAAGTACAAGTGCTATTAATTTAGTACCTGAGAAAAATCTTCAGCGGCTACTGGTAAATTAACATCATTTTCTTGTGCTGGCAGAAGTGTTGTGGGAAGAACAAAGTTAGAATTTGGCTGCAATTCCAATTCTCCCAAACTCATTGGACCATGACTAGCACATGAATCTTCATCAATACCACCTGTTATCAAAAATGTAAACCAAAAGATCGATTGTTAAATTTATTTTAGAAAAAGAACAAGTAATTGACTGAAACTTACCAATATTTCTCACCTGCTGAATTAGAAATAACAGTGTACTTCAAACAAGAACACCTGGTACCCAGCCTTCATTGCAATTAAAATCAAAGCTCATGTAGAATGCAAAAAGTACTTATATTCAAACAAATCCACTAAATATTCCAAGTTCCAATCAACAAGTTGTCCATGTAACTGATCCCCATCCCCCTTTGCACACACCAACTCCTAACACTCCTGTTTACCTCTTCTATCACTAAGCATCAATAGAATATTTTCTATCTACAATGTAGTCTTAGGCCAGATGCAGTGGCTCACACCTGTAATCCCAGCACTTTGGGAGGCCGAGGCAGGAGGATCGCCTGAGCCCAGGAGTTTGAGACCAGCCTAGGCAACATGGTGAGATCCTTCTCTACAAAAAATAAGAAAAATTAGCCAGGTGTGTGCCTGTAGTTCCAGCTACTAGGGAGGCTGACGCAGGAGGATTGCTTGAGGTTGCCGTGAGCTATGATGATGCCACTGTACTCTAGCCTGGGTGACAGAGCGAGACCTTGGGGGTCAGGGTGGAGGGAGAGAGGGAAGTAATCTTAAAGTAAAGGGCAACTTCTCAGTTAGAAAATGTTGGTAGTGCTTAGCTCTGTTCTGTAGGTACTTTTCTCCAAAAGATCAAGCTCCTCTTTTTCCCATCTAAATGGCATCTCAACCAAATCAATAAAAAGAAGACAAAAGCAGAGATATCCATGCATCTAATAATAATATTACTGTACATTTGCATTGTACTTTACATTCCAAGCACGAAAGTGTACATTATCTCATTTCATTTGAACTTCACAATCATTATGTAAGGTAGGCAGGTCAGATAGTATTATGGTCATGCAGTATTATGGAACATAAGTACCATCTTTCACTGACAAAACTAAGATTCAAAGAAGTAACTTTCCAAAAATCAGAGAGCTAAAAAGAAGCAAAGAGGAATTAAGTCACTGTTCTTTATTTCACATTCTTGCTAAAATATTTCTAAGAAAATTCTATTTTTCCTAATTAATGGCAACCTTTTAAATATAGCATAGTGTAGTATATCTCATTTTAATCAACAGAAATAGACCTGAAGAGTTATATATAAACTAAATTGTTTTAAGTGAAATGATATTTTAAGACACCATGAATATTTTCCATTTAAAGGCAATCTGCTGATGATTTCCTTGTAGCAAATAATCACACTCCGATCTTTTTATGTTAATCTAGGTTTTTAAGGGGCTTTTGCATAAAGCAAACTATATCCACTGAGTTTTAATTTATGCCTTCATAGTATTCAATCTGTATAAAACAATTTGTCAAAACAATTACCTGGTTAATTCTCATTTAATTATCTAGCATAAGATTAATTTAAATAATGATAATTCCCATAATTTAGAGTAACTAATTAACTAGGCCTTATATTTGCCTCTTTATATTATGATAAATATATATTTATATTCTTATGTCTAACATTTTCCTAAGACTGTTGGGCAAATGAATTAAGAGAAAAGAATTAGCACATAAATGATGAAAGAGAAGATATTAAAAATTCTTTTTGCTGATGATACGGTATATACCTAGAAAATCCAAGAGACTATAATGAGAAAAAAGAACTCCATTAGAATTAATAAGAGAATTTGGTAATGTGACTGGATACCAGACAGATACATAAAAATGATAGTTTTTCTCTATATTACAGCAACCTAACCAAGCCATGGAAACAGAGAAAGTATAAAATATAGAAATAACTATGTAAAAAAAGTTTAATTATATGGCAAAAAGTCATAAGTAATGTCAATGAACAAAATATAAATTTATATATATATATTTATATATAAAAATATATTTGCAATACAGTTAATAGAAAACATCTAAAATATGGAAATAGCTTTAAAAGTTATAAAAAAAATTATAACCTCACAGATGGGAAAAGAACTTAGTAAGAGCAAATCCAAATAGCCAACAAACATAAGAATGAGAAGACATATAGAGTCACCAGAAGTCAGAAACATATCTTTATATTTCGACTAACAAAAGAGAAAAAACAAGGCAGGGGATTACTTGAGGCCAGGAGTTCACGACCAGCCTGGGCAACATAGTGAGACCCCATGTCTGCCTGCCTGTCTGTCTCTGTCTGTCTCTGTCTCTGTCTCTCTCTGTCTCTCTCTCTCTCTCTCTCTCTCTTTCTCTCTCTCTCTCTATATATAAAGCAATAAACACAATTTCAGTAGGGGATACAGGCAAAGGGCTCTAATAAATGGCTATTAAATTAGTTTAAACTTTTAAGAAAGCAACTTGGCATTATATATTTTAAAATTAAAGGTATATTTGCCCTTGGATCCAGTAACTACTCCTGGGAAGATACTCTATAAATATAAAATCCAACAATATGGTAGGACATATGTGTGTGAATAAGATAAATATCTGTCAATAGAGAAATAACTGAATAAATTATTGGAAATCCACACTGTAAGGTTTTATCCAATCATTAAAAAGAATGAATTTAAGTAATACCAGTTTACCTAGAGTAATCTACAGGATTTACTGGGTAAAAAATAAAATTCAGGCAAGTGTGCATGACACGATCTCAAGTTGTAAAATAATGTCAATCACAAATATCATATATATTGCATGTGTGCATGTGTGTATAATTATATGCATAAGAAAAAACCAGAAGGTTATATACCAGAATCTTAACATGAGCTACCTGGGGTAAGGCATACATGGATGGGACAGGAGAAAATGTGGGGTGGAGGGCACTCAAAAAGTACATAATAGCTTTCAAATCATATAACACCCTATCACTTAACAGATATTTACTATGTACTATGCATTACCTATCCCGCTAGATGTCAGGGATATAATAGTGAACAAGATAAAGTCCCCACCCTTACATGAGATTACAAAATCAATATGATAAAAGAAATATTAGCCAAGCAACCTTAAAGGATTATACAGAGTACATATGACAGGCCTCTAAAGTGATATGGGGTCAGAAAAGGATTCCATAACAGCAGTCATAACAATACAGAACTTGCTGTGTCTTCTAACAAGCTCAAAGTATGCTCATTGAGTGTGGGTGTCCTATCTGTATAATGTAAGTTACACCTTTGTAAGACGAACACTTAAAATATTATTTCATTCAAGTCAAATTTAATTTAATTAATTGTAACTTGAAATCCCTAATTTTACTTTCCTAGAATCTTATTGTCATGGAAAGCAATCGTGGGAGACTTTCAGAGAAGACTAAGTTCACCTGCAATTACTAGTGCCAACAGCAGTTTTTAGTCTGGGATGTCTAATAGATTATTCCATTTGTATGAAAGCCAATGGCACCTCAAATTCAACATGTATAAAACCCCACTCACCCTATTTCCTCCTAATTCTGTCCTCCTTCCATATCTCTGTAAATGAATGGGATGACCATCTAGCCAACCGTTCTAGCCAGAAACCTGGGGATTTCTTAGGCTTTTCCATTCTTTTACACCTCGCACATTCAAACTAAGTCCCATCCATTCTTCTTCTTTTTTTCTTTTTTATTTCAGCATATTACGGGGGTACAAATGTTTAGGTTATGTATATTTCCCTTGCCCCACCCAAGTCAGAGCTTCAAGCTTGTCCATCCCCCAGACAGTGTGCACCGCACCCATTAGGTGTGTATATACCCATCCCCTCCTCCCCCCCACCTCCCCGACATGGATGAATGTTATTACTATATATGCACTTAAGTGTTGATCAGTTAAAACCAATCTGATGGTGAGTACATGTCTCCTTCTTAACTGTCTCTCAAATCTCCCTTTTTATATATCCTCACTGCTGAATACTGTCTCATCAGGTTTACTTTAATAGTTGTCTGATCAGGCTCCTTGCTTTCCAACTTTTCCAGTCTATCCATCATATTGTACCTCAGGTGATCTCCCTGAATAAAAGGTAAATATGATCATATCACTCATTTACTTATAATCCTTAATGGATTCATGAATCTCACATGACATTCAGAAGTGATAAAAATTCAAGCCTGAATTTTCCATGGGAATAAATACAAAGTAAGATTGGCATTATTTCCCATTGCGTACACAAATGAATCCTTACTATCTTAGAGTAAATCCTAAAACTCCTTGATATATTACCCAGAGTTTTTCATGACCTAGTTTCTACTCACTACTGCAATCCCACTACATCCTAAGCTCTAATTCACCGACAAAGTACTATATTTCCCTGATCAACCCTTGCTATTTCTTGACTTTGTCCCATCTCATTGCGTATTCTACCTGGAAGGCCCCTCCTCACTTACCATGTGGCAATCATCTATCCATCTTTGAATACTCACTCGAGTAAGACTCTCCTCATCTATGAATTCTTTCCTGAATGCCCTCTCCAACTACAGTTGACCTGTACCCCAAGTCTACATGGACTTCTTCACAATAACTACAGTAATTTATCATGTTTTTTACCTTCTCATCTACTACCACTACTAGAGAAAAAACTCATTGTGAAAAGGCCTTACCAGGTTTCATATTCCTACCACTTAGCACATGCTCAGAATATAGTAGGCACTCAAAAATGTCTTCTAAATGAATAAGTGAATGAACAAACTGTAACATTCTTATCATAATTCACCATCTGGCTAATTCCTTTAAGATTCAGTTTCACATCAGTTCTTGTGGGAAACCTTTTCTAAGCCCTCACATGTGGGTTGAGTTCCTCCTCTCCACTGCCACAGCAGTCTGTGGTGTTGTACTACACACACAATATTATAATTATTTATTTCTCCCACGCTAGTTTGTAAACTTTCTTGAGAGAGACATTTTTTGTCTCTGAATTTTGAGTGCTTAACATGGTACTAATACAGTACCAGGTACACAGCAGGTATTCAATATAGGTTTTCTGAGTAAATGAAGAGCTGTGATTGATAGTACATCCCAGGGTCCACATAGCTCACTCAAAACATCAGTTTACATTTTAGGGTTCCCAAGACAATTTCTCAAAGCTGATTTTGCATCTTTTAGTTACTCAACCCAGCCTGAGAGCTTCAGAAATGGAGGCAGGAGCAGGGGACTAAGGTTGCAAGTAGGACACTTCCTGAAAATTAGCAGGGGTGGGGACAGGCAAAGTAAGAACAGATGAGCCTCTATAAGCAAAGTTATTAAAAATCAAGTTATAAGGCATGATATTAGCCACCAGCAGAAAATCTTGAAACAAGAGGAACATATTAGTTCTCTAGAGGCACAGTTCTTTTAGGCAACTGTGGATAGTTTCTCATTCTATTAAATATATATCAGATGGTACTTTCACATACACCAAGCATTATTAAACGGAACAACACTTACCATATACCAGACACTGTGCTTACTACTTTACCTGCATTGTCACTTACTGTCCCTAATAAACTTATGAGGCAGAAACTATTAATATTACCTCCAAGATAGCCCCAATTATCCCTGCTTCCTAGTATTCTCATCTTTTTGGAGTTCCCGCTTATATTGCTCCAGGATTGGTCTGGGTTATCAATGGAAAATGACAGAATTGATGGTATGTCACTTTGGAGATTAGGTTATAAAAGACACTGTGGGTTCCATCGTGATTGCTCATTTTCTTCTTGGGTCAACCACTCCCAGGGAAGCTTGTTACCATGTCATGAACAGCCCTAGAGAAGTTCGTGTGATGAGGAAGTGAGGCCTCTTTCCAATAGCCACATGAATGAACTTGGAAAGCTGATCCTCCAACTCTAGTCAAGCCTTCAGGTGACCTCAGTCAAAGCCATCAGCTTCACTGCAACCTCAGAAGAGATCCTGACAACCACCCTGTTAAGCCACTACTGGATTCGGGACTTTCAGAGTTTTAGCGTTGTGTGAGATAATAAATGTTTGTTGCTTTCAGCTGCTAAATTTGGGGGTAATTTGTTACACAGCAATAGATAACTAATGTCACCACCACTTGGTAGATGAAGAAATATGGGTTGAGGAACATGAAGTTACGTGACCAAAGATACCCAGAGCTGGAATTCAAACCCAAATTCTAAAAGCCCAGACTCTTAGCTTCTCTGCTATACTGCCTCATATATATGCTCAATCTTATGTTTTGACACCTTACTTATTATTTTTTCCAATTAAATTAAACAAATACCTACAATATGTCTAACATTAAAAATGCACTGTACCACAAGTAATCTGCTAGGTACTACCTGAGGTATAACGAAGGACTGGATAGGATTTTATTCCATAACAATTTAACAAGTACCTTGCTGTTCCCAAGTATCTCATAGCTCTCAAATGATCGGTGAGAGCCATCTAGTGTCAATTTTGTTTAATTGCAATCCGCACAGTTAGCGGTATATAAAGTCACTTTTTTATGCCATTTGAATCCTACTAATTTGAAAGAATGTAAACAATTTAGTACCCTCATTATGTGTACAAAATGATACATAATGCCAATCTTCACATTTTTTCCCATGGAAAATTCAGCCTTGAATTTCTCTCAATTCTAAATGATATAAGGTATTCATTCAATATAAAACTAACACTCTAAATACTGTATACCAATGTTTTTCTAACTTCAAGCATTTCTATTTCTGATTTCTGACAAATCTGCATAGCTATAGAAGTTTCTTTTAAGAGAATGCAACAAAGGGCGTGGAAAAATCAGTAATGAGAATATAGTCAATCTTCATTAAATTGCAAATTATATATACGCAAATTTACCTACACTTGCTAAAATTTATTTGTAACCCGAAAATCAATACTTGCAGAACCTTTGTGGTCATTGAACATATGTATAGTAGTAGAAAACTTGCATCACCTGCTGTGCACTTTCCTAGTTGAGGTTGAACAACGACAAATTCTGCCTTCTTATTTCAGCTCTTATACTGTAAAGAAGTGACCTTTTCACAGTATATTCAATTCTGTGTTTTTCACATTTTGTGCTTTTTTTTTTTTTTTGGTGATTTCACTGTTTAAAATGGCCCCCAAGCATAGTGCTCAGGTACTGTCCAGTGTTCCTATGCACAAGAAGGCTGTGATGTGCCTTATGGAGAAAATATGTATGTTAGATAAGATTCTTTCAGGCATGAGTTATAGTGCTGGATAGTTTAATGGCTATGAGTTCAGTATTAATGAATCAACAATACATATAAGACTGCTTTAAACAGAAACACACATAAAACAAGGATATGTATCGATAAGCTGATAAAAAATATTATCGGCCGGGCGCAGTGGCTCATGCCTGTAATCCTAGCCCTCTGGGAGGCCGAGGCGGGTGGATCGCTCGAGGTCAGGAGTTCAAGACCAGCCTGAGCGAGACCCCGTCTCTACTAAAAATAAAAGAAATTATCTGGAAAACTAAAAATATATATAGAAAAAATTAGCCAGGCATGGTGGCGCATGCCTGTAGTCCTAGCTACTTGGGAGGCTGAGGCAGTAGGATCGCTTAAGCCCAGGAGTTTGAGGTTGCTGTGAGCTAGGCTGACGCCACGGCACTCACTCTAGCCCGGGCAACAGAGCGAGACCCTGTCTCAAAAAAAAAAAATATTACCATCAGAGGCTCACAGGAACTTAACTCTGTATTTCCCCTAGGAGCAATGGTTCAGTATTTGCTAATATGTTTGGGGTGACTATAAAAATAACTACCACAGATAAGAATTAACTGTATATGCTACTGATTGGTATTTTCTGTTCTATCCTTATTTCCAAAATGTTACAGCAGAAAGTTTAGTTATTCAAGTTCTAAAATAGCCCTGAGTGCACTGAACACTGTGTCTGAAATTCACAAAAAGAATAAATTTCTATAGTATTATCTAATTTAACCTTGTCCTAAACAAGATCTGTTATGTCAGTTTTGATGACCTAGTCATATTTTTCTAGTATACATTAAAATAATCACTATTAAAAATTTTTATGTGTATGTATGTGTATTACCAAAATTATCTCATGCACCACCCAATGGTTCATGTACCAACACTGATACATGAAACACATTTGGGGAAACACTGTTATATATATCATACAAAAAGTTATTACCAAACTTTTCAATTGTGAACATTCCTTCTAATAAAGAAATTTTGCAAGCATCCATCTGAAAATAATTATACTTTTCTCAATTCAGATTAGGAATACTACTATAGATTATAATACAAAACAGAATACAGCATTCAGCATGGAAATAGTACAAAGAAAGTGTGATGGGATGTAAAGTGAATATTCTAATAGATGACACTGCAAGAAATAATATTTTAATGTATACCTGAAACTGTATCAAATTGCTGAGATAATGGCTTAGAATCACACTGTTGATTCAAAGTCTGTGCATTAGCAACAGGCTGCTGCCCACAGAAAGAAAGTCCCAGTGAGATGTTCTCTGTGGCTGCTGTCAGCCTGGGCCTTTGTCCTTCACTAAGTTCACCCACGCTGTTTTCCAAGTCCTTTAAAAAGGAGAAACAATTATTAAAACAATTATATTAAAATCAAGTCAAAACAGGAAATATTTGTCAAATATCATGATCCATACCACTTGACTGATTAAAAGGTATTTTAGAAAGTGTTTATTATGCTACATACACAAAAAGTTTAAAAAGTTGATTTAATAAAGCATCTAGTGACAGGTTTTGTTTTTAATATATTTTATGAAGTTAAATATTATCTGTTTTCAACTTCTAATTAAATAGCAATAAAACATATACGAAAAATTCTAACACAATTTAAACACTAAATGTTGGCACACATTACACATTGTTTATATGCCTTAAAATTAGAATAACATCAGATCTAAGGTCCTTTGATAGGAAAAGAAAGAAAAAAATTAGAATAACACAAAATTTCTCTTTCTTTGTGAGTAAAAATTGCCTAGAGTTTGTTAATATGAACTTTACAATTAAACTAAGGAGGAGAATAATCATATACCTTAAATAGAATAAAGATTACCCCTATATAAATAATTACATTTTTTATAAATACAGATTGAAGAAGACTATTTTAATCATATTTAATAAAATTATTTTTCCTGGAAAAGTATAAAGTATAAAAAGTACAAATATGTTTTTTAATCAAATATATAAAATTAATGAAAAACTAAAAAGAAGGACTTTTATTTTCTTTCTGTATTAAAAATTATATACCCTAATCACAAGTACATTTTGTGACTTGAAGATACTCTAATTAAATGAGTTCACTAATCAAGAACTGAATAAAAATTCCAATATCCAAAAGCTTCCATGTTTCTCATTTAAAAGGGGCTTAATTTCAACCAAGTTGTTTTTTTTTTTACTAGAATATATGAAGAAATCACTGCTGAAACATCTTTCGTGATTCTATTGACTATAAAATAAAATCTAAACTCCTTAGCTCAACATTCAAGATTCTCTTCAATTTTTTCTCATTTTCCCCTATACATTTTTATCTCCCCCCTTATTCCCTTAGCTTCACTCTTCTTTAGGAATGCCACTTGCTTCAACATCCTTTAAATCTGCAGTCCCCAACCCCCCCACCCCGGGCTGTAGACTAGTACCAGTCCATGGCCTGTTAGGAACTGTGCCGCAGAGCAGGAGGTGAGAGGCATGGGAGTGAGCAAAGCTTTATCTGTGTTTACAGCTGTTCCCCATCTCTTGCATCACTGCCTAAGCTCTGGCTCCTGTCAGATCAGGGGCAGCATTAGATTCTCATAGGAGTGCAAATCCTACTGTAACCTGTGCATGTGAGGTATCTAGGTTGTGTACTCCTTATGAGAATCTAATGCCTGATGATCTGAGGTGGAGCTGAGGCAGTGATGAAGCACGGGGAGTGGCTGCAAATACAGACTATCACTAGCAGAGAGGTTTGACTGCACAATAAATGTAATGTGCTTGAATCATTCCAAAACCATCTCCACCACCCCCAGTCCATAGAAAAATTGTCTTCCTAGAAACTAGTCCCTGGTGCCAAAAAGGTTGGGGACTGCTGCTTGAAATAGAAAAATATTGTTTTTCAATTAATATGAAATCCCTTGGAGACTCTTGGGCAATGTTTAGAATGAATGATGGCAGATATGCTTTCCCAAGAAATTAATCAGAAATATTTCACAGTATCTATATTACCCTGCCATCACCATATATAACATTATGCAATGTACAATACCTTCTCTACTGTGAATCTATTTTCTAAGGCACTTGTAACAGCTGAACTATTTAACACCTTAAGAATACTCTATGACCCTACTGAAGACTTAGCTTGCCTGTTTACAAAATGCTCTCATAAGTATCTATCAGTTTTGTATTATACTCAAAGGTTAGACTCACGGCAATTCTAAATTAGGCTGTCTGTAATCTAGAGTAATATACCTATTCCATCTACATAAATGTAGATGTTCTACTAACTATAGAAGTGAAAAGAAACCATAGATTCTGGGAAGTAAAGTAAAAATCATGAAGAACCAGTAGGAAAGACTGACAGCTAACTTGAACTGGTATGCTTGGGAGGAAAGGGACTGCATCCTGGGGAGAGGGGTGGATGGAGGGAGTTAGTGAGAGGAATGGTTGGAGGAAAGTGCTTGCTTCTTTCTCCCATTAACTTGAGACCATCACTGCCTGCCCCTTAATGACAAAAATCTTGGCAGCAACCCAGGCTGCAGATGCTGGTAACCCAGAGTAATACCAGCATGAAGGTCCAGCTGTGGCGAAATCTGGCCAGGAACCTATTCCTAGGCATTCGTTCCTTCACCCTCTTCCCCTCCAAACCCTAAGACTGGTGGATTACAAAACTTCCCAAAGCAACTTCTTCCTAAGGGTTTAAAGACAAAATTATGACCAGAAGAGCTAAACAGTGGAGTAGCAGGAAACAGCAGTGACAATGACTAACAGTGGTTCTGTGATGCCTGGGACTCTCCTCCCTAGGGCTTATCTCATCTCCTGCCCCCTTCTTCAATTCTCTGAAACAGACTATGGACTGGTTTTACTGTTACACCTATACATTCTCAGACAGAATAACTGATCCCTGCCCTGCCAGTGTAACACAACCTCTTAAATCAAAAGCACCAGATACATGAGGAGTCAATAAGTGTCAAAAAAAAAAAGACAACAAAATGAAAGAATTTTGTTCAAAATGAATTAATCACACACACATACACAGAGCAATAAGGACAGATATTAGAATGCAAAGCAAAAAATCATAAAAAAAGAACGAAGTAAGCATATCAGGCAGAAGAAATATAATATATGGCATAAATAGTAGGCTAAAGAACAAATTAGTAGTTGGCAGATCAGATTAGGGAGCTCTGCCAGAAGGAAGTAGAAAAGAATAAAGAGAAAATCTAAGAGATAAGAAAAATAGAAGTAGAAGTCTATGTTAATATCTGAAAATAAGAGTTCTAGGGAGAGAGGGAAAAAAATGAGAGGAAGAAAAAATTGAAGAAATAATGGAGATGAATTTCCTAGCATTAAAAGGATGAAAAGGTCTGACAGAATAAAATGAATAAATTAATTGATATTAGTGATTTCCAAAAAGGCAGGAAATTAGTGAAACTTTTAAATTATGCTCATACTTCTTCTTTTGTGCCATTTGCTTGTCTCATTCTCATTCTCTCTGCTTACTGGTTTATATATTACGATCTTAGTTTATGCAGCCATGAGAGTGGTTTCTTGAATTTAGCAACACAGCCATCACAAGTAATACTTTTCCACTGAAATCAATTTCAGTCAACAGCTAACTGAAGTTGCAGAAAACTTGATTATTTTTTAATAAAAAGGAGTAAGTTCAGTTTTCATTTTTTCCATTACTAAATTTTATATCTTCTCCTCCTTTCTTTCTTTCTTTTTTTTCTTGAGACAGAGTCTTGCTCTGTAGCCCCAGCTGGAGTGCAGTGGCATCATCATAGCTCACTGCAGCCTCAAACTCCTCAAGAAATCTCAAGATTATCCTTTAAAGACTCTTCTTCCTAACCTCCCTCCACCAATGACCAATTACTCTCAATCCTATGCCCTTAAATTTAGATATCTTTGCTCTCTACTTCTCCTATAACTATCTTTGTTCATGTTCTCAGTCTCTCTTGCTGGGACTACTTGAATGGTATTCTGACAGATCTCCCATCTCTCCCTCACTTGTCATGGCTTCATACTCCTTCCTAAATATCTTAGTGGGTAATTCCCTTGCCCAAAAACCTTCTTGGGCTCCATAGTGCCCATGCCTTACTGTGGCCAAAATAAAAGTTTCTTTATGATCATTTGGTTCAATCTACTTCTCCTGACTTACCTGACAGGTTATCTAAAGTTCTAGCCACACTGATATTTTCAATACTTTCTTAACATGCCCTGATATTTCCTGGCTCTTATCCCTTACAACCTTTTTGGCACCAGGGACCAGTTTCATGGAAGACAATTTTTCCACAATGGAGGGGGTGGAGGGAGAGTCCAGTTGGTGATGTGAGCAATGGGGAGGGGAGCAGCTCACCTTCTGCTGTGCGTGCCCCCCACCCCACCCCTTCCTAAGTTTCATGGAATTGGACAGGAGAGCTCTTCGGCCTGACTGGCCACAGACCGGTACTGGGGCTTGGGGACCCCAGCATATGCTATTTCTGCTTCTAACATATCCTTCCCTTTCATCACTGCCTGCAAAGTCCTACTCAGACTTTAAAGACCTACATCAATATAATATCCTATATGAAGTGTCATCCTACTTAAAGCAGAATCTTCCCTCCTGTGTTCATACAGCACTTGTGAATATACCTATTCGGTCAGTTACTGCACTGTTGAGTAATCACTTGTTTGAACCGTGTCCTCCCACATGACAGTAAGATGCTTAAAGGTAGGATCATATCTCATTCATCTTTCTATCTTTTCCAGGATTGTGTCTGGCATATAATAGATTCTCAGTACATGGCACAATGAATGAGTGATCTTCACAAGGCCTCAGTTTTTTCAACTGTAGAATAAGAGGGTTTGAATAAATGGTCTAAATTCCTTTCAGTTGTAAAACTGCAGTTCTATGATTCCAGGTTAAAGGTGCTACAACTCTGACTGCTGAGTAAGTGAAAGATTTGCATACTTTAACTAAAAGTAGGAAGATTTTAACTTTTTCCTGTATTTCTATCTAACCAAAAAAAAAAAAATCACTAAGGTTAAAAAGTACCTCTGAATGATAGACTGCCTGCTGTACAATTAATGATTCCTGGTTTTGTTTAGCAAGAAGAGAAAGAATTGCATCTGCATGAGATATTTTATGGGGCATCCTAATCACTTGTCCTTCACTGGGAGAATCGTCTTCCTAAAAGAAACATAAAGGCAATTAATATGAGAAAAAATTTATAAAACAATTGCATTTTTCTCAATTTATGGTTAGTGAAAACTTAGCAGTCATCAAATGATATTAGCATTTTTTGGAACAAAAAAGAATTATTTCATCTAGGTTTCATTTCCATTTGACTATAACAAAAACCCTTTCCTGTTGTCCCAGCGACTCGGGAGGCTGAGGCAGAAGGATTGCTTAAACCCAGGAGTTCGAGGTTGCTGTGAGCTAGGCTGATGCCATGGCACTCTAGCCAGGGAAAAAGAGCGAGACTTTGTCTCAAAAAAAAAAAAAACCTTTACATTTGGCTCAACTATAAACAACAGTATGGAGTAATTTGTAACACTGAAACTGGAGATTTATTATAAAAACACAAAAGTGTACTCTCTGTCCCATACAATTGAGTTAGTGATTCATAAATGTCTTACATAGTGTCATCAAGTTTTTAGCTCTCACAATTTCCTGCTTCATATTTATGTAGTGCACAAAGCAATGCCACAGCATGGCAATGAGGGCAAAGCATTGTGGTAATGCTAATGCTGCCAATGAGAACACAGGCAAAAATGAAAAACTGCAGAAATATGCTATGGCATCTATAGAGCCTTTGTGCACATCTGGCTTACTTGACTAGGGAGCAGGTCGTGAAAGCCCTCACTGGAACACCTTACCTAGGCTTCTTCCTGCCTCAAAACAGACTTGTCCCAATAATGAGAGAAAAAGTGGACCTCAGAGTCAGACAAACTGGATTCCCTTCTAAATATAGGTATTAACATGATTATAAATTCATTAAAAGTATTTTTAATTATTTTATTTTTAATGAAATAGTTTATTAACTTTGGATCATAAGCCTATATCCCCCAGCAGCATATAGATAAATGTTTACTGGTATGTGACTCCAAGTTATTCTGCGTTTTTCTAGATTGTACATTTGCATTTAATTTATTACGAATTTGTATCATATCTGATTTAAGCATAGTAAAAATACCAAAATTAGAATTTAGTTTCAAATGTAAAAAAAGAAGTTATAATTTAGTCCTCGTTCAGTTTAGCTATTTACTTTAAAGAAACTTAAACATGCTTTGGCACCTGATAAAGTTCTAAGAATTGATAAAAGTGCTATAATAACATTTTAAATAGGCCAAATGTCAGTATAATGCTTCTCTAAAATTAGAAATCTGTCATTTACGTCTTCTTTCCATATTATTTCATGAAAATAATTGTACTTTCTTCACAATCAACTCACCAATTACTTGCAACAAATAATCACTGTTTAAAAATTATTCCATTAAAATCTTATCAAAAAACTCCTTAATGAAGTATTTTTATACTTCCATGTGAAATAACATTTTTAAAAAAAAAACAGCAACAATAACAACCATGCTTAGCAAAAGATATGGATAAATGTAGGTGACAGTTGAGTATAATTACCTTCCTTTACTTAGGTTGTTTGAAAATATATAAAAAGTAAACATTTCTATTCCTTAACAGTTTTTTCAAAAGAAAATTACTATGATCATTTCTGTACTATATTTATATTGTATATATTTTTAAATGCCAATTTTTTCTTCTATAGAGCTAGATAATAACTAGGGTTAGTATCCCTGGATCCTGTTTGTTTTTCTTTTTAAGTCATTAAATTTAAATATTTATTAGTACAAAAAACTATAATCATGGTTGGGGAAAAATAACAAATATATTATAAGAGAGTTGGTTTAAATAGCTAAGATCCTGCTTCAAATATTATAAAGACAACATATCCAGGTGACAATCTTCATTAAGCCAGATTTCATTACCTAATTACATTAAATGTGTATTTTCAACTACAGTAGCCACTAATGTTAATAATTTTTTTATTCTCACAATTATAATAAGATTACATAATGAAATGTGCAAGAAATATTAAATTCTTTCATGAATATTTTGCTAAATTTTGTATTTATCACTCAAATAATTGAGAAAAAACTGATCAATGGCAACAAGTTCATCAAGATATTCTTCCTGTCAGAATTCAATGTTGGAGTCAATTATTCCTTACCATTTCAAGAATATCATGCAGAGTGCTGGATAAACTATCATTTAGGTTTGTCAGATATAGTCCTTCATCTCCTAAAACTAGAAATTAAAATGTAAAATTTAGGAAAAAGGAGAAATATAAACTTAGTAAATAATCTGACCATAAAGCTATAGAACATTACATTTTAATTTATACTGCAATGGAAATACTGGCAAAGTTCATAAACAAGCAATTCACAAACTACTCAATCTCACCGGTTTTTTTAAAAGTGCAATTTATAACAAAGATGGGATTTTTGTTCCACCCACTAGCTTACCAGAAATTAAAAAGAAGTATAAATATTAACTGTAGCTATGAAATTGGGAAACAAGCAGCTCTATATACTATTAATGCAATTAAAAACAGATTAAAATTAAAAGCTAAAAACTTTTCCAAAGAGTATGTTGGCTATGTATTGGTATTTTATTTTATTTTTATTTATTTATTTATTTTTTTTTTGAGGCAGAGTCTCGCTTTGTTGCTTGGGCTAGAGTGAGTGCCATGGCATCAGCCTAGCTCACAGCGAGCTCAAACTCCTGGGCTTAAGCAATTCTACTGCCTCAGCCTCCCGAGTAGCTGGGACTACAGGCATGCACCACCGTGCCCGGCTAATTTTTTCTATATATATCTTAGTTGGCCAGATAATTTCTTTATATTTTTAGTAGAGACGGGGTCTTGCTCTTGTTCAGGCTGGTCTTGAACTCCTGACCTCAAGCGATCCACCTGCCTCGGCCTCCCAGAGTGCTAGGATTACAGGCGTGAGCCACCGCGCCCGGCCTGTATTGGTATGTTAAAGTAGACTTAGCAATGCCACTTCTAGGCATGTACTCTAAGGAAGTTATCAGATAAGTGCACAAAAATATATGTATAATACTTGCAAGGACAATCATTAGAGAATTGTGTGTAGTCTGGAAACATTGAAAACAATCTAAATGCCCTTCACTAAAGGTATTGTTTAAATAGACTACACAGCTATTAGAAAAAATGTGGTAGACCTCTATGTATTGATATCGAAATACATCCATGATATATTATTGGGTAAAAAATTCAGGTTTCAAAACAATATGCAGAGTATGATTCTATTTTTAAAGGTAAGCACACATATACGTACACATGTATTTAGGTGTTGACATATGCACAGACCAAAAAAGACTGGAAGGGCGTATATCAAACTACTAAGAATGATATTATTTCTGGAGGGTGGGATTATAAGGGAAATTTTCCTTCTGAAATTAAGATCCAGAAAAGTTAACTAATTGCGTAGTGCCCCTAGTTTTTCTACTTTACCATGTTAAATCTTGAAAATTAAGTAAAAACGCTTTAAACAGAAAAGTATTACTTAAGGAATTATCATAATATAACCAGTGAAAGCAATTAATACAAATTAACTTACTCTTGGGAGCCAGTTTTTGACCACAGCTAAATAAAATCTCTCCTTCAGAGATGGGTCTATCTAAAGTTTCTGTTTCAGTGACAGTAACACTCAAGGTGCTCTCCAGTGTTGATGAATCAGAATTTGGCATCTGTGGGGGCGAAGGGGCCTTGGTGCTGGCAGGAAATACCATCAAGGGAAATGGCTCTTGAGGTGCAGGCTGAGCAGGGAAATCTAGAACACTGTCAGGTTCTTCATCCTTAGCCACAGACATCACACTAAAAAGATAAAGACATATTTTGAACTTATTAGATCACTAAAGGCCTATATTAATTTTGATATAAAAAGCAGATTCAAATGTACTATGTCTCCTTTAGCAAAGTATTTGTATAATCTGGACTAATTAACAAGATTTATTTTTCTAAAATTATTTTCATGCTTTAATCATAGGTCATTCTTGAAAGCTCTTCTAGCCATAAAACAGGAGAAATTGTTTTCTATTTTATTAACAGTATGATAGATATCTTTATTTTAATCTGTTTTAAATCTTTTAAGAAAAACATAAAGGTATAAATAAATTTGATAAAAATTTTTAAAAAGTTGAAATTTATAAAATTTCTTTCTTCCAAAGTATAAAGTACTTTGTGGTTTACAAAGCTTTGTTTATCATTTCTATGTTTTAAATGGGTCGTGTAAATCAAATTTAATTTGGAATGTACAGTTACTACTGAATTATGTTCTCATTTACATAGCTGTTGGGTGAAGAAGTTCTTCTTGAAGAGGGTTAGGGTTCTCTTCTTCCAGTGGCAGGTCTCCATCATCCCATGGCTTGGGAAGCTCTGGGCTTGAGACTTTCAATTTATCAATGGAAATTTCTGACAAAGTTGGAGTCAGAGCTGCTGCTGGAGGCGGTGTAGCAGCAGGGCTAACTGCTGGAGTAGTAATAAGTGTGATAGCAGGCATATCATTTCCTAAAGATTTTTTTTTTTAAAAGACAGAAAAAGGTAAAAGTCAGTAAACAACTCCATAGGAAGGCAAGATATGTTGTTTCAGATAGATATCCCTTAACATTTTGGCATATAAATAATGGTAATAATAATTAAAAATATTAACAATGATGATGGCGGTGGCCATTAATGGGAAAGTTCCTAAATTAATTTAGTAAAGCGTTAAAAAAAAAAAAACCTTGAAAAGTTAACACCACCATATACTTAAAGTGGTCTAGCGCATCTAATTGATGCTCTAAGCAATGGCAACAAATTCCTTGGATTCCTTGCAAGAAAAAATTATTTACTAAAACCTAGTAAGCAATAAGTATGTATACATTAATCTATAAAGCATTTTATAAAACAATCATGAAATTTTATTTATTAGTTGCTAAAATTAAAACTGAGTTACACAAATAAAGTTTCTACCTTTTTCAGCAAATATTTCTTTTGTAGGAAAAGCCACATCATGATCTGAATCACAGGGAGAAGAATCTGGAGTTTTTACCAGCACACGCTCCTTAGGAAGTGATGAAGGTGAGTGAGGAGGTGTAGGCTGTGGGGTAGCCACTGGGGTACACACTCTTGCCTAAAATAAATTAATGCAACAAGATAAATTATGCTTATAATCACCCAAGTAAAAGTAATTTGAAATAATAATGTGAGCTCATTCATAGACCACATAGAATTTAAATGAATGGGGATGGGGAATGAAGCCTTAAGCACCCTGGCTCTTGAATATCTACTTTTAGTTTAAGACTGGCCTGCAGAAAGCCTCAGGCAATTGAAGTAACTCTGCCTTTGAAGCAGGCCCCAAAGAAATCTAAGGCACTCTCTTTTAAGATATCGAGGAAGATTACACAGATAAAACTGAAGATCAAATCCCACTACAAACTTGAAGGATAGGCCATGCAACAGAAAAGAAGCATTTTAACTGACTGACAAGATATCAAAAATCAGCCTTTTAAAAAAATTTTCTAAAAATTCAACCTTTTAGCACAGAGCATGTAAAAAGCAGTGGAAGGATAAGAGACAGTGAAGAGTGGGTAGAGATGAAGACAAAAGGGAAATGGAAAGTACTGGTGAAGGAGTAAGTAAACAATTTAACATTATGTTGTTGAATAGGTAATCAATCATTCAAATGGTTCAAAATTCAAAAAATACCAAAGGATGATAGTGAAAATTAAGCCTCCTCTCCTACTTACTGTCCTCTCTACCTAGATCCCACCTAGATCCGGATCTTCTTAAGAGTTATCAAATAATCTCAACTTAAGTCATTTCATATGCATACAATCTATGGAATAAATTCCCAGAAGTGACACTGCTCTGTTAAAGGGTTAATGGCATTTTGAATTTGAAAAGATTTTGCCAAATTTCCTGCTAGAAGATTTTACTATTTTACACAAGTACCAGTAGGTATGAGAATGCCCATTTCCCCAGTGTTTGCCAAACAATGGCGTTATCAAACTTTAAAGAGTTTTGCTGATCTGATCAGCAAATATGGAATTTTAGTAATTTTTTTTCTTATTACCAGTGAGGTTGACCATCTTTTTATACGCATATGGGCAATTTGTACTTCTTGTGTGTGAACTGTTTGGTCCTGTCCTTTGCCCACTTTTAAAATACATTATTTGTCGTCTTCTCATTCTAAAAAATCTTTATGTATTAGGATGATTAGTCTTTATTCTATATCATGAGTTGCAAATTAATATACAATTTAAAACCATGAAGCATAATAGAAATTCCATAGCATTGCTTAATAATTAGCATATTCTTAGCCTTCATTTTAAAATGAAAGAAATCCATTCTTTTTTCTTCTTGACTATATAAACTTATAGCATAAAAGCATTGTTTTCAAATATAACACTACTGGCTCATCATCATGAAAAGATGTGCAGGTGTTAGACAGTGAAGGATTCCAGGTCTCCTAGGGACAAAAGTGGGTGCCTTGCCTTGGTGCAATTGCCCCACCTGGGAAGAAGGACAAGGATGTGCCCCAGGCCCCAATCTTGGTCCCGTCCATCCTTAATCCCAAGTGACTGCCATACCTGGGGTAGGAGGGAATACCCTATGAATCTGCCAATCAGAACTTAGCACGACAACTACAAAAGAATACAGAGGACTCTCTAGTCCACAAGCCAACCAGCATACATACAATAGAGTCTGGAAAGTGACCTAGAACAAACAGCTTTCAGAGACGCTCATGGGAGATCCACATGTATAGTAAGACTCAGGTCATATAACTCCCAATTGTCCAATCAAAGTGGTTCCAATGGTGATGTCTGAGCCATGAGGGAGGTCCCAATCCGGACATAAAACAAGACCCATACCATAACCATGCCCTTCCTTTTGCTCTCACTTTGCTGCTACAATAGGTCCAATCGTCATCTGTGGCGTATGTATCATGTTCTGTAAACCTGTATCTTGCTCTTGCACTATAATTCTATCTTTTTCTCCTCAATAAACCTCATTTTCATGCTTGCCTTACTCTGGTGTGTCTGGTCATTCTTTGGCCATGAGTGCATTTCAGACCCTGAAACCCAACACAGGTATTCTTCTAGTATAGGTAATGGATAATGATGATAATAAACTATTAGTCTAATCACTGAGTATTTAACAAGTTCCAGGTACTACATTAATCCTTTTTCATATATCATCTCATTTAATCTGCCACAAAACCTTATATGATGGCTCAGATAACGCAGCATCATAAAGATGTCAATCCTCCCTAAATGAAACCAATCAAAATTAGATAAATTCCTATAAAAATCTCAATAAGATTTTTTTTACGGAACTTAAAAACTAATTTTATTGATTGATGGAGATAGGGTCTCTCTTTGTCACCCAGTGACATGCAGTGGCATGATCATAGCTCACTCCAGCCTCTAACTCCTGGGCTCAGGCCATACTCCTGCCTCAGCCTCCCGAGTAGCTGGCATTGCAGGTATGCACAACTACACCCAGCTAATTTTTTTTTTTTTTTGGCCATAAGAACAGGGGTCTTGTTGTGTTGCTAAGGCTGGTCTCAAACTCCTGGCCTTAAGCAATCCTCCTGCCTCAGCCTCCCAAAGTGCTGGTATTACAGGCTAGAGCTACTGTACCCAGTCAAAAATATGTTTTTAAGTTTAAACTGAAAATATACATATAATAGCCATAAATATGTATAAATATATATTTGAGAGAGAAAAAGGCCAAGAAAAGCTATGAAAATTCTGAAGATAAGAAACAATAAGTTAGAGAAGGGCCAGGGAGCAGGAGGGCTTGCCCTGCTAGATATTCAGTAAGCAGAGTTTGGTAAAGCCATGATCATTTAACTCTAAGTATATTATCTTTGTTATATAGATAAGATCAAAGTAACAGAGCTGGGGATTCAAATTCATGTCTTACTAACTCCAAAGTCCAGGCTCTTAACAATTACATAAACTGCCTACTTACACTGGCTTTCCATATTTTCTCTTTCAATCATCCTCATGAAAATGCAGTATGTGGGCAGAAAATAAATCAAAGTAACTGGCACAGAGAAAACAATTAACTCTAACCACATCTGTACTGAATATATTACCAATGAGCACATACCAAAACTGTATCAAATCCAAATCTTTGGCACACTAATCACATTACACAACACCAATCTCTATAAAAGTCAAATACAGTATATAATTTTATGTTTATACATGAAATGAATCAGCTTAAATGTTTCACCTATATAAAATGATGTCCCAGTGATCTATAGGAACAGAAGTGACTACTGAGTTCTAAACAGCTGGTAATACAGAGTAAATTTTGGCTTTGTAGAATTTCATATTGCTATAATAGATCAGAAATTCTATTTAACATAATAAGCCTGATTAAATAAGCAATAATAAATCTTTCTGAAATGTATTTTCTTTTAAAGGTCAAAAATATCAGTTTACATAATAACTCAAAAGCAACATGTGATCCTTGGCTATATCTTGAATTTTAAAAAAAGCTACAAAGGATATTTTTGGAACAAATGGAGAAATTTAAATATAGTCTCTATAATTCTATCAATGTTGTTAATAAATTTGGGGGGTATGATAATGGTACTTCAGTTATATAGGAAAGCATCTGGTTCTTAGGAGATATTGCTGATGCTTTTGAGGTCAAGTGTCATGATGACTGCAACTTTAAAATTTTTTTTAAAGGATATATAACATAGGAGACATAAAGACAGTCAAAAAAAAATGTGCCAGGGCTGGGAGCGGTG
Organism: Lemur catta; assembly: GCF_020740605.2. Lineage (NCBI taxonomy): Eukaryota > Metazoa > Chordata > Mammalia > Primates > Lemuridae > Lemur > Lemur catta. The sequence continues at coordinate 38,297,496 of NC_059128.1, forward strand.
GCCGCTCATGTTTGTGATCCTAGCACTTTGAGAGGCTGAAGCAAGAGGATCACTTGAGATCAGGAGTTCAAGATCAGCCTGGGCAACATAGTTAGACCTCGTTTCAACAAAAGATTTAAAAAAAAAATATATAGCCAGGCGTGGTGGTGCACACCTCTAGTCCGGCTACTCAGGAGGCTGAGGCAGGAGGATTGCTTAAGTCCAGGAGTTTGAGGCTGCAGTAAACTATGACTGTGCCACTGCACTCCAGCCTAGATGACAGAGAGAGACCCCGTCTCAAAAAAAAGAAAGAAAGAAAAATGTGCCAGTATGTTATCAATTGCTCAATATAGGTAAAGAGTATACAGACTTTCATTGTTGTATCATACTTTATTCTATAGATTTAAAAGTTTTTAAAATAAAATGCTGGGGGAAATGTTATTTTAACCATACCAACAAGGAATAAAATTCTACCACAAACTGTGATCTTATGACATTCAGTCTAAAATTTATCTATTTTACTGTTCTTCAATAAATATATCAAAAATTTCCAAGAACTTAAGTCATGAAAGGAGAGTCACTCCTACCGGCAAGTATGTTTCATTTGCTGAAACATCCCCAGCAACACTTGTAGCAACAGGATCTTGCTTCTTTGCTTCTCTGTCACCCAGCATGACAGAAATGGTCTCAGCAAGAGCTTCATTCACAAAATGACTAATCATGTCTGAATTCACAGGAACCCCAGCATCAACAAAAAGCTGGAGGGCACCACCGCTTGTTCCTTCCACTAAAAAAGAAGGGGAATTTCAGAATAAACGGGCAAGAAGATGTTAGCAATTTAAACCTTAATTCTTAAAATTTTAGAGATACCAACATATTTGTATATGGGGGTGAAAAGAGGAATAAAAATGAAAATACAAACATATGTACTTATTATGAAAAGGACTAAGATGATAACTTGCATAACAAACATTCTCTCTAAACAAATAAAAAGGGAGAAGAAAACATACAGATGAAAATTTACTTATATGGCTTCTTCTCTACCACTACAGAATTTAGTGATAAAAAGAATTTGCACCCATATTATTAATAAATGTCCTTATCTGAAAACAATCCACATTTCCAAGAACAAGACAACAGGAAACTCTGTGATAGATCTTGACCAAAACACAAGGATGCAGTAAATATGAAGGCAAACCTTCCTTCCTTGTAGTTTCAGATATATCAGTTATTGAAATTATCAGCGAATCCTCTTCAAACCTCTATAGCAGTTTAGGTGCTTATCTGATGCCTTATTGGTATATTAATTTTCCGAATGAGTTGCACTTTTCACTTACATGAATGTACATAAAATTAAGTAAAACTTCCTTAAGAGACTTTGCTCGACTTAAAGTGGTGAAATTTATAAAGCTCTGTGTGGAAAATATGTAAACGATGATCTGTACAACCTGATAAAGATACTGCCTCTCCAAAGAGCACTCCTAGAGAAGTACAACTATGGCAGCCATATCCAGAATTCCCTAAAGAGTGGGTACAGGTATCTTGGGATTACTTGTTGAGGTAATACCAAATAGTAGCAATTTACTCTGGAGTTACTATAACATAGACTATTACAATGCCAAATTTGTATTCAACAATATGTGTTACATCTCCTTTCCGGTTTCCATAATTCATTGTTTTGGCATTACCAAAAATCAGAACATCTCTGTTATGAGGCCCTGAAAACCTACCCAAGCACCGGCAAAAATAAAAGCAAACACACATGCTTTTATAGAGAACAGGATCTAAATACCCAATCTGGAAATTTTTAAGATTTCATCTAGGAAAACATCAATTTTCTTGTAATTTTCTTGGTAGGTTTTTTCCTTTCTTAAAAAAAAAAATGACATGATTAAAGAAAACCTGGGGTAGTAACAGTGGAAGGAGGCATGCAAGCTATACACTAAATAGGAAGAATTAACCAAATATATCAATAAACTGTATGGAGTCCAGGGACATAGGCTGTGGCTAAGTGGGGACTGAGAAAGAGCAGAGAAAAGAAAACAAAACAAACAATAACTCCAAGACTTTGGAGATTAGGTGCTGGGAAAATTATCATATCATTAACAGAAATAGAGAACAAAGGATGAGTGGGTTTGGGTAGAAAAATGAGATACACTTTGGACATGCTAAATATGGGATGCCAGTGGAGCATCAAATAGAATATCCATCAACAGGCAGAACAGCAAGTTCTCAGCTTAGATGCACAAGTTAGAGGTCATCAACTGACACAGGATAACCAATGGCAAGAGGAAACTAGAAAAACAGATAAGAGGGCAGAGCATAGAATCTAGGGAAATAATTTTATCCAAGTAGCAGAAAATAAAATGAGAAAATAAAGGTCTTGAAGAAGTTTAAAAAAAGAAGATAAGAGGAAGAACAACTGAATGAATTCCAAGAAGCCAAAACCATTAGAACATTTTAAGAATTAGAAGTGGTCAACAGTGCCCATCCTAGAGCCATCTAGTAAAATAAGGCTTTGAAAAAGGGAAGCGTCTTTGACAACCAAATGCTGTGAGAAAGGAGTTTCTTGATGCGGAGAGCAGAAAGCCAACCCATAAAGACTAAAATGAAAGTGGAAAATGAGAAATTAAAGCAGTCAATATAGACTCTGCTAATCTAGGGTTTGGACACTTAAAGGATAGTCTATGAGGGAGAAAGACTAGGTTACCCTGAGACTGGAAAGAAGGAATAAACGTAGAAGTAATGAAATACAGAAATGTAAAAGAAAGAACAAAGTCAGAGAATTTATGCTATCCAATTACAAGACTATTAAATTATAGTAATCAAGAACTGTGGGCCGGGCGCGGTGGCTCACACCTGTAATCCTAACACTATGGGAGGCTGAGGTGGGAGGATCGCTCGAGGTCAGGAGTTCGAGACCAGCCTGAGCAAGAGTGAGACCCCATCTCTACTAAAACTAGAAAGAAATTATATGGACAGCTAAAAATATATAGAAAAAATTAGCCAGGCATAGTGGCGCATGCCTGTAGTCCCAGCTACTCGGGAGGCTGAGGCAGTAGGATTGCTTGAGCCCAAGAGTTTGAGGTTGCTGTGAGCTAGGCTGACGCCACAGCAGTCACTGTAGCCTGGGCAACAGAGCAAGGCTCTGTCTCAAAAAAAAAAAAAAAAACCTGTGCTATTAGTATAAAGATAGACTTACAGATCAATGGGACAGAATAAAACATCCAGAAACAGACCCACATATATGTACAGCCAATTGATTTTCAACAAAGGTGTTAAGGTAATTCAATGGAGAAACGGTAATCTATTGAACAAATAGTGCTAGAAAAATTGAATATCCATATGCAAAAAAAAAAAAAAAGCTTGATCCTTACTTCACACCATAAAATTTAACTTAAAATATATTACAAACCTAAATGTATAATATAAAAGCACATATTTTCTTTTTTTTTTTTTTTTTTGAGACAGAGTCTCGCTTTGTTGCCCGGGCTAGAGTGAGTGCCGTGGCGTCAGCCCAGCTCACAGCAACCTCAAACTCCTGGGCTTAAGCGATCCTACTGCCTCAGCCTCCCGAGTAGCTGGGACTACAGGCATGCGCCACCATGCCTGGCTAATTTTTTTTTCTATATATATTTTTAGTTGGCCAGATAATTTCTTTCTATTTTTAGTAGAGACGGGGACTCGCTCTTGCTCAGGCTGGTCTCGAACTCCTGAGCTCCAGCGATCCGCCCGCCTCAGCCTCCCAGAGGGCTAGGATTACAGGCGTGAGCCACTGCGCCCGGCCTAAAAGCACATATTTTCTAGAAGAAAATATAGGAAAAAATCTTAATGATTTTAGGCTGTAAGGATTTCTTGAACAGTATGCCAAAAATCCTCCATGAACTACAAAATAAAAATTGATAAATTAGACTTCTTCAAAATTAATCTTTTTGTCTTCAAAGATAATGTTGAGAAAACACAGAAGCAAGACACAGAGTAGGAGAACACATTTGCAAAACATATTCCAATAAAGGATCTGTATCTAGAATAGATAGGGAACTTTATACTTAATAATATGAAGACACAAATGCCAGTTTAACAATGGGCAAAAGATTTATTAATAAAAAGCTACTTCACCAAAGACAAAGATGGTAAATAAGCACATGAAAAGTCAGAGTGTCATTAGTCATCATTTGTAATTATACTACAATTACTACTATTATTAGTATAGAGATATGCAAATAAAAATCATGAGATATCCCTACATATGTTCAAAATGGCTAGAATTAAAAATACTGACAACACGAAGTGTTGGGGAGGATGTGGTGCAACTGGAACTCTCGCACACTGCTGGAGGAATGCAAAACAGTATATTCACTTTGGAAAATATTTAGCAGTTTCTTATGAAGTTAAACATTTACTTATCCTGAGCAAATGAAATTAAAGGATGCTCCAAGATTAGTTTGCAAATGTTCATAGTAGTTTTATTCATAATAGCCAAAAACTAAAAGATTATAAATGTCCATCAACTGGTAAATGGATTAACAAATTATAATATATCCATACAGTATAATACTACTATATGTAATAGCAGGATTGTAAAAACATTATGCTAAATAGAAGCCAGCCAACAAAAGACTAAATATTTTATATTAATAATCATACATGTATGAAATTCTAGAAAAGGTAAAAATATAGTAATAGAAAGCAGATCAGTGGTGGTTAGGGGCCAGTGGGAATGGGTGGGGGTTAGGAACTGACTGCAAGGTGGCATAGGGAACTTTTGGGGATAATGGAAAATTTTTTTTATATCATAACAGTGTGGCTAATATACAGCTATGTGTATTTGTCAAAACTTGTCAAACTGTACACTTAGAATTGATGAATTTTATGACAAGTAAACTACACCTCAAAAAAGCTGATGGAGAAGGGGGGAGGACAAGAAAAGGAAGAGGAGGAGAAGGAAAAGGAAAAGAAAAAGAAAAATGGGGAAGAGGGGAAGGGAAAAGAGAGAGAGGAGAAAAACAAGAAGAATGGCATGGGTACCACAAAGAAAGAGGCTCATTTAACTATTCAATGAATACTTAAACTCTTAGTGGTGTCAGTCAAGGACTAGGCACTAAAGGAGAAATATCCTTAAACCTAAGTAATTTATAAATATCTGTAGTGAGGGAGACAGATATGTAAACCAACCATAATATAATCTGATAATTACCATAAAATATACATACAAAGCACTATGGGAATAGAGATTTGGGGTGGTAAGTGTGGAGAGCAGTTTAATAATCTGAAAGCTGCAATATGAAATAAGAGGGTGAAAGAGAACTAACCATCACTACAGAGAAGTACTGGGGAGTGAAATTGGAAGAGCTTATCTTTTGTCACTGAAGGACTTACTTCATCTCTGGAATATATAAATTCACAATGAACTAAAGGTTTTGTCTTTTAATAACAACACAAAAAAGATTCCATTTCACTTACCAATATCAGAAGTCAGTGGTTCACTTGCCTCACTGACTGAAACACTAACATTAGGTGTGGCTTGTTGCTGGATTGGGAAGAGGCCAGAGATAATTCTTGACATTATTTCTTGTTCTACCCTGGGGTGGGGGGATAAAAGTTAAGATTCCTAAATTTCATTGAAATGTATAAAATGTTAGACATACAACCCTTAAAAATAACCTTTATCCATGGACACAAACATTTACATGTGAAAGCAGTTACTCTGAAAGTTAAATGTGGAAAGAAGAAAAAAAATAAAATATGTCTCCTAATAAGATAAACCACATGAAACAGACTCTCCTGGTAGCAGATAGTTCATGAAATCAAATCAAAATCTTTCAGATTAGTCTCATGAAAAGCTTAATGGAACTCCTAAATTCAAAATAAGACTTGGGCCAATGATTATCTGGCATATCATGTACCTAAAATGTTTATTTCCCCTCTGAGAGCACACATGTAAAACTATGTAACATCAGAACTAGAAAAGAAGTCTAGCTGCCCTCACTTCAGGAAATAAACATATGTGTAGAGATATAGGGTAGTTTTTCTTTTAAAAAGTGAAGAAAAAATTTATTTCCAAGGGTATTTTCAGGAAGGAAAAGGGGAACAGAACAGGAAGCTTCTTCTGGTAACTTTTTTCAGAGCAGCTAATAGACTTCTTAAAAATTATTATTAATATTATACAAATAACAGATGTCCATTGTAGAAAATTTAGAAAATACATAAAAGTTTTTTAAAAAAATTTGGGAGGCTGAGGTGGGAGGATCGCTTGAGGCCACAAGTTTGAGACCAGCCTTAGCAACACACACAGCAAGACCCCTGTCTCTATGGGTAAAAAAAATTAGGCAGGTGTGTTGGTGCGCACCTGCAGTCCCAGCTACTCAAAAGGCTGAGGCAGGAGGATCACAACAGCTATGATGATGCCACTGCACTCTAGCTCAGGCAACAGAAAGAGACTCTGCCTTAAAAACAAACAAACAAACAAACAAATAAAAACAAATGGATAAGGCTTACCCATAATCCTAGATTCAGGAATAAAAACAATTAATTTGGTATGTATATTTTTGAAACTTTTATTCTATGCACATTTATTTTTGAGTAAGTTCTTATAAGCTGGGGTTATATTGTTAGCATCCTGCTTCATTTATACACCAGTACCTCATTAGTATCTTTCGACATCACTATTCTTCTAAACCTAATTTTAATAACCGTATTAATGTTCAGTCATTTTGTTTATTCCATAATTTCCTTAAGGTTTCTCACAAGTAAAAACAGAGATAATAATAGAGTTAATTTCATATCTATATGTAATAATAAATTATAATTGTTATTGTAATATGTAACAATAATTACACATTACAACTTAACAAACTTAGAACAGCGCCTTTGTTGTAATGCTAGGAATTATATGGCCTAGTAGAATAGCCATAATTATTTTCTTAGGATAAATTTTTGGAAATGAATCACTGGATTAAAGAGCATGTACATTTTTAAGGCTTCTCGTACTTAATAATATTCTCCTATTTTCCTTTGTCATAGTTGGTAGCCTAAGTACAAATATTCAAGGATGGAGATAATGTTTCCAACAATTAGTTAAGCCATCAACATTACATCAAACACTTTCCAGTGACTACAGCAAAGGAAGTTTAATAAACAAAAGAAGACGAGGGAGATTTTCAACCAAATTTTAATACTTTCCATTTATATTTGCTACTATGATTCTATTCATACTAACACCATTCTAAACTCACCACTGAATTAAGCTATTTTCCAATGTTTCTTTTCTCTCAATTACTTTATCCAGAATATCAGCAGTGGGTTGAAAAGTAGAAGCAACTGGCGGAAATGGAGGACCATTATATTTTGTAGAAACAACTTTAACACTTCTGTTAAACTCCATGATTGATTCAGAGTCTGGAATTTCATCACATTTTTCTTCTTCCTGATAATTGTAAAAAACAAAACTATTATATTATGTATTTATTCATTTACTGAGTACCAACCATACGCAGAGAACTTAGCTAGGTGAATTAACCAACAGCATTTCTAAATGAACCAACAGCATTTCTAATTAGGCAGTATAATATTAATTATAATAAACATATTAGTCATACATGTTGCATTGAAGAAACCTTAATTACACAATCGGTTTGTCTTTTTAAAATTCAATATTCATTTTATACAGTCATAAAACAAACTAAAAAACTTAATTATTCCTGCATCAAACATTGTTAATACTTCCCTCTAGAAATTTATGGACTTAATTTATTATCATAAAAAAACTGATGCTTCCCAATATCATGTTTGCTTTTGCAGAACCTATAATTACATTTAATGAATCAGTTAGGTCATCTTACATATTAGTTGTATCATCACATCATGATAAAGAAAGTTATTTCAGGAATTTGTAAATTTTTTATTATGAAGAATGTCATACCTATTTAAAAGTAAACAAAATAGTGCTCATGTAGTATATCTATTATACATAAATAACATGAATTGCATTTACCTGTTCCCCAGCCTCAATAATTACCAGCTCATGGTCAACCTTGTGTCATCTAGATTGTCCCCCCAATCCACTTTCCCCTGGACATCATCATTTTGAAGAAAATCACAAACATTATATCATTGTATCTATAAATAATTCAATACATATCTCAAAAATAGTTTGGTCTCTTTAAATATTAAGTCAATATTATTATATAATACCATAAAAAATGAAGTCCACAACATATAAGTGGGGCAGAGCTAGGGGAGGAACTTGTCTTGAACTCTAAATCTTTTGCTATTTCTGTAACTGTTTCTTTCACTTGTACACTGAATAAACAGTTATCAAATATTAGTATCTTTGCTAGGCATTAAGAATATAAAGATAAATAAGGTTCCTGCCTTCAAAATACTCATGCGGTGCTCACATTAGAAGACATGCTTGTGAGCAAATAACATTAACACACTGCATACCTCTCAATAGTCTAAAATTGGATTTCATTTTGTGATTAACAAAACAAGTTTTAGCTCTGAAAGTGAAAGAGACAACAAATGTCTTCTTTAAAGTCTATGAACATAATATTCAAGTAGTTTCTATGTTCAATGATCTTTTCTCCTGTCCTTTATATTTTACTTTCTCTTATTTTTTCTATTTTACTATTTCTATCATTTCCATAACTCTTCCTTCCATATGAAATCTTCCTTTGGATTTTAGACTCCTCACAACTTTTTTCTCAATATAAATTAACTGGTGACCTTGCCACTAACCCAGAAATCAACAGAGATAAATGGAACAAAATGAAGAAAGGATAGATTGGAGGGAGGAAAGGCAAAGAAAATGGGAGGAAAGACGAAAGTAGGAAGCAGGAAAGAAAAGATGTAGGTGGGAAACAGCAGATAATCATTAAGTTTCATGGAGGCAGATAGGTGACGGATGAAAGATAATACTGTACCATAGAATAACAACTTTATAATTTTTTAAAATAAAAGTATATTTGACTCAAAAGTAAAAGCAAGTTTCTCAAAGCACTGTAACATGATATTGATAATGAAGACAGTCAACCACGTAGAAAAATACTGGTAGAAAAATAATTTCTCATGGTTTGTAAGCTTTGTTACCTGTACGACATCAATTACTTCATCAAAGTTAGTTCCTGGAAACTTTACCTCTTCTTCATCTATCTTCATAATTTCTGGAGCCTAGGAAAGCATTTTCAGAAAGTTTTTGTTGTACTTAATGTATTTTAAATTGATACATAATTTATCATATTTACACCTACAGCATAATTAATTATGCTGTAATGTAATTATGTGGCCCTACTTTTCTTAGTATCCTACTCAGAATTGATTTGATTAGTAAATGAAATCCAAGCTAGTCCCCAAGCCATTAGGTTGCCATTTTAATAGCTATAAAACATTAAATATCAATTTTTCTGGCCAGGACTCCATTAACAATGCAACCGAAGTCAATTGATCAACAGATTGATATGATTTCTCTCCTAGAGTTAAGACAAAGAAAAGTGTATCTACACACATAAAAAGTGTTCCAGCCTGAGCAACATAGCAAGACTGTGTCTCTACAAAAAATTTTTAAAATTTGCCAGGCATGGTGGTACGCGCCTGTGGTCCCAGCTATTTGGGAGGCTGAGGCAAGAGGATCGCTTGAGCCTAGGGGATGGAGGTTGTAGCGAGCTATGATGATGCCACTGCACTCTAGCCCAGGCAACAGAATGAGACCCTGTCTCCAAAAAAAAAAAAATGTTTATATGTATAGATATATATAAATGTGTATATAAGTATACACATTTATGAACCCACAAAAAGACAGATACAGAATCAAATAATTTAGAAAAGTAAACAAAATAGTCATTTTACAAAATTAACCTCTAGGCCTTACTATATAGTCACTGAAATCTAGCCACAGAAAACCACAATAGCTTCTTACTGACATCAGAATGATACTCAATCCAAAAATGTATTACTTCTTATAAGTTTCAATAAACTTCTGGTAAAAAAAAATTATTGATGAAAAAGTTAAATTAGGCACAAATGCCATTTAGGGTCAGTTCTATTTTATTAGTTGTGATCATAAGAGATTGCTGGTGTTCTTGCTTTCTTTCTCTTTAAAACTGTATCCTCGGCCGGCGCGGTGGCTCACACCTGTAATCCTAGTACTCTGGGAGGCCGAGGTGGGTGGACTGTTCGAGGTCAGGAGTTTGAGACCAGCCTGAGCAAGAGCGAGACCCCGTCTCTACTAAAAGTAGAAACAAATTAGCTGGCCAACTAAAATATACATAGAAAAAATTAGCCGGGCATGGTGGCACATGACTGTAGTCCCAGCTACTCAGGAGGCTGAGGCAATAGGATTGCTTGAGCCCAGGACTTTGAGGTTGCTGTGAGCTAGGCTGACGCCACGGCACTCACTCTAGCCAAGGCAACAAAGTGACACTCTGTCTCAAAAAAAAAAAAAAAAACTGTATCCTCCAGTGACCAAAATTTGCTTACAATAGATGAATCCTCGGATAAGTTACAGTGCTAATTTTCTGTTTAGTAAAGCCATAACTTCATTATTCAGAAGAAATATCTATTTTTGCATCAAGTCAACAGCATGACAAAGTAACATGTCAAAATATGAACTCCAGTCGTCAACATAACATTTGCATTCAGGAAATCTATCATTCCCATGTAAATCACACATTCTTCACCAAAGAGACAGAAATTCTTTCTTCAAATATGAAAGCATCACAACTTAAGTTACCAAAAAGTTACACTAAGAATTATCACTTTCTGAAAATTTATAAATGTAAGGATCTAAAACAAACTTTCTTTTTCAAGTTCATAAACAATTTGAGATTCATTTTGAATCTTTTCCTCAAAATCTAAATTATTATAATAGATTATGATAGAAAACTTTGAATGGAATAACATTAGTTAAAATCTACAGTCACATATTACTCAAAACAATATGAAAAAATTCTGAAATATACCTGTATCCAGGTTTGCAGAGGAGGAAGAGATGCTTCTTTGGGACTAGGCAGAGGTAGGCTGACATCAGCACTTCCATTTGAAATGCTGTCAATATCTACACTGGGCAATACCTGAAACAGAACACAACATCCAGCTTTCTGTTTTTTACTTTGATTCAAATATTTATGTGTGTATGTATGTATATATTTATAAAAATATATAAAACAAAACATGCCCTTTAAGTTTTTAGTGTGAAGCCACTGGATAACAAAGTTTTTAAATTATGAAAGCATATTTTACAACATATGGAAAATGAGAGGGGAAATGTAAAATCCTATTATCTTTGTACTGTTCTCTTTGTCTTTTACCATCCACTTATGTATGCATAGCTAAAATTTAAAATAATTTTCATTCCTGATTTTTCATTACTATTTGGTCATAAACACCTTATCATGCTTCTGTATAGACTTCATAATTATATTTTTAATGACTACATAATATTTCAATAAGTATACATGCCTTAATTATTGTTAATTATCTTCCTATGGATAAAATTTAGGATTTATTTCCAATTTTCCACTATCTTTTTTATATACAGTACATATATAAAACATATTTATATCACCATAAAGAACTTCATATGTATAAAAGATTTTCTTCCTAAACTTTAAGTTATTTCATTATGCTAGATAGGCAGATATTAACTTCTGGGGCCTCAGTACATGAATATTTAAGATTCTTGGTAATTACTAGCAAATTGCAATCCAAACAATCTCTATTTACATCAATAAAAAACATAATTTATTCTAAGTTTTGAGGCCCTGGCTCAAAACTAGCATGAGTTAAATACAATTCACATGGCAGTTAATGTGTTAAAAATTAATCCTTTACTATCATCTTCTTTTCATATATTCTTCCTGTATGTTGTTTTCCTTTTTATTTAGGATTTTTTTTTACATATGTAAGTTTTAGATTTTATACATTCAAATCTGTATTTTCTATCATATCTAAGTTTTCTTCTCCCATATCTAGATTTAGGTTGAGTTTTGATAAACATTTCATATAATTATCTTCTAATTTTTCTACATTTTTAAATTTTGTAGCTATATTTTAGCTTATTGCCTATTTGGAACTCATTTGCTACACAGTAGGAGCTGAGTCTAAAACTGATCTTTTTCTCACATTGCTAAATGAATTATAACATATTAATATATTATCTTATTCATAAGAATCCTACTTTCCACTGATTTATGAGGTCTCCATCATATTACATTCTTTCCAAATAACCAAAGCTATTTCTGAAATACTCTGTTATACTGGACCAGTACCAAAACCCTTTAACTTTTCTAAACTCTTTTGTTCTTTTAGATATCAGAATGACCCTAAAGTTAAAAAAAATCTCATGGTTATTGTTTGTTATTAATTAGACTTTCCCTAGAATAATACATTAATTAGGGAAAAACTGACAACTTGAATATTTAGTCTTTGCATATAAAAATAAATTCTCTATACATTCATTGAAGTCTTTTTTTAAAATTTATTTTTAGAGACAGGGTTTTGCTCTGTTGCCCAGGCTGAAGTGCAGTGGCTCAATCATAGCTCACTGTAACCTCAAACTCCTGGGCTCAAGCAATCCTCCCCTCTGAGCCTCCCAATTAGCTAGGACTACAGGCATGCCACCATGCCCTGCTAATTTTTTTTATTTTTTGTAGAGACGAGGTCTCACTATGTTGCCCAGGATGGTCTTAAACTCCTGGCCTCAAGCAATCCTCCCACCTCAGCCTCCCGAAGTGCTGGGATTACAGATGTGAGCCACTGTACTTCTTACATATGATTGTATAAACTTTGAAGTATTAATGTTAATTATATAAGTCACACACATTAACTCTTTTTTAATTTAATTACAATACACTGTTCAATTGTTTCCTTTGGAATATCATTGAGTTACCTGGAATATCATTGAGTCATTGGCCTAGAAGAGTAGTTTAAATCATACAGAACAAGGATAGAGATACATCACATAAATATCACAGTTTTAAAAATGAAGGAGCCATGCCAGGCACAGTAGCTTGCACATGTTATCCCAGCTACTTGGGAGGCTGAGGCAGGAGGATAACTAGAGACCAACAATTCAAGACCATCCTGGGCAACATAGCAAGACCCCATCCCTAAAAAAACATTTTTTTAAAAAAATTAACTGGGCATGGAGGCATGCACCTACAGTTCTAGCTACTTAAGAAGCTGAGGCGGGAGTATCGCTTTGAGCCCAGGAGTTTAAGGCTGTGGTGAGCTATGACCATAACACTGCATTCCAAACTGGGTGAGTGAGCCCCTGTCTCTAAAAAAATAAATAAATAAATTTTAAAAAATAAAAAATAGATTTTAAAAATAAAGGAACCATGATGAAAGCAATGTTTTCATGAAGCAATGTAATGAATTTTAAGTACAAATGTTAAGCAAAAAATTATTTTTTTTCCCCTAAAATTTTCTTCTCATTCACCTTGGCTTACCTGTACAGTAAGTTGAGGAGGATCCCTTTTTTCTGACTTCATTTCTACAACTGCTATGTTAGGTTTCTTTACTCCACTTTCTATTTTTCGAGATGATGGAGGAATAGAAGTAGTCACAGTTACAGGGTGTGGCTTATTTACAATTACTCCAGCAGGCGGCATGGAATCACTATTACTCTGGGTTTGTCCTAAGGAGTTTAGGAAAGAAAACAAGTCAACTAGCTCAGAAATAAAGGAAAAATCTAATAGATCACCTGAATCTTTGTGGCTGTATTCTCATATGAAAGGAAAGCACTGTCTGACAATCACCTCTCCTTCCATCATCACCACTGTCAACATAATCACCATACATTAGGCACTTCTATGTAGTAAACACTTGATATACATTATCTAATTTCATCCTCAAAATAAAGGCTATGAGGTACTAATATTATCCACATTTTAAAACATGTCAAAAACTTTCACTTTAAAAGTCCCACTTGTTTTCTACATTTCAAAGTAAAAAGGAAGGCCAGGTGAAGTGTCTCATGCCTGTAATCCCAGCACTTTGGGAGGCTGAGGCAGGAGGATCACTTGAGGTCAGGAGCTTGAGACCAGCCTGGCCAACATAGTGAGACCCTGTCTCCACAAAAAGTTAAAAAATTAGCCAGGTGTGGTGGCACACATTTGTAGTTTCAGCTACGGGGGAGGCTGAGGCAGGAGGTTTGCTTGAGCCCAGGAGTTCAAGGCTGCAGTGAGCTATGATTACACCACTGCACTCCAGCCTGAGCAACAGAGCAAGACTACATCTCTAAAAGAAAAAAAGAAAAAAAAACAAAGTAAAAAGGAGAGTACGGTGTACTCTCTAAAAGTATAGACTAAATAATAAGCCAGATTGCCTGGGTTTGAACCTTAGCTCCACTCCAGCTGTGTGGCCTTGCACAAATTAACCCCTTTGTGTCTCAGTTTTTTAATCTATAAAATTAGTTTATTACCATGTGCTTTATAGGATAGATTAAATAAGTGAATATATGTAAAGTGTTTAGAACTGTACCTGGCACTACAGTAAGGAAGGACTTTAAAAGTGTTAGCTATCAAATTACTAGAAGGCACGTTCGAACAGACATGGCAGCTACCATGTTGACATGACATTAACTCAAAATATTCAAAATGAAAAATTCTCTTATGTTAAAAAATATTCATATTTAAATAATTCATCAAAATCAAGGAAGAACAGCAATGACATTACAAGGAAAAAAGGAGCTAATTAGATTTGAAAAGCTAATGTGAGGGCAAAAACAATTTGTTCCATTTTTAACATGATGACCCTGAGAGACCTCAAGTAAGTAAATAAACAACTATTAGCTTAGGATACACAACCACACAACTTTTACTTATCATAGCCTAGTGTAAAATTACATAAAGGTATTTTAAAGTACTTCCCCTAAGACATGACAATATTAACAAACCAATCAAACCTCTTGGATTCTTATTATGAATGTCTGTGACATGTCTAAAGATTTTTTAAATTCTCATTTCATCTATAACATTGTACTATAAAGTATCAAAGGAATGTTCCCTGTGGGTGAAACTACATCAGAAATCCATCACTTTAGAGATTGCTATTACACAGCTAAGATACATTCTGAGGCCTTCCTTACAAATATAAACACAGAAAGGAAAAGGTAGGTGACTGTCGTGTGAGCACCATTTTGTAAGTTCTGCTACTGCTGACAAGAATTTAAAATTCACCCCACTTACTTTGTTGGTTCTTACCTAAGAGAATTGCCATAGGAATTAGATGACCTTCTAGTGTGCCTGAGAAGGTAGGCATTTCTCTGCTCGGGCTGAACAAATACTGCTGATCGCCATGAGGTAGTGTAGTAATGGAATGCTTCATTTTAGAATCCATCTTCATAGGTTTTGCTGCATAAAAGTCAGTTTGTGTTCTTATTGACTTTAGTTTAGTGCCTGCAAAAATCATTAATGGAAGAGAGTTTAAAATATTGTTTGAATTACCTACCATCCATCCATCTAGAAATAGAGCAACTCTTCTTCACAGAAGGATCTCATACTATGTAATAATGTTACAGAGCCCCAAAACAGAAGTAACATATAGACCAGAGTGGTCTCAGTTGTACCTCTCCTGCTGTATAATGAAAACAGCCATGAACAACATAAATGAATGAGCATGGCTAGGTTCAAATTAAACATTATTCACAAAACAGACAGCTCACCTGTAGGCCATAGTTTGTTAGCCACTGAATAGGTGTACAACTTGTATAGCTACAATGACAAAATAAATACAATGACTAGAAAAAAAAGTTGAATAAAGATTTTGAAGAATATTCAGATAGTATGTTTGAGCTCATTAAATTTTTTCCCATAGGTACAAAAAGTTAATGATAATTGGATTTTTTCATTTTCTCATTACACCTTTACACATAACATAATTCCGAATAAGCAGCCTTTATGCTTTGAAATTATGTGCAGATAACCTAATTCTATACTTACTTAAACCTTACGGAAGTTAATATCATTATATAGTAGTCCCTCCTTATCCATGGTTTTGCTTTCCCCAGTCTCAGTAACTTGCAGTCAACCATGGTCGGAAAATATTACATGGAAAATTCCAGAAATAAATAATTCATAAGTTTTAAATTGTGCATAGTTCTGAGTAGCATGATGAAACCTCACACCATCCCATTTGTCGTGCCCAGGATGTGAGTGAGTCATCCTTTTGTCCAACGTATCCACATTGTATACATTACCTGCCCATTAGTCACTTAGTACCCATGTTGGTTATCAAATTGAAAAACAGTATACATAGGGTTTGGTACTATCCACAGTTTTAGGTATACCTGGGTGTCTTACAATGTATCCCCCACAGATAAGGGGGATTATTGTACATTTTTCATACCCTTATGAAGTGTGTGTGTATATATATATATAATTATATCCTAAATATTAAAAAATTAAAAATTTGATTATATGTCTCTTGTCTTTTTGGAGAAGAGGATAAATTTCTATGGAATTCAAGAAAAGTAAAGAAAAGAAAAAAGTAAAAGTGCAAAGGAAAAGAGACTAAAATATTTTCCAAATAATTTCCTGACATTACATTTTACTTTTAACATGTGGATGTTTTTCTGTACCTGGACTTTATTAAATATAGTTTCCTTTTGTTTATGATCCTAAGAAGAAAAATTTTAGTACCCTATCTATATTTTTCATCCTGTGTTCTGATATTCATTCATTCTATTGAATGAATATTTTTCTTGAGTGTTTATTTAAAATATATTTGTTCAGCATTTAATATGTGTTAGGCATTGTTCCAAACACAAGAAATACAGAGGTGAATAAATCAACTGTACTGATGGAACTTACAGTCTAGTAAGGACAAATGAACAAAATAAATCATAAAGCAAATAAACAAAAATATAACAGGCAGTAAAAAATGCTACGAAAAACAATAAGGCAGAGCAAGGAGATAGAGAGGGACAAGAGACAATAATTCCTTGGATAGAATAGTCAAGGTAGACTTCTCCGAGGAGCTAATATCTAAGAGCAGAGGTTGAAAGAACTGTGTGAGCCATGCAAGTATCTGAAGGAAAAGCTCTCCAGACAGAGGAAACAGGCAAGTACCGGGGCCCTAGGATAAGCATAAGTCCACAGGCTCTCAATCATTTCTAGCATTAAAAGGATTATTGAATAAAGTTATTTTTGGATTTGAAAGTATTTTAAAACCTCAAATGATTTTTTGCTAAGGCTTTCAAAACCCCAAAGATAAGTTAATAGCAAAGCTCCAGTAAATAAGAGGAAACATTAGGGTAAATATCACCCATAAGCTACTTGCTTTGCTAAAATAATTGGCTAAAATAACATCAGTAAAATGTCTTTTTTTAATTTTAAAATTTATTTTATTTTTAATTATTGTGGGTACATAATAGTTGTATAACATTAGTTAAATTTCTATATAACCTGATACCCTATATGATCACCTAACTTTTAGAAAAGAAAGGGAACTAAAGCAACTGACACAGCTCCAACTTCTGGAAAGGATAAGAAAGGAAAATGGATTAGTATCTACTACTTGTCATCAAAGAAGCTTACTGACTACTAAAGTACAAGCTGAGAAACTTTAAAATGTAACCAAAGTCAACAGACTCAATATTTAACTAACAGTTATATTTAAATATACAGTACCAGTGAAATGGCAGATGTGAGTAAAAACATGCAGTGATAAATAAAGATGTTTTTAGTTGTGTACAAAAGCAACTAAAAAAGTTTTCAACTTTGCTACCTAAGGCTCTTTGAGAACAAATAAAACTGCAAAAGTGCTCATAAACACTTTTACTATAATAAATAGCATATAACTGATCTTTCTGTTCACAAGAACATAATGGACCAAGGTCTTCAAGGGAATGTCTACTTTCCCTATATTATATTTACATTGTTTAAGATTCATCATTTCCTAAATAAAAATTTTACAATGCTTTATCTGAAGATACCATCTAACCCTACATTTCTTCCCACTTATTCCTATCTTGTGCCTGGTCTATTTCTTCCTACCTCTCCTAGAAGGAATTATTTTTCTATCTCTAGGCATTATGTAATTTGAACTATATTTATAATAAATACAAAGCAAACAAAAGGAAACTTTACATATTAAATTGATACTATTAAAACATCAGGTTAAACACAAAAAATGAGATTCTTTACCTTTAACTTGCTCTATTACTTTTGGTCTCAGTGGTTTGCATTTAGGAGATGGAGAATTAAATCTGAGATATGGTCCTTTTTTAAGAGTGCTGCGGTGACCCTGATAAACTGGTTTTCCATAAACTTGTAACATATAATCTTCATCTTGTATCACCGTGGTTGCTTTCAAAAGCCCCTATGTATACAAAGTTATTCAACTCACCATGAAAATAGTTATCAAAAACTTTTCTCATTTTTCTAAAGCTTCTGTTTACCAGCTTAAGTACTATAATAAGAATGTTCAAGGCCGGATGGGGTGGCTCATGCCTGTAATCCTAGCACTCTGGGAGGCCGAGGTGGGAGGATCGCTCGAGGTCAGGAATTCGAGACCAGCCTGAGCAAGAACGAGACCCCGTCTCTACTAAAAATAGAAAGAAATTATATGGACAGCTAAAAATATATATAGAAAAAATTAGCTGGACATGGTGGCGCGTGCCTGTAGTCCCAGCTACTCAGGAGGCTGAAGCAGAAGGATAGCTTGAGCCCAGGAGTTTGAGGTTGCTGTGAGCTAGGCTGATGCCACAGCACTCTAGCCCAGGCAACAGAGTGAGACTCTGTCTCAAAAAAAAAAAAAAAAAAAGAATGTTCAGCTCAGAAAAATTCTCTATTTCAGACAGGCCTTAAATTCTGGATATGAGTTTAAAAAGCATAAAATTTATTTTGACTAAATCCAAATTTGCCAAAAAAAATCAATAAATACATAAAAAAATAAAAAGCATGGAATTTAAATATAAAAAGTATCCACCTAAGAAACATGAAGGTTCTTACATTACTAAGTTTCAGTACCAAAAAGCAATATTTAAACACATTTTATATGTTTATTATGTTCAAGTACAATAAAAATATAATTCTAGCCTTTAGATGACTTTATACATTTGTGATCCTACCTTCAACCAGCCTAAATGCCACAGAAAGGCAGCATTTATTAAGCATCTACTGAGAGTGCCAAGCATTGAACTAGATGCTTTACTAATCTGCTCAACAATCCATATTTGGCATTAAGAAAGTTGCAGCCTAGTTAGAGCAGTCAAAAAAATTCCCTCCATAGCATCTAGTACCCATGCCTCATATTCACTAGGCACTAAACATATATTTGTTAAACTGAAAAATAAACAAAAATATATATACACACATATATACACATACAAGGATGAAACATAATTTTAATTACCATGAACTAGAGAATCCAGTTTTTAGACTAGAGGGTCTCTAGATATACCTGCTATAACCGCAATACTATGACACTAGGTGTGAGATCACACAAGGAAGGAACTATTAATAAATATTTTTTGTGCAGTGGTTTTCACATTATGGATCCAAAACCCTAAATATCAATAGTGTAAAGATAGTTTACATTTGTATAGTCCTTCATATTTTTAAAACATTTTCACATTTACTTTATTATTTATATCTTAAAGGAAATGACCAATTATAATGCAACATTTATGTCATAAAACCAGATTAGAATCTTACCTCTCTTTTCCCTTTCTGTAAACTTGAAGCAGGCATGCTCCTCACAGGTAGATTTCTAGAATGCTCTTCTATTTGTTTTTGAGAACATTTTCCTGGAATTACAGATTTCTTTACAGTTTTGTCTTGTGTGTTTGTTTTAAGGTCTTTACTCATATTTTGAGTTTTCTTGGTCCTTTGATTCTTCTGATCAAATCTCTTTTGTTCATAATCTTTTCTTGACAGTTCATCCTTAACATAACCAAAGTTAAAATTACTTAAAATCTATCGAATGCTTTCACATCAGAAGTACTGAAATTTATTTTTTGCTGTCATATAAATACAGGTTAGCCATTTTAAATGTTCTAAAAATAAACAATATCGGCTTACATATAAATAAAACTTCTCTGGAAGAATAAATAAAAAACTCGGAAGACTGGTATCTTTTGGAGCAGGGAGAGTGAGAAATAATAGAAGAGGTACAGGGATAGGAGGGCAACTTTCTATTACAAATCTTTTTATACATTTTGATGTTTTAACCACATGAATTTAGTAACAGTTTAAATTTTAAATTTAAAAAATAAGTTTCAAAAAAAGAAAATATTTGTAGTAAAACTCTGAGATAAGTATTTGTGAATTAAAATTACTTGAAGGTTTAAACAAACATATTTTACATGGAATTCATAGTAATAGAGTGACATATATGGCCAGTTGGCTGCAGAGCCAAAACTAGACTCCAAATCTTCTGACACTTAGTTCACTTTTTTTCTGGTGCATCATCGTACAGTGGCTAAGATAAATTCTCCATAACTTCATTAAAGATATATATATTTAAGCAACAAAGATTAAAAATATATTTCTGTGTTTATTGCTGTGAAAATAGAACTGATACTTCACCTTGCTATCATTGTGAGTAGCATATAAGCATATCTTACATTCAGGAAAAAAGCACTTTGTACCCCCAGATAAAATAATAGGATATCCTGTTGAGTTCTGCTTCCTCAAATACATAAAACGTTAAGAATTTCACTAAGATTACTGACCCCTAATAAAAACAACTCCCAGACTTTTGCAATGCTGATGTCTGAAGATGTACCATGACTTCTGTGGATGTGAAAAAGAGGCTGTTTTTCCATCTGGAACTGACTTCTGCAAACTTAGTAACCTTGGAAATCTAGTGGGTTTTTTTTCCCTTTAGATAACTTGGTTATTTTTACCTTGGCAAGCCAATGCTTCTAAATCTGTGTTCTTGAAACATCCTTGCAAGTTTAATTCTTTTCTTTTCTAAATGCTTTTGTTAAATTTTCTTTCAAATTATTTATATTTCAGTTATTCTCCAACAATTTGCTAAATAAGAGCCATGATATAATTTATGAAATAAAGGACTTATTAAATAAAACCAAACTTAATATAAAGAGTGACAGAGTAAAATTAAGAATTATAAGTAGACTTTTATATAAGAAGTATTTTGAGAAAAAGTGTGATAGTTATAAATTGGAATCAACGTTATCTTCTGAGAATTCACTTAATTGTCAGTTTTTCCCAAGACATACCTGAATTTCTGCAGAGATAGTTTTAATCCACTCATCTACTGTCTTTCTGATCCTAATCTTCTCTGACATCTCTCTACAAAAGAGAAAGAGGAATTGTCTTAAATGTCAGGAACAGGACCTGGATCAGATCTAATTCTTCTCCAGTTTTTAATCTACTGTTTAGCCCAATATCCTTCAACTGAAAAGGAAAAACCAATGGTATTAGTTTTCATCAAACGTTTGAAGGATAAATGTTTGAAAAGCACATATAGACCCCAGAAGATAGATACCAAAGAATGAAAAAATCAAAAGGAAAATTTCCGTCAGTAAAAAGTAGTATCACCATGTATATATCCAAATTCTAACTTTAAAATAAGTTCCACATCTTCAAAGGCAATAAAGAAGCTTTTCTAAATTTTAAAACACATTGAGCAAAGTGTAGTGCTTAGGAAAAAAATTAAGTAGAACTGGCAATTTCATAAATAACCCTGTCTTACCTGTTGGTAGATAAAGCATTGATAAATGAGTACATTGCAGCTCCATCCTTTGCACGAATAATAGCTTCCAGGTTTTCTTCAAGTACTTTTTTATTGTTTTGTACTCTTCTCAGAATCTTCTCAGCATCTTTCAACACAGATCTTGTCGTATGAGCTGTCTGAAGCTTAACATGATTCTGAGGAAAATAAGCAAGCTTTAACATAATCAGAGATTCTTTTGGCTTAAAAGAAAAAAGGCAAAAAAATTACTATGTAAAACTCACTTTGATTATTTTAATCCAAACCAGAGCTATTACTATTGTTGGGGCCATATGCTATGTCAATAATTCTAAGGACTCAATTTGCCAAACTGAAGAGTTACAAAAGAATACTTGGCAATTAAGGGTTTTCTCCATTTAGAAGCACAACCTCTATGGAAAGTAGCATGAAGATACCTCAAAGAACTAAAAGTAGAACTCCCATTTGATCCAGCAGTCCCACTAGTGGTTATCTACCCAAAGGAAAAAAGACATTCTATAAAAAAGACATCTGCACTCAAATGTTTATAGCAGCACAATTCACAATTGCAAAGATGTGGAAACAACCCAAATGCCCATCAATACATGAGTGATTAACAAAATGTGGTATATGTATACCATGGAGTACCATTCAGCCATAAAAGATGATGAACTACCTATTATATTATCCTGGATGGAGCTGGAGCCCAATCTTCTAAGTAAAGTATCACAAGAATGGAAAAACGAGCACCACATATACTCACCATTAAATTGGTACTAATTGATCAACACCAATGTGCAAATATGGGGAGTAACATTCATAGTGTGTTGGGCAGGGCAGGTGGGAGGGAGAAGGAAAGAGGAAGGGATGAGTAAATCCACACCTAACAGATACGGTGTGCGCTGTCTGGGGGATGGGCACACTTGTCAGGCAGTGCAAAGGCAATTTATATAACCAAAACGTTTGTACCCCTGTAATACTCTGAAATAAAAAATAAATAAATAATTTAAAAAATTAAAATTAAAAAAAGGAGTATTAATATGAATGTTAAATGAAATAGAGATGGGAACCCCATAGCAGTGCTAGACAGGCCAATGGCCAATAAAAGCTCTATCTGCTAAAGAAAGCTAAAACAAAATAAGAGCAGGATGGTTCTAGGTATTCTAGGTATGTATGGCAGACATTGTGGATTGGATAAAGAGGGCCATTCACAGGTCTCTTTCCCTGTTCCTTCCTCTCCAACAGAAGCTGGAAAGCCAGAGATGGCCATAAGGCTCAGTCCTGGCCAAGGAGTGATAAGATAAGCAGAAACACTTGGTGAGGGCTTCTGGAAAAGTTCTGTAAAGGGAACAGACTCGACTGACATGTCTTTTTCAGTGCTTTATCTTCATCCTTTCTCCTAATTTCTATCTTTACAACTTCTTTATTTCTTCATAATTTTTACCCTTACTAATTATCAATTGTAACATCATTCCCACTTTACCTGAACCATGCCATTTGTTTCTTTCTTCTTTTGGCCAAGATCATGAAGAACATCATGGGACTTCTGCATAGTCACTTTAGCTGTTCCTAGCTCTTCATGGGAAGGAAATCTTTGAGAAGATACAGTTTCAGTGCTATAGAAGATTAGAAAAAGAAGTTTCCTAAATTGCTGTAAATTCAATAAACATTTGATTACACAAATTTTTGATATAGTCTTAGTTATATATTACTAAATGGTATCCTATTAAAATGTACCATGGAATTTATCAGTTATGTGATTAAACATACGAAACACAGAATATCACAAGAGACAAAATTAATCTAACCAGAAAGTTTAGGCATAGCAGGCAAAGAGCAGAGAAAGGTTTTGCTTTCAAGAAACTAACATTCAGAAGAACTTCCAGGTTGGTGGAGTAAGAGCGCTCCTCCACAAGAACATGAGAACACTAGCAAACTTCATCAAAATCAAATTTTTCAGAACTCTGGAAATTAAAGAAAGGATTGCAACAATTCAAAGAACACTTATTCAGCAAAAATGACTGGCTTTGAGTAAGAACAGCAAGCTTGATGGAAGTTTTTTTAACTTGCCACATTCTCAGGTCCCTTTCCCAACTCTGTGGTAGCACTGAAAACCAAGAGCCTCATAACTACTAAAAAGAGTACAATGGTTTGGAGCAAAATGGGACAAAAGTCTCATTCATAAGGTTTGTCTTTATTTGACCTGACTCAGAGCTAGCTCAGTGAGAAACACTATCCCATGGGCATTTTTCAAAAACAGTGACAATTGTTTAACATCTCAGCTTCCCGAGGTGTTGATACTAGTTGAGGCAAACAAAGCTGTAGCCAATAAATTTTTAAAATCTAGGGAATGAGATTTTAAAATATGCTCCAACATATTCCTGGGAATCTGGAAGGCCATGTGCATATACAGGGCAGTGTGAACGCCCAGGAAAGAACTGAGAAAGTCCTAATCTCTCACATCTGGCTCTGTGCAAGTAGGAAGTGCAGGCTAAGACAGATTTATAAACTGTCAGAGCACTGGAGGCATGCCCTAACACATACACACACACACACACACACACACACACACACACACACAGACCCCTTGGCAAAAAGGAGGAGACTTATCAGTTAGTTAAGGAAATCTCTCTCCAATCATTAGCACACTGAGCTAACAAAATAAGAGACTTCCATGGGTACACATGACAAAAAATATAGACTTTACAGAATTAGTCCAGAAAAGTCACTAACAAACAGCAACAACAACAACCAGCAACAATGACAAACTCTGGGAGGTTGAAGAATCTGATTTCCAGAGAAGCTGCATTGTATTATTTAGTTATTTTTTTAAATATTTTTTTCAGAGACAGGATCTTGCTTTGTTGCCCAGGCTGAAGTGCAGCGGAGCAATCATAGCTCACTGCAACCTCGAACTCCTGGGCTTAAGCAATACTCCTGCCTCAGCCTCCTGAGTAGCTGGGACTACAGGTGTGTGCCACCATGCCCAGCTAATTTTTTTTCTTTAATTTTTTGTAAAGACAGGGTCTTGCTGTGTTGTCCAAGCTGGTCCCAAATTCTTAGCCTCAAGCTATCCTCCCACCTCAGCCTCCCAAAGTGCTGGGATTACAGGCATGAGCCACTGTACCTGGTCACCACATTGTATTATTTTAAATGTCCAGTTTTCAACAAAAAATTATAAGACACACAAAGAAATAGGTAAGTACAGCCCAAACAGGAAAAGGCACAGTCAAAAGAAGCTGTCTTTGAGGAATGCCAGACAAGCAAAGCCTATAAATTGGCTATTACTAAGGAAAACTAGTTCAAAAAGCTAAAGGAAAGTATATGAAGTCTTGCCAAATACAGAAGGATCAATAAAGAAATAGAAATTATTCTTTTTTTTTATTATAGCATGGGGAGTTTCTGTTGATAACCAGAAAACCTGCTAGACAAATTCTAAAAGAGTGGTATTAAGAGATACGAATTATCTTTTTAGAAAACCACATATATAAATAGAAATTCTGGGCCAGGCGCGGTGGCTCACGCCTGTAATCCTAGCACTCTGGGAGGCCGAGGCGGGCAGATTGTTTGAGCTCAGGAGTTCGAGACCAGCCTGAGCAAGAGCAAGACCCTGTCTCTACTTAAAATAGAAAGAAATTATATGGACAGCTAAAAATATATACAGAAAAATTAGCTGGGCATGGTGGCGCATGCCTGTAGTCCCCACTACTCGGGAGGCTGAGGCAGAAGGATTGCTTGAGCCCAGGAGTTTGAGGTTGCTGTGAGCTAGGCAGATGCCATGGCACTCTAGCCTGGGCAACAGAGTGAGACACTGTTTCAAAAAATAAAATTAAATTAAAAAAATAAATAAAAATGAATAGAAATTCTGAAGTTGAAAAATATAATAATTGAAATGTATAATTCATTAGAGTAGCTCAACACCATATTTGAGTTGGCAGAAGAAAAAAATCAGTGAATTTGAAGATAGGTTAATTATGATTATCTAGTCTAGAAAAAAGAATCAAGAAAAATTAACCTAGCCTTAGAGACCTGTGAGACACCATCAAGTACATCAATATACAACTTTTCCTCAGAAACCATGGAGTCCAGAAGGCAGTGAGATGACACATTCAAAGTGATGAAAGAAAAAGCATGTCAACCACAACTTCTACATTCAGCAAAAGTACCTTCAAAAGTGAAGAAGAGGACAACAGAGGTGTGCATACAGAAAGGAAGGATCATGTGAGGAGAAAGCAAGAGGGTGGCCATCCCCAAGCCAAGAAGAGAAGCCTCAAAAGAAACTAACCCTACCAGCACCTTGATCTTGGACTTTCAGCATTCACGAATATGAGAAAATAAATTTCTGTTTAAACAAACAAAAAAGTGAAGGAGAAATGAAGACATTCCCAAACAAACAAAAACAGAGAGAATTCATTGCAACCAGACCTACCCTACAAGACATACTAAAGGGAGTCCTTTAGAGTAGAATAAAAGGACCCTAGACTCTAACTTGAGTCCATTATAAAGAAATAAAGATTACTGATAAAGATGAACTATATAGGTAAGTATAAAAGAGAGTAGATGTATTTTTTGTTTGTATCTTTTTCTCCTATCTGATTTAAAAGACAGCTGCATGAAATAATAATTATCAAGCTATACCAATGGGCTTATGATGTATAAAGATTTAATTTATATGACAATAATAACAAAAAGGGGGAGGGAATGGAGCTTTACTGGAGCAAAGTTTTAGAATACTATTGAAATTAAACCAGTATTAATCTGAATTAGCTTGTTTTAAATTAGTATGTTAATTGGAATCTCTAGAGCAACCAGTAAGAAAATAACTCAAAAAATGTGGTAAAGGAAACAATGAAAGAATTAAAATGGTACAACTAGAAAATATCTAATACAAAAGAAGGCACTAATGAAAAAATAGTGAAATAAAAAGACATAAGACATATAGAAAATATAACATGGCAGACACAAATCCTACCTTATCCGTAATTACATTAAATGTAAATAGATTAAAGTTATACAATGTTTCCACATAAAATTCCTCAAAATGTGACTCTTTTAGGTTTTATTACTATAGTTTTCAGGAGATTGCAGACAAATATAATTATCATAGCCCAGACTTATTTGATTTTTAAAAAACTTGTTATGTAAACTTTCTAATATATACAAAAGTACAGAGAATACTATAATTAACCTCTCTATATCCATTATTTAACTAAAACATTCATTAAGTCTTGGCTATCCTCATTTTATCTATACTCCCTATCTACTTTCCCCCTACCTTGTGCTGGATTATTTTTGAAGAAAATTCTAGATACCATTTCATCAGAAATGAATAATCTTCACTTGTTAGAAATTGATAATCTACATTTCTAAAAAATGAGATATTCATTTCATAACTATATTATAGAAAAAGGAAAAGATATATTAGCATCAGAAAATAGAAATTAAATCTAAGATAATTTTAAAAAGCAATGCTATAATTTATTAAAATTCATAAAGAAATTTGAATAGTCTGAACAAAGCTCTTTTCAATCTAGCTTTCATTCCAATGTCTTGTTTTTACCTGTCTCTTTTCTCAGGATTCCATCCTGTTTTTGACCCGGTTAGGGAAGTGTTATCAGACAATTCACTTTTTCTTGTCAAAGAATCATTGTTATTCAAAATTTGTTCCAATAATCTTACATTTCCTACAACAGAAGAAATACAGTATCATTTTCCAAATACTAATTCATTTATGTTTTAAAGAAAATTTTACATATATTTGTAATCTGGCCTAACTTAGCTTCTTAGGATGACTATCTACTCAATTCACTCTACAATGTAGGCTATAAATACACTCAGCAAATAAAACTAAATATTTATATCTCATAAAAACTATACTGTTAAAGTTTAAATTATACAGGTAAAAGTTTAAATTTATTTCCATCGCAGAAAAAAGGATTTGAATGAGAAGCATCATCATCACAAGCCCAGTAAAATGGACAATTTTTATAAATTATAAATTATAAATTATAGAGATTTACCTGTTTCTTCACAGCAATAATTGGATTTTTCCTTTAGCCTTGTTTTTAGTGAGACTATATAATAATTTTGTGAGATTAATAATTAACAAATAAAATGATTGTTTTATTAATAATATTAATAATTAATAATTGATAATTTAAGAAACTTATTCTTATTATTATTTTCATTAATAAAACTTGTTCATTAAAAGTTTAAGTGACAACCAATAGGAGATAATCAGAATAATTGTAAATGTATACCTTCAACTCCTTTTACAGAGAATCCAAGGAAGCTTGATTTGCCCAGTAGGTATCATTTAATGAAAAATATTAAAAACAGAGATCCCACTTTATTTACTACTAGGCACACAGAGAATTATAAACCATGAATGAGAAAATCTCATGACAATTTCCTAATTTGAGATAGGTCTAGTAAAAGGCGGGTACTAATTATAATTACTTTATTACCTCTATGACCTGACATTTCCATATTTTCTTTTTCTTCCATAGGATTTTCTCTCTTTGATAGTTCATCATCCCTTGAAACAGGTACAGGAGCAAACCGGCGAGGTGCCGGTGTCTCTAAAGGAGATTTTTGTTTATCAAAACCCGTATCTTCAACTTCTCTTAAAGGTGCTTTAATAGAAAATTTTAAAAATTATTAATTTACTTTTTAAAACATTTTAAATTATAGGGTATTACTTTTCCACATACTTTAAAAATAAAACCAAAGTTATAAAGGATATATAAATTATTAATGAGGGTATATAAATAACTTCATCCTCACCAAAAATCAAAAGAAATGAAGACTATAAACATTTTACACTTACAGATAGTAAATAAGAATCAATATGATATTCAGTACTTTTGAAGCTATGGTGAAGATGGCATAGCCAGGCACTTCCCATGGCAATGAAAACTGACGAACCATCTGGCAATAAGTATAGGAAGTGTTAAAATTTTTATATTCTTTGACCTAGTAATTTTACTCTTGGGAATTTATCCCAAGGAAATAAAATAAATGAAAGAAAACATTAAATATATGATGATATTCATTACAATATTATTTATATTATTATTTGACCTAGTAATTTTACTCTTGGGAATTTATCCCAAGGAAATAAAATAAATGAAAGAAAACATTAAATATATGATGATATTCATTACAATATTATTTATAAAGGAAAAAAACCTAAAAGCCGCCTAAGAGTCCAACAACAGGATAATGTCCAAGTAAATTGTGAAATAGCTAGCCAATGGACTATCCTTTAGTCATTACAAATTAAAATTATGAAGACAGCTCTATAAAACATGGAAAATACTTTTGATAGGCCAGTAAAAAAGAACAAAATTATATTTATGCTATACTTACATAAAAATAATATATGCCCAAGAAAAAGCATAGAAAAATAAAGTTTAGTTTATTGAATTTTTAATTTACTTTTTTTCTTTTATTTATATTACTATAAGTAATATATACAAGGAAATAAATTCAGTATCTGATCAATCAGACATCTTTTTCCTTTAAAATGCAAGTTTAAAAAAACAACAGAATTATGAGCAAGTAATTCTCTGGAAATGAGTATGGGAAAAGTGTCCACTTCTATAGAAGGCACATGGCTGGGTCATACTGAAGCCTGAGTTCTGGTCCTAGCTCTGACACTCTCCCTCTCAAGCCAGGTAATCTTGAACAGGCAAGTCATAACCTTTCTGTGCTTCACTGTCCTCTCTTCAGAACTTAAAATTGACTCATTACTGCATAACAGTTTTGTAAGGACCATACGTTTGTTGTAAAACATGAAGAATCTTATAAGCATAAAGAATCTTTAACGACTGTTATACAACAATGTTCTAACAAATCACATAAAAGCCAGTTTGACCATCTCTTGTGAGACCCCTCACTATGTGCTACCCTGCTGCCTCAGGACTCTGCAGAGTCCCCACCAGCAAGAAGGCCCTCACGGCCCCTCAACCTTGGGCTTCCCAGCCTCTGGACTGCAAGAAATAAATAGCTTTTCTTTATAAATTACCTAGTCTCAGGTACTTGGTTACAGCAATAGAAAATGGACTAAGTCGGTATCTCATCTTTTAGCCTCCCACTTCTATGACAGGATATAATGCAAAATGCATCACTGGCCAACTGAGCTATCTAGAGACATAAGAAAAATTCCCACAGTTTAGGGACACAGGATACTTTGAAAAGACATGTCATGGCAGAACCTACAGGAAGGAAAAAAAGAGGACTGCTGTTCCAGGACACTTGATATGTGGCTTAGGGTTCCAGAAGAAAGAGACTGAAAGAGACAGTACAGGCCAGCTGGAGCCTGCCAGTACAGCTCTGCAGTTTTCTCCTTCCTCAAGAGAAAAGTGAAAGAGATTCTGCAGGACCCAGGGAAGGATCTCCAGGTGTGAGGTCACCCCGGGAGATGCTATTGCCATGGTGAAAGGCAGCTTCTGAGGGGCCATCTCTCTCTCATTCCATTCCTCTTTCAAACAATTTAATTTCTTTTCTGATTCCAAAGGAATAAAGATGTCTTAATAAAAATTTAAAGTAAAGAAAGATGATCGAGAAAGTGAAAAAAACCACAATGTTCTAACAAATCAAATGTTGAAAATATTGTACTATATAGATTTCTAGATTATTAAAGGGACAGTCCCTTGATTTTCTTTAGCTCATTATTCAAATATCAATATATTCCTTTGTTATTATAAATGAAGTGTTTTAAAATTCTACTAAGATAAACAGACTTACATTACTGGTTCTGAAAATATTTAGAAATAGTTCATAATTTTACTCAGGTGGTTTCTCTCCTGACAGAACCAAGAAAAATAGTAAATATGCAATTTGTCAGAGAACTGGATAATTGATTTACTACAAACACTTTGATACCAGACAAATAAAATGTTCTAAATTTGTGTTTCTGACAAATTTATGAAGGTAATTAATTAAAACCATGAACTGGGGATCTGAACAAATTTCAAAATAACCTAAAAATTACTTGACCTAAAAAATTAATTTTATAAAACAAAGAATCCTACCACTTAGTAAGTTTTCATTTTATATAGCACAAACAAAATTCATAACTGACATGTTTTTTCATAGAGAACTACATATTTTTACCTTGTTTGGAAGCAAATGTATTATGTGAAGATAGATTACTGCTACCAAAATTAGGATGTTCAGGTTTTACAGAATATTTTTCCACTGCTCTGGAAGGGGGCACACTAACAGGCTGAAAACTACTGGTCTTGAGTGCAGCACTAATAAAATGAGTCTAGAAGACATAAAATGATTTTATTATTTTCAAATATCATTTGAAAGAGATGATAATACACATTGACATTTATTAGAGGTCTTGAAAACAACTTTATTACATTTAATAAACAATGAAAATATATACATTATATGGCAACTATCCACCGTAGTAGTAAGAGAGATGCCAATGGAAGGATGTAGTATCACAAAGACCTGGGTTAAGCCCAACTCTCTGTGTGACCTTAATCTTTTGCCTTAACCATTATAAACCTCAGTGTCTTCCTTTCTGCCTCAGAGATGGCTTAGGTGCCACTCTAGCAGGCTAGAGCAGACCAGAAAGGAGGGGCCCTAGCCTTAGACCTCTACTTCAACCAGAGAATTTAAAACCAAAACATCTCATCTTTTATATCCTGGATGGTAAGATTTCATTTGAAGTAAAGGTTTGAAAACTATTGATAGTAGGTATTCATAAACAGTAGCCATGCTTAGTAGCAGCAATCATATACGCATTTATATAGAAATGGGAACTACAGTGTCTACACAGTTTTCAGCACTATTTATTAAAATATCTGTAATGTAAAATATCCGGAATATCTTAACTAATAAAACTGATTTTAAAAGAGAGTTTTATGCTGGGTCTAGAAAAACCTAAAAAGATTTAGAGTTTTACAGAATTCCTAAAAGTGTGCCTAAAAATATCCTCTACATAAAACAGACTGAAGTAATTTCATTTCATTAAGCATTCATTGAACTAATATACCTAGTATGTCACCAAAACTTCAACTTTCTCTGTAATTATAAGCTTTATAAATAAGACATCTAAATTATCAAAGAGTCCATTCTCCCAAAATCAGAAAGTCAATAAATGATGGATTTAGTTATGGAAGAATGGATGAATGGCAGACTGGCACTTAGGACCAAGCAGGACCCTCTCCTTAGGAAATCAATGCACTTTTTAAATGTGCCATTTCATTTTATCCTGAACAACAAAAAGATTTTCTAGGTAAAGAAATCAAGGCTCAGAGAAGTAAAGTTATTTATAGAGTGGGAACTACCATTCTGGTAGACTCATTCCTGACTTCTCACTAGATAATATACTGTATACTCAATTTTAATAATGTATGGAGTACTTACTAAAACTTACTTTGTATGCCTATAATCATTCCAATAAAATACTATCTTCAATCACATGAAAAGTTCAAGACAAGACCTATTAAGAAATCTTGAAAATTATAGCACATTAGTGTCCACTTTGTGATAATATATTGAGCTATAATAAATTTATTTTCACACGTTCTTCTGAAAGTTATATTTTAATTTTTTAAAGTTTTTAAATTGTAACATCAATTAGAAAAAAAAGTAAATTAAAACCAACACATTTACAATGCTGGTTGTTCACTCATTCAAAAAAAAATGTTTATGAAGTTCTGCACAGTTTCTAGGACTTAGAAATTCCAAAATAAATAGGAAAGTATGTTATCATCTCCTTGTGAGGATAATTGTTTTTATAATAACCCACGGCATCATATTTAAAAGGCACTAAAAAATATTCATTCTTTTAATTAATGAAATGCAGAAGTAAATGTGTACACTAGGTGGCTCTATCCAAGAGTGTGCATCAGGATCATTTCAGAGCTTTCAATGATTCCACCACCTCAGACCTGCCGGCTCAAAATCTCTGAGAGACCTGAGCATGTACACTTTTATAAAGCTGTCCACGTAATTCTGATGCACATTCTCAGGCTAAGAACCACAGATATAAACAATAATTGCAATGTGATTTAAGCACTTTAGGCCAGGTGCGGTGGCTCATGCCTGTAATCCTAGCACTTTGGGATGCCGAGGTGGGATGATCACTTGAGGTCAGGGGGTTGGAGATTAGCCTGAGCAAGAGGGAGGCCCTGCCTCTAATAAAAATAGAAAAAATTAGATTGGCAACTAAAAATAGAAAAACTTAGCCGGGAGTGGTGGTGTCTGCCTGTAGTCCCAGCTACTCAGGACGCTGAGGCAGGAGGATTGCTTGAGCCCAGGAGTTTTGCAACAGAGTGAGACTCTGTCTCAAAAAAAAAAAAAACAACGACCGTATGAACAAAAACACTGCAAAAGGAAGAAAAACTAACTAGAGAAAGAGATCTCACAGAAACAGTAACATTTGAGCTACAACATGCAGAGTTCTCCACTTAGAGGGGAAGAAAGAAAAACAAATCATGATTTAAGAACTAAAGCTGTTACAATTTAATTTGTTACTGCAGTTATCAAAGAATATTACCTTAGAGATCCAAGTGATAAAAGATTATGAAATGTATACTGGCTGTATTATAGATACCTGAATATCTATTTGTTGTTGCTGTAATTTTTCAAGATGCCTAATGTGCTGCTCCATAAACACACTCATTTGCTTTTCATGATCATGGCAATGTAGTTTCTCATGTTTATTTTGAACACTTGTTTGCTGCTCTGTAACACGTTGTAAGTGTTTATCAGTCTCCTGCAACTTATTAAGTAATTCTGTAACAGAATTGACTTTTGCTTCCAAATCACTCTGTACCTAAAACAATAAAAATATCAAAATAATATTTCGTATTTTATAAAAATACAGAAAATATGTTCAGTTACTGGAAAGGTTATTTAAAGCAACTGGTATAAGAAATGATCAAATTAGAGTTTTTACCCACTAAATCTTGATGATGTAATGCTTTATTTTTACAGTCACAGAAATAAAAGGCAGAAGATAGCTAACTTTAGATAACTGTTTCCTCTCAAAAAAAATTATAATAAATTGCTACATAGAATTTTATAATGCCAGAAATAAGATACTTAAATGGAAATTTAAAAGAAGGAAATAGCAAAACAAAGTAGCTTTTAATACTCAACTAACATAAGGCTGGGTTAAGTCAGCAGTCTTGAGTTCTAGTCCTGGCTCTGCCACTTATTAATTCTAGAATCTTGTGCTTACTCTGACCTGTTCCTCTATTTACAAAGTGACAGCCTAGGCATAGGTGATCTCTAATGTTCCTTCTATCTCTCAAGTAAAAATGACTGATCATCCAGGTTGCCCAGGACTCAAGGTGTTTCCCAGGATGCAGGGACTTTATGTGTTAAAACTGGGAAAGTTCTATATTCCCTAGTGCCATCACAGTGATTAAGGAGTAAATTTTCACAACACCTGAGAAATAATACACAACCACAAATAGGAAAATTCTTTCAAATTGAGAGGAACTAGAATGTTCCTACTCTAGTTGTACACAACCATTTATAGAATCAGTTCTATAAATATTTGTATATTTCACAAAGTAGTTATGAATATCTGGGGAGAAGGATATACTTTTATCAGTGGAGCTGCTGTTGCAATGGCAGCTGCAGTTGCTGCAGCCACAGTTGTAGCTGAATCAATTCCACTGGGTGAAGTTCTAGTCTCCTGGGTAACAGCATCCTTTTCTGTGCATGCATCTTCTAAAAGATGTACTTTTACCTCCTTAACAACAGGCATGCTTTGAGCTCTATGAATAAAAAAGCAACAAAAATATATTAAGTAAGTGACATTGAACCATTTCAAGAAATATCCACAAGCAGTAATCTGCTGAAGGTAGTTTTGATGTCTCAATTAAATCACCTATCAAACACAAAGTCATTTGGTTAACAAAATTTATTAAGGTTCAGGTCACTAAGGACTAAAAAAATAGGCTGGGCGTGGTGGCTCACGCCTGTAATCCTAGCACTCTGGGAGGCCAAGGCGGGAAGATCGCTTGAGTTCAGGAGTTCGAGATCAGCTTGAGCAAGAGCGAGACCCCATCTCTACTAAAAATACAAAGAAATTATCTGGACAACTAAAAATGTATATAGAAAAAAATTAGCCAGGCATGGTGGCGCATGCCTGTAGTCCCAGCTACTCGGGAGGCTGAGGCAGAAGGATTGCTTGAGCCCAGGAGTTTGAGGTTGCTGTGAGCTAGGCTGATGCCACGGCACTCTAGCCTGGGCAACAGAGCAAGACTCTGTCTCAAAAAAAAAAAAAATTTATATATATATATATATGTATATTAAAAATAAATAAATAAATAATTTCTTGAAGGCGGTGATATTAATTCAAAAAATAAGACTTACACATATGAAAAAGGCATGGCACAATTACAAAGATACATAATTAAGGAGTACAAATTTAAAACACGCGAAATATACAAAGAAATGTTAAATGCCTGAGGTCATGGATACCACAATTACTCTGATTTCATTAATTCATATTGTATGCCTGTATCAAAACATCACATGTGCCCTATAAAGGTATATAACTATTATGTACCCATAATAATTAAAAATAAAAATATTTAAAAAAAAACCAAAAATAAAGAAAAATAAATAAATAAAACATGCAGGAAAAAGCTCTAAGAATTCAAGTACCAAGTTTTCTCCCAAAAGCAGACATCCCAAGATGGTTTGCTGTTTTTAAAATCACTGATAATTTTATTCTCCAAATACTTTTTATAAGAATTATAACATTACTGATGTTCACTTTGTGACTACTATTTTTTCTTTGGCTTTACTGAGGTTTAATTGACAAAAATTATATATATTTACAGTGTACATGTGATGTTTTGATATATGTATACATCGTGAAATGAATATCACAATCAAGGTAATTAACATATCCCTCACTGCATATAGTTATTTTTATGTGTGCGTAGTAAGAACATTTAAGATTTACTCTCTTAGCAATTTTCAAGTATATATTTCATTATTATTAACCATAGTCAGCATGTTGTATAATAGATCTCCAGAATTTATTCATCCTAACTGAAATTGTACCCTACAACTCCCCATTCCTCCCCACTCCCAGCCCCTGGCAACCACCATTCTACTCTCTTCTATGAGTTAAGCTTTTCAGATTCCACATATAAATGAGATTATATGGTATTTATCTTTCCATGCCTGGCTTATTTCACTTAGCATAATATCCCCAAGAGGAATGGTTAAAACTGCTCCAAGTAATTCTATAAATTCTAGCTCACTTAGATTTAATTAATAAATGTCACCAACTTTATCAAAATGGGCACAAAACACACTACTAAGCAGCCTGGATTAAAAATGAGTCCAGCAAATAGATGCATATTTGCAATAAGACATTTAATTAAAGATTAGGGAAAAAAATGTCTGGTTGATTTTGTCCTATTTGGCCTCAAAGAAAACAACAAAAAGAACCACTGAAAAAACTGAAGAGTCCCTACGAAACTCTAAGTAAAATTGGCAGGAATATGTCTCCTGTCCAGCTGCTGGATTTCCCCTCTTGATTTTTAAAAGTAGCACAGAATGCTTGAACTTACTTCTCTTTGATATTTCCCCATTTCTACTAAGAGCATTTTCTCTGAGTCTCAAAATTTTGAGGTCGCCTTGCCTTCTCTACCTGCTTACCTTCTTATACCCGATTGAGACATCAAGTCTTGTCAATTATTTCATCACAATTACATGAAGGGTGTCATAGAATTACAGAGGTGAACCTTATAGGTCATCTATCCTGATTTCCTTACTTTATAGATGAAAAAACTGACATCCAGAGAGGTCATGGGATTTGCTTGATCAGTGTCACAGAACAAGTAAGTAGTAGATTTAGGGCCCAACCCCCAGAGATCTTCCCATGACACCAGAACTTTCTCTCTCAGATTAGCACTTCTCCCTTCTTCTTTCTTCCTCTCTACTAAAAAACTTCATAACCTCTTACCAACTATTTCATTCTTCCAGTTGTAAAAATTTCCCATACATATGTCTCCACTATTCAAAAATTCAAAATTGTTCCCTATAAGCAACGGAATAGGCTAATTTCCTCTGTTTGGCCTTACGCCATACTCTGGTCCTGCCCTACCTTCCTGTATAAACCTATTACTTCACAAATTGACCTCTCTCTGGAGTCACAAGGCTCTCCTCACATACCATGACACACTCACAGCTGACTCCATGCTTTTTTTCACTCCATTCTCTCAATCTTCTTCCACCCAACTTACTACATACATCCTTCTCCTTCTTTAAGATACAACACAAGCGTTACCTTTTTAATAAGTCTGTCCTTATAACACTTCTTGATCTCACTCTTCATTAACTCCTTTTTGCATTTACTGCCTATACCACACAATTGAGGCTTGATAATTGGCCATCCCATGGTTTAAATGTGTGCACAGAACAATTTAATAATATATTGAATGCAATTAGGCACTCAGTCTTCCATATTTGTACATATTTGTACATAAGCAACCCAGGGGGAGAAAGAGACATCTTTTACACCAAACAGCAACTAACAAAGGGTTAGGTACACAGTAGGTGCTCCATATATATTTAACCAATTGAGGGGTGTACTAAGAAAATATAATTCAGATATTCCTTATCTTTTGGTATTCCTGTCTGAAGTCTGAAAGTGACTTATCCTTGACAACCAAGACAACATGATAAGGCTAGACTTAAACTTCTTTATAGGCTTTTAAATTTTATTTTTTGCATTTATTAAACTAGTAAATCCTCAATGTAGCAAATGTAAAGAGTTCCTAAGTATAAATACTGGGAAATGTATATAACCCATTAAGAAGCAATTATTGGCCGGGCGCGGTGGCTCACGGCTGTAATCCTAGCCCTCTGGGAGGCCGAGGTGGGTGGATCACTCGAGGTCAGGAGTTCGGGACCAGCCAGAGCGAGACCCCGTCTCTACTAAAAATAGAAATAAAAAAAATTATCTGGACAACTAAAAATATATGTAGAAAAAATTAGCCGGGCATGGTGGCGCATGCCTGTAGTCCCAGCTACTTGGGAGGCTGAGGCAGTAGGATCGCTTAAGCCCAGGAGTTTGACGTTGCTGTGAGCTAGGCTGACTCACTCTAGCCCGGGCAACAAAGTGAGACTCTGTCTCAAAAAAAAAAAAAAAAAAAGTAGCAATTATTTCCTTCTAGTCTTTTTTTTTTTTTTTAGAACTTTTTCTTTATTCCTAAATCCACTGAATATCCCAATACTAAGCTGTAACTGATCTCACCAAGACCACCAATAATTCTTCTTGTTCAATTCAATGTACATTTTCCAGTCTTTATCTTTCTTTACCTCTGAGCAGCACATGAAACCTGGAACCTAATTCCCCTTGGCTTTATTAACACCATGCCCCACTAAATCCCCCTCCCCTCCCCTCTCCTTCCCTCTCCCTTCCCTTCCCTTCTTTCTTTCTTGAGAGAGGGTCTTGCTCTGTTGCCCAGTCTGGAGTATAGTGGCATCATCATAGCTCACTGCAACCTCCAACTCCTGGGCTCAAGTGATACTCTTGCCTTAGCCTCCCCAATAGCTGGGACTACAAACATGCACCACTACAGCCAGCTAATTTTTAAATTTTCTTTAAGAGATGGGGGTCTCAGTATGTTGCCCAGGCTGGTCTCAAACTCCTGGCCTCAAGCCATCCTCCTGTTTCAGGCTCCCAAACTGCTGGGATTACAGGCATAAGCTACTACACCCAGCCCTAAGAACATTATGGTCTTTTTATTTCTTTTTTATTGTTGTTTCCAAAGTTACTCAAGAATCTCTTCTTATTTCTAAGTTATGTGTTCTCTCGCCATTTTCCTGACTTGAATTTGTCCAGGGTTTGCTTATTACATTGACATACTTCTAAGAACTAGCTGAAAACATTCTACTGTGTTTATGTTTTCTGCTTTATCTGGTATAGTTCATTTCTTCTGCTTTCCTTACTTTTTTTTCTATCATTCAGTTTTTTTTAAAAAAATTGTTTTCCTGCTAAACTTCTTAAATTGGTCTATTTAATTTGGTACAAAAAGGTGATAAGCATTTTCACAGATAAATCCTAATTTCACAAAAAGATAAAATCAGATATCTATGCCACCTGATGTGATACATAGGAAGTATATGACATCATCTATCAAACATCCTTGTCACTTCATAAAATTCAGGGTTAAGAGAAACATGTTAAAGAATAACAAAAGGATACACTCAGCAAAATCCACAATGTGGGAAACACCTCAGGACAAACAAAAAAATTATAAGAAAAATGAAAGAAGGGTAAATTTATAGATTGAAACAGATTTAAGAGATACATTCAAATGCAACGTATGGCTAGGCTATTCCTTAGATCCCAATGCAAACAAATTAATCTTAAAAAAATTATGAGACAATCAGGAAAATTTGAATACTGACTCAATATATGATAATATTAAGAAATTATTAATTATTATCTTTTTGGTATGATAATAATAGTATGGTGATGCCATTTTAAAAAATCATCTTTCAGATACACATATTAAAATATTTAAGCCTGAGGAAAATAGCAAGACCCAGTCTCTACAAAAAGGAAAAAAATTAGCCAGGCATGGTGGCATATGCCTATAGTCCCAGCCACTCCAGAGGCTGAGGCAGGAGGATCACTTGAGGCCAGGAGTTTGAGGTTGCAGTGAGCTATGATGATGCTACTGCACTTTCTCCCAGGCAACAGAGAGAGAGAGATCCTGTCTCAAAAAAATTTAAAGATAAAATGAAATGACTTCTGTGATTTGTTTAAAAATAATTCCAGGGGAGGGGGGGAGTTACAAATGAAACAAAACGCTAATAACTAAAGCTAAACTATGGGAACATGGGGTCCACCAAATTATCCTCCCTACTTTTGTAAATTTTGAAACTTTTTAAAATAAAAAGATGTTAAGTTTATGACTGTTATATAACTCAATACAGTGATCAACACCCACATAGCCATGATTGATTTAATTAAAAATATTGGAATAACTATGAGAAGATGAGAGAGAAAATAATTTAAGAGAGCTAAATCCTATCATAGTAGGATAAGTACAGTCTAAATTTATGGCTCAAAAATAGTACTGTAAGCACATTACTTTAATTTATGAAATTTCCTCTCAAAGGAAAGAGGTAGAAGAATTAAAAGTGGCTGCCTTTGGGCAAGCTGCTTGGTGGTTAAGGAAATGGTGAGACAGAAGATGGTAGTTTTTCAGGACAAGATTTTCATACTATTTGGATTTTTAAAACCATGTACTTTTATTACTTTCATGAAGGATTTCTAAAACTGAAAAAAATAAATGTACATATCCTGCCAAAATAATGGTCCTGTTTAGTCTATTTAACACATCCAAGATCTGTCTGGAAAGTATTCAGCCATGTAATATGAAAAATAGAGACATTTATTGAAGAAGATAATGAGACACAAGAAACACTGTACTAAGGACAATGACACCTCAGTCCCCTCCAAAGTAGGCACCTTGGGACCTCACACAGTCCTCCCGGTGTCTCTTAACCTAACCTGTACACATTCAACATTCTCGGGTGTTCCACTTGTTGCAGGCCTTCCAGAATGTGGATCACTTTCAACAGATTCTCAACCATCTTTGAAGCGTTTGTGCCACACTTTACTTGTGCTGCACTCATTGCATCATCCCCAAAAGCCTTCTGAATCATCTGAACAGTTTCCGCAGAGGAATGTTCATGCTTAACGCAAAATTTGATGCAGATTCATTAGTCTACTTGCTCAGTCATTTTGAATGCGATGGCCACACAGTACACATGCTCACTCAACCTCGTCTAGCACCCCACTGACTTAAGTAAGTACAGTGAAGGCTTCATTTTTCACGAATGCGCATTCCAGTCCACTCTCCTTGGCTGCCAGGTTACATCAATGTCGAGCAAACCATTCTCACTATGTTGACAATGGCTGGATACTTTCTGGGCAGACCTTGTATGCTTTGAATTCTACTTCAACTGATATTAATATTGCTACTCCTGTTTCCTTTTATTTGCTTTCTCCTCAAAATACTTTTGTTGTATTTTTATTTTCAGCCTGTTTCATTTTAAAATATCTCTTAAGACATAATCAGACTGTCTTTTAACCCAACATGAGAGTCATTTTTATAGTTTTGATTCAGTCACTATTCTCTACATTGCAATTACCTTCTCAGAGGCCTCTCATAGTTGTTTTTTTTTTTTAATTCTGTTCATTCATCCTTAATTGGGGAGAGATCTGTCAACAAATAAAAAGGGTAGTGTTCACAATTACCTCTCACTATCTACTTGTTTATTAACAACTTCTCCCTCTCAGATCTGGGAGATCCAAGAGATTTCAGTTCAGAGAGTTCTGACTGGAAGGCAAGTTAATGAAGTCCTCATTGCGGTTGCAAGCAGCCCCTTCATCCACCAGTCAGCCAGCCAGCGGGATGGGAGTGGGAATCACTTTCCATCCAACTGAGCCAGACGTAATCTGCAATTTCTGGTTCAAATAGAGAATACAACAAACTATACTACTCCTCACGCCTCACTTTTGCTTTTTCTTATATATGTACAAACCCAGGATACAATTTACCATGCAAATGCCTCTCCTAACTGCCATATCACATATTGGGAAGTATAGGCTGAACAAACGTTAAAAAAAAGGAAAAATCTGATGGAGCTAAAGAACCACTTAGATCTACCCCTTTGATTTAGCGGTAGTATTTACTTATTTATTTTGTTTTTTTTCTGTCCTTCTCAGAACATAATATGTATACCATAGATAACTGTAGGTGGCAAAAATACATACATTTTAATAGTAATATATTTATTTTTATTGTACTATACAATACTGATTCTCCATTTATAGAAATAATAAAAAATTTTCTTTGTGAATGAAATGAGAACTCAAAAGTAAGTAAAAATTTTTCATATTTTCTGAGGGGCTTTCCACACTGCTCTGGTTCAAAAATGGAATATATTTAGTATAAGAATATGATCTCCATCTATCCCCACTGATGATAGGGATCATAAAAATTGCCTCCAGACTAGTGAGTGGATGTATTCTGGCTTCACATATACCATGTGCTATTGTCAGAGTTGGTTTTATATTTATTGGTGTTTAATATAAAGTTGGGAGGGGCATTTAGGTGAAGTAAACATGGTCCCCTTTCACTCTATCAGATGCTAAACTCACCTCTTTATCAGATTTTGAACAGGAAAAGTCTAAACGTCCTTTGATAATAAATAATAAGTATTATGTATAAGGAACAACTTGACCACTGCTACAAGCAATATAGTGAAGTGGTTAAGAGAGCTGGCTTTAAAGGCAGATGGCCTGGGTTTGAATTCCAGCCTAGTAACAACTTTCTAAATGACCTTGGGAAAAACCAATCTCTCAATGCCTTGGTTTCCTCATCTACAAAATGAGGATTCTGTAAAATTGTGATGGTAATGGAATTTATTTCCTAGGCATTTGTGTTAACTGAGTCAATGCACTCCTATAATAATAATTGCTAATAGCTACTAAGTACTATATATGTGCCTAGCACCATGAGAAAAGCTTTATACATATTATCATACCATACATATTTCACATAATGAAAAGAAAGTTTTTCATATGTCCAAAGTATAAATGAAGCTTGTTTTAAACACAAGGAATGGTCAAACTATTTTCTGTAAATGAAACTTACTTTTGCTTTAACACTGTTCTTACGGCATCTTTCTGTCCCATTGTGTACTCAGAAATAAAGACATCGTTTGCTGCAAAATCAAGACATAAAAATATACTTTAGATTCCTTGAAAATTTATTAAGTTTTAGTAAGCTACTCAAAAAAATATTTTCTAACTAAAAGGATGTTTAGGAGTTCAGCAATAGGATTTCTCAATTTAAAAAGGTAAGAAACAGACTGGGCACAGTGGCTCCTGGCTGTTATCCTAGCACTCTGAGAGGCTGAGGCAGGAGGATTGCTTGAGCTCAGGAGTTCAAGACCAGCCTGAGCAAAAGCAAGACCTTATCTCTACTAAACATAGAAAAATGAGCCAGGCATTGTGGCATGAGCTTGTAGTCCCAGCTACTTGGGAGGTTGAGGCAGGAGGACTGCTTGGGCCCAAGAGTTTGAGGCTGCAGTGAGCTATGATGATGCCACTGCACTCTACCTGGAGCGACAGAGCAAGACTGTCTCAGAAAAAAAAAAAGGTAGGGAACAAATTAAGAGACTAAGTAATAATATAATCATCATAACCCCAGACCCTGTGGGAAAAAATTTGTCTAAAAAAACCCTAAGGCCAAATTGGAGACATCAGCTTAAATTCTAAAGAGAAAACTGCTTAGAATAAGGTAAAACCAACCACTTTAATTTTTTGTCATTAAATAAAATATTTCAAAGCATATTTTTAATCTATTATCTTATCAAAGACCATTCAAAACTTCCAGAATTATAGGCTGGTCCGATGGTACTGAGTTATCAGAACTTATTAACATTAGTGTCACTAAAGTTGGTATTCAACCCCTCACTGCTAAATTTGACTGGCTTTAAAAAAAAGATTATAAAGAGATATCTAATACCAAATAATTCATCCAGAATTATAAAGAGATATTTAATACCAAACCTATGTAATAGGTTGGTAATAATAAGACAAGCTTTACCATTACAAAGCCTTTTCTGGATTTTAGTCTATTAATACTTTAATTTGGGTGGAAAAACTAATTTAAAATAAAAATAATAAATAAAAACTGTAAGGCTGTTTAATGAATGTCTAGACATCAATTCTACCCTTAAGAAGGAAATTCTGACACATGCTGTGATATGAATGAATCTTGAAGATACGATGCTAAGTGAAATAAGCCAGTTGCAAAAGGTCAAATACTGTCTGATTTCATTTATATAAGGTACCTAGAGTACTCAGATTCATAGAGACAGACAGTAGGATATTGACTACTAGGTGCTGAGGGGACAGGAAATGGAGAATTAGTGTTTAATGGGTTCAGAGTTTGGTTGGAGGAGATGAAAACATTCTGGAGATGGATGCTGATGATTGTACAACAATGTGAATGTACTTAAT
Source organism: Lemur catta (assembly GCF_020740605.2). NCBI lineage: Eukaryota > Metazoa > Chordata > Mammalia > Primates > Lemuridae > Lemur > Lemur catta. The sequence continues at coordinate 38,341,189 of NC_059128.1, forward strand.
GTCACAGAACTGTACATTTTTAAATAGTTAAAATGGTAAAGTTTATGTTACATGTATTTTATCACAATAAAAAAATATGTTCTATTCTTTTACCTTTTTGTCTGTTGCTCTCTTCTGTTTTATCCAAAGGCAACCCTTGTACTCCAATGTCTTTAGAAAAATCCTTTGAGATATGAGAAGAAGAAATAAGAGACTAAACAAAGCTTTATGATTTATTACTTATCAAGTACCGTTTACTAACTATGTGACTACTATGTTCTGGGAGGGCAAGACTGTGTATTTTATATACTTCATTCCGAGCACCACTCAATGCTTAGATACCTTGAAGCTACTCAAGGATTTGTTGAATGAGTGAGTAATGCACTGTTAGACAAGTGAATGAATGCGTAAAAGAACCAGCAAGCCAATGTGGTACTGAGATTCAGACTCAAATCTAGTTTGCTTCTTCTAGTAGAGTAAGTCATTTAACATCTCAGTTGCTTCAGAGATTCTGTGTGGTCTCAGAAGGCTCCTCTATATAGGTGACACCTACTGGCAAATAATTTTCTGCTCACATGTATAACCCCAGATTTCATCTCTAAGATTCTATTCAGTGCTGAGACACTATGACTTTAATTGTATTAGGTTCATTCAGTGTTGCTCTTCACTTGCCTCAGACACACTTTTCCTTTTTTTCTGCTAAATCAGAAAAAGAAAGGGAAAAATCATAAAAGGAAACTGTTCCATGACAGATGTTAACTTTATACAAAATAGCCAATGAGACTAACAATACAGTAGAATCCATCTAGGAAATTAATATAAAGAACTCCTACAAATAAGAAAAAGATGTAATTCTTTTTCAGCTTTCATGAATTATTATGTAATTCACAAAAAATGAATACAAATGGCAATATACATAAAAAACCTCCACTTCGCTAATTATTAAAGAAATATAAAATAAAATGAAATGCTTTTTTTTAACCTATCAAAATGGCAAAGATTTTTTTGTTTAATTTTAATGTCCTGCGTTGGTAAAGACAGAGGAAAATAACTCACTCATGTTCTTGCTGGAGAGAATATACATCGGTACAGTCTCTTCAGTCTTTTTTTATTTTTTTGGAGACAGAGTCTCACTCTGTGGCAGGAGCTAGAGTACAGTGGCATCATCATAGCTGACTGCACCTCAAACTCCTGGTCTTGGCGGGGCACAGTGGCTCATGCTTGTAATCCTAGCACTCTGGGAAGCCAAGGCAGGAGGATCACTTGAGGTCAGGAGTTTGAGACCAGCCTGAGCAAGGGCGAGACTCTCCCCTCCCATCTTCACTAAAAATGGAAAAAATTAGCCAGGTGTGCTGGTGCATGCCTGTAGTCCCATCTACTGGAGCCTGAGGCAGAGGATCACTTGAGCCCAGGAGTCTGAGCTTGCTGTAAGTTAGGCTGATGCCATGGCACTCTAGCCTGGGTGACAGAGCCAAGACTCTGTCTCAAAAACAAAAACAAAACAAAAACCCCAAAAAACTCCAGGGCTAAAGCAATTCTCCTGACTATCTGGGACTACAGACACGCCACTGCGTCCAGCTAATTTTTCTTTCTTTCTTTTTTTTCTTTTCTTTTTTTTGTAGAGATGGGGTCTTGCTCTTGCTCAGGCCGATTGGTACACTCTTTCAAGAGGTCATTTAGAAACATGTCAAAAAGTGTGCATATCCTTCAATCTAATAATATTACATCTAGAAATTAATCCTAAGGAAATGACCTTGGATATGCACCAGAATGTTCATCACATGACAGGAACAGGAACGAATAAATTATGGAACACACATACCCTGAACGTCTATGAACTCATTAAAAGTTTCTAGAAAAAAATTCAATGACATGGAAAGACATCCTTAATACTACCTGGTTATAAAACAATATGGTACCATCTCATAAATATATATACTACATAGAAAAAAACCTCAAAATGTTAACAGTTATTGGCTTTAGTTGTTTTTTTCTCTTTCCCTCTTTTTATTTTCTAAAATAATTTTTTTTTTTTTTGAGACAGAGTCTCGCTCTGTTGCCCTGGCTAGAGTGCCGTGGTGTCAGCCTAGCTCACAGCAACCTCAAACTCCTGGGCTTAAGCAATCCTACTGCCTCAGCCTCCCGGGTAGCTGGGACTACAGGCATGCGCCACCATGCCTGGCTAATTTTTTCTATATATATTTTAGTTGGCTAGATAATTTCTTTGTATTTTTAGTAGAGATGGGGTCTCGCTCTTGATCGTCTCGAACTCCTGACCTTGAGTGATCCACCCGCCTCGGCCTCCCAGAGTGCTAGGATTACAGGGCGTGAGCCACCTCACCCGGCATTTTTTTTTTTTTTTTGTAGTTTTTGTGGAAGGATTAGCCCCAAACAGGAAAATGGACATTCCATCTTCTGGTAGTTAGGAGAAATAGATATAAATAGGAGCAAATATAAATAAATTTATAAATGTGAGGAAGTTTACAAATTCCTTCAGTTTTCTCATTAAAATAACATGGCCAAGTCAATCCACACTGTAACCTTGGTACGCACTCACGAAACAAAAACATCATGCAAAAAGACTGCAGTTTGTGTTATGGTAAAATTATACTGAATTAGATTTGCTTTGCTGGCACATATTACATTAGGCAAATCTATATAAAACAAGCTGGAAGCCCATATTAAATGAAATCCTGTCTGATGATCTTCACTACAAAGATCACCCATTTACCTCAATCATACAATAATAGTCTATCCATACATTTGAGAAATTATTTACATAACAGAATACAATTCGCATTAATCATTTTAAAAAGCCTGCTCAAAAAAGAAATAAAAACCACAAGCCCAAAGGCAAGACATTTACTCAGGGACCAAGTACACAAAAAATTATACATTTTACTGTGAGCTTTTAACAAAGTTGTCAAGTAAATAGTCTCAATTTAATTCTTAATTTACCAGCTTTAATTTTCAAAATATTACACTGTGAAAAACTCTCTTGTTATACAGACTTATTAAATTGACAATACATTGGTCAACATGATTAGATGTCAAAGGCTTATTAGGTTTCATAATCAAAACTTTATATTATCATCAAATACTTTCAGCATTATAATAAAAAAAGTTAAGACGACAGTTTCATGTTATTATTTCTTAAAGAACTATGCCCCCCCCCAAAAGAGACCACATAGTAGTTAGAATGTTATGTAATCATACCTCCCTTTATTTTTTTTAATTGTGTTGGTACTGTTCCTTTTCATTTAGCTAAGAGATTGTTAAGTCTGTGGTCAAGAATAACTTTCCCTAGTAACAGAGTTTCTTATCAGTTAAAATATTTCTTTCAGTGGCCAATATATTATGAATATGTATTCTCAATTCTAGGGAATGCCTTTTGTTAATGTCTCAAATGCTATTCAAGTCACAATTGTAGTACATAAAACACTTGTTTTGGTAAGTCATATTTAAATAAAAACAAGGCATATTGCTAATCAAACACAGCTTAAGAACACATTATTTGATGATCCTGAAAATTTTAACATAAGCATAAATAAGAATCCTTTTGCTTACACTTTCTGATCCAGTAGGATTTTCTAATGGAGACTGGTGATAATTTCTAGAAGTTACGTCTGATGAACCTAACAAAATCAAAGAATCAATTTTAGTGATTTTTAAATCTGAACTTTACCTTTAGAAACTGTATAGGCATGATTCAAGAACTATAAACTCCATATTAATGTGAGACTCAATTGGAAGACACTTTGTATGCAAAAAAAAAAATCAGGAAAATGTACTTAAATATATCCAAATGACAGTTTTTACAATTGATACATGGGAAAATAAGGTTCAGTACTGACAAAGTGAGATAAATATAAAATGTTTTAAAATATATCAGTACACTGTTGGACATGAACAAACTACGGGTAGAAATATGTATATGATGTAAAAGTCTGATTTAACAGCAGGCCTATTAGAGTGTCACCATCGTACCCACCAAAAAAACACCATTACTAAAGCATTTTGTTGTTTTTCCCCATATATTCATTAATTTGATCCTAAAAATTACCAGTAAAGTGGGTTAAGCCTATGTTATCTTCATTTTCACTGAGCTCTAGACAGGTTAAGTGAATTGGAATATGGAAGCCATCAATGGTAGGCATGCTTTTTTTCTACTATAAAAAGAAAATAGAGGATTTGGGAAAAAGCACAACTGAGAAAAGTAAAGCACATTATACAAGTTAAGGGTGTCCATCATAGATGTGAACAAGAACAATGTGCAAAAACCCACGCCCAAAAAAAAAAAAAAAAACACCACAATAAGAGATGTTAAAGTTTCATTCATTCAATCTAACACTGTAGACTCTGCCTGGCCATTTTTTCAGGAAACAGACTCAGTCTTTAAACATACGTGCAAACTAGACTTCTATCTTACATTCTAGGAATTTAACCATTAAGAATCCTCCAAATTTTGAAACAAACAAAATGAAATGAAAATAAGGATTAAAAGATTTTAAAAAGTGAGAAACTATATGGAATCACATACCACATGATGTTCCATTCAAGCTAGTCCTCGTTTTAACAGGAAGACGTCTATTTGCAGGCAACGCTGGAGGAACACAGGGCAACTCATCTTTCAGCAAAGCCAAATTGTCTCCATGATTTGGAGAAACTACCTCACGAAGTCTCGCTGGTACTTTAACCCTTTTTTTCTTTTCCGGGCTAACCTCAGAGCCTTTCATATTGTTGGTAACAAAACTAGTCCCACAGTTCTGACTGGAAGAACTTTCTTCTGTGTTTATAACACTTTGAAACAAAATTTTCTCCTCTTTGAGGACCGAGCGGTAGAAGGAGCGAGAGGGATATAGGATAAAGAAAATGTAAACTTCAAAAGTGATTTTAGAACACGCAGTCAACTGTTTTAAAAATGTCTAAATCCACTAAGCTGAAAATTTAAATTTTGGTATTTAATCCAGGATTAGAAATGACTATAAGGTCATATTTACCCATTAATCCCAATCAGTCTATTAATGCATCACGCCAATGAATCTGAAAGTGGGGGTGACAAGAGAACGGGCGCATGAGCAGCAATAACCATAATTACCGGAGCACTCCCCAACCCGAGAGCTGGTAGTGCAAAACCAAACAGATGTGGAAGCGGGATTAAGGTTTGAGACTAGCGAGTCAAGCAGATAAAACTGAAACGCTATTGTTTTAAAAATCACCCATATGAGAAGCTTAATAGCCCTCGTCAGTCAGAGAGTCTTACACACCCTTCTAGATGCAACCATGGGACACCTAAATTCACCCTTCTGGGACTCCAGGACGCCCGGTAACCTCGCCGTCCCAGGTCTAACCTGACAACCGCTTCAGTTGCCCGCTGATCAACACCCACTTCCTTTAAACCCGCCCTTGAGACACAACACGCATGCGCACCAACAAAATCATCCAAACCATCCAACCAAAAAGCTAAGTGCTCTCCGGTGCTCGTCCATCCCTCTCCGGGTAGAAACAAACTCCCGACAAAATACTTAAAACAGGGTGGATTTATTTTTTTTTAAGGTAGCACATTGCCCCACAAGATTTAACATTAAATAAAACCCGAGAGACTCATCGAAGATCTGAAGAGTTCCCGACTTAGCCGGTAACACTACTTGTGTGTATTAGGGACCGTTTACAGTGTAGCTCTTGGAGACCGTTGGGGACGTGCAATTAAGTAAATTAGGCTTCCAAAGAGTTTCGACAGATTCGGGTCGTTTTTGGCGAGGAAGTCAGAAAGAAAGAGCGTTGTCTAAGCACAAAACCACAAAAATTAATTCTTAGGTGATTTTATAATTCGCTCTTGATATCGGCTTTTTCCTCTAGATGTCCTCGCGTTATAACGAATCAGCGTAGAAGGGTTTAGGTGCTCTTGACATCACCGCTCCCACGTGTTCTTTGCTATGGAGCGGCCGCAGCGCTTACCCTGATCCTGACCCTCTGTCCCCGGAGTCAACCCAGCGCAGCCCCCCAGCCTCGTACAGATGTCGGATGCGAGAGCCTGTGCTTGAGTATGGTCTCTTTTTTCTGCCTTCAGAATCCCTGGTTCCCGGGCGGGGGGCAGCAGGCTATGCTCCGGAAAGGTGGTGGGGGCTCCGGAGGAGGCCGCCGCGTGTACGTGGGGTTGTCGGGGGCTGCGGAGCCAGGCATCGCGTCCTCGGGGCGGGTTCTTACCTAGCCAGGGACCGTGTCAGCGGGGTGAAGGTAGGAACTTGAGGCCCTGAGCCAGCCCCAACCCAGATTTGGGAAGTCAGAGTCTTGTTTTGGGACAGTGAGAGAATTAGACTGTAAGGTAACCACACCGTGACCTTGAGCCGACAGGTAGAAGAGCCTCCTTTAACTGAACTATCCTCTGTAGACGGAATACCAGAGGCAACACTCCTTCCCTGATGTGCTAATTTTCGAGGTGGCGCTTAGAGCTTTCGCTTTACGCCTTACTAGAGCCTTTAAAATAGATTAATCAAAGCAAAAAAAAAAATGTAGTCCGATGTAAAAGCTAAATAAAGAATTTTATTTTTTTTATATCTCAGTTGTCTACTTTCGTAGAAGTCTAGACTTAAAAGGGATCTTAAGGGCCCCGCTTTGGAGAACCTTTTTTTTTTTGTATCTTGATGAGTTTCTGTAATTAATGATTATTTTTTACACCACTTACGTTTTCCCCTTCGTTATTGGGTTCATAGGCTGTACCTGTTTGTTCACAATTTGTTGTGTAATATGTTTATTAAAAGATAGAATGACAATGTCAGAGCTGGAAGAGACCTTGGAGATTATTTAACTCCCTTATTTTCTAGGTGTAACTTAGCTGTGAAAGAAACAATGACTTCTCTCCTCTAGTCTCTAAGGTCTGAGCACAGGCACTCGTTAAAATGACTTGAATAAATAGTTTGGATCTTACGAGTCCTTTAATATCACAGCTGATGTTAAAACCCAAGTACTTAGGCCCAGCTATGTGAGAAGCTGAGGCAGGAGGATTGCTCTAGCCTAGCAGTTTGAAGTTGCAGTGAGCTATGATGACGCCATTGCACTCTAGCCCCGACAACAGAGCAAGACCCTCTCTCAAAAAACAAAACCCAAGTAGTCTTGTCCCCATCTAGTCTAGTACTCCTAGGGTTCATACTTTTTGCCTTGAAGCTAGTTTTTCAAACTGAAAGTAGTATGCAGTAGTCTTTGCAAAGTACGTTTTGCTCTGGTTAATAATAAGATGAATTACAGCTGTGAATTAGTAAGGTATAACTTCCTAAACCTGCTGCAAATAATCTAAAATAAAAGGTCATCTGGTAGAGTCCTGTTAAGTTGTATCAAACAAGTTAGTTCAGATGAATTTAGACATTTGACCTAATAAATAAAAGATACTGATAACCCTAGAACAAAAAACATGGCTTATGAGATTTTTTCTTTATTTCTTTTTTGTTGTTAGCATTTTTTACTGGATTTCATTTCTCTTTCCCACTCTTTCTCTACATATACATATATAAATACACTTTTTTTCTGAACCATTTGCAAATAAGTTTCAGATATGACCTTTAACCCTAATTTCTTCAGCCTAGATCTCCTTGAGGTCATTCTATTACATAGCCTCAATAAGATTATCATACTTAATATATTCAGATTTCCCCAATTATCCCAAAAATGCCTTTATTTTAACCTCAAAAATGTTTCTTTTTTGACTCAGGATCCAATCAAGGTCTATAAATTGTGTTTAGTTGTCATGACTCTTTAGCTTCTTAATCTAATCAGCCCTAAATTTCTTTTCTTCATGACTGACATTTTTTAAAAGACCAGCCCAGTCATCCTAGAAGTTATCCCATATTGTAGAATTTCCTAATTATTCCCTCATGATCACAGTCAGATAAATATTTTGGCAAAAATACCACATAGGTGATGCTGTGTACCTTATTGCATCACACCATGAAACAACTAATGTTGAGACCCACGTTTTGTGATGCTAGGTTTGATCACTTAGCTTACAACATGTGTTTGGCTATTTGGAAAATGTTTTTAGGTTTTGGGGTATGAAGGGGAAAATACTGGATTTTGAAGTCCAAACACCTTACTTACTTAGTAGGCCCCAGCTGCCTTGTAAGTTTCTTTCTTTTTTTTTTTTTTTTTTTTTTTTTTTTTGAGACAGAGTCTCATTCTGTTGCCCGGCTAGAGTGAGTGCCATGGTGTCAGCCTAGCTCACAGCAACCTCAAATTCTGGGCTCAAGCGATCCTACTGCCTCAGCCTCCCGAGTAGCTGGGACTACAGGCATGCGCCACTATGCCCGGCTAATTTTTTCTATATATATTTTTAGTTGGCCAGATAATTTCTATTTTTAGTAGAGATAGGGTCTTGCTCTTGCTCAGGCTGGTCTCGAACTCCTGACCTCGAGCGATCCACCCACCTCGGCTTCCCAGAGTGCTAGGATTACAAGCGTGAGCCACTGTGCCCGGCCCCAAGTTTCTTGATATTTCTGAACCATCCCTCCTAGGATTATTAGGACAACCATAAAGTGTAATGTATAGTTACTACATGGAAAAATAAGGATAGCATGACAATACTTTTTTTTTTAAATATTAGTATCCATGCTAAAGAATTGTAACTTCAGAATAGATAAAGCAAACTAATTTCACTTAATAAAAGGAAGAGGCTCTTTTTTTAAAAAAACGTTTTAAGCAACAGAAGTTTGGATTTTATCAAGGACTATTAGAACTTGAATGGGCCTCAGTAGTCATATTATAATACCCTCATTTTTCAGGTAAGAAACAGCCTCACTGGAGACATTCAAGCAAAAGTTGGACAGCTTTTCCAAAACAGAAAGGAAACTCATGCACCAGAAAAGGTTTGAGCTTGATGGCTGAATAAGATCTTCCTTCACTCTTTTTTTTTTTTTCTTTTTTGAGACAGAGTGTCGCTTTGTTACCCTGGCTAGAGTGAGTGCCGTGGCGTCAGCCTACCTCACAGCAACCTCAAACTCCTGGGCTTAAGCGATCCTACTGCCTCAGCCTCCCGAGTAGCTGGGACTACAGGCATACGCCACCATGCCCGGCTAATTTTTTCTATATGTATATATTAGTTGGCCAATTAATTTCTTTCTATTTTTTTTAGTAGAGACGGAGTCTCACTCTTGCTGAGGCTGGTCTCGAACTCCTGACCTCGAGCGATCCACCCGCCTCGGCCTCCCAGAGTGCTAGGATTACAGGTGTGAGCCACCGCGCCCGGCCTTCCTTCACTCTTAAGTCACCTGATTCTAGGTTATATTTTGTTTGGCACAAAAATAACAGCATTGCTGTAATCATCCCCAAGATCAAAGCCAGGGACTCTAGAACTCTATAATTCCTTTTTTTCCCTCTCCAGGTTTCAGAGATATAACCAGAAGGTAACCCCTGATTGGATCTTTGCCTCTACAATAACAACATTTGTTATAATATCTGGAAACTAGGATCAAATAAAAGGACAACCACAATCCTACCTGTTCTCACTATCAGGTGGTTTGTGTGGCTTTTGGACTTTGTCAGTTATCAGAGCTTGTGATTAAATTACTGCAAAATGAATGGTGAAAGATTTAAAAGACCTCAAACTAGCAAATAATTCTGAAAATCATTTATTCACTCAATTGTCTCTAGTATTTTCTAAGAACAATTGCTTACAATTCTGTGTACCATAATCTTGATATTGGTGCCTATAGAAAATAGCTTTGGAGATTTAAGCAGACTTAAAACTGCTGACTGCTAGCTCTTGAAATTAAATGTAGGTCTGGAAAAATATTTTAAAAATATATAATCAAATGATTCTAGAGAAAAATCATGTTAACAGTGGTTTTTGAATGGTAGAACTATTTATCTTTTATTTCTCAAAAACTTAATAAATTTTATAGTGTGATAACCTTTATTTATAGAAAGAAACATACACTGTTTAAGGAAAGTGTGTGTATGTTTATATAATTTTGTTTGTTTGTTTGTTTGTTTGTTTTTAAGAGACAAGGTCTTACTCTGTTGCCCAGGCTGGGGTGCAGTGGTACAATTACAGCTCACTACAGCCTCGAACTCCTAGGTTCAAGTGATTAAGGAATGTATGTTGAAAGACAATATCAAGAAAGAATATTCACACCAACACTACTTGGGGCACTCCTTATCTATGTTTGTCAAAGACTTCCCAATAACAGCCATCATTTGTCACCATGAATTGTATAAGGGGAAAGTCGGGGTAAAGGCAGCACACTATACCAGTCTCTGAAACTTACACTCTGAGAGGCCGAGGTGGGAGGATCGCTTGAGGTCAGAGGTTCCAGACCAGCCTGAGCAAGACTGAGACCCCTGTCTCTACAAAAATTAGAAAAATTGGCAGGGCATGCTGGTGCATACCCATAGTACCAGCTACTTGAGAGGCTGAGGCAGGAGGATCGCTTGAGCCCAGGAGTTTGAGGTTGCTGTGAGCTGCGCTGATGCCACGGCACTCTAGCTGGAGTGACAGAGTGAGACTCTTGTCTCAAAAAAAAAAGAAACTTACAGAACACTTAAAGATTTCATACTTTCTGCCTTTCTGACCTCTAGTTGAAAAAGTCAATAAATATGAATTTTAACCCAAAGAAATACAAGAATAGGAATAAAAAAGAGAATGAGATTTTAAGTTCCCACAAAACAATGCTTTCATTTAATACTTCCAAAAAAGTTGTCTTCCTAGTTCTTCGATCTTTTCAGATTCTTTTCTTAGTGGGAATCCAAAGGAACTCTAGTTTGGAACTTGTATCTTATTCTTTGGCAAGGACTATAAAGTTAAATCATTTATTTATTTATTTATATTTCTAGAGACAGGGTCTTGCTCTCTCAGCCAGGCTGGAGTGCAGTAGCCCAATCATAGCTCATTCCAGCTGCAAACCCCTGGGCTCAAGTGATCCTCCTGCCTCAGCCTCCTGAGTAGCTGTGATTACAGGCATGTGCCATGGTGCTGGCTGATTTTTCTTTTAAGATTATTATAGAGTCACATGCAGTTCTAAGAAATAATACAAAGGTCTCTTATGCCCTTTACCCAGTTTTGTAAGATGTTACCATCTTACAAAAAGAGTACAATATCACATTCAGGATATTGATACAGTCAAGATACAGAATATTTCTATTACAAAGGTGTCTCCTTGCCTTTGTAACAATACCCACTTCCCTCCTGTCCCACCCCCTCCTTAATCCCTAGTAACCACTAATATGTTCTCCATTTTTGTAATTCTGTCATTGTAGGCTGGGCCGGGTGGTTCATGCCTGTAATCCTAGCACTCTGGGAGGCCGAGGCAGGAAGATCACTTGAGCTCAGGAGTTTGAGACCAGCTTGAGCAAGAGCGAGACCCATGTCTCTACTAAAAATAGAGAAAATTAGGGAGATGAGGTAGCGCGTGCCTGTTGTCCCAGCTACTCTGGCAGCTGAGGCAGGAGGATCACTTGAGCCAGGCATTTGAGGTTGCTGTGAGCTACATGGCATTCTAGCCAGTGACAGAGCGAGACTCTGTCTCAAAAGAGGGGGGGGGGGGATGCTGTCATTGTATAAATATATAATCTTTTAGGATTGGCTTTTTTTACTCATTTTCCAGGCTGTTGTTATATATTGATACCTCATCCTTTTATTGCTGAATAATATTCCATGGTATATATGTACCAGTTTTTCTTAACTATTCACCCACTGAAGAATATCTGGGTTGTTTCCAGTTTTTGACTTTTATGAACAAAGTTCTTATAAACATTCTCATACAGGTTTTTGTGTGAACATAAATTTTCATTTCTCTAGGATAAAAGCCCAGACATGCAATTGTTGGGTCGTATGGTAGTTGCATATGACCGCACCCAGCTAATTTTTTTTTTTTTTTTTTTGAGACAGAGTCTCACTTTGTTGCCCAGGCTAGAGTGAGTGCCATGGCGTCAGCCTAGCTCACAGCAACCTCAAACTCCTGGGCTTAAGCGATCCTACTGCCTCAGCCTCCCGAGTAGCTGGGACTACAGGCATGCGCCACCATGCCCGGCTAATTTTTTCTATATATATATTTTTAGTTGTCCATATAATTTCTTTCTATTTTTAGTAGAGACGGGGTCTTGCTCAGGCTGGTCTCAAACTCCTGACCTCGAGCGATCCACCCGCCTCGGCCTCCCAGAGTGCTAGGATTACAGGCGTGAGCCACCACGCCCGGCCCTCATTGTGGTTTTAATTTCTGTTTCCCTAATTGCTAATGATATTGAACATCTTTTCATGTGTTTACTAGCCATATGTATGTCTTCTTTGATGAAATATCTTCTCATAACTTTTGCCCATTTTCTAATTGTTTTCATTGTTGAATTTTATGAGTTCTTGATATCTTCTACTTACTAGTTCTTTGTTAGATATGCAATTTGCAAATATTTTCTCCCAGTCTGTAGCTTGTCTTTTCATTCTATTAATGATATCTTTCACAAAGCATTTTTTTAGCAGCAATGATTCCTTGTCAAAGGTCTTTAATTTTGAAGTCTAATTTATTAATTTTTCCTCTTATGGATTATGCTTTTGATATCAAATCTGATAACTCTTTGCCCAGCTATAAAGCCCTAAGATTTTCTCATATTTCTCCAAAAGTTTTAGTAGTTTTATCTTCTACTTTTAAGTCCCTGATTCATTTTGAGTAAATTTTTATGTAAGGTGAGAGACTTAATTCATGGTTAAAGTTTGTGACTGTGGATGTACCATTTGTTTGAAAGGCTATCCTTCCTTCATCTAATTGCTGTTGCACCTTTACTGAAAATCAGTTGGGTTTATTTGTGTGAATCTATTTCTGAGTTCTCTGTTACATTGATCTATTTGTCCCTACACCAATACTACACAGCACTGATTACTATAGCTGTGTAAGTCTTGAAATCATGTATGCTTTTATTATTCATTTTCCAAATTTGTTTTAGCTATTCTATTAATAGCCCCTTTGCTTTCCATATAAATTTTAGAATAATCTTGTATATATTTATAAGAAATCTAGCTGGGATCTTGATAGGAATTGCAATAAGCCTGTATATCGGTTTTGGGAAAACTGACATTCTTACTATATTGAATCTTCTCTATGAATATGGTATCTCTCTCCATTTGTTTAGGTCTTTGATTTCTTTTGTCATCATTCTGTAGTTTTCAACATATAAGCCCTATATACATATTTTGTTAGATTTTTTAGATTTACCCCTAAATCCTTTGGTTTTTTTTTTTTTTTTTGAGTAATTGTAAATGGTATTTTTAATTTCAGTGTACATGTGTTCATTGCTAATATGTAGAAATACAATTGATGTCTGGATGTTTATTGTGTATCCTGTAGCCTTGCTGAACTCAGTTGTTAATTCTAAGTTTTTTTGTAGATCCATTAGGATTTTCTATGTTCACAATCATGTTATCTGCAGATAGAGACGTTTTTATTTTCTTCCTTTACAGTCTTTATGTCTTTTTTTTCCTTTTCTTGCCTCACTGCACTGGATAGAACTTTCAGCAGTATGTTGAATAAGAGTGGTGAGAATGGACATCTTTCCTCACAATCTTATAGGAAAATATTGTCTACTTCACCATTAAGTATGTAGACTATGGGGTTTTTTATAGATGTTTATCGAGTTGAAAAGGTCCCCCTTTTCCCTATTTTTCTGAGAGTTGTACAACTTTTGCTTGCATGTCTCCAGTAAGGCTGTTTCTTACCTGAAAAATAAGGGTATAATATGACTACTGAGGCCCATTCAAGTTCTAATAGTCTGATAAAATCCAAACTTCTGTTTCTTAAATAGTTTTTTTTAAAAAGCCTCTTCCTTTTATTAAGTGAAATTAGTTGGCTCTGTCTATTCTGAAGTTACAATTCTTTAGCATGGATACTAACATTTTAAAACTCTATTGTCAGGCCGGGCACAGTGGCTCACGCCTGTAATCCTAGCCCTCTGGGAGGCCAAGGCGGGTGGATCGCTCGAGGTCATGAGTTCCAGACCAGCCTGAGCAAGAGTGAGACCCTGTCTCTACTAAAAATAGAAAGAAATTATCTAGCCAACTAAAATATATATATAGAAAAAATTAGCGAGGCATGGTGGTGCATGCCTGTAGTCCCAGCTACTGGGGAGGCTGAGGCAGTAGGATCACTTAAGCCCAGGAGTTTGAGGTTGCTGTGAGCTAGGCTGACCCCATGGCACTCACTCTAGCCCGGGCAACAGAGAGAGACTCTGTCTCAAAAAAAAAAAAAACAAAAAAACTCTATTGTCATTAATGATCTGGGAAACTGGGGGGGTGGGGTGGCACATTACATACACAGAAATTTACATAATATGAACAATGATTACCTAACTCTTCAGTTAGCCTAAAATCATTTGTTCATAGATTAACAATCTTTTTTTTTTTTTTTCAATTTTTAAATCAGGTGACTAATAAACATACCAAAAGAAAATGGCTGCACAAATACCAGAATCTGATCAGATAAAACAGGTAAGGTATTCTAATTAAGTGAAAGGGAGTTTGCAAAAAAAGGTAAAGGTACCACTGGATGCAACCATGTCAGTCAAAATAAATGCTTCTATTTCATTTCCAAAAGTGGATATTCAATGATACAGAGCATGTGTATTTTTCATTTGACTGATAAGGAAAAAATATTCAACTAGAAAATAAGACTATGTTATAGATCATATTATACCCATTTAAGTTAGCAAAAGAACCTATGATTTTGGGTATTACAGGATATTTTGTCTAAATACAAAATATTGGTAATTTAAGTTTCAAAGCACTTTTGTTTTAAAAACCAAATATTAAAGAACATTCTGATTTGTTTGTAGTTTAAGGAATTTCTTGGGACCTACAATAAACTTACAGAAACCTGCTTTTTGGACTGTGTTAAAGACTTCACAACAAGAGAAGTAAAACCTGAAGAGGTATGAAAAGATGTTGCTCACTAAAAATTCTCCAACTTGTCATGAATAATATAAATAGGATCACCCTAAGCATTTTACTTGTTCCTACTTACTACAGGAATTTGGGCTACCTTTTGTGTTCCATTGCTTGGAGGCACTGAAACAGCCAAGGACCCCATGGCATTGAGGGGTTTTTATTGTTGTTTTTTGGTATGATTTTTTGACAAGGTCTTGCTCTGTTGCCCAGGCTAGCGTGTAGTGGCATCATCATAGCTCACTGCAACCTCCAACTCCTGGCTCAAGCAATCCTCTTGTCCTAGCCTCCTGAGTGGCTGGAACTAACAGGCACATGCCACCATGGCTGGCTAATATTTCTATTTCATGCAGACATGAGGTCTCTCCATGTTGCTCAGGCTGGTCTCAAACTCCTGGCCTCAAGTGATCCTCCTTCCTTGGCCTTCCAAAGTGCTAGGATTACAGGTGTGGGCTACCACACCTGGCCTCACTGAGTTTAACAATGCCAAATTTAATATGACAGTCATATTGTACCAAGGCAGACCATTTTAGAGATGCCTGGGGCTGCTGAGTTATTGTTCCACAGCAAAGATTCTTACTAATTACCTTTCAGTCAAGATGGCCTGGCTAGAGAAACTTGACATAGCCTTTCTCTCTGGCCCTGAGAACTCTAGTTGACGTTGGAAAAAGCAAAGCTTGAATTTGGTGGCTCATATTGCATAGGTGGACTCTGAAAACCCAACCCTATTAGAAATCTTAACTTCTAATGTCCTTCATCAAAACACTTATATATTTGGTCAAAATGACATAAGCATCCTTCAGTGGAAGATGCTGGTAAACATGCATGCCAAGAACTTAGCATATAACCAGCAATCAATAAGTACTTGTTAAATGATTGAGTTAGGAGTATAATATTCTCTTAAAAAGTTGTCAATTAAGTTAAGAATATTGAAAATGGGGTTTCTTATTTAAAAGGAACAAACTTGCTATTGGGTCTACATTTTAACAGTCTGAATAAGGGGACAGGCATGTGGGCTTACACTTAATATTGAAGCACATCAGCAGAAAATCAAGTCCAGAAGCTTCTTGAAGGCAGGGATTCCATTGTTCTTAGTTTCTACAAACTGGTAGGCATTCAATATATATTCTTGTAAATGCATTAAAGTATCAACAATTGAAAGCTATGGTCACTTGCTACCCATTAATAATAATATTTAATTCTCAGATATATTCAAAGAAAAGAAAAGCACCCACTGGCTGTTCTTTTGGAATACATGCATTTTTAAAAATTGTTATTTTGTGTTGCCTCTTGGATCTTCCCTTTTTATTTCTAGACCACCTGTTCAGAACATTGCTTACAGAAATATTTAAAAATGACACAAAGAATATCCATGAGATTTCAGGAATATCATATTCAGCAGAATGAAGCTCTGGCAGCCAAAGCAGGACTCCTTGGCCAGCCACGATAGAGAAGTCCTGATGAATGGACTTTCAATGAAAGATTGCCAAGAGCTGCTGCACTGGAAATGAGGAGTCATCTGATAGAACCCCCTGAAAGCAGTAGCCACCACGTTAAACCATCTGTCATGACTGGCAAATGGAAGCCACCGGAGAAAGAAAATTGCTATTTATGAGGAATAATCAAAATAGAAGGTTTGATTATTCAATGAAAATAGTAAGATGCAACATTTATTGAGGCCTTAAGATTCAGCAGCTTGGTCACTTGATTAGAAAAATAAACCATTGTTTCTTTAATTGTGACTGTTAATTTTAAAGCAAAATATGTGGTCAATCATGTATGAGATAGAAAAAAATTTTTATTACTAAAAGTAAAATAAATGGAAATATCACTGAGCAGTTGTTTATACTATATAGTACCATAGTATTCTGACTGGACTGTGGATACGGTGAAATGTTTTTCAATCAGGATCATCCTCCAAGTATTCCTGTTCATTCATGTCTGCCTCAAATTGCTGGTAAATACATAAAATAGTTACTTGCTAATCATGTCAATCCACAATCTTTTTTTTGCCTCCCTTGTGTCAGGGTGAGCATTACACATTCCTGTCCTACTGACATTTGCATATATCTTCAGGAAACATCCCATCTGTGACTAGCTTGGGAATGTTTAAGAGTTAACTGTTGTGCTCTAGTGGAGTCTACTGTTTGTGTTTTGTTCAAAACCTAAGAGTCTAATGAATGATTCTGAGTCTGATAGACAATATACAGTTTATTCTTAGCCATGACATGGGATCAGTCTAATAAAAAGTGAACCAAAGTTAAAGTAATGTCTTATGACTAATGAATCCTGAAGGAAATCCAAGCATTTGTAGGAAATTCTAGTTGATGCGTAAGTATACCAGACAGTCGGTAAAATGTAAGTGGACTAATACCTGTTAATCAATTGGCTTATGAATGGATTTCATTGATACCAATCTAAACTTGTATTTAAGAGAACACTAGCCTGTGTGCTTATATTTACCAAAGTGATTTCTATGTTTTGTATGTTAATAGAAAGCAGAAGTATTGTTCTACTTTAAAGTTGAAGTGTTGAAACGTGTATAATACTCAACAAAATATACAATTCATTATAGTCAAAGGAACATGCAAGAATAGGCTTGCTTCATCTTAAAGCAAGAAAAGCAATGAAAAATTCAGAGATTGCACTCAAAATTTTAGCCAATTCACACACATACTTCGTAATTTCTATATAATCAAGCCCAACATGGCTGTTTATGGTGTACATTTGTCAAAGATAATTAAATATGTGCTCACCTGGCAAATAAGGGGAATTTTGTGCAACAGCATCTCAAATACCTTGGGAGGGAGTGTGTGTTTGAAAACCTTCAGAAGTTCCTCTGGTTGCCCACACACTAAAAGGGCATTGCTGAGATGTTCAACCCCCATTCTATGTTCTCCTGAAACAGATTGGTAAGTTTTGAGCAAAATTTTGAAGTTTTTCAAAATATTCTATAAATTACCAAGAAAGCAACAAGCTTTAAAAATTAAAAAGCATATCAAACTAAGGACTATATAAACAAGTCTTGTGAAGATTACAACAAATGGGGGAAATGTTGAGCTTCACCATGGTGAAGCTGCAATATGAATAATTTATGAGACAAATTACAGTAAGTGTATTCTTACTGTTTAGAATTGCATTCTTGCATTGCAAAAGTTCACGTCCTGCAATTTGGGTATATGAGGGACAGGGTACTGAGAGTTTTTTTTTTAAGGTGTGGACTGCTTTTATTAACAGGAGATGGGTTATCTTTGCATGTGTGATTGGTAACATATTACAAATGAAACATCTGTTCTAGCTAAATGAAACCTTAAAAATAGATTTCATTATCAGAATTGAAACAAGATTTAGTGTAACATGAATTACATAGCCAGAGGGAGAAAATAAGAAATTTATGAACTATGATTTCTAAGTAAAGTTTTAAAATGAGTTTTAAAATGACTGGCTGTGAAGAAACAATAAAAATTTGTGAAGAGTAGAAATTAATCATAGCATTTCTGTTTAAGTTAGAACATGGAATGACTTAGTTTTACTTTTAGGAAACCGAGGTAAAGATCAGTGAAATGATTTAAGGTTTCACAGCATTAATGCCAGAATTAGGAATAGAACCTAATTTTCTAACCATTGAGACTAGAGTACACTGCCTCTCTTCTGGTATTATATAATCATAGAAATTGAAATTTTGACATACTTCATATAACTAGGTAGGAAATATATTTCACTACAGTTAAATATATAGGGTTCTTATTAACTGAAACTAATTTTCCATTTATTGGTTGAAATACATGGTCATATGAAAAGTGCATGACAGAAAAAAATCTTTTCCAAAGATTTGTTAAGCTTAAACTGAAAAACCTTAAGGGATATGACCTGACTTAGATACACAAAGCAGGCTTTCTCAGTATTATGTAGATTTTAAGACTTAGGTTTTGTGTCTATCTAGATAACTAATTTTACATTTTCAACAAGAGAAATTTCATTGTTGAGTTTTGAGTAATGTATTTCTCACATTCTCACACATTTAATAAGAAGGTATTTTTCACTTGAAATACTGTACTAGTATTTCACTAAGGTTTATTTGAAATTAACAATATTACAGCTTCACGGAGATAATACAATTTTGTCAATTAAGTCAACCAACCAATAAACTCAGTTACACCATGTCCTTAGAAATTTCAATCAAAATTATTGGGCCTATGGTCCCCTATAGACATAGCCACAGTTGAGATGGCTGTAGAACTATATTCTCTACCTGATAGCAAAGTAATGAAAATTGGGAAGATGGCAAAGGGGAATAAAGAAGATTGCACAAAACTGGGTGAAAAATTACCACATTAGAATACTACACTGGTACTCAATGTTGGATTTATATTGTAGTAATCTAGGGAAATTTTTAAAAATACACCTGGGTCCCCCCCCCATTGTGATTTAATTAGTTTGGGGTTTGATGGAGAATAAGCAGCCAAGATTGAAAACTGGATTAAAATTATATAAGTATATAACCCTTCCTTCTAAAATAACAGGATGATTAAAAAAAAGTATATAACCCTTAGAGAGCTAATGAATCAATTTAAGGATTCACAGAAAAAATGTTATCACCTTTGAGAGAGGAAAAAACGTAAAAACTCAAGTTTGTAATTTTTGTTCTAATCATCAAAATATTTGTAACTTATCCACCTCTAAATCTAAACTATCACATGATAGCTGTTAAATATGAAGTCAATGGGAATACAGTGTGATAAAATGTTATTTTTTCTTTTGACTTATATTTCAGAATTTTCTTCTCTACCTATATATACTACCCAATTCAATAAAAGTTAAACTTGAAAGGTTTTATCTATTTTAATTGACCCTATATCCAGGAAGTATCCATATCTAGGGATGAATCCAGATTTTGTGAGGTCCCTAGCTTACACAATTTGAGGGCCCACCCATGTTTAAGAAAAAGAATATAATTCTTGTGTGTGGTTTATGGGTCAAAAAAACAAAAGAATATGAAATTATGAATACAAATTTATTACTAGGGGGCCTTGAACGAGGCCTGTGCACATGAAAGTCCTTAGTTTAAGTTTCATTAGCTGTGTAAAGTCATTCCTGTTGATACCATTTAAGTCAGTTCTAACTATTCATTTTCCCATAAATATTTGGCAGATATATTTAATCCACTTAAAAAATTACTCCATCTAAAAGCAAAGATAGTACTCAGTAAAATACTAAAATTTCATATTATAATTAATGTGCAATGATTTTGAATGGCTGCAACTTTCTTCATTTCTCAAAACCTTTATATGGTTTTAGGTCATTGAATAAATGTAAAAATCTTGGGCATTGCTGTTGCTGTGAGTTGTCTAGGATCGTGACTTCCTCTCTGTTGTTATAAATCTGGGAGGATGCTACCCACTTACAAATGGATTGAAAAATTCTTTTGAAAAAAGACAACAAAGGCAAAAATAGGTACAGGCATTGTGATATACACAGGAGTCTGGAACACTTAAAAAAATACAGTACTTGATGGGTGCAATGCGGATTTACCAGCAACATCAGTTATCCCTCACATTAAGAAGTCTTAAGACAAATTCTTTTCCTTTCCAGGGTTTAACACCAGAATAAGAACATTATGATTACCATATATAATATTTATACATAAATACATAATATATATTGTCTACTGTCAATATTGACATATTGTGAAGTTTTCTCAAATCCATCTGGAATTAGATGGGAATAAATTATAATTCAAATATAGTTTATGACCACTAAGTGTATGGTAGCCCCTATAGGCATCACCACATTAAACACAGTACAAGAATGGTCATTCAGGCCGGGCGCAGTGGCTCACGCCTGTAATCCTAGCACTCTGGGAGGCCGAGGCGGACGGATCGTTTGAGCTCAGGAGTTCGAGACCAGCCTGAGCAAGAGCGAGACCCCCGTGTCTACTAAAAAAAAATAGAAAGAAATTAGCCAAACAACTAAAATATATACAAAAAAATTAGCCGGGCATGGTGGTGCATGCCTGTAGTCCCAGCTACTCGGGAGGCTGAGGCAGAAGGATCACCTGAGCCCAGGAGTTTGAGGGTGCTGTGAGCTAGGCTGACGCCACAGCACTCTAGCCCGGGGAACAGAGTGAGACTCTGTCTCAAAAAAAAAAAAAGAATGGTCACTCATAACAATTTTACCAACAAAAGTATTTTATTAATATTCTAAGAAAATCGGAAAATTTTGTACACCAGTCAAAATTTTAAAATTCTGATTCTTAACATTAAGTCATTTGTAAAATTCATTTACTTAGAATTTTACATGACAATAAATGAGGTGTTCTCATGCTTGGCTTTGTTTTCCCATCTGCCCACTTTTGAGACTGCCAACATAAACTTGAAGACTAACATAGTGGAGGGGGACTGTGATGAAGTGAAAATGCTGGGATAGTTTCTCTTTAACTGGAACAAACTGGTTAACACATCTAGCTAGTTATTTGACATACAAATACTAATCAATAAATATTTCTTGAACGTCAATTTTAAAATAACTTACAAAAGAATGTTACATTCTTACCTCTAGATAACCAAAGTTCTCCCATCCGTACCTCTTGCAAAAAAAGTTGTTGCCATTTTTCATTCTTTTCTGGATCCCACAACTAAAAGATTCATAAAATATTTAACAATGAGTAATGAATGTAAGGTATATGGTTACTGATCAAAATTTTTATTTAAAAAGGACATCCTGAACCTAGTGTCTAAATCCAAAGTATGACAAATGTAGCTGTTCTTTATAAAATTTAAACCAATTTTCTAAAATGGAGTTACAGTTTCAGTTGATAAAAATACATGGCATATTTAAATTAAGTTGAGATGCTTGTAGTAACTTTTATCCGTATTTTACCCAGCTTACTAGGTACACAACAGAAATCCTACTGTAATTAACATAACAAAGGTAGTTTTGTATGTTGCAAAATTACTTTCTTGCCTGGGATACTAACAGTGCTTGTTGATTTCGTTGCAATGATTTCTCTGGCTGATAGGGCTATTTGGGGTCATTTTGGTCTTTTGGTTTTGATACCTGTTCATGCAGCAGTAAATCTCTAGTAGGGGAGGCAAGCAGCTATGCTAAGGCTTCTGTAGTCACACCCTAAAAAAGGAACGAGGCAAAGGACATGGTGGGGGGGTTGGCAGAGCAGTTTGTGAGTGTTCAGAAGGATACTTTGGTTTGCTGCGGCCTGGTTCATTAAGGCAACCATGGCCACAAGATGGTGTCATCATTGGTATATGCCTAGGGCTGATATTTCAAGGTAAAATGGGCAAACCCTAGCCTAAAATGTCAACTCTACTGCCAGTCAATTCAGCCTCAATCTTTTATATCCAGAGAGCTTTTGTTTGTTTCCCCTAAGAATTCTCTTTTTAAAATGGGATGAGCCTAGAGAGGGGTCTTTTAAGCTTTTATCAGCAAACATGCTAATGATCAGTAACAACCACAGGTTCCATTCAATAGATGTTTAGTGAGCAAGGGCAGGACACTAGGAAGAGCTGGAAGGAAGAGGAGACCAAGACCTCTGTGCCGATCCCCAAGGAGCCCACAGTCCAACAAAGGGAAAGGCATCACATAGGTACAACAAGAAGTCTGATGTCCTCTGGGGCTCAAAGTACAAACACATTACATCATGGTTGGAGAATCAGGGAAGGTTTCCCAGAAAAGATAACATTTGAGATGTGGAGAGGTTCAGTGAAAGTTTGATGAAGAAAGTACAAGCAACACAAAACTCCAGGGAACATACCAAAGTGATCTTATTTACCTGGATTATGATAGGGTGAATGCAGCAACAATAATAATTACCATTACTGAAGACCAGCTTTAGAGTATGGAGTTTACATATATTATTTCCAATCCTTAGAAAAATAAGGCAGTCGGTATAGAATAGGCACCCATGGAAGGCATGTTGCCAAGCTGAGGTTGGTCTTTAATCTGCAGAGTAGGAAGCTACTACAAGGAGTTACATATTTGGAGCTGCAGTTTAGAAGGAATTTATTCTGACAGCATGATTAGAGGCAGGGAGACAAGGTAGGAAACTATTGCCATAGCCTGGGTAGAAGGTAATAGCATGGAAGCAATGGAAATAGAAGAGGAGTAGGATATATATGACATAGATCATAAAAAAATAAAAATTGGATGTTGATCATGCTGGATGAAGTTGATATTTAAGCATGATGAGTCAGGGCCACAGCAGGGTGACTAGTGATATCAGAAGCATCACAGGAAAACAGGAGGAGAAGGAGGAGGAGCAAGGGATGAGATGATGAATTTACTTCTGAACATGCTAGAGGTGTCAACAAAGCATCCAGGTGACAGAGTCTGGCAGATGAAACTTGGGACACCAGGTCTAGAGTAGTACATCTGAGATCACTTTTGAGAAGGTAAGGATCCTTCTAGGGAGAAGAGGGAAGAGTACAGAACCTGAGGCCTGTGTTTCATAAAGAATCACCTAAAGGAGCTGTTAAAATTGCAGTTTCTTGGGCTTCACTAAGACCTACTAAATCAATCTCTGGGAGTAGGGCCCAGGAATTTGCATTTTAATAAGCTTTCAGGTGATTCTTATGCACTCTGAAGTCTGAGAGTCACTGTGATCCTTTAATCAGCCAGCATGAACTATCTATTCTTCCCAGTTACCACTAACACTACTATAGTTCAGGATTTTTATTACCTCTCCCCTACATTGCTGCAATAGTTTGTCCTCTCTTCCAATCCATCAAGCACACTCCTGCCTAATCAATCAAAATTTGTTTTTCTTTTCCTTCTTTTTAAAAAATTCCTGCTTAGAAATTCTTCAGTATTCCCCATTGAATTTAAATTCCTTAACCTGGCTTTAAAAGCGAGACTTCCCTAATTCAACTCCTCAGTTCTGCAGCATTACCTCCCACTATTCCTCACTATGACTCCCTTGCCAAACTGATTGACTGAATATGTCTGGCAGATCCCCCACTTTGCATTTTTATGCACATGCATTTCCCTCCATCCTGAATGTTGTCTCCTTGAAACCAGGCCCCAAATCAAGAACCCTTCCAGGCTCAGTTCAATGCCACCTCCTCTCCAAAGTCTTCTGCAGAAAAACTGCATTTTCCAAAAACAGCCATAGAAATATTCCCGGTCCCATATGTGCTTTCAGAATCTTGCCTCCCCTATCAATAGGTAGAGTCTATTTCCTCTCCCCTTGAAACTGAGCTTGAGTATGCCTCCATGATGCAAGAGGTGGCACCATCTGCTCACCCACATAGGCACATGGTCTGACACGCTCTCTCTCCATATATAACTCTGTGTGTGTGTGTGTGTGTGTGTGTGTGTGTGTGTGTGTGTATGCACGCACGTGCGCACGCTTGTGCTTGCTTGCCCCCTTGGGACCCAGCTCACTATACAAAGAAGAATCCCAGGCCACACAGAGAAGACATGTCTAAGGTGGTCTGGCTAACAGTCCCAGCTAAGTAAACATCCAACACCAACTACCAAACATGAAGGAGTGAGCCTTCAGATGACCCAAGACACTGCCCTGGAACCATCCTGGCTGAAGCTGAATGGAGCAAAAAGATGCTATCCCCACCAAGCCCTGCTCAGATTGCAGATTCAGGAGCAAAACAGATAGCATTTTAAGCCACTAAGCTTAAAACAACAATAGGTAAATATAACACGCTCCAAGATAATCCTACCCTGAAAATGATCTGGCTTCTCTTAAGTTCTTGTTACATCTGTTGACTTTATCCACTGCCTTCTTTGGGAGCGGGGGTTATTCTTACTCCCCTGTTGCTAACCTCTGCCAGGCCTTAGGACAATGCCTCACACATAAGAGGCTCACAAATTGGCGCTGACTGGCAGAAAGAATGATAGTTGAGACTTAATTCCTTCTGAAATTTCATAGAAGAACCTAAGAACTCCATGTAGTACTTTTAGAACTGATTTCAGTTAGTTAAAGCTGGGCCAATCACCAAGATGACTACAGTTGTTATCTTTAAAACTAACTAAGCCAGGCGTGGTGGCTCATACCTATAATCCCAGCTGCTGGGGAGGCTGAGGAAGAAGGATTGCTTGAGCCTAGGAGTTAATAAGACCGTCCTGGGCAATACAGTGAGGCCTCATCTTAAAAAAAAAAAAATAAAAAGCAATTCTGTTTTAGAGAACACGAAGATGCGTTGTTTCTGGGCTAGAAGAAAGGCCGTGTGAGACAAAAATCGGTGGTGTAGAGTCAAAATAAGTTGATTCTAAGTTATTGCCATGTAACTGTGTGATACGTGGCCTGGGTTTCCAAGTACCCTGTGCGGCTCTGATAGGGCAAAGGCTCCCCTTCCTGCTTCCAAAGAATGTAAGTGCCTGTTCCCACAGTGTTTACTTTATAGCTGCCTTTTTATAACCCCATCTGTTCCTCTTCCTTCAGTAAGAAGAGAGTAAAGATTAAACCTCGGGCAGAACTCATGGGGCCTGAGGGCAGGCCTCTTCCCGGCGGCGGGCGGGGACGCGGGAAGCGCCTCCTGCGGGCCACCTGAGGGACCCAGGCGGGCCAGGCCCGCGTCTGGAAAGCCACCCGGGCGCCTCTACAGCACTGCACCTGCGCGGCCCGCGCCTCGGCCCTTCGCTGCTCGGCTCTTCTTTCTGCAAACACAACACGGCACGTGCTGGTTGGGAGGCCCATCCCGAGGCCGGCGTGGGCCCCGCGGGCCCCTCAGCAGCGGCGACGGCGGCGACACTCGCGTCCCAGCCTCGGCCTTGTGGGCCCGGCCCGCCCGGCCGCCCACCCGGCGGCCCTCTGGGCCCGGCCGCGCCTCTGCCTCCGTCGCACTCACTGTCCCTCAGGCGGCGCTTGAACGCGGGATCCCCGCGCCGTTTCCGGTCTAAGTAAACACAGTAGCCGAGGAAGGCGACAGCGCCACAGGCCGCTAGGGCAGCCAGGAGGCCGAGGAGGGTGCGCACGCAGGGCATCCGGCCGCGGGCGTCCCTCGAGTCGAGCGCTGGGCGAGGGCTGGCGCGCGCGAGGACGCGGCCGGCCGGCAGGGGGCGGCAGCGCGGCGGCCCATCCCGGCCTCCAGGCTTCCTGTCCGCCCTGCCGCAGGCTCGCCCACGCCTTGCTCAGAGGCCTGCGGACAGATGAGGAGGCAGAGGGTCTGAGTGGACGTGTGTGGGGGGTCCCACAGCCACCGAGTAGCAGAGCTCTGTTCGAACCCAGGTCTGGCGCACTCCAAATTCTGAACCCCTTCCCCAGACACGCCCCTGCCACTATACCTAGGACACTCATTCAGGCAAATCACAGTATTGTAGAGAATCTGGTTGGCTGGGGACCTGGGTCCTCCTCAGGCCTGTGTTCCCTCACCTGCAAAGTTAAGTTGACTCTAAGGTCATCTTTGGCCATCTGCTAGTTCACAGTGCCAACACTAGCCCGTACTCCCCAACCTGGTCTCCCGTGTCGCCTGAAAGGACCCAGGAGTCCAAGGTCTCTAACCATCTTCACTCAATAGTGGGAGAAAGGAAGAATTTTGAAGCCTCGCCTATTTAGCCTAGAAAAAACGTTAATTTGCCGAGCTGGGCCTGGCAGTCAAAGGCAGTCAAAGCCAGATTAAAAACAACCGAGAGACCTACAATCCTTAACGGGCCTAGATGCTTTTCTTTCTAATATTTGCTTTATTTAGCAGACAGCAGAAAGAAAAGAGGTAAGACTTTGCACCAGATACCAGAGTTTTTTGATTTTTATACTATCGACTGAAAAAGAGTAAATTTAGAAAGGAGACTTTATTTCTTATAAAGGGTTACAATCTGCAGGCTGGCCATCCTGACAGGCTGGGAAGCGTAGCCTGGGCAGAAGCCTGGAGACAGGCACTGGGAGGGAGTAAGATGGGAGCTTTTGCTGAAAGGATTGGCCAAGTGTACATAGTCAACCAGTTACTACAGGAGGAGCTATGAATATTCACGAAGGAGAACCACATACAGGCATTAGGTTTACAGGTATGTAACACACATCCCGTGATCACTTAGAGGTGGAGATTTAACATTTAAATGCATTATAATTAGGTGCTATACATAAAAAGGTGAAAGGTAGGGCACAAATTTATGAACTGTCCATCCTCAGGAGACTGGCCAGAACCAGTTCCCAGCCTCAGTCCTTTATTAAGAAGAAACTTTGTGGTCTGAAAGAGCTCTCATGTCAGAACCATGAAAATGGGAGGGCACAGGGGGTCAGATGAAGTAAGCAGAGGTGTCTTCCAGCTTTTTGTTCTCTTAAGCTGGCCTTTGATAAATCTAGTAATGATTAGTAAGGGGAGAGAGTGAAAGCAAATGGGATGTGAACATCCTCCCATGGCTAGCAACTCTAAAATTTGGGGGTTTTAGCCAAAGGAGGATCCTTTACTCTGTCAGAGAGGTTTAGGACTTTGCAGTCCTCAATACTGAGACAAAGAGAAGGCATAAGCTAGGTAAGGACTTAACTAAATAATTCCTTTTTTTAATATTATTCAACTTCTATTTATTAATGTGCTATTTATTTATTGATATTACTAGCAAAGCAAGGTGCTCATCACTGCTCTGATTACCAGTGGGGCTGAGTAGCAGCCCGGGCCCTCACAATTCCAGAGTAAGCAAGGGACAGTTACATATCATTACTTTCTTGGATACTGTATATTTCTTCCCATGATAACTCAGTGTTCTAGTTGAGAACTTTGTTATTGTGAAAACCTGATTGTAAACATGGAGGAAAGGACATTATCAACAATCCAGTAAATGTTACTAGTGATCTGGGACTGGATTTGTGTTCAGAATCTTGGTGGTGGGTTTAGCCCAGCTCCAGATGATCTTTTGTAGGAGGATTGCACTTGTCTTCTAACTCCACTACACTCCAGGCCTTCTTCCCATCCTTCACTTCCATTGAGCTCATAGTTAATCCCTGTGGTAAGTGGTAAGTGGTAAATGGAGAGGTGGAGAGCCAGGGAAATTGTCTAGCTTAGGTGGGTGTTCAGGGACAAAGAAAACAATGACATATAAAGCCAGGAGAATTATCACAGCAATTGAAATACACAGATTACTGAAGTTTAAATTACCACAGAGGCCATAAGGAAAAATAATTGAAAAATATTTAGGCAAGTTTCCATGGTACAGGTAACTATTTTCTTCTCAGATATAGGCACCACTCTTGCTAATTTGGTGATCAGAATTCCTATAAATCTTTGGTCATGGCTGGGTGTGGTGGCTCACACCTGTAATCCTAGTGCTCTGGGCATCTGAGGCAGGAGGATTGCTTGAGCTCAGGAGTTCAAGACCAGCCAGAGCAAGAGCGAGATCCCAACTCTACTAAACATAGAAAAATTATCCAGGCATTCAGACATGCACCTGTAGTCCCAGCTACTCGGGAGGCTGAGGCAAGAGGATCATTTGAGCCCAGGAGTTTGAGGTTGCAGTGAGCTATGTTGATGCCACTGCACTCTACCTGGGGTGACAGAGTGAGACTCTATCTTGGGGGGGGGAGGCTTTGGTCATTTTCATAGTGAGATGGCATTAATAGTTGTCCCCAAAGCATGGTTCTGTGCTGGATGATAGCTCTTTCTTTTAAACAGCATTATTGAGATCTGATTGATATACAGTAAATTGCATGTATTTAAGGTATACAGTTTGATAAATTTGGACATATGCATACATCCATAAAACTATCACCAAAATCAAGATAGTAATCATATATCCATCATCCCCAAACATTTCCTCAGGTACCTTTTTAATACTTCCCTCCATCCTTCTTTCCCCGCTCTCCCCTACTTTCTGTCATTACAGATTAGTTTGTAATTTCTAGAGTATTTATTATACATATGGAATCATACAGTATGTACTCTTTCATTGTCTGGCATCTTTCACTCAGCATACTTATTTTGAGATACATCCATGTTGTTGCATCAATAGTTCATTTTTATTGGTAAGTAGTATTCCATTTTATGGATATTCCAAAATTTGTTCAGCCTTTTATCTGTTAGAGACATTTGGATTGTCTCTATTTTTTTTGACTCTTACAAATAAAGTTGCTATAAACATTTATATACAGGTCTTTATATGAACATATCTTTCCTGTTCATTCCCTTGGGTAAATACCCAAGGTGAACTAGTTGTATCATATGGTAGGGGTTATTTTTTTTTAAGAAAATGTCAAACATTTTCCCAAAATTGTTATACCATTTTGCATTCCACTGATCAGGCAACCACTGATCTTTTAACTGTCTCCATAGTTTGCCTTTTCCAGAATGTCATATAGTTGGGATCATAGAGTATGTAGTTTTTTCAGATTGCCTTCCTTCACTTAGTAATATGCATTTAAGTTTTCTTCATGTCTTTTCATGGCTTGATGACTCATTTCTTTTAGAGCTGAATAGAATAATATACTATTATCTGGATGTACCACAGTTCATCCATTCACCTACTTGAAGGATATCTTGGTTCCTTCAAAGTTTTGGCAATTATGAATAAAGCTGCTGTAAACAACCATGTGCAGGTTTGTGTGTAGACATAAGCTTTCATCTCATTTCAGTATATACTAAGGAGTGTGATTGCTGGATCGTGTGGTTACATTATGTTTAGTTTTATAAGAAACCAAAGACAGCCAAACTGTCTTTCACAGTGGCTATCCCATTTTGCAATCCTATGAGCAATGAATGAGGGTTCCTGTTGCTCCACGTCTTCAACAGCATTTGTTATCGTCAGTGTTTTGGATTTTCGCATTCTAATAGGTATGTAGTGGCATCTCGTTTTAATTTGCAATTCTCAAATGACATGTGAACACTTTTTCATGTGCTTGTTTGACATCTGTATATCTTCTTCAGTGAGGGGTCTGTTCAGATCTTTTGCCCGTTTTTTTTTTTTTTGTTGTTGTTGTTGTTGTTTTTAGACAGAATCTCACTCTGTTGCCCGGGCTAGAGTGCCGTGGTGTCAGCCTAGCTCACAGCAACCTCAAACTCCTGTTTTGCCCGTTTTTTAATCAGGTTTTTTTTTTCTTGGTGTTGAGTGTTGAGAGTTCTTTGTCTATTTTGAATAATAGTCCTTTATCAGATGTATCTTTTGCAAACATTTTTTTCCTAGTGTGTGGTTTGTCTTCTCATTCTCTTGATGAACACCTTTTTGAAATGAGCTCATTTGCTATCCATGTATCTTCCTAAGGGACTGTGAATGCTCAAATCTTTAGTCTATTTTTAAGAAATTGCCTTGTTTTCTTACTTTCGAGTTTTGATAGTTCTTTATATGTTCTTGATACAAGTCCTTTAGATGATATATGCTCTGCAAATAGGTTCTCCTAGTCTGTTTCTTATTCTTTTATTCTTTTAACAGTGTCTTTTAAATAGCCAGAGTTTTTAATTTTGATAAACTCCTGTTTATCACTTTGCTCCTCTATGGATTTTGCTTTTGGTGTTATATATGAGAAATCTCTAATTAACCCAGTTAAGCACAAGGTCACAGAGATTTTCTCCTATGATTTCTTTTAGAAGTTTTATAGTTTTAGATTTTGTGATCTATTTAAAGTTGTGATCCATTTTGAGTTTTCATATATGGTAGAAGGTATGGATCCAAATTCTTTTTTTCTTGCATATGGATATCCAATTGTTTCAGCACCATTTATTTAAAAGGCTGCTCCATCTTCACTATATTGTCTCTGCACCTTTGTCAAAAATCACTTGTTCATATATGTGAAGGTTTCTTTCTAGACTGTATTCTTGCTAAACTCACCAGTCTGGATACCTGTGATTTCTTTTCTTATCTGAATGCTTTGACTAGAACCTACAGTACAATGTTGAATAGAAGTGGTGGGATTGTTTCATTCCTAATCTTGGGGAAAAGCATTCAGTCTTTCACCATTGATTATGATGTTAAGTGTAGGTTTTTCATAGGTGTCCTTCATCAGGTTGAAGAAGTTCCCTTCTATTCCTACTTTGATGAGAACAGATGTTGGATTTGGTCAAATGTTTTTTCTGCATCATAAAGTTTTTCCTTTTAATTTGTTAATATGGTGAATTACGTTGATTTTTTTAAAAAACATATTGAGCCAATCCTGTATTCCTGGAATAAAACTTACAGTCCCATCAATACTGAAAAAGTTTCAGAAAATGCTACTTAGACTTTTGCATACCCTTTCATATAGTAATTCCACTTCTATGAATTTATGCCACAAAATGCTAAAGAATGGATAGTGCAAAGAAATAGCTAAAAGTTGGTAACGTACACATCCAAAAAATAGATTAGGAATGTGCAATACCGTGGAGTACAAGGTAATCACTTAATGTGGAATAATTATTCATTAATGTGAAAAAGTGTTCATACTATATTGTCAAGTGAAAAAATGCTGACTTTAAAACCAGCATACAGCACAACCCTATTTATGTTTTTAAAAGTTATGGTGTTTAGGGCTGGGTGTGATGGCTCACGCCTATAATCCTAGCACTTTGGGAGGTTGAGGTGGGAGGATCTCTTGAGGCCAGGAGTTCAAGACAGGCTGGGTAACATAGTGAGACCCTGTCTCTACAAAAAATAAAAAAAATTAGCAGGGCCACCACTGTAGTCCTAGCTATTCCACGTAGTCCTAGCTACTCAGGAGGCTGAAGCTGGAAGATCACTTGAGCCCAGGAGTTTGAGGCTGCAGTGAGCTATGATCACACCATTGTACTCTACCCTGGATAATAGATGGAGACCCCATCTCTAAAAAAAATCACTTAAAAAGTTAGGGTGTCTATGTATGAAGTTTGATATTTTTATACACATAGCAAAAGACATGGAAGTACATATGCCAAAATGTTAACAGTGGTTATATATGAGTATTTAATTTGTAATTTTTAGTTTTAACTCACTTTATATCCTAACGTTTCTACAATTAAAACACATTATTCAAAAACTTCAGAAGTTATTAAAATGCCAGATCATCTACAATTTAAAATAAAGGATGTTCAGACAAAAAAAAAATCTAGTTTAGTAAGTCAATGTGTTACTTGGAATATTATGCAGAAAAAAAAATCAATAGATTGTCTAAATTTTACCTCTGTCAACCAAAAATTTTGCTGTCACCTAATTTTACCTTGTGACAGATTTTGAAAGGAGAAATAAAAATGGGAAGTGATAAGAGATTAAAAGATAAAACTGGTGATTTTTCCTGTTCCTCAAAATTGGGATTTGCCAATGTTCTGATGCATAAAGGCTTCTGGCCCCAAAACTCAGACTTTAGTAAGAATGCAACCATTGCTTCCACCGAGAAGCTTCTTACGATAGTACTGATGTGATGCAGAAAGGGTCCTGGCCCAAGAACTCAGTCTTTGGTAAGAATGCAACCATTGCTCCCAGGGAACGGAAGCTTCTTACAACAGTACTGACGTAATGAAACAAAAACCGGACTAAGGAATCAGAAGTAATGAGTTTGAGTCCTAATTCTGCCACTTACTTGACCACTCTCTCTTGACCATTTGGAACCTGTTTTCTCATGTGTCAAAATAAAATAACAATGCTTCTTTCATAAGATTGAGATAGTATGAATGGACCTCAATTCACTAATAAGGCATTTAGTTCTACCGATTATTTTCATCTTATTTTGAAACAGTTCATTGGATATTTTTAAAATTTATTAAATATATTTTAACATAGCAAAGAAGAGAGACTAATATGATCAACACTCAGTTTATCAAATCTTAGCATTTTGCCATATTTGCTTTAGATTGATTATTTTGGAACAAATAACATTTTTTATATGGGATATACTTATACTAAACAATTATTTGTTGTTTTTCTGAAATTCAAATTTAACTAGGTATCCTGTATTTTTATCTGCTTACTCTGGTAACCCTAAACTGGTAAGACTCTTGAATCAGATTGCCTTGTTTAATGTAACTTAGCCTTGAGAAGAAATCCAGTTACTTGTGCAGAATCATTATATTTATACAGAAGTTCCTCACAATAGAACTTTCAAAATGAATTCTGCATGACACAGATTATAAAATAATGATGGCTTCCTAATAATAACTACAAATACCAAAATCATAAACAATTCCCTTCTTGTTCTGTTTAAAGAGATACATGAAGGGATCTGTATGAATAAAGAAAGGTTTTTTGTGCTTGTTAACGTGGAAGATATCATTTGAATCTGTAATAAAATTTAAAGGACTAAAAAAATATTCTGCTCTGTGAAAACACTAAGGATGTATTTGTTAAAAATTCCTCATTAGTACAAACTCCATTCTAAGAGTCACTCAACCTTTCTAATGATGAATGCCAACACTTACTTACTCTTCCTGTAATGAGATAAAAATCATGTATAACCACATGAAAGTAACAGGAGAGGGAAGAACAAACCAGGAGAGAAGAAAAAATAACTCATCAATTTAAGAATATTTTAAGGCCGGGCGCGGTGGCTCACGCCTGTAATCCTAGCACTCTGGGAGGCCTAGCACTCTGGGAGGCCGAGGCCGGTGGATCGCTCAAGGTCAGGAGTTCGAGACCAGCCTGAGCAAGAGTGAGACCCCGTCTCTACTAAAAATAGAAAGAAATTATCTGGCCAACTAAAATATATATATAAAAAAAAATTAGCCGGGCATGGTGGCACATGCCTGTAGTCCCAGCTACTCGGGAGGCTGAGGCAGTAGGATTGCTTGAGCCCAGGAGTTTGAGGTTGCTGTGAGCTAGGCTGACGCCATGGCACTCACTCGAGCCCGGGCAACAAAGCGACACTCTGACTCAAAAAAAAAAAAAAAAAAAGAATATTTTAAGTTGAAGATCAAACTGCTAAATAAGTCTACTTTAATACTTTCCAAATGATATTTTAACAGTACCACTTTGTGGAAAGAACCCTAAAGACCTTTTTTAAATGCCTAGCTTTGTACATAAAGATCACTGATAAAAAAACAAACAATAGCAATTGAAAGTATTTTTTTGCAATTTAATTATTAAATAGTTTTTGACCACCTTATTGTGTGTTGAATGCTGGGCTAGGCACTTTGTGGGATACACCTGTGACTTAGGAGCATTTAAGAACCTAATCATCTGGTAGGGCAGAAACACAAATGCACAGGTAAACATAATACAAGGTAAACTGTCAAATAAAATAACACAGAATGAAAAGCTATCAGAACATAAAAGAGGGCAATATTCTGGTGGTGGTGAGAAGTCAGCAAAAGCTTCATGGAAAAGTGTCTCTTGAGACAGCTCTGGACAAGTAAGGATGAGACTGGTTGGGGAACAGAAACAAGAGGCAGAGGTGGGCAAGTTCAAGGTTTGAGCATTGCCTGAGTGGCCTTTCTTGACATGGCTCCTGTCTCAGGTTTACTTTTGCCATGGGTCATTACCTGGATCATTTCTACCCATCTCTCCTCCCCCATGTGCTTAGAACACAATACTCTTCCCATATTTCCCATCCCATTTCCCTAGCCAATTCATAATCCTCACTGGGACTCATTTTATTGTCACTTCCTCTGCAAAGCCTTCCCAGACCACCCTTGTCTTTAAACTAGTTGAGCGCCAGGTCATTATCTCATGGCACACTAGAACTTCATATGCTTATCACACCTACAGCTAAGAATTATGAGTTAATTGTTTAACATCTACCTCATTGATTATACCTTGATTATACATTCCATGAAGAGAGAGATCTTTTTCTGTCTTGTTCACTGTCTGGCTCCTGGGCCTTAGCATAATGCTTGACACATAGAAGATACTCAATAAATTGTTGATGAATGAATTCTGGTAATAGGTTTTATGTACGGTTGAATATAGTTTCAAATGCTTTCACAATTTTGATAGCTATGTTAAATTACAAGGCCTATAAGAAGGTACATAAGCAAATTGATAGGTTAATCCATATAGATTTCTATAATTTAAAGCTATTTCATAGAAGACATAGTATGTAATAGTCTTTTAAAATGTGTTAAGTATAACCATCTTTCTTAGTGAAAGCTAGGAAAACTAGAAATTTAACACAAACAAACAATAAGAGCACACAATGGAATACTAAAACAGAAAGCTCCATAATCTTTAAATAACTGAATTTTACAGAGAACACCTTCCATTATATTATATTAAGGAGTACCTTTATACTTTTACTCTCTTAGTCACATGTAAGAGCTATGTATTCAAAGTTTAGCTAAACTCAAAATATACCCAATATTTGAATTGTCATACCTAGTTAACATTCATTTAATTTCATAATCCTTTCCAACCTCTAAATAAAAGGATTTTAACAGTGTCTACATAACTATACAATGAATATACAAATTTATTCCCTGTTAGCAACATTCCAATAGTTCATTAAAAAATTTATATCAATTAGAAGGGATACCACTTAAGCTGATAACTTAGTTATCTCAGATTTACTAAATTGATACTGAAGGAAATCATTAAAATATCTAACATATAAATCTAAGGTTGCCTCCTAGGTCCAACTGGACTTGCATGACATTTTTTCATTTTTATAATTCAGTACTAGAAATATTTTATTGTAAAAGTTGTGAAGAATATGCTGAAATGCTTTATTTTATGAAATTGGATTTTCCAACTGTAAGTTACTGGCACTTACAGAAAAAGCAATCACTTAAATGAAAACTAAAAATATAAAGCCTATGTTTAAAACATGGCCTTTATTAATACTGCCCGCTGAGCTCCACTTTTGTTTTACATTGAAATACTTCTGCTTTGCAAAGAAAAGACAAAAAAGTGCATTTTACAAGAGTACGTTTTTGTTTTTAATTCTCTGAGAAAATGGAAGGAATCTGAATCACAAGTTCACAATGTGGTAAAATGAAATTAAGAAACAATGATTTCAGTAACGCTATGCCATCACTAGTGTTTAGCTCTGACTTTGTTCTTGTAAATCAGATCCTGATATACAGAGCATCTAGGTTATTACTCTACAGCATATTAAACACAGAAAAGGAGGTTTAAAAAAACCCCTTTCAATGTACAAACATGGATTTAAAAATTGCTTTTTAAAAAATCACCTTTTTACAGAATGTATATATGCAAAACTGCTTTAAATACATGATTTTTGAAGAATTATTTACAAAATGTATCAGTCTGTGGAACAATTCACAGACAAAGCATACATAGTTGCTTTACTTAGTTGTTGCATCTCAACTTTGGGAGATATAAATTTATTCGGCAGTATAGCAAACATAAAAACTGTGACAAAGTATCTTAAGGGCAACCAAAAATTTGATCCTTAAAACAGTTTAAATACTAGGACTGCCAAAGTTTCTAAACAAGGACGTACTTTAATGATCCAGATGCCCATTTATAGATCTGTATACTGTCTGAAGGACTGAGACAGACCCCCTTCAATACAAGCAAGGCTGCTGGATGCAACCTCCTGTAAAAGGGACAGCTGAGAGCTATTATCATCCAAAGAGTGAATTAACCTAGAATTTTCTTTTTTTCAATTTTATTAATATTTTAAAAAATACATAAAAATACAACATCCAATGTCTGAATAAATATATTTAACAAGTTGCAAGATAATACCTTATTTTACACAAAATTTTCAGCTTTAGAAATCTTGTTAAATAACTTCATTGTTGTTATATATTTCATTTTTGTCTTTTTGTAACAAAATAAAAACTCTGAAATTACATAGAAAAAAGACAAAATATTTTTGTCAAGGGATAAGATAGTCCACTGAAAACTTATTCACAATTCCACTGTAAACATTAATAACATTAAAATATTTGCATAATTGTGTGCTCAAAAATCCTATAAAAAGTGGAAGACTTATTACAACTGTAGTTTTCAGTCAACTACACTTCCTTTCACAATTTATTTTGTCCCATTTACACCTTTAAACCTGGGCACACTGCTGAACATATACTTTGGCAGTTCTAAATAGCAAGTGCTTCCACAAAAATAAAAAAACAACAACAATTAAAAAAAAAACACAACATAAACCCCCTACTCACCAAGGTGTTCAAATACATCTTAGTGAAAGTGCAGCAGTAACTATTCAGCTGGATAATATTTTGATGTTTATCATGTGCACTTGCTTGTCTATGATTCCTATAACCCCTGAAAGCTTTATTATACAAATTCAAATTTGCTAAGTGCCCTTTTTTCTATATCACAAAAAAAGAAAAAAGAAGAGGAAAAATTATGACAAATATGGCAGGCTGCCTCACCTTCACTTATTAATCAGCTTATTTTTTGCAACAAGAAAAAAGAAGAGAGAAGGGAATAGATACAATCCAGCCTGGAAAAGTATACAGGATATACTTAGCAATGTCAAACCAGTTGAGTGCTTTCTGTGGTTGTATTTTAGGGTTTTGGGATTTATGTCCATGGCAGCAAACTGCTGGGAAGGCAGAGAAAATGTTTATCACCTGCATTCTACAGCAAGTACATTTTGTGGGGGAGATGATGATGAAGGACTCATTCCAGTGTCCGATGAAGCAGATGACATGGAGGCTCCCGCATGAGACACTGTGGGATGAAAATAACTACATTAGACTCAAAAACTATTACACAAAGATACCTAGCTAATGGCAAGTTAGAAATAAAATTCTTAACATTATTCACTCCATTCACAGGCTTCTTAAATGTTGCATGAAGAATAACAAATTGTCAGCAAAAATTTTGTTTGGCTCAATTAAGTGGAATTAATCTTTGATCAGTTAAGTAACTCAACATTTCAAGAAATACATCATAAGGCCAAGTGTGGTAGCTTGCACCTGTAATCTCAGCACTTTGGGATCACTTCGAGACTGGCCTGGGAAACAATGAGACCCTGTCCCTACAAAAAATAAAAAAATTAGTTGGGTATGGTGCCGCATGCCTGTAGTCCTAGCTACTCAGGAGGCTGAAGTGGGAAGATCCCTCGGGCCCAGGAGTTCAAGGCTGCAGTGAGCTATGATTGGCCACTGCACTCCAGCTAGGTGACAGAGTGAGACCCCTTCTCTAAGAGACATCATAAAATATTAAAATTAAAGATAGACAAACTCTTAAACCCCTACTTAGAAGATCCCAAGAAGGAACTTGGCTTGCCCCAAATCAGAAACAAAGTCAACCTGAGATAAATTCTCACCATAGGGAATTTCTGCTTTATTTCTGGGTCATAGGATCATAAGAGAATTCACTTAACCCGGAGAATTTCCTGTAACTGTCAAGTATGAGAATAAGAGAGATCAGAATGGAAGTACAGGGGTGTAATAACAAAAAAAGTCCTCAAATGGCTTTGACATAAATCTCTCTAGGAGGACATAACACAAATTAAGGATCACTACCCTATGCGTTAGGTGCTTTGCCATTTTTCAGCTTTTGCTTTTATCTTCTTTCCTTGCAAAACTCTGTCGCCTGCCAATCTTTGCCTGATTGCTCTTATTTTATTTAAAGTTTCAATTTTTCTTTATTCAAGTATCATTATAACAGTTTCTTCTATGCATGCTTGAAATCACTCGATATCTCAACTTAATGACTCCCTACAAAAAAATTAAGAAAATAAAAAAGGGACAAAGACTATAATTAAAAAAAAACTTTCTAGTTGTCTGAAACTTGTATCACCTTTAGGAAAGAAACTAAAGCAGTGGAGTGTTCTCTGAAGAAATTTCAATTTGTTAATTTGCTCTTTTCTTCTTTTTATATTCAAAAGTTCCATAAAGACTTCTTGCTATTTACAGTTTTTAAAAGAAAAGAACAAACATGGAAAGTCTGATATTTGCGCCACTTAGTTATTTCCAGTAACTAAAAACTGGTGGACGTGGAGTAGAATGATTCAAGACCACACATGACACAAGTCATTCTACCTGTGATTTATCCCCTGCATCTCTGCCAGAGGCAGAAAACTTCTCTCAACATGGTCAAGGCTATTAAGTAATTTACCTTTTTTTTTTTTTTTTAAAGACATCCTCCTGGAGCCCTCCCCTCGGATTCCATCCTATTCCTAGAATAGTTGCTTTCCAGGCCTGCTGTGTAATGGTCATCCTACAGCTTCCATTCACCATCACCTCCTGATTTTCCTTTACCGGTTTCCTACATAGGATTCCTTGTTTGCTGGATCCCATGTTGTTGTCTTAGCTTGGCTTCTAGTTTCTAGTACTACCAATGAGAAATATCACATAAGAAACCTGATGTTCTGAGATCCATTTCTTTTGTATGAGCCTTTATTTTTCTTTCTTTTTTTTTTTCTTTTTTTTTTGTGTATGAACCTTTATATGGTAAACTTTTAGAATCTCTTTATTCATAGGGTTCTGAAATTTCATGAGGTGCTTTGGATTCCCCCCATTCTTTATAGAGGGTTATAGCAAATCCTTTCAATCTTTTAACTCATATCCTTCAGTTCTGGAATTTTTAAAGTAATATTTGATAAATTCCTCCTATGTTTATTCAGTGCTTTCTTTCTAAAAATCCTATGATTCAGAAGTTGGATCTTTTTGGCAGATCCTATATCTCTCTTATTTCTTTTCTCCTATTGTATCTTTGACCCTCTACTGGGATTTCTTCAGCTTTACTGTCTATCCTTTCAAGGAATTTTAAAAAAATTCCTGCTATCATATTTTTAAGAGATCCTTCTTGTTCTCTAAATTTTTAAAATAGTAGCCATACTTTTGTTTCAAGGTTGTAGTATTTTTTCCTTTATCTCTAGATACAAATTGGGCATCCCTAATCCAAATATCTGCAATCAGAAATGTTCCAAAGTCTGCAACTTTTTGAGTGCTGACATGATGTCCCAAGTGGAAAATTCCACACATAAGTAACAAAAACTTTGTTTCATGCACAAAGTTATTTAAAATATTATATAAAATTAACTTCAGGTTTGTGTACATGGTGTATATGAAACATAAATGAATTTTGTGTTTAGACTTGGGTTCCCTCTCCAAGATATCTCATTATGTATAATGCAAATATTCCAACATCTGAAAAAATCCAAAACATTTCTGGTCCCAAGTATTTTGGATAAGGGATACTCAACCAGTGTTAACTACTGGCTATAATTTTGTGCCTTTTTTTTTTTTTCCCAATATGGCATACTGTCTGTTTTTTCCAAACTTTATTCTGTTTTTCTTTGGCTTCTGTCATTACATAAAGACTTTCCTCAAATATCTAGTCATGTGGCTTCCATATTTAAGAGAGGGACATTAGAAAGCTGACTGGAAGCTGTATATGAGCAGCAGGACTTTTCAGTATGGGCAATGCACCTGTAATGATTGGCCAGGATCTTGCTTTTTGGTTCAGGAACGCCCAAATGTTAGGTCATTTTTCCTTGGGTTGGTCATTTTCTTTAGAAGAATTCTCCAATTTCCTCCCAAGAATGAGAGTATATGCTTGGCTGCCGGCTTTCAGGGAGCCAAGAGGATTAGATCTTGGCTGGAAGCAGGACAGCAGTCTTACCAGTCAGTATGCAGACTTTCACTCCATCCATTATCTTTGGCTTAGCACTTAACCCTTACCTTCAGCTATTGCTGGTGTCCCTGAGTCTTTAAGCCTACAGATTCCCTTCACCTTCTGTTAAGTTAATCTATTTTCTGCTAGAGTTGGGGGAGAGATGTAGCCTTGCTTCACAAAGCAGGAGGAGAGGATCCAATTTCTCCTTCCATTTTCAACCAAACTCCATTTTTTGGCGTCATCCCATATCCCTCCCTTGAGAGCTTTTCTGGCATTATAGGTATTAATTAACTTTCTTTTCATTTTGTCCCATTGCAAGGACAAGCAAGCTTAGGTTTTAGCATTGTCTCATCTGCTAGAACAGTTACAATGGCCCATCTGATGCTCAGCTTCCAAAAGATATGCTGTTTACATTCCTTTTTTTTTTAAAGACAGGGTTTTGCTCTGTCACCAAGCCTGGAATGTAGTGGTGTCATCATGGCTCACTGCAACTTCCAACTCCCAGGCTCAAGGGATCCTCCTGCTTCAGCCTCCCAAATAGCTGGGACTACAGGTGTGCACCACCACACTGGCCTGCTGACGTTTCTTATGTGCTGTAGTCAGCTGTCTCATTCTCTTGTCCTTGGGGACATAGGGCTTTTAATTTCCTTTACTGTTATTTTAGTGGGGCTTGGGGGCATCCCATGCTCATCACAGATACGAGCATGTCCATGTTTAACTAGAAATCAATCCTATAAATTTTGAAGGTCTAGCTCAGACATTACTCCCTCTCCATGGTTACTCCAAAGTAACCTCTCCTTCCACTAACTCCTGTACTTACTAGTTAATATATCACTCTTAGGGCACACACTGTCCCACTATGTGTTAAGATCTTTGAGATCAAAGCCTGTATCTCATTCATCTCTGTACTTCTACCACATGGCAGAGTGCCTGGCACATGGTACATACTCACTGAAGTTGTTGAGCTGCACTGCCTTAAACTATAATTGCTTAGGAAATGACTTATAATCCCAACAAGATAATCTTCTTGAGGATAAGCCTTATGCCTTATTTATTTTAGTGAACCCCATAATAACAAATATAGCACCTGTTAATAGGCAGCCAATAAATGTTTGTTGAGCAAACATTCAGAGGGAGTAAGCGCTACTTGAGAAACCACCACATTTAGTAAAATCACTCATTTGTAAAACAGTTCATACTCATTTTGAAGGGTCTCACTCTAATTCAGTTGACCCACTCACTTCAACAATAGCAACAAAGAAGAAAAAACTAGGTATTTAAAAACAGCAATTAACGAATGTGTACTACAGTTAAAAAGCAACAGACTTAAATCTTCTTAAATGATAGGATGTATATTTGAAAAATAAGGTAAGAAAAATTATAATAAAATTACCTTCTCTGTCTTTCTTTTTTAATCTTTTTCTCCTCCTGTCTATGGTTGCAACTTCAGACTTCAAAGACATGTAATATTTTCTGATCTCCTGTAGTTTTTCTTGAAGAAATGAGATTCTCTCTGTACTGTTCATATTATCTAATTCATCTTAAGGGGGAAAAAGTTAATTTAGATTTTTAAATAACTATATGAGAAAAAAAAGATGGTATTTCTATCAAAAGTCTAACTTATATGTCAACAAAATCTTTAGTTTATTAAAACATACCTATTATAAAAATTACATTAAACTAAAAAAGCTATATTAAGCTAAATTAGGCTCTAGAAACAGGAAATACATGAATTAAATTGATGATTAAGAGTTCTATTTATATCCCAAATTTCCTATACTAAACACACATTACTTAAATGATCAGAAAAACATAAGAAAACATCAACACAAAGCAACCCTGATCTATAATTAATTTATCAGAATTGTTAGTTTCTATAGATGTTTTCTTCAATTAGCTATTCCTAATTATTAGTACTACAAAAGGCACTTCAGTTTCATTGATTTATATAAATCATAACAAGATTTTATTTCTTAACTGGAGATCCTCTTCCAGTCAATATTTAGCAAGTCGTGTTATGAAAAGACACAGATTTGTATTTAAGATAACAAGTGGTTACTACTGATAATATTTGGAATACCTAACTAAATTTGTTAATCATTATTTCTTACTTTATTAACATTAATCCAAGTTAACATTTTAAGATATATTCCACATTACAATATACATTTATCAGGTTTTCTATAAGCATCTTACTGAGTTGAAAGCTCCATTTATATGTCCTAGGGGAAGAATTTGGATGTTTTTCTCTGTGTTTATCTTTCTCTCCGTCTTTGATGTGAGGGGATATTCTTG
This sequence comes from Lemur catta, assembly GCF_020740605.2. Taxonomy (NCBI): domain Eukaryota; kingdom Metazoa; phylum Chordata; class Mammalia; order Primates; family Lemuridae; genus Lemur; species Lemur catta. Next base: position 38,383,697 of record NC_059128.1, read on the forward strand.
CAGGAGATCGTGCAAGTTTCTGAGGCTTAGATACACTAAGATGCTTTACTGGGGTACATTTACTTGAATTGTCTAGGACGGGAAGATCTTCACTATCACTGCTTTGTCCTATAATAAAAGAAATTTGGCTCAGACATTATAAATGATAAAAACCTTAAATATCAAAATACAACAGACCCAGCAATTATACTTCTTGGTATCCTACAGAAATAAGTGCACAAATGCACAAAGTTTATAAACTGTAAAAAGAATGGAAATAACCCAAAATGCCCACCAATAGGGAAATGGTTAAAAATTATGTACTATTGAATACTTTGTTAAAGTTGTTAAACAGAATGAGCTAGAGTTCATAAGAACAAAAATGGCAAAATACCCAATATATATTGTTAAGTGAAAAAACAAACTTATAAAACAATAATTAGTATTACCCCATTTATGTTTAAAACAAAACATAAAAATAACCCAAAAGAGGATCAACCCCAACTATATGTATGAAAAAGAGCAAAAAAAAAGATCAATGTATACACATCCAACTTTTAATATATGTATCATAAAACATGAGGAGGTATTTATTTGCAACTCTGCCTCCCTCCCCAGCAAATTCATGAGAGGAGAAGCTTTTGGTTTTCCCTTAATAACAAATTAGAGGTCTCAACTTGATTTCCTTTTTTTCAGTTTCTACACCCTATCTCCACTCTATTCACTCTCACAAGGCAATCTTACCTTCTACTGGAATGGCAAAGCTGACAGTTACACACCAAATTCCCAGCCCCTTTCCTACCTGTTTCTGTCCCATTGCCTTATTAATTTTTTTTTCCTTTTTTGGTCTCAAGAAAGAAGAGACTATGTTTCTGGACAAACTAATCTCTTCAGCTATGCTCTTAAACCACCTACTCCTAGCTCCTCTGGAATATCCCAATGTCAATTATCCATGTTCTTTAATCTTCAACTCCTTCCTTTCCTAGACTTTACCAAGATGCTTAGATCTTTCCCATCCTTAGAAAGAGAAGGAAAGAAGGAGAGGAAAACTTCCTTCTTTAGTTGGCACTTCTTCTCTTTAGAGTCAAATTTCTTAAAAGAGAAATTCATTGTTAACCTTCTAACCATGGCTATGTGCTCTTATTAGGGTCCCTAAAACTTAGTGTTGGCCAAATTCAATGAATGTATTTTAATCCTACTTCAATATTCAATCTAAAGCATTTGAAGTTTCTTTCTTATTCAAACCCACTAGTGTTTATTGATTTCCATTTATCTTGAGACAGTTACTACTTTACTCCTCTTGGCCAATATAAGGGGTGCATCCCACATAATTCTACTTTTGATCATTTTTCTTCTCATTTTACAACTCTTCCATTGCAATCTCATCATCTTCTAAAAGCAGACTTTCTTCTCAGCTCCAAACCCTTTTTCCTCTCAATACTGGGTATCTCTAACTCAACATTCCCCAAAGTATTCTTCCAACAACCTGTTGCTACTCCTATATTTTATATCTCAGTTAATTAATTCCTTATTCCTGACTAATCATAACAAAATCCTAGTATTTTATTTCACATATTTCTTTAATTCATCCCTTCTTTCACTGCCTTCATCAAGCAATCCAAAGAGTCTTTCCAAAAAGTAAAACTGATCACTTCCTTCCTTCCTTCTTAAATCTTTCTAACTTTTTATTTTGAAACAATCTTTAAACTTACAAAAAAGTTGTAAGAATACCAAAAATTTTTTTCTGACCCATTTGAAGGGAAGGTAAGTTGCCTTGCCAGACTTGAGTACTGTGGTGTGTATTTCTCACAAACAAGAACATTCTCCTTGTACAGTTATCTAGTGCTGTGTTACAAATTAGCCCAAAACTTTGCAGTTTAAAACTACAAATGTTTAATATCTCACACAGTTTCTGAGGGTCAGAATCTGGGAACAGCTTGACTATATGGTGCAATCTTGTGAGGGTGCAATCTTGTGAGGGTGCACTCCAAACTTTTATGCAGGGCTTGGGCTCTGATGACTTGACAGTGGCTGGAGGATCTGCTTCCAAGATGGCTCATTCACGTGGTCCTCCCCAAAGATCACTCACATGTCTTCTCAACAATGGCAGCCAACTTCCCCAATAGGAAGTGATCCGATGGAGAGCGAGAAGGAATTTGCAGGGTCTTGTATGACTCATTCTCCGAAGTCACTGCCACTTTATTTTATTTGTTAGAAGTCAGTCACTAAATTCAGCCCATACTCAAGGGGAGGAGAATTAGACTTCACCTCTTGAAGGGAAAAGTATCAATGAATTTGAGGATATGTTTTTTAAACCACCACACTTCTACAGAACCATAATACAACCTTCAAAATCAGATATGTTACTATAACCTAAACCCTCGGATGCCACAGAAATCTCTCTACTTGACCCAATGATGTTCTTTATAGCAGTAGAATCCAGGTGAGAATGATATACTGTATTTATAATATTAATAGTTGTTGGTTCTCTTAAGTCTCCTTCAATCTGGAATAGTTCTTCTTTCCTTGATGTTCAAGGAAATGTTGATGTTGATGTTCCTTGACAGTTTTGAAAATTATGGGCCAGTTATTTCATAGAATATCCTTCAGTCTGACTTTGTTGATGGTTCCTTGTGATTAGATTCAGGTTATACATCTTTGACAGGAATATCACAGATGTGCTGCTATGTTCTTCCTGTTGCATCTTGTCAGATGGTACCTGATTTCAATTTGTCTCATTTCAATTTGTCCCATCAAAGTGGCGTTCACTTTTGTCTACCAGGCTTCTCCACCTTAAAGTTACTCATATTCCCTTTGTAATTGCTGCTACCTTTCTAGTCTCACCTCCTATCACTCTTTCTCTAGTCTCTAGACCTTCATTGTCCAACTGCTAGCCACCTGTGACTACTAAGGATCTGAAATGTGGCTCAAAGGTTTTCCTTTGAAATGTCTTTTATGTTATATAAATTATATGATCTTTTCCTTGGAATATTCTACTATAATGCAGAATTTCTCTTTCAGACTTAAATGAAGGCATATTTTGGAGGTAAAATTTTAATTTTTCAAAATAATTTATTTCTACTATATTCTACTAAATTTTATTCTTCAGTATACAGAAGTTTGTTTTTTGTGTAATCGATCCATTCTGATTTACTAATCTTGTTTGTTGCAATTAGAATTACCTTTATTTCCTCATGTTTTAAAATTACCAAACTATTTATAAATCAGTTTTTCTAGCTTAACGGAAAACATTCCCTTCAGAAATGTAAACTTTATCTATATTTAACACCACAGCAAATGTTATTTTTCTTTTATTCAAGATTCCCAAATTATGTTCTTCTAATATTAAACTGCTTTACATAAGAAATACAAATAGAATAAGCATAAAAAATAATCACACTTCTAAATAAAATTGACAAGCACCTTCAGATTGAAAGTTAATGGAAAAAATGGCTATTTTCAGAATGTAATAAACCAAACTTATTTTCAAAGTAACACACATGATCAAGCCAACAAACTGCTAAAAATACTAACACTGTGCTAAAGTCAACATTGAAAAATACCAACCTGTTCCATTCTTTTCATTTTTGGCTGCAGCACTCGTTCGCTTTGGGGTACGCTTTTGCTTTTTTGCCAATAATCCGCCATTTCCATCACTTGGCCTTTTCTGACCTGAAATAAGGGGAAAGAGAGAATTTAGAAAAAAAAAAAAAAAAAAAAGCAAGTATATTTATTCACCTGTCTACTCTGCATTTATTTCCACATATATATTTTTATTTTACAAAGACAAGAAAAAGAAAGTACTCTTTACAGATCATCAGTACCTAAAACTCTTAACATTAATTTTTGGTTTTAATATAAAGGCTATTTTTTCCCTAGAAAATCCTTACCCTTTTCTCTGCTCTCTCGTTCTTGTACAATTATGCTACAGTTACCAGCAGCAACACTGGCTTCAAAGCCATTTGCTGATTCCCTCTCGCAGGGACCTTCTTGAGATTCTTCAGCAATACTATCAACTTCAATAGTTATGTCACTCTCACTTTTTACACTTCGAGACTCATCTTGACTGAGAGTAAGTGGTGAAGCTACTGAAAAGTTATGCTGGACTACAGGAGGTAGGGCAGGTGGAACAGAAACAAGAGAGTTAGACTCAGAGCTTTCAACTACTACATCTTCAATACTGGTCTTATCCTTTTCATCCAAATCATCCAAATCTACTTCATGGCAAACTAAGGTTTCAGGCCCAATCAGAGGCATGGCATCCTCTTCTTCTTTTAGTGGAGTATTTACAGTTTCTTCAGCTGGACTATCAAATTTTTCACTAGTCAATTGTTGAAGGCATTGGTTTGACTCTGCTACCAATGATGGCATTCCCTCATTTTCTGGTTCAAAGTGCTGTTCAAAATTTAAGTTTTTTGTTCCTTCAGATACAATGCAATCACTGGTCCTTTCTTGAGATACATTATTTGTCATTTCCATTCCATTCTCAATTCTTATTTTTTTCTCTGGTGATGATTGTCCTAATATTTTCCGTTTCAATTTTTTTTCTTTTGTACATTGATCAATTTCATCTTCAGTAGCAGAAGAAAAGTTTTTATTGTCTAATGAAGAAAATTCAAGACTATGAGCTTCTATGTGAGGTTCACTTCCTGCTTCACTCTGGCTAAATGATGAAATCTTTATAATTTCTAAAGAAAGATCTTTTGTCTTGCTTCGTCTTCCTTTTCCTTTAGGAGATTTTTCTGCCTCTTTCTTAACTTCTTCTACTTGTTCCACTTTGTTTCCAAAAATCTGTACTATTTGTTCATTTTCTCCAACTTCTAACTTCAGGGTTTCTAAAGGCTGCAATTGAGTCCTATCGTTTTCTTTTAACATATGTGCAGCAATCTTTGGATTTTCTTCATCTAGTTTATCATCACTTAAATTTTCATTTTTGTCCAGTTCTTCCTTAATATCAGGGGAAAGTTCTTCATTTATCAAATTCTTTTCTAAAGGGTCTTCAGTTTCACTATCAGATGAACAAGAGTCTGTAAAAGAAAACATTATTATATTATACAGGTTTTTTACATTAATTACTAATGTAATTTTATACTAAAAATACTACCAAAAACCAACAAAATCCTTAATCATGCACCTCTGAGTACCTCCCTGTAGAAATATCTCTGGTACAAAATAAATCACAACATTTGTATGAAAAATTGGTGGGGGGATTTCAAATTAAACTCCATGTAAAAATACATTACTGGCATTTTACTGTCTCATCTATATAAAGAGCTATTTTGGAATATTCACTAGTATCATATTTAGGCTAAAATAGACCGTAGGAAAATCAAAAGATTAGTACAGTACTGAGATATGCACTTAATATGTTAAATGGTTTGAGATAAGGTCTAGTCAGTCCTGATTAATACATATGAGGGCCATTTTGTGTCCTAAGAAAGAAATACAACATTCCACTTAAAATAATTGTGGAAATAAGAGATGTTTAAAATAAGCAATATGAATTCCCAAAACTTTAAATATTCTTATTCTTATTAACAAGGAAATCACAGGTAAGCCATCTTCTAATAAAAGAAATTATTCACTGTGAGGGAATTTTAAAAATAATTTTTATAATAATAAATAATAAAATAAATAAAATTTTAAAATAGTAAAGTAGGATTCTATGACTGCATAGGAGCTATAAAATAAAAAATTCTATCCACATGGTGCTCACATCTTAAAGAAGTTCAAAACAGCAAACATGACAATATTTTTTTAATGAAAAGGTATGTAAAGTTTTGTTTTGTGGTTTTATCATAAATAAAATGTAGAATTCATTTTTATCATGTTTAAAAAAATCTTTTTATGTGGTAGCTTAATAAGGCTGTTCTGTAGGTTGTACAATGCACAAGGCATGCCTTCCAAAGGGAGTACCTTTCACTTTGTGATTTTATATTTATGTATTATGACAACCTACTGCCAGCAGATGGCAGTAAAGAGGAAGGATGCCCTCTTAAAATTTGCACACAAGCACTATATGGACTAATGGCAAACCTATAGTTTGGAATAGCTTTTTCCTTGAAGGGAGGGAAATTTTTATGTAAGACAAGCATTTAACATTTCTTCAATTACATTAAAAATATACAAAGGTATAAAAGTGGGGGAAATGAGTAAAAGCAGAATAAAATACGTTCACTTAGACTCATCACAAAATATGCCTATACCACATTAAATGCCTAAAGCACATTAGTTTGTGCTTTCTTTGAACAATATGTTCTTAGCATTTTTGAAAGATCCTAGATGAACAGCACTGAATTTACAGGAGACACTGGTGCATGCTTTGAAGGAAAGTGTAGCACACACTAGGGTACATGGATTGTCAATTCACCCACCATTAAAGTAAAATAATTCTAAAATATTTATAAGAAAAGGTATTCCTAAATTAAAACATCACTAAATTTTAAATAAAAATTATATAGCAAAACAAATATTCTCTTCAAGTTAAATTTTGTAGTTTAAATCATGAGATTAAAAACCTAGATGATTTAGAGGTTGAGTATCCCTAATCCAAAAGTCTGAAATCTAAAATGCTCCAAAATCCAAAACGTTTTGAGCACTGACATGATGGCACAAGTGGAAAATCCCACACCTGAGCTCATGTGATTGTTTGCAGTCAAAAAACTGGCACACAAAACAGTTTATTCAGCATCTCCAAGGTATGGTACACAATAATCTTTTAATCAAAACACAGCATTACAGGTAGAGACTGAAGGCCTGCAGTTGTATTGTTGCTGTTGTTTAACAGCTGCTACAGGTATTCTGGTAATGATACTGTGCTTCTTAGTTACCCCGAACATATTATTTTTCCACTGTATTAATGGTATGTCATATTTCTTATTGTTAGGTACTTATGTGTGAATAAGTATAAAAAAAGATTGCTTATCAGTAGCATATAAATTCAAAGTCAGGAATAATGGTGATGCCAAACAACCATAGATTGTCCACATGAGTGTCTGAGATAGCAACACTTTTGCTTTTTGGGGGTTAAAAGTACCCAAACTTTGTTTCATGTACAAAACTGTTAAAAATATTGTATGAAATTACCTTTAGGCTATGTGTATAATGTGATTGTGAAACAAATGAATTTCATGTTTAAACTTGGGTCCCATCCCCAAGATATCTCACATATACACAAATATTCCAAAATCCAAAAAAATCTGAAACTTGAAACACTTCTGGTCCCAAGTATTTCAGGTAAAGGATATTCAACCTATACTTTGAATATCTCACACAGTGGAAGTTTACTTATGCTGATTTTTTAAAATCAGCCATCCTCAAAATTGAGCACCTTCCATTCCATTTGACAGGGGTGAGCTGTCTGGTATATTGCCGAGAGCATTTCTGGTACCTGATTTTCCTTCACTGTTTGCCGTTTTCGATAAACCATATGGCATGTTTGATGAAAGGGTCGATTTTAAAGGAGGTCGTCCCCGCTTTGACTTCTGCCTCTCCTCATCCCTCTTTTCATCCTTTTCGCTATCTTCTTTATTCTGGGTAACAACAACAAAAGGTATGTGAGGGGGTAATGCCTTATGAAAAAATGAACATTCTACTTTTCCAAGGAAAATGACAACTCAAAAAAGGTTAAATATTTTATAAGTCAACTCCTAATCTGTACTTATAGAAAAAATAAAAATAGGTTTTTAAAAACATATTTTGTATTTATATGAGTATGTTGTTCTGTAATGTGTAACACTACAAGTGTACTGTGATGGTCACAGTCAGTGCATTAGAAAGCTGTACAACTATTCAGCACTACCCCCTCTCGTTCCTTACTAGCCCCCAAGGAAAAGAAAGATATCTACCACCCAATAGACAAAATGTTAGGCAAATCTCTATAGCAAAGGTTAACAATTGAGGGTGTGGGTGAGGGTACAACTGGCCAGTAGATTATGTGTTTTAAAATTTTAGTATCAACTTCCAGTATTTAAAAATCATATTTCACATATTAAAAAACATAGTGGTCTTGAAAAATCCTAAAATCTGGCAACCCTGGGTCAGCATTCCCACCTTAGTTCCACCCTTTCTAGATAAAGGATGTGTCCTCTTGTTTGTCACTATCAGTCCTACTTTACCCTTTTCCTACAAAGCCTCTGTGGGCATTTGAGTTTGAAACCATGCCCCAGGGGGTTGCTGGTTTTCACCTTTCCTGAAACAATGTGATGTGTTTTAAACTTTTACTTTTTTAGCTCCTGGGTTATAAGAAAATCATAATTATCATTAAAGAATCAAGATGATTGTTACAATGAGAAGATTTATTAAAAATAATATTTTAAATGCATATAACTAAGTGAAAGAAGCCAATCTGAAAAGGCCACCTAATGAATGATTTCCAGCTGTATGATATTCTGGAAAAGGCAAAATTATGGAGATAGTAAAAAGATCAGTGGTTGCCAGGGGTGAGGGTGGGGTAAGAATAAGCAGAACACAAAGCATTTTTAGGGCAGTGAAACGACTCTGTCTGATACTATAATAGTAGGTCCATGTCATTATACATTTGTCCAAACCCACAGAATGCATAACACACCAAGAGTGAACCCTAATGCAAATTATGGACTCTGGGTATAATGATGTATCAATGTAGGCACATCAATTGTAACAAAGCTGGTGGGGGATGTTGACAACTGGGGAAGGCTATCCATGTATGGGGCAAAGGGTATATGGAAAATCTTTATCTCTTCCTCCCAATTTTGCTGTGAACGTAAAACTGCTCTAAAAAAACATGTCTTAGAAAACACACACAACAATACAATTTGAATAATTCCTGTACCTATTGTAAAAGATATGAATCTATGAACATACTTTAGCTTTTTTCTTCTGTTTTTTCTTTGGTCCACCTTTGTCCAAAGGCCAGATTATCCTGTCAGCTTTCACCCATTCATCATACCTTAAAATAAAGAATACATAAAAGTTTCACAATGGCACCCTAGTTGAAATGTATTTACCGAACAAAAACAATAGTGAGATACACTAAAAGAGTGTTTTCTAGTGTTAGCAAAAATGTGAAGGGCACAAGGGAAGGTTTGCTGGTAACATGTGGCAGCAAGTGCACTGAGTGCTTTGTTACCACCAACAGGGAAAGGCAAGAGAATTTTTTAGAGTTAACAGGTTTAGAAGGAAGTCTGGGTAAACAATTCTAAAAAGATTCAAGGCTATATGAACTGCTTTGTTTTCCACAACTCCCAAAGATCTGAGCTTACAAGGAGATTCTGCACTAGAATTCATCCTATTAAATGAATAGTACACAAGTCAGGTAAATTCAAATTTCTAATATGATCAGTTCCAGATTATTTTATCAAGCCCATTTCAACTTTCTTTTCTTCCCCAGAATTTTCTTTAGCCTCCAGTATTTCCAATAAATTTTTTTTCTGAACTGGTTACCTTCAAGACTCTGAAATTTTTTTTTTTTTTTTTTGAGGCAGAGTCTCGCTTTGTTGCCCAGGCTAGAATGAGTGCCGTGGCATCAGCCTAGCTCACAGCAACCCCAGACTCCTCAGCTTAAGCGATCCTATTGCCTCAGCCTCCCGAGTAGCTGAGACTACAGGCATGTGCCACTATGCCCGGCTAATTTTTTCTATATAGATTTTTAGTTGGCCATATAATTTCTTTCTATTTTTAGTAGAGACGGGGGTCTCGCTCTTGCTCAGGCTGGTCTTGAACTCCTGACCTTGAGCGATCCACCGGCCTCGGCCTCCCAGAGTGCTAGGATTACAGGCGTGAGCCACCGCGCCCGGCCAGACTCTGAAAATTTTTAAGGATATTTTTATTTCACTTCCTTTATGTACATTTATTCTGTTTAGCTCAAGTTGAAAATTCTTCATTTCCCCTGTACCTTTTCCCAAAAGATTGACATTACTATTGAATTTCAATATAGTCCAAGTTACAGTTAATATTGACAAATTAATTCTAAAAACATGGATTAAATTAATAGAAGTCAATAAATTTTGTTTTGAATTAAATTAGAAACGATCATTTTAGGCCAGGCATAGTGGCTCATGCCTATAATCCTAGCACTCTGGGAGGCCAAGGTGGGAGGATCGCTCGAGGTCAGGAGTTTGAGACCAGCCTGAGCAAGAGCGAGACCCCATCTCTACTAAAAATAGAAAGAAATTAGCTGGACAACTAAAAATATATATAGAAAAAAAATTAGCCAGGCATGGTGGCACATGCCTGTAGTCCCAGCTACTTGGGAGGCTGAGGCAGAAGGATTGCTTGAGCCCAGGAGTTTGAGGTTGCTGTTAGCGAGGCTGACACCAAGGCACTCTAGCCCGGGCAACACAGTGAGACACTGTCTCAAAAAAAAATAAAAGAAAGGATCATTTTGTTTTCGAAGTTTTTATTTCAGTTTTGTAATAAAACACTGTGGCCCCAAGGGAAAAAATTTTTTTTCTAGTGTGGCAGTCAATTTTTTAATATACCTAACCTACCAAACATCATAGCTTAGCCCAGGCTACCTTAAACGTGCTCAGAACACTTATATTAGCCTACAGTTGGGCAAAATCATCTAACACAAAACCTATTTTATAATTACGTGTTAAGTATCTCATGTAATTTACTGAATACACTGTAGAGTACAGTGTAAGTTGTTTACCCTCAAGATCTCATGACTGACTGGAACCTGTGGCTTGCTGACACTGCCCAGCCTCACAAGAGAGTATCATAATGCGTATCCTGCATATCATAGCCTGGGGTCAAAATTCAAACTTCTAAGTACAGTTTCTACTAAATGTGCACTGCTCTTGCACATCAAAAAAATCATTAACTACCGTAAGTCAGGGACTGTCTGTACTATGGTTTGGAAACTATCTCACACTGGATTAAAGCTTCTGAAATAGGACTAGCTATGAGCATTGTACCAGGCTTTTATGTATCTATACTTTATTAGCTTACTTAGAAATAGTCATTCATTTAGACATTTACTAAGGGGCCAGGCACAATATGAGGAAGCATGTAGAGAATAATAGAGAAAACAAGGCCCTTGCTCTCATGCTACTCACAGTCGAGTATGAAAAATAGACATAGTAAAAGTAAGTACAGTCTGGTAAGTGCAATAAGATAAGTTATGTATCTGACCCAGGATTAACAAAGGAATAACTATCCAATTCCAAAATTCCACAGGAGATATCAAGACGTACAGGCCTGATTTGGAGTATACTTGGTCCAGGCCACACAGTCCTGGTCACAACAGTATGTCATGTTGGTACTTCTAGCACTAATACTGCCAACCAAGACTGGTCCCAGGATTTCTCAACTAGAGACCAGGGCTCCCCTCACACTTGCAGATGCTCCCATTTTATAATAGAAATCTGAAAAAATTCTCTAGAAATTACAGTGACTCTATTTCAATGAGCAGGCCAGAATTATACCAGCTTTTAGAGGTATGGAAGGATAACAGAAAACCAAGAACCATGTGAGTAACCAGTTAGGTAACTAATTAAGAAGATAACCAGTTAAGAAGAATCTGAGGGCCTGGCGTGATGGCTCACGCCTATAATCCTGGCACTTTGGGAGGCTGAGGCAGGAGGATCACTTGAGGACAGGAGTTCGAGACCAGCATGAGTGAGCAACATAGCAAGACCCTGATCTCTACAAAAAAATAGAAAAATTAGCTGGGCGTGGTGGTGCAAGCCTGTAGCCCCAGCTACTCAGGAGGCTGAGGCAGGAGGACTGCTTGAGCCCAGGAATTGGAGGTTGCAGTGAACTATGATGATGCCACTGCACTCTAACCTGGGGAATAGAATAAGAGCCTATCTCAAAAATAAATAAAATAATAATAATAAAATGAATATTGACAAGAGTCATAAAGTAAAACATTAAAAGTATGAGAAAGAAACACAACAGGAAGGAGACATTCTAGAAAGCAGAACAGAGACATATACAGATGAAAAGTAAGAATGAATGGTTGTGAAATGAATAGAATCTGAGGAAAAAAGAAGGCTATCAAGTGCTGCAACTACAAATATAGCTGACTCAAAGTTGGTAACCTAAGTTCTTTCCCCCTGAATTCAACAATGTGTTGTAAAGAGAAAAGAAGAGTTAACATTAATGGAATACTTACAAAGTGCCAGGCATTGTTCTAAGCACTTTACATGTTAATACAGGTATTATCTTTAGCCACAGCATGGTTTCAGTTACCCATAATGCAAAAATATTAAGATTTTTTGAGAGAGAAAAAGACTGTATTCACATAACTTTTATTATAGTATTCTATCTTATTATTAGTCATTGTTGTTAATACCTTACTCTGCCTAATTTATATTTATCATGGGTATGTATGTAGAGGAAAAAACACACTATATATAGGGTTTGGTACTGTCTATAGTTTCAGGCATCCATGGGGGGGGCTTGGAATGTATTTCTCACAGATAAGGGGAGACTACTGCATTTTACATCTCTATAAAATAGGTATTTTGTTTTCCCCAGTTTAGAGATGAGAGAATTGAGTTATGACAGAGTACACATCTAATATGTACAAAAACCCTGGAGCAATCTAGCTCCCAATAAATACAGGGCAACCAAAAACATTAAATGTAAAAGACTTTCTAAAGGAAAAAAAAGCATCCTCAAACATTCAGGAATTGGCCTGGAACCATCAGCTGGTGTTACTCTGAGCTGGTCTGGCACTCTCAACTAGGCCATGTTGTCCTGTTGAATGTGAACAATTTCACAGAACAGCAACATCAGACAAGTCTATTCCGTGACCGTGACAGATCAAAACAAAAGACCACTCCCTAATCATGTCTGAATACAGAAAAAACAGGAACATTGTCCAAACCACAAAAATGACCAAACATCCAAATTTCCCTAATATGAGCAGCTGCTATTTTGGGGATTTTTTTTTTTTGGCCAATTATAGTGTTAACCTTGGTCTAATCTTTACTCCTTTTATAATTTTTACATCCATGTTTATGAGAAATATTGGCCTGTAGTTTTCTTATTTAAAAAAAGAGAAAAGAAAACCAATCATAGAATTACCCCAGCTTCCTGACAGCATCCAATATAGAGCAAAGTCTACTCCTTTATGCCCTCCTCAAAATCAAACACAAGCTCAAATTTGTCTTTTTTATTAATTAACCAACTTAGAATTATTATAATACTTGTCATAGGCTTAATTTCTGATTAATGAAACAAATAAACAAACATTTGCCCAGTTGGAAGCTGCAGGCCTGGTTCCCTGTCCATGTTTATGCAATGTTTCCACAGAATCCTGGGCTAGCGTTCCCAAAGGTGGTGCCCTGAGCTTTCACTGATCCATCTAACACCACCCTGTTACTGAGTTGCCCTGTGGTTTCCCATGCTGTGGATTCTCCCTTTTTGTAAATGAGTAATAAACCTAATTTGTTCAAACTATAGGTGTGATCCTGGTAGTCTCTGACCGGAAGCATTGACATAGCTAGTAAAACAGTGGGAATGTCAAAGTATCGGAAAATTCAGAATCAAAGTATACCTTGCAAACCTATACCATTATTTGCTTTAGTTCTTCACAACATTGAATTGATCTTTTTTAGCCACTGAAAAAATTTCAATAGTAGGAAAATATTTTCTTGCTTACCTGACATTCCATCCATAGTAATGTACCAAGTACAAAACTTCTCCATCATCAATTTCAGTGCTTTTAATACTAGCTTCATAAATTTTCTGCGTTTTTCCTCGTCCATATTTTACTTTCACTTTGGTTCCTGTTAGGCAGGGTTCCATGTCTTCCTCATCTTCCTCCCCTTCAGAGTCACATTTGCTTTCAGTTTCTTCCCTGTAGTAAGTTATAACATTGATAATGCTACTAATAACTTAATGGAGAACAAAATAATATACGCTAAAAGAATCCAAGGTGTCACTAGAATATTCACAACCTAAATATTACCTTAATAACATGTCAGTGGAGGAGGAGAAGAAGGAGGAGAAGGAGAAGATCTTTTATGGCCTACTCACTAAGGAATTTATTGTGTAAAGGTGCACTGTACCAAAAGTAAATCCATACTTCTTAAAGGCCAATCAATAATCACAGTTAATGATGATGTGGAATCAAATAAATCACTTTTGATAAAACAAAATAAGAGAAATATTCTCTGAAAAAGTCTTTAAGATTCATATTTAAGTGTCACCTTCTAAGTGAAAATGATCTAAGCACATTTTGTAACTTCCTACAACTGAATTATCTTAAATCTACATTACTGCTCCTGCTCAATTCAGATTAGTAGCAAGACTAGTTTTTGGTGGTGGGTAAGATAATGAACAAGGGCTATTTACCTTAGTAACCATGTCTTTTTTTTTGAAACAGGGTCTGACTCTGACACCTGGGCTAGAGTGCAGTGGTGTCATCATAGCTCCTTGCAACCTCTAACTCCTGGGCTCCAGTGACCCTTCTGCTTCAACCTTCCCAGAAGCTAGGACTATAGGAATGTGCCACCATGCCTGGCCAATTTTTCTGTTTTTTGTAGAGATGGAGTCTCACTCTTGCTCAGGCTGGTCTCGAACTCCTGACCTCAAGTGATCCTCCCACCTTGGCCTCCCAAAGTGCTAGGATTATAGGCATGAGCCACTGTGCCTGGCGAGTAACCATGTCTTTTAAACTAGTTTGTATTTTTGAGGTTTCCCAGCCCTAACAAAGAAACAATAGATATTTGCATATTAGGTCACTTGTTGACACTGCAGGATAGCACCAGGAGAACAAAGTTTGCATATTTGGTGTTGACTTCTGTTTACTCATTTCCCATTAGCTTTTCTTTCTAATGATAGTTAGGTATAAAGGAGATTCACTCAGGGAGGTCCAACAATATAATCAATATTTTTATGATAAAACATTCTGTCTTAACCCTGCAAGATTCAGAAGAGAATTGCATCAAAGATCATTCTAATATCACATGAGTTTTAAAAGCTTAAGAGGAGGTATTGTGCTCTTTAATAAATATAAGGCATTATTTTGGTGGCCCCTAGGGCACCTAACATGAAGCAGCTTCGACAGCCCATTTGCAGTGGGAATGTTTTCTCTCCCAGGATACCTTCCAATAACACAGATTGATGAGGTAATTTCAAAACACTATGAGAAAAACTACTTAAAACAAATCTCTACAGATAAAAAGTCTCCCCGTTTCCACGATTCCTGCTATATAATGAGAATACAGACTTGTTTAATGTCTGTATATTCAGTTTTTATTTAATAGAATATTGTTCTTCATATTCATGTCTGTGAAAGTTTCTCTAAAATATATCTTTGTCCATTTACATACCAATTATGAAATCTTTTTAAATCACATATTATTTATATACTTAGATGCATGTATATGTAAAAAAACTACCAAGACTAGTTTTTTTTGGTGGGCAAGATAATGAACAAGGGCTATTTACCTTAGTAACCATGTTTTGTTTTGTTTTTTGAGACAGAGTCTCATTCTGTCACCTGGGCAACATATATACATATTTTTATACTTATTTTTCATAAAATTTCAATGTATAATTAGGTCCTACTTTTTAAGTGGCTCACCTTTGCTTAAATTTTTTGTCCAAATATTTAAAATACTGTACTCATATCATTATACTCAACTTCAATTATTTCCTCCCACTTTTCCTAATCCTGAATATATTTCATTACAGAAGCTTCTTTTATTCATGTAACCTAGTTGACATGTAATTGTGATAGCTCCTGTACCTATCTGTATTGAGTCAATTTACCTATTCCATTCTCCTATTTTTCCAAATATTTATTCTCTCAGTAGCAGGCTACTTTTCCCAAATATGGCTTAATACAACTCAAATTTCTAGAAAATTCAGCATCACATAATATAATAATTGAAAAATAACTACTATGGAGGAAAGCTTGTAAGTAAGTGTGTTATGCTGTTGTTGCTCATTTAAAAATCATATTTAAGTAGAATTTAAAAATTAGTAAATCTGACAACACTTACAGAAATGGTCAATGAAATAACATGGTCAGACATTACCTTGATCTAGCTGGACTGCCTAATCTTAAGCTATTTTTAAGTCAATTCAGTCTATACATGTCTAATACATGGGAAAAAAAATACAGTTTTCACTCAACAGCAAACAAGATGGACATTTAAAAAGCTGAAATTTATTGGTGTGATGTGGGGCAAGAATGTATTTTCCAAACTAGAATCAGGGGTGCATGCCACTTATTCTAAGACAATAGCTTGAAAAAGAAAAATGTCTTAAAGCTAACACACAGAAACATCTGCTAGTACTGTGCACCCATGTGTTTGTTAGCTTTCCCACATTGTACCTTTTTTAAAATGGAATTTTTGCTGTCGCTGTTTCCTCTTGTCCACTTCCTCCATTTTTCTCCAGCTCCCTTCCCTGCTGTCAACTGCAGGACCTTTCTTTTGACTGGGTGGCGCAGCCTTCTTTGAGGCCACTGTTTAGGGCACAAGTGCTATTAAAATGGTGCGACCAGTATATTCTCCAATTCCGAAAGGCGATACACATCATCTTCACAATGTGTCTCACCTTCATTAGACAAGAGGAACGGAAGTCCCAATAAGAAAACATTCCCTCAAACCTGAATCTCTAAGGAGCAAAGCGCTGTTGTACCCCAGACAGGTGCTTCTGGAGAACAAACATAAGATAATGTACCTCTCTTGGTTTTTCTCTTCCTCTTCATCTGAGTCTTTGTCAGAATCCTCCTGCTTTTTAATTTTCTTCTCTTTTTGCTTTGGTGTATTTTTTTTCCCCAGTAGTAGCTCATTTTCTTTTTTCTCTGCAGTTTCATAGTCATCGTCTACATCCTTATTTTCTGTATCATTATCTTTTAATTTGTCTTCTATTTTCTCTTCTTCAATTTCCTTTTTAATAGAATTTGCATCTCGAGCGATTCTCCTTCGTCCCTAGTAGAGTGCAAAAAAGCTTTAAAACGGCTCTCACTACAAAGGGGGAAAAAGCAGGAAAAGATATCTTTTCCCTAACCTTCACAGAAATGACTAGTCTACTCTATGGCTTGAGACATGACCCTGAAAACCAACTTACAGGTATTTTTCCTGTTGAAAGTAAAAGAATAACCAATGTAAATTACTTAATTATATCTAGGCCTACTATGATCTTTAGCTATACATTACATAAGAAATAAAAATTTTCTTCCTTCAGACTGGCAGAGGGAAAAGAAAAAAAAAAGAAAAAAGAAATAAAAATTTTCTCCTTTGTTCTCTACATTATCTTATCTCAATTTTAATATTCCTTGACCACAATAAAAATTATAAATAAATTATCTAAATGCAAATGATAAAAGTTAGCAACAATAATAATACATAAATCCCCTAAATAATAGCCTCTTTAATAGCTCTGTAGTCTCTAATTCTACTGTTTACTAAGACAAAATTTACATTATCACTGTATTTATTTGTGACTACATTTTAAAAGGCTTGAATTGGATCAATGGCAAAAAGTGAGCAGATTTCTTTGAATATCTGGAGAGCTCACTGAGCCAGCAGTAACTTGTTTTACCTCCAGCAGCTTCTACCTAGCCTCCTGCATGCTCAGCTGACCATGAAACTGGTGAGCCATTTCACTATCTCCCAGATTCTCCTTCAAGTCAACCTCTATACACTGGCAGAATTCCCCCTCTTCTTCGAATAAAGCAAGGATAAAAAAGAGCCAACAACTTAGGGAGCAATAGAATACAATTAATAGCTCAGTAAACCAATATTTTCCCTTGTTACTATGTGTACTAATTTATTTCTGTCATAAAGCACTAGAATGCAAGTTCCATGACAGCAGGGACTTTGTATTATTCACTTCTGTATCCTTAGATCTAGAAGGTGCCTGGCACATAGCAGGTGCTCTTTAAATATCTGTAGGTAAATGAATGAAAACTATTATTATCTATAAAAATTTAGATCTGTATGCTTTTGTTCCAGAAATTCCATTTTTAGAAGTCTGGCTTATATATTCAGATGAATAAGGAGGATATCTTTACAAGCATATGTATTATTTTTTACAATAGTAAAAAACTGGAGAAAATCTTGGGGAAGGTAAATGTATGGTTCATCCATACTATAGAGTACACTACACTACATTATATAGGACAGGAAGGTCTTTAGGTAATGATAAGAAAGTGTTTCCACAATACATACAATGGAATATTATTCACCTTTAAAAAGGAAGGAAATTCTGACAGATGCTACAACATGGCTGAACCTTGAAGACATTATGCTTAGTGAAATAAGCTTGTCACAGAGGACAAATACTGTAGGGTTCCACTTATATGAGCTATCTAGAGTATCAGGTTCATAGATACAGAAAGTAGAATGGTGGTTGCTAGGGGTTAGAGGAGGGAGGAATGGGAGTTATTATTTAATAAATACAGAAATTCAGTTTTGAAAGGTAAAAAATTTCTGCAGCTGGATGGTGGTGACAGTTATGCAACAATGTGATTGTACTTAATGCCAATGAACTGTACACTTAAAATTAAGATGGAGGCCAGGAGTGGTGGCTCATGCCTGTAATCCCAGCACTTTGGGGAGTCCAAGGCAGGAGGATTGCTTTAGGCCAGGAGTTTGAGAGCAGCCTGGGCAACATAGCGAGACCCTATCTCTTAAAAAAAAAAATTTAGCTGGGTATGGTGGAACACACCTGTAGTCCCAGGTACTCAAAAGGCTAAGGCAGAAAGATCACTTGAGCCTAGGAGTTTGAGGCTGTAGAGGATTATGATCCCGCCACTGTACTCCAGTCTGGGTAATAGAATATGACCCTATCTCTAAGAAAAAAAAAGTTAAGATGGTAAATTTTATGTTATGTGCATTTTACCACAATTTAAAAAATAAAATTAAAAAAAGTGAAAAAACCAATTTGGATATTTCATGACATTCACTAGAAGATTCCATTTACTAGATAATACTTAGAATTAATAGTTTAAAAAAATGATTTCTGAATCAAAAGAGAAAAGTAATTTCACCTTCTCTTTCACTAAATATGATTTCACTGAAAAATAAGACATACAATAGTAATTAAACTTCTTCGATAGTGTGGTAAATTTCTTTTTCCTCCTAAAATTTGATAAATCCTACTATGTAGACATCTGGACACTGATCAGAATGGTAGATAACAATTCTTTATATATTAATGGCGTCGAAGAGTAGAATTGGAAGACAAAACCCGTGTACAAATGACTAGAGCTGTAAAGTGTGTTATAAAGTCACAGAGAAAAACAAGATACTATCTGGCTGAGGGCACAGATATTATAAAGAAGAGATTCATTCATTCAAGACCTACTTAATAAACCTTTACTATGTGCCACACACTATCCTAGATGCCTGGGAGCTGTCAATGAACAAAATAAACATTAATTCCTACTCTCGTGGAATGTGATTCTAGCGTAGAGTGGGACAAAATAGATAATAAATAATAAACATAATAAATAATTATGGGTAACAGCAACATTAGAGGGATTGAGAGTGCCAAAGAGAAGAGGTAGGTTGTAATTTTAGATAACGGTGACTAGCATAGGTTTCAATGAGGTGACACTTCAGCAAGACTTGAAGGAAGGGAATATATGAGCCTGAACTCACATTAGAACGTGATCAAACATAACTACAAAAGAGGAGGAAAAGTTTTCAGGTAGGGCCCGGCGCGGTGGCTCACGCCTGTAATCCTAGCACTCTGGGAGGCCAAGGCGGGTGGATTGCTTGAGCTCAGGAGTTCGAGACCAGCCTGAGCAAGAGCGAGACCCCGTCTCTACTAAAAAACAGAAAGAAATTATCTAGCCAACTAAAATATATATATAGAAAAAATGAGCCGGGCATAGTGGCGCATGCCTGTAGTCCCAGCTACTTGGGAGGCTGAGGCAGTAGGATTGCTTAAGCCCAGGAGTTTGAGGTTGCTGTGAGCTAGGCTGACGCCACGGCACTCACTCTAGCCCGGGCAACAAAGTGAGACTCTGTCTCAAAAAAAAAAAAAAAAAAAAGAAAAGTTTTAAGGTAGAAGAAATAATGTACAAAATATGTTTTAAAAAGCAGCCAGCTAGTCTAGCTGAAGTAAAATTAAATACTGGAAAATAAACTAGGTTTACTGTAGTACTTTTGTATATATCTGAAAATGTCTATAATAAAAAATTTAAATAATGCTCAAAATAAACCAGGTAAAACTAGTATTAAGTACTCACCCTCGGAGATTTTAATTCTATCTCTTCTCTTTCACTTTCACTGTTTGAATCAATATTTTCCTCAGGTTCACTCTTCACTTCTATTAAAGGCATTTCTTGATCTGCTTTTAGGGCCTCTTCCATTGATTCTTCTAAGTCTTTTTTTTCCTCTTTTACTTTTGGTTCATGGTGGTGAATAGTTCTGAATTGAATATTTGCAGAACGGCAGTACTCTTCAAAACCATAGAGATACCTAAACAAATAATATTTCATTTAAGAAATCTTATAGTCTTTGCATTTAACTTGAATATTATGTTATTAAACATATTCTTTTTAAAAGTAAAAGTCAAGTCACTTTAAAAAAAAAAAAAAATTTTTTTTTTTTTTTTTTTTTTTTGTTGAGATAGTCTGCTCTGTTGGCAGAACCAGAGTACAGCAGTGTCATCACAACTTGCTGCAACCTCCAACTCCAGGACTCAAGTGATCCTCCTCCTTCAGCCTACTGAGAAGCTGGGACTACGGGTGCACACCACAATACCTGGCTTATTTTTCTGTTTCTTCTAGAGGCAGGGTCTCACTATGTTGCTTAGGCTGGTTTCTAACTCCTGGCCTCAATCGATCCTCCAGCTTCGGCCTCCCAAAGTGCTAGGATTATAGGTGTGAGCCACTGCGCCCAGCCAAAGTACTTTTTCTATGTTACTAATTTCTTGGTGTTTTAGACAGAATTATAAACAGAAATACTGATCATGAAATAAAACGCCTTCCTGAGAAATCTAAGCTTGTGATGACTGAATATAGCTATTGTAGTTCTGACACAAAGTTCTCCACCCCAAAGATACAGTTCTATAACATGTACAATAATTTCAGACTATAGACACTACCTGCATCCCTGATTTTGGAAAGGAAATCAGGACAATGTGAGAAATGAAGTAAAGCAGATTTGATGTACTGAAATACTTTCAATCACAAGTAGCTATTAACCTAAACTTTTTATACATTTTCCCTAACGTTAATGTTCCTTGTTTGATGCACTCTTGTTTAACTGTTAACAAATTAAATGGAAAATATTTCCTCTAAATATGAATTCTTTGATGAATAAACTATACTACTTACTTTCTATAAGCAGTTTTTACATTGTAGGAAGCAGCTGAATTCAAAATAGGAATGCCAAGGTCCATATAAATTTGCTTCCATACAGCACCACTATCAATCTGGAAAATTAAGTTTTTGTGTTAACATTTGCAAAGGGAAATAATTTTACACTAATACTCTATGTTCATTAAGAAAATGTGCTTATTACCTGAAGTGCATATAATAATGCAATATTAGATGATTTAACTTTTCATCACATCACTACATATTTCAAAGAGTGATGTTACACTTACATTGTCACATCCGCCCTGATGATAAACCAGTCTGAAGAGTTTGAAGAGATTGAGATCTTTATAGCCCAAAACAGGTGGTTTGTTGATTGGGGTACCTTTATAAAATAAGAGCATAGTAAAAGGTTTATTCAACTGAAAAATACTAATCTGAAAACAAAGTTATCAGTTTCTAATTTCCGAAATTTCATTAGAGGCACATACTTAAAGAATCTAAGTTATGTAAGACAACACACCAAAATATTTTCTATATTCCATATAAAGCTTTGTGGAAATATTTAGATTCCAGGAGTTGTATTTCTATAGCTAATAAAGTCACCTCTCTACCTGCCAATGAATTGGGTAAAACTAAATTAAACCTTGGGACTGCAAGGTGTGGCCAACAATCCTGCTGGTTGAAGAAGCTTGGGCTTGAACAAACACAACGGAAAGGGGAAGTTTTAGGCTTTGGTTTCATTTTTACTGCTTTAATGCAAATTGTTAAGACTGTTAGCAATAATCTGAAGGATGATTTCTGAAGGCCAAAGAATGTCTAGAACTAATTTATCTGAGGATTTTCTAGGAATAATGAATGTCAAGCAGTATGATATAATTTATAACGGTTCTATTTCTTCTACCTGTACCATTTCAAATAGGGACTGATCTCCTATTGTTTAATTGTTGAGAACAAGGATTGGGCTATATTTACTTGCTATAAATATAGCATTAGTAATTAATGGTATGCATATTATTTCTACTCAAAATAGGTATTAATAGTTTGTTTTTATTCCAAATATTTTAACTATCATCAGGTATAACTGATTCTTAGGCTTTAATTAAAATTCAAAACTATGTACACTATGATATTAACAAAAACAATGCATGTACTTTGAATGTAAACTTTAAAAGAAATGACTACGTTTAAATAATGAACATGAAAATACCTCTGTCTTCCATAAACTTATAAAGCTGTTGGAGGAAGTTGTCCCTCTCTTCAGGATCAAGTTCTTCCTCCGGCTGTAAAGGTAAAATATATAAATGTATATAGCACAGTCAACAGGAAGAGATACATGACTTCCTTTATTTTTTGCTTTTGTGAACCCAATGTAAGGTGATAAAATTTTAATGAAGCTGGAACATTTGAATTTTCTCAAAATCCTACAATGCCAGATGTTAAATCATATTTTGGTACAGCTGATTTAATGCAACTGTGAAGATATATAATGTCTGCCTCCACCCCATTTATCACTCTAAACCTGCCCTTGGAGTATCACCATAAGGACTAAAATTAGCCATGAGGAAAAGATTGAGGAAAGGAGTGGTAGTGTCAAGTTTTTACCTCATTTGGTATTTTTTAAAAAAACCCATCAAAAAATTATGTGGCCAGGCTGGGCAAGGTGGGTCACACCTATAATCCTAGCACTCAGGGAGGTCGAGGCAGGAGGATTGCTTGAGTTCAGGAATTTGAGACCAGCCTGAGCAAGAGGGAGACCTGGTCTCTACTAAACATAGAAAAATTGTAACAGCTGGGTGTTGTGGTATGCAACTGTAGTACCAGGTACTTGGGAAGCTGAGGCAGGAGGACTGCTTAGCCCAGGAGTTTGAGGTTGTAGTGAGCTACAATGACACCACTGAACTCTACCTGGGGCAACAGAATGAGACTCTGTGTCAAAAACAAAAATAACCCAAAAAACTATGTGGACTATACAAATATATTGGTAGATGAATACAATAATGGTATATGTATTTATTATATAAAAATAATTCATATACAAACATTAAGGTTTTTGTTATTGTTGAATGAATATAAACCAGGAGTTGCAAAGTCACAGTGGGAAAGGTTTTTTGTTTAGATAGCACAATGTTTTAAAGAAATTTAAATGTATTTAAGTGAGTCATATAAATTCTACTTTCCCCAGACCCCATCAATCCATCTTGTCTCATAATAGCCTGTTTTTCTCATTTGGCATTCTTGTATGGCCCCTGTGGTTCACTTTGCAACCCCTGAAATTAAGACAATGAGAATTATTTCTTAGTGAAGGAAACTAGATACTAATTACAAATTTAGCTCTTTCAAAAAAAAAAGAAAGACTTGGCCAGACATGGTGGCTCCAGTGTTTTCAGAGGTCAAGGCGAGAGGATTGCCTGAGGCCAGCAGTTTGAGACCAACCTGAGCAACACAGCAAGACCCCATCCATACAAAAAATAAAAAAAATACGTAGGCACAGTGGTGTGTGCCTGTAGTTGCGGCTACTTGGGAGGCCTAGGTGGTAGGATCTCTTTAGCCCAGGAATTCAAGGCTGTAGTGAGCTAGGATCCAGCCACTGCACTCCAGCTTGGGTGACTGACACCCTGTCTCTCAAAAAAAAAAAGGAGAAGACACATTCCAGTAAAAACAATTATTCCTAAAATTCCTGTTTAAGTGTTCCTTTTGATTAATTATATAAACCAAATGTGATCTCTTCCTATACTGTCAAGGTCTGGGCTCTAGTCAAACAAATGGATTACAGATCGTAAAATATTTTCTTTTCTGATAGACTACTTATAACTAACATTTGGGAAAATTTTTACTTAAAATTTTAGCAATACTATGGAGAAACAAAACACTGATACATTTCTTCCATATAAATGATCATAACTTAAGTTTAGAGTATTATTTTTCTATGTTCTAAAAGAAGAATTCAGATTTTTTGTCTTTTCAAAACCAAGTACATTCAAACTCTCAAGCAATAAATATTTAGCTTTCAGTGTCCACAGTCACTTTAAAACTATGTTATCTAATAGCTAACAATATAGCCAGGACCAATGAACAAGTAGTTGATTAAAATATATAATTTAAAACCCATGAGGCAATCAAGAGAAAGGGAGTAAGATCTTATATTAAATTATTTTTTTCTTATCTTTCAGTACATTCATTCAGAGTGATTTATAACACTGAAATACTTTCGGTTTTAGGAAACATAAAGAAACTTAAGTCAAAGTTCTAAGCCTCAAAAGTCAGCAATTTAAAAGTTAATAATCACTATAAAGTTAAAGGGTTCATTATTTAATGCTCAAATCAAGAAATGGCAGTTTTTTCCCCATGTGAATTAAAAAATCTTGATTTTATAAGGTTAACTGCCAATGAGTTAACTCAAGAAAAAAAGTAATCCAATAGCCCAGGAATCATTTCACTTATTAACTTTGAGGACATCTAGTGTGGGGAAAAAAAAATGAAACCAAAAACTGTTTATGCCAGACTAGCTCTATGCTTTGCCTGTGCCGCATAATCACAATATTCTCTCTTCAGATTAAAATCTCATTCCAGTATTTATTATCTTACGGAATTCAGGTAAGACTGTTGTATCCAATATATGTAAAAGCAATTCTTTAAAAAGGCACTGATTTAAAATTAAAGTTGCCCCTAAAAGCAAGTGAACAAAATCAACCCATCAATTAAAAATTAGGCACGTGTTAAGGTTGTACCAAACATTTGATAAATTCTTAATGATTAAGAATATATTTTTATGAATAAAATTGGTTTAAAGCATTTTATTTAAAAGTGAGTTGATGACCAAGAGTGTTTTAGGTTCCATAAGAAACCATGGCCATAAAATTGTAAGTTTTGGTGCAGTAAAAAGTGTAAAAATAAGATAACAAATTTATTTTCCACCCAAAATAAATGAATAAATATGAGACCATAACAAAGTCCTAAATTTATCTGATTGTTTTTATAAAAATTAAAATGGCTTCATCTCTTACAATAAACAATTTTTTTTTTTTTTTAATTTCAGCTCTTCATGGGGGTACAAAAGCTCAGGTTATATACATTGTCCGTGTCCCGCCCATCCCCCTGAGTCAGAGCCTCAGGCGTGTCCATTCTCCAGACAGTGCGCCTGGCATTCACCATGCAGTCATACCTTCATCCCCTCCCCCCACCTCCCACCTCCCCGAGTCAGCACCTTCAAGCATGACCATTCCCCAGACGGTGCGCAACGCACTCAATAAGCAATTTTTCACAACTGTGTTTCTGAAGTTACTTGTGTGGGTAGTCCTTAACACCTTGGAGTAAAATTGCATATGCCAGGAAATGTCTCCAATTAGAATAATGTGTCTTTATGACTTTGGTATGGGGCTTGTATTTGCTATCAGGGTTTGCTTTCTCTGTTTGTGGCATTTTCATAGCTATAGCATCTCTCTCCTGGTTGAGACAGAAGCTGTTGCATTTCTCAAGGGTTTTAGAACGGTAGAGTGTTGTAAGGATGGGAGGTTAAGGGTCCACTAGATTGTGCTGAGGAGCCTTCTTCCCTTCATTTAATCAAGCATGTAAAAAGTAACTATGCATCCAGTAAAATGCCAGAGCAGAGAAGGAGCTTAATGATATAGAAGAGGCACGTATATGATCATAATTTTAAGAAGTTCCCAATTTTAGTTAGAATGAGTATATACTATACCTTGTATTATAGGCAGTTGTGTATCTATCCACACTACTAGATTGTAAATTTTCTGACTTCAAGCACTATGTCTTCAAATTAAGTTCAAACATTTATTGATGGTTACCATGAGTCAGAGATGTGCAAAAGCACTGTGGATTAAAATGAGAACGCATAGTACCTTCTATTTTTGCTGCTCTGAGTCTGGCAGGGGGTGTAGAAAGGTAAAACAAGCCAATGTAACACAATGTGATGAGTGTAAAATATACAAAAGAATACATGAGCAAATGAGGGAATGAATGGTTTTGCTAGAGATGAAACGGCAATAATAATATTAGGGAACGCTTCAAAATGTACAAAGTAGACAGCCCTGAAGCTAGAAAGCAAATAGCATAAGCATGAGACTGGCAAAGGCAGGCTGGGATTAGGAAAGGTCTTTGTAATGATACACTAAAGAGTAAGAACTTGACATTGTGAGTAGGTGTGAGGTTTGAGAAAGCTGAAGAGGAATTAGATCATATTTGTGTTTTAAAAAGTTCTCAGCCAAGAACGGGTTTGATGGATTGGGAGGGAAAAGGGAGCTATTATAAGAGTCCACAAGGAGGAGAATGAATGCCTGAATTAGTCTTGCTACTAAGGATAGAAAGATCACCCTCTTCCCCCTGAAGAGGAGGGGAGGAAAAAGAGGAGAGGGAAAGAGAAGGTAGGGGGAAAGATAGAGAGAAGGTGGGGGGAGGGAGGAAGAGAGAAAGAGAGAGGCAGAGAGAAAAGTTAATGCTGAGGGGGTTTTTTTGTTGTTATTTAAGTATTATTCATGTTTGTAGACTCAAAATTTTAACACATGTAAATGCTCAGTAAGTTCTGTAGGTTTGGGATATACTTATTTTACTTAAAATTTTATCACTAAGGACTAATATTTACTTTAGACACTCTTTTATGTGAATGAAAACGACATCTGTGTGAAAGAATCAAGGAGAGGGTGTTCCTTAGTTTCACATTAGTTGAATTTCAGGGTTAACATTAATGATAATAATATAAATAAAAATAGGAGTCAGAGAAAAGGGAGAAAAAATAAGAATGGCTGAGGATGTTCTTAAGACACAGGTGGTTGTGGCACAATTACTTGCTGGCATTCACATTTTCCCTTTCTCTCCCAAATACATTAATCTGAAAATGAATGATTATGCACTCAGAAATGGCATAAATTCTAGTGAAGAACAGACTTTCTACCACTGTATTGGATGGGAGGTAAATATAATTTATTTTTTTAATAATACTTCCTTTTTGCTGAATTAACTTTCTTAGCTAGCAATGTTACTTTCCAATAAAATTAGGAAGGTATACAGAAAGTATCAAAATTGTCAAAATAAATGCCAATAAAATATGATGCACTTTACACAAAGCCCCTCAGAGACCCATGTAACTTGTACACAGTTCTGTGAGTGAGCTGGGATAGCTTCTAAGCACATAACAGACTGGAGCCCCCAAAACTGACATTTTTGAGAGTGGGGAAGGTTGTAACTAAACTTAATCTTTTTGGTTTCCCTGTGCTGTATATATTGTATGTGACGGTACATATTGTTTGTTGATGGGTATCTAAGCTTTTGAAACCCCCTATGGGAATCCTTTAGAAGTTTTAATGATTATACAACACACCTCCTTTTTTTTCTCCCCTTTTTTGTTACTCTAGTATACCACACTAACTTTCCAACAACAAAATGTTAGGATTTTTGTGAAATAATATTACTTTGGACATAAGCAGCTTTGTTCCCCCTTCATCATGCTATCTGTAACCCCTCTTCTGGTCCTCTTCATTGCCTCCTCTTCTCACCCCATCTCTGAAACTTCATCATAAGTCCTCCCCACTCCTCAGTAATTACAATCCCTTGATCTCCCCTCCTCCATGCCACAATCCCAAAAAAGAGGCTCAGCTTGGAGCCAGCGGGAGGAGCCCTCTCAAGCAGGCAGATCCCAAATGAGGAAGAAGTGTTAACAAGACAGTGTTAAGAAAGCCCCACCCCTGGAGAACTAAGCACTGCAAGAAGTACATCAGAAGTGAGTTTTCAGGGCACCTCTGGGCTGGAGGACTAACAGGAGGGAAGCAGCAAAACCAGTAGCTGCTTATACTCTTTTGTATAAAATTTTAAACTTTGAAATGTATTAAACAGCCTCACTAATTTTTTAAAAATGTGAAATAAATACCAGAATAACTTACTAAGGTTAATGCATTGAACGTGTATCACTCACTTTAATTCAAGTAGAGCCCTCTTTTTTCCTACATAGACATCTGTTAGGTTTTTTAAATACCAGCTGTTTTTTATCATTTATCCATTTCCCGAGTTTTTTTAAACTTTCATTTTATTTTTCCTGTTATATTTAATACTGATAAAGGGCATGGGCAACACAAAGGCGATATCCAACATAATATACTTGACAACTCAACAAACAGCTTCTGAACAATATCTAAGTGGCAGCAGGGGAGCTATAAGAAGTTTCATATTGCAGAAGAATAGTGGAAGGCAGAATAAAAAGGTGAGCATGGGTCAAATCATAAAGGGCCAGACTTCTGAAGGCCTGTGATAAAAAACCTAGAATTTATCCTATAGGTGCTGAAAGCCACTAAAGGGTTTCCAGCAGGAACCATCTATGGTTTAGAAAGATGTTTATGGAGAATACATTGGAGGGGAAAAGACACGTGAAATAAGTGGGGTAAAATACAAAGGAGGAGTATTATCAGTCAAGACCTCTTACTGCAAGCAACACAAAACTATCCCAAACTGGCTTAAGCCAAATAGAATTCATTTATAAACTTACAAAATTATGTAAGAAAATAAGATTGCCTATAGAGTGCACTACCTGACAAAAGAGATATTAAGAAGAGAAGTTAGATGCTTATCCTGTGCTTCCTCCCAAAGTGAACTTTTTAGAACCTTAAAATAAATCTCTTAGCACCTGTTTCAACTGGTAATTTGCTAGGATAATTGCACAGTCCACATTCATTCACTTATTCAGAAACTATTTAATGAAGGTTTAATATAAGCTAAGCTCTGTATTGCTAGCTGGTAGGTAGGTATTTATACTGGTGGGAAAAGAAAAAAGCAAAAACCTGACATCCTCTACTTTCATAGACCTTACAACCTAGAGAAGGAGAGAAAATTTTCTTAAAAGCTCGTGAAACCTTCTGTAACCTCTTTAAATCTCAGTTTCTTCACTTATGAAAAACAGAGGTGGTGGAAGATGTTGTAAATATATATATATTTTTTATACAAATATCTTAAATTTCTTCACTTATGAAAAACAGAGGTGGTGGAAGATGTTGTAAATATATATATATTTTTTATATAAATATCTTAATAAAATGTGAGGATTAAGTAAAGTCTCACTTTAAAAACCACCCAGTCTCCAAGAATAAACTGAGAAAATTATTTGGTGTGGTCATTGTTACTTGTCTCTATCTCCTACAAAAGGTAAATATTTTAACAGTGGTAGAATAAAACGTACATCTTACTGATGATGTATGCTATGGTAAACTGGATGTATTTTGTCGTCACAACACTTAGTGAAATTGCAAATAAAGACTTAAATTTAAAAAGAAAACTTAAAAACTTAAACTTCAAGTTTAACATTAAGTGATAACTCAGACTTATCCTGTAACTAAAAAAGAAAAAAAAAAAGCTTAACTTTAAATGAAAAACAAAACCAGTATTAAGTCTGGTAACTCAGGTCAAAATGATTCCCTAGGCTATTAATAAGCCCAGCCCCAAGTAGAATTCTGAAGAACTGTCGAGAAAGTTACATGTAAAAAACTGACAGTTGACACTACAGATTGCAGAAGAAAGGAAACTGAGAGAAAAGTTCACAATCTTCACAGGCATACATCATTTAGTATAAGGCTTGATAGCCATGACAGTGTTGTATTACAATACAGTAATTAAATGAAGTAAATATGATGTTGAATAATGTTCAGTATACCACTTTGAGAAAGGGACGGCATTATGCAATATGTTTTAGAAATACTTCAATGCAAAAGAATAAAAACTATAATCTCTTTCATGCCCTAAAATTATTTTATTCCTGAAGGAATCACATATATATTTTTTTCATTTGAAAAAGAAATCTACTTTAGATCCACTACAGAAAATAGATTAGAGGAAGAACAGTGAGGTTGCTACTGCCTTAGTCTAGATAAAAGAGAACAGTGGCTTGAATCAAGGTTGACAAAGAGTAGAAACTAACAGAAATAGGCACATTTGAGAACTATTCAAGTAGGTACAAGAGAAAGGACTCAGTGACTGAAATGGGAGGAGGAAGAGAAGGAAGAATCAAGGTAACTTCCACATATCTGGCTTGGACAACTGGGTAGAATGGTGCTTCTATTGAAATGAATTAGTGACAATCAGGAAAAGAATAGGTTTGAAGAGAATGAGTGCTGTCTTCCACATACTGAGTTTGAGTACTCACGAGTTAAAAAGAAATCCCCATTGGCAGTTTGATATAATGTCTTGAGCTAAGAAGAGATCTTTGATGAACATATAGATATGCAGTCATTATATCATTTAGTTAGGAAGTAAACCAGAAAAAAAAGTTATGTCATGGATGTTAAGTGTTTTAAGAAATTAGGTATATCAGATGTACTGAATGCTACTAAGTAGTCAAGTAAGATCAGGACAAAAATTTGTTTGATTTAGTACAAAAGTCTGTTGGAGTCACTGGTGACCATAGTAAAGTTGTTTGAGTTGTGGGAGGATAAGACACACTACAGTGAATTAAGAATGAATGTGAGGCCGAGGCGGCAGGATCACACCCAGGAGTTTGAAGTTGCTGTGAGCGAGGCTAATACCACAGCACTCTAGCCTGGGTAACAGAGCGAGACTCTATCTCAAAAAAAAAAAAAAAAAGTATGAATGTGAGGTGAGGAGCAGTGTATATAACTGAGCAATCTGGCCAAGAGCGTGAAGAAAGAACGTAGTATCTGGAAGAGAAAGTACAGAGGTTGTCAGAAGATTGGTGGAGGGATTATGAAGGGGTTGTCAGAAGTCTGGGAGAGATGTAAGTATGTTTTTAAAAGCTGATGGGAAGGATACAATGGAAAGAAATAGGTTAAAGATGCAGAAAGAAAAGAGAGCGTTGACAGTCTATGATTCCTAAAAGCAAGAAGAGAATGAGATCCAGAGCATGAACTGAGGGACTCATCTTACAGAGGAGGACAACACCTTATCAATTATGCTTGGAGGGAAAGTGAGCAGGCAGGTAGGGTTTAGAGCAGGATTCCATCTGAAACTCCCGGTTTCTTTCTGAAGTTGGAATGGAATGCGGTACGGTTGTTGGTTTAATAGAGGAGATAACAATTTGATTACAGAAATTGGGAATCGACTGATTATGTTAAAACCCAGTGAAATTTGGTAATCATAAAATTTATAGTGGTTCCATTCTTTCCTGTTGTACACTTACAGAAAATTTTAGGCCTCATATAAGATATAATATATTCATGGTAAGACACTGTTTTATAATTTCAGAATATAATTTAATGGTAGCCTACCTAAAATAAATGATTACGTGACTCTTGTATTGCATCAGAGTTAACTGAGCCTAGTAATTTTTCCCCCACTTGAAAAGGTACATACAGTTCAATCAAGATGTGGTTTAGATGCTATCACATCCAAGTTTTTAGTATCAATCAACCCTATCATATCACCACAACTATAAAATGCGTTGATATGAAAAGTATTACCTACATAAAAATATAACTACATTTTTGTGTACAAATGTGTAATCCTCATTAATCTGATTAGATGACCATAAATTAGCCAGGGTCTTATTGTGAAGAAAGATTTTGCTATACACATTAGGGCATTTTTGTTTTCTTGTTTAATTGGCTAAACTTTAAGACTTTAGCAAGTCAGTTATTTTATTTGATTGCAAACTAAAGTCTCAATTATTCATTAAAGGTTGGCTTTTTAGGATCTGCTTAGAGACACTCAACTGGCAAGTAGAATTATTCAATATTCCTGAAATATTAACATTACATTTAAAATTTTCTTTAAATTTTACCAAAGTGATCTTCAATAATCACTAACAAATGCCTTTACAATCAATTTACAAAAAGGCATAAGTTAATAGGCACAAATAATATGTGATTTAAACAAAAGTAATATTCATATTTCCATGAATAAAAAACTCAAATACTTATGATTATTACAGTAGTGAAATGTAATCTTACTTAAATGTAGCAGTGATCCACAGAAAATTCACAAGATTAGAGAAATGGCTGTCAATACTTCTACACTAAAAAGAGCAGTTCTTAGAAAAATTCACTAAATTCTAATTTTCATTACTAAAAATGAAACTATAAGATATTTTTGAAAGGGCCCAACACATAAGCCTACTCATAACAAGCCAAAGGATTAAAAAAGCTAAGACTAGTCACATTCCCCTTGATAGTCTTATAATCAACCATCCATTTATTTCACCCCTAGAAAACTCTCCTGTATTTATCCAAAGTAAACACAAGTCAGGAAAAAATGAGTAGTTGTTATCATTACTTATGTTTACATGGACTTTTCAATCAAATTCAAAAGTGAAAAAAAAATTCAGTAAAATCTTTTCTACTATAATATTTTCTTAACAAAAAAACACTTAAGTAATATCAACAAAAATATTCTCCAGGGCCTTTTTTTCCCCAGCATAATTATCAATGAGTTGAAATTTAAAGTCATCAATATAGATAAGACCTACTTTCTCTCAGATCCTCAAATCTTTTCCCACATAGTAACAGTATGAGATACATTTCTTGTACTAGAATCCTGAACTACCAATGCTTAGGAATTCAAAATATTAAGTAAAAAAGATGGTCCTCGATGGTAAAGCCACAGAATCTCAAATCTCCTTATGAAGACTATGTTAGGGTGCCCAAAGCATCAAATATAAACACAATGTCCACTGTCCATTGCATTAACACTGCAGAAGTATCTGCAGAAGTATCTAACACTTGTATGATTCTACTGCATAAAATTTGCTTGCTATACTTCAAACACCAAATGACAGACTACAATATTGTTATAGTGGTTTACAGAATGTTTTAAAAGATTTTTTGATCAATATAAAGCAACATTAAATCTTCATGAAAAGCACACCATCATTACATTTTGGAAAGACTATGCATAATCTGTAATGTAATACAACAGCTTAGTCTCACTTATGTGGTAAAGGCCCATAATGACTAAGCCAGGTAGGCCGTGGCTTACCAGATTTTTATTCGTTTTATACCATACTCATTTTTCCCCTTTTTTATGTATAAAGTGCTCTTCAGTTTATCAGTACATTACATTTTCAAAAATTACTGTTCAACACAAGTTAGAATGATTCAGCAACTAAATCTTAAACCTAAGAACAAGAAATGCAGCTGATTTTTCTCTAAAGCAACCAAAATTTCACCAAGAAAATCTACCTGTCTGGCAAGGGAAAAGAGTTAGTTTATATCAAGTAATTCAATAAAGTATATGCTATGAAATTGACCATCTGAAAAATAATTTAAAGTAATATTCATATAAATCAGTACCTAAATTGTGTAATTTTGCTGTTATTTTCAGCAGATGAAAAGCATCCTGATTCACTTAATTTTAATAGGCTCATAATTAAATTAACACATTTTAAGAAGATGCTATCCTTATAGGTGCCCTTACCTTTTAATATTTCTCTACTATTACCTGCAAACAATAGGTAACAGAGCTTTGCCTCTGCTCTTCATTCTTTTTTACTAATGTTTATTCACAGCTTGAATAAAACATTACAATATTTATGAAATTAGTCATTGTAATAAGAGCACTATTTACAATTTACTACTTCACAGACACCCTCTGCAACTTTCTATAAAGCTCTTTTTACCCTCTTTGCTTCAAATGTCAGGGGGTTTTTGTAGAGGATGGGGGGGGCAGGGAAAATGCATTCTGGAAGGGATACCAATTAAAAGTATTAGCAAAAATAAAGAGACCAATCTTTGTTCAATATTGAGCAATATAAGATCCTAACTGATGTTAATTAAAAAAACAAAAGCTAAACCACAGACTGCAATAGTTCACACCCTGAAAATGTGGCCTATTTACCCTGAAAACATATAATGCATAAATAAATACAGATAAAATACAAAAATCACATTTAATATTCAGACTTTAAATCTTGAATTTAACCAAACTGTCTCATTATCATTTTCATGTCAAAATCTATCTTATGTTTCAGAAAAATAGCCTTCAACCATTGATATTCTAAAAATAGACTCCTACTGTCTTTTATACAAGAAACAATTACGCTTGGTTATGAGTCCTACCGTATCAGCAACATCATCAGTATCTAAAATTCTTATTTAACTCCATTTTTGGCAAGCAAAATCGTAACTAAATATACAAAAAGAGAAAAAAATCTTACCTATATGCTGCATTTCCTTTCAAATGCAAAATGGTTAGATTCCCCTTCTACTTAATCAGTACAGGGTCTGGACATTTTTCAGTCTGACTTGCAAATATTTGCTTTCCCTCTTAGGGCATAGCATCCGCAGGGTTATACAGCACTACTTACATTCTCTTCCACATAAAAATCAGACATTACATGAAAGGAAAAGAAAGACAGCCCATTTCAAAGCATCTGGCAGACCTCCATTGGCAACCTGCCAAGCCTCTGCTAAACCTTCCTGTCTTTCCGAGCATGCTCACTTAAAACCAACAGCACGTTACTATGGCAACTCTGTAGGCAGCCTGTAAGTATGAACCGCCATTCTGATTTCAGAGTGTAAAAAAACCAAATACTGCAGTGGAAGTAAAAGGGAAGAAATAGCGTATGCCCTTCATCACATAAAAGTATATGCATTTTGTTTCATAAATTCTTATTTGTGTATGTAAAAGAGAAACAAGCATCCCACATTTCTTCCAAATATTTTTCATGCTCAAATAGGTCCCCCTTTGCAGTAAATTCATTCTCTTTGTCTTGCCCCTAAGCCCCTTTACCCCATAACAACCAAAAATACACTGGACAGTTTATCCCATCTGACTAAACACTGCTGAATAGATAGACAACAATATTCATGTAAGTAATCATGCGATACTTTCATGGATGATTTCCTACAATTATATGCATATTTTAAATGATATGGCAATATTACAGAGACAACCATTAGCACTTATAACACACAATCTAAATCTTTTCTATGATTTTTACAGATCAGACCTGGGTTCAAATCCCTATTTTCCACATTTTAGTTGTGCCACCTTGGGAAAATTACTTTACCTTTCTGAACCTCACTTTTCTCACCTTTAGGGTAGGATAATAACAGTTACTTCATAAGATAACAGTTTTAAATGAATTAACACACATAAAATACTTAAAAATTACATTTCTTTCCTTCTTGGTTGTTTGGAAAAGATCCTTAAAAAAACAGTTTGCACCTGTTGATTAATTAACCTGAAAAGTACTTCTTTGTAACCTCTTACTCAAAATTAGTTCTGATTTATATACTAAGCTATGAGCCAAAAAGCTTCTTCAACCCCCAAATTCAGTTGTGCTAGAAATGGACAGAAACAACAGAATCTAAACAGAGGGAAAAACATATGAAGGTATTATTCTTACTAAAGAGTATTACAATGTTTTTGTTACAAACATGAAATTACACCTACCACCTCTTCTTCTGCCTTTTTGGCCTCCTTTTCCTTCTCTTCATCATTTTCTTCAGTCGGGCCACCTTCATCATCACTACTAGATGATTCAAGGATTTCACTTATATCCATTTTCCAATTATCAGGAACGACTCTAGTTCTTAAGAAGATACTTGCTTTCTGAAGCCCTAAGAGTGAAAATATACTTCAGCAGTTGTTACGGAGTTAGCAGCATAGAATAACAGGACAAGCATGACATTCAGAGTCCGAAGAATTTAGCTGTCACTTATAAAATGATATAGTAAGCTTGAATATATTCCATAAGTTATAATATTATAGAAATGTTTTGTTATTACTGTAAGGAATACTGTGAGTAATCATAATGGTAAAATATGAAAAGTTAAACTTATCTAAAAATTACAAATCAAATGCTTTATTGGACATTAAAAAAATCATCAAATAAGAGTGGATATTAACTCTGAACAGCTAAAACAGCAACAGAGAATATTTAGTCTTGCTTTATTCACTATTTTCCATGTAAAGCCACATCATGAAATAATGGACTGATTCATCTTTATTTTACCTGGTTTAGTGGAGAGCTCAGCTTCTGGTAGATTAAGAATGTCTACTTCCTTAATGTCCTTCCTTGCTATAGAGTAACTAATTACAGAGAGAAGAATAAAGGGGAGTGAAACCACGTATTAAATAAAACTTATCACTTAAATAGTCTATGTTAACATATAGAAAATATAAACCTCAAAATCAAAATTTTGCCTATAAAATGTTTTAAAAGTCTAGGACCATGTACACCTTAATCTTTAATAAAGGGTAAGAGGTAATACAGGCAAAGCTAGTATCTTTATTCTCCAGTTTTACATATTCAAAGTATACTAATTTGAGAGCCTCAAATTCGCAATATTTCAATCTATACAACTCTCCTACAGAGACTAAGGGTTAATTATATTAGCATGTTTTCAACATTTGTAGATATCTGTTTTAATGTTTACTATTTATTAATTATATTATTCATTTTAGTAAAAAAGCTCATTTACTAGAAGGTATTATTAAAATATTTTTATCATTGTAAGATATATTTTGGTATTAAATTTTTCACAAATCGAATTTTTCATAACTCAATAAATATATATACTTTTAAATTTTACACTTTTTGGTAACAAAGCAAGGATGAGATTAGGGAAATGTTTCTAAAAGTCTGGTTTTTAATCAGAAAAATGTCAAAATAATTATTCTGGTAATATAGATTCTATTAAAAAATAAGTTTCATAATTCTTAATATGAAATAGTACACTTGATAAAACTACAGAATTTTACAATTACAGAAAAAATACCATGCTCTATTTTTTAAAAAACTTTTTAATATTGTTCTTACATATTGTTGTTCACAGTTTTTATATAAAATTTATCAGGAAAAAATACCCTACACTACAAAAAGTCAAAACATATTAGATAACTTTTCAGTTCATGAATGATTAGACTTCTAAAAATAAAGACTTAGGGGGAGAAGTCTATCACTGTGATTCCATTTTTTTCCTCCCATGTAACATTATTAAGTGATTCACTCACAATTTAGAATCTATAAATGACCGAACTAAACACTGATCCTTTTTCACTGTGACATCATCATTACAGCTGGGAGATACCACCTGAAATATAAAATAATAACAGATTAATTCCTATTTCCCTTTCTCAGAAAAAGAACATTTTTAAAAAGAACTCTGGATCCCTTAACTTCTCAAAAGGATTATTTTACAAGAAACAGCTTCATTGTGAATAGCTCCCATTATAATTACTTGTGAAAGAAGATCTCCTTATATTTTTTGTTTAGTATATTGGTTTTCTACATATTTAATTTATCCATAGTCATTAGATTAAAAAATAATTAATGAAATATAAATTAATATGTGGCCAGCACTTTCAAAATATTAGAATTTATTATAAGCTAAATAATAATTTATTTATTATCCAAAAAGTAAAATGATCTGTGATGAAAATTTGGCATATTAAAATTTTAATGCACATGTGTTGCCTTCAGTAAAAACAAAAAAAAAATAGAGAAAAAAAAATTTTTTAAATATATGTGAATCAGGATCTATTTTTATTTTATTTTATTTTTTTGAGACAAAGTCTCATTCTGTCACCCTGGCTAGAATGCAGTGGCATCAAAGTAGCTCACTACAACTTCAAACTTCTGGGCTCAAGCAATCCTCTTGCCTTAGCCTCCCAAGCAGCTGGGACTACAGGCATGTGTGCACCACCAAGCCCGGCTAATTTTTTCTATTTTTGGTAGAGACAGGGTCTTGTTCTTGCTCAGACTGGTCTCAAACTCCTGAGCTCAAGCAATCCTCCCTCCTAAGCCTCCCACAGTGCTAGGATTACAGGCGTGAGCCACCACGCCTGGCCAGGATCTATTCTCAAATCAGGATATTTGTTTTAAAAAAAACACCAGTTATCTTTTTACCAGGGCATGTATAATTTTTAGTAATTAAAACAAATCAAAGAAAATATAAACAACTTTTAAAAATTTCTTAACTTTTGAAAATAATAAATATTTAAGCAGTATCATTAAAAAATAATCTCTGTATACTTTATAAAACTTCAAACTTTATATTTAAAAAAAATAATTAAAGTACCTGCCTCATGCTGTCCCTAATACTAGCCACTCTGCCACAATCTAGCACTGTTCACACACCTTTATGCAATGATGGAAATGTTCCATATCTGGACTGCCCAATACAGTACCAATGAGTCACATGGGGTTTAGCACTTGAAATGTGGCTGATGCAACTGAGAGACTGAATTTTTAATTCTATTTAATTTTAATTAATTTACATTTAAACTCAAATAGCCACATATGGCTCATGGTTATCATACTGAAAAGTGAATATCCAGATAATTAAGTATTCCTGGCAGTCACATAAGCTGTCTTAACAACAGATGGAAGTAAATGGTTTTTGTTTGTTTGCTTGCTAGGTGCTTCTAATATTAGATTAATAATAAAGTTGTGCCTACCCTCAAGGAGTTTAGAGTATAATAAAAGGGGAAACATTAAAATATACACAAAAAAACACAATGGGGAATAAGTACAGTGGGCATAAAATAATATGGAAACACGTAAGAGGAAGATTTAACACAGCATGGGCAAGGAAAAGGTGTGGCAACAAAACCTTAAGGTAAGTCTTACATGATGAGTAGGCACAACCCAAGGTCTCATTACCTCACCTGTGAACTACTCTAATGGCCGTCAAATTGATCCTGCTACCTCCAGTCTTTCCAACAACTGGTCTAACATATCACTGCCTCATTGACTTTCCTAAACATGCAGCTCAAGTAACACCACTCTTCTATAAAATTCTCTGCAGAATTATGTCCAAATTCCTTAGATGAACTTTTAAACACCTTTCTGCCCTAAATTCAAATTATCTTTGAAGTCATATTTTCTATTATTCTCCTACCCACCTCAAATATTTAGGTAAAATGGATTCCCAGAGCAAATAGTTCCATGAATAAACCTTTTGGTTTTCTGATTTACTTACTTCATTTTCTCTAAGAAAGTCCTCTAGTGAAGCTCTGTCTACAAACTTTACATCCTTCAATGCTCAGCTCAAAAGCATTTGCTTCATGAAGGCTTTCTGTATTTTTTTCATATAAATGTCCTCTCTCAGACCAAGAAATCCTAATACTGAACATATACTATTTTGTATTACAGTTACTTAAATTATTCTCTGCATCAGACATAAAATCATCAGAGGTAAGAATGGTGTCCTATCTTTTATTTTCAGTATCACCTGACAAGTGATACATCTGTTGAGTAAATGAAGTTGTTAAAAAAATTAAAAAAAGAATCTTGCCAAACTATGATCTGATTATTCTGAATTGAAATCCATTTACTTTTCTGCCTATATAACTGAAAAGGTTCAAAGGATTTTCAGGATTTTCCTTACGTAAATTTATTATCTAGGAACTGAGTAAAAATATATTTTACATGTACATAGAAAGCTAAAAAAATCGTTTCAGCTCTTAAAAGAATTATAATCTAATTGGGGATATATTTTATGCCACAATTATTGGAGATAAATGGTATCAAAACTCAAAGGAGCATACTTATGTTAAAAGTACTTAGAGAAGAGGCCGGGCGCGGTGGCTCACACCTGTAATCCTAGCCCTCTGGGAGGCCGAGGCGGGTGGATCGCTTGAGGTCAGGAGTTCGAGACCAGCAAGAGCGAGACCCAGTCTCTACTAAAAATAGAAATAAATTATCTGGCCAACTAAAAAAATATATATAGAAAAAATTAGCCGGGCATGGTGGCACATGCCTATAGTCCCAGCTACTTGGGAGGCTGAGGCAGTAGGATAGCCTGAGCCCAGGAGTTTGAGGTTGCTGTGAGCTAGGCTGACGCCAGGGCACTCACTCTAGCCCGGGCAATAAAGTGAGACTCTGTCTCAAAAAAAAAAAAGTACTTAGAGAAGGGAGAAAAGGCAGAACTTGAGGTGATCTTGACAAGGTATTTAAGAGGGAATGACAGAGGAGGAGGAGGAGGAAGGGGAGGAGGAGAAGAAGTGGAGACAGGCATCACCAAGTATTTTTGATAGCTCTCATGAAATAATTGCCTATCTTTTCTTCTTATTCCTTCCCTATGTAAGCAAAGATTAGCTTTCTCTACCAACCCACTTAAGACTTGCCATTTCCAAACCCTTCTTGAAAATCTGGGTGAACCCTTCCTTTTCAATATTCCCTGTCCTACTCCAGTGTGTACCAAATTTTTTAAAATTTACTACATACTCCTTAATTACTATGTTGTGTGTATAGTAAGCTTCTTGAGGGCAATGTGCTGCAAGTCTCCCACTTCTTTCTCTTCTAAGAAATTCAGAAGAAAGATGAACTCACTACAGATGCTCGGTAAATACTAATTAAGACAGGGTAAAAGCTTAGAAAAGTTATCTTACATAGGTGGCATTTAAGAACAAATGAGTTTACATTGAAAATAGCAAGTCAACTAAGAGCTAGAGATGGCCTCTAATATCTACTTAAAGAATGCAAAATAGATTGATTAGGCAGACTCAGTAGAGGTTTTTTATTTTAAAAAAAAATATGGAACTATCATGATTAAATCAATATTAAAAAAAAACTCTATAAAAGTTAGTTCTGGAAAATTAGTCTGAATGTAACAAAGAAAAATTTCAAAAATCAATTTAAGGGAACCCATGGTAATAAGAATAAAGTAAAAAGAAACCACTGCACACATTTTGAGGGAAGAAAGGAAAGATCTCAAGAAACAGTTATAGAGAATTAAAGAAAGAGAATAACAAAAGAACACAATGAAGTATTCTGGACCTGACTATGACTCCTCAATTTTTAAATCTCCAATAAAGTTCAAATTTGTTTAATACCTTTTTTTTTCTTCGGAGACAAGGTCTTGCTCTGTCGCCCAGACTGGAGTATAGTGGCGAGATCACAGCTCACTGCAGCCTAGAACTCCTAGGCTTAAGTGATCTTCCTGTCTTAGCTGCCTAAGTAGCTCGGACAACAGGCGTGCACCACCATGCCCAGCTAAATTATTATTATTATTTTTTTTTTTTTGCAGAGATTAAGTCTTGCTATGTTGCCCAGGCTGGTCTTAAACTCCTGGCCTCAATCGATCCTCCCACCCCAGTCTCCCAAAGTGCTGGGATTATAGGTGTCAGCCACCATGCCTGGCCCAATATTTTCAAAGTTTTTTAAATGCTTTTAAAAAATCCATTTTAGCTGGTCCAATAGTAGTGGGTTATCAGAACTTATTAACATTAGTGTCACTAAAGCTAGTATACAACCCCTACTGCTAAATTTGACTAGCTTAAAAAAAATCCATTTTAAATAAATATTTACATGGTTGAGTAACCTTGCAAAGAAACATTACTTACCAAAGCAGGATAACATTCATTCCTCTCA
Source organism: Lemur catta (assembly GCF_020740605.2). Lineage (NCBI taxonomy): Eukaryota > Metazoa > Chordata > Mammalia > Primates > Lemuridae > Lemur > Lemur catta. The sequence continues at coordinate 38,425,165 of NC_059128.1, forward strand.
GTTGTAGATACCACACTTACAACTTTTCCTAATAATTCATCATTGAGGCGTCGCTTGTCTTCATCTTCCTCTTCACTACTTTCTTCTTCCTTTTCATCTTCGGTACTGAAAGTTAGAATAACTTGATCATTATCCTAACACAAACCATTGTTTGATACAGTCAGAGTGGTGTGAATTTAACATGGTCAATTCAATTCCTAATGGATTACCCTGCAGTAGGTGCCTCTTCATTCTTGTAATTGAGGGGATGAATACTTCCTTTGCCTCACAGAAGTATGTGGTCCTGAGCTGTCTATGGTAACTGAGTCCACTTCACTAGATCAATGAGTACTTGGACTTAGGCTCTCATGCCAACCACCAGCTGGGACAGAAAAGCCTAATTACACCACCATTAAGTACTTACTGTGCCACACATTTTTTTAAATAAAAGATTGCCCTTCCATTTTCATGCCAGACACCAGATAACATAACTTTAACTTTCTAACTGGCTACAAAAATATCTCATTAAAACACATATGAAGGTTTATTTAGGTAACTTATCTGGAAAACTACAGCTTACCCTTAATGTCAACAACATGTATTTTTAATTTTAAGCCCATATTTTTTTAAAATGAGTATGTACTCTCATTTGAATTTTTTTTTTTTTTTTTTTTTTTTTGAGACAGGGTTTTGCTGTGTTGCCCAGGCTGGAGTGCAGTGGTGCAATCATAGTTCACTGTAACCTGGAACTCCTGAGCTCAAGTGATCCTCCCACCTCAGCCTCCTGAGTAGCTGGGACTACAGGCACAGCATGCCACCAGGCCCAGCTAATTTTTTGTGTGTGGAGACAGGGTCTCACTGTTGCCCAGGCTAGTCTTGAACTCCTGGCCTCAGGTGATCCTCCCGCCTTGGCTTCCCAAAGTCGGGGATTACAGGCATGAGCCACTATGCCCAGCTGAATTCTTGATGAATACATACTGAATAATTTGACACCTTCTTGAAGATATTACTAAAGTAGGCAGAGCTATTAACGCTTATTAAATGGCTCAAAACCATTTAGTTCCTTGTCCTTTTAAGGTTTTAGTCCTTTTCCTCACAGACTTGTGAGCTATCAACTCTACCACATTACTTTCTTTATTGTCTGCATCTATTAATCTTTTCTATCTTTCCTTCCAAGACCTCTATTTGCCTATTCAAATCTATTGCACTCTGAGAAACCAGATGACTCAACTTGTTAAAATTGAGGACACTTTCAGTAAAAGTCTATTGAACTAGCTTATGAATAAAATACTGGGTATTAATGATTTATTAAATATATATCATGTACTAAGTACTTATGATATATTGATAAATTTATATACATTATCTAATCCTCACAAAAACTGGCAAGACATTTATCATTCCCATTTTCCTTAGCTATAAACTAGAAATATTATACGTTTTTATGAAGATTAGAGTTAATATATGTAAATGTACTTAACTTCAAAGAAGTTGTACTTAACTTCAAAGAGCTTGAGTAATTTTCCCAAAGTGACATATTTAGTAATTGGCTGAGTTGGGATTTCTATTTAGGGTCCTCAGAGGGTTTTTTATTACTTTCTGATTTGCAGCTTAGGTATTATTTGACTTTGCCATCTAAAATCTTCATTATATATATACTTCCCAGTAGCAATGGGTACATATAATACCTGGATCTTGGTTTCTGAATATTATTTCCCACTAAAAGGAACCAGGGACCCTTATAAAAATAGCCAAATCCAAAGCTGGGGCAGAAAAAGACTAATATGAGCCTAGATTACCTCATCATGCCAGAAAGTGAAAAAGTACTCAAGAAATGGTGAGGATATATCAAAAGCGCACAGAAGCCAGCCTGGAAAGGCTCCGATTGACTAAATCTGGGACAACTTGAGCAACAAAATGAATTTTGTGACAATGAATTATAACCTATTATATAAAATTAGAATCCATAAATCCATTGTGATGATTAGGAAAAGATTTTCATTACAGTTAAATGACAACTAATAAATGTAGCGGGAATGAAAAATTAGAAAAATCACCATTTTGCTATCATAATAGCATTAATTGATTTAGTCACAAATTATCAGTGGATGATAAAACCACCAAATGAAAGTTTGATAGGAATAGGATATTCCTATCAAAGTATCTTCACACAGATTATTTATAAATTACAAAGGGAAAAATGGTAACTATGGTAACTCCGAAGTTCAGAAATTTGGCAGATATCACCTTAACCAGGTGATCACAGTTAATATCAACAATTATGGAACAAACTGGTAACATGCACTTCTTGATGTGCCTGCCTTAAGGAAGACAACACTACTTATTATGGTATTTCTGTCAAAAGCATATAACCTGAATCTAATAGTGAACAATCAGACAAATCATGTTGAGGAATAGTCTACAAACTACTCTTCAAAAATATCAGTATCATGAAAAAGAAAAAAAGGCTAAAGAACTTTTTTCCACATTAAAGGAGACTGAAGAACCATATAAACTAAATGCAATGCATGATCTTGGATTGGACTCTAATAAGGGAAATAGTGAATGCTATAAAGGCTATTAGTGGGACAATTGCCAAAATTACATATTAACAATAGTATTCCACCAATGTTAAATTTTCTGAATTTGATATTCATTCTATGATTATGTGAGAGAATCTCTTTGTTCTAAAGTACATAAAAGTAAAGAGTCATGATACTTGCCACTTCCTCTAAAATAGTTCAGCAAAATAAAATCATAAAATTGAAAAATAATTATAATATGTATATATAAAGAGAGGGAATGATATAGCAAATCTGTCCAAAAATGTCAACAGTTGGTGAATCTAGATGAGTACACAGAAGTTCATTGTATTAAGTTCATTGTATTATTCTTGCAATTTTTAAGTTTAAAATGTTTTCAAAATAAAAAGATAAAAAAAACCCACATAGACTCACTTTAAATAGGAAAATCATCATATCAATTAAGGATTTAGGCAAAGTAACTTAAAACAAACAACCTTTTTGAAAAAGGTGGTGTGATAACTCTTGGGCAAAGTAATGGGCATAGTTAAGAACAAGGTCTGCTCAAAGAAAAACATCTACCATAAGGATACAAGATGCTATGGAAAGGTTACCCAAACAAATTTAGCCCATCTAGGAAAATCACATGTTTAATGTTCTAATAATTATATTGTAATGATACCATATATGAAAAAACTCACACAGGAAGAGAAGACCTCCTTCCTCTGTTTGTCTTCTTTGCAATGACTGGAGTTCCAAAATGCTCTGGATTTGTTAATGGAAGCTGGTCAAGTGTCTGGATAAAAAACAGATTAAACCAAATTTTATCTCTAGATCAGTAGCTATTATTTAACCCAAATAGTCCATCCATGTAATCCTACCTCACTCTCTGCAAAATGTCTCTCCCCTTTCAGGCAAAGCGAGGTACGTCTCAGTGTTCTCTCATCACCATCATCAAACACTACAATAAGCACAAGATATTGGAGAATTTATGCACTCTAATTAAATAAAAACTTAATGGCACAGAATGCTATTAATTATAAAAGCTTAATATTTGTAAGAACAAGTATTTGTTAGTCATTTTTCAAAACCTTTTCAAATGAGCATACCACATTTTTCATTCTGAGCGTACCAAACAAACATAGCTTAAATGGTTGCCCACAACTGCTTTTTTTTTTTTTATTTCTATCACTTCAGAATGACCGTAACTCATGAGGAACCTAGTCAAAGCAAAATATTAAATTACCCATAATCCTAGAAGAATGAGCAGAAACCTGATTTTAAAAAAAGTAGTATTATGGGTTTTTCCACAACAGTTATCAAAGGAGTACCCCTAATTTCCAGAAACTGTTTGACTCCTGGTAATGCTGTGGATTATTCCACTGCTTTTACTTATTTGCATGATAACCTACCATAATAGAAGTACTGGCTGCCAAATCCTAAAGTCTTAAAATTCAAGTTCTTTCTTTTGCTAGAAAAGGATATAAGTAGTTTAGAAATAAAGGTTGAAACAAGGAAACATCAGAAAGATATCAAATTACAAAGTTTATTTTTTTTAAAAATGCCCTTAGAAGATATCTCATTACCCAGGGTTATGAAGAAATAAAAGACAGAATCCTTACCTCAGATACTTAAAATGCATATGTTTAGTCAACAATGTTTGTACATCTTATGAAAAGAATATATTCAGAGGAAAGCTTGTTACCCAAAAACGATTAAGATTTAATCCTAATTTTCATAATTCTAAATGCTTTTCCATTCTAACAATTTAGTATTAATAAAGGGAAATTCTACATTACCTTGATTTAATAATATCTTAGAATATTTTAATTGGTTACTTATATAATTATAATCCTGAATTTTCTTCTTAAAAAAAGGATGTCTTATTAGCAAATACTTTGTCATCAAACCATATACTTATTTTTAATGACTAAGTTTTTAAAAGAAAATTATATAAAAGCACTTAACATGTTCAATATTTATGTATTTCAATCAGTTCTTACTCTTAGACTAAAGATATCTAGTTTAGGTTCTCTTACATGCAGGAGATAATGTAGAGAAAATTAAAAGCTCCTGAAGCACATATTCAAAGTACCATAATGACTCCACAAAAGCAGCTGTGCTATATACTGTCACTGATTCAGAAATTGATGACTACCTACAGACACAATGACAGGATAAAACAAAACATCTTCCATCAATTATATCACTGATCTGTACTTGATTAATAGTGTCCTAAATATTTATATCAAAATCATGATTCATATAGTGTCATCAAGTCTAATAAATAAACCGCTGTTCCTTTAAAAATTCATTGAAATTATCACAAACCAAACTTAAAAGCATTCTTCATGTTAGTATTAGTGTCCATAAGATTTCATAAAGAATAAATGGTTCCAATTAATGGTTCCAATTTTCCTTAATGCCTACAATACCAAAGATGGTAACGTTAGACACACAGTTATACAGAGTTGTGAGAAGGGAAAATGAGAATGTAAGACCAATACTGTCAAATTTACATAACACAATCTTTTCCACAGTGTTCTATCATTAATCAATGGCAGCCCTAAATCAAAATGCTCTGATGAAAAATTTCAACAATTTAATATCCTTAGTACTAGATTTTTAAAATCATCATTTGAAATTAAATCAGAGTTTTGAAGAGAAAAATTCATTTCACTTCAACATACTTTATCATGGATAGAAATAAAGTAAAAATCAAAGGATTTCTCAAAACGGTATTATGGTACAAACAACTATTTTATAATTTTACACAGGAACAATTCCAACTTCCAGTGAACAAAGAGAAAAGGTTTAAGTTTTTTTAATTCACAAAACTATACAAATATATGTACTTGATTTCTTTATACATTTGTTAAGTCATGTAACTTTTCAAGATTTTCTGAAAGACAAATGGAAAACTCAATGTTGTATACTTATGACATCCCTAATTACCAAAACCATGAAAAAGCTCCATCTATAAGAAGCTTCCTCTTTAACTTCCATGTTAGAAGTATCATTTAAAAGACTACAAAATTTGTAGGAACTGAAGAGTGACTTTATAGCATTTTTGGTAAGAGTGAAATAATTAACTGCTGTATATAGTAAGTTTACCTTCTTTTTAGTTCAGACTTACACTACAGCAGTCTAAGAGAAAAAAGTGAGACTACAAGGATGTAGTAATTCTACAAAATGTCTTATACTTGCCAAAAATGGCATTTGAACAGATTATTCATTGAGTGCAACAGAACATGCATATGAGCCAAAAGTAGTATCTCCATTATTATATTAGACATTGTGATGGTTAATTTTAGGTGTCACTTGACAGGATTAAAGAATACCTAGAGAACTGGTAAAGCATTACTTCTCGATGTGTCTATGAGGGTGTTTCCAGAGATTAGTGTGTGAGTCAGTAGACCAAGTAGGGAAGATCTGCTGTCAATGTGCACCGGCACCACCCAAACAGCTGGAGGCCCAGATCCTCTCTCTCTCCTGGAGGTAAGACACTCTCCTCCTCCCGCACTTGGACAACAGAACTCCAGGGTCTCTGGTCTTGGGACTTGAAACTTACACCAGCAGTCCCCCAGATTCTCAGGCCTTTGGCCTGAACCGTGAATTACACCATCCGCCTCCCTGGTTCTGAGGCTTCTGGATTTGAACTGAATCAAGCTATTGACATCTCAGGTCTCCAGCTTGCAGAGGCCTATCGCAGGACTTCTTGGCTTTCATAATTACCTGAGCCAATTTCCCTGATAAATGTTCTCTAATATTTGTATCTATCTTATTGGTTCTGTCTCTCCAGAGAACCCTAATAGAGATTTAAATACTAAAATCTATTTAGAGGAAAATGACAAAGCCAAGATCTCACAGTAACACTAATCATAAACAAAATAGACAAAATAATGGCAATGCAAACAAATATACAAATCTTAACTCACATCTGTTAGAATTCAAAGAAACAAAAAGAAACAGGGATCTGATGAACTACTAAATATGAAAGCTCTAGCTCCCTGTTATCAAAGCACTGATAGATACTGGAAGACAGTAAGATAATATCAGCGTAAATTAACTTTATCCATAAATATAATTGGCCATCATTTATTAAGCTTCCACCATATTCTAATCCTCATAACAAGCTTCTGCAAGGTAGGCATCACTATCTTCTTTTTACAGATAAAGAAATTGAGAATCAGAAGGTTAACCAATAAGCTACAATTTAGTTAAGGAGATATCAAAAGAGATAATAGGTATAAAGCATAAGTATAAAATGAAGACAGAGGAGGAAGTCAAGAATTCTGATTTTGGAAAAATAAGTATCATTATTGTTATATCTGTGTATAACAGTTACGATTAACAAAATTCTTTGCATAAATGAATAAAAATTTGAAAATAAATAAATGTATACTAGGTAAACCAATATTTTGACAAATGAAAATAGTATATATTAACGGTATACATGTTTTGAAGTATGTATGCATTGTGGAATCGCTAAACAAGCAAATTAACATATGCATTACCTCACATGCTTATTTATTTCTTTTTTTGTGGTGAGAAACACTTAAAATCTACTATTAGCAGTTTTCAAGTACACAATGTATTAACTATAGCAACCACATTGTACTATAGATCTCCTGAACTTATACCTCCTGTTTAACTAAAATTTTGTATCATTTGACCAACATTTCCCCAATCCCTCACCACTCCTAACCTGCCCCAGCCCTTGATTACCACCATTCTACTCTCCTCTAGGAGTTTGACTTTTATACTCCACATATAAGTGAGATAACGTGGTATTTGTCTTTCTGGGATTAAATTATTTTCACTTAGCAGAATGTCCTCCAGGTTCATTCATGTTGTACCAAATGACAGAATCTCCTTTTTTAAGGCTGAATATTATTCCACATAATATTCATTGTGGAATACTATTTCACAATGGTATTCATAATACCACATTTTCTTTATCCATTTACCTACTGATAGACACTTGGGTTAATTCCGTATCTTCGCTATTGCAAACAGTGCTACAATAAACACAGAGCGCAGATATTTCTTTGATGTAACTGATTTCATTTTCTTTGTATATATACCCAGAAATGGGATTGCTGGGGCATGTGGTAATTCTATTTTTTATTTTTTGAGAAACTTTCACACTGTTTTCCATGATGATTGTACTAATTTGCATTCCCACCAACAGTGTGTGCACAAGTTCCCTTTTCCCATATCCTTGCTAGTGCTCACAATCTTTTATCTTTTTGATGATAATACCCGCTCTAACAGGCATAAAGTGTTATCTCATTGTAGTTTTAATTTGCATTTCCCTGATGATTACTAGTGTTGAACATTTTCTTCAAACACTGTTGGCCATTTGTATGTCTTCTTTTGAGAAATGTCTATTCAAACCTTAGCCCATTTTTTAATCAGGTTGTCTTCTTACTACTGAGTTGCTTATGTATTTGGATATTAACCCTTTATCAGATATTTGGCTTGCAAATATTTTCTTCTATTGTGAAAATTATCTCTTCATTATGTTGATAGTTTCCTTTCCTGTGCAAGAAGCTTTTTAGTTTGACATAATACCATTTGTCTATTTTGCTTTTGTTTGTGATTTTGGAGTCATAGCCAAAACATCATTGCCCAGCTCCATTGTCATGGAGCTTTCTCCTTATATTTTCTTTCTAGTAGTTTTAGAATTTCAGGTCTTAAGTTTAAGTCTTTACTCCACTTTGAGTCGGTTTTTATATACGGTGTAAGACGAGGGTCTATTTCCATTTTTCTGCATGTGGATATTCAGTTTTCCTAACACTCTATTGAAGAATCTACCAGCCTGAGCAAGAGCGAAACCCTGCCTCTACTAAAAATAGAAAAATTATCTGGCCAACTAAAATATATATATATATATAAAAAATTAGCCGGGTATGGTGGCGCATGCCTGTAGTCCCAGCTATTCGGGAGACTGAGGCAGTAGGATCGTTTAAGCCCAGGAGTTTGAGGTTGCTGTGAGCTAGGCTGACGCCACAGCACTCATTCTAGCTCGGGCAACAAAGCGAGACTCTGTCTCAAAAAAAAAAAAAAAAATCTGTCCTTTTCCCATTGTGTGTTCTTTGCAAGTTTTTCAAAAATTAATTGACCATAAATGTGTGGATTTATTTTGGGGCTCTATATTCTGTTCCATTGGTCTATGTGTCTGTTTTTATACCAGTACTGTGATGTTTTGATTACTATAGCTTTGTAGTATATTTTGAAATCAGGTAGTGATATGTCTCCAGTTTTGTTCTTTTTGCTCAAGATTGCTTTAGCTCCAATAGTTCTGTTATTCACAGAAACATCTATGATAACTATAGGAGTCCCTCAGCAGCTAAGATTAAAAAAAAAACTCCAGGAATCTGGAAACTTAAGAAATTAACACTCAAATATATAATTACATTAACAAAATATCATGAGAATACTAAGTCTTATGGAAGGCCGTTTAAACAATGGGTTAAAGCCTATCACAGGACTAAATAAATTTCTTTGTGGCTTAGTACTTTTTTCCTTAATGAATGATTTTCTTGTCAGTGGAATAAACATCTGGTTTTGAAAACATTTTGTGGTTGATTTTGGGTAAAACATTTTTCACAAAAGGGTCTGACTAAATTAAAAGCCTTATAAGCCTGTAGCACACTGTACAAAATTCAGTAAATTCACCAGTTTAATCTAATTTCTCCTCTAGAGGAGTCTACTCAATTTAACTAGTACTTCCATGAAATCTGATATAACTAATGTTCAAAATAGTAACTACAAGGCACAAAAAGCCTGAATCTTAAGAAGCATTTATTATAAAAATATTATACAAATGGCAGAATAGATTTTAGTGTTAAACTTGATATATGATGTGTGTATGTACATTCTATATGTAAATTACTAGAATTACTGGCATTTTTCAAACGTGTTATTTTTATATTACAAAAGGGCAAAATAAGAGTACTTTCAAGATGTGTCATTGACGGTTGTATCTACCAGGAGTTAATGGCAACATTTAAGTGGAGATATAAATGCTAATCCTAATTTTGACAACTGTTGAATGACTGAACAGATAACAAACTTCCATATTTTCTAGATTCCTTATCTTAAATGCAAGGATAAAAACTATCAAATGGCTGGGTGCAATGGCTCACACCTATAATCCCAGCACTTTGGGAGGATCACTTGAGGCCAGGAGTTCAAGATCAGTCTGGGCAACTCAAGACCCTGTCTCTACAAAAAATAAAAATAAAAATTAGGTGGGCACGGTGGCATGCACCTGTAGTCCAGCTCCTGGGGAGACTGAAGCAAGAGAATCACTTGAACCCAGAACCCAGGAGTTGGAGGCTGCAGTGAGATATGATCATGCCACTGCACTCCAGCCTGGGCAAGATTCTGTCTCAAAAACAAAAAACCCTATCAAATGAATAAATTATGGTAGGAATAGGAAGAGAAAATATTCTAATGTTCAAAACAAAACAAAACTCTGAGCTGGTGCTATTCATTGTTCAAGATTAAAGGGCAAGGTATTACATTTTAAAAACCAAGTCATATTACATCCATAGTCTCTTTCAAAATTATTCATATATAACAGAAGAGAAATTTAATGTCTATATTACATAAGGAGTTACTATCACTGACTCTAACGATAACTTTAGATTACTAATCATCATCACTTCCATTTGATCCAAACCAGCAATGTGGTATATTCTTTTGTTTCATTTTTCATCATCTGACATAATTTCAGGTATCTCGTGAAACCAAAAAAGATCATGGAGGCCATTAACACTTAGTATAACTTTCTGATTCTACCTATATAATATTTTGCTACAAATTAGCAATCCAGAAAAATTCCAGAAAGAGCAATTAAACCAAATAGGAAGTAGGCACTCAATAAAAGAAAAATACGTAATAGAAAGTTCATGACCTGTGAAAGATCACACATTTCCTTTTGCCATCTTTTTAAACCAACTAGTAATTAAGATCATTGTACTCTGATCATTCTTTATGTGGTACACATCCTTCAATACCTACATGTTCCTTATAGCAGAGTGCTATATTGAGTATTCTGAAGTGAACAGTACCTCTAAAAATCTTAAACTTTTATAGATCAATCTTCATGCATGTAAGTGCAAAAATCTTTAATATTTTGAATTTGTCTCTCAAATAAATCTGTTTCTTGCTGTTTTCCTAAGTGTGTAATACCTGCTTCAGAATCATCCAACATCCTTATAAAAAGGTTCTTGTATTGCCATCCCCAGAACTACTATAAAGGAAGAGGTTCAGGGTCCTCAAATTCTCATTTTTCTAGGCAAGCACCAAGTGATTCTTATGTACACTAATGCTTGATACCTCAACTATATGCAATTAAAATTCTAAAGCTCTTTGAAAACAAGAATTATATTCATTGGAAGGACATGAAACATAAATTAAAAAAAAAGAAAAGAAAAATTATACAATTTCTTCTGTAATCACCCAACATAGAAAATCACCACAGAGAATGCTCAGTAGTAACATGTTTTTAGAAACACTAAAATGCCACTTACGTGGAGGATAGAGATCACTACTCATAACTGAATAATTACTATAGGATGCAGGAACCCAGAATGTGAAAATCTGCAAGGTAATGCTTCTGCAGAGCACAAGCATTGTATCAGTAAAGCTTCACAAGTAATGTGAGTACAACCTTGATAGTGACTATAATATAGGATACAATATTATTATAGTATTTGAATATGCATATTTTCCCATGATTCTACACTTACCAATCAAGTCCTACAATTGTTACCAGTGCCTTGTTTAATATAGCAAAATTATATTTACCTAATCTCTAAGAGTTAACATTAAGTTTAGTTTTTAAATCTCTAACAAATATCAGTAGCCACAAGTGAGCTTCCTAAAAATATGTAGTTTAGAATAATAGCACCATGTGAACCAATACCAACTTCTAGGAGGTCCAGAAAGAATAAAATAGGTTGGAAAACGTAGTTACATAAAGCAAATTGCTACTACTGATAGAAGCCACAAGACACAGGGACTACAATTTTTAACCAAAGCATACTCCTCACAGATCTGAGCATCAAACTGGAAATGAATGATTTTTATCCAAAGCACCAAACCAAGTAAACTAAAAGTAAACCTAAATGGTCATTTCTTTTCCTTCTACAAGGAAACCACACTATAATTACACCTCTTAAACCAACATATAAATGTAAAAACCAACAATGTTATAGGTGTCCAATGTAAGACAAAGGATTGGATGCTATCCACAGGGTTGTGTAGTTTGAAAGTACTGAGAGGAGATTTGGAAATGTTACCTTTGCTTTTTTCATCAACATAATGACAGCAACTATTTAAGTACTACTTTTAGGTTTTAACTTACATGTATTATTACACTTGTTGCTTCTCACTACAGTAAAGCTTTTTAAAGCCAGTATAAGCTTATGCGTGGAACGTTAAGAATGCATTCACATTAACTGCATCTTTCTTAAAAGCTGTTAATAAGAGAGACCATACTGTATCAAAAGTCAAAAATGAAGGTACAAGCACCTGGTCTTTAGTCTACTAAGGTCAGATTTTTTTTAGTTCATAAATTCTGTGACATCATCTACATTACCCTTATATAAAACATGTAGGACGACAATAAGATTGTAACTATGCAATTTTAATTGCAATTATAGAAAAAAGTGAAAATGTCTATTTATAATACTGTTTTATTGACTTTTCTTATTAAAAAACAATAATCATACAATCTAACTTTCCTAAAGAAAGCTTTTCTAAAGTGATGTTTTCCTAAAGAAAAACATCAAAATAACCTAAAACAGAAGTAAATTTTTGAATGAAATAGACACAAACAGCCAAGTTACTTTAAGAGATAATTACTTTTGTTACCTGCAGGGTACCATTAAAATTTTAACTAGTTATATCCAGAAAATTGACAGGAAAGAATGCATATTTCTTTGCCAACACAATGATTCGGTGTACCCACAAAATAGAGGTATATGCAACCTCCAAATCAAATCTATACATTAAATTACTTAACTACTTACCCACGGTATACCAACTAGCATCTGTCAACTTGCTGATAATAGCTTCCTGAAAAGATCCATCAGATGTCCTTGTTTCAACAATAGCCCCAACCTAAAACATGAAATCCAAATTTCCTTACCAAATTTAAACAAATAAACCAAATCACTCCCACCAACTATATGATCTGGGTTAGAAAAATAATATAGTGCTTATAATAATTCTACCTTTTATTGGCTTAGATCTTTATCACTCATAGTACACATATATTCATTATGTAATTTGAGCCCCAAAACACTTTGACAAAAAGTGAGGTAGCTATTATTACCTCTACTTTACATATTGAAAATTGTGGCTTGGAAAAAGAAAATAATTTGCAGAGTCCAGCATGAGAACTCAGTCTCTTAAATCTTACTTCAGAGCCTATTCACTGTATCACACTGCCTCCAAGAAAATTAAATATAAAAACCATAAAACCATAAGACAACTAAAATAGCCTCAACTTTCATAAAAATATTGGATTTAGCATTTGTATCTAAGGGACCTTTTAGATAAAGGTTCACCTGGAGAGAGAAGGATGGACCAGTTGACCTTCTTTCAGCTTCCAGACCTTTGTATATCAGATATTAACCGAAGTGGTACTCTGACATAACAAAGATTTATTACATAAACAAATGGCCAGAAATGGATGGAAAACATAATATAGGTATTCATAAAATTGAATTATAAAATGAACATAATTTACTTGGTAAATTAGAACAACAGAAGATTCAGTATATGATACTGTATACATCTTAGCAGGCTAAACATCACCTCAGATATAGCAACAATGTAAAAAACAAAGTCAAGTATTCAGTTCAAAAATTTAAAACAAAAGGTGAGTGAAAATTTAACATGTTTATATGTATTAACTTTCCCTTCCATAAGATTTTTAATATTCTAAAACTAAGAATACAGCCATTGCAATATCATAATTTATACTAACAAACCCCTCATTTGTATTTTTGTTTTCTGATTAAAATTATTATAAAATTTTAAGTGTATGTACAAATGTAAAATTGATGGTCAATTACAGTATGAATCTATGATTATTTTAGATTTTAAACTGCACAACATACATACCCTTAAAGGACCCTTTACTTGGTCATCTTGCACCAGTTGTGTAGTATTATCCTGTTTTAGGAGTACCTGAAAAACATTTTTGCACAATAATTTACATGTTACTTTTAAAATACATTTATAGTAACACTGTAACAATAATGTCTTTAATCTATGCTTTCTTAGCACCCTGTGGTTAGGTCTAGTATAATACTTTTCACATTGTCTTGTATTTATGCTTATTGTCTCTCTCATTAACTTGAGCTCCTTGAGGGCTGGGGCCCTCCTTCATTACTATATCATCAGTGGTTAGCAAATGTCAATGCATATTATAGACACTTAATAACTGTTTACTGAATGAACTACCGAAGATTTATAACCTGTAGTTATTACTGTAAAAAGCTTAAAACTGTCTTTATTGCTTTTTATCAACAAGTCATAAAACGTTATGATTGTATAACCTGGTGAAGTTTGATACAAAAAGTATCAAACTACCTTGCCTATATGAAAGGTAAACAAATTAAACAAATTAAAGTCAGAACTCTTTTAGTCCTTTATAAAGTAAATCTGAACAATAACCATGATAGGCAATTCTGTGTTTCTTACAAACAAGTGCTCCTTTCTACTATACATCCTCCCAAATAAACAGGATAACCATCCATAATAGAGCAATTACCCAAATAAATAAATTCAAAATCTAGGTAATGTATGCATGATAAGACCTCCTAAAATAATCATTGTATTGATTTTTAAAAAATTAGAACCACAATACTAATGAAAAGTTAAAATTGTCAAAGAATCCCAAATAAATATTGTTTAAGCAAATCCTATAGTTGACACAGTAAAAAGGCTGTATGAAATAAGAAGTGAATGTCAAATGACATTCTATCCTAATAATACCTGAAGAAAAGCTTCATCGGCAGATCAAAATTTATATAGAAATATTATAATAATTATATATAAATCTATTTATCTACCACACAAATCACCTTCCTCTAGTTCAACAGTTCTCAAACTTTAATGTGCATCAGAAACATGTGGAGGACTTATTAAAACACAATTACTGGATCTTACCCCCAGAGTTTCTTATTCAGTAGGTCTGGGGTGTGGGCCTGAGAATTTGCGTTTTTTTTTTTTTTTTGAGACAGAGTCTCAGTGTGTTGCCCCGGCTAGAGTGAGTGCCGTGGCATCAGCCTAGCTCACAGCAACCTCAAACTCCTGGGCTTAAGCGATCCTCCTGCCTCAGCCTCCCCAGTAGCTGGGACTACAGGCATGTGCCACCATGCCCGGCTAATTTTTTCTATATATATTTTTAGTTGTCCAGATAATTTATTTCTATTTTTTTAGTAGAGACGGGATCTCACTCAGGCTGGTCTCGAACTCCTGACCTCGAGCGATCCACCCGCCTCGGCCTCCCAGAGGGCTAGGATTACAGGTGTGAGCCACCGCGCCTGGCCAGAATTTGCATTTTGAACAAGTTCCCAGGTAGGGCTAAAGCTGCTGGTCTAGGGCCATACTTTGAGAATCACTGTTCTAATTCACTGATACATTGACTCAACAAATTTTGAGTATCCATTATATATCAAGCACTACTCTAGGTGTTAGGCATAGAACAAGTCAGATGTTTCCTCCTTTTACAGTGACTAATTCTGGTAGGAAAACATCAGATATATAAGTGAATAAAGCAAAATTTGCAAACTGCAAATTCAGTATGATCCAGTAGTAATAAGAATGATAGTAATATTATAACAGACCTCAACATTAAAAATGTTTATAATAAGCATGGATTACTTTGCCAAGTACAAAGTGACAAAGACTTAAAAATACATAGGAAAATTCCTAGAAAGAAACACAAAAAATGTTAATAGTTATTTCTGAGAGGTAAGCTATGGATATTAATCCATTTGTACTTTTC
Source organism: Lemur catta (assembly GCF_020740605.2). NCBI lineage: Eukaryota > Metazoa > Chordata > Mammalia > Primates > Lemuridae > Lemur > Lemur catta. The sequence continues at coordinate 38,440,705 of NC_059128.1, forward strand.
TATGTTTCCAAATACTGTACAGAAATCAGTTAACCTTTTTCTGGTCATAAAAGCATCTTAAAAATAAAATTATTGAATCATTTTTATACTGTCTCAAAAACATAATTGCCACTGTATTGTTCTAATCACTAAAATTTTCTCTACCTGAACATTATGAAACGGGAGAAAATAATTACAGCCTAAGTATGCTACCACAAATAAAAAAGATCCAAATGACAGGAACTATCAGGATCATGGTATTTTGATAGAAGCATTTTAGAATAATTTCTCCTTCTGAGTTCTTTATTTCTCAATTCTTAATGTGCTTTTTCTATAAGTTTAGTATATAACAGTGCTTTCACACAGCAATGACTCAATAAATAAAATGTTGATTTACAGTCTCGCTCTCTCTGATTTTCTTCAATCCAGAGTTAATAAAACTGTTGCATTAAAAAAAAAAAAGAAAAATTACCTTAACTTTCACCAGCCTTTTCACAGTCTTAATCTTGGCCTCACAGAAGGCACCTCGGTACTTGGCACTGACATCAGTTCCCACTGTCAGGTAGGCAGGCTCATCTGCCGCCTGATGAAAGGAACATAAACTATGAATGTCACTATTATTTCTCCCTACACCAACCTCAAGTCTCATGATAAGGTTCTGTATTTAAAGTAATAAGAACATTAAAATTATTTGCTTATTAATATCATTGATAATTTGAAAAAGACCCCTAAAGCAAACACTTTATTAACAATCTTTCATTTTATATACTGATATCTTGATACTATAAAATGTGTTAAAGTTGTAATTAGAAATTATCGATAAGGAAATACAATAATGTTTTTTCTCTATATACAAAGTGTTCAAAAAAATTATAATTTATATAAGAAGTGGAAAAATAAGAAAAAACAGAAAAAGCATCTTATAATAAATGCTTATAAAACTATATTATTCATTTATGGCCTCCCAAAAATTGTTTAAGTTAAAAGAAACATTGCTATTAAAATTAACACTAACAATAATTAAATGTTTATTGATATAGCTACATAAAAAAGCAATATTTTTAAATACAATGTAACTATATAGATAAGAAATGAAGCTAACCCTTTTGATTTAAAAAAAAAAGTTAACATTTGGAAAATTCATTGGCTACCAGCTGCATTTGAAAAATTTTATGTCTGAATTCAGCCAATGAATGCAGATATGAACTGATGATTCAAAACTTGTAGGCATACCTAGAGTTTACCACACTAATCTTCTTAGTATAAAATATAAGCTTTACTAAGAAATGTCTACTTTTAGAAAATGGTCATGATCAGAATGATACATTGAAAGATGTGAGAAATTTCATTCACCATTCATTTTAATCTTGACAGTAACAGGATGATCGCTATCTCAATCTGTCATCGTGCCTATTTTTTTCAAAAGTTAGGTGTAATCATACAAGTTCAATTCAACACTGCTATGGGCAAAGGCAACAATGTACACTTTAGAGACACATTTTTAAGTAGAAAACAATTTTTCACTTTCCAATAAGTTTTCCCAAGTAATATTAAAGAAGGTTGAATATGTCACTTCAAGAAAATAGCAAAACAAGAGACAGCTTTGGCAAATGCTATATTTCAGAGCTTAATATACTGAAACAGTAATAACACAAGAATCAGGTACCCTTTAAAGTCATTGCATTTACAATGAAAATCGAAGAGGAATACATTTAGCAAGTAAGTATCTAACCTGAAACATTCCAATGGCCACAGTACAGTGGAATGCTTCCTTTCTCTTTAAACATCCACATGTGTTCGCAGTTGTTTTGAGAAGAATTTATGTATGTGTGTGTGTGTGTGTATACACACACGCACACAGTTTTAGGATGGGTATGTTTTAAAATATTTACTATAAGGATTTAACTAGAACTAAGCATTATTAGTTTCAGATCAACTTCAAATATTTTAGCCAGAGAAGTTCATGTTATCCCCAGAAGAAATGATACTTTCCTTATCCAATCCACATATTCTCTTACAAAATCGCATTGGCACTGGAGAAGAAAAAATTTTTCAAAAAATCCCCCAAAGAGCCAAAGCAGGACAAAAGCTTCACTTCTGCAAAGGTTGCTGCCAACACAGGAAGTGTTTAAAAATACTATCCGAATGGACAACAATTGAAAGGCTGCACCAGCCTTTCCAAAGTGCTAACTGCTACACAGAGGGGCCGAACTGACTGCATTTAGACACACAGATCATTTCTCACCCATTCAACGAGTCCTCGATTTCTGAAAGTGTTGCTTAGTAGGGAAATCAATTTTGAGTAGCAAAAAAAAATGACATTTCACGGCACCAGCCTCACGACTGGCAGTGCCCAGGGCACGAGGATCAGGACAGCGTTGACTTCACTTACCTTCATTTTTATTGGTGATCTCTGGGGTTCCAGCTCAACGAGCTATCTTCGCTGTTGCTAGAACCATTGGGGAGGAGAAAGACAGGCACAGAATCAGTCAACAGCGGGGAGCGACGAAGGGAAAGAAAGTAAACAAACGCCAGCGGGGAGGGGCAGAACCCTCAGCAGGCAAGGGACAAGACCCCCTCAGTGGGCAGCCAGGACGCGGGAGCTCAGGGGGCAGCGAGAAGCCCACGCGCGCATAAGGGCAGCCCGTTCCGCCCCGGAGCTTGCCAGCGGCCCACGGCACCCCCGCCTCGCTGGCCACTTTGACCCGGAATGCTCAACTCGGAGCCCCAGGACAGATCGCTCTGGACAAGAGCAGGGCGCCGTTTAGGCTTTCCCAGGTCCGCCAGAGAGGCGCCCGCCCAGGCTTTGCTCGGCCGCCCCCTGATACCCCGACTTCAGCCCGCGCCCCGCCTCCGCCGCTCGGCCCCCTCGGCCCGCCCCGGGCCCGCGGTGGCGGCAGCGGAGTGTCACGGCGCCATTGCTCTCCCTCCTTCGCTCTGCACCATGTCAGGAAGGAGAAGCGCTCCTTCACCCGAAGGGGCAGGGGCCGCGGCCTTCAGCAGGGAGCTGCGAGTGCTCGGGGAGACCCGAACGGTGGAGGGGACAGAGGTTGAGGGTGCGGGGGGGAGGAGGGGAGGTGGCCGGACAGGGTGTGGGAGGGGAGGGGAGCCGCACAGCGGCAGCCACCGCCTCCTCCCCGCGCCCGCCTCAACTTTTTGTACAGCCCAGAGAGGTATCAGCCCCCAGCCCCTTGGGTCCTGCCACGGACTCCACAGTGGAGGACGCGCCACGGAGTTGAGGGGGCCGGCTAGTCCAAGCAGCCCGCTCCTCACCCCGCGGAAGCAAACTTAGCGGCGCGGCCAGCCCCACAGCCATTTTCCCGGGGAACCCGGGGAAGCGGACGAGGAGGCGGCTGCGGCGGCGGTTCCTGCACTTGGTGCCGCTGCTTCACGACTTGCCCCTTCCCCTGCGCTCGCTGCACCACTTGCCTAGCATCCGCCTCCCCACCTCCAAAGCTTCCAACTGCACCGGGACCCCGGGCAGCAGCACCAGCTGCTATTGCCGCTTCGTCCATTCAGTATTCCGCGCTTCCTTTCTCCCCACATACCAACAGCGGGTGAAGTGCGCGCTGTCAGCTCCTGAGTCCTCCGCCCCACTGACCCCCAGGGGCCCCCGTCCCGGCAGCACCACTCGCGGCCGCGACGGCAGTTCCTGAGCCCGGTTCCCCACTCGCCCGATTTACTGCCACAATCCACCAAATAACAAGCTGTTGAGCAGACTCGCTTCTACACGAACTCCTATTGGCTGCTCATGACGCCGAAGAGCTTCGGATTGGACCTCGCTACCTGTCGTCCTCATTGGATGTAGCTCTGAAACTTCACGGATTGGTGCGAAAAACAGCAGGTAGGCCATCCTCCACTTATGATTGGCTTTCTCCGAAGACCAACGTTATTGGAGAATTGGGTATTGAGAAAGCAAGTCCTGGGAAATGATTGGTAGAGACGACTCCGGATGTGCTTGACTGAGCACTGATTGGTGAATAGAGGGGTCAGGAAGAGCAGTTCGGCACGAGGATTGGCGGCGGAGTGTCCCATGGAAACGGAACCCAGAACTGCAGCCAGAGGCTTACACGGGGGCGGGGCAGGGTGTTTCCAAGGCGCTTGCGCTAAACCGCTTCTCGGCGCCATTTTGTCTCGGCAGCGGTAGCCGCAGCTCTATCGCATTTTATGCTTCTGGCGTGAAAGGAGCGGAGTCCTTATCCGGTAGATTTATTTTAGTGGGGCACCCATCCACCGTTCTCTCCAGGACAGCACCTAGTCCTGGTCGGAGGAGTCGCAGAGCTGTCAAAAAGGTCAGTTTGAGGCTATGGTTGTCCGATTGACTGGGGGGATGGCGCAGCTCTATCGGCACCGGCACCGGAAGTGAAGGGGCCGCGGGCAGCCATGGTGAAGTGAGTGCTCCCTCGCGGGGTGGGGGGAAAGGAGGCGGGATGAAAGGGGGCGAGGCTTCCTCTCCCGCCGAGAGAAAGAGAAAGAGGCTGGGGAGATGTGCAAGTCTTTCTTGGAGGTGATCCTTTGGGCTGCTCAGAAATATTCTGGATTCTGTCTCTTTCCGAGCTGTTTTTCCTCCTTTTGGAAATGCGTTTCGGGGACTTCCATATTCTCCACCCGAGTGGCACCGGCTGTGTGGGTCTCCTTAAGACGTGGAAGACATGGTTCTTAGAAACATTCTGCGTGGGGAGAGGTGTTTCCGCGTGCTCCTCACGCGATAAAGCTATGGAGGAAACTGGAGAAAGCTCTGGCTTTCGGAGTGCTAAGGAATTTGCTTGCCAGCACGGGCGCTGCTACTGTGACCTGAGACAAGCGTCTGTGTCACTTTGCACGAGGCTTATGCTACTTTTTGAAACGAAGTAGCAGTGGTTTTTCGGGGACTGAAAATACTTCAGATAAAAGGACCGCCCAATAGGACAGATGTTGGTCTTATTCTATTAACATCTTTTTTTCTGTAATGTGAAACAAAAACTTAACGTATTTTAAGCATTGGAAATTGAGTAGTTGTTTTAAAGAATGAAGTAAGTTTTAGAACGTTAAATATCGTCAATAATCCACAGAGACTAAATTTACTAAATAAGAGAATACCTAACTAAAGCAGGATCAATTTTTTGTTCCTAACAGTGATTTCTCTCAAAATTATTCGTTAAGAAAGTGAAACGTATGTCGGGTATTCAAGTGAGTGACCTAGTCACACTGGATACTTATAATTATTCTCAATACCTCTTTTAAACCCTATTGCTGTATTTGGTGGGGCTCAAGACCAGAAAATGATTGAGTGATTTAACAATTTACTGGGGGTTTTTTTTGGCAGTTGTGCTGAAGAAAACAGGACATCTCAGTAACAAATACCCCAAACTATTACCGAGGTGAGTCCTTGATGTCTGTAAAAATCCTCAGAATTGAGGGGACCATTTGGAAAATTTTCTGTGGACCAGTAAATAAATACGAGAATGGTAGTTAAAAGATGTTCTGTTTGGCCAAGGGTTCAAACGAGTCTGTATAACTACCTTACTGATAATATTTTTGAATGAAACCCCCAAATTAGAACATCCTTATGGATTTGTTTACCCATTCATGTGGTTCTCATTTCTGGGTTTTTAGGCACTTAATGATTTTATCATGAAACATCTGGATACTTTTGTGATTCTTTTTTTCCCCCCCTATTTAAAAACTTCTCATACAGCACAGATCTTGTCACTAACAGTGTTTAGGAGTGTAGCAATTTTTTTAAACGAAATTATAAAACAATATAATACTACTGAACTTTGCAGGGGTTAATCATCCATAATTCCATTACTCAACCTTAAACACTTATTAGCTGATCTAAATAACATGTTAGTGGGCATTTGGAAATTACTAAAAAAACAAAAAAGAACAGAAATCTCTTGTATCCTACCAATAAAAGGCAATTACAGTTTATACTGTGCTTATATATTAATATACAGAGGGCTTTGTCTCTTAAGGTTTTCTTTTATAAAATATTCTATGTTTTGGTGCAAAAATAATTGTGGTTTTAACATTGTTGAAATTTGCCGTTTAATATTGGAATACATCTTAAATGTGGTTATGTTGTACATCATTTTAATGTACATCTCTCGCTGTATTTTTTTTGCTAATGATTTATTACTTGATGTTTATTTTATATTTATTTTAGACTATGGAAATGATGTTAGACAAAAAGCAAATTCGAGCGATTTTCTTATTCGAGTTCAAAATGGGTCGTAAAGCAGCGGAGACAACTCGGAACATCAACAAGGCATTTGGCCCAGGAACTGTTAACGAACGTACAGTGCAGTGGTGGTTCAAGAAGTTTTGCAAAGGAGACGAGAGCCTTGAAGATGAGGGGCGCAGTGGCCGGCCATCAGAAGTTGACAATGACCAATTGAGAGCAATCATAGAAGCTGATCCTCTTAAAACTACACGAGAAGTTGCTGAAAAACTCAACGTCAACCATTCTACGGTTGTTCGGCATTTAAAGCAAATTAGAAAAGTGAAAAAGCTTGGTAAGTGGGTGCCTCGTGAGCTGACCGAAAATCAAAAAAATCGTCATTTTGAAGTGTCGTCTTCTCTTATTGTACGCAACAACACCGAACCATTTCTTGATCGGATTGTGACATGGGAAGAAAAGTGGATTTTATATGACAATGGGCGACAACCAGCTCAGTGGTTGGACCAAGAAGAAGCTCCAAAGCACTTCCCAAAGGCAAACTTGCACCAAAAAAAGGTCATGATCTCTGTTTGGTGGTCTGCTGCCGGTCTGATCCACTACAGCTTTCTGAATCCTGAGGAAACCATTACATCTGAGAAGTATGTTCAGCAAATCGATGAGATGCACCAAAAACTGCAACGCCTGCAGCCAGCATTGGTCAACAGAAAGGGACCAATTCTTCTCCATGACAACGCGCGACCCCATGTAGCACAGTCAACTCTTCAAAAGTTGAACGAATTGGGCTATGAAGTTTTGCCTCATCCTCCATATTCACCTGACCTCTCGCCAACTGACTACCACTTCTTCAAGCATCTTGATAACTTTTTTCAGGGAAAACACTTCCACAACCAGCAGGATGCAGAAAATGCTTTCCAAGAGTTTGTCAAATCCCGAAGCACAGATTTTTATGCTATGGGAATAAACAAACTTATTTCTCATTGGCAAAAATGTGTTGATTGTAATGGTTCCTATTTTGATTAATAAAGATGTGTTTGAGCCTAGTTATAATGATTTAAAATTCACGCTGCGGTTTCGGACTACACTCATTTTGTTACCCATGGTTTTTTTTCTTCATGAAAAACATTGGGAATGTCACTAATATGTTGTATATAAGCATCTTTCTTATCTTCATAGTGTTTTGTAAGATAAATATACCATAATTTATATAACCTGTTTATTTTTCCATAATAGCAATGTTACGTCAGTGAATGTCCTTGTACGTGCTTTGCAAAATACAAGAACTTACATCAATGGCTAAAATTTCTGGGAATCTAAATCTTCATTCACATCCCTGGTTGTTTCTTTGGAATAAGTTACCAGAAGTGGAAATAAAAGGCCGAAGGGATTGTATTGTACATTTAAGGCTTTGGATACTTGTACACTTATCCATTAGAAAGCTTTTCTTATTGCACTTATATTTGTTGTGCTTTTTCTTTTTATTTTTTCCCCCAATTTCCTGGTTTTTCTTTACCTTAAATTTTGAATTTTCTTTCCTCGATCTCTGTTTATTCAAATATAATTATAATACTTGAATTATACATATAGTGAAATAAATATGAAAATTTTTCTTGGACCTCAGGAGTGACTTTTTAAAACTAATTTTTTCACTTTAGAATAGTTGACTGTACATTTAAATGTTTTGCTACACAGAAGTGATGTTTAGGGATACAAAGAATAAATTGTTTTTATGGTATAGTTAGTTGAGTTTAACTAATTTATGTTTCCCTGTGGCCTGCTTTAAAATTTTCCATCTTCGTATGCATTCCTTCCCTCAGTGCTTTTGTACTCATCAGAACCTTTACATGCATTTCACCGCCCTTTCTTTGCAGTTGTTTGGCTCTTATCCAGTTTGAGATTTTTTTATTTTGAATTTATTTATTTATTTTTTTTGAGACAAGGTCCTGCTCAGTTGCCCAGGCTAGAGTGTAGTAGCACCATCATGCTCACTGCAGCCTCAAACTCCTGGGCCCACGCAATCATCCTGCCTCAGCCTCCAAGTGGCTAAGACTGCAGGTGCCCACCACCATACCTGGCTAATCCAGTATGAAATTTTTGTTTCCTGGAGGCAACAACTGTTTAATCATAGCTGTGTTCCCCTACCTGATGCATGATAGGTGCTCTGTAAATATTTCTTATGAATATGTATGCACATTTGTATACAAAATATGTGCAATAAGCCAACTTAAGTTTAATAGTAATTCTTGACTAAAAATGAGTGATGTTCCCCAAAGTTGTTTTAACCTCCAATTTAATATTCCCAAGTACTTTATACAGAATTGATTTGTAATTGCTAATAAAATATTGATTTAGAGAACCATTAAGAATGTGTCAATACTAGTTTTTTAAGACTTTATTCCTCAGTCATTTTTAAGGATTTTGTATCTTAGTGGAAGGTGACTATAAATGAATATTAACAGTTACTAGACCATCTCTTAGGTATACATGAATGAAATTATGAGGGAATTGTAGTTTTGCAACCTATTTCAAGGAGCACAAACTAATAATTGTCAGATTTTTAATATTTTTATGACTTAAAGCTATATTGAAAGAAAAATGTTTTGTTTGATCAAGTGTTCAAATGAGGGTGTATAACTTCCCAATTTTTATCGCAGGACAATATGAACATGTTTTTGATTTTTTTTTTTTTTTGCCCTCCAAAAGCTTTACATATAGAGGGAGAGCTTATCAGAGTGTTTAGGAGTGAAATAAATTTTTTTTATTTTTATTTTTTTTTAGGACAGTCTGTGTTCTGAATGTCTGAGCTATAACATATTCAAAAGAAGTGTTTGTCTTTTAGAGTGAGACGGATATGTGGGAAAATGAGGCAAGGTGTCCCTGTTTTTAAAGACCTGGATCTGCAGTCTGTTGTGAAAACTCTATTTATGGTACGTAATTTTACTTAAACCACCTTTAAGTAATCAGTTGGTTTCGGGGTGTGTGTGTGTGTGTGTGTGTGTGTGTGTCCTCTGAAAAAATAGAATTTGTCCAACTGTGTAGTTATTTCTGTAAACGTCAGTGTATGTTGAAAGGAACTGATTGCTATGGTGAATGTAGCTGCTTTCCTAAAGATTCAGTTATGTTTTTGAAAGTTATATAATTTACTTGTAACCAAAGCAGACTTTGCAGTCTCTGTATGGTCTTTTGCCCTATTAAATTTTGGTTCTGATCTTATGGCCACATGGAGTCATAGATAATGGTTTTCTTTCACATATAATTCAAACTAGAATGACAGCATATTTTAGGAATTGGACTCAAGTGGATATGGGTTACCTAATAGCTTTCCCTTACAAGGATCTGTGCTCAAGGAGCTTACTGTCAGTAAAAGCGAGAACGTAATTTAACATGTAGAAAGTTAATCTAGTAGTTATTTCAAAAGATACAAGCAATTTAGATAACCTTATTTAAAGATTTAAATAGTGGCTCGTGATAATAGATTTGTCGAAGTTCTGTATATAATCAGATCTAGTGATTTTTTGAAAAGACATAAATTGCTTTAGAAAGCAGAGCAGAAAGAAATTTATGTAATGGTTATTGAAGGCTTTTCAAGGATACTGAAATATAATCTATAAAATTAGAAGAAAAGAAGGCACCGTAATTGGAGGGAAGGCTGTGAGCAAGAATATAAGGAAATCTATGTCTGGGAGAGGGTAAACTAGTTCAGAAAGAATGACTGGCTAAAGATATCGTTGGGAAAATTGTGTGGGGCCAACCTGTCAGTGTTGGTAGAGTTAGCTGCACATCAGAGTCTTGGGGTATTTGCTCTCTATACAGGTTTCCAGGGGGTCTGGAAAGCTGGGGTTTGAACAGAAATTGAAGATTGTTTTGTCTTATTTTCAAACTTATAAATCATAATGGTACTAAAAAAATAAAATTACTTTTAATCCCACTCTAACAGATTTTTAAAATTTCCTTGTCTGTAAGCATATTCTTTCTTTAGTCTTAGAGTAATTTTTGTTTTCCTTTGTTCCTTTCACATTGTAACAAGCATTCAGCGTGACTGCAGTCTCCATAGTAATTTTAATGTCTGAAAATATCCCATCAAGCTGTTTTATCTTTAACATTTTTCTGTTGCTTGACCATGTAGATTTCTAGTTCTTTAGTATTGTGCTACAATTTTCGTATTATATATATATAGTATTTTCTGTCTTTTAACTGTTCTTTTAAGATTGATTTAAAGGGTCATTGTAGGAACGTTTTTATGACTGTTGAAACATTGTATTCTTTTTCAAAAGAGTTATAATTACACTATCACCCTCCTTGTGAATTGAGATACTGGCATGGTGTAGTCTGTAGTTATCATTTTTGCTAACTTATTAATAGGTGCAAAATACGTTGAGCTCTTTTTTTTCTTGGTAAGATTTTTGTTGACTAGTAAGGTGGGACCTTTTTCTATAATTTCACTTACTGATTCTTGTACAAATTGTATATTCAGACTTCCTAATTATATTAGAGTCTTGATATTTTGCTTCTTAATTGTTTATTATATAATTCTTAGTAGTAACTTGCACATATTTTTTCCATATGGATTTCCCTTTTAATTTTAGTTTTGCAGAGGGTTTTTGAACAGACAGAAAGGTATGATGTACACAAAATAATATTGTTGGAAAATTATTTAGAAACAGTGTCCAAAGTGACTAAAGAAATGACATAGAATTGGAGGTAAAGAAACAAGATACTGTTGAAGTGATGTCAGCATGAGGTGAAACTAGAGTAGCATCTAGAGAAAAAAAGGAATAGGTAAGCAAGACATGGAGTTGGGAGGAAGAGTTGACAGCATTTGATCTCCAGTTGTCAGGGTAAAGAAGAAAACCAAAACACTCTCTCAAGTTTTAAGAATGGGGGGAACAAACAGTACCATTAACTGATTTGGAAAGTCAGGGGTGGCCACTGGTTGGTAAAGAAGATGAAATCTGCTTTAAACATTGGAGTTAGAGCTTGAGCTGTCTAGTAAGCATCTATTCTTCCTTTTGTCAAATTATCTATGGGGTCACTTACTGGGACAAGGCATTATGCTGGACCTTACATTGTTTCTATATTTTGATTTGACTTTTAATTCCATTCTGTTAGACTTAGGTGCTTTTATCAGGGCTTTCATATTTCTGATTTTTAAAGCTTAACTTGAATTTAAAATTCAGGAATACCAGATGATTCTCACAGTAAATTAAGGAGAGGTTAGTTTTTCATTATTGAAAAAAATACAGTTTTATGAGAGCATGTTATAATTTTTTTTGTACCAAAATAAACTCATACTAACTTGTTATAACATGTCTAAACAGGATCTAGTTTGAGGCACAAAGAAGGATAAGACAGCAGTTTGAAAAAAGCCCCTATCAGAGCAACATGAATTCTGCTAAAATTTAAGCAAGAACAAACATCAAATTTATGGTGAAGCTTGGGTGAAAAAATGGTGAAATCCGTGATGCTTTAAAAGATGTTTATGGGGACAGTGCTCCAAAGGAATAAATGGCAATTTACAAATGGATAACTTGTTTTAAGAAGGGAGGAGACTATGTTGAAGATGAAGCCTGCAGCAGCAGACCATCCACATCAATTTGCAAGGAAAAAAATTAATCTTGTTGGTGACCTAATTAAAGAGGATTGACAATTGACAGCAGAAACAACCGACACCATTGACATCTCAACTGATTCAACTTCCACAATTCTGACTCAAAAATTAAAGTTGAGCAAACTTTCCACTCTATTGGTGCCAAAGCTCTTGTGCTCAGATCAGCTGCAGACAAAAGCAAAGCTTTCAATGAAAATTTTAAACAAAGGGGATCAAGATCCTAAAGCATTTCTTTGAAGAATTATAAAAGGAGATGGAACATGCCTTTACCAGTATGATCCTGAAGACAAAGCACCATCAAAGCAATGACTACCAAGAGGTGAAAGTGGTCCAGCAGAGCAGTCAAGAACAAAGGTCATGGCAACAGATTTTTGGGATGGTCAAGGAATTTTGCTTGTTGACTTTCTGGTGGGCCAAAGAACAATAACATTAGCCAAAGTTTTAGCAGGAAAGCTTCACCAGTCATTCTCCATCCAGGACAGTGCTGCTCAGTTCTCATCAATTGAGGGCAATTTTGGGAGAATTTCAGTGGGAAATGATTAGGCATCCATCTTTCATCTTGACTTCTTTTTGTTTCCTAATCGTAAAAAATCTTTAAAGGACGCCCATTTTTCTTTAGTTAATAATGTGAAAAAGACTTCATTGACATGGTTAAATTCCCAGGACCCTCAGTTCTTTAGGGATGGACTAAATGGCTGGTATCATTGCTTACAAGTGTCTTGAACTTGATGGAGCTTATGTTGAGAAATAAAGTTTATTTTTTTAAATCTTTCACTTCCATTTTTCCACGAACTTTTTTAAGTCCTCTTGTATGTATATGTATTTAAAGGGCTATTATATATATGAGCTGAAATATCTTTGGTTTTCCGCTCTTCCTGTGTGGACTAATTTTAGTGTGTTTTGTTTTAGTTTGGTTTTAATAGAATGTAGAGAAGTAAACAGATGTATGTTTATGGAACATGAATTTTAGCTGTTATTCTTTAAATATCTAAAATCCAGTTAAGGATGTTAATTGCTTTATTTTTAAAAATCACTTCTATTTCAGCAGATGAAATGTTCAGTATGAGGAAGTACTTTAATAATTGGAATTATCAAGTCATGGAATAGGCTAACTTTTGAGTGTTTCTCAAGAGCAAGAGCTTAATTTCACCTGTTGACCTCCTATAGTTCTCCCGCCACTGCCGTCCCCCAACCCACTCCTGCCTTTTTTCCTAAGGCTTTACAAAAAAAAGTTTTCTGCTCACTTTCCTGCTGTTTAGCAAGGGAAAAGTTCAAGTCTTTTACATAATCAGTTAAATACCAAGCACAGTAGTAAATATTTTTTCCTTCTTTTCTTTTTGATTCTACTTTTTAGTCTATTTTTTTAAAACCTAACCCTTTTGAAACCTTTGTTTTAGTATATAGTATGTGAGCTTATGAAATCGGAGTCATTTTGTTAACATACATCAAGACTATCTTTGATCTCATTTATATAGTTAGGTATTTAAAAGTTCTCCCATTATAATGCTAGCTTTGAGTTACAAAGATATCTTTTTACCGATTCAGGAAAAAAGTAATATATGCAGAAATACAACATTTATGTGTTAGTTTCAGCATTCTGAGTTTTTAATGAATATGTGGTTATGTGTGATTTTATTGCTTCATTTTTAATAATCCCTTACCTTTGATATCTTGTATTTTTCAAAGACTTAAGTCATTCGAGTTACTTGTAGGATTTAGATTTTTCCAATTCCCCCATAAGAAATGATAGCTTTAAAAATCATGGAGGGACAGCAGAGAAGATACTGCTAGCTTTAGAATGTGTAGGTATGGCCAGGGTTTTTTGTGAAGAGGGATGGTTTGGTGAAAATTTCTTACCCTCTCTGCCCCATCTGTAAAATGGGGATGATAATAGAACTGACCTGATGAGTTTGGAATTCGTATTACATGCTTAATACATGTAACATGCTTAGAATGATGCCAAGTATTTAGGAAGTATTCAGGTGATATTAGTGTAGTAATTCTATTAAATGAATGTCAATCCAGGAGAGTTTTAAATGAATATATTAGCATATCGATATACAGAAATCATTTAAATTTTTGTCTTTCAAGACTCTCCTGAAGGTCATATCAACCTCTCTCCATACTTATTTTCTACTACTTCCCTTCAGGTATCATAAGCTGCAGTCACAGTCAATTATCATGGCTACCCTGTACAAACCCTGTGTTTTTCCAGTTCTTTTGTTTTTATTCATACTGTTCCCACCATCTTGAATGTTGTCCTATCTCCATGTGTTCAAATGCTAGCTTTTAAGTGACGTTTTCTTGGTAGCTCTGTATCTACAAACCATAGGTTAATCTCTATCCATTTTTCATGTATTTCCTCATATGATCCCTACCACTGTCTGTATTGCATTTTAGCTTTTTTATTATGTTTCCATCACTATGTGAGGAAATCCTTAAAGGCAGAGAACTATACCTTATTCACCTTTGTAGGTTTAGAACCTGTCACAGGCCTTGGCATTTAGTAGGCACTTAACCTGTGGAATGAAAGTTTTAAAAAGTTATAGCAAACTAAAAGGTGGTGTTTAATGGGCAAATGCATGCCGGTAAAAACGTGCTTTGTCAGTGTTTGTACAAGAACATCCTGGTCAGTTACTTAAAATGAGATCACTTGAGGTTTTAGGAATTGGGTCAGGTTCAAGAGCACATAGTGGGTAGCACACTGTGGAGACTATCCACAAGACAGGAATTTCCATTAGAATTTTTCTTTTTGTTCTTTAAAAGATGGTGTTTTTAACCACCAGAAAATTGTTTTTCTGATGGTACCTGATTTTTCACAGCCCTTCCTAATTATTAGTGCTACAAATTTGAGGAAAGTTTGGCCAAGGCTAAGGGTAGATTGGTAGCCAGTAACAATATATAAGCCACCTGGCTCAGTAAGTTATTGAACCCATAATCTCACCCTTCAAGTACATTTTTGAAAATCAAAATACCATAATACTTCTAGGTATGAAACTAGGGGTAACTTGGAAATAAAAATTGGATAAGATATTTCATGAGGACATTTACTTGATCCTTGATTGCTAAGATATTACTAAAGGCTTGGCCTCAAGATTTTAAAAAAATGATAATGATGGGAATTGGGGAGATAAGTTAAAATATCAGGCTCATAGTAGGCATTCATGGAGCTAAAGTGGCAATTGTGTACCCTTAGCTCAAAAATTCTCAGAAATTTTACAATAACTCAACAGGACGTAGGATTCAATAAGCATCCTATTGTAGCAACAGTGGATTTGAAAACCAGATGTTATGTGTTCTAGTTATAAGTCTGTTACTCACTGGCTATACCTGAGATACATCACTGCATGAAGTTTTGCTTTTAGAGAATGAGAGATACGGGGCTATGTGTTTACAGCTATCGATATTTTAGGGTTCCAATCCAGCACCGTATTTTTCAAACAGGAGTTCCTAAGCCTACTTACAATATCCATCTATCCTTGAAAGGTATGGTTATTTAACAACCCTTGAGGATCTGAAGTATCAGACTTCGACTTGATAATTTTAGCACTTAAGGAAGTTGCTGACGTTCCTAGGATCAAATTATGACACACATTTTAATGTCCCACCTACCTCACTATTTTATTTAACAAGAGTTCTAATTGTTTTCATTGGCTGGTAAAATATATCTGAAATAATATCTAAGCAAGAAAGCCACTGATTAATTTCATTATAGTGACATTCCTATTTTGTATATGTGTGTGTATTGCCCACAGACATACAAACAAAAGTACTACAATGTACTTCAATGTTTTCTCTTGTAGTTCATTTGTTTAAAAAACCAGGTGTGACCCATAAAAGTGGTTTCATGACTTACTGTGGGTCTCAACCTGCTTTTGGGAAGAAAGTAAACTAGATAATAGTGCTTTGTATTTGTTTGGTATTACAGCATTTACTAGGCACTTAGATATACTACTGTATCTTTATGATACCTTAAAAGTTAATTAATTGTTACCTGAAAAGGCCTCTTGTTTCAATAGCAGTGGGGTAGAGAGGGAAAGAAGTCAATGAGTGAATGATTCATTTTCTTTTTTTTCTTTTGTTGGCTTGTGGTACGTGTGGTAATAGGTTATTGACTGCCAATTCTAGCAACCCACTGTTTGTTTATATTTAGGATTATCTCAGATCTTATGGCAAGCAAAAAACAATTCTTCCCTCCACTAGTTCTCTCAAACCAAACCAGAATTCTTATTGTTTCTCAAAAAATCTTCGTGTTTCTTAATCTTTATGTGCAATCACAAAACTGCTTCCAGTGTTTGTATAATTTAGGTGGCTTAGATCTTGGTCATATGGGGCAGGGAAGGGGATTTTTATATGAAGAAGCATAAAGAAAAGCCATTTTCCTGTTTCTTATTCCTCTAGGTATCATGTGTCTTGAAGCGCTTAAAATTTTTTTTTTTTTATAAAGCATGTCATTCTTGTGCAGGGGCCATGCTAATCTTCTCTGTATCATTCCAGTTTTAGTATATGTACTGAAGCGAGCATGAAGCCCTTAAAATTACCAGGGCCTTGGTAACCTAAGGCATACTTTTTTGTTTTCTTCTCAAATTTGAAGTTCTGCATTTTATTACATAGTCATGAAGAGCTGGTCTGTTACCAGTAAATACTTAAGCCACAGAACTTCTCTATGCTACTGTGTACTTCCTTCCTGTTTTGTCAGATTTCCATTTAGGGAAAAGAATGGATTTTAGAATAGGCTAGCCTTAGTTTCATGTTTAAAGCTTCTCCTGAAATTCAGTTTGGAATCTGTCCAGATATCTAGAGGAGGGGGAAAAAAATGGCATGTCATGTCTACACATGAAGTCATTTGTCAGAAAGCTTCATTTGGCTTCTGTCATGAAAGAGAGGGTTGCCAGGAAGGAAGAGAAACTTTTTGCTGTCAGAAATATTTAGTGTTTGCCTTGCCAATGTTGTGGCTTGCCTTTAGGCTTTCCATGTCAAACGTATTTGAGTTTGTGAATGAATTATTATATTGCCTGTGAAGGAAGAATCTATGTTCCTTTGTAGTAGACTTTTCTAGAAATATGTAAGAACTGCATTTAGCCACATTTGCTCCACTTAGACACATCGAAGGTCAGATGGTAATTAGAATAGAAATGGGCACACTCTGAATGTCAAATATCTTTTAGGGGAAAGTTGCAGTAAAACCATTTTAAGAATCTCTTGAAACGAAAATATAAATAGAACATCTAGTTATAAATGATGAATTATCTGTCAGTTTTTATCCTATGAATCGAACTTCTAAGTACTGATAGAATGTGTCAGTAGAACATACTTTCAATGTAAACTTGAATCCTGCTAACATTGTTAGTAAGGAAATATTGTGTTACCAGTTTTGCAGTAGTGGAAACAGCCCTTTTATAAAATTTTCTTTCACCAAATTTACCTGACCAGATTTAAGTCAGAGTTATTTTTCTCTTTCTTGACCTGTCAATAAAATATGAAAGATGCTTTTTAATCCCTGACCATTGATGAACAATTGTACAATTTCTTTCTTATTGGCACCCTGGCTCTTCGTCTACTCTCATGTTAGAAATGTTCTCCTAGTACCTCTATGTTGTCCTCTTTGGGAACTGATGTTGAATCATAAAATATTTGAAACCATTTGCTGTAAATTTTTCTACCAGATTCTTCCCCTTCTTAAAAATGTAGATTATGTGCTCCTATTCCTGAGATGCATATTTAAGTAAGCTTTTTGGTTGCACAGTTGTTCACCTTTGAATAACCTGTGTCCAAATCAGTGATTGTCAAATTTTAGTGTGTTCATAAGAATTATATCAGGTACTTATTCACAATGCAGATTCCTGAGTCCTACTTCAGACCCACTGAGTTCAAATCTATGGAGAATTTTTATGCAGGTGGTCTTTAAACCACCATCTGAGAAAGTTATCTATTGCATGCATTCCCACTAGCATCTAAATTGTCTTTCATATTCTTTTATGGTCTCTTTAATTACCAGCATCTCAGAAGTGTTTTGCTAATTATTGACATCCTTTGTTTTTCTCCTGGCACTCTGGGAGTCCAAGACAGGAGGATTGCTTGAGCTGAGGAGTTCAAGACCAGCCTGAGAAAGAGCAAAACCCCCATCTCTACTAAAAACAGAAAAATTAGCAGGGCGTCGTGGCACGGGCCTGTAGTCCCAGCTACTCAGGAGGCTGAGGCAGGAGGATCTCTTGAGTCCAGGAGCTTGAGGTTGCAGTGAGCTGTGTTGATGCCACTGCACTCTAGCCCAAGGCAGCAGAGTAAGACTCTGTCTAAGAGAAAAAAAGAACTTCCTGTCCTCCCCTTCCCAAAGCACACATTTGTAGTTCAGTGTAGACATACATTATATGTATACATAATAATAACACATACATTTCTAATGGATCTTGCAAGTGATTTTTAAATGTCTGTTGTATCTTAACTTTACATTTCAATCTTCCTTGGCTATGTGATACATTGTAGGCATCCAAATGTTTGCATTGAATTTTTACTGCTATCACTTGGTTGCTGCTGACTCTCAAGTCAAACCTATAAAGGTGATATATTATCATCTTTATACCCCTGATTCTCCTATACCATTTCCCTCCTCTAAATTACCAGCATTTCCTTGGTGTCATCTTAAGAATAATTCTCCTATATTACATTAGTCCTGAACCCGGTTGGCTTTTCCTAAAAAAAAAAAAAATTTAATAATTACCATTCCCATATGGATCTCATAGTTCAACTCTCTAAGTGAATTTTCCTAAAATTCTACTTTGTGGTTTCATGTAGTAGAAATCAAATATAAGTCCAAATTACACCCTTCAAAGACAAACTCAAGACACATAAGTAAGGAATCCTGCTCTTCAGCAATCTTCATATATTAACTGGCTGGGCATGGTGGCACATGCCTGTAATCCTAGCACTTTGGGAGGCAGAGGCCTGGAGTTCAAGACCAGCCTGGGCAACAGAGCAGGACCTTGTCTCTACCGAAAAAAAAAAAAAAAAAAGAATAATTAGCCAGGTGTAGTCCCAGCTACTCAGAAGGCTGAGGGAGGAGGATTATGTGAGCCTAGGAGTTGGAGGCTACAGTGAGCTATGACTACACCACTGCACTCCAGCCCAGGTGACAGAGCAAGGCCCTCCCTGTCTCAAAAAAATTTAAAACTTTTTTAAAATTATCAAAAACTTTATATATTAACCATATTATACCAGCATTTACTTTTTTAGAGAAATGTTATGTGCAGACTGCAAGGATACACCTAAATGGAGTGATTACCTCTTGTAACAGTTGGGGTGGTCAAAAAAGGAAAATTACTTTTATTTATAATGTTCTAATATTTATGTGAGGGATAATATATAGCTACAAATGCACATACCACATAGTTTAAGTATATACAGTGAAAAAACAATGGAGGCAAACTAGAAAATAAAAATCTTAAAATGTTATTCTGTATTATGGGAATATAGATGGCTTTCTTCTTTGTGCTTTTGTTATCTTGTTTTAGTTTAATTCACCCTAATTTAAAGGCAGGTAAGAGAACAACTACCCAACTAAAAAATATAACAGGACAGCTTTAAACCAAAGATCATCCTTAAAACAGTGAAAAATTGTTTGTTATATCTAATATGCTCACATATCATGAAAAGCTTCATTTAGCAATGATGTAATTTTTGACTTCTAGGAAATAATCAGAATGAAATTTTAATTTTAAGATGTTTATCATCTCATATTGGGGAAATATGAATATGATGAACACAGCGAGTAGTAAAACATCTTAACACTTTCAGATTGATGGGTCAGCACTTAAAAAATTTTAATCTTTACTAATTTGATTTTTCAATATGAAGATAGTACTTTATCAAGAGATTAGCCATGAAATGGTTATTTTACCAGTTACATTTCTTTTGGCTGTATTTGACAGTGTAATGAGTTTTTCAAACTGTATTAAGCAATTCTTCATTACCTTGAAGTTCCACAAAGTGGAGAATATTTAAATTTTAACATGCGCATTTTAGGAATTGTTGTTATATAAAAATACATGTATTCTCTGATGTATTTTGTTGATAAATACTAATCTGAAATTTTTTCATGTTCTTTGCTATTGTGAGTTCCATTATAGATTCATGAATAAAGTCACTAGCAGAGAAAAAAAATAAAGGGATTATAAGAGATATCATTTAGTGGTTTTACAAAAATAAGGCCTCTCTAAATTTAACTTCCTTTCCTTTTGTAAACTAAAAGGCAAGAGTGTATTTTCTGTTTTCTGTGTTCTTTATGTTCTGTAGGGAACTAATGTTGAACCAGAGTCTAGGATATATTTTTGGATTAAAATTGAATGCCCCTTTACTGACACTATACAATAAAGAGGGAGTTATAGTTTAAAGAATAGGTTTATACAGTATACTTAGGACAATGTAATAAAAAGGATCCCAGGTGGCATACATGCTAGGGTGGTACATAGATGCCAAATTGAATTGAAAGGATAATGCCTTGCATTTATTTCAACATTTTCTATATACTAGGCAGTTTTTAAGTCTGGCTTATTATGGTACATTTATATGTATAACTCTGAATATTAACAAACTTAAAGTCTTTTAATTAAACACAATCAAAATATAGGACATTTCCATTACTATAAAAAGTTTTGCGCTTAATCTCTTCTTCCCATCCCCAACCCCTGAGAAACACTTACCTGTTTTTCGGACCCTGCAGTTTTGCCTTTTCTAAAATGTCATACAATTGGAATCAGACAGTATGTGTGAATCATGTAAACTACGTTTTCATTTCACTTAAGTAAACATCTAGGAGTAGTAGTCCTGGGTTATATGCTAAGTGTTCAACTTCATAAGAAACTGCCAAACTGTTTTCCAAGCAGCTGTACCATTTTGCTTTCCCACTAGCAATGAGCATTCTTGTTAGTCCAGATCTTCACCAATGCTTAGTGTGGTCAGAATGCGTGCAGTTTTAATTATATACATTCTAATAGATGTGGAATGAATGATATCTCATTGTGATTTTAATTTGCATTTTCCTAACAAATAATGAGCATCTTTTCACATACATGTTTACCATTCATGTATCTTTAGTGAACTGTCCATTTGACTTTTGCCCATTTTTAAAAATTGGGTTTCATATTCAATTTTGGGAGTTTTTTATATATTCTGAACACAAGTCCTTTGTCAGATGTCATTTGCAAATATTTTTTTCCCCAGAGTTTTTCCTGTCTTGTCCTTCTTTTTTTGTTGTTGTTGTTAAAGAGACAGGGTCTTGCTGTGGTGCCCAGGCTGGAGTGCAGTGGCACAAACATGGCTCACTGCAACCTCCAACTCCTGGGGCTAAAGCTTTCCTCCTGCCTCAGCCTCCTGAGTAGCTGGGACTACAGGTATGAGCCAACACATGGGATAATGTTTAAAATATTTTTGCCACGAAGAGCTGAAATTAAAAAAAAAAAAAAAAATTTGTACAGACAGGGTCTCACTATGTTGCCCAGGCTGGTCTCAAAGAAAAGAAATCCTGGGCTCAAGGATCCTCCCGCCTCGGCCTCCCAAAAGTGCTGGGATTATAGGTGTGAGCTACCATTCCTAGCCTTGTCATTCTCTTAACAGTATTTTTAGAAGAGCAGTGGCTTTTAATTTTGGTGAAAATATTTGTCAATTTCTTTCTTTTATGGATCATGCTTTTGGTGTAGTATCTAAGAAGTCTTTCTTAAACTGCTCACAGAGATCTACATTGTATTCTAGAAGTTTCATAGTTTGATGTGCATTTTGGTCTGTCATCACTTTGGGGAGAAGTGACATCTTAACAAGAGTCTTCTGATCACCTTATTCCTTTATTTTCTGTAATTTTATAATTTTCAACATTAAAATCTTATGCAAATTTAATTTACACCTAAATATTTCCATTTCATTGTCACTTTAAATGGTACCTACCTAGTCCTCATTTTATAGAAGAGATAATTAAGTAAATGACAAAGCCAGACTCAAACCTTTATGAGCTAATAAACCAATATCGTGGTTTTAATTATGCTGCTAGTTTTCTTAAATCATTGTGATTGTATTGGGATAGATAGGAAACGCTAACTTCTTTTTTTTTTTTTTTTTTTTCTTTTTTTGAGACAGAGTCTTGCTCTGTTGCCTGGGCTAGAGTGAGTGCCGTGGCGTCAGCCTAGCTCACAGCAACCTCAAACTCCTGGGCTTAAGCGATCCTACTGCCTCAGCCTCCCGGGTAGCTGGGACTACAGACATGTGCCACCATGCCCGGCTAATTTTTTTTTTCTATATGTATATTTTAGTTGGCCAGATAATTTCTATTTTTTTTAGTAGAGATGGGGTCTCGCTCTTGCTCAGGCTGGTCTCGAACTCCTGACCTTGAGCGATCCACCTGCCTCGGCCTCCCAGAGTGCTAGGATTACAGGCGTGAGCCATCGCGCCTGGCCCCTAACTTCTTTTAACAAGAAAAATCCCTCTACTGTGCTTTCACAAAAGAATTGTTCCCCTCACATTTTATATTTTTTAAGGTTCAGTTTTCCAGATCTGTTCAGATAAACCAGTGGCTTATCTTACTTTAGAAGCTTCTGATCAATACATTTCTGAACCAGTGTTTTTAAAATAGTATACCTTACCCTTCAGTTAATTAACATGAATTACTTCAGTAAGAAATGTGTGCCTTTAGCATTTGAATGCTTATTGTGTGCCAGTCAAGATCCAAAGACATGATTTTTTTTTTCTTTAATGACTCCCAGACTGGGGGCATATACACTAATTTTATTATATTTAAGCCACAATAGATGCATACACATGGTCAGGGGTAGAACACATCTTTACTTGGTTGGGGTTACAAGCAGCCATGCTCTTACTCATTTCATGTTTTGCAGTTCCTTTAAAAAAAAAAAAAGTTTGACAACTATTAAATAAACATGTAATGGGGCTGTGAGCGGGCAAAAATTTCACAATCATTTTAGGGGGCTTTGTTTGGCAGGTTGTGGGAGTCCTGAGAAAAGACCAGTTAAGAAATAGCCTAGGTATGGGGAATACAATATGGATATGATGGGGTGCAGGAAAGTAAAATATGTCAAGTCTGGGTTCCATTTTCAAATGGTAAGGTATTCAAAAGTTAGAGAAAAACTAATAGGAGTTAGTGTTGTACATTAAGACATTTTCATTTAGGATTTCTTCTGGTTTCTTATCAGCATTTTGATATGTGGATATTTTTACAAAATGAAGAAAATATTAATTTGTAATCTTAATTCACTGCTTGTCCTATAAAATAAAGAGTATTTTAATGTGTCAATCAGTTAAACATTGATGACCTACAACTTGATTTTCTTATTTATTTTTTAGGTATCTTTATGAATGGTAGAAATAAAAATGGATAGTCTATCAGATAAGTGCTTCTATAGTCTAAATATTTTATTATTTGTAATTTCTAAACAAAATCTTACTCTTTAAAACACTTTTTTGGGGTACCAGTATCAAGATGATTTATGGTGATAAGGTACTCAATCTTTTCTGAAAATAAATTTTGTATTCATGTGAAAGTAAAGTGTACCAGCTTTTTTTCTCAGAGGCTAATATCTCAGTGGTGGTTACAAAGTGCCCCTACAATAACCTAGATTTTATTTATCCTGTGTTTTAGTGTGTATGAAAATTCATTTGTTTTTCTTTCATAATAGGTATAGAGCTAGGTTTATCTGCTTCAATAGTTCTAGATTTATATTATGCACCTGTAGTAGCTTACAAGTGGCTGAACTGCTCAAATTTAGGTTGCTTTAGAACCAATGTCTTCTCTTTTAAAGAGGGTTCATAACTATACTGATGTAAATTTAAGAACAGATATACTCAGAGCACAATAAGAATAGAAGATTCATGTGCCATTCATACTCTGGAACTTTGGGAAAGTATAGGAATGGCCAAGGATTGGCTCAGGGATCGTCAATTTATCTGTCTGTTAATGGATGCAACTTAGTATTCAGGTGTTTTTCCAAGGCCGACACTTGTGTCATTCTCACTTAAATATATGAGATGTAAAATGTAGCAGGTAATGTTACATAAAAGAAGCCATGGTAATGAAATATTGGTTTTGAGCTGTTTGTATAGTAGTTAGCTATTCAGGTATAATGATTTGCTATTTAAACTACACAGATGCTCAAAGTCCAGCAGTACCTTGCGGCTAAACTCTGTAACCAGATTACCTTCTTAGGAAATAACACTTGAATGAAGTGATACTGGCACAAGCCCAATAAAGGGCGTGCGCATACCTGGCCTGAGTTCAAATTGTCTGTTCCTGCTGTGATTACTGCTGTTCATGTTGTGACAGCTGTTCTTCCAGGCCACATTATTGATTATTCCACTTAGCAACAGTTTTGTTTACAGAGCACTTTCACATATATTCTTATTTATTTTTAGCTTGAAAGCTATCTGGTGTGAATATTTTTATTAGAACTTTACAGATCAA
This sequence comes from Lemur catta, assembly GCF_020740605.2. Classification (NCBI taxonomy): domain Eukaryota; kingdom Metazoa; phylum Chordata; class Mammalia; order Primates; family Lemuridae; genus Lemur; species Lemur catta. The sequence continues at coordinate 38,464,909 of NC_059128.1, forward strand.
GAAATGTTATGTGACAAAATAGGGACTTTATTGACTGTTAAATCCACTCTTTCTCACGACAGTTAAGGAAAAAAGCAAAAACATTCTCAACTTCTACTGTAAAGGATTCATTTTTCAAAAACCTATCTCAAATCGAAAACATCTTTCATCTGCATCACACCTAAAGATTAACGGTGGCTGATGACCACCAATCATTTCACTACTGAGTTGGTAGGTTCTTTTAATACAAGAACCCAGGAAAATATGTTTAAATTTTAGATGAGTGATGAAATAGGGCTTTGAATTCATCTGATTCCAAACCTTCATTTTATAGTATTTTAATTAAGGAATTTTTAAGTAGGTACAAATCTGTATTTTAATAGTAAGTAAATGTCCTCAATTACTCCCACCAATTTTGTCAGGCAGATATTAACCAAGCTTCAATAGTTACAAGACAAAAATTTAATGAAAATTGGTCAGTAACTATGTATAATCCATAGGGCTAAATAGTTACATGGGACTACAGTAGAAATTTAAAATAAAACAGATACTGGAGGAAAGGTCACATATTATCATCATCTGATTCATCTTCTTCCTTCAAAGATTCCTGTTGAGAGAAAATTGGTGGGCAAGTTAAGATACAATAGCCTCAATTAAGCACCTGTCATTAAAACTTCCTTTACTTATAACCTAAAGTGAACACTGTTGTAGAAGATACCCAAGTAAAGAAAGGATGATTAGGTAAATCTTGCTGTAACAATCAACAACTATATCCTTGATAGAATATATACATATGAAAGCATTAAATGTCCTGAAAATTCCTTGCAATTTTCACAAGAAATTTTTCTTTTGGAACCAGGGCTGCAACTTTGTCCTCACTGGAGAGAACCTAGAAAATTTCTATCTTTAGTTCACTTGAACTCTGGTGTTATTTAATAAAACTCAACCAAGTTTGTTTATTATTTAACACATGATTTTAGAGAACTTTTTATGCTGTGGCTTACCTTAGCATATTTCTCTGCTTCTTCCCTTACATCTTTTGGAACAATTTCATGTCTTCCTTTAGTTACTGTAAATTAAGCCATATATTTAAATGAATTAAAAACGAGAAGTGTGTTGTGATTTGCAATGCCATCCAATCTACCCAATCCACAGGTATGACTCATCTAATGATGCAAAATTGTACTATGAGTAATACTAGATGGTTTGAACTCATTTTTGTGTGTTTCCTCCACATGAGTTTGTATGTGCCCAAATCAAAGCAAGCTCTTGTGGAAATGAAGAGTAAATTATGCACCATGATTTATAAATCCTGAGCATTAATCTATAACATGGTTAGATTTTTAAAATATCCTGCCTTGAAACCCTGTGGTAACTATGCTATAAAGAAAAACATTGGTGATTTCTCAGTTAATATTATTGATTGATTGATTGATTGATTGATTGACAGAGTCTTGCTCTTTTGCCCTGGCTAGAGTGCCATGGCATGAGCCTTGCTCACAGCAACCTCAAACTCCTGGGTTTAAGCGATCCTTCTGCCTCAGCCTCCCAAGTAGCTGGGACTACAGGCATGCGCCACCATGCCCGGCTAATTTTTTCTATATATTTTTAGTTGTCCAGATAATTTCTTTCTATTTTTTAGTAGAGACGGGGTCTCGCTCTTGCTCAGGCTGGTGTTGAACTCCTGACCTCGAGCGATCCTCCCGCCTCGGCCTCCCAGAGTGCTAGGATTACAGACATGAGCCACCGCGCCCAGCCAATTTCTCAGTAATATCTTTCAAAACCATGAAATGGATGTTTCAAAAAGTAAACTGTTCACAACTTAAGTCAATTATTAAGAAGAACTTTCTCCTCATTAGACTACCTGGTAAAATTGTTTTGGCTTTCTTTATATTAGAAAGGACACCCAGTGGTAATTAGGTGCAGTAAGATGACGTATATCAAATAAATGTACAAAAATAACTTACATTCACCAACCCAGCTGAGTTCTAGTTCAAAAGCTTTATCCTTAACTTCATCATGTACTATGTAAATTCTAGAACAGAAGAGGGAAAATTAACATTTTTGGCAACCTCCAAACATTGTAGTTCATCTATCCACAGTCAGTACAAATTAGAATGCACATCCCTAATAAAATTATTTATAAAATTACACCCAGAGACATTCTACAGCCTATATTATTACGAACACTAGAAAAGAGAAATTACACGGGAATTGAGATAAAATTAAACACTTTTGCTCTCCCTACAAATACTGAATATACCTATACAACCCAAATTCAGTTTATTTTGATACATTGTTTTAAAGATATGGATTCAATGGGAAAAGGCCATCATTAACTGTGCCTTTTCAGGGTATTTATTTTTTTCTGTTCATTAACCATTTTAAGAGATGGGGTTCTCACTATGTCACCCAGGTTGGAGTTCAGTAAGGATCATAGCACACTACAGCCTTGAACTCCTGGGCTCCAGTGTTCCCCCTGCCTTAGCCTCTCAAGTAGCTGGAACTACAGGTAACCAAATATTTTTAAAACCATGTAATTTATGTCTTTGCAACTATCAGTGGTCTCTTCAACCTGCAGCTTCTTGACAATAATCTTTTTAAAACCTTTGACCACTTTATAATGGTTTAATATGCCACTTAACCTGGCCTTCACACTGTAGTATATTATAAATTGCAGCAAACAAGGAAGCGCTTTTATGCAACATATTGAAGTAATAAAGTATCAAAAACTTTAGTATAGGCAAGGGGCATGGTGGCTCATGCCTATATTCGCAGCACTTTGGGAGGCTGCTTGAGCCAAGGAGTTCGAGCCCAGCCTGGGCAGCATAGCAAGACCCCAACCCTTATTAAAAAAAAAAAATGCCAGGCATGTTGGCATGTGCCTATAGTGCCTGCTACTTGGGAGGCTAAAGCAGAAGGATTGCTCAATCCCAGGAATTTGATGTTACATTACAGTAAGCTATGATTGTGCCACAGCATTCCAGCCTGGGTGATGGGGGGGCACAATGGAGCTGTCTCAAAAAAAGAAACCAGGAAAAAAAAATTAAGTACAGTATCAGGGTATAGCTTTATGTTATACTTTCCACTGCCTTACATCCCTTACTTTGGAGAGTCTTCTAAAGCCTTGCTATAATATGAAAGCATCTTAATTTTTTAGAACTAAGTAAAAGATCCATGGTGTTCCATTTTATTAAATGATGAAGGGATGGCTTTCCTAAATGAAAGTAAGAGATGACTATTATTATATCTAAATATAAAAGGTGATACGGGTGGATTTCCAGAAGCACTTCAAAGGATTTATTCAGTGAAAGAAACTGAATATTATCATGTTAAACTGTTGTACAATTCAGTAAGATTATTTACTTTCTTTTTTAGCAGTTCTAATGTGTGTTAGTTCCCAGTGTTCCTGTTATAAACTGACCGTCATAGAATGCCTTCTGCTTGAGGTGGGGTAGATGGGAAGGGGTAGTGGCAGTAGGAGGAATGGTAAACCATTAGGACAAAACTATCAGTTTAGAACAGATTATGAGTGTTATTTAAATAGTATATTTATTATTATACCATAGAGTCTGTTTTCCTTGCATATCAAATGCCTACACTCTTATCTGCAAGAATCATGAATTTCTGAAGGATCATCACCCAGGTTTATTAACTTTGTTGTTGTTTACTATTTCAAATATCTGTTACATAGTATTCTACTTTATATACCTGTAATATATAAATCACTCAGGTTTTCTTAAGCTGTAAATGTTTTGAAATACTACTTTTCTCATCTTGTTACAAGTACTTTCACGATAAACCTGAAAAAGTAAAACGTATCTTTCTCAAAGAATATAAATAAGCCAGTTTCATGGATCATGCATAAATAATTAGCTATAAACCAATAAGCTTTCTTGGAGGCAATCTAAGATTACTGTTGGCACTTACGAGATTTGAGAACTTGGGAGCTAACAAATGAAGCCCCTAAAGGTCCACTATATGTCCTCCTACCTTTAACCTGTCACTTAATAGCAGTTTATTTGGACAAAGGCTATTTTTTCCCATTCTATTCATTATTACTTGAAAATGTATAATGTATATGGAAAGGTCAAGTTAAATATTTTTGTAGATGGTAAGGAAAATTCCAATTCCAACTTACATTTTTGCAACTTCTTTAACAATATCGCGGCAGGTCATTTCTTTCATCTACAGAAAATGAAATGTCAATTATATGAGTTAAAAGAACACCATTTTCCACTTGGGTAACTATTTTCACAACTTTTATCAATAACCCATATTCTTGAGATACTTAGATAAAGCCAAGGAAAATAACTGAAAGTCAAAAAAAAAAAAAAAACTCGGAACCAAAGTTTTCTGATTTACAACTTAATGTTTTTAAATTAATATACCAAAATAGATATTCTGGATAATCCATAGGTACCACTAACTTTGTGATAAAATTTATAAAAACCCAGAGTCCTCTTTGAATCTATTCATAGGCAGACCCTAAAGTTTGAAAGATTAGAAATCTGATTTTCTTTGTAGCCACTTTAAGATAATAAAATGCAAATAAGCCATGAAAGAAATGACCTACTATATACAAGACACTGAAAAATGAAGGAGTAGGATAAATTATCCCTCATAGAACTATTCAAGACAAAAATGCAAAATATCTGGGATATGCAAAATACCAAGCTCTGAAGAAGAACCAACATGTGAGTGGGTTCTTAGAATGCAGAATGCATTTGGTTTGATTTCTAGGAAATCTAAATGAATTGTGCAAAGCAAAAGTGGGAAGCCAAAAGCTTGTTCACATTAGAAGTAATTCAGCATTCTTTCAGTGAATACTTGGAAATCAGGGTAGAAATACAGCCATTAAGTGCCCAGCTAAAGAGTTTTATACTGTAGGTTTTGTAAATGACCAGTACCAAGATTTTATTAGACATACGGGTTTCTGAATTGACACATGGGTTTCTAAACAGACATGACAGGATCAAAATAATGTTTGAGTATACTGGCATTCATATTTTCTGGATACGTTGTGGGTATGGAAAATGGTGAATGATAAAGGGTCCTCATACAGCAGTCCAGACTTGAGGTGATTCAACTACTTTATCTTTAAACTAGGTTTGTTAATATATATTTTCTTAATTTAGAAATCCTGATGCTAAAGCTATCCCTGGCACAACTACATGAGGAAGAAGGAACAATAAAAATCATCATTGAATTTAAATTTAAGAATATTTCCTAGTCTTAGGAAATAGATAAATCCATTCGGTGGCTACAACAACAAAAGCAACTACCACAGACTCTTAAAAAATATTGTTAGGGGGAAGACTAAATTAAAAGAGATCTAAGGAACAAATTCAATGTGAACATCAACAGTTTGAAACAGTTACAAAAGACACTGTTTAGATTATTGAGGCAATTTGATTTTATGGACTATTAGACAGTATCTTAGCTACCGTAATGGTATAAGTCAATGAATGCTGAAGCATTTAGGGATTGAATGTCATGCCTGCAACTTCGTTTCAAATAGTTCACAGGTAAAACATACAGATAAAATATGGGAAAGCAAGAGGTTTGTTGTAATCCTATGATGTTCATATTTTTTTATGTTAAATTGGGGGTGAAAGGAAGGAAAAGAATACTGATCTTCATATTTTTGCCCTTCTTGATTAAGTTCTACATTTAGTGAATTAACTGCATCCTAGAAAGGCAAACTTAAGCTAGCCTGAAAAAGCACATTTTAACTGGCAATATTTTTACAATGTTCACCGAAGTTTTTATTATTTAGCAAACAAAACATCAGAAGAAACACATGAGGACAGTGATACAGAGCAGAAGTCAACAAATTCTTTCTGTAAAGAACCAACTAGTAAATAAATATTTTAGATTTTATTAGTCATATGGTCTCTTTGTTCCAAATATTAAACTCTACTATTATAGTATGATAGTAGCCACAGACTGAATGTAGCTGTGTTCCAATAAAACTTACACAAAAGCAAGCACTGGGCCATAGTTTGCAACACCTTATTTAGAGCATGTTTTTGTCATAAAGTGTAAGTGTTCCTAAATCGAAGTAATTTTTCTTGATTTTTAGCTGGGATTTGTTCTTTTTCTCATTCCTTACTAGGATTTAACCACAGAAAGACAAAAAGATAGTTGACTGCTCTAAATATTCTAATTTTCAAATTTCCACATATACCATGGAAAGATAAAAACAAAAAGGAAAAGAGTAGAAGATAGGAACCTAGCACCACACCAGTAAGTGTGTGATGGAAAAGAATACCAGTGTAAGAGTCATAAGGTCTGGATACTGTCAGACAGATTTTTATTTTTAACTCAGGGTTGGGCTTAGGCTAACTGATCTCTAAGGGTCCTTTTGTAAACTTTAGTAAACACCAAATATAAATTAGGCTTTATAGGAGGTTCTAGAACTTGGCATTAAATAAATGACATGCACTGATATTTTCTAGAACCTGGCCTTAAATAAGTTGAAAGAGTAATTAGTTGAGCAAGGTTCTATTTCAGCATTAATATTAAATGTACATGAAATTTTATCTTACTGTAATTTACCAAAACTGTGACAAATCATGTGCATGCCTCTTAGGGAAGTTTCTGATAGGTAAGCACTAAGAACTTTGGGGATACTCTTTCAATATTAAGTTGATCAATTTATGGCTAAAAGGAAAACCAGGCTAAAGAGAACTTTTTCACAGTAATAGCTTAATTTCTTAAAGAAGAAAAAGTGGGTATTCTTAACAGGATAGGCTTCATGCCTTATCTAGTTAGGAGCAAAGTAAAGAAGCATGAGAAAGCAAAGCCAGCACTTAAATATAAGACTACTAAGACATAAAAACTGTGTTCCAAAGAAAGAAATGATATAGGAAAAAAGTACTATGTATAACTTTTTATTATAGCTGTTTCTGTGACATTAACTCAAAATTTTAAACACCAAAATTCTCAAGCTAAGGAACATAGGGATTCATGAATGAGTTTGAAAGATTTTGTGAAGTTATATAAAAAGTGTTTATGTTTTTCTAGATTGAAGCTTTATAGCAGCCAACAAAATCATAAAGGGATCCACAATACAACTTGACAAATAATGTGATACCAGCTTTTCTATTCAGCCAGTCACCAGCATCAGAAAGCTCTGCTCTAGACATCAAGCCACACGATACTCTTAGACTAAACTGTTTAGTCTGTGATGGTAAAACTTCACTGAATGAGGATGATGATGCAGCAAAAATTCAAGCATTCAAATATTACCTGAAGCTTTTCTATTTCTGTCTTTGCAGCTTGCCTGGCTTTGCCAATAGCACAGCCCCAATAACCCTATTTTAAAAAAAGACAAAGCATATAATCACTGAATTAGTATACTATCATATCAATAACTACTACAGTTTCTGTTTATATAAGTTAATGAAAGGATGTTAAATGATTTTTAAAAGTATGGAAAAATATAGCTAAATGCATTCTGATGAATGTGAAGGGACTCAAAAAATTAAAATACCAGACTAATTCTAGAACAAACTGGATTCTTTTCAATAGAGGTATATCGAAAGAAAAATAAACTATGTCATCATATATACTTTGAATTAGAGACATTTTGGGGAATAGAAATGAAAAAAACCTTTAGCATTGTAACAAGTAAAAAATGAAATGATAAATTTCTGACAGAAACAATTACTATGAATTCAAAACTCTAAACCTTCGTTTATTGCTTTTTTTTAAGGGATGCATATAATACTTGTGTTATAACAAAATATATTTAACAGTCTTCAGTTTCTTCAATTAGTAAAACCCATAAAAACCTCAGAAGAAGAAAACAGTTAAGGGTATAATTATTTAGAAAAAGCTCTAAGAAATCCTACTTAAACCCCACCTTTAAAAGGGATAACATGACATTCACTTTTAAGACACTGCTAATACTTATAATACATGAATGAAGGAAAATCATATATTCAAAATATCATATTCACTATGTAGTTTCTATAAATATATTGAGAACTACAAATCTTTCCTCTGCCTCATATCCATAGGTTATTAATGATAAACAAGAAAACATTACTTTCCTTGAATGAGTTTTAAAGAAATTTCATATAATCTAAATGAGACTTAAATGCTAATGAAATACCATTAAACTACAATAGAATGTCAAATGATTCAAAATTACTCACATATGAAACACCTGATGGGTCAATCATGTAGAGCTGTGCACCGTCATTCACACTGTAAGACCCTAACATGAAACTGCATAAAAGTGAACAAATAGTTTAAACCATGGTTCTTAATACCGTAAGTACTTAGAAAAACTACAATTCAATTGAAAACATTGAATTGTAGTTTCTAATAAATTACTAATACACATACAAGTCATAGTAAGTACTTTTATGAAGTAGTTTGCATTAATTAAAACTAGTACATGTTCAAAATTCATGTGGCTTTTTTTGTTTGTTTGGTATTAAATTTTCTGATGAAACTCTTTCCTGGGAAGATAGCAGGAGAGAAAGAAGTAACAATAGACAGGTGGAAAATAACTAATGCAAGGGGCCCAATAGGTAAAGGTATTAACACAAAAAAAGCTAAGGGAACAAAATTCCTGAGAGTACACTGAATCCATGTCAAACTCTTTCCACCCTTCATTCTATTCCCCAGTATTTCTTCCAGTCACTGTTCTGCAATAATCAGAATTGGTTCAATATATTTTTATATGATCAACAAATTAAAATCAGGCTATTAGATGATCATATGAATTTGAGTTTCTGACTCACCCCTCTTTATCTATTGAGTTCTGCATCTGTGGATTCACCAACCACAGATAGAAAAGATTAGGGAAAAAAACAGCATCTGTACTGAACATGTACAGACTTTTTTCCTTGTCATTATTCCCTAAATAGTAAAATATAATAATTATTTACATAGCATTTACCTTGTATTAGGTATTATAGGTAATCCAGAGATAATTTTTAAAGTATACAGGAGGATGTGCATAGGTTACATGCAAATACTATGCCATTTTATATCAAGGACTTGAGCAACCTTGGATTCTGGTAGTTGTAGAAGCTCCTAGAAACAATCCCTCACAGTTACCAACAGACTATATTTTCTTTGCTTTAGACTAGAAAAGAAACCACCATTGGCTGAGTGCAGTGAGTCATGCCTGTCACGCCAGCACTTTGGGAAGCTAAGGTGGCAGGATCGCTTGAGGCCAGGAGTTCAAGACCAGCCTGGGCAACATAGTGAGACCCCCATCTCTACAAAAAATTTTAAAATATTAGCCAGCATGGTGGCATGTGCCTGTGGTTCTATCTGTTTGGGAGGCTGAGGCATGAAGATCGCTTGAGCCCTACAGTTCAAGGTTGCAGTGAACTGTGACCATGCCACTGCACTCCAGCCTGGGCAACAGAGAAACAGACCTCATCTCAAAATTAAAAAAAAAAAAAGAGAGAGAGAGAGAAACTAGCATCATCTCACATGCAAAATATTGTAACAGCCAACTATCCAATTCCCGATCCTACCATTATTCCCTTCCATCTTCCACACTGGTATAAGACTTATCTTTCAGAATATACATCTCATTGTCATTATTTTAAAACTCTTCAACATTTCCTTTGCTGAAACTCCATAGCGTGGATCACATACTTCTGTATGATTGAGTCCCTTCTTGTGTCATCAATATTATCTCTTAACCTTATACTCTACACACCAAGTATACTTAACTTCTGCATTACCTGAAATGCTGGAAATAACCCTTACACGCATTCCCCCTACATCTCACATCCTTTTCCTTGCTGCCTCTTCAGAAAGAGGCCACTCCCTAATTGTTGTCCCACTATACCCATTATATACCTTTATCAGACACCTCTAAGATTTTTATCAATGTAACATTCATCTGCGTCCCCACATCTATGACTGACTCTTAGTATATGCGTAATAAATGTTTACTGAAACAGTTCTACTGCTTACTTTCTTAAAAAGAGAAGTTAACAGATGAACTGAGAGCTAAGCTGAAAGGTTAAAAATGAAAGATATTCTACATAGTCTGAAAGTAGAGTGTTTCATAATGTAATTTAAATGAGAACCTTAAGAATAACTAAAGTAACAAATGTCCACAGATCTAACCTATTGCCATCAGAATAAAACTTAGGTTTTCTTTAACATCTGTCTTCCTTAATAATTAAATATGGCTGATTACAAACAATGCAAAGGGAGGACTACAGCTAAGCACTCAGATGTTAGCAAATGTATTATTTTGATCAAAGATGACTTTTTTTAAAGTTATAAACCAAGCATGTCTTTTCGTTTTAGGAAAATCTAGTCATGACTAGTCTTCTCTGTTAAGCCATATTTGAATATTTACGCCTATTCCAAGTCTTTATGCAGCTGAATCCCCACTTTCCCCGAAAATAAAAATACCCACATGTCACCTTAACAACAGAAAATGTGACTAATGGGAATCATGAAATGTAATTTTGTATGGATTAAGTATTGTTATACAAAAAAAAAAACTCCATTTAAAAAGCACTTTACCCAAGTGCTTAAAGTATATCACATGGGAATTAATGAGAAAACTGAAGTATAGTTGGCAACTTAATGTCAACTTGGTATATGTTTAGTAGCTCATGGTTTCCTAAGAATATCAGGGACCAATAACAGAGAATTTATTATAATAAGATTATAGTCATTATTATGAGTTTTATAATCACTTCAGTTCTGTATAGTCTTTTTCCCTATTCAAATAGTTTTTATGTATGCCATTTTATTTAATCATTGCTGTAATACTTTGTGGTAAGAGTTCATATTTTTAATTGTATAAAAGGCTAAGATGCTGGGGAAAATAAATATCTCTAGTACAGATCTGACTTTTGAATATATCATAAAATTTCATACCTGCAGCCGAAAGGTCTCACAGCACTGTAGAGTGTATATGCATGTACATACATGGCCACTCTGTCTGCAAGGTGCTATGGGGTAGAAACAGAAGAGCTTATTAATAAACTTCTATTACTGTTTAAAAGGTTCCTCAACATTGTTAACAACTTACTTTTAGTGGAATGTTATAGCCGAAGTTAGATCTAAAGTTGGAAGCTTCTTCTCTTGCTATGTCTGCTAAAGAGCGAGCATCTGCCAGCAAACCTGCTACCGCCTGGGGGAAAAAAGCACCAATTTAAGTGATAAACACATTTCTATCACAAATCAAAGTCTGTAATTATGATAGACTTATGTAATATTTTTTTAAAAGCATCACAATTCAAAATAAATTTTTTTGGCACCAAGGCATTTTGGTGCTTGAGTATGAAATTACAATTTGGAAATTTACAAAGCATGACTTGTTTTGTCTAATGGTCACATTCACAGAAAATATTTATGATAAATCCTCTTCTCCTCATTTACTGACCTCATTATAAAGAACAAAAACCAATGGTCTTGGTCAGAGTTGATCTTTTCTTTAAAGTTATTATAGGTTGAACATCTCTAATCCAAAAATCTGAAATCCAAAATACTCCAAATCTAAAACTTTTGAAAGTCAGTATGATGCTCAAAGAAATGCTCAATGGAGTTTTTCGAATTTCAGATTTTTTGGATTAGGGATGCCCAACTGCTGAGTGTATGATGCAAATATTCCAAAAAAAAAAAAAAAAATCCAGCTGGCCACACCTGTAATCCTAGCAACTGGGAAGGTGAAGCAGAAGGAGCACTTAGCCCAGGAGTTCAAGACCAGCCTGGACAACACAGTGAGACCCCATCTCTTAAAAAAAAAAAATTAGCCAGGCATGGTGGGGTATGTCTGTAGTCCCAGCTAGGGAGGCTGAAGTGGGAGGATCCCTTGAGTCCAGGAATTCAAGGCTGCAGTGAGCTATGATTGTACCACTGCATTCCAGCCAGGGTAAGAGCTAGGTCCTATCTCTTAAAAAAAAAGAGGAAAAAAAAAAAAAAAAACAGAAGAAGAAGAAGATACATCTTGTACCAAGCATTTTGGATAAAGGATACTCAACCTGTGAAAGTTTTGGTCTAAAAGGCATAATCATCACTTTTCAGCCTTTTGGCTGAGATCAAGTATAAACGTACAATCAGAAATGTTCTTTTTCAACCTACTGGCTAATAAACTGAAATGAAAAACCATTATCTTTGAAGATTTGTAGTCTGGTTCAAGTTGGTGTTTGGAAAATAAAAATGAAAAGATTTGTGGCTTAGAACTGCAGTTCCTACATATTGTGCTGAGATGCCCTGGGCACTGTGGTGAAATCATAGGTTAGTGTGAGACATTTTAAGTTTGGAGCAAACAACTGTAAAAGAAGTTCAGTTCCAACATTAGATCATTTTACTACATTCCTTCCAATGACATATCTTTGAGAAGCTGGGTGGTTAGTGGTTGCTATGATAAAAAGTACCGTACAATTGTCAATGTGAAAATGAGGGTAGCAACATCTAATCTGACTACACAGTTTAGGAAGTTGTGTACTATACACACATTAGTAATTGTGGTTGCTTAAAAATGAAATAAAATATTTTAATTTTTAAATAAAAATATTTTCCTTTGTATTTTTTTTCAAACAGCTGTTTTTAGGACATAAATTCTAAGTTTGGACCTAAATACTTAACAAAACCATTAGGTATTACTGGCCTAGAGAAACTATGAAAAAAAATACTGAGACACTTAAGGTACCAAGAAAATTTGGAAATTGCTAGGTTTCCAGAATTTAAAAGTGGTATCAGAATCTTGAAGTCTTTTTTTCTACTGTTCCCTAATGATAATTCCTAACATATACTGAGCACTCATTACTTGTTAATCATTTTACATAATTTTGAACCTTTTAACAACTGTATTCGATAAGTATAATACTATCACCCTTGTTTTGCAGATAAGGAAATGGGTATTTAGAATAACTTCCCCAAGGTTATCCAAGCCAGTAAGTTACACCATTTAAGGAATCTTCTGTTGCTTTGGAGAAAGTTTACTGTAAAGTCTCATAATTCTCAAATCACTTAAAGGTGACAACCGTGGAGGGAGGACATTAACCCTTATTTTTTCCAACCCCCACCAATGTCAAATGTTTTACCAATTTCCAGGCATAAGAAATATCATCAATTCCCTGGCTTTAAATAACAAATGGGGCAAATTTGAAAATTCTAGGACAATAAACTTTTCCATCATTGATGTGCCTGTGGTATTAGCATATATGATTTTTTACAAAATAAACTTTTTTTACTAAGTAAAAGAATACATAATTCACCTCCTACCAGCTAAGTTACAATCTGGCAAGTGTCATCAAAACATAATTTCACTGCCAATAGTAAATCTGTTCAGGACAGAAATGTTGTTTAGAAAAAAAAAATCTTTGAAAAAGCAAAACAAAAAATTATCTTTAGCTTTATGGTTATACTTTATCAGTCCTGTTTGTATCACATCTGCTTTATAAATACCAAAGCTATCAGCTGAATGAACTGGGTCCTATAGACTGTCACTCTGCAGAACAGGCTCTGGAGTAACGTGGAGATCCAAGTTTGAATCCCAGTTTTTTCTCTACTAGCTATCTGTTTTCTCATCTGTAAAAATGGCATCAATCTTACTTCCATTGGGCTGTCCAGATTAAACAAGATAGTATGTAAAGAGCTCCCAGCATAGTACCTAGCACACATGTTCTCTTTTCTTCCTTGCCTTTTCAGATATCAGGGTTAGAATATTTCATTCCCTTTTTTGGTGGTAGTTCTTATTGAGCAAGGTCTGACATCTATACACAGGGTGTCCCAAAAGTCGCCATATATATGGAAAATGGGAAATTGTGGCTATAAATATACCTTTATTGACAAAATATTCATTACAAAATTTTTCCTTTGTATAGAGATTTTTGGGACACCCTGTAATATAACTTCAGTATATGCCAATAGTGTATTTATGGCTTGGCTTGGAGTTGTACAAAGCAGTCACTCAGCTTAGATACCAGCTGCATGAAATAACTTAAATATAGTGATGTCTATGAAGCTATTAAGGATATGTGCACTTTTCCTTTCATTAAACAACCTGGTGTTCCACCTTACTATAAATGTGTTCTCTATCTGATAGCATCTTCAGTAATCCCCAAAAGGCTGCGGTCCCCAACCCTGAGGCTGAGGCCTGTTAGGAACCAGGCCATGCATCACCGCCTGAGCTCTGCCCACCTCCCAGTTGTCTTCCAGGAAACTCAGGAAGGAGCTACACAGCAAGAGGTGAGCAGCGGGCCAGGGAGAGAAGCTTCATCTGTATTTACAGCTGCTCCCCATCGCTCGCATCACCACCTGAGCGCTGCCAGGGCACGCCCCCATGGGAAAATAGTCTTTTGTGAAATGGGTCCCCAGTGCCAAAAAGGTTGGGGTCTGCTGCCAAAAGGGATACAAAAGCTAAAGATTCTTACCCTCTCAAGCATAAACCTTCGCTGGAGATCTGTGCTGCCAAGATCTCATTTCTACACGTACTCCCCTCTCCTCATTTTCTTAAGACAACTTGATTTTTCGCATCTATCATAAATAGGGTTTGATAATGCTACCTTTCTTTTGGACAGTGAACTGGTTAAACCCAATAATTCACTCTGATTACTAATGTGGCTGCTCACTGATCTATTCCCGGAAATCACTTCAAAAGAAATTGAGTAAGACAAAAAGGAATATTTTTAAATATGACCTTACCATTCCAACATGCCGATCAACGTTAAAAAGACGTTTGTTGGAACCTTCTTCATAAAGCTTAGAAAGTACTAATTTTTCTACCCCAAAGACAACACCATCTTTACATCTGATTCCAATAGCTGTACTGAAACAAGGAGAAAAAAATTCATTTTTTAACTGAAGATAAAAGGAACTTCACAAACCTCAGTTTTAAAACAACCACAAAAATAGGTAACATTTAAAGCATGCCAAATTCTTTAAAACATTTGAAAACTAGAAAAAGAACCAGAAGTGTGATAAATTACATCCATATAAATGAGTATCATGTGACCCCCCCAAATCTAGCATATCATTTGACAAAAAAAGATACTAATATACAAGTACAAATAATTTGCCAACAAAATATGCACATCATGGCATACTGCCTGGCATATCACAGTGATGTTATAAACAAATATTGACTAAATTCACATCCATTAAAAATGGTATATAATATACATAGAAAAGACAGGCTAAAAAATTAAGTGACTAATCTGAGTGGAAGGATTATGATTTATTCTTTTTCTTCCTTTTGCTCATCTGTTTCTTCCAATTTTTCTGTAATAAACATGTATTGCTTCTACAAGTATATAAAAGAATAAAATACATGTTCTACCACAAATGTTTTACTTTTTTATTTTATTTTTAGAGACAGGGTCTCACTCTGTAGCGCAGGCTAGAGTGCAACAGCCTGATCATAGCTCACTGTAGCCTTGACTTCCTGGGCTGAAGTGATCCTCCTGCTTCAGCCTCCCAAGTAGCTGGGACTATAGGCCTGCACCACCATGCCCAGCTAATTTTTTTGTTGTCTTTTGTTTGTTTGTTTTACTTTTTGTAGAAAACAGAGTCTTGCTATGTTGCCCAGGCTGGTCTTGAACTCCCAGCCTGAAGCGATCCTCCTGCCTCAGCATTCCAAACTGCTGGGATTACAGGCATGACCCCCCGGTACTCAGCCTGCTGCAATTATTCAAAAAAAATATCTTAACAACTTTAGTAAAATATGGAAAAATTATATGTTGCCATTTCAAGATGAAAATGTTAATTATTTCATTCTTCTAATCCCTTTTAGATAAAGGTAATTCTGATCAGAAACAATCAGAAAAAATAAGCAATGCTTGATTATAGTTTTTTGGTAAAATTATCTTAATCTTTTTTTTTTTTTTTCAAGAGATGGAGTCTCAGACCGGGCACGTGGCTCACGCCTGTAATCCTAGCACTCTGGGAGGCCGAGGCAGGTGGATTGCTTGAGGTCAGGAGTTCGAGACCAGCCTGAGCGAGACCTCATCTCTACTAAAAATAGAAAGAAATTATCTGGCCAACTAAAAATATATATAGAAAAAATTAGCTGGGCATGGTGGCACATGCCTGTAGTCCCAGTTACTCGGGAGGCTGAGGCAGTAGGATTGCTTAAGCCCAGGAGTTTGAGGTTGCTGTGAGCTGGGCTGACGCCATGGCACTCACTCTAGCCCGGGCAACAGAGCGAGACTCTGTCTCAAAAACAAAAAAAAAAAAAGAAATACTCAAAGAGATGGAATCTCACTATGTTACCCAGGTTGGAGTATAGTGGCTTTTCTCATAGGCATGATCACAGCTCACTGCATCCTCAAACTCCTGGGCTCAACCAATCCTTAGCCTCCCAAATAGCCAGTATTGTGAATGCAACTTCTCTATTTTTGATAATAGCATCACCAAGCTCTAACACCTTGAATTTCATTACTTCTTCATCCCCCATGTTGAGCTTGTATTTACTATTGATTTTTTCCTTCAAAATTTCTTTTTTATCTACTTTTCTAATAATTATACCAGCATTGAGGTCCTTATAGTTTCAGGCTTAGATTACTAGTAAGCATCTTTTCTACTTCTCCAATCCATCTTACCTAACATGACCAGCCTAATTCCTAGCTCTGTTTCATTTTGTCACTACCAGAATCTATAAAGTGATCCACAACCTAAAAAGTGGGGAAATTGTGTCAACCACAGGGCTCTCAAAATCTGATGAAACTGTGGCATTTCTTCCAAGAAAAATGAACAAAGTCCATTGAGCATATTCGATTTCCTGTTATAAATCCTGTACTCTACTGAATTTAACTTCACTGTCACCCCTCAAACATCTCATGTTCATTTTTTGCCTCCACGTCTTTGAAGTTATCCTGGGTGCCAGAATTTCCTCGCCACTGCATATTTACGTAAATTTCCACAAACATTTGCAAATTTACTTGAACTTAACTTCTGCAATCTCAGTAAGCCTTTATTAATTATTTCAACTCACCATCTTCCTCACTATTTAGAATCTAAAACATTCTTTATTCTAAACTAGAAGTTTTCTAACTGTAGTTTGTAAACCTTCAGGAATCCCTGAGATCCTTTCAGGGTGTTCCGTGTGGTCACAATTATATTCATAAAAGTACAAAGACTTCATTTGTGCCTTTTCTACTGTGTGAACATTTGCACTGATGGTACAGAAGCAGGGTGGGTAAGACTGCTGACACTTTAACATGAATCAAGGCAGTGGCAACAAATAGTACTAGTAAGCTGCTATTAGCTGTATTCTTCACTGCTATGCTCTCAGTTAAAAAAAAAGCCACTTTTAGTTAAGAATGTCCTTGATGAAGCAATACTTTTATTAAGTCTCAACCTTTGAGAACCTGTATTTTTAATATTCTAGTAATGAAATGGTAGGTGCTCAAAGTACTTCTGCTACATACCAAAATATGACAGTTGTCTCAAGGAAAAAGTACCTATATAACTTTTTTTAGTTGTTTCTTTTTTTCATAAATACTGTTTTTACTTTCAACAAATGTTAGACAAACTGTGGTTATTTATACTTAGGTGTATGGCAGACTTTTTTTCTAAAGTGAAAAAAGTAAACATGTCACCTCAAGGAAAACTGACAGTGTTTGTTGCCAATGATAAAATTCAAGTTTTCCAATGGGCATGGTAGCTCACACCTGTAATCCTAGCAATTTGGGAGGCTGAGGCGGGAGGATCCCTTAAGGCCAGGAATCCAAAACCACCCTGAGCAACACAGCAAAACCCCTCCTCTACAAAATATAGAAAAATTTTAGCCCAGCATGATGGTGTATGCCTATACTCCCAGTTACTTGGGAGCTGAGGCAGGATTGCTTGAGCCCAGGAGTTTGAGGTTGCTGTGAACTATGATGATACCCTACACTCTAGCCAGCGCAACAGAGCGAAACCCTGTCTCCAAAAACAAAAATTCAAGTTTTTAAGCAAAAATAGTAATTTTAGAAAACACATTCACCACTATATTCATTCACCATAAGCCTGTCTACTTCTCAATATTTGCAAACTTTTATGTTGAGATTGGTGGTATTAACAAATGTGATGTTTTTGATAATTTATTGAAAAATCTGTCAAATTTGGAAGATCTGTTATAAGTCAGCGAACCAATGTTTTCCAAATGATCAATTCATGATGTTACAAAATCATGCACAGGCAAAAGATCCATTCAAAGTAGAAGATAGCCCAATGGAGTTAATGTAACAAAATGCAAAAAGTTCACCCATATGTTTTCAGACTCCAACTTTAAGAAACTACCATTTGTTCAGTTTTGCTGCAGTATTAAAGGACAATATCCATAATTATCTGAAAAAGCTATTAAAAGATTCCCCACTTTTCCAACTATGAATCTGTGTGAAGGCTGATGTGCTTCATATGCTTCAACAAAATATAATGGATTGAATGAAGAAGATAGGAGAATTCCACTGTCTTTTTAAACTAAGACTGAGATTTGCAAAATTACAAAACAGTGCCATTTTTCTCACTATATTTTATATTTTGGAAAAGTTATTTTTTTATTAAATATGTTATGGCTCATGCTTATAATCCCAGGGATTCAGGAGTCTGAAGCGGGAAAATCACTGGAAGCCAGGAATTTGAGACCAGCATGGGCAATGCGGCAAGACCCCACATCTCTAAAAAAAATTTAAAAAATTATCTGGGCATGGTGGAATGTGCCTGTAATCCCAGCTACTTGGAAGGCTGAAACAGGAGTCCAAGACTGCAATGAACTAAAATCATGCCACTGCATTTCAGCCTGGGTTACAGAACGAGACACCATCTTTTTTTAAAAAAAAAAAAAGTTATTACTATTAATTAATTAAAAGTTTTAAAAATCAATGTCAATATGCAATTGTGTTTGTTATTTTAAATGAATACATTTAATTTTTTTTCTCAGTTTTTACTTCTAATATGGTAAATTATTAACAGAACAAATAACCTGCATTAATCAAGTCTTTGGGATCATAGTAATTACTGACAGAACCTATAGCCTACATAAATAAATGCTTTCTGAGGTCCTCAATAATTTCTGAAAGCATAAAGGGCTCCAGAAACCAAAATTCTGTGTACACTTTTATTCTAAACAATCCAGTCCTTCTATTATACAACCTTCTTTTTATATCTTGGCTCCTCAATGAGACTAAAAGGGAAAATTAAAATTTAATCTTCCCCCTTTTTTTCTTTTTCATATTACCTTTTACAGTCAAACTTTTATAAAACAGTTATGATCATAGTATATATATTTTTAATAATGTGCTTTTAAGTATTCACTTAGATGCCATTAATTATTTGTTTTGGTAGTTCCTATGTTTAACACAACAGGTACTATGAATATTTGACTTTTAAATTATGAGATTAAATTTCTTTAGGGCTGGCACAGTGGCTCACGCCTATAATCCTAGCACTCTGGGAGGCCAAGACAGGAGGATCACTTGAGGTCAGGAGTTCGAGAGTAGCCTGAGCAAGGGAAAGACCCAAAAAACAAAAAAAATTAGCTCGGTGTGGTGGTGCATGCCTGTAATCCCAGCTACTCAGGAGGCTGAAGCAGGAGGATTGCTTGAGCCCAGGAGTTTGAGGTTGCAGTGAGCTATGATGATACCACTGCACTCTATCCAGGGGAACAGAGTGAGAGTCTGTCTCAGTTAAAAAAAATTAAATTTCTTTAAAACAATTTATCTCGGGGGGTGGGGGAAGGAAAAATAAATAATAAATAAAACAATTTATCTCCTTTTGATGCAGAAATATCATATTACTAGGTTAAATGTTTTCTATTTGTTTATATACCACACTCTTAAGAAAATTAATATACAATTTAATTTTTCTACTTTCTGTGCCCATAGCACTTAAACATTTTCCAAATGTTTTTAGATATATTTTATCCTTATGACTAAATATGTGAAGT
The DNA here is from genome assembly GCF_020740605.2 of Lemur catta. Classification (NCBI taxonomy): domain Eukaryota; kingdom Metazoa; phylum Chordata; class Mammalia; order Primates; family Lemuridae; genus Lemur; species Lemur catta. The sequence continues at coordinate 38,484,761 of NC_059128.1, forward strand.
AGCTGGGGTAGATGTCTACCAATTTACAGACAAAAAAGTGACACTCAGATGACTGAAGAGAGGAATCCTACATCACACTACCACTAAGTACCAGTTAGGAAGAAAATTTATCTTCTGAACCTCATCCAGTATTCTGCTACACCAGGTTACATAAATCCCTTTAAAAGAGGAACTTTCCTAGTATTTATTCTTTATTAAGGAAAAAAAAAAATTCCTTTTTTTTTTTTTTTTGGAGACAGAGTCTTCCTCTGCCACCTGGGCTAGAGTGCCATGGCATCAGCCTAGCTCACAGCAACTTCAAACTCCTGGGCTCAAGCGATTCTCCTGCCTCTGCCTCCCAAACTGGGACTATAAGCACGCACCACCATGCCTGGCTAATCTTTCTATTTTTAGTAGAGACAGGGGTCTCGCTCTTGTTCCCTTTTTGAAGTTTCAATTTTTAGAAATTTTTAGAAATATTTCCTCATGTTTGTTTAAATACGACTATTTTAAATCATATTAGAGATACTTTATAGAAAACAAATCCCTAAGATGACACAGCTCTCACAGCTTACCTTCAATTTTCTGCTTACACATGGTTTCAAAATATATCTCTCCAGTTTTTCTTAGTCAAGACTTACCAGTTTTTTACAACAATGAAAAAGCAGGAATGCAAAGGAGAGAAAATAGTAACTTTCCCGAGCCTCTCCTGCTCTTTGCTCTAAGAGCCCATCTTCTCTCTTTTTTTTTTTTTTCAGACAGGGTCTCATGCTGTCACCCAGGCTGGAGTAAATGGTGAGACCCTGTCTCTAAAAGAAAAAAAACCCCAAGATGTATGAGAAATAAAAGACAACAAGGCCACAAATCTAATAGCCAAGGAAAACAATGATATAAATCAAGAATTTGAAAATGGAAAATGGCTAGTGAAGATGATAATGAATGTGATTTTATATGCTATATTTGCAACATAGGTATTTTAGTGGATAATCTTGGAATTGACTGGAATTATCGGGCTGGGGCTCATGGAAAACATTTGGCTTAGAAAGAGATCTGGAAATGAATAAATAGAGATTGTTTTGGGGCATATACTAATTTGTGCCAAAGCAACATAACAAAGCCTAATTACCAGAAATATAAAAAATAAAAAGAGACATAATACCTGATTAAAACAGTCATTTTAAGTAAAACAGTATTTCTTACCTACTATTTTCCACAGCCTTCATAGCATATTCAACTTGAAAAACTCTTCCATCAGGAGAGAATGTAGAGGCTGACAGGTCATACTAAGGGAAAAGGGCAACAATAAGCTTATAGTAACATCTCTTTGGCAGTAATAAGCATATCCTCTAAATGGCTTAGAAATCAGGAATGTGTTATATCCCAACAATGACTCTGCTTTTAAGAGAGGAAGGGGAAGCATGTCAGAGCACCAACAGTGACTAAGGGAAGTCACACACATTAGATTTCTGCAACTGAAGAGCAATGGATACAAGTCCTAGGTAAAGTTAGAACACAAAACTCACTTTTGAAAAAAATTAACACTGTGTGGTAGAACCAGCACTGAAGTCAGAACATTTAAATTTGTCGCTATAGCTGTGCCACTAACAAACTGAAGGACTTAACAAATCATTCAGCGTTCATCAAACACTTAATGAATATCCATTATATGATAGTCATTTTATGGGAATACAAAAGTGACCACTTATTCATGAAGTCTTTCATTTCAAATCAGACCAGACACAAATCTAAGTGCTGAAGGTACAGCAATAAACCAGAAAAGGCACAAAGATGGAAATAAAACAGTAAAGTGATAGAAGGAACTACTACAGACTGCATCACCAGGGGAGGCCTGCCTGGGGCAGTGACATTTAGGCTGAATAAAATTTAAATGACAAGGAGCTAGCCATTTAGGATATGGAAGAAGAAACTTTCTGGCATTTGGCACAAAGACATTAGGGTAGAAATAAGCCTAGCACAGTCAAGGAACAGAAGTAAGATCACTGTCTTGAGCACTGTTAACTGGTGGAGGAAAAAAGTAGGCAATCTTAGTAAGGTAGCTAAGGGCCAAACTACATTGGGTCTTCCAGGCTGGAGTAGGGAGTTAGTTTATTTATATATGTATGTATGTATGTATTTTGTATTTATTTATTTTGGATACAGGGTCTCTCTCTGTAGCCCAGGTTAGAGAGCAGTGTCATCATCATAGTTCACTGCAACCTCAACTCCAGGGCTCAAGCAATCTTCTCCCTCCTTGACCTTTGGAGTAGAGTAGCTAGGACTTACAGGAACACACTACCATGCATGGCTAAGTTTTCATTTTTGTAGAGACAGGGTCTTGCTATGTTGTTCAGGCTGGTCTTCAACTCCTGGCCTCAATCGATCCTCTCACCTTGGCCTCCCAAAGCACTGGGATTACAGGTGTTAGCCACCATGCCTGGCCAAAACCTTCTTTAGAGAAGAATTTAGTAGCACTGAAATATAAGGCACTGCTCAAGATTCACGGAGGGTTAGGGGCAGGTGGTAAAGTCAGCTCTACCATCGGGTTCTTGAACCTGGAGACTCACTGCAGGAAGGGCAGGCCTCTCAGGGTTAAAAAGGCAAGGAAAAACTCCACCATTGTAATACTAAAATATCCCACATGGTTATATTGTCAAGTATTTTTCAAAGGCCTGTAGACTGAAACACTATTGATTGAAGTTAATATTAATGTAGTTGTCCATTCGCTATTAAATTCTTTATTGAGCATTTACTTACACAAAAAAAGTGTGACATAACTTTAGCATCTCATAAACAAAACGAATGGATTAAACTATCCAAACATAAATTGCCTATTATCAAATTCGGAGCACCAGTATTTGGGTTTAACGTTGAATATCAAAATCTCGGGAACAAGTAGGATTAAATAAACTGAGAAACCCATTATTTGATAACTATTGTGCAAATAACCAATAGACTACTAAAAAACCCCTCTATTTCCTATATGGAGAAGTACATAAAAGGAGTAAGCAGAAGACTGCACATATGCAATACGTTTAACAAAGGAAAGTAGAAAGCCAAATAAGTTAACAGGTCCAACTCCAAAATCCTCAACAGTATATTGAAGTCTGAAGCGATTAAGTTCCTACATAAAGTCTCAATGCCTAAAAGTGCTGCTGAGAAGCTAGAACAAAGGAAAAACGAAAGGAGTCATCAGACAGCTTTTCAGACCACTTTTCTTATTAGTTCTGTCCCAAGTGGCTTTCCAGTGACTCTACACTGAGCGGTCGATCAGTACACTCGAAGGAAAGAGAGAGAAGGCCCGTGAATCAGCAGCACCCTAGGAACTGGTGGTTCCCAGAAAGCACGAGCCTCAGACCATGGAATCCCAAGCTTCGCTGCCTCAGTGGTTCTCAAGAGGCGAACTGTCGCCCAAATCCTTCACACACTTTTTCAGGCCCCACAAGTTTCCACTTTCGGTTTCCCTAAGTAGCTAAAGAAAGTGACTCAGCAACTCAAAGCAGCTCCAATCCTCACTGCTGCGCCGCCAAGCCGGCAACACCTAGGCTGAAAATCTTGAGCAGTCACCTTCATCGGAGACACGGGCCTAGTATCCTGGCGGTAAGAGGCCACCGATCTCCAGACAGCTGGAAGCGGCCCACCTGACCTGAAGGCAGTCCCAGAGAATCCCGGGTCCGCGCACCCCCTTCAGTCTGCCCGAGTTCCCTTCAACGCCAATCCCTCAGTTAAACTATCACACCAAAAGATCACAAACTCACCCCGGTGCCGATAGAGCTCATCGTGCTAAAACCAACGGAACGCGCAAGGCTTCCAGGCCTAAGGCACTTCCCCTACCCTACAGCACGGCGCAGAGTAGTAACAGGCCCTCTCATTGGCTGTACTTCGACCAATGGCTTTTGCCTCTGCGGGTAGTTCCTTGGGCTCTAGCCCTCGGAACGAAAAGTATTGTGGGAAAAGGAGTGGGGCGGGGGGAGGGGTCACGAATGGTGGGTAGTGCGCGTGTGCGGAAGCAATGGAGGCGGGGTTAGAAGAAGGTTAGTGTTCTTCCTTCAGTTCCAGTCTTTTGAGCCCTAGAGTTTTGAGAAGCTGTTCCATTTCTTTATCTAGGAATTATTATTTGTCTTTTATATCATTCCTCTCATCTCGTCACTTTATTCTTTAGTGAAACAAAAAGGAGAGATGTTCGTATACTCTTACAAAGAAAGCAGTAGGGGAGAACTATCCTCTTGTCCTTGACGTCCTCGTTTTGACCAGTGTCTTGATGGCATCCGCTTCACCCTCCTTTCCTCAGGCTCTCGGGAAGCACTTTACACTTTTAAGGCTATCATCTTTGAGCTCAGCTTGGAATTTTACAAAAGTATGAGTGCTCTTTCTATGAGTATAACGCTTTTTGGTAGGGTTAAGGATAATCCTGATTAAAGAGATAGATTGAGCACTGACATTCCACGTACTCCACTTAACAACGCTGCGGATAAAACGGTGAACTAGGCATACTCCCGTCCCCTGTGGAATTAGCATTAAATTGTGGCCTCAGGTTCTTATTTGCGTGATTCATTACAAGACTTAAATGGCGTGGGTATGGATTTGTTTGCTTGTTTTAACCAACTTACTCCAAATTACTTTTGGAAATAGTACATATGAAAGCGGTATGTAATTTACACATCTTTCTTACAGAGTGATAAGCTTTTTGAGGCAATCAGAGTCTGTTTTATTCTTTTATTAGAATACCCAACACGGTGCTTTGCACGTGGTAGGTACTTAATAAATATGCTTAATATGAAAAAAAATACCATGAAATTCACTTACCAGTTACATTCTGCCAAGTTATAAAATAATGACCAAGAAACAGTTTGTAATTGCAAACAAATTTGTTAATAGTGTAATAATATTTTAAGCTTCAAAATTTTAAATACTTAACTCTTATGTGTACTTTGAGGAATCTAAACATATTTTATGGCACATCTTATTATTTTTTAATTGAATACCTCAGGAAATGCGACACTCAATGTATTTAGCTTCAAAATACTGTATTTTAGGGATAGTATCCTAAGAATTCTTTGTTATTTTCAAGTTTACAATTAGACTTTAACTTGCAGTTCTGAACAGTAGGATAAACATCATCCGCTATCTACTCCACTATTACAGAAATGTGCAGAATTCTTTGTCTTGAAATGTTCACCAGTATCTCGGCATACATATATTTCCATAGGAGACTATTCCATTATCTCCTATCATAATTTGATCAAAATCAGGTTCTTCTCTTTGCCTCTTAGAATTAAAATTCTTTACCATTAGTTTCATAGACTATATTTCTTTCCTCACAGCTTCTGTCATTTGAGCAGAATAATAACCACCTCTGAGCATCCTATCTCATTGTCAGTTACTCGAAAGAGACCTTACTTTAATTGAATCGAAATCCCTTTTCCTCGATTTAACTTTCTTTAATCAGCCACACCTAAAAAGAAAATGTAAGCCCCGCTGTTCTTCAGTGAAACTAACCTCTTAGAGGTTGGACTTTGTTTTTTAATGCGGAGCCCAAACATGTAGGAATCCAGTATGCCATTTGATAGAAGTTGGGTAGCCTTGATACACGTTTATGTAAAGAAGATAACATATTGGGCGGTAAATACTTCAAACCACTTCATAAAAAAGATTAAATGACTGTAAGGAGAAAGACTTGCATAAGCTTTCAGTGATCTTCGGACCCATACATAATACACATTCTTAAGTTTTTAAAATAATTCTGAAGTGCCGACTTAGTAGCATGTTACAAATTATTTTTTAGAAATAAAAAATATATGGGAGATTGCAAGCAAACGTATTTGCACATTCACCAAGAGGAAGAAAAATAACCACCACTCACAGGCGCCCGGCTAGCTCAGTCGGTAGAGCATGGGACTCTTAATCCCAGGGTCGTGGGTTCGAGCCCCACGTTGGGCGATATTCTGTTTTGTCGGGAGATTCAATTCTGCTCCAAAACTTTTACGGTTTCTTGAAAACATTTACACTAAGAAGGGTTTTTACACAAAATTAATTTAAACGTTTTTAATATTAACCAGATCTCTGGAAAAAGTTCATTTTGAAAACGAAACAGATCGCAAACTGTGCTTGCGCACTTGAGAGCGCACGTCCCCTCCCCAGTGTCCTCCTGAAAACGCGGGGGAAACTAAATGGCCGCTGTTTACGACTGGTTTTCTGTTGCTGTGCGTTCTCGCACAGCTGCTGGTAGAGGACAATTTTTGCTTTTATCTTAACAAAATTATGCCCCAATTTTGGCTGCTTTTCTAAAATTTAAGAGATCCGATGTGAAAGTAGTTGGATGGGAGGGTGGGAGGAGAAATTATCCTGAAGAAATACAGAGTGAGAAATACTTCTTTCTATAGTGAGATTTACACAACCAGTGCATACATCCAATTTTCTTCCATTGTTCTTGGGATCTATTAACGCGATGGATATTAGGAAGTTAATATTCTAGTAAAGGCTCTTTGACAGATGCAAAAAAGAACTCAGTTGTGAAAACTAGGATGGGAAATTAGATATTTGAGGCAGGGTTTCCACCTTCTTCCCTCTTTACTGAGAACTATGAAGTAATCACAAAGAGAAGGTTCACACTCACTGGGACCACCACAGTTAGGCACGTTCCAGGGTCTCACCCACCAGACCACGTAAGTGAACAATCCATGCTCCTTCTTACGTGAAGCCAGCCCTAAACCACTATACCCTCCCCCTGTTATCTGCCAACTTGCTCTCTACTAAATGATCAATTTTTCTCTCTTCTTGATTGTTCCCTTCAACCTACATACATGCTGTTATTTCTCTATCTTAAGACAAAATCTTTGATCGAGTTTTCCTGAAGGCTACCGTTCTATTTTTCTGTTCCCCTTTGGAACAAGTCACCCCGTTTACGCTCTCGTTCCTCTTCTCCCATCTCTTAACCTGGACAATGCTTTTCAGCCAAAGACCCAAAACCAAACCAAACCAAACCAAAACGACACTTGTAGTTGAACAAGTTTGGTTTATTGCATGTTATATCGAGGGAGAACTGTGGGGGTGATTCAGTAAGAGAGTGTTAAAAAGAATCTATTTGTAGGATTTGGGCTTTTGTTGGGTAATTTGGGGGAGGGCCTAAGGAAGTGGGGGCTTGTTCTGGACTGGGTGCTCTCAGAAAGCCAGGGCAATTCTATGATCTTAATAAATCTTATCTTTAGGAAGGAAAAAGGAGGGATAAATCTGAAATTGGTAAAGTGGTAGTCACTCATTTGGCAAGAAAGAGGGATGTTTGGTGTTTTGGGTTGGACAGTGACCAACTTATCTGAAGTGGATATTCTGTGAAAAACAGGAGAAAAGTATAATTTGCTCAGAGTGTCCTATCAGTCTATAATCGCATTGAGGCTTAGCTGTGTCAGTTTAGTTCACCATGTCAGGGATACTTCCTGCCTTTCTCACTCCACTCCAGTCAGGATTTCCTGCTCTGCCTCCCTACTCCCCACTAGTCTGCCAAACTGTTCATGAAAAGATCACCAATCATCTCCACATTACTAAATCTAATTGTTAATTGCTAGGCTTAATCTACTTGCCCTATCAGAAACTTATGACAAATTTGATCACTGCACACTTCTTCTGGCTTCCACAACACTAATGCTCTCGTTTTCTCCTCTATCTTATTAATTCCTCCTTTTCTCTCCTACCTCTTCACTTTGAAGTGCTCTAGGGATGAGACCTTGATCCTTTTTGCCATCTGTACTTTCTCACATCGTGATCTTGTGGCTTTAAATACCAGATATTTGCTGGTGACTCTCAACTTCATATTAAGAGAGCCCACCTCTCTTTCTTAAATGTCATTGGGATGTGTAGTATCTCAAACTTAACATACACAAAACTTAACTCTTGATCTTTGCCCCAAAACTTGCTTCTCCTGCAGTTTTCCATCCTCTTCCCGCCCCCCATTAATGGTAACACCATCTTTATAGTTATGAAGGTCAAAAATCTTGGAAAAATCATTGACTCTTTCTCTAGAATCCCATTGTGAAAGCATCTTTCAATGTTTCCTCTCCCACACTGACTTTGGGCTAGGACACGTGACTAGTTTTGTCTAAGGGGACATTAGAAAGCATGATGCAAACAGTGTCTTGATGAGTACTTTCACAATGGGGCTTGGATGCAAGCTGCCAAGTAAGAAGTCCGAGTACCCTGAGACCACCATGCTCTGAGGAAGCCTAAGCTGGCCACATGGAGAGAGGCCATGTGGGAGAAAGGAGCCATGTGAAGAGCACTGAGACCTGACTTGAGAGCAGAATTATCTTAGACCTTCCATCCCTGCAAACCAATTAGATACAACCAAGTGAATATCCCTAGCTGATGCCATATGGAACAGAACTGCTCAACTGAGTTTTGCCTGAATTCTTGACCTACAGAATAAGCAAATAAAGTTTTGTTTTAAGCCACCAAATTTTGGGAGATTGTTACATAGCAACAGGTAACTGAAACATCCATATCAAATCAGGAAATCCTGTTGGGTCTACCTCCAAGATAGATCCAGAATCAGACTTCTCACCTTTACTGCTTGCACCCTGGCTTAAACCATTACCTCATCTGGATTACTATAATGGTTTTGTAACTGATCTTTCTGCTTTCAGTCTTCTATTCTTAACACAACATTCAGAATAATCCAGTTAAAACAAGCCAGGCCCAGGCAAGGTGGCCCATGCTTCTAATCCTAGTATTTGGGAAGGACAAGGTGGGAGGGTCACTTGAGGCCAAGAGTTTGCGAAGAGCCTGGGCAACACAGCCAGACTCCACCTCTTTAAAAAGAAAAAAAAATTTAGCCAGGTGTGGTCTTTGAAAAAGAAAAAAAATTAGCCAGCGGTGGTCTTTAAAACAACAAAAAAAATTAGCCAGACACAGTGGAGGCTGAGGTAGGAAGATCACTTGAGCTCAGGAGTTTGAGGTTGCAGTGAGCTATGATCACACCACTGCACTCCAGCCTGGGTGACAGAGCAAGACCTTGTCTCTAAAAAACAAACAAAAAACACCAAGTCGGATTTTGTCATTATTCCAAGGGTATGCTATTGTTTCACTGTGTGAGATATGTCCTTACAAGATTGCCCCTGCTCTCCTATCTCCTATTACTTTTCTTCTCCTTACTTACTCTACACCAAATTGGCCTCCTTGCAGATCCTGGAAAGTGTTAGGCACGCCCTTCCTTAGAGTTCTTGCCCTGGCTGTTTCTTTTTCCTGCATCACTTTTCCTCCCAAATGTCCACAGTTAGTTCACTTGCCTAATTTGTCTTTATTCAAAAGTCACTAAAAGGAGGCCAACCCTGATAACACTAAACCCTATTCTAATTGGCAACTACCCCTCCATCCACTTTACCTTATTTTTTCCACGGAAGCTATCATCCTCTAACTTATTAGATCTCTCTCCCCACCTTCTCCCACTCCCTTGGAATGTAGGTTCTAGAAAGGCAGGATTTTTGTCTATTTTTTTCACTAACGTATTTCAAAAACCTAAATTAGCATCCAGCAGATGTTCAATAAGTATGTGTTGAGCTAGTACATTAAAAAGCATATGTTAGTTTATTAGGGCCGTCATAAAAAGACACCACAAACTGGGTGGCATAAAATAACAGAAATTTATTGTTTCAGACTTCTTGAAATCAAGGTGTCAGCAAGGCTATGCTCTCAAAAGCTCTCTTGAAGAATTTATTTCTGTGCCTTTCTTTTAGCTTCTGGTGTCATCAGCAATCCTTGGGGTTCCTTGGTTTGACTTGTTGCATCACATGGTGTTCTCCCTGTGTATCTCTCACATGGCATTTTCTTCTTCTTGTAAGGAAATCAGTCATGCTGGATTAGGGCCCACCCTAATGACCTCACCTTAATTTGAGTACATCTGCAACTCTCTTTCCAAGTAAGGTCACATTCACAAGTATAGGGGTTAAGACTTCAACATATCTTTTTGTGGGACACAATTCAACAAATAACAGAGGGCTACATTCCTCAACCTCAGCCACTAGGTGTCTGCCACTTGATACCTAGCTTTAAATCTCTTTTTCAGTCACAGATCTTGTTTTTCATATTATTCAATGATCTATTCTCATAAATAATCTAAATTCAACAAATGACAAGGTAAATATGAATGCAAAGCAGAAAATTTTGAAATTATGTTTACTGCAAAAAGAGATAATGTTAATAAAATTGCAAATCCATACAATTGACAATTAATGGTACACCTATTCTGGGTAATCTTACTTTGAGATTTCAAAGTTAAAAAATAGAAGAGCCTTGTTGCAATGGAGTATATATTCCAGAAAGGAAGATAAAACCTGTATAGAAACGATTACAAAGTAACAGTTGTAAGTGCTTCAGTTATAAATAATGCACTTAGAGAAAGATCACTACTTTGGTGGAAAGGGTGTTATAGAAGTAGTAGGCCTAGAGGACACAGGTACCTAGAAAGAATGAAACCAGCGAAATTTCAACAAGAGGTAGTTCATTAAAAACAAATGGAGAAAAACAAAAATAAAAGTTAAACAATGACTGAGTACATATTTCAAAGAACCCCTGCCCTGAGAAGATACAAAGCACAAAAGCAAATAATGGTAGTATGAGTACATGTTTATAAAGCAGTTGTAACTTTACATAGAAATGAAATATCTTTTTCTTACAAATGTAGAATTATTCATAAAAGAAACTAAAGTTAAAAAGTGAACATTTCCACACTTTGCTTAATAAATGCCTATGTTACCAAACATTCTCGGTACAAAGGATCAAATATAGTTTTGGAAAAGCAACATTATAATAACATGGACATTAAGTACCAAAGTGAAGAATTAAAAAAAAATAGACCCATGTTAATATTTGAAATCACTGGTACTGGTTAACACTGTTCATGCTTTAAATGAAATAATTGCTGAAAATAATAAAATTAGTGAAGGTTCCCATGCCCAGGACAGATTATGTGAACTGCGCAGGGACAGTGTTGTTATTCTTTCTGAAAAATGGACTATGTAACAAACTTCCAAAATTAAACTGTTCTACTATATTTTATTGATATAAATACAATAAGTCTCATAAGCATCAGCTACCATTTTAGCACTATACAAGGGAAATAAAGTCAAAAGAATTACATATTGATGCAAAAAGTAAACAAAGAAGTTCTTTCACTTTCACTATAGTCACCTATAACAAAGCATCCTACATATTTTGTACAATTTTCTTGTAATCGATTAAATATTAGAAATGAAGGAAAGCTGAATTTTAATTCAACTTTTATTTCTCAGTGGAAAATGCTCTCTTCATCAGAGGTGGCTGAGCTTTCCCGACATCAAACATCATTTCCAAAGGTGGATTATTGAGAGAACACCAATCAGGTATACGACCTGTCTGATTATAATATTCCTTTGAAACTGAACGGCTCCCGAGTATATCCTGCAATGCTCCAAAAATAGCTCCTGTGTGATAAAAATATTTTTATAGCTGAGATGAAAACTTTTACCAGAAATCTTTATGTACATACACATCCACTTCACTATATGACAAGAGTAGACTGGTAAAATTCAGCAACGCATAGTCACACTATTCAATTAATTCCAGTTAAGCTGTTCTGTATCTTGTATTTTGAATAATAGAGTAAACCATAACTCCTGTGTTGAAAGTAACTTAAATGCCCTTTAGCAGCATGTAGTGAATATGATAACAAGTATCACTGTGTCTAAAAGCAAGTGAGGTAGAGTGAGATGGAAGGTATTTTCAACTTTATGTAAATACAATTAATAAGACCCTTCAGGTTTTTGGGTTTTTTTGTTTTTTTGGTTTGTTTTGTTTTGCCACTATTCAAAGGTTACATGTCAATAAGTAAATAGCACTGCAAAACCAAATAAGAATTGTTATAATGTTCTAAGATTTTATACTGAAGATCTTATAAAGACCCACAGGAAGTCTTTAAAACATAATTTAGTTACTAAATCCATTTGTCTGAGATCAAAATTACATTTTAACCAAATTCTACTTTACAAGTAAAAATACAATATTCATTTAAAAATCTCAATACTTGTTTCTCTCTCTGAATGTATGGTCCTGATAACTACTAGCTCTAACTGCATCATAAAACACAGATCACAATATTTACAAATGTACACATTCATGATGTTTTTCCCTTCAAAGTAGTTACATTTGACCCTTGAACAACACAGGAGTTGGGGCACGGACTGCCCCACTTCCCCACCTCAGCAGTGGAAAATCCACATGTAACTTCTGACTTCCCCAAAACTTAACTACTAATAGCCTACTTACTGTTGACCAGAGGCCTTACCAGTAACAGTCAATTGACATATAAACAGAATAGTATCTGCATATATTTTATGTATTTGTGACATACCTTTTTCTTAATTTTTTTGATATTTCTAGGCTGTGTAGTTCATCTGTGAGTTTTTTCAAACAGTTGCAAATCTCCAAAAAATTTTCCATTATATTTACTGGAAAAAATCTGTATGTAAGTGGACCCTTGTAGTTCAAACAGTGTTTGTTCAAGGGTCAACTGTACTTACTAGGTTATTTTCTTACTTCAGTGAAACTATCATTACTTAAAACATTCAATAAACTCAGTTGCAAACAAAGTATAGTTATGAAATAAAGAGACCAATTTTCAATGTAGCTTACTAGCTTTGGAAGGCATTAAAACAAATGTTTTGAGCAATGGTAGCAACCTGGGAATAAATTCATAGCTTTCACTACTCTAAGGCATGACTTTAATTGGATGAAGAAGTTTACTTTAATTCACAGTGCAAATGCCAAGAGAAATAGGTATATAATTCTGAAAATTAATATAATTTAAGGAAAAGTCAAGGTTCAAGAAAAATTATTTAATAGTTTTATTTATTAAATGGACAATTTTGAACACTGGATGACCTATTCTAATATATCCATTAGTAATACCATTCAAGAACCAATTATTATATAATGATTATATTTTAAAAACAAAATTCTTACCTCCCAACCAGGCCACGCAATTAGCCTTTGCAGGTGGAGTATGAATTCGAAATGTCTTGGTGCCAAGTGTTTTTTTATATTTTGGTTTTTCTACCAAATACCTTATTTCTGCAAGCAATCTGTGGAGAAATCCTGGCAACATAGATGTGCCACCTATGACTACCAAATTTTCTGCTAGTTGCTTCCTGGTATCTATTGGGCACTGTTATTAAAGAGAAATAAAAGGATTTATCCTTAACTGGATAAATAATGCTTGGCTGGACTTAACAAAATATACATATGACTCAAAGACATTAAAACAAAAAGAAAAAACAACATAAAGAAAATATATAAATTAGTATAGATTAAACAAATGATCATTTTTATTACAAAAAAGGCCACAGCAAGGTTTCTTTCATGCAGCTAATATGACCAACATTGTAAGACTACTAAATGTATACATAGAACTTCAAATATTTTATTTTAAAATCTAATAGTATAGAATTTTAAATTACACAGGGCAGATAGCAATAATAGGTGAGTGTTCTCATTTTCAGGGTAGAATGACCAAGTTGGGCAAAGAGCATTGAGAGAAATAACTTTTCTTTTTTAGTAAGGAAAGTATGTGGAAACTTAATTTTTCTAAGGTGTTATCTTCATTATCATACCCAGAGCCAGTTGTGGGAACATAATACTCTTAGAAAAATTATGTTTCCACATCAGTTCTCTCTAAGAATTAGGAATGATAAGGTCCTTCACTGAGCAGAGCCCTAGAGGTAGACAGTGTCTTCCAAAGATAATGGTATTTCTGTGGAGTTCTGTGATTACAAAGTCATTACACGAAAGAGACATATTACCATATGCCCTGTGGAATGTAAAATTCAATACTATACAAACCTAAATTTAAAGGAACCATAAGCCACGCTAGGTACAAAATAGAAATCTGGTATACACACTCTGAAAAAATGCCATGCCCTTGGCACTCATTATCCCTTGGTTTGAAATGCTATAGATATCTTATCTCAGAACCCAAGTAAATCTCATTAACTACAAAATGTAACATAAAAGTTTACAAAGTATAAAAAGTTAAAAAAAAAAAAAAAGAAATGGTATTCTGTAAAAGTTAGTAATATTCAACAAGTAGATAATTGATACAAGAGATTTAAAAACAAACCAACCACCCCCCGGACATTTGTTTGTTCTTAAAAATCATATACGACAAGCACTGCTAGTTGCCTAAAATGGCTAAAGTAAAAATACAGAAATTAACATTTAAAAAATTTTAAAGGCTGTTGATAAAATACCTGCATAAGGGAATCCAATATTAAAGTGGCAACTGATTTCTCTTCATTATCTTGTTCAAAAAGAATTTCCACAACTGAATCTCTAATGAGATTTAAAAAAGAGAGTGCTTTGTTGGTGTCACAAAATATGATACAGAATACACCATTAGTTTCGTTGACACAATATTTTTAAGTATTATGTTAATGCAGAATAATTATTAAAATACAAGGTGTTCTCATTTGTAAATGGGAAGAATAATAGTACGTGCCTCACAGGGGTTGAAGTGAAGATTCAATGAGTTAATCAGACAGATCTGGCACATAGGAAGCATTCCCTAAATATCAGCTATTACTATTATTATTTATAGATTTACATGTATTTTATGTCCAGTTATACCTCCCCAAGCCTAATAACAGAAAAGGAACAGTATTCCATAAAAGCTAGTAAGATTCAACAAGCAGATTAGTTAGTGATACAAGAGTTTTAAAAACAAACAAACATATCCTATCCCCTGCATTTCTTTTTTTGTCTTTTATTTATTTTTTTTGTATAGACAGGAATCTCACTATGTTGCCTAGGCTGGTCTCAAACTCCTGGCCCCAAGTGATCCTCCGACTTCCCAAAGTGCTGGGATTATAGGTGTGAGCCACTGTGCCCAGTCTATTTTTAAAAATAATATATGACAAGGATTGCGAGCTGCCTAGTAAGACATCCATTTTCCATTTTCCCGTTTCTTATCAAATTAAAAGAACTCTATTTTTGGGTGGCATGAGGAAGATTTTTATGGTGATGAAATAGTTACATATATTTTTTCCATTACATATATTTAAGACATACAACATGATGTTTTGATATACATATACATAGTAAAATGGTTACTACAGTCAACCAAAGTAACCTACCCTTCACCTTCCATATAGTTACTTTTTTTGTGTGTGTGGTAAGAGCACCTAAAATCTACTCTTAGCAAGTTTTAAGCATACAACACAATAGTATTAACTATACTCATCATGCTGTACATAGATCTCTAGACTTATCTTACATGACTACAAGAGTTGTGTCCTTGATCTTCTCCCAATTTCCTTCCCCTCCTCTCCCTTGCAACCACTGTTCTAGTCTGTTTCTAGATATTCAGCTTTTGAGATCAAGCAGCATTTTTATTTCTGTGTCTTATAATACTTCTCTATCTTGATTTTTATAGTGATCACAGAAATCTATACATGACAAAATTACCCAGAACTATACATATACTTTATACCAATGCCAATTTATTAGTTTTGATATTGTGCTGCAGTTATAAGATGTAGCCACTGGGGGAAACTGAGAAGTTATACAGGACTTCTCTATTATCTTTTATAATATTAAACACCTGTTAATCTATAATTTGAAAATAAAAAAGATAAAACCCTATTTCAAGCTGTATATCTTGTGCTCTCCATCCCCACCCCACCAGTTAAAACACTGTATTTACCAGGCTCCCTTGCAGCTAGATATAGTTAAGTATCAGATAGTAAAATGGAGGCAGAAGTGAGTGGGAGTTCTAGAAAGTTTCCTTAAAAAGGAGAGGAAGCATTTCTTTAGGACCACTTGCCTGACACAGACATGGCAGCTATAACTCCAGCAGCCATCTTGAACCCCAAGGACAAGGGCTACATTCCAGAGATGATAGATGGAAGGATTTTTGGGTTTCTGATGGGAGTTGTCATACCATCCCCTAGACTATTTACCTCTAAGCTTCTTTTAAATGAGAGACAAACTTCTATCTTGTTACAGCCACTATCTTCGGTTTATATAACTTGTGGCCAAACCAAATCCTAACCAATGAAATATAAAACTAACTATATATATGTATATAAACTCTATTTTTTAAAAAATTAGGATATTATGTGTACTATTTTAAAGCTTTTAAAAATACTTTTCAAAACCTGAAATTCTGCCATTAAAAAAAAAAAAAAAAACATGGAATTCTCTTCATGACTCAACCTAGGGAACCTGCAGCCTTAAGGAAACACATGGACTTCCTGGTCTTAAAAGTGTGGTCTTTTGACTGAATCCAAATTTTACATAACAAATCCTTTTATTAAAAGGGGTGCAGCAGAGAAAGAGGAAGATTTTCTTGCCTCCTTTGGTGCTTAAAAAAGAACAATCTTGAAATCAGAAGGCTCCAGGTTCCCCACCCCATTACTTAATCAATGAAATATTAAGGTAGAAAACAAGTTGTTCTTTCTATGAAAACTATGTTGAATGCTTTGGAAAGACAAAATAATTTTTAAAAATCTTTTTAATATAGGTGAGGCAACTGTAAAAGTCTAGAAGAAAATAATTAGAAGCATTTTGTACCAAGACTGATTCATGGTAACTTTAAGTTCTCACCATACTTAAACAAAATAAAACTGGAAATCATAAACCATTAATTACTATTACTAGTTAGTAAAAATTTAACTCAGAACTCTCTGAGCAGACTTATTCTTAGAAAAATGTTTGGTAAATAATCACACATTTATAAATTTTAAGTTAAAATAAAATGTTTAGTACATAATTTTAAAAAATGGTTCTTTACTTTAAATAACCCTTCTTTTGATTTACCAACCAACTACTGACTGAGATTGTGTCTAATTAGAAGCTTTCAGTGGACCGATAACTTTTGGAAGGAAAACATGTTAGCAAACAACTGTAAATTAATTGGGTTTGGAATGTTAGACATAGTAGCTTCCTTTATTTGTAATGTATTTTCCTATTACTTAGTAACCATAAATTCCATATTAGTTGAAATTCCTTATTCTGGGCTCCACTAAACAATCAGGAGAAAACTTAAAATAGTAATTTAATGAATATAACTTGAATGAGATAAAAAGGATACAAAAATAACTACCCCCAAAAGTTACATTCTCACTTTTTTTCCTTCCCCCATCCTACCATCTTTAACTTCACATATATTTATACATATTTGTGAAGTTAATAGATATAACTTCAAATGTACTTATATTTATCATTTCAATATCTCAACCTCTGTACTATCTCAAAATCTAATAAGATTTTCAGTATGTTACATAACAATTATTTTATGTGCATCTTCTGATCTTATACTTTACAAAGAAAATTTTTATAATACAAACTTTCTAAAGCTGGGGTATAAACAAAAATTACATTGTAGAAAATATAATTACATGTCTTTAACAACTACTTGTATTGTTATCATCGGAATAATCAAATGAATAATAAAAGGTAAATTACGAATGGATCCTAAGGATTGAGTATATTTGGAATACTGCATTCTTTCTAACAAAACAAAATTTTGAAGCAGGAGTTAGCAAACTAAAACCTGCAAGTTAAGTCCAGCCCACGACATATTTTGGCAAATAAATTTTTACTGGAACATACCAGCCATGCTCATTCATTTACATGTTGTCTATGGCTGATTTTGTACTCCAACTATAGAGTTGAATAGCTGCAACAGAGACCATATGGACCACAAAGCCTGGGGTACTTACTCTTTGGTCCTAAACAGCAAAAGTTTCCTAATGCCTTTTTTTTTTGGTTTGTTTAAATGTACACATCTTAAACAAACTATGCCTGTTTTAAAGTATCATACTTCCTACTACACCCCAAAGAATGGTTAGTTTCATCAATTAAACTAATTCTGAATGACTGATGAACAGGAAAGAATATTTTTTAAAGTTTTAAAAAACTTAAAAAGCTGAATAAAATTAATCATGAATGATGAGGCTTAATGAAAAACAATTCTTAAATGGCAATACTGAAAGAACGGCTTACACAAATATTTTTAAAAGCCCAAAATTTCTTTTATATTGTAGTTTACTGCTTTGCTTATAAAAATTAAGATCTAACCTGATTGATCCAAGAACATGTAAAATCTTCTCTCCATCTAATGGATAGTCAACATTTGGAGGTGGTGAGGGACGCTGAAATATAAATATCATAAGCATAAGTCCACACATGTTGTAACCTCTGAAAAAAGAGAATACATTTATTTTTAACTTACCTCATTATCCCCATCAATATTAAATTTTGCTGCCTGGATTTTCAGTCCACGCTTCAGATCGCTAACAAAACAAGTACGCACTTCAAGAAAAGAAGAAAAGAAGACCTTGTTATGGCTAGTGATTAACTGAATGCAGTGAACATACACCCCAGTTAAAACAATTCTATCCAAGTGAACATGGTAATAATCATCCACTCCTTTGGCTTTTATAAACTCTATTCCTGTCTTTAGGAAGCTTATGACAGTTTAATCACAAATAAAAAAAATTTTCATTCACTGAGGAGTCATAAGACACTGCATATTCATCTTCTATAAAACCTCATTAAAAAGATCACCTTTGAGAGAAACTAGCATGTTGTTTGATATCCCATGTACAAAGAGTACCAAATGAAAATAAATTTTAGCATCATAAAATGTAGCTATTCTAATTGAAGACGATGTTTCTTTGAACTAGGTTTTTTCTCTCTTTTCTATCTGATTCCTTTTTAAAAAAATCTTGATTGGTCAGAACCCAAAGCTAAATTTTGCTCTTTGTTGCAGTGTAACACTCCTTAGTTTAAGGCATTTGGTTATGATCGTTTCTCCAACTCAGCACACCCCAACACAACCACTACCACTACTATATCATTTTGTATTTTTACATTTTTGAACACTTAACTCTTTTAGAGTTTCTTTCTATTGCAAAGTACCTTTTATAATAAGCTATTTCACAAACTATTTCAGAAATAGTTAAGGAATAAATCAATTTTTGAAAGTAGAGATAAAATTGATGTTGAATGTAAGATATCTGACAACTTGGTTGAATTACTTATAAAACATGTTAGTCATAATACAAATTCTTTTCATAATATATTATGTAGTGAATTTCATTTACTAATTGAAAACACTTGTTCAAAATCCACAATATACTAAATGCTAGACAGTATATTTATTAGGTGCTAAAGCTACTTACACATTTTATGTTTTATTGAAGTCCTCGTAACTATCTAAGCATAATACCTGGCCATCAAGATCTTATATATATATTTGGCAGAGGCAGGTGCCCTTCATTACAGCAACCAAATTATACTGAATTAAAAATCCAAGAACAGATAAATTACACTTGCGAATTTTTAAATAATTTGAAAAAAATTTTGGTAACTACATAAGTAATATAATAAATTTGTGTGTGGGTGTTGTGTATTTGTTTTTAACAAAAATAGGTTCCTACTGTATATATTATTCAGCAACATGCTTTTCTCCTTAACATATAGACATTCTTCGAAATCAATACATCTAGGTCCTTTTTAATAGCTACATGGTATTCCTTATTGTGAAGTTATCAAACTTCATTCAACATCCCCCTTTTAAATGGGATGCACACTTTCAATTTTAATAAATAGGCTAGATTGCTTTCTAAAAAGATTAGTTTGCAAGCCTTACTAAGTGCACATATGAAATCAATATAATGAAGAGCAAGGTCTGTTTTACAGCACTAGCTCTATCCCTATCTACTTATGTGACAATGAACAAATCATCTAGTATTTCAGAGCCCAATAGTATCCAATTATTTCCAGGTCCCATTTAACTCTAAAATCAATTATTGTCTAATTTTTTATTAAATATTCTGAATTATTGATAAATGACATTTTAAGTACTAAAGAACATTAAATTATATCTTAAATGCATTTCCTTTTAGTGAATAAAAATGCCAGAAAACCCAATGTGAATACTTAAATAAAAATTCAGTCTAGCAAAGTAGAAGCAATATGGTATTAAAATGAATTCAATATGCTGTAGTACTTTGGTCCCAATTTTAGAATTTTTGAATAGTCTGTAAAATAACTAAGCTAATAAAAATTTATGAAGAAAGCTAGAACTAAAAAACATTATGCAACATCAAACCAGTGGCTTTCTTAAGCAATTTAACTGTGATTTGCTACTGTACAAATTACTAGTTTCCTAATAACCCCACATACTCTATATACAATTGAGAAGCTGCTTCAATAACATATCAAGAATGTCAGAACTTCCATAAGTCTGAAAAAATTACTATTTTTATTTACATTATCTCATAGCTTATATATTAAATATTTTTAGGATATTACATTACAAGTATATTTTCTCTCTGTGTAAATATTTAGAAACATATGCCCTCCAAACTAACACTTAAGGATGAAAGGGACAAAAATTAGAACTTAGTTTACCTTTAATGTCCTCTAAGATACCTTCTGGTACTGAACCTAAAACAAAAATTTTATTTAGAATTAGAGAACTTTAATAATAATTAAAAACGGTTTATTAACTTGCATTCACATTTCCATTTCCCATTTCAGCAAAATTTTAAAAAATATAACAATAAATTTTTTAAAAGCCTAACAGAAAAATTTACTTTATTTTTAGGGAAGAAATTTCATCATTCAAAGCCAAGACAAAGCACAGAAGCTGAAGCAAAAAAGTGAAGTTCAAAGTTTGCTTATCTGTCCTGTGATAATAAAGAGCTCTCAGTAATATGCTAACCTAATTAATACACATTTTTAAAAAGAATCACACAGTCTTTTAATCTTGTCCTTTAAGGTAAAGGTGACATTTTAAAAAATGAGTGAGAAAGAACCTATGTACAGAAAGCTATGCAATACAGAGAGCATTTTGAAGATGGATGTTTTGATATGTTACCATTGTTATGTGATTTTGTTGCCAAAATCTCATTTTCTGAGTTAGACTCAAAAACAAAATTTTCTTAACTAAATTTAAAGTCTTGTAAACTATGAATTTTTAATCGATTGTTAAATATGTAAAAATATTTTTATTTATAAGAACAAATTATTGACATCGGGGAAGACAGAAATGTATAGCTGAAAAATGAATCATAATAAGCATAATTATGCCCTTCTTCTACCTTGATCTACATATCTTGTCAGCTGTATCTTTTGGTTCTGAGCACAGAAACTAAGTATTAAAATCAGTTAAACTTAAAAACTATACATTCCAAATGTTAAGCCATAATTTTTTTTTAAAAAAGGGATATTTACACTACTTTTGAGAGGGAGCAAAAAATGTTTTACCATTAGTAAGTATGAATTTGGAATTATTATTACCTTTAATATCTCATCCTTTCCAAGTTCTTATTTTTTTATATTTTGTAATATAGTAGTATTAGTATATATATAGTTTATAAATAAACATACAGATTGAAGGTACATGTTCAAAGTTTTATTTTACCTCTGGGGCCAGTATATGATCAAAAATGTTTGAAGATTCACATCCTCATGTTAAAATTTACCTCACAAGAGAATAAAGATATCCCAAAAGATAAAACCTGGCCATAAATAGATGTGAGAAATGTAACTTGATTATAAGAACCTACAATTTAAGAGTAAGTGCTAAAAACCACAGCATTCCACAGTTTAAATACTCTCTATAGGAATATTCAAATAAATTCTAACATGTGTCAAAGAAACTTGGTAATATGAGAAAGAGTTTTCTTTAGGCAAATGTTAAGACAGGCTTGAAAACCAAGGGTTTAATTTAGCTAGGAGTAGACTCTACTTTGGGAATGGGCACCTTAATCTTTGCAAATAATCACAATTACTGAAATTTTGTAAGTGAGGTATAGAAACGAGGCATACACTAGCTCTGGCTCTGAAAAATCATTTAAATTTCAGTTTAAATTAGTTAATTTAGGAGAATAAAAAGCATTAATATTTTGGTATATAATTTAAAATTGCACACCTTTCAAATCAGTGTACTTAGTAGGACTGCATGGCTAACTATCACAGACTCAGACTTTCAGAAGTACAGGAAGGAAAGATTAGAATTAGTCTAAAAAGTTAGACTGAAGAAAGAGTATCCAAGAATGTATGGTTTAGAATTTTAAGGAAATGTTATAATTGGTTTTTCTTTTTATTTCAAAATATTACAGGGGTACAAATGTTTTTGGTTACATGGATCACTTTTGTTATGCTTGAGTTAGGGTTATAAGTGTGCCCATCACCCAGATAGTGTTCACTGTACCCCTTAGATAGGTTTTCACCCATCCCCTCCTTCCTCCCCTAATCAGTTTTAAAGATATTTTATTTACTAAAAACATCTTGGGAGACTACGCTGAACTTATCATCCTTAGAGACCTTTTATAAATTAACTGTCATCATGATATAGTAAAATGGTAACAAAGTTTATCTGGAATAGGAAAATTATAATCAGATCTTCAGAATGAAAATTACTATTATTTTAACTATCAATAAGGAACAATAGGAAAACATGATAAGCAGGACTTATCTGAAAACCTGCCTTTCCTTTCCAACATTTATTCAGTGCCCAAGCACTACACTAGGTGCTGCAGATTGAAAAATAAATAAGACAGACATCCTCAAATTCTACTGGGGGAAACAAGTAAGTTAGCAGGCAAATGAGAATGTCATATATGCTATAATAAATACTGCTGAGGGCTTAACAGAGAGAGGAACAATTTTTCTGCTTTGGAAAGATGAGAAAGGCTTCACATTTAAGATGACATTCCAGCTGGGTCACATAGAGGGATCAGAAACCCAACTAGGCAAAGAAAAACATCTCAAGTGAAGAAAGAAAATAAATGAAGGCATAGTGTTGTGCAAGGATTCACAGTGCCTGGAAGACTATAAGAAATTTACTGTAGCTGAAATAAGGAACAAAGGATAGAGTAAGGCTAAGAGGGAAAATAAAGTTAGATTGTGAAGAAACTTGTATATCAAACGGATATTTAGATTTTGACCTGTAGGAGCTAACAACCATTCTCAAGCAAAAGAGCAACATAATCAGATTTATTTTGTGGAAAGTTATTCCTGGTAACAGTGTGAAATAGACTAAATCAGTCCACAGAGTAGGCTCCTGTAAGAATCCAAGCAAGAAATGAGGGCCCAGATTAAAACAATGTCTTTGTTTTTAGATGTTAGGTGGTATGGAAGATGGAAAAAACAGGTAAAATTTCAAAGAGATTTCTGAGGAAAAACTGAAAGAATCTGATAACTTCCAGGTTTCTAAAATGGGAAATAAGGAAGATGTGATTGTCTTTATCTAATAAAGAGGGAAGAGACTGGCTGGTCGAGGTGGCTCACGCCTGTAATCCCAGCACTCTGGGAGGCCGAGGTGGGAGGATCACTTGAGGTCAGGAGTTCAAGACCAGCCTGAGCAAGAGTGAGACCTCGTCTCTACTAAAGAAATAGAAAAAATTAGCTGGCTGTGATGGTGCGTGCCTGTAGTCCCAGCTACTCAGGAGGCTGAGGCAGGAGGATCACTTGAGCCCAGGCATTTGAGGTTGCTGTGAGGTAGGCTGATGCCACAGCACTCTAGCCCAGACAACAGAGCAAGACTCTGTCTCAAAAAATAAATAAATAAATAAAAATTAAAAAAAGAAAAAAAAAGAGGGAAGAGATAAGGTGTTCACTTTTGGAAGTCTTCAGTTTGAGGTGCCTAGTAACATGCATAGTTTACATCTAATAATCAGTTAGAAACATGGATATCAAGTTTAGAAGAAGGATCTGGCCCAGTAATATATGGGAGCAGTTTAAAGCACCTTTAAAAAGCCAGTAAAAAGAAAGAAGAAACGAAAAACTGATCCCTAGGGAAATAATGGTAGAGAAAGCAGGAGCAAAGGAAACCCAGACAGAATACTCAGAGAAATAACAGAAAACCATAAAGGAAAAGAATCCTGAAAGCTCAGGGAAAAAGAAATTTCAAGAGTACATAACAAGTGACAATGTCAAAAGTTCTAGAAAGGATGACTAGCACAAAACTAGTAGATTTGGTGATTAAGAGCTCAATGATGACCTCATAACTGAAACAATGTTATTGGAGTGGTAGGAGGGAAAAGAGAATAACTATGCAATGGGGCAAAGACTAAAATATAAGTTAAAGAAATGAAAATAGAGTGTAAAACTCTTAAAAAGCTTAAAACGAATTTACCCATCACTGAGGGAAGGCTCTGTTCTTTAGCAGCACCTGTGTCAACAGTACATTGTTCCAACAGTTGAGTTTCCAACTCCCTGAATTAAAAAAAAAAAAGTTACTGGAATTAAAACATTGCAACTGATATCCTTTTCTTATTTGATACTTTTACAACATAATAGATTATGATGGTTTAAATAAAAATTGTTTTATTCTTAAAAGATGAATACTCAAAGCTAATGAAAAATATAATAAAATTAAATGTCCACATGACAAGCCCTCTATTGATGACTGATTAATAAACTGATTAGCATCTCTTTTTGTGGCACATGTGAAGACAATGTGCTAAATTCCAAAAAATTTACCTGTGAAGAGCTTTTCCTCCTAAGGGGAGTGCTCCCCAACAATTTAGTACTGGAATTCCTTCATATATCTATAGAGTAGTCAAGGATATTACTATATTGGGAGATAAAGCGTGATTTTCTTGATATTTTCCCCACCTTCTCCAGTGTTGTTCTAAATCAGCTTTGGTGACGAAAAAAAAAATTTTTTTTTTTTTTTTTGAAACAGAGTCTTTGTCATCTGGGCTGGAGTGCCATGGCGTCAGCCTGCCTCACAGCAACCTTTAACTCCTGGGCTCAAGCGATCCTCCTGCCTCAGCCCCCCAAGTAGCTGGGACTACAGGCACATGCCACCATGACTGGCTAATGTTTTCTATTTTTAGTAGAGATAGGGTCTCGTTCTTGTTCAGGCTGGTCTCAACCTCCTGACCTCAAGTGATCCTCCTGCCTTGGCCTCCCAGAGTGCTAAGATTACAGGCATAAGCCATTGGTGGTGACAAATTCTTATTTCTTATTTTTAAAAGAGTTACAGAAAATCTAAGAGTAAGTCTTTTTTCATATACTTCACCAAAGAAAATAGAATAAAAATACACACATGTATGCACACAATTCATCGGTTAAGGCTGAGGCATCCAATAAAGTAGCCACTAGCCACATGCAGCTACTGAGGACTTGAAATATGGCTAGTCTGAACGGAGATGTGCTGTAAGGGTAAACAACACACCAAATTTAGACTTTAATATAAGAAAACTCTAAAATACCCCATTATAATTTTTGTATTGATTGTATATTGGAATATTTTGAATATATTGGGTTAAGCAAAATATATCAATCATTTCAACTCTTTTATTTGTGCTTTTAAAAATGTAGCTCTTCAGATTAGCTGGCCATGGTGGTGCATGACTGTAGTCCCAGCTACTCAGGAGGCTGAGGCAGGAGAATCGCTTGAGCCCAGGAGTTTGAGGTTACAGAGAGCTATGATGATGCCACTGCACTCTAGCCTTGGGAATAGAGCAAGACCTTGTATCTAAATAAACAAACAAACAAATAAATAACATATACCTAGATACATACATACATATGTAAATAAATTAAATTGTGACTTTTTAGAAAACTTTAAGTTACATATATGGCCCACATTAATTTCTATGAGGCAGCACTGAGAGGGTAGTAGACAATACTGTACTGTGGCTTTGCTACCTTATTTTACATATTGTTTTGATTGGTGTTCTGTAAGTGCAATATTTATAAAAAGGAAAAAAAGTATACTGGTAAGAGCATCAGCTTTGGATATAAACATGGATTTATATCCTGGCTATATGTTTATACACTTTGGTCAATTAACTATCCCAATATTCAATTTTCTCATTTACATAATGAGAAAAATAGCTCTCATGTTGCAGGGTTGTTTTGAGAATTAATCACAAAGTACTTGATATTTAAAACACTACTGCCTGATTCAGTTCATTACAAGTTAATGATTTTTTTATTCTCTTCCCATGAATATTTCTTCTAATAAATATACATGTAAATCTCAAAAGTGCCAAGAATTTTACATTCATGTACTTTAAGCTCCTTTTCAATGAAGCAATGTCCACTGGGACAATTCTAAGAGATATTTACCTATACTCTGCTTAAAGGTTTACAATGAAAAGAAATATACCAGTTCATGTAGTCAGTAATTTCATTTTGGGGACTTATTAGTAAGCTCTTCTCTATGGTGAATGATATAAAAACAATAGTACTTACTGAGCGAGTGACTATGTGCCAGGTCCTGTGCTAAACACTTTACATACGTTACTTCACTCAACCCTCACACCTCTCCTATGAGATGGAAATATTAATACCCTCATTTTATAAAGAAATCGAGGCCTAGAGAGACTAAGCTATCTGACCAACATCACAAAAACAGTAAGAAGCATAGCTGAGATTTGTACTTATTATACAGTTGATTCCAATACCCAAGCTCATAAACCCTATGGTACCTCCATGATAGCTTCTAAAGAGAGAAAAAAAAAGGATTCACTTTTCTATAGTAAGCCCTTCAGCTACATGAAGGCTGATTTCACGCTGCCATTAAGTTTTAATTTTTCTTGATTGAACTTTGTCATTTCAGTTTCTCCAATTACTCTTCATATGATTTTTTTCCTAAAACCTACCCTAGTCAATTTCTTTGACACATCTTAATTACCTGATGTTTCTTTTGAAAATTTAATATTCATAAGGTCTGCTCCTAGAGTATATACTGGGACCGAATCATAATGACAACTTCCTTTTTTTTTTTTTTTTTGACAACTTCTATAAAAACTAAACTTAAGTCTTACAGTCTTGTGAACTTTTTCCACATGGTAATTTGTATTTTATATAGTAACCTGAAATAGTTCAATACAATAAAAATCATTTGTAATAAGCTTAATTATTATAGTTAAAGTAGAATAAAAACTGCAAAATTGGCTGATGGACAAAAAAGATACAGGTAACACGAGGCTTTCCCTATATCCACAATCCAGGACCATGGCAGAGTTAATGCCAAGCGTTAGAAGAGCCATTAGATGACTTGGAGCAAGCAAGACGGATGGAACCTGGAAAACAACACAATCAAAACAACAACAAAACCAGAATAAGTGTCATATCTGAAGGTATCTGCCTTACATTAAAATATATTTGAAAAAATTCACAGGAAAATTGTATTAAATTATATATACCTATTCAACCATTTTATGGCACTAAATTAAGAACTAGTTTGATTTATTTACATAAATCATATTAATATAATCATTTAGTCAATAATCAAAAATATACTATAATAAACAAAAACACTTTAAACTAAGTTGTTTCATTCCAAAATGACAATTATGAAGCATTTTTATTAATTCTTATTCTATCTCTTTTGGAAGGGAAAACTGAAAGAGATAAAAGAGGAGGCTCAAAAATATAAATTCAGAGGAAGATACTAAATTAAAAAAATAAAGAGATGCCTTTACCCTCAAGGTGAAAATACAGAAAAAGATTTTTCTTGATTATCTTTATTTGCAAAGCTTATAATATGAACTGTATTTTTAAAACACTATAATATAGCAGTGAAAATTAAACCAAAGAACAAAACTACAAGAAAAGCTCTGTTTAACAGTTTTTTCAGTGTGAATTTGCAGATCTGAGGACATCTCAAATACCAGATATCCAAACAAAATATGAAAGTGCACCATAATCAAGTGGCAGACAAAATAATGGCTACATTTCCCTTATCTAAATAGATACAGCAGGTATTCTAGTGATATACAAGACAAGGATACTAACACAAACACAACTAAAACTCTAAGAATCTCCTTCGTTATTCAGATGAAAGCTAATGTGACTTTTTCTTGTTTTGTTTTGTGTTCTCCCTACTGCAAACAAAATTCCTCAACCTATGATGTCAGTAAGTACAGGAGGCTATGCAACCTGTTTCTCTGTACCTCCCTTACTAAAATATAACTTAGAAATATTAGCTGCCCTTAACTCATAAAGACATTGTGATTTTTGGTATTAGTTATATTTTGAATTCAGCAGTATGTAAGAAAATACATTTGTATGTGCTTAATTTCTTACATACTATATACATTTCATACAGTCTTCCATTTCCCGTTGCTGAAAAAAAAACTAAATTTCAAGGCAGAGATTTTTTTTAAAAATTTAAATAATAAAGATTCTGGTCTACTTTGAAATGTATTAATCTTAAGATATATTCTTGGTCTTAAAATAATCTTGACTCCTATAAAATGAAAGCTGTAAATTGTATTACTAATATTAAGAGGTAAGTCTCATTCTTGGCAATGCCCACTTACACTGAGGGGGAGACTGTTTGAATACTCTATTTAAAAGGAATTTAAGGCCTAAAATGAAAAAATTAAAGAATTCAGAATAGTATAACTAAACAATGGAAGCTAGAAAGACCTGCAAGAAACACATCACAAACTTGACGGCACAAAATACACCTTTTAATTCTGACAAAAAGTCCTCAAATAAAAAATCTACATTAAAATAAATAAATACTAATTTAAAAAAATCTCCAATTATCTAAGGGTTGTATGAAATGCTAATTAAGCATGAAATAACCATACTAAGGAAAAAAATAAGTGGTCAATTTGAAAAGGTTTCTGTCATCTGGTTCCTCAACTGTGTAGTATCTACAATAAAAGAGATAAAATGAGAACCTATTTTAGTTCAAGTTTTGAGTCCCTACCAAAAAAGGGGAAGAAAGATTCCCTGACAAACAAGAATTTTATCACTTTTCTTTCAACTTCAAAAGCAATTTACTCATTTGATTTAAAAACAGGTACCTCAAAATATTTGAAAAGAACACGAGTGAGTGTCTCTCTGAAGTGGGAAGGACATAATACCGACTCGATAACCACAACTCGGCGGTCTCTGGGATTCACCAATAGATGCCTGAAAAGTGATAGTTTTGTTTTTTAAAAGTAAATAAGTTTGTATTTATTTTGGTAAGTAATGCAATTTGATAAGAATAGAGAAATTATACTACCTTAGCTTAAGAAGCTTTAAGACAAAAAGACATCTTCATTTTATTACCCCTGAAAGATAATGTTTCTGACCTCTTACTATGTGCCATGCACTGTGCCAGAACTTTATTAACTCATTCATTTCAGAAAACTAAAACTGTAGCCTACTATGATTACTAACTTGAGTCATTAACATGATTTTCTTTTATTAGGTTACAAAAGGAATATATGCTCACAAAACTCCAAACACTATAGACATTTTTAACTTGGAAAGTACAAAAAAACGTTATACTCCTACTACCCAGAAACTACCACTGAGAGCAGTTTGTATATTTTTCATTCTTGTGAATGTATATGTGTATATTTTAACAGAAATATCCATTCCATAGATGTTGTTCTTCAACTTGCTTTTTTTCACTTATCAATGTATCTAAAACACCTTTCTGTACTACTACATTTAGATACAGAACTCTTTTTTAATGAATGCACAGTGTTTCACTGTATGGATGTATAGTAATTTAATTATCAATCCCCTTTATTAATGGACATTTGACTTTCAATATTTCCTTACGTTTGTTAGTTTTCTAGTCTTCAAATATATTTTTGAAAAGGTTGAAAATAAGCAAGTAAAAATTACCATGAAAGTCAGTTTTGTTTTTTTTTTTGCATCAACCAAATATTACTGTGACTGGCATTAGGAAATTCTATCTAATCACAAAAAAAAAAAAAAACCACCCGACCTAGGGGGAAAAAACCCAAAAAGCAATTGCATCTTACCTAAAATACAGGATGTGGATGAATTCCTTTAGGTAGGAATATAATTCTTCTGTGTTGATATTATACTGAACAACTTTGACAGGCTGTAAAAAATTTAAATGATTAATTTATATAAATAAAATAATCTCAGATTAAAACTAAAATGTGTTTTATTTTACCAATGCATTTTCTGGTAACAAATAAATAGCAATTTGTACTAAGGATACAAAAATTAAATACAGATTAATATCTTAAATTAGAAATCCTCAAGAATGGCATATCTAAGATTATAAAATTTTTTGGTTTCTGGTAATAGAAGCATGTGTTCATAGGTAAAAGCTGTACTCATATGGATCTTCCCTCCATCTGACTTATCATTTTAGCATGACTGATGATAAAAATCAGCATTCAGCAAAAAGCATTACAGGCTTCCTCAAATACTCCAGACTTGGTTCAATCCCCATTAGTCACTCCCAAGGCACTCATACCTTCCTTCCCTTTTGCAACATCACCATGCTTAATTACTTAGAAAATGTTCAACTTTCTGTTAGACTATAAGTTCCATGGGGCAAGAACTGTTTTTCACTTGCGTCTGATACACTGTTCTTCAAATGATACATTGCCAGGAACGCAGTAGGTTGTTCATAAATATAGGTTGTAAAAATGAGAACAAATACCATTAGCACTAAAGCAGCATATGCAAACACTACCAAACCACAAGTGCCAAGTCAAAACTAATATGTAACAAGGGCTTCATTTATGACCCTCAGAGAGCGCTAAGCACAATGA
The DNA here is from genome assembly GCF_020740605.2 of Lemur catta. Lineage (NCBI taxonomy): Eukaryota > Metazoa > Chordata > Mammalia > Primates > Lemuridae > Lemur > Lemur catta. The sequence continues at coordinate 38,515,276 of NC_059128.1, forward strand.
TGCATCATTGGCAAACCTCTCTTCATTTACTCTTTCAAATGAAAGACCATCATCAGCTTGGCTAATTTCATTTTACGTGGTTTAAAGGAGGTTCCAAACCATATATAGTCAAATATAAGTAATCTTCATATACATTTGTCTTTTCAAATGAAAATAAAAGTTCAAAGCACTAAAAGTACAAATGAGAATGTGAAAGTAAAATCTATCTAGTAACACAGTAATGCCAATTATTATAAAGCAAAATTACATGAAAAATTAATAAACAGGAACTTCCATCACATTTTTGAATATCATACCACAAGTATCTACTATATTTTTGGCTTGTTCAATGATTTCCAGAAAATTTTAAAATCCTCTCTCTCTCTCTCTCTTTTGAAGTCGTATTTAAAAATACTTTATAGTACAGTATTTATTTTGCTAATTTGTTTTAAAAAAATACCTTAGGCAGGCCAGCTCTTTTTACCACACTAGGAATTATGCATCTTGGACCAGTTTCTCCAGCAAATCCACACCTGTAAATAAATAGAAAATCGAAAAACTCAACTTACAGAATTCTAAATATTTGTCATACTAGTATTTAGTAATTCTAAACATTACTGTATTTGTTTCAAAACAACGGTCACAGAAACATTTGGAAATACCTTTGATGCATTCAAAGGGACTGCCCTCCCCACAAAAAAACTAAAAAGTTAACACCATCTATTAATAATTGTGTATTAAAAGAAAAAATCAAATCATTTAAAATTAGTGACACTGAAATAAACCAGTGTGTAGTCATCCCTCTGTATCTACAGGTGATAAATTCTAGGCTACCTACCCCCTACCCCCCCACCGATGCCAAAATCTGCACATATTCAACTCCCACAGTCAGCCCTCCATATCTGCAGGTTTCACATCCATCCTGTGAATACTGTATTCTTGATCTGTGTTTGATTACAGCTGCAAACCCCAGGATACCAGGGGCCAACTGTATTTATTGCAAAAAATCCATATAAAAGTGGATCTGTACAGTCCGAACCTGCGTTGTTCAAGGGTCAACTATATTATTTTAGGGTAACATTTCCTTTTCCCCCAGTTTTTAATTTTAGCTGAATTTTAGGCAAGACATTTCTATAATTCCAGATCTGTACTATATTATGTGACTTCATATCATTCAGATGAATCACTCATAATTCCTTCATTCTAATATTATTAGCTTCCATATTGGTGTGTTTCCCGTCTACTTTTTTAACTATGCATATTTGACAGTTATCACACTTCATACATAGTGAACTCATACAATAAGCTGTCCATATTAATAGTCTTCATTGATATCATTTTAAAAACTGTATTTCATCCCTTAGAAATATTATTTTTTGTTGAATATTTAGCTACTTCCATTTTTTATATTAGTAAAATAAAACTGCTTAAAAGCTTGCTAAAAATGATCATCATGCTAGTTTAGTCTTAATATTGCCTCTGCCTGTCTTGTCTAGTTTTTGGTCCTGCTCTCTTCCTATCCCCAAATAGCTCTCTCCATCTTCTACTCTTCCCATCTCCATGCTCACTTGCACTAGTGCTCCTCAAATTCCTCAGCATGCAACCCATTAAGTAGCTTCAATTCTTTTTTTTTACTTCATATATTCATCTTATTGCCTTCCTGCTTTCATTTTCAATAATTGTTTCCCTGTCTAATTTCTTTTTGCTGCTTCTTTAATGTACAGCCAAAACATTTTTGAGTAGTGGCCTCAAGTGGCCTTATCATGCTATTAAGATAAATTTTTAAATAAATACGAAAATATAAATTAATAAGGGAAAACCTTGCCTAGAACAGTAAGAGAATGTCATAATCAAGGACTATGTTTGATCCAATTCTGGAGTTCCTGAGCTCCAATTTTTAAATAGGCTCTTTTGGCCACTATTCAATAACTGGTTATTAAAATCCTTATCCTATGTTAGAAAATGCTTAGAGGTCACAAAGATTTTTCGAATGTTTCCATTTCAAAAATGTGTGTGTGTGTGTATACACATATACATTTGATGTACTGCCTGTCACTTTCTTCTCTCTGGAGCCCAGTACAAGGACCCTTAATCTTGGGTGCAAAGACCCTGCCAAACCCCTAAAACCGTGTGCAAATATCTTAAGATTTGTGCATTTGTGGTTTTCATCTGGTCCTCAAAGGGATTCTGCCATCCAAAAGGTTGACTGAACCACTATTCTCATGTTTACAAGTCGTCTTTTAAAACATGTTAGATGTAACCTAAGAGTTTAGGGGGGCCAACAAAAGATTTCCAGAGTCTTACCTATAGAGCTTCACCTCCTTGTTTATGTGCTCAGTCTCTCTAATTTTATTCCCTATACTTAAGGAGCAATAGGCCTGTCTTAAACATATTTGTATTTCCAGTACCAACAGAGGCTCCTCCATTCAATAAATGTTTCATGATGGAACACCATCAAGCATTCCAATTCGGTGGCTGCCTTCCTAACCAGCTGAGCCCAGGGTAAGCGGGGCCTAGATCATCGCTGTCATCCCCTGCCTATACGATCGATCCCAAAAGGTCCGTTCGGTTTGGGGTGATTACCCGAGGTGGCAGCGAGGGCTATTCTCCTGAACCTTCCTGGGGCCTCTCTGGGACTCACACCCCCATCGCCCCACCAGTCGTCCTCAAGATTCGCATCGCCCAAGGTGGTACTAACAAGGGCCGTCATTTGCAAGAGAGTTGGGGCGAAGACAGGGTGAGGCCGGAGCTGCCTGTGAGCCTGCGATGAGGACCCGGGCCCTGCCTGCGGCTCAGCCACCCACTCTCCCCTCGGGCCGACCGCAGCCGGCGCCACGGCCACTCACTTGGTAAAGGCCTCTCCTAGGTCGATCACAACCGCCGTTTTCTCCCCGCTACTCCCCAGGCCCTCGTAGAGCGGCATGGCGACAAGGAAGCCCGAGACGAGCGGGCGCAGACGCCGCGGCCGACGGGGCTCCGTTCGCGGGGGGCGGGGCGGGGCTCCGGCGCTCGGGCGGCGGCGACGGCGACGGCGACTGCGGGGGCCTCGCGCGGCCTCGGCGCGCCACCCCGGGCTGTCCCAGGCCGCGCCTTATTCCGCGTTGACCCAAATCCTTGCAGACGCTCCCGTCCGGAGGACTAGGGAGGAAGAGGCGAGCGCGCCGCGGGTCTGGGTGCCGGGCCGCGGAGGGCCGAGGAAACCAGGCGCGTCCGGCGCCCCGAGTGGGGCGGGGCCGGTCTCGGGGGTCCTTCTTGCCGGCGCGCCCTCCCGTGGCGCCCTGCGCGGCCGCCGAGGGGTGCGTGGGGGGAGACGGAAACCCGGGATTTCTGATGCGTGCGCTTTAGGGGCGAGTGATGCTGAGCCGCCACTCTGTGTTTTCTTATTTGTAGGATCCGAAGCTCCCAATGCCAGGAACGGACCCTAAGGCTTTCTGATCGCAAGGCTTAGCCTACTGATGCTTTAGAGAATAAGTACAGACAACGCTTTATTTGGCATTGTCATTATGCTGAAAGTTTTTATTTTAATCCAAAAAAGCAGCTAAAGTAGCATCTATGAATCTTATCTATGGAGGAGCAGTCAGGTAGTTTAGTCGCTGTAGTGGAAAGAACATCGAACCCAAGGTCCTTGTTTACTCTGAAACCGAGGAGATACGTAACCCAAGCAAAGTTACCAAATCTCTCTGTGCCAGAATACAATGGAATGCTGTGGTGAAAGTGGACAGTTCACATCTTTATGGTTTCACAGCTTTCTCTGAAAATATTTTCTTTCGCAAATGTCAGCTTTAACTGTATATATGGCAGTGGAAAATTGTCAAAGGAGAGGGTGTACAGTAAGAGAAGAGGTTCAAAGGTAGAACCGCGGAGAACACCAGCATTTAGCTGGGGTACTGGGTTGAATGGTGTCCCCCCAAAATTCTTGCCCACCGGGAACCTCAGAATGTGACCTTTTTAGAACTAGAGTCTTTGCAGATACAATTAAGTTGGGATGAGGTTATACTGGATTTAGATGGGCCCTACTCTGGTAACTAGAATTAGTGGGGTTGCAGCTTTGTCCCTATGACTGTAGGAAGAGAAATGACCTGTTTTTCTCCAATGTGTTTTTCTTACCTGCGGTAGATACCTGAGCCTCCTTGCAAAGGGTAGCTCTTTACATAAGAGTTAAAGCTGTACAATTTGAACTTTGGACAGCGTGATACTAGTAAAGTTCATGTTTAAGTACAAATTAGTGATCAGTGATCCTCCTGAAAGTAAATTGCTTGAGGTAGGAGGGTGAAGTTGGAGTTGTGATGGGGAAGGAAACTTCAGGAAGAATGAGAAGGGATGAAACATTTTGCATAATAGGGTCAGAGTGTTTGAATAGGACCCCTCATTTGGGTTCAAATTCTGCCTCTGCCACTTTCTAATACCTGTGATCATCCATTTTCTTATTTTTAAACTGTCCTGCTACTTCACAAGTTGTCTGTGAGGATCAATCGAAATTACGTTCCTGAAACTATTGAAACCATAAAGTGTGGTTATTACCCATTCTGTGTTTTCCATGACTGTTCACCAATTGTATTTGTTTCCTGGGGGTGCCATAACAAAGTACCACAAACTGAGTGGCTTAAAGCAACAGAAATTTGTTCTCACACACTTCTAGAGATGAGAAGTCAGAAATCAGGGTGTCATCACGTATAATAACCATCAAATTGGTTTCACTGATCATCACCTAAGAGCACATTTAGGAACAACATTAATCGGGTGTTGGGCAGATGTGGGGGGGAGGGGATGGGTGTATACATACATAATGAGTGCGATGCACACCGTCTAGGGGATGGACAAGCTTGAAGCTCTGATTGGGGGGGGGGACAAGGGCAATATACATAACCTAAACTTTTTTACCCCCATAATATGCTGGAAAAAAAAAATCAGGGTGTCAGCAAGATCATCCTCTCTGAAGGCCCTAAAAGAGGATCGTTTCTTGTCTTTTCCTAGCTTCTGGTGGTTGCCAGCAATTTTTGGTGTTCCTTGGCTTTAATCACTCCAATCTCTGCCTCTGTCATCACCTGGCCTTCTTCCCTGTATCTCTGCATTTCACATGATCTCCTTCTTCCTTCTGTGCATGTCTCTGTGTCCAAATTTCCTTCTTACAAGAACATCAGTATAGGATTAGGGACCATCTTAACCCAGTATGACCTCATCTTAACTTGATTACATCTGCAAAGACCCTAATTCCAAATATGGACAAGAATGTTGGGGCGGACACTATTCAACCCAGTACATCAGCTGAATGTTGATATTCTCCAATGTTTTGCTCTTATTACACACTCTCCTTAAACAATCTCTTGCACTTCCATACATACAGCTAGAGATAATATTTGCTGAGTTCTATTTGCTAGCTCTGTTTGCTATATGTAGTCCCACTTACTCTTCACAAAAACTTTTTGAGTTAAGATTATTATTTTCATTTTAGGATACTGAGGATATTGAGACCAAAAGAGATTAAATAATGTGCCCAAGGCCTCTCAGCTAGTAAGTGGCAGAGAAGGGATTGGAACCCAGACAGTTTGGCAGTTTGACTCCAGAGCCCAAACTACATTGTGTAATTATAAAGTAGTTTTGCATTAATTCAGATGATTATATTTTATCATAGAATTGCGTCATCTTAGAATATGAAGTGACCTAAGAGGTTTTCAAGTCTAAACTCCCACCTATTACAAAAGTTTCCTGTCCTGTTGAGAATTATCTCCCAAAACGGTTCCAATGATGAACAGAGGGCTCATGACTAGTTGGGATCTACAAGACTAAAAATGTGCTTGCTAATACAATTAGGAGTAAAAATAAAACAAAACCCCAAAATGCTATGAGGATAAGAATCATTTTACAGAAGCCCAACTCTTCCAGCAGCTTAATATAATGGACCTGAATTCAAGTTTCAAGTCCTAACCATGTTAACTTACTGACCTCAGGCAAGTCTATTAAATTCTCTGGGTCTCAGTTTCCTCAATGGTGGGGAGTTTGGACTTTAGCCTACAGGTATTAGTAACCATTCAAAATATTTTATGTAAGGGAGAGAGACAATGTCATATTTGTGTTTAGTTTGATCAGTTTGCATTCATTTCTTTTAAAGTGGGATAGACCAGGATGAAATGGAGGGGACTGAGAATGGTGGTAAGAAACCAATTTGCAAGCATTGCAAGAGTCCATGAGAGAAATGACCACCTGAACGAAGGCAATGGCATGGCTCGGAGAGGAAAGGATTTTAGAGAAATTTGAAAGAGGTCTGCCTAATGAGGACAATGCAAAGACTTTTCTGACATACAAAAGCTGAACATAAAAACAAAAACAAAAAAATTCTCCACACCAGTAGACCTGCCCTATGAGAAATGTTAAAGGAGCTTCATAGACAGGAGGGAAATGATTGAGCATCCTACTATGTGCTAGAAATTGTTCTAGGTGCTTGGCATCAGTCAGTCCAGTAAAATGTACAAAGATTCTTGTCCTTAGAGAACTTACATTCCAGTAGAGGGAGATAGACAATAAATACATACATAATATGTAAGTGATGTAGTGTTAGAAGGTGAAAAAACTTGTTTTTTTCAAAAAGTAGAGCATGGAAAGGAGGATCCATAGTAACAGGGACACTAGGACACAATTTGAGTATTGAATAGGGTCATCCTTTGAAATATAATGTCTGTTCATTTAGGGTTTATCCCAAATTCTCAATCTGAATTGAAAAAAACACCTTCAGGATTTGTATCAGAAAATAGAAAATATTTAAATTTGAAGCACTCTATGAAATAATTTATACGTTCAATGTTTAAGTATATAGTCAAGGAATTTTTGTTTGAGTTTCATTTTATAGTGGAGATAGGATTAATTAGGGAATAATGTTTATGTGACAAATTACCCTTAAAATGTTATCCATATGGGAGAAGACAGAATTTTTATATTTAATAAGAATAACATCACAATAAAGCAATTTAGAGCTCTTTTCTCAAGCACTGTGTTAGAAAAAAAAATTAACAAATATTCTGATTCAATCAACTGAAGTTACCTGGTCTTAGAGGCTTTATAGTTCTAATCTTATTAGTGCTTCCGAATTAATCCTTTCTAAAGCACAGGATTTAATTAGAATTGTAGCTTTCATTCTGTAACTTTATTTTTCAACTTATATGACTAATAGACTAAAACAGATGGCAGTGTTCAGCCATAGATTTGGTCTATATATATCTCTCCAATAACCACTGAAGGAATTCAGACAACTAAAAAAGGGTATGACAGAAAAATGGACTGAAGGAAGAATGGACGTCGTAAATATCAGTGGTTCATAAAAATTACTTAAATATCTATATTGACTAAACCTTATAAAAATTTACCATCAGAATCAAAATTAGACAATGCAACAAACCCCTATTGACCAGCTTCAATATCAGCATTTCTCCATAGTTTTTGAAGTCTATTTTTCTTCCTCCCTCTTTTTTTTTGTTGGAGTACTTTTAAGCAAACTGTAGACATCATGTCATTTCATCCCTATATAATTATTAATAAATATGCACTTCAAAAAAGGGCTTTTTTACATGATCATAAAAAATGCAAACATTTGCAACAACTTTTGAAACTTAGCTGTGAAGAAATTTTGTTTTTTAAGACAGGGGTCTCACTCTGTTTCACAAGCTGATCGCAAACCCCTGGGCAGAAAGGATCCTCTCACCTCAGCCTCCTGAGTATCTGGGATTACAGGCATGTGCCACCACACCCTGCTTAGGAATTCTTTCCCCTTGCAAAAATCCACTTTTTTGAGCCTTTGTAACTTTCAAATGTTTCTTCCTCTGTCACTCTGGTTGGTGGGAACACAAACTCTTTCTGGCTATATGTGAGTTTCAGGGAATTATCCTGCCTTCTCTTTTCTGGTGGTTCTTTCACTAGCCTTGAGTAGTTTCCTCACATCCTTGTAGCTAAAAATTCAAGGGGAACCCTGAGCAGATTGCCAAAGCTTGCTCTCTTTTTTTGCAGAGCTCTCTTCTCCATGCAGCTTTCTCCTCTTTGGTACTGTCCTCTGAATTCTATCTGCCTTCACCTTCCTAAATTTGCAATTCTGCCCCCACTGGGAGTGGTTTGGATTCTCCCTCCCAGTGCAATATCCAGACAAGTTGGGGCAATCATAGGACTTACCTTGTCTGCTTTCCTTCTGTCAGGAGTCATCGTCCTACACTGCCTATTGCCCAACGTCTGGAAAACAGACATACATATGTTTCATATATATTTTATGTCCTGTTTTTTTAGTCTTCAAAACTGATTTTGAAGCCAACATTCTGCATAAATAGTTGTCTCAGTAATCTATTGCTGCCTAACAAATCTCCTCAAAATTTAGTGGCTTAAAACAATCACCATTTATTTACTCATGATTTTGTGTTAACCATTTTTTGCTAGGCTAAACTGAGTGGTTCTTATGCTCCATGTGGTGTCAGCTGGGCCCACTCAGGTCAATTGACAGGTCAGCTGGGGACTGGTTGGTCCAAAAAGGCCTCGGTTACACGTCTGGCGGATGGTTGTGGTTTTCAGCTGAGCCCCTCTCTCCTTGTGACCTCCTACTCTCTGAAATTTTAAATCATCTTTACTCTGGTGTGCTTATGACAGAGCACACCAAAATCCGAAAGCTGACGTTGCAAGGTTGCTTAAGGCCTAGCCTTGGGAGTCACACAGTCCTATCAGTTAAAGCAAATTACAAGGCCAGCTCAGGTTGTAGGAGCAGGAAACAGATTCTACCTAGTTGTTGGGAAGAGCAGCAGAGTCACCCAGTGAAGCAGCATGGGCATAGGAAATTGTAATCTTTGGGTTCTGTCACAGTAACAATCTACTATGCCAGTCCACAAAACCTGTATTTAATGACATCTTTTGTTTGGAAACTCTCTTTGGGGTAGAGAACAGCCTATTATAAGGAAAGGACTAGTTTATTTTGGCTCAAAATCCTTCTTATTGGAAGCTAACCCTTCAGGGCTTTTCCCTGACCTATGAGGTATCAGGATGTGGACTAGAGAAACTCTTGGGCTGTAAGTGGCTATGAGATCAATGTTGATAGCCCCTCTGGCCTTCCAAGAGGCTTTATGTTTGTGTGTAGAGAGAGGAAAGAGAAAAAGGCAGAGAAAAAAGGAAAAAATGGAAAAAAAAAAACCCAGTACTACAGAAAATACAGGAAAAAGAATTATCTTCTTGCCATCTGGGAGGCAAAAAGGAGCCTAGCTCAAAACTGGCTCACTTAACTGGAAATCCAGAAATAGGATGGGGCATCAGACATGGCTGGATCAGAAGTTTTCCTATAGGTTGGTTTCATTCTCAGGAAGACTCTCTCCTTGTGAGGGCAATGTGGCTCCCAGAAATTCCAAATATATACCTCCCAGTTTAGCCATACCCAAGAGAAACAGCTTCTCTTTTTTAAATGTCAGCACGCCTGGTGCTGACTGGCCCTGCTTCTGTCCATGCTCATCCCTGAACCATGAGCGGGGGAATGAGCTACTCTTATTGGTCAAGTCTTCGCCCATTACTGGGGTGGGCCCAGCCCCCCAAGAACTAAATGGCTGGACGTGGGAGAAGTGTGGTTTCCCAACAGAAAACTAGGGTATTTTCTCCCAGAAGCAGCAGGAAGAGGTGGGCAGTCTAAAGCAATGGAAGCGTGGACTGCCTCTCTGCCTTTCTCTCACACACAGCGTATTTCACCCTGTTCCCACTGCAGGTTATGCAGCCAAAATGAAGATAATTAACTAGCTCTTGGAACCCATGTTGAAAATCGATCAATTTTAGTCACCGAAACTCTTCTCAGGGCTGACACTTACTGTTTCCAGGAATAACTCAGAAACTGATGCTTGGTCCAGAGTGGCTGGGCAGGTAACCTAATCTTAGGCTTTCTGAATACAGTATAAAATCTCCTCGATGTTTGGTTGACGAAGAAGTTTTCATCACCACCAATGACTCAACTAGTTGCATTTATAGCCAGAGTCACCTAGGCCCCCTCTGCCCATTCAGTATTTTCCTGTTGTAATGAGTTGCCAAGTCTTGTAGATTGTGACTCTCTACAATCAGAAACGTGTCACCAGCTGGTTAATTGGTCTCTCTGGCCTCTCCACAGTCCATTGTCTGTACTGCAGGCAGAGTGAGCACTCTAAAATGCAAATATGATCATGACAATGTTCACTTAAAATATTTCAATGGCATGCTGCAGTTTTCAGATAAAGCAGCAGCTATATCAGCCTGCCAGTAGTTTCCCAAATGTATCCTGCTACTTCACACCTCCCGGATTGTGCCTAGAATGCCTTCCTTATCTAGCTTTCTTTCCTTTTTGTCTTTTCAAACTCTAAAGTATCACCTCCTTTGAAAAGCCTTCCCTAACCCCTGGTCTGTTTTAATCTATTTTAGATCTTCTTTATCTGGGCTTTCATGGAGTCTTGTGCATTTTACAGCACGTTAAAATACAAGGTCCACAAGGGCAGGGATTTTTTGTCTGTTTTCCTTGCTGTTGTACCCCCAGTGCCTAACAGAGCATCTGGCATGTAGCAGGTTCTGGATAAATGACTAACACCTGTTACAGTAACGATCCCTTATTTACTGAGTCTTCACCCTGAAAGCAGAGATTCTGTAGACCAGCACCTGGCAGAGGACTGGGTGTGGAGCAGGCACTGAGTAGTTTTTTTGAATAGATAACAGTGGCGTGAAAAGGTGGTAAGCTGAACTGCTTCCAGCTCATCTTGAAGCCAGTTGGCAAAGGATAGGAGGAAAGTGCTTTGGAGTCTGAGTATGTAGCTAGCTATCCATCTACCTGATTGACCACAATAGTGCTCTTGAAGCTAACCTCTTAAAGAATATTTCAGGCCACATTTCATGAATGCTCATGACACATTGTAATAAAACTTCAGATAATGAACTAGAGCCCACAACCACCAGGAATTATGGCTGCGTGTCCTCTTTTAGGAAAGAAAAGTAATTCACCAGAGAAAAGAACCAGGAACTGTGTTAAGGTCAGGACGCATTCGGGCTGATTTATCACGGTTTTCATTACTGTTGGACTGGATAATGAAAATTTATTGCTAACTATGTGGTATGGCAAGATCCTAAACCAGGGATCACAGAATCAGTTACCCACACATATTTATACTTGTAAAGAAAGAGAAAATTGGCCAAAATATTTAATAAAGATTTTAACAAACTGTTTATTGAGCAGAGAAGTGTTTGATGAACTAGCTTCTACTTTACTAAATATTCTACTATAAATAATTTTCATGCTGTGCTTGCAAATGGATGGACAAAAATGGAAGTTTTCTTGTTTCCCCACATTCATACCTCAGGACTGGGTCAGGTTTGGAACTGACCCTAAGGATTTGTGATTTTTTTAAAATTATTGTTACTAAGATGAGAGAATGAGGCTTTTTTTGTTTTTCACATCATTTTCTTCTGTTAGTCTCAACCAGAAAAGTTTTATATTTTATTCTGAGAAGATAGAATAAAAAAAATGGTTAGGTTGACCTGATTTTTAAATAATGATTCACAATAGAATGATTTAAGAATGTCTATCAGTTGCAGTTCTTTACTCTAAGCTCTTATTTACATTCAAGGCAATGATGGAAGGAATGTTATTCCTTAGCTATCTCATCCATGCGTAGTAACATTATGATCTTGTTGAGGCATCAGTAGGACATATTGCTCAAGCAAAAATCTATCGTTAGGAAATTTTGATATATTACTTATATTAATTATAGAAAATTCCTTTTTTGTTAACAATAGCAATGATTTCTTGATTGTCTAGTATGTGCAGACAGAATGCTAAATTCTGTGTCTCATTTAATCCTCACAAATCCTCATTAGTCAACAGATGAAAAAAACCTCCTGCTCTTAGAGGTTAACTTGTATAAGGTTACACCACTAGTGTGTGACAAAATTTGGAATTGCTCTTCTTATTACCCCACATTGCCTTTTGAGAAAATGACAGCTAAATTATAAATGTGGACATCAGGCACTACTAAAGGGAAAAAAATCTGGAGCCAAACCACTTAAATAGATGTGACAAGATATATCTAAAATTAAACAGTGCATTGAAGGGTGTGATTCGTTCTGCTACAGAGAAACTATTCCCAGACAGTCTAGATTACGTCTCTAATCAATATGCTCAGTGAGGGAAAGATATTCCATTTTCTGAAAACGATCCCACACATTTCAGCTTCAAATAGTTAATTAGTCATTTCATAGCCAGAAAGAGGAGAGTAATCCTTTACTGCCCATATGGCATACGTTTTCCAAGCTTATTTTTGCATTTCTTTCAGTCCTTTAAATCCCAGCCCCAAAAGATAGCTTGGGGATGTGAAGAAATGTTACCATGTATTATTCTATCAGGATGTGTGTGAAGCCCCGTCTCCTCAAAGTCCTTATCAGACAGAGATTGTTTCACCATTGGGACTTATTTCTTTAAGTAACGTATTGAAACAACAGAAACACTGACTGGGAATTTTGTATTAAGCGATTATTGTTAAAATACTTTAGATATGATTATGATATTGTGGTTATATTATTAGAAAAAATTCTCTTTTAGAATTGCATGATGAAATATTTGTGGATAAAAAGATATGCTTTAGATTTATTTCAAAATAATATGGGAGGGAGGTTAGTGGGTTTGTGGACGAGGTCGAGACTGGCCATGGATTGATGCTTGTTGGCCTAGGTGATGGCTAGTTAGGGGGTTATTACACTGGCTTGTGTATGTTTGTGTATTTAAAAATTTTTAGAATTAAAGTTAAAAAACAGAAAAAATACAAGGTGGAATCACTTCTTGGGATATCTATTCATTTTATAATAATCTTTACCTTTAAGTACACTATTTAGGCCAGAACAACAGTAGTCAATGTATCTTCTGAAAGGGTTGCTTATTGTTCACAGGCATCGGTGCATATAGGCCAATATTTATATCAGGACAACATTTCCGTTACTATTTTGGCATAAGAAATTTTGATGTGATTTTTCTCAGTAAGGTGCTCCAAAAAGAGCACCTCAAAAAGAACACCGTTGTTCCCATTATTTTCTGGGAAGTTGTGTTGTGGTCATCATTGTCATTGTTGTTATTGTTTCATGGTACTGTTTTTTGGAGTGGCAGCAATTGGGAGTGTGTGAGGTATATAGCCTGTAGGGGGTGGAGCTCTGCCAAAGTTGTCTGTGGTTTGGAAATATTTGAAAGGCACTGTTCTAATGATTGAGTCTCATCAATCAATCAAGACATTAGTCTTTATTCTCACTAGTTATTAAAAATTGTCAAAAGGGAAAATGATATGCCATACTATCTAATGTTCTCTTCTCACTGTGAAGGAAAGAGAAAACTGTCAGTCTAAGCCCTGTAATCCAGGGACAAAGGTGGAAACAAAAGCAAAGCAGCCTATGTTCATCACCTGGTGAAGAATGGACAAACAAAAAGTGGGACAGTTATACAATGGAATACTGTTCAACAATAAAAAGGAATGAACTGCTGATATGTGCTACATCATAGATAAACTCAAAAATTATTATGCTGAGTGAAAGACGCCAGACTCAAAAGATCATATGTTGTATGATTCAATTTATAGGAGACATCTACAAAAGGCAAATATAGAGAGACAAAAAGTAGATTAGTAGTTTCTTGGGGCTGGGGTGAGAATGAGGATTAAATCTAAGTGGACATTAGGGATCTTAGCAGGGCAATAGAAATGTTCTAAAACTGGATTATGGTGATGGTTGTGTAACTCAGTACATTTATTAAAAATCATTGAATCACATACTTAAAACCAGTAAATTTTATGGTATCTAAATTGTATGTCAACAAAGTTGTTTTTTTTTCTTTTTCTCAAAGCAGCTCTAAAGACTTGCTTTTCACTTTTCTTTTGATATTGTTGAGTGTGTGAGATGTGGCAGTTGTCAAAGCTAGTGGAATGGCATAGCCCAGGGAGAAGATTTGCTTGTCACATCTTACAGTGTTCCATATGCCTACTCTCCATCTGCTTTGGAACTCCAGTAACAAAAAGTTTTGTATCAAAAACTGTTGATGCATGGTGGATGTCTTTTAGAAATGTCTGTAGGGCCTTCTTCTTATCATAGAATTGCCCTAGGAGGGAATAAAAAAAGTCTCAGACTCCTTGATGGGCAGGAAGAGATCTCCTCCAAGGAGGTAACCTCCATGGCCCTGAGCAGGCAGCCCAGCTTGTGCACAAGAACCACTCCTTGTCCTAGTCCTTGCTTCCAACACCCTGGCCATCCCTGCCAATGGCTTCTGTAAATGGCCTCAGTTCCTGACTCCATAGTCCTTCCCAGGGCATCAGTGTCCAGTCAAAGGACCAGCATCTCCATCTGCTTTTTGATGTGTCCCCTAAAAGGCAAAAGCCCTCATCATCTCCTTCCTATGTTACTGCAACTGGTTCCTCACTAGTTTTTCTACCTTAAGTATTATCCTGCCCCTTTACATCTCTCACCTAGTTTTATTTCTTCATGTTACCGCCCAAGACATCTTTCTAAAACCCAACCCTAATCATGTCATCCTCCTGCTTAAAACCCATAACCATCAGGATGAATTCCAGATGAATTCCAGATTTCTTAGCATGGCAAACAGAGTCCCTCATCACCTGATCCCTGCACATCTCTCCCTGGCCTTACCATTCCCCCTAAGCACTCTGCTAACACTATACTGAACTATGAGCAGTTCCCTAAAGGTACTTGGGTTTTTAGTTCACTGTCATGACTTAGCACGCTGCTCCGTCTCCGTATGTGGGATGCCTTCATCCTTTAGGACTCAGTCCCTTTGCTAGGCAGTCTTCCCTGGTCCTCCAACTTGTGCTAGGTGCTTCTTTGGGTTTCTTATATCGTCTGTACAAACCTTTTATTACTTTGTCTTGTAATTTTCCCTTTTTCTTGTTTATCTCCTCTTGGACTGCAACATCTTTGAGTCTAGCGATGGCATTTTAACTTTGTATTCCCAGAGCTAAACATACAACATATTTAATAAATTAAAAAAAATGAATCAGTGATGCATAGAACAGTGAGTGAAGGAAGGATATAATGAATGAATAAATCAGAGCCTGTAATTTCCCCACCTCTCCCTTGTTTATAATAGTTTAAGAGGACAAGCCAACTTACCTTCAGAGGAGAGGTCCAGACTTGCCCTAAACTACTACTGCACAATAAAATGCCTACAAAGAAGGTCATGACATTGACGTTTATCTTAGTAAACTCTAAGGGAGCAAGTTCCCTTGATCCTTTCTTTGGTCTGACCTTTAACATGACTGTTGTCAGCTGGTTTATAAAAAACAATTAGCATCTAGTTTCAAACTACCCAAAGAAAAATACTTTGATTTTACTCCCTCTTGCATATGAGAGAAGACAACCAGGAAGAAAACTGACAAGAAGTGAATTATTTCAATGAGTATCATGTTGATTAATGCTACACACTTCTTCCCAGCTATGTTTTCTTTTGTACTTAACCATCAACATATATCACTGTGCAGATATATCAGGAAACATATCATTCTAGGGTAGCATTTCTTTCTAATTTTATCTCTTAATTACAATTCAGTATTTATTTCTAGTTTAGTAAACAGAACATAAAAAAAGGTCAAACTAAACAAAATTGGTAGATGTTTTGCTTTTAACTCATAAACAACCATTTTCCTCCCAAGTATGATTTAATTTTTCTGGAAAAGTTCAAGCATACTTTGTGGTTTTTGACAATATTCAAGCATTTTAAGTACATAGGATGAAAGCACATCTTATTAACTTTTGTCCCTTGGGAAAACATTAATATTGTGCAGAAGTATATCAAGTAAAATGTGCCCTTTCCCCAAAATGGTACTCAGCTCCTTTAATGTCACCCCTCATAGTTAATCACGATAACATTTTGGATATTTTCTATGTGCACATGCACACATACATGTTATTTTACACAAATGTGATAATTGGTTCTAAGACTTTTTTTTTCACTTATACTTTAGAATTCTATTTATGTCTGTACATACTCTATCACTTTCCCCCTGCTTTTTTTTTTTTTTTTGTGATACAGTCTCACTTTGTTGCTCTGGGTAGAGTGCATTGGCATCATCATAGCTCACAGCAACCTCAAACTCCTGGGCTCAAGGGATCTGCTTGCCTCAGCCTCCCAAGTAGCTGGGACTATAGGTGCGTGCCACCACACCTGGTTAATTTTTCTGTTTTTTGGTAGAGATGGGGGTAGGGGGTGTCTGTGCTGCTCAGGCTAGTCTTGAACTCCTGACCTCAAGCAATCCTCCTACCTCAGCCTCCCAAAGTGGTAGAATTATAGGCATGAGCCACCAGGCCCAGCCACCTCTCCCTGTTTAATAGCTATAGTTTTGATGGTTTTTCAAGGATGGATCTTTGTTTTTTCAGAGCCCTTTTAGTGACTTAGATTTTCTTAGTTTTTCTCTACTACCAAAAGCTATAATGAACATTCTTTTTAAAAAACATATATATAAGCTTTATGTAGTTGGGTAAGTATATCTATAGGGTAAATTTATAGAAGTGAAATTGCTGGGTCAAAGGAGACACACACGTACAGTTAACCCTTGAATGACACAGGTTTGAACTGCATGGGTCTACTTACATGCAGATTTTTTTTTGCCTCTGCCACCCCTGAGACAGCAAGACTAACCACCCCTCTTCCTGGTCCTCCTCAGCCTACTCAATGAGAAGATGATGAGGATGATGACCTTTATGATGATCCTCTTCTACTTAATAAATAGTAAATATATTTCTCTTCTTGTGATTTTCTTAATAACATTTTCTTTTCTCTTACTTAATTGTAAGAATACAGTATATAATACATTTAATATGCAAAATTATGTTAATTGACTGTAGGTTATCAATGATATTTCTGGTCAATAGTAGGCTATTAGTAGTTAAGGTTTGGGGGAGTCAAACATTATGCATAAATTCTTAGCTGCCTCGGGGTTTGGTAGCCCTAACAAGGGTCAACTTACTTTATACATATTAATAAATATATGCACACATACATATATATATAATATATATATTATATATATAACATGCAGTCCAAAAGTTGTACTGGTTCACACTATCACCAACAGTAAAGAAGAGTCCCATTTTCCTGACTTTCTCCAACACAGGATAACATGTCTTTTAAATCTTTATTCATTTGATAGGTGGGAAATGGTATCACATTGTTATTTTAATGTAACTTTTTGTCACTATAACTGGAGTGGAATATCTTTTCATGTGGTTATTTTATATTGCCTATTTATGTTTTTGCCCACTATTCTATTGAGTTGATTGTCTTATTAGTGGCAACCACCAGAATCTCTATATACGAAGAGCTTAAGATAAGCAACTTTGTTGGAAAAGTTAAAGCTAAAGACCTTACCTTGAAATTGTTCTTGCACAATACTTTACAAAAGACTGACAGAAAGTCTATCATTCTTATCAAAGAATGAAGGGCAGGAAAATAACCACCCCATTCCCCAGTCCCACTTTGATTTCACCATTGCTTTTATTTGATTTATAAGAACTCTTTGTTTATTGGATAAATCAGCCTTTTTAATGTTATGTTTGTTGCAAATATTTTCTCTGGTTCTTCTTTCAACTCTATTTAATTTTTGCCCTTTAGAATTTAAATTTTTGTATGAATTAGTTTATCATTCTTTTTATGGCTTCTGAAGTAACTGTCATATTTAGAAAGTACTTCTACAATGCAAGACTATAAAAAAGTTATGCATTTTTTTTCTGGTACATTTATAATGTCATATATTTATGTTTAAATATCTGATTCACCTGGTGCTTTAAGAAAACTCTCAAACTGTGCTTTCATCTAAACTCCGCAACTATCAACATATTATGAAAGATGACTTCCGTGACCAAATGTGGGTTTTTCCCCATACACCAAGCAGCAGACACCAGCTGGGCATCCTTTAATTCAATTCCAACGCTATCTACCTGGAGATAGCGTCAGGTCCCACAGATTGAGGGCTCGGTCCCCAAAACTGTCCTCTCCTTTCCACCAGTTGCAAGTCCAGGCCTTCAGAACTTCTGACCGACCAGCTTCAAACTTGGGTTCCCACAACACCCCTGCCTTTGGGTTCTATTAACTTTCTGGAGCAGCTCACAGAACTCAGGGAAACACTTGCACCTACAGGTTTATTATAAGGATATTGCGAAGGATGCAGATGAAGAGATGTGTAGGACAAGGTATGGGAAAGGAGCCCAGAGCTTTCATGCTCTCCCAGAGCGTGCCACCCTCCAGGAATGTCCTCATGTTAAGAAGCTCTCAGAACACTGTCCTTTGGGTTTTTATGGAAGCTTCATTACACAGGCATGATTGATAACCATGTAGAAATGTGATTGGACAGAAAGTGCAAGATCTAAACCTAGCAAGGCCTGTCTGTTCAGATTCTTCCTGGCCTCTCTGTGCAGCATTCCCTCCTCCAGGGTGTGGAGCAGGACCCTCTCTGGAATGAGGGTCTTTTGACCCACAATCAGATTAGAGTCCTGCCTTGGGCAGGTGAAAGGAGGACAGAAGTTCAGAGAGAGATAGTCTATCTCCTGAAGTCTGTTTCTGAGGCCTAAAGCACTCCAACATTACAATAGGGACTATGGGAGTTACAAGCCAGGAACTGTGGACGAAAATCAATATATATATATATATCTCGTAACACCACACTTATGTTATATTTTTGGCAAGAAAAACAATACAGAAATCCAGCTTTTTAAAAATATGGCTGGCTGGTTGTGGGATATAATTACAATTTTTAAAAATGTTACTCTAAAATTCTGTCAAGATGTAACTAGAGGAAATTAAACAAATGAGCTACCTTTTGTTGTTATTACTCAAAATTTGTTTTTGTTGCTTTGCAATATTTTAAGGAAGACATTTTTTCCAATATTTATTATGGTTCAGAATACACCCTAGCACAAATTAAGTGCTGTTAAAGTGACATCAGGGGAGAACAAAACAAAAAATGATTACCTACATACAGTGTAGATTAACATGTGAATTTATTGTCACAATAAATTGACACAATAAATTTATTGTCACAAGACAATTTGAGAGTAAGTGCAATGGACTGAATGTTTATGTTCCTCCTCCCCCAAATTCATATGTTGAAATCCTAATCCCCAAGGTTTTAGGAAGTGAGGTCTTTGGGAGGTGGTTGAGATTAGAGCCTTAACAAAAGGGGCCCCAGAGAGCTAGCTTGCCTCTTCTGCTGTGTGAAGACACAGTGTAAAGATGGATGTCTATAAAGAAGATCCTCACCAGATCTACTGATGCCTTTATCTTGAACTTTTCAGCCCCCAGAACTAAGAAATTAAATTTGTGTTGTTTATAAGCCACCCAGTCTCTCAGGTATTTTGTTATATAGCAGCCAGAATGGATCAACACAATGAGTTTCTACTATTTTTTTGTGTGTCATTCAGCAAACTTACCCCAAAGAAACTATTTTCTAATTGATAGCATGATATGATATATTTAGGTGGTTTTGTATTGCTTTCTTTTTAACAATTAGGAAAATATAGTGGCTTATTAGAGTATAAGTTTCTTAAAGAAAAGGGAATATGTTTTATTCAACATCATAGTGGCACTAAATAAATAATTTTTGAATAAATAGATGCATTTTAAGCTATAGACTATATATCTTAAAATGTATGTTTGTGATCATTAAAATTTGAGATTTGAAATTTTAAAAAATTAAAGTAAGTTTTAACCTATGATTGGGGATTTTCTTCTATAGTGTTTTTTTCCTTTTATTAAAGAAGAAGAAGGAAAAAAACCTAGGTCATATTCATGTCCAGAGTTTAAAGAATGAGCATATTTTAGTCCAAATCTATATCAAGTCAAAGGATAATATTGAATTTGAATACAAAACGAT
Source organism: Lemur catta (assembly GCF_020740605.2). NCBI lineage: Eukaryota > Metazoa > Chordata > Mammalia > Primates > Lemuridae > Lemur > Lemur catta. The sequence goes on from NC_059128.1 coordinate 38,535,126, forward strand.
CCAGCCCAAAGAATGTTCTCATTTATTAAATGTAAATAAAGCACAAGTAAGATAGTAGAGTCAAACCAGCCTTCTCTTCTGCGGAGTCTTAGGAGTTAACAACCCAGGGAGATAAGGCTCAGCCTCTGCACCTACATCCTTGAGACAGAGGGACCATGGCAATGGTAGACAGAGGTGGCAGGAGTGAGTTTGGAGATGACAGCATGAAACAGTATAAAAGGTCTGAGCCCTGGTCACCTGAAGCTTCTGAGCTTGGCATTAGATCTTTTCCATCAGATGATGCCCGACTTTACCTGACTCCTCTGATCCTCTCCCAAACTGGAAAGATGGGATGAATCCGTGGTCTTGGTCTAGGTTGCTTCATTAGTATCACTTCTGTTTTAAGCCACAGGAACCCTGGGGAAAGCATGACTTGGTGGTCTTCTATTCTGGGGCCAGGGTCAGGAAATTGAGTACTGGTTGATTGCTGTCGTTTTTACACTTCTCTTTTCATCTACCCACAGAATACCTGGTACTTATTTTCTCTCCCTCCCTCTCTACTTTAAGTGTGTGATTTTAATGAGTGCTTAATTCAGTTGGATCATGCCGGTAGGCTAGGGAAATGACAACAGGCTATAATTGTTTGCCAGCCCACAGAAGTAATTCTGAACAAAAACAACCTGAGCTTCAGCAAAATGTAGGCCGTAATTAAGGTGAAGATGTGGGCTTTCTGCTTAAATTATTAAGAAAGTTTCTTTGATTTGCCTTACCAATGGAGCACTGTGGTAAGATTTTCAAATTTTCAGTTTCTGAAAAAGGCTTCTCAGGGACACAAAACATAATTCTCGTCGAGTGGCAACCATTGCTTCTATGTTGACATATATTTGTTGGTATTTATGTATGTATATAAAATATGTATTATTCTTTATCTAGAAAATATCTTTTATTACTACTCCCTCCCCATTAAAATATGATAGAAAGTGGTTTCTTTATTAGCAATGATCACTCCAGGGTTTTTTAAAAATGCATTTTCTGGTTTTATTTTTAATTAAAAAATTAATATATATTCTTTTTTTTTTTTTTTTTGAGACAGAGTCTCACTTTGTTGCCCAGGCTAGAGTGAGTGCCGTGGCATCAGCCTAGCTCACAGCAACCTCAAACTCCTGGGCTTAAGCGATCCTCCTGCCTCAGCCTCCCCAGTAGCTGGGACTACAGGCATGCGCCACCATGCCCGGCTAATTTTTTCTATATATATTTTTAGTTGTCCAGATAATTTCTTTCTATTTTTAGTAAAGACGGGGGGTCTCGCTCAGGCGGTCCCGAACTCTTGACCTCGAGCGATCCACCCGCCTCAGCCTCCCAGAGTGCTAGGATTACAGGCGTGAGCCACCGCGCCCGGCCAAAAAATTAATATATATTCTTGATAAAATATTCAAACAATACAAAGTATAAAAAGTAAAATTTTAAATCTTCCTTTTCTCCCCCCCAGTTCTTTTCCTTAGAAGTAGTCACTGATAAGTAGTTTGGTGTCCTTTCAGACATTTTTTTATGTGTGTAAAAATCTTTTAAACAAAAAATATTCTTTTCTTTTTTTTAGAACTCTGTATTGTAGAGAAGAGACAGTGCTACTTTTTTTGGTAATTTTTATTTTGAATTAATTCCAGACTTACAAGAAAATTGCAAGAATAGTGCAAAAACTCCTATATACCCTTTGCTCAGATTCTCCAACTGTTAACATTTTACCACATTTATTTTATGATTGTCTCAGTTTCTTTTATTTTTCTTTTTCTCTTTTTTTAGAGACAATGTCTCTCTCGCTCTATTGCCCAGTCTGGGGAATGAAGTGGTGTAATCATAGCTCATTGCTCAAGCAATCTTCTCACCTCAGCCTCCTGAGTAGATAGGACTATAGGCATGTGCTGCCGTGCCTGGCTAAATTTTTTAAAAATTACTTTTTGTAGAGATGGGGTCTTGCGACGTTGCCCAGGCTAGTCTCAAACTCCCGGCCTCAGCCACCCAAAGTGCTGGGATTACAGGTGTGTGCCACCATGCTTGGCTCTATTTCTTTATAAATAACATTATTTTTTCTAAAGAATTTGAAAGCAAGTTGTACTCATAATGCCTCCTTTCCCCATATACCTCAGTGTGTATTTCCTAAGAAGGACACTCTCTTACAATCAAAGTGTAATACAAGTATCAAAATCAGGGAATTAACATTGACACAATACTATTAACTACTCTACAGAGTTGATTCTATTTTTCCAAAACAGCATTACTTTTTAATTATATCATCATTTATTAAAAAGAATGTGTCAATTGATATGTCTTAACATTTTTTTTTACAACTGTTTGGATGAATGGGCTGTGGTTGACTGACCGCAGACTATTTAGGCACTTCTGCTTCCCCATTGTCTCCATGTTTCTCTCAACCTCCTACCCTCTATCTCGCACACAGACATATACGGACACACAGACATACAGACATACAGACGCACACTGCACACGAACACATACACCCCCTAGTGGCCACCCTTAGCATTTCCTGAGCATGCCTTATCTCGTGCTTTTGTTTACATCCTCTTCGCAAATGCCCTTCCCTTCTTTCCCTTTTCTGACTGGCAAAACCCCACTCAGCTTTCAAAGCCTCCTGTTTGGCACCTTTCCCAGCCCAACCTCCCTCATGGGCACTTAGTTCTGCTTTGTTTGTGTTCCCTCAACTTTCTGTACAAGGCTGCTTTATAACATTTCCAATTATACCATCACTGTTTAGATTTCTACCTGATGGTTATACTAGTATAAGCTTATGGAAAGCAAGGAACATCCAACACCTAGCCCAGGGCTCAGAGTAGAAAGAATTGTCAATAAATGCTGGTTTAATACTGAGTGGTTTATTAGTCTTTTCTTCTCATGTGTGGATGCCAATAAAATGAATAAAATACTGATTGCCTTCTTGTAAGTTACATTTCTTTCTTACTTGATCTAAATGTGTCATACTGAAACAAGGGGAGAAAAGCACTATAGCTTAAGAACCTGCCTGAACTGAAAAATACCAACATTTGAAAGAAAGAAGACTTAAATAAACGAAAAGACAGTCTGTGTTCATGGACTGGAAGACTTAATATTGTTAAGATGGCAATATCACCCAAAGCTGTCTACAGATTCAGCACAATCCCTGTAAAAATTCCAACATCCTTTTTTTTTTCACAGAAATGGAAAGATGATCCCCAAATTCACATGGAATTGCAAAGAGCCCCAAAAGGCCAAAACAATCCTTAAAAAGAAGAACCAGTTTGGAATATTCACACTTTCTGATTTCAAAACTTACTACAAAAGTACAGTAATCAAAATAGTGTGGTATTGGCATAAGAATAGACACACAGACCAGTGGGATAGAATTGAGTGTCCAGAAATAAACACATACATATATGGTCAACTGAGTTTTAAAAATTGTAATGAAATACATATAACATAAAATTTACCATCTTTTAAAATGTATAGTACAGTGGCATTATGTACATTCACATTATTGGTCATCCATAATCACCATTCATCTCCAGAAGTTTTTCATCTTGCAAATCTGAAATTCTGTACCCATTAAATGGTAATATAGCCAAATGATTTTTGACAAAGGTGCCAAGTTCATTCAATGGGGAAAGACACTCTCTTTGACAAATGGGTCTGAAACAACTGAATTTTCACATGTGAAAGAATGAGGTTGGACCCCTACCTCACCCCATATACAAAAAAATTAATTCAAAGTGGATCAACAATGAAACTAAAAGGGATAAACCCATAAAACTCTTAGAAGAAAACACAGGAGTAAATTATCATGGTTATCATTGGATTTGTCAATGGATTCTTAATATGACACCAAAAATACAAGCAACAAAAGAACAAATAGGTAAATCGGACTTCATCAAAATTAAAAACTTTTGTGCATCAAAGGACATTATAAAGACAGTAAAAGAACAAAACTATTTGCTAATCATATATCTGATAAGGGTTTACGATCTAAAATATATAAAGAACTACAACTCAACAACAAAAAGAAAAACAATCAAATTTTTAAATGGACAAAGGACTCGAATAAACGTTTTTCCAAAGAAGACAAACAAATGGTCAATAAGCACATGAAAAGATGTTAACATCATTAATCCTTGGGGAAATGCAAATCAAAACTATAAGATACCACCTCACACCTACTATGATGACTACTATTATAATAAAAAATGGAAAATAAAAAGTGTTGAGGACATGGAGAAATTGAAGCCCTCATACATTACGTATAGGAATACAAAATGGTACAGCTGCTGTGAAAAACAGTTCGGTAGTTCCTCAAAAAGGTAGATATAGAATTACCATGTGACCACTCCTAGGTATGTATTCAAACGAATTGAAAAGAATGGCTCAAGCAGATACTTACACACCAATGCACATAGCTGCGTTATTTACAATAGCCAAAGGTGGAAACACCCAGATGTCCATCAAAGGATGAACAGATAAAATGTGGTATATACCTACCATGGAATAGTATTTAGCCATAAAAAGGAATGAAGTTGTGATACATGCTACAATGTGGATGGACCTTGAGAATATTATGCTAAGTGAAATAAGCTAGACACAAAAGAACATTTATTAGACGATTCCACTTATATGAAATATCTAGAATAGGCAAATTCATACAGGCAGAAAGTAGTTTAAAGGTTACCAAGGGCTGGAGGTAGGGGAAATTGGGGAGTTCTTGTTTAATGAGTGCAGAGTTTCTGTAAGGGGTGATGAAAAAGAAAATACAGAGTGGTGATGGTTATCCAACATAATTAATGCCACTGAATTTCACACTTAAAACTGGTTAAAATGGCACATTTTATGTTATGTATATTTTAGCAAACACACACATGCACACAAGCCTATGTCAAAGTCTGAGACCCAATATGGTTATTAGAGCCTAGTTACTTTCTGGAAAGAGTGAGAGGAGAGACTGCCAATGAAGGCAGGCCCAAGTATGTAAAATCAGAATGCAGGTGAGGAAGAGTGTCTTCTAAAGTTTAGAATCTAACAGTCTAATTTTAGTTTGCATCAGATTCACCTAATCCAACTGATTTGTCCCCACCCACAAAGATTTTAATTTGCTAAGTCTGAGGTGGGCCGGAAACATTATTTTTAATAAGTTCCCCAGGGTGAGTGTGAAGTAAAAGAACAGAATTATTGTTATTAGGTATTTGTTAATATCCTCTGAAAATGGTGAAAAGAGTTTGTCTTCTGCTATTAGCTGGAGAGCCCCTGACTGCAAGGTTCTGGGGAATCTTTGCCCTTTTAACACCAAGCTTAGATTCCTGCTCTCACAGTCTCTCCCGGCTCACAGCTGAGGGCTCCAGACTTCCATCTGCACGCTTAGCCCCGCTGCAGGCGTGGGGACCAATCAGAGGGGTCAATCTTCTCATGACTCAGCATCAGGTCGCAGTGACTCAGCACCAAGTCGCAGCTGTTCCTCCGGATCTGATCTTGTCACCCAGCTCTGACCTTGCTCCCGTTTTCTATCCCAGTTTTGATAATTGTATCTTTGCTTTGCCACCAAACCCCTGTCCTTTTCTCACCAGTTTTCTCAGGGGAGTCTGTCTCTGAATCTTGCTCTCAGGACAAAGGTTTTTCTGTCTTGGCTCAGTATTTTTTATTGAAAGCACTCACCTTCAAGACCACTCTATACCTCAATCTTTCTCCATTCGCATACCTTTCCTTACCATACACACCCGCCGTTTACATTCCCTTTCTTCTCCCTGTGGGATCTCCAGGGGTTTGGTGCTTCCTCTGGGTCTCCACTTCTGACTCCACTTACCTTCCCACAAACGCTCCACCCTGCGGGTCTATTCCAGCAGGCTGCAGGCCAGCTGTGGAGGGCCCTGGCCCCAGCTGAATACTCCACGATTTATTTGCCTTGTGGATTCTCTGGTTCTGGGCTCTGCCTGTACACCGGTCAAAATACCCCATTCCCCCTGCTGCTTCCTGCTGCCCACTGAGGGCAAGGGAGAAGAACTAGCTGTTATGGGTCTCCTTAATATTTCGGGTGCTGTGCTAGGTGTTTAGCAGATGGCACTTAACATAAGAGATTATTTTTAACTTTTTTTAAAAATAAGGATGTGACAGAGGGAGGTAAAGCAACTTGCTCAAGGTAGACTGCAAGACCATGGTGTATATTGAACTGGCTCTAAAGTTTCTGCTTTTTGGCTTTATCATGCAGGTCTGGACTGTCCTGTGGTTGTGGAGGTAGGAGTGGCGTGGCAGGTTTCAGGCTCCACCCCTTCCTTCCTGCCGTGTCCCTCTTCCATTCAACTCTCCCATGCCGGGCAGTGCTGGAGGACACCAGATACCGCTCCTGCTTTGGTTGAGTATTTGCAAGGTGTACCAGTGCTGGCATGACATATTTTTCATTTATTGTTAAGTCCCTCTGTGGAGGAAGAAAGGTTAAAGTACATCTTACAGATTGCATATTCATAGCAACCAAACTCCTAACAACACTTTAAAACAATGAAATAGCTAAAAAAGCTGGAGGCTATATAGTGATGACCTATGATACATAACTATTTAGCAACAATATTTCCTACACCCTTAACACATCAGACCCGCTTGGATCCCATTGTCAGTAGAAAACTACTTTTCACCTGCTCAATATAAATATAGGGCAAGAAAGAAGCTCCTGGAGTTGAATTCCTCAGTTGTCCTATGTTTTGAATGGTTAAAATAAGGGGATGATTGAAGTATGATTTCGTGAATCGCACAGTTTATTGCCATACAAAGAGGTTTTTTCCCTTTTCCACAATGCTGAAAGAGGGGGCGAGTAACAAGAACAAATCCCACAGGGAGTGCACTTGATAAACGAGGTACATCAGCCACGTAGCCAGTGAGTTCTAATTTTGTTTAGGGTCCATTATTAAAGTCTAGTCGGAAGCAGGCCTCTGTGGATGTAAAGTCTAATCAAAGCTTGATGCGTACCTTTCTACAAGAGGTTCTTGGCAGACACAGTTTGACCAACACAGCAGAGATCTGCAGCAGGCAGGTCATTGATGCTAGCAAGAGCCGAGGGCGCTGGTTGGCGAGGCATTGGAGAATAGCTCTGAGGCTGACAGGGAGTAGCCCTGCCACAGCCTAGCTCTCGATTTGTCCAAATCTTAGGTTTGTATATGTTTTGGAGTCCAGTAGTTGAGGCCAATAACTTACATATGTGGTCTGACAAGGTGTGACATAACATTCTTGCAGGGAGGGGAATTGCATTCCATGTTCCTACCATAGCAAAACATGTCATTCCTGTAGCAAACTATGTAAATGTCTGGAATCATTTCAAAGCTACATAACATTCTATTTAGGAGGAGTACTACCCCAGAGGGCAACTGGCTTGTTGCTCAAATGCCCTAGTACAGCTGAACTTTTTAGATTTTCCTATAAGGAAAGGAGAATCTGTAGGATTCTGATGATTCTACTAACTCTTCATACTTGTCTGGCCCTAATCAAATTTTTCCTATATTGCTTTATGGAGAAGGCAGAATGCAATTTCCATCCTAGCAGAGTTTAAAGACCAATTATATGTGTAACTGTTGCAAGGAGACAAATTTTAGTTCCGAACATAATCAATTTCTATTATTAAAACTAAAATTATTCTAGGTCACCCAAGCACTAAACCTTGGATTAATTTTTTATTTCTTCTTTTATCTCCTAAATCTGGTCAGTCATCATATTCAGCTGTCTCTCTCCACCCACTTGCTCAAAAACCTTACTAAGTCTCCCTATTGCCTTACAATTAAGGCCAAATGATGTGATCTGGCATTCAAGGCAGCTACAATCTGATCTCCACTTCTCTCCCCAGCCTTATTTCTTGTAACTCCCCTATACAAATTACATACCAGAATATGCATGCCCTACTCCTGTGGCTAGTTCATTCCATTCCCCAACCTGAATGACCTTGTAAGTCTGAGTCCTAATTTTCCTATTTTGCTAGCTCAACCCCCACTTTCTCTGTGCAAATTGTCCTGATTACTTTAGCACACAGTTTTCTTCATTCTCTCCTGGTCCTTTCTCACCATAAATGATGCATATACCCTAATTAGCACAGTGATCCTAACACCTTTTAAGTGTTCAGCAGAGTGGATAAGAGAATGGATTCTGGAGCCAGACTGCCTGAATTGGTATCCCAGCTCTGCTGTTTGCTGTGTGCCCTTAGACAACTTACTTAACCTCTCTGAGCCTCAATTTCCCCATCTATGAAATAGGAGTAATAACTGTGCCTCATAGGGCTATTGTTTTATTATATATATATGCTGTATATATACATATATTAAGATTTATATAGAAAGTTATTTATCCTTTTCTGCAGATGTTCTATCTTCACCTAATGTTTGCTACAGTAGGTAATTGGCTACTTACGCCAGTCATCCCAGCCACCTCAGAGAAAGTTCTGGTTCAATACATAACTGATAAAAGCACCATCTTGCAAATGTAAGTTGTGGGATAGCACAGATGGAAAACATCCCGAAGGAGAGAAAAGAATGATTAGCCCTAGACTTGGGGTGGAGAATGGATGGGAGGATGTCAGCCATACTCACGCAGAAAAGGGACTTTTAGGTCTTCAGAGAGGAGAGATGAAAGTATTTGGCCAGTTGATTTGGGGTCCATTTCATTTCCCTTTGAAAGGGAGTGCCTTGGCCTGCTAGGGGTGCGGGCTGGTTCTAGAGTGCCAGGGAAACTAGTGCAGAGCTCAGAGCACAGGAAGCAGGGCCGACCGGCGCCTCATGCTCGGCTTGAGGCTCGGGGGAGCAAAGGAGAAGAGACTACATTTTCATTTTGGGTTGCCCAGTCCTGCTCACCAGTCTTGGAAAGGAGACAGGCTTTCCATCTGGTACCGCAGACTGCGAACTTGACTGGTGTGCTCCCTGGGCAGAATCACTCAGGGTGCCGCGCTGTGCGGGCGGTGGGTGGTGGTGGTAGCGATGCTAGTGATGTATGTGTGCGAGAGACAGACAGGATTGATGGGGGGTTATATAAGCTGTGGGTATGTGGGGGGCATTCAGGCTGGGGGATGGTACAAGCTGGGAGGAGCACAGGCCACGGAGATGCACGCTGGAAGGGGCGGTGCAGGCTGGGGAGGACTCAAGCCAGGGAGATACATCCCGGGGGAATTCAGGCTGAGGGTGATACAGACTGCGGAGGGGCTATGGAGTGGGGAGCACAGGCTGCGGAAGGCGTTGCATTAATTTTCTATTGTTATATAACAAATTACACAACTTAAAAACACCACCAGTTATTAGTTCGCAGTGATGTAGGATGGAAGTCCAGACATGGTGGCTGAATTCTCCACTCCGTATATCACAAGGCTAAAATCAGGTTGTCAGCTGGGCTATGTTCCTTTCTGGAGCTCAGGGGCCTCTTAAACTCACAGGATTGTCGAAGAATGCAGTCCCTGTGACTGTAGAGGGAACCCCCCATTTTCTTGTGGGCTATTGGCCAGGGCTCTCTGAGCCACTAGAGGGCGCTGTAGTTCCTGGCCACGTGCCCGCTCAGTACCTCCTATCACGCTCTGAGTCTCTCTTGGTTTCTAACCTCTAGACCCAGATTTAAAGGGCCCACGTGACAGGTCAGATCTACCAGATAATCTTTCTAACTTAAATTCAACTGATTTGGGACCTAAATGACATCTGTAAAGTCCGTTCACAGCAGCACCTAGATTTGTGTTGCGCTGAATTACTGGGAGAAGGTGTATGCACATGGGGGGCCAGGAGTCTTTGGGGACATCTTGCAATTCTGCCTTTCACAAAGAGATACAGACTGGGGGACCCCTAGGTGGGGAATGATACAGGCTGGAGGGAGAAGAGGTTGGGGAGGATACAAGCTGAGACGTATGAAAAGAAAATAAGGCCGGGCGCAGTGGCTCATGCCTGTGATCCTAGCACTGTGGGAGGCTGAGGCGGGAGGATCGTTTGAGCTCAGGAGTTCGAGACCATCCTGAGCAAGAGCGAGACTCTGTCTCTACTAAAAATAGAAAGAAATTATATGGACAACTAAAAATACATAGAAAAATTAGCCGGGCATGGTGACGCATGCCTGTAGTCCCAGCTACTCAGGAGGCTGAGGCAGGAGGATCGCTTGAGCCCAGGAGTTTGAGGTTGCTGTGAGTTAGGCTGACGCCATGGCACTCTAGCCTGGGCAACAGAGCGAGACTCTGTCTCAAAAAAAAAAAAAAAAAAAGAAAGAAGAAAAGAAAATCACAGAGTCAGGCACCTCTGATCTGGCCCCACAGATCATTCATCAAGGAAATTTCTTGCTAACCTCCCATAAGCAAGGACATGTAAATTGTACCTATGTCTAGCGCCTAAAACTCAAGCCTATCCATGCCACACTAATAATGAATTAATGAGTTTACCTTACAGGCAACAGAACCGGAAACAAGACAGAATCAGACATTCTTCTGCCTACCCAGGGACATCTACACAATTGATGCTTCCTTCACTCCCTTATTTTATGTAAAATGTGGATTTCTTGGGCCTCACAAGAATGTACCCGCTGCCTCTTCAGCCCCTCTCCCGTGCCTTTATCCTTCTGTCTGTATACCTTTAAAATGCTGTAGGTCTCAACCTCCCCTTCAGAAAAACATCCACAGCTGGTCTGCGGTTCATGCTTTCCCTGGGCGCATCCTCAAAATCTTGGCTTAATAAACCTCCACTGATTGAGATTTTTGCCTCAGTCATTTATTTGGGTTGACAGGCGGGTACAGGTTGGGGAGTGGAACAAACTGAGGGAGATACAGGCTGGGGCATGATGCAGGCTGAGGGGAGGATAGAAGTCGGGGTACAGACTAAGGGAGCGTAGAGGCTGGGGAGAATAGGCTGTGGGGAGGATGCGCTGAGGAGTGATACAGGCTGGAATGGGATGCAGGAGGAGGCACCACGTGGAGCCTGGGCACCTGACACGTGACTAGTCTGAACCTCAGTGCTAAGGCAGAAAGGTGAGCCCAGGTATGATGGGGGCACTCAGCCCAGCCTAGATAATCAGGGACAGTTTCCTGGAGAATGTGGCCAAAGAAGACAGGCAAGACATGAGTTCAAGTCAGGCGAGAGACGGTGAGCCCAGCCCAGGCACAGAGGTGTCAGTGCAGATTATAATACTTAGTTGTGAAGCTAAATCTTTGGCAAAACTACTAAATGTGTTTCTGTCCCTTTGAAACAGGATAATGCCACCGAAGACAGCCCTGTATGGGAGAGGAAGAGCCCTGGATTGCAAGTCCAGAGATACGGGTTCCTGTGTGTGCTTTGCCCTGGCATTGACCATTCTCTTGCTGTTTTTTAGTATCTCATTTGATGAATAAGGAAATTGGAGCAGATGAGCAACACACCTCCATAATTATATGTTTTGAAATCCTTAAATGAGATAAATCTATTGAATGTCTGTGAAATGCCAGATACTATTACAATTCTAACTTATTTTCAGCTATGTAAGTGATATAATTGCTTCCAGTTAAGTGCATTTTCATAAAATGCTAAATCATTTAAATAATAGAATAATCTCAGTAAATTTAAAAATGTTTTCTGCCTATTTAAGGATATTTCTGCTTGGGGAAAAAGTTTTAGTGTTAATGGGAACCTGGTGGATGGACATAGTACAAATTATTGAGAGTCTTATTGATTAAATGTCTTTAGTGAAATTCCAAGAAAATGCTACAGAATTATGCCAAAACTACCACACTAAAATCTATCCCCAGAAATCGTTCTTTTTATCATAACCTGAAATTTAAACATGGACATATCAATAGGTCCATTTTTGTGGTCAGAAAGTTCCTCAAGAAAGAAAAAAATCCATTAGCCATCAACTCAGGAAATATCTGCTTCTATAGCTCAAAATCAATACTTCATTAACTGGATCTGTACTCTATTTCACATAATAATATTTATTGAAAGTGTAGTGGGTATTAAAGACACTATGTTTAGTACATTACACATTATCTCATTTAATTCTCCCAATGATCCTACGATATCAAAACTATTATTATCCTATTTTGAAGCTAAATGTACACTCCCGGTTCCTACACAATACTTTTGCTTAGACTCTACAATATTTGTTTGCTCTCTTATCCTAATGAAGGCCAAGAACCTCCAGGTGGCCTGTACAGCAGGTTCAAAGTCCTTTTATAAGGCATGGCTCAAAGATTGAGCCGGATACCACCATTAGGGAGAGCCACTACGTAATAAAGATGCTACCTGTGAACTCTCTGCTCTGAAAATGTGCTTTTTTGGGGAGAAGGACTTTCCTATGCTCTGCGTCTAAATATGTAACTGTTTTGCTTCAACCAAGGAGGCCATTAAAAATACTTAGCCTGGCAAGAGCACTAAGCAATCAGAAGAGACTGCCGACTGCACTGGCTGAATTAGTTTATTAGGGCTGCCTAACCAAGTACCACGGATTGAGTGGCTTACACAAAAGAAATTAATATTCTTACAGTTCTGGAGTCTAGAAGTCCAGGATCAGGGTGTTGGCAGGGTTGGTTTCTTCGGAGGCCTCTCTTCTTGGCTTGTAGGTGGCCACTTTCTCTCTGTGCCTTCATACGGTCTTCCCTCTATGCCTATCTGTGTCTAAATTTCCTCTTTTTGTAAGGACACAAGTAGGGCCGGGCACAGTGGCTCATGCCTGTGATCCTAGCACTGTGGGAGGTGGAGGTGGGAGGATTGCTTGAGCTCAGGAATTTGGGGTTACTGTGAGCTAGGCTGACACCACGGCTCAAGCAACACAGCAAGACTCTGTCTCAAAAAAAAAAAAAAAAAAGACACAAGTTGTATGAGATTAGATTTTAACTTAATTACCCCTTAAAGACCCTCTTTCCAAATACAATCACATTCTGAGTTACAGGAGGCTTCAACATATGAATTGTGGGCAGATACGACACAGTCCATAACACAGGTATAACTCTCCTTTCCTTTGGGATGATGGGGAGGGAGTGGAGGGGTTGAGGATGAGAGGGATAGGGTATTGGGTGGTTTTGGAGTAACACTTAGGATAATGGATAATTTCTTCCAAATCTTTATCATCTGCTTTAGATGTCCTTCATGTCTGCCACATCTCTTCCTTCCAGGTAAAGAGCAAGGGATGGGAGGTGATACCAATTACTTATGTTTGTGCCTTGGGCAAAAGAATGAGCCTGTAAAACAGCTTATGAATGAACAATGCATTGCACCATGTGGGATTTTGTTATAGTCCTCAAGGCTGCCTCAAACACAGCAACACACTGGAATGAAAGGCTCTGAAATAAAAAAGGGCCAAAGTGCTCAGGCTTGTGTCTTTGAAACAAGGAACATTGTATACACTGGAGAAGACATTAAATTTTAAAAGCAGCAGCATGAAATCTAGGAAGCAAGTAGAGGTATGAGAAAAGAAAATCAGGGAAGTAGAATTTAAAGGAAAAATGAAGACTAAAAAGGAAAAAGTTTTGTTTTTCAGATGAACCAAACGGAATATGTTCTGAGTGAAAAGTGCTCATCCATGTAAGATTGACTGCTGGGAACAATGTCATAAAATGAACATTAGCTCGTAATGGTGAGTGCCTTAAAGTGCCTTTTGCAAAGAGAGAAGTAGTAGGAAAACAAAACATGTCACTATGCCTGAAAACCATTTACAGAAAGCTGCTAAAAGCAAAAAGAGAAGAGAAAAGAAAGAACATCACATGACCATTCCATTTATCTTTACCGGGAATCTTTTGGAGACAAATTCATTTGTTCTTTTGTGGTAATGCCTCACACTTTAGAAAAGTCCCAAAGTAAATAATTTTCTTGTATGAGACATGCTTTCAATCACCCTGATTCTTAAGGAAGCTTTCCCCCCTTTGGCTACTTTTGTAAACAAGATAGGGAGGAATTGTTTTGAACTGATTCAGCAAAGTGCATCTTTTATGTCTGCTTTACATTGTAGGTCTTGAGAAAGAATAAATAAAACAAAACATATTGTTCTGGCTATTTCAAAGGATTTGGGTTGGATGAAATTTGAGTTCTGAATTCAGCTTGAAGCAGAGTTTTGTTTCGTTTTGTTTTAATCTTACACTCAGAGTATTTCTTGTTCATGTACAACTCTTCTTTAAATGAATGTGAACTTCACCGGTAAAAAAGATCACAGACTTGTGGTTACCAAAGGGATTTGAAACATTGATTGGCTCAGTTCTCTGGTTTCAGACAGGACACGTGCATGCATGCACTAACCCCTCCTCACAGGATGTAAAAAATAATTAAATCCTAAGTCTCAGAGCTGCTTACATTGAAATATATCTTCTTAATTTGTATGAAATTAATATATTTCATTCTGAAGCTGGCCAAACTTCTTTTATATGTCAGTAGTATTCAGTTCATGCTTCATAGTTGTAAAATGGTGAGCATTATAGTGTTACATATTTATTTTGGTACAAGCTTATGGCCATAATTAGTAAACAAACACTTTTTGAACAGCTGCTATTTGAAGGCATTGTTGTAGGTGTTGTGGGAGATGTGAGACTATTTAAAACACACTATCTTACTTCAAAGAGCTTATAGCTTTTTGTGGAAAGACAGTTGTATACACATGTACTAATAATATTAAAACATTGACTTTCCACGTATACTTATTCAGATAGTTCTTCTCTGTAATAGTATCATGAAAAAAGATGATGAAAATTAGTACCACTTTTAGATCATGGAAGAAACATTTGAGGAAATGCTCCATTGTTTGCTATTGGTAACATATATGAGTATATAACCTTTTCCTCTCAACTAAATTTAAGATTTCTGAGGAAAGTTGAGTTCTATTATTTATCTTTGCATACTTCACATACCGTCCACGAGATAAAAACACTTATTGATTGATTGGTTAATCATGGATCTAAACTCAATGCTAAAATTGCATGCATAACCAACATTATGTGATGCACTGCTCATTGCTTAATGACGATGAAACATGACCTCATTTAAGACAGTTTGGCTCTCAGAATTGACCAAAATTTATAGGAATAAGGAATTTAGCAGGAGGTTCAGTGTTACACTGAAGGAAAGTTTTTTTCTTTTGGCTCTGATGTCCATACCATAGTTAAACCTGCTACACCAATGTTCAAACTGTTGGTACTATTCTGATTACATTATAATGAAGAAAATCTCCATTGATAGTATCCTATTGTTTGCTTGTGCTGTCAATGCGCTGTACATTGAATATACTCTTGTGTGTCCTAAGCTTGATGTTAATAACTGAATTGCATTTTTTAAAAAGTAACATAAGCAAGCAATATTTGTTGGAAGGTAGATAGTATAGTTTGTCTCAGTAAATATAGTTGGTAATTTTCCCACATCTACAACTATCTCCATAATTTCCTTGTTGAGTGAACTAATGATGTTTCATTAGAAACCCACAACCTAGCCAGACTTAAATTCATCCTCTTTTAGAAATCTACAACAAAAGCAAATACATAACCTCTCTTGCTAATCTATTCCAGTGTCTTAGAACTTTCTCTGACAAGAGTGCTTCCTTGGGCCTGAGCTTCGCTTCTCCTTATAAATCCATTTTCTTTAATCCTACCCTTAATAGAAGCAGAGAAGAGTAAACAATCTTTCTTTGCAACATAGCTAGTGGTTATGCAAACCATTATATCAGTAATAAATATCTCATACCCACTGTTTAAGATAAGGAACCTATGAGAGTCGTTGATTTATTTACCATTGGGAAAAAAAAAAAGAAAAGATGGAGAGGACTCTTTTGACTGACAAAGTAAAAGGCAATTCATATATTTTCTAGAGTCAAAGATGTATGCCATTTTAAATATACAGTAGTTATCTCTGGTGACCAATTCATTTAGAATTAAAGGGTATATTCTATGGGAGACATTAGACTTTTGATGTTCAAATCTCTTAAAAAGGATTTTTATAGACTGTCTCACAAGAACATATTCATGGCTGTAAAATAAAGGGCACAATTTCCTTTTTGTAAATGTTTTCATCCTCTGACTTTAAAAAAGCTTCTTTTTAAATGGCTGGACTGTTTTAGAAATTTTCTTTCATTCTGTACCTGCATTAAATGCTCCTTTCCTCTCCTATCTTGCTTTTCCAAGGCAACAGATGAAATTCCATTTATTAGAACTGAATCAGAAAGTTAAGGGCCTAAAGAAATCTAACACTTAATAAAAGAATATTGAAAATAATAGAGTTTAAAGAAGGTAATATAAGGCATATAATATTCTGCTTCTACGATTATAATAGGTTTCTTGGGGAGAGCAGAGAAGCGAGAAGATTCATCTGGGTGTTTGCATAATAAGTGTTAAATAATCAAGATAGATAAATTTAGTGGACTCTTATATTAACAGTTAAAAACAACTAGAATGCATAAAAATTTGCTGTTCCAATGCCTTGTTTAAGGAAAATCGTTTTATTAGAGATTTATTCCACCTACTTGTCTTCACAACGATCTGCATACTGAAGACAATTTAGGAGGAGATGAACATCTAAGCTCACTGGCACTGAAATAGTTCACCATGGGTTATGTCAAGTGTTCTAAGGGTTTTGGATGCAACAAAAAAAAACTATCAGAATTAATAAGACTGATTCTGTCTAACGTCATTATCATTATTTACATCATCGTCACCATAATCATCAAATATTTATTAAATACCCAGAGTGAGTAGAGAATACTTAGCAATGCTATTTTACACAAAAATCCACTGCTGAGAATTTCAACTTAAAAAACTAAAAGCAACGAGGAAGTCCCAGCAGAGTAGTCAGGAAGCCTTTGGGCAGAGAACATTGGGAGACACTGAAAAGCTCATGTTCGTAAACTTTTAAGAAGACCAAAAAGGACAGACAATCTTTTGCGGAGAGGAATTAAATATCCAATTTTCAAATGACCCCTACTCTACATAGCAGCTCCTGTCTGCTCGTTTCATGGCTGGACCTCCTTGTTGGGTGCCTTGGGAGCCAATAAGAAAAACAAAATCCAAGGAAAGGGAGGGGAAATCACTGAAATACAGGAATGGATTTGGGGAGATCCCTGGTAAATTCAGGCTTCCAAGAAGAATTTTCCTCATTTGCCTTTTTCATTTCATTTTGTTCCATTGCCTCAAGTCCTTGTCACTGGTGTAATTTCAAATAACAATGAAACAAAATAAACTACAACAAAAAAACACTGCACCTCCGCAAACAGTGGTGCTGAGTCTGGGGAGGTCCTGCCAGCTGACTTTCAAGAACCCTTATAAAATGGCACTTGTCTTGGTGAAGTCAGCCCCATTCAAGTGTTGTTCTTAAGTTTGCAAGACCAGAAACCCAATTTTTGTGAGCATAATAAGTAGATTTGTGAGGAACAAACTCACACAATCCAGCTCACATGATACAAGATAACAGTTTTGTAGATGTTGAGGTCAAGCAGACAGGGATGCTCATTTCAGAAGAGCCCCAAGGACCGTATACACTGGGAGTCAAGCTGTTAGATAGTTACTTGGTACATGGGAATCAAACTAAAGGAAATCAGTTGACATACTGGTAGTGTAGCATTTCTGCACAATTTAGTGTAGTGATAGCCTCACCATAATGCTTAAATCTACATTGCTGAGATTCTTCCATCTGGGTGGTATTTGAAGGGGAATTGTCCACTCCTGTCTCTTGCAGTTGGTTATCCTTACTTTGCTACATCTGACCAAATGCCTTTTGGACACAAAGACTTTTATCATCTAGGACCAACTAATTGCTTCATACTGAAAAGGCCGACCAGTTAAAATGCAGGATAGCCAATTAAATTTGAATTGTAGATAAACCACAAATAATTTTTTAGTATAAGTACTATATGTCCCATTCATTCAATATTTGGGACATACTTATGCCAAAATTATTTGTGCCTCATCTGAAATTCAAATTAACTGGGAATCCTCTATTTTTATTTGCTAACTCTGGCAACCCAAAAACTGCCTTCCTGAGCTTCCTTGCCTATTACCTTGATTGGAGTTTTGGGTATTCCCAAGCTCTTGACGCATACACAAATACAGTTTCCTGCTTAATCCATAAAGGTTAATAACATTCATTGTGTGTGGAGTTGACCTTCAGAATACAGCTTTCCTTGATCTACAGTTTGTGTGTGTGTGTTGAAGCGGGTGGGGAGAAGAGTAAATCTTGTTGTCACTGCCATGCATCAACAGCTGTTGTTGAGATAAATTGTATCAGCCAAAGTTCTTTAAAAGTAGTACAAACCAGTTTGGGAAAGATAAAGGACTAGTATAAATGAGTTCCATTAAGATCATTTTACTTTTATTGTATAGCTGAAATAATTTGTTTTGAGGAAATGGAAGACAGAAATTCTGCCATGGGAGAAGGATAATTTTGGAGAATGGAAAATTTTGAGTCTAAGGCGGGCCTGGGGAGTAGAGTTCTGTACTTGGGACTTAGAACATCATGTGTACTGGGTCTCTAAGGAGAAGACTAGCATTTTAGAGAAGAATGCAGAAAAGGAGACGGGAAGATGTCAAAGAGACTTTGAACGTTTCATACTTCCGTGTAGGGCTGGCTCTAAATGTGAGGAGAGCTGGAATCCCTTCCTCCTGCTGTCTCTCCTATTCTGCTTGGTCCTCTGGTTGCAGCACCCAAAAATCAGGTTGGTTTTTTTAGTACTATTATTTACCTGCATTTGGGATGACTTAATTTTGTGGCTAGCTGGGAACCTCACCATACTATATAACTGCAGTCCCCAACCCCCAGTACCCGTCCACGGCTTGTTAGAGACCAGGCTACAGAGCTCTACCACCCCCTCTTCCCTCTCCCCTCCCTCCCCACTCCGTGGAAAAACTGTCTTCCATGAAACTTAGGAAGGGGGGCAGGGGAGGAGGACGCTGCCCAGCAGGAGGTGAGCAGCAGGGAGTGGGCCAGCTAGAGTGAAGCTTCATCTGTATTTACAGCCACTCCCCACCGCTCCCATCACCCCCTGAGCTCTGTGCCCCTTCCCCTGTCCGTGGAAAAACTGTCTTTCATGAAACTAGTCCGTGGTCCAAAAAGATTGGGGACCACTGCATATAACATTGTTTTTAAAAGAAAATGCGGTCTGAGTTTCAAAACAATTGACTTAAAAATAAAATATTGAAACAATTTTGTCAGGCTGGGTGTGGCTTATTCACCTGGTGACTATTGAATTCAGGTACAAGACCTGGTTACAATGCAAGGTATTACACTGAATACACATAACAGACAGATCTCATAGTTTTTATTCAATTCAATAACATTCTATTCAACAACGGTTGTTTGACTACCTTTCTGGAAGTACAGTCACGAGCTGCATAACAACGTTTCGGGCAATGATGGACTGCATTACAAGAGTGGTCCCATAAGGTTATGACAGAGTGAAAAATTCCTACCTTCTAGTGAAGTTGTAGCCATTGTAATGTTGTAGTGCAAAGCATTACTCACATGTTTGTGGTGATGCTAGTGTAAACAAACCTACTGCGCTGCCAGTCATAGAAAAGCACAGCACACATTAATACAATTATCTGCAGTACATAATACTGATGATGATAAATGATTATGTTACTCATTTACTTATTTACTATACTTATTTTAGAGTGTACTACTTCTTTACAAGAAAGAAAAAATTAACTGTAAATCAGTCTGAGGCAGGTCGTTCAGAAGGTATTCCAGAGAAAAGCATTATTATGATAGGAGATGATAGCTCCTTGTGTGTTACTGCCCCTGAAGACCTTCTAGTGGAACAAGATGTGAAGGTGGAAGACAGTGATATTGATGATCCTGTCCCTGTGTAGACCTAGGCTACAGGGTGTATTTGTGTCTTAGTTTTTAATAAAAAAGTTTAAAAAGTAAGGCCGGGCACAGTGGCTCACGCCTGTAATCCTAGCCCTCTGGGAGGCCGAGGCGGGTGAATCGCTTGAGGTCAGGAGTTCGAGACCAGCCTGAGTGAGACCCCGTCTCTACTAAAAATAGAAAGAAATTATCTGGCCAACTAAAAATATATATAGAAAAAAATTAGCCGGGCATGGTGGCGCATGCCTGTAGTCCCAGCTACTTGGGAGGCTGAGGCAGTAGGATCGCTTAAGCCCAGGAGTCTGAGGTTGCTGTGAGCTAGGCTGACGCCATGGCACTCACTCTAGCCCGGGCAACAAAGTGAGACTCTGTCTCAAAAAAAAAAAAAAAAGTTTAAAAAGTTAAAAAAAAATTGAAAATAGAAAGAAGTTTATAGGATAAATATATAAACAAAATATTTGGTACACCGTACAATGTGTTTTAAGCTAAATGTTATTACAAAAGAGTGAAAAAGTTAAAAAAGTAATGTTTATAAGAGAAAAACATCACAGCAGGCTAAGGTTAATTTATTATTGAAATAAGAAATTTTTTGTTTATAAATTTAGAGTACCTAATTTTAGGTACACTAAATTAGGTACACTAAATTGTGTACCTAAATGTACAGTGTTTATAACATCTACAGTAGTGTACAGTAATGTCTTAGGCCTTCGCATTCACTTATTACTCACTCACTGACTCATCCAGAGCAATTTCCAGTCCTGTAAGCTCCATTCATGGTTAAGTACCCTATACAAGTCCTATGCAGGTGTATAGGGTACCTGTATAAGTGCCCTATAGGTGCACCATTTTTTAAATCTTTTATATGGTATTTTTACTATACTTTTTCTATGTTTAGATACACAAATACTGACCATTGTGTCACAATTGCCTACAGTATTCAGTATAGTTAACATGTTGTACAGGTTTGTAGCCTAGGACAAATAGGCTATGGTACCATATAGCCTAGAAGTGTAGTAGTGGTAGTAGGCTATGCCATGCAGGTTTGTGTAAGTACACTCAGTGATGCTCGCACAACTGGGAAATGTCCCAGAAGGAATCAATTCCCTAGTAATTGATGCATGATCGTGCATAGATAGTATCTTCTAAAGGGAGGTGGAATGGATAAGATGGTAACAGTACATACCTGTGCACCGTAGTTAGGTGTGGGGTCAATGGTGAACAAGACCTTGCTCTGACTTCAAAGCATTTACACATAACTATAAAACGAGACTAAGCTATTGTAAAGAAGGGAGTTAATAAGGATAAGACATAACTATATGAAAAGTGCTTTGCAAATGTAAAGTGCTGTGGAGGTTGTTCTAGAATGGGCCTTTAGATTCCTGACACTTCTTTCCCCCCTAAATCAGGAGTAATAGAAAAAGTAAACTGAGTTCTTGAAAGATGTAAGATCGGAGGTCATGAATTCCCGGTGGCCACACTAGCCATAAGACCTTGGACAAGTCACACAGCCCTCGGCTTCAATTTCCTCCCCTCTTAGGTGGGGATTACAATATCCACCTTTCTATCGTGCAGAAGAAGCAGGTAAAGAGTCTAGTCTTGTGCCTGGCAGGAGTAGGGACTCCATAAACCGTCCTTACTATTAGCACTAGTTTTCAACTTCTCTGAGAGCCTGCGAAAGGGATATGTCGTATAGAGCTACTTTAAGGGTCCTATTTAGGGCACGGGCAAGCCGTACACACTTTCCACAAGGAACACCCTGCAGTCTCCGATTTGTGCCCCTTGCCTTAAAGACCAGAGAAATTCGGGCTTTTCTTGGGAAAACGGTGCCCTGGTTTCTAATCCATAGGTACGGAGGGGGAACTGCCGTTGAAGCCCACTCTGCGAAGAGGGGCAAAGGGCCGGGGGTCCCCGGAGGGGTCCCCGGCGCCGAGACGCGACCAGAGCCGCCCGGGCGTGGAAGCAGAGGCGGGGACGGGGGCGCCGAGGGGCGTGGGACCACAGCCTTGTCCGCCAGCGCCGGCAGAGCCGGGGCGGGCACAGCTCCCCGCCGCCCAATCCCCAGCCGTAGCCGCGGCCTCATGAATAAGCAACAAGGCGAGGCGCCGTCCCCCTGGCGTCCCAGACCGCGGAGGGAGTCGCCGCCGCCGCAGGGCCCGCGGCGGAGATGCCGAGCGCCGGCGCCGCCGCTGTCCTCCGCGCGCTGCTCGGCTGAAGGCGCACAGGTGAGACGGTCCCGGCTCCGGCCACTCGGGCGGCCGCGGTGCGGACGTGGCGCCGGGGCGGGGACGGGGACGGAGCCCCCGGTGGCGCGGGGTCGCCCCAGGAGCCGTGCAGCCCAGGGAGCGGCGCAGCTGCGGGTGCGCCGGGCGAGCGCCCCGAGCGTCCGCCGGAACGCGGTGCCCGGGCGCGGGGCGCGCGGGGGCGGCTCCGGGAGCAGCGGGCGCGACGCGCAGGCCTCGGAGGACGCGGCGCGCCCCTCGCTCCAGCCCAGCCTCCCGCTCCGCACCAGCGAGCGGGCCTTTGTGCTGGCGGAGCTTGCGGGGCTGGCTGCTTTTGTGTGAGCTTTTCTTTCTCTCCCTCCGCTCGCGATCCCACAGCCGGGAGAGAGAAGTGCCCGGAAGACAACGGTTTACTCCTTTCCCACCCTCGGTCGCAGTGTCCCCCGTGCCTCTCAGAGCCCAACGACTGCGGTGCGAATCGAGGCTGCGGCGGCCACCGAGATGTGGTTCTGCCACTTTGCAGAAAACAGTTGAGTGTTTAGCGCAGAGATGTGGAGCCTCCTCGCTCTGCCCCTGGCCGGCCCCTCAGGACACGGCTGGAGGATGCTCCTTGGAAAGGTCACTTAGTAGAAAAAGGGCCTGCGGGTTAGACTTGGAGGAGGTGAGAATAGGACTCCCGCGTGGTTGGGAGGTGCTGCCGGAGGTGCCCAGATGTCGCATGTGCGTGGTGGTCCCTGACCGAACCTACCTCTGTAGGTTACAAGCATGTAGAGCCCTGGCTGGCGGGGAGGCAGCCGGCGCTAACAAAGCACTAGACGCTCAAGAGTTTCGGGCTCTCAGATGGGAGGAATCCTTACCTTTCCAAGTTGATTCGGAGGATATGCCTGGCTTTTGGCAGCTAATTCCAGTGCAGAACTGAGTGGAAGAGAGGAGCGGAGCCTGCTTTAAAGTGTCTGCCTTCTTTATTTGGAAGTTTTAGTTTGAAACTTAAGGGGGAGTGAGGAATGGTTTACAAAACCATCCTTAAAGTTCTGAAGGATCTCTTCTCCAAGAAGCAAAATATATGGTCAGAATTTGCATGCTTTCCCCTCCTTTTTGTGTGTTGCCTTGATCACGAGTACTGCTGTTGGGCTCCAGGGAGTGTCCTTTCAGCCAAGCATCTACAGAGTCACTGACTGATTTCTGCCACTTGCCAGCAGAACCCCACTATAGCATCTACTGAAAGACACTCAACACTGGGTAAGGTTTCACAGTATCAGAACCATTGCTGCTTTTACACACAGTAGAGATTTAAAGGTAATCTGACTTGCTCTTATGAATAAAGTGGTGTTTGTTATATTTGTCATAATAATGAACCAAGCACTTATGCAGCTGACTTGATATTGATTGCATTTATTCACAAAACTCCCAAGGCTCACCAAGTCTAAGGTAGCTACAGCAACAGAGCCAATTAGAGAGATGTGAATTTGTCTTTGTTTTCATGGGAGGATTCTTACTCTGTATTCTAGGCATTTCCTGCTACACTTTTGCAATATCATAATTTGGTATTACAGAAATGGTTTGATGCTAAATGTAAGTATAGAATCAAGAAGAGGAAGATGGGCTTATCTGTTATGGAAAATTTCTGCTCTTCAACTACAGGTGTACTTTACTCTTTATTCAGTAGATGCTTGCCTGAAAAGTTGTGTATGGAATTGTATTTTTTGTTAATTGAATTTTGCTTGTTCTCATGTAGGGAAGCTCTCTGTTCAGAGGGAACCTGGGTTTAATTTCTATGAAATGAAAACTCATTTCCTAATTAAGATGTGTGGTCAATCTTATTTTTCTATATTGTGTTTATGTGGTAAAGTATAAGAAAAAGAAAATTATTTGAATCTAGTTTCAGTTTCCCTTTAAATGCCAGCTGTTATTTAGAGATCTTACCAAGCAAATGAGGTTTGTGAACCACAAAAAACAGAAATAAAGTGTCTAATTGGGTACTGAAAAAAACTGATGGTTAGACAAGAGCTTGTTGATCAAGATTGATCAGGACAGGATTCTGCACACAGCAGAAGGCTCCTAGGTCACTTTGTCTACATGAAAAGCTGAAAGAGGCAGCTCCATGGAAATATCTAGGGGAAAAAATGACGTTCCATTTGTGACTGATGTTAGAGATACTTCAAATTGCTCCCATTTCTGTAGTTTGAGGGGGAATGCTGGAACTTGAAGCCATTTTAAAATCGTCAAGTCCATCTTCTTTTCCCAGGGATAGGATAATATGGAGGGGTGATAAGTGCAGACATCTCCATTTGTCTATATCACTAAATTGTAGAGACTAAAGCTTGTGGGCACAGTGTGAAGAACTTAGTTGTAGTCTGCAGGGATAGTAAAGCACTTTGCTGGTAGTTTCCAGAGTAACCATTTTGACCCCAGCCCACTCACCCTCTTTACTGTTAGCCCTGGTTCTGCTTTCCTCCTGGGGGACCATGCTTTCCTTCGTGATGACTCCATTCTCCCTCTTTCCACGGTGATGGAACATACTGCTAAAAGGATCATCTGTCATTCTAGCTATTTAATTTATGGTGAAGGATAGCTGCGGCCCAGATCTTAAAGCCAGTATAACAGACCAGTGACAGTTGTCAGAAGCACAGTGAGTCAGAAATGTGGTACCTTAATGCTTTGTGCCATGGCTGGGTTAAATAGAGTCAGAGTCTTGGTAAGCTCAGCTTTAGACGCATGAAATAGTATTGGCAGTGAGAGCTTTAAGGATTAAAAAAAGGAAAAGCAAGACAATGACAAATTAATCATTGAGGGAGGCACTTGAAAAGCACAAAATGAAAAGATTATTAAGACACAAAGAAGAAGAGTTTCCTTTTTCTCTCATCAGTCAAAGAATCACTAATTGTATTTTAAAAGGTGAGATGGTATTTGGGAAGCAAGTTGACCTGAAGCTCTGAGACTTGTTACTTGTAACTGTTTATCTATTTTTTTAGTGTGTGTGAAATAAACTCTGAAACCCTAACATATAGCAGAAATAAGAATACAGAATTTATTATTAAAATGATACATTGAATAAGTAGCCAAAATTAGCTAGGTACTGAACAAATCATACAATTACTCATAGATAGACCACGAAATATCATTGAAAAATCTTACAATACAAAATGAAGACTCTGATCATTGTTTTTCACATTCTTCTAAAATTAGATTAATTTTTAATTTTAATTTTGATTTAATGTTAGAGACAGAGTCTCACTCTGTTGCCCAGGCTGGAGTACAGTGTCACAATCAGCTCATTGCAGCCTCGAACTCCTGGCCTTAAGCAATCCTCCTGCCTCAGCCTCCAGAGTAGCTGAGACTACAGGCAGATACCACCATGGCTGGCTGATTTTTAAATTTTTTGAGACATGGTCTCACTATGTTGCCCAGGCTGGTCTTGAACGCTTGGCCACAAGCAATCTTCCCACCTCGGCCTCTCAAAGTGCTGTGATTATAGGTGTGAGCCACCACACCTGGCCACTTTCACATCCTTAAATGTTTATTTATATTAGTTTTATACCAGCAAATATTTATTGAACACCTCCTCTATGTGCCTACTGCCTGCCATTATAAGGCATACAAAGGAAGCTTAAAGACAGTGTTTGTGTGCAAGGAACATAATCCCATTTGAGGTGACAAAATTACAGACATGACGATTTGTGCTAGAGGAGCTTAGAGAAGAGTGGGAAGAGAATGGGCCAGGCATTTTTGTGATGACAGCAGTTAGTAAATGGATGTGACCTGGGGGGCTAGGGTTTGGATACTCGGGTAGGGAAGAAGTAGGGAGTGTCATGGCTTGTGCAGTGGCACCAGCAAAACTTAGGACCTTGAAATGAGTATGGCGCATAAGAAGGCAAAATATGTGACTGGTGATGGTGTTTGTACTGGGCACTAGTGGTGTGGAGCTGCATAATAGATATAGAGTTTGGCAATTGTATATTTGGGGACATTATATGATGTGTTTTGAGAAAGCAGAGAGTTGTATGGCAAAGGTGGGGACCTTGAAGTCTAACAGAATCCAGAAGATCAAAACCAGACCCTATCACTTAGGAAAGTTAATTATCCTCTATAATCTTGTTATTTTCTCATCTAAAAAAATGGGGATAATGATGGTATCTACCTCATTAGGTTGTTGTAAGGATTAACTAAGATAATTTCCATAAGGCTGTTAGAACACTTGGCACATAGCATCTCCTAAATGGTAACCATTTTTGACTGATTATTGTCATTTTTATTCTTAAAAATAAACCATCTGGATTGTATAAAATGGATTGGAGAGGAGAGAGTCTAGACAGGGTCATCAATTGAGAGGCAATTAAAATAACGACAATCCAGTGAGGTGACCAACAGAGACAATTTCCAAGAGAGATTATGAAGGAAGGATCCACAGAAGTTATGAATCTTGGATGGAAAGGAGAGAGGAGTTCAAGATGACACCAAAATTTATACAAAGAAGGTGGTTGTGTTTGAGGTGGCATCAAAGTAACTTCCTATAGACAATGAAAAGCTAAGATTAGGTAACTTTCTTCCCCATCCCATACCAGCTATTTACAGTATTTGTGTTTATCATGAGAAAACGAAAATAAAGGCAAATTGTCACCAGTTTATTGGTATACTCTAAGCCCTCCTATGTCTTGAGTGCTCTTGGGGCAAAGCTCATGTTCCTTTTATATTATAGACAAAACTCAAAATATTTTGGAGATAGTAACCTTGTCACTGATGAGAATGCTTTAACATGCTGATTTTGCTTCTATGTCTTCATTTTGGTAATGTACTGAATATCAGTATTCATTTTAGTTGGAAAAATATTAACCAGTGTTAAAAAAAATCTGATTAAGTCTAACAAGATGGCTAAGGCTGTATTTTTTAATGTTGCCTTTCATTTGTCTTTGAAACTTGAGTAGGCCTAGACTTGACAAGGAAAGGTTCTGGACTGTATCTATTTAAGATTGTCAAAGATAATGCTTGACAGAACAGCTTATCTGCCTACTGGTGGCAGAAATGCGGTAAATTGTTCAGAGGACTGCCAAGCCATTAGGATAGACACCTTGATAGCGAATGATAGACAAAGTGCTACTGACTTGCTCTGAAGGAGATGCTTTTTAAGCTATTTGAAGCTAATATCCAATATCAGTTAGTAATTTGGTTAGGGTTTATTTATCTGAATTAATTTGCAGTGACAGATACAGTGAAAAGAAAGCAGCATCCAAAGACACAGCATGAAGAAAAAGTAAATGTTCTGTTTGTTTGTTAAATATTCTTGTGATTGAGTTAATTTAAGATAACTAAGACACAGAACTCTAGCAAGCAATGGAATCCTCCCGCCTTCCACCTCTCCCAGCAAAGCGGGTTGTAGACAGTCATCTGTTTGTTCAGCCAATATTTACTCAGCATTTCCTCTGTGCCAGGCACTTTGCCAGGTAAAGGATACAGTGTTGAGGAAAAAACGAAAGGCCCATAGCCTTCAAAATATGGTTGCGGATGGTTATTTAGGTTAAGAAATACTGTCAATGAATTGACAGCAGTCTTTTCTTATTTATTCCCTAATTTCACATAACTCCCATTGTGGGACATCATACTCATGGGAGTGGCTATGTGAACCTGTACCTGGCTTTGAAAGATGGAGAAAGACCTGGAACTTGAAGGTCATCTACCAGTGTGTCTGAGTTGCAGACATGTTCCCTGCTGCTGTCCCTGCAGGCTTTTTGTCCTTCTTTTAAAGTTCAGACGTTGCTTTGAATAGTGGGGAGAAGGAGCATATGGCCTCAATTCGCAGACATAGAAAAGGCTTGTGGTTCACCCCCACTTTTTCTGTTGTAATTGGATTTAGAAAGCAGGTGGCTGACACTTAATCACAGAAGGAAAATCTTTTAGGGCAATGGCAGAATTCCCTTCACACAAAAATTCTAAAACTCAAGCTATAGATGAAATAAAACCTTGAAGGAAAATTATGTTTTGGAAAGGCAATTGAGGCTATATTAAATCTTTGTTTTTTGCCTCCTCTCTCCCTGATCTAATTTGCTCATAAAATTTTCCTTTCAGTCCACATGACTCCAGAACATACAAATAAAATGTGAGACATCCATTCCACCATCTGGGTGCCTTTTCTACTGGATGGCAAAATTATGAGAATATGGATATATTTGTATTTTTATTTTATGTCATATAGATGAGATATGAAAATAAAATCTTGGAGGTAGAAGGGATTTCAAAGATTATTTTAACTCCTCATTTTGTCAAAGGAGAAACCGAGGCCGCTTGCCCAGTATCACATAGTAAGTTTTAATGACAATAAAGCTAGGATTTGACCAGGTGTGGTGGCTCATGCCAGCACTTTGAAAGACCAGGGCAGGAAGATTGCTTGAAGTTATAAGTTCGAGACCAGCCTGGGCAACATAGTAAGACCCAGGCTCTACAGAAAAAAAAAAAAAAGAAAAAAAACGAATTAAAGCAAGGATTCAGGAATCATTTTTCTGATGCAAGTCCACATCCCTCCAATCTCTATTACTATTCATGATGGCCCGGGGCTTTCAGGTTTTTGTCCAGCAACTTGGGATCATGTAGAACAAGCTTTTAGGCCACATCTTCTGGGATGTTGAGTAAGATTTCACTGAATGGGAAACGTATTTGTTTAGGAAGGGATAGCTATCCGAACAGATCAGAAATGAACCAAAGAGTTCTATAGCTTTTACATCTCTTTGACTACCTAGTGAAAGCTCAGTTTGTCTGCAGAAATGCAAAGGTGTAGTTTCATTGATTGTGAATACCCTTGCTTCACAGCCCTCATATGCTTTTGTTTTCAGGAAGGCAAATAGAGGCAGCAGGCCAAATACAGTGATCTGTTCCCTGCTATGAATTGGGATGCTTTCTGGCTCATCTAAAGTAGAGGGATAACTGATGTCCAGGATGCTGACATGCTATTCTCTCGTTATCAAATATCCTTCCCATATTCTCTTTTTAAAAACCAATGCTAACTACCTATTTGTAATTTAATACTTAAATAACATTGTTTCAAACCTCCATCATACACGTGGAAAAACTTAGCATCCCTTTCACTATGTCTGAGGATTCTTGGGGGAGCTTATGTTTATCCTGGTCATCTCTGGATTCAATTTTCTTCTGCTAAATTTATGATCCCTGCTATGCTGCTATTCCTTTTCTGGACATGGCATCATGCACCTTATAACACTGTTCCATTCCTGTATTGCCCCGTAGTATGGAGGACTCAAGATTTCCGTGTACCAAATTACCCCAAAACTTAATGACTTAAAACAACAATAAATGTTTGTTATTTCATACCAAGTCTGTGCATCAGGAATTTGAGAGTAGCTTAGCTGGATGGTTCTGGCTCAAGGTCTCTTAAGAAGATGCAGTCAAGATGTCAGCCTGGGCTGCGGTCATCTGAAGGCTGGACTCAGAGATGGCCCAGTCATATGGTGCTCAGTTGGCCAGAGGCCTTAGCTCTGAATCCATGGATTCCTTTTTCCTCAAAGGAAAAATTCAGCCTTCTTTTTGTGTTTGGCCATATAGATCATGCTCTGAGGACTTGACCTTTTTTCTTTCTTAAAAGGACCTGCAAGACTAAATGGGATAATATGTAGAAGGTTTAAAATCCCTAAGGTGAGAAGGTTCTATAAAAATGTAAATTTCTCTATTTCACATGTGTGCACATTGTGTGCTTATGTTAGACGGTTGGATGATTAGACGAGAAAGAAAGAAAAAGTATAACTTTTATAAAGACAAGGTTTTTATTTTAGAATTTTCATTTCTAGTTTAATTTTTTAGAAAACCTATAGCCTCTGAGAAATTTCTGATGATGGAAAAAGAAAGGGCCCTACTCAGCAAAATAGTTAAAAAAGAACTAAAACCTTTAGATTTTGGGGAAAATTAGCAATTTTAATATAGTTTTAGTTGTAATGAGAGCATAAATAGTTTATTTTAAAGAATATAATACATCTAAATCTTATAGTAATTGGTATTCAGTAAAGATTGCTAATTTTAAAATGTTTTGTATTTTTCTAAAACCATTTATTTACATTGCCTAATACTTACACCTATTCTAATCCTTAAATTTTGGAACATGAAGGTTTTGCTTATACTTTTTATAGTTGTTGCAGAGAATAAGAAGTGATTTAGGCATTTAAAAGATATATTTTATTTTATTTTATTTTTTTTTGAGACAGAGTCTCGCTGTGTTGCCCTGGCTAGAGTGAGTGCCATGGCGTCAGCCTAGCTCACAGCAACCTCAAACTCCTGGGTTCAAGCAATCCTACGGCCTCAGCCTCCCGAGTAGCTGGGACTACAGGCATGCGCCACCATGCCCGGCTAATTTTTTTTATATATCTTTTAGTTGGCCAGATAATTTCTTTCTATTTTTAGTAGAGACGAGGTCTCACTCTTGCTCAGGCTGGTCTCGAACTCCTGACCTCGAGCGATCCACCCGCCTCGGCCTCCCAGAGTGCTAGGATTACAGGCGTGAGCCACCGCGCCCGGCCTAAAAGATGTATTTTAATTGAAAATTATTTATATGCTTTAAACTTGAAAGTAACTGGCATTCAGTATTTATTTATTTAGTTTTTTTGAATTTTTTTTTTTTTTCTTTTTCTTTTTGGTAGAGATGGGGTCTCATTCTTGCTCAGGCTGGTGTTGAACTCCTGACCTCGAGCGATCCTCCCACTTCTGCCTCCCAGAGTGCTAGGATTACAGGCGTGAGCCACCGCGCCCGGCTGGCATTCAGTATTTAATAATGATATTAAATAAGTTTTAAAACATACTTGTCTTAGTCCATTTGGACTGCTATAACAAAATACCATAAATGGGGTAGCTTTTAAACAACAGAAATTTATTTCTCACAGTTCTGCAGGTTAGAAAATCCAAGATCACCATCAAATTTGGTGTCTGATTAGGGTCCACTTTCTGGTTCATAGATGGCCCCATTTTGCTTCCTTACATGGTAGAAGGGGTGAGGGAGCTCTCTGGGGTCTCTTTTATAAGGGCACTAATCCCATTCCATGTAATCACTTCCGAAAGGTCCTGCTTTGTATTACCGTCACATTAGTGATTAGGTTTCAACATGTGAATTTTGTGGATGCAAACATTCAAACCATGGCAACACTGAAAAAGTTCTTTGAATGAATGTGTAAAATTTACTTTTTATATCTTTGACATGTTGCTATTTCTGTAGTCATTTAACTACGTGATTAATAGAGGAATTTGGAGAGAATTTTGCAAATGTGACTTCAAGGGTAGTTTATTTCAAGTAGGTATTTAAGAAACAATGAACCTAATACTTCAGCTACGTGTACCTTTTTCTAGGGAGTTTCAAGTTAAATCAGAAAAATTCATCAGGGAAAAATGAACTGGGTTATTCATGTCTCAAAGGTACAAAGAAATAGAACAGCCCTCTCCTACCTACCATCTCTTTGTGTGAAGTCAAGGAGATTATTTTACTTACGGTTTAATTTAAAGGGATTTATTTACAAAATATATTTCTATGACAGTTCGGTGTGCTTTATTTTTCTGCAGGACTCAATTACTGGAATTGTCAACTCTGCCAATTTATGTGCACATTTCTCTTCCACTATGAGCAGACCAATCATATTGCACATTTGTCTGGCTTTCTGTAGCCTTCTACTTCTCAACTTTGCCACACAATGTCTGGCCTTTCCCAAAATGGAAAGGAGTGAGATAGCACATGTTCCTGCAGAAAAAGGGCAGTTTGAGAAGACAAACACAGATGACCTAGAAAATAGCTCTATTACCTCAAAGCAGACTCCTCAAGTGGTGGTCTCTGAAGATGCACTGATAGTGTCAGCAGGACCAACAGCCGTGTCATTAAATAAAGTATTCTTGATTAACAAAGAAACCCATCCTATAGGAGCGGGGCTCCTGCAGCCTAATAACCCCGGTGTTTATACTGCTACTGAGCCAGAGGTCCCAGCAGGTGGAGAAGTGTTTGGTTCCAGCCAGCCGGAGAGAATGTCTCCGGAAAGCAGACTTTCCAAGGCCATGTTAACCATTGCTATCACTGCAACTGCGTCTCTGAATATTGATGAAAAGGAGGAACCCCTTAGGAGTACCAACATTCAGCCCATTGTAGAAGAGACCACAGAAGCAACACAAGGTTTTCTGAGCTACGTGGATAATCAATTATTTGCAACTGAAAGTCAGGAAGGAGTTAGTTTGGGACATCAATCTTCATCCTATGTGAATACTAAAGAAATGCTAATTACCAATCCAAGGACTGAGAAATTTGAAGCAGACACAGACCATAGGACAACTTCTTTTCCTGGTGCTGCGTTCACAGCAGGCACTGATCCTGAAAGCCTCACGCCTGATAGGGAGAGGTCTTTGCAGATGACAGCTGATGATACCCAGGCTACTGCCACCAAGCAATCATTCATGACTTCCGAGTACACACTCAGTGTTGAGCCAGAAACTGACAGTCTGCTGGGAGCCCCAGAAGTCACAGTGAGTGTTAGCACAGCTGTCTTAAGTGATGAGTGGGATGACACCAAATTAGACAGTGTAAGCCAGATAAAGACTCCAAAGCCTGGAGACAGTGCAGAGGCTCAGGTGAGAATGGAAATGTCTCAGACAGCACAAGCAAGCCATGAGGGTGTGGAAGGGGGCCAGCCTTTGACAGAGGCTTCAGAGGTGGCTCTGGGGCTGCCTGAAGGGGAAACACACATGGGGACAGCCCTGCTCATAGTGCAAGGGGATGAGCAATCACCTGCCTTCACCGAACAAAGTTCCTTTACCCCCACAAGTCTGATGGAAGACACAAAAGTTTCCGTTGTGAACCTGTTCCAAAGTACAGGAGACTTCACAGAATCCACCAAGGAAAGAGATGCCATGTTTTTCTTAGAGACCACTGTTTCCGTCTCTGAATATGAGTCTGAGGCATATCAGCTGTTGGGAGATACATTGAAAGGTAAAAGAAAGAGAGAGAGAAAAAAAAAAGAAAACAAAAACAGGCTTGGTTTAATTTTGAATCTTTTAATTTGGTTTTATGGTTTCTTTTTTTAAATGGCAATTTAGAGATAGGTTAACATTTTAATGAAAGTCAAAAGTATACAAATAAATCATATATTTTATATAAAAATTACACCCAAATATAAACCCTGCATATGGACCAGTGGTCGTCAACTGGGGATGGTTCTGTTTTCCCCCTCCTCCAGGGCACAGGAAACAATGTTTGGAGACATTTTTAGTTGTTAAAATTAAGAGATGTTAGTGGCTTCTGGTAGGTAAAGGCCAGGGATGTTGCTAAACATCTTAGTGTACATAGGACAGCCTCCCACAGAAGAAGAATTATTCGAACCAATATGTTAATAGCATTGAGGTTGAGAAACTCTGATATAGACTAAATTTGCCTAATGTTTTATTATGAAAATGTATAAATAAAAAAATGCGAATGATTAGGTATATGTTTAAATGGTATAATAAACAATGTTGGATACTTGTATTCACATTGTTGTAAAACATACTCACATCCCTTATATTTCTAACAAAAAAGCTTTGGGTAAATACTGTATTTATCTCATAGTGTTAACCGTATGAGTTCCCTGACTTTGCTTTCCCCAAAAGAAAACATCTGGAGCTAAGGGGGGAAAGATAAATTATCTGCTGGCTTGGTTCTGCATTTTCAATTTCCTACTTTCTCTTGGTCCTTACACCTGTGAATATTATAAGTGGCAAGCCTTATATTTGTTGCTGCTGGAAAATGTTTTTCTTTTATTATGTTTAGTTGGTCAGATAATAACAGCAGGAAGGAAATGCTCAGTATAACTTGTACATGCTCATTTCAAATTGTTTTAGAACATGTACAATGTGTTACTTCAGCCAAGTAGCCTAATTAATGGAAAATATTAAATTAGTAATATGTTTTAGAAAGTGTTATTGAGATTGAATTAAAATGATAAGACATCATTGATCGATGAATGATAAAAGAAAGATTGAATTTTACATGTCTAATTCATTTTTTAAAGACTGAAAGACCTAGTGTGCTGTAAGTTTTCATAAAAGCTTCCAGAAAATGTTTTGTAAGTTGGTTTTTATGTGGAACTAGGGGGTCCACATGGCCAGGAAGAGATTAGATATAACTGAACAAGGAGTTTACTTCAGTTCTTTGGAACGCTTGTATTTCTGGAGCATTAAGTCGTATGGCCCCAGATTATTCATTGCATAATTGAATCCATGATTCTTATATACTAGACTTGCATGAGCTTCTGTTAATACAACCTAAAAAGTAAAATAGTTTTGGTAACTTTTAAAGTTATTTTGATTATTGAATATGTTTCTTATTTATAAGTACTTCACTAAAGTACAGTCTTTTAATAGGTGACATCTTTTTATTCCTAGCACCGGGCACAATACGGGGCACATAGTAGGTACTCAATGAATATCCATTAAGTGGGTTAATAAATGAAAATAGAGAACCATTCAGATTGGAATTATTCAATTTAATGCCTATTGTCCTTGTCCAAATTCATCAAACAGCTTCTAAATGTTCTTTGTAGAGAGAAGAATAGACAAGTAGTTATTTTCGTTTTATTTTTTATTTTTTTGTCCTATAGAGTTAAAAAGAACGTGAAAGCTTGCAATTATTGGCAATAGTAGTTATAGAATAGCCCAGAAGTTTTACTAATCATTTCGGGTGATTATAAATATTTTTCTAAAGTAAACAACTCAAATACCAATCATTTTAGGGCTCAGGGACCACTAAGGACGTTTTCTCCTTCAGAATATACAATGATATCATGATGCTTTTGGATATTATTAAGAGATGAATTTCCCTGACATTATAGTCTGTCTTCTGAGTCAGCTAGTTCTTCAACTGGTTCAGCTGAGGATCAGGTTTTTAAAAATAATCTATCATTATTATTATATTATTTTTTCTCTACAGGAAGTAGAAAGAGTGAGAGATGTTGGGAAATTTTTGAGGTTATTTAAAATATTTCCATTACTACTTCCAGTTCTCACTCTGCTTTCTGTAACAGCAGTCATTTATTCAAGGTATTATGCATTTTAAAATTTCTTGATATTTCATAAAACCATGAGCATTGATTGTGTATTTATTTTTACATGTTTGTTCTCAGAAGTATTCATTATGCTTTCAAAAATGAGGGCAATTGTGGACAATACATACTGCTTAAAATGATAAAACTATATGTTATTCTCTTCTTGTGGCAAATAGAGCATTGTCCTAGGTGCTGGAGATAGGAAAGGGCAATGAATCCTGGCTCTCAAGAGATTTAGAGTCTTTTTGGAGAAAGAAAAAAGAAAGAAAGAACTTAATGGTGTAAAATACAAATATGGAGCTCATGTCAAAACCTTACCCTAACTCATATTGTTTGTCCTATAATCTTATATATCAATTCAAAAGAAAAACAGTCTAAACTGGATGGATATCAAGAAAAGGAACTGTTTATACTGAAAAATAAACAAAAACATACTATTTTAAACAAATACATTATTTTCAAGGAAAATGTTTTTAAGTAATAGGATATATTGTGACGTCATTAAAAACTTGGAGAAAATTTTTTTCAGCTATCCCTAGAATGTTATTTTTCATTTTAGAACTCACTGGCCTTGCTAAAATGCTTTGTGTCTATAGCTAGTATATACAAAAAGAGAGGTAATAAGATCTTCTAGAAATTAAGGTTTTAGTAGTCGCTCAGTACAGGATTAGCAACTTCCAGCATAGCCCCTTTTTAAGAAGAGGGCACATCTTGACTTAGAAATAGTCTTTAATAATGTATTTTAGGGGATTGGAATGTTGTCAAGAAAGTGGACCTATGAGAGATACATCATACCCTGCAGGTCTATTTCATTTTCTTTTCTGATCGAAAAGCAAATGTAAATCTACAGAGGCTGCTCCGAGTGTTCCTTGGACATAGTACAGTGGTTAAAAGCTTTGGCTCTGTGACCTCAGGCAGTTTCCTTAGCTTCTCTAAACCTAAGTTGTTCTGTGAAATGGACTGATAATAGCTGAAGTTTAGTGAATACTTACCAAGTACCAGGTGTGTACTAAGTGTTTTACATGTGTTATCTGTTATAGCTTAATTTTTGTAACAACTCTATGAGATCAAAACTATTATTATCTCCATTTTATAGCTGAGGTACCTCAAGGCCCAGAGATGTGAAGTAATTTGTTTAAGATCACACACAGCTTGTAAGTGACTGGGTCGGAATTCAGACCCAGGCAAATTGGCTCTAAAGCCTGCATTCTGGACTACGGTGATACACAATTCAATGGGATGATATTGGTACCTACCTTCCCTTAGTACACATGGGAGGATAAAATAAGATCATGTACACCATACACTTAGCATGGCGTGTGTATGACACATGATAGACACTTGGCAAACATTAGTTGTTGGAATTATTATTCCTTTGTTTTAAAATGCTAACTTCCTTGACTCTTCCGAAATGCTAATGTGAAAATTAATATACTGTATACAAATGTTTCTGAAAATTTTTGAATGCAACTTAGTTCTGCATAATTTGTTTCTTAGTGTTTGAAAGGGAGCTCAACTGTTGATCCTCCTACTGTGTTTTGGATTTTATTTTAGTTTTTTATATAAACTTCTTTATCTCTGTCTTAGATTGATTCATGACTCCTGAGAGCAGCAGCAGGGAAAACGTTTATTTACTGGCATTTTATGTCTGACTTTTCCCTTTGCTTTCCCGATTCCTGAAATAGCTATTTGCCTTCCCCCCCCCCAATTTATTAATTATACAGTGATTTTTTTTAAAGTATAGGGATTTGTTCTATTTTAAAATGTTTCCCCCCTTTTAAGACATCATCACTCAAGAGATGACAACAGCCGTTCAAGAACCAGAAGCCACTTTATCCTTGGTGACACAAGAGCAGGTTGCTACCCTCGAGGTTACCAGAGACGCTGGCAAGACGGAGGAAGGAAAGGCGTCACCTGCTCCTGTGTCTGATGTTCCCGGTGTTACTCAGCTGTCAAGAAAATGGGAGCCTCTGGCCATGACAGTTTCAACTACGGCCGTCCCTTGGTCTTTGGAAGTTACTCCCACTGCGGAAGGTCTGTAAGGGAGGGAGTTGTTCTCATTGTTTTGGGAGTGGTTCTCTTCTATAAGTTGATAAGGAATGGAATGAGTGAGGCAGTTGGTCCTGCCATCCGTGTGCACACACACCCTGCCTGGAAAGGTAGGTGAGCTCTCTCTTGTTTGGAGAGGTGTGGCACAGTCCAAAAGGATGAGGGGTCAGTTACCAAGTAAAATCTGGTGGCTCATCTAAGGATTCACAAAGGCCAGACCTCCTGAGGACGCTCTCCTTGTTTGGTAACTGTGCTGCTAGGAGCCAGCAGGGTGAGGTGACAACAGCAAGGACCTAGATGTGAATCCCAGCTGTGGCCTCACTAGTACTATGGCTTCAAGTAAGTTTCTTAACTTCTGTAAGGCTTGGTTTGTTCCTCTCTAAATAACACTTACCCATCTTATAGGTTATTTTAAGGATTTGAAATAATGTCTACAAAATGCTTTCTATATAAGTGCTCTGATCTCTTAAGGATAGTGATGTTTTCAAATCTGTGTTCAAGCTACTACTATTCTGGAGTCTTTAGACTAGGAAATAAATGGCTATTTTTGGCTGCTTTGAAATTGAGCACATTCCAGACACAGATCTAGGCTCTTACTCTGACTTCATTTTGAGAAAAACGCTCAGTCTTTTCAAAGTAGTCTTTGGCATGTTTTTTAATACATTTTTGTTAAATCTTTTGCTTTTGGTAATACATAATATATAAAATCCTGCTAAATCCATAATACTGTCAGTAGAATAAGTGGGAGATTAAAATTTAAAAACCAAGTTCTGATTGGTGACAATATATTTTCCTGGAAGGTAAAGTGTTTGCTTTGAGGAGGTGGATTGATGCAATATGGGGAAGGGGAGCTGACCTAAGTGCCAGACTTACTGTATGTGAGATATTAGTTTCATCAGTCATTTCTTGTGAAAGCACATGTTTACGCGTCCCGTAATGATCACCTTGTGGGTCAAGTCCTGTCTCTTGTGTTTGGCAGACCTGAGGGACACAGTCACAGGGCCAGAGGAGGAGTTCACACCACTTCTGGGTTCTCCAGTGACGCCCCCAGGAATAATGGTGGAGACACCCAGCCTGTCCCCCACACCTCCTGCTTCTGAGGCATCCTCTGAGAGAACTGTTGCTCCGTCCATTAGCCGAGCTAATACAGCTGCCTCGTATGGCCTGGACCAACTCGAATCTGAAGGTATCCGTGCTGTGAAGGGGATCTTTTCTAGGACTTATGGAGTGAGTCACTGAGCAAATGTCTTTGAGAAAAGATTGAGTGGAAGTGTGTTCAATCTGCAGTGTAGATCAGCGGTCAGTAAACTATGGCCCAGCCAGATCTGGCCTGCCACCTGTTTTTGCATGGCCTGTAAGCTAAGAATAGTTTTTACATTAAAACATTTTTTTAATTTTACTTTTTTTGAGTTTTTACATTTTTAAATGGTGGAGAAAAATCAAAAGAAGAATATTTTGTGACATGTAAAAGTTACATAAAATTAAAATTTCAGTGTTCATAAATAAAGCTGTGTTGAAACAGAGCCACACTCATTCATTTACATGTTGTCTATGGCTACTTTAATGCCACAGCAGCAGAATTGAGAGTTGTGACAGAGACTAAATGGCCCACGAAGTCTAAACTATCTATGATGTGGTCCTCTATA
The DNA here is from genome assembly GCF_020740605.2 of Lemur catta. NCBI lineage: Eukaryota > Metazoa > Chordata > Mammalia > Primates > Lemuridae > Lemur > Lemur catta. Next base: position 38,573,825 of record NC_059128.1, read on the forward strand.
AAACAAGTCTGCTGGCCCCTAGGATATGTTAGTGGTTCTCAACTATAGTTGAACATTAGAACTACCTTGAGAGCTTTTAAAAAACTCCATTGCCTGAGTTCCTCTCCCAGTGATTGAGATTAAGATAACATGGGCGGGGCGGGATCTGGAATCAACATTTTAAAAGTGCCTTAGGGGACTTCAGTATTCAGGCTGGATTGAGAATACTAGGTTTAATGGAGAAGTTGAGTTTCTCCGCTAGATTTTCTTCTACGGAAGTTTTATGTGGCTTGTATTTTGGTAACATTGCTCTGGTTGTTAATGCTAGTTTATTCTCCTTTAGTAACATCTCTGGGTTAGAATGTTTCACTATGTGGAGATAGGCAGTCTCTTTATTTACTAAGACTGTGAGAAATTCATGCCAAATTGTACTTTCCAAGACATTGGCTTTGATCATGAGGAAGAAACTTGGGGGTATGGCTGTACATTAATAAATAAGACTAGAAATATGACCCATAATTAATCAAGTGATCAGCATTTTAGCAGATAAATAGTGCCTAGCTGGAGGTACAAAATGTCCAGAGATTTGTAGTGCAGAGTTTCTTAAACTAATCTGCAACACAGGTAAGCTTTGGACACTAAATTAGCCATGTGTTTGATGCTGTTAAAGACATAGGATGTGCTGTTGTTTTCTACAGCTCTACAGCAGGGAAGAAGGTTCAGCTAGATTTGCAGCAGACTCTATCGTAGACTTTGAGGGTAATGCTGGTGGTCTGCTGACAGAGAAACATGACAGTTTAGGAGTAGAGTGGAGAATTCTGCAGTGGAATCGTGGTTTACGAAACAGATCCAAGTGAGCTCAGAGGCTAACAGCTCTTGCACTCCGCATGAAGGTAAACACCAGGTGACTTTGAGTTTAGTGTCTCATATTAACTGCTCTTTTTGATGCCATCTGGAAAAAGCAGGTTTCCTCAAATTAACCTGAGTTGGAGATGACAGCTCTACCCAGCAGGGCTCATTAAATCAGAGAAAAAAAATTATATTTGTGAATAATCCATACTTGTGAAACTGCAATAATTTTCTAAATTTAGTAGATGATGGCAGTTGTATTGAAATATGTTAGAATTTTCCTGACATGCCTAAGATGTTCTGGAGTTTTAGTTCTTTTCTTCTACACAATTCGATTTTAGCTACTTTTTTGATAATATATTTTGTGAGTTTTTGGTCTAAATTATGATCCTTGTCAAGATTTACAAAAGACATTCTTGGTTAAAAGATATTCTTTTTGCTATATTGCTGGGTTTAAGATAAGATTTTGAATTAGCACACATTTTCTGCTGAATATCAAGGAATACAGCTTATATTTAATTAGTATATATTAATAATGTCACAGTTAGTTTTATGCTGGTGCCTCTATTCTCTGAAAGCTGAATTGACTACACTTACCTAAACAGATAAACCTACTAGACTCCTGGGTGTATTAGAGGCCTCCATTTTCAATGTGTATTTTTCCACCTTGCCCGGGAATATATGTGCAGCTTGAGGGTTTGACTTGGTGAAACATTTTAATTCTACCATAGAATCATACCGAGAGGGAGATAATTTATTCTTATCTAGAACAGTGTATTAGTTATATCAAGTTATCTGCCTTTCACATTCTAATCTCTGAGACGTGTTTATATTATTTTAATATCTTCCTTCCCACTAGAGGACAGGGGCATTTCTCCAGGGAAATGAGGTATTTTTCTCAATGGGATATGGAAAGGGACATGCCTTGTTAGACACCAGACACCCAAGAGAGTGAACCTTTGTGGAAATTTCTGAATCCACTGCCCTATTTATTCTTTAAGAGATAATTAACAGCCCAAATCAGTCTAAAAATTATATCTACTTGTACCCTGTCTTCTTCCCCCGTTTACATCTCTACAACATAATGACTAAAAGGGAGTATTAGTTTTTTAGGGCTGCCGTAATGCAGTACCACAAACTGACTGGCCTAAAACAGCAGAAATTTATTCCCATGCAGTCTGGAGCTGAGAAGTCTGAAATCGAGGTGTAGGTAGGGCCATGCTCCCTCCAAAGCCTCTGGAGTAGGATCCTCCCTTGCCTGTTCCAGCTTCTGATAGTCCCAGATGTTCCTTGGCTTGTGGCAGCATAACTCCAATTTTTTCACATGGCCCTTTGTATCTCTGTGCCCAAAATTTCCTCGTATTACTTATTTTGTTAATTAAAACAATTTTTTTTTAGAGACAAGGTCTTGTTCACTTTGTTGCCTAGGCTGGAGTGCAGTGGCACAGTCATAGTTCACTGCAGCCTTGAACTCCCAGGCTCATGTAATTCTCCTGCCTTAGCTTCCCAAGTAGCTGGGGATACAGGCACACACCACCATGCCTGGGTAATTTTTCGTAGAGATGGGGTCTTGCTGTGTTGCCCAGGCTGATCTCAAACTCTTGGCCTCAAGTGATCCTCCCACCTTGGCGTCCCAAACTTCTGGGATTATAGGCGTGAGCCACTGTACTTGGCTTCCTTATTTTATAAGGATACTAGTCATTGGATTAGAGCCCATCCTAATGACCTATCTTAACCTGATTACATATTCCAATATCCTATTTCCATATAAGGTCACACTCACAGGTACTGCTGGTTAGGACTTAAACATATCATTTTTTGGGGACACAGTTCAACACACAACAGAGGATCTGCTTCTGATGAGTTTGCCAGCTGGCTCTGAAGGCACATATGCTCTGTCTCTGGAACACCTACCTGAGTGATGTGAATTGGTAGAGGGGAAGAAGTTTTGGTGTGTTTTACATTTCTTAGTCACTGAAGAAAGCCTCCTTCTGTAAGTGCATGCCACCATGTGCGTATTTCAGTAAGTCTTTTGTCAGCAAAAATGCAGTTTGATTTTGAAGGGATAATGGTTTATTTTTTCACATTGCCTGATACATTTTACTTTTATGTATGATTTTTTTTTAGGGAATAGATGTTTTCAGAATGATAAAAAATGCATTATACTCATCTCAGGCATAGCTCTGCTAGGGCTGTATTCAGCATCTTTGAAATACAAATATGACAAGAATAGTCTAATTTTTTATTCAAAATAGGATAATGGCAGATTTTATATACATATTTATCTATTTATAACTGCATAAACTAATTTTTGAACATGATCTCTATATAGATTGATTTTTTTCTCTTTTTGAATATTGATGTCTTCATCTGCTCCAAAGACCAACTCAAAATTTCTAATTACTCTTGAAAACATACTTAGTATTTTTTATTTGAGTTAGGTGTGTTTAAAATATTTTAATACTAATATTTCTTACTTACTTAAAGAAGTTCCACTTTCTGTATATTAGAAATCCAACTGAGGATATCTATTTACTCTGAATAAATAAAGCTTATTGGCCAGGCGCGGTGGCTCACGCCTGTAATCCTAGCACTCTGGGAGGCCGAGGCGGGTGGATTGCTCAAGGTCATGAGTTCGAGACCAGCCTGAGCAAGCGCGAGACCTCATCTCTACTAAAAATAGAAAGAAATTATCTGGCCAACTAAAAATATATATATAAAAAAAAAATAGCCGAGCATGGTGGCACATGCCTGTAGTCCCAGCTACTCGGGAGGCTGAGGCAGAAGGATTGCTTGAGCCCAGGAGTTTGAGGTTGCTGTGAGCTAGGCTGACACCACGGCACTCACTCTAGCCTGGGCAACAAAGTGAGACCCTGTCTCAAAACAAACAAACAAACAAACAAAAACAAACAAACAAACAAAACCTTATTTTATTCTTTTGTATCCCCCCATGGAAGATGTACTGTAAAGTTGTGACAATAATACTGTAGAATGGAAGGTTATTGCCTTAACAATTCAATATTGAGAAAAATCTATATATTCAAGTACTAGGTTTCTAAGAAAGTGTGGGAGATAGGAGTACAAGAACAGAGATTTCTCAGTCCTTGTGATTAAGTCTTTGGCAATCCTCTCTCCCAACCCTGGCACCTTCTCCCTTAATATTTAGAAGTCAGTATCTTGGCCTTCCAGGTAGTGGGACATGGAAAACCATTGACTGCTCACCACGGTGCTGAGCAGACAGAGACAGGAAAATGGTGAATTTGCTCTGATGGTCCTAGGATGACTCTGGGTTAGCTTCTTGCTCTTCTGCAAGAGAAAAAGAAATGCCAGTGTCCCTGACCTGGAGAACTTGAATTCTTGACCTGACTGGTCCTATTTAGATCTTTGTATGGGCACAAGTGTTGAGTGTTGAGGCTATATAATCCCATGTCATTGTCCCAAACAATCCCCATTTCCTCATCTGTTTCAAAAGGCCCATTTATTGCAGGGTTTATGGAACAAACTCATAGTAATTGTCTTGCTGGAGAATTATCACTTTTAACACACAAAGAGATTTTTAATTCTTGGTATCTGACGGGGAAGCCATGTTTAACTTTTTTTTTAAAATTTGAGAATATTATGGGGGTACAAACATTTTGGTTACATGAATTACATTTGTACAGTTTGAGTCAAAGTTATAAGTGTGTCCATCATCCATATAGTGTGCATTGTACCCGTTATGTATGATTTCACCCACCCCCTCTTCCTCCATCCCCCTGCTTGATTTCCATTGAATTTCCATTGAATCAGCACATGAGTGTTGATCTATAAGTTTCAATTTAGTAGTGAGTACATTTGGTTTTTGTTCTTCTATTCTTGTGATACTTCACTTAAAAGGATGGTCTCTGGTTCCATCCAGGTTGTTACAAAAGGTATTTGTTCACCATTTTTTTTTTATGGCTGAGTAATACTCCGTGGTATACATATACCACATTTTATTGATCCATTCATATATTGATGGGCACTTGGGTTGTTTCCACATCTTTGCAATTGTGAATTGTGCTGCTATAAACATTAAAGTGCAAGTGTCTTTTTTATAAAATGTCTTTTTTTCCTTGAGTAAATACCCAGTAGTGGGATTGCTAGATCAAATGGTAGGTCTAGTTTTAGTTCTTTGAGGTATATCCATACTACTTACCGTAGACGTTGTACTAGTTTGCAGTCCCACCAACGGTATATAAGTGTTCTTATCTCTCCATATCCACACCAGCCTCTGTTGTTTTGGGACTTTTTGATAAAAGCCATTCTCACTAGAGTTAGGTGATATCTCATTGTGGTTTTGATTTGCATTTCCCTGATGATTAGAGATATGTTGAACATTTTTCATATGCTTCTTGGCCATTAGTCTATCTTCTTTTGAAAAGCTTCTGTTCATATCTTTTGCCCACTTTTTAATGGGGTTTTTGATGTTTTCTTGCTGACTCACTTGAGTTCATTGTAGATTCTGGATATTAGCCCTTTATTGATTTTTTAAAATATAAGGTCAAATATATCCTTTAACATCAGTTTTTTATTTTCTGAAAAAATTTTTTTTGCTTTTCTAAGATCATTTTGGCTGTCTTTATATTTAGGTTTTAAAAGATTACATTTTCGACATCTTTTTCCAGACAGGCAGCATGCATAGGGCAGAAATCTGTCATTATTCTGTCACTCGTTGTTTAATTTATTTCACTGGCATCATTTTCCTGCCTTCTCGTGTGCACCATGTGTGCATGCATGTGCATGTGTATTTAATCTCATAGATGTTTTTGGCAGTCCTCAGAGAGCACTTCCAGTATTTATTGATATATGCTGTGTGTCTTAATTTCCTCTTTTGAAGAGAGAGTAGTGTTATCTCTCCTTCCTTATCTGGAGTTCTTGGTTCTGTCTCTTCTAAGGGATTCTCTCTACTGATAGGAATTTCAGGAGAAAGTCACATTTGAAAAGTATTCCTTCATTCAGGTGACAGTGTGGTGGCTTCATAGTTGGTACTGATGTCCGTATGTTTTGTCTCCTTTTATTGGTGAATCAGAAACAGATTGAGAAATATATTCTTTAAGTGGCATTAGGGAGATGTTTCCAACATATTTTTCTTTAAAACTCCACTGAGGATATTTAAGAGCTCATGTAATCTTTACGGGAGAAGTATTTGCTCTTCACTTGCACTTTAATTCACAAAATCAATTATTTTTTCCTTCCCAATAATTACTCATTTTCAGAATATTTTCCTGTTATTTTCTCAGTTCTCACAGCTGAGTTTTCAGCTCAGAAGACACCTATGATGTAAAGGTGAGAAAGTATTCAAAAATCCCATCAGGAGGCCATATTTGTAAAACCAGGTTTATGTGATTTATGTTTGGTTGCTGCTATGTGGTATATACAATGTTAAAGATCAAGTACAGTGTAATAAACCTGAACTGTCTCCTGCTACTTGTGATACTGTAGTGTGAGGTTACAAATGTTCACTCTGTGTTAAGAATGGGCACAAATTTTGGCTTTTGTTCTGGGAAATGCTTTGGATTCGGATTTAATTTTGCCTCAGTGACAGAGCCACTTTAATGATATACAAGTGGGGAAGATGTGGAAAGAGTATTGGATGGAGTATGCCCTTCATTTGATTTTAATGATGAATTAAATGCTAGCTTCCCCCGGCCCCCCCAGATGCCTATCCAGGAAGAAACAATGCAGATTAAATTAAAAAAATAATAATTTTATAACTCTGTTAACAGGAGTGCCAAATATATTAGGGAAGGATGAGATTTTTTTTTCCCTATTTTCATCTTTGCATCATTTTCAAGTGTTTAAGTGACAGATTATGAAACAGAATTGCTGGTAATTTCAGTTGTTGATTGCTTTGTATGGTAAGTTATTTTATTGTTTTGGCCTGGAATCATAGAACTTTTTTTGCCATTTATAACAGAGCTCTCTTCTTAAGTACCTATATGCTCTGTAAGGTAGTACAGTCAATTAGTACTCAGAATGGTTATCACATGTGTGCGAGTAATTCTTACATAGACAGTGGTATTTCAGAAATATTTAAAATTAATATTGTGATGTATTGCCATAAAGCTGTGCTCACAAATTCTGCTGTTGAAGAAAGAGAATAACTGGCATTTACTCGAATTTTCTGGTATGCCTTCTTACCATGGGGAATTCATTTTTTGGTATAATCATAGCTAAGTAAACATTGTTGTAGAGTTGATTCGCCCCATCTGGTTTTTGTGCGTTTGTTGCCCAGCCCAGCACTACTCAGTAAGCTCACCTCTGACACTCAAAAAATTATACATAATGGCTCATGGTAATGAAAGGATTTTGCTTGGTACATATTCAGTGATTTTATTTATTCATTCATTTATGTGTGCATTTAACAAGTATTTGTTTGTTGACTCAGATAATAGTAAGCAAAATTGGGGGTGAATCTTGCTCTTAGAGGAGCACAAGTTTTAGCAGAAAAGGCAAGATGTGCAAGGCAGAAGGTGGAAAGTATCACCAAAAAAAATTACAAAAAAAGGACTCTCAGTGTCAGGAGAGAGATCTTAGCTCCAGCTTAGACAAACACTGAATTGATGTATATGCTTGTATGTCGTGTGTATATGTATGTGTGTATGTGTGTGGAGATTTGTATATATATGTATAGTAACATGGTGCATAATGATATTTTGGTCAACAATGGACTGCATGTACAACAGTGGTACCGTAAGATTATAATACCATCCTTTTGCTGTACCTTTTCTATGTTTAGATATACAAATACTTACCACTGTGTTACAGTTGCCTGCTGTATTCAGTATAGTAACGTGCTGTATAGGTTTGTAGCCTAGGAGCAATAGACTATGCTATAGAGCCTAGGTGTGTAGGAGGCTGTACCATCTAGGTTTGTGTAAGTGCACTCTGTGATGTTCACACAATGACAAAATCGCCTAACCACACATTTCTCAGAACGTCTTTCCATTGTTAAATGATGCCTGACTGTATATTTATCATTTTATTGACAGTTATAGAATGATGAGTGGTGACAAATACAAAAATATGGAAAAAATTCTAAAAGTTAGTGAATAGATACCAGATACATCATACTAGCAATAAATTATTTTATAGATGTATAATCAAGCATTAGCTTATTGGTTGTATGAATTATTCCTTAAGAATAGCTTTAATAACAGAAGCAACCACTTTTCAAGGTAGAAGACCTTGAAACCCAGTACCCAGTACCCAGCCTCAGGCTAATAAATATCTGGTTTATAAAAACTATTCTCCCTCTCTCTCTCCCTCCCTCTTTTTCTCTCTCTTTTAACTTCTCTGAAGCTCAAAGAAGAACCATGTCTCTCTTGAGGGGCATGTTCAGATCCCAGGCAAAAGGATTTGTTCTGAATGGTTAATCTGGGCTCATACTCCAGGGCTGTGAATCCCTGTGGGGACTGGCCCAAGCAAGGCTTTCCATAGGTGGTAGTTTTTGTGCAGTTATTGAAGCAAACGTAGCTTGGAACTATATAATGGGCTGTGGAGATTTGAAAGGAATTTTAAATGTTTGGAGAAAATCAACATAATTTTAAAGGCATGATGCTTCACTATGAGGACAGACATATATAAGTATTCTTTTACTGGTGTAAATATGAGAGTTTTATTGGATTGGAGGACAAGCAATTACAAACCTAAAAAATGTATAAAATAATGTAAAGATAGTGCCAACATTTTATCAGCCTGCATTCATAACCATGACATTGTTTTGGCATCAGACTACCTCCTAACACTTAACTGCATACGTATCCCTGAAGGAAAAGATTAGAATAAACATGTAATGCATCAATTTAAATGGCCTTACAAGATTTAAAAAAATTATTGCACTTGGAATCATTAAATTTGTCCTGAAAGATTGACATTGATTCTGCCTCCATTTACTGATGGCTTTTCTTCTCCAGCCATTCTGTATCCTTTTACATCATTTGATATCTCCAGACAAAATATTTTATGGACATTTCTTCTTCTATTAAAACAGCATAAATAGTCCCCAAGGTTTTATTTTAGCATGAGAAGGTGATTCTCCAGGTAGGCAGGGGCCTCACATTGCTCCCGCTGGATTTTTTCAAGGTGAAAACCCTCTCACTTGTTTCAACTGAAACTAGTAGAAATTTTAAAAATACTTGGCTCAAACCTAAGAGGACACAAATACACTAAGAAAGCAAGTAAACAAACAAAAAACAAAAACAAAATAAAACAAAACCATAAAATGAATTAGGCTTACAAGGTACAAATTTCTTTCTGATCTTACCTTAGTTAACAAGCTCCCAGGTCTCCTGGGCCCTGACCCATTCTGTGCTCTGTCTGAGAAGGTGTTTTATATTCTATTCCCAAAGCACTGGAACAATTTTTCAGGCATTTTGCTAGGCTTTCTGGCATCAGGGCTCTTGGCTTGTTTTCTCTACAGAGGGTAAGTTCTTATTTTTCTCCTCCCCATTCTTGTCCCCATATAGAAGAGCCAAGACCAAGATGTTAATTTCTCCTAGGGCCCACTAGTGAATGCCCCTGCCCCCATACATACTGTTTGTCCTCTTTACAGGTTGAGGGACACACCTTCAGTCCCTAGGCAGTTGACAGTCAGATGACTGTCATGATTAACACCATGTACATGCCACCCTTCAGAGGAATTCCCATCCTTCTTAAAGGGGTGATTCATTTCTAGGCAGTATAACACTATTCTCACTACACAAGAAATACAGCTGTATGAAAATAGGCTCATTCTGTCTCATTCTATAGCAAATAATACTCAGAGCTGTGTTGCCCCATAAACAGGGCTATGAAGTTAATTAAAATTAAGTGGACAGGAAGGAGAAACAGAAACAGTTCAGTTCTGTTCAGTTCAGTGGCGAATACGTTGGTCTGTTCACTTTGTAATAATTTATTAAGCTATACACTTACAGTTTGTCAACTTTTTTATTTGCATGTTCTACATCAATAAAAAAGTTAAAAACAGGGAAATGTTCTCTGAGGTACATTGTAATGAAATTGAAGAATAATGATGAGAAAGAGAAAAATCTTAATAACCAGATTTAAAGGAACAAATCCAGGGGAAAAAGACAGATTACCTACAAAGGAACAATATTTAGATATAGCAGACTTCACAGCAGCAATAATGGAAATGGAAACCAGAAGACAGGAGAATAACGTCTTCATAGTGCTAAGAGAAGTTAACTGATAACCTAGAATTATGTGCCCATACTTTTTAAGAACAAAGACAAAATTACTAACAACCGATTTTAGAAAAGGAACTTCTGAAGGCTGCATTTATAGAAGAAGAAAAATAATTCTAGAAGGAAAGGCTGAGATGCAAGAAGAAAGAGTGAGCAAATAAATTGATGAACATGTACATAAATCATAAATACTTTGTATAAAATATAATTTTTAATTTATGGAGTTATTAAAGGACAGAACTAAAATAGTGGACAGCAATAGGGTATAAATTAATTAGGAAGGTATTATAAAGATTAAAGTTTTCTAAATCCCTTTTTAATGAGTGGGAAGATAGTGATTTAGTCTTTGTTTTGTTAAATATTCATGGTACAATTTTAAGAGTAACAGCTGAAAAAAGAAATGCAGCAGAATGTATAATTTATAAACCAGTAGTGGGGGAAAACAGAATAAGAAAAAAGTTTAAGCAGTTTTTAAAAAAAACCAAGAAAGGAGAAAAATTAAGCACAGAAAAAGTGGAACAGATAAAGGAATAAACAAATATATTAATAAGGACAATAAATACAAGTGGGCTAATTATGATATTAGCTAGAGGCTTCTTGTCAACACCCTTTATCAGTGATATAGACCGAATTGTGTACCCTCAAAATTCATGTTGAAGACCTAACCACCAGTGTGATTTTATTTGGAGATAGGCCCTTTAAGGCGGTAATTAAGGTTAAATGAAGTCATAAGAATGGGTCTAATCCAATAGTACTAGTGTCCTTAGTAAAAGAAGAAGAGACACTAAAAAGTTCTCTTTGTGAGAGAGGAAAGGTAATGTAGGGACATAGCGAGAAGGTGGCCTTCTGTCTACAAGCCAGGAAGAGAGGCCTCACCGGAAACCCACCTGGCTGGCATCTTGGTCTTGGACTTCTAGCCTCCAGAACTGTGAGAAAATAAATTTCTGTGGTTTAAGCCATCAACTCTGTCATATTTTGTTATGGTAGCCCAAGCTAACTAATTTAATCAAGTGGTCCTTTTTTTAGTTTGCTGAAAGTTTTTCTTTTTGTTTGATTTTGGACATATATGGGTGTTGGATTTTATCAGATGCTTTTTGTACCTATTAAGATATTTCTGTACCTATTAAGATGATGATATGATTTTCTTTTTTAGTCTGTTAATATATTAATTACACTGATTGGTTTTTGAATGCTAAAACAGCTTTGTATTCCTGGGATAAGCCCAACTGGTCATGATATATTATCCTTTTTATGTATGGAACTTGATTTGCTAAAATTTTCAAGCAAAATGAAATTTAAGACAAAAGCATTAATGGTTGTATATAAAATATTGTACTCAACTATTAGAGAATACATGTTATCTTTGATCACATGTGAAATATTTACAAAAAGTGGCCATTTACTAGTCCATAAAAAAAATCTTGACCAGTTCTTTTTTTTTGAGACAGAGTCTTACTCTGTTGCCCCAGGTAGAGTGCAGTGGCGTCATCATAGCTCACTGCAACCTCAAACTCCTGGGCTCAAGTGATCCTCCTGCCTCAGCCTCCTAAGTAGCTGGGACTACAGGTGCATGTCATGACATGACACCTGGATAATTTTCCTATTTTTCTAGCGAGGGTCTTTGCTCTTGCTCAGGCTGGTCTCGAACTCCTGAGCACAAGCGATCCTCCTGCCTTGGCCTCTCAGAGTGCTAGGATTACAGGTGTGAGCCACCATGCCTGGCCTGAAATCTTGACCAATTCTGAAGAATTGATATCATGCAGGCCACATGCTCCGATGACTGTGCAATTAGATTAGAAATTAATAATAAAAAAGATAAATTGTTTCATACTTCTGAAAATTAAAAAAACTTCTAATTAAGTTGTGGATCAAAGAAGAAATCATCATAGAAATAAAAATATTTAGAACTGACTTATAGTGAAAATGTTATATCAAACTTGAGGTATGACAATAGAGAGATATCTAAAGGGAAATTTTTAGCCTTTAAAAATCTTCTATTATAAGCTGGTGACTATAGTTAATAACAATATATTGTTTTCTCGATAAATGCTAAGGGAGCAGATGCTAAGGGTTCTCATTATAAAATGATAACTATAAGAGGTAATGCATATATTAATTAGCTAGATTTAGTCATTCCCCAATGTATATATACCTCAAAACATCATGTTGTACACAATGAACTCATGCGTTTTTATCTGTCAATTAAAAAATAAAAATAAAAAGCTTTTATTGGAAAAGAAGAAAGACTGAAGATTAATGAACTTAAGCTATAAAAACAAAACAGAAGAAACTCAAAGAAAATAGAAAGAATGGAGTAATAAAAATAAGATTTCATTATTTTATTTTTACATTGCATTAATTTAGAACAACTTGTTGAACTTTGGTAAAATTTATATGGAATGCCAAAGGCCCAAGAAATAAATAGCTAGTGCATTCCTAAAGAAGAAGAAGAAATTGGGGGAGGGTATCTGTTAATACCTTCACAGATATTAAAACTTATAAAGCTCTTACTATATCTTTATGTATTTAGACAACAGGGACAGGGACAGGGACAGGGACAGTCACAAGGGGAGCAGAATAGAGGCATGGAAACAGACACTGCTGTAGACCATCCTTGATATGTGATGGAAATGGCACTGCAGGGTGGTGGGGAAAGAATTTTTTTAAAAAAATAATGGTTCTGGGACAATTGCTCGTCCATATAGAAAAAAACTAAATTGTATTGGATGCTGCATGCTACATAAAAATCAATTCCATATGGTTTAAAAACAGATGTGAAAGCCAAAACTTAAAAATTAGACTAAAGTTATGGAATATTTTTCTGACCTCATAATAAAAATTTTTAAACTATGACACAAAATTGCTAACCTTAAAATATTGATAAATTCAGCTATATTAAAATAAAAAAATTTAATAAAAAGCTATTATAAAGAAAGTGAAAATATAGCTCTGCAACTAGAGATTATATTTGTAATCCATATAACTGGTAAGAGATTGGTGTCCAGGAGAACTCCAAAAAAATCAGTAGGAAAATGATGGCCAACCCAATAGGAAAGATGAACAAAAGACATGAGTAGGCATCTCACAGAGATACACAAGTATATGAAAAGATACACAACCTCCTTAGTGATCAGAGGAGTGCAAATTACATCTGGAATGACGTTATTTTATATATACTGGATTGAAAACAAATTAATGTTTGACAATGCCAAAGGTTGATGAAGATGTGGAGCTAAGGAAATTTATCTAGACATTACCTAGGATGTTGAACACTTGTATTCCTTTTGACCCAGCAGTTCCACTTTTAGAAATTCACCCTAGAGAAACCCTTGAGCAGGTATACTTGACATCATAGATAAGAGTCTTCAGGCCGGGCACAGTGACTCATACCTGTAATCCCAGCACTTTGAGAGGCCGAGGCAGGAGGATCACTTGAGGTCAGGAGCTTAAGACTAGCCTGGGCAACACAGTGAGACCCCATCTCTAAAAAAAAGAGAAACAAGCTCTCTCTTTGCCCTTCCTTTTGCTTGCCCTGCTGAGACAATGGGTCCAGTTGTCATCTGTGGCATATGTGTCAATGTCTGTAAACCTATATCTTGCTCTTGCCGTATAATCCTATCTTTCTCTCCTCAAATAAACGTCATTTAGCTGGGTATGATGGTGCACGCCTGTAGTCCCAGCTACTCAGGAGGCTGAGGTGGGAGGATCACTTGAGCCTAGGAACCTGAGGCTCTACTGTGCTATGATCATATTTGTGAAAAGCCACTACACTCCAACCTAGGTGACATAGTGAGATCCTGTTTAAAAAAAAAAAAGAATGTTCAAGCATCACTATTCCTAACAGCACACACACACAATTAGCGAAAAGTAAATACTGCAAATGTTCCTAGGCATAGGGAAAAATAGATAAATTGTGACATGTAAGTATAATGGATACCATACATCAGTGAAAATTAATAAACTAGTGTTTTGTAAAAGATGGGTGAAACTTAAAACTATAATTTTGAATGGCAAGACAGTCCCCAAATATGACTTCCAGTAATTTTGTATGGCATTCAGGAAAAGGAGGTTAAGATAAAAGTGTAATAGGCAGTTAGATGCAGCAGTATTAATAACATTTTAGTTCTTAAGTTGAATGATGAGTTCTCTGCAGTTCATTTTATTATGAAGCTTAATGACATAAATATGGTGTATATGTGTATATATTTATACACACATTCATATATATTTTTTCACATATACCTAATATTACATGATAAAAATTTAAAAGCACTTGGAAGGAATATTTCAGACTTTAGAAATGTAATGAAATTCTATAAATTCCAAGTCAACTTAACGTTGTAAGTTGCTGGCTTTTGTGGTAATGTCAGAAGATTCCTTAGCACCTTCTGATCCTGGAGAGCCATCTGCTGGAGAATCCCTTCACATTCTCAAGACAAGTTTAATTTTTTTCTTTTCTGGCTGTTAAGTTTTGCACCCGTATTTGATGCCCAAATTAAAAAAATAAATCTGGAAATAGAAGCAAGGCCATCCCTAGGGCTTCAGTCACTCTTTATGTGTGGGAACCATTTTGCTACAGTGGCTTTTGATTATTATTGGCATAGGAGTTCCCAGGAAAACATACGCCAACAGACGTTTCTTCTCTGAGAAAGATGTTACCGGGCTGTGTCAGAGCCATTCCCTTCAGAGGATCATGGGAGAAAAACTAATAGGTGCTCTGGCTATGCCTGGGGAATCTACCTTGTTTCTTTTCACATGTGATAATTTGTTTGCCTTAGATTTGATTTTAAATTTAGTAAGGGGAAGAAAAGGCCACTGAAAGAGAGATTTGATGTGTAAAACTAATGAATAAATAGGCAAAAGATGGAGATTCAAATTAACCATTGCTGTTCCCAAAAGTCAGAAGGTACAGACAGGTGAGATGCTATTCTTCTTGTGAGTCCAGGATAGACAGGATACGTTGGGAAAGAGTGTTACTGCTCTGGGTCTTCCTACTCTTACTGTTGCGATGACACATTCTCAACCAAGAGTTTTTTCCCCCTTTGATGCGTTAGTAACAGCCTGGAAGTGCTAGATAATTATCTTCTGGAGATCGAAAAATGTCTAAGCTGCGATAAAAATGCGGTTAGAGACACTGAGCACCTTTGGAGGGAGCTGCCTTTTAAACAGCAAATGGACTTTGTAGCAGAGTCGAATTACTCAGACCAGGGTCATAGGGCAAAATTTCTCCCACATCTTCCATTGCATTTGTTGGGAGTTAGCTGATGACGCTGGCCTTGGACAAAATGAAAATTCTTGGTTTTGGGACCTTTAGGCAGAAACATTTGCAATGAGTAAAGAAAACAGGCCTGACCTAGAGAGGCAAAAATTTTGGGCTTGAACAAACTCATTTTTAGGTTCTGCTATGATAGCTGAACGTCCAAGGTAGTTATTTCACCAGCTAAGTAGCATGCAAGTGAAACAAAGCTTGTAAAACTTGCTCCCTGTTTAGCCAACAATGTAAGTTTGGAGGATAATGCCCGCAAAGCATTTTGTGTTCCTCAGAAGAAAAGCCCCATGTAAGTATGAAGTATTGTTGTGGGGTATAGCAGCCGCTAAGAGATTCTGTCAGAGAGCGACCAGACAGATGAAATGGGCTTAGAGTACTGTCTAGACACATTTTTTTTCTCCCTGCCACTTGCAAAAGGACATCTCTCTATTTGAGTGGTAGACCTACTACTTAATATTACTAAGCCTCTCTTTGCCATGTGGCACTGTTATCTGACATTTCTGTTGAATGTTTTACAGTTTTATTTTCAACTGTTTCAGTGCACCTGAAGCATAAGAATCAGAAGCTGAACCACATCTTAGTGCCTGTTGCATGCTGAGCTGTGCTCTCCGAATACCTAAGTTAGGTTATTGGGTGACACCTCGGTCAGGTTCATCCTTATTGTTAGGTGTCAGAATTCTTGACGGTGGACATGCTAGCAAGAGTATCAGATTAATCCCAACTGACTTGATCTTGGTAAGGATTCTGTGGAAAAATCTGTTAGCTCCATGGCAAGGAACCTCAGTCAATGCCTGACTGTACATCCTGAATTCAGTGGGACACAGCTTTGAAGGAGATGCTGGTTCGACAGGAGTGAAAAGGGAGTTTTCCGCAGCATATATCATGTGCCTGGGAGTGGGAACAGTGTGCAGTTTGTTGGGAGGATTTTGCCTGTCAAGAGAGATAGCTACTCAGAAACCATCATTCCTGTCCCTTTGACTGCTGCTAGTGTCACTGTTATTGTTGATGTGATCAGTGCCAAGCCTACCTGGGGAAAGGAGGTGTCGGTTATGAAGATGAACCTTCCATTCTGGGTGACGTGACTAGAAGGACCTTCTCAGGCTGAACTCTCTGAACCTTCCCTTCCTGGGTTGCTGTATGTGTTTTTTTAAAGAGAGATTCTCAGGACAAATACAACTTCAAGTCCTTGAGCATTGTCACTGGATATTGATACAGGGGTGTATCTGTTACATATGGTAAAGCAAGAGCAATTGTTTCATTTTAGAGGTCCATTTTTTTCTCTGTGCCATCTTTATGTGGAATTATTGTGTGTGTGTGTTTGTGTGTGTGTGTGTTTTAACTTGACCCACTTGCTTATTTGGAGTTCAGAGAAATGAAAATTAACTTTGGGGTTTATTGAAATAATATTGCAAAATTCAGAAAGCATTACCTTAAAATTTTTAAATATAACCTGGTAGTGTTATTTGAACAAGTTCTTTAATCTTAATTTTTTGGACCGAGGATACTGTTATTGGTTTTGGCACAGTTTTATTTGCTGAACGTTACGGCATGCTGTTGCCCTTTGTGTCCAGAGGTGTTCATGATGTCATTATTTCTCTTGGGTGTAACTATTAGTAGTTGAAAGATTGGCTGAAATACAGATGACTTTCTCTCCAGATTTTAAGACTAGAAGATCAATGCACAGAACTCTGATTTGTTTTACACCTGTTGGTCTTACATGTTGCCTTTGCGGTTGCAAGATTATTCAGAGGAATGTCTTAGTAATTATTTATTAAATGTTACTCTGTGTTTCTGTAGAGCTGGGTTAAAAAGAAACTGCATCTGTTTCATTGTTTATGCGTCTATTCACCCATCCATTTGTTCATCAAATACATATTGAGCACAGTTGATTTTCAAGCACTGTGCTAGTCACTGGAGATGTAACAGAGGACAAGACTACTTCCTTTATTCAATATTTTTCTACCTTTCTAGGTCAAGCTGCTATGAAATATATTATTTTGCTAATACTAGAAAAGGTGATGATATCTTTTTTGTTACTGATCTGTAATAGTAGTCATTGGTCCACTGGTAATTGCAGCAGAGTAGAGGGGACATACGACTAAAGATGTTTAATGCCTACAAAATGATTGTAGGTTCCTAGAAAAGACCAGTTCTGGCAGAAAAAGATAGTGAGGGAACAAGCCTAGATTAAAAGAGAAATCTCATTCCTATAAGGCCTGACTTCCTCCTGTCTTCTCCACACGGTTACCCAAACTTCTTTTTTCTAAAGCTATCATTTCAGGCTTGCTCTATGATTTTTCAAATATTAAAAGTGACAAATAGTAAATCTTCTACGTTGCTTTGTGCTGAAGGTTGAGGTTGGTAGTACAAAGAGAAGGCTTTCATTTTTCATCCCACATGTAAATCAGGGTCCTTCCTTACTTTCCGGTAGTATAAATTGTGTACTACTCAATAAGATGTTTCCAGAATGAGTACTCCTAGGTTTTATAGTCTGACTCAGAGGAAGATATCTCATGTAGGGCATTTTAGGGCAGAGGGGAGGAGGAGAAGGAAGGCTGTACCATGGTGAGTGAATGTCGGAGAGTTTATGACACATGTCAACCCTAGCAGTGTTCTCAAAATCACATTATAAAGGTAGCAAACTTCTTGTTGGCTCAGGCTACTTAGGTGTAGCCTTCTCTTTGGGACAAAAGGATGGAGTAACATGACTTTTGAGGTCCCTTTCATTCTTTTTTTATAGCTCTATACTTTAAAGAGAAGGGATTGGGCCAGGTGCAGTGGCTCACACCTGTAATCCTAGCACTCTGGGAGGCCGAGGCAGGAGGATTGCTTGAGGTCCGGAGTTTGAGACCAGCCTGAATAAGAGTGAAATTCCATCTCTGGGCAAAAAAAAAGAAAAAAAAAAAAAGAAAGAAAGAAATATTAGCCGGACGTGATGTCACTCTCCTGTAGTCCCAGCTACTTGGGAAGCTAAGACAGGAGGATTGCTTGAGCCCAGGAGTAAACTATGGTGATGTCACTGCACTCTACTACACTCTACCTAGGGCAACAGAGCAAGACTGTGTCTCAAAAAAAAAAAAAAAAAAAAAAAAGGGAGAGATTAACTGAAGATTTTGAGGACAAAGCAGAAGTTGTGCTTGGTGGATGGTAGTGGTCAGAAAGCAGTGATCCTAGAGGATCAGTTTCATATTGTCACAATTATTCTATCAACACAAGCCTCTTAGGTTCATGGGGAGGAAGGGGAACTAAAAGTGATTTTATAATGCTTCAAAAATAAAGAAGTGCTCTTTTTAGCCAATTCTATAGGAAGAAGGTCTGTGAAGTTCTCAAATAGTTTTGTTTTTGTTTTTTTTAATAAAGACCAGAAATTTATTTCCTCTTAGTTTTGGAGGCTGAGAAATCTAAGATCAAAGTGCCAGCATCTGATGAGGGCCTTCTTGCTGCATTCTGCCCTGGCGGAAGCGCGGAAGATAGTGGACCCCCTCCTGCAAGCCCTTTGCACAGTGGCATTAATCCATTCATGAGAGCAAAGCCCTCATGACTTAAACACCTCCATAAAGGGCTCACCTCCCCACACTGCTGCACTGAGGATCAAGTTTCCAATGTATGAATTTTGGAAGATGCATTCAGACCACAGCAGGGAGGATCCTTCCTGCCTCCTCCAGCTTCTGGGGTTCCCTGGCTTGGGGCTGCATCACTCCAGTGTCTGCCTCCATCTGCACACAGCTTTCTTCTCTCCTCTGTGTTTCAAGGCTTCCTCTGCCTCACTCTTATACGGACTCTTGTCATTGGATTTAGGGTCCACCGAGATAATCCAGGATTATTTCATCTATAGATTCTTAATTACATCTGCAAAGATCCCTTTCCCAAATAACGTCTCATTCTCAGGGTCTGGGGGTCAAGATGTGGGCTTATTGTTTTGGGGCCACTGTTCTGCCCACTGCTCTCTCCAAAACACACCTCGAGTCTGTCCACTTCCCTACCTTCCCTGCACTGCCATGGTTGTTTCCTGGACACCTGCCATCGGCCTGCTTGCCTGCTTCCACTTCTGCACCCCATGACCCATTTTCCACACAGCTTGAGGGATCTATTAAACTATGCCCCAAATGACATACGCCTGCTTAAGGCCCTCCAGTGCCTTCTCGTATGTGTGCAGAGCTGGCTCCTGCTGCTGGTTTATAGCTTCGCACACCTGTCAGTGCCTCAGGTGGGCTCCCTGCAACTTGCCGGCCACCAACCCCACCTTGCGCTAGCAGGTCACCAGGTTTCATTTTATTCTCATTATTTATCACAATTTGAAAGTATCCTATTCTCTCTCTCTATCTCTCCATCTATCTGTTCACTCATCTGGTCCTCACTGCTGTTTCCTGTCTGGCTACCTGGTGGGGTAGGCAAAACAAATTGAGATTTTTTTTCTGATTAACATCTCCAAACAAACTTATAAAAAAACCCCAAAACTGAAGAATTTTTGAAGCGTTTATACAAATAAGAAATGACTTGCCATAGCTTCTAATTAGGGATCGACTATTACCTTGTTGAAAGATGAAAGTTTACATTTTCTGGTGATGAACTTCTTTAGATGGAAGATCGTCAGCTGGTCCATTTCCATTTCATTCCCCACAGTTTGCTGCCATTGCATTCCAGACAGATGCTCACCTACTCATCACTCCTTTGATCATCAGTCATTGTCCTCTTCTTGCTTCTCTTCTGATGTCTCTTTGAACTGTCATCTGCTTTGGTTTTGCCATTTGGATGGGAATGTAAGTGTTGTTTTGCAGAACAAGTCTCCCCCTTGGTGTCTCTAGGTACTTCCACGCCCAATTTGTGATAGAATTCCCTCTGTGTTTTCATTTCTGATTCTTGGAGGGCTGGTCCCAATTTGTAAACAATATCTTGCATGGTTCTGCCATGATCAATGTACTGCAGCAGGTGGCTCTGAGAGCACAATCCTACACGAAGGGCAGGTGTCATTCTTTTCCAAATACTTTACCAGGAACCCCCTAGAGAACGTGGCCGGGCACTCTGTCACCGTGGTGGTGTTGATGAGGTCCTAGCTGCACAGGCAGCAGGTGAGGTGGGCGTTAGTGTCCCACGGCTGAATCTTCCTGGTCAACGTCTTTGGCTTCTCCTCTAGATGTCTGTCTGCTTGTCCTTCCTTCTGCCCTGGCCTGGAGGCCTCAGGTTACTACTCTGACTCGGTGATTCCTCCTCACTCCTGGTTCACTCCTGTACCTTCCTTCTGGCTCTTGTTCTTTTTCCATTTTCTAGAACAGAAACGGGCACTTGTGAATGGCAGCTGGGGGTCCCTGCTACGTTGTGAAGCTGTGGACCATGGGTGCCCTTGGGGGCCACGCTGAGAGAGGGATGGGGTGCCACCCCCTCCATATCCCCCCCCCTGCCCCCCACAAAGAGAAGGGGAAAAAAACCTGTCCAGAGTTTAAAACAAAGAAGTGGAAATCCTCAAATAGTTTCTAGGGTCCCTGATAGTTTTCTCCATAATCCAATTACCCCATTCACTTTTTTTCCTCTTGCCAACCTCCCCCTTAACTTCTCCTTAGTTAGAGCCCCTGGTCTGTCTTTATAATTATCCTTCTCACACAGTCCACACCCTGCCTTACCCTGTCTGCGTCCCCCACGTTGCAAAGAGAGCTCTCCTAGTAAAACTGGCTGCTGGTTAAAGCTCTCTGCCTACTCACCTCTCCGCCCATGCACCCAAGCCCCCGAATATGGCTGGAGGGAAACACACAACCATCTTAACAGGTCTCACTTTAAATACATGATGTCACATCTCAAGCGGGCCGTAGGGCCGACTGGCTGTCCTGCCACATTTCCCCCGAAAATTCACTCTCCCACTCTCCAAGATGTCTGTTTCACACTTTCTCCTCTCGCCTCAAACCACCAACATTTCTCTTTTCCTTTCCAGCTTTTTATTTGACTGAGAAAATAAAAGAAATATGAAGATAGCTCTCGCATATTCCCACCATCAAATCTGCCCACTCGCCTGCGCGGGAGCCGGTGTCCCCTGCCTGTCCTCCCGTCGCAGGGGAGGCTGTGTCGAGCCAGCCTGGGCGCTGGAGCCCGCCCTCTCTCAGGAATTGCGAAGAAGCTAACCTTGCGCAGTGTCTGCTGTGTGCCAGGCTTAGTTCTAACTGCCTGGTACAGTAACTGCCGTAATCCTTACAGCAGCCCTGTGAGGGGGGAATGATACCAGTTTTACAGATGAGGAGGCTGAGACCCAGCACAGTCCAGCACCCTGTCCCAAATCACACCGCGGCAGTAAATTCCTGCGGCTCCAGAGTCCACGTGTGCAGCTGCTCTGCCACACCCTGTCTCCCTGGATATTGCTCCAGCAGCTGCTTTTCTCTCCAGCATGGTCAGTTATCCCTCCCCACCAGGTCTCACCCGTCAACGTATGAGCAAGTTCTAGTGTCTCCTATTTTAAGAACCTACCCTTGACCCCATCTCTCTCTCCAACTGTACCTTAATGTCCCTGTTCTCCTTTTCAGCCAAATTTCTGGTAAGATTTTCTATATTTGCTGTATCTTCTTTTCTAATTTTCTTTTGAACCACTCCAACCTGGCTTTTGTCCCTGTCATTCCTTGGAAACAAATTTTGTATAGGTCACCAATGCTCTCTCAGTGTCAAAGCCAGAGAGACACCCTAAGTCTCTCAGACCCTTGGAAGTGCTTCTTTCGTTTGCTTTCCCTGACCCCACACTCTTCTCGGTTCTCCCGCCAGTGGTCGCTCCGCTGTGTCCTTGGCTGGATCGCCCCCTGCTGGCCACCCTCTGAATGGCAGGTTGCCCCGGGTGTGGGCTGGACCATTTGCCTTTCTTCCTGCACTGGATGATCTCAGCTAGTCTCAAGGCCTTAAATATTATTTATAAGTTGATGACTCCAAAATGTTTATCTCCAGCTCTGACCTTTCCTAGACTTCCAACATTTCCATTTGGCCATCACACAGTTACTGTATCTCAAAGAAAACTCTTGATTTCGCTCTTTATCATTTAGTTTCCATTTTCAGTAATGTGGGATCTTCCTCCCACATCTCACATCATCGTTACCAGCAGGGCTCTGTCTTCACATTACACCCCAGACATGGCCACCTCTCTCCTCTTCCCAGACTACACCCTAGTCCAAAGCACCAGCATCTATTCCCTATTTTTTAAATAGCCTTCTAATGAGTCTTCCTGTTTTGTCTCTTGCTCTGATATAGCCTGTTCTCCATCCTGGAGCCAGAGTCATTTTTAAAAATCAGATCTGGCCTCTACCTCATTCCCTATACTCTCTCTGTCCCTCCCTGCCCCCCAGCCCAGTCTTCTTAGCTGTTCTTTGAACACGGCAAGTGCACACCTACCTCAAGGCTTTGCCCTTGCTTTTCCTTCTTTTGGGAATGTTCTTGCTGTAGATATTGACCTAAATTAAACAAGAAGCGAATTCATTATTTTGGTATGGTCTCTGGTCAAACTTTACCTAATCAGAAACGCTTGCCTTAATCGCCCTGTTTAATGTAGCAGCACCTGGGATTCTCTGTCTTCTTGCCAGTTAATCAGAGTGTAATGTCTGCCTATTGGTATATCTATTTGGCTGCTGTACATCTCCCTCAGTGGCATGTGGGCTCCACGAAGGCAGAGACATTCTTGCTCTGTCCCCAGTGCCTAGAGCAACACCCATGAGGGGTTCAGTAAATATTTTTTGTATTTTTGGAACAGTGACAAGTATTAATCCTATGAAGTTAAAGTATGTATATGAATAAAAAGAGATTAGAAGTACTAATTTTTTAAAAGTTAAAAAACCTCCAAATGAGAGAGGAAAAGGGGTATATGGGGAGAAAGTTGTGCAGAAGCAAGAAAGGAGTCTCAAACATTCTTGCATGGCTGTGGTTGTCCTTCCTCCCTTCTCTTCTCCACTGTGATGAGGGTTCCCTGTTGCAGTCACTGCTGGCTTGAAAACCAAGGGGAGACACCACAGGGAAGGCCTTCTATGAGCTTGGTGGGCTTTCATTGGGGGCTTCAGGGGTGCATCCATGATGATGGGGCCTTGAAATATTCCTAGGAAGTTAAAATTGGAGAAGCAAAATGAAATTGGGGCTCCTATGTTCCTTAAATTCACTGTACCTGAAGCACTGGAAATGACAAGTTGTAAATGTTAACTCTTATGATGATAATGATAATTTTTTCATGTGTTGCTTTTCTGTTCTTGATAATACTCCATTTCCCAATTCCTTTAGAGTTGGATTGAGAATGTTGATGCAATCTTTCCAGTTTTTTTGATTATTCCTCCATAGGGAGAACAGAATCCAAGAGTGAATTTATGCATTTCTTGCTTAACATTATCATGAGTTGTACTCACTGCTATGGAAGAAGAGGAAAAAATGGTAAAATAATGAATTCTTTTTTTTATGTTAGGAGATATAAAGGGATTGGAACAGCTCCTTTTAAATTCTGTTAGTATTTCAGTGTGTTTTCTGATAAACCTTTAATGACGTCCGGAAAACAGGAAGGGGATGTTTCCTACCCTGTAGTAAATATAAATGACTTTAATACCAACTCATATTACCTGAACTTTGACTCCCAGTAAATATAATACATGACACTTATCTTATATAACTGTGGTTTTGAAAGTTTAAAATACAGGATATACAGTGGGCACATAATTCTGCAAAGCTCACCTTGTCTGACTTGTTTATAACAATTTATTTTAAAAGGCCAAGCATGATTATTTTGTAGTATTTGGATCATTTCAAAAGATTCATTTGTTTGCCTGTGTACTCATTGTATGTCTTCATGTTTCCCTTTGATTTCTTTTTTGCCTAGAGGGAGACGAAGATGAGGATGAAGAGGATGAAGAAGATGAAGACGAGGAAGAGGAAGATGAGGAAGAAGATGAGGAGGATAAAGATGCAGACTCCCTGGATGAGGGCTTAGATGGCGACACTGAGCTGCCAGGGTTCACTCTCCCTGGTGTCACGTCCCAAGAACCCGACTTAGAGCAGGGAAACATGGGCCTGTTGGAGGGAGCCACCTACCAGGTGCCAGATGCCATCGAGTGGGAACAGCAGAATCAAGGCCTGGGTAAGAGTCATGTGTGTTTCCTTTTCCCTCCTCTCAAACTTCCTTTTATTTTTTCCTAAGGTGACAGCCTGCTTTCATTGGCAACTATTGTGAAACAGAATGGATTTTCTTTTCTTTCTTTCTTTCTTTTTTTTTTTTTGTAGACAGATCTTGCTCTGTTGCCTGGGCTGGAGTACAGGGGTGTGATGGTAGCTCACTGTAGCCTCCAACTCCTGGGCTCAGGCAATCCTGCCTCAGCCTCCCAAATAGCTGGGATGACAGGTGTGCATCACTGCACCCAGCTAATTTTTAAAGTTTTTATAGAGACGGGATCTCACTGTGTTGCTCAGGCTGGTCTTGAACTCCCGAGCTCAAGTGATCGTCCTGCCTTGGCCTCCCAGAGTGCTGCGTTTATAGGTGTGAGCCACCATGCCCAGCCCCAGATGGATTTTCTATACTTATGGGTGGTTCATTTGGGAAAAAGTTATCCAGTATTTCTTCAATAAGTTTATATTCATGCTCTTATATAGCCAGGCTTCAGACAGTTTCCTACGCCCATTAAGAGCATGGTTGCCTGATTTTTGGAAGGAATTCTGTTTTTCCTTCCCAGCTAGAAGACAGTTATAGGCTTCAGGGGGACTTCTATATGGGGAGGAGATGTGTGTCATCAGTATATTAAAACAGCAGCATGAGTGGACTGCAGTCAGAAAACAAATGCATTTAGTCCCACTCTGTCCTTTTAGAATTTATTCCCTGGGGAAGGTTCTGCTGCTTCTAGGTGAGCAGCTGGGCAGTCCCATGACTTTTCTCCTTAGTCTTATGGCTGCATTACCTTGTCAAACACAATCTCTTTTCAGCAGCCAGAGTGTTCAGAACACCTCATGCTCACTCCCTCTTGTGCACAGCCCACCTTAAGGCCAGAGACCCCACCTTGGCTCTCCTTCCCCTGTCAGCAGGGAAGCCCCCAGTCTGCCCCTCTCCGCTTGTCAGGGGGAGGCTCTGTTAACCTCGGAGTGACTCCTTGAAGCCTCACTCTCTTGACCTGACTGAAGCGACCTCTTCTCCAAAGAAATACCCTCTTTAAAATTATCTTAGTCTTTAACAGCTGGACTAATTTATACCTTTAGGCTTAAGAGTCAGGTAAACTGGTAAAAATACCAGTTTGGGGGTATTTCATTGAAATTTGGAAGTTGGTCCAGGACTTTGCTCTGGATATAATTATGGGATTATCACACTACAGGTTGGCATAAAGGTTGTAGTTGTGGTGTAGCTGGGATTTCCTGTGGAACATGCATATAGCACAGAGGGAAGACAATAAGGAATGGGCTTCCAGTGGACAGACAATATTTACTGAATTATTTTCTGGCCAAATTCAGCATGTATTGGGCAATGATTACTTTAAAAACAGGTCAAATGAAACTGATAAAAGCTTATAAAGGTATCACAATATTATAATATCAAAATGTAACACAAACACAAAATAATATGAACACTGGTCTGTGAACAAGTTAATAATTATTTAGTCTGAAATGCTCCTGTTTTACATGAACAGGTTTGAAGTGAATGAAATAAAAGGCAAAATACAAAGATACCTTCTTATTGAGCCGGTGAGAAACAAAGACAAAAATCTACACATAAAGTGACTTCCCAGATGGTGGCTTTATGATATGGAAGTATCATGGACAGTTTAGTCTTTTTAGTATGGAAAGCATGAATATTCAGGGACTCCTGGAGAGAGGAGCAAGGGGGAGAGGGTTGTCTTTGTATCGAAGTAGGGAGGTCATGTGGTGTCCACCCCTGGATTGTGGTCAAAGAGACCAACTTTCACCACTCATGAAGTTGGCTTGCCATCTATAAATACTTATAAGTAGTTGGAGGGACTGTGGATCTTAGAAAAATATGGAGAGGCTGGAATGGTCATTTGGGCTGTGGTCTTATCATGCTCCTCAACACAAATTTACCACTGAATAGAAGTCAGATTTTTAAGGAATCAACTTTATTAAGGTATATGTTATATACAATAAACTACACCCACTTAAAGCATCCAGTTCGATAATTTTGACAGTTGCATACACCCATGAAACCTCTTTCACAATCACAGTGCAAAACATTTCCATCACCCCAGCCCCGGTGACTACTGCCCTGGCCCCCAGCCCCAGGTAACCACTCATCTACTTTTGTCACTATAGGTTAGTATGCATTTTCTAGACTTTTATACAAATGGAATCATATGGTATGTACCTTTTTGTGGCTGGCTTCTTCCACTTAGCATAATGGTTTTAAGATTCAACTAGGTTGTTGTATGTATCAGTAATTTGTTCCCTGTTACATGTAATATATATGTATAGCTGGGTAGTATTCAATTGTAAGGATATATCACTTTGTTTTTTATGTAATCACCTGTTGATGAACATTTGGGTTGTTGCCAGTTTTTGCCTCATAGCAGTTAAATGTTAAGGCTTGTCAGGCTTGAGGCTCAGGACAAATAGCTCTGCTGTCCTCTTGTCCTGACTCCTGGTTTCAGTTCCCATGCATGGCTAAAGTTTCTTAAATTAGTGATACTAATTCAGTGATTTATTATGCTTCTAAAGGTGATTTTCTCAGGTCCTGAGATTTTTTTAGTATCAGATTTTTTTCCTTTTATAATAATTTACTATTTCCCTAGGTGTCTCTTACCTTTTGCTGTCACTTCTTTTCCTGATACATTTATTTGTCAACATGTTTCTAGAATTGTGGGTTTCTTGGGAATCAAAGCAAGAACAGATGTTTCAAACTGTTCTTTTTCCCGCTGTGGGAAGACTGTGTTTGAGAAGTGTCTGGGTCTAGAATTTTATTAGCCCACCAACCTTTTCCTGAAAGGACAGGAGTTTCTCCTGGTAACTCAAAATCAGTAACTTATGAAGCAATATTAATTGATATAGTTACCTAAATACTCTGAGGTCACATGAAATAGTGGAAAATCTCCCCTATTTGTGATGGATTTTGTGGTAGGTAAATACTGGCTGCCCCCAAGATGTCCTTGTTGTAATCTCTGGAACCTGTGAATAAGTTACCTTACATGGTAAAAGGGACTTTGCTGATTTCATTAGTTAAGAATCTTTAGGTGGGTGTCAGGCACCCACTTCAGGAGGCTAAAGTGGGAGGATTGCTTTAGGAGTTGGAGACCAGCGTGGGCAACATAGTGAGACCCCATCTCTACAACAAATAAAAAGAATTATCTGAGTGTGGTGGTGCATGCCTGTAGTCCCAGCTACTTAGGAGGTCATGGCAGGAGGATTGCTTGAGCCCAGGAGTTGGAGGCTGCAGTGAGCTATGATTGTGCCATTGCACTTCAGCCTGGACAACAAAGTGAGACCCTGTCTCAAAAAAAGAGAAACTTTAGATGGGGATGGGCAGATTATCCTGGATTATCTGAGTGGGCCCAGTGTAATCACAAAGGTTCTTACGGAGGAAGTAGGAGGATCAGAGTCAGAGAAGGAGATGGAATGACGAAAGCAGAGGTTGGAGTGATGTGGCTATGAGACAAGAAATGCTGGAAACACAAGGAAATGGATTTTTCCCTAGAGCCTGTAGAAGGAACGCAGCCCTGCCAACATCTGGATTCTAGCTCAGTGAGGCCCATTTCAGACTTTTGACCTCCAGGATTATAAATTAATAAAGTTGTTGTATTTTAAGCCATAGGTTTGTGGTAATTTATTACAGCAGCCATAGGAAATTAATACGGGTTTCAATAAGTATTTAACGAGCAGCATCATTTTGAAAGGAGAGCTGCACGGCAGCTATACTCAGAGTGTAAACACTATAAAATTAAGTATAGCTTTTTCATAGTGAATCAATAAAAGTGAAGACACTGAGATCCTTCAAAAAACAATCTGATTTAATATAATAACACTTTAATTGGCCATCCTCTCTATTTTTAAATGGGTTACTTTATTCATAGATTATCACCTCCAATTTTATAATATGAATGGTATTCCAAAGCAAACACTAAAACCCATATAAATTTTAAAAAATGAACAGATTGAGGTGGGTAGTGGGCTAAAAATAATGCAAACTCTTTGAATAGATTATAGTCTCATTTCCTGTGAAATGACAAGAGCAGAAAACAGAGATGACTTTCTAAGGCAAAGCAGTGGATTCATGGCCTCAAATTCTCTGAGCTTCTGTTTTCACATATGTCGCGTATGCATTGCTTCTAGAGCTTTGGAGGGAGAGAGCTTAGTTTCTTGATCTTGTTGCAGGGAAGTGAGTGTGACTGTGGAGTGAATTGTTTGTTGTCAGGACAGAGGGAATTAGGAGTGAAAGTTCCACATTTTGATTGAGGTGGATCGACTGATTGGTAAAATGCTAGTAGCATATAGGAAGCTGTCTATTTGCATATGCAGAATCAATTTCTGCTCCGATCTAATAAGTTAGTTTTCAGATTTATTGACAAGAACCTGTACAGAGAGCAGACACTGTGACCCACACCACTTCTTATCCAGTTGCTGTAATAAATCACACCATTATACTCTTTAAAGTGTAAAATCAATATGACCAAATTGAGTCAACATGTCCATTTTAATGTTTAAACATTTACAATGTAATTAATATCTGATGATTCTTTCCTTTTTGCTTTCTATGTCTGTTAGGATGCTTTCAGGTATAAGTAGTAGATATCCTAACTTAAATTGGTTTAAAGAGTAAAGAAATACACTTTTTCTCAAAAAAAAGAAGTTCAGAGATAAAACTCCTGTGGCTGTTGACTCAGTAGCTCAATTGTCATCAGCAACTCAAGTTTTTTTAATCTTGCTGCACTGCCATCCTTGGTGTGTTGACTTGGCCCATGGGCTGTCGTCCTTATAGTTGCAATGGCTGCAGCAGTTTCAGGTGTCACATACAGTCAAGACACTGTCCAGGGAAAGAAGACAACAGCTCTTTTCAAGAGAGAGGAAGCCTTTCCCAGGATCCCTGGTAGAATTTGTCTTGCCCCTAATTGGCTGGGATTAGGTCACATGCTCATTTCTGCACCATCGGTTGCAAGGGGAATGTGGTCACATGGTTGGCGGGATGGGTGGGGTGGGTGGCAGTCACCACGCCCATCACTCATGGTTTCTGTGTTCTGTTTTCTTCTTTTGTAGCCACTACTCATCAATGTCTGTTCTATCCTCTAAGAATCCTAAGATCAATCTTGTTAAATTAATGTCTTTATTTTAAATATGTTTTGAGTTCATGTGAGAGCTTCAGGGTGGCATGGTTCCATTTTCTTCCTCAGGAAGAAACCATTTTTGGCTACTACTTTAGAGTTTGGTGGCTGTTCCAGATGGATAAAGCTTCCAAAAGTTATCAGTTAGTTAATCGAAGAATTATTATAGATATCTTTACTTTTTTCAAAAGCCTGCATATAACATTGGAATGGGCACTTGATTGAGGGACTGGAATATTTTTCTCTGGAAATCTTTAAAAAACATGATAGTCACTTAATGGTCTAGGGATGTTTGTGGAAAACAGAGGAAGGGAGAGTGCTCATGTATCTGTTTTTTCACCAGACATTCCTTGAGCACCTGCTAAGTGTGTGCTGTGTGTTGTGGAAATAGTGAGAGGCTGACACAGAGAGAGATAAATGACTACGGAGTGGAGCAGAGTGGCCCCATAGATGTGAGGCCAGTGGCCAAGCAACTCCACAGCGGGGAACTGAATCTTCACCTACAGCCCAGGCTTGCTGGGAGTGGGCAGCCATCTGTGAGGTGTGACTTCAGAGGCGCACTGCCCAATCCCCTCATTTGTATCCCCTTCCTGTCCTCACAAGGGGCCTATTTTCCCATATTAGAGCCTTCCTTTGCATTGAGATAATGTGTCTTCAGAAGGCCTTAGAAAAATGTAGAACTGCTATCTGGGTAGCATAACTCATTAAGATGTTTTCATTTATTATGCTCTATAAGGAAGTCATTTATCAGGTTCATTAGCTGGTAATTTAGCAAGTTGAAGGGGTGAGGAACATGAGACAAGTAATTGGTAGGAAGGTAGAATGGACTGTGGCCTAAGTGTGGTGGGAGAGCTTTATGAAAACAGAGCATTCAACTGTGAGAAAGTCCAACCCTTATCCCTAAAACATGTCAGCACTCTTTCTTCTCCTTGTCCTCCTTCTTCTTATTCGTTTAAAACGCATAGCATGTAGCTAAGACTGAATCCTTAATATAGTGCAACACATGGCAGCAAGGAAGAGATGCTTCGCAAAAAATAGTGGGTAGTGTGAGATTTCAAGCAACTCCTTAATGCAACAAATGCCAGTGTATTTTCCTGTATAACATGTTAAGCTATGGCTTAAAATATTGCTCAGGAAGCTGCCAGGGCTAGCGTAATTAAATCTGTGTATGGGATGAGAGGAAGGAAAGAAACCTTAGTCCAATGTAACCAGCACAAAGAGAGATGGCAGATTGGCTGAAGGCCCCAGACCGGTGGCTCTCAACCACGGCTGCACATTG
Organism: Lemur catta; assembly: GCF_020740605.2. NCBI lineage: Eukaryota > Metazoa > Chordata > Mammalia > Primates > Lemuridae > Lemur > Lemur catta. Next base: position 38,604,644 of record NC_059128.1, read on the forward strand.
GAATCAATTTCTTATAGCTCCTAGAGAAATATAAAAACTACTGATACCTGGATCCTAACCCTAGACGACAGCTGTGCTCAACTGAATTTAGTGGTTATCCCCTTGGGGCAAGGCTACTTCTGTTTATGTAAGGCAAAGAGGATTTTGAGAAGTGTTTCTGTGTATTGTAAATGGAATCCCCATTAGTAAAGATTTACATTGTGGTTAGCGTTCTTTTGTGTGTTGGATTAGCAGGTCTTAGAAATCTCCAGCTTTTTTACAGTCACATAGAGATCAAACAAAGTCAATATTCGTGATTCAATTTTCCTGGAAAGCTCATGGTCACATTACAGACTCCTAAATCTGGGCCGTGGAGGTTTGTGCCCAGACACCTGTATCCAGGATGAGTGACCATCTCCTGGGGAATTTCCTTGGGTAAGTATCGGCCACATGCCTGGGAGTCCCCCATCCCCAAGATGGTACTCAGGGTTTCTGGATTAGAGAGTAATCTTTGGAGAGAGTAATCTTTTGAAAGAACTGAATTCTTTTTCCTAGACAAGAAGCAAAGACTTGGTTTTTCACATTAGACAAGATACCCTTGTGCCGGAGTTTAAAGTGTAGATAATGATCCCTGCCTCTGCCTACCTCATGAGGGTGAACACATACGGGAAACTCAATCTGCAGAGGAGGATGCCTTTTAAGTACTATGTCAACTGTTGGTTATGTGCAGATTTGTAGTGGTTGAGGATTTCTAGGGGAGAAAAATCTATCTATATGCCTGTGGTAAAATATTCAGCAAACTTAGGATTTTAGTGGGTTCTAAATGCACTTATTTCCTGAGTTTTCCATTTATTTTCATCCTGTTGTATTGTACATATTTTTGTCAAAAGCCCTAAATCCTCTTTTTAGCATGTGGTAGGTTATAAATAGGTTAAATGCCCCAAAATGAATAGACTTCCTCCCTGCTGCTCATTCCCAACTGTGCTCGCAAATGTGCACTGAGGACTACAAACACAGAATTCATTAGAACCAAAGTCAGAGAGAGGACAGGCCAAGCCTAAAGAAAATCAGGTGCTAGTCTAAAAAGAATTTAATGTACGCTATTTTTTTCCCTTTCATTTTAATGTTTATGAGACTTCTGATGAACAGTTCCAGATACTGGTTACAGTCAAACTATTGTTTTCCTTCAACATAGGACATGTTAAGGTGTTTGAGAAGAGGAAAGGACTGATGATGTGCATAATTTTGTGGGTTGTGCTAAATTTTTCTTGAAGACTGACATTAATGATGTTTCATAGCTATTTGTGGGACTTCCACACCAAGAAGTCTCTCAGGCACAGAGAACTTGAGGCTTCAGGAATTCATTAAATTCCAAGAGTCATAGGCAGAACTCAGATTAACAGACACCATGCACTTTGCCCAAGTCAGCCGAGTAACACTGCAAATTACCTTCCATACTTCTAAGTTTTCTTTTGAGAAAGTAAGCATGGAGTCAACTCTAAGTCTCAAACGTACTGATGGAAACCGATAAAATAGAGTTAGCTGAGTGTCGCCACTGTGCGGTAGCAGCCACGACTTCCTGTGTGCACAATTTAGTATGTCCAGGGCACTCAGCTGAATCTCTCAGGTGTAAAGCCTCCCTGGGGCTGTTCCTATGTTGAGGAAAGAAAATTAGGTTTGGTTGTTAAAAAATAACCTTTGGACCAGCTGGGTCTCCTGACTGAGGGTTCACAGTAGCAATATTAGAGTAGTAGGTTCTGTATGATTTCCTAAAAGAACTGTCAAGTTGGCCTCAGGAAGCTGAAGCTATTTTTGAAATTCAAAGGATTGAAGGTGCAAAGAAGAAATACAATGCAGCAAAAGTAAAGGAGATTAAATGTTAAAATAAGCAGTCAGAGATTTAGATCAGGTAATTCAAGGATTCAGTGGTTCAAGGATCAGAAGCATTTCTTAAAATATATTTGTCTCTTTTATACACTCCTGATACATTCAAGGATCTCCATGTTCTGTCTGGTCTGTCTTCCTGTCTGTTTCTCCCTGTGGCTCTGTCCAAGACCTTGGTCTTAATTGGGCTGTAGTCACTGTCGCCAGAGTGTGCGTCAAACATTCCTGACCCATTTTTTTCCCACCATTGCTTTTTTGGGAATAGCTTTCTCCCCCTTTCATGTGTCCACACTCAGAACTGGCTGAAGCCTTTCCTGGGAACCCTAACTTACACCAAGTCCTCCCTTTGGAAATTCCTCGAGTAGTTATTGTCAATATTATTTAATTTCCACTCATTGCACTATCTCATTTTGCTTATTATTTTTCTGGGAACCTCATACCACCTAGCACCCAGGATTAAGTATTGCTTAAAAGGGGGTTCTCTTCCAGCTGGTAGCCATTCTGGGCTTGAACCTCTCCAGTACAGTTGGGAGCAGGAATGGGGAGGCTATATTGCATCTCTCCTGGATAGCAACGTGGGGGGCAGGGTGGGGCTTTTAGATGACATTAGTTTGATTTATGGAAAAAAGGATAATGACCAGGAACTGTATAATGCTTATAACTGACACTAAACTTAAATATCACATGGCAGGTAGAAATTCACCTGGTTTTAACTTTCTCTGTTTCTATTTACTGCAAAGTAGTTTCAACATCTACAAGCTTTTAGTAATCAACTAATTATATAGTGTGACTTGTGATCATGAACTTTGGGGAGCATTTTGGGACTAGGTTTTTCTGAAACATAATCCAACATTTAAGACAATTTTTTTTTTTTTTTTTTTTTAAGAATGAACTTAATAGCACTTCTACACTGTAGAAATGATCAGACCTTGGAGATGTTGGGCCAATTACCTTGATTCTGTTAGCTTCTGAATCAGATGAAGATCAGATGATTGGCCTGGCGCGGTGTCTCATGCCTGTAATCCTAGCATTCTGGAAGGCCGAGGCGGGTGGATCGTTTGAGCTCAGGAGTTCGAGACCAGCCTGAGCAAGAGCGAGACCCTGTCTCTACTAAAAATAGCAAGAAATTATATGGACAATTAAAAATATACATAGAAAAAATTAGCCGGGCGTGGTGGCGCATGCCTGTAGTCCCAGCTACTCGGGAGGCTGAGGCAGAAGGATTGCTTGAGCCCAGGAGTTTGAGGTTGCTGTGAGCTAGGCTGACGCCACGGCACTCTAGCCAGGGCAATAGAGTGAGACTCTGTCTCAAAAAAAAAAGATCAGATGATTGCCTTCTCACAGAGTGATTGATTAATTAAAAAATTTCCAAATAGTTAATTGGGTGGCTTTATAGAGATAAAGCCTTTTGATGGCTCCTACCAAAGAATGAAAACAACCATCACATTACCTAAGATGGTAGTGAGACATTTACGAAACCTGATTCTCCCTGCCGTGGGCTGATTGCTTACCCAAGTCAGAGAATCAAGTTGTCTTTTTGTATCTCACTTCCAGCTGCAGCATATAATATAGTATCTAAAATGTTTTAGGATCCTGGTTTGAACATTTTTTCTCTTTTTGTGTCTTTAATGCCCTGATCCTAGACATTGGGTTCTTGTGTCTAAGGTTCATTAAAAATAAATTTGGACTTTTTGATTAGAAAGAACCCTCTGGAAACCTAAACCCAAATATCTGAACTCCAAATTATTTATCTTGGTTTAACTTCTTCTAATGATCTGCATGAGATAATGGACTCAATGCTTCCCAGAAGCTGAAGGTCTTCTCTATATTTTCATAATTAAATTAGAGAATTAGGAAAAAAATCACATTTCTTTCATTAAGAATTCATTTCTTATGTGAAAATTCAGCAGTCAATTTTCCTTTGGAGAGCCAGAAAAGGAGTCTTGGGACCAAGCCAGAAAATAATCTCTTCATCAGCTACAGTTAATAAAAACATTAATAAGGCACATTACATCTGAGGAGAATGCTGCAAGCTAATTACTTTGTAATGAGAATGCACTTGTAGGCTCAGTTGGGGAATTATTAAATGGTGAAAACATCTAGTAGGCTCTTCTGGGAATTAAAAAAGAAGAAATACTAGGACAACTGGGACATTTTTCAGAAAGGAAGAAATTAAGTATAAATTGTTCTCTTTGAAAAATACAGAGGAAAGTAAATAAAGCTGATGTTAAAAACTTGCAGTTGTGTTAAAACAAAATTGAGAAAATAGTCAAAACAGTGTCCTTATCTCTTGATTTAAGTTTACATGATGCTAATTGAGGTGAGTTAATTAATTAAATGCTCTTGGCCCACTGTATTAAGAATCTGGAATATTTGGAGTCTTCTAAGTTTTATTTGGCTTAGACAAGATCAGAGAAAGAATACTCTTAACTTTGGCAATTTGGAAAACAGAGCACTTAAGTAATTTTTCCCTATTTCCAATTGAGATCATAAAAAAGGATGCTAAAGCCTTAAAGCTAACTTTAGTGATCGGGTGAGGTTGAAGTCAGCCAGTGAACTTGTTTATTTCATTTCGGCATTTGAGAATTGATAACCACAGGGTTCTGCCTTCCCAACTCAGAATGTTTCTGCTTGCACAGAAGAATTCTTTCACAGAACTTTGCACATGATGTAGCTATATGGTCAAACAAGAGGTCCCAGTTGAATTCATGTGAAGAACCTTTAAAATAAACTTCACAAACAGAGATTATCAAGACCCGGGGAAGGAATTTTAAATGAAGGAGTGCTCACAACAAAGGAGATTTTAATTTACACCTTCCATCTCTAAGTTTTCCTGCAGGGCTGAAATCTTTTTGAAATAATGGGATTTGAATTTTCAAGCTGCTCCTCTTGAAAGAGGATAGCAAATATTTGGAACAGGATGGATTTGATGGATCCTTGGGGGTAAATACTCAAAGTTGCACTGGCAACTTCCAGTGGCAGAAGGTTTGATGTGAAATCAGCCATAGGCACTGGGTGAACTAACACCTGGGTTTGTTTATCACAAGCCTGGTAAAGTATTGCACATCCTGCAGGACCAAGGCCTTGGGCTTCTCTGCCTGCTCTGTGGGAAGCAGATATGTAGGGGAGGCCATGCACATAGAAGTAAGGTGAAGAGTGGTTGCCAGGGGGGCTTGACAGCTCAGGATTGAGCCACAGAAATCACAGAGAAATATAAAGACAACTCATTTATTTAATCCACTCATAACAAGGATGTAGGGCGAACCGTGGGAAAAATCCTGATGCAGGGAAGTTTGTTTTCAATGGAATCTTGCAGCCTTTCCTTCTTCCTTTTCCTGGTCATCATGCTCACTTTGCATTCTTCATTTGAGCACTGGTCACACCTACCCAGGACTGCCCTGGGATCCAAAGAGGCTTCATTCTTCTCTTAATCTCTTTCACTGTATCAATACACTGTTTCCCTAAGACCTTGGTTTAATGACTTTTGAAGGGGACCATCAATAATTCATACTTGTTAAAAGATAAATTTTTAAAACAAGATATAATCATGACTCTCATATAGATGTAAAATGAATACATCTCAAAGATTTTATTTAACTCAATTAATGAAAGAACCAGGCAGACACCACAACTGGTTCAAAGGAGACATCAAAGAACCACAAATTTATGTGGAGTCAAAAACTATTGAAATGAATTTACAGATGAATGGATGAATGCAAGATGGACTTTTTCCAGTAGGGCTGTTCCCCTACTGAATATTTAATTTGCTTATCTAAAGAAGAGTTGTTTGTATTGCTATTAGTTGTCTATAACTTAGAGAGTTGTAAAACAGTTCAAAGGCAATGAAAGGTGCAGAGTACTAATGCAGTAAAGTAATTCTCAGAGGCTCCAGCACTCCATGGAAAGGTTGTTCAATAATCTCTTTTCCTTATTCCAAAGTTTAAATTTTGGAAGCGTTTATGTTGGATAAGTGGGAATGTATCTGTCAGGGAAGGCCAGTTGCTATAATAAACAACTCCAAAGTCTCAGTGGCTTAATAGGTTTATTTCTTGTTTTCTTCACAATCCACTGTCATGCAGTTATTCTTCTGCTTAGTATCCCCAGCATCTTCTTGGGCCTGAGCAATTTTACTGGATCCTCTGCAGCTATCCAGGAAGCAGGAAAGAGATAGAATTTAGGGAAGGCTGCCCAGAACTCCTCATTTTCCTTGTGCTTAAATTCTGCTAGTGAGAATTAGTCAATGGCCCCACCTGGATGGAGGAGGGGCAGGTGGTGGTGGTAGTAAATGCGGCTTACCTGAAGCAGAACTGGCTTGGTGAGCTCTTAGCTTTTCCAGGGGTCTGCATCCACGTGCACTTTCTCAAGGAAGGCAAACCCCAGAAAACTGGAAGAACTCAGTTTGCTATTTATAAATTATTGCTAGATCATGAGTGATGAGCAGAACACAGTGTCTGCTCTCCAGGAGCTGCTGAGTCATGGGAAAGAAAAATCTATAATGTGAGGCAGGATGTGCTATATGCTGTGAAAAAAAAAAAAATGCCCTGAAAGTACTGAAGGGTGAAATAGTAATTTCAGCTAAGGGAACCATGTGAAGCATTAGAGACAACATGCAGGTTGGCAGTTGAGAGCCTAGAATTTGGAGTAGGAAGTCCTGAACTTAAGTCTTCGCTTTACTACTGTTGACCTGGGTGAGTTTTTTAACTTCTTTGAGCTTCGGTTTCTTTAACTCAAAAAAGGGCATGATAATTCTTAACTCATAGGGTCATTGCAACATTATATGAGTAGATATAGATGTGCAAAGTGAAGCAGAAGCCCATTTATACAAGACTGTAAAGGTTAGGTGGGTTTCAAAAGGTGGAGAAGGGCACAGGGACGTTGTAAGATAGAAACAGGGCCAGCTGCTGGCTTGGGTTCCTTTACCCTCCAGTCCCTCAAGGAGCTTTGATATACTGGGAGTTCCCAAGAAGACTGTATTTGAGAAAAAGGAATCCGCTACCAAAAATAAATTCAAAAACCTAGAGTGTTCTTGGGAATATGATAGCTGAACTATTTAAAAATCTGACGAGGATTTCTAATGGCCTTTGCTTATTCATTCATTTTTTTTTTTTTTTTTTTTTACAACATGACCCAGTGGTTGTCTGCACAGGTCTCTACTGACTGATTTAACCAGTTTAGTGTGAGGAGATTGTAGTGATCACCTATCTTAGAGATGATGCAAATAATTGATTAGAGTTTTTCACTTTTTAAATGTTACTTTTTCAAGCTACAGGTACACCTCTAAGTTTTTTTTTTTTTCTCCCTCCCAGGTTAATTATATATTTTATTTTTTGGAACATGGTAGGATTATTACAGAAAGCTGTTAGGAAAGAAAAATATCCCCACATGATTATCATAAGGGCATTTAGCATAAAGGCAGTAGATTAAGATAGGAACTTCCCTGCACCATGAGTGTCTTACTAATTTTATATAGCTGAGCATAGTCCTTAGCTAAAAGGGCAGTGTTTCTTGACCATTAGTGTGCATACGAGTCACCTGGGGATCCTGGCACAAGGTGGGTTCTGATTCAGTAGGTCTGGGTGGGGCCCGAGATGCTGCGTTTGTACAAAGCTCCCAGGAGATGCTGATGTTGCTGGTTTGTGGACCACACTCTGAGGGGCAAACGGCCACACTTTTCATCTGGGAAGTTGAGGAAATCTCATTTGGGAGATTAAGAGGTATTGTTTTACAAAGAGGAGTTAGAATTTTATAATATATGCTTTTATTAAACATGCAATTGTTTGGTCCTCATCTCCCATTACAGACAATTCTTTAGACCCTTAGTCTAGTTAGTTTTTACTCTTTTTAAAAAATTTATTAAAAAAAATCTTAATGATAGTGACAAGGGAATTTCATCTCTCTTTGTCTTAGCATCGTCAACAGGCAAATCACCTGGCTGTTACCTGCTGCAGAGGAGCAATGAGGATGAACTCTGACCCCCTTAACTAGTGTGTCTAATCTTGCTGACGAATCTTCCACCCTGAATCCAGTTACTCAGATCATTTCCATAGTTACTACTTTTGCTTATAAGTAGTCCAGAATTTTAGCACTTGTCTGTGGCTGCCTAGAGCATAGAGCCAAGGAAGCCAACCCTCAGCTCCCCGCAGGTGAGGCTCACAGGCAGAAACCTAGAAAAGAGCCACGTGAATGGGCATTTTATCATGGAAGAGTCTCAGTCAGAGTGGGATTTGAAGGGCAAATCCAGCCTTGCTCCTGGGAGAAAAAACTTCCAAGTACATACTTATTCAGAAAATTTTTATTGAACACTTACCTTTTACATAGCATTTTTTGTGAGCACATAAATATGTAGCAAATTTAGCAGTAGGAGCTTTCATTTCCTGGGTGCTCGCGATAAGGTTGCAATAGTTTGAATGTGTCCCCCCAAGTCTATGTGTTGGAAACTTAATCCCCAAGGCAACAGTGTTGAGAGGTGGGGCCTTTAATAGGTGATTGAGTCATGGGGGCTTGGCTTAGTGCCATTGTCATGGGAGCGGGTTAGTTATCTTGGGAGTGGGCTCCTAATGAAAAGGGGAAGTTTGGCCCCTTTTCTTCTCTCTGTCTCATGTGCCCGCTCGCCCTTCTGCCTTCTGCCGTGGGATCATGCAGCATGAAGGTGGTATTCACATTAAGAGGAACTATGTCAGTAGTGCATTTCCTCTAGTGAGGCAGAGTTGTATGATAGTCATGCTCTCCCCTCATTCAGCAAGTCTCCAAGGAGGGGCGCTGCAGCCAGGACTTCTGTCCCTCACTTGCTGTGGGATACGTTAATGAAAAATACACGGATGTTTTCTCTGTGTAGAATGGAGATAACTGTCTGTAAGAATATTATGCATGATGAGAGGATGGCATCTATCTGAGTGCCCTGGGGTCTTAGGCACCGTGGACAATCATTAAGTGAAAAGATGGATTTTCCTCTAACTCAGCAGTAGATGTCGCTGCAGTCAAATAAAAAGGTGAGCTCTGGACGAAAGGATTTCTGTTAGAGGAAAAAGGAACACTAGTAGCTATTAAAATTAACTGAGTATCTAGGCTTCTTCCCCACCCTGAACTGGAATCCTTTACTACATTATATTGGTTTTTTCTTTTTTTAAAAATAACATATGTCTAATAATGGACAAGTCTCTTCAGAAAAAAAAGTTGATTCTTCAAATCATTTCATTCCATCCATCCATTCATGCATCAACTCATTCATGCAACAAGTACTTATTGGACACCTACAACAGATGAGGCACTTGCCAGGCTTTGGGATTACCATGATGAACAGTAGTGATAGTCTAGCTTTTTGGAGCTTAATGTCTGGTGGGACGACAAGCAATTAAAGCAATAATACCAAAAAAAATAATTCCAGTATGGAGAGATTAGTATAATCACAGGGAATGAACTAGGTGAAACAGAAGGAGGTGACAAGGGGTCCTGACTGAGTTGAGTGGTCAGGATGATCTCTTGGATAAAATGGTGTTTAAAAAGGTGCCCACATCGTGTGTCAAGGCACAGAACAGAAAGGCAGCATCTGGATTCCCTCACTCCATTTAAGATTCTCATAGGTTCTTGTCGTGGTGCAATTTATCTTCTTTGTCACCAGCACTATTTGAAATGCATAGTCCGGGCGAGGTGGCTCATGCCTGTAATCCTAGCACTCTGGGAGGCCGAGGCAGGAGGATCACTTGAGGTCAGGAGGTTGAGACCAGCCTGAGCAAGAGTGAGACCCCATCTCTACTAAAAATAGAAAAAATAGCTGGGTGCTGTGGTGCGTGCCTGTAGTCCCAGCTACTTGGGAGGCTGAGGCAGGAGGATCACTTGAGCTCAGGAGTCTGAGGTTGCTGTGAGCTAGGCTGGTGCAACGGCACGGTAGCCCAGGGCAACAGAGCAAGACTCTGTCTCAAAAAAAAAAAAAAAAAAATGCGTAAAGAATACCCTCCCTCCTGATTTTACTTAGATAATTTGAAATACCTAAAAATTAATCACGATTTATATTACAGTCATTACCTCTCTCTTGAGAGACTGAAAACTGTTTAGTGACTTTTATGTCAGATACTTTGACAAATACTCTTGATTATTTTATTAGCATGTGATATATAAAAGATAAAATTGAATGTTGAGGCAGTCTGTCTTTCCATTGTTTCTACATTCACTCCTCTCCGGGGTGTTAGATTTTTAAAAGAGCTCCAGGTTCCATCAGGGAGTTGAAGTTAGCCTAAAACACCGGTGGGAGGCAGTTTGGCACCAGTTAAGTGACCTGGCTGGCAAGAAAAGACGGGCCATTTCATTAGATCTTGGACATTTTGAGCAGATAATAAAGAAGGAAATGTGGATAAGAACATGAAGTTATTCTGTTCAGTATTTGTTGTATCTTTAGTGATGCGTGAGTTACATTTTGAAACCCTAAACTCAATTTGGTGAGTCCCAAATACTGATTTTTGGGTGAGTAAAACCAGTTTAGTAAATCTGAATGCCTTCTTTTTAGGAGGCCAAAAATTTGTATTGCAAAGATAGTAGAAATGTGTTCTGATGAATCATTATCAAATTTTCTTGTCTCTTTTTTCATTAAGACATTACAAAAGTAAGTTTCTCCTTATTATTACCTGTACTATTATTCTTTTTATTATTATTTTTTACTTAACTCTAGGGCCTGCACTCCCCTTTCTTTATTCATTCAAGAAAATAATTATTTGTCATATTATAAAAACCATAGCCTCAAGGCTACTTTGACTTTTTCTATTGCTCTTTCTGACTATTTTCCTTGGAACAAAGAAAATAAATGTTCAAATGTACCAGGTTACAAAATAAGTTGCAGAGAACTAGACATTCAGAACAGTGAAAAGCTTAACTGTACAGTTGTTCTTAATTTATGTACGTATGCTGTCTCCTGTTTCCATGCTCATGAAGTGTTTGGTTGTCCTAATTTGTAAAGGGAAACATGATCATATTGTAGGAGGAGCCCTGGGGAAACTTCATATTGCTCTGGCTTTGCTGTTAATGTATGGTGTGGTCTTGGGGAACTCTCTTAATTGCTCTGAGCCTTTAGTGTTTTCACCTACATAAAGGGGAGTTGGACTGATCTGAGGTCAGCAGGCATAAATGCCTTTAATATTTCTCTGTGCTCACCTCCAGTGTATCTGGGCCCACCTTCCTTAATGACTTAAAGGAAGAGGTGACCTACCCCCTGTCCAAGTATAATCCTGACACCTGTGATCTGGATCCTATCAACTTCTTCCTCATCTTTGAGCTGATGAGGGTACCGAGCCATTTGGAAACTCTCATTGTCTAAGTTAGAAATCTGGTGTCATCTCCAATTCTTCTGTTTTTCTCGGCTCCCACATCCAGTCAGTAGCAAAGTCCCACTCATTCTCTCCCTAAGTGACTGTTGGACTCTCCCTTCTTTGCCATCCCTTTGGCCAGCATCGTGTCTCGCCCAGACTTTTGCAGGGATCTCTTCACTGATCTTCTTTCTTGCAGTCTCTTCTAGTCCCCTCTCCTCATTGTCTTCTGAGATATCTTTCTAAAATACAAATCTGATTATGTTCATTGAGCATCAGCATCTCCACTGAACGAATATTTATATTGTCAAAGGGTGTTATGCCTGGTTCTGAGAGATGATCAATTTGAAGAAGACAGCATGGTCCCATTTAAATAAAAACTTTATGTTGGATACCTCATTTACCTAGGATAAAGTGAATTTCCTTTGTATGGCCTTTGAAGCTGTACACATTTTGGCCTCAAATCTGCCTTCCGATAATGGTACCTTCAGCTACGTTTTCTCCCGTCGTCTGCATATTTCATATCCCTGCCACACTGAACTCTTCCCAACCTGCGTGTGCAGTGTTCTTCCATGTTTCCAAGGTTTTGCTCCAGATCTCTCTGTCTGGAATTCCATTTTCACTTCTCCCTTGGCCTACTCATTCTTCCATACCTGATACAAATGTCATCTTATTTGGGAGAATTTTCATGAATTGATTACTTTCCTTGTTTATAATTCTGTAGCCCTTTGCTTACAGTGTTATATTGTATTTGTTAATGTCTGTTTTCCTTATGAGATTGTGAGCTACTTGAAGGCAGGGAATTTATGTCTTATTCATCCTTGTATTCTCTATAACCTATTATAGTATATAGCACATTTTTAGTGCTCAGTAAGTAGTTGATGATGAAAATGAATGAGTGAATGTGTGCCACATACATGTGTGGATGGAAGTGGTTGCAATGCTTTTCATCGATGGAAATGGCAGTAATTGTGGAAAGAAGAAATTTGGCATTTGTGGATAGATTCTGAACTGATGGTCAGCGAATCTTTGGACTAGATCTTTAAAGTCCTCTTTAAGCTGCGAAAGTTGATAACTTTATTTTGGTTATATCAATTCAAATCAAGAGTTGGAACACTGTCACATTTTTGTCTGCTGGCTGAGAAACAAGGGTAGTTTGCTCAACATAACTTGTCACTGTCTCTTTTCTTAGTTCTCTGAAATCCACTTCTGTGTCCCTAAATGACGAATCATTAGGCTCATTCTCAAACGAATTGGTTGTCAAGCCAGCATTATTAAGGCTAGCGAAATGTCTTAGTTTCAGCTGAGCAAGGCAAATATGATGCTATTTAATCATGACGAGCACAGTGATGTGGTGTTTTGAGAAGCAAAGAACATCTCTTAAGGCTGCAACATACCTCAAGTGCAGGCAATTACTCTAGTCAGTGAGTTGTCATCAATATGTGAAGTTTAAGGTGGGAACTTTAATGCTTCCTTTAATGCAGAAACATCAGCAACTAAGGCTTTTTCTTGGGTGGGGAAATGGAATTAATTCATAATCCACCCACCATATTCAAGTGTGGAAAGTTGATTTTTGTAGTCAAATATGCAGACATATTCATTTTCAGAAATGTGAATAATAAAAAGAACTAAAAGCTTTTATAGCCTGTCTTTTCCATATCTACTTGCCTCTATTCTTGCTTCCTTTTAGTCCCCTACCACCTATGTTGGATCCATTATCACCCTGAAGAGAAAAATCATTCCAGTCACTTAAATGATGCTTCAATGACATACCATCCATTAGAATTCAGAAAAAGCTGGCATTTTCCAAAGAGAAATGTGATTCTTTCACTTATTCTTTCTCTCCTTTTTCTTTACTTGAAGTGAACTTGCAGATTCTCTTGGGATTTATTATTTTATGTATTTTCATAAGGTGATGATTTTGCAGATAGGGACTTCTCTCCTCCTAAAAAATGCCTGCTTGGTTGGCTAAAAAGAGTAAGGCAGGTGTTAGTCCATTTCCCTCATTTTTGTTTATTTGTTTGTTAATTCTGACTATGAAGCTGTATATACTAAAGCAAGAAAAATTGGATAAGATATATAACCCTGGCATTATGCCCAGGAACAGCTGGGTAGGTTTCTGGCTCTACTTGTCATCAGAAAGAACCGTATTTAGAGCAGACCACAAAATCACTCAGCGGCCAGAGAATGGTGCAAATGTTTTGCTACCATCTCCCTTTCAGGCTGAGCTGACCATCCTTATGTGGTGCTCAGAAATTCCTCTTTCTTGTTCTTCCCCCATTCTCCCACCCACTCCCTCTTTTACAGCTCTCTCCTGGGGCTCCAGCTTCACCCTGTGGTTTTGTGAACCAGCCAGTAAGTCCTGTTTTGCATTGCTTAGTTGAGCTGGTCCCATTCCCTCCGCCCCTGCCCTGCCCCCCACTAGATTGGAAACTACACAAGGGCAGAGACTTTGCTAATTAACAGTTAGTTATGTCCTTGGGGTCTAGAACAAAGCCTACCATATAATAGATCAATACATTTTTGTTGACTAAATGAAGCTTTCAGAGTGAAGTATCTACCTAGACAAACAACCCTCTCTGTTGCTATACTGTTCCCCTCTCATAGCCTTAGGCTAGAAGATCCTCTTTCTACCAGGGATCCTCTTCTCATGCCTTAGGCTAGAAGATCCTCTGCTTACCAGGGGAAGATGGGAAGGCACAAAGCAGTTGAAGGGAGAGGAAATCCCATTCTGTTACATTGCAAAAGTATTTGAAGAAGATGAGAAAACTCCCCCACAATCCCTCTACTCTTAGGAAATGAATGACCTATTATCTTCTAGTCTTCTTTCTATTTATTTTACCCCAGTGACACTATATTCTTTCCATCTTATAAGGCATTTATATTTATATCAGGCATTCTAAGTTACATTGTAGATTAGTCAAGTATAATGTATCCGCTAAAATTACTAGTAACTATGTCTCATGTTTTAGTGATGGCATTTTCCTTTGATTCTAATACAAATAGTTTTCACATTTTGATGTTTCTAAACTCAGGGGTAAGTCTTGCAGACAATGTATATTTTCAATGTCAATGATAAATCTTTTTTTGCCTTTTGTTTTGTTTTTATTTCAAAATATTAATTAAGGGGATATAAGTGTTTTTGATACATGGATACCTTATATAATGCTTAAGTCAGGGCTCTTGGTGTGCCCATCACCAGAATACTGTTCATTGCACCCAATAGGTAAGGTTTTATCCCACACCCTCCCTCTCAAGCTCTCCTTTTCTTAGTTTCCCATGTCCTTTATATCATTCTGAGCCTGTTTGTACCCATCATCTGGCTCCCACTTGTTAGTGAGAACATATGGTGTTTGGTTTTCCATTCCTGAGATACTTCACTTAGGATAATGGTCTCCAGTTCCATCCAAGTTGCTAGAAATGACATTATTTCATTCCTTTTTATGGCTGAGTAGTACTACATGGTGTGTGTGTGTGTGTGTGTATATATCATGATATATATATATATATATATATATATATATATATATATATATATATAAACCATATTTTCTTTACCCACTCATGAATTGATGGGCACTTAGGTTGATTATACATCTTTGCAATTGTGAATCATGCTGCAATAAACATTCAAGTGTAGGTGTCTTTTTGATAAAATGACCTCATTTCCTTTGGGTAGATACCCAGTAGTGGGATTGCTGGATCTAATGGTAGGTCTACATATATTTTTTTGAGGAACCTCCATACTGTTTTCCATAGAGGTTGTACTAATTTACAGTCCCACTAACAGTGTATAAGCATTTCTTTTCCTCTGCATCCATACTAGCATCTATTGTTTTTTTGCATTGTAGAACACCTATTCTCCTTTTCTGGGAACTCTTCTACTTAGTGAGAAGGAGGATTGGTCTCTAGATAACACTTTTGTGTCCTATTCTGGAGGATTGAGAGGGGAGGATGTGCTGAGAGCCTGTAACACAGCTTTTCTGTGTCATCTTGATCCCCTGCGGTTGTCATAGTCCAAGCCGATGGTGGAGGATATTCATTTGGATTGCTGAATTGTTTCCCAGGTCACTGTTGGGTGCTCAGGCAGGGGTCTGCACAAGTCCCTCTCCACAGAGGTGGGTGGTGTGACCTTGGCTGGTGCCTGGACAGGTCACATGGCCTTGGGGTAGCTTGGACATATCATAGGACTGCAACTGGTGGTGGTTCAGGTCATGGGTTCTTGCCAGGCAACTGGGTGTGTCACGGGATCTTGGCCAGTGCCTGGGAAGTCATGGCACCTGGGCCAGGGCTGGAAGATCTTCCTATGGAATGGTGAGTTTGTCCCTGGGCCACTGTTGGAAGCTTGAGCAGGGGGCTGGGTGAGTCCCCCTCCATGGAGGTGGGCTTTTTGGGAGATTGCTTTGTCCATGTCTGCCCATGGTGGTGGCAGTGGCTGTTTGCTGAGGATATCTAGGCTGTGGCTGTAGGTGTTAGGGCTGCAGGTGTTTGTTCCATCCAGGTCTAGGTGTAATGGTAGTACATGGTAGGCCCTGGTTTGCAGCCAGCAGTCCATGGTAGAGAGTTGGACCACAAGTGTGGCATCGTGTGGTGATGTGGAGGTGTGGCCCACTGGCTGGCATGCAGGGCCAGGGGCTTGTTCTGCCGGTTGGTGTTCAGGGCCATGGGGGCATGGCCTGCCAGCCTGTGCACAAAACCAAAGGACATGGCTCACTGCGTGGCATGCAGGTCTGCGGGGGCTTGACCTGCCATGTGGCATGCAGATTGATGGGTGTGGCCTGCTAGCTGGTGCACAGGGCCAAGGGGCATGGCCCCCTACTCAGAGCTTGGGTTTGCCGGGGCATGAACCTTTGTGCGGCATGAGGGTCCAGCGGGCTTCGGTCAGTGCACAGCACTGTGAGGATGTGGCCTGCTAGATGCCACATAGGTCTGTAGGGACATGGACCTCCACTGGGCGCCTGGGTCCATGGGCATGTTGGCCCTGGCATGGTGGCACATGGGGTTGGGGGGCAGTCGTTCCACTGGTTGGCATGCAGGGCTGTGGGTGCTGGGTTTCTGGGCGGCTGGGATTCTCTCCTCACACAGGTCCTAATGAGGCTGCTATCGTGGGACCTCTCGAACCCCATTTGAATTCCCTGGCTGGGAGGAGTGCCTGGCTCCTAGTCATGGGTGTGAGAGCGTGTCTGCTCTCCCTGCTCCCTCCCCACCCTGGCAAGGTGTGATGTTGGGGCAGCTGCAGCAAAGCCGATCTCTGTGTAGACCAGGTGCTCCAGACCCGAGAGCTCAGAGTGGCGTCAGCTAAGGTTACCCACGAACAGAGGCCAGTGGGTCCCTGCTGAGCCTGATCTCTGATGCATCTTCACCATATACCCTCCAAGTGATTCCCTGGTCAGCACAGAGGCCTGTGATAGTAGTGGGGGCCCCTCACAGCTCGAGTTGCAGTGTCCACTCGGGAGCGTAGGGCCTGGGGCTCTCTCCTTTACTCCGTCCCCACATGTAGGGGTCTCCCCCAGGTACCTTCCGATCTTGGCTAGTGGATTTCCCTATCCCTGTCTCCTTCACTCTGAGTGTCCCCATTGGTTCTCTGATGATCTATAACGCTCTCTCCAAGAGGGTCTATGCGTAGGTGAGCGTCTACTTGCGGTTTTCAGTCCTCTCCAGAGAGCAGCGTGTGCGGGCTGCTTCTAGTCCACCATGTTGGCCCCGATCCCTCAATGATAAATCTTATAATCAACGACCTCTTACAGTGCATGAAATACAGTATTTGGAGGTAGTGTGTAATACAGTGGATTTTGATTTTTCCTCATGGAAAAGTGACCAGAGTGACCTTCCTTTCTGGCTCAAAAAATATTTCTCTGAACCCCTCAAAGCCGTCATGGTCCCTACTTCTCCCTGTTTATTCCCTTTCTTAACATTTATTATTTTAAGGTAAAATTCACATAAGATTAGCCATTAAGCATTTTAAAGTGTATAATTCAGTTGCATTTAATACATTCACAGTGCTTTGCAATTATTACCTCTATTCAAGTCCAAGACATTTTCATCACCCAAAAAGGAAACCCCACACCCATTAAGCAGTCACTCCCCTTTCTCCTCTGCCCTAGCCCTGGCAACCACTAGATTGCTTTCTGTCTCTGTAGATTTACCTATTCTGGATTCCCTGTTTACTCTTGAAGGCAACTGTGAAGAGCAGGACTGGCTTTCTCAACTGGCATGTGGAAGCAGAGGACACATAGCACGGCTGTGACATGCTTGCATGTTTATATGTGTTGAGATACTGTTACCAGGACTGACCACTAAACATACATACTATTGGCAGTTGTAGAATTATCCTGGAAGTTTTTAAAAATTAGTGCTCATTTTATGTGAAGTAAATGAATGATCAAGACAGCTAACATGGCAAGAAAATCCTCTGGAGATGGAATAATGTTAAGAGGAAGGCATAGATTTGCTAGGTTCCCTGCATCAGGTGCTGAGCTTCGAGGTATTGGCTGAGGCTCTTCCCAGAGCTGACTGGAGAGGATCTGCCTCCAAGCTCTACGTGGTTGTCAGCAGAATTCAGCTTCGTGCCAGGTGTAGGCCTGGGGGCTTCAGGTTCTTGTTGGTTTGCTGGGTGGATGCTGCCCTCAGTTCCTGGCCACGTGGGGCTCACCATATGGCAGGCAGCGCACGGCAGAGCAGCTTGCTTCATCAAAGCCAACAAGAGAGAAAGTCTGCTGTCAAGACAGACGTTACAGTCCTATGTAACGTAGTCACAGAAATGACATCTCATCATTTTTGCTATATTCTATTGGTTAGAAGCAAGTGACAGGTCCTGACCACACTCAAGAGGAAGAGATTACTAAGGACACAATATTGGGTGGTGGGGATAATGTGGAGCCACACTGGTGTATAAATGGGCCATCCGGTCACCTCTATCTGTCCAAAGGTTAGGAGACAGGCTCATTCTAAAGGGCAAAGTAAAAGCTCTATGGAGAGTAGGCTGTATACTCGCAGTGATGCATAGAAACCACAAAGACTCACCATTTGTTTTGATTTTTTCAAGGGAAACTAGGAAAAAAAGTGATGGTCTCTGAGGAAGATAATAAATGGTGATGACACCTGCCGGGCTTGGCCTACATGTCCGATTTGAGCCTGGAGGCTCAGGGGAATGGAAAGGCTGCAATCACACAATACGCCAATGCCTGCACATAGATTCTCTTAAATCAATGACATCGTTTGCTAAGAGTTCATCCTACAAGGTCCAGCGTTAGCCAGAATTACTCTGAGGAAATTCTGAAACCATTGAGAGGCTCTATTTGATGTATAGAGAGTGAATGGTACTCTGGCTGGCAACATACTTTTTGTGAAACATTTTTTGATCCCAAATGGTATCAATCTGCTTCATCAACTCTTGACTCTTTCCAAAAATCAATGGTACCTAGCACAATGTCACATATATGGCAGGTACTAACAAAGAATTTGGTAAATTCTTATGCATTCTAATGAATGTTTTACATTCTTTGTCACAATACTCTGGTGGTAATTGTAGGAAAGGAGTTTTCAAAGTTTCAAGTAACACCAACCTTGTTGGAATTAATGGTAGTCTTTGACTTGCTTGTTGGAATAAAACAACATCCATTTTATCGATTTGTATAAACAGTTGTGTGTTTCTTTTGAGAGTATTCTTGCTCCTTGAAAATGTTGGCTTCTGCCTCAGCTGGGGATTATCATTTTTTGCTTCCAGTGCTGTAGTGAATACAGTGATTGTGAATTTAAAGAGTAAAGATAGTGAGCATTGGGTGTCTCATGGCATTAGAAACACTTTAACAAATATCAGCTGCTCATTCTTTATAGGTGTTCCTAATTAGAATTTTGCTAATTTCTATGCTGGGAATACTATGCTAAACTAGTCAGGAGTGGGTAATACTTAAACAAATGCTTTGGGAAAAGTTAATGAATGCATAAATGTTATATGTGGTAATTTCTTTGTATGATAAATAATCTTGTGCTGGAATTTCTTTTTCTTTTTTCTTTTCTTTTTTTGAGACAGAGTCTCACTCTGTTGCCTGGGCTAGAGTGCCGTGGCATCAGCCTAGCTCACAGCAACCTCAGACTCCTGAGCTCAAGCGATCCTACTGCCTTAGCCACCTGTGTAGCTGGGATTACAGGCATGCGCCACCATGCCTGGCTAATTTTTTCTGTATATATTTTTAGTTGTCCATATAATTTCTTTCTATTTTTAGTAGAGACGGGGTCTCGCTCTTGCTCAGGCTGGTCTCGAACTCCTGAGCTCAAACAATCTGCCCACCTCAGCCTCCCAGAGTGCTAGGATTACAGGAATAAGCCACCACGCCCTGCCTAGAATTTCTTAAGGCAAAACTTTAATGCCAATATTTTGGGTGTTGGATCAACATATCGATAGTGTAAGTATAGCTAATTCTTAGTTCAAGGTATGTGGATTATCTATACCAGCCATTTACTTCCAGGTTGGTTTCCTTTTGCCAATCTGGCTATTTCCAGGCTACTTCCTTTCACCACTATTTCCATTTGATATAAATGGGGAGATTACAAACTAATTTGTCTAAGAAAAATACCAATTAAAAAACAGACCAGGCCGGGCATGGTGGCTCACGCCTGTAATCCTAGCCCTCTGGGAGGCCGAGGCGGGTGGATCGCTCCAGGTCAGGAGTTCGAGACCAGCCTGAGCGAGACCCCGTCTCTACTAAAAATAGAAATAAATTATCTGGCCAACTAAAAATATATATATAGAAAAAATTAGCCGGGCATGGTGGCTCATGCCTGTAGTCCCAGCTACTCGGGAGGCTGAGGCAGTAGGATCGCTTAAGCCCAGGAGTTTGAGGTTGCTGTGAGCGAGGCTGATGCCACGGCACTCACTCTAGCCCGGGCAACAAAGTGAGACTCTGTCTCAAAAAAAAAAAAAAAAAAACAGACCAAATTCCAGCTAGGTGGAAAGTTTCTGTTTGTTAGTTTTAGTGTTTGCACAACTGTTTGCCTCTGTTAGCCTGTGTGATTGAGAGCTAACCATGCAGCTTGACATGGGCATTGATTTTGCTTTCTTATTGATCAGGGTAGACGTGTGCTGGGGAGGTTGTGATAGATGGCAGTATCAGAATGTTCCTGGCAAAAGCTGTGAGGCTGTGTCCTTCTCCAACTCATTAAATCAAAGCAGAAGACTAAAAATGATATACCAGGCCTGGCAAGCCCTTCTTGGGATGCAGATAATCAGATTTCCTGCTTATTTAGAAAGAACCATGACCTACCTACTGATCTTTAATAAAATGTTATTTTAAAAGAGCACATAAATCATCTTTCCCAACTCTCCCCCTTGAACCCATGGCTCCTGTGGTGGGTCGAATTGTGTCCCCCAGCCCAGAAGGTATGTTGAAGTCCTAACCCTCAGTACTCGTGAATGTGACCTGATTTGGAAATAGGGTCTTTACATATTTAATCAAGTTAAGATGAGCTCATTAGGCTGGGGCTTCATCCAATACAACTAGTGTCCCTATAAGAAGAGGGAAATTTGGACACAGACAGAGACACACAGGGAGAACTTCAGAGGAGCCACAGAGACACACACACACACAGAGCGAGGAGGGCACGTGAAGTAGAGATTGGAGTTATGTTGCCACAAGCTAAGGATCACCTGGAGCTGCCAGGGCCTGGAAGAGGCAAAGGAGGGTCCTCCACTAGAGCTCCGGGAGGATCCTGGCCCTGCCAATAGCCTGATTGTGGACTTGGAGTCTTCAGAACTGAGAGAATACATTTCCATTGCTTGAGCCACCCAGTTTGTGGTGGTTTGTTATGATAGCCCTAGGGAGCTAATAGACGCCCTTGAGTGCCTGTTCTTTCTTTCTCTTCTTCCCTTCACAGCCATGCTGCAAATTGGCTAGGTGGCACCACCGTCCTAAAAGTGTTTCTGCTGAGGTCTTCAGTGACTTTCCAGGAGGGGCTAAGCCTGAAGATTCTGGGGCCTCACTGCCTGGGTTCAAGCCCAGACTGTACTCCCTGCTAGCTGTATGAATTTAGGCCAATTATTTAACCTCTCTGTGCCTTAGTTTGTGTTTATCAATACAATGGGCCTATCTCTGGGGGCTGCTGTAGGGATTAAAGCAACTAATACAGCTAAAGCATGTGGCATAGTGCCTGGCACATAGTTGGCATTTAGTGTGCACTTATTTCTGTCACCATCACTTGCTACATGTGTCATCCCTCTTCAGCTCTTACATTGCCTCTCTGCAGCACTGAGCTCTACTGGCCACGTTCTTCTACTGAGCCTGTCCTGGGAGGGCACTGTAGCCAGTGGATAGAGCCCACGTGTTGGAATCTAAAGGATCTGGGCTCAATTCCCAGCTTTGCTCTTATTAAGTGAGGGATTTTGAACAAGTTAACCTTTCTGAGCCCCAGTTTTGTTGTTTTTTTTTTTTGTTTCGATAAAATGTGTATAATCTGACCTCACTGGGCTAGTGTGAGGACTGAATGGGTAACGTAAGCAGTGGGCCCAGCCCGAGCTGGATTTCGATGTTCCCTGGGCTTGTCCTCAGCAGCTGGTTGTGCAGGTGGCGTCCTCCGCACCTCCCACGGCGAGGCATTTACTTGAGTTACAATGTGGTGCAGCGGCCCTGCTGCCGTCTTCCCTCAACAGCTTTTAGTACAGAGGTGGCTCTGCGGAGTATTCATAAGGAACTGTAGAAGGCCTCACCAGATTGAAACTTCAGTCATTTGGCATTTTTATCCCATTAGCCTCTCCATTCAGTGGTTACCAGGTCCTGTTGGTTTGGTTTCTCCTGCAGCTCTCAGAAACATCCTCTCTTGAGGAAAGCGACTAACCAGACTGGCTTTAGAGGGGATAGCAGGAAAACCAGAAGGAATTTCTGATGGAAAGTATCAGTTTCAGTCCTGATTTTAGGAAGGATTGATTCTAAGGCAGCCAGTGAGGCGGGCTGAGCAGGGCAGTGGGAAATCCAGAAGTGGTCCACGTGTGGCTTTACCCAGGAATAGTCATCACCAGCAGGAGGAGGACGAAGAGGTTGGATTCTGGTGGGTAGGCTGCCAGGATCATGCCCTGGAGGAGGGACTAGCATAAAACAGGTAGGATTTCAGGACCTGGCCAGTGACTTGGGGTTCAGGGAAGGTCGCTGGTCCTAGAATGGGCAACTGATCAGAATTGAGGATGGTCTGATCATTTGGACAGAGCCACACAGAGCTAGAGTACAAGGGCTGATTATAGTTAGACTCTTCCCCAAGCATGCCCTGGCCTGGTTAGTCAAGGAGGAACCTTATGGAGCTGGAACACAACATGGAATCTGGAATGTGACTTAATCCTAAAGCTCACCAAGTTGGGCTGAGGGGCTCAGGCGGGGGCTGTCGATGCAGGCTGCCTCATCCTCATTAACTTGGGAGTTGAGATAGGCCAAAGCTGCATCAGTGGGCCCAGCTGGGAAGACCTGGAGAGGTGAGAGATGGGGAAATACAGCTAACGGATAACCAGTTCATTATTGCTCATGACCACTGGACAACACAACACACAGAGGCAGCTTGGGAATCTGGGAACTCTAAAAACATCTTCCCTTTGTGCATTTGCTGTACATACTCTGCAAAAAGCCCTGTGTCAGCCCAGACACTCTAGAGATATCTTTTCCCCCTGGTTTTGATTGCTTCTGGAGAGCAGCAGCCTCTTTCAGCTAGAGAGGTATTTTGTAAATAATGCTCTTAGAAACGCCCCTTCTGGTTGTCTTATTTTTATAACTTTTGGTACAGATTAAGTGGGCACAGTTTAATAGGGATAAACTCCAAGATTGTGCCCAGTTGTTCCTTCTCAGCAATATATGGATCTAAGACTCACAAATGCTGTGCTGTCTAGTGATCAAACCACAGTTCTGGAGGACCATCAGTTTTTATTAAGGGATAAAGATATTTTCAAAGTCTTTATACCCCTCCCGGACTGTAACCAGTCTTTGCTTATGGTAGTCAACTTATCTGTTAGAATTAGGACCAGATTGCTTTCTACAGTTTCATAAAGTTAGAATAAAGATGCAAATTAGTGCAGTGGGGGTACAAAGTCAAGAACAAGCTATTCCCCATTTGCGACAAAGAGTTACGAGGAACAACAGCAAAGCTGACTCATTAATGTTGCTTTTACTACCCTGTTTAGGAGACTCTAGAGATGAATTACTCAGTCTTTTCCTTGTAGGCAGACAAATGAAAGAGTGAATAAAGTATAGCTCAGGAAAAGTGGATGTAAAGCTGAAATTATGATCGTACTAATAAGATTAAAAAATGAATCCACTGTTGAGTAAAATAGACTATGATACAATGGACTTACTATGAAGACATTGAAAGCATTTTTCCTTTTTGCAGGTTCTAGGACAGTTTTGTGTTTTAGTTAGTTTGAATCTCACTTTTTTTCCTGTGTGTTGACAACATGGCTTAAAACTGTAAACATCCTCCTGACAGATCCTGTTACTTAGCTTTTCAGTTGCTTGAAATCTGGAGCTGTAGTCACAAGAGAGTCTACCAGTCTGTTTAAAAAACCAGGGAGCTCACGTATAATGCAGCATCTAGGGTTTTATATTCTGCACACATTGAAGGATGCTACCTTTAGAAAAATGAACCAGAGTATAAAATTTTTCCTATGCATTAATAACTGCTGGCTCTGGTCAAAGTCCATAGACTCCAGCTGGTCATTAATTCTCTATAAATGTCATGAGCAGAGAGAATTATGGCTTCAGAGGGTTTTTAGTGGCATATTTTTGGTGAGTGATGTGGTGTGAATTGGTATTTACAGGGTACTTTGGAGATGATAAGTGTTAAGCATTATTTGAACCATTTCCAATAGTCCATTTGGAACCCTATCCACAGACAGTGGCTGAAGAGACATTTTGAATCTACATTCCCTAGACCTTGGGAATGCATACTGGTCGAAAATGTTGAGTTTAAAATTAGAGCTCACTCTGTGTTCTTCAAATTTAGCATCCTTGCCAGGGCTCTTCTGAAATCTTGCCCTTTTATCTATGGTGGTATCTCTGTCTAGGGTGGGACAGAGCATTTGGCAAAGTGGTCTAGCATCTGGCATTCTGCAGGTCCACTGGATTTGAATGGGAAAAAGGGTAATTAACCTATGACACTCTGGAACCCCATGCATTTGAGTTTGTGGGTGTACTTGGTGGTTTTATGTTGCTTGTTTGAATTTTTATACTACTCTGTTCCTTCAGTGCAGAGCAACCCTATTTCTCTAGCAAGGTCTTCTATTTGGTTGATTTGAGAGTAAAATAGGTGGTAATAAGGGGTCGCTGGGTCTTTATACATTTGCTGCAGACTATTAGAGCTGTGTCTTTAAAGATCATCTGGTTCGGGTAACACATTTTACTCTAGAAGACACTTAGCCCCTGAGAAGCTAAATAGCTTGCCCAGAGTTATAGCCTGTGAGAATCCCAGGTCTTTTGTCTCTCAGTCCAGTGTTCTGGTCACCACATCTACCTGCCACACTAATTTCATTCAGTTGATGCCTGTCCATCAAAATAAACTCACATGGACACACACAGCCTGGAATATAGCGTTTTAGACAAAGAGTGCCAGCTTTTGTGTCAGTCATACCTAGATTTGAATTCTACACAACAGTAAGTAGTTATATGACTTAATTAATTCATCCATCTAAGCCTCTTTTTTTCTTATCTGTAAATTATAGATAATAGTTCATAAAGTTGTTGTAAGGATTAAATAATCTAAGGCATATGTAAATTGCTTAACAAATTGCCTGGTACCTAAGTGCACAATGAAATCTCTATTTCTGCTCATATGTGCAAGGCACTGAGCTAGGTCAAGGAGTTAATGCAAAGTGATACTTCTTATTAAAGTAGGAAAGCATCACAGTTCTTATTATGTCTCTCATACAATTTCATCTAACCTCACGTTGGTTATATTAGATAGGTTTGAGATATTAGATATTCGTTTGAGATCCTTAAAGAAGAGAGAAGTTTATTTCTTTCTCACATAAGAATCCGAGGCAAACATTCCAAGTTCGTTAAGTGGTTCTGCTCCACAGATCATTCAGGGATCCAGGTTCCTTCTTAAGTTGTGCTCTGCCACCCACTAGGACACGGTTGGTGGGTGTTGTTGATGTCTGGGGTGCAGTAGGTGGGAAGCGGAAGGAGAGTGTGAGGGAGACACGCCTCCTCTCTTGAGGTGCAGACCCTGAGGTCACACGTTACTTCCACCAGCATTTTCTTGACAACTTAGTCACAGGGCCACATCTAACTGAAAATACTAGAAAACCAGGATGGCTGGGCAACATGTGACCAGATTTGTTGTTATAGAAGAAGGGAGAATGGGTTTTAACGGACAAGTAGTAGGCTTTGCCTTAGGGCCGAACATTAGAGAGCCAACACTGAAGAGGGGCTGTGCAGCCTGGCAGAGGGGATTAGTCAGGAGTTTGGTTTCTGACTGTAGTTCAGCCAGAGACTTGCGTTATGACCTTGGCCAAAGCACTCCTTGCAAGTCAGTTTCCTTAGTATGAAGGAAGACCCAGGACTGCTGATTTCCAAGATTCCTTCCGGCAACATGAAGGAATCTTCTCTGATTACCTTATCCTAAGGATTCTCTTTCTTTTCCTAAAGCATTTCTGCATTGTGCATCTCATGGGACATAGCTATTAATAATACAACTTTATTTGCTATGAGCTTTTATTTCATTTCATTAAACCATAAGCTTTGCAAAGGAACAAGTGTCTCACAGCATTTTTCAGGTATTAGAAGTTCAAACACTTATGGGTTGGTTGATTGGTTGGATGATAAAGATGAATAATTTGGAGCTCATTTGAAAATGATACTATAGATATGAAGTACCACAGAATTATTTTGTGAATGAAGCAGAACTTAGAGAATAACCTATAAGATCTTTTCTGAGCTCACATTTTATAATTCTATGACTCAGCAGCTCTCCTTAAGTTGGGAAAAATCTTATCTTAGTTCCCATTGGAGGCATTCTCTCTAAAAATTCTTTTTTAACATCAAGTTGAACTTATGGATAAAAGTTTCTATCTTCTCCAGTGGCTTCTGCAAGGTCAACTTAATACATATTAAGATTTAAAAGAACGTATTTTCACCTCTATGAATAGAGCTTTATTTTTAAATCCTTTAGCATTTTAGGCAAGGGTCTGAGTGCTTACAGGATATTAAAATGCAGGACCATGTAGTTTGCTGAGCTTTTGAATCATATTGTGTACATTTAAATCCTAAAACAAGTCCCTCAGAGATTCACTTTGAAAACAGTATATTAAGCATTTATTCTATAAAAATCTGAGGTCCTGTCTTGAGGTTGGCTTCCATCAAGTTCATTACTGGTGGGCAGTGGCTGAGTACCAAATAATGCACAGCAGCGCTTCTCCAAACCTTATTGAACCTTTGAATTATCCAGGCATCTGATTAAAATGCAGATTCTGACTCAGGAGATTGGGGGTGGTGACTGAAATTTTGCATTTTAACAGGCTCTCAGATGATGCCCCGATGCTGCTGGTCCGTGGACCAAGCTTTGAGCAAGGATGTAAGGATTATTTCCTATGAACATGGACTGCCCTCACAGTGCCCAAATTTTAGTGGGGGAAAGGGGACATAAATTAATCAAGCAATCACCAGTCTTTAAATTACAATTATGATAAACATCATAAAGGAGATGATTAGGTGGTCAGAGATCTTTTAGCGGGGGTCTTGGCCTGATGGAGACCAGAGAAGGCTTCCCTGGGGAATGTGTTTGTGAACCGATATATGCAGAGAAGGAGAAGCAGGGCTGAGAAAGGAGGATTTCAGGCAGAGGGAATAGGTTTGTGAAGGCTGAAGGCAGGAAGAAGTATTTGAGGACTTGAAAGAAGGCCAGTGTGCCTAGAGCCAACAGGAAGTGGAGTGAAGGTTGGTGAATCAACAAAGACCAAACCCTCCAGGACTTTGCTGAGTGGGTTAAGAGTTTGGGATTTTATGCTGTCAGCAGTGGGATGCCGTAGGATAGCACATGGAATAGGATAGGATAGCAATATTCAACGTGCTGTTTGAATTTTAAAGGCATCGCTCTGGCTGCAGGATGTCTTGTAAGGAGTGCTATATAAAGAGTGGAAATGGAGTGAGGAAGGAACAAGAATAGAAGCGAGAGAGCAGTTTGTCACAATAGACTGGGCAACAGGAAAGATGGCTTTTACTGGGATGGGGAGAAGAGTGGATGGATTCAAGAGTCATTTAAGAGGTAGAATCAAAGGTTTTGCTGGCTGATTGGACCTTGAGAGGGAAGAAAGGGAGTATTCAAGGTGACTTCTAGATTTCTGGCTGAGGCAGGTGGTGGGTCGTGATGTCCTTACTGAGATGGGGATGACCAGGTTAGGACCTGAGTTAGGCTGGAGTAGGGGTGGGGAGAGGGAGAGCTCCTGAGTTCATATGTTGAGTTTGTTGAGGTGCATGAGAGACACTGAAGGAGAGATGCGTCTGGCTTGGAGGAGAGGCAGAACTGGAGGCGTGAGCTTTGCGGGCGGCACTGGATGGGACCGAGGCCGTGGGAATAGATATTGTAAGGGTGTGAGCTTAGAGCAAGAAGGATAATGGCCTGGACCTGGACCCGGAGGAACTTCCATACTTCAGAGGTGAAGTAGAGTAGGTCAGACCCCCAAAGATGCTGAGGAGGAACAGCCAGGAAGGTGAGGGGAAGCCTGGTGTCACAGAAGCCAATGGAAAGGACTGTTTCAAGTTGGAGGGTGTGGTTGACTGAGGGAATGCACCTAAGAGACAAATACACACAAACAGGTCTGAAAGTGCTTTGATGAAAGCTCCAAAGTCAAGAGAGGGTTCAAATGAAGTGTTTGTAGAATGCCCCATGAACCCAGAGCTTCTTCAACTTCTTCCATTGTAAAACGAGGATAGCAGGAGGAGTTGTTTTGAGAACTGCATGAGATATGTGTAAAATACTTAGCACAGAGCTGACGCCTGCCTGCTGGTGTCCAGCAAGTGGTAGGTGGTATAATAGCGAGCGATGGTGTGGTGGAGAAAACGAGAATAAGAGGAATGGGGGCTGGGGGTGCAGAGGGCTCAGTCCCTGGTCTCGCTGGAGCTCAGGGTTTGTTTCTTGGAAGGTGGAAGGGTCCAGGTGGGTCCAAAGGAAGGTGAGCCTTGGATGCTGGGCCAGTGGGGGCTGCAAGTCCTGGGACTAATCTGAGTGAGAGATGACCAGGGCCTGCAGTAAGGTCAGAGCAGTTGGGGTGGGCGAGAGGTAGGACAGAGGACATTTGGGTGATGTATTAGGACTTTGACAGTGACTGGAACAGAATAGAAAGGTTGAAAATCGTTTCCAACATTCAGACTTAGAATATGCTAGGGTTTTCTCATTCTTTTCATGTGTTTAATTTTGAGTTGTTATCTAGATAATCAAGCTTAGAATGTGTTTTAAAGAGTGCTGTATGAAACTTGGTCAGGGCAAGCAGTAGGCCAGTGTCACCTTGATGTACAGTGAAGGCTGGAGACTAAGCGTGGGCCCGGAGGGAGTTCCAGAGGCCAAGGAGGGAGTTCATATAGGCCTTTTGAATTCAAAGAAATAGAATTAAATCCAGAATGATGATACCCTGGACTGAAAAGGACAAGGATGGTTTGGTGTAACAGATGATGACTTATTTTATCAAAAGTTAAGGAGAGAGAGAGGCAAAAGAGTTGTCTCTACCACGTAAAGGTTCCCTATGTGAATATACTGATTATTCAAGCAGAGGTACTTGTATTCTTTGGAAGAACTATGACTTTTGTAATTTTAGCTGGGCTGAAATTTGCATCAACTGAACATTTAATAGTCTTGGCCTGGACCGGTGGTGTGTTACACGGTGTAGACATTAGGGTGAGTGCAGCTCCTCTCTCGTGACCTCTCTTAGGTTTGCAGCATCTGTCAGGCTTTCTGGCCTGGCCCATCCCAGGAAGGCTGAAGCTGCTGGGACTAGATGAGTCTGTGTGGAGGGACTGTGGAGGGGTTGCTGGGCCAATACGGTGTTTTCTGAAGTCATCAACTGGCCCTAGGGATTAAGGTGGTTAGTTTCACCACCATCCTCTGCACTGCTCTTCAAGCCGTTTTCACCTGCTGAGTTGCCACGGACTTTGCATCACCGATGATCACTGGAGTATAGGAATAAATAGAGATTCAATAACCCCCTCCCTGAAATAGATCTTTGGATCCTGAGTGGGTGTCTGATCAGCTGTAATTGCATTCACAACACAGATGCTGCCTTACTTGACAGGATAGGAAGAACAATGAATAAGGAATCTTTCCTTTAATTGTAAAATTGTCTTCAATTAATATCTTTCATCCTGTTTCATTCCTATTTGTGACATCATGTCACATAATGTTGATATCATTAGGATGTGAGGAGCTTAATGCCAGACATTCTACCCTGCCTGGCAAACAAGAACAGGTGGTCACCAGGGGCAGAGGGGAGGGGGGAATTGGAAGTTGCTGTTTGATGGGTATAAAGTTTCAATTTTGCAAGAGGAGGACGTTCTGGAGATAGGTTCCTGCACAATAACGGGAACATACTTAACACTGTTGAACTGGACACTTAGAAAGGTGAAGCTGGTAAATTTTATGTAAATGTTATATATTTATTTTTTCTCACCACAATTCAAAAAGAAAAAAGAACAACAAAACAAAAACAAGAGAATGAAACAAATTTCAACACAAGGCAATGCCTTGCCGGGCGCGGTGGCTCACACCTGTAATCCTAGCACTCTGGGAGGCCGAGGCGGGTGGATTGCTCGAGGTCAGGAGTTCGAGACCAGCCTGAGCAAGACCCCATCTCTACTAAAAATAGAAAGAAATGATTTGGACAGCTAAAAATATATATAGAAAAAATTAGCCGGGCATGGTGGCACATGCCTGTAGTCCCAGCTACTCGGGAGGCTGAGGCAGTAGGATCGCTTAAGCCCAGGAGTTTGAGGTTGCTGTGAGCTAGGCTGATGCCACGGCACTCACTCTAGCCGGGGCAACAGAGTGAGACTCTGTCTCAAAAAAAAAAAAAAAAAAAAAAAAAACAAAACACAAGGCGAGACTGAGTGAAGAGCTCAGCTTTTCATTCACCGGTGACTCAGCCGGACAGCTCGCCCCTCACCCCAGCCTGCTGCTCTGGGGGCAACTGCAGGTCTCTGCATCTGCGCCTGGTCTCCTCGTGGTCTCCCTTGACCGACTGCTCCTGTGTGAGAATGTGGACACACAGGGGATTCGTTTGCCACTGGCTGTGACCAGGTCCAATGGGCAGAGAGAGTGGAAGGCCTGAGTTTGAGTAAACAGTGGGCTTTGAGGAATGTGGTCCTCCTTGGACTTGCTTAGACTGAGCCGAGTGTGAGTAAAGCACCCAGAAGTTCTACTACAGTGTCTGGAGGCCTGTAAGGAGGGTCTGTTTGTCACCTCCCCCTTGCATAGCACCACATCTGCAGGGTTAGACAGGGTGTTATACCAACAGCACTTGCCTTGCCAGTTGGAAGATCAAAGCGCAGAGGGGAAAGCCATCTGGAAAATGCTCCATCTGATGCCAGCAGTTCGAAGGCAAATGTCATGCCGTGGGACCCAAGATGTGCACTGTAGACAAATTACTATGAAATCTAGGTTTGATTCAGTTGTTTTGCTTCTGTATGTGAGAACCTAGGTTAAAAAAAAAGCCTTTTCCCAAAATGCTTCTGGGTAGATCATTCACGCTGTAAGCCGTAGGGACATCGAATCATACAGGGAACAAACTGGGATTCAGGATCAGGACGCCGTAGTTGAGACTTAAAAGAAGTGTTGCTCTTTTGCTGAGCCGTAGTGGAGGGGCCCGTGCTGTGAGAGGGATCAGCTTTCTGTGTGGCACTCTCATGTCACTAAGTCATTAGCTTTGATAATCCTAGGAGTGAAGTGAGTTGTCTCCCCAAGATTCGGTAGTAGTAAAAGTCCTCGGTCATTAATGACTGCATTCATTTTTTAGTGTGTGACAGCCACCTTTGTTATTGTGGGCACTTAACCAGTTGTGTTGTATTGATTCTCACAAGGGCATCCCTGTGAGATTATAAGCTCCCTGAAGGCAGGGACTGGATCTTTTCTCTGTGCCCATCCTCCAGCAAGATCCTAATCAATGGTTGAATTAAATCACTGCAGAGAACTAATGTAGGCTGATGAGGTTCAAAACATTTGATTCTTTTGGGTCTGCCTCTTTGCTTTTATAACCTAAAATACATGCTACTTTTGGTGCCAAAACTATCATATACACAGACAGGGAGCAAGGCTCTTTGGGAAAAAAAAATGTGAAATTGAGTATCTATGATTATGACATTTTTTTATAGTTCAGAAACAAGTATATCTTGCAGCAATGAAAAATCATCTGTTCTCTGGGGCACAGTTTTTCTTTTGTTTTGCTTAAGTTTCTTTCCCTCTCATCAGTTAAGCTTAACGCTATTTTGCTAAAAAAATCCAGTGGGTTGATTTTCTTATTTATGAAATAAAAGCTTTAATTATGGGCACAAAGCATTTCCAAGTTGCTTTTGAATAACTCTCTCTCTTCTTACTTAATGTCAGCCAGTCACTTAAAAAGATTATTTTCCTCTGCTCTCCCTTCCCTGCTTTTTCTACATAATTTTTCTCACTCAAGTTTCTCCAGTTGCTTATATCATCACATTCTTTGTTTTTTTCTTCCTATTTTCAACATTTTCCTTGTGCTTTGTTCTTTGGTTTTTTTTTTTTTTTTTTTTGGTTGTTGTTCCCTTTAAAGAAAATTGCCCTTGTGTTAGAAAAAGTGCCAAGTTCTCTCCAGAAGCAGACAGGCATAAAGTGCTGACTGCCAAGGTGAGCGTTCAGCAATTTGAAGGGCAGGAGAAAGCCAGATTGGTTGGGATGTCTCTTATCATCACCACACAAACCCAGTTTTCCTTTTAGGCAGCCTGCTACTAATTATGTCCAAATAAGCTTTTTAAAAGTATGCCATTCATCAAAGTAGCACAACCATTTAATCTTGTTTCATCTGTGATTGTGTCCACAGCAACCTGTCGTAGCCTGATGCCTTTCTATTTTTAGAATGGAAGAAGTAAGTATAAGTTAGCAAAGTTTCACTTGTATGCCTGGCAGATGACGAGATAAAAGATGCAGTTGTCTTTGGGAAGGGAGCCTTGAGTTTTTCCTATTATGAGCTTTTGTGACTAACTCTCCAGAGATTCTAGTGTCACCTTTATCTCTCTTGTGAGGGGCTCTTTTGGGAAACATGCATAAGTTCGTACTCAGACAACTCCAGTTCCTTTTTTGAAGGATTGTACTGGAGCTAAATTGATAACTTTAACAATTTCCTTCCTTTCGTGCCCAAGGGTGCAGGCTTTTTCCTCTTCTGCTTAGCAGAGCTCTAAGCTCTGTCTCACTGCGTTTCAGACCTGCTCATTCATCTGATTTCCTTGGTTTCTCTTCTCTGCTGTCTACTTAGATTCTTCTGCTTTACCTAGCTTTTCTGGATGGATGCCTGTTTGGTGGTTTGCCCGGCTTTTTGACTTGGGGACTTGGCGAGTTTCTAGGGCTCTTTTGTTCCTATTTCTATGCAGTGCAACCTCCCACCCTTCACCCAGGCTCCTTAATCACTGCAACTTATGCCACCCTGGAGCCACTGCCTCAGGTTCCCACTCGGGAGCAGAGGGAAGTCAGACTCTACCATTAATCTTGGATTGCGAATACCTCACCTGAAAAGTCTATGTAGTTAGGGATGGAGAGCACAGGCTCTGGAGCTGGTCTCTCTGGGTTCAAATCCCAGGTCTGCCACTTACAAGCAGATTGCTTAACCTCCCTTGCCACAGTTCTCTCATCTGCACAATAGAGATAATGGTTCTACCTACCCTACAGGGTTGATACGAAGAGTAAACAAGTTAGTCTATGTAAAGGGTTTAGAATAGTGTCTGCTACATAGTAAGCACTAAGTATGTTAACTCTTGCTAAGAATTTAGCACATTAACTGCCATGTGAGTTGTATTTAACTCATGCTGGTTTTGAGCCCAGGGCCTTGCGAAGCATATGTAACTCACATGTCTCTTTACCTTGGGAGCCGCGTGGTGCGCAGGCAACTCACACTGCCATGCTGTAGCACACATGTTACGTGCCGGGTGGTCCCCTGGGAAAAAACCTGCAGTTGGTTCGTGAAAGTCTTACTTGTTGATGTTCTCATTGTTACAATTAACATTGACAATTTAATTGCATATAACTCTCGCACAGAAAACAATAAAAAATTACAAATTTTTCATTAAGTAAGAAAGGATCTTTTTGTTTTCGAAGTTTTTATTCTATTTTTGTAATAAAACACCATGGCCCCAAAGGGAAAAAAATTTTTTTTTTCCAGTGTGGCAGTCAATGTGTTAAAACCCACATCCATTGAATTCTGACTGCCAGGCAGTTGGGTCAGATCAATGTTTATCAAAGGAAGATCCATAAGTTTACTATGAAATTTTAAATCTTGTGCTTGCAATTTGGATGAAGATGTAAAAACATCAGGATAAGAATATTTTGGATTATCTGAATGACACCTTATAGCTGAGAACGCCATGTTATTAGAAAGCCTGCATTTGCATTGTGTTGGCGGTCACATTCTCGTGCAGTGAAGGCCGTGACATTGACCCGGGCTGCACGAGGCAGGCCTAGCCAGGATTCTTGGAGAGAAGAGTGGAGGGGAATGGGTCTCCTCTGCCACATGTGGTCTGAGCCTGCCACCCTGCAGGGACCAGCTCTGTAGCAGTCAGTACAGCAGCCATGCAGGGACTGGTGCAGTAAAATGAATTTGGGTTTTATTGGGATTTCATTTAATTTATGAATTTGTTTTGGTTTTATAGTCATATAAAAGAGCCATTAGGATTAGGGGCTTTCATCTGGGCTTAGGGTTGTATTTATTTAAGTAACATGATAATAAAAATAATTTGTTAGTACTGGAGGCCCATAGAATTTTTAGCTTATAAAGGGGGTCTGTCCATAGATTTCTCAAACTTGAGAAAGGTGAGACCGTGCTGTGATTCCCTAATGCCAGTTCATGAATTGTGCTATGGAAGTTATTTAAAAAAAAATTCCTTGGGGAATTTGTTAAAAGCACAGACACTTGGGCTTATCCTGGAGCTGAGTTATGCCCGTGAATCTATAGTTTTGCTGAGTTGCTCAGGTGATTCTGCTAAGCAGCAAGTGTGGGCCTCTTTGGAGCTGACGATCTCTTGATGTTCTTCATATTCCTGGGATTTTAGGATTCAGTGTCTCCATCTTCAAAATTGAGATAATGGTACTTGTTCCTTTCTTACTGCACAAGGGAGTAATGAGCATTAATGAGGCAATTTTCATAAGTGTTTTTGGAAGAAAAGTACAATTTAAATGTAATATATTGAGGCCAGAATTGAACTAGATCATTTCGGTTGCGAATTGTTCCCCAGCAGCAAAGAGACGACGCAGGTCATTACAGTGCATCAGCAGGTTGATTTCTGCTACCAGGGATCCAGTTTCCAAAAGCATTGGTCCATCTCCAGCATGGAATCAAGCCCTGTGAAACCTGGTACATTACCGTGGGATTTATAAGGCAGCGGCTCGGTGTTAACACAGGCAGGGAGACTGGACAAGGAGCCTGGGGAGAGCAGTCTTGTGATTACTGTATTACTTTTCTTGGGCTGCTATAAGAAAGTACCACAAACTGGGTGGCTTAAAATAAGAGAAATTTATTCTCTCACAGTTCTAGTGGCTAGAAGTCAAAATCAAGTTGTCATCAGGGTTGGTCCTTCTTGAGGGAGAGTCTGTTCCATGCTGCTTTCCTATTAATAACTTCTGGCTGTTACTGGCAATCCTCGGGTTCCTTGACGCGTAGATTGTTCGCTCTAGTCTCTGCCTTCGTTGTCCCATGGCTGCCTTGTCCTTGTGTACCTCTGTGTTTTCACATGGTATTCTTTTCTGTGTATCTTTCTTCCTCTTCTTGTAAGGACATTAGTCACATTGGATTAAGGGCCCACCCTACTCCAGTGTGACCTCATTTTAATTTAACTAATTACATCTGCAACTACCAATTCCGATTGGGTCACATTCTGAGGTATTGGGGGCTAGGACATCAACTTACCTTTTGGAGGACACAATTTAACTCATAACATCATGTTTCTTTTTACCTAGGGAGACACAGGGTATTTTACATTGCTGAATGAATTCTTTACCTAAAATTGATTTGAATCTTAGAGGGCGTTACCCCTTAGAAACCATGTTCTATGTCCTGGTGAGGTCCCTGGGGCAACCCATAATGACTGACTTAGATCACAATGTACTAGACGTAGAATTTTTTCTAAGGGTCTTGTAGAATCTGACAAATGCACCAGACGAAGTCTTGGTGGGAAAATGTATTCCATGTTTCAACTTAGGATGCTAAAAACAAATTTTTCCATATCAATTCTTCTCACTCAGCTGGACCTTAGAAACTTCATACTTGTGTTTATTTCTTTCTTGATTGTTCTTGCTTACTTACATTTTCTTTTTCTGTTTTCATTCCCTATTTTGGTTCTAGCATTACTTTTTATGTTGTTATTGTACCTGAAATCCCTTGTGGAAGGAGTAGAGAATGGGGAAGGGAAATGCTCTGGGTTATAAACAGTCTTTGTCCCTCTTCCCCATTAAAATTTACTTGTCATAATCCACATTTTCTCAGCATCACCCCTGCAGTTAGTTCTACGTTATACCTACCAGCCAGTATCTTACTTTCTCTACTGTGTATGAGGAGTGCTGATGCATTCACTTTATAATCCACAGTACTGGGTCAGAGGGGCTCTCAGGAATGAGAAACATGATCTTCAGTTGGATTGATTTTTGTGTATCCTTCACATCATATTGTTTAAACAGTTTTTGTGCTGGCTGTAGGTCTTAGCCCTTTCCCTTTTGGTTTCATTGTTACCATGAGCCATTGTTACCAATTCAGGGAGGATAATCCTTGGACTTAACCCTCTGTGGCCCTTCCTTTAGAGGACAAAGAGTTAATGGGAAAGATTTTCTTTTTAAAAAAATTCTCTGCAAAGCCTTTTTCTGAAATCAGGTGGTGTATTTCAATTGGTAAAATGTTATAAATGCAGTGTGTCCAGATATCTTCGGGATAATCAGGTCTGAATGAACTCAGGTAAATAGGATTTTCTCTTTTCCTTAATTAAACGGGATTGTGTTAGTTCAGGTCCTCTGAGAAGCAGAAGCAGGATGGGATTACTTGTGCAAGAGATTTATAGGAAGAAACACCTGCAAAAGAGTAAAGAGAAGGGACTAGGAGTAGACTGGGAGAGCTTTCAGGCTGCAAGGCCAGTCTGACTTCTGTGAAAGGAGAGGCGGAAGGAAGGAGGATTTGGGTGGGAAAAGCCTCAGATGATAGTTCAGTGCTAAGAGTGTTTTGGCCAGGCTGATTGTGAGATCTTGAGCTGAGTTGCCCACTAGAGGACTCCTGTGTCCCACAGGAATGGGTACCCTGCGGGGCTCAGTCAGTGCCTGGGAACAGTCCAGGGGAAGTATGGACACTGCACGAATGTAGGGGTGGATTTAGGGGTTGGGGGTGGCTGTGGCTGTCCGTCACCTGTGCTCCCTGACAGCAGAAGAGCTAAGCGGTGCATTTCCATGGCTTTCTTAGGGCTCTTTCCAGAGGTCCATGAACTTGGATGGTAAAAATTACATCCTTATTTTCACTAACTTCTAACTAAATTTTAGTGTTTTGTCTAATTATAAGTGTAGACAGTAGCAATAGTAGTATTAGCAGTAAATGTGTCTTTGTCACCAACAAATACTGCAGATAACTTCATATCACACTGTAGTTGTCACAGATAAAATGTTATTCACGCTCATCATTACTTTGAAATTATGGTAATTTTTAGACCTGTCAGTAGATCTGATTTAATGAGATAGTAGAAAGACATATTTACTATTGTATACCAAATTTTAAAAAATAACTTGATAATGGAATTAAGTATACTTGTTTCTTTAGAGTTGTATGTATTTTATTTTATGCATTTATAAATAGTATTCCAAGAAGGGGTCCATAGTATTCATTTGACAGACAGAGGGGTCCGTGGTACAGAAATGATTAAGAACCCCTCCTGTAGATAGTATTCAGTAGGAGCACAATATATATATTAGCTCAATAGATTTATCCTTTATCTGGTTCCAAATTCGTGAAGACAATAGCCCCAGTCCTCATGAGAATGGGGTTCATTAATTCAACAAATAGTGTCTCCCGCATGTCAGGCCCTGTCTGGTGCAGGAGCTGCAGCAATCAGCAAAACAGACAGGTTCTTTAATCCACAAACAGCAAAGGCAGCTGTTAAGACACTTATGATCCCATGACAGTGTGGCGCGTGGCATTAATGATATGGGAACAACAGGGTGCTATGGGTTCCCCAGTCTAGAGATCTATTGTAGGGGCCAGAACAGACCTCCCAGGGGAAGGGTCCTTGAAGCTGGGTCTGAAGAATGAGTAGGAGTGAGTGGGGAGAGGTGGAGGTGGAGGCAGAAGGTGGAATAAATGTGAAGATTTGGAGGTGAGGCCCATTCAGCTCATTGTAAGAACTGAGATCATGCAGGGTCTTGTAAGCTGAGTGAAGAAGTTTAGACTTTTTCCCTAAGGGCAATAGGAGGCTTTGAAGGGGTTTTAAAGCAGGGAGTGGTGTGATCAGATTGCTTTTCAAAAATATTGCTTGGAGAGAAACAAGAGACACCCTTGAGGTACTAAGGTGAAAAATGAAGGTGGCCTGGTTTGGAAGCATATCATGGGAGAAAACAATGTCAAGGAGAACTTTTCAAGTCATTCTTGTCTGATTTCTGTTGGGGATTCTTTTTGGCTCTATGTGAATGACTGGGTCTTGAATTTCAATTTGTCAGTCTATCATAAATTGCATTAAAATTTTGAAGCATCTGTCTTAGACTAGAGACATAGTGGCTGTAGTTCTCGCTGAAGTCTACTGCAGATGCCTCTGTGCAAACATAAAACCTCACACAAATCCTGGAAAAATGTTTCTCTATAGTATTGGACTGTGAAGAAAGTAGCTGTTATGTGGTTAGGTTCTCTTAGTGTACATTTATAACTTGCTGCGACAGTTAATGGCCTTTAAACTTCTACATTAAGAAGAAAATAAACTTATCATTAATAATGTACATGGTTATATTGCCAATTAAACAAAAACTCTGGCTGCTTCTTCATAAGAAACTCATAAGTATGTCCAAGGTTTGTTTGTTACTGGGTAAAAATAAATCCATTTTGGTTGATGGCTAATTCAGGGCCATGAGCAGTTAGGCAACTCATAAAAGAGTTTGTATGGAAGTGAGTCTCTGGGATAATCAGATTTTACTTCTAATGTCTAATCGATGCTCAGAGCTTTGAGATTTAATTATGTCTGCTGAAAAAATACAATTTAATTTCTCTTCCTACCTTTTATTTATTTATTTTTCTTTTTGAGACAGAGTCTTGCTGTGTTGC
Organism: Lemur catta; assembly: GCF_020740605.2. Taxonomy (NCBI): domain Eukaryota; kingdom Metazoa; phylum Chordata; class Mammalia; order Primates; family Lemuridae; genus Lemur; species Lemur catta. Next base: position 38,643,257 of record NC_059128.1, read on the forward strand.
CCAGGCTAGAGTGAGTGCCGTGGCATCAGCCTAGCTCACAGCAACCTCAAACTCCTGGGCTTAAGCGATCCTACTGCCTCAGCCTCCCTGGTAGCTGGGACTACAGGCATGTGCCACCATGCCCAGCTAATTTTTTCTATATATATTTTTAGTTGGCCAGATAATTTCTTTCTATTTTTTAATAGAGACAGGGTCTCGCTCTTGCTCAGGCTGGTCTCGAACTCCTGACCTCGAGCGATCCACCCGCCTCGGCCTCCCAGAGTGCTAGGATTACAGGCGTGAGCCACCACGCCTGGCCTTCTTCCTACCTTTTAGACCTAACTGCTGTTAGGTTTAATTCATAAATATATAAGGCTTTAGAGATATTTTCTGGCACAGTACCTGATAATATCTATTAGATACTCAATAAATGTTGGTTACATTGTTGAAGTCATCTGATTGAGTGAAAACATGTCAAATAATAAACCTAATTCTACTTGTGTCTATTTACCCCAAAGAATTAAAAGGAGGGGCATGAAGAGACATTTGTGCACCCGTGTTCACAGCAGCATTATTCACAGTAGCTAAAATGTGGAAGCAGCCCAAGTACCCATCGATGGATGAATGGATAAGCCAAATGTGGTATATATACAGTGGAATATTATTTAGCCTTAAAAAGGGAGGAAATTCTGGTAGTGTCTTGAGGGGGCCTCTGGACCAATTATGAGTGCTGGATGTTTAACACCAATGTGGGATTAAGGCACATGGCCTTGGCGCTGCAGGGCAGAGAGCAGGGACTGAAATGCCCACACAAAGAAGGCATTCTGGAAAAGCTGCTCCCTCAGTGAAAGGGGGGCCTAGAAAAGTCCTCCTTTGCAAACCAGGGAAACATCAGAGGAGCGCCTCTCCTCCTGGGGCTCTGAGTGGGAGAAAACAAAAGGCACTGAAGCCCTAGGCTTGCCTTCATGATGCAAGAATCCCCAACTCAGAGATAAAGGTATGGCTCTGTGCCAGATGGGTGACATTCCTGGTGTGCTCAGCACAAGCACATAAGATACTGCTCATTTGTAGCGGCACTTCTGCAATTCAGGTGTACAAGATTCCTATAGGAAAAACAACCTCCCCACTAAAAAATAAGTTTGTGTGAAAAATTACAGATCACACAAGGAAGTAAATGTTCCCACACGAGGGAAAGAAGGTAAACGTAACAGGAGGGGTGGCATCTCAAGAACGTGGCAAAGTGGAATGATCTTTGAAGTGACTAAGGAATAAGGAAATTGAGATTGGCTGTACTGCCCTATATGTTGAACAGTGGTTCCCTGTTTGCTCAAGGGATTACAAAGGGGGAAAGATAGAGTCTGGGTTAATTGTCTGCCATGCTGTAGTGGTCTGTCAAAACCTTTAGGCTTTTCTTAAGGATCAAGAGCTCAGGGAAACTTTCAAGTAATTCATTTAGATAGCAGAAAAGTTTTGCTTTTGAATATATTAACTATAATATTCAGGTGTTCTTTTTTTGACATACAAAAAGTTGTACACATTTAATGTATACAACTTGATGACTTTGGGGACAAGTATACACCCCTGAAACCATCACCTCCAAGGCCATAAACATACCCATCACCTCCCAGAGTTTCCTTTCATCCCCTTTATTAGTATTACTATTATTGTGTTAGGAACACTTAGCATGAGATCTATTCTCTTAGTGGATAGAAAAATCTATACACACACACACACACACACACACACACGTAACTATGTAGATATGTTAATTAATTTTATTGTGGTGATCATTTCACAGCGTATACACCTTAAGTTGTACACCTTAAAACAAAGATCTGCCCTTTTTAGCAAATTTTAAGTATACAATACAGTATTGTCAGCTATAGGCACTATGCTGTATGTTAGATCTCCAGAACTTACCTTACATAACTGAAACTTTCTATCCTTTAAACAGCAACGTTCAGGTGTTCTTAACCAAAGAGTTGCCTTAATTTCTCTTGAGAGTGCAGCTTGGTGTTTGCCCATTATTGTGAGGAGTGAAGCATTATGAACTGGTAGATGGAACTTTTGGAAAACAAACCCTGAAGCTGCCCTGAAAACCACTTTAGTGCTCATTCAGCTCTCCAGTTCTGACTGATTTCGTCTGCTGGCTGAGTCAAGGCACTAGGGAAGTGGGAGCTTCATGTTGATTGAGTAGAATCATGTCAGAAACTCTGGATACATGCAGAAACTCTGCAAACATGACTTTACAGTCACCTGGTACCAGGCGATCTTCTCTTTACCTCAGCCTATGGTCAAGCCATGGCTTTTATCAGTGGAAGCCCCAAAACTGATATAAAGGAGAAGGGTGGTTGGGGGCCTTGTCTTGAAACTGCAGTGGTTAATCACCTTGAATAACACTGAGAACGAGGAGGCACTGTGGGTAGGGCTGATGGACTTCATGGTTGCTAAAGCTTCAGCTATATCTCCAGATGGCAGATTTTAGATTCAGTAGATCTGGTAAAAGAATTCACACAAACTTGACTTTGTACTGGGAGCTCAATGATACTGAACTTCAGAAAGCAGTAAACTTTCTATTAAAAATAAAGTATGAAGACCAAACCATTTTCTTTTTTCTTTTTTTTTCTTTTTTTTAATTTCAACATATTATGGGTACAAATGTTTAGGTTACATATATTGCCTTTGCCCCGTCTGAGTCAGAGCTTCAAGCATGTCCATTCCCCATACCGTGCTCACCGCACCCAGTAGGTGTGCATATACCCATCCCCTTCTCTGCTCTCCCACCTGCCCGATACCTGATGAATGTCACTACTATATGTGTGCATAAGTGTTGACCAGTTAATACCAATTTGATGGTGAGTACATGTGGTGCTTGTCTTTCCATTCTTGGGATACTTCACGTAGTAGAATGGGCTCCAGCTCTATCCAGGATAATATAAGAGGTGCTAGAACACCATTGTTAAACCGTTTTCTTTTTCACCAATGGATTGAAGATCAGGTAGTGCAAATGTGAGAAGAGACCTCGTGAGAATGAGAATTTCAGGTTCCCTGACCGTGGACTTGATGCTCCTGAGTGGTGAAGTCATAGAACATTCAAGAACACCTCAGGCAGAGAGCAGTGAATTTTTCCTCTAACAATAAGGGGTGGAGGGGGGCCATAGAAAAATTATTTTCTCTCTTGCTGAATAGTGGCAAGAAATGTTATATATTATGCTTCTCTTTTTGGGAAGAGAAAGAAAGACACACTGAGGGATACTTTTTTCTTCATTTAAGCATCATGTATTTCCATATGGTAGAAGTTCATGATAGCCTTCTCATCACAAGAGTTGTGACAATAAAGTTTACTGTTTATCAGTATCATTAGTACTAATAAATGACCCTGGCAGAATGTGTAGTTGACTGCAAGATATTCTTTTTGCATCCCCAGTAGGTATTTAGTATCATTCCTAAGTCTGCAGTTAACTAAAGACATTCTTTTTTTTTTTTTTTTTGAGACAGAGTTTTGCTCTGCCACCCCGGGTAGAGTGCAGTGGCATCATCATAGCTCACTACAACCTCATAGTCATGGGCTCAAGTGGTCCTCCTGCCTCAGCAGCAAGAGTAGCTGGGACTACAGGTGCATGCCACAATGCCTGGCTAACTTTTCTATTTTTAGTAGAAATGGGGTCTTGCTCTCGCTCAGGCTGGTCTTGAACTCCTGAGCTCAATCAATCTTCCCGCGTTGGCATCCCAGAGTCCTAGGATTACAGGCCTGAGCCACTGCACTTGGCCAAGACATTCTTAATATTACTTGAAAGTAGAGATTAGGGTATCTGGGCTCTTTATACCTTTCTTTGAAAATATCAGAGCAGAGCTTTCAGAATTAATTGCTTCTTAGATACACGATTACTGCTCATTTAGCCCTATGCAAAGAAGTGGGTCATTCTATTCATTGGAATCTTGCTGTTTTGTAATTATGTGAAGAGCAAATGATTATGGATAGAGTTTCTGTGTGGTTTTAAAGCAGGTAAATTTAGCATCATTAGACAATAATCTGTAGCTAGAAAAACTCAAGGTTCTTTAAAAAGCATGCAGATAATACTTAAAACTTAGTAAGTTTTATTATTCTTAAGTGTGTTATATAAGTTGGAAAAAAGCTTTGTCTGTTTTTTGGGCTAGAAAAAGCACTTATGGTTAAATAACAGGGAGGAAAAAGAGCTGTTCTCCATTTATTTCTTGACACTGTAAAAATACTGTAAATGAAATTTGGATACTACACATGGTTTGAACAAAGGACTATGTTCTGATATTTCATTTTTTATTTAGGTGGAACATACATTTCTGTTTTCATCGATTAAGATAAAATCAAGTTTCCCACAATATTGAAAGATGTGATGTTGAAAATTTGACTATTAAAGAGATTATAACTCTTTCAAAATTGAATGTGAACCAAATTAACCTAGCTATGAAGTATAATGTGTCTTACACAATGCTATATGAGAAGCTTATATTTTATAAATCCAGGTAGCCTGAAATTCTTCAGTTATAATTAATTTAGATAAGTGGAGATGGTCTCTACCTTGAACTTGGCCAGCTTGCCTGACTTCCCTATCTCCTTTCTTCTGTTCATTTTAATACAGGCACACCTTTCTTTATTGTGCTTTGCTTTATTGCACTTTGCAGCACTTTTTACAAATTGAGGGTTTGTGGCAATGCTGTGTTGAGGAAGTGTATTGGCGCCATTTTCCAACAACATGTGCTCACTTTGTGTCTCTGTGTCACATTTTGTTAATTCTCACAATATTTCAGACTTTTTCATTATCATTATGTTTGTTTTGGTCATCTGTGATCAGTGATCTTTAATGTTCCTATTGTGATTATTTTGGGGCACCATCAACTACACCCACATAAGACTGTGAACTTAATGGATAAATATTGTGTGTGTTCTGACTGCTCCACTGACTGGCCATTCCCTTGTCTCTCTCTCTCTCTCCTTGGGCCTCCCTATTCCCTGAGACACAACAATATTGAAATTAGGCCAATTATAATAATATACCTACAATGGTCTGTAAGTGTTTAGGTGAAAGGAAGAGTCCCACATCTCTTACTTTATTTTTTTTTAATTTTTATTTATTTATTTTTTTTGAGACAGAGTCTCACTCTATTGTCCCAGCTAGAGTGCCATGGCGTCAGCCTAGCTCACAGCAACCTCAAACTCCTGGGCTCAAGTGATCCTCCTGCCTCAGCCTCCCCAGTAGCTGGGACTACAGGCATGCACCACCATGCCAGGCTAATTTTTTGTATATATTTTAGTTGTCCAGCTAATTTCTTTCTATTTTTAGTAGAGACAGGGTCTCGCTCTTGCTCAGACTGGTCTCGAACTCCTGAGCTCAAACGATCTACCCTCCTCGGCCTCCCAGAGCGCTAGGATTACAGGCGTGAGCGCCCGGCCCACATCTCTTACTTTAAATCAAAAGCTAGAAATGATTAAGCTTAGTGAGGAAGGCATGTGGAAAGTTGAGATAGGTCCAAAGCTAGGCCTCTTGAGCTAAACAGCCAAGTTGTGAATGCAAAGGAAAAGTTCTTGAAGGAAGTTAAAAATGCTACTCTGGTGAACACACAAATGATGAGTGGAACAACCTTATTATTGCTGATATGGAGAAAGTTTCAGTAGTCTGGGCAGAAGATCAAACCAGCCACAATGTTTCCTCATGCCTAAGACTAGTCCTGAGCAAGGCCCTAACTCTCTTCATTTCTGAGAATGCTGAGAGAGGTGAGGAAGCTTCAGAAGAAAAGTTGGAAAATAGCAGAGGTCAGTTCATGAGGTTTAAGGAAAGAAGCTATCTCTATAACATAAAAGTGCAAGGTGAAGCAATAAGTGCTGATGTGGAAGCTACAGAAAGTTATCCAGAAGACCTAGCTAAGATCACAGATGAAGGTGGCTACACTAAACAACAGATTTTCATTGTAGATGAAATCTACTTCTTTATATTGGAAGAAGATGTCATCTAGGACTTTCATAGTAAGAAAGGAGACATCAATGCCTGGCTTCAAAGCTTCAAGGGACAGGCTGAGTCTCTTGTTTGGGGCTAATGCAGCTGGTAACTTTAAGTTGAAGCCAATACTCAATGACCATTCCCCAAATCCTAGGGCCCTGAAGAATTATGCTAAACCTACTCTGCCTATGCTCTATAAGTGGAACAACAAAGCCCAGATGACAGTACATCTGTTTACAGCATGGTTTACTGAATATTTTAAGCCCACTGATGAAGCCTACTGCTCAGAAAAAAAGATTTTTTTCAAAATATTACTGCTCATTGACAATGCACCTGGTCACTCACGAGTTCTGATGGAGATCTGCAAGGAGATGAATATTGTTTTCATGACTGCTAACACAACATCCATTCTGAAGCCCATAGATCAAGGAGTAATTTTGACTTTCAAATCTTATTTAAGAAATATTAATACATTTTATAAGGCTTTAGCTACCATAGATGGTGATTCCTGATGGATCTGGGCAGAGTAAAATTGAAACTCTTCTGGAAAAGATTCACCATTCTAGATGCCATTCAGAAAATTCATGATTTATGGGAGGTTACCAAAATATCAATATCAGCATCTGAGAGAATGAAAAAAGGGAGGGCCATTTGTATGTGTTTTTTTTTTTTTTTTTGAGAAATGTCTATTAGGATTCTTTGCCCATTTTTAAATCTGGTTATTTGTTTTCTTGCTATTTGAGTTGTTTGAATTCCTTATATATTTTGGATAGTAACCCCTTATCAGTTGTATAGTTTACAAATATTTTCTCCCATTCTGTAGGTTGTATTTTCACTCTGTTGGTTTTTTCCTTGGCTGTGCAGAAGCTTCTTAGCTTGATGAAATACCATTTGTCTATTTTTATTTTTGTTGCCTAAGTTTTTGGAGTCTTATCTAAAAAATCATTGCCCAGACCAATGTCATAAAGCTTTTCTCCTATATTTTCTTCTAGTAGATTTACAATGTCAGATCTTATGTTTAAGTCTTTACTCCATTTTGAGTTGATTTTTCTATATGGTATGAGATGAGGGTCTAAGTTCATGTTTTTGCATGTGGTTATAGTTTTCCCAACACCATTTATTAAAGAGACTGTCCTTTCCCCATTATGTGTTCTTGGCACCTTTGTTGAAAATTGATTGACTACAAAAATGTGGATTTATTTATTAACTCTCTGTTTCGTTGATCTATATATTTGTTTTTATGACAATATCATGGTGTTTTGATCACTATAGCTTTACGATGTATTTTGAAGTCAGGTAGTGTGATGCCTCCAGCTTGTTCTTTATGCTCAAGATTGTTTTGGCTACTTTGTGGTCTTTTGTGGCTCCTTACAAATTTTAAAATTATTGTCTCTATTTCTGTGAAAAATGTCATTGGGATTTTGATAGGGATTGCACTGAATCTGTAGAATGCTTTGGGTTGTATCAACATTTAAATAGTATTATTTTTTCTAATCCACAAACACTGGATATCTTTATATTTGTGTCTTCTTAAATTTCTTTCATCAATATTTTATAGTTTTCAGTGTACAGGTCTTTCACATCCTTGGTTAAATTGATACCTAAGTATTTTTTTGGTAACTATTATAAATGGGATTATTTTCTTCATTTCTTTTATGGATAGTTTGTTGTTTGGTGTATGGAAATGCTATTGATTTGGGTATGTTGATTTTGTATCTTGCAATTTCACTGAATTCTTTTATAAATTCTAACCATTTCTTGGTGGTGTCTTTAGGGTTTTATATAAATAAGAACACGTTATATGCAAACAGAGACAATTTAATTTCTTCCTTTATAATTTGGACGGCTAGGACTTCCAGTAGTATGTTGAATAGAAGTAGTGAGAGTGGGCATTCTTGTCTTGTTCCTGATCTTAGAGGAAAAGCCTTCAACTTTTCACTATTGAGTATTAGCTGTGGGCTTGCCAAAAATGACCTTTATTCATGCCTACTTTTTGTGTACCTCTCTTCCTACTAGGAGAGCAGAGGCCTTATTATTAACATATTGCTATGCTCTGAGATTTGCATTAAATACAATTTCAAGAAGGAAAACAGACCAGAATCAGTGAAATTAGAGTGAATCTGTAGCTGTGGGCTGAGGAATTAGCCAAGTGGAAAGGCTTCAACTTCTTGTGTTCCCTACTATTAGCAATCTACCATTAACTTTAATTTACAAAGGTTTACAGAATTTGGGGGGTTTTGTTATAAAATTTTTTTTCTTAATTTAAAAGTAGTAAGAAATTATAACTTGACAAATCCTAAAAATATAGGAAATAAAAGAAAAATCACCCAGAATTCTACCACCCATTGATTAATTCAGTTAACATTTTGATGTGCATTGTTCCAATTATATACCTAATGTTTTTATCTACAAACTTGGGCTCGCATTATATATACTGTATTTTTTCATTTGCAGTGTGTAATTTGAACACCTTGCCATTAAGTATTTCTCTTTGTATAATTTTGTTTTCTTATAATATTCTACTCTGTAGGCGTAGCCTAAGGTTTTGTTTCCCCTGGAGTGTTTAAACCAATCCTCTATTGTTGGATATTGATATTGTTTACATGCTCCTTTCTATTATAAATATGTTGCAGTGAACATGATTTAAATAAAATTTTGTGTGCGTCCATGGTTAATTGCTTAAGATACATTTCTTTGATAACTGGAGCTTTGGATAAAATATTTTAAACTTTTTAAAAGCTTTTGATATTGATTGCAAATCTCCCCCTCCATCCCCACACCTCCAAAAAACTATATCAGTTCATACCCCTTTCATTCATGAGATCTTTATCTACTTTCTCTACATTCAGTAGATCTTTATCTACTTTTTTAAAAATTTCAGAGTATTACAGGGGTACAGAAGCTTTGGTTACATAAATTGCCTTTGCACCACCCGAGTCAGAGGTACAAGTGTGCCCATCCCCCAGACAATGCTTTCTCTACTTTTAAAAAAATTGCAGTTGTTGATTCTCCTCTTTATAAATAATCATATTTTTAATGAAAAATATTTCCTTATGATTTTCTCTCTCCTTGTTTTTGAATTCCCTTATAATTTCTGTTCCTTAAATTTTAAAATGATCCTTGTGTTAAATTTATTTTTATTCTGCCTTGACTGTTTTGCTGAAAACACTTTGCAGAATCTTCATGAAAGAGAATCATGCTTACTGAATGATTGTGAACTCAGTTAAAAGCAATAAATATTTGCTAAAAGAAGGAAAAATATTTTTTAAGCACCTGAGTGTCTGGTACCATGCTAAGGAGCCTGGTGGATACCTGAAAAGCACAAGGCGTGGCCCGCTGGGGTCTCCTGTTCTTAAGGGGAAACATAATCAAGCTCACATACTCTAAGAATGGCATTTTCTCAATCTTTCTAGACCCAAATATTTGTTCACTATCCTCTGTGTATCAGCCCCTCACTAGCCAAGATTTTGCCCAGCTTTCTTTTCTGTATTATAAATTATTGAACGAGGTCTGTTGAACATGCTCTTTCAGATGACCTGTACACATGTGACCATCCTGTGCTGATATGCCTTCCTGCCTTCAGTGGAGAGTTACTTTGTTAGACAGTCATCTAAAAGTCTCTGTGAAGTTCATTCTGAGAACCTTAAATGCGGACAGTTTACCAGTGAGGCCTGGCTGGGTAAGGCCTAAGTTAGAATGTTTCTCAGTGAGTTTCCTACAGTACTCAAGCCTATTGGTGTCTCAGGTGCCTCAGACGCTGGCCTGGTCTTTGCCTCCCCTTTCTCTTCCCCAAGCTACCCTTACCCTGCCCTGGCTTGCTTCTTCCTGAGGTGCTCACTTTGGCATTCCTGCCCCCCACCTCTTTTGCTTTGCTCTCTATCTAATACCCAGCCTATTCCCTGATTCCGAGGATCTTGCTTCAAAGGTTGGAGTTCTGCCTGTATCCCAGCAACTGGCTTTCCATGCTGTCCCTCACTCTCTGCTTGTCCCTACATTCCTGCTTGTCATCCACTTCTCATCACAGATGTGCTAGCCTAACTGCATTCTCACTGGAACTAGATCCTATAACTTCTGCTGACCCAGCATAGAGCACAATCCCTGATCAAACACACTGCATAATAAATATTTGTTGAATGAATAAATGAATTGGAAACATTCTCTTTCTTGAATTTAAATCTATGTCTTGGACTTAATTGAGACATACTAACACAATACTCATATTTTACTCACCTTTCTTCTTCCCCTCTTGTCCTAGATTTCTTGTTTTGTTTTCTAGTCTCTTGACATCAGGTACTGTCTAAACACTTTGCACATTTTATTTCTAATCTTCGCAAGAATCTTGCAAGATAGATGTTGCTGTCTCCATTTTCTATATGAGGAAGCTGAGGGTCCAGAGGTTCACTAGTTTCTCCACTAGTAGATCGGTGTTGGACCTCACTTCCCCATGGAACTGCTCCTAGAATCACTGGCCCCTGGCCTTTTCCTGAGATACCTAGACTTTGTTCTGACCCACGACTCTGATCTCATCCTGACTAATATCACCACCATCTTGGCCTGGATCCTGCTTTGGACAGAGGGAGTGATGGGGGAAGGGTAAACCTGAGAGGTCCTGACAAGATCTTTAATGAGACATGAAAGCCAGGAGCTGAAGGAGATGGAAGAGCCAGAGATGTCTCCATATTTTCAACCTGAAGGAGCAGAAGAGTGGTGGTACCACCAAAAGAAATGGGTAGTTGCGAAGTCTTATTCCTGGGTCGTTCAATCAGGTTTGCGTTCCAGTGACTCTTTATTTGCTGGCTCACCATGGGCAAGGCTCTTAGCTTTTCTGAGCTTCAGTTTCCTCGTCATTTCCCTGAGCATAATCTTAACTGACTCTCATGTTTGTGATTGATTTGCTGATCAGATGATGCAATACATGCGTGGTGCTTTGTGAGGGATAAAACTGTATGGGTGTGCTAGCCATTGTCAGTATCGTCAGATATATCACTACTAGAGTCAGACTGTAAATGATGGTATCCATTTCTTGGTTAAAGTCTGTCTATGTCAGGGGATGGCAAATTGTGGCCTAAGGCCTATATCTGGCCTGCTGCTTGTTTTGTTTACGGCACATGAGCAAGGAATGGTTTTTACATTGTAATATGGTTGAAAAAAAAAAATCGAAAGAAAAGTATTTATGACATTTGAAAATTTCAAGAAATTCAAATTTCAGTAACCAAAAATAAAGTGTATTGGAGCATAACTGAACCCATTTATTTATGTATTGTCTATGACTACTTTTGTGCTACAACAGCAGAACTAAGTAGCTGTAACAGAGACTGTATGCCCTACAAAATGTAAGGTATTTACTCTCTGGCTCTTTATAAGAAAAGTTTGCCACTCTGTTGCTTTCCTTCCTACCTGTTGAAGCTTTCAGAGAGGAAAGAAAATTTAAGGAAATCCTAAAGGTTTTTTTTTTTTTTTAATAACATTTCTTTTGTTTGATAACAGAGGTAAAATGAGAATATATTTATCTTTTTTCTCATTTCTGATGTCTTTAAAAATGAATTTTATTTTGGTATTGAAACATTATTATAACTTTAAAAGGTAATTAAGGGTAAAAAAAAAAACCACCCACCAACAACCTGTAACTACCCTTAACATGGCCATTCTAACATGTTTTCATTTTTATTGATGCTTCCTTCTGCTTTTGGCTTATCTATTTCCAATTGGTTGTAGTCATCATCTACATAGAATTTCATAGTTTATGTAGTCCTTTCCAGTTAGCTGCCATAAATATTACTTGTTTATTGCTTTTATTTTTCATAGTGGTTATGTCATGATAGAATGACACAGTTCACAAGATATATATATGTAAATATAAATATATTTCAGAAATACTTCTTGTTCTTGCCTTCTGTTAAATTCTTTCTTCTTTAAATATGATTGCAAATGCTCCTTTTTGGAGCCAGTGCTGGGCAGCCCGGGCTTGCCCATGCCCTTTCCTGCCTTAATCTCTGCTCTCTGACATTGATTCAAGTGCAGCATTCCCACTGAGCATAAAAACTGGGAAAGATAAGGAATAAAGCTAAAGAAAAAATGTCAGAGAACAAATGAACTTGGTGTTTTAAAGATGATTTCCTTTCTTCTTCCCAAGACCTCCCCCCACAAAGCATTCATTTATAATAGTATTTAACAAACAAAAATATTCTGTGTTCATCTAATAATGATATGATAGGTGTTTGTGCTCTGTTACATTTTTAAATAAGTAGAAATAAAAACAAGACCATTACTGTCATTATGTTGATATTGTTGACCCTTTTATTGTATTTAATACAAAAAATCTTCAATGTATCAAATTAGCTTAATACCATGAAATATAAGTAAAATATGGCTACTTACATTTTATTCTCTTATTTTTCCTAGTGAGAAGCTGGATGGAAAAATTAAAAGACAAGGTAAGAAAAATATTTTCTTCTTTGAACTTATCTTGACAGGCATACAGCTTTGTAAAACAAAAGATCTGCAGTATAGCAGAGCTTTAGTTTATTACTGATTCTGCTAATCTATCCAAAGATACAGGGCTACTTCCAGGTGCTCTGCAAGAAGGTCTTCTCTTTAAATTCCTTCTTGTAGAACACAGGAAACATCTTATTCTTTGGAGCACCATTCATTCTTATAAAAGTGTAAGAATTTACCTTGGTTGGTATGTTCAGCTGAATAATATCCTGTACATATCAAGGTGGAGTTTCTTCTAGGGAATCTCAAGAATATAAGCCCATTTTATCTGGCATTGTCCCAATGTGAGGCTCTCAAGGCATGTAGCTTATTATAATGTTGCTACTTACTAAGCATTAATGAGCTGACATGTTGGAATGGCCAACTCTAGAAAAATGTTTTCCTCTTTTGCATTAACTGCCATCTATGTAGTGATTGACAATATTAACTTCTTTCTGGGTTTATATTGTTCATTTTCTTTTGATTGTCAACCCTCTGCAAGTTTTCACTTTTGGTTACTTTATAATTTTAAACTGGAATTACTCAGAAACGTATTAATGGAGCCCTGAATTCCTTGCTGCAGCCTGTGTCAGACGCCATTATTACAGCCCAGCTCTCATTTAACTGGAGTTTCAGTTAAATGGAAGTCTTTTTGATAGTCGGATATTGAGTTCCTCCAATTCACCACCTCAATATATTTCTGTTGATGGTATTATATATCTTTTTTATTATTTAGCATCAATTTTTTCCATATTTGAATTACCTATATTTTGCTACACCTTAGAACAAAAGAAAACATTCAATCAGAATTAAATTATATAATTATATTAATTCTCCTTACTATTTTTTTTTTTTTGCTTCTCAGTAAAATTTAACATGTACAGTTTTTGAGAATGAGAGTTTGTGTTCATATATATTAAAAGTAACATTGAAAAATTTTAAGGCTGTTGAGGTCAGGCGAGGCTGTTTTGGTATTTGTAATGCATCCAGTTGTGCAAAGGACAGATGATCAGATGGACTGAGGAAAGACTTAGGGGAAGAAAGCTCAAAAGTTTAGAACTGTATATATTTACGTTGGTAGTGCTTCTTATTATTTTTCATGAGAAAATATAGAAATTAAAATTAAATAGGCTTTGGTATGTTAATCTAGGAATCCATATGTCATTGCTTCTATAGCAATCCATATGTCATATGCTTCTGAGTTAAAAAAAAGGACAAAAAATAGACTTAAAATAACTTTTGGCACGTAGCCTGTTTTGAAGTTTGATATTGCAAAATTTCTTACCTGCATGTAGATATCCCTTCACCACTCACTTTAAAAATCTGTGCAGTTTTAGAGAAAGGCTATATTTTCTGTTCCTATGAACCCTTCATTCTTATCTCAGAATCTTGATATGACCTTCTTGTTCCTTTTCACCAAGACAAATAATTTTATGTGTGGCCCCTGGTTTTCTGGCTTATTTTGAAGTTTTCTCAGCTTTTTGTTCACCTTCTTCTGCAGTATTTTTTTCAGTATGTTTTAATTTAAAAAAATTGGAAGGCCGGGCGTGGTGGTTCATGCTTGTAATCCTAGCACTCTGGGAGGCCTAGGCAGGAGGATCGTTTGAGCTCAGGAGTTTGAGACCAGCCTGAGCAAGAGCGAGACCCCGTCTCTACTAAAAATAGAAAGAAATTAGCTGGACAACTAAAAATATATATAGAAAAATTAGCCAGGCATGGTGGCACATGCCTGTAGTCCCAGTACTTGGGAGGCTGAGGCAGTAGGATTGCTTGAGCCCAGGAGTTTGAGGTTGCTGTGAGTTAGGCTGACGCCACGGCACTCTAGCCCAGGCAACAGAGTGAGACTCTGTCTCAAAAAAAAAAAAAAAAAAAATTTGGAAGAAGAAAAGTTGAGACTCCAGCAGTTGTCTTATTTAATGCCTATGTCTTCATCTTTTGACTCTTGGAGGGACTCAGTTAAATCTTCCCCATCTCCTCCTTCCTCTGTGATTGATATATTACATGCTCATTTGATTTGAATCAATCACACACATGTGTATTGATATCTTACTCTCTTTTTATCTGTCTTTCTATCCATCCATCCACCTATAATATTTATCATCTATAAAAGTCTTGTTAGTCATTATCTTCAGGAACCATTTAAGAATAAAAATACTGTCTCCTTGGCGAAAGTCACAGAATCCCTTAGAACTGAAAACTGAACTACACATTTAACTGGGCCCTTCAGGCAAGCCAGGATACTCTCTCAGGTTAGCTTCATTTTATTGTTCTAATATTAGGTGTCTATTAGTTAGCTGGGTATATAAAGGGTGATGTTTTCACAAGTTCTGAATTGTTCCTTTTGTTGTTGTTGTCTACTCTGATGCACGCTCCTGTTTGAGAACCACCATTGCATAGAAATCGTAATGACGCTGTCTCAATTCAGCAGACTTTAGGTAGTACAGTGTATCATTTGGTTATCTTATAGCTTCTTGACAACAGATGTTTCTGAAAAAATACACTATCCTAAAAAGAAAGGATACCTTTCTCATACACTTCAAGCAAACAAGCAAACAAAAAACCTCCAAAGCCAAACAAACAAAAACAAGTGTATTTAGTACTATTTTGACTTATAATCCACTTAAAAAATTTGAAACTTTATTTGGAAATAATTTAAAACTTACTGACAAGATATAAGAGTAAGAGTAGCACAAAGAACATTCCTACCCCTTTACCCGGATGCACCTATGGTTAACATTTTACCGAGTTGGCTTGCTCATTTGCTAGCACATTCTCCTGTTTTTTACCTGAGCCATTTGAGGACAAGTCACACACACCATGGCTTGTTTACCTCTAAATACTTCAGTGTGTATTTCCTAAGAGTAGGAATATTTTGTTAGCAAATCTTAGTATAGTTATTAGCTTAAGTATGTTTAACATCAATATAATATTTTTATGGAATCTGGTATCCATATTCCAGTGTTTTCAACAGACCCCCAATCTCCTTTACATTAATAAAAGTATTTTTTCCTCTCTTGACAGGATCCAGTCCAGGATTGTGTGACACATTTAGTTGTCATGTTTCTTTGATTTCCTTTAACCTGGAACATTTTTATAGCCATCTTTTGTCTTATATGACACTGACATTTTTAAAGAATGTGGTCCCTTTAAAAAATATTAATAGAATATTTACGTTAGGTTTGTTTGATGTTTCCTCATGATTAGGTTCGGGTTATGCATTCTTGTTTGGAATAATACATGGGAACAATTGTGTTCTTCTCAGGGTATAACATATGGGGGCACATGTGTGCAATAAGTTTGAACAAAGAAAAGGTACGAGGCAGAATTTATAGCTTCAAAATATGTGCATGCCATCTTATTTATTTTCATTCCTAAAGAAATCAAATCATGAACAATTGTAAAAGAAGAGCTTATTTTCCTTTCGTCAGTTTTGAAAGATGAATGGTCAAATTATATTTGAAGACGACAGGTTGCTTTGCTTCCATCTTGTAATTTATTTGCAATTTCAAAGCAGGCAGATGCCACCAAAAAAAAAAAAAAAAAAAAGAAAGAAAGAAAAGAAAGAAAGAGGGATAAAAAGATAAAATTGAATTTTTGTGACATCTAAATGATTTAAAGCTCTAGAGCTAGATTTAACCATTCTATAATGTATATGTACTTCAAAACATGATGTTGTATATGATATTAAATAAATACATACAAATTTGTATATCAGTTAAAAAATAAATTTGAAAAAATTAAGTTCTAGAAATAAGAAGGTTAAGTGTATCAGTAAGAAATATAGAAATAGTGACATATTGTGGAATATTCATATGATTGGTGTGGGGTTAAGTCACTTTGCACGAGGTGGCCCACACAGAGGCCGATTGAGTTGACTTTCTAAAAGCTCAAAAAGATCATCCTCTGAACATGTAGCTCTGAAAAGCCTGCTTGACTGGGCATAAAGTTGATTATGATTCAACGTGTATGTATGTTGCCATGCACTGGCAATGGTGATTTAAAAGAAAATACGGTTCTGGGGAGAGCACTGAAACTTTGCTATTGTCCAATGTTTTTCCACATGGAAAATTACAGAGTTTTTATAAACTTTAAGTAAACCTGGAAGAACTTTAGAAAATGTTGGCTTCCGCAAAGCATATTAATTTATTGGACAATGACTGGGCTTTGTTTCTTGGGGAAAAATACTTAGTAGGCTGATGAAAAATGCTCTTCTCAAATTAATGTAAAAATGTCCACATTTTGCCCTAACTTAAGACTCTAGGAGGCAGAAGCAGTGAGAGGCCGGTGAGCAAGAGAGGAGGGTGCTGCAGTTTTGTAAAGTTTCATTGGTTCCTTGGATTGACTATGAGAAATGTTGGGAAAGCCGCTCAGCCTGCAAACTTCAGCACTTTTGGGAAGACTTTCATTCTCTGTCCCTCTCTGTTTTTGGCTCATTCTGAAAGATACTAAAAAGAGTTTGTGCTATATTAGAAATTTTAGACATAGTCAAATAAATGAACAGATTCATGCTACACGCCCTCCCCATGCCTATCCAAAGTCCTTATTATCGCTTTTAAAACTTTAATTGTTTATGTACTTTGCCTGTCTTCTAGGAGGGGGTTCTTGGGAGATAAACCAGTATCTGTGTTACCCCATGACAGGGCTCTAGCTTAGTACACACCTCTCTAGTCCATAGGAGTCTTATTGGCTAAGGTGCAGGAATCAGCCTTAGTACGATGGGCTTGCCCTGAGCTTGGGGAGGTCCTGAGTTGCTTACGGAAGCCAGGGGTTATGTGGGGATCATGCTGCTATCTTAGGACCGAGGTATCCATAGCGACACTTCAGGGATGTTGGAAACACACATGGGTTTGATTCCTCCAGGTTCTTTTGGAGGCACCAAGGTTGTCGGCAGTGATCTCTGTGCCCTTCTCTGCCACTTCCTTTCTTTGGGGCCGGGGACACTCAGAATTGCCTCCCTATCCCCAACTTTGGTCTTGTTTGGAATAAGCTGGGGAGATTATTCCATGCATAGAAATTAATCCATTTTATGTGCGTACTCTCTCCTTGTTTTTGTCTTTTCTTCTTCTACTCCAACATCTAACATCCTTCCTCTTGCTTTTGCAGGCCCTCTTCTTCCCTGTGGCTTCCAGAAGCCCTCACCTTTTACTCACTCACAAGCACTTTTGTCTTTCCTTTCTTACTATAATGCAGCTAAGACCGAGAGAGAGAGAGAGAGAGAGAGAGAGAGAGAGAGAGAGAGAGAGAGAGAGAACCACTACTGTCAAGATCCCCCTTTTACCCTCCAAGAAACACTGTTCCAGAGGACACTTCAACCCCCTTGGAGCTTGGCCCTGGCTGATATTTCCAATTTATAGCATTTTAATAGTCCTGGCATTCTCAGAAGCTTACTTCATCCATCTTTAATACAAATTATATTTCTGTCCCCAAAACTGCTGTTGACAAATGTGCATAAGCAAGTGGCTGGAGGTGCCACTAAGTCTGGCTGATTTATTTCAGTACTTACTTCTAAGTATTTGAAATATCCCAAAATAGTCATACCTCTCTCTCTGTTGCCTTCTCCCTAAAAAGTAACTTTATTCTAGGTTCTATTTTATGTTATAACAAAGCAAACATGAAGATTCAAAGTGCCTAAAAACCTGCTGCCATCCAGCAGAAATGAGGAACCCAGTGGCAGTGGTCTGTTTAGCATTCTCATGCGTGTGTCTTTTTCTGTGCAGGCTGGTTATATGTCTGGGATGCTGGTGCCTGTAGGGGTTGGGATAGCTGGTGCCTTGTTCATCTTGGGAGCGCTCTACAGCATCAAGGTTATGAATCGCCGAAGGAGAAATGGCTTCAAAAGGCATAAAAGAAAGGTATGGAACCAACAATAGCAAAACGTAATCAGTTTCAGAACATTCTTTGCTTACCTAATTTGCTTAATAAAGTACATAGGGCTTAATGATGCATGAATAGTATTGACGTGCCCAGTGGTTTGGATTAGCCGTAGCAGCTGCTGCCTTGACTTCATTTGTTAGTATATCTTTTAAAGTGGACCCACTTTAAAAGATATACTTGCTCTGCTGCAGAAAGAGTTCTTGCTCTGCTGCATAAGGAGTTTAATGCTTTTCTGTCTTCTTTCTCTAGCAGAGAGAATTCAACAGCATGCAAGATCGAGTAATGCTCTTAGCCGACAGCTCTGAAGATGAATTTTGAATTGGATGGAGGTTTAATTGGAATATTCAACAATGCTATTACTTTATTTTTATTTGGGGGCAAAAAAACAAAAAAGAACAACATCCTGACACATTGCTGCTATCAGGCCGTCAGTCCGAGTATCTGGTGGGTACTAGATTTTTCTTGTACTGAACAGAAAAGTCATGCTGTATACTAAATGTAACATGCAGTGTTTGGTTTTATTCTATAGTGAATTCTCCACAACTGTGGGCTACAACTCATAAATATGCAGCATATATGTTGTTCAGTAGGAGTTGCTAGGTTAGGTAGAGTAAATATTTTGTATTTTTCCGCAGTGTCTTTTTCTTGGTTTGTATTATCTGCATTAAGGGTAATGATTGTTGCTGCCAAGTCATGCTTGACTTTGCAATAGAAATCTTAACAAAGAATAACTTTTCATGATTGCACTCTACTTACTTGAACCTATAGGCTTGTTGGCAACGGTAGATACTGCATTTGCATTAAAACTAACAGCAACTCGGAATGAAATCTTTGTCATCAAGATCTCTCAGCGTGTTAGGATTATATGTAGAGTTGTATGTAGATCTTGCATTATGTACTTCAGTCTCCTAGTTTTGTTATTTTTCACCTTGTGTTTTTATTTTTGGCAAGGAAAAAATGCACTAGAAATAATACATTAAATTGACTTTTAATCTTAATATATGCTTGCTTTCTTGAATAGTGTGGTTGAGTCCAACAGGCCTATCAACAGAATCTTACATGTTTATCCTTAATAGATATTCTTTTTGTATACTATTTGACTTTGCAAAGAAGAAATCAAGAAGAAAATGAGGGTAGGTGAGCTCCGAGAGCATTTATCTCTGCCATTTGGTTCTGTGCTTGCCTGGCCACTGCTGTGACTAATTCAGAGCATTGCTTTTTCATGGCTGTGGTCCTGGCCATGGAAAGAGTAAGCCATCATTGGCCCTTATTTGGCTTTGGTAGGAAAATAGACATTCTGTGGTAGAAGCAGGTCTAGTGGGCCGAGCTCTCATGCACAACAGAGCCTGTGGAAAACTAGCTTCTCTCAGGTATCCCATTGTTGGGATGTTGGGCTATTTTCGATCATTTTTCATTTCCTTTGGAATGTAATTCCCTGCCCTGTACCTAGTAGGATATTCAAATGCCCTACGTGAATCTGGGCACTTGGGACTTGCAGTTAGTTGAGTTTTGGGGTAGAGATTTGACTCATTTCCATGAAAGCATAAAGATTACTAATAATACAATCACTTGTATTGCATTTGTTAGAGCCTGTTCTACTATGTTAAAGGCAAGTTGCACAGTTAGTCTTTATAGCCACTGTGGGAGGTGAGACATGTTTCTATTCTCCCATTTGACTGAAGATGGAACTGAAGCAAAGAAGTGAAATAATTATCCAAAGTTATACCCAGGGAGAATCAGCATGAGAACCTCCTTGGACTCAAAACCATGTATCCCTATCTTAAATTCGGTGTCCTTTTCATACACTTGGAGGAAGTAGTGACATTTCAGAGTGATTCTTTAAAACAAAGGTTCTAAAGAAATAGCTTCATGGTCAAGGAACATTTGATACGAGTTTCTGTCTTTGTTAAATGCATGATGCCTTTCTAATTTCTCTTTTACTCACACAAGTTTTTTCCCTCCCCATCTCAGTTATTTCCTTTACAATCACATAACCTGAGGTCTCATCTCTGTGGAACTAATAGAGAAACCTTCCCAGAATCCATTCTTGAATGATGGCTGGCTCACAAGAATGTTTTCATCAAGTAATTTTAATTCTTTTTGCCAGGAGATATAAGCAAATGTGTGAAATTGATCAAGAGAAATAAACATCTCTGAACAGGCAAGTAGAAGTTAAAAATTGTCAAATAAGCTCAAGATCAGACTTTAAAATAGAATTCAGATCCATGACATTCATAAGTAGTATGTCATTTCATGAGTAGAAACATCCTGATATTGCAAAAGGTTGTTTTCCTTTTCTAAGAGCAGCCCCTTTCTGTGTTAGGAGTAAGTGAGAACGGTGTGGTATTACAGTCTTTGTATTTTTGGCAAGCTGTTTGTAGAGAATACACAATAGGCTTCTTAGTTCAGTAGCACATGAGTGATATTAATGGCCACTAATGCCTTAGGCTACTAAATCCGTAGTCTTAACTAGACCTTAGCTAATAGGTTGAATCTTCAAACGATACTATAATAAATTCACAAATAACAGACCTATATTTTCATTTTTCCAGAGGGTTGTGGGGATGACATGTATAATATATGAATTTAGGCTTAAGCAGAAATGTCTGTGCAGCCCTTTTTGGGACATGTGACTGTTTAAAGGAAAAGGCTTTACTTAGATCACAGTAGGTTTCTATACAAAGCCATTTAAATGTCTAGATTGAGTGGAAGGTCAGTGGATGGCACAACTGGTATGTTTATTTTGGTCATTTTCCTTGTTGCTTGTGGCTGTGGAATGATGATTTTCAGTGCTTAGTTTAGATTATTAAGAGGATCAGAGAAGCTTGTCATGTTCCAAACAAAACCTGGGACTCGGATTAAGGGTGCTGCCACCAGATGGAAGTGCTGGCCAACAGTGACACTGTAGTCCACGTGAACAGTAAGAGTCAGGCACAGGTGGGTTCACCTAAAATACTGGCGCATTAAAAATAGAAAGTCAACTCTTGATTCTAATAACTAAGCTTGAAACATTTCACAGAGGAGCAAATAAGGCTGGCTGGAAAGGAGGGCTGGTTACTGCAGATTCAGTCGTGAACTCCTTCCCCACTGGACCAGGTTTACTCAGCCAGAGCTGCCGGCGTCCCATTGCAGGGACAGGACTCTCAGAGGGAGAGGCAGTGTTTCCCAAACTCACCAGCTTCTAAGAATCTCCTGGGACACTGGTTAAACATACAGATTCCAAGCCATCGGTCCAGACCTACTGGATCCGAATCTCTAGGGAGGGAGCTTGGGGTTCTCATGCCCTGGCAAGTTTGAGAACACAGCTAGGGGAGCATCTATCTAGTGAACAGCTTCCTTGTTAAAGAGACAAGGCAAACTAAAAACCACAGTGAGACATCACCTTACGCCTTTGAGGATGGCTATTATCAAATCAAACAAAAGATAACAAGGTTCTGTGAAGATGTGGAGAAATTGGAATCCTTGTACAGTCTGTTGGTGGGAATGAACAATGGAAAACGGTATGGAGGTTACTCAAAAAAATTAAAAATGGAGCTACTATATGACCCAGCAATCCCACTTTTGGGCATATATTAAAAAAAATTGAAATCAGGATCTCAAAGAGATCGCCGTACTCCCATATTCATTGCAGCATTATTCACAATAGCCAAGATATAGAAATATTCAAAGCCTATCAATAGATGAATAAAGAAAGTATGGTATATGCATGCAATAGAATATTATTCAGCCTTTAAGAGGAAGGGAATCCTATCATTGTGACAATATGGATAAACTCGGAGGACATTATGCCAAGTGAACTGAGCCAGTCGCAGAAGGACAAATACTCATGATTCTACTTATATGAAGTATCTGAAATAGTCCTGCTCATAGAAGCAGAGGTAGAATGGTGATTGCCAGCGGCTGGGAGGAGGGAAAAGTGGGGAGATGTTGGTCAATTACATTTCACTTATGCAAGATGAGTAAGTTCTAGAGAGCTGCTGTACAACACAGCACCTATAGTTAACTATACTGTATTGTTCCCTTAAACATTTGTTAAGAGAGTAGATTTCATGTTAGTGTTCTTACTAATAAAAAAAGAGACAGAGAGCAGACCTCCGTGGGAAGAGACCCTTTCTGTAGTCATGCTGTCCAATAAATCACACCTGCCATGGAGAAAGGAGAAAGGCAAACGAAAGGAAAAAGAAAAGAGTAGAAGCTACTAGGAAAAAAAAAAAAAAGAAGAAGAAGGCTGAGATGTAGAGAAAAGCATTCCTCCCATGGCCCTGATGTCTTTGTCTTTTTCTCTGATCAGAAGAGAGTACCTTTCTTTTAAACCTCTTTAGTTTTTTTCTTTCCCGTAAGCTGCTTCTTTCAGTAGCTGCTGGCTTAATTTATATGCAATATATGGAGTTAATTAGTATCCCAGGGCAACAGATTGCCTTAGCAATGCCTCAGCCTTGGCTTCAGCTCATAAACTGCCTCAAATGTAGTTTTCCAGAAACACTTCCTTAACGTACCTGTGTCTCTTGACATAGGTCAAAACTGTTGTGGAGAAATTTTTAAAGCCGAGTTTTAAAACATATTGAAAGTAATTTTAGCACAGTCCATTAAAGCTAGTTCTTCATTTTATTATTTTTTCCCCCAGAGGCTAACAGTTAAAAATCAAAACTGGAGATATCAGAAAAATGACACAGAGCAGGGTGGAGCATTCTGAATGCCCAGTGCCTCCCACTCTGTGCCTCCAGCTGGCTTCCTCCCGCGGAAGTCCAGATGAAACACCGGACTTGGAATCGAGCTGCAGCTGGGAGGGGAAGAATCAAATCATCTGCAAGCATTGTGATTTCTGTAGATATGAATAATCAACATTCTTTCCAGCTGCCAGAAAACAGCATTTGGAGACAAGATATATTATTTGGTGCAAGGTTATAGTTATGTGGCCTTTTGGCAAGACAGGCTTTGTTATGACCACAGAGAAATCTGAAGAGGCAGGATGACAACTGGAAAAAAAAAATCTCTTCTTTTTAGGGTATGGAAGGTATGGTTCCAAGGACAGAAATATGGTAGAAGAAGATGGAAGGAAAATCATGATACAAGGCTGATATAAAAATGGCGCAAGTGCTAGAGGAAGCCAAAGTTCTGAATGGACTGATGCTTGGAAAAATGAGAAGGAAAATCAAGGAGAAGAATGCAAATGAGGAAGATCATTAGCAGGAGAAGGAACCATAAAGCCACATGAATTTATTTTGCCTCCATCCTTTCCATCAAAGAAAATTATCCTACATTAGGTAGAATAAATGTTCTTAGCAGGGAATTGAAGTCCAAAATGGATGAAGAGATGAAAGGTGCTTCATTACTTTAAATGCGCTTAAGCTCAGTAAATATCTTCTTTAATTACACAGACTTCAGATGACTGAATGTAAACTTTGAGGAGCAGGAAATAATTTGAAAGCAAAATAGTAGTACTGACTTAATAAAAGTGCCATATTTGCACATTTAGCACCCCCCCCCAAGACACACACTTCTTTTGGGGGTAGCTATTAAACTGGTAAGCTGAGGACCGATGAAGAGAGACATCCAATTATGTTTCTTTGATAATTATAGACTTTGGCACTTAACATAGCTGGAAACATAATCTTGTTGCTTAATTTCTACATGCAGAAAAATAAGCATTTATTTTGCAAGGCGCTGTTATATAAATGCATTGGGAGTATCCTATTTGAGGTAATAGGTCTATCTAACTCCCTATTAATTAACCCAAAGTGTTATTCTGTGCATATAGGATAAAGGGAGAAAGAAAGAAAGGAAAGAAGGAATGAAAAGAGGAAAGAAGGAAAGAATTTCTCTCAGGAAATAGCAAAAGCACAAAGAAACAAATCATCTGCTCCCATGTTTTAGTTTGCATAAAAGCACAAAAAATATTGGGGTAAGAAAACTATTAAATATTCCACCTAGTAAAGCAAGGATTCTATTAATACTTTCTCTTTTTACAAAGCAGCAAGAGCAGTAATGCAGTGATAGCCATTAATAATTTGTAATAAAGAGCATAAATTCTTACCCTAAGACTGCAGCCTCGAATCTGAAGTTCAAGACTGATGTTACTGAGAGGTATAACCTTTTGTGGGATAAGGATGGAGAAATTGAGAAGGATTAGAAATAGGAACTATCTGTCGGGGGGAAAACCCTCTTCTCTTCTCAACGTTTGCAGGTATAGAAACAGAGTGTAAACCAAATGGCAGGCAAAGAGGGTGCCCACTTGGATTATTTTATTACCTATAAGGTGGGGAGATCATCTTCTCTGGTCTTAAAAGAATAACCTGGTATCAGTTCAGAAAACTGAGGTTTTTATTAGCCAGTTCATGTCCACGTCAATATTTTCTTCCTAGTTAGCAGTGAACTAAAGGAAGGGACCAATACATCTGAAAGGTTACTCCAATTTTATATCTCGTGACAAAGGTCTGTGTCAAGGGGGGTGAGGATGGGTAGAGATCTTATCTTTGGGAAGCCAAAAGCACTTGAAATTATTGCTTCTGACTGAATCAGTATTTACTGAATGCCTTTTATGTGCTGGGCAGTGTGTTAAGTGTCGGGGAGCAAGGGTAGCATGACATAGTCCATGGCCAGAAAGAACTTATGGACTAGCAGGGGAGAGAGGGAATGGACAATTTCAGCTTAAGGATACTGTAGGGTCTAGAACAGGAGCATCTAGCCCTGCCAAGAAGATGTGGGACATTGTTCCAGAGCAGGTAACACCAAACCTGAGGCCAGAAGAATGAGTAGGGGTTATTCAGGTAAAGGAGAGAACATGATGTGTGTCCTAGGCAGGGGAACCATACGTGCAAAAGCCAGGGGTGTGAGATCACGTAGCTAGCATGGCTGGAATGCTGGGCGTGCTGGGGGCCTGGGGGTTGGGGTTGGGGGGAGCATGCTATGTGAAATCTGGTTCTAAAGGGTCTTTAGGAATTAGGGCTTTATTTTGAGGGCAATTAGAAGTCATGCAAATATATGCCAAAAAGTGATGTGATCAGACCTGAGTTCATAGAAAGACTGGATCGCGAAGGTTAAAGTCTGGAGTCGGGGATACCAGTCAAGGTCAAGGCCTGTGCAACAATGCAGGTGAGAGATGATTGTGGCCTGGACCAAGGTTTCAGGCATGAATGTGGAAGGGGAGAATGTGTTCTGGAGGTATTCAGGAGGGGTAAGCAGTAGGACTTGAGGATCGGTTAGGTGTAGAGAGGAGGGGAAAGACAATGGTTAAAGTTGACCAGGGTCATGGGACTTGTGAGGCCCCACAGAGATCCTGGAGTCCAGTGACCTGCCTTCCAGAAGGACTGACCCTGTGTTATCCCAGCACATCCAGGCCTGAGAAAAACGACCTACAAGTCTGCCGAAGACTTATAGGCAGATTTAACTTTCTACAAAGTGTGTGTAAGTGTATGGCCATTCTCTGACTTTGAATAGTAGGTGCCAAAGAAGTAACTTTAAATTTAATAAAACTTAAACATCTTGAAAAACTCTCCTAATACCTTTAGGTGATTACATTCCTTTGGTTGAGCCCAAGATATGAGTTTCTCTCTAGGATCTGATCAACTGTCTTGATTTATAAAGACTAATATGAGAGTTTCTTATTCTTTGACATGAGAACAAAAGCTCAGTATCCTGTTTTTCTTGAAAACAAATCTGAGACACTTCTCTCTAAGGCTGGTCCATCTGAAGATGATGTCAAGATTTGCATGTGCGGCCTGGAGAATCATGAGAAATGCAGGCTTCGTGTCCCAGTGCTGCGTGGTTTCTGTGGCCTTTTGACAGTTGTCATGGCCAGTCATCAAGTAGCTTATGTTCCTTAGCATATGAAAAGTAAAGCAAGTTTTCCACAGTTGCCATATCAACACAAGGCCAGATTCTAGAGGGCCTCAGTGGCAACAATGCAGAATTGAGGAAAAGCAGAAAAGCATGAGAAGATATAATCATCACTTCAGTCCCACCCCCAGAGATAACCATTGTTAACATTTTGGTCTATATTTTTCTAATCTTTTTTTTCCTGTTTATTTATGATATGCTATAGGTGCACACTTTTAGTTTTACACAAAGTCAGGACTATAATTTATATACTATTTCGTTACCTCCCTGTAGCTACAGTTTCTCCTGGTTGTTTTAAAAGGAAGAAAGAAAAAAAAGGAAAACAGCTTGTGGAAATCCCAAAGTTGTATTTGAATGAATAAGCTGTTTCCTCATTAACATTTATTTGGCATTTGGTGGTCCAGGACTGCCCAGTTACCTCAAGGCGCTTCCATGTGATATAAATGAAAACATGGTTGAAAGAAGTCTGCATAAATATAACGCCCATTGGCAAGTGTCATATTCTTGTGCCCTGAGGGACTAGACAACATTTTCCTCTCTTTGCCTTTGCCCCCAAGGCAAAGATTATAAGCGTATATAATTAGACAGTAAGACTGAATAACCATAGGGTAAATAATATGTAGTATTGTGAGAAATATTGTGAAAAAGGACACTTACTGTAGTGACCTAAATTGATTAAAGGCTTACTCAGTTCAATTCTCTTGAATCTAAATATTAATAGTATTTTTGTGTCATTTATTATTATAGGGCACACATATTTTCTACATTTGATTTCACTTGGCTAAAGGCAAATGAGCAAATGTTCACTGTTATGTACATTATTTCCTTCTCTGTGTTATCGTTAAAAAGCGGAATCACAGCTTTTCATACCTTTTTTGCATCTTGTATCTTCTCCACTACACCCTTCTGATCCAACCTCTCCCCATCCCTTTTCGCTCTGAAGGGTCTGCAAATGAAAGTCGGTAAAAGCTGATTCAATAGGATTTATGTCCTACTAAATCATGTTTTATTGTCTGAATTCCATTTATTTTCAGAAAAATTGTAAGTATCTTTAAAAATGTTAATGAAACCCTGTGGCACTTTTGACCAAGACCTTTGTAAGCATCTCCATTAGCGCACACTCCTCCAATTTCTTGCACATAGTGGGATATGACATTAAATGAAACACATGATAAAGCACAATGAACTTTATTCTAAAAATATTGTCTCTGGGTGTGAAAGTAAGCTCTTATTCAGAAAGTGCTATTAGATTAAGGCAGGATGGAGTAAGCATTTGGCAAACTGACTGGATCTTCACTGGGAAGACCATGCGCTTTAGGACACATTTCTGTTCATATTTAAGGTCAGAAGTCAATGAAAGACAGCTGGGAAAAAATGCAAATAAATGAATTAGGGTCTTAATTATTTTCTATTATAAATGATAAAGGTCTTTTTGAAGTTTAGTTACGGGAAATTGTTGAATAGGCTAGTTTTATGCTAAGTAAATAAAATATGAATTTCAAAAATCTTAGTGAAATTCAAATTTACTTTTATTTAGTAATAATAAAATCACAAAGGCTTATTGAGCTCTTGCTGTGGGCCAAATGCTGTGTTCAATGCTTAACATGGAGAAGCTCACTTAATTGAATATCAAAATCCAACGAGGTAAGCACTCAAGGTTACCAGTGACTCTACTGATGGCAGAAACCCCACTTGTAAGGAATAATCATCCTTGACAAGAGAAACATAAAACAAGACCTGTAATAAATGATTTGTTGACTGTTTTTCCATCTTGTGGAAACTGTGTACCATTGGTCTTTAGTCATGATTTTGATTCAATTTTAAAAGTATGTAATTTTTATTATATTAGCTCACACTGAGCATTAGCTTTTGGGCAGATAATCCATCTCCCTAGTGGTTCCAGGTTGAGCAGCTAAAGAGAATACTGCCTATTGAGTCACATCCTAACATTGGTGAATGAATACCTGTGGCCATGTAAGTGAGCACTCTGCTTCAGTAGGTAGGGTGCAACAGACAGTCAAGTTATTCAGAATTGAGTTTGTAGTTACTGCCATTCATTGAAGAAGTAGTTTGCAATCACAGTTGTCTCTAGGTATCCATGGGGGATTGGTTCCAGAACTCCTCACTGATACCAAATCCAAGATGCTCAAGTCTCTTATATAAAATGATGTAGTATTTGAATATAACCTATGCATATCCTCCTGCACACTTTAAATCATCTCTCAATAATTTATAATCCTAATACAATGTAGATGCTGTGTAAATAGTTATACTGACAATACAATAATAATGACAAGGAAAAAAGTCTATACATATTCAGTGCAGACACAACTCTCCATCTTTTTCTGAATATTTTCCATCTGAGGTTGGTTGAATCCATGGATCTGTAACCCACGGATAAGGGCTGACTGAACTTTGTAGTTAATTCAGACTTGTCACAGTGATCTAAAATAATTTTGCAGGTTACACTGCTTTTATTTGGTTTGAAATAAAAACAAAAAGAATGCTGGTGATGTTACTTATATAATGTCATGAGAGAGCCTGTCCTATTATAATGGCCACATTTTAAAAGTTGAAAATGTCTGATGTTTATATACTGTTGGTTTCTAGATCCGCAAAGCTTCCATATACAGTTCATGGTACCAGGCATTGCTTAATGTAATTTTTCTATCCTAAAGGAGAATTATTGTTCAGACTGTACTTGTGGAATGCAGTGCTTCATTAAATTAAGTAAATTAAAATAAACTCTGTGTGTTACAGGATCTGTTCCTTTGCATAAAAGAAGGTGGTTTCTTTGGGTGCATTCTTCATTTGCCTCAAGGAAAACAAAGTACATTCTATCTAGAGATATTCCTGCAGAGGGCAGTAAAGAAGGAGGAAAAACAACAACGAAGAAGAAAAACAACTGTGAAAAAACCAATTCTATTGGGAATTTTTTTTCATGCTTCTCAAAGTTTGTGTGTGTATGTGTGTGTGTGTGTGTGTGTGCAAGAAAGAGAGAGAAAAGAGAGAGAGAGAGAATACACTAAGTGATTATATCCTTATGGTCTAAACTGGGATAAAATTGAGAGTGAAAGGGGATTAATTATTAATATTAATAATTATACTGGGACACACTGGAATGATCCTAGGAAAACTGGAACTTAAGGACATCCCAGAGGGAGTGTACCAAACACCTGTTTTACCACTCCAAATTCTATCTTTTATTCCAGACACTGAAGTAGCAATCAGTTTGGTGCAGGCTTCTGTTAGTTTGCCATAGGGTGGGTTACCGTGGGCTTCACTTGGCACTCACACATGTACAACCTGGAGATGCAGGGGAGCTAACCTGGTGGGCCTTCACCAATGGGGATGGAAGCTGATGGATAAATGTTCCCACCATTTGTTCTCAGATGCATTTTATGAAGCCCCTCAGAATGTTCCTTAGGATTGTTCATTGCATTGCCATCTTGGAAATTCATCCTTGTATTGGCT
Organism: Lemur catta; assembly: GCF_020740605.2. Lineage (NCBI taxonomy): Eukaryota > Metazoa > Chordata > Mammalia > Primates > Lemuridae > Lemur > Lemur catta. Next base: position 38,672,869 of record NC_059128.1, read on the forward strand.
TTCTCGCCTTCCCTGTTTCACTGCTTCCTGTATGCAAGACTTTGTCTCAGGCTATGCTTTCAGGGGAACCCAGGCTGCAATATTTGGGACTGGAACTTTGGAGGGAGAGCACTCACTGGTCAGAGGTAATAAGGACTCCATTGCAGCATTTGCATATAACCTATGCACATCCTCCCATATACTTAAAATCATCTCTAGATTACTTATAATACCTAATACGATGTAAATACTACATAAATAGTTATACTGTATTGTTTAGGGAATAATAACAAGAAAAATAAGTCTATATTATTTTCCCTCTATTGTTGGAGGTCGGTAGAGTGGTGACACCTGGCCAGCAGCGTGTTAATTGCTGAGACTCTGACCTGCGGTGAATTGAGACGAGGTGCAGGCAGAATGCAAAGCATTGGATTGTGTGATAACTGTGGTCCCTAAAATAGTAGGGGAGCAATGGTGACCATAAGGATTGATTTGGCTGGTGTGTTTAGACAGCTTTGAAGTCTTTGAAAAAATAAAATGAAGAAAATGACAGGCTGAAGTCAGTCAATTATCAACACAAAGAATGTTGTGAAAGTCAGAGGGTCTGTATTGAAGTGTGTCAGTGGATTGTGCTGAAACTCTAATACTCAAAGTCACCCTTCAAGCAACTTCGACCAGGCAAGATACTGGTAAAGGGTGAGAGAAGTCTAAAATGGGTGGTAGAAGAGGGAGATGAAGAATATTATGGTCTTAGGATCAGCAAAAACAACAGCAAGTGGAACTTCTTTCATTAACCACCTGAAATTAATTCTTTGCAGAGATTATGGCTGTTTGAAGAGGATTCTGTGATAGAGTGAACTTAAAGAAAGGCACAAAAAATAAGTGCAAGAAATAGATTGTGCCTCCTTCTGTACCACTCCAGGTCCTCTTGCTCATGTCATTTCTGTGGTTACCAGGGCTGTGCAGGTAGCAGTCAGCTTTGCACAGGTGCAGCCTGACGGAGACTAGCCTTGCCCTTTGGCTCTCGCACTTCTCTGATGCTGGAATGTCCTGACACCACACGAAGCGAACCAGATCAACATGCAGCCACGCACAACTCAGAAGTGTGAGGGAGTTGATATCTGTGAGGCCGAGGCCACCCTTGACCAGTAGAGATGAGGACTGATGAATAACTGCTTTCCTCTTTCTTCTCCCAGGCAAACAGCTTTGAGTTGCAATTTATAAGTCTCCCCAGAAATCCTGCAGGACCAGTCACCTGTAACAGTGGAAAACTTGATAATGCATCCTTGCAAATCCCTTCTTCACTGTTCATGCCTCCAGCCTATACTTTGGGTCTCTGAGATCACATTTCAAAACAAACTACTGTGTTTAAGCTTCTGCCTCAGGTTCTGTTTTTTGGGAGACCTACACTAAGACAGAGAGAGAGAGCAGACAAGTTGGGGTACAAAGCAAGAGAAGAAACTGTAATCTGGTATTAAACTGCAGGAATATTTTGGGACATCAGAGCCCAATTTAGTACTATGATATTTCTAATAATGAAGATGACACATTTAGGCCACATGCTTCCTTGTTAGAAACTCTGTAACCAGAGGATATAGCAATTTTAGAGCTGGAAGGATCCTTGGATCTCATTTTTAGCCTATCTTTTATTTTAAAGAAAAGTAAGTTGGGGCTATGAATATATTCCAGTACATCTGATAAAAGGGATTACAGTATGTCAAATCATCCAACACTAACCAAAATAATGATGACTATTCCCCAAAGTGTAAAATTATATATCTAGGAGTCTTAAAGACAGAGGAACGGGGGGCAAAACAGGGTTAGGATAAGGTTAAGCAAAGTCAAAGTTGACTGTGTTCAAAAAGTACAGGGAGTGGGAATATTTTAGAGAGAGGAAAAAAACCTTTCCATGAGATAGATTTCTCCTGGGACTTGTAAAGTTTTTGGCTGTGAAACAAGGGAACTAACACGTTCTTTGTGCCAAACACTTGACATATTTAGCCATGTGAGATGGGAGGTATTATCTCCATTTTATAGATCAGGAAGTTGAGGCTTAGAGAGGCTAAGTAACTTTCCAAGATGACTTGTAATCCAAGTGCTTTCGATTGTGTGATTTTCCTTCCACCTCACCATATTTCCTCTGCTGAAGAGGAAAACCAGTTTCCCCCATCCTCTGCAGTTCCAGATTCTCTAGGCACCCTTGCCAGGGCTACAAGCACAGTCCATTAAAGGCAGGAAGAGATCATGGATCATTCTTTCTGTTCCCTCCATCCCAAACCTCCTATAAAAGGAATAACTCAATTTTACCTTCAAGGCCAATTTAACAAGCCTGGTTTTTACCTTTTCCTTCTCACCTCCCAGCTAAAAATTTCTGCCACAATGCTGGCTGCAACTCGAAAACAATTGCATTGAAAAAAAGAAGGCAGTTCCTACATAAAGTAGAGTAAAAAGCAAATTTTTAGCAGACAAGGTGGTTATACTAATCGGAGTCAATGAAAGTATTATAGGCCAACCATGTCAATTTTTTTTTAAATCACATTCTTTGTGCTTTTAATAAGAGATTTAGTCATTTGTTCAATACACTTATTTTTTTGAGTGTCTACAGCTGCACTGTTAGTGTAGTTGGAAGTAGCCACACATGGCTATTGGAATTCAAATTAATTAAAATTAAATTAAAATTTTAAATTTAGTTTCTTAGTCATACTAGCATCATTTCAAGTGCCCAAATAGTCACCACCATGTGGCTAGTGGTTAGCAAATTGGACGAAGGTGGATATAGGACATTTCCATCATCACGGAGAAAGAACTGGCCACACTGGACATACTATTAAATTCTGGGATACAGCAAATAAACAGATACCGTCCCTACTTCGTGAGCCTACGTTTATGTGAGGGGGAGATAGAGATGAAAATATGCAAATAAATAAAATGATAATAGATGGTAATTAGTCTTATAAAGAAAGTACACGGTGTGCTGGGGTAAAGAATATTAGGAGATACCTACTTTATACAGTGCGGTCACCTGAAAGATGTGAAGAAGCCATTGGGAAGAGCATGCAAGGCAGAAAGAACAGCAGGTGCCAAAGTCTTAGGAAAAGGAGCAGGGGAGTAGAGAGAGTGAGGGCTTTGCATATCTGGGGGAAGAAACTGGACATCCAAAGACACCATACAAGGAGGTTGGCAAGAGAGCAGCTTCCTAATGATATTTGAGAACAACAGTTCTTAAATTTAGTGTGCATTAGAATCACTTGGAGGGCTGCTTAAAACAGACTGCTGAGTCACCCACAGAGTTTCTCACTCAGCAGGTCTGGGTGGGGCCTGAGAATTTGCGTTTCCAACACGCTCTCAGGTGATGGTGGTGCTGCTGCTCTGGGCACCACACCTGGAGAGCCACGGACTCAGTGGATAAATGAAAGCTCAGAAAGATGACCTCACTAGCCTGAGTCCCACAGCCAGTCAGTTGAAGAGGCAGAAAAGGCAGGAATGGGAAGAGAAGGTGGCAAGACAATGGGAAGTTTGAGATCGTTCTCAAACTCATGTCTAGCTTGCCTTCACTGAGAGGGGACAAAGGGAAGCTGAACACCGAGGAATTTTTGATGTGGCTCCAACGGCAGGTAAGTAGAAGCTCATCGCTGCGTGATATGTAGGGATATAGGTGTGTTTTAAGATGGCCCATTTCAAAGGATTTATTAATTAAGAGCACGCATGACTCAGATGACTTGAGACCTCTCCACGTTTTAAAAACTTATAGAATATGCCTGCTAGTCTGCTGCTTCGTGCCTGAGGCAACATGCCTTAGAAGTATTCATGGATCTGTTTCAGATACTATAAAATATTGCACCACTTTTAAACACGAGTATCCCCTCCCTTCCCCACTCCCTTTCCTGATGAGAAGGAAAGGGCACCGCTCGTTTCACCACAGGCTTGGGGGGAAAACGTCATGAGGAAAATAACTCACATTTGCACGGCTGCCTGCAGTTTAGCATGGTGGTTTCAAACCTGCACACACATTGGACTTATCTGAGGAGCTTTTAGAACTAACCCGCCCAGGCCCTGCCCCCAGAGGCTCTGCTTACGTTGGTCTGGGTTAGGTGGCATAGACCAGTGTCTAGATCCCGTTGTCGGGATGATTGCATTCAGTTAACTTCTGGGTAGCAAGTGAGAGAATGTGCCTGACCCTGCTAAGCTCCTAGGCCTTTAGACAGGTCATTTTCACAATGGCCTTGACCATTCTGGGGGAAATGGGGGTGACCTTGACAGTCTAAGGGGAAACTGAGGCCCAGGACATAGCCCTGCTGTGAACCATATTTGTCTAGATGGCTGCATCTGAGGAAGGACAGAGGATTTGAAATTAGGAGCTAGACTCCTTTCCCCCTATCATTGGTGGCCTTATTTGGTGCAATGTAGATAGTGATTTAAATGTGAGTTCTGGAGTCAGGCTGCCAAGATTCCTAATCCCAGCTTTACCATATTTAGCTGTGCTAACTGGAGCAAGAAATTCAGTTTCTGCCACAGCTAAGGGTCCTGGCAGGAAAGAGGTGATATTGTCAAAGAACTTAACTGCAGGGAGTTTAACAAAGGGACAATTTTCAGAGGTGTGGGAAGGTTAAGGTAACCAGTGAGAGATGGTGAGTCTCCAGGAACTAACAGCAGGGGAAGCCATTGTCACCTTTCTGCCTGAAGAGACAAGGACAGGCACAGAGTTTTCTGAACCCAGGGAGAGCTCTAGTGTGAGAGGTGGCCCAAGAGGAGGAATGCAGCCACTGGCACAACTGGCCAGACACGGAAGGAGGCGGGGGATAAATGCCCACACCTCTCTTCTCCTGACTTCCCCGTTCAAGCCAGTGCCTCCCTTTGGCCCAGCTCAACTGGAACCACAGGGCAAAAAGGCCCTGTTGGTGCAGGCATGAAGGCCAGTCTCCCAGGGACACAAAGCATACTGAGAAGGGAGCAGAATGGATATGGAGAGTCAAATTCAGGTTACCAGTCCAGCTTCAATAAGCCTTGGTGTTCCCATCTATAAAATGGGAATGCTAATAGTAATGGCATTTACCTAGTAGGGTTGTTGTAAACAGTAAATGAGATGGTGCATATAAGGCTCTGAGCACAGTGCCTGGTCCATGCTCCATGCTCCAATGTGGTCAGCTATTAGTACATCAAAGGTGACCACTTGGGCTGCAGGAAGGGACACTTCTTTTGCAGACCATAATACTGATTCTAAGAAGCCTACAGGCAGAACGTTGCTCTATCCCCAGGTCAAGAAAGTTCCTTGTTGCAGAGTAATGCAGTTAGGCTATGTCTGGTCATACATGTCAACTCCTAATCACGACTGGTGAGTAATAAATACACTGAGTCAGAGGAGGTGGCAGTGGCATTCTCTCTTCTTCCTCACTCTTGTTTTTATTCTCGTTGATACTCAGTATGTCAAGAAAGATGAAAGCTTAGCCCATCTGAGGGAGATGACCAGCTTTATTTATAGACTCAGTGCTCTGGGATGAGCAGGACCCTGGTGGGGGTGGGGGTGATGGGCATCCCTTTCCTGCCCCGGGAAATGAAAAATTAGCGTGTTCATGGAGAGTCTGGGACTGGCCAAAACCACAGATTCAGACAGTGAAGGCTCTGGGCTGCCCAGAACAGTTTTTCTCACGTTTCCTTCCCGTTGGTAAGGGAATCTCCAGGCTGGGCCTGGAACCTGGCCTGACCACTCAAGATCCTCTTGGATCTGAGATTGAATAAGGACCCAGAGATGACAGTTTCCTCTTTAAAGAAAGAATATGTACAAAGTGATTTTTGGTCCATTCCAGATTTAGAATATCTGGAAATTAAAATAAACAACAGAAAAAGAAACCCTTAGTTTAAACCCCCCAAATATCAACCATGAGACTTTCGTTTCAGTCGAGGCTATGTATGAATAGTGCTTAAGAGATCAAGAGCCTAAATACACGGATGTCTGTGGAAGTGCAGGAAGACTCTCCTAGCCCATAACGTTCGTGAGAAGGCCACAGGTTTCAGCTGCTCTTCTCACCCCAAAATAGAGTCAAGGCCAGTGTTCCGAAAGTGACTACAGTTTGGCTCAAAATGTAGCATGAATCAAGAAATATATTTGTCACGGTCAGTAGGATTCAGCCAGAGAAGGTTTTGACTAATTAAACGTGTTTCCCAAAGTAGGAGGAAGTAATTTCTCTGCTGGCGTCTTAGGAGGAAACAGGTTGACGAGAGCTCAGTCCTTCCCTCTGGTGGGATGGCCTTGAGAGCGACAGGTCTGGGGGCAGGAGCCAGCTGGGGTCTGCATCCGGTCATGTACTGGGGATGCTGTGGTCGTGTTGTCATCACACTGTCAAGATGTCACCCGAGACCCAATCTTTCCCTGTGGCTCTTGCTAGGAGGGGAAAGACGCTGCTCTTGTGGCCTCTCCTAGGCCCAGGGGGAGCCCCGAGGGTCTGCTGTGAGGCCTCTCCCCACGGCATAAACGGAACGCTCTTCTTCTGCAGTGCCCAGTGTTAAAGAGTGCTTCCTTTAGTTGAATTATTCTTAATGTTAGAGCTGCTATAACAGGAAAAGAAGAAAGAAGAGAAAGCCATCTTCACCACTCTACTACTCCTATAATGTGAATATTTCATTTTTTTCTTGTTCCCTTCTGGGTCTTGCACAGATGACTGCATGATTTTTATATAGTTGAAACCATCACAGAAATTCCATTTTGAATTTTTACTTTATTAAGCTTTGGAAACCACACTTGTTGACTTTTTATTTTCCATGTTAAGAAAAATGTGTAAGCCCTCCATCTCAGTTTGGCAGGGTCAGCCTTGATTTCGAGAGCACGTGGACAGGCATCCGGCGAGGGCCTGGGCAGTTCTGCTCTGGGTCCTTCTGCGCTAGGAGCTGGAGACAAGCCATGGAGTTTGGGGACTCCCCCCCCAGTCTTCTTGTTCTTTGCCTTTCCCAGAAATAGGCATCAGAGACTTGCAATCCGAGTATCAGAACCTGTTGTCTCTGCCAAGCTTCACACTGTCCCGGAAACACATGGTTCTGCAGCGGATCTCCTAGTCTGCCTCTCCCACTGAGAAGAGATGCCAGGTCCACCCTGCAGGTGGGACAGTGGCTGTAGCAGTAGCACCCACTAGATAGCTACTTCCTGAGAAAGCAGGAAAAGCGCCTCTAGAGAGAGATTCTCTGGAACAAAGGAGAGGGGGAAGGGGCCGGTTGAGTTAGGATTCCAAAAAGACTTGATGGAGGTGAGCATCATACAATTTTGGGGTGGCATCCAGTAGTGCTCTGACTTTCCCAGTAGCCAATGTGTCCTCCAGAAGCAAGGGTGTCATTCAATTAAGAAAGCAGGCTAGGGGGTTGGCGACCCCCACCAGGACCATAGCACCTGTCCTCTGAGCCCTAGCACGATGTTCTTCCCACTCCAAACTATTATCTGGCTCCTCTTCTCTCTGGCTAGCCCCACTGCCCTTTCTTCTGCTCGTACCCCTCCCCTTGGCTCCTGTTGGCTTTTCTGAATCAGATGCAATGTAGGGCAATCCTTGCCCAGGACAAGAATGCTGGCTCATCAGGGAAGTTGGGAAGCTGAACAGCTGTGGACACAGCTGGTATCTGGAAGCCCTTTCAGCAGGGTCCGGCTCTGTTTTTGATGAGTATATACTTTTCAGGGGGCAGCAAAACTTTTTGGCCATACAACATCACCTGAACATTCAGTGTGCTGGCTGCAGGGGGTAGGGAAGCCATTCTGTCAGGTACAGCAAGTTTCTGTTGCTTCCTACGACTCAGCATTTCCAAAGCACACTCCATCTCCCCACCCACACTTTAAAAATCTGCCCTCTAAAATGTCTCCCCAAGAAGTAGGAAGCGCCTCTTTTGACCGTGTCTGCTGACATGGGTTTTGATCTGGGAAAGAGGGCGAGGAGCCGTGTGGAAGAATCACTCTCTGAGATGTCAGAGTCTCCTTGGAAGAGTCCTAATTAAGGACTCAGAATGATTGACAGGTGGTGGAAGCACAAGGAAGTGCACTTGACATGCAGCAGCAGCCAGTGTCTGAGTTGCAAAAAAAAAAAAGGCAATTGGAGACCTTGAAAAACTTTTGCAGGTAATACTCTAATTTTGTTCCTTAGCTAAACATTTATAAACAAGCTCTGAAATGGCTGCCAAATGAACTCAGAATTGACATGCTTTGACTCTTTTAAATGGTGTATAATATAACCTGGTAGCAAGTTTATTACTTCAAATTTTATGGAATTTATTTTTCAATAGTATACAATCTTGCTGAAGTACCGTCTTTGAATGTATTCATTTGGGGTTAGGAATTTATGAACAAGGAAGTCTGGTTTACAGCTGTGGATAATAAAAATTTGACGGGAAGATAGCTCCCTAAAAAGATGGAGAAAGAAAATTAACAGTCACGACATTCTTTGTGTGTTCTGTATTTGCACCTACTATATTGTACTTCACTATTTTGGGGTAAGAATGAGGTCATATTCCTTTTTTAAAAATTTATTTTATTTTTTTTAGAGACAAGGTCTCACTCCGTAGCCCAGGTGGATTGCAGTGGTGAGATCATAGCTCACTGTAACCTTGAACTCCTGGGCACAAACAATCCTCTTGTCTCAGTCTCCTGAGTAGCAGGGACTACAGATGCACACCACCACAGCTGGCTAATTTTTAAATTTTTTGTAGAGATGGAAGTCTCACTGTATCGCCAGGCTGGTCACGAACTTCCATATTTCTTTTAATATTCAAGTTACATGGCTATGAAATCCCTTCTACTTGCACGGGAACAGCCCTTTTCCCAGCCTCACCACTAATGTGCTCAAACTAGTATCCCTGAGCCTCAGTTACCTCATCTCTAAAATGGGAATAGTATCAATAGCACTGCTTTCATAAGGTTGTTATGATTAGATGAGAAATTTCACGTGAAAAACTCATCACAGTCCCTGCTGCATGGGAAATGATCAATAAATGTTATCATTCTTCTCGAGCACAATGGGGTGTTCTGGTTACACACGCTCAGAGGACAGAAAACCAGAAACCAGCTCTTCTCCTGAGAAGGGATCTTTTAACTGTTATTACTTTTACTGCCACAAGGTGTCGCTGGTGGTCTCAAGCACCGGGGCTATCCTGGGCTTCAGTGTGAGAAGAGATCTCAGAGGTGTGTAGGGAATGTATCCCCATTGACACATTCAGCTGTGGTTGTTCCACGCTATTCTAGGCCTGGCATCCAAATGCTACAGCTCTTTCAAAGCACTGTCCAAAAGAATTTTCTGTGACGATGGAAATGTGGTCTTTATCTATGTGGTCCAATATGGCAGCCACTAGCCACATGTGGCTATTTAGCACTTGAAGTGTGGCTAGTTGACTGTGGAACAGGATTAAAAATTTGATTTCATTTTAATTAATTTAAATATTAATCATGCGTGGCCAGTAGGTACCATTTTGGACAGTGCAGCCTTAGGGATACAGCCTTCTTAGCCTAAACCATATACATATACAAATACACAGCTAGACATTTTCTTGAGGCAGAGGCCCACAAAACAAGGTGGGAAGGTCAGAAGGGGTTTCAAAGTCAGCTACTTGCTATGCTTGAAATCAGCCCTCTACCAAGACCAATGGAAATCAGCTCAGGCTCCTTGTGCTACTCCTGCTGGGGCTGGAGTTCAGGCTTTATAATAGTTGACAGAGAAGCTGGAAGGATGGAACAGGCTAACAGCCCAGAGATGCTGCAGGCCCAGGAAACCGCTGAAACATTTCTCTCTCCACCTTTCCAAGTCCCCCTGTTCAGGCACCAACACTGGAGGAAGTCCCTGTGGCCTCCATCCTCACACCCACCTTGTTTCCTACCTCAGGATGCCTGGCAGTTGAAATTCCAAGTATCTTGGTCTCACTGTCCTTAGGAGACAATAAGAAAAATAAAACCATCTAAGGTGAGTGTACTTTTCTAGATCTAGGCTGTTCAGTCTTGTCCATAGTCGTATTGTTACAATACAATCCCATTTAAAACTCATAACAACATTCTGAGGGACATATTTGTCTCAGCCTAGACTGTTGTGAAAGCAGAGTCTGACACAAAGGCTTATGTGCAGGTAGTTTATTTGGTAATGGAGTTGGAGAAAGCAGGCATCAGGAACAGGGTGAGGGATGAAGGAAAAAAAGCAGTGGCGTGTTGGTCAATGGTTATCAGCCAGCTCTCTGGAAAAAAGGCAATAACTTTGATTTGTGACATTTACCATTCCTCATGGTACAAATGCTCCTACCATGGCCAGTTTCCACAGGACATCACCAAATGTGGAGCTGGGATGAGATGTGCACAATTGGCTCCCATGGGTCAGTATAAGCTGGCTCCAGCGCATCACTGGGAAAACCAGAGGTATTAAGGAGTTGGCTGCTGCTATTGGTGATTGCCACTCAGTCCTGAAGACACTTCTGAGGAACCTTGGGAAATGCATCTTAGAGCTGGCTTCTTGGGGCAAAAGGAAGAAGCCTTTATCTATCGATGTCACCCCTGCATTGGTCAAGTGGGCATTAACTTCCCTGCATTTCTGGGGTGTACATGCATGAATGCTGAGTAGATTTCTTTGCATGGTCCAGTAGCTTCAGAGTAGCTTCCATGTTGTTCCTGCACGACATTGGTTGACGCCAATGTGGAACCACTCCCTGTGACAACAGCTGGAGTAAGAATTTAGGCTGAGAGAAAATAATGTGTTCAGTATAGTCCATCTCTTGCATTACTCATACTGACTTGTCTTCTTCCCTTTCCCTCCAGCACTAAGCCCCATCTATCAGAGAGTATCCTTCAAATGTCAGCCAGCTACAATATCTGGAGAGACTTAATATGAGGAATTAGTAGAATGAGCAGTGGTCTCTGCTGCTGTGGCTGTGTCAGAGGTCATCATGGATAGCCATCACTTCCCTCTGCTGTGACCCATTTTACATTTCCCTCACTCTCAGCGAGCCTGCAGTTGATGTAGGTTGCTTGCCTGGTAGGGTGACCCAGATGTTCATCTTTGGGGGGTTGAGCCCTTATCTGACTTACCTTTGTCCAGTCATGGTTGTTCCAATTGTTTGTGCACAATATCGCAGTTAATAGAGGCAAGAGATGTCACGTGAATCCCCTAGATCACAGACATACTCCTCCATGCTCCCACTGTATGGTAGCAGCCCTTGCTCCTTCTGGTGATCAGTGTTATTTACCCTACCAGTACAGTATCTCCTCTCTTTGTTCGTTTGTAGGCAAGAGGAGCACAAGAAGACCAAGAGGTAGTCTCAGCTTCAAATTCATTGGGACCCATACCATGTCCCCTGATTTCCAATTTAGGGAATCAGGATGCATATTGTGAGAAAGCCTAGGTTTGCAGGGTGAGGAAACATAAATTCTATAAATGGTCACCATAGTATGGTAATAGAGGCCCAACTACTTCTACCTCTTAATTCCTTTACGAGTGTATTCTAGCTATTATGTCAACCTTGGGTTTGGTACATGAACACTATTTTGGAGGGCAGTGCTTCAACCCCATGGGATAGTGTGCCTGAGCTGGTGCCTTAGCTGGGCCTTTAACAAGCCATTTATACCATTCTGTCAGATGGTGTTAGGACCAGAAGATCCCATGGTCATGCATACACTTGACCAACTTTTTTACCACAAATTGGGTTCCTTGGTCCAAGGCAATGTCGTGCATGATACCAGGCACATAGATCAGGCATTTTCTAAGCCTTGGGATGGCAGGGGTGGCAGAGACACTGAAGGTAGGAAGGCAGACCCACATCCAGAGTACATGTCAGTTCTACTGGCCACAACTCACAGCCTGCTTCAGAGTAGAAGTGGTGCCATGCAATCAAGTGGCTGACCTGTCTCTGAAAGTGACAGTGCTCTATAAGGGACTCCGTGTCAGGCTTTTATTGCTAGCAGGTCACTTTTAGTAGTGAAATGGCTAGATCACCCTTGGTGAGGGAAGCCATCTTTATGGGTCCACAGAGAACTCTCATCCCTGCCGGCAAGGAGTATGTTTCCTCCGCTCTCTGACAGGCATTAATGTGAAACACAAAGATCTGTGTACTTTCATAGGTGTATTCACATGCCTTTTCTCCAGACTTTCTCATCTCTACTCTTTCATTCTTGCTCCTTTCTGATCTCTGACCACCCAGCCAAGCCATTTGCCCCAGGCCAGAAGTATAGGTATATCCATACCTCAGACCTCTTCTTCCTCCATACGCAATGAGCCACTGAGTGTTGTATTTCCAGTTCTGCTCATTGAGAAGATTTCTTTTCACCATTGTCACTTTTTTTTGCAAGGGTTTAGGGCAGAAGGAGCCTGTTTATAACTGGCACCCGTATACTGAGCAGACCCATCTGTGAACAGGGCTTGAGAATCTTCCTCTTCCATTGGTGTGAGTTAAGGGAGAGATGTCAGTGAGAAAAAGGTTAAGTGCCATGAGAGTCTGGGTCAACTGTTCATATGATTTATTTCTGCCTAGTTAGCCTGCTTGAGTCTGATGCTGAATGGACAGGTTCTACAGCAGTGGGTTACCGCTGCCGCCAGCTGCCCACATGATTTGATGGAGCATGATGCGCAACTCTGCTCACAGGCTCACTCTCTACCAGTTCCTAGTAGCTCTCCAATTTTTTTTCTTCCAAAGGCAAATATTTCTCTGTCACAGAAGGTCGGCACTGCTCTAGAACCCCAGATTGTCATGTTGCATCTTGTCAGACTCCAAACACCACCCTTATCTTCTATGGGTATCTCTAGCCCACTACGTCCATTGGCTCCTGTGGCCCAAGTGGCAGGGCAGCCTGTACCACACTCTGGATCTGCTGCAGGGTCCTCTTCTTCTCTGGGCTTCACTCAAAACTGGCAGCTTTTCAATCACTTGTTGTATGAGTTGGAGCACTATTCCCAAGTGCCATATTTGTGGCCTCTAAAATCCAAAGAAGTCCACTAAGCACTATATATCTTTCGTAGTGGTAGCAGTTACAAGGTACTACAACTTATCCTTCACCTGACGTAGGCTTTAGCCGGTATACCTCAGATCTTTGTACCGCTAAGAAATTTACTCATGTGGCAGGCTCCTTAATCTTTGTGGGGTTTTTCTTCTACGTCTTAGCATGTATATATCTTATTAGGGCATCTAAAGTAGTTTATGTCTTGCTCCCTAGGTGTAACTGGCATTGGTATTATCCATGCAGTGGACAAATGTGATGTCTGCAGAATGTTAAGACAATTAAATTCTCTGGTGACTGTATCGTGAAAGAGAGCCCTCAGATAAGACATGCTCTCCTTCCCATAAAAAAGCGAACCTCTTTTGATCTTCCTCACTGATAAAGATTGAGGATGTACTTGCTAGATCAATGACTATATACCAAGTGCCAGAGGCTGTGTTGCTCTGTTCTATCTAGTGGAGACACTATAACTGGCACAGCTGTTAAAATTTGGGTCATCACTTAGTTAAGTGCATGATAGTCCACTGTCCTCTGCCATGATCCATCTGGTTTTTGCAGGGGATGGGCAGGTGACTTGATGGGGATTGCCACCCCTCCAGGCATTAAGTCTTTGATGATGGTACTAAGTTCTGCAAATCCACCTGGGCTGTGACATTGTTTCTGATTCATTATCCTGGCTAGGTGTGGGCATACACTTACCTCTTTTTGTTACAATGGCTCTACTTCACAAGTCAGGGAATCAAAGTGAAGTTATTAAGAATACCTATTCTGAGTATACATTTATAAGGAGAATTACATTTATCGTCTGGCCTCCATACACCCCTCTCCCCAATCTATTCAAGGAATGCAAGGAATGTACTAGCATTTTGGGTAGCACAGACCTAGCTATTCCTTTTTCCCTCATATATAGTTACCTTAGCAAATGGACATATGTAACTTTGGGGAAGGTTTAGCAGGAATATTTATGAAATTTGTGATGTAACTGTAAGCTCCTTCTTTAAGCAGACTCAACCTTCCCTTAAATTAATGTGTTCTAGGTCTCTGTGCTGATTTAGATTTGGAAATGAGGTGAGGGATGATGATTTTCCATTATTGCAACGCATGCAGGCTTCTACACTCCAGCTTTTCATTTTGTGGCTATAAAAGTCAAATAATACTCTGGTCTGCTCTGCGTCTGTTTTCCCTCCTTGTAACTATGATTCCTATAGACCTCTGGTGTCTAAGGCACCCTGTTACCACTCCATGCCTTGCTGGCCAGCATGCTAATTACATTCATCTTGCCTTTGACAATTAAACACTACCATCTGCCATTCCAGAGCCTCTTGGTCCCACTTATTCTATGGAGACCAGCCCAATGGCAGATGCTCCTATTTTCAACACCACCCTTCAGAAGACATCTAACCTAAGCTTTGCAAGTATTTTAGGTCCCTCTCTCTGCAATGCCTTCTTCATTGCCTCCATGAAGGGACTGTTCTCTGGGCCCTCCTGGATTATATTCATTTAGTAGGTTTGAGGTCTCACGCAATATGTTCAGTTTACCATTCCCGCTTTTCTGAACCTTTCAGTTCTGTGTTCAACACTCTGCCAAGGCAGTTCCAACATCTCCACCCCATTTACTGGAGGTCATTACTGTGCCAAGCTTCAGGAAACAATCCTAACAGTGTATTGTAACCAGCTCCAGGTGTCCTGCCAGAATAGTGCACCCAGAATCTTGTAAAGGTATTGTGTGAGCTTTCCCCACTAGTGGTTTTTTTTTATTTTTATTTTTTGTAGAAGTGAAAAATGATGCCAAGGCATCTGGGAATTTTTGGGGACCTGAAAACCTAATGATGGAACCCAGAAAATTCACTTCCCAAGAAGCAGAAACGTCTTCCAGCTTACTAAATGACATAAGGTTTGACATCAGGCCAGTCCTGGCAGTTGGTGACCAGTGGACAGGGAGTCACTTGTTCCTGCTACATAGGCTCGTAGCGAGTCTCCCTGGGACTCCTGGAATTGCAAGAAAAGTGGTGTCACAAAATGGTCACCTCAGTCATCTTCTCTTTAGGTAATATGATCATTCTTGTGACTCATGTAGATAAGAACCTGAAAGCTTAAAAATGACATTATTGTTTTTATTAGATAATACATTGAGCCGAAAGTTATTTACTCGGAGAATCCTGAATGAATTACTGTTAGTAATTAGCATATAAGTGGAGTCAAGTGGTTATAAACCACATTTCTCCCTCCTTTTGCAGTCTTGAAAAAGCAGCCTCTGAGGAGTTAAATTTTGATGCCTAGCTAAGGTTCAGTGTTTTCATGTGGTCCATTAACATAATGATGACGATGATGATGATGAAGAATTCTTATAAGGCACTTACTATGTGCCAGGCACTGTTCTAAGCACTTTACATATATAAAATCTATTTCATCCTCACAGCCCTATTAAGAAGGTATACTATTCCTATCCTCCTTTAATAGATTTTACAGATTTTCCTTCACAATCCTTTTTCAACACTTCTTGAAGCTATCATCCCATCAGTCAAGTGAGCAGAATACTGGGAGCCAGGTCCCCCACCTGAACCACCCAGGGAAGTCCCGTAACAGCCCATTCTGAAGCTATGTCCCCTGATACAATAAGTCATTGACCAGATGTTTGTTCCATTTCTCATTTATCTTTCCCTTGGATCAAGGCAAGCAGTAAATATTTAAGTGCTGTGGATGCTTGTCCAGCAACCTGTCTGTGGAAGATTAAAGAGGGCTACAAATTAACTGATACTCCTTCTATCAAGGGATGGAGTCTAATTCCCCTACTTTTGAATCTGAGCTGGCTTTAGTCACTTGCTTCACTGCTACAATGTGGTAAAAGTGTTGTTCAGAGACTTCTGAGGCTTAATCAAAAGAAGGCTTGCAGCTTCCCCCTGGGTTTCTGGGGAGTCCTGAGCTACCACATAAGAAATTTGACTACCCTGAGACTACCTGGCGAGGGAGCTGACAGTCCCAGCTGAGCTCAGTCTTCCAGCCAACCCCAGCAGGGCGCCCGATGTGTGAACATGTGGATGAAGCTGTCTCGGGCCCCTCCATGAGCCCATCGCCAACTAAGCCACCGCGTGACCTCCATGGAAACCACAAACAGAAGTCCCACCCATTCCGTCTGAGTCCTGCCTAGATTCTCACCCAGAGTATCATGAAACTTAATAAAACGGTGATGCTTTAAGCCACTAACTTTTTTTTGAGACAGAGTTTCACTCTGTTGCCCAGGCTAGAGTGAGTGCCGTGGCGTCAGCCTAGCTCACAGCAACCTCAAACTCCTGGGCTTAAGCGATCCTACTGCCTCAGCCTCCCGAGTAGCTGGGACTACAGGCATGCGCCACCATGCCCGGCTAATTTTTTCTATATATATTTTTAGTTGTCCAGATAATTTATTTCTATTTTTAGTAGAGATGGGGGTCTCGCTCAGGCTGGTCTTGAACTTCTGACCTCGAGCGATCCACCCACCTCGGCCTCCCAGAGGGCTAGGATTACAGGCGTGAGCCACCGTGCCCGGCCAAGCCACTAACTTTTGAGGTAGTTATTGCACAGCAATAGGCACCTAGAGCACTCTCTGTTTTGAAGAGTGATGGTGGTGATGGGAGTGGGGTGATGAGGGTAGAGGACGTGGTGGGGCAGTGTGGGCTTCAGGGGTACATAAGCACATACCCTGTTACGCTGGTAACTGCACTCACCAAGGAGCTTATGGCGAGTGAAAGAGTATGCTGATGGCTTCCAGCATTGGCATGAGTCCTACTTGAGGCTTGCACTTCCTTTCCTGGGGCCATGAGATACTCCCCTCCTTGTCTCCTGGTTGAGGTGATTTGAAGTGGGCTCCTATGATGTGCCGCCAGAAGAGCCTGAATGAAGACTCGGTAAGGTCTCTCCCAGCTCCCTGTCCTGAGTCCTGTCCTGTGACTCCGAGGGCTGCGACTAGGCCACAGCACTTATCCCTCTGGTAACAGTGTCTGCTTCCTGCTCCTGACAAGAAACCTCCAGCAGGGAAACAGAACCACTGCGTGTCTGCCCCTCTTTCTTAATCTTTCCCTAGAAAACTGCTATTATAATTTTGGAAAGAAAGTAAGGGGTGTAGACCCAATTGAAGTGGTGATTTGTGGTTGAAATCCATAATTACTTCTGGAGACAACGAAACCTAGTGAGTGATTACAAGCAGCCTCCTGGGCTTTCTGGCTGTCTGAAAGTTATGTCTTTCATATCCTGCAAGGCGGTGCTTACATAAAGAGTAATTATTCCCATATAATCACTCACAAAAAGAACTGCCCGGCATGTAGCTGGAAAAGAAAATATCACCACCATACAACAGGTAATGAGAATAGGGCCGAACAGAAGCTGTGGGAGCAACAAGGAGCCTGAGCTCTCAGAGCTGGGTGTGGGGGCTGGACGGTTGAGGGACAGCGCACTGTTTGCGTGGGGCTCAGGGGACAGCTGATACAAGTTCTTTGTGCCTGATTTTACTGATCTGTAGAATGAGTTTAATAATAATAGCCATCTCGTAGGGTCGTTATGAAGATTAGATAACCTCTTACTGGATGTGCAAAGCATTAAGATCGGTATCTGGCACCTAGCAAAAGAACTAAAAGTTAGACATCACCATCATCATTGTATTCTATGTCCATGTCAATGGCTAAGGGATAGGATTTTGTCTACAGTGGTGGGCAGGGAAGTTAGGCTTCCACATGGCTAGAGCATCCAGAAGGTATGAGGTTGGAGGGGCTGACAAATGCTGTGCGTGTGACATTCTGCAGACACCCTGCTCTTACTCCCCTGCTTGGGGCCATAAGGGCGGTTTGGCTGCCCTGGAAGAAGAAAGGGAAGTGAGGCCACTAGGCTGACGGCTGGGAGACTGGGTTTTTGTCCTGGCCCTGCTAGGAGTCAGCCCACTATCTCAGAACCCATCACCCCACACGTTGGGTCTCTGTTCCTTTTCTATAAAATGAGATGTTAAGGCTCCTTCCTGCTTCAGCATGGTGCTTTGAGACAGCCCTGTCTTTCTTTTTCTCACCCTTAATGCTACTTACTACTTAATTATAGCATGTTCCAGTAGTTTATCTCAAAAATTTGGCTTGAATCTTCACTGCTCTCCATCTCTGCTGCCACAACCTTCGTCCAGGCCACAGCATCTCCACCTGGACCACTGCTGCAGCCTCCTGACTGAGATCCCTGCTTCTGCCTCCCTCTAAACTCTTTCATACCCTGCTCTGCTTTAAAATGCCCCTCTCCAGCTTAAAACCCTCAATATCTTGTCTTTATATTTAAAATGAATTTGGCTGGACACAGTGGCTCACGTCTATAACCCTAGCACTCTGGGAGGCTGAGGCGGGAGGATTGCTTGAGGCCAGGAATTTGAGACCAGCCTGTCTCTACAAAAAATAGAAAAACTAACGGGGCGTGGGGGTGAGCACCTGTAGTCCCAGCTGCTCTGGGGGCTGAGGCAGGAGGATTGCTTGAGCCCAGGAGTTTGAGGTTGCTGTGAGTTAGCCTGATGCCACTGCACTCTAGCTTGGGCAGCAGAACAAGACCCTTTCTCAAAAAGGACTCCCAAACAAACAAACAAACAAACACCCCTCAAAAAGTGAATTAAAACTCCTCCTATAATTTACAAGGTGCCACATGGTCTGGCTTCTGCCTGCATCTCTTCACCTGATGCCACTTTCTCCCTCTTTCACTGCCACCCTGGCCTTCTGCCAGTTTCTGGAACACATCAAACTCTTTTCCACTTCATGCTGTTCCCTTTGCCTGGAATGTTCCTTGCTACCCTTCACTGAGTTGACTCTTTATAACCTTCGATTCTCAGGTTAAACATGAGCTTCTCAGCAAGGCCCTCCCTAACCAGTCTAGTTAAAATAGGTTCTCCCATTGTTTTTCCATCTCAGCTTCTTGTTCCTTTTCCTCTTAGCACTTAATCACTATTTCATTTCCTTAATTTGTTTCTCTCAGCAAATTTCAAGTATACAACAAATATGTATTATTAACTATAGTCACCATGCTCTACATCAGACTCCCGCAACTTTTTCGTCGTATAACTGGAAGTTTGCACCCGCTGAACAGTATCTCCCCATTTCCCTCACCCCCCCAGCCCTGGCAACCACCATTCTACTCTCTGCTTCTATGAATTTGACTTTTTTTAGATTCCACATATAAATGAAGTCACACTGGACTGTATTTGTCTTTCTGTGTCTGCCTTAGTTTACTTAGTGTAATGTCCTCCAGGTTCTTCCATGTTGTTGCAAATGGCAGAATAATTTTGAAAGAAAAAAACAGCTAAGTAGCTGAAATCAGCGTGGGTTATGTTTTTGTGCATGGTGACATTTTAGTTAGAAAACTAAGGTTACTAGCAAGTGCTGAAAAGTAAAAATGAAAAGCTGAGAACCTGATCATCAAGCACTTGGGTGGAGTTACAGTAGAGTGGTGTGTTCATGAGAAAGAGGGGCAGAATCCACCTTTTTACATTACAGTTCTTGCTTTTGTTTTCACTTCATGGGGTAATGTGCTAAAAGTTTGTAAATTTGGATCCATTTAATCCAGGATCTTTTAAAATTTAACAGAATGAGTTGAGCTAAACTTTACTTACGAATTTGGAAGAAAAGATTTGCCAAGTAAATTTACAGTTTAAACAAGATTGCAGGAGTACAGTTTATCTAATTAAAGAGAATTGACTGTTTTGGCATTTTTAGAAGAATCTATATACATTCTTTTTCTGCAGGGAAGGGTGGGAGGGTGGGGACAGAGTCTTGCTCTGTCGCCCTGGCTAAAGTGCAGTGGCATCATCACAGCTCACTGCAACCTGAACTCTTGGGCTCAGGTGATCCTCCAGAGTAGCTGGGACTATAGACACACGCCACCATGCCCAGCCCATTTTTTCTATTTTTTTTTTTTTTTTGTAGAGATGGGGTTTTGCTCTTGCTCAGGCTAGTCTGGAACTCCTGATCTTAAGCAATCCACCAGCCTCAGCCTCCCAGAGTGCTAGGACTACAGGCGTGGGGCACCTCACCTGGACAGAAGAATCTATATACATTCTAATGATGATTTTGCTCATTTCAAATGCCCTATCTCTTAGTTAGAGAAGTGTCAAGGCTGGCAAGGCCTGGGTTGGCAACACTTTTTGAGTGGTTAATTTTTGTAGTTGAAAGATGGAGCTAACAGTGAAATAACCCATTAATTTGGCAACTCATTAACCTGAGTGTGACTCATCAATCAACACATGCAAAGACAAGCAAAGTCATCTCTAAGGGGATGGAATTGGCCCCAGATCAACAAAGCCTGACTGGAACTGGATTTAAGCTATTAACATACCTGAAGGGAAAAATGTCCTCCAGAAGGAGGATGGTCAGCATGGGGACAAGGAACAGGGAAATTCTCCGAGGGCGCCCTTGGCAGTGCCATTCAAGTGCTGTCTAGAGGCTGCCCCGGTCCAAGGACGCAGCCTGTTACGTCTGGGTAGAGTTGGATGCTGCAGAGCCTGACGCTATCGAACATCTGAGTCATAGACTCCCAAGGTCTGATTCCACACTTACCAGGCAGCCTTCTTTCTAATTATAATTTGGCTTGCTTGGAAGATTTTACCTACTGCAGGATAAAGTGCTCGCCAGATCACTCCAGTGTCTTGGGAGATATATTTCTTGTTACAAATAATTGGTTTATAAAAATTTTCCTGTTATGAATGAGTTCTAATTTGTACCTCTCTGTTGGGGTCACCGATCACCCCTAGGCCCATTTAGCTGAAGACAATTGTCACGTAGGCTTTCTGAGCAGACAGCAGACCCTGGAATCTGACCACCTTCTTGTCCCCGACGGCAACTTCATGGCTTCCCATGAGATTTGACCGGTTCTTAAAAGTGATGATCAGGATGCACTTTAAAAAAGCCAAAGTATTTACTCACCAATCTCATTTCATTTTTATTCAGATTCTCTCTCCAAGACAGGTAAATATATTTACTCCCATTTTGTAGGTGGAAAATGAAAGTTTTCCAAAGCCAACTAATTAAATTTCGTATCAGTTTATAAACTCTTGAAGTCAGGGACTATATATCCATTTTGTATTTATATCTTGTCAAGTTGCTAAGAAATATTCTTGGTGTTGAGCCCTAGATAAAGGTAAATCCTTGAGAGAACATCATGTAGCAAGTAAAAAGAGTGAGGTGGATATGGTTGTGTTGCTGTGCAGTGGGCGAGAGCATTAGCTCTAGAATCAGATTGTCTGTCTTTGAAAACTGCTCTGTAACTTTGAAGAAAATGAAGAATCTGAGTTCTGATTTTAATTTAATATGTAACAGTCATTTTATTTTACTTGTGAAATAACTTTTTAGAAGGAAGAGTTCCTCTAGCTATGCTCCTAAGTGTAGATCTGCACTTGTCAGGTTAATTACAACCAGATCGGTGAAGTCAGAGTCAGTGGTAAATCACCGTGAGGTCAGGGGTGACAGTTTCTACAATAAATTTCTGACAAATGTGCATTTTAATTTTTAACAAGTGTTCATGATCTCAAGGTTATAAGTCAAAGTCCTTGGCTTTATTAAAGCTCTTTGCCTTTCATAACAAACGAAGAATTTTAAATGTATACCATCAAGTTGCAAAATAATTATAGATTTATTTGACTTTTATGATAACTGAAATTTAAATATTTACTACCTTTTCCCTTACCTAGCAAAACAAAGGCTAACTGTTAATTCATTGCATTACATTTGGGAAACACTTCTATTATATGAAAGCTTCTTCTATTGAAGTTGAGGACTTCTTATCTCAACTTAATTTAGATCAAGGGTAATTGAAATCATGTGAGGCTTATAATTTTTAACTCTGTGTTGACTAAAAGCTGTGTGACTCTGGAAGCATGTTTCTGTACTTCTCCTTGTGCTTCAGTTTCCCCACCTGGGAAATGATCATAATTGTACCTATTTCTAGGCATTGCTGCCTAGAAATTAATGAGGATTAAATTAGATAATATGTGCCAGAATTTAGAAGAATGTTTGGTGCACACCTACCACTATTATACATGGGAAGAGCTCTCCAAGGCATAATGGGAGAAAAAAAATTAAGATGTAGAAGACTGTGTACAGTATGACACTATTTAGGTAAAAAATGGTCAAAACAATTCTGCATCTTTTTCATGGGCACATACATATTTTTCAGAACAGGATCTGAAAACATATATCACAGACTGGTATCAGTGCTTACCTCTGGGGAGAGGAGGAGGGAATGGACTACCTGGGGACATAGTCAGAGGGGCCTTTGGCTTTAATGGTAATGTCATTTTTATTTTTATACGATGCATTTATTTAGGAATAATTATGTAATTAAAAACTACTAAGACAACCTACTTGTCTTCTCTCAAAAAGGTGGTCATCTAATGAGTTGAGTTAGGATTGTAAAAATAATTCAAACTATGAAGTCAAAAGTGAAAATAGTAAAGGATTGTCATACATGAAAATATTCTTATCTTAAAACTGAAATTTAGTTTTTTTAAATTCTGGGTGATAATTCAGGTTGCTGTCAACATTTATTTATTTCAATTGATAATGAAAAATGACTGCCTGATTTTAAATTTGTTCTAAGATTTTTGCTTTATTTTCCCCTTTAAAACTATTTTTAACTTTTTTCAGATTTTTAATTTCTAAGAAGTGCATTTTCCATTCCCTAGATAAGTTGTATGTGATTAGCTGTTTGTCAGTCAGAAGTGACATAATACTGTTTTCCCTTTGTACTGTATTTCTTCACAGCCAGGATCAATCTGCATAGATCAACACTGTTCCTTTTACAATTTTTAATAGTTTATGTGTCAATTTGTTAAATTATGAAAGGTACTTTGGTCTACTACCTCCACTAATGAATTATGCATCAGTTTGCATCTTGTTGGTTAATATTTAAGATGTATTGAGAATCCCCAGTTTCAGATCAGAGAACTGCACTGAAATATCATGCTGTCTCTTCCTCTCTCTCCAGGCAGGAGAACAAGTTTATGTTGTTGAAAATATTACATAGCTGAGAATCACAATAGGGATAGAACATTGACTAGGCAAATTATTTATGGGAGCTGCTAAGAGCTGGGAGAGGCTGGTCGTAGACTGGGGAACTTTAAAATACAGGCTGTCACGCTTTAGTTTGCATCAGCATCACCAAGGAGCTCTTTAAAATGCAGATTCCTGGATCCCACTCCCAGAATTTGACAAAATGGGTCAGGAGACCCTGATGCAGGTGAATGGTGGGCCTCACATTGAGAAACATTGCCTGGGGCCCATTGGCCGTCAACATACTGATGCCAAGTGCAGAGTGCAAGGGCAGCTCCAGTCCAAAGCGTGTCTTTTTTCTCCTTCATCTGCCCAGAGGTTAGGAAACAAAAAGATTCCATGGTAAGAGAAAGAAATCAGGCTGACAAGGTCTGAGAGCCTTGGAAATGGGTAGTTAAAACATTAACATATCTCCAGATTAAAAATCTTTGTTCATCCTTGAAAACTGAAATGAAGAACAAGACACGTAGGATTATGGACCTACTCTTGTTTTCTTTCTTATGTCCTCACACTAAACATTCAGTCCCCATTAGGACTTCCAGTCCTTTAAGTACTCGACAGAATGATCTTTTTTTGATTTTTTTTTTTCTTTTCAGCAAAATGTACCTGGGCTGAGTGTCAGGGGCTCAACTTTATGCATTCTTCTGGGTGACACTTATTTTATAATTTATGATTCTCTGTCCCAGGTAACAAATCTGTATGCTGGGTGTGGTGGACAAAATAATGGCCTCCCAAGGATGTCCATGTCCAAATACCTGGAACCTGTGGGCATGTTATCTTACATGGCAAAGGGAAATTAAGGTTGCAGATGAGATTAGGTTGATAATTAAGATAGGGAGATTATCCTGGGTTATCTAGGTAGGCCCAACTTAATTACAAGGGTCCTTAAAAGTAGAAGAGGGAGGCTGGGTGCAGTGGCTCATCCCTGTAATCCTAGCACTCTGGGAGGCCGAGGCGGGAGGATCACTCAAGGTCAGGAGTTCGAGACCAGCCTGAGCAAGAGTGAGACCCCATCTCTACTAAAAATAGAAAGAAATTATCTGGACAACTAAAAATATATAGAAAAAATTAGCCGGGCATGGTGGTGCATGCCTGTGGTCCCAGATACTCGGGAGGCTGAGGCAGAAGGGTCACTTAAGCCCAGGAGTTTGACGTTGCTGTGAGCTAGGCTGATGCCATGGCACTCTAGCCGGGGAAACAGAGCAAGACTCTGTCTCAAAAAAAAAAAAAAAAAGTAGAAGAGGGAGGTAGAAGAGGGAATCGGAGTGATGTGGCATGAGGAAGACTACTCGCCATTGCTGGCTAAGCTGGAAGAGGCAAGGAAGTGGATTCTCTCCCTTAGTGCTTCCAGACAGGAATGAAGGATTTTTAACCCAGGGAGACCCTTGTCAGACTCCTGACCTACAGAATTGTGAGATAATAAATTTGTATCGGTTTATTTTTTATTTTTTAATAGTTTCAAAATTAACATGATTTATTCATCAAATTTACATCTCTTATGCACATAGATAAATACTTTCCTATTACACTGCTTGAAGGGTAAATCTCAGTGTCTTTAAACTCTTCGAGGGTCATTATACAAAGCTTCCTTGAATATAAATGATATAGAGTTAAATGTTATTAAAGCTAAATTCTCTCATTCTAAGCTTTTGGGGAAAAAAAGCCTAGTCAGATTTCTAATTCTGGCTTTTGCTGATTGTGGAAATTCATCTTTTTGGACCTCAGCTACATCATTTCTCAAGTAAGGTGGGTTGGTTTGGTGAATGCAGGCCTTTTCTGTTGGATCTGGGGAGCGCAGGATGCTGTGCTCACTGGCTGTGTGAAACCCAGAGAACTTCCAGGTCGCTGTCTACTGGGGAGGGCCCAGGCATCATGCAGGTCATGTGTTTGGGTCCTCTGCTGGTGCGGGGAACTCATTTCCTCTCTTTGCTTACAAATTCATGGTCCAAATCATATTTATTATAATTGCTCATGCAACAGAACAATATTTTACCACTGTGCCATCTCAGGGGAAATCTCAGTATACAATAACTTACAACAGTAGCTATTATAGTAACCTTAGTCCCCTCTCACTATTGGTCCCGTTATATCACCACACTGCTTTCCCCTTAATGCTCACACTATTGAATGTCCCGGCCCTCACTCTCTCATAAGGAGACACATGAAAGAGGGGTAGTTCACATGACCCCTTATTAAGATAGAGACCAAGAAATTTTGTGATTTAGATGGTATTACCCCTGATGGATGTCCAGTGGATGATGTTTTAGCCACTACAAAAGGGAAATTCTTATTGGTCATAAGCAGGAAGAAACACTTGCAGATTTTAGCTATAGATCATTGTATTCTGGTCCCTTGATTAGAAGCATGTGGGGTGGGCAGGGATACAGCTGGGCATTAGACACAGGTACAATCAAGGACTTGGGCATCTCCAGGGCTCTCTTGCGTTTTCTGTTAACTGCACTCTCCATGCAGACCAGCTTCCTTCAAACAGTGGGAGACATGGCGCGTCCAAACTTACGTCTCACAAATTCTAGCACTGGGGAGGGGCCAACCCTTCAACAGTGCTTGTCTGAAAAATCCTTAGGAAAAACTCTGATCAGTCCACTTTGATCCTGGAGCAATTAACTGTGACCTGGGGATGGAGTTACATAGGAAAATGGCTCATCCTGAGGTGGTCCTGTCCTTGGGTGAGGCAGAATATTGTGTTGATATTCTGCCATGATAAGGGGAGAAGAGACATTGTCAGATGGTTCCATGGGTGTCCACTGTACAAACAGAAGAGTGGATGTAGTTACAGATGTCATATTTTAACTGACTCAATCAAAATTAAAAATTTGGAAAATCTGACTCTGATCATTAGCTCCAATATCTTCCATTATGGAAGATAAGTTTGGGAGATACCTGGAGACACACAGATGCCTAGTGATGTCTCTCAAATCGCAACATATATGCGAAGAGTGTCTATATGGAGACCTTCTATATGGAGTCCTATAATTTCTCCCCCCTCTGCCAGCTCTCATGATGAATTTTGCCCTTCGCTGCTGTGGTCACCTGTGGTGCTGGGTCCCCTCTACCTTTTACATGTATGCAATGCAGTGTTTCTGCATCGACATGAGGAATTCTGCCCACAGAGCAACTTCTGCCCGCAGAGAATAAAGAAGACTCCTTCCTCCTAGGAAAATAGTAGGTTAAGTCCAGTGAGTCAGATGGAGGAAGAACTTGAAAATCACCATTTTAACCTTCTTGACTTCCAAGATAAACTTCCAGGTTTGCTGTTTGCTTGTTTAGGCTACTTGGAAAAGTAGGTTCCACATTTTTAGACTTTGGGGCATTTTGAGAGAGTGAGGAATATTATTTCTAGTTTTTCCTGTAAGAGCTTTGTTTTTTTTTTAAAAATTCTGGAAGAAAGCTTCCTAGGGGCAAGAGTCAAGCCACAGTCTTTCACCTCCCTCTGCTCTGCTTTGCTCCCCGCTCCTGCCCTGGCACTTCCACAGAAGAGCTGGACCACTGTGGGTGTGGGAGGTTAGCGGATTGTTACACGTGGGTGATCCTTCCCCCAGGAACCCTTCACCCGCCAGCGAAGCTGGCTTTCTCTCTTTCCTTTTCTTTCCTCTCATGGCTGCATCTCCCGAGAATGTTGAGATCAGATCCACATTCGCCAAGAAGGTGATTTATCCTCTGAGTGAGGAGAACAGGATGTCCCCCAAAGTCTGCCTGTCCCAATAATGCTCAAGTACACTGGCTCCTGAGGGCTGCTCTGTTTATCAAGAGGAACCAGAATGAACATTCTGGGGTTTGGGTGGGTGAGCAGCCCACCATCCCCAAAGACGGGCCCTGGGTCGTCTGTCTTCTTCCTAGCAACCAGGCAGTTCTGTGTGCTCTGAGCCATCTGCCAACACCAACAGGCTAACTCGCTCTGCAAAAGTCAGATGGCTCCTTTCTGTTTGGTGACAGCTTGTTTTTTTCTGCCTTCTAGAAAACAACACTGAGGAACCTGCTCCTAAGACTGTGCCCCTTCATGCCGTCACTCCAGGGGGCCTCCAGCCCAAGGGGCTGCTGTGAGGAGGGTGCTGCTGTGCTGAGGAGCCGTGAGCAGCAGGCTCCAGAGGACAGGTCCCTGCCCTGCGTGGGTGCTCAGGGCTCCATCTGTGTTGATCAGTCTTGCCCTGGGTAGGCAGCTTCAGGGCCAGCAAGCCGCATCATGAGAGTGCGAGAAGAGGTGAGCATGAGAAGAGGTGAGCATCTGACCTGCGGAGGGCTCTGCACTGGCTCCCTCGTCCAGCAGCCACCATGCCCTTGGCGGGGTTGGAAGAATCCATGTGGCCAAAATCAAATAAGGCTAGGAGTTTATCCTGAATTTTAACCTGGGAAGAGGTCAGAGCTTCTATAGAGCATCTGTCACCAAAGAGAGAGGGTCCAGGTGGAGGAGTTGTCTTAGAGCGACTCTCTCCTGCTCTCCTTTTTGGACACTTGCAACCTGGATTATCCTGGTAGCTTCCAGCAGGGCAGGCAGCACTGCAAAGCAGCATATTTTCTTTTCTTTTTTTTTTTAGTTTTCTACTTAGTGGAGAAAAAGACTCTGCCCTGTTCATTTCTGTTCCCTCAGCTTCCAGCATGTAGCGTGTTGCAGGACTGGTGTGCATTAAATGTTTAAGGAACCAAAGAATGACCCAGCCTGAGGTTTTGCGCAGTGTGCTGCTGAGAGTTGCAGCAGTAGGGAGGGAGAGCAGGAAGGAGCTCGGCCAGAAGCAATCAGGGGAGCTCTTCATAAAATTTCTCCTGGGAGACACACCAGTGTGGAAGTTTTCTTTTTGCAAAGAAGCACTGCTAAACAATTCCCAAGTTTCCTCATGGTTTTAATCAAGACCTTATTTAATGGACCGCTTGTCCATCAGGGCTGCTGCTTATGATTGCACACGCTGTGCTTTGCACAGCTCCAGGGGCACCCCACACATCACAGGCATGGAGGTGTGGTGTAGGAGTAGATGGCTTTCAGCAGGGGCAGGGATGTCTCGAGGAAGGGGCTACTTTTCCCAATTTAGGCTGAGGCAGGGCTGAGAATCTGTGCTGCGGCCACTCTTGCCCTGACCGGAGCTGCCCAGGCCCTCTCACAGGGACTAACCTGAGCTTAGATTCCCTCCCCGGGAGCAGCTGCTCAGGGTCAGGCCACATCCTCCATCCACTTGGTTCTCATCCTTTCCCTTGCTTTCCAACAAGCCACCCAGACCTGTAGCCTCTTGTAACCCTGAACTCTTGGCTCTTTCTATACTTTTCTTCTAACTGTATAGATGTCCTTTTTCTTACCTTTGGAGAATCTTGAAATGCAAGGATAAAACCATACATTCAAGGAAGTTTTAAATTGCAAGAAAAAATAAAATTATTTGGAGCATGAGCTTTGGCTTAAACAAGCCTTAGTTGGGATTCTAGCTGTATAACCTTAAGTGAGTCCTGTAATCATTTTTTATCAGTTGATCCATTCATTCCTTCATTTAGTTATTCCCTCAGAAATATCCACTGGGTGGTTCAGTCTCAGGAGTAGGCAGATGTTAAACAGACACTCACACTGCTAAGTAAGTGCAGGGCTAATAAGTGCCATGAGAAAACCTATGGGGGTGACAAACACCTCACAGGAGGAATGAAACTAGTCAGTTGAGGCAGGGAGGGCTGAGACTTGAAGAATGAAAAGGAATCAGCCAGCCAATATGAGGAAGCATTCCAGATGGTGGGAGTGGCATGGGCACAGATCCTGGGCAGGATATTCACTGTGGCTGGACGTGAAGTTATGGGCAAGAGCGTGGGGAGGTGGGGGCCGTCCCGTCAGCAGTGGTAGGCATGGTGAGAAGCTTGCACTTCGCCCCAACAGCACTGAAAGGTTTTAAGCAATTAAGGGACACAATCAAGTTTAGTTTTCCCCCACCTTTTTTTAGAGGTGGGGTCTCACTGTGCTGCCCAGGCTGGACTCCAACTCCTGAGCTCAAGCAATCTGCCTTAGCCTTGCGAGTAGCTGGCACTACAGATGCTGTGCCTCAAATTTAGTTTTAATGTTTAAGCGATGGCTAGGGCTGACATGAGGATGCTAAACTACGATGGGGACAGGAATGGACGCAGAGAGGAAAAGACCCACCGAGGGTGAATTCCCCTGTGGTTTCACAGAACTGCAGTTCATTTCAGGACTCTCCTCTGTCCTCAGGATTTGTTTCCTTTGTGGCGCTGCTTTATCCTCAGCTCTGCAATGCAGTCTGCCCAGAATTTTCTCCTTCCTCCTCTGGATGTCGTCAGCGTTCTATGGGGACTCTGCACCTCTCAGTAAGCCAATGAATTTTTAAAAATAATTTGTTTCCAAGAGATGGTATTTGGTCTTGGTGCAGATTTTTGTGGGGTACGAGGAAGCCAGACAGGTGCTCACAGCTCACTAACCATGAGTCCCTGGGCCCAGCTCCAGTGACAGCAGCCTGAAAATCATGTCTCCCTGCTTTGGAATGGGAGGCTGAGGCAGCTGACTCACCTGCCCAGTGCATTTTCATGGGCCAGGCCTGCGGTGGGAACCACTGCCAGCACCACACCCCTAACCTGGCTCCTCTGGCAGCTGCCTGGAAAACCCTACCTTCCACACTTGATCAGGATCGTGCAGAAAGGCCGGAAGTGTTTTCCCCAGAGACTCCAGGTCATCTGTATGCTCATACCAGGGGAGGTGGTCGCAAGTGCTGCGGAGTGACTGAGCTCACACCAGGACCTGCAGGGGTCCTGGGCCACCTCCTGGGTGGTCAGCCTAATTCCTCCCACCACTCTCTGTCCCCACCCTAGTGGCTCCTTGACTTCTTCTGCTGTGGATTTTCTGCTATGGACTGGGAGACCTGCTCATGCAATTTGGCAGAGGATAAATCTCCTAGTTACCACTAGATACCAACACCACCCTAAATACAGGTACTTGCCCTGCCAGAGTCTTCGATCCTTTCTTACTTCCTGTTTAGGGTTGCTGGCAGGACTCTTCAAGGTCTATTGATTCTGTTTATGTTCATCGTTTCTCATAATTGAGCGCTCTTAAGTATCCCTGGATAGAGATCAGCAGAATAATACGAAATAAAAGAGACTTGGAGAAATTAAGAAATGCTTGGAGATAAATGTTTTTCAGGAAGGTGGGTCCCCTGCAAAGGGGAGGGGAACAAAGGGAACATTAGAAATGTCTCCATGGACACGGTGGCTGGATGCCGAGCCCTTTGTCCATGTGACCTCTGAGCTAGCCCCAAGGCCAGTGGTCCTTCTTGGGGCAGTGTTTTTATGGCTGACCAAGGTCAGCTATGTCCACAAGAAGTACTAAGGGTGTCTGTGGGTACTGAGGTCCAGTGTCACGGTCTTCTGAGCAGACACCACTGCCACAATCACTAGCTTCCTTGAAGAGAAAAGAGAATCCATATAACCCTTACCATCTCATCTTATAGGGTAATTATTGTTATCATTCCCATTTCACAGATGAGAAAACTGAGGCACAGAGAAGTTAAGTCATTTGTCCCAGGCAGACTGGCTCCAGAACCCTGGCTACATTCTCCTGTCCCTGGGCAGTACCTGAAGTACAATTGGTTAGATCCTGCTTGTCCCAACAGTTCCAAACTGGAGTCCCTGACGCCATTTTCCAAGGTGGAGTCTCAACCCAGTTCATTTTCCAAGCCTGGCCTGGCCAGGATTGTCCATACCCTCATCCAGGCATTTATACTATCCATACCACAGTCTAAATGCCTGGATGAGTCTTACTAATATTAGTAACAATAGCAATCATAGCTAACATTATGGGGCACTTTGTATGTGCCAGGCATTCTACCAAGCAGCTCTTAATAACAAATTCTCACTACAAATATATACGGTAAGTATTGTCACCATTCTCCATTTTCAGATAAGGAAAACCAGACTTAGGGAAGATAAGTCACTTGTCCAAGGTCACGGGACTAGTGGGTGTTGAACCTTCAACACAAAGTGCTGCTCAAGGTTTTCTGCCACAAAGGTGGTCACATTTGTCATGGCTGGGGAGGTCTTGGACAGTGGGGTCTCCTGAAACACAGCCATACGTTTTGGGGTCAGATAGACCTGAGATTAAATTATGACCATATGAGTATTTGTGTAGAACCTCAATTTATTCTTCTGTAACCTAGGGCTAAGTCCACTTTCCCTTGGCTGTGTTATTTGGTGTATCAGATAATGCTGGATTTTCTAAATTTCAGGCATTCATGCATTGCCTTTATGATTTTTGCTATCATTTAAGATTTCCTTCAAGTTGACTTAAAGTTTTAAAAATAAATCTTTAAAAGAAAACTTTATATTAACTGTTCTTTATATTAATTTTCATAAATGAAAAGCCATAATTAGAAGGTAACAAAATTCATAATTCTTAAAGTAAAAACCCCTGCTTTTTTATACTTTTAAAAGGATCCAGCATTTTAACCAGCAGTGCATATACCACAGAGTATGCTGAAATATCGTTTCTGCAGTGCATCGGCCAGGGGTCAGGAGACGGTAGCCTTTCTTCTCCTGCCCCTCCCCTCTCTCCTCATACTCCTTTCAGCGCTTATTCTTGTCCCCGTCTCTGCCATGTGGCCTCAGGCTGCATGACTGCACCTCTGCCTTTGTTTCTCCTCTGAACATTCTAGAACTGGCACCACTGTCACTCTCCTCTAGCCAATTTGGAAGGGATCCTGAGTTTAACTTTTGTAAGCCTCTCTCTGTGGGAAGTCCAGCCCTCCAGGCTGAATGGTCTTGTGCACCTTGATAATGTGGCGTGCAGGAAATTAGGTGGGACCTGGGCCTGCTGCTTGCTGCTGTTCTGGCTGCGTTGATCCACCCTGGCTTTTTTGGACACTGTGCCCTGAGCTACCCCGCTATCCTCAAGGGACCAGCCTAAGCAACTGACTGCTTTTTCAAAAATCAGTTTAATACTCCAAAACAAAAAAGGAAAAAACTATCTATCAAGTAATGTTCTGATTTATAAAGTTGGGTTTTTTATCAGTGAATTTAAAGAATTTTATTTTTAATTTACATTTAATAAAAGTCCACTCTTTGGTGTTCAGTTATGTGATATGTGACAAATGCATGGAGTCCCATAATCACCACTACAATCAGGATAGGGAACAGTATGATTACCACCCCCAAAAATTCCCTTCTGTCATTCCTTTGTGGTTAAATCTTCCCCTCCCCTTAATCCCTGGCACTTGCTGATTTGTTTTCCATTCTTATAGTTTTGACTTTTTGAGAATTTCATATAAATGGAATAATGCAATATGCAGCTTTTTTGAATCTGCGTTCTTTCACTTAGCAAAATGCCTTTGAAATTCATATCACTTCACGTATCCATAGTTCATTTTGTTTTGTTGCTGAATAGTATTCCATTGTATGGCTGTACCACGAATTGTTTATTCATTTCCCAGTTGAGGGACATTTGCGTTGTTTCCAGATTATGGTGACTATAAATAAAGCTGTAATAAACATTTACACGTAAGTTTTTGTGTGAACATAGCATTTCACTTGGATAAACCCAGTAGGATTGCTGGGCTGTATGTTAAGTGTATATTTAATTTTACTGGAAACTGACAAACTGTTTTCAAAAGTGATTGTACCGTTTTACATTCCCACTAGCAGTGTAGGACAGTTCTAATCCCTCTACATCCTAGTCAACACTTGGTATTATCAGTTTTTTCTTAAAAATTTAGGCATTCTGATAGGTCTGTAGTGGAATATCATTCTTTTTTAAATTGAGATACGATTCACATATCATAAAACTCATTCTTTTAAAGAATAGAATTCAGTGGTTTTAGGAATATAGACAAATTATACAACCATCACCACTACCTAATTCCAGAACATTTTCATCACCCCAGAAAACTTTATACCCATTATCAGTCACTCCCTATTCCCCACTACCCCCTGGCAAAACAAGTAACCTACTTTCTTTCTCTGTAGATTTGCCTATTCTGGATATTTCTTATAAATGGAACCATACATACCTTCTGTGATTGGCTCCTTTCACTGGCCTTAGTGTTTTCAAGATTCAGCCATGTTGTAACATATACTTGATTCCTTTTTATGGATGAACAATATATTCGTCCATAAAATTCAGTTGATTCTCATCATTTGTAGTAGTTATAGTTTATAAAGTTGCAGTAAACACTGAATTCATGAATACGGAATCATTCGTTACTGCTAGGGGAAATATGTACATATTATACATGTGTGTATATATATATTATATCTTACATAGATTATAATCCTAAATCCCCAAAAAACGCATTCTGATAGATTCTATTTTCTTTATTTTATAAAAGAGAAAACAAGATTCAGAAGTGTTAAGTGACTTGCCTGAGGCTGCACGGCTAAGAGTTCGGATTCCAGCCCATCCAGCGGAACTCCAGAGCCAGAGCTTCCTGAGCTACCCTGCACTGCTCCCCATCGCCTGCATCCCTTGGTCCTTTCCGCGTGACAGCTGAAACAAGAGGGCCCAGTGTCACTTTGTTGGACCTTAGCTGGGGATGTGCAAGGTAGGCAATTCAAGTTTTCCATTGCTCTGAACCTCTACAGATAACTGAGAAAGAGCTATGATTTTGAGATTGCAAATAAATTTTCATGACTGGATGAATTGGCAATTATGGAATCCATGAATAATAAGGATCAACTGTATATCGTTGCGGTTTTAACTTATATCTTTTGCCAAATTTGGGAAGTTTTTAGACATTACTTCTTCAAATATTTTTTGGCATCAATCTCTTTCTCTTCTCCTTCAGGGAGTCCAATGATATGAATATTGAACCTTTTGTTATTGCCCCATTGGTCTGTGATGTTTTCTCTCAATCTTTTTTCTTTCTATTCTTCCAACTGGATAATTTCTATTGTTCCATCTTTAAGTTTACTGAATTTTCCTTCTGTTATTTCTATTCTGCTATTGAGGACAGGCACGGTGGCTCATGCCTATAATCCTAGCACTCTGGGAGGCCAAGATGGGAGGATTGCTTGAGGTCAGGAGTTCAAGACCAGCCTGAGCAAGAGTGAGACCTGGTCTCTACTAAAAATAGAAAAAAAATTAGCCGGGCGTGGTGGCGCATGCCTGTAATCCCAGTTACTTGGAGGCTGAAGCAGGAGAATTGCTTGAGTCCAGGAGTTTTGAGGTTGCTGCGAGCTAAGCTGATGCCACAGCACTCTAGCCCAGGTGATAGAATGAGACTCCATCTCAAAAAAGAAAAAATTCTGCTATCGAATCCATCAAGTGAGTTTTTTAATTTGTTTTAAATTTTTCAGTTCTAAAATTCCTATTTAAATTATTAAATAATAATCTTTATTTTTCTGCTGAGAAGGTCTATTTTTACATTCAGTTCCAGAGGGTCCACCTTTACCTCGTGGAGGATAGTTACACCAGCTGCTGTAACGTCTTCACCTGATGATCCCAACATCTGGGTCATCTCAGGATTGGCATCTACTGATCCTCTTTTCCCTTGAGAATTGTTTACATTTTTCTTGCTGTTTTTATTTTGAGTAATGTCAGTTCAGTTTTCAAAGCCTTAACTATGCCATTTAAGTCTGCCTCTTGCATGAGCCATTCAGGGACTTGTGGGGTGGATTATATCATAGTTTAGTTCTTAACGCCTTAATGCCTTTACTGTGCTTCTTTAAAAGCATTCCATACACATGTTGTCTGGGGATGAGCCTGGGCCACATGTCAATCCATAAATAGAACTAGGGGATCCCTTTCTCCAGGTCTCTCCTCTCTGGCTTCTAGACATCTCTTTTCCCTGTCCCTCTGGCCAGAAGGGTGGGGTTCTCTGAGTTATAGTCTTTTGGTTCTGTTGTGTAGTTCTGCATCACTAGGTCTGCCTTTGGGGTGACGTGGAGAGAAAAAAGAGAGAGAAAATAATAAGGAAGATTCTACCCACTCTCTGCACAACAGGAGCTGGGTTCCTGATTTCACTGTCCAGAGAAACGGGTTTCCTCTAGGGACTTTTGGTGTCTGTGCTAAGGGCCACCATTATCACCACAGCAGGCTGATCTCTGCAGGGTTGGAAGAGAATGTTCCTAACACAAAGAAATGATAAATGTTCAAGATGATGGATATGCTAATTACTCTGCTCTGATCACTATACATTATATAAATCAAAACATCACTATGTATCCCATAAATATGGACAATTATTATATGTCTATTGAAAGAGAGAAAAGAAAAAAATAGTAGCTAGGGATTTCCCTCACATTCTGCACCTATCACAAGTTCTGTTTCTTGGTCTTTTGGTCAGGAAAATGGGCTTTTCTCAGAGTTTTTGCTGTCCGCAGCTGTTCCACAGTTCCTTGATTTAGCCTGTCTTTAGGTCAAAACCAGGAGATAAAGGAGAGGAAGGAAACTAGGAAACTCACCACCATACTGGTCATTCTTCAGGTTCTCAATTCCTTCCCCAATATGCCTGTTCCTGTTTACTTTTCAGAGTCCTCAGGTAGTAGCTTTTGTTGGGTTTTTAGTTGTAATCAGTGAGAGAGATGAACTGTAGTGAGCTTAGTCCATCTTGAGCATCAGTGAATGTCTGATTAAAGGTTGCAATCAATGCTAAGAAGAGTTTAACATCACTAGTGTTGAATAATAGCAAAATTGAAGCCACTGTCACAAAATCACAAAAACATTCATAGAAAGTAAGACCATAATAGGCTGAAATGATTTGAATGTTACAAAGGAGTGTAAATTGTGTAACATTTATATAGGGTTACTTGACAATGGTATAAAAAGCATCTAAAATTGCATATATTTTGGCTGAACAATTCTATTTCTAGGAGTTTAATCTCATGTCACAAGTTCACACAGGTGTATTATTTATAAGGATGTATTTACAAGATTATCATAGAAAAACAATTTCAAATAATTTAAATGTGAAATAATACAAAAATGCTTAAACAAATTATGGGATAACTATAAAATAGATGGTTATGTAATAACTAAGAATTTTGATGGAATCATGTAGTTATTGATATGGAAAATGTTCTGTTAATAAAACAGGCTATAGGCCGGGCGCGGTGGCTCACGCCTGTAATCCTAGCTCTGGGAGGCCGAGGCGGGTGGATCGCTCGAGGTCAGGAGTTCGAGACCAGCCTGAGCAAGAGTGAGACCCCGTCTCTACTAAAAATAGAAAGAAATTATCTGGCCAACTAAAAAATATATATACAAAAAAAATTAGCCGGGCATGGTGGCTCATGCCTGTGGTCCCAGCTACTAGGGAGGCTGAGGCAGTAGGATCGCTTAAGCCCAGGAGTCTGAGGTTGCTGTGAGCTAGGCTGATGCCACGGCACTCACTCTAGCCCGGGCAACAAAGTGACACTCTGTCTCAAAAAAAAAAAAAAAAATAAAAAAAAAAAAAAATAAAAAATAAAACAGGCTATAAAGCAGTGTGTGTAATATCATGCCATTTAAGAATGCATATATATGTGCTTTATACATGTGTGTGTATCTAGATAGCCATATAAGCGTATCTGGAAGATTTAACTGACAGTCAATGAATGGGCTTTAGGATTTAAGATTTTTATTTCCTGTTCTTTACTGACATTTTTCAACTGTCTGTGCTCAACATGAATGAAGTCTTGTGGCAGAGGCTGTTACAGCTCGCCAGCTAGCTATGCACTTCTCTGCATTTTCCAGCCTCCCTTGCATGCTTGGGGTCATGTGATTGGGTTCTGACTAATGGAACATAATTGAAAATGATTTAAATTGCTCCTTAAATACATCCATGTGGCCCTTCTGCCATTGTGCTTCTTCATGTGGTGACGTTAAAGACTCCAAATGCCAGATGGTTTGGCTATGTGACGGAGGAGAGGCGCACACCCTATATCGGACTGTGCCACGTGAGGGAAACAGGCCTTCATCACTCAGGGTTGTGGCAACCAGCGTCAATTACCCTGACTGCTACCAGAGTGCAGTGAGGGAATACTAAAGACAATAGTGCAACGAGGAATAACTAGAGCGCATGCAACAAGAGCACAGGAGAAGGGTGAGACTTTGCAGTAAACTCATTTGTCTTGGATGTCAATGGGTCAGAAATACTTTGGAAAAGTTTTAAAGATTAGGATAAATCAATATCCTTTTAATTTAGAAGATGTCAATTTGTTAATTTATAGGGGTAAATGTGGAGACCCAATGTACTCTTTATGGCTGGTCTGTAAATTCGAAGTCTTCACGAGAGCCCCAAAGGAAGCCAAATTACTAGCAAAAGGCTTGTTAGCCTGCAATTGGAGCAAAGCAATTTGGCTGGGTGTGATGGAGGGTTAGCGTGGTGGTTGTGCCAGCAGCCTCGGGTTTGGGGCCCAGCTCTGCCACTTACTAGCTGTGAACATCTGGACAATGTACTTATCTGAATCCCACTTTTCTTATTTGGTAAAGGGCAATGATGATAGCAGCAGCCTCTTAATAACCCTTTTGTATTGCAATGGGAATTCATTTCTACCTGGGCAGCAGCTTCCTTTTCTGCTTAGCTCAAGTCAAAAATAGTAGCTTTAAGTGTTCTGGGCTCTGGTCTCTCTGGTAATTCACTAACTCATGGCTTGTTTGCAGATGTCAACAAATGGCCACCTTAGCAGGGGGTATGTCATGTGTCAACCTAAATAACAAACAGAGAGAGGCTCTCTATAAGAAAATGGTACTTATTTGGGAATAGGGCATTGCAAGTGAATACGTGTGCCCTAGTAAACTGTGTGCATTTTCAGGGAGATAAAGGAAGACAAAAGTTTTTTAAAGGAAAAATGAAGAGGATTATATAATTGTTTTGAGATAATTATCCTTGCCTACAAGGGTCAATAACAAAGGTGACAGCAGTCCAAGGCTGGACAGGCAGTTGCTGAGCAGATGTCCTCACAGAAGTATTTTTTGTGTAGGGTTGTGATGGCTTTTGTGCAAGGTAGTGGTTTTTGCAATCTTTTGTGATAGTTTTTGTTATCAGGCATGTATGTATGAGAACACTTCTCTCTCTCTCTCTTTTTTTTTTTGAGACAGAGTCTCAAAAAAGTGGCGTCTTCACAGCTCGCTGCAACCTCAAACTCCTGGGCACATGGGCTCATGTGATCCTCCTGCCCCAGCCTCTTGAGTAGCTGGGCCTACAGGTGCGTGTCACCACACCTGGCTAATTTTTGTTTTTTTTGTAGAGACAGAGTCTCGCCATATTGCTCAGGATGGTCTTGACCTCCTGGCTTCAAGCAATCCTCCCACCTCAGCTTCCCAAAGTGCTAGGATTATAGGCATGAGCCACCATCCTCAGCCAAGAACCCTTCTCTTTACGGTCTTCCTTGGCTCTATTTGTAAGAGTTTTTTTTTTTTAACACAAGTGACTCCATTTTGATTCTGACAACTTTCACACATTAAAGCCTCACAAACCACAATTTCAAAGGGTTAATAATGAACATGAGATGAGAAGGTAGGCAGTCCCAATGAAAAGAAGAGAGGTGAGGGAAATGCAAGCAGTGAGTGTGGGGAAATGGGTAAATTCCCTCCGTATCAGGAGACAAGAACTATGTAAAAGTATATTTGTGAGATGAGGGAGAGCTTGGTAGAACTATTCAGGAGGAAAGGCTATTGTTTTCAGTGTGGCAGAAATTGAAAGACCACTTATAAAAGGTTATATCTGGGAATATTTGTGTTTATATTTTCTTGGTAGAAATAGAATTAATTGGATAAGTTGAAATAGAAGACCCTGTCTTTCTCAGCCTGGTTCTTGGTGATGCAGGAATGACTCAGGAATAACGAGAAAGAGCAGGCTGCACAGTGGACCTGCCTGCAACCACAAGAGTGAGACAGAAACCAGTGTGGAGCTTGTGCAGGGAAGATACCTAAGCCCATTTGGGGAGGAGGTTGAGTTGTGGATAAAAGGAAACGCATTGAGGCCGTGCGCTGGAGCCAGAGAGGCGTGGCAGATGCATCTCTCTCACTGGTGTAGTCCAAAAAAGCAGAAATAAATAAATTGTTTATGAGCCTGTTTGCTCTCCTGCCTTGCCAATTCCCTCCTAGCAGGGAAGGAAGTCCCAGAGAAGGAAAGTAGGGAGTTGATCCAGAGTGACTCCATAAGAGGGGTGACCACAGCGGATATTTTCTTCACCCAACTTGGCACTTCCCCAAGATTTAGAATTAGAACCAGCACTGGCAGTTAACTGAATCTAGTGTCAGAGAAGAAGTTCAGGTGGGCCCGTCTGTGACCCACACAGATGACACTGGGGCTGGGGAGGGCCCCCTCTGGGTGGTGCTGAGGCAGTGGAAAGCAGCAGGTTGGGGAAGAGTTCGGTTACATCCTGGCACTCTGCAATAACCCAGAGCCAAAAACGTGCTGAAACACGTATTGTGC
Source organism: Lemur catta (assembly GCF_020740605.2). NCBI lineage: Eukaryota > Metazoa > Chordata > Mammalia > Primates > Lemuridae > Lemur > Lemur catta. The sequence goes on from NC_059128.1 coordinate 38,712,147, forward strand.
TTTGCCATGTGGTGAAAGTATTAACCATAGGACAGAAAGAAAGGAAATCCATGGGCTAGAAAAATCACAGATAGCACAGCAAACATCAGGCCTCTCTCCTTTTGGAAAGGATACACACTTGTGCATGGGAGAAATGTACTTAATCAAAAGAGATCAGGGAATAGCAAGAAATTAAAAATCACAATAGGAATTGGAAAAGAATCCCATTGCTCTTTCCTGAGCCTTCAGTAAACAACAGCTCTATAGACAATAGGTGGATAACTTGAAAGAGAAACTTAGTTTCCACCCATGGTATCTTTTATATTCCCATTTCCGCACAAAAAACATTGAGGGCTGTACCAGGAACTGAGGGCATAGTAACTCTCTCTGCAAGGCAAAGAGAAGCAAGATAGGCCAGATCTCTTCAGCAGATCTCTCCAATTATTTTGATGGTTTACTGATGTTTGTAGGGGTTGGGGATCACATGGGATTATGGGGAACAAAGAGATGAGAAGCGTTGGTATAGAAGTGAGAGTCTAGAGTTACGGTTTTTAAAAAACTGGATGCAAGCCTAGTCTGTGCTTTTACTAAGTATGTGACTTTGAACCAACCCCTAAAGCTTTTAAGTTTCAGTTTCTGAATAGACATAACAATAATTGTCCCATTCATCTCATTGGTAGTTGGAAAAATCAAATTAGAAAAGATACGTGAAATTGCTTCCTAAACCACAAAAATTCTGTCTATATTTTTATTATGAGAGTAATCATCAGGGTTGATCTGGACATCATATTACCAAGGTAGTATTAATTAAGGATCTTTTAGGCAGTATAAGCCGTGGCTTCTAAGAACACTGTTACAGTTAGTTCTTAAGTATATTTTCCATTAAAACTCTTCTTCCAATAGCATATCTGGCTTTGGGAATGATAAACTTGGTAATAATAAATTTGTATTGAAATTCTGAAAATTCTACATCACTAAAACAAATGACAAAAACTTCACCAGATCCTGTCTTCATCCCATATTGGGCTTGGAGAACATACAATTATTATAAAATATTTAAAACTCAAAAAGTCTTTTGAGGTTATCTCACCTATAGTCAGGTTGGGCAATAAAGAAAGCAAGAGTGTCAGACAAGAGACTTTAGAATTTGAGATACCAAGTGAGTTACAAAATGAATTCAGCCTCGAATTGGGGCCTGGGAATAAGCTTCAACTTATTTCAGGACATTCAACTGTGATTTTTGGTTTGAATGGTTTAACCATCTTGTATTAATACTAAAATAGAGCTATTTTTCCCTTGCAGTTAGTTACAACCCTGTATTTTAAGGGGCTTGACATTAAACTGGAACATTCTCTGTAAAAACACGAAAGCTTTGCAGGAAGGAAAATTTTGATAATGAGATGCTGACATCATCCACTCTTGAGGCAGGATATTTCAGTCGGTGGCATCTCTCTAACCAGGATAACAAAATGTGCAATTTTAAGTTAAGAAAAAAAATGGCACAGATTCCTTACTAAATCACAAAGTATTGGGACATGGGAAAAGTTTTTCTAGCCCACAGATGCTTTGCTGCTCTTCGATGGAGTCATCCCCAGGTGAGATGCAGAGCTGGCAGCTGCCCTTGAGGGCAGGGCTGGGAGCTGCCTACCGCAAAATACTTTATGTAGTACTGGAAATTCATTCACTCATTCATTCATTCTACAGCTATTTATTAAGTACTTATATACCAGGCATTTTGCTAGCCTCTGTGGGGATACACAATTTTATGAGATATAACCCCTGTTTTCCAATGTTCATAGGTCATTATTCTCATTCTTGGTTACTTTTTAATGATCTTAAGCATTTTTTTTAAAATTGAGGTAAACTCATCTAACATAAAATTAATCATTTTAAAGTGAAAAATTCAGTGGCATTTAGTACACAAATACTAAGCAACCATGACCTCTGTTTAGTTCCAAAACATTTTTATCATCCCAAATAAAACCCCATACCCATTAAGCAATTACTTTCCATCCCCTCCTTCTCCCAGTCCTAAGCGACATCTAATTCTATTTTCTGCCTCTATGTATTTACCTATTCTGAATATTTCACATAAATGATATCATGCAATATGTGACCTTTTGTGTCTGGCTTCTTTGACTTAACATAATGTTTTCAAGGGTCATCCACGTTGTTAGAACATGTATCAGCACTTCATCCCTTTATATGGTTGAATAATATCTAATTACATGTATACCAAAGTTTGTTTATCCATTCATCCATTGATGGACATTTGGGTGTTTCCATCTTTTGGCTATTGTGAATAATGATACTATCAGCATTTCTGCACAAGTATTTGTTTGAGTTCCTGTTTTCAATTCCTCTTTTTCCCTTTAGTTCTTTTTAAAAACTGAACTTTTTTTTATTTCAATAGATTTAGAGAGTACAAGTGTTTTTGTTACACGGATGAATTGTACAATGCAGAAGTCAGGGTTTTTAGTGTCCCTGTCACCAGAATAGTGTGCATGGTATCCAATAGATAATTCTTCATCACTCTTCCTACCCTTCCTCCCCCCTTCTTAGTCTCCAGTGTCCAATACACCACTTTATGACCGTATATATATCCCTTGTTTAGTTCCCACTTATAAGTGAGAAATGTGGCAATTGTTTTTCCATTCCTGAGATACTTCACTTAAGATTATGGTTTCCAGTTCCATCCAAGTTGCTGCAAAAGACATTATTTCATTCCTTTTTATGGCTGAGTAGTACTCCATGGTGTATGTGTGTCTGTTTGTGTATCTTTGCAAAATAGTGAATTGTGCTGTGATAAACATTTAGGTCCAGGTGTCTTTTTTATAAAATGACTTCCTTTCCTTTGAGTAAATACCTAATAGTGTGATTGGTAGGTCTACTTTTAGTTCTTTGAGGATTCTGCATACTGTTTTCCATAGAGGTTATACTAGTTTACATTCCCACCAGCAGTGTATAATCATTCCCTTTTCACTGCATCCATGCCAGCATCTGTTGTTTTTTGACTTATTAATAATGGCCATTCTGATAGGGGTAAGGTGGTATCTCATTGTGGTTTTAATTTGCATTCATCTGATGATTAGTGATATTGAGCACTTTTTCATATTTTTTTGTCCGTTTTTATATCTTCTTTTGAAAAAAATCTGTTCATATCTTTTGCCCATTTTTTGAATGGGTTATTTGTTTTTTTCTTTTAGATTGGTTTGAGTATTTTTTAAATAGGTTCTGGGTGGTCGTCCTTTGTCGGATGTATAGTTTGCGAATATTTTCTCCCATTCTGTTGGTTGTCTATTTACTTTGTTGATTATTTCCTTTACTGTGCAGAAACTTTTTAGTTTAATTAAGTCTTATTTATTTATATTTATTGTTGCTGTATTTGCTTTGGGGTTTTAGTCATAAATTCTTTGCCTAGGCCAACATCTAGAAGAGTTTTTCCTATGTTTTCTTCTAGAATTTTTATTGTTTCAGGTCTTACATTTCAGTCTTTAATCAATCTTGACTTAACTTTTGTATATGATGAGAGAGGGACCCAATTTCATTCTTCTGCATGTGGCTCTCCAATTTTCCCAGCACCATTTATCGAATAGGGCATTCTTTCCCCAGTATATGTTTTTGTCTGCTTTGTCAAAAATCTGTTGCTTATAGCTATGTGGTTTTATTTCTGGGTTCTCTCTTCTGTTCCATTGATCTATGTGTCTGCCTTTATACCAATACTATGCTGTTTTGGTTACTATAGGCTTGAAGTGTAACTGGAAGTCTGGTAATGTGATGCTTCCATATCTGCTCTTTTTTGCTTAGTATTGCTTTGACTATTCAGGTTCTTTTTTGATTCCATATGAAATTTAGGATTTTTTTTTCTAGTTCTGTGAAATATGATATTGATATTTTGATGGGAATTTCATTGAATCTGTAAATCACTTTGGGCAGTATGCACATTTTAACAATGTTGACTCCTCTAATCCATGAACATGGGATTTTTTCCATTTGTGTTATTGGAACCACCAAACTGTTTTCCACAGAGGCTGCTCTATTTTACATTTCCACTAGTAATGTACAAGGGTTTTAAGTGCTCTAATCCTCACCAACACTGTTATTTTTGTTATTTTTCACATTTTTTATTATAACCATCTTAGTGGGTGTGAATGAAGTGGTATCTCATTGTGGTTTTGATTTGCATTTCCCTAATCACTAATGATGTTGAGCATCTTTTCATGTGACATTGAGTATTTTTACAGGGTAAATAAGATATCTATGAGTAATGATGTCAGTCATCTGAAAGGTATTACTACCTTTGCCCGTGGGAGGGGTCTGAGCTCATGGAACATAGAACTAGCATATTCTGATAGTTGTAGTAGTAGGAGAAGGGGGAGTGAGTGGAAGAAAGAGGTGAGGGCAAGCCGGGGGCCCTGCTTGAGTTTGAGGAAGAGGAGCAGTTGTGTGGGAGATGCGTGGGCAAAGGGGTGGACTGAGGGTTTTGTGTACTGGTGAGGTTGGAACAATGGTAAAATAAGGATGTGTGATCCCAGAGAGAGAGAAGTGTGGGTGTTCAGGACCAACCTCCCTCCCTCACAATTTCTCTAAGAATGACTACTCTGTGACTGAATGAATGATTTGCGCTGCTCAGGGAGCAGCAGTGTCACTATGCACTGGTCATTAGCAAACCTCTATGCCTGGGAACACGAGTGAACAACAAACTTTACCTTCTGCTAAGAGAGGTGAAAGTGCTTTGAGAAAATCAAGAGTTCATTCCAAACTGAGAGGTGCTAAAAGCCTCGACTTTAAAACCACAATTTTAGGGTGTACAGAATGAACTAATTTTTTCAGGATTGTTTTTAAATGAAAAATTCATGGCTATAGCTTTGGAACGTATAATTTTTTTTTCATATTTATCTGCCATCTCACACTTAGCAAAATTCTCATCAAGAGAATTGCTTTGAAGTCAATTTCCAGAAATAGGATTTAAACTCCCTTAAGGGGTACTTCAACTCAATAGATGATAATACTGAGCCTTGACCCAGGAGTGTTGGTGGACTTCATCTTCTATTCTATTTACACCGCTTCCTGCCTCTACAGAAAATGAGAGCTCTGCTGAGTGTTGTAGGAGGCGGAGTATAATGACTTTCACAGTTAGACTGAACACATTCTGTGGCTAGTTTCCATCCCCATCATTCTACTGAAACTGTTCTCCCAAAAGAAAATGATATCTTTCTAATTGCTGAATCCAGCAGCCTTTTCTTAGTCCTTACTTAACCTATGTAACCTACCTACCATTTATTGATCATTCTCTATACAGCAGGCACATTGCTAAGCACTTTATATATTTGCGGTGTGGTTGCAAATTTAACTTACTCTAACTTGGATGTTTAGAGAAAAATGTAATATCTTTATTTTGTCTCTAAGAAGTCTGGTCTTCTGGCCAACTCCCAACCCAATGGGGAAAATGATTTAACTGTCCAGTCCAATTCCATATTAGTCCAATTTCATAAATTAAATAGCTCCCTTAGATAGTATTGAGTCTGGTGGGTAAAAATGCTCAGCTTCTCAGATAGCCTCCTAACCCCTGTTCACTTTGCTGTTTCATTTCTAAAATGTTGTTTGGGAATATGCAGGTGGTTTTACATGGTCCCAGGGCAACATGGAAGAACTAGGGGCCTTAGGGCCTTCTGGTCTCTAGGCCAACACCCTTTGTCCATCTGGCTGCTGCTTGCTCTGAAGACAGATGGCTAAAGTTGGTGGCTTATTCTCTTTTGCCTCGGGAAAGCTATGCTCATGCTCCTTGGCTGACTCGGCCTCACCTCCCTACAGCTGATCTAGGGACTACTTTGAGCTGTAAGCCATATTTGGCTTCAATTCATGATGTCTGTACTGAATTGTACTGTACTGATCCTTCACTACTGTTACGGTGATCATCTCTGATCAGGTTCAGGGAGAAGCACCTTGGCTCATTCTCCTTCAGTACTGGAGGCTGCTGGCCTGTGCTTGACAGAATCTTTTTCATCTCCATTTGTCAGAGGAAGGAGCTGGGGGAGGTTTAGCAACCTTTCCTCCCCTAATATTTTAGCACAATCTGTGGAGTGAGGCCTGAAATAGGAAAAGCCCACCTAAAAGATTATTTTTTTATTGATCCCCAAAAGAAAATAGAGGCCAGCTTGCATTTTTCTGCTGTGGTACTTGAACCACATACTAGTTGCTTAGGGGTTGTTTGCAATGAGCAAATATATCCAATGATTAGGGAGTAACAAAAATCCTGGGAGAATCTGGCTTAGTTTCTGTGCATAGTTGGTGCTTTAACCAAAGAAAGGCCTCATTGCAGTGCCTTATAAGAGGTTGATGTAATAATTATTGTCATGTCTTGGGAATCCTCTCATTTTAAGCCTTATTGGGAATGGGTTAATAGGGATACACTAAAGCCTCACTGAGTGGAGCCCAGCTCACTAAGGACTTGGTCATGAAGGTCCCCACCCATCAAATTCATCTTCTTTGGTAATTTTTTGCCAGAATGAATCACTGACATTTTATCACTCATGCATTTGGACTTTGATCTGAATTTGTATAAATAAAAAAGTGATATACATAAAAACTGTCTTTATTTTTATTATTTTATTATTATTTACTTAGGACAAAATATCACATTCTTTTTTAAACAAAGCTATCCTGCTCAAATTGTTAAGGTATTTAAATTATATTTGTATGCCAAGACTTTATTTCCTGCTCTAGGTGCACTCAATGAAAGATAATTGGTGCAATTTCTTCCTGATTCATTTTATTCTTTGCACTTAATGCAATTTTAAAAGGAAGGCTTTAACAGAGTATTGATTATTTATGCCTAAAGTCCCCCAAGTTTTTTTCCCATTTGGTTCTATTTCATTTTGTCAATATTTGTGTTAAGCCATCTGCATTGATTTCAATGAGGAGATGCTACCCAGCAACCTTTCACAAACAAATGGCAGTGCGCCAGAGCAGAAAAGAGTCTTCTGCCAACTCCTACTTGGCTGACTTAGCCATTCAACTGACTGGTATTAACTTTGTTCTCTTGCTTTCAATAAGAGAAGAATCAGTATCCAAGAGGCAAAGGCCCTCACTGATTAAACAGGAAGATCAAGTCACCACTTGGGCTCCTTGCTTTAGTTACCACGTAGTAGTGTATGTGCTTAGGACATTTGTAGTGTAAGTCTTGTGCTACCCGACAATTTCTGGAGTCTTTGGGTGAGATACCAAACTTGCTGTTCTAAATCTCAAAAGTAAATAATAGAGAACATTGCCTCATTAACCTTCTGAGGTTGATTTCAGCAGGAAAATGGGGGAATGTTATTTTCCCATGGTAGCTGAGTTTTCAGATCTTCAGAGAAAAGAGATGAAATATGTATCGCATCAGAGGTGCAAAGCTTCTCTCTTATCTGCACACAGAGAGGTCAGCTTCAAATCAAGATCTACAGATAGTGTGACCAAATGTTCTAATTCACCCAGAACACTTCCAGTTTATGCATGTTGTCCCACTGAATTATTAACAGCACCCCCTGGCACTCAGCAAGTGTCTTTGTTTGGATAAAGTACATGGTCATCCTACCTACCTGTTTGTATACATCGACATGGCAAGATGTAAAAGCTATGATTGTGAAAAAATTGAGCTGCTCAATAGTGTGTAATTAGAACATTTGGTCAAACTACCTACAGATTATGATTTGAAGCCAACCTGTTGGTTGGTTTCTCTGGAAATTACAGTGTTTTCAGAGGGGGTAAAGAAATGGGAGAATTCATCAGAGAACAAGAATTAGAGATGTCTTCATCATAAAAAAATCTGTGGAAACAACTCCAAACAAACCAATCTCATGAAACTCTAGCAACCTGACATCACAGTTTTTATTTTCAAGTTCTGTGAATGGGAAACCGGAGGAAGGTGTTATAAGGAGAAGATATGCATTTTCTAACAAAGCCAGCAAGGCAGTGAGGTGGACCAGAGAATGAACAAGATCTCCTTCAAGGACACAGGTGATTGTCAAGAGTAAATAAGTAGATTTGGGGATTTTGTTGATCCCATTCCTATGTTGCTTTATGTCTACACTGTAGATGACACACATGGGGGGGCTGGGAAGATTAATGCTGACTGCTATCCCAAACTTGAACTATTTCCTTAGGGTATTTTTGGCCCTCTATTGGACTGTGCTTTGTGCTTCATTTAATGTAAAGACAGAGTGGGGTTGGGGGTGTTTTCTCTGATAAAGAAGCAGCTGTGAGATAATTGGCGACCATAGCGACTGGGGGAGCCACAGGTCTCCACAATTGGAGCTCTCCCAGGCAGGATGACATGATGTAATGTTGAAAGGGGAGGATGGGGAGTTACCAATCTGTTTGATGCAGTGGATTGTTTTTTTTCCCCCAGCTATGTGGGAAGAACTAATTTCATTTTTATGTGACTTGCACTATAGTTTCTAATTGGATAGTTTCCAAATTGACATCCCCAAGCCAGCTGGCCACCACATCTGCACATGCATTTTTAGAGGATATACCTAGCCCTGTGTCCTTCTTTTTAGACTGGTCTTTTTCAGACAGTAATTTTGTCAACATCAAATAGAGATCCTCTTTTACAGAAGGGGATGAATTGAAATGTAAAAAATTCAGAATTCAGGTATGGTAATGTGCGCTGTATGGATAAAAGCATCGGAAAGTTCTTTCTCCTCACTTGTGAGTATCTAACCAGATACAGATGGCAAGTGACCATCCACAAAACTGGATGACACTAATGAGGTATACGAGAAGGAGCACTGCACTGTGAGTCACGGAGACAGAATTCTGATTCTGGTTCTGACACAAAATCACTGTGTAATCTTGAGCAAGTCTCTGGGCTTCATTTTTTCCTTTGTAAAATGAGGGAGGTGAAAGCAGTTGATTGCTAGGGTTCCTTTCAGCTCTAATGTTCTCTTTGATTCTGATATTTTGTTTTCTCACAAGGTGAAAAACCACACAAATATTTTCCTGACTTCTCATCCAATTTTTTTCTAATGTTTTTCCTAATTGTCACTTCAGAGTTTTCCTGAAGGATGCACCATTTTGGGTCCATTATTCTTTCGTTCTTCATATTCTTGGCACACAGTGTTAGTCTTGAGGCATGAGCAGATTGAGTGGTTGCCTGTTAAATGAGAGTTGAGAGCTACCTCCAGACATTCCCCACATTGTCTTGCCTCTGTAATCTGAAATTCCATCCTCAGGAGTTTGTTTCCTGCAGGTAAGTCACCTGCACTCTATTAATATACACATGCCCTGGGTGAGGCAGCACACTAAGCTTGTTTCAGCTGCATTACAGCACATTTATCTGGATTTTCCTTGGAGCAGGAGAAAGACAATGGCAGAGAAGTGAGCGATACATCAAAAATCTGGACTATGCCTGGTGTTTCTCTCTGGTGGGCATCAGAGTCAGAAACAAGAAGCTGGGGTGGGGGTGGACAAGAGGTTAATGGAATGCCGTGTAACAGGAAATATTGTCGGTGGCAGAGGGGAGCAAGGAAGTCAGAAGATACCAAAGATTTTCAAGAACAAATTTTCCCTCACAATTTCCCTTAGCCTTGCTCTCTCCACGTTAATCTGTATGAAAGTAGTGCAGTTCCTCCCTGCTCAATGATCACATGAGAACAAGAAGGCAAGGAAGGAAATCACACCGTATTAACTTGTGACACTTTCTCGTGGCTCTTCCAGAATCTTTGTTTTCAATTTTGCCTGAATTTCAGATCTATAATTAGAGCTGAGAAGCAAATGTTCTGCACAGGGAGTTTTGCTAACACCACTGTTTTGGAGAGGAAGTTTTTTTAGAGGTAAAGAATACGGCAAACCTTCCCTCATCCCTTTATGAAACATGCTGTTTCTTAAAAATCTAAGAAAGGTAAGTTCTTTCTAAAAGAACTCCTGTTTCTGTGAAGGGAAAAAAAGGCCCTGGACTCTCCGTCGGTGTTGATTGCTCCCAGCCTGAAGCTTCCATGACAGCTTGGGGTCAGAGGTGCATGTTGCTCCCAGCATGCACTGTGCTGTGCTGGCTGAGGGAGAGTTTCATTTATTTGATGTGTGTCTTTGTTTCATGCTTTTCTGACATTGTACAATATGTGACTTTCTTCTGGAGAAAGTAGATTATATGCTCTCTTTTTCTCTCTTCAGTAATTCCGTTTTTGACCTTACAAGCAACTCTGTTAGGGCAATGGAAGTGGTTGAGGAAGTTCGGTGAAAGTGGTGTCCATCAAATCTGTGTGTTTACTAAAGAAGTGGTAACCATGAGAGGATTCTGAAATGGTTGGATGCAAAAGTGAGGAATACTACTCAACATTCACAGATTTAGTGTCAATATCGTCGGAATGGCAATGATTCTTTCCTTCTTGGTGAACTTGATCCTGTCCAACTTAGATGCCACATTTTCATTCTCTTTTGTTTTGTCTACTTACCTTTAATTAATTATTTCACCTTGTCTGCCGGACAAAGAGAGGCCAACGTAATAGACCAATGCATTTGACAGTAATTTTGTCCAGAAAGGAGGACATAGCAGATGGGAACTGGAAGCTCATCTTCTAGACCTCTAATCACCATATCTCCTTCAGTTCAGGCCCACCACCCTTACAGAGGTTCATAATCTCTTACACCTCAAAACTACTTACCCTTCAGTACTTTTTCCCCTACAAATTTGGATCTATTCCTTTTTTTTCAATCTATTTCCTCTCTAATGCTCAGATTTGCTAATTTCTATTGCTCTTACAGTTCATTGATTCTTTCCTCTGCCTCCTCCATTCTGCTGTTGAATCCATCCACTGAACCTTTTATTTAAGTTATTATATTTTTCAATTCTAAAATTTCTGTTTGGTTCACAAGGAGACATTGTACCAAAGAGGATATACAGATGGTAAATAAGCACATGAAAAAAAATATGTTAAATATCATTAGCCATTAAAGCAATGCAAATTAGAACCTCAATGAGATGTCCCTACCTACATGCCAGAATCACTAAAATAAAAAATACTGACAACACCAAATGCAGGTGAGGCTGTGGAGAAATTGGATCACTCATAAATTGCTGGTAGGTATGTCAAATGGTACAGCTATTCTGGAAAACAGTTTGGTGGTTTCTCAAAAAAACTGATTTTGTAGGAACCATACAACCCAGCAATTGTACTTCTGAGCATCTATTTGAGAGGAAAGAAGACTTATCTTCACATCAAAACCTATACATAAATGCTTAGAGTAGATTTATTTGCAATAGCTCCAAATTGGAAATAGCCCAGTTCTTCAGTGGGTAAATGATTAAACAAACTGTGGTATACCCATACCTTGAAATGGGTATACTACTCAGCAATAAAAAGGGACCAATTATTGATACATACAACAATCTGGATGAATCTCTAGAGAGTTAAACTAAGTGAAAAGAGCCAATACCAAAAGTTTACATACTGTATGATTCCACGTATATAACATTCTTGAAATGACAAAATTACAGAGATGGACTACTGGTTCCCAGGGGCTAATGAGGAGATGGGGCAGGAAGGAAGTAGGTGTGGTTATCAAAGGACAATGGTGAGGGATCCTTGTGGTGATGGAAATATTCTGTATCTTGAGTGTATCAAAGTCAAGATCCTGGTTGTGATATTGTACTACAGTTTTGCAAGATGTTACCGTTGGGGAAAACTGGGTAGAGGGCACAAGGGATCTCTCTACTTTATTTTCACAATTGTATATGGATATACAATTATTTTAAAATAAAAACTTTAATTAAGAAAGGAAAAAAAAAATAAAACAAAACCACTAGTCAATCAGACAAAGAAGGCAAAAGTTTTCCAGAGGTGGCTAATCAGAAATTCTGGAGGTAACACTATGAGATCAAGTGGTTCTAAAGCTTGCGCCCCTCTAAACCACCAGGAGAAGCTTCTGGTTATGGCCCAGATCCTTTGAGAAGCAAGGAAATGTGCATATGAGAGTCTTTCTAAAACTCCAGGCTTACCCTTAAGGCAGGCATCATTTAAGTGTTAATAGCTAACACCCTTCCAGGGAGTATGTGCTCCCTGACAGAAACAGGACAGCTTGGAGATTGGCAAAGCCTTGATCCATAAGGAGAGCTCACCCAGCTAGGCCTTCCTGTAGCGTTGGTGGGGTGTCACTTGGAGGGACCATCTCTGAGGCAGTTCACATCTGCTGTACCTTTAAGTAAGGTTGGAGCAATGGCTTTGGGGATGCTGTCTTCATTCTCAAGTCTGGTCACTTGGCTGTGCTTCTTTTTATTCTCTAAGCTTGTGGCTCATTTCAGCATTGCAGCTCCTCTACTCAGCAGGACAGAAGAGGAAGCCAGAGGGCAGCTGTGCGATCGCAGTAGAGCATAACCAGTCTCCACTTCAGGTGAGGGGAGGACAGCTGAGCACATCTTTTGGGAAAATTAAATGATCTCAAACTGGGCCAGGAGTGTAGGAGTCACTTAACTTTTCATCCCCTCTCCAAGGCATCACTGTGCCTTTGGCTGTATATATCTCTCCCTCCACTCTACTCCTTTGTTGTATTACTTTTTTTTTTTTTTTTTTTTAAAGAAATGGTAAGAATATTTTCTCAAGAGAAGGAAATCTTCTTACACTTTACTTTTGGTTTGCAAAACCATGCAAAACAGTGGCACATGTACATCCATATATATATTTCTTCATGTAGATCTTTTCCCCTAACTTGTTTTCTAGCAAGAGGTTGCTTTTTCATCATTGCCTTAACCTTTGGAAAATTGTTTCTCGTCTTATTAAATGTACATAAGTCTCAACTAGCACCAGTTGGAAGTGGAAAAGTCTGTGTGAATGTGTTTGCATGATTGTGTAAGTGATGGGATAAAGAAGGTCCATGTGACATCTGCTTGTAAGTTTCCTTAATGAAAGTAAGCAAGAAAACTCCTTTCTAAAGAAATGATTAGAATATCCTAACAGTTGACAGCCAGAGCATTGCAACAGCAAGCATTTGTAGATCATGTGCCAAACACTGCGGGAGGTGCTAGGGGTATAGCAAGGCTAGTGATACAGGCCCTGCCTCCAGGGTTTTACAGTTTCATAGTCAGAATGGTAGCTGGCCTATTGTGAGTGTCTGATGTGTGACAGGCAGGGCCTTAGTAGCATTAACTTAGTTGATATTCTCAATCATTCTGGGAGGTAGTGCCTGTCTTACACACATGGGAACTGATACTTAAAGATATTAAAGAACTTGCCTGTGTTTATAAAATCAGTAAATTGTGATATTCAGGTACAAAACAGATCTGCATACACCCTACTGCATCTAAACAGAAAAGAAAGAAAAAAATCAGTAAATGGGCAAGTGCTAACTAAACAACCAGGATGTGGCAGATGATAGAGTGAGATACTTGAGGAAGGATAGAGGGAGTGGGGAGGGAGACAAGAGTGAACATTTTAGGAATACAAATTGCAAACATCTTAGGGTATTCTCTGTGTTGCTTAAATTCGGATGTATGTGCTATAGTAGCAAACCAAGTCAAGTACGTCTATATACTTTGCAAAGTGACACCAATTATCCTGTTGAAAAAACATGAATAAATGCTATCCTATCATTTTTATTGAAAAGAAAAAAAAACCTCCTTCAAACGTGGCTCAGAACTTTCCACTTAAGTATCTCTCTATTCCATTTACTCCAAGACACACGCCTGCCTGTCTTCCTTCCCTCCTTTTCTTAAGAGAATCTGTTCTTGCCAAATCTTGGTCTTTGAAGTCAACTAATCCTCCAAAATGTAGAAAACACACCAGCAGTAAGTCCTTATTCAAAGAAAGTCTTCATTCTTTGGGGCTCCACCTAGGCTGAGAAGAATGTATGTGAAAATTAAACAAACCAACACAACAAACCAATCTGAAGTCTGTGTTTTAGGACAGAAATTATTGACATGGTGCTATAGTTTGAATATTTGTCCCCTACAAGTCTCTTGTTGAAATTTGATCCCCAGTGTTGGAGGTGGGGCCTGGTGAGAAGTGTTTCAGTCATGGGGGCAGATCCCTCATGATTAGATTAATGCCCTCCTTGGGGTGGGAGTTGAGTGAGTTCTCACTATATTAGTTCCCACGAGAGCTTGTCGTTAATAAAGAACCCGCCACCTCCCCCTTCCCTTGCTCTCTCTCTCTGTCTCTCTCTCTCCCTCTCTCTCTCCCTCCATGTGATTTTTGCACACATGGCTTCCTTTCGCCTTCCACCATGAGTAGAAGCAGCTTGAAGTCCTCATCGGAAGCTGAGCAGATAGGTGCAAGCACCATACTTCTGCAGAGCCATAAACTAAATAAACCTGTTTATAAATTATCCAGCCTCAGAAATTCCTTTATGGCAACACAAAATGGACAAAGACGCATGGGGATGTTCAAAACATCCTCTCCTTCCAGCTCTCTATTGAGAATCCTCTAATCCGTAGCCCAATTCCCCTCTTCCTCCCCAACTAAAGAGGAAAGATCCTTTCTAAGTCAATACACAAAATAAAGGAATGGGGAGTAGGGGAGAGGAGAGAGGAAGAGAAGAGCATTGAGTGGAGGCCTTTGTGGCTGATGTGGAATAGGAAGGTGATGTGGTTGGCTGGGAATTATACATTTGATCTCCTTCACAGATTTCAAGAAAGTTGAGACGGGGATTTGAGCTATTTAGTGGTCACTTTAGGTTGATGGATAGAAGTTCTGTATTTATTTCTAGGATCCAGGGTCACTTCTGAACGCCCTGCCAAGCTTAGTAAGCTTCAGGACTTAGAGACCCGCCAGGATCAGCTCACCCAAGGAAGATGCTTGGAGGAAGGTGGGGGAGCAAAGGAAATCCACTTGGGAATAGCCAATATGCAAAGGTCACCTGTGAGTGAACTATTAGGTTGAACTTTTGAAATTGCCATTTATATAGGACAAAAATGGTTGAATATTGGCAATTTCATGTGAATCAATCTCATAAGGCTTCTAATCTTAAACACATTTCTAGAATGTGTTTGAAGATTTTGAAACTGAATGTACTGGAAAGAGTGGACACTGGGGTCAAAAAGATATTTGAATTCCAGAACCTTTTCTTATTAGGTGTATTATCTTGGGCAGGTTATCTCAACTCTCCTAAGCCTCAGTTCTCTCATCTGAAAAATACTTAGAACAGCACCTACATAGCTCATAGAGATGGAGTGAGAGATTATAAAGCATATAAAGCTTTTAGCCACACTGTAGGCACTCAAATGTTAATTTGTTCACTGAACCCACTTTATTTTGTTCTTTAGCTTTTATTTGCTTAGAATGCTGGACAACATAGTTCATCTCCCTGAATTTTTACTAATCCCAGCACTCAGAATCAGTTCTGTTAGAGGAATAACAACCCCAATCACTCATCTGGCCTAATGACACATTTTACAGATATAGAAATCAAAGCCCAGAGATGTTTTCCAAGGTCACAAAACTAGCCAGTGTCAAGATCTCTGCTGCCCAGGTCCAAGTTGCCCACTCCAGAGATTTGATTAAGTTGCTCAAGATAGTTGGTCTGACCTTACATTTCACTATACTTTCATCCACCCAAAAGAACCCAGGGCAGGGAAAGAGGAGGACAAAGAGGACTCTGAATCTGTGCAAAAGTTACAGCTTTCCTTTCAGGCACTGATAATCCCGGGTCTTGTGTACACTGTGTGGCTCCTTCACCCAGGCAACCCAGACCTCTTCTAAGGCTTAGGCAGGAATGACAAACTGATTTCATCTCACCACCAATTATTAGTAGTTGCCTGGGATGCCGTGTTAAGAAGGATTCTATGCTCATTCCTAGGTTGAATAATACAGAATTCTACAATTGATTAATGATATCAGCCTTGGATACGGAAGGGAAAGTATTATAGGAGCATGAATTCCTGAGCCCTATCTTGGTGGATTCTGCTGAATCAGAATCTCCAGGACTGTATCTCAAGCATCTGTGTTTTTAATAACCTCCCTGGGTGTATGCCCACTGAAGTTTGAGAATCACTAACCCAGAAGACAAAATAAAAATTTTTCTGAACATCCCATAGGTCTCATGTGACCTGGCCTTCAAGGTTCTACTCTGTAGTGGGGTCAGTTGACCAGACGTGTGTGATTCAGAATCAAAGACTTTATACAGCAGCAGAGCCTGATGCAGATGCCAATTTGGCCACAGCCCTCCCCTGTTGGACATCAGTCTAGCTAGAGCTGTCCTTGAGGCCTGAAACCAACCTCAAAAACAACAGGGCAATCATAAGAAAGCAGCAGCTAACATTTATTGCAAGTTGATTGTCAAGGGTTGAATTGTGTCCCCCTTCCCCAAATTCATATGTTGAAGCTCTAACCCCCATCACCTCACAACATGACCTTATTGGGAAATAGGGTGGTAGCAGGTGTAATTAGTTCAGATGAGGTCATACTGGAGTAGCATGGGCCCCTAATCCAATGTGACTAGAGTCCTTATAAAAGGGGAAATTTAGATACAGAGACAGGCACACATAAAGGAAAGACGGTGGGAAGGAGCCAAGGAGAAAGGCTGGAACAGATCTTTCCCTCACAGCTCTGAAGAAATCAACCCCGCTGACACTTTAATTTCAGATTTCTAACCTCAAGAACTGTGAGACACTAAGTTTTTGTTCTCTAAGCCAACCAGCTTGTGCTTCTTTGTTATGGCAACCCTAGCAAACTAACACACTGGTCTAAAGACCTGAGGTATTATTATTGCACCAGCTTTAGAGATAAAAAGGCCAAAGTGTAGAGAGATTAAATAACTGCCCAAGATCATAGAGCTAGCACATTGTGGGATGAGGATAAAGCTCAGATTTAGCCCTTCAGCCCTTCTCTAACTCTGGAATTGGCTGAACTCATTGCCTGTCATGGGAATGGCTTCCAACTTCTTGGTGCTAAACTTGACTTGCCCTTCCTGCCTCCTTGTCTCTCTGCAAGGCTTGCTGTGCTGACCTGAGTTCTAGTAGCCAATAGCCAGCCCAGCTTAGGGTTTTCCCTGGTTTCTGTGGGTGCTAGTGAACTCACTTCTACCTGAGTGTTCGCCATGTGGATGTGGTGTCCTGGCTCAGCGAGGTGAACACTCTCCTCAAATAAACATTATATAATAATAACTGAGAACATGAAAGAAGTACAAGGTCTGCTTCAAAGATGGTCAGTGCCTAAAATATTAGGAGAGAAAATGAAAATGAAATCACCTTTAACTGTTCTTCCTTTCAATGGTGTGTGTGTGTTTACGTGTATGTGCATGTGTTTGTGTTATATCAATACTATAGCTGTTTACATGTTATACAAAAAGAGCTTTATCTTTACATTTGATGTAAAAATGTTCCCAGAGGCTTCAGCTACTTATCTTTCTTCTCAAGCTTCTTGCTGCTGATGGGACCCTCCAAATGCTCAAGCTTATAGTACTAGAAGGTACCCCATGAGGGGTTCCAGTCCTGATAATATAACACATTACTATATTTACTTCTATTGACTGCTGAAGTTTACAGCTGTTATTACTTGACCTAAAACCCAAGGCTGCTCCTTGGAGATAGGAAATGGAGACTAGATTAGTTGGACAGAGTCCTCCAAAGGCTTCTGATCCCATGTGAAGTAATTGGTCTGATTTTCGTATATATATTCTTATAAAGGTTTTATGTCTGAATCAGGAAATATAAAGTCAGAAGAATTTATAACTGAAGGCAAATGTAGAATAAACCTGCTGGTAGTACTGTAATTCAACTGAGCTAATGTGGCTAAATAAATGTAAGTGGCTTTTTGAAGATAAACATTTTATAAAGTAAGGAATGTAAGTTTTTAACTGAAGATCAGGAAACAATGCACAAGCATTACCTCTGTATCATAGGTCTTGTGGCAGGTTGAACAGGGGGGCTCACCCCCTAGGGCTGTAAGCAAACATGTGAGGAGGCGAGGCTTGTGAAAGTGATCTGAAATGTGGTGAAGTGGTTTGTAGAGGAAAGGAATGACCATTCCAAAAAGAATCACCACGTCCTCACTGGACCTTTATCCATGTGAAAGTTGTCCCCCTGTCAAAGTCAAGCCCTGTCTTCAGAAAAAAATCTCCAATGCCCTCCTCTCCTCAGCCTTCCATGACCTCCAGAGGGCTGTGAAGTTTTCCCCAGGGTTCTTGATGACCTTCACACCGTACATACAACCATCGGTTATCTCACTCTGCCTGGTGTTATGGTGTATTGGGAATGCTCTCTGTCCTCCTCCACCCCCAGATTATGTAATTAAAAAATTTTATCTGTGGCCTTATTTACTGGTCCACCCCAGGAATGTAAAGCCCCGTGTGCTCAGATTAGCCTGCTTTCTCTTCTCTGCTCTCTAATGACTCCCTTCCTGCAGAAGTCAAATATACTGGGAAACCAGGGAAACAAA
The DNA here is from genome assembly GCF_020740605.2 of Lemur catta. Lineage (NCBI taxonomy): Eukaryota > Metazoa > Chordata > Mammalia > Primates > Lemuridae > Lemur > Lemur catta. The sequence goes on from NC_059128.1 coordinate 38,730,473, forward strand.
GAGTAGATCATTTACTCTGAGACCCTGGACTTGTTCATGCTCACCCTGGCATGTGTTAATTGCTGGTTAAAACTGTTTCCCCAACTTCTTTTTCCTTCTAAGTGTTGTGAGTTGGAAAACTTCCAAATGCTTTTTTCCTTAACAGCAGAGTATAGGGAGTATAGGTTCTTGTCTCTTGTTCCATAAGTTTAATCCTCTCTCTATTAGGGTAAAATTAGCTGCTATAATAAACAAACTGCAGACATTTAGTGGCTTAACACAGTCAACATTTATTTCTTCTCCACGTAACAGTCTGATGCGTGTAATCCTGCTCAGCAGGAAGCTTTCCAATTTATGGTAATTCAGACACTTGGGTTCCTCTCATCTCCTCATCCTCTGTCTTCTGCTTCTAGCTGATGGAAAATTCTGGAATGGAATTTTCCCATTGGTGAGAACCAGTCATATGGTCACATCTGAGAAGTAGCAAGAAGTATGGAGAAATAAGTCTATGGTTGGACAGTCACCTCCCAGCAACAAATTCGCACTACAGAAGGGGGAGCATAAATTTTGGGGTATTTAGGATTGTAACTAAGTGTGCTGGCTTTCTATACTGGGCTGGGTAGTGTGACTCACTCTGTGAGAACCCTACTTGATTTGCCACTGGGCACCTGGGCCAGCCAGGCCACTGTCCCAGAGCTGCCCACCTCAGAGCCCGGTTCTTTCTATTCCTGTCCCCTTCCCCTGCACCACTTAAGCTGGAGGAACTGACGGTGGTTGTCAGCCCGGTGCTGTTGGGAGGACATGAGGGGAGAGAAATATGAAGTCATAGTAATCCTTAAGGGAGAGATTCATGGATATTGAATAGGTGCTGTAATGTCTACCTAAAATTAAGTTAACAACATTTATGACCAGACAGAGAAATAGATAAGACAGAAGTACAAAAACTACTTGTGAGAAGCAAAGCATTCCCATCATCCTGAAGATTGACCTAAATAAAATTTTAACCAATTCAGTAGTCCTCAGTTCTTAGGGAAGCAGAGATGCTTCTCACTTCCTTTAAGCCTTGAAGGCATCTGGGTGGTGATTTACGTAAAGTCCCTGGGGAGGCTGGTTACACTCAGAGAGCAGTTCTTCCAAGGATCCAGGGAGGGCTGGGTCCCCTGCCCGCTGTGCTTGTCTGCCTGTGGTGAATCCCAGCACATGAGTGAATGGAGGGGCAAAGGAGGGCAGGGAAAGGACGAAGGGTGGCTGGTAGTAACTGTTTAACTAGTCTATTGATTGGGACCACAAACTTATGCTATCAGATGTGTCCGAGAGTGAATAGTGGTAACTTCCACTCATTTCCTGGAAGTAGTTTCTTAGGCAACTGTGAAGTTGTCATCAGTGACTTTCAACTCCCTTTCTATTTGTGTAAATCCCCTTTACCACATCCATCAGAAATAACACTGTTATAAACTAATTTCTCTGCACTCAATTTTAAATGCAAATATTCCCATAAAAGGTCACAAATGAAGCCAATACACACAGAAGTGATCACGGCTTGTCAGATACTTTTTCTTAATAGAAGGAATTCCTGAACAATATTGGGTATTGGAAAGTACAGGGTAAGTCAAAGAGATACTGTGGCTTTTGGACTAGAACTATTTTATAGCTGGAAAGCATTTAATGTGTACATCTCAAATCTGTGGAAACACATACATAATTACTTGAGGAAGTACAATGCCTTGCTCATTGGATATATTTTATCTTACAATGTAATGACTCTTTCTGAATGCAGCGAATTTTTACCATGATACGCTAGACTGAGAACTATTTGACAATGTTATGAATAAGCTTATAGTTTGTTTGGAAATTAGCCATAGATATCTAATGTAAAATATATGCATGCAAATTGGTACAACATTTCAGGAAAGCAATATCTGTTAAAAAATTGAATGTGCATACTCTTTGATCCAGCAATCTGACTTCTGGGAATTTTTCCATTGAAATACTTCCACAAATATCTAAGGATATTTGTACAAAGATGTTTCCTCAAGCATTGTTTGTAGTAGTGAATAATTAGAAATAATTGAAATGTCTTTTGTTAGGGGATTTGTTAAACAAGTCATGCAACAATCGTAAGACAGGATAACAAGAAACATAAAAAGAATAAGGCATTTCTATAAGTACTGACTGATACAGAAAGATGTCAAATCTATGCTATTGTGTGAGAAAAGCAAGTGCAACACAATATATACAGAGAAATCTCATATATTTCTCTATGTGGTTACAGGCTCAAAAAAGGTCTGAAAAGATATATATCAAATTGTAAGTGGTAGTCATCTTTAGGGCATGGTGGCCTTCTACTTTCTGTTCTTATTACTTCTATGCCATTCGAATTTTCAACACATATATTACTTTTGCAATAAAATGGTTTTTCAAAGTATGTCCTGTTGAGGTTTAGGCTTAGTTTTGGTTGCAAGCCTCCTCAACAAGGAGGTAATCTTTCCTCTCATGCCTGCAGTGCTGGGCGGTGCCCTGGTGCTGCCTCTCTGCCCTCTTTCTGATCTCCTGCCCTCATGCTGTGCAGGGTGCGCTGGGTACAAGGCCTCCTTCTTACTGATTCACTGTGAGTGCCTCAGCCTTTGGGGATTTGATGCCTTTGCTTCAAACCCTTTTAAACTTGCTTTCCCTTCTGCCCATACACTTTCCCTTGTTCTTCAGTTTTCATTGTGTTCCTCCTCCCTCCTGTAGTTGACACATCCTCTATGCTGCTCTCCACTTTTTAATGCTTACCTTTTTCTCTCTGAAGAATCCATCTTCTAAAAGCATCTTTCTCTGACGGCTGTTGTTTACTGTGGCCACCCATTCCAGACAGCGTAGAAAACCCTCCCTCACCTCCTGTAGCTGAGTCTGAGCTCACCTGCTTTCAGTTTGCTGGCATTCCTGCCACCAGCTAAAGATACTCTTAGGTTCAGGAGTTTTGCAGTAAGTTCCTGACTTTCCAACTCTGCATGGCCAGAGAGGCAACTGAATCACTGTCACAGGCAGAAGGTAATCTGCTAACTGCTAACTGCCAGAGGAATAGTAGCAGGGCCAAGGTAACCAGCCTCCAAGATGCCCCCTGGATCCTGACCTCCTGGTATTCATACCCTTGGGTAGTCCCCTCATTCACTGAAGCAGGGTTGACCTGTGTGACCAATAGGATACTGTAGAAATCATAGTGTGAGGGAAACTGAGGCCTCCTGCCAACAGCCAGGACCACTCTGACAGCCGAGTAATTCACCTTGGAGGAAGCAGATCCTCCAGCCCCCAGTTAAAGATGCAGATAGACGGCTGAAGCCCCAGTGGACACCTAACTGCAACCTCACAAGAGACCTGAGCCAAAACCACCTAGCCAAGTCACTTCCAAATTCTTGACCCACATATGTGAAATTATGAGATAACAATTATTCTTACTGTTATATCCCACTACTCTTGGGTTGATCTGTTTTATAGCAGTAGATGACTAAAACAAGCACCATGATGTGAAGTAGCCATTTTCTTTGCGGTCTTTCTATATTTACTCTTTGCAAAGTTGAAGCCATATGGAGAAGTCACTAAGGAAGGACACAGGCTTGTGGGCCAGTGTCAGTGCAGATCCCAGCACCGCCCCTTCCTAGTTGACCTTGGAAAAAGTTGTTCAACTCTGAGCCTCACTTTCCTCATCTTTAAACTGGGAGAGAATAATGGCACCCACCCAGCAGAATTGTGGATTAAATATGATATATGTAAAAAAAATGATCCTAGGTCCTGACACAGAGCAAATCCTTATAAATGTCAGCTTACAAAAAGGCAAAGAGATTCAACAGCAAAGGCAGAAAGTCCACCTCAATGCGTCTCCCATTAACTCTTTTTCTAGTCAGCTGTATATAAAGTTAACAACAATTTGAATTCAATTTGACTTTGCTATTAAACTTACTGTTCATTCATTATCTTGCTTTTGTGTGATGATCCTAATCTTAGAATGGAACACAGGAGTCCAGGTGATTGCTTTTACCATAACATCAAATCAGGAGAAATCCGAGAATGGTGCCTGCTTCCTCTATGAATAACAACACTGTTCAGATTTGCATTATAAAGATGGGAACTTTCTCTACAGACTGAGCATTTTGCTCTGATCCAGAGCATAAGAGAGAGACATGGTGGTTTTTCTTGTCATTTTTTCTTCTACTAATATAAATGCACATTAGTGGAACTATACCACCAACAGATACCTTCTAGAGATGTTGGCACAGTTTTATGGTGAAATGAATAATTCAGAGCTTGTATAGACCTCACTTTCTAGGCTTAAATTGTTAATGGATCTATCAGTGTGACAGATTGATGCAGAGTTGCATCAGAACATAAAACTACTAAATATTTATAGTTATTCTTTATTCAGTTACTGAGTGATTCCACTTTCCAAAGCAAATAACTTGTGCTGTAAAGGCAGCACTTTTTTCTTTGAAAGAATATTTCTCAATTTCCCAACCAGTAAACTAAATTGTTTAGAAATAAAATTTGTAAAATTAATGTCAAGTGATAGAATCAAAAGATTTATTAAAATTGACATGCTCAGGAAAATCTATTGCTAGGTTATTAAGAATATCTGTGGGAATGATTTTAAACTACCTAATTAGGAAAAGTCTCCAGTCTTGCTGATAAGCATTCATTTTATTCACAGTAAATAAGTTTTTTCATAATTTTTGTCTTGTCAGGGATTTACTGCTGCTGTACTTTAGACTTTTGTTTATAAATCTTGTCTTATGGCAGTGGACTAACACTTAAATTAAACATTAATTAGATTACATTAGATTTTCATGAAGTACAGCTTTTAATGTTTTTGGAAAAAAATTAACCCATAGTAGACTTTGGCAGAAGATGTCAGTCCTCTACCCAGATACCCTCTGTATCTGGGTTCAGTTAAGGAAATAGCAGTGCTAGGATACACACACACACACACACACACACACACACACACACACACACACATTTATATATCTCCATGACTTATATATATGAGTTTCTTAAAATAGGGATCTCACCTTATGCAATTGTGGGAGCTGGTTACAGAGTCTCTGTAAGGCTGTCGTCTTTGTATCTGGTGATGGATCTTGAAGTCTGCCAGGCAGGCAGTTGGGAAGGGAAGATGGATATTGGCAAAGATTCTCTCCTTGATCAAAGTGTAACCAGGCTCCTCTGAACTCTTTTCTCATCTGACTATTGGGCTTTTGTGTTTGTCTTTGCATTGCCCAGTTTTATCAAGAATCTTGCAAAGTCAGTTTAGGCAGAATCTGATCAGTTTCCTCTTCCCCACGTCCCTTAGATGATGTCTGATCACCCTGGCCTGTCTTCAGTAAGAATTCTGTTAGGTCAGTTTAAACAGAATCCTCCCTCACCCCTGGTGTTTTCTCTTAATAATTTTCCATCTTTGGCCCCCTGTCCCCTTCTTTTTGGCTATAAATCCTTACCTTTCCTTATTGTATCAGAGTTGAGCCTCATCTCCCTTCTCTATAACCAAATTCCATCATAGTAGCCCCCCTGTATACCTATCATAATAGTTCCCCTGAATAAACTCTGCTGTAGTGGCTCTTTAAATAGTATCATTGATTATTTTTTCTTTAAAAATATAAAGTTGGGAAGAACAAGGACCAGCTGCATTCCAACAAGCATAAGCTGGAACCCATGAAGATAAACTGGAATCCACATCAATTCTCTCTGCCTCCCATCTTGACATCATGGGTGTCCTGGAGGAGAAGCTGGAGTCATCCATTGTGCTGCTAAACACACACCTGACCCAGCAGTGGGAGAAGATGCAGGAGGATCCAGGATAGTGGAGTTTCCTTATCCAAGGGTAAGTTATAGATCTGGTTGCTGCCTCACAGAAAGGTGAACCTGCAGGTAAACAACAAGTGAGAGCTACAAAAGTGCCCGTCTCAATCTATTGAGCACAAAACATAAAATGGCCATTGCCTTACTTTCAGCCTCCAAATCTTGCATGACGTGCATTTTTTGGTGCTCCCTAACTGGAAACATAGATGGACAGAAATTCTAGTAACTGTTGCTTGGTCTAGCCAAATTGATACATTACACAGCCATCATACCCTTGGATTGCTTTTTACAATTTGGTTTTTGGGCCTTCCATCTCCACCTGGCTTCAGTATGCTTTAGCTTACAACAGCTAGCACCTGTTGCTCTTCTTTCGGAGGGACAAACTCAGGCTGCTGGAGTTGCTTTCCCCAGAAGTGCCTAGGAGTTTACTTCCCGCTAGGGCAGCCCTTGACCAGTGATGGGCCAGTGTATCAGTTCTCAGTGTATCCCAGTAACTGGAATCTCTACCTTGAATCTAAGTTTTGCAAAGATAAAATTTTTCCCTGGGATCACAAATGGCCCAGTGTTTGAAATTTTTTTCTAGATGGTAATTTTCCTGTGACAAGGTCCCTGAAAATAACTCTTTTGTGCCTCTCTGAGGTTGATTTACCCTCTTTATTGAAGGCCTGACTTGTACTTGATTTGATAGACACCCTACACCCTAGATCCCCCGTCCCTTTCTTGTGAGTTGATTATCCAGGTCTGGACTAACACTTGACTTACCTCTCATATGCCCTTCCCAAGAACATCAACTCTGGCCTGTGCTCAGATGTTTAGATCTTGGCCCTTTGACCAATCAGCAGGCATTTTTGATCTGTTCATCAGAGACTTTCCCAGGCTGGTCCATCTTGCCTCTGCCTAAGCCAGGTACAAAAAGACAAATATCTCATCTTCTCACTTGTGTGGGAGCTAAGAAAGTTAATTTCATGGAGGTAGAGAATAGAGTGTTAGCTACCAGAGGCTGGTGTGTGTGTATGGAGGTGGATTAAGGAATATTGACTAATGGGTACAAACATGCAGTTAGAAGGAATAAGTTAGAACATATGAGCAGAGCAGGGTGACTATAGTTGACAACAATGTGTTGTATATTTCATAATTGCTATAAGAGAAGTCTTGAAATGTTCCCAGAACATAGAAATCATAAATGCTCCAGGTGACAGATATCCTAAATACTCCGACTTGATCATTACACATTCTATACATGTAACAAAATATTGCATGTTCTCCATAAATATGTACAAATATTATGTATCAATTAAAAAAAGACTGGACCAGAATTGTAATGTTCCCAATACAAAGAAAAGATAAATATTTGCAGTGATGTATATCTCAATTACCCTGATTTGATCATTACACAATGTATATACATGTATCAAAATGTCACATGTACCCCCCCCCAAATAAGTACAACTATGATATAGCAATCAGAAGATAAGAAAATAAATACATCATAAAAAAAAGAAAAGAAGTGGACCAAAAATTTACATTGCCACCAACGATGTCCAAGTACGGTATAGTAAAGAAGTTTTGAGATAGTATGTTTTGTTCTGAATGTCCACACTCAAAGGACAGTTTAACATTGCCCCAAAGTAAAGGGCAGAAAGGTGTTGCTACCTGAACTCCTGTGGTTACTAACGCCTTCTTTAAGGCAACATTGCTTCTAGGGCACATTTAATCATAATCCACAGTATTAAACACACACTAGCCTCTCAGAGATTTCATGAGAGGGGCAACATTGAGTACTAAGTTGGGATCGGAAGATCCATATTCAAGTTCTGGCTTTTGTTTTAATCATCTGGATGGCTTTGGGTAAGTGTTTTGTAGTTATAAGGATATAATGAAAATAAAATGATATAGCTTATATGAAAGCAATTTCTATCGCTATAGCACTTTACATATATTAGTTAGCTAATATTATTTACTAGGCATTCTCTGTAATTGTCTTACATACAAATATGAAGCACAATGTTTTTATTAAAATATTTTAGGGAATGTTTTTCTGTGTGGCATTCCAATATTCATTCTCTCCTCTTCTGGTAAGAGAGATCCAGTTTTCTTGGGGAATCACCCCTCCCCTGAGTCTAGGTTTTACATAGGAAGCTGATTTAGCACTGGGCTCCAGAGGTAAGCAGGGGACCCAGACCTAAATCAATCAGTGTATTGCTCCACCCCATGCCCCAGTGATTGGGTCAGAGGTGGGCCTGTGACGTAATCAGAAGTAATTCTGGGATATTGTTGTGAGTGGCTCAAGGTCAGACATAACCAGGTCTAGGCATGTTTATGTCTTTCAACAAGGTCAGACTTTTATTGATGCATATTCAATCATAAAAGCCATGGGCTACATGAAGTTCCCAAGGAGGCAGTTCTCTGCAGTATGACCCATTCACTGGCTAGTCAGAGCCATGGGCACACAGGTGCAAGCCAGTCCACAAGTCAGTCAATATTGCAAGCCATACATATGGTATGCTTAATCAATATATAAATGTTATAGATTAAAATTCCCATATCGAGCAAAGTAATATTCAACATCAAGAGAAAAGGGGATAGAAAAAGGGATTAATGAACTAGTTCAAGGAGAGTGATGTGGACAAGGAGAGTGTCCTGGACTGATCCCATGGTCATCAATGTCTTGCAAGGCAGAGTCCTTGATTTGGGCAGGGAAAAGTCCTTGATTTGAGCAGAGCCTTTGGTGGCAGATGCTGGGTGCTGATCACAAGGGGCAGCAAGAGGAAGTCTATTGAGACAGCTGTGTCCAGCTGGTGAAGTCTCGCACTTTTATGGCCCCTGAGTCCTCTGGTGAGGACTGATAATAAAGGGTTACGCCCTTATCTGTTGGGTGTATCCTGTATCAATTAGGTGAACATCTGGTCCCTGTTGGCATGATGCCTTTTAAAGTGTAAGATGGAGTCTTTGTCTAAGATGGAGTTGCTTATGTCAAGGGTGCTCTATATAGATATTCGTTGGAGCACCCAGAAGGATGTCCTCCTTTTTCTACTGGGAGAAAAGGTCAAAAGTCCTGCCATCAAGGAGGAAAAGTAGGTGAGAATGTAGCTAAAGCAGAAGAAGGTGGAGGCCAGAGGTGGGGGATGGACAACCCTAACAGCTTTAGCCGAGCCCTCAAGTTCAGCTATAATCCATTCAGACTTGGATTTGCTTGTTTCATGAGCCAATTACAGGCTTTTTGCTTAAACTAGTTTCAGATGGATGTGTGGTAATTTGAAGCCAGAAGATTTTGGAATTATACAAAACTTGTGCATTTGTGTAGCACTTTGTAGTTCCCAAAGAGTTTCACATATCATGTCCTTATTGGTTTCTTGAAGCATCTCTGTGAAGTAAGCTATTATGGAAGGTGCCATTATGCAATGTCAAGGGTGAAACACCTGGGACAGTGTGTGGTGGGCATGAGCCAGATTAACACTCAGATTAGCCCTGATCCTTTCTCTCTCGGGACGTGGGGCAAGTTACCACCTTCTCTGAACCTTGGACTTCTTATCTGAAGAACTGAGGACATAATGCTGGCCATAGAGATTTTTGCAGTGGATTAGATGAGATGATGAGTATGCTCAGTGTAGTACCTGGTGATGTCAGGTGGACAGTCAGAAAAGGACAACTAGGATTATAATTTCCACAAAATGCCAGAGCTGGTAAATGCGAGTGCTTTGACCAAAACCAGGCTATAGCCCACTGTTTCTCATTCTATGCAGCACTGTCTCTCATCCTGCATGGGCTGTGTCCCCACGAATCACCACAGACTTCTGTGAACACTGGGTTTATGAATTTTGAGAGCTTCAGAGCAGCAGAGAAGTGTTTTGACAGCAACCAGGAGCAAGATAGGAGCAAAGTTCACTCTGGAGGCACGAGCCTGCAGCTGTGCTGGACTCCGCCAGTGCCCCTCCAAGCTGGGTTTAAGTCATAAATTCTGATTTACAGAAATAGTGAAAGATATTCCTAGAAAACCTATTAAGCAAACCCATAACAAAGATTAACCAAATCAATAAGGCAACATGTGGGGAAATGTATTAAATAACTGGATATTTATTTCCATATTGATAAGTTGGCAAAAAGCTACAGGGCTTTTACTAAAGTTGCTGACCTCATTTCTCTTTCCTTTAATATAAGAGAAATGTTGACATGCAAATTGAGTAGCTGGAACAAGTGTCAAATATTTTAAGTGCTTGTTGCCTCACTTGAAATGGATGAATAATTGCATCATATGCCTATATATTAGAAGAGACAGGGTTTTTGTAGGTCTGTTTCCTGCATCTCTGTTTTCTTCTGGTTTTTGCCCAAGTAATGATCTGATTGAAACACCCACGTACCCAACTGGTTAACATAGTTATCAACTTTCTGTTTCCAAGGCAATAAATCATGCCAATACCTAAATCATTGCATGTCCTAAACCTAACATGTACAATGAACACATGTGTTTTAACCTGCTACATTCAAGCACTTCCTTCCTCAAGCACAGAATACAAACAGAAAATGCAGAGATGCAACTGTATGATGACTCTGATATGCCTAATTTTGCTATTAAGATCATTGTATTTTTGTTCTGCCACCACTAACCTTGCTTTACTAGTCTTGGTTAAAGTGTTAGGAAAACCCAAGACTATATAAATGCTACTTGTTATTATTGAGTGCTTATGAAGTTTCTGTTTAGGACAGTCAGTCTCCAGGGATGCTTGTGGAAATGCATAGAGACTATTCATGATTCTGCTGCTGCCAGTTGCATTGCTGCCTGGAGAAAATATATTCAAAGCCATTTTAACTTCTTAGTACACAGGAGTCATCTGTTTGTATCCAGAATCAACAAAATTTTTAATAATGACATTTTTACCTGGAAACTCCTAAATGAGACTCATTGGAACTCATTCCAAAACCCAAATATTCAGAAACCGATTGCCTATGCTCTGTTTATGGATGATGTCATTTATGGGGGCTAAATTTAGAAGCAAGGCAGCAATGCATTTGGTGACTGCTCTCTGGAGATAATTTGTAGTTGAAGAGCAGTAACCAAATTATTTTCCATTTCAGAGATGTCTTTTTATTTACGTATTTGTAAGCAAAAGCGGTGCACAGAGTAGCCAGCTATCTAAATACCATCCCTTTGACAAAGTGACCAAGGTGCGTTTTCACCGAGCCCCGAGAGGCCTGGTTGGAAGCAGAGATGGAACTGCTGGGTCCTGCATCACTGATCTGTGAGCCACACATCAGGGCTGAGAGATGATTGATTGTATCACTGCTTTCTGCTTAAACCCCGGAGTTTATAGTTCGGTCTCTTTGTTCTCTCCTTGCAAGGGAAATTTTATTATAAAGGATGGTTTGTGTACTTGTCCTAAATCCTTTTTGGTTCTTCTTGTTTTATGACCAAAGTGCTTCACTGTAGATTTTCTCCCCAATGGCTTCTCTTTGTCATTTATCATGCTGACAGTTTAATAGAATTGCAGGCCCTGGCAGATGGTGCTAGGATGTCCTCTCCCACACATTGCTAAGGAGCTTTAACCCTATCAGGGAGTCTCTTGACACACTATTGCAAGAAATGGTGCTAACAATCCTGAAGTGACAAAGTAGCAACCAGAAAGAGAGTAAAAGTGTGCATATGTCAACTTCATACAGTTTTATCTTCAGTACTTCTGGTGAGGTATATGACAAGGGATTCCTTAGGATCCCTTGGGGGTCAATATGTAGGTGGCTATGGTGGCACATTTAGTTAAATTAATAAAACCCATAATGGGATGAAATGAATTTTCTGTGAATATCTTAGTAGGGTACAGGTGATCTTCCAGATAATTGCAAGAAGAGCAGGATCTGGAAAGGCAGAATGAATGTGGAAAAAGCTTACAGTCTAATCACTTAAAAAGTTAAAGTTACCATTCATTGAGAATTTAGTATATCCCATACAGGGATCTAAGTGCTTTACATACATTATTTAGTTTAATCCACTTGCCAACCTTTTTAGGCAACAATAATAATCATAATAAACATTTGCTGAGTTTTACTATACTCCTGGCACTGTGCTAAATACTTTACGGGCACTAGCTCATTTCTTAGCAACTTTACCTTTAAATATTTTTTCAGTATCTGTTCACTCCTGCCAATGTCTACTGCCATACCGTAAGCCAGCCCACCAACACTATTTTAAAACTTTTTTTTTAACATAAAATAAAGAGCTTACAGAATCACAATGCAATAAAGAGCCCACATTTTAAGTGCATGTACATATACATCCCTATGGGCACTTCCTAGATCAAGATACCGAACATTTCTAGCATTCTAGAGGGTTGTCTCATGTTCCCTCCAAGTTAGGAAACCATTATTCTGACCCCTATCACATGGACTCATGATGTATGTTTCTAGGATCTGACTTCATAATAGTATGCAATTCATCCATGTTGTTGCATAGATTAATAGTTATTTCTTTTTCACTATTACATAGTTTTTCATTATATGAATATACAAAAATTATCTATCAATACACAATTTTTTCTTGCCTAAATTACTGATTAACTCCTTGATTGGTCTACTGGAACCTCTACTTGTCTTCCATTTTTTTCTCCACTCCATAGCCAGAAGGATTTACTCTGTACTTTCTAAGGGAGATATGCACCCTGGATCTGACAAGCACTGGTGTTCTGACTCATTTTGGGATAAAGAAAGTCCAATTTAACAATTTTAATTCAACACACATTTATTGTGCATCCAAAGCATGGCTCCTGCTCTTTAAGAGTATATAGGAAGTTCATAGGAAGACAACTGTATAAATTAGTAAGTTCCACTCAGTGTGATTGGTTGTACACTAGTGGTAGAACACCAGGTAGAGGGGATCACAAAGAGTATGAAACTCTCTTCAGGATTTCCTTCTCTAGCTTTGAGTCCAAGTTCACTGAGAAACCTACTTACTGCTTGCCTTCTAAGATACCTGGATGTCTGGAAGTGGGTCCTAAATAGGAGGCAGAAGCAGGTCAGTCAAGAATATCATCATTAAAACAATGCATTGGACTTCTGGGATCACAGGTTGGCGTGTCATGTGCTTGGCTAGTAGGAGTCCATCCTTGAGAATTTGGCCACTTCTGTGTACCTGGACAGGAGTGAGTTGATGCACTGAAATGCCAAGGACCAGATCCTGAACAGTTACCCCAACCAAGGTTGTACTGCCAGGTGACATCATTTGTGTACTCAGGTATCCGCCCTTGCTGACATCTGCAGCTCTTCAGCTTCAACTTGTGTTCAGCACATTGCACAAATTAGGCCCTCGATGCATACTTTCAGTTTGACTTGGCGGTGAAGTATATGAAAAGGCTTATCTGCTTAGGTAGAATAGATGTTGAAGAGAAGACAAATCGTGGGCTCCTTAAGTTATGTAAGACACTTTTTCTCTAATTGGTGATGCCAGGTAAGTCTATCTATCCCTGAAACTCTCAAAGTCTTTTATTTGCCAGTGCAAAGTTGAGCAGCTATATATATTTTACATAGCTTTTTGTTATTGTTTTTGTTTTGCCTTTTTTCAGTTAATGTTATTTTACATAACTAGGCACTAATAGAAGCTAAATGTCTCTCTTTTAAATGTTATAATGTTTAAATATATAATAACTTGTGAAGCCATTTCTTCACTTGTTGAGCACTTGAGTTTTTATATTTTTGCTATTTAAATAGAACTGCAGAGGGACTATTTGTACAATTGTCTTCTTTCTTTTGGACATGAAATTATTTGTTCCAAAAGTCATGAATTGTTTTAAGGCTCCTTTTCCTCAATTTCATATTGCTTGCTATAATATCATTATATAGTACCTTGAATATCACTTACGTAAATTCATAAACTAATGCTAAACACAGGGTTTTATAATTTTAAATTTATTTTATCTTGTTTAATAGAAGTATAATTGTATAAGGGATTTGATGGGGTCCATCTCTACCCATTATTTTCTATGAGTTGGCTAATGTAACTTTGGCAAGTTAATGTGGGGACATGTTTCAACTGTATTTAAGGTGGTAGGTATAGGATACAGTTAGTGTTTAGTTATCTGAATTTAAAATTAAACCAGAATACTTTTGAATTTTAATACAAAATAAAAACCATCCCAGTGTTATTGTTTTGGTTTGGGAAAAGGTTTGAACTGTGATGTACTTAAATTCAAATTCACTCAGCACATACTTTGAGGGGTTGGTTTGTTTTATTGTTACGAAGAAGAGGGTCTCATTAAGTCAAAAACTCCATCTTTCTCTTTAAAGAGCAGAGAGTAACAAGGTACTTATAAAGCAAGTTTTCTGGAACTGAAATGTTAAAGCCTCCCTCCCTTTCTGGGATGGCTATTAGGGTCCTATTGTCCAGGGAAGAGCACATATGGACATATTGGCTAAGGACAACATAGTCTCATCCTTTTTAGAAGGAAGAAGCTACCAAGAGCTGAGGGCTCTAATGAATGCTAGATGATGGGCATGAATTATGAGGCAGGAATTTGGATGTAGACGGCTTGAATTGAGTTTCCCACGAGCTGTCTTCTAGTTTTGCAGAGGAGATCAAGCTTCTGAAACAAGTTCAATGGCTTCCCGGGAAGCACCCAGGCATAATGGTAGAGAGCACGGGCTCAGGAGATGGGTAGAACTGGATTTGAATCCTTCCTTTTTCAGTTACTAGTTATGTGACCTTGGAAAAGATGCTTAGTCTCTCTAAGCCTTAATTTAACAATATGAGAAATGGGAATCAAATCTACTTCAAAGAATAATTGTCAAGTTAAAATAAGATAATGTATATAACTCCTGATAGATAACACATTCTCACTGTCTGTTAGCTGCTGTCATTCTTCCATGGATAACTATACAGACCCATGGCTTCATGAAGCCTGTGAGGGCTTGCCAACAGGGGAATGAGAGGGAGTTCACTGCTTATATAGCCTGCCAAGGTGGCTTCAGGAGAGGAAAGAAATTGTGGTTTCCTCTCTGCTGTCCTTCAACAGAACTTCTAGAAATTTTCCATAAGCAGGTGGCAGAGATCTAAGCTGGGATTCCCAACTGATAGAAAGAATTTAGAGCCATAACTATTTTTGCTATCCTCAAAAATGCCCGGTTCTAGCCTTTGAGTGTTTTGCTTTCTTTTAAGCAGGAAATAGGGTAGTATAAACTAAATATAACCTATAAAAAAATACCCACAGATTTTTTTTTACACATCAAGTTTTAGAAAGCTATATTTGTCCCCTTAGGTTTGCATGCTGCTGAAACCTTAGAGGTGTGCACAGGGAGAACTTTTTGTTATTTGTGGAGAAAGGAAGATGATCTGGAGATCCTGGTGCCATGCATGGTATTCACTGGTGAATATGACTGGTTTCATGACTCTTCTGAAAAATGTCATTCATGGATACAACCTCTAATGTCAAGGTGCTAATCCAAGTCATTTTGTTTCTCAGATGCAAAACTAATAATTATAATCCATGCCTAATTCCTCACTTGAGGGATTGATTGGGTATTGATAACCGTAATAGGCCTTGTAAACTTTAAATGAATTGTTCCTCTAACATCTGCCAGGCAGGTTTCTCTCCTGCCAAGTGGTTCTGGAATTATTTTCGGCACAGCTTTTAGCTGCCTGTAATGTGTTAATGGACTTGGTCAAAAGACAGCCATACCCTCTGCATGCCGACTCCTGCGGTGCAGCCAGACTGTTGCTCCTGGAGTCCTTTGGGAGGCAGTGTGGAAAGGATATTGAGGACACTCTTTCTTGTGAGACCAGAAGTGTCATCTGGATAATGTGTCTAGACAGAGTTCTTTACAAAGTGAGAAGTCCAGGACACACACTTAATCTCAGATCCTCCCTGCAATATGGCATTATGGAATTGCAATGAGCTGTTCAAGCCATATTTTCCTGATCGCTTTCCTCATTGATTAAAAGTGAAGAGATGAAAGACGTGAAAAACACCTCCAAACACCTTGGCCAAGAACATGAAAAACACCTCCAAAACTTACTTTATCTGAAAATCTTGTAATGTTATTGAGTCAGAAATAAACACATGGATTTTTGAAAGATGAGTCCCATACTCATATTCTTATTTTTTAAAAACTCTTGGAATTCTTTTCAAAACTCTGGAGATTATTTGCCTTTATTATAATATGTATGAGAAATCATAAATTCATAGAACTTTTATATAATAGTCTAAGAACTACAGACCCAGAGTCTTAAGCAGTCATTCACATTTACAGTACTTATATTATTCTTCCTAAGCTGAGTTAGCCAAATTTGTGATAGAATGTAAACTGCATGAGGGCAGGTGATGTGACTAGTTTTCTGCAGTTTTGTAACTGCATAAAACATGCCAGGCACATAGTAAATGTTTAGTGAAATTTTGTTGAATGAATATTTATTATTTTTAAAAAAGAAGATCTTAGTGAGGTAAAGGTAATTTCAGTTTTGCCATTAGATCCAGTGAGTTTTTAAAAACATTTTTTGATACTTGCAGGAGCCATGAGGGGATGTAGTCTGTGGGATTTTTCACATCAAAGAAATCCTCAATCTGGAAATACTCAGGAATCAGTGATTTCGTCCATCCCTCTGACTCTGATCAGGGCATAATATCCTTTGCTTTTCTTCCCCTTAAACAAGTTTAGGAGAGGAGATGCCCAGTCTTTTCTAGAAGTCTGTTTCAACTGTTATTCTTTCCCTCTATATCTAACCTGAAACTGTCCTGCTACAAAGAACTTGCTTATTTTTGTCTGCTCCTGAATGCAGAAGAAAAATAAGTTTGTCAATATATTTTACATTCATATCCTCCATTTTCTCTTCTAACATCAATCAACAGTATCTACAGACACTCAGTTGTAGGCCTAGCACTTTGCTTTCCCACAGTTTCATGCCTTATTTACAAAACTTTTGAAAACATTTTTCATTTCTTTTTCTACATCTTCTCCATTTTCTTCACAGCTTTCTTTAAGTATGAATCCATAAAACTGGGCATACAGTGGTGAGTGCATTGAGAAAAACAGGTTGTGTTTTTCAGGGAGGACTAGTTTCCTTTCTATTCACATCCAGAAAAAGGGATATTAATAGAAGAAGCCCCTGTGCAGATATGGCCTGGGGAGAGGGGCTACAAGCATAGAGAAAGGGTAAGAAACTTGACGTTCTCCAAAATGTCTCCACTGAGATATAATTTTTCTTTCATAGAAAATCAAACTTTCAAAATGTTCTTGCTTTGTTTTGTTCTGTATAGAGAGTTATTGCCACAATCATGGTTGTATAAAATACACTATCCCCAAACTCGGAAGCTTACAGTAACAAACACTTATTCTCAGCACTTGTGGGTCTGCTGGTCAGCCTGCAGTTTGGCTGATTCGCTGCATCTAGGCTGGCATTGACTGGACAGCTTTGCTTTAGGCTATTGGTCACCTGAGCTTGTCTGTCTCCAGGATGTGTGTGGGGCCATATCCACTCTACATGTTTTCTCATCCTCCTTGGACCAGTGGCTACCCAAAGCATGTTGTTCTCATGACTAAGGGCAGATGTGCAAGAGGCAAGCATGGAGAAGGCCTCTGTTCACATCTGTTAACATTCTTTTGGTTAAAGCAAGTCACACATCCAAGTCCGTATCATTGGAGGCAAAGAAGGATACTACACTCACAGTGAGAGGAGGCAGGGAGTGAATATTTGTGGAATAGTAATGTAAATTATCACCCAGCTCACTATATTGTGAGCTTTACAAGGGTAGGACTTTTGTCTGTTTTTCTCACCACTGCATGCCTGGAGTCTGACACCTGTAGTGGCTCAGTGAACACTTGTCAAATGAATGAATGAATGAATGAGGAAGGCAATAATATAGACCTTGCAATAGCAAATTAAGAATAGTGTTAATAACCAGAGTAAGATATATTCTTTATAACAAAGGCATTCATTTTAATAAAAGATAGTTAAAAATTTATAACATAATTTATTTTAAGATAACTACATGTAATATATGCATGAATATATTCATGTGTCTATAGTCACATGTCTTTTGTATTTATTCTACCGATATGTCCTCGTCAGCACAGTTTGAGTGGTATTACTATGGCCAAAAGGCCCTTCCATGCTGGATAAACCTGAGGGTGTCCTGTGACTTGCCGTGGTGGCAGAGCCTGCCTTGCGATGAGCTGTTCTGCCCCTGAGCCTCCTCGCCTGACCGGTGCTTTTGCTGAACATGAATCAGTCAGTGGTGATCGCCGCTGGCCAACTTCCCCTGTGCTGTGCCCCTGAGCAGCTGGGTCACATGGCTTGAAGCTGTGCTACAGGGAGCACTTCAAGTGTCCCTGCTGCCCACCTCAGTGAGAGTCAGCCACAACAGCTCACACCTCCCTATTGCTCTCCTCTGGCTGATCCTGGCACTGGCTTAGGAAGCTGAGCCCAACTTGCTGCTGTGTCACATGGCAGTGTCAATGCTCTTTCCTGGTTACCCATGTTAACTATCGTTTCTGGGAGTCACTGACGAATTGCCCCAGGACATGAAGTAGTTTATCTAGGGCAGATCTAAAACTGGCTGCTCAATAAATGGTCGAACTATCTTCAGTTTGGTCTAGAGTGAAATTCAATGGAGAAAAAAATCAGGGTGATTATGTCAAACACCTCAACAAAATGTAAATTGGGGCAGGTAACTTGTCTGTCTTGTTCAACACTGTCATCCCAGGGACTAGCATCAAGGCTGGCTCATGGCATACATTCAGTTATTATTCTTTGAATGTATAAAGCATATGCATTCTCCAAATTGTTTATATTTGGCTTTAAAATAATTTTTGCAATGTTTTATAATATAGATGTTATCAAATTAGTGATGCTTTAAAATTAGGTTATTTTTGATGTGATAAGTTCTACATTCAGAGTAGTAACTGTCACATAATGAGCACTATATTGTATTTGATAAAGTAAAATAAGTTCAAAACAAGAATGAAGTGACTTTCTTGTTTTTTTCCCCCTAATTTGGAACAAAGTACAAATGGTCTAATTTCTCTATTATGGCTCCCTGGTTTCCCAAAGTCTCTTTTAAATAGATTGTACCACTTCAAATGATGATAGTGGTGAGGACAACAATAATGTAATGGTGACATCTAGTATTCATTGAGCATGTATTATGCACCAGATATTGTGCTAAGTGTTTTACATTCATTATTTCATTTAATTCTTAAAACAAAAGTATGAAGTAGAGCATATTGCTATTACCTTTTTGCAAAGGAAGCCCAGACTCTCAGACAGTAGACAATGAAACTGGTCTTTCTGATCCCAGGGTCTGTCTTTTGCTACTATGCTCCCAACGTGGAAGGGACTGCAGGACAGGAGTCCTCTTCACTGCCCCATCAGAGACACAGCAGGTATCAAGTGCTGGCTGAAAGGGGGCTGTGGGCTTTATGAAATGCCTCTAAATACCTGTCTTTCCTGTATTAAGGGGAAATATTTAAGATCTGTGGCTTTTACCATGTTCCTTAATAGTTTTGGTCTGAACTCCAGGAAGAACCCAAATCTCCTTTCCTCCAAGGTCCATCTTGGCTTAGACTCTGTCTTAAGTAAGTATAAAAAGAAATGTAGAGGCCGGGCGCGGTGGCTCACGCCTGTAATCCTAGCCCTCTGGGAGGCCGAGGCGGGTGGATCGCTTGAGGTCAGGAGTTCGAGATTAGCCTGAGCGAGACCCCGTCTCTACTAAAAAAAAAAAAAAAATAGAAATTATCTGGCCAACTAAAAATATAAATAGAAAAAAATTAGCCGGGCATGGTGGCGCATGCCTGTAGTCTCAGCTACTCGGGAGGCTGAGGCAGTGGGATCGCTTAAGCCCAGGAGTGTGAGGTTGCTGTGAGCTAGGCTGACGCCACAGCACTCACTCTAGCCCGGGCAACAGAGCGAGACTCTGTCTCAAAAAAAAAAAAAAAATTAGAAATGTAGAGCTGGAACCCGTTCTACTAAGTGAAGTATCCCAAGAATGGAAAAATAAGCACCACATGTACTCACCATCAAATTGGTTTCACTGATCATCACCTAAGAGCACATTTAGAAATAACATTAATCCGGTGTCGGGCAGATGTGGGGGGGAGGGGATGGGTATATACATGCATAATGAGTGCAATGCGCACCGTCTAGGGGATGGACACACTTGAAGCTCTGATTTGGGGGTGAGAGAGGGGGGCAAGGGCAATATACATAACCTAAACTTTTGTACCTCCATAATATGCTGAAATAAAAAAAATAAAAAAAAAAGAAATGTAATAATGTTTACAGTGTTCAGTGGAGTTAATGAAGCAGAGTAAGGCTTCCACAATGACAAATTCCATGGGAGACATTTTAGAGAGTTTAATGGAGATGCCAGAGGCTACTATATCTCCTGGGTCCAGGGAATCTGTGCCATCGGCATCTCTGTGGGGCAATCAAGAAGATGCCTGCTATGGTTTACTGCTGGAAAATTATCTTGAGTAGATTGGGGTGTGTGTGTGTGTTGCTGCCAGTTGACACCCAAGAAACAGAAAACTGCAAACTTTGCAGAGTTAGACATGACATTGCATTGCTCCGGGGAGGGTAATGTGTTGAGGCTCCCTCTGGAGAACAACGCCTAGAAGGGCTGTGCACAGGCTGACAGCAGCTTTGCTAATCCTTACCTTGCCTCTGACACTTTCCTGGACAGATCCCATTGCTGGGGCTTTGTAAGCAGTGGTTTCCTTGACAGCAGGAGAGAAAAGGGACCCAAGCTTGCAGTTCTCTGATTCTTACGTAACTTCCCATTGAGATGAAAGTATGCTCATCCTTCAAAGTGACACACTTCAAAGTCACGTTCGCCACTCATGGAGAGGCTGCTCTGTCAGAGGGCAATGAGGGGCTATGTTTCCCAATTTTTAATCTTAGCAGACAGCACAAGTCCCAAATTAATGGAATAGTACCGCATTCATCAGGTTCAGTGGGACAGTCGCAGAGAACAGTCGGTATCACCTGTGAACAGTTGACTTGGTAACGACACTACAGTGTAAAGCAGAGGGAGCCTGAATGGAGCCCAAGGGTCTGCCTCCCTCCCTTTGGGGTCACCTTCCACTGCTGTACTTGAAAGAGGTGGCAGTTCCACTTGGTTGCTACTTGGCCCTTAACCATCTCCCTTGGCACTCCCTGGGTTTCTGCTCAAAATGACAAGACCGTGGGCCTCCCTTCCACGTAAACCTGCTCTGCAGTGTGGCTCCCTCAAGGACATTATCATTTCCTTTACTGCCTCATTCTTAAATTTCTCACAGATTCCCTAATGGAAGGCTGCTGAGTGTACTGACTTTTTAGCAATGGTTTTGGGTAACAGAGGGAAAGTGTAACACAGCATGGATCAGAGTAACATTGAAAATGGAAGAGCAGGGGACTTCTTAAGAATAGTGCCATTCTTAAGTGTCTCGACCATTTATCCCATGGAATGTTCTTCTGGCTCCCCACCTTGTTAGGGGGGCTCTCTTTCCCTCTCCTCACTTCCTAGATGGACCTGCAACACTGGATTTACTCTTTCTTTACTGGGCCTAGTTAATTTTAACTTAGCTTTTCACATCTCCTTTCCCTGTTCCAAACTAGTTCCCTGACCTGCTTCTGTGTGGCTAAAAGCTCAGTGAAGAACTCAGCTAAGATACATAACCTTATGGACAGGCCTCTGAGAATTAGCAGGAACTTTGAAAGCACATTGTTTTTCTCTCAAGACAGTGAGGGTCAAATTCTTCAGATGAACTCCTTTATCAGTTTTGATAAAGGGAAGGGGAATGTGGAAAAATATATTAATTCTCTTCTTCCTGTGTGCTTCCTGCTATGTAGAAGAAGCCCCCAGGAATAAAATTTTACCCCCTACCTCTGAGTTACATTACGATGTTGACTTTTTAAAAATTCCTACTTAAGTTTAGGATGGAGGCAGAGCCTATTTAGGATGTTACCTTCTCCAACTGATTCTGGAAATGAATTCTGCCGGCAACCTGAGTGAGCTTGGAAGCAGATGCTTCCCCAGTTGAGCCTCTGAATGAGAGAACTCAGCCCTTCTGTCACCTTGATCACAGCCTGTGAGGCCTAAACGGAAAACTCAGCTAAGCTACGCCTAGACCTCTGATCCCCAGAGATAAATGTGTGTTGTTT
This sequence comes from Lemur catta, assembly GCF_020740605.2. Classification (NCBI taxonomy): domain Eukaryota; kingdom Metazoa; phylum Chordata; class Mammalia; order Primates; family Lemuridae; genus Lemur; species Lemur catta. The sequence continues at coordinate 38,752,398 of NC_059128.1, forward strand.
TAAGCTAGTATGTTTGTCATTTGTTATGTAGCAATAGATAACTAATACGAGCGCCTACCACATGGAGTTACTAGACTGAAATGAGTTCAAACATGTAACGTGTTCAGAATTGTACCTGGCACACAGCAAGCACATGACGGATACCAGCTATTAAAATAGCAAGTGATTTTGTAAATTTCCTCTCATAGTCATTCAGTCAACAATATTTATTGGGTGTTTACTATGTGCCTACATGATCTCTTTTTTCAAAGTCCTCACAGCCTAGTGGGAAAATAATTTGTTAAACGTATTTATAACGAGTGTTCTGAAGAAAACTCCTGTGTGCTATGGGAGGATTTATAGAGGGTCTTAATAATGGCTTGGGGTCAGGGAAGGATTCATTGAAGAAGTGATGTTTATGCAGCTGTATGAAGACTGCATAGGAATTAAAGGGATAAACAGTAGGAGGAAGTCCAGTTTAGCCTAGGGCTGTCTGATAGAACATTCTGCCATGATGTAAAAGTTCTATGTCAGTTCCATCCCCCCCCATAGCCACCAGGCACATATGGTGACTGAGCGCTTTAAATGTGGCCAGTAAAACTGATGAATTGATTCTAAGTGTCATTTAATTTTAATTCATATATAGTTAAATAGCCTCACATGTGCCTAGTGGCTACAGTAATGGGCACTATGGGGAAGAAGGAAAGGGTGTGAAAGGATCCTAAGGCTGGAGAAAATGGGTTGTATTTAAACGACTGAGAAAAGTCTAGTATGACTGAAGATGAGCCTGCACCTATTTATAGTTCCGTTATTCAGTCCAACATCAACAATACTTGCACACCACTTATCCTGTGCCAGACACTGTTCTAAGCATCTTCCATACACAAACTTATTTATCCCTCACAAAAACTCCATGAGCGAGAGCTTTCATTACCTGTACTACAAAGGCATGGTGGGGTGATCTCACTTGTGCATGGTGACACAGCTAGTGATTAGCTGAGCTGGCCAGGCTGGCTTCACAGCCTGTACTTTAAGTACTGCACAATACTGGCTTTCATACCAACAGAAAAGAATTGTACGTTGTGTTTGGGGGCAGGATACTCTAGTTCTGTACGTAGGCTTCTGTGCCTGTGTATGTTGTAGAAATGAAATATCTTCTTATGGCAAAGAAATGTTGCAAAGCAATGAAAAGCAATGTATATATCTAATGAGCTCTTTTTGAAACTATATATTCTTAGATGTGATTGCATCTTCTGAAAAATCTTTGTTTGGTATTCCTACTGATTATGATATCTTTACCACAGCATACAGGGATGAGAGTTTTCCAACATTGAAGTTCATACCTTCTGTGTTTTGGTATAACTTGATCAATCATTTAATAATTGTTCCCATGAACCTGGGGAGTCAATGGCATAGGGCACAGTTATTATTATTTTTTGCTTTATGCTAATCATAACATCATAATAATATAGTCATAATATATAGTCATAATAACATAGTCATAGTACCATCTATAATAATAGCATAATAATATATTCATAATAACATCTCTGTACAAAATCTTAAAACTTTAAGAACTTAATTTCTGATTTGCAAAGGTAAATATGGGTACTTAGACTTGTTTTAGAGAGATTCTCTTTGTATACATTGGCATAAGGTATGTAAGACATTAGGAACTATGAAGAGAAGTAGCTGCTTCTTTTGTCATGCATTTTTACAAAACTCATAAACTATTCCCTTTGGAGAGATGGGTCAGTAGCAGTATCTCCTGGGTGAAAAGGAAACTAAATACCAAAGAGGTCCCAATTTGCTTTGTTCATTTTAACCGAATTACACACTCAGTGGATATTTGGAGATTATACCACCAGAGGGAGTGGGATTGCATTTATTTATTTTTTATCCTACAACTAACATACTCTACTGGTTGATTTTGTGCTATGGTTAAAGGTGATTTCATAGGTGATTAAAAGCCAGAATCTGTTGAAGAAGAACAGATGCTCTGGTTACCTTCAGCTTTGTTTAACTGGATTGCTGAAAATAAGACAAGCCTAGAAAAGGTATAGGCAGTGCTTTGATACAAAAGTGTTTAGGATCTGTCAACATCATCAAAAGGCCAAGGAAGTGCTATGGTGGTTGCTAAACTTAGAAAATTTAGAAAAGCAGCTTAAATAATAAGGGAACCTGGGGCTGTAATTTGGAACTTATTTTTATCCAATACTATTATTAACTCTATCACCTGATCTGTCAGCTGGAGAAGTTTCTTCTCTCCTTGCATTTGTGATTTTTAAAGTTTAAAATTAGTTGGAGCTTGTAAATAACACAGACAACCAAATACTGTACAAAAATTTAGACAGGGATATTCATTAGAAAGTAGATGCACCTAAAAGCTAAACACCTGAAATGAAACTATATTGTTAATAGTACTTCAGTGAGATCTAGGAAAGAAAATGATGCACTTAATACAAACCTGATTTTCATCTCTGCCATCTCAACTCTGGCTGTACCTTAGAATCACCAGAGAAGATTTAAAAAATACCAATGATGAGGTCCCACCCTAGGACAATTTAATCAGAATTCCATAGGGTGGGGATTCAGTAAAAATAGAGAAAGCTTATTAAAACTTATATCTAAATTATCTTCTTAAATTATATAGTTGATCATATAGTTAAAAGTTTACTTCTTTCTATTTCTTATTTTTAGATGCCAATCCATCCTTCCTCACCTAAATTAAGTCCTTCCCAATTCTAGAGGTTAGAAATCCTAAAATGATGACAGTACTTTATTTGTAGAGGTTAAATGCTATAATCACAGTGGTATTTTAAGGTTAACTTCACTCAAGGAGTGTAACCTTTGCATGATCAGCCTATTGAAGGGGGACCACCTCAGGGAGTCTTCATCACCTGAAGACTGTGGTAATGTGCTAGGAACATTCCGCAGATGTTACACTGATGCAGTCCAGCTTCCATCTTGAATCAAGTGGCTCTTGCCACAATAATGTTGTATAAGAAGCAAATCTCCCAGAGATACAATAAGCATTTATTTCTCCCACATCTGTCGTCACATGTGGGGTTGCCTCATCTACGCTGGACTCTGTTTCAAGCTTCAGGTCTAGGTCTGCTCCACGTCTCTCATTCTTCTTGAATGAGTGGGCTCACTGCTGCTGTTTCTATCTCCTCCTCTCCCCTTTTCTCCCGAGGACAGAGGAGCAAGAAGCTACGCCCCACAGCACGAGCTCCTGCTCCTATGGTACCATTAGCCATATCAAGTCACATGGCCAGGCCCAAAGTCGAAGGAAGGGTGTGTGGAGAACATCCAGCCTTTCTTGGGTGGAACTGCAGTATTACATGGCAGAAATCATGGCGACAGGGAGACGTGAAGAGTTTGGGCCAATAATTCGATCTATCATATCCTTAAACTCATGTTTTATTGCAATCATTCACCTCTGATTCAAACCTAGACTCTTACTACCCAGGGGCAAAAGAGGGTAGAAACTTGACCTCTTTAGCATGATTTGTGGAGGAAGAGAATTTGCTTAATTCCACTGACTTCTCTTTGACAAAATAAGTCTAGGCCTTATGAATCTAGATTGTAGCATTTTTCCAGAGCATAGGGAAGATGGCCTCTCTGCCTATAACAGCTTGGCCATGAAACCTACTGTTTCATAAAGACTGGATATGATGTCTGTGAATCTCCAAATAGAGGGAAATATTAACTTCAATCTGGGACCAACCATCTATTTACCCATTTAAAGTATGAACTGCAGGTAACTCTCCAGACTAGACTGGGTATTCTCCCTGATAGGGATTTTATGGCTTCTTGAGGCAGCACATTCCACCTTTATACAGCTGGGACCACTGGAATATGCCCCTTAAAGTAAGCAGAAGCCCTCAGTCCTTGTTCCACCAATACATTATATCCCACTTTCATATGATAATACTATTTTACATTTATTGAATTCTTACTACATGCACCATGCAAATTACTTTAAGTGCACCATCTCATTTTATCCTCACAACAATTCTAGGAAGTAAGTTGTGGTTTTTTTCCCATTTTACAGATGAGGAAACCATTTATTTTATGCTAGACATAGTGTTTGGTAATGGAGATAGAAAGAGGAATACAGGCTCAATCCTTGCCTTCTAGAGCTTACTGTCCAGCAGGGAAGATAAACATGTGAATACCAAGCACAATAGAGTGCCATAGGTACTGTGAGAGAGGTAGGTACCAGACCCAACAGGGCACAAAGGAGAATGATTCTAATGCTACCAGCGGACTCATGAAAGGTTTTAATGATGGACATACTTGAATGAGATTTGAAAGAGATTCTCCTGGCAGAGAAAGATGGTAGTGTTGGGAGGAGTCAGGGCAATGTGAATCTTCCAGGCAAAAGGAGCTGCAAAGTCTAGAGATGAGAAACAACCAGGAGCATCTGGTTGGCTTGGCTGAAGTGTATGGCTGGACAGATGACAGTGACGTCCTCAGGCTGGCGTGGACACGACAGCAGGGAGCCCTGTTGCATTTGTGGCAGTTCTTGGAGGCTCCCAGGGGTCAGGCTTGATTGTTTAGACCCTGGGCAGAGGCAGGCTCAGGGCAGAAGGATGAAGTTGTGCAGCTCTAGGGAAAGGAATCATGACCCCCAAGATCAGGAAGTTAGTGATAAAGTCAGATAGAATCTAGGTCTCTTGACTCTTCCTACTGTTGCATGATGGGATAAGATCCTAACACTCAAAATACTTTCTTGAAAGGTACAATGCTGAATATCTTGCAAAACTTGGAATATAACATTTGGTAGCACCTACTTTAATGTGTTTCCCACACTAAAATTATGATCATGTCCTAAGGGCATAAAATGTTGGGACCGCAATTGCCCATATGTTCTTGTTCAGAAGTGTATCATGACTTGTTTTCTTAGGAAAATCTTGGCCCTGCCTGGATGGAGGTGGCAGCAATGGTATGTTCTCCAGTCTGGGCCAGAGAGCTGGTTTATTCATAAGACAACATCAAAAATATCTTTAGACTTCTTGCTTGTTAAAGAAGGTAAATGGATCTGCCTTTAAGGAGTAACACAAAATATTTGGCTCCAAGGATTTGTCTGTGATAAGTGGTATGAATTGAGCAATTCATTATGGAAATATCTATTCAATACGACCTCTGTCTCTGGCTCTCTGCTAGGCACTGGGAGCACAAATGTGAGCAGAAACAGACACAGGATCTGTCCTTGTGGTATTTACAGGCTGGAGAGGGAGACAAATAAGGAGGGCTTTCTTGAAGAGGCAGCTTCTAGGTGAAGATGTGAAGATCCCAGACAAAGGCAGGGGGAATAGAGACAATGGGAAGAGCATTCCAGATAGCAGGAATAGCATGTTTAAGAATCCAGAGATGAGAGAGAGCATGGATCTTTCACAGATCTCAAAGAAGTTCATTCTGAATGCTGGAATGAGGGGAACAGTCGCAGAGTTGAGACTGGAGACATAGCCTGAGGCCAAAGTCTGTATTCCGTGATTAAGGAGGTAGGTTTCGTGCTAGGGCCCTGCTGAGCCATTCAGGTATTTTCAGTAGAGCTTAGTTTTAGAGAAAGCAGATTGGCTATGGTTAGGAAAACTATTAGAATAGGGCACAGTTAGAAGTCTGTGTGGTAATCCAGGCTAAAACAAGGGTCATTTGACTGTGGGGAGAGGTGTTGAAAATGGAAAGAAAAAGACCTTTTGGGAACTATCTACAGGATTTGGTGGTATTTACCAGTTTTTCATTTGAGAGAATCAGTATTTACAAACATTTTCCCAAAGGATAGGTAGCCTGCTACTCTCCAAACTTTGGTTTTAAATGAGTTAAGAATGACAGGGTGCTGTATTTGAAGTGCACTGTCAATATGATTTTACTTGATAGTGTTTTAACATTGTTTGATCAGGCTCCAGGTTTTTGTACCTTCCTGTGTGTGTTCTTCAGGCTATATCTTAGAGAGTTACAAGGAATCCTCTTTAGGAACATTCCTGGGAAAACTTACCCTCAGAGTTCATGCCAGTAATAATTTGCACTTCTCCTGACTTTGCTCTGGGCCTCTGACCATGACAAGCAGTTTTAGAGATCACAAGTTCCTCTTTGGTTGTTGTCTAGGAAGACTCAGGCCAAACTATTGCTGCTTCTAGCAAAGTGTACTGGCCCTCGTTGCATTTGCAAACCTCATTCTGGCTTCATTTTTGGGCTTCTATTTTTAATTTTACTTTCTTCCCAGTTCCTTAGTTGCCTATTATTATTATTTTAAATATTACAATTCAGTATCTTTATAAGCCACTTCAATTGCTCTTTGGAATGAGAGTGAGTATAAATAATTATAGTATTTAATGATATAAAAAACTTCTTGAGAAGTTGTGCTAAAGAATAGTCAGGAAGCTAATGTTTGGATATATACTCTTACGTGTGTAATTGTAAATTAAAATTTTAGATGAAAGTTATTGAAAATCTAAGGGTTTTCCTTCACTTACTAAGCAAAAATATGCATTTCTCAGTCTTTTCTCCTCTGGGTTATAACTTGAACATAACCAACTTCCTCCTTCTGATTTAAGCTGAATAGTAGCGTTTTGTGTTTTTGTAAGAAGTAACTTATTTTTACCTAGTTAATTCTATAATTTTTCATATGGTGCAGTCTTTGTGTATTTGATTGCAAATAGACATTTTAAAAATGTAAATGTGGTTGTATTTGGTTAGTCTTTTTCTGAGTCACAGAAATAACTCCCTCATTCTCTCCTTTTCTTCAACAGATTCTGTATTATGTACAAAAGGTATAGATTTAAAAGATTTATTCATGTTTCTAAGAAACTGGGAATATAGCAGGGGACGGAAGTCAATCAGATCTTTCCTATGGTGTGATAAATGCCCTCAAAAAGGGCAAGTGCAGTGAATGTCCCAACTTCCCAGGCTCCCACTGTTTACCTCAGTTGTGTGAACAGCCCTGCTGAGTCAAACTCACTGCACTTCTCTGCTCTATGCCTGATTATACCATCAGTATGCAGACCCAGCATGTGTGGGCGTCTCACCTCTTACTCCCGATTTCGGAGTCAGAAGGTTTGGAACTACATGTCATACAAAAGGCTACAGTTTCTATTCAGACCAAATCTTACTGTTGCAGGTAACATTTTACTGGCAGATTTTGCTTAGTGAAGTTACTTCCACATTGCTTCTGTTAACCTACAATTGGAAGAATTATTTGCTAATCTAGAATCAGGAATTCTATTAAAGGACACATTCTGCAGAAAGGACATTCTCATCAAGTCTTTGATCAGTCTGCTTAACAATACTGGAATCAATTTACACTGGCTGGATGTGGTAGATTCCAAAACTGGCCATAGTTCTTTGCAGCAATCCCATCAAGAGGCAGAATCTATTTCGCTACCCCATCAATTTGGGCTAGCCTTGTAACTTACTTTGGCTGATAGAATATGGCAGAAGTGAGTTCTGAGTTCAGGCCTCAAAAGGTCTTGCATGCTTGACTCTCACTCTTGGAACTTTGCTGCTGTCACAAACAAGCCTGGATTAGCCTGCTGGATCATGACATATGTGGCCCAGTTATCCTTGCCTCCTCATCCAGCAGACGTGTGAGAGATGGCGTCTTAGACTATTCAGTCCCCACCTGATCCACCTGGTGACCACAAATGCCTGAGTCAGCCCAGCCAAGATTAGTCAACATGCCCAGCTCAGTAGCACCACCTAGCTGACCAATAGGTCATTAGAAGTAATGAATGGTTGCTCCTTTAAGCCACTGAGGTTTGGAGTTGTGTGGTATGCAGTAGAAGCTAGACAGTAGCAGCGCAATTTTGACATTACAGCAGTAGAAGCAAGTCCTAGTGGACTTCAGAGCAGAGCAGGAGGAAGGAAGGGAGTTACAGGAAAAAAAAAAAGAAGAGTAACGTGTGCTCATCACCTTCCGTAAGCCCAGCTGATGATGTCTTTATCTAAATTAGTGAAGAAACAAGTCTCCTGAACATTACAGTAGAAGATTACACATAAAGGAGGAGATTCAAACCTCCTAATTAATTATGATCCTCAAAAGATTTGTCAAAGTTTTGAGCCCATGTTATTATGACAGTAAATGTTGAAAATATCAACCCCCATAATAAGAAAATGTATGATTCTATTTACTCACATCTAAAGAAAACACAAACCATTCCCACTTCCACCCTCTCCCCCAAAAGATAAGGAGTAACAGTTCAACTGTACTGGATGCCAAATTGGATAAGTAACCAGGTACTGATTATGCCAGAAATATAAATTTGGAAAATAGACATCTTGGGTTTCAATATAATTTATCAGAGCCCTTGATGGGCATTCCTTCTGTCTGCCGAGCCTTTCCCAATCAAATCATGTACATCCTTTCTTCCCCTTCTTTCTGGTCAGGGAAGGAAGAGAAGCACATTATCTGATTGGCAAGGGAGGAGGGAAAGGCTGGGACATGGATAGATTTGATCTGATTACACATAAGGAGCAGTCAGAAAGCTGCATAGGAGAAGGTGGCGTTGCGCCGTGTTGGGGAAAGGATGATCCACTGAGAGTGCAAAGGGCTGTCACAGACTCACTGAGGGGCTCCAGAACCATTGACTTAGGCTCTCTAGCTTCAGTTTCCTCATTTATAAACTTTGCACTGGGCAAGTTGTTACATTTCTGATCCTGCGACAAGTCAACCAGTCTTGAATGTCTGTGTTTACCCCTACTTTGAGAAAGTGGTCCAAAACTGCTAATGAAAGCGTTTGTTTATTACAATGATTTCTTCAGCTCTTGACATGTGTTGATTGCCTGGTATGTGCCAGGCACTCTGAGAAGCACTGGTCATACAATGGTGAACAAAATGCAGCCCCTACCTTTGAGGAACTTAATTATGCAGTCCACACAGCAGGGAAAGAGCTCTGTTGGAGCAAATACCTGGCCCCTCAAGGAAGGGGGATGGGGTAATCAGAGAAGTCTTCCCAGAGGAAATTCCTTTAGAAATAGCTGAAGGACCAGTAGCACTAGTCAGATGAGAAGCATCTGTAAGAACTATCCAAGCATCAATGTTCTCATCACTTGGCTCTACTGCAGAGAAGCAAGTAATACTTATGTCCAGACAACTGTGTACCTAGAGCATTTTATTAGCTTAAGAATCTAAAGATTTTAGGACTACTTTGAGATTTTACAAAACTTTTTATGTACTCGTTGTCATGGAGCCCTGTTTTATTATTTATGAGAACATGGAGAGACAGAAGAATTAGAGACCTTTAGTCAGACTTCATCACATTCTGTGGAAGGGAGATAATTGCAATTACTGAAAAGATTAATGTGCAGTCAGGCGGCACACTCCAGCACATTGCATATAAAACAGGTCCCACTGGAGAATAAAGAGCTGGGAATGGATTTTAGGGTGTGTGTGTGTGTGTGTGTGTGTGTGTGTGTGTGTGCGTGCACGCACTCGTTGTAATATCAGTAAGTTATTAATACATTTCAGAATATTTGGAAAATGGAAGATTACTCATACTCCCACTACTCTCATGACCACTTTTTGAATTTTGAATATCTTAACAATCTTTTTTTCCCTGCACTAAAAAATATGTAATTGCAGTGGATGCTCATATACAATCTGGAATTCTGAAATTTTTTCACCACTTAATATTATAACATAGGATTTTTCTCATTGCTCCATAGTCTTCATAACAATAACCATAATTTTAACACCTACAGAATATTCTATCCAAGGAATACACTGTGATTTACTAAACTTTTTTCATATTTCTTGGACATTTGGGTTGATTCCATTATTTAATTATTATCAATAATGCTGTGATGGAAACCTACAATGCAATTGGCTCTTCCCAGGATGATGCTGTTTGATAGTCCTGGGGGCATACCAAGTTCTGTTATAGATTTGTGGATAACAAGGGAGAGGTGAATCTGTAATTTCCACAATGGAAATATTCACTTGATGTTTGCACAGCCCATACGACTGACATGGACATTCGAAAGCTGCTCCTGTTCATTGCCAGCGTGGCCCGTGGCTTCTCCACTTAGCTTCCGATTTAAAATCTGACGTGGGTGATGTGATTGGTGAAGCTGGGATATGTGCCAGTGACCAAGCTGGGAGACTGGGAAAATTAATGTCTTAACCTGGGTTCTCCAGGAAATAGAGCCTGAGACAGACAGGGGTTTATGTACTAGTATACGTGTGTGTGTGTGTGTGTGTGTGTGTGTATCTATATATCTGAGAGCATGTTACTTAATGCCATAATTTGGCATTAAGACTGACCAGTCTGATGGATTAATCGATCTTGTGGGCAAGAGGCTGTATAACTGACAGCTTCTCACGGTAGTCCGTTCAGAATAAAATGGAGAAGAATTTATACCCCAGCTCGTACCTCCCATTATCACAGGTTTGCCAAGTGCTACGTCTGTCCCCTGAACTTTCAGGCTGCACACACTTGAGCCAAGCAGATGCACGTTTATGTCTTCACATCAACAGAGAAACCCTGGGGCAGGAGGCTAGAGGTGCCCAGCATCAGCATGAGTGAGGTATTATCTGACTGTTGTGTGTCAGGTCAATGGGAATCCATGCAGATTTGGTCACTGCAAAGATGAGGCATAAGAAAATGAACTGGAGCATAAAACGTATTTGGTACAACCTTTTTAGCATCTCTCTTGAGAGGTATGCTTTTTCTGACAAATTAGGAGTCTTCTCTAGCATCATATGGGTAGTCAAAAAAGAACAAAAAGACAAATGTCTACTTAAGGACCTCTGTATTATTTCAGGGTATTTGAAGAGCAAGTTCTATTGATGGGAATCATGGACACTGAAAATAACGATGAAATAAAATCTTGTGAATAGATTTCCTGCAAATTAAAGGCAAAGTCGTTTCTGAAATTGCTTTTGGCAATACCTATCATTTAAGATGTGAATATACTGAACATATATTCTAGACTGTCTTATTGATGCATTCTAATGAATTTTAGATTTTCTATTCTCTCTGATTTTCTGTGCCACTCATAATGTTTCTTTCCAACAATTTATTTGTCTTCATATACTTTATTGATAAATTGTTTCAGGAACTAGTGATACTTACACATAATACATCTTTGGAAAACAAAGGCTAAAGAGAATAAGATCTGAAAAGTAAATGTTGTGTTTATGGAAGGAATTCAAACTCCTTTTGATGTTAGTTTTTTCTGTGATTTCACTTTTTATGTATCAAAGTCATCTTGAATGTTGACTGTCACAATGACAGAGGGAAAGAAAGACCTCTGGTGTCTCGTGTTAGCTCTGGCAAGGATGTTAATTGTCCTTTTTTGTTCACAACCAGAATCAGTCACATAACCTCCTCACAACCACAAGGGGGCAGGAAGTGCAATCCTGTGGTATGCCTAAAATGGGGAAGAACCACAAATATTTGGCAAACAGTCCCAGTGACTACCACAGCAGGGTTGGCATTTTTAGCAGTTAATGTTGAAGCAAGTCTTGTGTGACAACATGCAGCTGGTTTGAGGTTGCGGCATCTATGGCATGTTTAGACATTTAAATTACAGAAAGGCTTATTTATAAAATGAATATGTAGCAGGTTTGAATGTAAAATGTAACCACCAACACGGCTGTTCAAAAAGGTCTAATAAACTGTATTTGTTTTAAATTACTGTAAATCTTACTCTGAGTCCCCATTCCCCATGAAAATCGTGGGGGATGCAGTCTCAGTCTTGTTGGGCCCCCCTGCTGCAGGGTTATGCAGTCAGGGGAGATCTTTGGCTAAGCTCTAGCATTAAGGAGGTGCTCTGGCCTTCGGTTCACTGGGCACTGCTGAGGTGTACATTTGTCAAGCCCACATGGGATCCTTCTGAGGCTGGAGGCTCTGCTGCTTGTGGACAAGCTGGGAGGCACCAGAGTCTTTGATGAGGCTGGGAAGCCCAGGGGCTAATGGCCCAACCTACCTCAGGGCATCACATTGTGATGCCTCAGAGGCCTCCACTTCCCTAGGACATTGTCACCAAGCAGGACCTGAGTCCCTCTCACACTTGGAGACCACCAGCCTTTGTCCCTTTCCTAGTCTGAAGCAAACTTTTCCTGTCCTCACACCTCCTCAAAGGACAAGCAGCTTCTCTTTCTGCGAAGCACTTCACTTCTGAAGCTCCTCTATTGCATTGGCACACGAAACCTGCCTCGTGTGATTGTTGTCACGGCTGAAAGAACTAAAGGAGATCTATGAAAGCAACTGCCATGGTGAAATTCCTAATAGTGCAAATGAAGCTTAATAAATAATGGATGGAGCAGGGGTGGGGCTGGGAGAAGGGAATTAATATTTATTTAGTAATCACTATGTGCCAGGACCTGGTAAGATAGTTTTGTATGTTATCTCACTTAACCATCGTAGCAATACTATGAAGTAGAGAATATGAGCCCATTTTACAGAGGAAGAAACTGAAGCTCAGAGGGCTCCCTGTATGCACAGAACAAAGTAGCCATGATAGCTAATACTTATGATGCTTATCATATGCCAATGTTATATGCCAATGTTTGCTAATCATATGCCAATGTTTTCTCTATGAAAATTAACTCATTTATTCTTCCCAATAGTTTCATGAAGTAGGTACAATGGGTATAATATTTTTTTTATTTTAAAGATGAGAAAATTGAGTCATAGAGAGTTCAAAAGACTTACCCAAGGTCATACATCTAGAAAATGGTGAGGTCAGATATGACCCTTGGCAATGCTCTAAACCACTGTGCTATACTGCTGAAGGAGAGAGGGAAGGAGCAGGAGAGGGAGTGACAGAGATGAGCAAAACAGAGAGACAGACAGACACACAGACACACACACAGAAACAGAGGGACAGAGACAGAGAGAGGTCATAGACCAATTTTAAAATTTGAATATATTTCTTGAAATTACTTAAGACTTTCTCCAAGGATTTCAATGCATTTCCAAAGTTTAGCCTCAAACATAGTCCTGGGAGAGAGCCTGGCAACTGAGGTCAATGAAGAGTGGACCCTCCCCTGACTTCCCAGACAGACGTCAGAGTGCTGGGTCCCTAACGACTTCCAGCTGAAAGGTAAATTAACAATGCCTGCCATTGCCTAGGATTGCAATCGAAAGGCTGTGTCAGCATTCCAAATGGGGCAGCTGATGACTTGGTAGTTAAATACTCAAAACAACTTTCCTGAAAATGGAATATTAAGACCACGATTTTTCCCTCCCAGGTGCCATTTCTTATCACCTGGTTGGCTCTAAGCCAGATGCTTTTAAACACTAAGACTGTGTAAACTACTTGGAGTCAACTCTTTGTAAACAGTACTGATGTTTGTACAAAGTCATGTTGCCTCTTGGGTATAAAAGCTTAAACATTCTTGGCTCTCCAAGCAGCCAAGTTACTCTTAGTCCAAGGAGGTAGGTACACTGTATTAATTTCCCAGAGGAAAACAAAAAAGATTATTTCCCTTCTTTCAGCCTCTTCCCAGTGGTAACTTTTAACAGGTGGACTGAAAGATTAAGTGACTTGTTCATACCATAGAAAGAGGACTAAAGCCCAGCTTTTCTGATGCTTAGCTGCTAATCAGAATAAGGAAGACTAGATTCCATGGATCTTCTTTTATAACCCTCCCAAAGTGTAAAGGCTGATGTGGTATTTTAAAATGATTTTATGACAGACTGTATAGTTTTGAATAGAATTTATAACTAGTGATCATATTTCATTGTTAATGTTATTACTTAGTAATATTATGCATCAGACACAAGGACTGTAAATGATCATCACATAAACTATTTTACAAATGATTTGGTTTTGTTTTTCACAATATAAATAGCTAGTTTTTATATACTCAATAAGACTGACTCTATCAGTTGGTCAAAATAAATATGGCTCAGATAACAAAACTCACTTGGAATCACAGACAGATGTCATGTGCTTAATGCACTAAAAATATTCCTGAAAAGTTTCACACAAACCAAATTTTTAAAAATGGAGTTATGATTTATAAATACTAGGGAAACTAGCTATGTGAAGAACTACCATGATGAATCATTTTGTGAATCAAATGAACCATTTTGTGAATCAATCTTCATTTTTCAAATTATATCTTCTCATTCTTTCAGAATAGGTTTGAGGCATACTACAATGCATATTTTATAAATTTGAATTTTTTTTAATTTAATTTTTTTTTTATTTCAGCTTATCATCATGGGGGTACAAAAGTTCAGGGCACATATACTGCCCATGTCCCGCCCATCCCCCTGAGTCAGAACTTCAAGCGTGTTTGAATTTTTGTATTTGGGTTTGTGAAAACTGGTAGACTGAGCATTGAAACACATTAATAAAAATGTTTTAAAAAATTTTCACTTCAAAATAATTTCTGTAAAGTTTTAACAGTGTCTAAAATGAAATTTGAAAGGTTAAAAAAGTTTTACCATTTATGCCAAAGAGTACTATTACTAGCAGAAATTTACCTTTAACTGTTTATCAATTTATAGTTGTAGGATTTTAGTTCCCTCCATTAAAAAAAAAAGTATGTCCTAGATTATAGCATCTGCTGGCATTTGCTGTTTCAGTCATCCTATTACAGATGATTATAGAGATATTCGTAAATACTCTGCTATTTTAAAATTTATTTTCAGGTCAGTTTGAGAATTTTTAATTTTAATTTTATTTTAGAAACATAGACTTGTGGATATGTTTACTTACATACAGGATTTAAATTTATGCTGAATGTGTGCTGTTTGTATAAATGATCAGATCCGGATCCATCTACTTCTCTGGAAATTTCTAAAAACAAAGCAAAACTAGGAAGAAGGCAACAACTTAAGCAGTAAGTAAAAATTAGAAATTAAATACATTAATTATGGTAAGATGTTATAAACATTAATGGGACAAAACCACTTGTCTTTGAAGTCTTTGCGTATACATATTCCTATTACACTGGAAGGTTTTTACTTGAATTGTTTTCTAATTTCTCTCCTACTGAATGCATATACTAATGTGCTATGGATTATAATGAATGTTATTAAATACATAATAGATGTAATATGCGAAATTTATGTTTTATAGAAACTTTGAACAAAAGGGACACTTTAAATTAATGCCACCAACACATTTTATTGTGTGCAATGTATGCATTTTATATAAGGTTTGCCACAGAAATAATAAAACTAACAAAAGTGTGCTGAAAATTACTTTGGGGGGAGTGTAAAGGCATAATCCTTTCACACTTGCTTTAAAATGGTTAGCTCCCCATCATTGCACTAGTGTTACTTTTTCCTTTTAGTTCCTTTTGACCTTTTAGCTCCTTCCACCCTTCTGTCTTTCCCAGCCTAGAAAGCAGGTGTGGGAGGAAATTGGTTTCTTTATGAACTCTCCTTCCAGCCACAATCATCTCAGATTCACTCCATTCTCAAGATCCTGTGCTAAGCTTTGTGTCTGGATGAAAAACCTCAACACATTGTGAAATTTAATACTGCATTTTCATATGCTTAAATCTAATTTACCTTTTTTAAAAAAAGTTTGCATATTTCTTCCCTCTTAAGGGCCCACACATACACACAATGTGGAAAATCCCTGGAGGAAGAGTGGTAACACAGGTGCTTTGGAGCTTTCTGAGGGGGGCATTGAAGTCGACTTATGTTTCTCTCTTTTTTCCCCCTAAGCTTTAGAAATGTGAAATCTGTCAGAGAAACCCGCTCTGCATGGAAGGTGGACCCAATGACCTCTAAGCGGGCAAGCCTACCCCCTCACCACTAACCACCCCAACCTTCCTTTCTGAGATGAAACTTTGAAGATTTTTTTTTCTTCAGGAGGCCGTGACTGCAAACTAAGAATAGGGGAATCATCTCCACTGCTCACTGACCCTAACTCAGTGGGTCTCTGGCCAAAGCAGAAGAGCCGCACCTGAGGGGAGGGCGTTCACTCTGAGCACACAGCTTCAAGGACGTTCTGTTCAAATAGAAAGTTTCCAGATTGCAGCTAAAACTTTCACCCACCCAGATGTTTGCAGTTCCTTCCTGATACTTTTGGCAATAAAGGAGACAATCATTTCTCCTCAGGGCACTTGGAATTAGCAAAATAAACGTACTGTGCACATCCGAGTCTCCCAAGTCTTTCACGTTTTCACTGGGAGGATGGAGGGTACCTACGATGGTCAGACTCGAAGGCTTGAACTCTTAAAGTCTTTGTGTCTGTAAAACCTGAGTAATCATTCCACATATCACTGCGGACTCATTTCTTTTCATTTCTTGAAAAAGAAAGAAGAAAGAAAGAAAGAAAAAGATTTCCAGTCGTCTAGGCAAGTTGTAAGAACTGATTAACGCCCAAGAACGCGTGCAGATCAGCAGACTCAAGGTGGTGTAGACGCCAAGCGTGGTGGAGCAAGCCCAGAGGCGCCCCCAAAGTGTCGTTTCCCCGAGCGACAGTGTGCACCTTTCGCATTAACAAACAGCCCTTAGTTCCACAAGGGTTTCTCCCACCCCTATCGCGCCTCCCCGAGCCCCTGGCCACCCTCACCTTCTCTTCTCCTCCCCCCCCACCCCGGGCCCAATATCCCCTCCGTCAGGTGGGGTTGAGGGAGCTCGCAAGGGTTAATGATGACAGTCTGCGGCCAGGTGGGGCGCGCACACCCGCCCCCGGCCGCGGTGGGCGTCGGAGGTGGGGGGGCGCTGTTGGGGCGGCAGTGCGCCGGGCGGCGGGCGGGAGAGCTGCCAGGCTGACGGAGAGGCCGGCCCGAGAGGGGGCCGCTCGGTCGCCGCCGCCGCCGCCGCCGCCGCTGTGATGCGGAGCCCGCGCTGCGCGGGGCGGTGGAGTCAGAGCCCGGGCGCGGGAGCACGAGCTGCAACATCGGCACCGGCGGCGGCGGCGGCGGCGGCGCCTGCACCGGCTCCCGGGCCCCGCGCTGCGCTCTCCGCCCCGCCGCGCTCGGGGCCGCCGCCCCGCGCTCTCTATGGATGTCAAGGCGGCCCCCAACGGGGTGGCCACTATCGAGGACCGGATCCTGAGGATCACCGGCTACTATGGCTATTACCCGGGTTACTCCAGCCAGAAAAGTAAGACGCCGCGGGGCTGCCCTGCGCGGGGCGCTGGTGGGAGGTGGGCGCGCAGGGGTGCCGCGGGCGGGCCGGACACCTGCAGCCCTGCCCGCGCTGGCCACGCTACCCTCCCGGCCTGGGGGACCACTGGGGCAAAAAGTGTGTCCGCCGTCCTCGGTGCAGAACCGAGAGAGGGCTAGAGGGCCCCTGCCGGTTGCGCCCAGGAGTTTGGAAACAGTCGCAGCCTTGGGGGCGGAGGTGCGGAGGGGACCGTGTGAGCGCTCCTGACGGCCGGCTCACCCCTGGCTGATCTACGCCTGGAGAAGGCTAACATGGCTGTTCACTTAGCGGAAAGTCAGCCCTAGGGGCTACACGCCCCCAAAGCCCCTGCTGAGTGCCAGGCTGCGTTTGGGGCGCCGGGGACGCAAGCTGGGAAGCCTCGGGGGTGGGGCTGGCGGGGGCCGCCGACCCAGTGGTGGGTCCCAGCGCTGGCTGGGTCATCTTGTTCACTCGAGGCTGTTGAGACGTTGCCAGCGCGGGAATTACTCCTGTTAAAACGTTGGGAGGTTCTCCATCCTGGGCAGAGAAAAGAACCTGCTCAGGTCTCCGAGTCCCAGCAATTGGAGCCAGAGACCCGCGCAAAGGACGAGGGGTGGGTGGGAGGGTGAGGCGCGAAAGGTCCACCCGCCCCCGCCTCACGTCGTGGCCACCTCGGAGCCCAGAGCCCGGGGAGGCTGTTCTGTTCCATACCCGCTTTCTTCTGGCTAAGCGAGGTCATGCGGTGCGGATGCTTTCATGTTTCTGGACCAGTTTTGGTGGGGAGGGCGGTGAGGTGTGCGCTGCCCGTAGTCCTCCTCCCCCAACACACAAACCCACTAGCTGTATTTGCTGGGATTAGTTGTGCCAGCGACTGAAGTGAAGCTCATTTTTTCTCTGAATTGGGGGGTAGGGGGTTGGAAATAGCTAGCTGCGGTTTAATTTCCATGCAGGTGGGATTTTGCTTTTTCTTTATCAATGCATTTCTGTCGCCATAGATGGAGCTTAATTGATGTTTTTGCTGTTATTTTTACCAGAAGCCTTGGAAGCTCCTAGATGCATTTCTGATTGGTATTTTTCTGTGACATTTCAGGGTGCAATCAACGTTTGTGCGAAGCAGGGGACTCACACAAATTCTGGCACATAGATGAGAAAACACTTTATTTTTCATGTAACTTTCCCCTCTACCATGTTCACTCTCTATTGAATAATAATTTAAGAGCTTTGTTCCATGGGCTGTTCTCACACAGATATTTTCTAGTTTAATATGTCATTTGGTTTCAGGAAAGGCCTATCTGATTTGGATGGTTTTGGTCTAGCTGTTTTTAACATTAGAGGCCTACATTATTCATTTTTCCATACAAAAGTAATTATATAGTGTTAGAATTTTCTGGAAAGAAAATAATACACTGTTGAAATGCTCTTTAAAATCTTTGTATTAAAGACTCAAAACTTCTTTTTTCCTATTGGCAAAGGATTTCTTTTTTAACCCTAGAAACTTAAGTGAAGGCACTAATATACCTTGTGGAAATTACTTGTGTTTCACCTTTGAATATTTTAATTAGGAACCAAGGGATTTTGGTCGCTTAGAGAATGTTGAAGCTGTCTGTGAAATTACAAGACTCAAGGTGGTTTATTATTATAATTTTTATGACAATGGAACTTTGGCTAATAAAGAGCAAACCAAAAAGAATACTGAAAAAGTGACATTTTAGATAAGGACATGTTCATATTGTATTTTTTACTTGCTCAAATAGCTGCACATGCTTCATTTGCAATACAATAACACGACAAAAAAAAAAAAAAGGGAATAGCATTGGCCAAGGCTGTAACTGGAGGCTTAAAAGGATAAAGATGCATTTGGCATGGTTATTGGTGATGTACATTTGCCTAACTTCAGGCCAAAGAGTTTGGACAATGAAGGCAGAGAATCTCACAAGAACAGAGAATTATGTGATAGTCATGCTACTCTCAGGATGTTCATGCTTCCAGAGGTAGAGAGAGATTGCCATTTTGCACAGTGAGAGATTGGGAGAGGAGAAAGCTGGAGGAGGGCCAAAGAACCAAGCACCATGAAATAATCCTGTCCTAATGCAGGCTTCAAATAGTAAACAAACACATTGAAGCAAACCAGTACAATATGGTCAATTGATTTAGCTGTTACTAGGGATGGGCAAAAGCTTGAAAGAAGTCTGGAGAAATATATTTAAGAAAAAGATACAATGATGAATATCCATGTGAAGGCAATGTGACTTTTTCGTTTCCTGACTGGTTACATATAAAGCCTTAAGGATGGGATGATCTCTTGATATCTGTGCCATTTTAAGTAGATGGAGACTCACCTCCGGGAAAATGTGTCAAAGATCAGCCTTGTGTTAATGCATCCTGCTGCCATACTTGTACCTTATCTAGAAAATTCTAGTAGCCAGGCTTATGTAAAAAGGAAATATAATAGAATTCAGAGAAATGAACTTACTGTTATGGGTCACTGGGCTATTTATT
This sequence comes from Lemur catta, assembly GCF_020740605.2. Taxonomy (NCBI): domain Eukaryota; kingdom Metazoa; phylum Chordata; class Mammalia; order Primates; family Lemuridae; genus Lemur; species Lemur catta. The sequence goes on from NC_059128.1 coordinate 38,771,924, forward strand.
TTATTTATCCTATTCAATTTAATGAACAGTTATTAAGCAGAAATATATATAACAAATCAGGGTACAAAGATGATTAAAGCATAGTGGCTAGCCTCCATTACTTAGATAGGGGACATAGATTAATTCACTCAACAAGTATTAATTGAGCACCTCCTATGTGCCAGAAATATATCAGAGAACAAGACAGACAAACGTATTTTCCTTTTTAGAGCTTAAGTTCTAGTGAGAAGAAACAAGACAATATGCAATAAACAAATAAATAAATTTGGTATATTTCAAGATGATAAATGCTTTTTGAAAAATTACAAGACCAAAAAAAAGGGATAGACTGTTCTGGGGGGAAGTGATTGTCACAATTTTAAATAGAGTGGTCAGGGAAGGCCTCATTGAGGAAGGAACAATTGAGCAAAGACTTGGGGGATGTGAGGGAGTTAGCCACACACTAACACTGGGACACTGGGAGGAAGGCATTCCAGGCAGTGTGAACAGCCAGTGCAAAGCTCTGGAATCAAGTACACCTGGTATGCTACAGAAATAGCAAAGGGGCCTGCATAGTGGAAGTGGCGTGACAACTGGGAGAATGGTTGGAGATGACATCACTGAAGATCCAGGAGCTCACACGAAGTAGGATCTTATAGGTCACTGTAGGTCCTTCAGCTTGTGTTCTGAATGAAACGGGGCACCTTTGTGGGGATTTGAAAGAATAGTGATGTGACTTGACTTACCTTTCAAAAAGATCAATCTGACTGCTCTATTGAGGCAGGGGTGGAAACAACTAATTAGTATGTTATTGCAATAACCTAGGTAAGAGATGATGGCGGCTTGAACCAGAGTAATAACAGTACATGTTGGGAAAGATGGTCAGATTTTGAAATTAGAACCAACAGGATTTCCTGATGGATTGGATATGGTATCTTTAAGAAAGAGAAGAGTAAAAGATGACTCCATCTTTTCTAGTTTGACCAAGTTTGAGTTGCCGTTAGCTGAAGTATGAAAGGATTCAAGGTAGAGAAGTTTGGAGCTGGGGAGAGTCAGGGGATAAGGATAACATTTTGGAAATGTTAGAAGTACTTGGAGATGTAGAGTAAGATTGGAGCTCTGATCGGAGACATAAATTAGGGATTTTCCAGCATTTGGATGGCATTTAAAGCCTAAGACTGGATCTCCAAAGAGTGAATAGAGAAGAGAAGAAGAAGAAGAACTAAACCCTGAGACACTCTGACATTAAGAGGTTGGGAGAAGAGGAGAAACCACTGAAGGAAAATAAGAAGGAGCTCCGAGGGAGGTAGGAGAAAAGCCAGGAACATATGATACCCTGGAATCCAGGGAAGAAAGAGTTTCAAGGGGAAGTGGTTAGCTGAGTCCATTGCTGTTGAAAGTTCAAGTAAAATGAAGACTGATAACTGACCACTGAATTTGACAACTGAGGACCATTGGTAAACTTGACAAGAATATTGACAAGAGCAGGTAAGGGAGGATAAGATGTATTAGAATGTGTAAGAGAGAATTAGAGGGAGGAACTGGAAACTGTGAGTACAGATGACTCTATAAGGATTTCTGTGCAAAGGAGAGCAAAGGAAATGGAGGCAATACGGTCAAGAAAGTTTTTTTCTTTAAAGATGGGAGAAATAACATATTTATCTACAAATGAGAATGATTCAATAGAGAAAGAAAAATTAATGAAGTTGAAGAGATAGGGTATGGAATCCAGGGCAGAAGAGAAGAGACATTGCTTTAGATAGGAACATGGATACAGGCCAAAGTGTATGGGGCAGGTTCTGGAAGGTGGATAACTGAGATGGTGAAAGTCTGTTGAAATTCTCTTCTGGCTGCTTTCATTTTCTCCAAATAGGAAGCGACGTCTCAGCTGAGAGTGAGGATGGGGGAGGAGGTAGTAGGGGCTGGAGAAGAGAGAAGGTGTGAATAGTTAAAACAAATAGGGGGATTGAATGGACTGGGGAAGTGCACTAAGGTTGTTTGGAAGCCTTAAGGGTCCATTTAAAGCTTCTGGTCACACATTCAAAATAAGGCCAGTCAGTAGGTTGTTTTATTTATCGACACAGTGAAGGCATGGAGCAAGTGAAGAGAAGGATTTAACCAGAGTTGCAGATTATCCAAAGGGTACGAAAAGTTAATAGGGGCAAGGGAGTTGTATACAAGGAAGGCATTATTATAACAATTGACCATGGAATTTAAACTTGGTAAGCAGAGAAGAGAGGACAGACATCAAGATAATTAGGAACAGTGAAAAGGTGGTAGGTTCAATGGCTTGGAGGTCTCAGTAGGATTCAAGACTAGATATAGCAGGTGGTAGTCAGAGCAAGGATTGTATGCTACAAGCACTTACTCATTTCCGTAAGTCAAGTGAAAGAATAAATTCATTTATGTTTTATTGTAGTCCAGTATTGATATTTTGGGAGTGAGCCTTATTTTTTGTGTTTGTACAAGGAGGCAGTGTGTTGATGTATAGTGAATTAAACCCTAGTAGTTTGGAAATTGATACAGTCTTAAACCTGCCAGCAACTTCCTCTGAGACCTGGGACACCTCTTTGTGGATATCAGTTTCCTTGTTTTTAAAATAGCGGGTTAAAATCACTGTCTCAGAATAGCCATGTAGTAAGTCAGTTTTGACAGCATTAAAAAAAGTCCCACCTCCAGGATGTATCTCACTCAATAAACTAGCACATTTACTGTGCCTCTCCTCACCCACCTTTGATCTCAGATAGTGACCACTTGTCTCTCTTTGTTCTGTGCCTTTGTACCTGTTGGCTTTTTGTTTCTTCTATACTCCATTAGTGACCAGGTTCTATGATTGTTTTCTACTGGTAGCTGCATATTGTAGTAAAACTTTTCCCCCTTGCTCTAATACCAGCTCTAACCATCCCACTCCAAAACAAACTCTACCCATTTCTGGCTGTTTGGGTTCACTGAGTGCTCAGATGGCTGCCATGACTTAGCATTTCCCAAGGTTCCAGCCTCAGCTATGCCTTCTCACTTTCTGCTTTCACTGAGCCAACTCGTTTAATCCCATGGCTTTACCATCTTCTTTGTGTCTTTGTGTCTGTATTTCTACTTTTTCTGAACCTAGATCTGTATTTCAAACTCCCTACTAGCATTCCTACCTAAATGTCCTCCAGGCATGTCACATATAAAACCAAATTCATCGCTCTGTCCTTAAAATGTGCCTTTTCCTTCTTATTATGCTTTTCAGCTTCCAATATCTATATCCAACCAATCGCCCAAGCTGGAAACCTGGAGTTACCCTCAACCTCTGCCCTTTCCCCTTGCCCTATAATCAGATAACAAGTCCTATCTATTCTACCCCAAGTAGGTGCTTTCCATCCCTACCTTCTACCTATCACATCCTTCTCTCAGCCTGAAGTCCCTCCAATCCAGCATCCACACTTTAACAACATTTATTTCCTCAAAGTGCAAATCCGTGCATCTCACATCCCTGATCAAATACCTGGAATGATTTTTTATTTTCTGTGGAATAAAATCCAAACTCCTTAGCATGCCACAATCTGAGCCCAGTTTATATTGTTCTTTTTCAGCACACATCTCCCCCAACCCCCCAACTGCCAAACTAATGCATGCTTAATGCAGAAAATCTGGAAGGCAGAGAAACAAACAGAGATTAAAACAAAATTACTCATAATTCCACAATCCAGAGTTGATTAGTGTTAACAGTTGGATGTATATCCTTTCAGTCTTTTTTATGCCCAGAGACACATGTGACTGGTTTTTATTTTGTATTAAACATTTCTCTCATTGGTCTATATAATTTTAATAACTTAATTTTAATGCATGTATAGTCTTCCATATATGAAAGCTCCAATTGTTGGATTCTTAATCCAGTGTTTCTTTTAAATCTCATATCCCATATGGTCTCCACACAGCCTGGTCATAGTCTCCTCAAGCAGCTCGTTGTTTCAGTGGCATTATTGTGCCAATGCTCTTTTGCGTCTTGGTGCCTTATTATGCTTTGGCCCAAATGCTCCCTCTCACTGTGTCTCCTTCATCACTCTGTGGAAAGCTCCTATTTATCTTTAGAGGCACGGTTTCAATGTGCTGTCCTCTGTAAAGCTTCCCAGTTGCCCCAGGCTGGTTAATCCTCCCCCTGCGCTCCTGTAACACTGTGTATTCACCTCTGCTCCAGCATTTAGCACACTATTTTGGGCTGTTTGCTTTGCACAAAACTGTCTCACCCACAGAGCTTGGGGAGGGCAAGGGACTTATCTTTATTTATTTATTTCATCTTTGGCAAATCGGTACCTTGTGGTGCTCAATAAAGTTTATTGTACTAATGAATGAATGATTTTAGTTCCCTTTGAAGAAATTGGAGAGTTAATTATTTTCACACAGAAAAAGAAGGAGTACATGATGGTAGCGATTGGATAAAAAGAAAAAAAATACCAGCAAGGAATAAATACCTAATTATAGGATGAAAATACACTAAATGGTATTTTATGATCATTTTACCTCCCTGGTTGTAACTTGTGCATTTGCATTTCCTTATTTCCTTCTTAAGGTTTTCTGTGCTTGAATGGGGGAAAATGAATTTTAAAAAGTATGGAGTAGTATAAAGTTATTATAATCATAAGAAAGAAAATGTGACTTCTCCCCTTTCTCTTTTGAAGTGGTTACCATTGGTTTGTGCTGCTATAAAGGGAATACCTGAGGCTAGGTAATTTATAAAGAAAAGTGGCTTATTTGGTTCACGATTCTGCAGGCTGTACAAGAAACATCACGCCAGCATCTGCCTCTGGTGAGGGTTTCAGAGAGCTTCCAATCAAGGCAGAAGGCAAAGGGGTAGCCAGTTTGTCACATGGTGGGAGAAGGAGCAAAGAAAGAGAGGAGGTGGTGCCAGACACTTTTAAATAACCAGCTCCCCAGTGAACTAATAAAGCTAAAACTCACTCATCGCAGGGAGGGCACAAAGCCATTTATGAGGGATCTGCCCCTATGACCCAAACACCTCCCACCAGGCCCCACTTCCAACAGTGAGGATCAAATTTCAACATGGGATTTGGAGGGGCCAAACATCCAAACCATATCAGTCTTCTTGGTTCGGTATTAATGCTATAACTCTTAAGCACTCTAACTGGAGTAAGTTATGAAATTGTCTCTTACTAGTAAAATAAATGCAACAAATATTTATCCCTGTTCATATTCTGTTTATATCCTGAAAGTAAGATTTATACCTCTTTATGTATGATAGATAGTGTTTTGTAAACAGCTACAAATAAGTACCATTGATATGTAGTATTGAGAAATATTTTGCAATATAGTTTTGAATTAGAATATATAAGAACATATCAACATATTCAGTTGATGCCAAATATCATTGCATATGTATTGATGTCAGTAGTTTTTATAATGTTTATTCTGATGTATATTTTGCATTTAAAATATAAATTTTCATATAAACTGGATATTTGTATTATAAAATACCACTACTACTAGCTAACACTTGGGCATAACATTAAGTTTCAGGTATAGTTTCTTTGGAAAGCTTATCTAAGATCTGATTTGAGGCCATGAGGTCTAATGTAAAGACCACAAGCTTTGGTAACAAGACCTGGGTCTATATAACTGCTGTGCTAACTTCCCAGCCTTTTAAACTTGCATAAGTAACTTAACTTCTCAGATAAACAATTTTGTTCCCATATAGAGGTAATGATAATAGTTGCTTCACAGGTAGTTGGGAGGATTATGTAAGATAATGTATATTGAGTGTCTGGCCTAATGTCCTATTCAATGTATGGAAGCTGTTATGATTATATAGCTATGAGGAAACTAACAGAATCAGTTTTATGATGTCAAAGAGGCTTGCTCACATTTTCCTTGTAAGTAAAATGGTTTACCACATATTTTTTCCTTCATATTCAATATTGTATTTTGAATTTTTGTTATTAAAAAATATGTTACAACAATGTTAAAGACAATTTACAAATTATCCAAGTTCACAGTGGTTTTTATTTTTGAATGTTGCCTTCTATTCATACTCTTTAACCATTTCTGCCTTGCCTGATGCTGTAACCAAAGGGGGTAGTCCTATCTGAATTGCCTCTAGGGATAGTTCATTTAAAATGAGCTGGAGGCCATTTGTGATGAGTTTATTCCAAATGGGCTAATCTAAAAAAAGAAGAGGCAGATCTAGAGCATGAGTGAGTGCCAAGATGGGTCTACCTGTCTGGAGATGCAGGTACCCAGGCCCCCAAAGGCAGTGAGGGTGGAGAGGAGAGTAGGGAAAGGGAAGGGTAGAATCCCAGCTGAAGATGGGTAGCTTGGGGTGGGATGAGGTGAAGATGGGATAGGGACAGCAAAAGGGTAGGGAGGAAGTGAAGGCTGAGTGTTAATTTGGGAACAGTCTATTGGAAGTAGCATTGTTCCTTTCACATGTGGAGCATTAAAGGGACACTTCTGTTTTTGGCTATTACATAGCAGCAAACATAACAGACAGGCTATTTCATGTTCTATTTTTAAAAATATGTAATTATGTTATAAACACATTTGCATATTTCTACATAGTCTTCAGAGTTATACTTTTTAAAGTTATAAAGCATTTAACTACTTCCAGACACAGAAGAAGATAAAGGAAAAGGAAAAGGAAAATAATCTTGTCACCCTAATGCAACTACTTTTATTTTAGTTAATTTCTTTCCAATTTTCCTATCGCATATATGACTTCACTTCAACATCTCTAATCATCAGGGAAATGCAAATCAAAACCACAATGAGATATCACTTCTTGATTTATTGACAGTTATAAATGATAGTGTAGTCATAATTCTGATATACATATGATTTTTGTGCCCTGCTTTTTTTCTACCTAACATTTTAGGATAAGCATTTTTCATTTATCTGCTTGGAGCGGCTAGGATTGGATTCTCTCTCCTTTCAGAGATCTTGGCTTAAATAATTTGGGCAAGCTGGTTCTACATTATTTGAGACTAAACAAAATGAAGAGACCTGGAGTGTTAGTGGTGTTTTGTTTGGTTTCTAGTCATAGGATTCCACTTGCACCGGCTTAAGCAAAATGGAAGTTATTGAAAGGATACTGAGGGATCTCTCATGGGTTTTAAAGGCAGGGATAAACTGGTGTAAGCTGGAAGCAGGTCTTGGAGGGTTGCAGGAAAAGCAGAAAGCCTTCTTTCTTTGTCTCTCATCTCTTTTTTTCTGGCACATGTTCTCCATTCTTGTCTCTTGCTGCAGGCTGGCTTTCTCTATTTCCTTGTCCAAATGGTCAAAAATAGCCACTGCCAGCAGTTCCAGTGTTTAAGTGTCCTCTATTCAAGAGAGCAGACAGATTGAGGAAGAATCTCTTACTTCTAAATCCAGATTCCTAGGGAAAGGGACACTTTGGCCCAATTTATGTCGTATACACACTCTTGATCCTATTGGCTGTGGTTGTTTGCGGCAGAGTTAAGTTATCCAATCATGGTTGCCAGAGGCTCTCTCCTGTTACTCTATGGACTGTGGGAGAAGAGGGATTTTCCAGAGAAAAGGAGCAATTGGTTGGACATCAACTTAATGGCTATTTGGTTCACAGAGCCTTGCATGACATTTTTTTATATAAAATCATAGGCCTCAATCAAGAGCCAATCTGTTCTTTCTTCTGGTCCTGAAAGCCCTTAGAGCAGATCTAGGTAGTATTTAGTGAGGTTATATCTACTGTATAATCCTACAAACTGAGAAAATCCAGGTGTCTGTTTAGAGTATAAGTCCTTGAGAGTTCTGTTTAAGAGTGCCCAACCAGCACTGCAGATTGCTTAATAAGCTTTATTAAAGTGCCACTGGTTATATCAAATTTGAAAGACATACTTCTTTTTCTAGGTCAGATAGGGCAACACACCATGTCCTTCAGACTCAGTGTACAGTCATTGAGGATGATGCTTAACATTGTATATTTGAAACAGGGATTGAAAATTACACTATTATGCAGTTTGGGTGGGATTTGCTATATTAAGACCTGGGCTGATGCCAAGATAGCACTAGTGAGGTGTCAATAATGGTTTTACGGCCCTGAAAACCAGGCATGCTAAGAATTATTTATGCCTTGTGAAAGCTGAGATTCCTAAGGGTGTTAGAGTCTGCAGGTTTTTGCTGCTGATACCTTACTAAACTCCAAGTCATGTGCCTTTGGCATCTATCTTGTGTTTTTGTTGACACTCATGTTTAAATTTAGGCATTCTAGAGGAAAGATCCAGACTGAGTGAGTTGGGAGCCATTTGGAGCACCATCTTCCCTGCTGGAGTTATGGTTACAGGGTCTAAAGGAGTGATATACACATCTAAAATGACAGTATTATTTAGATGTTTAGAAGTTGAGAACTTTAAAAATTATGAGCACCTGTGGATGGAGGTGCTTGTCTTTATTTATTTTTACTTCAGAATATTATGGGAGTACAAACATTTTGGTTACATGAATTAGTTTTGTACAGTTTGAGTCAAAGCTGTAAGTGTGTCTGTCCATCACCCAGATAGTGTGCATTGTACCCGTAAGGTGTGAATTAATCCATTCCTTCCTTCCCCCTCCCACCTGCTTGATTTCCATTGAATTTTACTACCATTATGTACAGGAGCTGCTTGTCTTGTCTCTTTCTGGGCCACATCCACGTAGCAGCCATGCTGGTCTTTCAAAAGCTCTCACTGTATCATGCCTTCTGGTTAAAATCTTCAGTGGTTTACTGTATGTCTCTGGAAAACTGTAAAACCCAGCCTACAAGGTCCTACATGGTCTGGCTCTTCAGCAGGCATGACACTTCCATGCCCTCATTATGCTTTGGTCTTACTGGCGCCTGCTCCAGACCCTTTCATTCCTCTGGGCTGATGAGCAAGCTCTTCCCTCTTCTGGATGCTCTTACCTGTCTGGCTCCTTGTCATCCCTCAGGTCTCATATTAAGTGTCTCCACTTCAGAAAGGCATTTCCTGCTCTGCATCTCTATGACCTCATGTACTTTTCCTTTATGCCACTTACTACAAGCTGCAATTGCATTTATGTTCATTTTTGTGATTGTTTAGTGCTTTCCTGCCCACTAGGCTCCTAAGGGTGGGATGGGTTGTGTTGCTCAGCACTGGATGCCCAGCACAAAGAACAGTGCCTGTGCACTCCCTGAATATTTGTTGAATGAATGATTAAGCCTTGTTAAAAATTTCAAGTAGATTTTTTTCAAAAAATAAACTTTTCATTTTTTATTATTTATTTATCTTGCAATCTGAATTCTAGGACAAAAATAAACTTTTTATTTGGAATATTTTTAGATTTATAGAAAAGTTGCAATGATAATACAGAGAGGTCCTGTATACCCCTTATTAGGTTTACCCAGTTGTTAACACTTTACATTACCATGGTAAATTTGTTAAAAATAAGAAAATAACATTGTTATATTATTATTAATTAAATTCCAGACTTTATTTGGATTTCACCAGTTTTTCCATTAAGGCTCTCTTTCTGTTCCAGGACCCAATCCAGGATACCATATTGTGTTCACTTGTCATGTCTCTCAGGTAGGCTTTTAATACATTGAGCTTGAAAAGATCATTTCAATTTTATAGCAACTTCCTGGCAGATACTTTGGAGCTTGGATCAGATCACATTTAAAAATTTGACTACTAGTTTTTCAAGGTGACAAAGGATTCAAGTCACATTAGAATTGGTCTATGACTTGACATTGTAATTGCATACCCATCTTAGAGACTGTTTTATAGTGTAGAACAGTGGATTTTAGCATTTCTACTTTTTAACATTTTAAGAGACACAGTAATCTTTGAAAATCTAAATAAAGCTATGAATTACCCACTTTCCTCCCAAATGCACATATACACCAAGTATTTTCATGCAGTTTATTACACTGGAAATTGACTTCACAGGTACAGGTATAAAAGTGATAATCCCACTGAATTCTATCTGTGTTTTTATTTCATGATAACATGCTCAAAATTTAATGGTAATGTAAGGAAACATGGGAATAATTTAAATTTGTCAACTAACATAAATATGAACTTTAGCTTTATTCAAAAGTAAATTTCAGTGAGAAAGCTCTTGTGGCTTGGATTGAATAAGAAGCTAAAAATTTGGAGTGGTCTTACACATGGCAATGTGCAGCTCATCTTTGGCATCCAGTTGACTTCAATGTGATGGAAATTTTAATACTTTCTAAAAACTTTGACTCATAAGGATATGAGGTAGCAAATGAAATTAGAGATCTCATAGCTTATTTTACAGGAAGAGGGTGAACTTGTATCAGGAAACACCAGATTTCCTAAAGACTCTTCAAGTTGAATTTATGTCACATAATTTCATTCATACTCAAGTCAATGAGATCATCTTTGAGGCAAGGTCTGCACCATCCAAGCTGTCTTTGTCAGCAAGGAAAGGATGATGAATGGATGTGTCAATTTTAAGGTCATCCAAGAATAAGTTGCCTTCAAACACATCCTGCAATATATCTAAGTACCTTTAGATTGTTTGTTTATAGAGACATTTTATGATACATTGTCACTCTGGATCCTTATTTTCCTGAGGAGCTGCATTTCCAGAAGAACTTGTGGTTTTCAGCTGCATTATAATGGTGGCTGTAAAGCTTTAAATGAAAAAAACTTTGTCATGCTCATATCTATAGAGTAAGCAAAGCCATGAATGAGTTTCTCTTCACTGAATTGGTCTATGAGTGGGCTTCCCTTTTCTTCTCAAAGATGATACACATTTTCTTTCCAAATGTCATTCAAAGATTTCAAGTCATGATTTCTAGAAGCACAGAAGTTTCCAGGTAGTCAAGGAGAACTCCACATTCTGTTCACTTTTTTCAACAAAAAAAATTCTTGAGAAGGTGATAATTTGGACCCTGTCTCTGATGAAGTTGACTTTCAAGATAGTAGAATAGGTTTCTTGAAGGATTATTGGCAATATTTCTGTTGCCACTACATGCTGATGTTCAAGGTAGTGACTTACACTGATGTGTTACATTCATCATCAAAGCAGTACAACCTACTTTTCTCCCAAGTACAGTTTTGCTTGGCATTGCAACTTTTTATGTTTCCTAAATGGCTCATAGAATAGGCTTTCTTCTTCAATATCATTCATATATACCACACAGAAAATCAGGATTTGGAAGCACTGTGAAATACCCAGTTGTTTGCTGAAGGAAAATAGCATAGCTTCTGGTATCTTCAATATTTGTATCAAAATTATGGCAAATGAGAAAGTTTGGGGAGAGGATTTTATTTCATAAAGGCACTGCATCCATTTTTATCTTCTGCTCCAGACCATGAACCAATTTATCCTTTACCAAAGTACATTGGCTCCCAGGTGTGAGTGTATTCTTTGCTTAGCAATCAGCTAGAATACTTTTGACTGCAAGTAAAGAAAATTCAACTTATATTGGCTCAAGCAATAAGGAAATTTATTCTCTTATGTAATGGGAAATTGAAAGGTGGCTTTTCTGACGTAATGGGTTATGATATAATGAAGTACCCTAGTTCTAACCTTTTTTACTGTTTTCCATGTTTTTGCCTATGTGTTGTACTTTGTAGAAGATTTTCTGGACTTTATTTTAAAACTCTTCTATTAAAGTTTTTCACTTAAAGTTTTAATAACTATCTTTTTTTCTGAATATTTCTTTTTAAAATATGGCATTTTGTTCTTGTTTTAGGGATGTAATAGCTTCTCTTATCTCTCTGAAGATATCAGTACTATATAACTTTTAAGTTTCCTTACCCTGAATGGGCTGTTTCCTCCAAGTTCTTTTTAAAAAATTCATTATTAGCTAATATTCTTGGGTGTTTTATGATTTTTGTCCATCTGCTTATATTCTAGATGGCAGGACTCAAAAACTGGAATCTACGAGAGTAGTTGGGGTGGTCAAGAATCACCAAGGGTCTGGGATTTTACCCTACTTTCAAGCTAACCAATTAGCATGCTACAGTTTCATAGATGCTAGCAGAAAACACAAGACTCCTGGGTCAGGTTCAAAGGACTTTATTACTCACAGTCTTGTAAGCAGCATGAACTTCATGTTCACATTGGTTCCCTTTGCTTCCCAAGTTCCACAGGGACAACATGGAGCAACCAAGATGGATCTTCAGTATGTAGTAGGTTTTCATCACAGTTGAGAAGTCCTGAGCTTAGAAAATCCCAATCATTTATAATAGCCTACAAACAAACCTATCCAACTTTTGCCCTGGAGGGAGATGTTAGCAAATAAACCGGCCTTCTGTTCTTGAAGGAGACTTTATCTCTATCTTTGAAACCTGTTTGCTATACGTGCTCTCGAAAAAGTAGTCTGGAACAAAAAGCTGTCAGTGCCTGCACGTGATGTGTAGAAATAAGAGAGAGACCGATGGAGAATTGTCTCCCAACAGGGGCTTGTCTATTATGACTTTATTGTCAAATAGCTGGGCTTTTTAATTGGGATATTTGAGTATCATTTTCTTTAGATCTGTTCCCTTAGGTTATAGAAGGCTTTTCTAATTTTTTCGCTGACCACTGGCATTTTCAGAGTCAAGTGGTGACGAAGCCTGGGTGTCTCTGTGAGCAGTATATATAGGTTCACTTAATTCTTTCATAATTTCATGTGGTACCCTAGTCTTCATCCATGCCTGATGTCGCTGTAGACTTCTGTTTGAGCCTCTCCAGAGACTAAACCTCTAGCCTTTGCCAGAGTGAAGGGAGGCATAGTCAAATGCTGAATGAAGGTGGGCATTACTAGACATAAAAAAGACTGCTGATTTGAGCCTCACTGCTGCCCCTCCTATAGTAGTAACTGGTGCCACAATTCCCAAGGCTTTGGAAAATTCTGCATTGTAAATTGAACTAATTTTCATTTTCTCTACCCTCAGCTTAGGTTTCAATGTTCTCAAGTCTGACAAGTCATTTACTACCTCTTAGCTTGTAAAATTTTATAGTTATCTTCTCTCCTGATTCTCCCATTCTTGTGGATTTATACTTTTAAAAAAGCTCATTTATTGTTATTTAAGTGGAATTTCCTGAATAAGCAAATACAGATGTGTGTGTTCAATCTACCATCTTTACCAGAAAGAGTTATTGTAGTTTCTATTTCTATTTTTTTAAATCTTCCAACTCGAGCTAGATTTACTATAAACCAAGATAAATGGCATATTCATACTGGCAGAGTACATTATCTTTATTTCCTCTCAGTGGGAAGCTATTTTAGATGTCACAACATGGGGGCAAATAATATTGTGCATCATCTGATTTTTGCTCTGAATGTTGGTTACACATATGTGTTTACTTTAGGAAACATGTCATCAAGCTGTACACTTAAGGCTTGTCACTGTTTTGTGTGCATGTTATATTGAAATAAAAAGTTTACATTAAAAATGGTACTGCACAGGACCACATATCATAGCATCCTGGTCCATTTCACCCTAGTTATAATGAAACACACAATTATAACTTAATTTGAAATAATAAAAGATTTTTCCAATTTTCAAAGTAACAGAAGATAAAGAATAACTTTTGTGTGTGTTCCCAGTTCACTAGCCCCTAAGTGCATCCCAAAATCCTCTATCAGTATGGGGAAAGTGGTTCTCAAATATTTCACTGCATATTAGAAACACCTGGGAATTAAAAAAACAAACAAACAAAACCCAGTGCCCAGGCTGCATCTCATAGCAATTAAAACAGATTCTCTGGGTTTGAGACCTTAGCATCAGTACTTTTTAAAGTTACCTAAAGAGGTTCCAATGAGCAGCCAAAACTATGAACAAGGGTCTAGGGTGGCACTTCTCAACCTGTCTGGTTCTTTACTGGACTAGTTTGTGTATTTTTTTATTTATTTATTTATATATTTTTAGAGATGAGGTCTTGTTATGTTATCCAGGCTGGACTTGAACTCCTGGACAAAGTGATCCTCACACCTAGCTGGGACTATAGGCATGTGCCACCATACCTGGCTTAGTTTGTATCTTTAAATTCCCAACTTGTTGTAGGTCAAAAGTCTGACAAAATCAATAAAAATAAAATATTAGAGAAATGATTATGCACTGAAATATCATAATAGTGTCAACTAGCTATAAAGATTTCTCAATGCATACTCTCAATTTCTGTATATGTCATAGACTGGTAACAGTTCCTGGCCAGGCTCAGTCTGCAGAGCGTACTTTGAGTTGCACTGGCTGGGGAATGATCTCTTCCTTTCCTAGCACAAGCTGGGTGTCCATATCCTCTCTGCTCTGTGAAAGGGTCATTTTAGAGACTAAGGAGGGTTTAGACTGGGGCCTGGAGTATGTGCTGCCACCCACTCTCTATAGCTTCCTGACACATTTTATCTCACTCTGATACATTTCTGAGCTCTGAAAGCATTGGGTAAAATCATTTTAATAACTCATGAATTCGTTTGAGATTTTTCCAACTATCATTTCCCATCAGTTATATTAATTCAAGAAAAATTCATGGCTACTAAAGTCTTAGCATGTGACCTTATGTATATTAGTAGTGGATCTAATCTGTAAGCTGTGTTATCAAGTGAATTTTAGGAAAATTCCACTAAAGACTTTCAGGAATGCGTTTTGATCTCAATAATTTTACACCGTATGCTAAAATACAATGAAAACTGTCCTGTGACTTGGGCTGGAATCTCATGAAGGACAACTGGAGTTTCACTCAGAGGCATATGGCGGGGGGCTGTCTGTTGTTTTTGCAGGACTGCATAATCTGCTGCCCCTACACACTTGGCCCAATATTCAGGCAACATGAAAATGTGCCCATGTGAAAGGAATCTCATTAGGTTCATGAAGCATGGAATGGAGAAAGGGGTTTGGAATTGGTGGGACCTTCATCCTAGAGAGTAGTTCAGAATGATTCAGATGAGTGTTCTGGTTTGGACATGTCACCCACTTCTCTTCAGGTGCTTATTTTGATGGTGATGCAATTGGCTTTCACTCCAGATGTTAATTCCTCTCTCAGTGCCTGTGCAGTCTTTAATAAAGCTGTCTTCAATGGCCTTATGACTTGTCTTGACTTCTGTTACATTCTGATTATATTTGCTGAGAGAACATAATTTCATGGTGGCTGTCCCAGTATGACTTTGGGCTATTCTCCCAGGAAAAAAGCAGGAAGAAGAGAACAGGATATGCCCTGTGACTTTGGACTTAGGTACCTCTCCCAACCTGGTTTGGTTACTTGATAAAGGATGGAAAATAGAGGCTAAGTGTAGAATATACTTGTTTAGAGTTCTATCTTCTTTAAAGTTTTACACTCTGTATAAAGCTCGTGCATGTGAAACCCCAGCACACGCAGCATCTGGCACATGAAAACTTATTAGGGAAGAAAATCAGGAACAGGAACCTCAGCTTATGCTATAACTTAACATTAACTTTCCGTGGCTTTTAATAGAAAGTTATACCCAAATACGTACTATGTACAGTCATAGTGGGAACCAAGGTAAGGCGGAACTGTTTGCAGAGTACTCCTTGAGGACTGGATAAGGATTAAATATTTATGAGACTTAAAACAAACACATTGAAAGAAATTGCAGGCATCTTAACTTTCATAGCACATAGAGGATTCAGGATGAAGAATGCTACAACCTCTATTTGACAATGATATGCATTTTATACTTCACAAAGCAAAAGCATATCTGATTTCATTAAAACTCAACAGCCACTCTGTGGAGTGGGTGTCATTATCACCATGTTACAGAGGAGAAAATTGAGGCTCAGAGAGGTTACCTGGCCCATGGACACAGCTACCCGGTGTCAGGGCTAGAATTTGAACCCAGCCTGCTTCCCTCCCCAACTCACGCTCTCCTCTAGGGAGAGTAAAAAGCAATTAAAATCATAAAATTCACATCCTCCCATGGCTCAGCTCTTTCTCCTCCTCCTTTAAGCCACTACTGGCTGTAGCGATGAGCAGTTGGAGTTTGAGCATCTTTAGTTTCACCCCCATTGCAAGTAAACCACATGCATTTCTGACATTTCTGGATAAATGTCTTTAGCTGGGCCTTTTCAAGTTTCTCAGGTGTGACATTAGTAAGATCCATGGATTTTAAAACATTTTAAATCACTTGTATTAATATTTATGCTTAATGGGTAACCATTTACCTTTTAAAATGAATTATTCCTGCCTATTCCTGTCTTCAATAATAGTTGAAATTCTCTGACTACTTGACGAAGACCAAAAACACAAACAGAATTTAAAAGAAGATACCAGGAGGTTATAACAGCCTGCAGAACATTTCAAATTGTTTGGGGGTTTTGAGTGTGCTGCGGGAATATCATATTCTCACTCTTTTGGGAATCTGACAAATAAAAAGTGCAAATTCATTTTTAATATTTTTCATTGCAAAATTATGAGAAATGTTTTGAATACATTAGGAAAAAGCCCAAAGGGGGATAAGTCATGCTTCAAAACCTTTCTACTCCAGCCTTTTAGATCTTTCTCTTGGTTGCTGTGTTTTGGGGAGTTTGTGGTAGTTTAGGTGAGATGATGTTTTTGCTCCTCACAATACCCAGACACTCTCAGCTTGTTGAGCTGATTTAGGGAAGGGGGAGATCTGACCCTGCCTTTTGGGTGCTCGGCCAAGTAGAAATAACAAACCCTGTCCCAGGACTAGGACTAAAACCTTCTGACATCAATCCAAACAGAACTTCCAGTGGAAGTCACATTACCCTCCAACACCCACCCACTGGAGAGGTGGCTCTGAAATGACAATATTCAGTTAGGGTCCTGGCGGGAACAGATACACACTTAGAATGGGTAATAGAAGAGGGTTGGGAAGGGTGTAGGAAAGCCAAAAGAAATGGAAGTCTTTGGGCTGGTAGTAATGGGCTGTGAGAGTGCAAGGGGAGGGGGAAATTCCCAAACCCTGGGGAAAGAGAGGTGGTTGTGTGGAGAGGGCTGCCTGACAGCACCTGTGTTGAGTAGAGAGTGTCTGCAGTTTGCCATGACCTTTCAGGGGGGTATTTGGGGTACAGATATCTCCATGTCATTCTCCTCTCTCCCTTCCATCTCCTGCAGGTGGTGAACATCATGGAAGCCAAAAGCAAGGGGTCCCATTGTGGGAGCTCCTGTGGCTCAGGCTATAGGGCACAGAACAGGGTGGAGAAGGTTGCAGGATGGGTCTAAAGAGGCAAATGGAATATGTACAGCACTCCAGGATACCTCCTTTTTAATCCTGCTCCTTTTAGGTTTAGCTGGCTTGACTTTCTGCATCATTTCAGAATGCCCTCGCAAGGGAGAAATGAAAAATTTCCTCATTTAACTGCTACGAACTGATATATGAGGGCATGCATGAAAATGTGAAGGCAAAAAATATTTTGTGGTTTCTTTTCTAATGGCCTAGGTGAGCCATCAGCCATGTCATTTGTCTACTGTTGAGTATTTATTACCTTTAAAAAATTGATTATTTTTCTACTCTTTCCCACACTCTCAGTATAAACCATATATAGCCCAGCATTTCTGTTATAGAGAGAGGGATGAGAGAAATAATTCAGTATATAGAATTACCTATTGTGAAGAATTTGCTTTAACCAGAAAATAGATCATTATTACTGCCAACATCTGATGGGGCATAGCAATAACTTAGTGTTTCAAAGATCTCCCTGGTTTAATTTCTAAATATCACAATGCCTGGAATTCAGCAGAAAAATATTTTTAAGTATTTAGCTGATCTTTTATCCTAGCTTTCCATCCTCCGTGTTTGGGTAGACTCATATACCAGGCTTTCGGTATAATAGAAGATATCTTGTGCAATGTAGTTACTACTTGCAAAAATCTTCTTGGCTTCTAGTCCCTAAAGATTTAGAATCTCCTGACTGAATTTAAGCATTTGACCTTCATCTGCAGGACTACACCTCACCATGGTCCCCAGCTCCAGTTCTCTACCTTTAGGGCACTGGGATTGGATGGAACTGAGAGCAAGTAGGCCAGTGGCTCCCAGATTCAGTATCCTATTAGCTTGTCAGAGGTCTGGTTCTGATCTTGTGCTCATTCCAAATGCAGGGTCTTGCTTGTTTCCACGTGACCAAGCCCCTTCCATACTCCAACATCAGTGGGTGGGTCGGGCTCTCTAAGACAAAGTTGTGTTTCCAGTTACCCACTGCATCAACCCCTATTTTTTTTTCTGCCTCATACACCCAGGATTGGTGCTTTGTCTTAATCCCCAGCCCAAGTCTTCCTAGGGACTAGAGACCTGCCAATGAACCACAGTGCCTTTTGCGTGGTCTTCACTATGTATTTCCAGATTCCAGACCACAACCTGCTTCCTTTCTGGGATCATCTCCCATTACCTGGGGCTCAAATGTCCCTTGATCTGCTGCTCAGACCTGTGTTCTGACTGGTGTCCAGGTATTAGCCAGGCTTTATATAGCTAGGTATTCATAGTGTACATGTTGCTGGTAATTGATGATATGGCTTCTCATATATTTCTCTTTGTAAAGCCTGGTGATAACTAAAATCGCTACATTGTAGATGAGCTCCATGGGGACATGGAGCTTACTCTACTGCCACCAGTGTCTGAAAGAGTAAGCTTTCGTTTTTAAAAATTAAATGAAAAAGGAATAAATTAAGCAGTTCATTAGATGAGAGATTCTTAATCTAAAGATATGTTCATGGAACTGATGTGCAATTTTCTGAGCAGTTTCATCAGGTTCTTTCGATTCTCAGTGGTACCCATGGCCCTCAAAAGATTGATAACCACAGGCTTAAAATGGACAGGAAAGAAAGGAACATATGATTTTCTCTTTTACAAAACATTCATTCTTTTGGGATATTTGAGTATTATATAGCAATGCATTGAGAAATATTGATACCAAAAGATACTTACATGGTCTTCAATCATGAACATAGGGTCTCTGTTTTGAAATTAATAATGATTAAGTGATCTGATGGTTAACCTTCAGCTCCCTGAAATGAATGAGGATGAGAGGGACTCAGATTTTGAGAGCTTAGACCCTTGGGAATCAAAGTCAAAGCTCATTTCCTAGAAGCCTCGTATAAGTGTTTCTATAACTAGAGCTCGTATTTTTTTCCCTCTCTAGAAAACCCAATTTTTCTGATAGTGAAATCCTTACTTTATTAAGTTGCTGGGTAACAAAGCTTGTTGTTCATTCTATTTTTAGCCTATTTGGTACGGTCTCTGTGATGAATTTGATCTACTGGAGCTCAAGTAAATATGCTGTTACTTTGCAGTGTGTGAATATTGATTTATGCTGTATGTGACTGAGGGCACAGCAATGCCTGGCATTAGATGGTGCTCAATCAAATATTCAGTGAATTAATGATTATCCTCAGTTTTGGGAGGCAGTACAGTGAAGTGGCTATGAAGATCATTGATTTTGCACCAATGTACTCTTGGGATTGAATTCCAGCTCTTCTGTCTAGCTTCATGACTTTAGAAATATGAATATTAAAAGTTCTTTCCTTTTTGGATTTTGTGAGAAGTAAATCAGAAACATATGTAAAACATTTTTAGCACAGTGCGTGGGGGCAGAGTAGGCACTCAATAAAAGGCATTAATGTTATTATTATTATTAGCATCATTATTAGATCACTCATCTGGGCTGCCTGTAGAAAACTAAAATGTGCATGTGTAGATTTCATTTAAATCTTAGGTAAGAAGTTTGGGGCATGTTTTTGACTATGGAGTATCTATCAAGTTCTTAACTCTGGCTGTGCATCAGGATCTCCTGTGGAATGTTTAAAAAATACAGATGGGCTTTAATTCAGGTCTCTGGAGCTGGGTCATAGGCAAGTGCATTTTTGAAAAGCCAAGCAGGTGTTTCTGATGCAGGCTGGGAGAAGAATCACTGCCATCACTATTATGTAAAGATCACCTAAAGGATATGAAGGGAAGAGGGAGTGAGGTTTTCTACCATTTGATCTATCTTGGTGCTAAACAGGAACAGAGAAGTGTTGGTGAATGATGAGCCTGGGCTTTGGGGCCCAGAGTTTGAATTCAGCTCATTCACTTAGTAGCTCCGTGGATGCCAGATTGTAAGCCCCAGAGGTCAAGAGCCACATCTGTCTTTTGCATCTAGATATCTTGAGAATGACCTTAAATGAATGACTGGACCTCTCTAAATCCCCTGTGTCCTTATCTGAGAATTAGTTTACATAACTTTTGGGTATCTTCATGGTAATAGGTGCTCAACAAGTAGTTACTGCTTTTACATGTGGTTACAAGTGGCATCCTCAAAAGTGATCCCTATCTATTTCTCTAGTTCTTTTGTTCGTATTATGCCCACCCAAATTCTCTATGCCAGCCAGATTTATTTACTAATCCCTGAACTAGTCCTGTATTTTTCTGCCTTTCACTAAGCATATATTCTGTACTTCTCTGTGTACATCTATAATCTCCATAAAGATTCCCCTGACCCACAATGTAAAGTGATCTTCCATTTTTTTTGGAAAAAAAATTCTCATGTTTGCCTTTACTTTGGCACCTGATCATGTGCTACTTATGTCTTTTTTCCTGTTGTGAGATTGAACTGTCAAATCTTTAACTTTCCTTGCTTTTATATTTATATAGCTCCTCAGCTAGACTGCATTTAAACAAACATTGGACCTTGAAGGCAGAGACAGTATTAAATTATATTTCACACAGCAAGAGCTCATAAAGATGTAAAAAAAATTAGTTTGATTCTGTTTTCTTTTGACTCCTTCCTTTTCCTTTATGAGTTTTGATCAAAGTTTTTGTTGAAACTCTTAGGCATACATATTGCCACCCCTGGCTAGAAGATACATTGAGCACACAGAATATTTTGGGAACAAGCTAAGTTTGGGGAACTCTTGGGTTTACTCTTGGGGATATTTTCTTTCTTCTCTGCTCACCTAGTGAACTCCCACTTGCTCTTGGAGTCTCATTTCTGTCCTCCCCACCGTCCCAGAACATGCCCAGGAAGAGTGGGTTCTTACTCCACCTGAGCTCATGGAACCTCTGTTATGGAATATGCATTATATCCCTTTGTTTATTCATGTATTTCTCCCATTGGCCTGTGTATTGCCAAGGACACAGATTTTGTCTTAGCTGTCTTGGTGGCATTGGCGTTAAGCCTAGTACTTTGCTCATGGAAAGAACTGATTAACTACTGAAACACTATGAAAACACAGGGACTTGTATTCAAGTTGTAGACATAGGATACAGCAAAAGATGGTAAGTATAAAACAGAAAAACATGTCAAAGAATGTGAAGTATTCTCTGTATGAAAGGGGAGCCCTGGAAGAAAGTATTTGACCGTGGTTTGGGGGAGGTGAGAAATATTCTGAAAAATGTTATATTTTGGCATTTCTTGAAGGCTTGATGGTTTATGCACAGAAGAGAGTGCTTATGAGCAAGGAGGCTCCGGGGCCTGGCAATAAAGCCCCTTCCAGGGAAGACTGGCTTTGGGGAAGTAGCAGGGGTGGGGGTGGGTAGCTTGGGTAACAATGAAGACTCAAGAGATGATGGTGTGGATGTGAAGGCCACCTGGCTGTGGTATCGATCACCTCATTGACTGTAAGGTTTGATTCAGCTGGTTGGCTGCATTGTGTTCCCTTCCTTCCCTGCACCCATGTGCATCCCTTCCCCCAGGAGCTGTGACATTGGTCAAAGCAAACAACCTTTCCAATGGAGGAGGTCTGTTCTTGGTCACGAGTATGTGAGCATGTGTGCTTCCCCGTCAGAGCACTAATAGAATTAACCCATTAGGGCCAAACAAGCTCTCAGGAAGTAGTGAGGCAACGTGATAAGCTGTGGGATACGGTAAGAGGCTATCTGCTCCTCCACCATAGCTCCCTTCTGTTCTTGCTGCTGCCAGAATGATTTCCCCAAATCATGAACTCCATCAAGTCCAGAATTCTTGGATGATTCCCTGTTCCTTGTAACAGTGTCTCCTGACGTGTGAGACAAATATTTCTAGTTAAACGAAACATGATTTAAGTGGTACACAGACATGGCGTTAAATAATCTTAAATTACACAGTGAGAAATTTGTTCCTTTTAAAATTCCCTTTCAATCCTTCTGCTTTTGACAATGAGGAAGTGTATGTGTAAGACTAGTATATCTGACACCTTCTAATCTCCATTTTTAATAAGGAGAACAGGCCTTAAGCTAAGTGTTCCAATTACAAGCATATCATGCCATAATTTTAATAACATTATTTTTTCAAAAGAATTATGGCAAATTATTTCAGTTTTTTATATATAAAAGTGACATGAAGTTTTAATGTCTTACGTGTTAGATGATATTTAGGAATTATTGTTAATTGTTTTAGGTGTGATGATGGTATTGTATTTGTATTAAGAAAAAGTTATTCTCCTTTAGAGGTACACATGTATGTATAAATGAAAAGATACAGGGTCTATGATCTGCTGAAGGTGATTTAGTGGGAGTGTGCTGTGCGTGTGCTGCTGGAGGTGGTGGCAGTGCTTAGAGGAGTGTAGAGGAAACAAGATTAGACATGGGCTGATATTTGCCATGCTGAGTACATGTAGATTTATTATACTATTGTCTCTGCTGTAGATACTTGAAAGTTTTCATGATAAAATGTTTAAGAGTTAAAATTTCAATGTTAAATAAATTGATTAATATGGAAAAATAAGTCAATTCACAGAAAAAGCTATTAAGCAAATAAGAGCAATATGGGTGGTATGTTGATAAGGTGTTAGTCAAATTATTGAAGTCTTCAAAACACTGGCTGCTGGCAAAAGTTCAGGCTTCTCATTGAGGGATCTAAGGTCCTTTTTGCTAGAGCCCCCTTCTCACCTTTCTTGCCACTTTGGAGTTCAACAATATCAGGTCACTAGTCCTTCCTAGCACGGCATACCCTCACAACCTGCATCTTGATGCAGACTGCTCTATTCCTTGGAATATTTTCCAAACATGTTTGCTTGGAAAATTCCTGCTCATTCTTTAACTCTCAGCCTAAACAATGGAGATAAAAAGAAAGGAGCAATCTGAGAGACTCTGAAGGAAGAAGGGGCTGAAATCACCTGGAGACTAGATGTGGCTTGATGTCAGGATAAGAAGGAGCCAAGGGGCACTCTAAGGTATTAATGCCAGAATGATGGGAACCGTGACAGACCAGGGTGGCTGGAAGGGGAGGTGTTCTGGAATGATCAGTGGTAAATGAGGTTTTAGGCATGTCAAATTTGGCTTGTCCTCCAGGACTCCAAGGTGTCAACAGCAGTAGAAATTGGAAAGGGGCCATTTCTCTCCAGCCGATGCTTGAGTCTCTAGCAGATAATTACATGACAGAAATATTACAGCATCTTTTTGCTCCTCTTTCTCTTTCTTGTCAGTCATATTTTGAGTATTATTCTGCTGACAATGAGGGAGCACAAAAGAAGGGAGAGGGTGTGAAATGCAAATCAGTCATTTGCTGCTTTATAGGAGCGTTGCGAAAGTCTTGGGGGTTGGGAGAGCTAGAAACTATCAGTGTGTGCACACTTCTCTGTTATGCCTGAATTCTAACTCTATTCCCCATCCATTAGTTTATCTGACTTCACATTGTCGGGAAGTCATTGTGGTTAATATGGCTTCACTGTGGCTTGTGAACTATAGGGACTAACTAGAAACAATCCTGTAAGACTTACCTGGACTTTGTGGCCTTTTAAATAAGTTGATCTTTAATAAGGAGGAACAATATGATTACAGCATCTGAGGGAGATGGAGTGGGCCTTTTTCCCCAAGCACGTGTTGCCCTGTGGGCACAGTGAATAATAATGGTTCTGTTTTCAGAAAAGTTTCCGCAGCAAAGAGCAACTTCTGTATTGGTCTGTTCACATTTCAACCATTCTATTTTGGTTCTTCGGGAGGCAGATTTCTGTACTGACGTGCTGGACAAGAAAGATTTGATCTAATTTTAGTTGGAGTAAATATGATGTTGCTCTTCCACTGAATTGGGACTTTCCATTAATCAAGCAATAGTTTGGTTATACCAGTGTCCTTTCTAATACCCAGCATAATGTCTTCCCCCCTAATGTCCTGCCTCCTTTCATTGGCAGCAGAGATGAGGGACCAGCTCTACTGGGATGTTTTGCAACTGTCATCATTTTACTTTATACGCAAAAAGCATGATTTTTTTTTGCATTTAAAACTGACGAATGCATGATGACCACTTTGGACCACTCAGTGAGTGTAGGATTTTGCACTACTTGCGCTCCATAATTTATGACATTTTTGTAGCTCACTGTTAGGACTTGTACAAAATAGAGGAAATGAGTCTGTAGTGAAGGAACTAAAAATGAGCACACTGATGTGCTGCAGCTATTCAGTGAAGTGCAAAATCTGGCAGTAGTTTGTTTTGTTTGAAACAGATTTTACTTCTCAGGCCCCACTCGTTCTCAATTTTTACCACTCAGTCCTTTCGATGTTGACATTTTGTACTCTGGAGTTTTAAGATGTCATGCTTGGTGACTTGTTCTCTGGGAAAGTGTTTCCTCTTGAAATGTCAGGTTGCTCTCATCTTAAATGGAGTTCCAAGTCTGCCTCTGTTATTATTTTAATTTATAGACTTCTAATAATGAGTGTTGTTTCTTTTATGTTTCACTTAATTCAGCACAAGATTTTGTAAATAGATTCAGATTTATTTTAACATATGAAAAGAAAGGGAACAAAAAATGTTCTTGTGGTAAAATTAAACGCTTTTTCAAATTGAGGCTGTTGCTTGGTTTGTGTTCTTGTTTAATGTGCATTTTTATTATTTGGTGTGAAGCTAGTGTTCATAAAAGTGATTTGTGAATATATGAAAAGAGATGCATCAGAGTTGTGCATGCAATCTCTGTGGTATATTTAAATACACTCAACAGCTACCCTAAGGAGCAAATTTAGCATTTAGCCAAATTGGAAAGCCAATTGGAGGTTAGCTGTGGGCATGGCTGGAGTCTGCATTCAAATATTCATTTAACATAGATTGTTGCTCCAGTGTAGTCTCCTGAGAGTGTGGAGAGATTTATGCCTGTCAATTGAGGAGAGGATTTCTCACTTTTTAGTTTGTATCTGAGTCACCCAGGGGAGCTTTTTCAAAATAAAGATCTCCCAGACCTTGAACCCCAGAGATTCTGAGTCAGTCATTCTGGGATGAAGCCCAGCCCATGTGTTTCCATGCATCAGATTCACCAGGGGAGCTTTTACAACATACTGAGGCCTGGGCTCCATCCCAGATCACTGACTCAGATCCTCTGGGGGTGCAAGGCCTGGGAAATCTGTATGGATATTCACAGGAGAATGAAAATAACAGAATTATCTAGCAGGGATAGTCCTTGACAAGCATCATTTAATACCCAAGGATGTGCAGAGGTAGAGTTAGGGTTGAAGTAAACCCATTAGGGACCATGAAAGGATCTGAGAATGCTGTCTGTGTCTAGTGGGATTGCCTTGACTTAGATGATGATGATGACAACAAAGTAACAATAAGCTTTATATGTCATGCTTTTGTTAGCTCTAAGTAGAAGACTTTGGTACTTTTTCTTCTTTATGCATTTGTGGTTTTTGTCTGCATAATAAATGTTGTTCAATGGACACCTGCTCTCATGTTCTTATAGTATTTTTTATTAAATAAATGAACAAATTCTCTTAACGATTATGAAGACTTGGAAAGAATAAAAGGACCCTGGGTCTTTGTTGGCTGTGCTGACAGAAAACAATACCTGAACTATCTCACCATGTTTTCTGAAGGATAAATTTGCTAAAATGTGAAATTTCTTTATCAGTGAGTGTAATTTTATAGACTAATTTCAGTTTCAGTATTCTATTTTCAATGGCCATAAATATTGTTATCAAAGATGTAAAGGGAATCCCTTTTCCTTCATCCCATTTGTAGAACCAGACCATGCAAAATTCGGAGTCAGTAAAAGCACTGTGCTTAGGAGGACCAGGACTATAGTTCTAGTTCTTTCTTTTATGTTTTTAATACATTTTATTGTGTGTATTTGAGGTTTACAACATGACGGTATGGGATACATATAGACAGCAAAATGGTTACTATAGTGAAGCAAATTAATATATCTATCATCTCACACAGTTATTTTTTTGTGACAAGAGCAGGTAAAATCTACCTATTTAACAGAAATCCCAACTACAATACAATTTTATTAACTATAGTCCTCATGTTGTACATTAGATCTCCAGACATGTTCGTCCTACATATTCTTCTTCTGTTTATTAGCTCTGTGACTTTGGACAAGCCAATTAATGTCTCCGGGTCTTATTTTCCTCATGTATGAATTGTTGATAATTTGTCCGAAAGCAAGAAACTAGACCAGGTAAACTCTTGAAGCCCATTCGGCTGCAAGTTCCTATACTGAGTCTACAGAAGAGAGAGGTGTGGTTAGGGCAGGGTCAGGTGTAGTGGGGTGGCTGGGAGGGAGGGGGATTCAGAGCTCAGGGAGGTTGTACACCCCTCCTAGTGTTGTCCTTCAGACCTGGCCGCCTTGCCAGTCTCACCCCTGGTTGCTGTGGTTTTCAACATCTCCTGGCTTGTAGATTCACAAGTTTGCTAAATAATGTGTGCTAAAGCCTCAGTGGTACTCTTGAGTCATTTGTGAGGGATTAAAGGCAATTTTACGGAGTTGTTTGCTGGCTTGGAGAGTTGTGGTGTTAAAACACGTATTTGTGAAGACACAGATATACATTTATGATTAGGAAGCATTTTAATAAAACATTCATGACTGTTTCCTGTATTTCTCTGGAAAACTAAATTCACTCACAGTAGGGTTTTTCACTCAATTGCTTATTAGAATGCATTCTTCTGCCTGGGTAATATAAAGATATAGTTAATGTTTCTTCTCTTTTGCAGAGATGTTATTGGGCCCACAAGTGTACTCTGGTCTCTGGAGGAGAAAAAAGCTCCAAGGTTTTCACTCTTTAAATTACTGAAATAAAGTGAAATGATTACATGGTAATATTCCCACTTGCTGCCTGAGAATTTCACAGAAGACAGTAACACAGGATGGATTATTTACCGTGGTGGTTTGTGAAGCTGACTGCTGCCGTGCTTCAAACCCTGCTTGTCTCTTCCAAGCTATCTGCGCCTGATGGCTTCAGTC
The DNA here is from genome assembly GCF_020740605.2 of Lemur catta. Lineage (NCBI taxonomy): Eukaryota > Metazoa > Chordata > Mammalia > Primates > Lemuridae > Lemur > Lemur catta. The sequence goes on from NC_059128.1 coordinate 38,798,915, forward strand.
TGCCCCTCCGCTCTCTGCCCTTCCCCTCCCTCCTCTGTCCCGGGAGGCTGTGCCATGTAACTGCAAGTCCCGGCATCTTAGCTCGGACTGCTACAGCTAAATACCATAACTCCGTGGCTTAAACATTGCCATTTATTTCTCACAGTTCTGGAGCTGAGAAGTCCAAGATGAAGGCGCCAGCAATTCAGTGTGTGGTGAGGGTCCTCTTCCTGGCTTGCGGGCGGCTGCCTTCTTGCTGTATCCTCACGGGGTGGGAGAGAGAGATACTAGAGATGCTGTGAAGGAGAGGGGCAGAACTTGACATCTGTAAGAAGTAAGGAGATGAACGGGAGGAATCAAAGTCATCTCCCAGCGCTGGCTGGAGTGATTGGTGTATGGTAATGGCACAGAAACAGGAACATGAACAATGCAGTGAAGAAGTCAGAGTTGGGAGGGAAGATGATAAATTCTGACAGAACACGTGTGCAATGTCCCACTGGAAGTTACAGAGCAGGATGGTTTTTATTCCATTTTTGCACCCCTAGTGCCTAGAATAGGTGGCTGGTGCTCTCTATACAAGAGCTATTGAACCAACTCCACATGTAGTCTGTGCACAAATGGGCATTGTATTCAGTTAGGGGAATCTCTGATGAATCGGCCTTGGGTTTTCAGTTTTGGGGTCACATAGAAGGTATAAAAGAATGTGTGATTCTTTGTCTTGCAACACCACCAGCTACTGTCTGCTTCTGTCACCTTTGTTGCGTTAGCCCCTCTCCTCATGGATGACGTTGGTATTTTACAAAGGATACCAGGCAGGTGCCATTTTCCCACTGAAGACAGGTGGTGACTAAGGTCTGAGCAAAGCCATCAAGAGCCACATTGGCTCATTCAACAGTGTGGTTTTAATGTATTGGCTTCTTAAGTGAGTTTCCAGTCACTTAGTTCCTTAAGTTTTCAATCTTTCTCATGATAGACTGCAGGTTTTCCTAGAGATATCTCTTAGGATTTCCATAGTAAAACACAAAATTGGATTGTAACCCACATATTTGGGGCATATTTTAAGTCATTTCTAGGGCTGTATGAAGTATTTTCCCCAAAGCTATGGAGGTCCAAGCAAAAAATTTCTTTACATATTTTCAGGAAGAGGTGGTTTATATACATTATTTCATTAAATCCTCAGAATGACTCAATGAAGTGACATTACAGCCATATTTTCTTTATTTTATAGATCATGAAAGTAAGGTATATAGAGGTAGAGCAATTTGACCAAAGCCACACAGCTGAAATGTTATGAAGTTGGAACAAAGGAAAAATAAGTAAAGGTGGAATAATATTATATAAACAGCTTCTTTGGGGGCAGTATTTACTAGTTTTTACTTCCATTACTCTTTTTGTAAGTAGAAGACAAGGTATTTGAAATTTCTTTGAAAAGTAGAAAATTATATGCCTTTTTCCTACTTTTCAAAATGGAACCTCTAGGAGAATTGAAATAAACTTATCCTTGCTTATACACGCTCTCCTCCTTTCATTCTAATTTGCATTTCACTGCAAGATAATTCTTCCTGCCACGTTTTTTCCATAAAGTCATTCTCCTTTTAGAAAGCCATCAGTCACTCCCCAGTGTCACTGTTACAAAATACAACCCAACTTCCCTAACTGGAGATTCTCAATTTTTTTTCATTTTTATATTCACAGCATTCTTTGAAATACTAGAATGTTTTTACTGCCTGCCTGAAGGGATTAAAAGACTCGGAATCACACAAAAACAGCCAGGGATCGCCACCACCACACAACCCCTCTTGCACCCATCAAAGCGGCCACAGGTAGCTTGGCCTCCTCATCCTCTTGGCCTTTCTTCGGCACTGGGCTGCAGGCTGAGCCTGGCACCAGGGCCATCCTCTCCTGTGTACTTCAGAGAAAACCTTCTTTCTGGTTCCAGAGTGACACCATCTTTCTTGCAGACTTGGCCTGCCCTGTTGGTCACGGCGAGTTTTAGACCTGCTTTGTACTGCTTTGTACAACTCTCTCAGCTTGTATTCTGTCACTAAGGGAACAATGGCTTTCCTCAGTGGTAGCAAAGCTATATTTTTCCCATTAATAAAATGTGACAGCAGCACACATGTGGAGAGTCACTTCTAGGGGGAGCTACTTCAGCTTTGAGCCACAGAGCTACACAGCTGCCCACCCCCCGCTGCCCCCGACCTATAGGCTCTCTCTGCTCCTGCTGGAGCACTTCTGCTCACAGGAATCCCTGCTGCCTGGTTATCTGCTCCTTCCACCAAATCCTAACTACATTTTAAGATCTGGCCTAATTTTCATTTAATGGCTTCTGCCCCTGGTGGTCTGTTCTGAACGACTCTAACATCATTTGTCTGTGTAGCTCATTGGGAGCTTGGATGTCAAAGCCTTTGTGTGTTCATCCCTCCTTTGACAAAGTCACAACTGAGAACCAGGCCCAAGTATTATAGTTTGTATCCACTGCAGAAGCTGATAAGTATGTGCATAATAGGTGCCCAGAAATCTAATTCTGAGGGCATTGAAAGCCTATTGAAGATTGTGTATTTCCCTATATGGGACATCACGAGGCTGGCTGTTTAAAAGCCATCAGTTGTGTAACAGCTGAAAAGTCTCCTGTGGGTGAGTTTGGGCTACAGAGAAATTGTTGTTATTGTTGTTGCATAATATTGCTCCATTTTCAAGATATTCTCATGGAGCTCTGCTCACCATTGCTTTATAAGGTGGAAATGCTGAATCCCAGCCCCCCACACACCTTGGGTTGCCGGAGTTTGCTGTAGAACAGTCCCCCAGCTCATACCCAGCTCTCTGGGTCACCAGCCATGTGTGGAAGGAGCTGGCTGCTGAGACAAGGAATGGTTCCAGGCAACAGCCTGTGACACAATGGATTTTTTGTGGATATTTAAGAATTTGGCAGGGAGCATCGACTGCTTATATGGGATTTAAGAGAAAATTAATTTGGAAGGATTCTGGAGGGATGTGTGGGAAAGATAGGCATAATACTGCCATAAAGAGACGATCGTTTTATCTCTTTAAAATTTGAACATGCCTATTGCTTGCGTTTTCTAATCCCCCTCCCTGAATTTTTCTATCACATGAGAATTTGGCCCAGCGTGTCTATGAAATTACCAAGTATTATTATTTCAAATCCCCTCTTTCTGTTGGTGTTGAAATTCCTTGCAAAACAGGCTGTGCTCATAGCTTTTTTTAACGTGATGATTTCAGTCCTGGGTGTACATTACTATCACTTGGGGAGCTTTAAAAATAATGCCCACCCTCTTCCCATACTAATTAAATCAAAACCTCTGGCATTGGGTCTGGGACATGGGTATTTTTTTTTATATAAAATTTTTTATTTAGATTCAAATGTGCATCTAAAGTTGAGGACCACTGATCTCATGGGTTCCCTGTGATCTCAGCTGCAGCTTGTTGGAAAGCACCTGCTTTGGTGGTGGTGAGCGGCTATATTAATTTTTGCCTGACTCGGTACTTACTTCTATGTGTCCCTTTTATAGAAGTTGTATGAGAAGAAACCTGGGAGAAGAGATTATGAGAGGGGTTTGGTACTCATCCTAGAGCACCTTCATGACCAAAACAAATACAGATGCAGGTTATTAGTTGAAAGCCTAGTAATGTCTTCAGCTGAGGTTCATGCTTTACGGACCTCATTCATGCATTTAGAAAAATAATATATCCAAGTGCCTGCTAAATAAATTGTTTATTTGCCATTTTTTTAAAAAGATAAGGTGTAGAGGGAAGGACTGCCTTATAATTAAACAAGGTAGTTAACTAAAAATCACCAAGTGTTGGCTTCTGTCGAGCCCTGTTGTGGGGATTTCACATCTAACTCTGAAGTTTTCGCTCAATGGCTGTCAGTGGACAACTGGTTAGTACTTGCTGCAGAATTCTGTGTCCTCTTGTCTTCTGTCTTTATAGATATCTGGGGAAATATTTGATGAGGATAGAAAATAACTTTCTCGAGAGAAAAATCAGTAATTACTTTCTTGTTACTGAACATGTTCTAAAGCTTGTAGAACTGTATTTTATTGCTTGGTAAATTGATCTGTTCTACGAGGCTATTCTGTAGAGGTAGATAGGGAGTGTCAAATCTCTCTGATGGCTGCTTAGAGACCCTTTAAAAGAAATACATCCAGTATTTGAACAGACTCAAGTTACCCTGTGTATTAGTTGTACCAGCATTTAAGTCCCCCACTTTTGTTCATTAGTCACTTTGTTTCCCCCCCCTCCCTTTTAATGTAGCCAAACGATTATTTCCCAGACATTTCTTAAATATTTTTGTTGTTTAAAAAAAACTTTTTTTGCTTGGATGGTCCAAATATTCCCCCAAAAGTTCCTGCTCCCATTGTCTTCTTTTTGTCTGTAAATGGCAAATCCATCCTTTCAGTGGCTCAGGCCTAAAACGCTGGTGTGGTCCATACATACCCCACCTCCAAATCCTCCGCCACTATAAGTGCTACCATCAAAATATATCCCGGATCTGACCTTCTTGTCCCCCTGGTCCAAGTCTTTTTTTCTGTCCTGTAAAATAGCTGGACCCTCCTGACTCTTCTTCCTCCTCTTGCCCTTAACCCTCAGTCTATTCCTTGAATAGTAGGCAGAGGGTTCCTTTTAACATTAAGCGAGATGATATCAGCCGCAAGCCCCTATTCCTCCCAGAGATTTCTGTTCCACTCAATGTAAAATCCATAATCCTTACAATAGCCTCTAAGGCCCTGAATAACCTGATACCTCCATGACCACATAATCTACTACTTCCTGCCTTGCTCACCCAGCTCCAGCCACACCGACCTTGTACTCTTTCTAAAACAAACAAGACTCCTTCCCAGTTCAGAACCTTTGCAATAGGTGTTTCCTCTGCCTGGAACACTTTTCCCCCAGATATCCCTGTGTCTGGCTCCCTCACCTCTTTCAGGTCTCAGCGAGGCCTTCCTTGATAACTCCAATGAAAAATTAAAACTACAAGCTGTTCATCATCCTTCAAAATTATGGCAGGCCATGTTTTTCTCCAAAGCATTTGTCATCATCAAACATACATCTATTTATCTATCATCCATTTATTAATTATCTGTCTCTCTCTCTATCATCTTCCTACTTACCTACCTACCTACCATCTACTGCCTACCTATTGTCCTCTGACTAGACCAAGTTCTGGGATGGTAGCAACTTTTGTCACTGCTGTGTTGCCAGAGTCTAGCGTCTACACTGTAGATGCTCTGTAAGCATTCAATTCATTGAATGAGTGAAGGATATATGTTAACTTTTAACTCTAGTGATTGAAGCTTCTGACCTATTTATCAAACTTTTGTGATATATGCAAACAGATTTCTGGATTCTAAGGGTAATGTTTTGTTGATTAACTGGTTACATATCTTTTAAGTGACACTATTTATTCCAGTAGACTAGTAAAGATCTAAAAGCATCAAAATGGTCCTCCAGGATTTCCCAAATTATTGCCAATTATTAGAATTTATTTTCTGATTCTGGGGAAAAATTATATAAAATTAGCTGAAATTCCATACTGAGAAATGTCTACAGCGTGGAAAAAAAATTTCAAAAAGTAAAACAAAATAGTAAATGATATGTTTAATACATTATCCATCTGAAAGGTGAGATTGTGGCTGATTTATTTTCTTATATTTTTCATGCATGCATTTAAAATTTTGCATATAATTTAATCAAGTGACATTTGAAATGATTACAAAACTAACCTGATTTTTAAAACTAAAATAAAGTCATCATCTGTCACACTTTGAACAATATACTTTGAGTTTTTATGTGATAAACATGTATCTATTGAGAGCAGAAAGATGTAATGTAAGCTTGTAAGCTGCCCACAATTCCCAAGACTTTAAAAATCATAGGTCCAGAGTCATCAGTTCATTTGTTATTACACTGAAAATATTAATAGGGCACTAACTAGGTGTCAGGACCTGTGTCAGGCATTGGAGATATCACAATATGCAAGACAGCAGGGACCCTCAGGGCCTTTGCATCACTTAAATATATGCCACTTCCTGGGAGCAAGATCCAAATACACCATATAATAAAACTAACCCTGAATTCATGGAATTTGTTTTCTAGAGGGAAATACAGACAATGAGAAGTAAACAATAAATGAGCTAATGAGAGATGTTGCGAGGCTATGTGGATAGGGTAGGTGGTCACAAGATTGTGACGAGGTGTCATTTAAGCTGGGGCCTGAGAGTGAGGCTGAGGCAGGTAAACAAGAATGTTCCAGGCAGAGGGGAAAAGGGAGGGGCCAGGAAGGCAGGAGCACAGTGAGTTAGGGGAAGAATCCAACCAAATGACTGGGGAATGTAGCTGGGGCCAACTCACATAGGGCTGGGATGTGGTGAGAAGTGCACTTGTGCTCTAAGTGCAGTGGTGGCTGTGGGTGTTTTTAAATGGGGGAGGGGGACTGGCACAGTGGCTCATGCCTATAATCCAGCACTTTGGTAGGCCGAGGTGGGAGGATCGCTTGAGGCCAGGAGTTCGAGACCAGCCTGGACAACATAGTGAGACCCTGTCTCTACAAAAAATTAAAAAATTAGCCAGGCATGGTGGTGTGCACCTGTAGTCAGTCCCAGCTACTCAGAAGGCTGAGGCAGGAGGATCACTTGAGCCCAGGAATTCGAGGTTATAGTGAGCTATGATGATGCCACTGCACTCTAGCCTGGGCAACGGAGTGAGACTCTGTCTCTACAAAAAAAAAAAAAAAAAAGAGTAATGAGTAATCTCTGATTAAACAGGGGGACAGGGAGATCTCTTTGGCCATTGAATGGGCAGCGAGAAACACGAGCCTAAAGTTTCTAATAGAAGTTCAGACTAGAGATACTAACTTGGAGTATATCATTATATGGATTTTTTGATGCATGGGAACACTTAGGGGTTGAACTTGTAATACAGGAGAGACTAGGCCCCGAACAAAGAAACTGAGGCACTCCAGACTTTAGAAATTTGACATAGGAGACAACTGCATAAGTGGTGGAGAAAAAAATTGACCTCAAAGTAGGAGGACATCTAGGGGTGTTGTAAGCCACAGAATTTTAGGGTAAGTTATTCAGCAGTAGATAGCCAGAACCCTAGAAGACTCCTTAGACATTCAGGTCAGCTGTCCTTAGGCAGAAGAACTACATTGCTCTTTGCATATGAACAACAATATTGTTTCTTTGCTGGTATTTGCATTACCCATTTTTATTTGCTCCTAGTAACATGTTGATTTCTTTTTTATTTTTTAGTATATAAGAGGCAAAAAAAAGAGAGAAAAACTTATTTAAGAAACTTTCAAATGGGTAATAACCCGAATGCTAAGTGAATGCAGAGAATAACCTAGTTTACCTAGACTTGTTTCCACAGGTTTCCAGTTGTCTGCTAACTCCTTACACCTGCAGGACAATCACTGCTGTTCACAATGCTGACCTTGATTTTCTTTCTGTATTTTGATTTTGAATCTTATTTTAGAGTTAAGTGTTGCATAGGTGATACTGCAGGACAATGATGTAATTGATGGAAAGGTGCCAAGAGACACAGTTAGAGGATCAAGGATATAAAGCAAAAGATACAGAAATTTACCCCCAGGCAGGTAACTACACGTATCAGACAATACAGCATGCTCCAAGACAAAGGTTAAGGCTTCCCAGATCTCCAAACTTTCCACGAGGGCTGAGCTGTCAGAGAAGCATCAGCGTAGTGTGAGGATGTCACTGGGTACAGACTCGGGTTTTGTTTGCCTGTTCACATTCTCCAGGTGAGGGCCAGGACTAGGGCAAGGGAAGTCAAGGGCCTAAAGTGCAAAATGCAAGGAGGCACTCACGCTCAGGGGTGTGCAAAGGCAGGGTCAGTGCCTGAGACCGTGCTCCTCCTTGAGCGCCTCAGTCCTGGCTCTGCTCCCAGCCTCTGCCTGCTGTTCCGGATTTCCTGTATGCTGGCCTCCCCACCGGGACCGTGGAATTGATGCAGAACTATTCCAGCACGTTTCTGACTGATAACTTCAGCACCAGGTGAAATGAAGGTCAATTTCCAGGCATCTCTGGATACTTAGACCAGAACCAGGCTTTCAGCTTGCTAGAAATTTCCTTCTACAAATTAATTTTTCTAATATTGTAGTTGACCAGAATATTTGATTTAACCAACCTTCTTTCTCAACCCTGGTGAAAGACAAAGAATTGACTATACTTGAGGTGCACATGGTTGTTCTCAGACAAACTTCACTTGAATGGACAAGTTACTAAGTGAACTTCCCTACTGAGTTTGTTCCTCTAGGCTCCTTAATATCTTGCTTTATTTTGCAGAATGCCCTTAGTACCTGCTGTTGCAGTTAACATAGTGGCTGAGCACACCTTTTATTTGATCACTGGAAACCTACTGATAATTTAAAATTTGCTTTTGCCTAGTGGTAGACTTGGCTGCAAAGTGAATTTCTACACTACACTGTAATAGCTATTTGCCAAAAGAGCCACATTTAGAATGCGGATTCTAGTATAATTTGATGTACTATCATGAAAATCCAAAAGCGCAGGAAGAAGTTGCATATGTGACTGTGAAGCTGTGGCTGAAATAGCATTGTTTCCGAAGCCTTTGACTTGCACAAGGAGCAAAACGGGAAAATGACTGATCAGGCAACAAGGGCAATCAAGAGTCAGGAGTGAATTAAGTCTTAAATATATGAAGTAGGAGAAGTACAAAAAATGAAATAGTACTAATAACGGATAAAGTAAATCAAGCTGAAAAATTTAGGTCACATTAAAGAATAAGGTGCTTTATAAGCTTTACAGGGTAGCAAGCTTTCTCTTTTTGTTAACACGTACTTCCAAGGCATTAGCTGTATGACTAGAAATCTCAGTCCTTTCTCTATTTTAGATTTGCATCTTTGCCAGGTATTCTTATTACTTCAATCAATTTAAATTTGTGAAATTGCTGATCCTTATAGAAGCCAGTGCCTTGTCATGAGATCTGACACTAAAAATATAATCCTCAGGGGCTTACTCATTTCATACTCTAAAACTCGAGAAGTTTATAGGTTACCAGAAAGGAAGTTTTCTCTCTTCTCTGTTGACACTCACTTGGCAAATACTTTCAAATGGAAAAAATATATGAAATAACTTAGTTTGCTGCATTATAGATACTCTGAAGAAAAAATTAATTGACGCTCAGAAGAAAACATTAATTACTGAGATGTATACAGCATTTGAGTCTCTGATCATTGGTGAGAAATGTGTCTTGCATTAGCTTGGAAGTAATTTGTCTTCCGTTATGGCTTGCTTTCTGTGCTATGGAGAATTTGAACTCTTAGTATACTATTATTCTCTTATTTACCCAGTCTCATATTTTCCTCTCAACTCCTGCTCTAAAAACTCTTTTCAACCTCCTTTTTATTATCCACATTTATTTAGAACAAAGTGGCACTGATGATGTGAAGATACAAGTAATCAATAATAATAAGCATACATTGAAAGATGTTTCTATTCGGGCTGAATACCATGCTAGTCTTTTTTTCTTTTATGATTTCTGTGTGTGGGGGTGTGTGTCTGTTTACAGAAATCCTTCCCTAGCAAAAGTTCATAAGAAAATCTATATTTTCTTCTAAACATTTCAGTTTTGTTTTTCATAAGGTTTTTAATATACCTGAAATTAATTTTTGTCCATGGTAGGATATACGTATCCAAATTTATTATGTTTCCCACAAAGATAACCAGTGGTCCCAGTTGAATTATTCATCCATCTATTCTCCCAGGTGTTTGCAATTCCAACCCTGTCATGTATTAGGTTTTTATATAGGCATGGGTCTATATCTGAGTCATCTATGCCACCAGACAGTTTTCTTTTTTTATTTATTATTCCCATTTTATTGATGAGAAAATGAGGCACAGAAAAATTAAGCAAAATGTAAACATAACAGCTGAGGAGCAATGGAGCCAGAATTTCTTTCTTTCTTTCTTTCTTTCTTTCTTTCTTTCTTTCTTTCTTTCTTTCTTTCTTTCTTTCTTTCTTTCTTTCTTTCTTTCTTTCTTTCTTTGGTTTGTAAGAGTTGCAATGGCTTTATTTTATTTTATTTTTATTTTATTTCAGCTCTTCATGGGGGTACAAAAGCTCAGGTTATATACATGGTCCGTGTCCCGCCCATCCCCCTGAGTCAGAGCCTCAGGCGTGTCCATTCTCCAGACAGTGCGCCTGGCACTCACCATGTAGTCATACCTCCATCCCCTCCCCCCTCCCCTCTCCCCGAGTCAGCACCTTCAAGCATGACCATTCCCCAGACGGTGCGCAATGCACTCATCATATAGGCATACACCCATCCCCCGCCCCCCCGTCTCAGTCTGATATCCAGTTGGTATCCTTCCCCGATGTGCATTTAGGTGATGACCAGGGAAACCAATTTTCTGGTGAGTACATGTATTGGGGTACTAAAGTTTAGGTTACGTATGTTGCCCTTGCTCCTTCTTCCCCTCCCCCCCAATCAGAGCTTCAAGCGCGTCCATCTCCTAGACGGTGCACATCGCACTCATTATGTATGTATACACCCATCTCCTCCCCTCCCCACATCTGCCCAACACCCGATTAATGTTATTCCTAAATGCATCAGACAGTTTTCTAATTCCTCTACCAATACCACACAGTACTAATTACTGTAGACTTATAAGAAGCTTTGATATTAAGTAGGGTTAGTTCCCCTATCTTGTTTTCTAAAATTATCTCTGCTATTCTTGGCCTTTTGCTCTTCCACATGAATTATAGAATCAGCTTGTCCAATTTCATGAAAAATTTTGTTAAAATTTTTGTTTAAATTGCATTTGATCCATGGATTAATTAGGAGATTCTCCTCATCCTTGAACATTGTATATCTCTTGGTTTATTCATGTATCCTAATTTTCCCATAAAATTTTGTAATTTTCTTCATATATGGTATCTTTACATACATCATTGTGATGAAATTTTCTTTAAATTTTATTTTTGAATCTAATATTATGGGTATAAAGGAGTGTTCTTGGTTTTAGAATATGGACCTTGTATTTCACAACGTGGTCAATCATTTTATCCATTCTGGTAATTTATTTACAGAATTTCTTGGATTTTCTGTATTTACAATCATCGTGTACAATCAAGGGCAATTTTGTACCTTCTTTTCCAATTCTTATTCCTCTCAAAAAATTTTTTTGACTTAATGTATTGGTTAAGATGTCTGCAGGATATCAATTACTATCTTAATAGCAGGGATCCTTGTCTTGAAGCAGAATTTAAAGGGAATGTTTCTAAAGCTTTACCATTTAATGTGATGCTTGCCATAGGTTTTTGGTAAAAGTTTCTTTATCAGGTTATCAGCAGAATTGCTGCAATCTGATGACAAGTGTAAAACAGCAGGGTCATTGGAACAAGCTGCAGTCCTCATGCTGCAACTGGTCCTGAGGCTGTAATTCATATTCATCATCACACTCTTCTGAACCCATTCTGGGGTTCATTCATGCTTACACTGTGTTTAAGGAGTTCTAAGTTGCTTGCGTGGTCAGTGACCCAGATCTTCATCCCTTAGGGGTCTGAACCTTTGCTTATTTTTATTTTTAACACCTGTTGGGCCATAATTGCTGCGATTTCCCATTTAATGTGACCACAGGGCACTGAAGTACCAGGAAACACTCCAGTGAATTCCCTAATGTCCAGACACTCTCCTTTCTGCCCCTATTGTGTAGCACCCATCCTAGATCTCTGTTGTAATCAGGGTCAATGGCTCCCACCTTTACAGTGGTCCTTTATTTGCCTGATGGTCTATTGGAATGAGGAATCTATATGATTACCTGGTTGTTAGAGCTTCAAGTTCAAGGTCCCCACTGCATCCTGTGGTAGAAGCTCCTCCTCTCTGTGAACCAAAAGATTCACAAGACAGATCCTAAGGTTGTAGAGAGAGGAAGCACACATCCAGCATGTGGGTCACTGAGGGGAATGAAGGCAGGGCCCAATCCTACTTCTACCTGTTGGTTTCAGACCTATGTATTCTAGTTATTGGAGACAGAGCCCCCATTGTTCCTCCAGCCTTGATGCCATGAAGGCAATTACTTCCACCTTGTCTCTGATGATTAAGTGTTATCCCTCTGGCCTCTGCCATGTCTAAATGTCATCAATTCTACAGATATATTGATGTTGAAATCAGGAGCCCATTTCTATAGCACTATCTCCTACTGTCAATTCTAACCTACAGAGGACAGCCATTGCCTGGCTTCTCAGTGGGTCTGATATGCCTCTCACCTGTGCCCTCCCTGTTGTCTTAATCAAGGGAATGTCCCTGGCCATTCTGGGGAATACATTCAGGTGGGGAGTTCTCCAGCCTCACTTAAACCTATTCTAACATTCTCGCCCCTGAGAGCCTTCTGACTCCTGCCTCAATACTCTGCTGATTCCAAAATCTCTACCTCATTTACTGTAGACTACTGTCCTGTTCAATCTTTAAGGGGCTGTCCCAGCTACATTTTGGGCCAGTCTCAGGTGGTCTTGCCAGAATATTAAGCTCCCAAATCATGAGACATCAATAAATTCTCCCCTATCTCAGCTGTATTTTCTGCCTCCTAGACTAAAAACCTGAAGATACATTATCACATGAATTCTCCACGCTGCAGGTTCCTAGCAGCACACATTAGCAGGCCTTGCAATTCTATCAGCATGTATCCTCATTCCTGCTAGAGCAGAGAATTTACTTCCTTCCTCAGGCTGTGGTGCAGCCTATTATGGAGGTGATAAGGGAAAGTATGGCAGCTCTTTAAGTGGGTAAGTCTTATCACATGAAGCACCTGCCTCAGGTGAAGTCCTTGCAGGGGCTCCAGAGAGGAGGCTGTTCTCTAGCAAGAGGGAGGGTGCTGCTTGCTCCAGGGTAGGGAATTCAAAGGATTCCAGGTGTTCAAGATTCTCAGGTCTTTCTACATCTAGGACTCAAGGGCCCACTCTTATCCTATCAGGGCCTTGGGTTAGACATAAGAGATCTGTGAGAGACTTCTGTAGCTCTGTTTTTTGAATAATAAATCTTGAACCTAATTTTTGACACAGTTTGCCCTGTGGTTTCAGTTAACTAAAAGATAAAAGGTAGCCAACCCTACAATTCATGTAATTCCCATTCCCTCATACTGTTCAAGTGCAGAAACCAGTGATTCACCTTTCACCTGTACCTCATTTCCATCCACTACAGGGGAATCTGATACTGATCACTGCTGAGTCACTAGTTCCAGAGTCCCATTCTGAGCATATGGTTCCTGTAGCCAATCTTGACACTAACTCTCATAGCCTGGGTTTTCCCATAAAGCAAGTGGTAGTTGAGAGGTGATTCCGTGGAGCTGGGGTAAGAGTTTCAAAAGAATGAAATAAAGGAGGAGGGGAAAGGCAAATGAAAGGTTTATCATCAAGTACTCACTTCTGTGGGCAACTGGAATGCAATCATGCCCCCTTCTGTGTAATCTGCAGACTGTAAGTAAAAGCATGCACTTGAGGGATGGAAGGGTGAAGTGTTTATCCACAAACTCCCGTCCCATTGGTCAGAGATTGCTGACTCTGTACTTATACGACCATGAGAGTGATTCAATATTCAATACTGTGCTCTAGGCACCTGACTTGCCTCATTTGTATCCTAGTCCTGCCTCCCAGTCTATGAATATTTAGGATTCAATGTCCATAAAATATACCCTACCATATTTTTTATTTTTACTACACCAAAAAACTCAATACAAGAAATTGGTATCTACTAAATGTTAACAGATGTTATGTTTTCTGGTTGTGAGGAAGTAAACAGATGATTTGTTCAGGGATTGGAGTGATGGACTCCAAATCAGGTAGGCCCTGGGCTAAGGTGTCTGAATAGTGGAAATCTGGAATACAGGGAGATTCATTTTCTGCCTGGGAGGGCTGGAAAAGTGGGGTGTGGAACCTCACTAGGTGCCTGAGTTGTGGTATTTAATCTGGTTTTGCCTAATAACTATCAGTAGACAATTGCCTTTTCTGCAGTGTAGCCATTTGACTCTATTCAAACAGAAGGAAAACAAAGACACTACAGTGTGCTATGAAGTTTGTGGAAATAGGAATTTACACACGTGGGACCCAATAACTATGAAGAGAGAGATCTGACACCATCACTGTAATTCTCTCTCTGGACTACCAGTGAGACAATATGCGTCTTGATAGAACAAAGTGACCAGGTAAAACTAAAATGCCCTGCATTAGGCCAGACCACCAAATTTTTACTTCCTTGTCTTTGGACAGTGTGACTTTTTATTGCATCTTTATTGACAGGTGTTTGCCTTTGGGGCAGTCCAGCATGATGCTTTCTCCTTTTCCAACAACCTTTTTCTTTACTACACAATGACTTTTTCCCATTATCTTCTTTTTTACTTTTAAATTTCCTTTTTATATGTGCTTGTGAGGAGGAATGTAAGAAAAATGACTGCTGAAAAGAATGATAACATTGCTCATTTCTGCTAGTCAAGCATCCTTGGAGACATAGTGTTTAGGGGGAGTTTGGGATGATGAAAGAAGAGGGTGTGAGGCCTGGGTAGTTAAGGGGGGGGGGGTCCTGCAGGGGGCAGCCACCCATCACTAAGCAAATGCTGTCTGGCCAGGGAGCTGTGTGGGCCAACCTGACAAGACCACCGCTGGAAAGCACCAAAGGGAGAAACAAAAGGGGTCACATCTCAAGAACTGAGGGATTGATTTCTCAGTTATATTTCTTACGTAGGCATCTTAATGTTTTAGAGTTTGTCCCAGCCCTTGAAGCTAAGGGTACAGGTAAGACACTCACTTATGGTGGGAAATGCAATAAGAACCACAAATACTATTTTCTGTGCATGAGTCAGATGCCAGTTTGCCGATATCAGGTCAAGACTCACATCTTCTACTTCCTTTATTACCACTTTTTGGCAAAATGTGCTCCTCTTTGATAGGCATCATGTTGACAAGTCAAGGAGTAAATATGCAAATGCTTAAAAACACTTAATGGCTCTACTTAAATTCAGATATCTTAGGAGTGGGTTGGTGAAATGAATTTTGGTTTTGTTCTAAATTGCTACTGAGATGTTGGCATCTGTGACTTGGTATTATTCTAAACAAGGGGTTGGCAAACTTTCTGTAGAGGGCCAGATAGTAAATATTTTTGGCTTTGCTGGCCATTTGGTTTCTTTTGAAACTAGTCAACTCTGCAGTTGTAGTGTAGCAAAAACAGTTAAAGACCATACATGATTCAATGACTGTGGCTGTGTTCAGTGAAATTTTATTTACAAAAACAGGAGGTTGACTGGATTTGGCCCACAAGCTGTAGTTTGTCGACCCCTGTTCTAAATTGTCAGTGAGATGTTATCTGGCAAAGCACTCCTAAATCACATTTTTTTTTTTTTTTTGGTAACACAGGGAATTTTCAGTTTCCATGGCAAGCATCTCAAAGGGTTCCATGAAAGAAAATACAGTCTCATTTAATTTATGTTCACTCCATCACATTCTTCCCCTAGTCCACCTGCACACCAGCGGTCCAGATGTTTAGACATGACAACCAGTGCTTCCAGCTGACCTGAAACCACCTTTATACATTTGAAAAACACTTACTTAAAGAGTTGTGGCACAAATTGCAGCAACTTTTCTTCCCTGTGTCAGAGCAGCAACTATTATCTCATCAAATAACATTTGATTTAATGCACTGAGAATTGGTAGTGTTAGCAAAAAGGAGAGAGAGAGAAAACTACTGTTAGGAATGAGTTCTTTGACTTAAGGGAAGTAGAAGGATTGAGTTTGCAAACAGAATTTTTTTTTGTATTTTCTATAGAGAGGAAAGATTCTACTTTACTGTTAAAAACAGAGTCTTGCATGGAGTTGGTATGCAGTAAATGTGCTCAGTTTGGGCTAGGTCTTCAGCCTTGCCACCATGAATTCTCTTATTCTTACTTAAACTTAGGGCAGAGAAACTGGTGTATTCCATTGGCTCTGAATAGCCCTAGGTAGTACATCTTTATTACTTGTAAAGTTCAGCAGATACTTACCGCTGCACCCTGAGCTGCTCCTGGCCAGGCTAGTTTAGGGGTAACCGTAACAGTTAATGACTACAGTTAAAAACAGAGTGGATCTATTTCTTACCACTAGTGCTAGACTTCTAGTCCCCAAAGTGTCCTACAATGATTTACTGGACATTGATACAACCCCAGAGCATTTACCACCATGGGGAATTTACCAGTTCCAACCTCCTTCCTCCTCCCTACCTTATAGTCTCTGGGCCGGTACCGCTGCCCTGGACCATTCTGCTCTGTCAAACCCACTGATACTGTGGATCTTGTTGGGACATCCATCTGCACACTTGATTGAGCTGCTGTTTATAAATATTAACGTTCATTAGATGCCGTATGAAAGTGCTGCACTTCGGAGCACCCCAGTGGGGTGCCATATCTGGTTGGAGCTGGGCCATGGTTATCAGGGGTCTCTATTACAGAATGGTGGGGAGTGAGGATTCTGGGTCTAACTGCCTGGCTTGGCCCTGGCCCTGACACTCGCAGGCTGTGTAATCTCAGGCAAATTACTGAGCCTTTCTGTGCCTTTAGTTTCCTTATCTGTGAAATAGGGATAATAATAATCCTCCTATTTCATAGGATTGCTTTGGGAATCAAATGAATTAACCAAGCAAAGCACTTAGGACAGCACCTGGCACGTAGGAGTCCTGACACAGATGCTGTTTGCCACCACTGTTGTTATTATTCTCCCCCAGCCCTTAGGGAGAAAGGCAGGGCCTGTGGTCCCAGAACCTCCTGTGCTGTGACGCTTAGGATCAAACGGCTTCATTATGTCACAGAGTTACACTGTACACATGTTGTTTTCTGTAACTGCCATGACGGGAGAAAAGCCAGGAGGCACTGCTTTTACGTGGGTCTAGTTTGAGCCTCAGAAAGACTAAGAGATGCTTCTATTTTTGTGACCATTTTATAGATGATGCTGCTGAGGTTAACAAACTTGCCCCAAGTCATACACTTAGAAAATGGCAGAACTTGGATTCTAATCCAAATCCACTGGGCCCCAAGACACTTGACCACTGGGTGAAATGCCACACTGTCTTCTCCAGGGATGTGGGACAGCTCCTTTCCCTCACTCCTTGTCTCCCTTTGGCATATCATCCCAAAGCTTGGCTGCCTGCAGTGGCCAAGGTCTCTCAGATACGTATGAATGTATTTTGTGAAATAGCTCCCTAAGCCACCCTTTTCCAAGGACTTAGTCAAAGGCCAGAGGGGTGGTGCGAGCAGGCCAGGAGGGTGGGGGCTGACACACTCTTCCTTTGGCATGATTTGCATCTTGGTGGATACCGAATATCCCCACGGAAGTAGACTCCAAAAGGGAGGAGGGATGGGGAGAGGCACAGTTTGGGTTCCAGCTGGGCCCCTGTCTTATCTGTAGTGCAGATTTGTACTTGCTTTGGCTGTTGAGATGTAAAAGGGTCCAGCAAAACTGATACCACAGAGGCTATATTTAGGAGGTTTTCACAGATAGTCTGGCTCCGCTGTGTCCCTTAGGGTCCCACTGGGGAATACACAGCAGTGATTAGCAAGGCCAAGCACCACTGTGGCTCCATTTGCAGGCAGTTGCAACAGGAAGACTTTTTTCTTATCAAAAACTAATTTCTAGGTCAAATTCACGACAAACTCAGGTACTTGACTTGTTATTTTAGTTGAAGAACATTTACTGCAGACTTAAGTCTCATTCGCTGCCCGTCACCTGTCCTGTGAAAACCTTTACCTGCCACAGCCCCTGTCTGATGGCCCAGCAGGCTTTCCTTTTGGTTATGTGATGTCCTCTCCTTCTTCCAGAGTTCCTTCTTTTTGTATTTCTTGTCTTCACATCATCCTTTTCTCTTTTTTTTCCCAGAAAAAACAAAGTAACAAAACAGCTGTGACAGTGCTTTAAAAGTTCAAAGCGCTTTATAAACCAAAGGCACCTGCAGAGTACTTCATGTCTTCCTTCTGTGTCTGTCAGGGCCCCTGGTGGGGGGGAGTTTGTTCATTGTTAAGTGCCAGGCATTGATTGCTTTAGGCCTCTTTGTATATATTTTATTTAATTCTCATAATGATCCTGCAAGACTATTGTTCTTATTCTAGAACTGAGACAGCTGAAGCTCAGAATGATTATGTAACTTGCCCAAGTCAGACAGCTAGTAAATAGAGAACCTGAGCATGAGCCCACACTCTGAAATCTTTTCTCTTTCCACTCTACCTTTCCTCATGTTTCTATACTACAGTGCTCACTTATGATGAGAAATAAGGGAAAATTATCCAATTCAAGGGAAAGTAATACAAACTTAAATTCAGAGAAGCTGCTGCTTCGGCTGCAATTCCAGATCCCCAAACTTTGCTGAGTCCCCTCTCTGGCTTAGCCCTTCCAGAGAGGCCTCTGCTACCCACTCTGCCCTCTACTTTGAAGTTAGGATGTTTCTGGGAACTATATCTGGGATTTTTTATTGTGTTAAAAACGGGGATTTGGGAGAGAAGTTTCTCTTGAGAAGTCAGTTTGTCACCTGACAGTATTAGAACTGCCTAATACTATGCAAATCTATGCAAAGCATCAACGATAAGATGGGGCCACACCTTCCAGGTGTGCAGCCTGAATGGTCACTCTCGTTTCTCTGTGGGGTGGAAGGAGCCTTTTTCTTTGAGCCTAGTCTTAGGCAATTCAGAGTTCTCAACCCCAAGTGAAGGCCTGGCTCTTTGGTACAGTGGTCTCTGAAATACTGCCTAAGCCATCAGCACACTCTGATAAAGGTCAAAGATGGGGCTATAGTTTTTCCTACTGGAAAAACTACTTACTATGGACAATCTTAAAGCTGTCAGGCACTAGATGCTTTGTTGCAGGAAGGATGGGCTCACATGATCCCGAGTGAAAGGTATCAGGTGTTGATTCTAAGACAAGTGAGAGCAGAGGTTAAAATTGGGGATAGTCAGTGGTGATATTAGAGATAATTTTGAGAAGCTCTCTGCCTCATAATCTCCATCAGCCTTCCCAAACTATTGTAAACAAACAAAAAGTAAAACTGTGAGAACCCAAAGAGAAACCCACAATAGAAAATGTCAGCTTCCACCAGTGCTGGAAAGGACAGCGCTATCTCACTGCAGTACCTATCAAGTAAGGAAAGGATTTTCCTGCCCTTTTACCTCTTCCCTCATAGCTTCATCCCTGGGCGGGACACAGGTCAGAAATAGCAGCTGGTAAATGGGGGAGAAGTAATTTAATGAGTGTTAACCATTCCCTCCTTCCCTAAGATGGGGGAGCAGCTTTTGGCAGCGCTTGGATGGAGGAATGGCACGTGGCAGGGAGAAGTCTTAACTTTGAATGATGACTGATCCACCCATGACTACATCCAACTAGTCGTATTTCAATACTGAATTGAGACTACAGTTGTGATTTCAAATGACAGTAGATTGTCCTTTTATCTAGGCATGACGATAAAAGTCAGGGTTAAGGGAAGGACCTGACTAGGCTTAAGGAGATAGTGGAAAAATACAAGTTTTATGATCAAACCTCATGAGTCCTGCTTATTTAATGTGCCACTTTCAGTGAAGGATTGGCAGAAAGAGAAAACCCATTAAGTTATAGAGCAGAGTTAGCTAGAAGATGACTTGGTATAATGCAGCTTTTGATTAATTTTGTCAGCTTCTGGAAGCACATTTTCTACTGTAAGGAAAGACTAATCAAACTGCAGGTAGGGGCGGTGTCTCCTATAACAGTGTTTACCAAAGAGTGGTAATTTTAAGGGATACATAGATGAACAGTTTTCAAATATTAAGAGTTAAGCATTTGTTTTAATGTATTATATTAATTAGAATAAACTAACTAATAGATTACCTCAAAATCTAAGTGAGTTAAACTAAAAGGTGATTTCTCACCTCACATCATAGTCCAATGTGAGCTTTGATGGCGGAGGGTCTTCTGTTCCACAGAGACTCAGAGTCCTTCTATTTGGGGCTTTAGGTTCTAGGTTCCTGAGTCTGCTTCTTCCAGCCACTGGAAAGAGAAAAAGAGGGCATGCGGGATCTCTCAGGACTTATTTAGAGGCCAGGACTGAAAGTGCCATGAATCACCTCTAGTCACGCTGCTGGTGAAGTCAGTCACGTGACTCCATCCAGCTGCAAGGGAAGCTGGGAAATGTGTGCTAGCCGTGTGACCAGGAGGCAAAGGAAATGGGGGCAGGGGCTATGCTGACACTGTCTCTCACGTGCATACTCTATGAGAAGAATAGCCCATCAGGTCCTTGACAGTGTGCTATTGCTTGGATGACACTAAAGTGGCAGAGCGAAGAACAGTAATTCACTTCCTGCTGACCACATGAATCACTCAAAGGCAGCTTCCTGTGGGGAGAGAGGTGGAGTGGGAATGGAGGGGAAAAATCACTACCAATAAAAACACTGAAGAATGTGGTGGGAAAAAAAGTGTCATTATGTAAATTCAGAGCGATTTGGGGCTATTCCACCTCCTGTAGATTTCTGCTTAGGACATAGAAAAAGAGGAGCAAAAAGGGATTAAAACCCTCTTTCCCTTCAGGTCATTTCCCTCTAATTAGTCTTAAAATAAAGCTACTTAAAGCTACTGATTATTGACTTATCATCAACAGTTAATGTCTTACGTGAGGAAGAATTTTCAGGAGTAGATTTTTATAAGTTAACTGGCTATTATTCTTTGTATTTCATTTTATTATCAACTGATCATGAACAGTTATTTCTTTTGCAAAGAAAATAAAATTTCCAGGTGTGAATTTTTGTTAATCAATTGGTATTATGCTTTGCATTTCATTTTCATCTTCATAATGTGATAGCCTTCATTTCTTTTGTCTGCCTTTGTCATTGCGGTCACTTTCTGTGTTTGTGGTGGGTCAGAGCTGACTGTGGAGCCAGGACAGGTGGGGCAGATTCTAGCCTGGCCTCATCAGCTGCTTTTGAGTAAATTTCCTAATCTCCTCATGCCTGTTTTCTCATGTACAAAATGACAGCAATAATAGTGCCTACCTAACATGATTGTTGTGGGAGTTAAGAGAATTAATATTTATAAAGCACTTATAATGGTGCCTGGCATATACTAGGTACTGTGTACGTTTTTGGTGTCAATTTCCCTTTCACAGTGGTGATGATGTTTCCTTTTGGCATGATATTTTAAAGTAAAAACAGTGAGCCTTAAAAAGAAAAACATTAATAAATAATAGTATAAGTGGTGGAGCGATATGGCCAGAATTGTGATGTGATAATTGATGGTTTCCTTATAAATCAGGCAGTAGATTTGGCTTGGAGTTTTTTCGAATCAGTCAATAATGAATGAAAGCTCTTTTCTTGAGATTAACAATAGTGTTTTGCTACAGCACCGTTGGAACAAAAGCACCCTAAAATTGATACTCAAAGAGGCTTGGTTTCTGAGCAAGCTGAGATATACAACAACATAAACACAGGACCGAATATTACCTGTTTCCTGCCAGGAGGCAGGAGAAAGGCAATGGCCTGGGCTCTGTTGGTCTCGGGGGTTGCTAACAGGGGAACGTTAGGTAGAACTATCCAGCCTCACCAGGCAGCACCAGGCTGGGCAGAATCCCCTCAAGGAGGATGGATGCCCAGAGAAGGCGCTGGGCGTGGAGGAGCAGAGAGAACGTGCGCTCTCACGATAAAGAAGGAAGGGCAGAGCTAATGGAGCATCCTTTTTCATTTACTCCATTCGCTCCACATTTACTAATCCCATTTGTCACTCCTCTTTCTCAGGGGTGAAGTTAGTGAAATGGGCAGAGAATGTGCTTGGGAAAAATTCCTTTTTGTGGAGGGAGAAAAGCTGTTTCTCTCTAATAAAGCCCCCGAACTGTTAGGGTGCTAGTTGTTTGGCCTCCTTTGTAATATTAAAACCTGCAATGTCAGCATGGCTCTTTGGTATTAATTAACTACATCCCATATTACTCACTGGAGTCTTCTCCACAGTGTATCTTTCTTTCCACTAATCCTAGTGAAATTTCTGTTGCCCTATCTCATAGACAACCTGGGGCAAGTTAAGGAATTTTCTCTTGATGAAGTAGGAAAAAATGTATAGTGGAGCCACTGCTTTAAAAAAAAATCACTTAATGGGTGATCTTAGTAGTTATGATGTAACTGGTGTGTGTGTGTGTGTGTTGGAATAGATAGGGAGTCATTCTTTTGCTGTTTCTTGGCCCTTGGATATGATAAGAGAATTTATACATTCAGCAAATTCCCAAGATTGTTCCTGAACTTTCTTAGAAATTTAGGTTATTCTTTGAAGTGAGATGTAGTAGTCTTCCATTGTTAATTTTACACAGTGCCAATAATCTATCTTCCATGCTTTTAAAGGTATGCTTATATTATTCATGACATAAAAGTACTAATTTTAATGAATGTTTATAGATTTTTAATGCACAAAATTATCAATTATTAAAAGTGTGTGTTATTTTCTGAAGCCAAAAAACAATCGCTTAGAATTATTTATGCTTTATTCTGCTAAGCTCATTATTATCAGGCAATGAAATAGCATGTCATATTTTTGCAAACTGCTTAACAATAGTTATTAGTAGCAATTACCCACAAAGCCAAGTGGGAAGTAGTTTTATTTTTTTCAAGTATTTGCTTTGGAAACGAAAACACTAAATATTGGTTTATATAAAATTACTTTTGCAATGTGGGAATTTTGATTTTAAAAAAGTAAACATTTTCTTTATACAGCCCAGTGGTGACATATTTTCAAGCTTCTAATGGTACACCCAGGAAATATTCATAAATCAGAAGTGTCTAGCACAATTATATTTTACTCTGAGTGACCTTAGAAAAATCATTCCACATTTCTATATTCTACTTGTCTTTGAAGAAATACAGATCATGATATTCTATTAAATAAAGTCTTAGAAGCTCTCTGGGATATGGAGCATGCAATTTTTTACTTTTTTGAGATTACAATACTTACAATTTATTTAGATATAACTTTTGAGTTAGGCCAGTCTATTTAGCTGAAAATAATTACAAATTTGGGGATACGATTGGTGTGTCTTTGGGACACAATATCTTCATGTCCTTTGTAATGTGAAAATTTCCCTGGTTTTACAGTAATAAGATGGCACCTTCATTTTTAATGACTATGCTGTAAGGCACTGTCAACTCTTTTTGTAGAGATTATAATATTTCATTTCTCTGGTTAGCACTATGCTTTAAAAAAAATTGCAGCTCTAATTTTAGCTGTGGAACCAAACATTTATGTTGCTAATTACAAAACTTTTGAAGGTTAGATATAAACACCAAACTTTATTGCAATATTAATTTACTTTCCCCATTTTTTGATAAGAATGTGGAAGGAGATAGAGCAAAGGATGTATACCAAAAAAGGAAAACCACATTTTGAAACAACAAAGTTGTCATTTAGGAAAAGTAATTTCAAGTAATATTTTATTTGAGTAGTACATATTCAATATGAAAATGATGGAAAAATGCATTAAAATAGAAATAAAAAATTTAATCATGCCAGTATTCCATCACTCAAAGGCAATATGTTAATGATTCTGAGACTATTCCAAACCTGGTTTTCTAGAGCCTTTACTTTTTACATTATTGTGTTCTTACTATAGGTACCAATCTATACGCTGCCTTTTAAATTAACATTACAGCATAAGCAATTTATAGATTATTGCAAACTTTTACAAACTTTGTTTTAAATTGGCTACATACGTGATATATAAAATAACAGATACTTCATTCTTACGAGTATAAATGGTGCTCTGAAATTGACTGAGTTTTTGGAGCTTATCCTCTCTGCCTCATTTATTTTCTTGTCCTCTCTGTCTAGTCCGTTAAACAAAACTAAGCTATTAAAACTAAGACTTTGCTGCATTTACTATACAAGTCCTAAAGTTGGCTGAGCAGGACCTGACCCTGGCTCTAATCGAGAGACCAGCATAAAAATCAGATGGCAACATTTATCATTTACTTACAGAATGCATATGTGCACATTTACTATAAAGTTGATTGTTTCAGATTTAGTAGCTTCTGGATCCTAGGAGAAATACTGAAATAGTGTCTCTTCAGCAGGTGCATGCGTGACAGCATCATGGCTTATGACATACATCTGCAGCATTCTCTCACTGAAATAATGTGAAAAGACAATATGTGGTAGTTTGAGAAAACAAATGTTTTAAATGAAGTTTCAGGATTGTTTAGATTTTTTCATAGTTTTACTTCCTACCCAGTAAAGGCCTAATTTTGTCATCAAGCTATGATCATTAATTATGTCCATTTTTAATTGCGTGTGGAGGATTCTGTTGTCATCTGTGTATGGTTTTCAAATCGCTATCACCGTCGTTTTGACACACTTGTGACGACGTTGAGTACACTTCATTCTAGGTCTGTGATACCTACATAAATACATGTTTAGCTTCTCAGGACCTCTAGGCATTTTCTTCCTTTTCCATATGTTATTTCCTTGCAGAGTGTATTAGGCAGCTTTTGCTGTAATAATGTTATGTATACAACCCCTAAATCTCAACGGCTTATAACACAAAATACTTTTTTGTGTGTTCCTGTGGGTCTGTGGGCTATTTGGTGTTCACCTGAGCTCAGCTGGGCTTGGCTTCAGGCGGTAGGCCTGCTTCCGGACCGCTCCGTGGGTCTCTTCTGGGGTTCAGGCTGATGGGTAGTGACTGTCTGTGGTATATTTCCCCTCTGGCAATGACAGGAACTCAGGAGAGCAACCCAAATGCACAAGCACATTTTAAATCTCTGCTTTGTGTTACTTTCACTGACATCCTATTGGTCAAAGTGAGTTACATGGCCAAGTCCAAGATCAAGGACTACTATCAGGATATGGCAAGGTTATATAGAACTACTACAGGTGAATGACAAATTGAGACCAATAATTCTACTTACCACCCAGTGTTGAATATGTTATGTTTGGGGTTTACATATACATATTTTTCTGTCTTGGCTTCCATTTTTATAAGGCAACTGGTCTTTTCTGTGCATTTTTAAATGCGTTTTTCATCATAGACTCTTCTTCCTCAATAGCTCTACGTAAGTTTTATTGGCATAAAATACCCTCCAGCTACTTTTCAGTGTTTTGAGCTGGAAGGTACCTTAGAGTTTCAATTCTATCATTTTACAGGTAAAGACACTGAAGTCCAAAGAGATTAGGTGACTGGCACAAGAACATACAGCTAGTAAGTGACAATATATTTTAATGGGCCAGGTAGGGAGGAGGACATTTTAAAGTCCCTTTCCCTTTTGATTCAGATGTCCTATCTCATTCTATGTCCCGTGAATAATCCCACTGCCACTTCCCAGGAGGAATCTAGCTGCTCTGCCTACATTGGAAATGCTAAAAACAGAATAATAGATTACCTGGGGCAGAGGAAACACGAATGAGTCCTGCCTGCAAATTGCCCAGCAGGCAGCAAGTATTTATCCTCCACAAGCAGAAGTGGCAGAACACAGGGCTGCTGGACTCTGGATAGGATTCACAGATCTTCTGAATGTCAAGGTTACTGAGGGTGCCTTTTAAAAAGAGTTTCATGAATCCTGGAAGTCGCTGAGAGATTATAGTAAGATATTTTGTGTACATTTTGGGGCATGCTTCTGAAAGCCCTTCTGTGTTGGAAAAAGCCAAGAAATTAGAAAGTTTTAGATGATTTGTGCAAGTGCAAATTAATGTGCTTAAATATTTTAGCTGTGGAAAGATCACATCCACCTGTTACTGTTCATAAAATTGCTAATATTTTAATTCATGTCACCTGTCGTGTGAGATTCCCAGTGAAACTGAATACTTCAACATCAGAAAATATTCATTGAGAGCCTGTGTGTGTGTGTGTGTGTGTGTGTGTGTGTGTATGCACATTTGAGCCCCTCAGCTTGATGATTAACTGCTCCCTTGGTTTCCTTCTATCCACTATGGCCAGGAGCCAGCTGTGCCTACTTGTTTCATTGTTCACATATAGTACGTTAGAATGACACTATTTACACAAGAAATCAAAGACAAAATTTAAGGGGTAAGACCCAAAATTCAGTTGGTTGTTTTTTTGCTGCCTGAGAAGTTCCTTTCATTATCTACTCTGCTTTTAATGCTTTTGTTTATGAGTTTTGGCATGTTACATGCATGTCAATTTGAAACAAGTTGCATAGATTGAAATACATTATCTTCATCTTACCTGATAACAATTCTAATAATTTCTGATTATGACTGTAAAAACGTCATATAAAAATGTTAATTCATAGATCAGAATTAGCAGCAGTTTATTCTATCTATAGCTGAGGTGATCAAGCAAAGTTCCATGAACTGATAAAAATAAATGATGACTATTTATCAGATATATTTAATAAAAACCTTCAATACAGGGATAGAAGAAGAGTTCTTACTCTGTAGAAATAGAAAGTTAAAGATTTTGATTATCGATTTACTAATATCATAAGTTCACTACAGAAATATTTTATACTATAATTTATATATCACTTTCTTTCATTCATATGTGGGAGCTAAATATTAAAACAGTTGATCTCACGGAGACAGAGAGTAGAATGATGGTTACCAGAGGCTGGGATGGGTAGTGGGGAGGGGGAAATAAAGCAAGGATGGTTAGTGGGTTCAAAAATATGATTAGATAGTTAGATAGAATGAACAATATTTGATAGCACAACAAAGTGACTATAGTCAACAATAAGTTATGGTATTTCATTTATTTAAGTCTATTTGGAAATCAACCTCACATTTCTTTGTGTTATTTTTTCAAAGGGATGAGATTTGGTCTTTTCCATCTAGTGGCTTCTAGTTCATTGGATTTCTGGTTGACTTTCCTGTAGATGATAGTGTTGACGGTATAATACTGTATCGTGGCTGATTTAGGATTTTTTATTATGTTAGATCACCACACGGCCAGATAGGCTAAATCATTTGAACATGTAAAGTTGGCCAGAAATTCTGATGACCTCTCTATGGCCGGTTGGATGTTAGGTGGCAAGCTTTTGAATCCTTTTCCCTTGTTTATACACACCGGGGGCTCTGTGGTCCCTAAAAGAATGAAGTCTTTTGAGCTTCTTTTAGCCTACCTAAGAGAAACTTGAGGACTTCGCACATAATGAAAGTCATAGACAAAACACGAAACTTTACCAAGATTTTTCTATTGTTTTCATTGATCCAAACCTAGCAAATATTCTGTTTTATCTGTATGTACAAACTGACTGGGGAAGGATGTGATTACATTTAGTGAAAACATTAGCCACTAACATTTATTGAACACATACAAAGTACCAAGATTTGTAATATGCATACATCAGCTCATTTCAATTCTTGTAACAAATTTTTGAGGAAGGGAGCTTGTTTTATCTTTAATTACCAGATGAGGGAAATTTGGTTTCCAGAGATGATGTAACTCATTCAAGGTTATATAACTAATAAGTGGCAGGGCAGGAATTTAAAATACCATTCTCCAAATTCTGCCAGCATCTTCAAAATTTCTGGTCTTTTCATTAATCTCGAATGCTAGTATGTATGATAGTTGAATGCTCAAAAGATAATTTTTTCCAGAAGTATGTTTTATCTGGACATACAAAGCACATAATTTTAAGTAGTTTTATTTATATATTATTTACAGGGTACTGAAGTCATAACATTTACAGAACACACCCAAAGAGACTTTTTGTCCTAGAGTGGCCAGAATGATGAATGAAATTGGAAATTTAAAGGAAGTCCAAGCTTAAAGGGTGAATTAAAATGAAACAATTAGCCCATATGAAGTGCCACTAGTGATGCTGGAAATGCACCCAAGAAGCAGAGAATAGTCATGACATTACAATTATATGAGTCCCATGGTGTTATTCCAAGTTTACAGTATTTCACTAAACACGATGAAAGATATGTGAGAACTGTGAGATATTACTTTTTACTATGATACAAAATTTACTGGAGAGACAAACTGCTCACGTGGAGATGATTAGGGTCAGTCACACGGTGTTTTAAGAGGGTACTCTCAACATTTAAGCTCACCACAATAGCAAGAGGAAGTGACTACAAAATTATTACAGTAGTACTACAGTTAATTTTATGCAGTTATGATTTAATACTGCATTTTTATGTTTCTTTACATTTCTCTCAACTGTGAATGTTCCATACTAACTGTAAGACTCTACAGTTTACTGGCTTTGTGCCATACTAACTATAAGACTTCAGCAAGATGATGCCTTTTGCCTCATCCATAGGATGAGTCCGGTAGTAAATTCTTTGTAGAGTGGGTGAGTTATGTATGATGTATATGTATAGTATGTGTTTAGCACATGGTAAGTGCTCAATAAAAACTAGTGGATGCTATTTAGCACACATAATTGACTTCAGGGAAGCAGCAAATTGTCTGGTTTCGATATATGGTTTTTATTATAGAAGTTGTTCCCTGAGTTTTACCTTAACCATTACATTTTTTTCCTTGATCCAGGAGAGACAATTTGAGAAAAATTTCCCACCTCCTGCTAAGTCATTGTTCATGGTATTTTGCTTCCTGATAGTGAAAAAGTGGCTAAGAGCACGTGTAGTACAGCATGTTATATAAGCCTCAAGTGTGTTTCTTTGATGTTGCTTTACAGATAGGTTTTTGCTATTTCTATGTGTAGTTGTGCATAGAGAACAGGGATTAGAAAAGGGATTATAAAGCCAAAGATAACACATGCTATGCAAAGTGAAATTAATTACGAAACATCCTGTGAAGCATAGATACTCTTATCTAGAAAAAATGTAGCTACTTTAAAAAAAATTTTGGACAATTTTATAAAGTGACAACTTGTAACTCCAGGAAAACAATCTGTAGCAGATTCTATGTGTATGGAACTAAGTTTTAACCTTCCTTTCTATGTTGACAGAAAATATCACCTACTAGTTTCTCCATGCACGTTACTGTAGTATTTATGCAATTTCATTACACCTTCCCAGCACATTTGGTCTGAAGTAACCTGTAAGCTATGAAACATATTATCAGCCCCACTTATGGATGGAAGGCAGAGGACTTTGACACTGCACATTAGAAACGAGGTATTAGAGTCATTAAATGGAGCAATGAGGTATGAACATAAATGGAAGTGAAGTGGATGAGGTGAGATTTCCAGGTAGGTAAACGTATAGTTAATAAGTGCAGAGCAAGGAAAAAGATCTGACTTAATGGACTTGGAGGAACTAGAGGTAGAAGAAAAGTCATTGGAAGAATATAAGGTAAAATTATACTCTCCAAAAGAGTCCATCTATGCTAAGAAAACATTCAGGCCCTGAAATAACCCTGAAATTGGTTATAAAACATGGAGTTCCTGTGGGAACTCCATGGGGGAAGGCCTGATTTGAAATTTAAAATTGGCCAGTGAAGTTTTGAGCATGTGAAATATTAGTGCCTCAGTTTTTCACATTAAGATATTTGAAGTGAAGAAATCTTATCCCTTGAAATAATATGCAAGCCAAAATAAAGAGTTTTGAGTATAAATTCTTCCCATGGTTTTAAATGCACCAAGATAGAGACAGCACCAGATTTTACTATTCTATACTGTGACTTTTAATATATATATATTTTATATATATATAAAATCAATATATATATTATATATATATAATATACATACATATATATATATAAAATCAATTGCCCTGAAAGTTCCAAGCATTGATTGGGATAAAATGTACCAGGACCCATATTCATTTGCTGGCCATGGAGAATGGTTCTTATGAGATTTGACTCAACAGTCCTTGTAAATCATATATATGCAAACCTTCTTTCCCACTAGCCTACCCCTGGGCCAGAGAAACCCCAGCTCTGCAGTTCTGGGTCCTTGGCTAGCTTCCAAGGAAAAGAGAGACCACAAAGGTGGGAAACAACCCAAGAGCTTAAGCCCTGCCCTTTTCTTTTTTTCACCACCCCTCAGAATGCTTGATTTTATGCTTTGTTTTTCTGGGAGCCTTGGTCATTGAGGTAATATGACCCTTATTTCAATGATGATGACTAAGTATAATATATATAGTATTTCTGGCTTTTTAATTATAAAAGCAAAACAAACCATGCCCAGCAACTCCCCCACCCCCATGGCATATACACGAAACAGCCCCAAATGCCACAACTTGGCAAACTACCACATTCCACAGTAATAACTCAGACAGATGCCCTGTCATTTAGTAACACTCACCCTGGCGCTGCTACCACTTGTCAGATGGGAAGAGCCTCGTGACCTTGATGCCTTTCCATGTGAATGGCCCTCTGAAGTGCACTTCCATGCCACCAATGAGCAGCATTTAATAGGCTCTCCACTCAGCAGAGAGCTGGCTTCCATTTCACTGTTCCAAATGAATCACCTGGGACTCTGCTCTACTGTATACAGAACTTATCTCTGGGTTAGTGTTTTTACACAGTTTAATTTTTGTTTCTGTGGGGTTTTTGTTGTACTTTCTCTTCTAAATTCAGAACTGGGGTCTTTGGCAAAGGAGGCAGATGGTGTTTTCAAAGGATTAATGCAAAGCTTCAGTAAAATATTGAAAATATGACTGTTCTTTTTAAAAAAAAGTTTCACCCTCAGGCTATGGGAAACTGTGGTCAAAATCCATGTAAAATATTTATATTACATCAGGCCTTATAAAGAAATAGGCAGAACATTCATTTTCATCTCTTTCAAAAGGTGAAGTAAAGGACCGTTACAGAATCCCTGAGCACCCGGGCAGCATTGTATGAGGTGTCCTTTGTCCACTTTTCCATACTTTGCAAAGGGGCCCTGTAGCAGGTGATGATGTGGGCCTTCTGACACTGAATTTTTTTCAGGTTGAATGCCTTTGTGGACCTGTTCAGCCTCTGTTCAGAGATGACAGTTCTTAACTAGAATCTATGAAGTCACCTTCCCAAATGAGAAAGGCAGGTTTCCATTCATTAAATGTTAAAAGAAATAGGTAACAGGATGGATTTGTGACACTGAAATTGTGCAATTATTTTTTGAGGTTTGGGCTGATTGCATCTGCACAGATTCAGAACCCAATTTTGTATTCCTTTGGAAGAGTGTTTAACATTCTGGCATGTATTCTTCAGATAATAAATTCACCTAGTTTTGTATAGAGGCAGTTTCAAGGAAAACATGCACGTTAGGTCTTGTAGCTGAGCTCAAAGCAATCATGTTTTGAAAAGGATGGGTGCCCAGCCTCATGGGTGAGTTGGGCCTGTGGCTGTTCTTGCCAGTGGAAGCCCAGAGGGGGTACTGGGTCTTTTTAACAAGGTAGTGATGCAGAGAATCAAAATGGCTTATTAGGAAAGGTTGTGCACATGTGGAAAAATTGTCTTCCATGAAACCGGTCCCTGGTGCCAAAAAGGTTGGGGACTGCTCTTCTAGAGCATGCTATATTGTGCTCAGGAATGGGCTTGCATGCTCTTAGGCTCTGGCCCATCCAGCCTTGGCTGACAATGATCCTTACCATATTCCTACTCTACTACACACAACTACCTTTACTGAAACCAGTCTGCCCTAAGAGAAGGGAATCTTGGTCTTCTTTTTGTCCCAAGTGTGGAACATGTCTTTCCCCTCCACTTCCTACAGCAGAGCAGTGACCAGGCCAAAGCTTTCCATGAATACTTGACTAAGGTTTCAGGACTGTGGGAGGGAAGTAGAGACACAGGGTAGCCAACAATTACTACACAGGCTCAAACATGTTTACGAAATATTCTTCATTGCTCCCTTGAGTGCCTGTGCGTGTTATATCCTGAATAAGGGCATCTAACCCAGGAGGCACATAGGCGCCGAAATTGGGTGTATTCTCAACTCATGAAGTTCTTTGCCCTGGCTGAGGCTTTC
Source organism: Lemur catta (assembly GCF_020740605.2). Lineage (NCBI taxonomy): Eukaryota > Metazoa > Chordata > Mammalia > Primates > Lemuridae > Lemur > Lemur catta. The sequence goes on from NC_059128.1 coordinate 38,830,720, forward strand.
TACCTGGAAAGGGTCACCTTCTTCTAAATCACACAGAGGCACTATATGGGTTTAGGGTGACCCTGATGTCCCCTCACTGGTATCCCTCCTGACTACCACCGGCCTGCTTCAGTATGGCCAGGGAAGCACACTTATAATTGCTAAGAGGGTCTGGGAAACCAGACCTTTGCTCAGCATTTAAGTCCTTTGTTGCCTGTAAGTTCTCAAACTTTTAGAGGCCATACTTCACTTCCAATCAATCACATTAACACATACCCATATCCCATATTAATTTAATATTGATTATATAAATGGATTTTTATAAGCTTACTTTGGAAATTACTTGGCAACTCAATTTATGATTGGCAATGATTTCTTGGCAATTGTTGTGTATATTTGAGAATTCTTGCAAAATGAGATAATCTGACCCATTAATTATTTTCAAATATAACGACAGTTTAATGAATACTAATTTCAACAATGCTGTTGACATAATGTTAAATTTTGTAGTCATTTAGTTAAACATCTATTAATATTATTTAATGGTTTTCATATTTTGGAGCCAATGATTTTCCCCAGTTTTCAAACCTTTTTATGGGTTCTTAAAATGCTTGTGTCTGTGGTTCCCAATGCAGAATGGACTTTGTGGGCACCTTTTGCCTCATAGGTTGGATCTGACTGACAGAAACCTGGAGAGAGGATATCTTTACCTTACCTATAAGGCCTGCCTTCTAAATCCCCATTTCTATACCCTGGTTTAGCCCTTTTCCAGGACAATTGACAGCATGAGCTTCTGTTCCCTTCCAGGGAATCTCTACCCCTATCTACACATGTGTCTTGCTTGCCTTTTAGCCTTCCAAAGATATCAGATTATAATAGTGCAGCTTCAGTACATTTCCTAAGATCTGGATTTTTCTATTTTGACCAATACCATGTATAGAAAATAAGTGGTCTGGTTGATTTATAATCACAATTCTACCAGATTATACACTCCCTGAGTTCAGGGACATAGCCTGTCAGCAATGCCTAGAACAATGCCTGGGACATAGTAGGCATTCAATGCATATTTCTGTTATGTTCATACATATTTAAATGATTTTATAATAATTTAAAAGAGTGCTAAGGATTTCCAATAATTTTTTCTTTTAAAAGTGGTTTCAAGTTTGAAAATTGCTGCTTTAAAAATAACACTATCCATTCCTGAGATACTTAGCTTAAGGTAATGAATGGTCTCTAGTTCCATCCAAGTTGCTGCAAAAGACATTATTTCATTCCTTTGTATGGCTGAGTAGTACTTCATGGTGTGTGTGTGTATGTGTATAAAATCACATTTCTTAATCCACTCATGAATTGGGCACTTAGGTTGATTCCACATCTTTGCAACTGTGAATTGTGCTGCAATAAACATTCAAGTGTGGGTGTCTTTTTGACAAAATGATTTCTTTTCCTTTGGGTAGATATCCAGTAGTGGGATTTCTGGGTCAAATGTTTAGTCTACATTTCTTTCTTTGAGGAATCTCCATACTGTTTTCCACAGAAGTTGTACTAATTTGCAGTCTCTCAAGAATGGAAAAGCAAATACCATATGTACTCTCTACTAATTGGGAGCTAACGAATGGGCATACATAGGCACAAAGAGATGTAAAGGTCACTGGAAATCAAGAAGCGGGGAGGGATAAAAACTTAAAAACTTACTTTTAGAGTACAATGAACACTATTCAGTTGATGAGCACACTAAAAGCCCCAACTGAAGCATTATAAAAGCTATCCATATAATGAAAACATTTGTACCCTCTTAATATTTTGAAATAAGAAAACCGTTATCTACAAAGCTACAAATCTGCTTTCCCATAAGACACAACTTTACACTGTTGTACAGAACACTCAGCTCTTTAAAGTAGCAGCCTTAAACATCCATGTTTTTAGAAAGGACTCTTTGCAGTACTTTTCATAACCAAAGGTCCATTGGCTTTTCTTGCTCTAAATCAAGGGTTTATCTGTCACAAAAGAAATCAAGTGTTTGCGCTTTCCTAAAGGGGCATAAAACTACTTGTAACTATTAAATTGTATTATTTTTTCTGTTTTTACTCATGTAAGGTTTTAAAAGTCTTGGAAATCAGTAGCAGTTATGGCTACTTTGGTAAAAACAAAATTTAGAATTTCTGAAGAAAGGGAAGAGCTTAAGTCAGGACACACTTGAAAGGCATTTCATTATTTTTAAATATTTATGCTGAAAATTACGATAAAGGAGCCGTGAACATATATCTTCCCCAGATCATGTCAAAGAGAACTTGATGGTTTAAAACACTAGAATTTAAGTTTGGTTTTGTTTGTAACGTAATATTTAGGTAGATCAACTTACAGATCAGATAAAACTAAAATGGCTTTTGTACTTAGAACCCACGGCAGGAGACTAAAAGGGTATGTGTTTTAGTTGGCCATTGGTGCATAAAAACCATCCCAAAGCCTAAGAGCTTAAAATAACAATTTACTAGGATGTCTCAGGGTTCTGTGTGTTGCTGGGTTCAGCTGAGAGGCCCTTGCTTCGGATCTCTCATGCAGGTTCAAGCTCAACTGGAGGGTGGAAATACAAAATGACTCAATCTCATGGCTAACAGTTGAGGTTGGGTATGGACTGGGAACTGTGGCTTGGGCTTCTCAGGAAATGGAGGCTGGATTGCAAAAGGGAGATCACCAACAGCAAGTGTTCAAGAGATACAGATGGAAGTTGCAATGCTTCTTATGACCCAATCTCTAAATTGTAGAATGTCACTTCTGCCACATTCTGTTGGGCAAGCAAGTCATTAAGGCCTGCTCAGGTTCAATGGTAGGGTAATTAGATACCACCTCTTGATAAGGGTGTGCCAGGCTTACATTCTAAAGTAGTGAATAGGATGTGAAATATCACTAGGTCTATCTTTGGAAAATATAAGCTACCATAGCGTGGAATGGCAGATAAGCTGTGTGTTTGGAAAGTGGCACTATTGACTATTAAAGGATTATAAATCTTTATGTTGTAAACAAACATTAATTATGTAAACTATACTTGTATACTGCTTTCTGTGGTTCAGGCACCAGTCTAAGTGCTTTCTGGGTACCAAGTCATTTAATCCTCATACAGCCCAGTAGATATTATCAGAAATTTAAAAAAGAGGAAACTGATGCAGAGAAGGGTTGAATAACTTGCAACCTTAAGTTACAAAGCCAGTAAATGCAGTGATTCTGGCTCTAGAATTTGTACTCTTAATCACTCTATCAAACTGCTTCTGAATATTTGCTATTCTTTTTACCTTAGATTTTTTTTAGTGAGTTAAAAAATATTCTCTAGTATGTATTTGGTTATACTGAAGAGAACAAATTTCTTTCTCTCTATTTTTTGTCTACAAATGAGAAAGAGAAAGTTAGAACATGAAGGTACCTTTTGATATTGGGAGAAAGCATTTTCAAAGGATAAATTTCAAAAAGTTAAAAATAAGACTCCTATACATATAAAGTGAATGCATGTCAAAAACTTATATAACTCATTAATGATAGAACTAGCAAGGTGAGAAGTCTAGTTCAAAGAGAACTAAGAAAACTGAAATGTTTATATTCACTGAAAGGGATGTTTTAATAAGATTAATAATTTAGATTTAAAAATGTTTAACATTCTTCAAGACAATAAAACTACAATGTTGTGATTCTCTTTTCTTTTAGATAAAAATTATTTGTATTACTGAACTAATTCATTTGCATTGCTGTGAGACTAGAATCATTTGTGTCTTAGTCTGTTTTCTGGTGCTATGACAGAATACCACAGACTGGGTAATTTACAAAGAAAAGAAAAGGAGTTTATTCAGCTCACGGTTCTAAAGGCTGGGAAGTCCAAGATCAAGGGACCACAATCTGGTGAAGGCCTTCTTGCTGCATCATATTATAATATGGCAGAAGGCATCACATGGTGAGGAAGCATGCAAGAGAAAGAAAGGGAAGGGCTGAACTCATCCTTTCATCAGGAACCCACTCCCTAGATAACTAACCTACTCCTGCAATAATGTAATTAATCCATTCATTAAGGTGAAGCCACTGTGACCTAATTGCCTCTTAAAGGGTCCCACCTCTTAATATTGTCACAATACTGTCACGGTGGCAATTAAATTTCAACATGAATTTTGGCAGGGACTTTCAAACCATAGCAATTTGCATCACTCTGTGTTCTACAGTTAATGTCTACCTGTCCAGAGTTGTAAAATACCCCTACCAATAGCAAGTAGCAAGACAAAGGTGTGCATATCTCTAGAAAATCAAATAATCCTTGGGCAGTCCTGCTAGATAACACCTAACACTACACAGAAAGGGTTCTCAGTAAACCCTTTGCCCCATGCTCAAGTTGTGGACAATTTTTCCAAACAGAATAAAAATGAAAGTTCCCAAAAGACAGATACAGTAGGACTTTGTTGTGTTATTTGCTGCTCAGCATCTGAATCCATTCTCTTTGTTCAGGGAATCAATCCATCGCTGGGAGAGTCTTAGAGGAGGCAGGGTCTCATGTTCTCTCTGAACCCCATCAGCAGGGATGCAGACACATGAATTAGATTTGGCCACCTGATGCTCTTGCCTAAGACTTTGAAACTTGATTGAGTGATATAAAGAAGTAACACTGGCTTGAATTTATTTCACTGGTAGTAGGGGATTTGCCAGCTGTGACCCACCAACCGGGTTGTTCCTCTGGCAAGCCTTAGCTGTGGATCTAATCTCCCAAATTAGGAAAGCCTACTTTTCTAGGTAGGCACTACAGCCTTCACATCAATTCTGTGAGCCTCCCAATACCCTTTTAACAAAGTCAGTTTCTTCTTAAGTAGCACGAGAAGGTTTCTGTTGCTTATAATCAAGAACACTTAAGTGTTAGTAGGTATTCACATTCACCACGGGCAGGCAATGTTGTCCTCTCCTGCTGAAATAGTTCCCTTCACAAGATCTTCTGTGCTGATCTTAAATCAATTTTGTGCCTTCTTTAAGGGGAAATTCCTTTTAGTCTCTGGTTAAGAATATGTGCTGATGGTAGTTATTTTCTCTTCTATTTTTAAAAAGTCTACATTATTAACTCCATGTCTCTATGAGTGTGAGGATTATTTATGTGGTAATAAATCTATAAAAACCTGTACAAAATAGATATTTTAATGTACAGTGGAGAGCTTTAATATTTCACAAATCAGTGCACATCAGAAATTATTATAGTAACTTAATCTTTCTGAAATTTAACTTTGTAAATAATTTGTGTTCTATATCTTCATTATCTAGGCTTTTATAATGTTTTTTTAAATTTTTCCTTGTTGTAGCTATTATCAATCTTTAGCTATCTCTGAGTCATTTTACAGCTTTGTAGGATTTATACAATCATCTTAGAATATTCTAGAAAGTAACCAGTTTCTTTTGTCAAGGGAACTCACAGACATACATACATCAAGAGTGGTGGGGGAGGATATCTGCTTCCAACCAAGATGAAGTAATAAGGAAGTTTTTAAGACATTGGATTTCAGGCAATGGAGGCCAGTGATCTTTGAAAGAAACAAATGAGCCACAATCACCCCAGCTTATTGCCTGGAGAGAGTTTCCTGTCTGCAGTGCAAACAGGGAATTCATGCAGAGTCTAACAGATTCCCTGAGCTGAGGAGATAGAGCTAAGAATCTGGGGAAACCAATATGGCTAGATGTCAAGGGGTAGAGCACCAGAGAGAAGAGAACTATATAGAGAGAGAACTTGAGAGACCTGCAGAATGTCTCCTTTGAGTATTCAAAAAGTACTGATCAGCTTAACAACTTTACTAGACTGAGCAAAACTGCTCTCCAAAGTGGTATGCCAATATGTACTACCGAGTAATCTCAGGCTTTTCAGGTTTTACAAGTCTAATGTTTGTAAAATGGAATCTCATTCCTTATTGGAACTTTACTTCCCAAATTAGTAGTAAGTTGAATTATCTTTTCATAGGTTTATTTTCTCTTCTATGTACTGCCTACTCACACCTTTGCCCATTTTTAAATTGTTGTTTTGCTTTGTTTTGTTTCTGTTCCTCACTGGTTGGTAGTATTCAATATTAGTTGTGTGCATTGCAAATATAGTCTCCTAACATGACTTTTACATTATTTATGGCAATTTTGAGGTATAGAAGTTATAAATTTCAATTTAATTGAATTTACCAATTTGTTTTCCTATTATGACTGTGTTTTCAGGGTCTTATTTAAAAAATCATCTCCCACACAGACCATAATGGTATTCTACTTATTTTCTTCCCCATCAAAATTCTCCTTTGCATTTTATCCATATGGAAATCTGGTTTTAATATGGTGACTTAGGAATGAAATTTTTTTTTCTATATAAATAGCCAATTGCCTCAGCAACATTTATTAAACTTTCTCTTCTTTACCTCCCCTCCCCCACATGGTAGAAAGAGCACATGGAGTCTGTCCTGGCTTCCGAGACTAGTACTGCCTCTTAAAGGCCCTATGACCTTGGACAAGCCATTTAATATCCTTGAGTCCCCTGCAAAATGTGGACCATGGTATCCTTCCTGCCTGCCGTGCAGGATTGCTGGGAGGTAAAATAAGACAATGCATGTAAAAGCAGTTTACATAAAACTGCAGTAAAATGTGAAGTGTAAAGTTTGGTAAGGAGGAATCTGGAATTATTAAACTGCAGATTGGGGATTATATGTGTGGATTTTACTTACACGTGCCATCTTTGTATTTTTTGTAATGCATAATTAAAATTTCAATGCAGCACTTGGGACAACATAAAATGTAGCAGGGTTATGAGCTTAGATGTGCAGGGGAAATGTAATTCCATTAGTTTTGTTTATAATCAATCTTGTCTTCCTTACAAACTCCCACCACCTACAAGGGAGTGAGAAAGAAATAGTTGCCACCTCCACATGAAACTGATTGGACTAGCAATTAAAATTTGCCCTTTAGATCGTGCTGGCCTCTCTTATCTCTGCTCCTTCCTCTCTGACATGGTCTCTGGTTATGGCAGGAGGAGTCCCATCTCACGTGAAGCAGAGTACCAGGGTCCTCAGACCCGCCCTGTCAGTCATTCAGATTCTGGTGGCTGGGGCTCCTGGATTAGGGCCTGGCTGGAAAGCCTCACTGATGGGAATCCTGTGTGGGTCTTGGCCACATCTAGCCTCTGCCAGGATGCCTGCCAATGCAGTAAGCCCAGTAGTGGGTCCAGGGTGGATTGGAGGGCCGCTGAGTGGGGCCCACCAGAGGCCTTCCACTTCTGCCCACACCACACCACAAAGTTTACATAGCTGGGCTTGAGCCCCCTTTGAGAAAGGGCAGCCTGAGTCTCTTGCCAGATTTCCGATTAGGACTGGGAGTTGAAGTCCCCCTTCCATCTGGCTCCTCCATACCTATTTAACACTCCTCCCCATCTCTGGGCTTCAGTCCAGAGAAGGGGGACCAAGGGGAAATCAGGACACACACCGCTGACCAGTCAGGTTGCTTATGTAGTGCCCCACCTCCTGGTTTTCTCTGACCAGAAAAAAGTTGACTTTTCTTTTCTTTTTCTTCCACTGCTTCTTATCTTTGTTTTACCTGGAGGCCATGAGGCCAGTGGTAGGTGGAATATGCTATCAGGAGCAGAATGGCTACGTTATTCACGAGGCCTGATGCAAGATGAAAATGCAGGGCCCCTTTTTTAAGACTTATTGCGAATTTCAGGAGACTGCATGTACTGGTCATGCACCCATGAAGCTAAAAGGGAACTGGAGGAATTTAGTAAATCTGGATCCTCGGCAAAACTTGTGTTCTTGTTAAAGTAGTCCTAAGTATGGTTCTCTTCTACCCTTGGGCAATAAACTTCACAGGAAGAAGGATGTAAGGGGACCAACATCTATGTTAGGAACATTAAAAGTTATTGGTTTAATAATTGTAAAGGACCTTATCCCTGTGTAAAGGATGTTTAGAGAGGCTTTTCCTGTTCTCCTGGTAACTTCACTAAACTTGAGAGAGAAAGGGAATCTTTGTCACAGACATTCTAAATCCACAGAGCTGGCCACATGTGGGGACAGACAGTTTCCTTTCAAGTCCACCAGAGACATCAATTACACTGGAAGTGGCACAGGAACTTTCCACCCCAGACAATGTAAGAAAAAGGCCAAATGAAAGGAGGCTATCCTGGAGGGAGGCAGCATTCACGGGAGATAGGAGCTATTCTCTCCCCTCCACCCTAAGTGAGAGCGACAGATGGAGGGTCACAAAGGTGTTAGGTAGCCAGGAAATAGGGCAGCTGGCTGGATGCTCGCTGAGCTGAAGACCTCACAGTACCTTCTTCGTGCTGCCCTCATGGTGGTGTGTGAGAGAATTCTTGGTGGAAGGTGGAGGTGGTGGTGTTTAATGTAGTTTCACTGAAGTTTAAGGGCATGTGGGAAAGAGAGCACTGGGTCCTTGCACCTTGTCTAGAGATGTCTGAAGGCCCAATGGCGTAGCTCGTGCCAACAGGGCTTGAAAAGACCATGGGAAAAAGAAGGGGCAACCCCTACCCCATACATCCCGTACCCATGTCCTCAGCCCTTAAAGGATATACTAACAGAAGAATACCTCTGAGGACCTATGGGTCCCTGTCAAGACTCATGGAAGTTGGTAGAGAGCCAGGAACCATGGGGCTGCCCAGATGCTGTTGGGCCAAGTGTTGGGAAATAATCCATCCAGGAGGAGGGGTCTACACCACTGGGCAGCCAGAGGGGGATGGGGCTGCTCCTTCAGGACAGTCCTAGTGATAGTGTGGGGGTTGGGTGCAGCTGAACACTGTCCCAAGAAGACTGTATGCACTACCTTTGCAGAAACCAGCAGTTCATCAGAGGCTATCAGCATATACCAGAAATAGTGCAAAACATAATGAGGGCCACAGGCACTGCCCCACCATGAACATGTGGCTCCAAGACTGAAGCGAAATCTCTCTTCTCTCCCCTGCAGTCCTCAATGCTAATGCAAATCCCCTGGGGTCCTGACATCTGAAGGGAGACGTGAAGAGAGTGTCAGTGGCAATGCAAGAGTTAGGTAGAGAGATTCCCTGGTCATATGACTACCCCTTGCCATGCTGCTTTTACTTGCTGCCCCAGGGTGGTCACACACCTGTTCCCCTGTAGCCACGGCAGGCTCCTGTGTGCTTTCCTGAGGTGTCAGTGTTTCCTAAAGAAAAGAGGAAATGGCTGTTCCAGACCCTGAGGAGTGAAGGCCATTTTGGGGTCCCTACAAGAAGCAGGGCTTTCCTTCTCCATATCAAGTGTCCTCCTGGCAGAGCTGACTGCTGGACTCAAGCCACTTTCTTCCAGACAGCTGGAGCTAGAGCCGGGGAGATTGGAGGGGGTGTTAGTAAGGTTGAGGAGTCCACTTTGGGGAGAACAAGTTCAAGTTACAAGTTCAAGTGAACTCTTAGGTCAGTGAATTGTCATGAAAAAAAGATTAGAAATCAGAGCAATAAAACCAGAAACTTTAAAATTTAAAAATTCTCTTAGAACCTCTCCACCTCTCTACTCCCAGCAAATGTAATCCCTCTTTCTAGAGTGACTTTCTAGGGATTGCATTAAGTGTTAGGTTTGTTCCAGGTGGGAACCTGAAAAGTATGTATAGAACAGAATGCGGTTAATGTAAAATTTAGGCTTGTAAAACAATAGCCGCAGAAGTCTGGAGAGTCCCTGGACTTGGTAGATCTAACAGACAGCTGCAGCCAGAATTCCTTCCCCCTCCCTCCCTGATAGAGATTAAGGCTATCCCTCCCTAGCTCTCCTGATAAGGAGGACGCCAGAGCAGAAGAATGGATGTGACTGGGGCAAAGGAGTCATAGGAGTTGGTTGTTTGAAGAAGAATTTTTTATTAACAGCTGTTCTGCTTACCATCCTCTGCCATACTCGAACTGCACGTAGCAGGAAGCAATTCTTTACCTGCCAGTTTGGCCCAGAAACAAAGAACTGAACAGGGCAGGTGGGAGGGGGTCATCTATCCCCGTTTATAAAAACCCTCACTAAATCCCCTTCTGTGCTGACTCTGCTTTCGGACTCAGCCCACTCGCACCCAGGTGAATAAACCAGCCATGTTGCTCCCACACAGCCTGTGTGTGAAATGTGTCCTATGGGTCATACACCCTTTCAATAAGTACTTTGGCTCCATCAGAAAGACTGAGAGCCATCGGAGGAGAGAGATGAACTGTCCCGGGAGCCTAGAATAGGAAGGTCTAATTGGCAATCTTGCTTTCTCTACCTAAGTATTTGGAAAGAAACAATGGATTTCTTGGTTGTGAGGAAAAAATACAGATACACACACACACACACACACACACACACACACACACACACAGAGAAAATGTCTTCAAGGGCTTATTCTTAGAATCTCAGTATTTGGATTCAGTATTCCATATTGACTTACTAAAAATTTAGTGAAGGCCAAATTCTATGCCTCAAAAAACTGCCAATGCCCTTGTAAGTGCTAAGTGATATTTTTCATTGTGAACATAGAATTTTAACATATTTACCATCATTTTTGAGAACTAATATCCTTCTGTTTTTATCCTATTCCTTGTGATGTAGTTAAGTTTTCATTCTTTGTATACAGCCTCATTTTGCCTTAATCTACATGGAACCTAAATCAAATATTAACCAAAATAAAAACAGTCCAGATCTTCAAACATTCATAATTTTAAGTGAAATAATATGTTCTGCTGTTGCCTTTTCTGAGATATTCAGCTCAAGTAAATCTTCATTTATACAGTACAAATAATGACTTTAAAACAGCATAGTGGGACATTTGTGGATAGCAGTAACAAAAGGAAAAATACAGTCTCTAAATAAGTGCAAGTCTGCAGGTCATCACTGCAAATCAGGAGAACTCATTACTGGATATCTTACCCTCTCTGTGCAATACTTTTCTCATCCTTAAAGTAGAGATATTTACTACTAACTACATGGAGATATTTAGTAATGTTGACTATTTATTTACCTGAAGTGGTTAAGAACACAGGATTTGAAATAAAATTTTTGCCCTGCTTCTCGTTAGCCACACCACCTGGAGAAAATAACCTTCTTAAGCTTTAGTTCCTTTTTATGAAAAATGGGGATAATTACATGTACTTTGCGTAGTTTTTATGAGTTAAATGAAATAACGTGCATAAAGCCACCTGCTCTGTGTTTGTCACATAGGTTTTCAGTACATTGTAGCTGCTGTGATGATATTGCTGATGCGCTAAATAACACACGCTCAGCAAGAAAAGACAGAGGCTGGGCAGGTGAGTTGAGGGATGTCAGATTCCAAATCTAAAGGCTTGTGGACTGATAATAACATTAGTCCAAAGGGACCTTTGCGAGGGACCAACCATCACAACAAAGAAAACTACCTATAAATTAACATCAGAGTTCAAATAGGCGCGCCCACTGCAAGTCATGTGGGAGGTACCTGGGAGTGAGCATTGTGTTCCGATTCCTCCTCTCTCAGATTCTCCTTCCCTTCCCGCCCCCTAAGTATTGTGAGATAATTAGACGTGTTGACAATTGACATTGGTGAAAGAACACACTGTAGAATGTATTTTTTTAATTTATTCAGGATATTATGGGGGTACAAACATTTTGGTTACATGTGTTGCTGTTTGCCCCGTCCAAGCCAGGGCAGCAAGTGTGTCCCTCCTCCTTACAGTGTGTTCTGTTTCCATTAGTTGTGGGTTCACCCATCCCCCAACTGGCACCCAGTGAGTATTACTACCATGTGAGCACCTTAGTGTTGGTCAGTTAGTACCAATTTGATGGCGAGTACATGTGGTGCATGTTTTTCCATCCTTGTGATACCTCACTTTGAAGGATGGGCTCAATCTCTATCCAGGGTAATATAAAAGGTACTAGATCACCATTGTTTTTTGTAGTTGAGTAGAATTCCATGGCATACATATACCACATTTTATTGATCCACTCATGTATTGATGGGCACTTGGGTTGTTTCCACATCTTTGTGATTGTGAATTGTGCTGCTATAAACATTTGAGTGCAGATGTCTTTATTATAGAATGTCTTTTTTTCCTTTGGATAGATGCCTAGTAGTGGGATGGCTGGATCATATGGTATTTCTATTTTTAGCTCTTTGAGGTATCTCCAAATTACTTTCCACAGGGGTTGTACTAATTTGCAGAATATATTAATAGTTGGTGTCATGGTCATAGTAATCTGAGGAAGCCTTGGTAAGTCACCCAGGGAGACAGCTGTGGGCTCTTTAAGGCTTGGGCAGCTTCTGGGAGGCTGGTCAGCTTGTGTCTGCACTGTATCATGGGCAGATGGGAGGCAAAGTACATCTATTACACCTTTAAATTTTTCAACTGTAAAACCCAGTGCTTTTCAAACTATCTGTAGGGAAGAACCCAGTATTTTTTCTAATCTATCACCAAGCAATATGTGGTCCTACTACATATGACCAGTACGTGACTTGAGCCACGCAGAACTCATCCTGAGCACTTGGCATTCTGAACTGGCTTTTGCTCTGTTCCGTGAGACAAGTTCCCTAATCACTCACTTGGATGCCACAGTGATGTCAAATTGCTATGAATGTTTCTAAATGGTTACTCCCAATTTTTATACGTAAGTCGCAGTCTGATAATAGATATTTTGCGTGGTGCTGCCCTATGCTATCATGTTCCTATCCCCAAACCAAAAGGATGACAACAATAGCAGTAAAATTTAATGAAGGTAAAATTTCAATCACAAAAATAGGAAATCTGAAAAGTATTCCTGTCAACCTAACTCAGCTGTCCTGTGTTTTATATATAAGTCATGGAAAGAGCGTGAATATTGATGTCAGGCACACCTGTTGGTGTATTTGAGTCCACGGTCAGCTGCTTACCAGCTCTGTATCTGCTGGACAAGTTTTTCTCTGAGCCTGTCTCTTCATCTGTAAAATGTGAACCCTCAGAGCCACAGCAGAATTACAATGACAGTTAAATACCTCGTGTTTGTAAAGTACATAGTACAGTGCCCAGGTAGGAACTAGCAAAGAGGTTTGCATGATATTGCATATTTTAGGATTTACAGTATAAACTTTACAATTTTAGTTGTCTCCATATGCAACTATACACACTGCTTTTCTCCCCCGAAACCAAAATAGCCTTTCCATTTGAGCTTGGACTAGATTCATTATATTCAGATGCAACATTTCTAATTGTACCTTAATTTGAAAGTTCTGGATATCTTTAGGCCTAGTTTTAAGTAAAATATATACCATAAGCAGAACACTGAAATATGACAAAGATTCTTAAAACTCAGTACTGTATAAATAAAAGTTTCTTTGGCAGCTTGTTAAAATACAGATTCCTAGACCCAGCCTTTGGCATCTCTGACTCATGACTCAGCTGTTCTTGAATGTGGCCCTGGAATTTATAATCAACTCCCAGCCCCTCCCCCAGATGATTTTGATGTAGATGATCCATGAATCATACCTTTAAAAAACCCACTGTGGCTATAAAGGGGTGGGGAAAGAATCCTCATGATGGGACTGTTCTGTATCTTGACTGTGGTGGTAAATGTATGAACTTACACGTGATAAAATTGAACCAACACACACAACTGTTAATGTACCATAAACGCAATCTCAGCATTCAGTACTTTGGCCTGCAATAGTTTATATTCCTGATTTTTCTCACTTGTCAGTGAAAAACTCAGGTAGTTTTTCTGTAATAAACTGACAAATTAGCCAACTACTGGCTTAGTCAAGCTGGCTTCTTTAGATTCCTATGATGTTTTCTTGGTCAGGTATGGAGTTCTACAACTTGAACCTAAAAATAAAATGCTTTCAGTTTTCCATGTGCAGGCACTCCATCATTTTTAGTTAAGTGGATGGATTAAATGTACTGTTTAAGTACGCTGGGGAAAGCAAATGCTCCTGAAAGTGGATCGCTTTCTTTACTGAAATAGACTTTTGTTCTTGAAGCTTAGGCTAGATACTCTTTTGTATCAATAATTTAAATCTAACTAAAAATTTTCAGAGATTTTGGGTCTCTACTTACAGCATCTGATGTTTTTCTGTGTATCTGTCAGGTTGTGTACAATTAACTTGTATACAATCATGCAAAAGGTAGTTGAGTATTTAATAACGTCAAGGAATCACCATAAATGGTTTTAGGTGACATAATATTATTGTGGTTAGGTAAAAAAATAGAATTCTAATCTTTTAAAGATATATGCTGAAAGATTTATGGATGCAGTGATATAATGAAGTGAGACTTCCTTCAAAATAATCCAGGGGCAGGGAAGTAGGAAGGGATGTAGATAGAGCAATTAGCCATGGGTTACTAATTGTTGAAGCTGAGTGATGGGCACACGAGGGCTCATTGTACCATTTAATTAATTAATTAATTAATTAATTAATTTATTGCTTTAAGAACCAGATAACTTCATTGGAAGCAACGGTAAAACTGAAAGGAAAACAACTTAAGTGAACGTTCTGAAAGGGCAATGTGCACGCTGGCTGGTGGCCTTACCTAGGAAGGCACCCATAGCTGTGGGGACAGTCCCAGATCAGTTCTCCTTGTCGCCGTCGCCACTGCTGCCCTGGGTGAGCTTGTCAAAGAGGCACTCCGCCAGGGGCCCCCATCTTGCACAGGTTGCTGAGGTGGCCCCCCAGCTCCTTGATGGCCTTGACCCGCTCGTGCAGGTAGTGGTTCTCCAGGAAGTCGCAGAGCTGCGTGTCGCCCTTCTCGGCGGCCAGCTGGTGCAGCTCCAGGAGGCTCTGGTTGACGCTCTTCTCCAGGTGGAAGGCGAACTCCATGGCCGGCTGCGCGCCCTCCCAGCCGTCGCGGTCGGGCTTCCCGATGTCGTGAAGGCAGACGCGGCCGCCGCGCAGGTTCTGCAGGCCCATCAGCTTCTCGGCGTGCTCCCTCTCCTTGTGCGACTGGCGCAGGAAGTAGCGGCAGAAGTGCTTCAGGGCCACGTCGTCGCTGTCGAAGTAGAAGGCCATGGAGAGGTGCACGGAGGAGGCGCGGAGCTCCACGTTGATCGGGCTGTCGATGGCGGCCTCACAGTCGGGGTGGTAGTTTTGGCGAACCTGAGAGTGCTCGGCCATGACGGACAGCGCAGGTGCGGGGGAGCCTGAAGAACGCGAAGGCGCCTTGGAGCGCGGCCCGCGGAGCGCCGAGCGGCGGCCTTGGCTGCAGCCGAGTACTTGGGGTGAACCCTGGGTGGGAGAGGGTGGTGGCCGGCAGAGGGCAGACTCCCGGCCTGGTGGCCGGTAAATGGCGGTGGGTCTGCCCGGAACCGGAAGTGGGCCTCTTCTTGAATTTACCCAAAGGCACCAAAGAAGAGTGGCCTGCAGGTATTCCTACAGCATGGCGTGCGCAATGCTGCGCACACCGCTCATCCGCGCCACTTCCGCCGTCTAGGCTGCTTTTCCCCAGCAAAGATCTCCGAGACACTCTCCTGCACTTCCTTAGATCTCTGCTGAACGCCACCATATCAATGAGGCCTCATTGACCCTGCGTGAAATAAGAACCTGTGCAATGAGAACCATCCCACCCGTGACACTGCTCATCCCACACCCTGACTTCTTTTTCTTCTGGGCGTGTATCACCACCTGAAATATTATATATTGAATTTGATTACTTGTCCATTGACTTCCCTCCACCCTTCATGGGAATGGAAGTACCTCAAGGGCATGTTCTTTGTCTGTTTTTTTCTTTTTCTTTCTTTTATTTTTATTTCAGCATATTATGGGGGTACAAAAGTTTAGGTTTCTTATAGCTGAGTAGTACTCCATGGTATACATATACCACATTTTATTAATCCACTCATGTATTGATGGGCACTTCGGTTGTTTCTATGTCTTTGCAATTGTGAATTGTGCTGCTATAAACGTTCAAGTGCAGATGTCTTTTTAATAGAATGTCCTTTGTTCTTTTGGGTAGATGCCCAATAATGGGATTGCTGGATCAAATGGTAGGTCTACTTGTATCTGTTTAAGGTATCTCCATATTGCTTTCCACAGAGGTTGCACTAGTTTGCAGTCCCACCAGCAGCGTATGAGTGTTCCTATCTCTCAGCATCCACCCCAACATTTATTGTTTTGGGACTTTTTGATAAAGGCCATTCTCACTGGCGATAAGTGATATCTCATTGTGGTTTTGATTTGCATTTCCCTGATGATTAGAGATGTTGAGCATTTTTTCATATGTTTGTTGGCCATACTCTGTCTTCTTTTGAAAAATTTTTATTCATGTCCTTTGCCCACTTTTTGATAGGGTTGTTAGATTTTTTTTCTTGCTGATTTTCCTGAGTTCTAAATAGATACTAGTTATCAGCCCTTTATCGGATGTGTAACATGGGAAAATTTTTTCTCATTCTGTAGGTTGTCTGTTTGCTCTTGTGACAGTTTCTTTGGCTGTGCAGAAGCTTTTTTAATTTAATCAGGTCCCATTTATTTATTTTTGTTGTTGCTGTGATTGCCTTTGGGGTTTTCTTCATAAATTCTTTGCCTAGCCCAATGTCTATAAGAGTTTTTCCCACATTTTCTTCTAGAATTCTAATAGTTTCACACCTTAGGTTTAAGTCTATTATCCACCGTGATTTGATTTTGGTGAGAGGTGGAAGGTGTGGGTCTTGTTTCAGTCTTCTACATGTGGCTGTCCAGTTTTCCCAGCGCCATTTATTGAATAAGGAATCTTTTCCCCAGTGTATGTTTTCATCTGCTTTGTCAAAGATTAGATGGCTATATGAGGATGGTTTTATATCTGGATTCTCAGTTCTGTTCCACTAGTCTGTGTCTCTGTTCTTGTGCCAATACCAAGCTGATTTAATAACCATAGCCTTGCAGTATAGTTTGAAGTCTGGTAAACTAATACCTCCCATTTTGTTCTTATTGCCTAAAATTGCTTTTGATAAACGGGGTCTTCTCTGGTTCCATACAAAGCGTAAAATTATTTTTTCTATGTCTGTGAAAAATGATGTTGGTAATTTAATAGGGATTCCATTGAATCTGTAGATCATTTTGGGTAGTATAGACATTTTAACAATGTTGATTCTTACGATCCATGAGCATTGTATGGTTTTCCACCTGTTTACATTTTCTTTATTTTTTTAACCTATTTGAAATATTTCATGTGAAAATGTTTTTTTTTTTTTTTTTAAAGTTAGTCAAATTAGAAGCAGCCTTAGTGATGTACGTAAGACAAAGTCCAATCTTTTGGTTCTGCTTATTGGAAAGGTGGACTAAACCAGTAGAAACTTCACATTTTCATTGAATTTGTCGCTGAGGAAGAAGGCACTGACTTTCTTTAGTGGATTCCTGATGGCCTAGTGTCCAACACTGCCCAGCACAGCAAGCATTTGTCCTCTAAGGCTCTCGGTTTTATGTCTCAAGTCTTTTTATGTGTGGGTAGCATAACATCCAGGCCCTTTGCTCTAAGATAACCTTCAAAAGAGCAAGACAAATATTTTAGGGAACATTATTGCTCATAACCTTATTTCCTTTTTGTTTTATTCCCCAAGACTCTGAGTATCCTAACAGAATGGATAGTGTGTATTTTTTTAAAATCTCAGTTCATTTAGAAAAGTGGACTATCTCAAAAGCTTCTATGCTTAGGACTTCTTCCAGGATCCTTTCTCTGTGTGGGCAGGAGAGGGCAAGTGAATGGCCAGACTGCCCAAACAGAGTCGCTGCAGAGCCCTCAGAAACAGACTCTCACTCCCATCTTCACTTCTTACCCCATTTGTCTAGCCCGCCTGTCTTTTTTTAAAACACATTTTCCCAATCCTGGTATTTCTGGTTAATATATGGTGCTTGCAGAATAGTTATCCCTTGAGTCATTTTGACATGCAGAAAGCCTTTGAAGACAAAAACAACCAATCAACCAACCATGCACACACCACACATACATACACACCCCAAACAAACAAACAAAACACTAGAATTACTAAACTTTGCCATTCTTCCAGCAAGCATTCCTTGAGAATTTCCTGTGGGTAAAGTTTAAGCAGCTTAAGACTTTCAGCCTATTTGCAGACAAAATATGTAGGCTATTGGAAAAATAGAAAAAGAATTAACTTGCCCACAGTCCCAAAATAAAATGGCTTAAAATATGTCAGTGAGTACTTGGAAAATGAAGTATATGACTAGTGGTCATAGGTTTGTTCCTTTTTTAGTCTCTTAAAAATAGAGTTCTGACTTTTTATACATTATTCCAGATAGATATGGTAGTCTCCCAAGGGTTAGGTTATCATTGTCTTGCACTTTAAATTAAAAATAACAATAGCTACTGTTTGCTGAGTGTCAGCTCTGTGCTAGGTGCCTGGTATTGATTATTTTTTCTCCTCACATTGAACTTGTCAGGTAGGAATTATTACTTGTGATTTATAGATGAGGAACCCCAGTGAGGAGAAGGAATGTAATAAATGGCATGGGCAGGTTTCAAGCCCAGGCCTGAACTGAGACCCAACACTGTCTCCTCCTAAATCTCACTCCTCAAGCATCCCTGCCAGGCCCATTCTGTCCCCATAAGGGCAGTTAGATCCAAGAAGGGAGTATCTTTGTATTCTGGTTTTTGCTTACAAGCAAAAAAAAAAAAAGCACGCATTTGATAGTACCTGTTCTTGTTGCTTGTGGAAACTATGCACTTTCCAATTACACTTAGGAATTGTATGGTTAGGAATAAGTAATTTACTAAACCAATGGTGTATTGTTTCACTATTATCACTCAAAGAGCCCTTCCAGTGGTCAAGGGAAAGGTGAGAGAAAAGTAATTAACACATGCTGAACCTTGATGTGCTGGGGGTCCCTCTGCCTACTTCATTCCTAAGAATCCTGGAATGGAGTATCTCAAATGGACCTTCTGGTGAATGGTGGTGGAGTGTTTCATGGAGATTTTACAACACCTGAGAGTCTAAATGATTCCTTTTAGCACCTGGAGGCACTCTTAGGACTCTCTGTCCCAAGACTATCTTGTAAGTCCTAATTCTTGGATGTCAGAAGCCCTACTTCTTGGTAGCATGCATAAGCCATGAATGTTCCCAGGACAGTCTTTGAATAAGAAGAGTGACAATGTTACACACATAAAAAAGCATAGCCACCATTAGTGAACTGATAACAAAAGAAACTTTGTAATATTTTTATTAGTTGCAAAGAGAGAGTGAAAGTTATTTCTTTGCATCTAGTCTGGAGAATCGCTGTCCAGAACACAACTCCTAGATTTCTCTTGAATCCCACCATTGAAAGCAGCCTTAAAATATCTGTGTATGTGTGGCTGTATATATATGAAAATTCAAGCATTTATGAAATAAAGGATATCTATGTATACCAATAAATTTGAAATGGTAAATCTAGTGGAATTAGGCAGACATTCAATGATTTTGAGAAATAAACAAAAGTTCATTTGGTTGAATCAAATGGAGAAAGAAGCAGATGGGAGATGTAGGTCCAGGTATTCAGGGTCTAGGAATTTCATGAGGGTAGAGAAGGGTTTGGAGTCAGGTGGACTTGCTTGGAGAAAAGGCTGTCTTAGCAGTCATAATATTGGCAACTTCTCTTCCTGGGACAGGTCCTTTTGCTTTCTGTCTGGATTTACACTCCCTGTGATATTGACATGAATGTGGGCCATATAAATACTTAACAAAAATTTGTGGCATCAGTAAATGAGTGCAGGCGAGGTGGTACCCTATAGGAGTCAAATGAATCCTAATGATCTCTGGAGTAGGAATGTACAAGCATTTCTCGCGTGGGAAATTAACTTCATAGGTTACTGAACCTTCATTTGCAGACATAGTTTGAACACGTCTCAAAAAAATTTTTATGTGAAAATTAGCTATATATTTTTTTCTTTGCTCAAAGTTTCAGCATGTTTAAATCTTTGCCCTAATAGAACTTTATTTTTCCAGCCACCACTGGTACTTGCTAAACCTTCCCCATTCATGAATATTGTAATCTAATAAGCCTTATCTCTATTTACTTTGGAGTTGAAGATCCAATTAGCTGCATTTGGGAAAGATTAATTCAACTGTTCTGCCCTTGGAGGCAGTGAGAGCCAAGCTTCTGCTCATCTGTGATTTTGTTCCAGTTGTTCTGCTGCATTCTGCTGGAGCTGTTAGCATTTCATCACTCTTTGAGAAAGCCCAATGTAGCATGGCTTACAGTAATAAGATGTGCATTATGATACTACAGGAGTGTTAAGAGAAAGGATAATATGTCAGAATCTGAGGTCTGGACTTGAATATTCTAAAATTGGAGTCTTTGGTGAGTACTGCTGTCCACAGCTTATGCATTTAACCCTTGAAAGCTAAATGGGTCGTTTTACCATTGTTGCAACCTTGCTATTAACTTCTTTCCAGTTACCTGTTCACAGTTCTGGAAAGTATACATTTTTTAAAGTGTCACCATTCAACACAAAAGTCAAAAGACGATGGCAGAGCTTATATCCTTTCAAAGTAATAAATATGTGTCATCAGTGAACCCCAGAAAAGGAGCAGAAAATAAACTAAGGCAGGTGAGGAATAGGAGGTAGATGGAAGAAAAGAGATTTACAGCTGTGATATATCATCCTTGGTATTTTTAATCACTAACTGTAACCAGTTTAGAAGATTGACAACCAGACAGTCAATAGAAGCACATACTGCTTTGGCTATTAGGAGAAATTATTCCTTTAGGGGTGCCTCAGCTATGAGATCTGTCTCCTCCTCTTGTTCCCTTCCTTCTCCTCCTTCTCCTCCTTCTTCTCTGGGTGTGTTGAGAGTGAATGTCATTTTCCTGTATTTTTTATTAGAGCAAAATGTGAATCTAGCAAAAACAGTGAGTAAGCATCTGACAATTTGAACTATCTTCCATAAAATCTTTTAAGAAGGAAGATATTAATCATTGATTTATAGGAAAAAAACCTCTAAACAGTGTTTCTCATTATTATTTGGTATAATGACTATGAAACCAAATTTCAGCTTCCATAACTCTATGCAACTTAATGGTTTTATTTTTCCAGATAAAATTTTTAAAACTTAGGGCAAGTTTTCATTTGCATTCCAATCTCTTAAAATGCCTCATTGTTAGAAGCAGCCAAAATTTTGGGAAATCATTATCTTATCAAAGACATCTAAAATGCTTTCTGCATATTCATGGGCAATTGCAATATTGCCATGTGGAGAGAGATGCAAAGGTCAGGTCTGTGGTCAGATAACAACTCGTAGCAATAATAGAGGTCAGAGGTCACTCAAGTTTTCTGAGTACTAGTCCAGGCATGAGCCACCCACTTGTTGCTGTTCAGCTGCCTCTTGGCTTTTGTCAGGGCCTGTTCAATGTATGAAGAGGCTGCTCTGTGACATGTAGGGGTACACTAATGGCCACTGTTCTATTACAATTAAGTTCTCTACAGGTGAACCTTGAAGATTTTACTGCATGGATCCTCCAAACACATCAGCTTCTGGTATTGTAAGTTGCTGAATTTTTTTCCACATTATGCTTCCCATTTGGGGGAAGAAATGGTACTGTAAAAAGACAACCTTTTTTTCTTCTTCAAATTTCTATTTGCAGGTGGGGTAGAAGGATTATTAATGCAGCCGGAACACTGAGAGACATGTTGCAATTCTAAGAAAAGGCTTGGGTTCTGACTCTTAGGAGACCACAGCCAGAGGCATTGCATTGTGCTTAGGTTTTAGAGAGGATAAGCTTAGTTCTGAGAAGGCAAGACACTTTAAAACCTTCTGTGATAGATTGTTTTGAAAGATGCCTGTAACATTTCCTCTCCAAGCCTTCTTGCATTGTAACTGCCACTTCTCTCACTAAGAGGTAGTCTATTTCCCGTCCCTTGAAGATGGTGTGACCTTTTGACTTGTTTTGACCACTAGAATGCAATGGCAATAACATTATGCAACTTCTAAGACTAGATATTAAGGGCTATTGCACATTTTCTTTAGACCACTTAGGACACAGGTACTGCCTTGAGACAGTCATGTAAGAAAGCTAGTCTAGTGTACTGGAGAATGAGTTGTTAGGTAGAGGGGAACTGAGACACCCTAGCTGACAGCAGGCATCAACTGCTAGACATAAGAGAGGCCATCTGGAACCTTCTGGCCCTGCCAACTCTTCAGCTGAATGCAGCTGCATGAGTGAGCTCAAATGAATCCAGCAGAGGAGTAGCCTGGCCAACATGTAGACTCATAAGACATAATAAAGCATTGTTGTTAAAGCCAACAAGTTTGGGGCTGATTTGTTATGTGGGATAGGCTAACTGAAACGCCCTCAATAAATAACTTTAATATTTAGGCTTTTAAAATAGAATCATCTTTACTTTGATGCTATTGGATATCTGTGGAAAGAGGGAAGCAGAGTGCAATATTCAAGAAGGAAAAAAAAATCTGCAACTAAGTCACCAAAGCTCTATGCATCATAGATGAGAAATAAAACCCAGAGAGACTCTCAAATGCCTCGACATGTTATATGTACATGTCACAGATGTCAGTACTTGTCCTGTGGCAGGTTTTTCTAGGAAGGAGTCTTTTTAAAAAATACATTGGTTCCATATAGAAAAATAATGATACCTCATGTAGCTGTTAAAAATCTCCCACACTGAGGGTGAGTATTGGAAGTCAGACAGAGCCAGCCATTCCCCAGAGAGATGCTGATCACAGGTACAGGCTACATGGGGATTTATTTTACACTGAAGTTTCATAGCTGCATAGGCAATGAAGCCACCTAGAAGTCACTAACATAAAATATTGTCCAACTAGACCTGGGTGTTAAGCTAGTGACAAAAGCAGTAATTAAGAATTTTATCTACTTTAGGATTTTTTCTATTTCCTTTTAATTGGGTTCTCTTCCTTTCTATTAAAAGCTTTTTCTTTTTTTCAAATATGATATTTTCTCTATAACATAAGAATGTGACTAAAAGAGAAAAGTTGATTTAGTACTTATTGCTATAAATCTCTGGAGTGATTTTCCCTGAGTTGTCCCAGCTTAATATACTAATATGAACACACTATATTCCCCAATCCTCCTTACATGTGGATTGCACAGAGAAAAGTCTAGCCATCGGGAAAAACTCTCCCAATTTAATATATTATTCCATAATAAGGCAATGACTGAAAAATTATATATATATATGTGTGACTTCTTCAGTAAAATGCTTTTATATCTTTCTGTGTATGTTTTTTCTGTCATTATGAGCAACTTATTTTGGGAAGAAAGGGAGATGAAGGAAAGATGTCTATGAAGTATGCACAATATGCTAGACATTTTGGTTATGTTACTTTATTGGGTACCAATAGTAGCCCTATAATGAAAGGGTTGAAGCTCAGAAAGGAAGCACACTACCAAGTAGCAAAGCCAGGATTCAAACTCAGGTCTGTGTGTCTTCCAAACGCACACTCTTTCCACTGTACCATGTGTTGTGAACTGAAGTGATGTAAAGTGTTTACTGAATTCCAGCCTATACCTTAATCTTTCCGTGAATAGGGCACCTGCTACTTTGTAAGGCAGCTTTTCATAATTTTTCATGATTCGTATTATTTCTAGGAAAACTTTCCTTATACTATATTGGGATCTTGGGTAAGGGGTCTTGAGTTAAGTGGGGATATGGTTGGATAGATGATTTATAAGGTCCCTTCAACCTATTTTTTCATTCTAAAAATAGCAAAAATATGTTTATATTTTGAAAATAGTAGCTATGTTTAAAAATACAGGTGGTATCCTATATTCTACATGGAATAGAGTAACACTCAACAGTTATTTTGGAAAATAAATTGAAAGTATTGTCCTGTATAACATATTGCGCTTGCTGTCCATATTCTTAGGTTCTATCATTCCTCGACCATGAATTGATAATCACTAAAGCTGGTTGAAGGGCACTTGGAAGTTCATTATACTATTCTCTATACTTTCATATATATTTGAAATTTTCCATAATGAAAAGGTTTAAAATGTTTAAAATTCAGTATTTGTATTATAAAATGAAAATTTTTTCTTTAGTGTTATCTATATGCCAATGAAAAAAGTACCAGTATTTTCAATACATGTCACTCTTGAAATGTAAGATGTTTATTTTTTTCAACCAACATGTCTTTTACAGTCTTGTTTTCTTTGTGTCTTTTGTGCTGCAAAAAAAAAAAAAAATGTTTTCCTGGATATATAAAAACTTATTGGTTGATTAAACATCTTTCTAGTTGGCTTTGGGTATATAAGCTGATTTTAGAAGTTATGGCCAGTTTTTGGTTTTGCTTGGGTTTTTTTTAAGAAAATTGACACTCCTTGTAGCAGACATATATTTCAAGAAATCCACAGTCAAATTTCTGTCTTGAGTTCTGAATATAAAACTTACATTTTCAAAGTACATACTTTCCACATCAGTAGGCTGAAGAGCTAGTATTTCTGACTTGCCTACACAAGCCTATAATACGGCAGTTGGACCAAGGCCCAAGCTAAATGGTAGCAAAGCCAAAGCAGCTCCTGGTGTTAGCAACTGCTAGTGATAAATTAGCTATGTTCTAGGAATCTAGAGGCTGTTATTTTTCATATTTACATATTTATACATGAATCACTGCCCTTCCTGTCACCTTTATTTCTGAAGCTCACTTCATATCCTTTTCTTCAAAAACTTGAGCACATTTTATATAAACAACAGATGGTTTGTTTTCAAAAGGCAATGTGATTTGAAGTAAAATCTTTTATCTTCCATGCAGTCTTGGAAAAGGGTTTTAAAGTGTTAGAAATTCATGTTGGCTTCTATCTGCTTGTATGAACAGTTTGATATATGATATTCTGGATGACCATTTTGGTGGATAGATTTTCCTTCCAATTAAGAGTATTTTTTATTCCATTCCCACAGCTCAGTTTAGCTCAGTCTGAGTTTTTCTTACCCCAACTTGTGGAATCTTTCACAGTAGGTCCTGCCTGTTGCTCCAACTGAAGCTCTTTAACTCTATTTGTAGTGCCATCTGCCTGGTTCCTACAATTGAAGGGCTTACCTTCTGGTGTTAAAGAGTTGTTAGTTCAACGTATTGATTTGTAAATCTTAGAATGATGAATGTGCACGTAGGGCAACATGATTGAACATTTATCTCATCTTAATTAGCATCAACCAGAACTTTCCCTCCCACAGCATTTTGGAACTCAAAGGATTTTCCTATCATATAACATGCAATGCAATTTTTTTCTAAAATTCACATACAAATCATGATTTTACTGCCCTTGCTTTTTATACTTTGGGTTGTAAGTTCAGTCTTTCAAAGGATGTATTCATCAGAGAAATGAAACCTAAAATTAGAGTATGCCACCATGAGGAGGCAATCATGCTTCAATCATGGGCATAGTACAGATGAAGCTATAGAGGTAATTTTTTTTTTTTTTTTTGCCTGAGATAGATTTTTCTTCTCCATTTTACCGCTTTGTTCACTCTCTGTTATTTTTCAAAAAATAAAACTCAAAATAGGAAAATTTAACATTGTGAAACTACTAAATACCAAATTTAAATAAATATGGAGAAAACTTTAAAAAATAAATATCTAGATATGAACAAGGTCTTTCACGTTGATTTTACTGTTACCTCTTAAATTTTACTCTAACCCTGGCTTAGCCAGATTTTGTGTGTTTCTTCTAATTCATCTTAAATTTTATCTTGGAATTGAGACTTTATTCTAAAAGGCTCTAGGTTCAATGATTTTAACCCCAAGATAATACTGGCATGACATCATGACTTCATCATCTGCATATACGCAAGTCCCAACAGACTTGTAGCTTTTCTCGGCTTTTGCCACAATAGGGAATGTTTAATTACAGGAATACCTTTAATGTATATATCTAATTTCAGAATTAGTTAAAATCTCGCTATCCCTCAGACTTCTGCATTCTTTTCCTCCAAGAGGTTTCATATTGTAAGCAACAGGAGTCAACTTTTACTTTAACTTAAAATAAGTGAGACTTTATTGCAGAGATATAAGGAAATCTCTGGATTAAAGGCATTGCTCAAAACACAGACTTAGGAGAGACAGGTGCGAAGTCTCAGGAGCAGGAACTGACCAGCTGACAGTCTTGTCTGGGTCTGCTGCTGGAACCAGTGAAAACAACCCTGGCTGACTCTGGCTGCTGTTCAGTGGGGAAAAAGCCTCTGGCAAAAGAAACTCCAGGCTGCTTTAGCTTCCACAGGGGAAGGACAGGTGTCTGTATGACCCTTACACCAAGACTTCTCCCAGCAGGAGAGAGGTGATTCCACAAAAGGAATCAGAGTACTCTAGGAAATAATGTATGGGGGTCAATAAATGATAGGTATTCATGATAATTATGCAGAATTTAGTGGAAACCTCTGATCCATGTTATCTTCAAACATGAAGGCATGACTTGATATCCATTTATTGAAGAAGAGGCTGGGAAAAGTAGAGCATTGATCCCACCTCAGGGGAGTCTTCTTTTCAGGGTCTACCAGGGACTCTGCTGTGGGTCTTTGAGCAAACCAAAACCTCTGGGTTGTCATCCTTTCCTCAATAAAATGAGGATGTTGTACCAAATGATCCCTTTCGTCTTGTCAAGTCTCCTCTTCTATGAATCTAAGAGAGAAAATGTCCCCATCCCAAGAGATATTTCCCCCTTTAACTTAAATATAGTACTTTCACTTAGAATCTCCACCTGTAACTGTCACCACTCCCCCTAACATAAGCTGCATTCTGAAAAGCCATGTATCTTCCACCATGTAATATGATAATTTGATCTGAAATTAAAATCTTTTTAAAAGGGCATTGGTCTCTTATTTGTATTTGTTAACTGAACCCATCATTGCAGCTGCAGTGTTTCTTGACAGACTTATGAGATAAACATAAGTCCCCATCGCTGCAGAAGGATGTGGATCTAAATAATGAAACAGGGAGAAATAAAATAATGCACACTGTATTGCTACCGTTTTTCAGAGGTGCCCCAAGCTCAGACAGTGATGTTTTTATTAAGTTTAGATTATTCACACAAAACAGTTTCTCACAAGAACAAACCAAAATAAAAGTCACCTTCCTTATTTTTACACAGTTGATGACCTCAGTTATAATCTTTCTATTATCTTGTTTGATATTGATACTTGATTGACCCAAAGAAAAATCATAACAACACAGTAGACAGCTAATGAGATGAACCTTCAAAATTCTGAATCTGAGGACCACCATCCAAATCAGCACTTGAAAAGATGGGAATATTTAAATCAGTACTGGATGAACAGGACATTGCTAATCAAGAGACTTCTACTGTTTGGTCAATGCTGTGTATCCCAAGCATCCCAGTAACTAGGTAGGGGTGGCATGCAAGGGATTTGGAACCTGTTTCATTGGGGTGAGTTTGAGAATTAACTTTTCTCTAACTCCTTTTCTGGTAGCTCTATTTTACAGTCTTCCCATTTTCCCCTTTAATGAATAGCCCAGAATTCTCCTATTGTTTGGCTTCTACCCCATCCCAAGCAATAATTTAAGGTCGGAGAAACCCAGACATTTTCAAATTATTCCCCCAAATACTGAATTTGATGAGATTCTCTCAGTTGAGTTGAAATATTCCAAGCTTTACCATCTTTGTATCTGGTGATGATCATTTAATTTGTAATTTTAAAGAGTAAAATTTTTGAGAATATTTAGTGTGCTGTGTATTTTCAGGTAATCCAAAACAATTTATGAGTTGATACTTATTGAGATTTGCCCAGAGGTTTTGGTTTGCTCTATGTTCCACACAACAGGGAAGAGACATGTTGAGACAAGCTACAGTTCTCTCCCCTAAAGACAGGAAAAATTGCTGTTGAAGATACATATATGGCCAATCTCTATCAAAATACCAATGACATTTTTCACAGAAATATAAAAAACACTCCTAAAATTCGTATGGAACCACAAGATACCCTGAATAGACATAGGAATCCTGAGCAAAAAGAGCAAAGCTAGAAGCACCATGCTATCTGACATCAAAATATACCACAGAGCTATAGGAACCAAATCAGCATGGTACTGGTATAAAAATAGACATGTAGGTCAATGGAATAAAATAGATAACCCAGAAATAACTCCATGTGTTTACAGCCAACTCATTTTCAACAAAGGCACCAAGAACATACAATCTCTTCAAATGGACAGTCTCTTCAATAAATCATGCTGGGAAAACTGGATATCCATATTCAGAAGGATGAAGCTAGACCCCTATCTCTCACCATATACAAAAAATCAACTCAAAATGAATTAAAGACTTAAATGTAAGACCTGAAACTATGAAGCTACAAAACAAACAAACAAACAAACAAACAAAAAAAAAACCAGGGGAAATTCTTTAGGACATTGGTCTGGGCAAAGATTTTATAAATAAAACCTTAAAAACATAAGCAACAAAAGCAAAAATAGACAAATGAGATTATATCAAAGTAAAAAGCTTCTTCACAGTGAAGGGTACAATCAACAGAGTGAAGAGACAACCTGCAGAATGGGAGAAAATATCTGCAAGCTATTCATTCAACAAGGGATTACTATCAGAATATGCAAGGAACTCAAACAACTCAACTGCAAAAAAGTCCAAATAATCTGATTTTAAAATGGGCAAATGATCTGAGTAGACATTTCTCAAAAGAGAAGATACAAACGGCCAACAAGTATTTGAAAAAATGCTCAATATCACAATCATCAGGGAAATGCAAATCAAAATCACAATAAGATGTCATTTCACACCAGTTAGAATGCCTATCATCAAAAAGACAGAAAATAAAAAATGCTGACAAAGACATGGAAAAGGAGAAACACCAATGTTGTTGGTGGAAATGTAAATTAGTACAGCCATATGGAAAACAGTATGGAAGTCCTCAAAAAACTAACAGAAGAATTATCATAGGATCCAGCAATGTCAGTACTGGGTATTTACCCAAAGGGAATGAAATCAGTATGTTGAAGAGATATTTTCACTCCCACGTTTATTCCAGCTGTATTAACAATAGCCAAGATATAGAACCAACCTAAGTGTCCATATATAGATGAATGGATAAAGGAAATGTGACACACATACACACATGTGTGCGCGCACACACACAATGGAATACTAGGCAACATGGAGGCCATTATGTTAAGTGAAATAAGCAAGGCAAAGAAAGATAAATATTGCATGTTCTCACTCATATATAGAAGTTAAAAAAGTTAATCTCATAGAAGTAGAGAGTAGAATAGTGGTTACTAGAGGCTGGGAAGGCTAACGGGTTAGGGGAACGGGGAGAAATTGGTTAACAGATGCAAAATTACAGCTAGACCAGCAGAATAAGTCTTAGTTTTCTGTAGCACTGTAGGGTAACTATAGTTTCAACAATTTGTTGTATATAAGCTAGAAGAAAGGATTTTGAATGTTCTTTTTTTTTTTTTTTTTTTTTTTTTTATTTCAGCTCATCATGGGGGTACATAAGTTCAGGTCATATACATTGTCCCTGTCCCGCCCATCCCCCCGAGTCAGAGTCCCAAGCGCGTCCGCTCCCACTCTACAGACAGTGCGCCTGGCACTCACCATGTATTCATACCTCGATCACCTCCCCCCCCACCTCCCCGGGTCTGCACAAAGAATAATACATATTTGAGGTGATAGATCTGTTAATTACCCCAATTTGATCATCACACATTATATATATTTATCAAAATATCACACCATATCACATAAATATGTACAATTATTATATATCAGTTAAAATATTTTAAAAAGATACATATATGGGAAGTGGAATTTCTAATAATTGCTAATAATGACATAAAGTAACATAATTTATACTTTAGCCCAAAAAAAGGCAGTGAATAGGCTTTATTTTATTATACCATCCCTTCAAGGTATAGGTTATACAAGACAAAAAAAAAATACATGAGAGATTACCTGGTACCCTGAAACTTCCTGTTAAAGTTGAAGTTTGGTTTCTGGACCTTTTTTGACCTCAGTAGGATTTACTTATATTAAGACAGAATCCATGGCCTCTCCCCAAAGGGACCTTTGCTACTCTCAGAAGATGCTTGGGGCATGGAAGGCCTCCACAGTGGTCCTCATCATTCCTCTCTCCTGAAGACAACACCACTTCTGCAGCTCTCACTGTAGAGTCTTCTTATGCTTCCATACACAACAAACTACTTGTCCCTGATGCTGTCTGATCATTGTTCTTCCTCCCTCTTTTAAAAGTACATTTTTACATTGCATCTAGGCACACATCTATGCCATCTTGAACTCCTCTTTACTTCTCTCTCTCCCCTCTGGCCAACTCCCCTATAGTCTATAACATTGGGACCTGATTCCTACTTTCCCTTCCCACTCCAACTCCTGCAATACTGTCCAACATTTATGGAACATCTACTAAGTGCCAGATGCTCATTTCAATGGCCATGAAAATGATTCATCCAACCAGTTAGCTCCATATTTTCTGGGCTACCTTAAGTTCAAAGATCAGGAACCCCTTCTTCTTAAATCATAACTCTTTCACCCCACTCTTTGGCTACAACACCCTATCCCTTTGATCTCGTAGAGACTCATTTCCCAGGTCATCATTAGGGAACCATGTAATTTATTGTCCACTAGAAATTCTTTAGCAGGTGAAAACGGATGCTGTCATAATTACACCAGGATAGTACTGTGCAAATGGGTGGATGATCACACCGGCTATCCTACAAGCCTCAGTAACCTTCCTTTCCTATCCAGCCTGTGGCTAGCCATCTGAACCAATTTATTGCTAGCCCCCTTCATTCCTCTTGCATTCTTCTGCATTATGGGTCTATAAAAGCTCAACTTGTAACTGTGCTGACATTTGCCTTTTCCTCCTCTACAACCCTGCAGAGTGGCTCATCTAGAGATTCAGTCCCCTAACTGCACCCTCAAAGCCACCCTTCAATAGTTTTCTTATCTTTAATCACCTCCCTTTCCTATTCCTCTCAAAAATGATTCCACACTTTTACTCCTTTGAAGAGATCCCTCTACTCAATCCTTGACTCCTCTCTCCCAGCAGATGAGCTAGAATCCTCCTCTGTTGAAAGAACTGAGATTTGTAGCTGTAAATTCTCTCATCTTCCCACTCTTTGTGTTTCACTACAAATTTACTTCTAACATGCTTATTCTTGGTCCCTTAAGTCCAAAATAAGTGTCTGTCCTTCTGCTAAGCCACCTGTGGGTTAGATACTCCTTTTCTGGGTTTACACCAAACCCTGTGCATGTCTCTATCACTAATCTCCCATGTGGTTTTACAATTACCTGATTAGTGTTACATCCCCCTGAGCTGGTAACCTCTTGAAGGAAAGAGCTGTGAATTATTCATTTGAGTATCCTCAAGGCCTAGCAAGGTTCAGGTGTTTGCTGAATAAATGAATGCACACAGGCAGGCAATGACCTTTGTATTCTTTCTTGGTGATCTTATTTACAAAGAGCCAAGAAAAATAAACACTTGAGGGCAATTTATATCCATGGTTAATTAAACTAAACAGAGGCTGTGTGCTTTCACTTGTAGGCAAAGTCAACAAATAAAATGGTTTTGTTCTGTAAAGGGACTGGATTCACAGAGTTCCTGAGTTTAAAGTATATTGTTAAGACTCTCCTTGGAGAAGCACATTTTAGCTAGTCTGGCTAAATGTCTTAAAAGAGTGAGCAGGGCTGGGCATGGTGGCACACGCCTATAGTTCCAGCTATTCAGGAGGTTGAGGCAGGAGGATCACTTGAGCTCAGGAATTAGAGGTTGCAGTGAGCTATGATGGTGCCACTGCACTCCACAGCCTGGGCAACAGAGCCTGGGCAATGGTGCCTGGACAATGGTGAGACCCTGTCTCTGAGAAAAAAAAAAAAAAAAAAGAATGAACAGTAAATTAGAACATTACTCAGGCCTTGGACTTTTTATTTTTTATTATATTTTGATGTAAAACTCTCTCAATTTCTGGCTTAAAGTATGGGTGCATTATTGTCAGGTCTATGACTTAAAAAATTTTGGAGGAACCCTTTCTTTTGAAGTGGGTCAAAAAATAATAATTAAAAAATTGGTTTTGTCATGAAGATTGCCATTTACTCCTTGATTCTGAGTAGCCATTTTTCCTCTCAAATGCTAAGTTTCCGTCAATGAATATCATGTCACGTATAAAGAGGCTGCTACTGTCCCTCTTTTAGGTGTATGTGAAATTTTTTATTCTTTGGGTGACACATTTTTGCCTAGCCATTATTTGCAGAAATATCTTACGGCTGGGAATCGGAGATTTTCTGCGACTTTTGAGCAGAGAAAAAGAGACCCCAGGGGATGAGAGAGGCAGGGCTACAACAGTTCAATAAAGGTTGGATGACATTTTACAATTTCTTTATGAATCTGAAGGAATTTTCTGTATTCTTATGGCAAAATAATGTTCATTAATTTAATTTTTTAAAAATTGAGCAAATTCCATTTAACACCTCTTCCAACCATTCTTTGAGCACATACCATAGGTTGGATGCACTGGCAAAGGTAAAATGAAAAGGGAAACCTCCCTGCCCTTCTTGTGTTTTACAGAGGGAGGGAGCTATGGAAACAGAATCATTGTACAGTGTGATACACGCAAAAATGGAGATACAGTGTTTACCCAGTTTGGTGTTGGCAGAGGAAATTCCTCTGCAGAGAGAATAAAATGTAGGATGGTTTAAAGCTGTGGCCCAGTATAGCGCATATTCAGGAACCTGCAAGTAATTGGTCACGGCTGGTGCTTAGACGTGGGGGTAGGGGGATGTGGGGGGCGGGATGGGGAAGGGGAAATAAAGCTGGAGAGAGAGGAAGAACCACCAGACGGAGGGTCTTACGCGTCACACTAAAGGCATTGAACTTCATTCTACAGGCAAGGGAGAGCCATGAAGGGTTTTAATGGAAAGGAAATGACCAGAACTGTGTTTTAGAATGATTGTTCTGGCTGTACTGTATGGGATTGCTTGAAGTGGGAAAATAACAAAGCAGGGCAATGAGTTGAGAGGCCCTGGCAGTTGTTCAGGTGACAGATGATAAAGCTTATACCAAGGGAGCAGCTGTGAGGATGGAGCAGAGTGGAGAGATTGGAAAGATATTTAAGGAGGAGAATGAGCAGAATTTGGTGACTCGATTGAATCTGGGAAGACGGTTGGATGAAGGAAAAGGAGGAATTCAGTATATTTTTTAAGTTTCTGGCTTAGATTGCTCCTATGACGATGCATATATGCCATTTCTGAGAAGGTGGAGGTGGGGTGAAATATAAAATCAAACCAAGAACAGCAGGGTATTGAAACTCCCCAAAGGTGGGGATTACTGCTCTAACCAACTACAACCAACTAGCTTCAGACAGGTCTATAAAATTTTTTTAAATCACTCATTAAGTGGATTATAAATAACTTCTTTTACTTTTGGCAGGCATTTAAAAGCTCTTTTTAAATTATGGAATATAAATATGCATTGTTTGTGTGAGAGAAACTAACAAATGTTATGTAAATTCAAAAATATTCCTTTTCTACTTTAGAAAAAACCTCCATCTATTTGTTAAAGCACTTTAGAAATAAAAGTAAGCAAATAAGGTAATTAAATATGGGGTATAAATTTCCCTCTAGGGTTTTAGGGAGTGAAGAAAACCACCACATTGAAATAACCCTGGTAATGAGACTTCACATGGAAAATACTGTGTGTGAGAAATCAACTTGTTAATATCAATACCTTGAAAAGCTCTAGGCTAACATTAACTTGAGCTAGTAGCAAATGTATTAGATTTGAGTCTTGTAAATATACAATTTTACCTTTCACTAGCAGCATATTTCCCTGTTAATCATGAGTGATGTGCTAACACCAGGCAGAAGCAAAGTGAAGTGACTCACTCATTTGCAATGACCTTCAGGATAAAGCTGTGTGCAGTGAAAGCAACCTCACATTGTGTAGGCAACTGAGGCCACCCCCTGCTACAGTTGTGATTTGGCTTCAAGATAAAATAGGCTCAGAACCTTGGGATTCAGTAGCAGAGGACACAGCCTGAGGAGGTGGCATATTCATCTCAGTGCAATGAAGAATGCTAGACCCTGGTTAATAGACCTTCTTGTCCTTTGTGGGGCTTTTTGCACTCCATATGTAAAAGAAGAGCTGTGGCCTTGCAATATGTAGTAGAGACAATTGACAGTGATCCAAGATCCAGGATGGAACCTCCATATGCCGTGCTATGTACCTGTTTCTCTAAGTCATTTACAGAGTGAGAAACCTGGATTCGTGTTTAAAATTAGAAGCAGACACAGTACATTTCTTGCCTGCTTTTCCTGGTATTATGGTAAATAAGTGTGAACCAGTTTTTAAACTCTGACTTCACTGCAGGCTGTAAGTTAATTGGATAAGTGTTTTCCAGTAGTTCTGAAATAGCTCTGGGGTACATTGGATTTATTTGATCTCATGGCAATGCTGCATACAGCTTAATTTTCTTCACTTGGGTTTGATGAGTCTGTGCCTTTTCATATCTTGATTTGGCTTCCTGGTATATGTGTGTTCATGTGGCTCGGACACCCTTTCTGTGGTTTCTTGTTGACTATGATTATAGACATTCCTTACCTAGTCTTTTTTTTTTTGAGACAGAGTCTTACTTTGTTGCCCGGGCTAGAGTGAGTGCCATGGTGTCAGCCTAGCTCACAGCAACCTCAAACTCTTGGATTCAAGTGATCCTCCTGCCTCAGCTCCCAAGTAGCTGGGACTACAGGCACAAGCCACCATGCCCGGCTAATTTTTTATTTCTATTTTTAGTAGAAATGTGGTCTCGCTCTTATTAGTCTCGAACTCCTGACTTCAAGCGGTCCTCCTGCCTTGGCCTCCCAGAGTGCTAGGATTACAGGCATGAGCCACCACACCCGGCCTCCCTTACCTAGTTTTGGGGAAAGGCTTATGAAGCTCCATAATCAAACAGTGGTTCTTTAAACATTATGCTAACTCTGGAAGAGACAGAGGCTTTTGTATCAGTATTATTGCTATTAGGTTGGACCAAAATAAATTTCCATAATTATACATCAAAAAATGGTCTAATATTGGCAATTTCATATGATTCAACTTGTAGTTTGACTCAGTGGTTCTTAACCATTTTTTCTCCATCTAAACCCAATGGACAACGTTCCTATGCCTCCAGCTCTGGCTTTATCCTTCATTCCCTTATCTCAGGAATTGGCATCCTTATCATCCAACTACCTGAGCCAAATAACTGAGAATTATTGAAACTGCTTCTCCTTTCTTCTTCCCCATTTCAAAATATTACTGATTCTTTTTCTCAATACTTTTTGAATCCAACTATTTCTCTCCATCATCTCCACTCTCTTGGTTCAAACTAGTGTCATCTTTTGCCTGAACTAAATGCACCAGCCTCCAAACCAGTCTCCCCACATCCATTCTTGCCCTCCTTGATCTATCTTTCTGCTGCAGCCAGAGAGATATTTTCAAACCTGGTAATGATTCTTCTTGAAGCCTCTTAATAGCTTCCTGACGGCTTTAAGATAAACTTCACACTCTTAACTTGGTTACAAAGTCCTGCATTATCTGGCCCACTGCTCCAGCCTCCTCTTGTACTCTTCCTACTATAGCGACACTGGCCTATTTCAGCTCCTTGAACACATGATCTTCTTTCCTTTCTCTTGGTCCTCACGTATGCTGTTCCATTTTTCTCTCACCCACTCTACCTCCTCCACTCATCTAGACAATGCCACTCTTTCAGGGCTCAGCTTAAACTTTGCTTCCTCAAAGAAGCCTTCTTTGACTACCCAGGGTAAGTTTGGTCCCCTGTCTTATGCTAAAGTAGCATCTGAATTTCTTCCTCACAACATTCCTCATATTCATGAACTTAGTTATACTGCAAGATCCCTGAAGGTAGAGACCATTTCTGTCTTGTTTACTGCTGTATCCTCTGTGCTTGACACAGGCTGCCACATGGTAGACTTCAATAAACATGCATTAAATGAAAAAATGACACTCTCATGAACAAGCCCAGCTTTTAAATTAGATTTTTGGCTTTTAACTTTAAAATTCCTGATGCCCTATTGGTAATTACACTCCTTTATTTTTTTTACTTTAAAGAGAAGATTAGAATTTAAGCCAGGATGATGATATTATTTATCAGCGAAAACTTGAATCTGCCCTAAAATTATTTAGATGGATAGATATAAACATAATATCTATAACATGCAAATATAGTTATTATTAGTAACCAATTATTGTGGCAGAGTTCACAGATGATTCAGCACTCTGTTGAGGCTGACATTATAGTCGAAAATGGTTAGTTCAATCTACTCTAGAACAGCTTGGCCACAGAAGCCCAAAGATTCACAGCAACAGGCACATCAAGTTTGAGAGATGATTTCTTTAGTTAAAGGTGCCTTCATCTGAGGGAAATGCAGGAATGGTTGGAGCACCAGGCATGTCAGCTGTATTTTTGTGCCCCAAGTACGTTGTTCTTTGTATTTGAAGTGGGAGAAGTTAAAGGCAATTCTACTAACCTCTGGCTGGGGAGAAAAGACTGACTTTGAGGAAACATCTTGATAAGAAAATGAGACAGTGTGTCAGTTAGTGTCCCAGTAGGAAACAGATGACAGTCAAGGGCTTTAACTAAAGAGAGTGTTATGGACTAACTATATGTAGAGGTGTGGACAGGGTTAAGGGAACCAGCAAGGGACGATGAAATATATAGAGTCTAATCACAGCGGAAAACTATTGAAACCTCTTGGCCTGAAGGGGCAGAGGGAAGGAATGATATTACCCGAACCCTGAAAGAGCTGGGTCGGTGGAAGAGGAGCTGCTCACCAGGAACAGTGGCCATGAGGGAAAGCAGCTGCATCCAGCTCTTGCTGGTGTCTTCCATTGTCCAGACCCAGGCAGGAGCCAGAGAGTGAGGGAGCCCACAAGGTAAGAGACAGCAGGGGTCGGCTTTCTGGGATGCCGAGCAGAGCAGAGAAGGACAGAGAACAGGTGGGGTGGGGTCAAAGAGAGAACCAGCACTTGTATTAATAGTATGTAATTAGTGCCAGATTTTATAATATTAATAATAACTGTACATGCATCAGAGTCAGTATTTCTTATTGCTCTAAATAAATGAAAGATTTATCATATCTTTTAGCTCATGACCTTTTTGTTCAATTATTCAGTAAAGGAATATCTTTTTGATTCCATATATAGTAGGTTTGATTCAAAACCTACTGCTGGGTTGCATTCCAGCAGTTTTATTGTTTTCATTGTAAATTAGTTTTTTGACACTACTAGCTAACATGTATTAGCACTATCTTTGTGCCAGACACTGCTCAAAGTTTATTACATATATTAATTCATTTAATTCTCAGAACAATTTTATGAGCTAGGTATAATATTGCCTGATTGGTAGCCAACACAGAACTATACGTTATTCTTTATCCTAATTCTGTGGGTTCTGAGGTACTCTTGGTGACATTCTATTGCTAACACAGAGGCCACTGCTGTCCAGTTCTGACTGGGAAGGAGGCACTGGCTAAGGAGCACCTCTGACTTCCACCCTGCTGCAAGAAGCCCTGATGGGCAATTCGTGTGCAGAGTGAGCTTTTGCCTGAGTATTCCTAGGAAAGGAGCGATTACAGGGCAAGCTCGCTCTCTCTCTCTCATGCACGTAACATCAACCATAAATAAGATATTTGGCTGCCTTCCTATGTAAATGCACACAGGGCCACAGACCTGAGCTCTTTCTTTGCACAGAGGCCTAAGTTTATGTACAGGGAGAGTATATTTTAGCTACTGATCTATTGATTGCATCTCACCTTGGCCTTCTCATGCTTCTCTCCCCTTAACCCACTGTTCTTTGTCTTCTGCAACCAGAGCAACAGGGGCCAGTGGGACAGAAGACACCCTTTTTTGAGTGGGTGTATCATATCGTATCTTGTCAGGGTATTTAAGAACAGTACCCATAGAGTCCTTGAAGGGGCTGGAGCACCCCCTGACATTTTTTGCCAGTCTTTGCAACTATGAGCATTTTTCTGAGGAGACAGTCCAGCTTTGATCAGTCTGTATAAAGGCAAGAATCACTATCTAGCTGTTGACTCTTACTATTAATATATAAATAGCTGAGGCCATACAAGTCCAGATCCCACACAAGTGTTATTGGAACCAGGACTAGAGCCCAGGTGTTTTAGCTCCTAGTCCAGAGGCATCCAACACACCAGCCATTTACACATAGGAAACCATGGCGTGGTGGTCAAGATGCCAAACTTGCTACTAACCCCTTTGCAGCTCTGAGAAGTTAGAACACTTATTCAAGGTCATGCAATTAAATTTTGGATCTCTACATTTCTTCACACCAAAATAAAATGGTTTTGAACTCTCTGGTTGTAAGTCCTGCCCAGAGAAATAGTTCTTTGCTGTAGAAAAGGTGAGCAGAAATACTTCTGGGTCAAGGTTCTAGTTTTTGGATCTGAGATGACAGCAGTGGAAAATTCCAGCAGGGAACCCTAAGGGCCTTTGGGTGGTAGTGGTGGGGGGTGTCCTGTGGTTTACTGCATTATACCAGTGGTCCCTTTTCTAGAGAATGGGACACAGCCTGTCCTTTTGAAGAAAAGGGTGAGCCCTTTAAGGCACTTTCAAACTGGTGAGGTATAACAAAAGGATATCGAAATCGTTTAAAGTGGTTTGAAAAGATATCTTGATGGTTTCACTTTCTTAGAATGATTATCTTTAGAATAAATGGCAAAGAATTTCCTGAGTAGTTTTTCAGCCTAATGCTAATAAGTAAAAAAGAGTGTGAGAATAGCTTGCTTCTGCTAAGTTTACCGTCCAAGGGAAAGAGAAGCATTTAAGGAGGGAGTTGCTGCACCCAGGTTCACCCGATGACCTGATACTGGCTCAGCCCTGTCCGTAATGGCTCATCTCTTCCACGGCTTGCCTGTGTGCAACTGCCACCACTGTTGGCCCTTTGGACAGAGTAGATGAGGGGAAGGACAAGGAGATTGCTCACCTTTGTCCGTTGGCCACTTGTGAGCAGCTTGTTTGAGAATCACAGTCTAACTTCTCCCTTCCCTATGCTGCGTGAAAGCCATGCACTGCAAACTTGCAAACTGTCATTTGTTCAGGGCAAGTGGTAAAGGACACTAATTTAATGTAATTTGCCACCTACCGTATTTTCTAATGAGATGAGGAAGGAAGGAGGAAGCAGATATCCCAGCATCTACCACGTGCCAGTTACTATGCTCACACTTGCTCTGTTATCTCATTACTTCTCTGTGAAGATGATGCTGTTACTCCATTTTACAGATGAGGAAAGTGATACTCAGAGAGGTTTATATAGCTGGAAGGTGGCCAAACCAGGATTTGAATTATTCTGCTTGACTCCAGAGTTCTAGTTTTCTTGTTGCTCTGCGGTGCCATCTGCCTCAACAGAACAGCTGGTGGTTCGTTTTATATCTCTTTGTGAAAAATAAATAGAAACCGTAGCTTGATATAAAGCATATGTGTGTGTGTATTTTTTTTATTTCAGGATATTATGGGGGCACAAACATTTTGGTTACAAGCAATGACTTTGCTTCACCCAAGCCAGGGCTAGAAGCGTGCCCTTCCCCCATACGATGTGCACCATATCCATTAGCTGTGAGTTTATCCACCCCCACCCCCTGACCTGACCGAAACCCAATGAATATTACTACCATGTGAGCACTTTAGTGTTGATCAGTTAGTACCAATTTGATGCTGAGTGCATGTGGTGCTTATTTTTCCATTTTTGTGATACCTCACTTCGAAGGATGGGCTCAAGCTCTATCCAGGATAACATAAGAGATGCTAGATCACCATTGTTTTTTGTGATTGAGTAGTATCCCATAGTATACATATACCACATTTTATTAATCCACTCATGGATTGAAGGGTTTTTCCACATCCTTGCAATACTGAATTATGCTGCCATAAACATTCGAGTGCATTTGATCCAGCAATCCCACTGCTAGGCATCTACCCAAAGGAACAAAAGATATTATGTGTGTGCGTGTATTTTTAAAAATAAAGACAATGTATTCCCAACAACCCACAGAAGGTGTAGGATTAGGACCCAGAAAATTATCCTCATGGGTTGTGGCCACTGTCCACTGCCTGCATTTTATAGTCTATGGCAGATTGCTGTCTTCTCATATTCCCAAAGGTACTCACTCATGCATAGAATGAGGGTTAGACTGAACCAGCTCATTGGCATACTGTGCAGATAAAATGATTAATAATGGAAAAGCACTTTGAAAAGAGAAAGTGTTTTGCTGGTGCTGTAATTTGCTGGCCTAGAACAAATTAGTTTTGAAATCTCTGTTAGTTTTAGATGTTTAAATTAGATGAGGAGTTGACATATTTTTCACTGTTTCTGGTTAATAGGCACTCTATAACAAAGTCACAGAGAAAACATTTTGATAAACTGTCATTACCAACTTGTAGAATGAGATCTTTTATTCAACTAAATTAAAGATGCCAGAAAGTTACATGGAATTTTCACATGAAGACCTGTCATATGTCAGGACATATCAAGTCACAACTGGTAACAGAATATTATTTAGAGAAGGAGGAAATAAAATGAATAGAATAGGTTCAGGTTTGATAACAGGTTTTAATGAAGCACCTTGTTTTCCAAATAGGCCGCCCTCCGATCAAGCCCATTGACACAGCTTTGTCTTTCAAGGTGGGTTCCTTCACATTCCTGTTGCATATTTAATCTTTTTCACATTCCTGGAATTTTGAAGATATACAGTCGTCTCCCCACCCCTTATCTTTAGTTTTTTGTATTATGTGGTTTTGGTTACCTACAGTTAACCGAGGTCCAAAAATAGATGAGTATAGCACAATAAGATATTTTGAGTAATAAACAGAGATCACATTCACATAACTATAGCATATTGTTATAATTGCTCTATTTTATTACTATTGTTGCTAATCTCTTACTGTGCCTAATTTATAAATTAAACTTTATCATAGGTATGTATGCCCAGTCATGTGCCACATAATGGCATTTTGGTCAACAATGGACTGCATATATGATGGTGGCCCCATAATATTATAATGGAGCTGAAAATTTCTATCATGTAATGCCTCAGTAGCACAATGCATTATTCATATGCTCGTGGTGATGCTGGTATAAACAAACCTACAGTGCTGCCAGTTGTATAAAAGTATAGCACATACAATTATGTATTATAGAGTTTGATAATAATAATAAATGACTGGTTTATGTTTTTAGTATAGTATACTTTTCATCATTATTTTATAGTATACTCCTACTCATTAAAAAAAGTTAACTGTAAAGCAGCCTCAGGCAGGTCCTTCAGGATGCATTCCAGAAGAAGGCATTGTTATCACAGGAGTTGACAGCTCTATGTGTGTTACTGCCCCCGAAGATCTTCCAGTGGAACAAGATGTGGAGGTGGAAGTCAGTGATATTGATGACCCTGACCCTGTGTAGGTCCAGGCTAATGTGTGTGTTTATGTCTTAATTTTTTGACAAAAAAAATTTTTAAAGTTAAAAAAATTAAAAATAGAAAAAAGCTTATAGAATAAGGATATAAAAACAGAAAATAGTACAGCTGTACAATGTGTGGTTTAAGCTGTTATTTCAAAAGGGTCAAAATTAAAAAAATTAAAGTTTATAAAGTAAAATAGTTATACTAAGTTAAGGTTAATTTATTATTGAGGAAAGAAAATTTGTTATAAATTTAGTATAGCCTAGGTATACAGTGTTAATAACATGTATAGTAGTGTACAGTAATGTCCTAGGCCTTCACATTCATTCATCACTCACTGACTCACCCAAAACAACTTTCAGTCCTACAAGCTCCATTCTTGGTAAGTGCCCTATACAGTTGTACCATTTTTTTTAAATCTTTTAAGCCATACTTTTACTGTACTTTTTTCTATGTTTAGATATGTTTAGATACACAGATATTTACCACTGTGTTATAATTGCCTACAGTATTCTGTACAGTAACGTGCTCTACAGGTTTGTAGCCTAGGAGCAGCAATAGTCTATACCATATACCCTAGGTGTGCAGTAGGCTATACCTAAGGTTTGTGTAGGTATACTCTGTGATGTTCACGCAAAGACAAAATCACCTAATGATGCATTTTTCAGAACATATCTCTGTCATTAAGTGACATATTAATGTATAGGAGAAAACATAGTATATATAGGGTAGTATATATCTGTAGTTTCAGGCATCCACTGGTAGTCTTGGAATATATCCCCCATGGATAAGGGGAAAATTACTGTAATAAGTTAGTTATTCTGTGCAATTAGACCTTTAATTTTATATAAAAATCCCATTAAACTCTGGACTCAAAGACCAGAGTTAACCTTGGGGTTTAGATTATGTTTTAGAAGCATCTGTAATTCCTTTTAAAGAGTTTTTTAAATGAATAAAATTCTTTGGATCTCATTTTTCTGGTTCCCTGGATCTATGTGTCCATAAAGTAGATCAGCTTGTTAGGGAAACTATTAGGTGATTCATTGACTATAAGGAAATAGAATTTCTTCAATTCTTTCCCCCACATAAGCCTGCCTTTTTGTTTTGCTGTAGTTTTCTTGGGGTAAATGGCTTCCCTGAGATGATTTCTCTTTTGGTATGATTAAATTTATTCTATGGAAAATTTTTATTTGTAAGAAGAATGACTCAAGCTGTTTACCATTGAGACTCTGTTAAAAAATACATGAGAATGTCTGGCCTGGTTTCATGAGCCACGCTTTTCTTGGTGACCAGAAATTCTTGCACATTAGAGATTCTTGGGCTTGGTTGTATTTACTTGCTGACTCGAGTTTTCTTGAGCATCCACTATTCACATTGGATAATAGGGTCTAATGTGAAAAAGTGTTAAGATAAAAGCTTGAAGTCCTCTTCATGACATATTTGTCACCTTCCTAAACACCACCATTAAGGATTTTGGTCTTATAACATGAAAAAAATTATCCCCAAATCCTCCATTTTTTGTTCTTATGAATCAAGTGCACCTTTTTGTTCTATCAGGAAGCTAAGTATTCATGGTTGGAAACAACATCCTTTTATATAAAATTTATAATTCTAGGCACTCTGTATGCTATTAAACATTTTCCTTTCATAAAATGTCTATACAATCTATGTCCACAGAAGGCAGATTAACATATGACTTAAAAGATCTATAAATGCCTGAAAGACAATTTTCATTAATCAGTTCATTGATTTTCCAGATTTAATTAATACAGCTTAAAGACATGCTTAATGAAACAGCACATTCTCCCTTGTATTTTTGGTTGGAATCTTCTGTTATCCTTCTAGGACTCATTTATAAAAGTAACATGTTCATGCTCTGAGGTCCTGAAATGAGATCCTTTCTCAGGATAGCTCTTTGAAACATAACCTACTGTGTTCCAATTCTATTACCTACTTGAACCTCAATGAGAATGTATCTTGGAAAACTTTGGAAGACATTTTCTAAAATGATGTGTTTTCAAACTTTGTTGTACAGTAGTGAGTTGATAAATGAATTAAAAAGCAAAAACAAAACTTTTTCTGTGATTTGAGCAAAAAAGCAATAAGAACCTTTAAAAATATGCCTATTCTTAAAAATAGCAATTACAGTTCTATGAATTCATCATAAGGGAGAATAGAATCATGAATGTGACCTAACAACAATCTTTATCACAGTGAGTTTATAATAGAGAATATTGAAAATAATCTAAGTGCCCATTACTAGGGTACAAGCTAAATAAATCATGAGGGATCCTTATGCTGCAGTCATGACAGGGGAAAGCAATAACAGAAGATAGCAGGCACTTATATAATGCTAACAAGATGCTAGGTGCTGTTCTAAGCAGTTTGTTTATATTAATTCAGATGATGCTCATAATAATCTCTATGAGACAAGTGCTATGATTATTATCCCCGTTTTACATGTGAAGAACTGAAGCACAAAGAATTTGAGGACCTTACCTAAGACCACGTAGCTAGTAAATGGTGAAACTTGGATTTGGATGCAGCAATGTTGTTTCAGATCTCATGTCTTAACCACTGACCACTTAACCACTTTATCCTACCTTAACAGACATAAAATAGCTCACAAAGTATCTATACAGTATGGTTCTCCATTTGTAACTGTGTGTGTCTGTATATATACACACATACACACTTGTGTGTATATATGTGTATGTATGTATGTATATATAAGAATGTAGTGAAAAGAATTAAGAATTCAGCTTCACTGGTGAATTCTACCAAGCATTCAAAGAAGAACTAATACCAATCCTACTTAAACTATTCCAAGAAATCAAGGAAGAGGGAATACTCCCAAACTCATTCTATGAGGCCTATATTACCCTGATACCAAAAACAAAGACATAACAAAAAAAGAAAACTATAGGCCAATATCTCTGGTGAACATAGATGCAAAAATCCTCAACATCTAGTTTCTTGAACAGCTCGTTTAAGACAGGGAGTACCTGTTTCTTAAAGGTTTGGTAAAACTTTCCAGTAAAGTTGTCTAGGCTTTATAGTTTTGAAAGTGTGGAAGTACTAAGAGAAGTCTTTTGCCTACCAATTTAGTTTATTTGCTAAAATTCAATATCCACTCATTTTTTAAAATAAAACCAACCACTTATTGAAGTAGAAAATGAGGCAAGGCATGGTGGATCATACCTGTAACTCTAGCACTTTGGGAGGTGCAAGCAGGAGGATCACTTGAGGCCAGGAGTTTGAGATGAGCCTGAACAACATAGAAAGACTCCATCTTTAGAAAAATTTAAAAATTAGCTGGACATGGTGGTACATGCCTATGGTCCTAGCTACTCAGGAGGCTGAGGTGGGAGTATCACAGTGAGCTATGATCATGCCACTATACTCTGTCACCTGAGTGACCAGGTGAGACCCTTTCTCAAAGAAAAAAAAAGCAATGACACATTCATAATCTGTTAAATACTTTACACAAAAACACCTGCAGCAATCATCATAGTATTATAATAGTGAAAAGTTTAAAGCTTTCTCGCTACCCTGAGATTGAGAATTAGGCAAGAATGTCTCTATTCCCACTTCTATTCACATTGTACTAGAGATCCTAGCCAGTGCAGTGA
This sequence comes from Lemur catta, assembly GCF_020740605.2. Taxonomy (NCBI): domain Eukaryota; kingdom Metazoa; phylum Chordata; class Mammalia; order Primates; family Lemuridae; genus Lemur; species Lemur catta. The sequence goes on from NC_059128.1 coordinate 38,875,671, forward strand.
GAAAAGAAAAGCAAATAAAAAGTATAAGGATTGTAAAGGGAAAAATTAAATCTTCATTATTTCCGCATAGTATCAATATTATTTTTTTATCTAGAAAGTTCAAAAGAACCTTACAGAGGAATTTTAAATTATTATGAGAGTTTATCAAGGCTGCTATATTAGAAATACAAAATTAGGTATTTGCAATTCTACATATCAGTAACAAATAGAAAATAAAAAAATTTAAATACCATCTGTAATAGCATCAGAAATCAAATAGCTAAGAATAAATCTAGCAAATTATGTGTAAGACCTCTATACAAAAAAAAGCTATAAAATATTGTTGAGAGAAATTAAACAGGACGGAATTAAATAGAGATCTATACTATGTTCATAGATTAGAAAATTCAATAGTGTAAAGATGTCGATTCTCCCCAAGCTGATTGATAGATTCTGTGAAATCTCAATCAAACTCCCAAGTATTTTTAATAGTTAACTTTGGTATATTAATACAATGGAACACTATTCAGCAATGGAAATGAATACACCAGAGCTACATAAAATGAGTCTCACAAACATTATGTAGAATGAAAAAAGCAAGGCACACAAAAAAATGCTATATGATCCCATTTATATAAAGTTCAAAAAACAATGAGGTAAAACTAGTTAATAGAGTTTAGAGATGCATTCTGTGGTGGCCAGACTATAAAGAAAACTAAGGAGGCGGTTACATTTGGAGAGGGCATGAAGGGGTCTTCTTTGATGCTTTCAATGTTCTATCTCTTGACCTGGGAAGTGGTTACATGCTGTTCACTGTGTTATAAATAATTGAATTTTACATCTTTAGTTAGTTTACTTTTCTAAATCTATTATAATCTACAGTTATAAAAAAAAGGATTGTAAAAAATGAAACAGTTGAGCTGGTTAAAATTTTTTCATTTCTAATGTTTGACTCTGAGTCCAAGCATTATAAATATACAGATTTAAAGTTCTTGGGAAAAGATGTATGTCTGGTCTGTGCAGAGATTCTTATTTGGATTCTATGCAACTCTGCTGAGTGGGCATAGAACTTCACAGATTGAGAAAGAAGTGTTGGGGGAAAAAATGATATTGCATTGTTGGAAAACATTGCCTTTATGAAAACCTGGGTTTAAGGCCCCATTCATCTGATAAATTGAGCTCTTTTCAGATAAGTATAAATATTTTTAAATAGAACTGAATAGAAACAGATAGTGCTGTAGAACCACCTGTATTTATTTCCTGTGAAGGGTCTGTTCTCAGAGAATCAGAACTGGTTCTCATATTCATTCTTGAAAAAATTTTTATGAATAAAATAGTCCATGTAATAATGGAACATAGGATTTTCTTATTTTTTTCATGTTTAGAGTACTTAAGTAGGTACTTAGCAAAACTTGTGTGATACGGTTGGATAGACAACGGGTCTTTCTGGAAGCATTTCTCTCAACAGACTTGTCCATATTTCAGTGACTTCCTAAAACACTGGCTCCACCTGTAGGTAGAGATTTGCACAAAAATAATATGAAAAATGAGTAATTTAAGTGTCCTACAGGACAGTTACTTAGCTTTTTAAATTACAAGTGAAGGTTTTTCAGTTAAATTCTTATCTCCTTGTTGGTGTTCAGGTATGAGCAAAGAGAAACTCTGATCCCTCACCACGAGAGGGTGCCAGGGAATCTCTTGAAACAGGCAGTGAATGTAATTTAACGCCTCAGAGCAGGGAACTTTGTCAGATTAAGCGGTGAACCAAAATGACTCACTGACAGACAAACCTTGTTTTCCAACAATAAGTGAGAATCTGTCTCAAAACCTTTTTTTGGAAGGTAAAATGATTATAAATTAAAAATCAATAGACATTCAGATATAGGAAATAAATGTATGAGAATTTTTAAGTGGTCCTACCATGCATATATAGCACAAGTTGGTAACAATTTGATGTTGGGACCAAAGGACTGGATGGCAGTTACCAAGTGAGAACTAAATGGATTTACTAGGTAAGAGCTATACCTTAGGAATCCTTCCATGTTGGAGCTTTCTTGTCCTAGAGGCTATGATTGGGACTAAGAAAACACAGTATAGATAATTCCAAATGTAATCTGTTGGATGTTTTCTGGAAATTTATAAGGAAATGAGTATGATTCTTTGCTTGGCCATCATGATCTCATCCCAATCTAGTTTTCCAGTCTTACCTCCTATTTCACCCCTGTGCATATATATACTTTTCTGTCAGACTGTATTCTTCATAGCATCCTGGACACATACCATACTGTTCCACACGTGAGCTTCGTTCACTCTATAATACCCTTTCTTCCCACCCTCTTAATCTGACCAAACCCTGTCACATCCTTCAAGACTGATCTCTAGGGGGACCTCCTTTGTAAGGCCCTCCACTCCTATGGCATCGTTTATCTCATAAAGAATCCATCACATTTGATATCATATTATACAAGGATCTTGTCTCCTTTATTAGAGTGTAACTCCTTAAGGGAAGGGGCCTATTCTCTGAGCATTTGCATATCTCTAACGGAATCCATCTGAATGTCTTTAATATGGCAGTCACTAAATAAATATTAGTTGGATAAGGCAATAAACAAATGTAATCTTTGAAATGTAATGTTATATGAATAAAATTTATTGTTGTGCTACAAGATAAACATAAATAGTCAGCAGTTCACATAAATGACTGCAATTAATATTACTTTTGCATAGGCAACATAAGCTTCCATTTCTCTGTTGATTTATTCACACTCTAGTGTTATAATCAGTACTTGTGTTCTTAACTTTCCTAAATAGCATGTCCACCATTATATGTGCCCTGATACCAGCTGTGGATCTGACTCTGTAACATCTATAAAATCCTTAACTACCCCTGAACTCCCACCCTTGGTTTTGGAGTTCCCTTTGACCTTCAATGTATAAAAATAAGTTAGATTTCAATCCATCATAGTTACAGTATGTGATGTGCTAACTTTAGCATTTCTGCTTTTTGCCTTCTGTTTACTGTTACCCAAAAGCTGGTGTGTCAGAAACTGGGTATGAGGTTTCATCTTTTCTTTTCCTTCCTCCTTCCCTCCTTCCTTTCCTTCCTTTCTTCCTTTATCCAACATTTATTGATTACTTACTACAAGTCAGACACTGTACTGTGCCCTCACTTACATCAATAAATAAGATGTCATTGCTGTTTTGTAGGTCACAGTCTGGAGGACAAGAAAGGCATGAAAATAATAAAAACATCAAAATGTGCTAAGTTGTCTCCGCTTTCTCCTCTGTTCTCTCCTCAATCTATCTCAGTTGGATTTCTGTCCTTACATCACTACAGATACTGCTCTTTTGGCTTATTTAGTAACTGTATCTCCTCATTAGCATATGAGAACACTGACCTTACCTTTTGTATTTGCTGCTGTACCCCTAGCACGTAGCACACAGTATGTGCTCAATAATTACTGCCAAATGAACAACTTACAAAGGAGATTTATACGAAATGTCAGGGCTGTTGACAGGAAAGAGCAACTAACTCATTCTAAGAAGTGCTGGCTTGGCCAGGTGACAATATGTGATTGTAGGCTTAAAAGTTTAGGTAGAGAAGGAGTTTAGGGTTAGATACAGGGAGTGGGAAAGAATATTCTAGAAAGAGAGAGTAGAGTGTGCAAAGATTTAGAGGTGGGAGAGAGCATGGTTTGTTTGGGGAGAAGAAAATGGAATCATCTGGTTTGGGCAGGGGTGAAGTGGTTAGAATGCTTAGAAATTTAGGCTGTATCTTTAAAGTAATAGGTAGCCACCGAAAGATCTTAAGCAAAGGAATGATATATTCAATTTTTATTTTCAAAAGATACTTCTGTTAACATTATAAAATATGGATTCTAGGGTTGAGGGGGACAGTGAGACCAGGGGCAGGGAGTTTTCTGTTCTTACTGCTGTGTTGTTGTTGTTGTTATTGTTGTTGTAATAGCTGCCTCATTCCTAAAAGCATCTGAGCAGGTGAGATGGTTAGCACTCCCTAGGGAGACTCTGGGAACTCCCCAGGTACGTAATGATGTTGACCTGAGGTAAGCCAGTGGCAGTGGCTAAAAGGTGGGACAGACCCCAGAGGAAATGAAGAGGTCAAATTGGCAGAACAGGGGGAGTGGCCTGCACATAGGGAGAGGAGTCCATGGTGGTGGGGGCTTTCTAATTTGGTTGGAGGATGATGCTGTTAACTGAGGTCAAGAACGTAGGAAGAGCCGTCAGATTTTAGACTGAAGGGAAATTAGTTCATTTTGAAGAATGCTGAACTTGAAGCACTTACTGTATATTCCGGTAGAGAAAGAAAGCACAGAGACAAACTGGTTTTCTTAATGGTGTGTTTTCATTTAGTATCTTTGTAAAGAGATTCCTTGTTGTAGTTGACAAACAAACAATAGGTACACAGTAACTTTAACATCACATCTGCCAAATTCCCTGTGCATGGTTACTTTCCCTGATACTAAACATCACATTGCCACAGCACTATTTTAACCAGGTTTTTCTTGTTGCAAAATGTGAATGAAAAAAATTAAAATTAATTTACAATGGTAAATAATGCAGAGCTCTTTGTAATAACTCACAATCATGCTTGAATTTTTAAGTATTTGTCACTTGAGGAACTCAACAAGATCAACAAATAAGTATTATCCAGTAGGAAGAATAGCAGGGAAAATTAGGCTGCAGTTAGAGAATAGATCACTGGTTACATCTAGATGGGATCTTACTCACCTTGACATCGAAATATAGTTGGTCATATTAAGAGGTCATACCCACGTCATTGTGAAGAAAACATGTTTCGGAGATGCAATCATCATTAATTTCATCCCGATTGTCTTTAAGGTCTCTTTCAACAGACACTATAAACATACATGGTTGTGTTCTGTTATCATCCTTGTCTGAGTAAGCAATATAAAGAACCCATAATCTCATCAAAATAACCCATCGTACCCTGCAATTTATAAAGCTTTCTCATAGCAATGCCGTAGTTAAAGATAACATCCATTCTGCAATACAACAATTTGGGTTGTTTTTCCAAGGTCTTAATATGATGCTTTTAGCTACAATCAAACCTAATTTATTTCAAATTTTGTTTGCAAAGGAAACGCTGGGTCCTGAATGTCTGTACATAGTAGTTAGGAAGAAAAAATAAACCAATGCCTTTTTTCTCCATCCATCTCTCAATCTCTCTCTCTCATGATCTCTCTGTCTCTGTCTCTCTCTCTCTCTCTCTTCCTCCCTTGTTAATGACCCATCCTCAAATTCCTAATATACTTTTTAAATACCAAGAAATATGTCTAACCCCACACTAATTAACTTAGGATGTCCATGAATGAGATCTATTAGAATTCTCTAAACATTCCTAAGGAAACTCTAATTGCACCTGGAGTTGAGAACTCTGTCGAAGCAAGCCCATATTGAATATTCTATAGTCTTGCAGTGTGATAATTCGTCTTCCAGTGCCACAATTTTAATCTGATTCATAGCTGGTTCAGTTTTCATATATTGTTTAAAACATTTTTTTCTCAAATTGGGGTTCTCTTGTTTTTATTCTTCATAAATCACATTTTAGTATATTGATAAATTGTTTTACTTTTGTAAATAAAGAAGGACTCTATCACTAATAGCCGATTAATTCTTGGTAGACTAAGTTAAAGCCAGTAAAGGAGAGAAACCACAAGGGATTGAAAAGCAGCATCTGCCTGTGTGTATGTCTTGCAGGAAAGTCTCTCCTTTTAGCTGAAGGGATATAAGAGATGGTGGGGAGAGAAGCTAATTAGCTGATATTGGGGAGAGAGAATGTCAGCTCTACTAACACAGAGACTGTGAGGAGCCACTAAGGACACAGAACCTGGAATTCAAAAGAGCTCATCAGCTCTAGAAGATGAGAAAAGTGTTCAGAGGAAGATGATTCATGTTTGGGATAGGACAAACAACACCCTATTTAACAGTCATGGGTGTCTCCAAATTCTACGCATAACAGATATCTAAACAGGTCCAGTTACAGAGCAAGAAGATACTCTCAGATTGTAACTCAAATACTACCCTTGGTACCATGGTTGCTATATGTGGTTATGAGTTTTCTTGTACCTTTTTGGTTTATAATGTGGATTTTTAACTAGTGAAAACTTGTATTAGTCTGCTAGGGCTGCCATAACAAAGTACCACAGACTGGGTGGCTTAAACAACAGAAATTTATTTTCTCACAGTTATGGAGGCTGCAAGTCCAAGATCAAGGTGTCAGCAGGTTTGGTTTCTCCTAATGCCTCTCTTCTTGGCTTGTAGATGTCTGGACGTCTTTGGACTGTGTTTTCACATTGTCTTCCCTCTGTCTGTCCTAACCTCCTTTTCTTCTAAGGATACTAGTTATATTGAATTAGGGTCCACCCTAATTACCTCATTTTGACTTAATTACCTCTTTAAAAACCTCTCTAAATGCAATCACGTTCTGACGTACTGGGAGTTAGGACTTCAACATATGAATTTGAGGGAAGATGGTGGACCAGGGACACCAGCTGCCAGATTGTCTCAGAAAGAAGGAAAAGTTTTCAATGAAAAAGAAAAAACCAAATAAGCAAACAAACATAGATCAGGTATAATTCTGACAGAAACATGCCAGAACTTACCAGAGACTCCATGGGAAGAAGCTGTAGAGCAGAACAGGAAGAAGCAAAGTATCGGCAGAGATCAACCCCTGAGAGCCTTGGAGTCCAGGGAGAAGGGTAAGTGGAGTGGTTTGTTTCTCCCCCACACCCATCTCGGATGGATGGTGGATTCCCAAGCTGCTAGAGAGACCTTCTGTCCACATGAGACCAGAAGCTGCTGCTGCCAGTGAAGCTGGGAGCTTCTTGTGGACAGGGCACCAGGCTCCCAGACCCCTGGGATGCTTCCTGCCCCACAGATCTGAACTGGGACAGCAGGCACCATATTGCTTCACTACCCACCATGCACCTTTATACCCCTCAGTGGGCTTCAAACCTTAAGGTTTCATCTTACTTGTTCCCACAAAGATATTTTCCAACTCCAGCCTGGACTGCAGGAGCCACAGGGATACAGTAGGTCCCAGGTGACCTGCGTGACTCCAGCGCCTGGCCATTCTGGGCAAGCAGCCTCCTGGAAGGAGGGACAGGCATGACCAGAGTGCTAGCTTTCCTCCATCTAGACTCTTTTTCTCACCTTCCCCTCCCTGAGCCACAGCTGCTGAGAGAGACAATTGAGCCACAACACGGAGGCTTTCACAGAGAGTGAGGCTCAGACCTTTCCTCTTGGGGTCCTGCAGAGTACTGAGGGGTGCTCAGACTGTGAGCTCCCTGTCTGCCAGCTCTCCTTGGTACTGCTTGCCTGGTGACTCCATCAGTGCAGCACATGCCCTGAGGCAGAGGGACATTGCACCTGCTTGGGCACCTTGTGGGCAACTTGGGACCAGCATGTTACTCCATGGCATGGTCAGGGATTGATCTTTGGGGACCTGGAGACAGATATGCAGGCCAGATCCTATACCCCCACATCCTGATCGTGTTGCTTGGGGGAAGGGAGGGAAGATTTGTGAGCAGATGCTGGGAGGGAAAACCTTGAGGTGGGGGAAGGCAGAGAACAGTGAAGGCTGTCCCAGACTGCCAAATAGTGAATCTCAGATGGCCCCACCTCCACAAGGAGACTGTCTGGTTGGGTGGGACCACTTTGGCCCCTCCCTGGCAGCTTTGCCCAGAAGCTGGGAGCAGACCTTTGACACCTGTTGAAAGAGATACCTTGCCAGCTTTTCTGGAGCCTGATGGCAAGCTCACTCAACCCAGACCCACCCAGCTGCACTCCCCCAACCATCTCTGCTGTGGCAGAGAATTAGGACTCACCTGAGCTTCCAGGACCTCACCCACCACCTGGGGCATTCAAGTGCTTCTCCTGAGGGACTAGAGCCAGTCACAGGACCCTAAAGCAACATTGCAGCTTGTTCCTTCTGGCTACTGACAGGGAGATCAATTTGCATGCCCTTTACAGCATTTTCTGACTCAGTCATACAGTGTGTGTTTGATTCCCACCCACAAGCATCATCTACTATCTCAGAGATTAAACTGGGCATGATATTATGTAAACAAAAGAAAATCAAAAAATCAGAGGCAACAGCTGCTCTAGATGAGAAGGAATCAGTGGAAGAACTCTGGAAGTATGAAGAATCAGAGCAAAAGGTCACCCCCCAAAGGGAATACCAGCTCTTTAGCAATAGATACCAACCAAAATCAGAGTATTGAAATAACAGATAAAGAATGCCAAATATGGATTATAAGTAAGCTCAATGAAATAGAAGAAAATTGAAAAACGACACAAAGAAACCATAAACATATTCAGGAAATGAATAAAAAATTCACTAAAGAAATCAAATTAATTAAAAAAATCAAATAGAACTTCTGGAAATGAAAAATTCATTCAAGGAAATGCAAAACACAGTGGAAATTCTTAAGAATAGACTAGACCAGGCAGAAGAAAGACTCTCAGAGCTTGAAGACAACACCTTCAAATTAAACAAGTCAGTCAAAAGGAAAGAACAGAGAATTAAGAGGAAGGAACAATGCCTATAAGAAATACGGGATTATGTAAAGAAGCCAAACATAAGAATTATAGGCATCCCTGAGGGTGAAAAAGAAATCACACAAGGGTTGGAAAAATTATTTGAGGGAATAATAAAGAAAACCGTTCCTGCTTTTGCTAGAAATTTAGATATCCAGGTACAAGAAGCTCAAAGGACACCCAGGAAATTCATCACAAAGATGCAATCACCACGACACATAGTCTTTAGAGTGGCCAAAGTTAACACAAAGGAGGAACTCCTGCAAGCTGTAAGGCAAAACCTCAGGTAACTTACAAAAGAAAACCCATCAAGCTAGCTGCAGACATTTCAACTCAGACTTTACAAGCCAGAAGGGATTGGGGCCCCATTTTCAGTCTTCTTAAAAAATATAATGGCCACCCTAGACAAAGTAGACGGCAATATACACTGGTGAAAAGAATCCCTATTCGATAAATGGTGCTGGGAAAATTGGACAGCCACATGTAGAAGACTGAAACAGGATCTATATCTCTCACCACTCACAAAAATTAATTCAACATGGATAATAGACTTAAATCTAAGACATCAAATCATAAAAATTCTAGAAGAGGCCAGGTGCGGTGGCTCATGCCTGTAATCCTAGCACTCTGGGAGGCCAAGGCGGGTGGATCGTTTGAGCTCAGGAGTTCAAGACCAGCCTGAGCAAGAGCGAGAGCCCATCTCTACTAAAACTAGAAAGAAATTATATGGACAACTAAAAATATATACAGAAAAAAATAGCTGGGCATGGTGGTGCATGCCTGTAGTCCCAGATGATTGGGAGGCTGAGGCAGGAGGATTGCTTGAGCCCAGGAGTTTGAGGTTGCTGTGAGCTAAGCTGATGCCATGGCACTCTAGCCCAGGCAACACAGTGAGACTCTGTCTCAAAAAAAAAAAAAAAAAAAAAAGAAGAAGAAGAAGCATTCTAGAAGAAAATGCTGGAAAAACTCTTCTAGATATAGACATGGGGAAAGAATTTATGAATAAGACCCCAAGGGCAATTATAGCAATAACAAATATAAATAAATAGGACTTGATTAAATTATAAAGCTTCAGCACAGCCAGAGAAACAATCTATAGAGCAAATAGGCAACCTACAGAATGGGAGAAAATGTTCTCATGCTATACATCCAATAAAGGGCTAATAAGCAGAAACTACAAAGAACTCAAGCAAATCAGCAAGAAAATAAATCAAACAGCCCCATTAAAAATTGGGCAAAAGACATGAACAGAAGCTTCTCAAAAGAAGATAGACTAATGGCCAATAAACATATGAAAAAATGCTCAGTGTCGCTAGTCATCAAAGAAATGCAAATCAAAACCACAATGAGATATTACCTAACCTCAGTGAGAATGGCTTTTATGAAAAAGTTCCAAAACAGTAGACGCTAGCATGGATGTGAAGAGATAGGATAACTTATATACTGTTGGTGGGAATGCAAATTAGTACAACCTCTACGGATAATAGTATGGAGATTCCTCAAAGTAAACTCACCATTTGACCTAGCAATCCCACTACTGGGTATTTACCCAAAGGAAAAAAATTCCTTTTATCAAAAAGACACCTGCACTTGAATGCTTAGTATAGCACAATTCACAATCACAAAGATGTGGAATCAACCCAAATGCCCATCAATTCATGAATGGATTAATAAAATGTGGCATATATATACCATGGAGTACTACTCAGCCATAAAAAACTAATACCTTTTGCAATAATCTGGATGGAACTGGAGACCATTTTCCTAAGTGAAATATCTAAAGAATGGAAAAACAAACACCACATATACTCACTATTAAATTGGAACTAACTGATCAGCACTCATGTGCACAGATAGAAGTAAAACTCAACAGAAATCATGCAGGTGGGCAGGGGAGGGGATGGGTGAAATTGTACCTAAGCGGTACAATGTATACTATCTGGGTGATGGGCACACTTATAACTTTGACTCAAGCAGTACAAAAGCAATCCATGTAACCAAAACATTTGTACCCCTGTAATATTCTGAAATAAAAAAAAATTAATAAAAAAGTACTTATAAGTTAAAAAATTTGAGGGGGGGAGACATAATTCAGTTATAACAAAAAAACAGAAAGTAATTGCTAATCAATCTAAAAATATATTGCTAAAACTTTAGTGATCATTTTTTTTTTAGATCCACATTTAACATTGAAATGAGGTTATCCAAAGCCCTGACAAATAAGTGAGTATCCTTGACATGGGTCAGAAGAAAGGGTCTTGTGCTAAAGTGGAACTCTTCTTTTAACTTTTGGAGCCAAGATCAATGTTGTCATATAACTTTGATTCTGGATGAGCTTCTCACCGCATGCTTGCCTGCCTGCAGCCTGTGCCAAAAGCAATTCAGAAAAAAAGGCTCTCATGCTGAACATCAGTGGTTCCAAGGCAGGAAGAGTGCAGGAGAGGAGGGAGCTGTTAAAAAGGGAACCGAAGACTTCTAATGGCTTTTGGTAATTGGCCCAGCTGCACTAATTTGATTTTTTGAACTGAAAACCCCAGGATACTGCCTGAACAACTAAGCTCATGCTGGAAATAGCATCCTTTAAAGTGCGGCTCCAGGGACAGCCTGCATAGTATAAATAGCTTTAGAAATTAATTTTAAGATATGGGCCAGGTAAGTAAGTAACTGACTCCTTAGTAACATTAAGGCATTTTTCAAAGATTTTGAAATCTGTTTTCATCTCTTGATAGATCTTCATTGAAATAATGATTCAATGATCTGAGAATTAGTGCCTCCTCATAGTTTCTACTGAGAAACTATGGTTAAACATTACTTATTTGGAACTCAGGTATCTGGTAATGTCACTCATTCCAAGCACAGCCAAGAACCATGAAATAACTGCAAATGGTCCCTGAGTAGCAAATCTTGGTGTCACATATATTGAAGATCATACACTTTGTTTCTTGGAGATTGTCTCAGACCCACTTGCATAACTTATTTATTCTTAGTTTTCATGCAGTTCAAATGAACGTGGTTATCTGTTCCTAAGCCCAAAGACCATAAGCATCGGATTACAAAGACTTTCTCATGGACAGCGCCTAGCAGTGCGAAGAGTTACATGACTGCTCATAAGGAAGATTTCAGAAAAGTCTCTAACAAAAAAATAATTCCAAAAGCAGCGAATTTGGGGGTTGTTTAGTGTATGGGCCAAAGAGCCTGCCTGCTCATGTCAAATGACTTTAGAGTGTGTCACTGTATTAATCCTTAAACACCAAATCAGATTTGTAATGATGACCTTGAATAATTAAGGAGAGTGTGATGTAATTAGTATACTCTGTTTAAGGACTGTAAATATGATTGCTCGGGAAAGATTCAATCCAAATAAAATAAAGGAAGAATAAGTCTTAGTACTGAAAAAGGTAATAATTGTGCTACTTGAGGAAAAAGCACCCATTGCTGTCAATGATGCCTGAAGCCACAGATTTACTATAATTGGTCATTTCTAACCAAAGGGCATTCTCCGTACTCTTCTTCAAATCCCACCAAAGACACCAAAATAAATTTGGGGATCTAATGTCTAATGGTCAGGTCAAGTGAAAGCCCTTCCTTTTCTTTGAGGCCGTACCTGACTGCACTTAATCTCCTACATGATCCTGACTTTTGAATCAGCCGGGTAGCACAAATACAGCAATTGATGCCACCAGGGGTGGGAGGCCTAAGGGTCTGTCTGATTCAATATTTTTATCTCTGTTCAGAGTTAATAATAATACTGCTTACCCTTACTTGCCATAAAGATATAACTAACCCACCTCTTGTATAGCATTTTAGTATCTGGTTCGTCTGACTTAGATAAAGAATGTATACTGACCCACTTATACTCTTTTACCCAAATTTCTGGAAGAAATATGCATGTCATATGTAGTATAAAATGGGACTTTTTGTAGTGTTCTGATTTACAGTTAAGGCCTAAAGCTCAAAATAAAAAGTGCTAATTATGCTGTGAGTCACCCATGACTGGGGCTGGACCCTCCCCAGGCAGCTAAGGAGCTACAGAATCTGCCTCTAAACCCTCTGCCCCTGGAGAGACTCCTGAGAGAGAAAACAGAGGGAACATTCTCTCCCTCAGAGCCAAGTGAGGTGAAGGGACTCGTGGAGACTCGCTCTTCACGACTGAGGCTGCCTTCTAGAAGGGAAGACTGGCATGTGGTGTTTTACTCAATCTACAGACCCACCTGAGTGTCCCTGCCAGGAGAGAGGCCAGGAAGAGCTCTTTAGGAGCAGCTGGCTGGCTGGAGAGGGGGATGTGAAGGCAGAGACTGACGCTGGCTTCTGGTCTAGAGAGGCCCACAGGGACAGCCTGTGCAGCAGAGGCGTGGGATGCTGGGCAGAAGATGGCCGCACCACCCTCCATCCCATTCAGATCGCCAAGGCACTGGGAGAGTGTGGAGGGGAGGAGCTGTGATTCTCGTGGCCCCCCCTAGGAGGACAGAGAATAATGGACGGGGGGAGTTATAAGGAGGCAGAAGTGAAGGGACCTAGAAGGGAAAGGAACACCACTCTGGGAAGCCACGCAAGCATCCCACCAGCATCACATAGTACTAAAGTGAACCGGAACAGGGATCGGAGACAACTTCCACCGTCAACTGGCCACCCCTGTATAAGAAGATTCTGCCTCATCTGTTTACCTCCTACCCCAACCTGGAGGATCTGGGCTTGGATGGGTAGGAGAGGAGGAACTTCAGAAGCAGCCCAGAGCCCCCTTCCTGCTGGAAGCCTTGTGGGCCCCTAGTTTAGTCTACGACTGCAGTGGGAGTGGTGGTGAATTAGACTGATTTTTTTTTTTTTTTTAACTGGAGTGGACTAGTTTTAAAAATCAAAAGAGACAGGAAATTTGTCACTAAAGGATAGAAAAAGGGGAAATTGAAAGCAGTGTTTTTAAAATGTCCAGGCATTTTCAGGGAAGGGAGAAGATGTCTGTGATTCTAACTGGGAGTTGATGCTCAGGTTCCCAGGCAGGTGTATATATCCAGCCCTAGGTGTGTAGGAAGAAGTGACCTTTAGACACAGGCATGGACGATTCCAGAGCTGCTGTGATTGGAGGGGAAAAGGTGGTCCTGGAAACTCTCCCAGGATTGCTCCCGCTCTGAGATGTTACTAAATTTAGAACTTTAAAAAACCAGCTTTTGAAATGTCTTCTCCTTCTATTTCATTATACATATTTTTTAACTTGCCACAATTGTAGAAAAATAACTTTTGCTGAAATAATTTTGATTATTTTTGCTCTATCTTGTTTATTAAAGAAAAAAGAAATAAAAATTGAAATGTGACTTTGTGAAGGTATCTGGAAGACGTGGATTCCTTTCTGCTTGTTCTAGCAAATGTTTTAGCTCTGGGGAAAATAATAATACAGCAGTTTTACGTTTAGACTCCTCAAAAAATAAGTTAGCTATATGCTTTCTATAGAAAACCAGATAATCTTTTTATGAGTTAGCTATATATTTATCTAAAGAATACCTGAGATTTTTTTTCCACCATAGAATAGAGACCTTCCCACAGTGATTGAGTTCAAGATTAAGACATTATTGGCACTAGGCTCTGAACTGCCCAATAATCTACATACTGAGTTTTTTTGAGAGGAATGGGGTGAAGAATTTGGATGATTGATCTATTTTCTGTGCTCAATATGCCATTGAAATGTATGCATTAACTTAATAGATACTATTATTTTTCCAATATTACAGATGAGGACATTGAGACAGAGAGGTTAAATACCCTACCCAAAGTCTCTCAACTTGTTAAGTGAAGGAGCTAGGATATAAACTCATGCAGTCTGGCTGGTTAAATCAGCCTTTTATCCATGCCAACACTGGGTATGATCATTTAAAATTTCTTTGCCAAGTAAGTAGTCAAAAGTGGCATCTTATTGATATTTTAGTTTGCATCTCTTTGATTACTAGTGATGCTGCACATTTTGTTTGTAATACATTATTAATTTTGTATTCTTTTATTATAAATTGCTTGTTCATGACCTTTGCCCATTTTTCTATCTGTATTAATCTTTTCCTTTTTGATTTCTGAGAACTCAATTTTAACAACTCAACCATCTGATATATTATAAATATTTTCCACAGTGTGTAATTTATCCTTTCATTTTGTGCATGTATGTATGTGGGGGGGAGGTGGCATCTTGCCTATATACAAGTTAAAAAATCATTATGTAGTCATCTCTATCAGTTTGTTTCCTTTTATAGTTTTGGAAAGGCCATCTTTTCATATTCTTATATGTTTTCATCTTATTGCTATAGACTTTATTTCTTCAATACTTTAATCATAAACATTTTCAAACAGCAAGTTGAAAGAATTTTTACATAGAACACCTACATATGCAGCATCTAGATTCTACCATTAACATTTTACTATACTTGTTTTATGCATAGGTACACATCAGTTCATCCACTTATCAATCCATTAATCCAGCTTACTTTTGGTGCTTTCCAAAGTAAATTGCAGACAGTATGCTTCTTCTCTGAATATCTTGGCATGCATATGATTAACTAGGGTTCAATATTTGTTTACAGTTTTTTCTTATGATGTAAAATTTATTTAAAATGCAATCTTAAGTCTATGCTCACTGAGTTTTGACAAATGTGTACATCTATATAACCCAAAGCCTATCAGAAAGTTTCCTGCCACCACAGCCTCTCCCTATTACTACCAAAGGAAAACACTGTTCTATTTTTTTCCTACCATAAATGACTTTGCTGCCTCTAGAATTTCATATAAGTGGAATTATACAGTGTTGGGATACAGTTCTCCATGGATTGCTCACATTTCTGCACATCTTGCTAGCAGAGGCATGTATGGCCTTTTTTCCAAGCTCTCTTTTCAAAGATGTATAGCTAGTGGCTTTGGAATACAGAGATAGTATCTCCTTTGAGAGCAAAGAGCACTAGAGAAGATGTAGCCTTGGTAAGCTTAGGGATCCTCTTCACTGCCTGTACAAGTGTCACCTGCCCTCTTCATGTCATCCTGTAGTAACTGGACTTGGAAAAGCAGCTCAAAAATTTCTGCTACTCTGGCTACTGCTACACCTGTAAGTAATAAAGTCATTTGTCTCTGACCCGGGAGTCTCATGTCTTCTACCAGCATCCATAAAAAGGTGGCAGGCTAACTGTTTAGCTTGCAAATAGGGTAAAATCGCAGACCTTCCACAGTCCGTATCATACACTGTGTGTTCTGGCTGCTTTTTCTCAGCATGTTGCTGAGATTCACCCACACTGTCAATTCATTAGAAATTGTTTTCTTTTTATTGCTCAGTAATATTCCATTGTACCACAGTTTACTCCTCCATTCTCCTGGCGATGGATGCATGCACAATGCCCAGTTTTAGCCATTAAAAGTAAAGCTACTGTAACAATTCTTGTACAAGTCTTTTTGTGAATATATGATTTCATTTTGGGGCTGGTGTAGATACCATAGAGTAGAATTGCTAGATCACAGGGTAGGCATATGTTCAATTTTATTTTAAAAACTGCCAAACCTTTTGCCAAAGGGTTTGTGGTATTTTATATTCCTACCAATATGTATGAGAGCTCCAATTGCTCTGTAACTTTGCCAGCATTTGATGTCATCCATCTTTTTTATTTTAGCTATTCTGGTGGGTGCTGTAATGGTATCTTATTGTAGTTTTAATTTGAATTTCTCTGATGACTGATGATGTGCAGTAGATTTGTATGGGTTAATTGGGCATTTATATATCTTGTTTTATGAAGTGTCTATTCAAACTTTTTGCCAATTTTTGAAGGTTGTTCACTGAGTTCTTTATTAAATCCTTGATAACAGTTCTTTGTTAGATGTGTTTTTCCCAGTCTGTGGCTTACCCATTAATTTTCTTAATGGTATCCCTTAATGAGCAGAAGTTCTTAATTTTGATGAAATCTAAGTATCAATTTTTTGCTTTATGGTTATTTTTCTCTGTGACCTCTCTGAGAAATATTTGACCAGCTCCAAGTCACAAAGATATTCTTGTATGTTTTCCTTAAAAAGTGTTTCTAACGCCACTCCTCCTTCAAGCCTGCCTTCATCCCTCTTGACTTCCCCACAGTAGACTTTCTTTGTGAAGTGTTGCTCAACTTTTCAACTGCTTTTCTTGGAAATGAGGGTGGAAGAGGAGTAGAAGCAGCCCATCAAGCTAGTCTACATTCCTTAGATTTCCTGAAATCCTGGTGAATAAATATTTCTCCATCTTGTTTTGTGTATTTATCTCATACCCTGACCCCATGAAAGGTATTGCTAGCTCCACTTTACAGATTTGGAAAATAAGGCTTGCAGAGGTGAAATAACTTGCTCAAAGTCACATAGCTCCACAGCTCACAGCTTTGGAGCTGCGAATCACACTTGCAACTTCCTGATTTCAAAACTGTGGTCATAACCATTCCACTAACCCTGACTCCACACTGTTCAATACTCATGCTTGCCAGCATTACAGACACTGTAGAGCCTTACTCTAATTTTATTGTTACCACTGCAATCCTCCTATCTAGTTGTATTGTTCATGTTTCCTAATTGGTTTGTCTTATATAGTAAAGTGACATATTGAAATATGATTCATATTCATCCTATAATTCATGTAATAATAATTAAAATTTGTGATTCATAATCTTCATATAATTAATGCCAGGATTCATGCAATAAGTTGCTGACTCAGATTTGAAACACTTTACTGCCCTTTCTTAAAGAACTATTTATAGCAAATTTTAGTTTACTTTTTTCTTAAGGAAAATTTTAAATTAGTACAGTGAAATTGTGAAAACTATTTGGTGGGAGGGAGCAGTCTGGCAAAAAATTCTGTTTTGCATGAAAGGATTCAGCCTTTGCCGGTGGCCCACTTTTCTGTCCTAACTCAACTGTTATTCTAACTCTAAGCAAAAAAAAAAAAAAAAAAGAAAATGAAAAAAAGAGAGACCTTCCAGATCTCTCTCCATGCTGGATAAGGATCAAAATAAAGACATATGTTATTCATTAATTTTTTTCTCCTTATTTTCTGGTTCTAAAACGCATACAAGTTATCTTCAATAGATTGTAGGCATAAATGAATGCAAAATGTATGATACTAGGAAAGACTTTCACTTTTTAAGAGAGTTATTTTATAATTTATAGCAGTAATGTTAATATTGTCCTGGTTTAACATGCTTCACAGGGGCCCATGGCATATTTTTGTGAGTTTAGTAGGGAAAAGTGCCAGGAAACTGAATTTTTCCTCCATAACAAACCATTAGAAAGCACATAAATCATGATATATGTCATCATGGCACAGTTTGGGGATAGAGTGTTATATCGCTGTTCCTATTTTTTTTTTTTTTTTTGAGACAGAGTCTCACTTTGTTGCCCAGGCTAGAGTGAATGCCATGGCATCAGCCTAGCTCAAAGCAACCTCAGACTCCTGGACTCACGTGGTTCTCCTGCCTCAGTCTCCCAAGTAGTTGGGACTACAGGTGCGAGCCACCATGCCCAGCTAATTTTTTCTGTATATATTTTTAGTTGTCCATATAATTTCTTTCTATTTTTAGTAGAGATGGGGTCTCACTCTTGCTCAGGCTGGTCTCAAACTCCTGACCTCAAGCGATCCTCCCACCTCGGCCACCCAGAGTGCTAGGATTATAGGCGTGAGCCACCTCACCTGGCCATGTTCCTATTAATATTATAATTCTGGTTGAGATCATTGTTACTGTTATAATTTTAGATTTTTCAATTTTTAAATTTGGGTGTGAAAGCTGGGCTACAGGGCACCCTGCCTAGGGCAAAGTGGAATTTTGCAGTGAAATGTAAATCCATGGTGGCCTGGCTGGGCTGGCACAGCTGCACGGTGGTGGCAGGGGGTGATGGGCAAATGGGTATTGGAACACTTAGGAAGAAGTATGTGGCCTCAGGGGGTGATCATGATGCTGTAATTCAGCTCACCTCAGAGAATATTCTAGATATGTTCTATGCGCAAAGCAGGCCACTGAGCTAAAAAATGCAGCCAAACACCACGTGCCTGAAGCCATGGGATGTTTTATTTCTCTTTTCTCTTAAGTTGAATTCCCCTGGAAAGGTCCTAAGCTAAGGATCCAAGTGTAAGAGATTTACTAAGGATTTCCTAGGAACATGCATTCAGCCTTTGTAGAACTTTTCACGTTTCAGTTCCTTGTTTGTATTCTCTGTCTCCCTGAAGGGGCAAAGACTGTCACGGGTATCCTTGTATCCTTTAGCAAGTCCAGTCTCCTCTAAGTGTGCCATGCACATACTAGGTCCCCAGAATGCTTAGTAAGTCAAATTAAATGAAGCATTTTAAAAGTACCTTCATAACTTTCTTGCCTGCCTCATGTTTCTTTGAGTAACTACTGTCAGTTGAAAAAAAAATTAGGCATTCCTCTTTTTGGCCATCATCCCTGTTTTATTGTTTGAGTATCAGTTTTTCTATTGCTGTGTAACAAATCATCACAAACTGAATAGCTTAAAATAACACAGTTGCTGTGGGTGAGGGTCTGGGCACAGCTTAACTGGGTCCTCTGTTCAGGGTCGCCCAAGGCTGCAATCGAGGTGTTGACCGAACTGGGGAAGAATTCACTTTCCAGCTCATTCAGGTTGCTGATGGGGTTCATTTCCCTGTGGCTATAGGACTGAGGGCCCTGGCTTTGTGCTGGCTGGAGGCTGAAGGCCACCTTAGGTCCTAGAAGCCTAAAGGTCATTGATGTATGGTCATATCTAGAGTGAAGCCGGCATGGTATTGTGCTCAGTGAGGAAAATAAAACTGGATAGAATTTATTTGATTATTTAGAACCCTGGGAACACCCAAATTCAAGTTCTGGGTCTAGATTCTGTGATATTGAGGAAACTGGTTAACTTCTTCGTGCCTCAGTTTCTGTCTGTACATGTAACAAAGGACCTTTCTATGACAGTCTATAAAGAAATGTTTAGTATATTCAGTCACTTTGGTTCTTGGATTAGAGAAATCAATTTTGAATCCTGGCTCTGCCACGTCCTGTTCAGGTGACCTTGAACAAGTTATTTAACATCACTGAGCTTCAGTTTCCTCATACGTAAAACTGAGATAATTATGGTGCTTGTCTTACAGGATTGTCCAGAGGATTAAATGAAGATGTTTAAATAAAGTGATATACACACTTGGCCTGTAATTATTAATATATGCCTAGCACAATAAATGTTAGCTATTGTTACTGTTATTTAAAATGTGAAGTTGTGGTGCATGTTAACCAGACCCTGGGGATGATGAGCTGAGTTTGGGTAGGTTGTTGGAAGACCTGAGTTGAGGACTGGGATGTTTTCCACTCTGGCAAGTGTCTTTGTCTCTGTAAACTTCTGCTTGTTCTTGGCCTTTAAGGTGGTACATGTGTGTGTGTGTGTGTGTGTGTGTGTGTGTGTGTGTGTGTGTGTGTTTAAAAGTGTAAGGAGTGGATGATGACAAAGGAGTGGAAAGGAGAAAATCAAAGAAAGTCCCTAGCATGATTCAGCCCCACTCTGAAGCAGAAGCATGTTGTTAAACCAGCCCACTGGGGAAAGAGGAGCACACGGCCCCTGCCATCCGCCTTCTTGGGAAGCTGACGTCGCTTCTCACCCTCATTGCTTGGGTGGACTGTTTTCAAACCTGGGGTCTCATCTTTCACTGTGGCCTAATTCTTTCAGGTCAATAGGACAAGCCTGGAGAGCAGAAAGTCTGGTTTTCATGGAAGCATCTCCTAATAGCTGACACATTTATTGCCACTCATGGAGGGAAGCCTGGTTTTCACTCTGTGTTCTGCGTGATCTGTGTTCAGAGTTGGGCTGCCCCGTGTTGGCTCCTATGCTAGCTATTAAACGTGTGTCTCCCATGGTGAAAGAGAAGATAATACCTTTGCACATAGTCATTCCTTAGCAATTGAGAAACAACAGGCAGTGTGCTTGTTGAAGCTCAGGCTGAGCTAAATGTGTATTCCTGTACATCTACCTGTAGTTGCTGCATGGCCATCAATAGATTAGTAAATGTCTCAGTAGGTGATGGGCAGCACTGAATCATCCTCACTCTTTTATTAGTTTACATCCATTAATATTTCCATTAGGGTTTATCAAGTGTTCTACTCTATGTGCAGCATTGTGTCGTAGATAACACTTTGCACATGGCCACAAGTCTCACCACTCTCTAACGTTACACCCAGTTCTTTACATCACTGCCTGGCTGCTGAACATCCTTGGGTTTGTGACCCTAAATCTAAACCTCAGAGGAGTGGTTTCCAGCGTGTGATCATTATTATCTGGGAATCTGTTAGAAATGTAGATTATTAGAGACTACTTCAGATATACTGAATCAAAAGCTTTGAGAGTGGGGACAAGCGAACTGTTTTAACAAACCTTCCAGGGGACACTGATGCTCAGTAAAATTTGGGAATCACAGCTCTAGAGTTTAGGGCCCTTATTATACCATCATGTAGGGCACATTGCCCTCTGGATCTGTAGCTTTCATATCCCTTCATGCACAGTGGCTACCAGCTTGATGTCCTCACTCAAGTTGGAATTGATTCTTACTGATTTATTATTGCTACAGATATTTATGACTTAAGATCATTTCATTGCCAAGGCCAAAGGTCCATAAAAGGTGGAAGTGGAACCAACAGTCAATAATGTTGGGTTATACGACTGACCTTCCTAGGTTGAGCTGAAAAAATACTGTAATAAAATACGTCCTGAGAACTCTAAAAGCTTAATAGCATGATCCGTCAGGCATGAGGGATGCACGGGAGTGGTGCCTCATAGGCAGTAATAAGACCATCAAGGATGAAAGAGCTTCTCAGTTTCTGCTCAGTGCTGTCCCTGGGCTGTGACCCCAATGACTAACTGTGTGCCCAGAAGCTCTTAATGGGTTTGGAGGTGCCTGAAAGGAAGGGATTCTGACCTTGACTGCGTGACGTGGGTAAGTCATTTGGCTCTGCAGACTTGAGTCTGTAAAACGAAAGTCCTGAAGGGGTTGCTCCAATATCCTGTAACTCTGTTCACACGGTGACAGGATTGGTCTGTCCGATATAATTTGGGGTGAAACTACTGTCTGAGTCCCTCTATGGTGCAGAAGAAACTGAACAGTCTAAACTGGCAAGTATCGTCAGCTAAGAGAATGCATTAGTACTCTATTGAAACGTAACAAATTATTCCAAATTAACCACAACAAACATTTGTGATTTCACACAGTTTCTGAGAGTTGGGAATCTGGGAGCGGCTTACTTGGGTGGTTCTGGCTCCAGGTCTCTCAGGACGTTGCAGTCAAAATGTTTGAAGGCTTGACTGGGCTGGAGGATCTGCTTCTAAACTTACTCATGTGGGCAGGAGGCTTTAGTTTCCTGCCACACGGGCTTCTCCTCAGAGCGGCTCACAATATAGCAGCTGGCTTTCCCCAGAGCAAATGCTCTGCTAAAAAGCACGAGCCACAAAGACAGTGTCTTTTATAAGCTAACCACAGAAGTGCCATGCCATCATTTCTACCATATTCTATTGGTCATATAGACCAACCCTAGTACGACGTGGGTTGTGGGGAGGGGACCACACAAGGACACAGGAGGCAGAATCACTGAGGGCCGTGTTAGAGGCCGGCTACCAAACTAGCTAGGCAGTGCAGCTGCTGACGGATTGCTTCTGGAAGCATGATTGGTGCAGGTGTCAGAACAGCTGTGAACTGTAAATGTAGATCCAGCAGGAGCCCCTCAAGAGCCAAAGCTTGTTGGCTAATTGTGATGCTTTTGAATCTACTCCAGATACTACTTTTTGTTGTTTTGTTTGTATACTACTGCAACAGTTTGGATCAGTTCTATGAGCGTACACATGCTTGCCTGAAGATAGTGGCCTGCAAATGTTTCCCAGCCAAAAAAAAACCTTTCAAATTATGTTTCATCTGCCCTGTTTAGCCATGCCTGTTCCCTCTCATTGGGTCTCATTTTTCAAGGATGCCCAAAACATATCTGGTAACCTCTCATAACTAAATAGGCAAGTCAAGCCAACACGTATCTTCCAAGCATTTGCATGTCAGCATAGCTGAGTGGAGACACAGAGCTCCTCACGTATCATGTGGACCTGTCTCTTGGTGATTTGGAATTGAATCAACAGGTACTAATTTGCCAAGCTGTGCTCACAACTAACTAGCTCTGCACTTCATGCTTCTTTGGCAGGCTTCTTGGAATTACTTTTTAATTTTTATAGTAGATCTGCTTTGTCCTGAAAGTACATTTTAAAAAATGATTATATCACCAAAACACTTTATTTTTATTTTGAAGAGGTAAAATTTATTAACTGAAGACATTAATTGTAGTTTGTCCTTGAATCGTTTATTTTGCTTGACTTTTTAAAAACAATGATGGTTAAAACTGAGGTGTACCCTCAGCTATATACTCTTCACAGAAGAAGAATTAATGTGTGGTTAAATGTCTGGGCTCTGGGACTAGATCACCTACGATCAAATCCTGACTCTGCCATTTACCAGCTATGTGACCTTGGATGAGATACCTAATGACTGCTCTGTGCCTTGGTTTCCTCATCTGCGAAGTGGGAATACTAATAGTAACTATCCTACAAACAGTGCCTGGCATGAGGAAAGCACTACATAAGCATTAGCCACTGTGGTTATTTAATACCAGCTGCTCCCTTTGAGGTCTCTGGGAGGCACAAATGTATGTCAGTGTAGGAAATTATACACTGTGACTGCTTAGACCTCAGGGACATTTCCCTGGCCTGGGATATCTGCATGTATTCTTTTCTTCCTTGGTGCGGGCTCTGGGGACAGCCTGCTTTCCTCTCTTTAATTGCTGCCACCACCCCCTCTGTCCTTCGCGATTCCTTTTCACCCATGACCAACCAGAGAATGAGAAGCCTCCAATCGTCATCTTTGCTGTCTTGGAAGCCAGGCACACTGCTCTTCTTCACTGTGAATTTTTCTACTAATTATAGCAGGGGAACAGCTCCACACTAGGGAAGGTAGAAAGCCAAAGGAATCTTCCTGGGTTCTTATGGTTTAAGTCCCCGCTCCCTAGTCTTTTGGCTTCCCTGGATGATGAATCCGGGAGCTCAGCCATCCGTGTCTCCTTTCTTCCTGAGGGTGACTGTGGACCCTCTGCCCCTCATCTCCTCTTCTTCCTCTCTAGGCCTGGCCAACATCTTCCTACACAAAGACCCTACTTCTAAATCTATAGTCCTAAGTGTTCTAATGTGGAAAAAAGGGGTAGAAATGAGTTTATTCATTCACTGGAAGTATATATTGAGTATCTATCATGTGCTAGATGCTGTTCTGGGATTTTTTGGCCTGTCTTTGCATTTGAGGCTGGGGTAGTCAGGAAAGGTGACGTCCCTGTGTCTATAGAGCATTGCCTACCGAGTCAGGCTTCATGACTGTTAGCCTTTCTCCAAAGAACCTTGGCAACCAGAGCCATATCCGGTCTTAAACAGGATCTCAGTTTAGGAATTGGTGTTTGAATTGGGAATCCATGATGTAACCTTGTGTTTAAAAATAAAGAGCAATCAGAAAGCTGCTTGGAACCTGACAGATAAAGGCTCCTCGTTTTATGTCTGTTATTTTATTTTTAGTAAAGGAGCATCTTCCCTCTCTAATTAAATGTTGAGAATCTCAAATATATGCAAACATGGAAAGAAATTTATTGTAGATCCGGCAAATACCACTGTCACTGTGACAAGCACTGAATCAAAGTTGTTTCAACACAGATGTTTCCATTTGATAAAAAGGCACTTAAAGTAATGAAGTGGAACATTTAGAAAGCTTACATATTTGGCACCACTTTTATTAATAAAGTATTAGGAAATCAAATATTTCATATTATATCATAGCTAACTGCTTCTCTGAAAAATAGCATAAATTTTCCCTTCATAGAGAGGCTTTTATCTGAGACTCTTAGTGTATATTTAATGGATATTAAGTCACCAAACACTCTTACCAAATGACAGTAAATCACAACTATCTTCTCTCTTTTGAAGAAGAAAAATGAAGTTACCAAAGAGAAAAGCAACTTGCCTGGGTTTCCATAATTACAATCATAATAGCTACTTATTGGGCATTTACTATGTGTCAGGCACACTGTTGACATGTTTTATTCACATTCTCATAGCAATTCTGTGAACAGGTACAATAACTGAGACTCAGAGAGGTTAAGTAACTTCCTCAAAATGACACAGTAACTTACCAAGTTCATACCACTATGCTGTGTGTAGTAAATTAGTGACAAATACTGAACTGAAATATTTCTCTTTAGGCACCTTCCTAACCCTAGGTGTCTTTATCTAATTATTTCAGAATGCTTAAAAACCTCAAATTCCCCAGAATAATGAATCATCCACCAGTATTAGTGTGCTAAGTAAATCATAGTCAGGGCTTGATTTCTGAGTTGGGGCTGCAGTCTGCGTGAAGAAGAACCATCCAGCCCCAAGCAGTACACTGAGCTCTCCACAGCTGCAGGGACTCTCATGTGTAATGTGATCAGTGGCACAGTGGGGAGGGCCAGGGCCAGCATAGGCCCTATATTTTTGGGGAAATGATGCATGCATGATATTGTGACTGTCTTTCTAGCAACCCTTAGTCTGAAATGGTAGGGTAAATTATATCACACAAAAAAGAAAAAAAAAATCACTAATGGCCATGTGTTGGGGTAATATAGAAAGTTCATGAAAGAAAGAACCAATTCATAGCATGGCATGGCCTTCAGTTGTGATTTAAAGCTTATGTTAATGTATCAGAGGGATCAGTGCTGGCAACTGTTCAACACATTCTAGCACAGACAACATCCTAAGAAGATCAAAGCCCAGGAAGAATGACTTAGAAGCCTCAGTGGGAGTCTCATGCCTTTTCCCCCTTTATCCTCCAAAAGGGGAAAAAGAGAGGCCAATCTTGCACTGAGAAGCTAGCTCCTATTAAAAGCCCTGAGCAGAGGGAGAATCAAGTGAGGCAAACAAAAGCCATCGGAGTCAAAGGGGTCCAGATGAGGCTTACGCTTGTGTTTTCCAATTCATTGGCAGCTTTGGTGTCTGGTCTAAACCTAACCTTAATTAATGATCTGCCATGTGTAAGTGCCTGTGCTCCAGGCTGGAGGGGACAGACATGTATATCCCTTACGGACCATATTATCTAATAACAAAGACAAGATGCACAAATAAATACAGCCATGATGTTAGCGGCAATTGTGCTAAGTCATTTACATGAAGAATGTCACAGAAGCACACATAAGGGAGGCTAAATACTTCTTTGAGGATTTGGCCTATGTCATCGGGGCAAGGGATATCAAGCAGAAAGAACAATAATCATAGAGGCACAGAAATGTGTGTGTGTGTGAGAGAGAGAGAGAGAGAAACCAGTAGTCCCATGTGGCTAGAATGCAAGACGGGAAGGGGAGTGGTAGAAGTAGAAGACGAGGTTGGAAGAGCAGGTAGGGCAGGGAAGCGGAGCCTGGGCGATCCGTGCTAAGACATGCAGCATTGGGCCTGGGGGCAAGGGCAAAGGCAAGCTCCCGGGGACTCTTGAGCAGGGCATGACAGGACCAGCCTTATGCCTTAGGAAAATGATCCTGGCAGCAGCAGGAAGCAATGCCTCTGCCTTTATTCCTCAAGGATGCTCTCATGGACTATGAGATCAGGGGATCGCACATACTGTGATACAGATGAGTGAGAGGAGAGGTATTAAAGATAAAACCACCCTAGCCTACGGTTTGTAAATGTTGGCACTTTTTTAGGAGTGAAAAATGAGAAATAACACTTGATAATTGGTTGCGATGCCCAAGCCCGAGGTGAGAACTGCTGGTGTAGAAGGTGAGTCCATAGGTGTCGTGGGAGCCTGAGGTACAGGCATTGGCAGGAACACAGCTTTGTGTGAGGTGGCACTACAAAGCCTAGAAGGTGAAGGGGGGGCAAGCATGGAGCTGCGGTGTCACGCTGGACACGTACAAGCTTCACAAGGCACCCCTTAGAGAGACGCGTGCACACCCCACTGCAGCTGTGACTGCCCGCCCCTCCTCACCACTGTGTGACACAGCACTGCTGGAAGGGGTGGAGTTGGATTCCACAGCTTGAGGACACTGAAGCCCTAATCCAGGTATCTTAGACCCCTTGGGTATAAACATCCTGATGTCTTGTTGCTGTATTTTTCAGCAGGCTACCCACAGTAAGCTTGATGAAGACAGACACCTTGTCTATCTTGTTCTCTCCACGGTCCTCAGCATAACACCTCCCACATCCCCAGACAGAATACTGGACTACTAGTTGAATGACATGCATTTCTAGAAGGAGACTATTTATAATTTGGTTATTGTTCATTTCATTTTATTTTTTCAAAAAGGAAGACCGGAGTAGGGTGGTGATTCAGGGTCAGCTCAACCCTTAAGGTACAAGGTAAAGAACACACTCAATTGACAGGGTGACTGTAGACAGTGGCGAGAGATATTTTCAGAATGGCTCAAGTGAAATTCCAAAGAATTTCACTTGCCATTGCTTCAGCAGTAGGGGCCACCATGGAGTACAGAATCGAGGGCTACGATACACCTTAAAATATTGTCTGCTTTGGGGGCATTCAGGCATCATGAGCAACTCTCAATAAGCTGGGGTGCTAGAAGCCCATGTCCTTCCCTTCTTCATCAGCTTCCTATTATAGGTGGAATTATGTCTCCCAAATACTCCTACATTGAAGGTTGAAGTCCTAACTCTCAGTACCTCAGAATGTGACCATATTGGCAGCAGAGTTGTTGCCGATGCAATTAGTTAATATGAGGCCATCCTAATGGAGAAGAGTAGGTGCCTAACCCAATATAACCAGTATCCTTATAAAAGGAAAATTTGGACACAGATATGCAACACAAGTAGAACACCATGTGAAAATGCAGGCAGAAATTAGGGTGATGCTTCTACAATCAAGGGCTGCCAACAAACCACGAGAAGCTAAGGGAGAAGCGTGGAACAGATTCTTCTTCACAGCCCTCAGAAAGAACTAACTGTACCAACACCTTGATCTTGAACTTCAGGCTTCCAGAACTGTGTAAGAAGATACATGGACAGGCGTGCTGGTATTCTGGGCTCTTCCCTGGTTCTTCCAGTTCCCCAGCATTATTTAAGTCAAGCATCTGCTCATGGTAGCTAACATCCAACCTTGATGTGTCCTCATTCCTTCCAAGGAGGAATCCAAATGTATTAAGACAATACATTTCTGTTGTTTAAGCCACTTCATTTGGGTGCTTTGATACAGCAGTTCTAGCAGACTCATACGCTAACCAAGAGAGACCCCAGCCCTGATAAGGTGGCCACCCCTGCAGGGCCTCCCTTCTGCACAGTGGCAGCAAACATCACCTGCTCCCTGGAATATATTACTTCAGACCAACATTTTTAGTACTGTGGCCATTCTTGATTAGGAAGCTAAATAATTTTGTGTTTCCGGCAATCAACTGCCTTTACTACGAGGTTGGGCAGAGTCAACAGCTTGGATGGCAGTGCCTGAGCCCCCCTTCCTCCTGCCAACCAGTGATTCTAGCCACATTAACCTCAGGTGCAAAGTAAGTGATGCCACAAACCCCATCGCTCCCTAGGCACTCGGCTCTTCAGCAATGAGAACAGCCTTGGTTTTGCCTGGGTCTTCTCTTCACAACAGTCTCCCTCGTGCATTTTTTCCCCAGTGAGACCTTCAGTGTTCTTGTTACACTGAAGTAGTCTTTCATGCCTCATTTTATTGGTCCTTGCAGAATATTGCTAACACTATGGGGCAGGGATTATACTTTTATTTCTTCTCCAGTACACTGAACATATAATTTATTTAATAGTAACCATCAAAGGCCTTCAAAATAATCCTTGTAAAGGGCCTTGTGACTTTTGTGATACTGAAATTCCAATGGAATATGTACTTGAGTTTAATATATTGAAGGAAACGGCTTCTAACAGTCTGCAGGGATTGCCTGTGCTCTAAGGCGTTACTCCATGGAGGGGAAGTGCCTGGAGGAAAACAGTCCAGCAGAAAGCTCCATGACATGGCATCAGCACTAAATAAAAAAGGAAATTAGTCCTTAAACTGTTCTGGATTACAATTGTTTGCAAGATGAACTATCAGCTTTGGTTCAATGTCACAAATTATTTCACCTTTTCTTCTCACAATTACAAAGCTACAGCAAAGATTTGAGTAAATTATAGTGTAAATCAGGATTGCTCAAAGTCAGCACTACTGACATTTTGTGCAAGAGAATTCTCTGTGGGGGGGTTATTACCCTGTGCATTGTAGGACGTTCAGCAGCATCCCTGGCCTCTACCTGCTAGATGCTAGCAGCACCCCGCCCCACACAGTCGTGACAACCAAAAACCATCTCCAAACACAGCTAACTGTCTCCTGAGAGGCAAAATTACCCCCTGTTGGGAACCACTGATCTAAATAGGAGAAGAAATGTGCTTCCAAAAGTGCTGATTTTTGGATTCGTCCTGGGAAGGAATGAGGACACATCAAGGTTGGATGTTAGCTACCACGAGCAGGTGCCTGACTTAAATAACGCTGGGGAACTGGATGAGCCAGGGAAGAGCCCAGAATACCAGCATGCCTGTCCATGGGGCTTCTTATCATTATTTCTTGTTTACTGACAGTCATTAAAATATCGGCTCCATGGAGTTCATAATCAAGCTTATAGAAAGCTTTTGGAAAATCAGACTGTGATTTCCAAATTTTTCCACATTTAACTTATGTATTTGATTTTACCCATTTGGGATATGAAGTTAGATCACATCCCATTTAAGATTCATGTTAGATAGTCAGAGACCCACTCCTGCCTGTTGCCAGAATGTCTTTTCTTGCCTCTTGGAGCTTCCTTCTTGGGGATCCTCTAGGAACCCAGGACGCTTACATGGAAGAGCGAGGCGGTTGTGTTTATTATTCCCAGGTAGAGGAAGCCTGCCCCAGAGCCCAGGCTTCACTGCTCTTGGCTGCTGTCGCTGCAGTTTGGCTGAGCAGTCCCGTGCACCCCCGCCAACTGCCCTGCCGCTGGTGAGGGTCCTGTTTGACAGAGGAGGGTGGACTTTTCCTCCCTTAGTGTTTCACTCACCTCTGGTCCTCCTGGTTCAGGGGCCTGGACTCTCAGAACTACAGAACTGTATGTAAACAGAGCTCCCAGCTCACACACAGAGACATTTTCTCAAGTCACAGCCATGGAGCTCGAACGACTGGTCTGGAAAGTGCCACACCAGTGCCCCCGAGCCAGCCCTCCCTTGAACTTGGTGGAGGGGCACCGCTCTCCTCATGTTCGAGGGCCAGTCCCAGTTCTCTTGCTGCCTGCATGGTGGGGCTGCTCTTCAGAGGGGGTTCTTGGGAAACCCAGGACTCTCGGTATTTGTGGCAGCCACTGTACCTCGCCTGTCACCAGCACTGCTGAGGAAGGGGACAACAGCAGACATTGCTAGTGCCAGGAGCACTGGCTGGGCTTCACGAGGCTGGTGGCAGTTCATCTCCACCACTGTCCCACTCCACTCCCCAGGACAGCTCATTTCTCAGAATACTTGGTAGTCAGAATACCTCACTGGAGATGCCCTGGAAGGCCACTGCCAAAGTAAAACAATCTGCTGCTGATATATTTGGCAAGCTCTGGCACTTAGTCTTATCAGACCACTTGTTTATTTAATCAGTCAGTCAACCGACATTTTTTGAGCACCTATCGTGTATTAGGTCCTGACAGTGGTGAGCAAAACTGACAGGCTCCCCGTCTTCAAGAGCTTATGTCCTGGTGGGAGAGAGAGCACTGCACAAGTAAACACATACATGAGGAAGATGAGTTTGGATAGTGATATGAGCCTAAAGGAAAGAAATGGGGTAATGTCACAGAATGTGACTGAGCGGGTAGCTCCTTTAGATAGGGGGGTTTAGGGGAGGCCTCTCTGGAGAGGTGATATTTGGTCTGATACCTGAAGGACTGCGAGCTCCCAGCCGTGTGAGGAGCTGGGGAAGAGTTCAGGCACAGGGAACAGCATATGCTAAGGCTCTGACACATAGACAAGCCTGGCGGGTTTGAGAACACTGCACAGGGCCAGTGAGTGAGAGGATTCTTATGAAACTGACCTGGGGGTGTCAGGGGACAGACCATGGAGGGCTTCGTAAGCCAAAGAAAGGAGTCTGCATTTAAGTTCAGGGGAAGCCATTGAAAGGATCTAACAAGGAATGGCAGGATCTGACAGACATTTTAAAAAGACCACACTCTGGCTGCTGTGAGGAGAGTGAAGTATAGGTGGGGGGAAGAGCTGGAGGCAGAGAGACCTGTTAGCAGGTGGTTACGGTGGGCCAGGCCAGGGAATACGGAGGGATGGATTAGGTGATGGGCACAGAGGTGGTGGGACGTAGATGTATCTGAGGTGCAGTTTTGGCACAGAACTTGCTAATCAACAGAACTTGCTAATGAGTTAGAGGCAGGTGCGGGCGGGGGCAGAAGAATGTTAACTGGCAGATGATGGTGCTATTTGCTGAGATGTGGGTGTCTGAGGGGAGAAACGTATTTGGGAGTAAGGGGAATGAAAAGTTTGGGACATTTTACGTTTGAGATAATGTTAAACATTGCAGTAAGGGTAACAAGTAGGAAGCTGGATATGTGATTTTTGGAGCTATGGGAATGTCACAGCCGGAGACAATTTGGACTCATCAGCCTGTAGACAATGTTAAAGCCATAGGCCTGGATGAGATCGCTTAGGGGAGGGGGTGTGGTTAGAGACAAGAAGGGGCACACCAGCATGAATGGAAAGGCGAGGAGTCACACCAGGAAAGCAAACTAAGAAGCAACTCTCAGAGGTAGGAGGAAATCCGGGAAGCTATGGTGTCCCGGAAGCTAAGGTAGGTGAGTGTTGAAAGACCGAAGGAAAGGTCAAATATACCCAGTGCTGCTGAAAGGAAAGAGAGATGGAGAAAGGCATAGAAACATTGTGTGCACATCTGAGGCTGCTGTGGCGCATACAGTATTTCTTACCCATCTGCCTCAGGAAACACCTTTGGAACATCAAATCTCTAAACTAAGTATTCAGAGTCATCAGTTCTATTAGGTAAATTGTGCAGGCATGTGGCTATTTGCTTCTAAGCAGGGCAACAAAGAAGACATATTCATTCATTTCTCCAACCTTTACCTAGCGCCTGTCATATGCCAGCCACTGGGAACACAGTGAGGACATAGACATCCATTTCTACAGTCTATGATGTGCTGTGGCAAGAGAATAGTGACCCTGCAAAGATGTCCCTGTTTGCATCCCCCAAACCTGTAACTACATTACCTTACATGGCAAAAGGACTTTGACGATGTGACTAAATGAAGGATCTTAAGGTGGAGACTATTGTGGATTACCTGGTGGGTCCATGGTCATCACGAAGTTCCTTATAAGAGGGAGGCTGGGGGTCAGACTCAGAGGAGGAGACGTGAGGACAAAAGCAGGAGTGACATGCAGCCACGAGCCAAAGAATGCATTCTAGAAGCTGGAAAAGGCCTGGAAACAATTCTCCCCTGGAGCTTCCAGAAGGAACACAGCCCTGCCAACCAATTTTAGATGTCTAACCACCAGAAGTGCAAGATAGTAAATCTGTGTTTTTTTAAACCACTAAGTTTTGGTAATTTGTTACAGCAGCAAGAGGAAGCTAATACGGATGCTAATCGCATTAGCACACAAATAAAGGAAGTAATGACAAATTGTGATAATGTGCTGTGCTGTGAAAGAAAGGAAAAGCTGTGAGAAATTTCGACAGAGAAGCTGATTTAGGTTAAGGAATCAGGAAAGTGTCTCTGAAGGGTGACCTTCAGCAGCGACCAGCAGGATGAGGAGGAGCTAGACAGGCAAAGAGGGGGACGGGACACCGTGGGTGCAGACAGGGAAGGAGGACAGAGAGGGTAATTGGGGCAGAGTGAGTGAGTGATTGGGCTGCCAGATTTAGCGAATGAAAGTACAGGGCCCCTCGCTAAATTTGAATTTCAATAAACAATAAATCATTTCTCATATAAGTCTGTCCCATGCAATATTTTACCTGATTTTATCTGACAGCTGGTGTGAGGGAGAATGCTTATGCAGTCGGAGGTCAGACCGTACAGGGCATTGCTGAAGAGCTCGAATAAAGCTTGCATTTTATTTTTCAGAAAAAAACAAATAAGATTTGTTCACACTTTTTAAAAGCTCTGTTTCTCACCTCCTTTTAAAGAAAGGTTCATAAACCATCCATATTTATATTTTAATTGAAGACTTAAGAAAAGGAGGAGGAACAAGTTTAAGGGAGAGGCTAAACTAGAAGCAAAGTGGCAGGGGACCCCCTTCCCTCTCCCAGTTTTCACTACAGACGTCTCTCTCTGATCTCCCCCTTTTCACTGAGCTTGGATGTGATCTCAAAACACCTCTCAAGCTTGTTCTTTAAGCAGCTAGTACTAATTCACTGCATGTGGCATACGACTGAAACCCACTGCATGTCATCTAATCTAGGATTTTAAGGCACACTAATGTTTTATGTAGCTCTAAGGAAAAAATGGCAATAAATTATGGCACATGTTGTTTTTATGTTGTTTTTAATTTTTATTTAATGTTTATTGAAAGAGCTATAAATTAGCTCTTTCAGTCTAATTTATATATTAAGTGTCACCAGCTATCTCTCTTGTTTTTTTCTTATTATTTTGTTTTTAATTGACTATCTCTCTTGTTAATATATGAGAAGTTAAATGACTAAATCATTCAAATCACTCATCAATTCAGTTTTCGAGGTCCATATTTTCCATGTTATAATATCCTCTGTGCCATCAGGAGTGAAAGTGATATATTATCCTTTCAAATAATGCTCCATCATTGTCTCCAGAATTTTTTTTATAAGTTTTTAACACCTGTAGTGCAATATATGATGTTGTTGTTTTTTTTATATCGTGCCAGAAGGTATTGTCAAAGAAAAGCCAAAGCTGGACAACAGTTACAGTATTAAAACCAGACTTTATTTAGGAGCTATTGCAATAAGAGAAAAGAGACCTCCATATAGAACTGGACTCAATTACATATACAATATGGGCAGGTGGGAATTTCTAGTCAAGGGGCAGGACGGGGGTCAGTGGATGGAAAATTACTAAGAGGAAACATTGGGTGTGGGGGCCGGGAATTCTGGCTAAACTGACCTAACAGAGTTCTTGCTGAGGACAGGCCAGTGTGGTCCCCTGGGGGCTGGTGGAGGATGAAGAACCGATTGCATACTGAGGTGACAAGATGTGGAGGATGGAGGTCCTGGCTCAACTAACTGAGCGGGGTTCTTTCTAAAACTGGATTTTACAAGGTAATACACAGAGGAGCTTAGGAGACGGTTCAGGAGCCTCAAGGGATTGAAGTTGTCTAGTAATGCCACTAGGAATTACAATGAAGTTCAAACATTCAAAGGCAATGACACCACCACCACCACCACCACCATGTGGCTAATGACGATTGTAAGACACCATTAGCTCTAAGTCAAATTTTGATTTTGAAGGTGTTAAACTGTGAAAAAAATCTATATCTCATGAAATATGGTGATCACCATTACTATGATGATCTTTCATATGCCAAATAGCTATAATCTTGCGGGAAAGAAAATGATCACATAAGCATGAGTTAATTTGTTGTCTTTATGAAATCACCCCTTAAGGTGGGTGTCTTTTTTGCCAGCACTCAGCCTTCACTGCAGACACCTTCACTAGCAATGCTGAGAGTTAAGCACAGAAAGAAATGGTGATTTCAACCAAAGTTAATAAGGAGTTTGTCTAGATAAGGTTAAAAAAATCCCCTCCCCATCTCACCTTAGAAAGTGGCCTCATTGCTATTTTATTTATTAATGGGCAACTATGGGACAAACTAAAAAAATGAAATAAGGCAATTAAACTCTAATGAAGCTCTAAGGTCAAGCATTGCAGATATGCACACATTCCAGAAATAGAGACTGTGTTTGTGTTAATGCAATGAGTATTTGTGTTCATAGATTAGAGTTGATTGTGCAATCCCCGATGTTATGTCCAAGTAAAATAATCTTTAATAATTCCCAAACAATGGCTCTCAGGAAAACAGACTCATAAGCCTAGAAGTTACTTATACCCACATCTAGTAAGACTGCACTATTCCTTAGTGAATCTAGACAGGTAAGTGTTGCTTATTTTATAAATATTGTAAGGTTTCTTTGAAGTAGCCGGCGCCAGAGAAAGAAAGAGGAGCAGAGTAGAAAGGGATAAGTAAAGAGGCTTTATTGGAGCGCTCCCGGGTGGGGGTAACGAGTCCCTGAGAGAGAGGGACCCGGGCGAGCCTCAGGGGACCCACGGAGTGGGACCAGGGAAGCCCCACCACCCAGAAGTCTGAGTGGGTTTATATAGGTTCTTAGGACTGGGGGATGGGAGTTTCTTTGGCCAGGAGATGTCGGTGCTAGGAGTGAGGAATTTCTTTGTTTCAGCTTTGGGGCGGGTATTGAGGGATAGGAGGGACTTCTTTTTTCCATTAGGGAGGGGAGGGGTACGTGCCACCAGCCTTACAAATATGTCCATGAAAACAAAGATAAATTGTTGGATATTAATATGAAATATCTTGTTCCATGTAATTGTTATAGTACTAAAACTCTGCAGATGATTTTTTTTCTTTTTCTCTAATGAAATCATGTTCTAATT
Organism: Lemur catta; assembly: GCF_020740605.2. Lineage (NCBI taxonomy): Eukaryota > Metazoa > Chordata > Mammalia > Primates > Lemuridae > Lemur > Lemur catta. Next base: position 38,910,851 of record NC_059128.1, read on the forward strand.
ATACTATAGAATATTGACATTTAAAAGAATCACAGCATAAATCATTTTTTAATATTTATAATTATTTCTTGGTTTATCCATTTTGTGAGTTTGGAGGCTTCAGTATTGAGTTTTCTTAAAATAGGTCATGATTATAATTGGCTAATTATAAATCTTCAGCAAGAAAATGTATCTAGATTTCCTCCTTTGTTATTTTGGGGGGTGTTTTGTTTCATCATTATTTTTTTGCTGGCTGGAGTCATCCAGTCTAACACTCTCATCTTAAAGAGGAGGAAACTAAGGCCTAGAGAGATTAGACTCACCTGGTGGTCCCAGTCTCTGGCGTCTAATTCTGGGGCCATCCTTGTTGGTTTTGATAAAACTTTCAGTGAAACTAAGATAGAGTGTTATCACTCAGTTATCAACTTATTTTTAAATACTCTGTATTTTTAAAGTTAGTGTGTCTATGATCATCTTTCCCCTGAGTAAATAATTAAGATGCAGCAGGTGCTTCTCATATTGAATAGAAAAAGGTTTATATTTTATAAAAGATTATCTTTGCTTCCTCTCTAAGCATAATATTTTTACAGAACATCTGTTTCTTTATAACACTGTATTGATTTTCACTTTTGTGTGATAATGTTTTCTAGCAAGAAAAAATGAATTATTAAAAAGGCCAGAAAACCATTATATTGAGCTACAGAGTCAGCCGCCATTTATCAATTAATTTAAAGCTCACATAAACTTCTATTTTCTATCATTGCACAAATTTCATGATATATCAGCTGTATGTCTCCAATCAGATCAATGTGAGTTCTATTTTAGGGTAATATCATTTATAAAACTTCAGCTGATTCCTTTCTCATCTTGATTGGCTCTTTTTAAGGACTGAATATAAAAAATATTTATCTTTTCTAGATGCTCTTTTGATAGAGATAATCTGTGTGAACCACACTTATTGGAAACGTATTATCCAAGATGATAGACCAGGGCCCTGTGTGATTATACTTGCTCTATAACCTTAGTTGTTCTACTTGACTTCTCTGAGTCTCAGTTTTTTCATCAATAAGATTGAGATAATACCTCCCTTGAATAAGCGGCAAGTAAAATATACTTTTCAATGTTCTGAAGTAGTATTTGGAACATGTAAAAAGGTGTCATTGGAATTTGTTGGGTGTGGGGTACTTGTACTCACATAAAATGAGGGAGTTACTCTGAGTCACAATTTAAGAGGCAGAAAATGCCTGTCTGCAATTGGTTCAAGCCCCATGTGTCCATGTATTTTCTCAGCTTGAAGTTTTCTTACATTTTTTTTTTTTCCTTTCTAAGGTCTGAAAGAATTTTGTTTCTTTTTTGCTTGGTACTTTTTGTGGTTAGGAATTAGATGGATAGAGATGGATTCTTTACCTTTCCCTTATTCAGTGAAATTTACAGAATTTTGGTTGCCAAGATGTTGGGAACACCATAAGGTCAAGCTTTGGGGACCACACAGATCTGCCTGAAATGTTTACAGTACATATCAGATGATAAGGAAACCAACAGAGACCCTTGGAAACAAACTCTAGCCTTCCCTCCGCTCTTGTGCCTGCCTGTTTAGATTAGGGACCAAGTAATTTATTACAAGATGTAAGTTGTTATATTCAAAGGAAGTAGTTGTATTGAGAGGAGAGAGAAGATTTTAACATAGAAAAGGGGACCAGCATTTGTGAGTTTTAAGGAAAAGTTTATTTCTTTGAACTGAACTTGAGATGATGCCCCACATGCCCGTGATGCTGATGGGTACCATGAGCTAAAAATAGTTGCTTAAGGTTATCCTGGACAGGTCTGCCCGTGTCTTCCCTTCATTTCTCCAGAACACCAGGGAGGCCAAGGTTTCTAAGGCAGGAGTTTTGCTGGTAGAAATAGTGGTAGTCAGATGCACTAGTAGATTCATGATTAGTAGACATGTACTAGTAGACTTCCAGACTTAGACAATTGTTGTTTGTGGAAAAACTTGGGGTGAATATTTTGTCCTCTGCCACATCACCTAATAAATTATTGGGCCCCTCACTAAGAAATCAAAAATATTCCTGGAATTATTTTAATGTGGAATTATGAAAGCTTAATTATTAAATCATATTTCAAAGTTTTATGTGGCACTGATGAAATAAATAAATATGTTCATTATTGGACTAAGGAGAACAAGGCACTTGTGTTTTGGTGAACCATAAACTGAGCATTAGGAACCAACACAAAATTTTACAGATCCAAACTGATCTCAAGCATTATAGAAGTCTCTATTAACATGAGGGTGGGGAGGATGGGAACTTCTCAAGGAATTTTAGGTCTTTTAAATTTATACACATGGATATAAGAAGACGAGAAAACAGTTTCACAAGAGAAAAATGAGAGCTGGGATAGCTTGGGTCATTAATGAGCCAGGATAGATTTGGGGCAGAAAACAGCAATGTGGTAATTAGGGGTCACCTCTCATTACCTCTTGTCAGGTCACACTCTGTGTAATTGACTTAATCTTCTCATACAGCGAATGAGGTTATTTTTCAAATTGTTTTCTAACTGCAGGCAATAGCTGATTAGGTCAAAAGTTATCAGCCTCCCTTGCTTAGGGCCATTGTAATGGTCCTGATGCCTTCATTTACAAGTAGGAGACCCCTAACTCAAACTGGGTTCAGAAACAAACAAAACCCAGAATTTACTGGCTCATGAAACTGAAAAGCCTGGAGATGTCTGACTTCGGTTAAGGCTTGATACGAGTGCCAAATGATGAGGACTTTGTCTCTATCCATTTTTTTGTGTGTGGCAAAGATGACCCCAACAACTTCAGGCTGGCATTCTACCAACTTTACAGCCCCAACAATTAAAGAGTATCTTTCCCATAAGGTTCTGGCAAAAGTCCTGGGGCCAGCTCTGTTGGTTTGACTTGAGTCTTGTGTGACTGAGGCATGGAATAGCCTGATTGGTCAGCACGGGGCTTGTGCCCATCCTGACTCAGGAGCACAGGAGGGGTGTCCAGCTTCACCTAAACCATACAGACTGAAGAGTAGAACAGAGGTGGTTCCTCATGAGAAAACCATGGCTGTCATCCAGAAGAAGGGGTTGGGGACAGATGAGAGTAGCATCTGCTCCCTCCAGCCATCTGCCTTTCTTTGCAGTAGCCTTTCTGGTAACAGAAAGGCTGACTCTTGCTTTAGTCCCACTTGGTTCTGGAAAACACAGCACCAGCAGGCTTCATGTCCTAGTCTCTTCAGAAAGTATTTATAATAAATGTATATATTAAATTCTATTAAAATAGTAGTTTAGAATATGTTAAATGGTATAGTCTAATGGTGGTAATTCCTTTCAGAGGTGACTTTTAGTACCTCCATCAGTCAACTTGGAAGATTGAGCCTGCTTTTAGTGCACCAGTCCTAGCCAAAGCCATCCTCAGGAAGGATCCCGTTTTATGTATTTACACATTTGCATGTGTTTCCATATAAAATGCATAAAATTACGGGCTTTTTATAAATTAAAAATTGCATTATGCCAGTTAAGGTCAAACTTTCTTCATTTGTCTTTTCATTTCTTACTACCTACCTCCTACCAGTTACTGAATACTAGAAGCTTTTAGCCAAAGACTACGCACCAGGTTCAGTATTTCCACAGCATACTTTACACTGTTTTGTGTTCTGTCCATCATTTCTGCTATTTATGAAATGATCTTTAGAGCTTTGGGGAGTAGAGGATGGAGCGTATGTCCTTAATGGTTCCATAACTCAGAATAAAACATCTATATCACTTTTCCTTCCTCAGCATGTGGTGGTGCAAAATCAAGAAAAGAAAAACTTGATTTCTTTGTCTTTACAACAATATCAATAGTTTGCTGAGAACCTTTCACCTCATAGCTTATTGACCCAGCTAAAAATAACCACAGGACAACAATAGGATTATTTGAGGGTTAAATAAAATAAAGACCTGGTAGCATGAGTAGAGCTTAAGAGCCTGTCTCTGGAGTTGGACTTCCTCAGTTTATATCCCAGCTCCATCCATCAGCTGTGTGAACCCGGGCAGGTAATTTCACCTACATATGCACTTGAGTTTTCTTTTCTATACAGTGGGATAATCATAGTAGTTAGTTAACAGGGTTGTGATGACAATTAACAAGAGTTAATGTATATAAGGTACTGCAAAGAGTTCCCAGAATTTGCCTCTGCTACATACGTGGATAATTATGATCCTCAAATCCTCAGTCACTGGATCTCTCGTGCCCACCCTCTGTTGGGTCACATCACCCCTTTTGGCAGTCATTGAGGACAAGATCCCTTATGCCAGGCCAGCTCCATGACTGGTCCCCAGCACATACCTTGGTCATTGGAAGAAAGGTTACTTTCTCCTGGTGCTGGTCTTCATACTCTGCTGTCACACAGGGACATCTCCAGCCACAAAATTCCACATTTGGATTTCTCTTGGGGGACTCAGGCCACAGTGCTTGTGAGCCCCAGACCCTAGTGGTGGGCACATGCCAAGCACCCTAAGTGACCTCAGTGTTTCCCCTTCATAAGTGAAGGAGAAGCACCCCCTCCACCATCACAGGGGTGAGGGGCCACGGCACAGCTCCCTCCAGGGAGATCTCTTTTACAGGTAGGGTTAGGTGATGTGTCCTGACTTTAGGATCTGAGGGACACTTGATACCCTTTGTATTGTTCTCTGCCTTTATAGCCTCATCTAAAACTGAGGAAGGAAGAGCTCAATTTTAGGATTCTATGTTAGCATTATTATTGTTATTAGCATCCAGCATCCTATAGGAAAAGATGTACTCAAACTGTTCGAAAGTTGTTGACTAGTTTCAGCCCCATGATTTACTGTTCACTCACAAGCAAGTCACTTGGCTTCTCTCAGTCTTAGTTTCCTCATCTGTAAATTGGAGTTAATACCACTTGCTCTGTCTAAGATCCAACGAGATAGTGTATGCAAAGGCTCTTTGTATTAATATAAGCTACAGAGAACTTTTATGTGTAATGAATTCAAAGATGAAGCTCTCCTTGGCTAGAGCCTTGCAATTGTCTGGTTATGCTATGGTTAATAAATACTAGTTTGTGTTTTGCATTTTGTTGCCAGATACAATTTTTCTCAAAAATAAAACATTTGGAGTCACTTTTTATAATGTAAAAATAACAAGGAGTGCTCTGTTGGCCTAGGTGGTTCATAAAAAGTCTCCAATAACTAATAGGGTTGCCAGATTTGCAAATAAAAAACCAGGATGCTCAGTTAAATTTGAATCAGATAAGCAACAAATAATTTATAGCTTAACTCTATCATGCATATTGCATGGGATTTTATCTAGCAACTCCACTAATAAATATTAATATCAGTAAACTTGGAGCAGAAATTGTTATATAAGTTATTTTTTAAATTTCTAGATCCTAGCACAATGCTTGACCCATAGCAAGTGCTTAACACATGATTCTGGAATAAAACAATCATTAGAATGTTTGGAAAGGAGTTGCCCATGTGACATATTGCTCTTATCAACTCTTTTGAACTTTGGTTTCTTCATCTGGTAAGCAAAGATAATAGTAACTGCCTCACAGATTAATGGCAGGATAACACCAAGTTGGGTACATTAGCATTCTTTATAGGTTGTTAAAGCAATCTACAAGTGTGCTACAAATGTGCTATAAATCCCACAAAGAGCTGCTAAGCATGGTACGTTCAGTGTAGCCTTCACAATAAAGAGTAGAAAGTAAGTTTCAAAACATTTTAGTTAGATCTACATGTTTAGCAAGTAAATCCAGTGTACTAAAAACAGTTCCTGTTCCCATTTCCACCCAGAGGAGGCAGCGCCCATTGTTTAAGCTTGGATGGGTTTCTGCAGGGAATTAAACCATGCTTAACTCCTCCTGGTTCCTCTGCTCTCTTAGTGTCTCAGCTATCTAATTTGGTGACTATGAAGCAACCACTGAGGTTTGCTGTGGCACCTCTGGGTAATTTTCTTGAAGCATCTGTTAAAGACATGTACAACATACTCCAACAAATTAACAGTAAGATCTTACATGAAAGTAAAAGCTGTTTTACTTCACCGGGGGTAGCCAGGAATCTGTGAGTTAAGGCTCCATTTTTCCCTTGCTCTGCTAACATTTTCCCATGCTGTTGAAGTAGTGAGTAGTTTTGAGGTGCCATATGTGTTGGCGTAATTACATACACTGGCATAAATTGTTTGATGCAATTTCTTAGACTTATTTAAATTTGTTCTCAGAAATCAAAACAGCTCATTAGCTTCCAAGAATACGTTTGTAATTCCTGGAAAATAATTTCTTGTGGCATTTCAAGTTTGGCATGTTAAGCTACCATCCTTGAGGCCTTCCTGATTTTCAGTTTCACAGATGCTTATTTATTAAGTATCTACCTCCTTTCCTGGCTCCAAATCAACCTCATCTCTAAATGTTGGAGGTCTCAGAGCTCAGTGCTAGTTTCTCTTGGAGTTCCTTGCATTAGCTGATTGCACCGAAACCTGTGACTGCAAAACATCTCTCAGCCGACGATTCCCATCTTTCTCCAGCCCAGTGTTATCAGACTGTGCAATCCAACAGCCTTTCTGACATCCGCTCTTGGATGTCTTGTGTATTTCTCAAGCTTAACACATCTGAAATGAGCCACTTAGTCTCCCTCCCACCCCTCTCCATACTGCAGTGGGTCCTCCCTTCCCCCCATATTTATTCTTTCTCTGTTGTCCAGTAAAGGACACCAATATCCACCCAGTTGCAAAAACCAGACATCTTGGCTTGGATTGGATAATCCATCACCAAATCTTGTCAGGTCTGTCTCCAAAGTTGTTTCAGCTCTAGCTACTTGTCTTCGTGTCCAATTCACCACTCTATCCGAGTCCACCTCTTACCTGAGCTCTCCCCTCCGTCCTGTCCATTCTCCACACAGTTACCCCAGTAATCTTTTAAAACTACAAATAAGACCAGCAGACTTTCCTGCTTTAAATTATACTTAGAGGGGAAAAAACCTCCAAATCTCATGCCGTAGCCTAAAGAAGTGTCTGGCCCCTGCCTGCCTTTCTACTTTTATCTCACACCTGTGAAATCCCCACTCACTGACTGCATTCCAGCCACATGGGAGATTTCTGTTTTTCCAATGAATGGTGCTGCAGCCATCTGCCACAGGACCTTTGTACATGCTTCCCTTTCTGTGGGGTAGCCATCCTCCACCCACTACACTCCTTGGCATTCATATCTCTCAGCTCAAATGTCACTCCCATACCCTCAAATGTAAGTACCACAAGGATAGGAACCTTACCCACATTTGTTTAGTAATGTATCCCCGTAACCTGGAAGAGCTGGCACATACTAAACACTCAAATTTTGTATAATGAATAAAAGAATAAAGGAAGGAAGAAATGAACCCTAGATAAGGCCATGTCCTTCTGCTATACATCCTCATAGCATCATTTTCTTGCCTTGAACCACACTTATCTCCGTCTATGCTTTATTAGATATTTGGGCAATTTCATTTGTCTCTGTAGGCTCAATGAGAGCAGGGACCATGTCTGGTTTTGCTTCCCATTTTGTCCCCAGAACCTAGCACATTCCTAGGACAGGGTGGCTGCTCAGTACATTGTTGGTTGTGATTGTTCTGCTAAATTCTTGGTCCTTATCTCACTCAGCAGCTTTGACACAGCCAAGCATCCTATGCTGCTTAAGCACACCCTTCTTCTACGTCTGGGCTCCAGCTCTCCTGCTTCCCCTTCTTTGGGCCGATATTTCTCATTCTCTTATGTGGGCTTCTTTTCTGCTCTTTGTCCCTTAAAGTTAGTGGTAGATTCATATATGGAACACTGCTCAGCAACAGAAAGGAACTACTGATACACACAACAACGTGGATGCATCTCAAGGACGTTATGCTGAGTGAAGAAAGCCAACCTCAAAATGTTATATACCGTATGATTCCATTTCTGTAACATTCTCAAAATGACATATAGTGATGGTGAACAGACTGGTGGTTGCCAGGGTCTGGGGGTAGTGGAGGGTGGTTATTGACTAAAATGGGAAACCATGAGAGAGTTTTCTGAGGGTGATGAAACTGTTCTGTATTCTGATTGTGGTGGTGGTTACACAAATCTATATATGTAACAAGATGCAGGGGTAAGGGTACATGGGAAGTCTCTGTATAGGTTTTGCAACTTTTATGTAAGTGTAAAATTATTTCAAAATAAAAAGGTTTTTTTTAAGTTAGTACTCTTCCACATCATATGTTGTCAGGGAACTACTGATTGAAACAACGAGATACCACTACACACCTGTTAGAATGACCAAAATCCAGAACACTGACAACAACAAATGCTGGTGGGGATGTGGAGCAACAGGAACTCTCGTTCACTGCAATGGGAATGCAAAATAGTATAGCACCTTTGTAAGATACTTTGACAGTTTCCTACAAGACCAAACATACTCTTACCATATGATCCAGCAATCTCTCTCCTTGGTGTTCACTCAAAGGAGTTGAAAACTTATGTCCACACAAAAACCTGCACACAGATGGTCACAGGAGCTTTATTCATAACTGCCAAAACTTGGAAGGAATCAAGATGCTTTCTAATAGGTGAATGGATAAATAAACTGTGGAACATCCAGACAATGGAATATTATTCAGTGCTAAATAAAATGAGCTATCAAGTTATGGCACAACATAGAGGAAACTAAAATGCATATTACTCAGTGAAGGAAGCCATTCTGAAAAGGATGAATACTGTATTAGTCCAACTATATCACATTCTAGAAAAGGCAAAACTTTGGAGACAGTAAAAACGATTAGTTGTTGCCAGGGGTTGAAGAAGGAAGGATGAATGAATAGGCAGAGGCACAGAGGACTTTTTAGGGCAGTAAAACTACTAGGAGCAAACAGACAACCTACAGAATGGAAGAAAATATTCTCATGCTACACATCCAATAAAGGGCTGATAACTAGAATCTATTTAGAACTCAGGAAAATCAGCAAGAAAAAATCAGACAACCCTATCAAGAAGCGGGCAAAGGACATGAACAGAAACTTTTCAAAAGAAGACAGAATAATGTCCAGCAAACATATGAAAAAATGCTCAACATCTCTAATCATCAGGGAAATGCAAATCAAAACCACAATGAGATATCACTTATCCCCAGTGAGAATAGCCTTTACGAAAAAGTCTCAAAACAATAAATGTTGGCGTGGATGCAGAGAGACAGGAACACTCATACACTGCTGGTGGGACTGCAAACTAGTGCAACCTCTGTTGAAAGCAATATGGAGATATCTCAAAGAGATACAAGTAGATCTTCCATTTGATCCAGCAATCCCATTACTGGGCATCTACCCAAATGAACAAAAGACAGTCTATAAAAAAGACATCTGCACTCGAATGTTTATAGCAGCACAATTCACAATTGCAAAGATGTGGAAACAACCCAAGTGCCCATCAATACATGAGTGGATTAATAAAATGTGATACATGTACACCATGGAGTACTATTCAGCTACAAGAAACAATGGTGATATAGCACCTCTTGTATTATCCCGGATAGAGCTGGAACCCATTCTACTAAGTGAAGTAACCCAAGAACGGAAAAACAGGCACCACATGTACTCACCATCAAATTGGTTTTAACTGATCAACACCTAAGTGTACATATAGTAATAACATTCATTGGGCGTTGGGCAGATGGGAAGGGGGAGGGGGGGATGGGTGTATACATACATAATGAGTGTGATGTGCACTGTCTGGGGGATGGACACACTTGAAGCTCTGACTTGGCGGAGGGTGGCAAGGGCAATATATGTAACCTAAACATTTGTACCCCCATAATATGCTGAAATGAAAAATAAAATAAAAACTACTCTGGATGATATTATAATGGTGGATACATGTCATTATACATCTCTCAAAAACCCATAGAATGTACAACACCCAGAGTGAGTATACTCTGGACCATATGGACTATACTATCGACTATATGTAAACTATGTATACTATGGGCTATAGTGTAAACTATGGACTACAATGTGTCAGAGTAGGTTCATCAGCTGTAATAAATAGGCTGCACTGGTGGGGGATGTTGATAATGGGGGAGGCTCCACATGTGTAGGGGCAGGGAGTACAAGCGAAATCTCTGTACCTTCTGCTCAATTTTGCTGTGAACCTAAAGCTGCTGTAAAAAATATGGTCTACTAAAAAAAAAAGCTAGTATTCCTCAGGGCTCTGTCAGAGCCTGCTTTTCTTTGTCTCCTATAAGCTCTCCCAGGGACTTCTCATCTTCTATGGCTATAACCCCTTACTGATGCTCATGAGCTCTGTCCCCACTGCCTGGCTGCCGGGGTTCCCGACTTGGGTGTCCACATGCATAGCAGCTATGCAGATCTATTTGTGTGTTGATCTGGAGTAAATTGATGCACATATAGTGATAATGTCTGTGATCATTAAATGAGAAAACTCAGTTTCTTTTCTATTTTATGGAATCATTTAAATCTTGAAGTTTCTATATGGTACAAATAAATCACCCTTCATCAAGTCAGAGTGTATACCCTGGCATCAGTCTTCCAATGTGAATTGTGCACCGAACATTTTTCTGGAAGATTTTATTGCATTTTCTTCCTTCTGGTTGCACCATGGAAATACTGTGCCTTAGTTACATTTACATATTTGTGTGTGTGTGTGTGTGTGTGTATCTTTAGAAATGGAATGCTTCAGTCTAGCAATTCTGCTGCATTTTAAGTGGAAAAAGGTCTTGATTTCTCCTTTCATTTCTCATAGTTTTTCACTGTGCCTAACAGTTTATTAAAAGAAAAAATTTTAGTGGAGGTCAAACGTTGTTTAAATGTGTGGCAAATGGTTTCCCAGGGAAACAGCAAATTAGTACTTGTAGCTTTCAGCAGCATCTCCAGAACAGCGTCTAGACATCAGCTCTAGGAGAGTGTCTGCTGGAGAACAGGAGACTCAAAACGAAGTCAGAGGAGGCATTGAGAACAGGCGAGCCATTTCAAAAGATGAAGAAACATTCTGCAAGAGTGGTGCCTTTAACATCCTATGGTGTCTCTGAACGAAACTCACCTGAATCCGACGGTAAATGCTGTTTTACTGGGCTCTTGCCCTTTGTGAGGCTGGGTTTATGTTCCATGTGCTCACTGTTACCATCTCTGTGTTTATTCTCAGAGGAAATCTATGAAATATAGCTGAAATGACCTGTTGCTAGAATATGATTTTTACTTATATAATTGGTAGCTTGGAGATGAAAATTACTTTAGGGAAATTTGTCAGATTCCCCAAAAGCAAAAAGTTTTTTAAGGTTGTTTGGATTTGAATTATTTAGGTATCAGTTAGTTTATTTGGAGACTGAACTCTCTTACTATTGCACTCAAGAGGTCTCTGTGTCTTTTGACTTCTCTAATATTTCAGTTATATATTTAGCTGCTGTATTCCAACCATGTATGCAGATAAGGAAAAGATACAAAGTAAGAATTCTATATGAGTATTCGAAGGAATAAAGGAATACAAAAGAATTGAATAAAACATATGTTTTTCTACATAGTTGAGTTGAGATCCTTATCAGCCTAAGGAACATTCCCAGTGACCTGAGGTTGAGTCGAATTTTAAAGACTGAAGGGGGAAACGACAGCATTAAGATAAAACTGTCAGTCTTTTTGACTCAGAGATGTGGACTGATTAACATTAAATCTTATAAACTAATACAATAAAGGTATTTTTTTAAAAAAGGAAAGGGATTAGAATTCTCTCTTTTCAACAACACTATCTTTTATAAGTTTAAACACCAGGTTTGTAAATTGATAACATCTTTATTTAGCAAGGGAATAATTCAGAATTACTTTTAATGTGAGTGGCTTTATGAATATTGTATTCAAGAATGAGTAGTAAGGTAGTTTCTGTTATATTATTCCTTGAGTTAATCTGAGAGACTGTATATTTTATTTGGATTTTTGTGATGAATAACAATAAAACAAGCCAATCAGGCAAAAAACTCAGCGAAGCTATGTGAAGTTTTAACTAAATAATGCCTCTTTTTAAAAAAGCAGTTGTATTATTTAAAGTAGGTAAAATTACATAAAAGTTAGCTAACAAAATTTTTCTTGGATCTGGTCTAAGAAATAAATGTTATTGCTAGATGGCATATTAACCACTGCTATTTAACACAGAGATGAATGCTTGTGAAGTTTAAGCATTCTTCCTCAATCTCATTTCTCTACTCTAAAGGTATTTGCCAGACTCATTTCTGAGACTACAAAGCTAAACTCCAGTCTAGACTATGTCCAAATGATCACAAAATGTAAAATACTTGCATCCCAAATAATAGGGTTTTATGCCCATCTTTTTTTATATATGCAAGGATAAAAACCTCAGTATCAGTGTGATTTTATTTTTTAGTGACAATTTTTTTTTATTTCAAAATATTATGTTTAGATTACATGGATTGCTTTTGTAATACTTGAGTCCTGGCTATAAGTGTGCCCATCACCCAAGTAGTATTCATAATACCCATTAGGTTGGTTTATTCCCTCCTCCTCTTTTCCCTCCTGGTTAATTTCTTCTTAGTTTTACTTCCCTCTGTGCACTTGTGTGCTCATTGGTTAGTTCCAATTTAATAGTGAGTACATGTGGTGTTTGTTTTTCCATTCTTTAGATCCTTCACTTACGATAATGGTCTCCAGTTCCATCCAAATTGTTGCAAAAGGTATTAAGTAAGTCTTCATTGCTAGTAGTATTCCATGGTGTACATATACCAAATTTTATTAATCCATTCATGGATTGATGGGCACTTGTGTTGATTCCACATCTTTTCAATTGTGAATTGTGCTGCAATAAACATTTGAGTGCAGGTGTCTTTTTGATAAAATTACTTCTTTTCCTTTGGGTAAGTACCCAGTAGTAGGATTGTTGGATCGAATGGTAGGTTTACTTTTATTTCTTTGAGGAATCTCCTTACTATTTTCCATACAGGTTGTACTACTTTGAAGTCCCACCAACAGTGTAAAGCATTCCTTCCACTTTGCATCCACACCAGCATCTATTGTTTTTGGACTTTTTAATAAAAGCCATTCTGAGTAGGGTAAGGTGATTATTTCATTGTGGTTTTAATTTGCATTTCCCTGATGATTAGTGACACTGAGTATTTTTTCATGTGTTTCTTGGCCATTTATCTTTCTTCTTTTGAGAAGCATCTGTTCATGTCTTTTGTCCACTTTTTAATAGGGTTGTTTGTTTTTTTCTTACTTATTTGCTTGAGTTCTTTGTAAATTCTTGTTATTAGTCCTTTATCAGATGTGTAGCTTGTGAATATTTTCTCTCATTCTGTAGGTTGTCCATTTGCTCTGTTGATTGTTTCCTTAGCTGTACAGAATCTGTTTAGTTTAATACAATCTCATTTATTTATTTTTGTTGTTACCATGATTGCCACTGGGGTCTTAGTAATAAATTCTTTGCCTAGGCCAATATCTAGAAGAGTTTTTTTGCCTTTTGCTCTAGAATTCATATGGTTTCATGCCTTAGGTCTAACTAAGTCTTTTATCCACCTCAAATTAATTTTTGTGAGTGGTGAGAAGTAGGGGTCCTATTTTATTCTTCTGCATGTGACTATCGAATTTTCCCAGCACTGTTTATTAAATAAGGCTTCTTTTCCCCAGTGTACGTTGTTATCTGCTTTGTCAAAGATCAGTTGGTTATAGATAGATGGCTTTATATCTGGGTTCTTTGTTCTGTTCCATTGGTCTATGTCTCTATTTTTGTACCAGTACCATGCTGTTGTGGTTACTTGTAGTATAGTTTGAAGTCTGGTAATGTGATGCCACCAGATTTGTTCTTTTAACTTAAGATTGCTTGGGCTATTTGGGCTCTTTTCTGGTTCCAAATGAAGTGTAGAATTCTTTTTTCTAGATCTGTGAAGAATGACTTGGGTAATTTGATGGGGATTGCTTTGAATTTGTAAATCACTTTGGGTAGTATGGACATTTTAACAATGTTGATTCTGCCTAAACATGAGCATGATATGTTTTTCCATTTGTTTGTATACTCTGAGATTTCTTTCCTCAGAATTTCATAGTTCTCCTTGTAGAGAACTTTCATCTCCTTGGTTAAGTATTTTCCTAGGTATTTTATTTTCTTTGTAGCTATTGTGAAGGGTAGTGAGTCTTTGATTTGACTCTTGGCATGACTGCTATTGGTAAATAGAAATGCTACTGATTTATGTACATTGATTTTGTATCCTGAGACTTTGCTGAATTTATTTATCAATTTCAGGAGACTCTTGGTGGAATAGTTGGGGTTTTATAGATACAAGATCATATTGTCACAAAGAGTGATAGTTTGACCTCTTTTTTTCCCAATTTGGGTACCCTTAATAATATTCTTCTCTTGCCTGATTTCTCTGGCTAGGACTTCCAATTCTATGTTGAATAGAAGTATTGACAGTAGGCATCCTTTTCTTATTCCAGTTCTTAAGGGGAATGCTCTCAACTTTTCCCCACTCAGTATGATGAGTTTGTCATATATGGCTTTTATAATTCTGAGATATGTTCCTTTGATGCCTAGTTTGTTGACAGTTTTTACCATGAAAGGGTGCTGGATTTTGTTGAATGCTTTTCTGCATGTATTTGCATGATTATATGGTCTTTGTTTTTGCTTTTGTTTCTGTGGTGAATCACATTTATTGATTTACATATGTTGAACCATCCTTGCATTTCTGAGATGAAGCCCACTTGGTCCTGGTGGATTATTTTTTTGATATGCTGTTGAATTTGGTTTGCTAGTATTTTATTGGGGATTTTTGCATCTGTGTTCATAAGGGATATTGGTCTGTAGTTTTCTTTTTGTGTTGTGTCCTTTCATGGCTTTAGTATCAAGGTGATACTGGCTTCATAGAATGAGTTGGGGAGGATTCCTTCCTTTTCAATACTATGGAATAATTTCTGTATTATGCATACCAGGTCTTCTTTGTAGGTATGATAGAATTTGTCTGTGAATACATCTGGTCCAGGGCTTTTTTTTATTGGGAGGGTTCTTATTACTGTTTTGATCTCACTGTTTGTTATTGGTCTGTTTGGGAGTTCTATTTCTTTCTGGTTGTGTCTTGGTATGCCCATCTTAAAACAAGTTATAGGACCTGAAGTTGTCCATTACTTATAGTTGGCAAGGCTGGAAATTAAACACACTTTTTCCAATTGTAAATTTTACATACAAAACTGTATGTTGCAACTGCCCTTGGATGGACTTATGAATTTCATTTGTTGGAGCATTACTGTAGTCTAGGAAAGAGAAAAATTAGGAGCATTTGAGGACTGTAGTATCATATTGTCTATTCTCTTTAGCCAGGAACCCACATACAGAGCTATGGTTAAAACCTCACATTTTTCTTTTTTTTTTTCTGTCTTTTTTTTTTTTTTTTTAATTTCAGCTCATCATGGGGGTACATAAGTTCAGGTTATATACATTGTCCATGTCCTGCCCATCCCCCCAAGTCAGAGCCTCAAGCGTGTCCATTCACCAGACAGTGCGCCTGGCACTCACCCTGTAGTCATACCTCCAACCCCTCCCCCCACCCCCCACCTCCCCGAGTCAGCACCCTCAAGCATGACCATTCCCCAGACGGTGCACAACGCACTCATCATGTAGGCATACACCCATCCCCTCCCCCCACCCCCCGTCTCAGTCTGATATCTAATTGGTACCCTTCCCCGATGTGCATTTAGGTGATGATCAGGGAAACCAATTTTCTGGTGAGTACATGTGATGCTTATTTTTCCATTCTTTGGATACATCACTTAATATAATGGGTTTCAACTCTCTCCAGGAGAACCAAAGAGATGTCGTATCACCATTATTTCTTATAGCTGAGTAATACTCCATGGTATACATATACCACAGTTTACCAATCCATTTGTGGATTGATGGGCATTTGGGTTGTTTCCACATCTTTGCAATTGAAAACCTCACATTTTTCTAAAGAAATTTTTCAAAGAGGAAAACTCTACACACCTCCTTAGGAACACCACTCTACTGATTATCAATTCTTACTGTTTTGACTTTCTCCCTTAAGTTAGCTTTATGTTAACCAAAATTTTTATGACCACATTTTGATGTTCTTGCTTTGAGAATATAGTCAGTTTGAATATGATTAACTATACCTCCATTTCCTAATCTACAAGTGAATAATTCATTTTCTGATATTTTGAACTAGAGAATTTCTAAAGTTCCATCCAATTCTAATAGTCCTTTTAGCACTTGCTGCATATTATGGAGTGCTGATTCTTGGATTTTTGGGGGATAAGGATTCCTTGTTGAGTATATAATTAAAATTATGGAACACCTCCCCAGTTATGTGAACATACACATAATTTTTAATGTAATTTCACAGTATTTGGGGACCTCATGAAGTTCCCAGATATCCCTGGACCCCAAGTAAATAGTCTCAACCAGAGAACATGCATCTTTCCATTTGTGACTTGTGAAAAATAAAGGCATTGATGATACACTATTCATGACTGGATTCTTTAAGTCAAAGGTACGAGGTCTTTTAACATTTTGTTCTAAAATCTTGGTCATGTGATCAATTTGTTCTACTCATGTACTACTAATAAATTATAATGTCAGATAGAAACACTTAGGGCTATTTTTAAAATCTTCTTTTGGATCTCACTTGATATGATTTTATTACTGGAATGCAAAAGGAATATAAATCTCATCATAAGACAGACCCAAGGATAAGCAAACTCTACTGTACTTAGTTGGCATCTTCAAAATCTTGTCTGTTGCCTACACATAAGGTAATAGTTTATTTTCTTCTTTGAATAACAGAAACATTTAGTTTCTGAGAAACAAAACTAAAAACTAAACTATCGTGATCCATAAATGGCATGCAGGGTTTCCCGGGTTGCCTATTACATTGTTTGGCTAACTCCTCTTCTGAGTTCCTGTATAGATATCACTTTCATAGGAAAGCTTATCTGAGCTCCAAGTTGGTTAGATGTCTCTGCCATGGCTCTAAGAGACCCCACTCTACCTTTTCTATCATAGTGTTTATCCACGCTATTGTAATTGTCCATTTTCTGGTCTATATTTCCTAAAGACTTCAAACTCTGTGAGGGCAAGGCCATTCTTATTCATACCTATTTTCCCAGCACCTAAGATAGTGCTTAGCATATGTGGGTTATTGAGTAAATGTCTATTGAGTGAATGTATAAACCAATGTGTAACATGTACATAAAGGTATCTCTGATTAGGTAGCTGTGTCAGATTTCTTTTTCTTTTTAATAATAAGTGCAGTTAAAATGAGCTCAGATTTCCAATATGCGTTTCCCAGCATGGCAGTTTAATCTATAAATCATCATTAGAAAGCTAAGCCTCAGTCAAACTATCTGATTTAATATTGACTTCATTTTTGCAAAACATAGAAATCCACGTTTTCAAAATGTGCAATGCACTGTCTGTGGCTCTGGTTGGGAGGAAGGGGGACTTGAAAGATGGATAAGAGCAGCTGAGACTCTGTCAGCTACAGCCAACAGGAGGGTGAGGGAGGCTGACCCACATGGTGAGGGGCTGAGCAAAAGGAAACTCAATCCTTATCCAAGATGAGGGTGGGGTTTTGATTGAGGGGTAGAAGGACCTGGGATATATAGGCAAGGAGAGACAGGGAAAGAATGGGATCCAAAATGAATAGCCAATAATAGAGACAGTAGACAGTTAAGAGATGGAGCCTGGAGAAGATCCCAAGATACAATGGAGAGACCCAACCAGCCAACCTCATTCATCCACTTCCCTAGAAGATTGATCTTCAGGAGACATTGAACTTCGTCAGTCTTCTTAGGGAATTCTTGGTGTTTTTCACTGAAAGAGTCAAGAACCCTCTTGGTGTGCTTTTCACAAGGGGAATATGTATATCACAGACTTCAAACATTCACACCTTTGAGTGTAAACTAAGGGGGCTTTTAATCATCACAACTTGATATGTAAGCCTTATAGCACATTTGACATCAAGCTAGCCAGTCTTAAAATTCAATTTCCCCTGCACAATTCTGCAAAATTATACTCTAAACACCACACTAAGATTGTATATATTATGAGACCTATTGATTGATGCTCTAAGTGGATCAGGATAATTGCTATTAAAATAAGATAATAGGTATGGAATTTCAGTCTAAGAAGATGAAAAAATTCTGGAGTTGGATGATGGTTATGGTTGAACAGCAATATGTACTTAATGCCACTGAAGTATACACTTATAAATAATTAAAATGATAAACTTTATGTTATGTAAAGTTTATCACAATAAAAAACATAAGAGAATAAGAGAATAACAATAAGGGCTTGATATGAGGAAATTTCCAACTTCACATGTAGAAAATCAAGAGACATAATGACAAAAGAAACATCCAGGATCAGATGCTCAATTAGTGCTTAAACCATCCACTAAGCCCTGGGTATCCTAATTTCTGGTATAACTTTCTTTTCAGGCAAACCTCCAAAGTCCATCCTAAATCCCTCTAAATGCATAACTGAGTTCTAAAAGGCCTCATAATACTTTTTTGTAAAGATGATCAATTTCACAATGTGTGCAATGGATTTTTAAAACTATGTCCTTTGGTAAAAGCCCTTCTTCGTACATAAGTTTAAAAAATTTATCATGTAACCTATTGAATTTTCTCTTGAAAATATACTTCTTAAGGCACCAGTTAACACTGCAAAATATGAACAGTTTTTATACTCACAACTCAAAATAAGTAACTGAAGCAAAGGTCTCAATCAATGGAGGTTTATTAGGCCAAAGTTTGAGGACATGCCTAGTAAAAACACAAGCCACAGACAAATCTGTGATTGTTTTTCCAGGGGAA
This sequence comes from Lemur catta, assembly GCF_020740605.2. Taxonomy (NCBI): domain Eukaryota; kingdom Metazoa; phylum Chordata; class Mammalia; order Primates; family Lemuridae; genus Lemur; species Lemur catta. The sequence goes on from NC_059128.1 coordinate 38,929,676, forward strand.
TTTGAGAACTTCAGCATTTAAGGGGAGGCTTACAGAAAAAAAGGGGGGGTGAGATAAATGATTACATTCTTGTGATTTCCATTCTTATGGAAATCTACATTGTCCATAAGATAAAAGTGAATGTTAGAAGAGAAAAAAAGGAGTGAAGGAAGCATGAATTATGTAGATATTCCTGGGTAGATGTTCCTGGGATGTTTGATCTTGTCTTGTGTCCATTCTGCACCTGGGAAGGTAAACCTGTAATCAACATTATTATTGTGGAATCAAACAGACTTTAGTTTTCCGAGCTAATCTTAGCCTGCAGACCCAAAGTTACAATGTGCATGTTCTTGCTTATGGGAGACCAGAAAGGAGTTTCCTTATGAATGATCTGTGGGGGAAGTCCTTTGCAGGTGCCTGAGACCTTTTGCCTTTCCATGGTGATAATGTTTGTAACAGCTATTCATTTGGAAAGGAGTGTTGCACAACTCAGCTGCCAGGCTCAACTTTCCCTTTTGCATAAGGATTTGTGTGTGTGTGGGGCGAGGAGATTCTCTCTTAGCTCTTTTGTTCCAAGAAAGGTTCCAAATGCATTGATATTTCCTGAAAAATGCTCTGCCCTGTGCCTACATATTATTCTGAGAAACACTTTCTTAGATGAAGTGTTCTCAATTGTCATGGTGATGCTTGGGGGAAATACATTTTAAAGGAAGTAAAGGTGAAGAACCATATTGTGCTTAACAAGCAAAGTCTATGATTTTAACTCGCACTTAGCTGGAAACAGAGTACCAGCTGGTATGAAGTCACAAGGGCCTCATAAAATTTAAAGATTTTAAATTGGAATTTCCCATAGAGGTTCTAGTCCTACCTTCTCATTTTATGGATGGGGACACCCAAATCTAGAAAGTGTAAGTGACTTCCCAAGATTACCACCAGATCACACAGCTTTCCCTTACATATTGTCTATTGGGAGCTCTCTGGTCTGAAATCTCACACCCACCACTCCCATTTTCCCCTTCAGAGAGAGAGGAGAGAGAGAGAGAGAACTCACCTGCCATTTTTCTCTGCTGTGACAGCTCATCTCTTTATTAGATGAGTGCCTAAGGTAGAACTGTCACATGCACACACACACACACATGCACACACCTATTTTTAAGTCCGTTTACTTTCCGTTCTTTTTCAACTTTTTAACTTAAGTTCTTAGTTATTATAAAAATCTCTCTATTGTTCATTTATCCTTTTTGTCAGTTTCTTATTCCTTGAGAAATAACAACTTTATTCATGAAACTCCACCATTTATGAGCTTAAAGAAATGTTTGCCATCATTGATAAACGAAAGAGTGATGCCAATGGGATACCTGTATCAAAGAAGACAGTCCTAGAGTTTGATGGGAAAGTGAACAGAATAGATATACAAGGCATCAACACCAAGAATTCTGGGGAAATACACAAAAGTTCCTCTGAGGATCCCATCCAATAATTATCTATGACTTCTTCCTCCTCCTTAAATTTAATTTGCTTTCCTCAACCACTAACTTTCAAGATAAATATAAAACTGTTTTTATTCAATGTTTTCTTATTTTTCTTAGTGACTTGTTTATTTTATGTGCTTCCTCACTGCAAATGTATATTAATTTAGCAATATTATGCATTGAATGGGATTTTACTACCAATCTGCAGTCAAACCACGATTTATAACTTTGTTTATGTGGGGAAATGCATTTAGAGTTGGAAAAACTCCAGTTTATAAGTCAGAGACTGCCTATGGTATATGCCTTGAGTTTAAGTAAAATTCAATCAGTATTTTTGAGAGCCTTCTAGGCGAAAGGCACCAGTCCAGGTGCTATAATATTCTTCAAATAAAATACAGCAATAACAAGGAGATACATTATATCATCTAATCCTTACAACAACCTTACTAGGTAGATATTATCCTCCTCCTTGCCAATGAAGAAACTGAGGCTTGGAGAGGAAAGATAGCTTGCTCAGGAGCACAACACTAGTTAGAGGCAGAGCTGACATTCTATCCTAGGTTGCCTGACTCCTGGGCTCTTTCAATTGTACTGTGGTGAAGAAATTATGCTCTAAGGAGACTGTGCAGAAAGTCAAGCTGTACCTTCAAAACTCCTTGGAAGCTATGCTGTCAGTAGCTTCTTGGAAAGGTAAGAATTTGTGCTAAACCTCAGGTGGAAAAAAGTTTGCTCTGACTATTGCTGCCTTAGAAATACCTCTTAGTGAATGCCATCTCAAGTTACGGAGAGATCAGAAAGTATCATTAGAGCAACTGCAACTACAGGAGGAAATGGAGATTCTGGGGCTTGTAAGTGGTTCATTGTTGGGAAGGGAAGGGGATGGAGCGAGGGACACAGACTGCCATCTTCTCAGGGGAATGTATAACAGGGTTTTCCTTTTGCCATCAAAAAAACTTCTCCTTTATCAATATCAAGCCTCAGATATTTCACCTTGATCTAAACCCCTGATAGAGTCACACAATAAATTGTATATTATAATTAGTCTATTAAGATTTGCCAGAAAGCCTTGAAAGCTAAATCTGTTCCAGGCACCTGCTAATCATACCAACTCAGCATGTTTATCAATGGTCTCCTTCCAGGAGAGGGAAACACAGGCAACTGCCCAAGATAGTGAGCAGCTGCTTTCAACTCTCCCATGAGACAGAAGCAGGGACTCCAAAGCAACCCAGTCCTTGCTCCCCAGATCTGAAATGTGATAGACTCTCAGAGATAACAGCATGCAGTGTGCTCATGAGAGATCTAAAGGTCACTGTCAGTGCAGTTCTCCTTCCACATTCACATCTCAAAGATGCAAATATGAGACAATTATTGATGCACCTGGAGTCTATTGACTTTCCTGCTAATCACCCAATTTCACAAGTATTTATTGAATGTTTAGTGTGTGCCCAACATCCTTTCATACAGGCATAAGAGATTCAAACAAGTGGAAATTGGTCCTTGTCCTTAATTATGGCATTTCTAATTCTGTTCATTTATTCATTTGGTCACTTAAAAAATATTTCTTGAGCACGTGTGGCTGGAGATGATAAGACATATACACATTAAATTTATTGAACACAGTAGAGAATAATTAAATGTTACTTTTAGTTTCTCTCCAAGGATCAGGGAATTTAACAAATACTCATGAAAAGCTACTAATTGCCAAGCCTAGAGATACAGAAATTGCCAAGACCAGAGATATAGAAATTGCCAAGACTAGAGATATAGAAACAGCCATGACACAGACCTGACTATTAAGAAGCTCACCACCTGGGAGAAAAATAAATAAATCAGAAATTAGAATACAATATGGTGTGATTAGGAAAGTGCAGTATGCCTAGAGAAGAGCAAATGGTTAAGCAATGCCCCTACAGGTGGGTGACAGTTGAACTAAGTCTTGAAGCTTGAATTTGAGTTCACAGAATGTAGGCCCAGGGGCTAGAGGGGGAGAAGGGGTCAGCAGCCAGGCTGGAGAAAAAGGCAGGCATGAGACTTGTTTGTTAACAGCCTTGGCAGTCACAGCTCCCACCTCTCTGACTGCCCCACAAATTCTAGCTCCTTCACCTGCCCCAAACTTTAATCTCTGCCTCCTCTACTCAGTGGGACCTCAGACTCCAGCTTTCCGCATCACAGTGCGGACGTTGTCCCCAAGCAGAAGCTGGAGATCATGGGGCTGACCGTGTAAGATCTTCTTGGGATTTCACTCTTGTGCTGCCTGTTGGCCAGTGCCTGGGAACAATTGTCTCATGTGGTTTGTCCAGTCTGAATTTGTTAGCAGCGGGAGGGAGGACAAGTTACTTCCTCATAGCTGGAGCTATTCCACATATCTTGACTAACTTCACTCGGTTCCGAGGGGATCTACCTTTCAGTTTCTCAAACCTCTGCCTTCATTCTGATTCCTTTACTTCCTTCACCTCGTCTCCACTGAAACTGCTTTCACAAGTCACCTGTGATGTCCTTATTGCCAGAGCCAATGGGCATTTCATTCACCGTCAGTCTTCTTGACCTCTTAGCAGTCTTCAGAATGGTTAACTGGTACGTCTTTATCGCAACTCTCTTCTCTTGGATTCTCTCACCTCTACGACTCTGCTTCTGCCTTTGCTCCTCCGTTTTGTGTGCTGGCCTCAGTTTCTCCCACCCTCTAATAACAACCTTCCCCAGGACTGTTCCCCAGTCCTCCCTGGACCCTCTGGGTGTCTTCTCTACTGATCACAGGTTTAGATAGTTTGTTTCTTGTCCTGCTTTCCATTGCCTCTTTTATGCTAATGCACCCAACTTCGTATAACCAATCCTGTCTTCTTCACACAGACTCTTGTCAGCTTTCTCCAACTGCCTAGTAAATAATCTGTGTCTGGATATCTCACCTTAAAATTGATGTGACTTTTCTGTTGCCTTTTTAACCTTATCTTATGCTCTTTCCTCCTTTGTCTGTGGTATTCCACCTATACTGGCCTGCATTTAGTTCCTATAGCACACCAAACTCTTTCCCGCCTCAGGGCCTTTGCACATGCTGTTCCTGCTTCCTGAATCACTCTTCCCTCTGTTTTTGCCTATCTGTCATCTCCTCCCCACCCTTAAAATCCCAGTTTACCTGTAATCTTCTCAGAGAGACATCCCTGGACTCTTATCTGACTAGACACCACTGTGCTACTCTCTATCGCTTCTGCCTCTTGCTTTCTTCATAGTTGCAATGTGTAATTGCTGGTTGATGTAATTGCTTACTTTTGCTATATCCATATGTTTGTTTACTAACTGTAAGCTTCACAAGGACTGAGACCATGTCTGTTTTATCAATATGGGTCTGTTTGGCACCTATCACCATGCCTGGCACATAGCAAGTATTAATATTCAGTAAACATACCCAGTAAATATTTGTTGGATACTGAGTGAACTCATAGCCAGACTCTCCATTTCCTCTCTGCAGAAAGATCTTCCACTCCAGGCTTCCCATGCTGAGCATTGATGTTGGAGATGCAGACATGGTATTCTATGCTCCTACAACCTTTGGTTCCCATATTAATAAAGAAAAATAAAGTTTCTGAGACAAACTGAACACTGAGCTGAGAGAAACTGAGGGTTAAGATCTGTGGGATGGGGCTTTGAGGAAAGGAGATGGTTACAGGGTTTTCAAAGCTGAAAAACCACAGGCTGTCTCACAGCCCAAATTACACTTCCTTATGGCTCAGCTTCGCCAGTGTTGAGTCCAGATGGTACAGTTGGCTCCACAGACCACAAACAGTCAGCAGGCTGTTTTCCTGCTGGTTCTGACTAGTTTCCCAAGAAGTAGTTGCCCCATAAGTGTTGTTCTTGCTTCTGGGGTCTTACAATTTCTTATATCTTCTAGGCTCAGGGTCCTGCGGATCCTCATTTCTTTGAATCCCAGAATTTGTCCTTATATTAGCACTTTCCATGTTGGCTTTTAATTGGCCTGTCTTCCAGCCTCCTTGTCCCAGTGTACTGTGAACTGAGGCATGAACTTGGTCTTCAGCCTCTTGGTAGGTCCACATAGCCTAATTCAATGTCTGGAACATAGAAGACCCCTCAGTAAATGTTTATGAATGAATGAGTAAGAGTTGCCAGATCTCCTGTAACCAAAACAAACAGCGTCAAGGAAAATTAGCCTCTGGGCTATAGATGTGTAGGTCAGGTTTTTCCCAGTTTCTCTATGATATTGGATAACTTCTATCCTTACATGGCAGCTCCTCTCTGCAGTCCTGGTGGTGAGAAGCATGTGGAGGTGACTTATCCAAGAAAGAGCCAGCAAGAGCCTAATGTGGGGAAGTGGAGGGGTAAGGACAGCAAGAGGAGATGGAGTCAAGGAATGTTTGGAAGGTCATGCCAGCAGAAACTTTACTTGATACAGAGCCCTTGTAGTAAATTTGTTATCTTCCAGACAGTGTGAACATCGAAAGAATTATCTTTCACTCCATCAGATAAATTTAGGATTTCGAGAGGAGAGCATGCATAACAAACTGCAAGAGCTGCCTCCACAAGAGAAATTTTAAATATATTGTGCTCAACTAGTCAGTAGCAGCACATTAAGCATTCTAACACTTGCATAGCTGCTGTAATTTTCCTCACATGGCTGAAGATGGTGCTCCCAGGAGGTAATTTATTCTCCTTTGTTTACCAAAGAAACAGAAAATATCATTTTTTCCTCATCTTTAGCCAAGAAATGACCCTTACAGTGGAGATTTTAATTGAACATTTGCAACAACTATGGTAGTAGGGAAGTGATAAACATGCCAAATCAGTTTCCCTGAATTCTGGGTAGAAAGATTTCAAGGAGCTTAAAGAAAGTTTCACACTTTCTCCTATTAAATCACAAAGCCATGTCTGATTTTTATGAATCTTTTGCACTGTGAATAAAGGATGATTTTTCTTCTAATTAAACTACCATCCACCCATCCATCCATCCATCCATCTGCATATGTGTCCATCCCCACCTCCCACATAACAGATTTGGGATGGTTCATCTACTCCTTAAATTAACACAATGTCTGTGTTTTCAGAATATCTATATGAAAAAGTACTTCCTTTCTGTTTGCATTTGTCTATGTGCTTGCTCATCTCCCACGTGTTTCTTGATAAATGCCAGTCTGATTTGTGCCCCTGCCACTCCACCAACACTGCTCTTTCCAAAGTCAACAGTGACTGTCATGTCACCAAAGTCACACTTTGTACCATGACCATCTTCTCCCATTTTCTTCCTTTGGCTTCCATATTGTTACATTTCCTGGGGTTTTCCCCACCTTTTGGGCTAGTTGTTTTACAGGTTCATACACCTCTACTTGTTGGCTTTCTTGACTCTGAGCGCTAGTTATCAATATTTCTTAATCAACGTTTTCCCTCTGGGTGATCTTATCCCTTGCTGTATTAGCAGTTTGCTAGGACTGCTGTGACAAAGCACCACACACTTGCTGGATTAAGCAACAGAAATTTGTTGTCTCCAGTTCTGAAGGCTAGAAGCCCAAGATCAAGGTGTCGGCAGAGTTGCTTTTTTCCAAGGCCTGTGAGAGGGGATCTGTTTCATACTTCTCCCCTCGCTTCTAGTGGGGCTTTTCTTTCTTTCTTTCTTTCTTTCTTTCTTTCTTTCTTTCTTTCTTTCTTTCTTTCTTTCTTTCTTTCTTTCTTTCTTTCTTTCTTTCTTTCTTTCTTTCTTTCTTTCTTTCTTTCTTTCTTTCTCTCTCTCTCTCTCTCTCTCTCTCTCTCTCTCTCTCTCTCTCTCTTTCTTTCTTTCTTTCCTTTTTTTTTTTTTGGCAATCTTTGGCATCTTTGGCTTATAAAAATATCAACTTGATCTCTGCCTTCATCTTCACATGGTGTTCTCTGTATGCGTGCATGTGTGTGTGTGTGTGTGAGAGAGAGAGAGAGAGAGAAAGAGATTAGGACCCATCTTAACCTTCATTTATTAATAATTTGATTACCTGTGTAAATTTGCTATCCCCAAATAAGGTCACATTCTCAGGTACTGGGGGTTAGGACTTCCACATGTGACTTTCGGGGAGGAGATGGAGGAAAGGAGGGACAATTCAACTCATAACCGCTCCCTGGGCTTCAGTGACTTGTCTGTATACTGATGACTCTGAAATCTGTGTCTCCAGCCCAAACCTGTCTTCTGAACTCCAGACCTGTGTGTCCACTGCCCACTGGCCAGCTCCCCTGGGATGAGTTTCGTACACTTGAACTCAATCTGTCTGAGACTGCATTCATCACCCTTCCCCCAAACCAGGTCTTCCTTTTAGCTCCGTGAATGGTGTTCTAACAATTCAGTTGTCCTGGACAGAAACTGACACTTATCCCTGACCCCTCCTTTACCCTCATTTCTCCACCCACATTCAATCATTTGCCAAGTGTGTCTATTCCGTCTCTCCAGTATCTTCCAAATCTACCTCCCTTTGACCTCACTGCTGCCACCTCTTCAAGGCCACTATAATCTCTCCTCAAGACTACTCCAGTGGTCTCAAGTCATTCCACCCCCAGTTTTACTTCTTCTCAGTCCATTCTCTGCATTTCAGAGCAATTGTCTAAAAACCCAAATTTGATCATTCCATTTTCCTACTGAAATCTGTTCAAATGACAGTGAGTGCATCAGAAATGGACATCAGGCCCAGATTGTTGGTGTTAGGCCTTGCTCTGGACTTTGAAGGGAGAGTAGGATTTGGGTGAGGAAGGGGCTTGTATGAGTGTGGAGCTGGGACTAATCATTGTGGGTTTAGATTCAAGGACCATTTCAGTGCACCCACCTGGTAGGTGTGGATACTCATAACAGTTGTGAAAATGACCTGATGCTGGTTGTTAGCTTTTCCCATATTCCTAGAGGAAGAAACTTGCAAACAGCTTTATTTAAATTGTGGCTTAATTCACAGCAGAGCTGCCTAAGCAGCCGTCTCTGCCAGTCTGACTGGCACTCCTCCCTTGGGTGACAAATGTGTATGCTAACAGCATTAGCTGTACTCTGGCATGCTCCTCTGCCCATTGATTTCTTTCTGCTAATGAACAAGGTATAAATATTTTGTGAACTCATCCGAGGCTTATGGTTTAAAAGCCCAGTTCCCAAAGGAGAGGATACTTGTGGGCCATTAGCACTGGCGAGGGGCTGTGCGATGAGTTGGCTCCCAGAGTAAAGGCTTGCTTGTCCACCCACCTGGCGTTTAGCACTCTGTATACTCTGTATAGAAATATCTTGTGGAATTGGCTTTTCCCCTCCTGAACCATGAGAAAATGAGGGCAAGCGCCGTGTCTTCTTGCTCTTTCCTGCACTTAGCAGAGGGCTAGGCATTGCTAGGCACACAATAGGCATCAATAATGTATTAATTAACGAGTCATCACAGAACTAGGCCAGTAGCCATAGGTCTTTTGGTTTATCCTGAATCCAGTTTTGAACTATAATAAATTATGAGGCTCCCTTATTAATGCTTTGTCAAAATCTATCAATCAAGAAACTCACCAGGGCTATTTGGAAGAGAATGTGTTCCAGGAGAGCCTTCTATGGAGGAATTTGTAAGCAGAGGGCTTCTATAGTCAGTAGGGAATATTTAGCAAGGTTGCAGGGCAGTAGTGATGTTACAAGGTGCATAGGATTTTTGTACCAGTTGTGTACACCTGTGTGTGGGTGAATAACCTGGTTCAAGTTACAAGGAAATCAGGACTTTGGGGGAGAAGGGACAAAGGCTCAGATAGAAGAAAACTGATGTGAAAGCTTAATGAAAGGCAAACAGGGTTCTTTAAGGAACCAAGCTCAATATACGAAAATCCAGAATTAGAAAACAAATTAGGATCAGTCGCTTATTTGAACAAGATATTATTTCAAGCATAAGCACTCCCACTGCATCTAAAATGTGATTTTAAAAATACCATTAAGTTAATTTGTGTGTGTTTTAGGAAAATATATATATGGTATTTTAAAAAGCAAAGTAGTCATATAATCTTAATGCCAGCATCTTACTACCTAAAAGAAAGAAGTGTTTATTCAAAGGTACGACATCTAGAACTTTGCTTAATACTCTAGGAGTAGCTGAACTATAGACTTATATCAGACGGAGATAACATTGGCTCTCCTCATACAGCATAGCATTTTCTTATATATTAACAGTTTGATTCAATTTTGTGAACTGATCTCGTTGAGAAATGTTTTAAAGTGAATCCTGAATTTCTTTTGGTCTTCTTGGGTTAAAGTGACTATTTTAGAGCCATCAAGACAGGCCTTTTCACTGTATGGAAATGCATCTGCATTTGCTGTTGGGATCAGAGTGGCTGGGTGATGTGGGGGAGAAGTGGTGTTGGTGCATCTGAGCGATCCTCCCTCTGCACCCTCACCTGGGGATCAGCTCACCCTCTTGGGGCAGGGACTTCCCACTTCTCATCAGTGGGAATTGGTGGGAACAGCCGGCTACACCCCCTTAAAGATGTCTGCCATTGGGTCCTTACGGGCAAGCTGGGAAGAGATCCAGAAAATCTTCCTAAATGCTCTCAAGGGGTCCCTCCCTAAGAGCAGAGACTGTCACCCACAGAGATGACTGCAATACAAAGAGAACTAGTGAGTGAAGACATCGTAGAGAAAGGGAACAGACAAGGTGAGGACAGGGCTGCAGGGGTGGGTGCATGTGAAGGCCCGGGAGAGTCGGGATCAGATGGGCTCTTGGTTGCAAGCCACAGAAATCCTTTAGGGCTGCTGAGCAAACATTTACTGGCTGGCTTTGGGAGGACAGGATCACAGAACCTTGGGAAAAATACATCAACTGAGGGCCCTGCAGAGCCAAGCAGCTGCAACAATCTGGCCAGGCTCTGCTGTTGCCATCAGTGCCCAACACCCTGTTGCTACTGCTACTTGTGAGGTTTTAACCACCCCCCAGGGTATTCGCGGTGTGGATGGAGCATCCGATCAGCTGAAACCAAGTCCTGCCTACACCTATTGCCAGGGGCAGGAAGAGCTTCCTTTGTGGGTTGGGGGACACTGTTCCTCACTAAGCCTCGTACAATGGGGGAGGGGGGCTCCTTCTAAACAGGAGGGGGATTGGGTGCCAGGCGGCTAAACACAGGACAGAGGGCCAAGTATGCACATTAAAAACATTTAGGGAGTTGACAACTGGGCTGAGAGATTTTTAAAATTACTGTTTGTTCTTTTGCAATGAAAAGCACTTTCTATTATCTGGGAAATTATTTAAGACCAGGACTATCACCAAAAAAGCATTTGAAAGGCAATTTTGTGGTGTTTATGCTGATTCATATCTAGGATCAGCAAAATAGATTCAAATTCTTTTCTAAAGTACCTTGGGAATACTTAAAAATCCATTTCAGATTTCTATGACTGTTCAGCAGAAATCATCAAGGTTACCCCACAATCTAATTCTGCGGATGTCAGAGGGTGTAGGGAGTAACAGCGCTGGGTAGACCGATTCTAGGTCTGGACAAGATGAGAAGTAGCTGGAATTAGAAAAACGACTTTAGGCAATAAAACATGGGTGTGTTTAGAGCTATAATTGAAGACAGAGGTCATCCTTGAGCAGCACTGAGGAGATAAATCTTGATACTGGAGGAAGATATAGGACCAGAAATGATCTAAACATACTAGTATTAAGGGTGATATTTCATCATCGGGAGTAGGGAGCCAGAGAAAATGCATCTCGGCACCAAATCCTCCTTTAGAATATAAATCCAGTATATGTGCTTGAAAAGTGTAAGAGTTGCCTGAGCAAAAGTGGAGCTCCTCTGGCATACACAGGCCCAAGGTAAGGGGCTCTATAGTTGCATTGTACAAGGTCATGACTGGGAAGAATAACTATGAATGACTGACACGCACAAGGTACTGTCATGTGCATTACTAAAGTTCTTAATATCATTATTATTAATATTATTACTGTTCCTTCTACCATTACTATGTGAATGTCTGGATCCTAGTCAGGGAAAAGAAGGGTCCCACTGCAATGCACATTTCTAAAACGGACAGCCTAGCTTTCCATGAAGCATATGTATTCAATCCTACAACTTCCAAATAGGCACCCTCCCTCCAGGTTCTCTCTGTGCTGTGTGTCTTTCCCTCTCTTGCCAGTTTTGCCTTCCTGAAACTCTGCTTTCAGGCCATCACCCCTCTACAAAACACCTCATTTGCTCTCCACAATTATTAAAAGACAAATCCACGTGTTCCTTTGTTGGAAGCTGGTCTCTCCACTTTCTGAACAGTAGTCATCCTTATTTTCTGTACCAATGAATTACTTCCCCTAATATTTTTAGGTATTCTTGGGAATATATATCGTCTTATCTTCCCAACAAGATTGTTACCCTCTTGCATACAGAAGGAGCTCAATAAAGCTGATTAGCTGAGATGGAAAAGCAATGAGCCACACCAGAGAGAATATGGGCTCTGGAACTAGACACACTTGAGCTTTAATCCTTACTTGGGCTATTGGGGATTCATTTTCCTCATCTGTAAAATGGAGATAGTATTAATAAAATCCACCCAGTAGTATTATTGTGAGGCCTGGAGATCATATACATAAAGCTTTTGACACATAGTAGGTGTTAAATGAATGGTAGGCATTTTTATTTTTACATAGTAAAAACAGGTAGCAGTGATATACTCTTTAATTTTAAAGTCAATTATAGGTATAGAAGATAAATTGTATACTAGATAGAATAAATTAACACTGTTTTAGGGATGAGAGGTTTATAGCACAAATATTATTATTAGTAGTCCTGTCTTTCATGTACAGATTTTAGAAAAATAAAAAATGAATTATCAATTAAAAGATTTTTTAAAATCACCTTAATTAATATGCATATGAAAGCACCCAAATAATTCAGATTTACATTTTGAAAATCTAGCTTCTAGGTAATGGATATTTAATTATCACTTGTAAGAAGATAATTAGCAAGTCTTGAAAAAAACATTTTTAATATGAAATGTATAAAAATACAGATAATAATATAACCAACAGCCAGGTTATTTTAAAAGATATTTACTTATAAAATGAATGAAGAGTTTTCATAATTACAAAGACTAAATAGTACTTGATAAGTAAAATGGAACTGTGCTGAGGGGTTTCAGATTTTAGAGAGTAAAGTGACCCAGATTGGAAATGGAAAGTTTCAATTGCTTGTGCACTGACCATCCACCACGCAGACCCCCTTTCAGTAATTCTAAGGCTACGTGTTTGCCTAAGAAGAGAGCGAGAGTAACCCTTAGGCAAATTCCATGTGGATGTCTATACAAACCCTACTAAAACTGATGACAATAAATAATCTTACCAGAAGGGAATATTTGTTGCCATTGTAATTCAATGGAATGTGAGTAAAAAAAATAGGCTGAAATATAGCTTTTCATATAATCTTCCATTGAGTTATTGATATCTTATCTCTTTTTGTAAGAAAAAAATGCCAGAGCAATAATTATGGCTTCCAACAAACACCAAGTCAAAAATCCAGGATTACATTTCTGTCTTCAGTGTTTAAAACATCTTAGTTAGTCATGGGGAAGGTCATGGATCTTTAAAAGAAACACACCTATAAAAGATTAATTGAAAACAGTCAAAGCTAGTTTTATGGTTAATATGTAATAGATGGTTTGCTAGAGCTTGAAGGGAAGAATCATTAATCAAAGAAGCTTCAAACTAGTAGGGACTTAGGAGAGCATGTGACTTAACCTGACTTTGTGATTATAATATTGTTGTAGGAACACGGTATAGTGGGTTTCCTTTTCTTTGTTTTTCCAGATCCTCTTTCCACCTTCTCCACCTGACTTTCTCTGGGAGCTAGACCTATAAAGACTAAAGAAAGGCTGTCTTGTCTCCTGGGTTTGGTATATTGAGTTCCTGCAGGATATCGAAGGAAAGGACTATTCTCAGAGTCCCTGGGCTGGGTGCCTGCCTTAATTAAAGGTTATAGCCCAAGTCAGGCAACTCTTTTCTTCCAGATTCTTCTAGTCACTCCATTCCCCGTTTCTTCAGCCTAGGTATAGTAAGCCCTATGGTTAAATCTGAGTACTGTGCTACCCCCTGTGATTTATCACATAGAATGTTTCCCAAATTTTCACTTACATTGGAATCACCTGGTGGGCTCCTTAGACCATAAGTTACCCCACTGAAGAATTTCCGATTTACTAGGTGTGAGGTGGGTGCTGAGACTTTGCATGTCTAACAAATTCCCACGTGATGCTGGGGTGGGGGATTAGAGAACTGCTGCCCTACGGCCATCTACCTTGACTACCTTTTTGTAAATTATCCTAATTTGAGTTTTCCATCTCTTCCTTCTGCAACATTGACTAATAGAAATGGCTATAAAAATTAGTTGAAAATAGATAAAGTTTTTTTTATGGTTAAACATGATTTGTAGGTACTTTTTGAAAAATCTTCAAGTGAAAGAAGAGAAAGCTATAGGGATTTAGGAAATCACTTTGTCTAATCCTTTCATTTCAAACTGGAAATAATGTGCACAAAGAGAGGTCAAGTTATTAACCAGAGGTGACACGGGCAATTGGTGTTCTACTTTTCAGGAGAGTCTTTCTAGGATACTATGCTGCCTCTTGTCATAGAGCAACTACTCACCCCGCCCAACACACACATACCTGTCCCCTGGGTTGTATTAGTTGCCTTCTGTATATCCATTATCACTGTCTTTAGTTTTGGGCACCAGATCTACATGTGCTGTTTACTTCATAATTTGGGGGCAAATAGGGATGAAGTCACTAGCTCAGTTTTCAGTGTTTTAGTACTTAGTAAAGCCAAATGCTTCATTGACCTTTTGTGCACATAGGAGATGAAAGTCAATGGTGGTTCTACTTGTATCTCTTTGAGGTATCTCCATATTGCTTTCCATAGAGGTTGCACTAGTTTGCAGTCCCACCAGCAGTGTATGAGTGTTCCTGTCTCTCCACATCCACACCAACATTTATTGTTTTGGGACTTTTTGATAAAGGCCATTCTCACTGGAGATAAGTGATATCTCATTGTGGTTTTGATTTGCATTTCCCTGATGATTACAGATGTTGAGTATCTTTTCATAAGTTTATTAGCCATTATTCTGTCTTCTTTTGAAAAGTTTTTGTTCATGTCCTTTGCCCACTTTTTGATAGGGTTGTTTGATCCCAAGAATGGAAAAACAAGCACCACACGTACTCACCATCAAATTGGTTTTAATTGATCAACACTTAAACACTTAAATGCACATATAGTAATAACATTCATCGGGTGTCAGGCAGATGGGAGGGGGAGGAGGGGATGGGTATCTACACACCTAGTGAGTGCGGTGCACACCATCTGGGGGATAGACACACTTGAAGCTCTGAATCGGGTGGGGCAAGGGCAATATACGTAACCTAAACATTTGTATCCCCATAATATGCTGAAATAAAAAAGAAAAAAAAAAGGCAATGGTAGGGCCCTTGTTTGGACTATAGCTGGGAGTTTGATCTGTCTGTGTTTCCCAAGTGATCTTATACTTGCGCTCATGGAGACTTACCTGCCTCTTTGCTTCTCACCCACAGTGCTGTCTGAAGACCTTTTCCTAGTTAATCTGTTTCAGCTTGGCTTTTCAAGTGGTTATCTGGAAAGCATACACCTTACACTCAATCTGTTGAAGCAGCTGCTTTAGTCAGTGGATGTAGTTCTTCTCCCTTTTTGCTCTGAAGTTCCTAGAGTGAACACCCGAGGCACCATCTGCCCATCTCTACCTATCCTTTCCTGAGAGCTGTAGCCTGTTGCAAGGTTCCCGCCCCTGGTCACAGAAATTAGACAAGGCGTCAGTATAGTGCACAAGTCCCTTCCTCAGAGTTTTTTACTCTGGGCAACTAGATTTCTCTCAGAAGCTTAAAGCTGTAAGATTAAAAATTTAGGAGCTCAGAACAAACAGATTTTCTGCAGAGAAAAGCAAGCAGCAGACCAGTGAGAAGAAATGAAGCCGGCACCCAGTAGTGAGAGACGGAGAGATGAGAGAGATGTCTGGCTGCACCAGACCCCTGGTTCCAGTTGTTCCTGAGGTTTAGGGACATCTTGGCCATCCTGTCCCTTTAGGTTGCTAAGCTCCTAAAAACTCTCCATCTAGTATATGACGCCAAGTGTTCTAATTAATAAAGTACCACTAACAGCCATTTTTGTTTACTTGCTTATCATTAGTTATAATAGTCTGCATTTATTGAGCCTTTCCTCTAGGCCATTTAATCCACACAACATTCCTCAGAGGTGAGTTTAACAGAGGAGAAAACTGAGGCTGAGAGATTACGTGCCCACCTTCTGGCTCCATGTTGTGCAGTGTACACGGCAGAGCCCATAGTCCTACCAGGTCTCCCAGATTTAGACAGCCTGGGCTCTTAACCATTCTATGCTGTCTGAATATCGATTAGACAGTTCCTTTTCAAGTAACAGGCAAGGGTAGAAGAATGGGATTTCCAATGCTCTCTTGTACTCAGATTTCAGCATACCTCTGAGTATTTGTTCCTACAGTGTCCTCTGGCTGTATTGCCTATTCCTCAGCCAAAACCTCTGCCTGATTAAGTCCTGTTCATCCTTCAAAGCCACCTTCAATGTAACCTCTCATAAAGCCTTCCCTGCTTCAGGCTTCTGAATGAAGCACTTACTGCCTTTCTTCTTGCTCCCCAGTTCACGTTAAATTATGGTTAGTTGGTTACATGTCTGACTTATACTAAGTTGAGAGCTCCATGCAGGTGTGGTCTACATAGTCGTCATTTGTCCAACTCTGCTTCTGACACAGTACCTGCCCCATAATAGGTGCCCGATAACTACTTGTTGAATCAAATTAAATTTGGGAGCATGCAGAGCCCAACCAATGCAGGTAAAGAAATCATATTCTCTTGCCTGCACAAGTAAGAAAAATGGCCCAAGATGGTCCTATTGCTACGGGTCAGGTGAACACATGTCACTAAGAGGGATAAAGGGACCATCTGGTGTGACTAATAAGAGACTTCCAGTCCATCACTCCTAATTCAGCTTACTCTCAATACCTATTAAAGTCTAAACACTGCTCACTAACTGAATTTGCAATCCCTGCTTCCACTCAGGCACTCACTGTGGCATAGAAAATAGAAAATAGATACAATTTATTTATGATCTTTGACTGCATCCCAGACAACATTCTGCATATTTATTTTTGTCAGGGCTGGCATTAGATTGAATGGTACAAGACCACAGAGAATGAGATAGTGTCTTCATTTCCACAATGGGAGATAACTACTTCACGGCCTGAATGTGCCTCTAGGCCTGGCTCTGAAGTTTAAAGTTTGCCTTTTTAGGATGGTGATTGCATTATCTCTTGTGGCTGAACTATCCTCGGGTCTCTTCCACAAACTGACTGGTGGGAGGCAGCTGGTGGCAGGCAATGGGCTTTGAGGTACATTGCATAAGGAACAGGAAGGACAGAAGCCAGGACATAATATTTCAGCGAGAATGAGGAAGCAAGATAAATCACTGGTGCGGTTTGCAAATTCAACATTTGCTTACTACACACAAGTTACCAACTATTTAGGGAACTATGGACAATATTTTATCGTGATCCCGTCTCCACTTGCTACCCAACCTATTTCTAGACTTCCTCCTTTGCTCCTACACTTGCCGAGTGATCACTAAATGAACCCTGACATTAACCTAAGAAAAGATGAGGAGGCACATCTATGTAAAAATAAATTTTAAAAAACATTTGAAAGATAAATTTAAAAAGATTCCTGGAGTATCTGAACATCAGCCCCTTTTGAAGAGCATGAATAATCGGGAGCTCACTGAATTTCAGATAGCCTCTTTTTACTGAACTTGAACGATTCAATTAGAAACATAGTTGTGCAAAGTACAGTAAACATTCTGAATATGTAAAATAAGAACTTTATGTATTTTGACACTTTTATAATAATAATATTAACATAGCATTAATTTAAGCATAGTAATCAGTACGTGATGCTTCTGTTGACTTCTTGAGTAGCTGTACATTTTTTAAATTCAAGATTAAATAATAAGTTTTAATTAGCTCAATTTAAGACACTTAATAGTAGATGGTACAGATAAATATATTTTTATATGCCTCTACTTATTTTTCCAAGATTAAGAAGAAAAAACTAAATACAAATAAGACAAGCTCTTGTCATGGATGGAGAAGCCTTGACTATGGAACTAACCCTTTCACCTAAGGTTGCACTGTTCTGCTTGGTTCTTGCTGGAGATTCTTGGTTCATGTTGGTTCTTAATGGTTCAGGAACTAAAGTTTTCTTTTTTACTGGACACCACTGTTTTTCGAGGTTCTGATTTGATTGCCTCAAGTGATTACTCACCTAGTACATAACATGATGGATTCAATGTTAAATTAAAGCCAGGATGCCATTGATATTCCAAGATTTTAGTTTTCATTTGACATTTCGACCTCCTTTCTATCGTCTCAGAAATACCACATCAAGACAAAGCCTCCATGACCCAGAGGGAATGAGAGCCTCTGTTTTCCACGGTGTATCAGTGAGAATAAAGAAACTCATAACTCACAAGGAAGAGTAAAGCACAAATGCTCTGAGTGGTCAAAGAAGCGTACCTGTTTTGGAGATAATGTCCAGGTTGATTTTGGTACTCTATAATCACCCCAGTCAATCCACATCAGAGTCAACAAACATGGTCTGAGGTCACACTATGTATACAACATTTTACTTGTTCTTAGAAACCATAAAAAGAGTGTAGGATGTATACAAATAATTATGGCTATACGTATATACATGAGTTAACATGCACATATTTTCTAGCTCTGACAACTGAGAGGGCCAATAACAGTGAGCTTACCCACAGCCAGATATTAGTTTCTAAATACTCTTCTCTAAGGAAATAGGAATACCTGGAGAAATGATTGATTCTAGGAATGGGGCAGGGAAAATAAAAGATGAGCCTAGAGCATTTTATAATGCCAGAAAATAAGGAAGAGCTCAAAAACAAAAGAAAATAGGGACATGTTAAAGGAACTCAGAAGCCAATCTGAAAGATCTCTCCATAGCCAAAGCTAGAATAAGTTGAGCAAAAGAATAAACAATGCAGGCTTGATCCTAAGCCAAAGTGTGAAATAAATATTCATGAGTCCATAAATATATTAATAAATAAATAAATTGTTGAATAAACAAAGGAAGGAAAAGAGACAGATTTTCTTTACAGAAGAATTCCAAATAATATGTGTAGACACTCCTTTCAGAAGCTGAAGCTTAGCACCTCATCCCTCACTCCAGAGTGTGAACTGGACTTAGCGACAGGCTACCAAAAGATAGAGTATGGGAAGGGGAAAAATAAAGACAGTGGAGACACCTGGCGAACACTACCCTGGTCAGGTGGTCGTAGTTAATGTCACCTGTAATAAGTCCTATTAGTAGCATGTAATGACTGCCAGTATATGATAAGGATACTTCCTCTCTGTGGTGTTCTTTCCAACCCGTGAGCCCAATATAGCCATGAGAGAAAACATCTGGCAACCCTGGATTGAGGGAAATCCCATGAATACAAAATACTTCAACACACTCCTCAGAAATGTCAAGGTCATTAAAAACAAGGAAAGACTGACAAACTGTCGCAGGCCCTCGGTGGATGAGGAGGCATGATGAATGAATGTAATGCGATCTCCTGAATGCAGTCCTGAAATAGAAAAAGAACACCACATATAAAACCAGTGAAATCCAAATGAGGTTTGGAGTTTAGTTAATAGTGATGTACCCATGTTAATCTCTCAATGTTGACAAAGGATGGGGGGTGCTGGAACGGGCCCTTCTGAGCACAGCGCCCTGTGGACGGCACTGGTTGCAGGCCCACGAAGCCTTGGGGGTTCATGGACCGTTAATCAGAATAGGAGGGGGCTTGGTCTGTGGGGTCCTTGTCCTGGAGGCTTGGTTTTCATCTATAACACTGCAGAGAGGCTAGTGGTGATTGGGGAGACATAACAAAATTGGATTTTAGTGATCAATCTGGTGGAAAAGTGTACAGTCGATTTGATAGGAAACACTATTGGCAATCTTCCCAGTTAGGAATTTGACAGTCAGCCTTGAAAAGAAACGGGTGGAAGCATGCATAACATAACACTGTTTTCCTTGCCTTAAACTATAATATTTGGCTGTGTTAACAATTTTGATTCAGGGCACAAGTAGCAACCCAAATACTGTCTTCTAATGTTCATTTCTTTGTTAATGATTTTATCTAAAAAGACTCTTTATCTCAGAGACACAGACCTTGCCAACATAGCATTTTCATTTTAGGAGCCCCTTTATAGAATTTGTAATGAGCTCATCAGGACTGCAATTGTTGCTGCCATATATTTTACTGCCAAGGCATTTAAAATCTGCTTCCAATTTGTCCTCCAAGAAGTTCTGAAACCAGTATGAACTCTGTCTTCCAGGTACCTCCAGATCATCAGTCACGCGATGTAAACCAGGAGCCAACTGCCCCAGTTCACACAGTGGCATCAGTAGACAACTGTCCCCTCTGTCTGTCACAGAAGATTCCTCTGCTCCTATTCTTGAACTTCAGAGCCGAGGATCCTCAGGAGTTTGTGGACATAGAGTTGAGAGACAGAACAGATCAGGTATGTGGGAGCTTCAGTATGTTTTGGTAACCTTCTAACCAGCCATGAAAGATCTCACCATTGGCACAGAATGCAGAGATATTGCATAGATTCTTATGCGTGGATGTGGGGAAGTTTTATCAAGTGGGAGGCGAAGGAAGAACGGAAATGTATAGCTACAATCTATAATAATAGTGGTATACAGTGTAGCAGAGAAACCAAACACCAAAACCTGTTGAAGAACTTAACACATGGTTGGACAATGACTTCTAATGAAGTTTACAAGGTAGCTAGTTTTCTCATCTTCAAAATGCAAAACCCAGCATCTTTTATAATATCTCAGCCCTGGGATTCAGTCACAGCACACTGTGCCCATTCTGAAAAGAAGAGAAACCCCAGTAACATCACAGAGCCTGCTTTTGTCCTCATCAGGACTCCCAGTTCCTGGAGCCCTTTTAGTTTTCCCAGTGTCACACTTCTTGCAGGGGACTGCACTGGCCTCCCTCGGCAGCATTTTCTGATCAATCGAGACCTTTAGCCTTTCCTCACATCCACGTGACCACTCACCAACTCCTAGGTTACAGAAATTGCTAAACTGATAAATCTCGCAACTATGACCATGAGTTTCCCAGCAAATTTATCATTTTTAATTGCAGGTGGGTCCACTGGGCTGCTGCCCAATACTTTCACTTATTGGTGGTGGACATCGTGTTGCCTTCCCCAGAGAATACTCTCCAGCCTCAACTCATATTCACCTCCTCTCATCACGTGACCATACTTACACCTTTCCAAAAAGAGCAAGACAATTGTTTGCTAACAAACACTTTCCTCTCTCCCTCAGAATTTCTCTGTACTTTTGTTTACCAAGTACCATCATCGTGGGGTCGCTTTGGGCTTGTGTGTCTTTCTACCTTCAGGTGTTAGCTTCTCTACCTGTGTCCATGACCACCTCCTCGGCATCTCTCCTGCCTGTATTTTCAGTATCTCCCTTACCCTTTGTCCTTCAGCTTGGCTGGCAACATAATAAAATCTCTCTTATCCTTAAGAACAGTAACAACAACAAAAACAACAAAATATGCCATTTAAAATCACTAGGTAATAAAACAACACAACAACAAACCAATCCCAGAACTTTGAGAAAACTGACTTTAAAAAAAAGAAGGAAAATGGCAGCTCAGAGGATTCAATTAGCGGCAGGGGATAAACAATGGGTTAGAGGAGTTGTGAAAGCCTCGTCTAGTGTCCTACTAATTTTAGAACAGATTTTTTTAATATAAGAAAAGGTATTTTTCAAAAATAATATTTTGACATGGTCTCTTAGCAACTATATGAACCTCAAAGCTAAAACTCTTTTTTTAAAAAAAAGTGAGGAAAATCTTCATAAATCTTCAGAAAGTTTTTAATTGGCTTTAATGAATTACAGTGATATTCATATTATCCCATTTGTGAAACAGAATATTCCAATTAATTAAATATGCTTGTTAATAAAAATGTGCCCTATCATATATAAATTACAAATTTCAAAGACCGTACCATTAAAGATCAGTTGGAACATGATTTACTCTTTCTGTGATTATTAGAAGCTCTTGGGGATATCCCAGTGCACCAAAGAGAAGAGAGAACAGGAGAAAAATCTGAAAAGCAGATCACTATGCTTTCATGGATATTATGGTACTTAATCTCAAAATGAATCCCATGACATAGATATTATCATTGTTTGATAGAAAAAGAAGCTAAGACTGGAATACAACATGTTCTCAGAGCCATACAATGGCAGAGCTAGGACTTAAACTCACGTTTCCAAACTTCAGTGGCCTATACCATGAATTTGCATAACTCTAATAAAATTTCATAGAAATGGATGGAATTTCTGATAACGTAATTTAAATGATCTATATATACAAAACTATAAATCTAAGCAGGACTATAGAAAATCATGTTTAAAATGATCAGAAAAATAAGAGCTCTGGATATCCAATCTTTCTATGCTTTGTAAAATTAAAAAATCAGCAAAATTAGCCAAGCTAACAAAGAATGAGGTCAATACTATGATACTATAAAGGTATTTAGGTGATTATTGGTATTAATATCATCAAGAGCACTGTCCATGATATGATAGTGACATAGATGTAATCTTCAAAGAAAGTGACAATAAAGGCAGATATCACCTCAAGGGGATACTTAAAATCTTTGTAAAATTCTTCCTCATTTGTGAGATAGTCCTTGGAAATAATACGATTTGAAATGTAGTAGAATATACCTTTCTCTTAAGTATCACTACTTAATTCTCACACAAGACTACCATTTCTGCCAAGAAGAAAACTTTTTCTCCAAACCATTTCTGAAACTTCCAGTGCTTGAATGGAGAGCTAAAGGCTGAAAGCTGTGACATACGAGTATTCAGAATAAAGTTTGGACCCCTGGTGGGGTCATACTGACTTGGGTTGGGTTCGACCTTGGACAACCCTTAACATGAGTCTCACTTTTTCATCTGTGAAGTAGGAACGATAATACCTCTTAATAGGACAGCTTGTGTTCTTTTCCCAGCCTCTCAACACAGGAGTCCCTCATTGTCTCCTCTTATTTATCCTAATTTTCCCCCCGCTATTCTCTGTGTAAGGCACATGGCACAGAGGAAATTTGCCGAACTGTTATCAAGAGCAGGTGTCATCTGTACATAGTGGAGGGAGCTGGCTCAGTCACACTCCCAGACTCATCTCAATGTCACTGCATCACCGAAGTTTCTTCTGAGCATTTCCCACCCCAACCCTTAACAAGTACTTCTCTGCTTCACATGGCCCTGCATCTGTTGGAGTTGGCCCTTCCCACACTGTATTGAATGTGTTTGCTGGCTTTCCACTAGATCATGAGCTCAATCTTTCATCTTTGAACCCCTGAGACCCAACTAGCTAACTAGCTCCCAGTAGAGTCTCCATAAGAGTTTGTTGAATAGATGAATAAAAGAATTCCAGTTTTGATCTTCCAGAGCCCTAGGCCCTGAGAATTCCGTATTGTTTCTATGACTTACAAGTCATATAGTAATTGCTATGTTCATAGTTATTTGGTTTATATTACCTAGTGAAGAATTTACTTTCAAGGCCTGCTCCTCCTTCCCCCAAATGATTACATCAGAAAGCCTTAACTAGATAAAGGTTTTTAGCAATGGGGCAGTCATGCCTGGCCCATGAAGCAGTAGGAACACATTTCAGCAGGAGGGCCAGAATGTTCTAGAGAAGTACAGTGAGAAGCCCCATCCACTACCATTTGTAATCTGTGGGCTTCACCACTTTCTTAAACCCTAGAATAGACCTTGTGCTTAAGGGAGATGCCTGGAGAGACAAGAGAATCTTGCAACCAACTCTGCCTCCTTCCCCAAGGAGTCTACTGTCTGGGATCAGTTTGGAGACTCAGGGTGACCTCTACCCCTCTTTAACTTCCTAATAGGTACATGAATTCATTATGTCAAACTTATTTTTTCCAACAGGGGAGAAGGCCTCTATGAATGTTGCTTTCAGAGAGCTTTGGCTATTTTGATGTGAAAAGAAAATGCTATTAAATCTTCTTATTAAATGTAAAAGTACAAAGGAGAACTTACTGTGCTCCCAGAGATACATTAAATAGTAATTTGTTGTGAAGTAGAAAATGGCTTTGTGTAATCAGGACTTGCTCTGTTCTTGGGACATATTGCTATTCAATTTAATAATCATCTTTGCTGCAAGTTTTTAAAAAAAATCTCAGTGGAATATAAAAACAAATACTTATTTCTCATTCACTTTTCATGTTGGTGGATACAGAACAGCTTTGGCTAGGTTCCGCCCATTCTGCTACACAGACAGAGAGAACAGCTTCTATTCGGGATTTTACATTTTAGTGATGGGGGGAAGAGCAAGAGAGCTGGTGGGGCGGTGGGATGCCTCTTAAAGCTTCTGCTGGGAGGTGACATACCTGACATCTGTTCATGTTTGATTGGAGAAAGCAGGTCACACAGCCAAGGCCAAAGTCTTTGGGAGCTGAGATGTGTAATGCTCTTACGAGGAAGGGGATAGCGCACACTAGAGAACAGCATAGCATCCACCAAGTTCATGAGATACACACTGTACTTTGAAGAACAGAGATGCCAGAGAGAAAAACGAGCCGGAGTTATCAATCCTTCAAATAACGGTAGAAAAGAAAAACACTGGTGGTTCTACTGTCCGCCTCTTTGGTTTCATCTATCTTTTTTAAGGAGCTGACACATTTGATTGCTGTTTTATAACCTGATTTCCACACATTTGTATTCCTTTCCTGTTTTCAGCGGACGATGGGACACAGACTCATTCTGAGAACAGCAGCCAAGAAAACAGAATCAAGGCTCGCTGCCTGTCCTGCACGGCCATGGTTCTGAAGGCCATCTGGGGACTCTTAATCATCTTGTCAGTATCATCGTCTTGGGTTGGAACCACACAGATTGTAAAAATTACTTATAAGAACTTCTATTGCCCATTTTTCATGACTTGGTTTTCAACAAACTGGAACATTATGTTTTTCCCAGTCTATTACTCTGGTCATCTGGCCACTGCTCAAGAAAAGCAATCTCCAATGAAAAAATTCAGGTAGGTTTCATGTTAAATGGTCAACAGGAGATGTTTGAAAATAGGTATTATGCAGCTATGTATATTTTTATATCTTGGGTATATAATAAGTTGAGTTCTTTGGGGGAGCAAGGAAAAGCAGGTAACAAAAACTAAAAAGCAGAGTCAGCTCTCCCTTAAAAACACTGTGTCTCCCCTGTACTGATGCTTTTGCATATCTGATCTTATTTCATCATCTTTGGTGGCAACATCCACCTTTTAAGGAGGTGTTATCCCCAATTTAACACAAGCAGAGTTTCAGAAAAATTAAATGACCCATCCAAGGTCAGACACTTATAAATAATGGAACCCAGATTTAAATCCAGATCTATTTGTTTCTGAAAGTCATGTTTCAAAAGAACATTCTAGTGTCTCAGACCCAGGGGGAAAAAAAGCTGTATTAATCAGAATAATGGTTATATAAACACTTGTTCAACATTCCTGACCCTGTTGCTTAAGCAGATGAAATGACCTGATTTCATGCCATGGGAGCTTTGGCCCTGGGAAAGTTTGCTGGCCAGAAGCACATGACACCTTAATTGTGTCTTCACTAGCTATGGACAGTGGTGGTTGGGCTTACCTGGGAGTCCCACGGTTCTAGTGGCTGATCTGTGCTAAACCTCTCTTCTACAGTGCCCTCTTAGAGAGCTCAGGAAGCCAAGTGGGCTAATGTCACACAGCCTTGCACAGCACTCATGAAAGGCAAACGCAGCATGGGGGTCAAAGTACCTTTGTTAGTGAACAGCTCCTCGAAAAGAAAAAGCCCAACACTAAGGAATGACTTCCAGGACAGCTGCTATGATCACCAAGAAAAAGCAGTAGTGAGGGACCTCAGAGGAGGGCAGATGAGAGAGCGACAGTTCCCCACACCAGCTTATTGCTCCTCAGCAGAATAAATTTGTCTTGCAGGAGCCAAAAGAATCTTCCTTTCTTGCCCCTGTACCTAATGAAAAGAAGAATGACTATTATAATTGGGTCATTATAAGATTGTTGTTAAAAATCTTAACAGACTGTGAAGGGTTTATCTTCAACTTCCATTTTCTATTACCAACTTGGAAGTGGTTGGGAAGATTAACATCAGACCATGCGTTAATTTTCTATATATGTCCATGAAAACTCATGATAATTAAAGAAACAAAAAAGGAGCCAAAAGAATAAATGTTTTCTGGTTTGGGGGAAAGGAGAAAGGCCTATATCTATTTGTGATTGATAAAGATATTTTGTATTCGATTCCCATCAAAATAGACATGATCTTGGGGCACAAGTTTTTTTTTTAAATGACAGTATTTAATAAGTGATTGCTGGGGAACATGATTATCAGACCAAAATTGTCCCTGTTTGAAAATACCTGCATGGACCCATATAGTGTGTATGTTCTACTTGAATACTTACATAGTTTAGACACACATATTGATTAAAAACAGTATAAAATTTAGTATAAGAATACTTCAAAGCAAGACAAATCATTTTGATTTAAGATAACTGGTTGATAATAAGAGGCTGCTGATAGCAGAAATGTTCTTTTGGGAATAAGCTTCACCTTTTCCACATCTCTCATGTCAGACTAACTCTGAACTTTGCAAAATCTATGATTTGACAGAACACCTCCACCTATTAGTGTGGGCAGAGTAAAGTTGACCATTTCTAAAATAGAATCAAAGAGGTTTTATTGTCAAGCAGAAAACACTATCTTTGAAGGGAATATTCTCCAGTGGCCCTCTCCATGTGAGAGGTAAAAATTGTCAGAAAATTCTTAGATCCTTGATCTTTTTTTTTCCCTGCAGACTCATTAACACCATCTGCCAAGACATTACTCCCAAAGCTCTCACGGCTGAACAAGGGAAAAATAGGTAGTGTATAAGACAGGAAACAGGATTTGTCCCATAGTGCCAGAGCCTCTGACTATTTTCCCTTGAATGGTATGAAAGCATTTTCAGTTTTTCTCTTATCACTAACATCAAAAGAATTTTCAACAAAGTATCAAATCTAAATAGTAAGGGTTGTCTGTTTGAAAGTAGTTTTTGATGATTTAAAAATTCCATTTATATACTACCAGGAGAATTCAATGGCCTCAGGTGAATTTGAAATTTAGGAAGAAAAAATTATATACCATAGTATTAACAAGGGTGTATTTTTAGGGGAAAAAAATCTCTAGAAAGCATGAAATTAGAGCCAAAGATATATTTGCCTATGTCAGGCACCTTTGAAAGTGCTTATGATGCTATTTGACATACAGAAATGTTTCAGTAATGAGTAGCTGCTATTATAATGACGAGCATAATTAATTATTAGTGTTCCTCAACTTCTAAGCTTCATTTCAAGCTTTGCCACCTGCTAATGCCTCTTGTCCAGAAATTCTGATCTCATCAACCGAAAGAGAAACCCACTATTATTTGCCTCTCCATAAAAATTCTTTTTTTTTTTTCAGTTTTCACATTTCTTAGCACTTAATGCTTAAATAGCATAGGGTTTTACACAGGCGACCTGGCATTTGAATGGAGAGCATTTTTAATTCCTGGAACAGTAGTGACAAAGGGGAGAAAGTTGGCAGTGAGAGGAGAAGGGAAAAGAAAGAGGAACAAGGAGGCCACAGACACCTGGGGGACAGGACGAGCCAGGTGAGAACGGTCTCACGCTCCCTGTCCCTCTGCATCCACTGGTCCTCCCTGTGGGACTGGAGTGTCCTCTTGCCTGCATCCACAGTCTTTGCTTGAGAGCCTTCACCCAGCTTGATGGTGGGCTCTCTCGGCAGGAAGAACATCACTGGCCAGGGCCAGAGATAAGAAAAAGAAATCCTTTAATGAGAAATGAGGTTTGTTGTGGTTCTTAATAAATGTGTACATATTTTAAAAGGCATTCAGTGGTTGCAGATGAAAGGCTGAAACCCACAACTCTAAACTATAGCTCTACGTGGCAACTTTCTCGCAAAGCAGATCCCTTTGTAAGGACAGAACACAAACTCTGTGCCCAGGCTACGCTGAAAACTGCCACTCAGTCTATGTGTGGCCCTGATTCAGAATATCCTGACGGCTGTGGGGCTTGTAGAGAGACTGTTCATTTTCCCGTGTGTGTGTGTGTGTGTGTGTGTGTGTGTGTGAGCAAGTGTAATTTCTGTTTACTCTGCAGAAGGCTTTAGGTTATTTAATCCCTTCATTGAAGTTTTGTCTCTTTCAAGCTAAAATTTACTTTTGAGAAATCTCATTTTCATTTTATGAAAAGCCTTCCTTTTGGATTGTCTCCTGCATGAAAGTAAACAAATCTCTGTACAAGTTTCTATGTGTGCAATACTTGTCTTTAACCTTCCTAGAGTCACTGACCTAAAACTCCCAGCTTTCACAGCTATTGGAAGGCAACATTTGCTATGGGAGCTGATATGTAAGGCCATGCTCCCTGTGTCTAAAGCCTTTATCACTTCCTTATTGTATGTGGGCCTTCTGTGGGGTAAGTTACTTCATACGTGTGAGACAGACATTGACTAGAATTTACTTTGATTTGCAATACTTTGAGGCACAATGATTTCTCTCCAGTAAAAACTGGAAGAGAAAGTAGTACTAATACTACTTAGAGTCATGTAAATAGATTCATTGTAAACATTATAAACATGGGCAAATATTAATAACTTGGTGCTTTGAACAAGAATATTTATACTACTTCTGAAAATACAATGCCCAGCACATGATAGTTGCCCAGTAAATGCTTGAATGTTCATGCACAACTGAGTGAAAAAAAGAAAGTTAAATTATCCCAGTGGTGAGTCTGTTTTCAGGCCACAGTCATACCGGCACTGTCATTGTATCACTTTCACTATTGCCTGTACTTATCATTAGCTTGAACATTTTTATTAAAATCAATTTAATTGGAAATCAAATAAATCAAAGATTTAACTGAAGTCAGCATTTTTACACACCGAATTCAGATAATTCCTCCAAAATTGCCAAATGTTTATATATAAATACAACTCGCGTTTCCTATTTAGTTTTTACTATTTGGGGGTTATCACAGAGGTGGTCTTCATTCTTCTGCCTTCAAAATGCTAGCACAAAAAGGAATTAGACAATTGGGCAGATATATTAGAAAGAGGAAATAGTGTCCTAGAAATAAGAAAATCCCAAGATGGTTGTGGCTTCACAGGTATAAGAGGGTACCTGTCCCATAAGATTCTGTGAGTTATCTGTAGTCTGTTCATGCAGTAGCAGCCACCTTTCGTTTGCCTATTGGGAAAGAATCTTCTCCCTCTTCTGATAGCTATTCATTTCAGCAATTACCCATTTCCGTATTTCTTCAGGCTCCTCTGAGAGTGTTCAGAACAGCAGAATGGCTGCCCTTGCAATCTCAAGAGAATATCTAGGTAGAAGAGGGCCTAGCTCTGTGCCTGGGGAGATATGGGCTCATTTCCAAGGAACTCCATGCACTCCCTGAAGCCTGTAGGTGGCAGGACTGAGTTCAATATATTCCACAGATGAATGGTGGGTCTTGAGAGTTTGTGCTCCTGCCTGAAAAATGGCTGTGATGAGTTAGACAAGATGTGTCACCATTAGTACCTGGATATTAACTTCTTTTTTCTTTCCTAGGGAATGTAGTCGGATTTTTGGTGAAGATGGTCTGACATTGAAGCTCTTTCTTAAAAGAACTGCTCCCTTTTCTATTCTATGGACTTTGACTAATTATCTATATTTACTGGCTTTAAAGAAGCTGACGGCCACGGATGTCTCTGCTCTGTTCTGTTGTAACAAAGCCTTTGTCTTCTTGCTGTCGTGGATTGTGCTGAAAGACAGGTTCATGGGAGTAAGGGTAATGGTACACTTGATTCAATGCACGGTGCCTCCCTTAATCATAAATCCTTGGTGTCAGGAGGGCTGCTTTGTTTCATGGAGTTTCTGTAAAACTTTTCCCACTGGTTCTGAGTACAAATTGAAATCTGAAGATGCATTAGGAAGCCCAGGCAGTTACAACATCGTGAAAGGATAAAGAGATTGTTTCCCCTGGTTAGTGAGCTGATTCCAACAAGAGGCATTAAAGCAGACAGAGAAAATAAGTTCTTTTTTTAGAATTAATTTTTAGAATTAATGGTGTGATCAACTCCTTCTGTCCTCAGGAAAGAAGGGTTTGAGAAAATTAGCCACAATAAAGATTATGATTTGCCTTTTTCAATCAACATATGTTGAGACAACCCCCCACGTGCCCCCCACCAGATGGATTTAATTAATATTTGGTGTAAGTAGATAGGATTACCAAACAGTAATTAAAGTCACTGGTAATGGCACAATGCTGTTAAAAGTGGCTATATATCTAGTGTGACTAATCTGGAAATGGAACTAAAAGCAACAACTTGTTCTTTTGGGTACAGATCCTTAATTGAACTGCATTAAACTTCCACCAACCACTTCAGTTCTGAGTTTATTCCTTTCAGGATTAACATGGATTTAAAAAAAAATTGTATGAATGTGCTTGTTCTATGTTAGAAACAGATTGCTCGGAAGCCATGACGATTTAAGGAACCAGATCTCATTCATATGATCTGGCATTCCACTGTGATGAAAATATTGAGACAATAATTCTTTAGAAGGAGGTACAAATGAATAGCCTTTTCCCAATGTATTAATAGCAACATTACACAACTTACTTTTCTCTGAAAGCTATGTCCACAATTGAGTTTGAAACATTTTTTCTATCAAAATTTTGTTCCTATTGGCAATGATTCCAAGGTCTTTGCCCCTCTCCAAAATGCTGAAATTAATGTCTATATTAGAGAGTGAGTTTATGATGGTCATTAACCCTGAAAGCTTTTCTATAAAAAAAAAAAGAGCCAATTAGAAAATTCTGATTGTATCTTGGGAAATGCTGCTCAGAAATTGAGAACTGAAGCTTGATATGAACAGTAAGTAGAAAGCTTTGATAAAAGACAAGATCAGAAACTGCGTGAGTTAGTGCATGATACCATTAAAATATACCAAATGCGATACCACATTCTCCACCGGCTAATCTCAGATTTGCCCCCAAAGGGCTCAGCATCATGTGTTTATACCTGGAGCACTGTCACTGGCTATCCACCATCAGGAACCCTGACAAGTCCTTGAGAGCAGGGACCTTTTTCGTAGTGTTCACTGCTCCATTCAGGATGGGCTACATAATTTGTGGGGCCCAGTGCAAAATGAAAATGCAGGGCATCTGTTAAAAAATTATTAATAATGTCAAGATGGCAACAACAGAGCATTAAACCAAGTGTGAGTCTAAGCATGGGTCCTATACATCCATAGGTCATACCCTCTGAAGCCAGCCCGGCCTCTATTTCCAACGCCTAGAATAATTCAGGGCACCAGGTAGGGGCTTGATAGATATTTGAGTATGTAATAAATGAATTAATGCTTGTGAGATCTTTTTCTCCATTATTTTTCACCACCATGGACCACCCATGAGGACCTGGAGGCTCTTGAGAGGGAGAGAGAAGAGATTTAGGAGCTTTTTTGTTCTTTCAGTGGCATATGAATACCAAAAGTAAATCAATACCTTCACTATTAGATTTATGAGAAAACAATTGTATTAGAGTAATTGAATGCATTTAACCATGGACCTCACAGATGCAAGAGGTTACATTAAAAAAGATACAATGTTTATTTGAGGCCTTTTAGAGGAAAAAAAACCCGGCTGTGCAACTTATATTTAAATCACAAATTTAAAAAATCTGCCCAGAGGCTACTAACCATTGCCATTTTAAATTTGGCAGCTGCAGCGGGTTGGATGGTAGCTCCCAAAGAGATCTGCCCACATCCTAATCCCCCAAACCTGTGAATGTGACCTTATTTATAAAAAGAGTCTCTGCAGGTGATATTAACTTAAGGATCTTGAGCAGAGGAGACCATCTTGGATTATCTGGTGGGCTCTAAATCCACCGACAAGTGTCCTCCTGAGAGACTCACGCAGACTAGACACACAGAAGAAAGAGGAGGAGGCAGTGTGACCACAGAGAGAGAGATTGGAGAGATACGGCTACAAGCCAGGAATGCCAGGGCAGCCACCAGAAGCTGGAAGAGGCAAGGCATCTATCCTCCCCTAGAGATGCCACAATTCCCTGCTGGATTCTCAACTTCTGGCCTCCAGAACTGTGAGAGAATATATTTCTGTCGTTCTGAGTCACCAGGTTTGGGGTAATTCGTTGCAGCAGCCTCAGGAGACAAGGACAGCATCTGTAAGTAATAAGACCTGGTAGAAGGAATGTTAAATGGCCAATAAGTACTTGTTAATAAATATATACAGAATTTAAGACATCATAGATGGCAAAATAGTAAGCATTAGCGTCCAGCATGCTGGTCAAAGTCAGACATTTTTCTTTATAAGCGACAGAGTGGGTTTCGCTTCAGACGGTGGAACGTTAGGAAGCAGTTAACGCCATGTTCCAGAAGAATGTTAAAGTGTAATTTCAGTGATGCCCATTGTCAGGCCCTGGAATGTGAGACGCACCAAAACATATTCAGCATTTTGCCTTTTAACAGCATCAGCAATTCTTTTCCTCCTGAGACATACTGAGAACATGTATAATTAGGTCATTTGAGAAATTAGAGGAGGGCAAACAGAGCACTGACAGCATAAACACGACCCTTATTGCCTACGTCAGTAAATAATCTAAGGCACAGCCCCTCCTGATATCACCCCACTAGGCTACTCTTTAAAAAATAAAAGTTAAAGGGAAGCTTTCAGTCATCAGATTAACATTTATATTTCTGGCTCATGCTAAAGTTTCAGTAGCTTAGAAACAGATGTTTGTTGGATTATAATTCTCATTTGCTTGGCCCCAGGAAGGATCACATTTAAGATGAAAAGCTATGGCCTTCCCTACTTCTCTTTTTTCATGTCAAAATAACACCATGAACAGAATGAAGGACGCTTTAAGTTATAACATCAGTAAATATGGGTTTATCTGGACCACCAGAGGGCCAGAATTAGTCATGCTCACATAAAGTGAATTATGTATTACGAATAACTTGTTAATATTTTGTTTCCTTTGAATACTGAGTTATAGATGGAAAGGTAATCTTTTATACATTTAATTTTCTAGTGTGAAGTCATTTCAACCCACTTACTGGTAATCTTTGGTGTGCTAAAAATCCCTTTCACCTGACATTTTGGGGTGGATGATTAAAAAAAAGAAAAATACTGTAAAAAAAAAAAAAAGCCCTTTCTTGAGCAATTACTTACAGCTGATATATGATCATCCCACGGAAATTAACAAACTTCTTTAAAAGATAATACTTTTAATTACAAAAATGTTGGAAAGTGATAATCTAGCTCTTGCAGCTTTGAAGATGGGTGTTTTCCCATCTTTGAGATCCTTTCATGTTTAGATAGAGGTCTTAAGGTAATGGGAACCAGAGAAACCACCTTAATAAAAGAAAGCTCTTCCCAAAGGAAATGCATCACTTCCTGGGACTTTTCTTCTCCATTGTTGGTGTCTGTTTCACTCCAGTGAAAAGTAGATGCCAGATTCAATTATTAGAAATTTTTCTTTCATGTCTTATCCCTCTCTTACTTTTTGTAGTATTATTCAAACTTTTCTTTCATGTTTAAATTTCCTTGGCGATGTGGAGAAAATTGGTGGTTGGTGAATGGTTCAGCAGACCCCACTTTTCTTAGCAGATTATGGAATGAATTTGTGTTCCTTCCGCTTGGCAGCCACATATTTTCCTGCTATATCTGCGTCCACTTGCCATCAGCTTCCCAAACTGCAGCTGTTGCAGAGACTTTCCGAGATTTACCAAGGGCTGACCGGAGTGTGTCAGTTAAACTAAATCTTTCATTGGATAACCTGTACTTCTTTGAATTCAAATTGGGCCCATGAGTGCTCTGAAACAGGAGACTGGAGCCGAGCTACTACTGATTTGTGCTGACATTGCATAGTAAGATAAGATTCAAGACGAGCTTTTGTTTCCATCTTGCCTTTGGGTACTGTTCATTCATGTGCAGCTCAGAATTCTCCACCTAGAACCTCCATGCTTCCTGGGGGAGGCAGTGGAGGACAGACAGTGGAACTCATCCCTCTCATCCTCCTCTTGGCAGGACAATGACTTATGAATAGAGCCAAGAGAGGAGAGATCTGGGCTGTGATAGCTCTCAGATTTTCTGCCTATAAGGAATCCATAACCCCTTCAACAAAGTGCAGTCCATGTGTCTGCGCTCCACATACATCCTTGTCTCTTTCTTCCTGGAATTTCTTTCCCTCTTTCCCATCCAGGTTTCCCTTTGAGATCATTTTCAAATGGATTTAATTCAATAAAAATAGATGTGAATAAGGGGAAGGGGAGTTAGAGACCCAGCACCCCTTGGGTTTGCTACTGTCACACACACACACACACACTCCATCTGGACAGTTATAGATTGCCACCCCTCTTTTATTTCTGACATTTCAGCTCTTGTTCAATTTAATTGGATTTGAGTCACAGAGACAGTTCTTCACAGAACCTTATATATAACGTGCAAAAGTTTAAAGATTTTGTATAGCCATGGTTCCTTGAAAAGGGACCCTATATAAATCCACTCATAGAGAGAAGAAGAGTTAATGCAGTTCTCATTGGTCAAATTGTTAATGTACGTCCCAAACTCAGTTGGTGATCTTTAGTCTTCAACTTGAGCATAGTCACTGCCAGCAGTGTAGTTTGAGACCTGCATTTTAGGGGCTGCTGTAGGTTTGAGATTCAAGGGTCCATTGTGAACCAATGAGGCTGCTTCATGCTCAGCTTCAAATACAGAATTAACTTCAGGGCAAAGTAAGGAAACATGTTTGGGTTATGATCACTCATTTAGACCTTTAGTATCTTCAGGGAACACTATAGGAAGAGAAGCAATTAACAATTCATTTCAATGCCGTGGACTCTAAAAGAACTAGTATTGCTATGTGAATAATAATCATGGAAACCATCTGTGAGTGGGAAACGTAGTGAATAGGATGAGGCTAGGAAACCCTCATAGAGATGCAGAGAGGGACCCAACCCATGTGATTTTAAGGGCCTGCGCCCAAAGAGGAAAAAGTGAAGATAGAAGAAAACAAAAACATTCAAAAGCCAGATACTCCTCTAGCCTTTATCTCTACAAACTAATTCTTTGAAAGGTAAAAGAAACCTAGCTTTCATGTAGGGTCACAGGTGGTATTTTGCATAGCAAGATCACCAAATATCTACCTGTCAAGCTCCCTTTGGGCTTGAGGAACAGGCTCAAATGGCCTCACAGTCCTCCTCTGGCCCGAAAGTGGATACAGGGAGCCCTCTTGGGGCCTGAGCCCGCAGAGGAAGGCAGCTGGCTCCGGAGGCCATGCCACCCAGCTGGCCTGCTGAGATAATGGGCTAAATAAATCCTAGCCCTGGAGGTACTCACCCCAGGTGGGCACAACATGATGTGAGGACAGAGAGGTTTAGAAAGTTAAAAACGGAGGTATTGGCAGTTTTATGGTCACTGTGGTTACTAACATTCTCACCCAAACCAGATTCAGATAATGATAATGCTAGCTTTCCCACTTTATTTAGACACTTCTGGTTTGGTGAAGAGGCTGGAACTGGAATACATTTTGTCAGGAAAGCCACATTTTCCAGAAGCCAAGAAGCTGGCACCACTAGATGGAGCATTTTCGGCAGAAGAGTTCCTCATATGGATGCTAATGTGGCCCAAAAGCATTTTTGTGGTTGTCATCCTGTGAATGAGCACGTATGAACATTTTTGACATATTATTTTAGGCTCTGGCTTCCTGCAGACACATTTCCAGGATGCTGAGCCCATAAAGAGTGTTTTTTCTATTAAGAAGGAGACAGACTATCAGTCCTTCTCTGACGACCGATTAATTCTGAAGGTGCAAATGACTCAGATCTGTGCTTGAGTTGTGTGTTCTCTGGACATTTAAAGAGTATGCACCCTCTAAAGTTAAGCCAATGTTGCCCAGCAGAGCTACTCTGGGATCATCCAAAGGGCCACTGTACATAGGCCTTGCACCTAACATTTTCTTGGATTTTTGAAATTCACTGAGATCCCTTCCTTTAGTTCCAACTGTGTAAATAAGAAATATATTGAAAAATTCTTAAAATACGGCCACAGAGAATTTTTTCTATCAGGTAGTTGAGAAATTTAAATAAAAATGTGGCAAATAATTTAACTTATTTATCCCCCCACCAAGAACCTACTATATAACCTATAAATCATTGCTCATACCATGAAGAAGAATTTTTCTAGCATCTCAAATATTCAGATTTTCATGCCTTCAGAACGTAACAGTATTGTCTGCCCCCTAAAGAGAAAAATGCTTCTCTATGGGAAGGCAATTGAAAGAGACACTGGTGTAATAGATATGTCAATTTAAGTGGGCCAGGCTAATATTTTCACAAGCACTTGAATATAACAAGTAATGGAGACTTTTAAGAGGCTCACTATGATTATAATTTTGAATTGCTGTGAAATTATGTAATCTTCAGCCATATCAAATGCCTATCTTGAGAAAATTTATCATAGAAATTTTATGCATATGTATATTTACTAATGGCTGTCTCAGAAGTGTTCCCACCTGTGGTCATATCCTGGGGATAATTGTATTTAATGTTCGTCATTTTCCAGACAATGTTTTTGGTTTTTGCTTCTGGGTTCTTTAATGAGCTGTTTGTTTTCATAATTGCCTAAACCCATATGTTATATATTGTAGAATACTTTCCATAACTTTAAGTATGAAACAGCACATTGTTTTAAAGTTCATTAGGATTTACACTGTGCTCTGTTAACCTTGTCTTGAAGTAACCACCTGTTTATTTAACCAAGAAAATACAGCTGATGTTTGGCCAAAAGAAAACAAATGTTAATTCAAATTTATTATTTTACAAGTTCAGTCTTATGAGGGAAATCTATTTGTGTACATGAACAGTTTAACCCATGAACATTATTTAAACACAAAAACGAATCAGAAAATGCCAGCATCTAATATGCCTTTTTATTTCTCTGAAATCAGATCACCCAAAGAATCTCTGCAAATTCCTAGCTGAAATATAAATCCCCAAATCAAGGAAAATGATAACCCTTACAGAATTTCCAGGTCTAGATAACCCCCTCACCATGTTTATTTATGAGTCTATTACTTCTTGTTTAGAAAAATTTCCTTGACATCTCATGGTGTGTGTATTAAATTCTATTCCCTATAGTTTGAGGTAGAGTCTAACTAGAACACATGCCCGGCAGCTTCAGAGAATATGATATTCACCCAGCAAGAAAAACACCTCCCATCAAGCAGCTTCCTGGATAACGTTTTATGAAGATGGTTTTTCACTGCTGACATGTTGGTGTCTGTTCTCAAGTATTCCTGCTGTTTTTCATAAAGGACCCTTTAGTCTGGAGCTACTCTGAAACCAGCCAGGCACTTGCTTTTGGTGGTCATTAACAAAAGACTTACTTAAGCAGCATCTGAATTCTGTATCATTGGGACCATATTTTGCACTGGACTCAAGCGAGTCTACAGTTACATGTTAAAGATCTCCATTTTGTTATGATAAATAATTTACTGATAATGTTCAAAAAGTCCAAGAAAGTCACATATGTGAAAAAGCTATCTACAGAGGAATTTATTTACTTAGGAATACTCAGAACTGAAGCTTAGCAAAATTAATCACCATGTGGGTTTAAATTTCTCACAAATTTTTATCTTGATTTTAAAATCAGTGAGACTGTTTCACAAGCAAATAATATACATATTGTTCCCTATTCCAAGGTTGTTATTTTACTGTTTGCTGCAGCTTTGAAATGTTTTTCAGTAGAACCAGTTCAAGACAATTAAGGAAACAGATGAAAATGTGCATTTCATTTGAGAGTGGACTACTGCTCTGAATATACCAAGGATCATATCAATTTACAGTAAACCATTAAAACTTCAGCTGAATTATGAAAATTTTGCTTTATGCAGTTAATGCTCTAGAATAATTAAATTATCATTTTGTGGTTTTCCTTAAAAAATGGAATTAATTTGCATGTAAACAAAAGGAAGAACCGGCTTCCACTTGGACATTCCAAGTGACAGCATAGACTTAGCTTGCTCTTGCGTGAATCACTGTGAGAGGTTATGCCCTTTCTTTTTCCCCTTGGCCTAAATTTTGCCTCTTAGCTGTATTGATATTATTTCTCCTTAATCAAGTTCCAGTTATGTGGACATTTTCAAAAATATACATTGATCCAAGGACCTTATTAAAATGTATGTTCAATTGTTTGGAGAAAAAGAATATAGAACAAATGAAAATGCTTAGCAGTGACTTCCTATTAAATTTATTTCACCAATATGGATGTTAAACTCTAGAAAATTCAGTTAAAAATTAAACCAAAATTACTAGCCTTAAAAAAGTCAGTAAAAAATAAAACCACTGGCCCTTAGTTAGAATGTGAGCAGCTTTTTTATATTCTATGCCTGTATGTCTCATGAGCATACTGATTCATTTCTAATACGGAGCCTTCCTGCATTTGTACAGCAATGTCCAAGGGGTAATGAGGTTTAAAGAGGTACTTAACAACTTTCATGAAGTCTTGAATTGCTTGCTCTGAGATACAGAAGCATCAATTTTTTTTCTATTTCTTTGCATTCCATTCGACAGATAGTTGCTGCAATAATGGCCATTACTGGCATCGTCATGATGGCGTATGCAGATAATTTCCACGCTGATTCGATCATAGGAGTGGCATTTGCAGTGGGCTCAGCCTCTACATCTGCATTATATAAGGTATGTTATGCACTTTCTTTTACTCAACTGTCCCTTATAGCTTCAACTTAAGTAATAAAGTAAGGAAGTACAATGAAAACCTTGGTTCAAAAAAAAAATACTGGAAGATAAAAAAATATATATGTATTAGTAAGTACCATTTATTGAGTACTTGCTATGTGCTAGGAACCTGCCAGAAAATTTTGCCTATGTTAACACAACCTTATGAGACATAAATACTTAATCCCACTTTCCAGATGAGGAAACTGAGACTTTGAAAGGTTAAGTAACTCTCCCAAGGTCATACAGCCAGGAAGGGAGAG
The DNA here is from genome assembly GCF_020740605.2 of Lemur catta. NCBI lineage: Eukaryota > Metazoa > Chordata > Mammalia > Primates > Lemuridae > Lemur > Lemur catta. The sequence continues at coordinate 38,968,312 of NC_059128.1, forward strand.
AGCCAAGATTTAAACTGTGGAGTAGCCAACTCCTAAACCTATGTGCTATGACCCAGACCCCAATTACCAGGCAGTTATAGCAGGAATGTTAGAAAGGCTTCTCCTCCTTTTATGTTTCTTTAACTTAACTATCTATGGTCATGATTTTAACTCCAAAGAGGTGTTAGAAATAATGAACAGGCTGTCACTTGAGAGCTCGCTGTTTGCTACATATTAACCCCATGCCACAGGAGCTCGTGTTACTAGCAAAATGAAGAACCTCTTTTTCTCTCTGATGGATACTCTGAGTCTGCTGTGTATACTCACCATTCTTTCTCCACTGGAGTTCCCTGTCATCAGTGAAAATTCTATTCAGAGTCATTGCACCTAACTTCAGAAGCAAGGACTAAGAGAGCAGATCTAAAAGGTTATTCCCCAAAGCTCTACTTTTAAAAGCCAACTTTCTGGATGTATTAAATAACTGTTCTGATTTCACCTCTCGTGGTGTTTCAATGAGAAAACACTCTCTGAAAGACAGGAAATACCCTTTTCATCCCTCCTGGATGCCTATTCTGATTATTCACTAACACTATGGCTCAGAGGGCAGGAAGTCTATTTCCACATTGACATTTCTTGGCCCACTGATTCTGTGTGACAAGCTTGACAAGTGTTCACTCAATGGCCATTAGTGTCTAACTTGCTCCCCAACTGAGATTCCACCAGGATGTCTGATGTGACCAAAGACTAGCTCATGCTCAAGTTCTCTTAAGTCTTTTAAGAGAAAAAAATACTAAATTCAGTTGAAATTAAAAGCAGTACCTGGGATTGCTATATGACCACTATGGCTACAGAGAGAATTCTTACAGAGAGAATTCTCCTAACCAGGTTACAAAATGTGTTCATTCTGACAGTGGTAATATTTGCTGACATGCACAAAATCATATCTGCACCATAATTCCAGGCAGAAAAGATCTGCTCCATTCTACATTGTTTGTTAAAGGATTCGTATATGGAGAAGAGGGGTTAAGGAGCTAAGAAATATGGACTGTAGACCTGGCTTTATCCCCAACCTGTTCTGTTTTTAGGTTAGCCACTTGCCTCTACTTGCCATCTTCCTCTGTACATGGGTTTATAATCCAGAAAAAATTTGTTTTCAAATGTAGGAAATAAATACAATGTTTGTGAAGACATTTTAAGCTCAGAAAGAAAATTGCTTATAAATCTAAGATATCATTATTATTTCTTTCAACAACATAATGACAGGGTCTCTCTGTCCAATTTAGTTTTCAGTATCTGTCAAAATAAGGATGAAATGAATCCCATGCTTGAAGGGAAGGACTGATGGCATGTCAATCCTGGAAGATTTTTCTGAGCTTGTCTGTAGTCTTATTTATCATTCACTCCATACCCATCTCTGATGGTGGCACTTACCACAGTGTACAATACCCCAGCAGTTTTCAACACCATAAGGAGTTCATTTCATGGCATTTGCTATTTCATGTGAAGGCTATAGGGTATTTTAATTCCTTATATCAACAGCCCATTCAGTGCCATGAAGAGTCAGAACAGGAAGAAATGGAGAATAAACCCTGAGCTGGTTAGTTCACAGTGTAAATCAACAGAATCCGCCTTTCTGCTCCAGCAGAGCCTCTGACTGTGTGGTTGAAGAGTTTCTTTCTCATTCCAGGTTTTGTTTAAAATGTTTCTTGGAAGTGCCAACTTTGGCGAAGCCGCACACTTTGTCTCAACCTTGGGCTTCTTCAATTTGATCTTCATCTCCTTCACCCCAGTCATCTTGTATTTCACCAAAGTGGAGCACTGGTCTTCTTTTGCAGCTCTGCCGTGGGGCTGTCTCTGTGGGATGGCAGGGCTGTGGCTGGGTAAGTGGCCTCATATGCTTCCTTCCATTCCCTGTGGCATTCGACCTTACTTTGGATACTGAGATTATCATAGTAGGATTATTCCCTTGGGTACCTCTGTGCTCTATTTCCCAAAATTACATTGGTTAATGTCATTCGATGTTTAGCAGGTTCTTTGCAGGCTATTGGTTGATTAGATTAGAGCTGTCCAACTAGGTGCCTCTGGCAGGTTAAGGTGTGCAGCTGGAGGCTCAGGTCCCCACTGGCCTTCAAGCAGCCTCATCCGTTCCTCCTGATGTGCTGTATGATGCTATTATGTTCCATGTGTGCCATGGTGTGCCAGGCAGAGGCGAGAGAGTGGATGGTGCATTGAAGGAACTCAGAATGGTTCTCAATGGTGGGAACAACGGGTTCAAGAGAAAGGGAAGGAAGAAAGGAGATGATTTTTAAGAGGGAAGCAGATCATGAAGGGCCTGGAAAGCCATGTTGAAGTGTTGGGATTTAAAATCCACTTAATAATTTTTAAGGCTCATATATGCCTATTAGACAGCTCACTCTAGCTGAGTATGCACAGTGGATTTGGGATAGGAAGCCCTCAGTAGATGAAAAAAGAAGGTAGCATGAACTGGGCCTGGTGGTCCTGGCTAAGCAGACTGTGCCTAGTCAGTGCCAGGAAAAAAGTCACCTGGAGTCCTTTGAATGTCTTCCCTCCCAGCGCCCTGTAACTTCAAGGCCATCTGCTTCGCCTGAACTCCAGGCTCTCGCTTTCAAGCTATGCTGCTGCTGTCACTTGATATAAGAGGAGCCTGAAAAATAACACGCCTGCTCTTCCCTCACCAAGCAGTCAAAACACAGAAACAACCCAATGATTTGGTGTCTGTTTACGCAGAATGAAATAATTTTCACTCTGCTCCTCTTTCCACATAGCTAAGGTCAGCCCCTTCTGCTGGCTCCACGTTTTTCCACCACACTCGACCTGCAGGACATCTGCCAACACCCAAGTGATGTTCTCTCCCAAGGTGATATAAATTGAAATAGTAGCAGCACTGCAATTCCTGGGAGAAAGATGTCTTTATTTTTATTCCCACAAGGGTATTGATTGGGTCATCTTTTTCTACTCTGGCCCAGACCCTTAAAGGGAGATCTTCTTTAACAGACAGGAAACACTCAAGAGAAGGATTAGACACGAATTGTTGGTCCCTTGAGTTCTACTTTTCAAGGCCAAAATGTATGGTTATCACCTCTCATAACCTCTGCTAAGTTTAGCAGAAATCAATAGCAGTGTTTCCATAAGACCAAAACATTCTCATAAAAAGTTCTTAGATTATTTTCTGGCCAAAAACAACCTAACTGGGAATAAGCATAACCCAAAATTGCACGGACTCTTGGTCCCCCCACGCACACATGATTTCCACCTTCCTGCAAGGTAGCCCTCCGCCAGCGTCTATTCCTCGGCATGTCTAACGCATGCTCCTAAGCAAGCCTGCTGAGGCTGGGTGCCACCCATGCAGGCTGGACACTGGTGTCCCCCACCAAGCGGCGTGGTCTTCACACGCCACCAGCACTGCAGCCGCCTGGCCAGGCCCACCCCAGTGCCCTGCAGAGCTCACTGTGCTGATGCTGTACCATGACAAATCAAGGAGACAGCCTTTCTCCTGACTGTTACACACCACAGCATTTTACAACCTTCAGTGCTCCCATTCCTAAGCTTTTATTTCCATTCATCTCTTCTCCTCAGGAATCAGATATGGTCTAGTTGGGGTTGAAGTGGGAGACAGGACTGGGAGACATACACCAGTCTTTGCTCTGAGACCCCACATCTCCTGTACCTTTGGCTTTCTATTTGCTTAGGTTCACCTTGCCTCACTCCTTCTCTCAGGTTGACCTATCTCCCAGGCAGCCCCTTAACCCAAATGCAGGTTGGCCTCATCCACTCACCTGACATGTCCAAATTGCACTTAAACTCAGGCTGGGCCTCCTGGTATGGATAACACATTGAATCATAATATTCCTTTCCAGAGGTTGTCAAAAGAGAATGTAAGTGTTCCAGCTAAAGAACTAAAGGTGAACAGACAACACGTTTCAGTGAAGCTACCTGGCTCTTGTTGAGTGAGAAGGGCTCAGCTCTCCCAAAATACCAATACTTTCACTCAGGCTGCTAAAATATCTGGTTCAACCAATAAAATGACAGCTGAGGAGTCCAGCAGAGCCTGTGCTGTATTTAATAAATTCCTGATTTATTAGAACTTGCCACACTTGACTCCTTGAGTCTGCAGAGAGAGTCAAGGTGCTGGAATATTCATTCATACTTCAGCTTTGCCAAGAAGGAGGAGCAGTTATTAACTCAGGAAGGTCCTGTGCTTTGATGGCCATTATCACTCTATGAACAGTATAAAGTAGCCCAGGACTTATGAAAGTCAAACCCATTGTCTCTGACTACCAAGTACAAGTTACTCTGGTGGGTTTAATTACAATGGAAGAATATATGTTTAAGACAATTTATAACAATTTAAGACAGTGGAAGAATATATATCATCCTAACTGGAATGGTTCCAGAACTTTCTTTGGTTCTGTAGAGATATGGGAAAAATATTTGAGTCATTTTCATAGAGATCTTCTCTAAATTGAGGATCTTTTATAGTTATTAATATTCATCTTTCTAATGTCTGAAACATTTTGTTGAACACCATTAAAATAATGCTCTGTAATTTTATAAATGTTTTTCCTCTTTGAAAACATGTATTTTTGATAATTTTTGAAGAGGATAAATGATTATTTTAACTAACTTTATATTTAACTAAAGAGGTTCAAAAGGATTAATTAAAGAGTGTCAAGCCACACCTGCAGTTGGTTCTGTGGCCCTGCCCTCTGGTTCCCTGTGCAGCAATCAGGATGTGGAAATAGTCCCTGGAATTCAGTGAATTACATTGAACCCAGCCTTGATTGCCCATATGATGCTCACCTTGAGAGAGAGGGGATAAAACAGCCTAAGCCATCATTGAATAAACCTTCCTTTAGGCAGTAATACTAAGAGCCTTTTAATGTCCAGGAATATGGCATAAAATAACAAAGGAATAAAGAGATAAAACACCAAACTTCAGTCCATCACCAGCTTTTAACCTCTGGCTGGCCCTAACCTTTATAGTGCTGATAAGCAGAGTAGTGAATTGATTATTTCACCTCTTTGCATTCATACACCTTTGCCAGCCCATTGGCAACCAGGGTGGCAGGGGAAGAACGAAGAATATGACTGATTCAGGCAAGATACACATGCTTCCATCTCTAAACTCAGAGGATTAACTGACCGACGGTGCAGACAGTTTAGAAGTCACGTTTAGCAAAGACACTGATTCTCAGTAAGAAGAAAAGAGCCCAGCGTATCAATTCCCCTTCATCCTGTATGTGGTCCTTTGTTTTACAGCCTTCAACATCCTGGTGAACGTCGGTGTGGTGCTGACATACCCAATCCTAATCTCCATTGGGACAGTGCTCAGCGTTCCTGGAAATGCAGGTACTGATGTGACTTGACATTGCAGATTCTGACCCCCATAGGTCTCCCGCTCATGTTTGTTTGATGCCCTGAGTTGCTCCTTCCAGCAATAGTGAATTATGTCCCTTGCCTGGAAAGATGTTTTTAAATATCATGAAGGTGGCAGACAACAGAATAAGTATGCAGCAGATTTAAAATTTGCAGCTACAGAAACACTGTTTTTACTTGGATGTGCTTTTAGAATTAAACACCAAATGTATCATTTGGGTTTCATGTAATCTCCCTGACAACCTAATTTCGTGGTATTTTTAGAGGAAGTCCTATGGAAACAAAAGGCATCCCGGCATAGGACTTTCAAGTACACGTCACTAATGAAAGTGTAGGAGATGAACAGGGTGTTGGCTCCCCATCAGACTATCCATGGGAGTTTCAGAGGCTGCTTCTGGGGGCAGAGCAGATGTCCCTCTGGAACAGATCGGAGAAAAAAGCAATTTGACTCACTGCAGGGACAAGAGGAGAAGCTATTTTTCCAGGACAATTTTTCCAGTGGAACCTGCCGGTGAAACAAGTAAAGACAATGGGTTATCTGGATAACTGTACAGTCCTCCTAACTTTAAAATTCTATGATTTCAAGTCTTGAGTAGCCACATTTCTTTCCTCCAGGACAATTGGCAAATGTTTATTGAGTATGTATTATGTGATCAGGGCTATAAAAAAGACAAGAAAAAAAATTACATTGTTGTTACAACTGAATCTGGAAAAGAAGACCAACCTACATGAAGCAACTGGGAACTCTACAAAGCAATTTATTATTAAATGCCAAATTGTGTGAGACAGACTCCAGGGGCTATAAGATATTCAGAGGAAAGGAATATCAGAAAGGAGTGGAGTTGGCAAGGAGTTCATTCATTCATCCATGGATTCATTCATTCAACAAAGATTTCTGAGCAGTTAGCACTGTGCTAACACTGGTGATAGATCCTGAATAAGGCACAATTCCTGCCCTCAGCACCATGTAGGACAGAGAGGGAGACAAAAGGGATTGAGTAATTACGACGTAGAGGGAGAATTGCTTTGATAGAGGTATGTACTGAATGCTGTGAGAACACAGGGGAGGGACATCCAAGAGGCATCCTGCAAGAAGACTAAACAGAGATATCTAAGGGAGGGTTTAGCTGGATAAAGTGGAATATGAGGAGGGAAGGGAATCCCATGCAAAAAGAACAGCATGTATATGGCCAACAATTCCACTCTTGTGTGTATACTCAAAAAAATTAAAAACAGGGATTCAAATATATCCTGTACATGAATGTTCATAGCAGCACCACTTACAATAGCCAAAAAGTGGAAACACCCAAGTGTCTATCAGCAGATGAATGGAGAAAGAAATTGTGAAACATACAACGGAGTATTATTCAGCCATGAAAAGGAACAAAGTGCTGACATATGCTACAACATTAATGAACCTCAAAAACATCATGCTAGGCCAGGCGCAGTGGCTCACGCCTGTAATCCTAGCCCTCTGGGAGGCCGAGGTGGGTGGATCGCTCAAGGTCAGGAGTTCAAGACCAGCCTGAGTGAGACTCCGTCTCTACTAAAAATAGACATAAATTATCTGGACAACTAAAAATATATATATAGAAAGAATTACCCGGGCATGGTGGCACATACCTGTAGTCCCAGCTACTTGGGAGGCTGAGGCAGAAGGATCGCTTGAGCCCAGGAGTCTGAGGTTGCTGTGAGCTAGGCTGACGCCACGGCACTCACTCTAGCCCGGGCAACAAAGCGACACTCTGTCTCCAAAAAAAAAAAAAAAAAAAAAAAAAAAAAAAAAAAAAAAAAATCATGCTAAGTGAAAGAAGCCAGTTACAAAAGGTCACATATTGTGTGATTCCATTTATATGAAATATACAGAACGTGAAATATTCCATTTATATGAAATAAGTGAATCCATACCAGAAAAATAAAGCAGATTGGTGGCTGGCAAGGGCTGGGGAGTAGGGGTGAGGGGCTAGGGAATAACTGCTTAATAGGCAGGGGATTTTATTTTGAAATGATGGAGATGTTTTGGAACCAGAGAGAGGTGGTAGTTGCACAATATTGTGAATGTACTAAATGCCACTAAATTCACTTTAAAATGGTTAATTTTATATTATTAAACTTTTAAAAAGAACAGACTGTACAAAGACATAGACATGAACAAGTTTGGCTCATTTGAAAAATCTTCAGGGGTGCAATGGAAACTGGAGAACGGTAAAGGGAAGCAGAAGAAAAGTATTAAGAGAGAAAACTGGAGAGGTAATTAAGTCACATGACATGGGATTTGAACTGAACCTTGAAGGATACATATGATTTAGAGAGAAGGAATTTGGAAAGTAAGCATAGACAGTGGAATGGACAAAGGAAACACCAGCTCGAAAGAATAAAGAAGACTTTCGGGAATCTCTAGAAGTAACAATGACTTTGGCCACTTGTTTCCAGAGAAACTTAGACACAGTTGTAGGCTGCAACTGACTTGCTGTTTCTTTCCTAGCTGTGGATCTCCTGAAGCAGGAGGTGATATTCAACGTGGTCCGCCTGGCTGCTACCATCATCATCTGCATTGGGTTTCTGCTGATGCTGCTGCCTGAAGAGTGGGATGAAATTACCCTCAGATTCATCAACAGTCTCAAGGAAAAGAAGAGTGAGGAGCATGTGGAGGACGTGACTGATGCCAGTGCACACCTGCGAGGCAGAAGCAGAGCCAATGGGACAGTGTCTATACCACTGGCCTAGAGAGGGACACACGTCGAATGCACGCGTATGTATATTCTGTGAATATAACAAACTTTTCTCACTACTTGTACACTCAGATGACAGTATTAACTCTGAATTTGGATAAATCATATGTGGAATCATGCCAACAATAAAAGTTTACATTTATATGCTTATCCAGGAGTTGATGTAAATAATCATAATAAAATTTTTTTATTAAAACATATTTGTCCTATATTTCTTCTGTTTTTTTAAATCCCCCCAACTCAAGAAATTTCCTGGAAATATGAGATTCTATTAAATCATGAACAGACCATCTTTTCTCAAGTGGAACTGAGATCTTTTCATTCAACCAGAGAAAGTTGTCTAAGAGGGAAAACACGTGAAAAAATATACACTTTATATTTGTTTAAGTCCAACAAGAGCCTGAACATTTAAAAGCTGGAAATTCATTAAATAAATATCCACAGAGCATTTTCTACATGCAAGACCTAGACCAGAAACAGTGAAGATGTAAAGATATAGAAGACCCATCTGTACTTTCGATGGGCTTAGAGTAGCACAGAGCATAAGACAGCTTACAAATATGTCTAATGTGAGGGAGACATTTCAAAATGTCTCAGTGGATAGAAAGAAGACAGCAGCCATCTCTAAAATCCTTCACCACCAAGTTTCTTGAAAGAGTTGTTAAATTTTTCTATCACTTCTTCTTCAACTCCCATTCACTCTTCAACCCACTGCAATGCACTTTCTGTCCCCATCATTCCCCTGGAGGTGTTTTCTCGAGAGTCACCAATGACCTTACAAAATCATGTTGCAAAATCATATTGACACTTTTGAAGCCTTACCTTATTGTGCTCTCTGAAGCATTTGACATGATGACCACTCCTTTTTCCCCAAATAGTTTCTTTGCTTGGATCCTATTACTGTCTCCTGGTTGTCTTTCTTCCTCACCAGCTGCTGCTTCCCTGTGCTCCTCTTCCTAGGCTGGTCTCATCACCATCAGTATTCTCTGGGTTCAGTCCTCAGCCTTCTTAGCATCTCACTCCACACCTTCTCCCTCAGGGAGCTCATCCACTCCCATGGCTTCAGCTATTATCCACATGGTGATGACTTTAAAATCTTTATCTCTAGCCCAGACTTGTCTCTTGTGCTTCAGAACTGGCTATTCAAATGCCTTCCGCAGCTCACATGGATGCCTCCTTGTACACCTCAAATATAGCAAAAACAAAGTTGAATTTATCACCACTCCTACCCAGACATATTTCTCTCCTTTGTTCCCTGTCTAGGTTACTGGTACCTGCATTCACTAGCTGCCCAAGCCAGGGATCAACCTCAATGTCTCCTTACCCTCCACATCTGTTTAGACACTGGTCCATATTTTTGAATATGTCCTGTTGATTCTATTTCTTAATATTTCTTGAATCTATACACTCCTAAACTACCTAGTCCAGGTCCCCACCAGCTCTTGCCCTGATTAACACAATATTCTCTTTACTGGTCTCTCTAATTCCTAGCCTTGTCTCTCTGTAACCTCTTTTGTGCCCTACAGAGTGACTTTATTTACTTATAAATTTGATCACTCTACTCCCCTGTATAAAATGCTTCAGTGGCATCTCATTGTCCTCAAAATAAGGTCCAAACACCTTGGCATGTCATTCAAAGCTCATCACCAATTGGCCTCTGCCAGCCTCTAGAGCAGCAATGTACAATAGAACTTTCTGTGATGATGAAAATATTCCATATCTGTACTGTCTGATACAGTAGCCACAAGCGGCTATTGAGCACTTTAAATATGTCTAGTGCAATTGAGGGGACTACATTTCTAATTTTATTTAATTTTAATTCACTTAAAATTAACTTTAAATAGCCAAATGTGGCTATCAGCTATCATATTGGACAGCACAACTCTAGAGACTTCTTCTACCACACTACCTTCTGTGGCCCCCTGGAATCTCTATGCTTTGGTGACACTGTACTTCTTGCCATAGTCCCAAACAAGCTTTACTCTCTTTCTTGTACTCTCTTTCCCTCTCTCGTCACCTGAATAACATTTATCTAGGCTTCATGATATTATTTATTACTTTATTCCTGGGAAGTCTTTTCTTATTCCCTAGGCTGAATGACCTGGCTCTGTTAGCAGTGCCATTAAAGATCACCCTCAGTGGGAACTGTGGGTCTGCTTGTTGAGCCTCCAATAGACTATGAACTCCGCGAAAGCAGGGGCTGTGTAGCATTCATCACTGTGTTCCCAGTGCACTTGTAGACAGCCAATAAATGAATGAATCGGTGGCTTTACACTGGCAATATGCACCCCCTACCCAAACTCTGTTAGCTCAGTCTTAGTTAAAGACAGCCATTCTCATAGATGAGATTGCTTAAAGTCAGGACTGAACAGAGTTAAATGTACCACAGCCTCTGCCATGTTCCCATAAAATACCAAAATGCTGAACTAACAAAACATACTCCTTCCCTAATTGACTGGTTGGGGCATCCAGCAATTTAAGATACTCTGCACTTTATGGGAAATTTAGTACAAGAAGCCAAGCTTGTGTGGCATCTGTTTTACTATTCCTTTTTTTATTCAAGCATCCCTAAAATTATAGGTGAGACCAGCACAAGGCAAGTAAAGTGGACTCAGAAGATTCTACTTGCTGGTTGGGTATCATGGTAAATAAAAACCTTAATGTGTTGAGCCTTTGACTTCTCTGTCATATTTAAAAGGCAATGCCAGTCTCTTGGCATAAATAGATGACATGATATTACCTAAAATAATAACCACAATACAGTTTAAGCTTCATGAAAATGGGTACAAAGTAAATGAAATGTGTTATTAGTAAATATGAATCAATTCATTATCTAAGTAGAGTTAGTTTTGACTATTTAAATGCCATATTGGTATAAACACTGCACTGGCTTTGTTTTTAAATGACTGTTAGATAATACTAATCACTGACTAGCTCACTCCAGCACCTTGCCATTACTTAACATGACATTTAATATTGCATTTTGACATCTTTAAGAAATGAATTATTTTGCTCTTTTTGATGATTCATTTTGAAAAATGGAGTCAGCTGCTGTGGAAAACACTAATTCAACCTATGACTGATCACCATAATTAGCTCAGTCTACATTAAGAAAATACTTCCATTGTGGTATTCATTCACTTATTTATTCAAAAATCATTAAATTCCACTTCTGGCTTTGAAGTAGGGTATTGTGTTAGATTGTTACCAGCTGACCCCTGCTTGCCTGTAGAGCTGCACTGTCCAAGAGAACTTTCTGTGATCGTAGAAATGTCTATCCGAGCTGTGGGAGGTGGATAAAAAATGTATAAAAAGTGGTCCCTGCTTCCAGGAGCCTGCAATCTTTATAGATAAGTTGTTGCCCTGGTGATTAAAACAATGTAGAAACTTATTTAAATGAGCTTCGGGAATGTGAGATGTTCCTTTAAATCAGGTAAAGTAATTATAAAGAAAGATGATAATACCTTTCCTTGTTACCTCTCATGGTCATTGTGAGAGTCGGATGTGGTAATGAGTTCCAGTCACTGAACAAATAGAGTAGAACCGTCTACACGCCTATGTTGTGCCTTCAGTGAGCCAGATTCAGCTGGGTGTGGAGGATACTTACCAGAGCAAGACAGAGTCCCTGCTGAGTGGGTAGAAGCACTTCGTTAAGGTTCCTAATTACCCTGCCTTTTTATCCACACCTCGTCCCTCCCCAGAGTCCAGGGCAGTGGCATTTGTGGGCTGCTGAGTGCCCCATAGTTCATGGACTAAGAGCATCACGTTTTAACCCTGACTCTGCGGTTCTTAGAGATGTGACTTTGGCAAATTACTAACCTCTCTCTGCCTCTCAATTTCATCATCAGCAAAATGAGGGTATTAATAATCATCATTTGGGATTGTTGAGAAAATTAAAATGCAGTATCATGTGTGAAGATCTTAACACACTGCCAGATAGTCCAGAAGCAGTAACTACTGTTAGGAGTTCCTCTCCTGTTCACCTCCCTCCAGGTCCTTTTCCAGAACTTCCCACACACAGATCTGGCCCCCAGTCCTGTCCTTTTGGCCACCTATGTGCCTATATCATGTTGTCACAGCACTGTGCCCGAGGGAAGTCATGGAGCCTGGTGCCGAGCAGGGAATTTTACCCAAAATAAACTAGAGAGACAAAAGAAGCCTGGCATGAGGAACACTCCAAGGAAGCAGAAAAGGATTTGCTGTTTCCATTTGCCTGCTTCCCCTGGCACGGCGCATCGCGGCATTCTTGCCCAGTCAGCGGGACTAATTGCCTGACAAAAAGACAGACTAGTGACTTGGGCTCTGAAATTAAAATCACTTCAACCACATCCTGATCTCTTCACAGATTATAGACAAATCAATTTTGCTCATCCAAGCTTTGCATGCCTGTTAATTTTGTGCAGGCGCCTTGTCAAGATCCACCAGAGGACAAATGATTTGGAAAAGGACAATGCAGGAGATAAAAGTGTGCACAGTATAACCAGCAAAGCATTAGAATGTTTCTGATATTTGAGTACAAATCCTCTTTCTTACTTATCCGTAAACTCCTGTCACAAATACAAAGAACACCTAGTACAGGCCATGCCAGTTAATCTAGCAGCCTAAAACAAGAAGTCTCTATTAATTCTAATGTTTTCTCTTCTTTTCTCCTCCACCTCTGTAGCAACTGGAGGTGAAGTAAAAGCAGGGCAAGTACAGGGAGTAATGGTGTGGGGATGCTGGTGACAAGAACCCAGAGGCAGGAAGAGCAGAAGCCCTGCACATCAGGGCTCTGATTGGCCAGTATGCCCCACGTGTATACTACAGACGCAAAGGCTACTTCATCACTGTTTGCTGAGGACAGAAGCACCATATCCTTTTAAAGCTTGAAGGATCTTAAGAGCAAGAATTCTTTTTTTTTTTTTTTTTGTTTCAGCTCATCATGGGGGTACATAAGTTCAGGTCATATACATTGTCCTTGTCCTGCCCATCCCCCCGAGTCAGAGTCCCAAGCGCGTCCATTCTCATTCTCCAGACAGTGCGCCTGGCACTCATCATGTAGTCATACCTCCATCCCCTCCCCCCCCACCTCCCCGGGTCTGCACCTTCAAGCATGACCATTCCCCAGAGGGTGCGCAACGCACTCGTCATGTAGGCATACACCCAACCTGAGCTCCAGGGATGGGCTTCATGTGCTGTTCTAAGAACACCCTGAAAGAATTTTCAAAATATTGTGAACTTTATTGCTTTATCCTGGAGGAATAAATTCAGAGAGTCCAGAGGCTCTAAAACCACACTGTCCTAGACATTAGCCACTGGCCACCTGTGGCTACTGAAATGTGACTAGTACAAATTGAGATGTGCCGGGTCAAACACACCTGCCTTTGAAGACTTAATATGAAAAAAAAGAATGTAAGCTATTTTATTACTAGCTTCATACTCATTAAATATGGAAAGGAGACTGTTTTGGATATACTGGGTTAAATAAAATGTATTACTAGTAATGTATTCAGATCAATGTCCAGAATCACAAAGTCTCAGTGGGAAAGGTCCTCAGTGAACACCGATTCCAGCCCTGCCCAATGTTTAAATCTCCTCCAAACTGTCCCAGAGGAGTAGCCATCAAGTCTTTGCCTGAGCACCCTAGAGGGGCAACATGACTGTTTGCAGTAGCCTACCCATTTCGAACTCTCAGCTGTAATTATCAGAGTTCCTCCCTGTAATGAGCTAGCATATGCCCTCAGTGTGAAAAAAGTTCTTCATAAGTCTCAATTTCCACATTTGTAAAATGAGGATAATCAGTGTTATTACACTGATCCTCAAAGAATTGCCATGGGTATTAGCACATAGTACTTAACACATAGAAAGTGCTCAACAGAAGTGAGCTATTACTATTCTCTTTAAAAATTTCGGGGGAGAAAGATGATTTTTCCCTTTCTAACACTGTCCCCAGCCTCCAAACAAACTCCATTTGCAGATGGAGAACGAAATCTCAGTCATGGTAATGAAACAAGCTTGTATGTTAGAAGGCAAAGCCTTTGATGAGTATATTAGTTAACTAATGATGCATGACAAATTACTCCAAAACCTTGCAGCTTAAAACAACATACATTTATCACATCAGAGACTTTATGGGCAGGGATCGAGGTGCAGCTCAGAGGACCTGCCTCCAAGTTCACTCATGTGATTGTTGGCAGGCCTCAGGTCCTTGCTGGCCATTGAAGAGAGACATTAGTTCCATGTCACATGCATGCGTTTCTCCAAGGGCACCTAACAACATGCTAGTTGGCTTTTCTCAGAGCCAGTGAGCAAGAGAGGGTGAGCAAGATGGAAGCCACAGTCTTTTTGTAAACTGATCTCGGAAAAGATATCCCACCATTGCCATTACATTCTATTTGTTAGAAGTGAATCAGTAAGTACGGCCCACAGTCAAGGCAGGGTGGGTTACACACACACACACACACACACACACACACACACACACACACACACGAGCTGTCTACTCTCAGACTCACAGCTTTGAGTGTTGGGAAAGGTTGGTGTCATCATTGAAAAGGTACTATAAATGTCAGAGTGGGAAAGGATCTTAGACCTTGTCTGAATCTGCCTCTCCCCTTATATCTGAGAAAACCTAAACCCAGAGGAGTGCCCAAGATTGTGCATTAGCTTATGGTCAATTTCTAGCCTGAATCCAGGCTCATTCCTGATCCACTGCTCTTTTCACTAGAGTTAACTTTCCATCTCATCCTGGGGAAGAGCCTTAGTTTTCACAAAAGACAGAGATAAGTAATAGCATTTGTTCTCTCTTCCCAAATTAGGGAATCATATTTGCCATTGAGTTTCAAGACCTGTGTCTATAAAAAAATGGCAAATTGATAAGCAGATATCATTGGTTGTTTTTCCTTTAATCATTGTTCTTCCACTGTCTTTTTTCTTATATGGATAAAATACTAGAACAGGATTCTACTATTACAGATAAACCAAGAAAGTTTCATGCCCAGCAATGTAAATAAAGCACCATTTCCCTTAAAAGGCACATTACTTACAAAATTAAAATACAGAAAAGTTAAGAATTAGGAAAGAACCCATTGCATCATTTTTAAGGTACCCGTTTGCACAGCAGTAATTTATAAAAGTCTTACAATTTGCAAAATGAATGTTTTTCATCAATGTGAATGCCTTGATTCATGAAGCATTCCAATTTGATTTCACCATCAACTACCTTTTAACCCATGTGCATGGCTAACTGAGGGATCAATTGATCAAATAATAGCTGACTGGCCAAAAAGTCGCTCTTCGGTTTGGCTGATAGAAAATGAACTGTTGCATTCTTTCCTCTGTGTGCTAAGTGCAGCACAAATTATTCATAACACTGCTGGGAGGTGCAGTGAGTTAATAAATCCAAGAATGGCTCAATGCTAGTTGCAAATAGTCGTGAAATCTGCTTTGTTGTGATTGATGGTGGAGCTAGAGAGCATCGAGTGGCCGTGATATCAGAAGCAGTGTGATGGACGTAGACCCTTCCAGATCTGTGGCTGGTTTTACTCTGACACATGACATTTCTTTTTCAGCTGTAACCCTGCCACTGTGTTCTTTATTGTAAAGGGAGGAGTGGTTAAACCTAAAACAAAATAGTCTTCCTGTCAGTTAAGCACACACACTCAATCCTAGAGCATGTTCAGACAGTCTTTACTTCTAATCCAGTAAAAAATTCCTGACTGTGTCAAGTCCACAGGACGACATCTCCAGTCTATTCAGTATGTCTGCAAGCTCTCCACTTGGTACAGGACCTTGGCCCCAGTTTCTTGAGGAGAACCTGTGAGCTAACCTCCCCTCAGAAGATTCCTGTCTTCCCTTGTCCTCACACTCTCCACCTCTCTCACTACCTTCCAGGTCCTTGGCCTTTTTCACACCCTTTTCCCCATTCAAGGTTCTGCCTTTCCTGTGTCTCACCTTCACTGTGAGTGATAAGTCATTCTGTGTCCTCTGGGGCCCCGAATGGATAGGAAGAGGAGAGGGCAATTCATATCTTCACTATAGTAAAGGACAGGGGCGAAGCTTAAGGGATTATCTTATCTAAATTTCTCATTTTAGAGATGAGAAAAGTGAGGCTCAGGGAGGTTAAAATGGTTTGCATCAGATGACAGAGCCAGGCAGAGGAGGAGGCCAGACTGCATATCGAGTATTTAACTACTAATTCATGGAGGAAGTAAAGAAGGCTCACTTATGGTGTCCCTAAAAATCCATTCATGCCTTCAACTATTTATTGAGCACCTGCTACTTTTCTTCTTTTTGTTCTAGATACTGAGCAAATAAATGACTTGGCTCTTGCTCTGTAGAAGTCCCAATGCAAGATGAAAGACCACCCTGCAGTGTTTTCACAAAGGAATACTGTTCACTTGAGCTTCACATTGGCTTTTATTATTTGCATTAGGATAACAAATTAAGTGATTCGTGGGGCTCTGTAAACAACTTATTTGCTTAGGGCTTTTCAAGGACAGGAAATGAAATCTGCTCTGTACCTAAGGCTAAGTCTAGGGAGAGTTAAGATGATACCACAGAATCCTACGAAAATGCTGGCCTAACATGAGAAAGAGCAAATGCTCGCTCCCTTACACTTCGAGCCAACCCCATGTGCTGCATCGAAATGTGTACTGCGGGGGGAGCCAGGAGATCCAGGCTAGATGTTTTTTAACACCCAAAATATTTACTTTCTCATTTATAAACTCTACCACTGGGCTGTTGAAAGGACAAAAACGGATACTAAATGAGAAAGCAGTAATTGTATTGTTTTTAAATTTTGTTTGTTTGTTTGTTTGTTTAGAAAAATCAATCACCTCACCTCTTTGGACCTTGTTTCCCTTACCTATAATTTGGGAGTATTGAACTATGTCAAGGATGCAAACATAAATGCCCTCAGGGGCCAGGCAGACAGCAGAAAGAAGTGAAAAAGAGATAGGCTTGGTGTAAAAGAGCAGTTTGTTGGGGCCCATAGCAAAATTGGAGAATGCAAGCCTTTATGAAGAACCAAATACAAAATTAAAAAAACCTATGACAGCCAAATAGTGGCTCCCAGATGACACACTCTCTAATGATCCAGAAAAGGTACAGCCTTGAGTGTGCATGTGCATTTAAGTTGCTGATGAAGAAGACTCTCTTTTGTTAATTTTTTGTTGTTGCTATGATTG
Organism: Lemur catta; assembly: GCF_020740605.2. Classification (NCBI taxonomy): domain Eukaryota; kingdom Metazoa; phylum Chordata; class Mammalia; order Primates; family Lemuridae; genus Lemur; species Lemur catta. The sequence continues at coordinate 38,985,587 of NC_059128.1, forward strand.
CCTTTGGGGTTTTCTTCATAAATTCTTTGCCTAGGCCAATATCTAGAAGAGTTTTTCTGACATTTTCTAGCAAAGATGTGGAAACAACCCAAGTGTCCATCAATACGAGTGGATTAATAATAAAATGTGGTATATGCATACCACAGAGTATTACTCAGCTATAAGCCACTACTTTTAGATTACATAGTACTAGATGGTACTAGATGACTGAAACAGAGACACAAAGTTTTGATCAGCCAGATCAGGATTCTGAGGCTAACTTTGACTTTATTAAATTCAAGCACTCAGAACTGGAGCTTTTTTTTCGGAAAGGTTTTCAGTGGCACCTGCATGGTTTTCCTTAATAGAAAGGTATTTACCTAAGAGTTTGAGAACTATAAAACAGCCTAAACATCCAGTTTGACCCCTTGTTTAACAGAATCTAAGGGCAGAGAGGTTAAGAAGATGGCTCAGGGTCACACAGCCATCTAGTGGCCAAACTAGGACTTGAATTCAAGACTCATGAGTTTTAATCCAGTGCACTTTCCAGTAAAATATTCTGCCTCCTACCTTTCCACAAAAAGATTTCCATCACAGCAGAATTATAAACAAACTCCCAGGCAAAATAATAGTCCCAGAAGGAATGGTTGGCAAATATTTAGGAAAAATGTAGTGTGACATGGTATAGAAAGCACAGGCTTTAAGGTCGGAATATCTGCACCTAAGTCCTGAATCCTCCATATGTTTTTTTATGACGTCCTAAAAGTATACTTGCTGAGTCATTTGTTGAGTGTATGTTTAACTTTTCAAGAAACTGTCAAATGGTTTCCAAAGTCGTTGTACTATTTTACAGTTTCACCAACAATATATACATTTGTCTAAACTTGTTGAAATGTACACTTAAAATGTATGCATTTTGTTATTCATAAATTATACCTCAATCAAGTTGATCCGAAAAGAAAAAGAAGTAGAACAAATTGCTGTAACACTAGCCTGCCCAGATACTGCTCTTCACAAATCATTTGCAGACTGCAATCACAGTTGCTCAGCAGCAGCCTCTGGAATGTGATCATAGCCAGGAAATAATGCTCCCAGACCCCGGATCATCAGTCACGCTGAAGAGATCATATTTCAGCTCTTGTTTGGGGAATTTGATATATATTCTCTGACCTCACATAGCCCACTACCACCTGCAACAGAATACTGCATTCTACAGATAAGGAACTAGAGACTGATCTGTTGTCTTACTCTCTCATACAGCTTCACATCAATAATTTTTCTCCCGTTATCAAAAAAAAATTGAAACCATAGGAAAGCTATAAAAGGTGAAGATTACAAATGAGGAAATATACTCAGATCTACAGGTGGCTAGTTACTTTCAATACAAATAATTCCACAGAAGCAACTTCCAAATCCTAGTAAAAAAATAGCTACAACTCAAGCTCTGTCTCTAACTGAGCTTGACCAACAGGTGAGAAAAAACTTAGCAGTTCTCAAGACAAATCAATTGCAAGAACTCCCTACTTTCTCCTTTACTTCTACACCCAGCAAACAAGCACCATCTTGAGACAACAATTTGTCTTTGACTAAACAGGCTTTCTTTTTGAGTTATTGCCATTGTATCCTTACGGGGGTGAAGTGATGAAGCAAAAATCTCTGCTAAATAGACCATAAAGTTTGTCATGAGTCCAAGAGTTAGACCACCAACATATGTGTCATCTAGACAACATTATCTCGGGTTTTTCTTTTTTAATTTACATGGTATCTGGCCTGGGACCAAGAACATGTAGTTATTAAATTGCACAGCATGAGGGAGGATAGCATTTAAAAGAAGAGGTTGGCAGAGAGGCAGATTAAAAGCATAGTGTAGACTTTCTTCCCTAGAATCCAAACACCTGAAAATTCAAATAACAGAAATTTTTGCTATATTATTCAAGGATAGCTGACGTTCATACTAAAAAGGCAAAGGCATTTCAAGACTGTAAAGTGGTATTTGAATCAAAGGAAAGCTTAGTTTTACTGTAATTTAACATTGAATATATTTATTGTACTCTAAGTCTTTGAAAAAACAGTGTTTTTGTGATAATAACTATCAATAAACCAGGATATTCAATTTACTAATCCAGAAGACCCTTATAATCAGGAGCTACATAACTTTTATTCCATCCCAATCTCCAGCACAGTGCCTAGCAAAAAATGTATCTCCAATAAACGTTAGCTGAAGTAAAATGAAAACTTAATATGGTTCAATTTCTTTACAAAAGGAAAAGAACCTCATATATATGTTCATGTATTCATACGAACATAAAAAATGCAGCAAGATGCACACTGAACTGTTTTCAAGGAGTGACTCGTAGATTTGAGGCAATGGAGAGAATTTAACTTTTCCTTTAATACATAGCACAGTGGTTAAGATCAGGGCTCTGGAGTCAGACTAGGTTCCAATGCCAGCTCTACCACTTCTCATATGTGTCCCTAGGCCAGTTGCTTAACCTCCATATGCCCCATTCTCTCGCCTGTGAATGGAGATCATAATAGTTCCTACAGCACAGCACTAGGATGAAGACTGAGATAAGGCACATGATGCACTTAAGGGGGTCTGACACTTAGCAAGCACTAAATAATTGGTGTTAGCTATTATTAATATTTTGTTTGATTTACTACAGTGATCAGGTAGTGCTTTTGGAATAAATAAAGGGAAAATAGTTCATGGCAAAAAATTTTTAAGGAACCACACTATAGTACAAGAAGAGGAGGAAAAGAAAGAGGGAAAGGAGAACAGAGAAGAGGAGAAAAGTAGCTACCAACTTCATCTTGAAGAATTCTCTTCTTGAGCCTTCTGATTTGCTCCAGTATGGACTGACTGCTCCACGCTTGGTGCACAATTGTTATCTTGGGTTTTCCTTTCACCTTTATCCTCAGGATTTCTTTTGTCTATATCCTATGTTGGATTGCCTTTATGTGGGATCCAGTTCTTCACCCTTCTTCATTTACTCTCTTATGTTGGTAGGCTTTATCTACCCTTATCTTCTTTAAAAAGGGTATGCATGAGGTAGATTTTTTGAGATATAGCATGACTGCAAAGGTCTTCATTGAACTGTCATACTAATTTATGCTAGTTTGAGTAGGTATAAGATTTTAGATTAGAAATCATATGGCTTCAGAATATTTAATATTAATACATTGCTCCATTGTCTGTAGAGAAGTTCTGTCTCCTCTTGATTCTTAGCCCTTGTTTGAAACTTGAGTTTTCTCTCTGAAAGATTTAGAAATCTTCTCCTTGTCCCATGTGCTCTGAAAGTTCACAAGGACTGGAGTAATTTTAATCCATCATGGCACTCAGCAGATCCCTTCAGTCTGGCAACTCAGGTCCTTCAGTTCTGGGAGATTTTCACAAATTATTTCTTTGATAACTTTCCTCCCCTCTGTCTTTGCTGTGCGTGCGCGTGCGCTCTCTCTCTCTCTCTCTGGAATGTCTATTGTTCCCCATTATCCATCTTCTTTTGTTTTGTTTTATCAGAAATTTATTTTCTAAAATTTCTATTGAGTCTTTACAAATCTCTTTTATATCCCTACTTTCCAAAAGCTGTTTTGTTCTCTGATTTTTTTTTTTTTTTTGCATAGTATCTGTATTCTTGTTTCATGGGTGCAAAACATTCTCCTAGATCTCTGAGGAGAATATTGATAGAAGGTTGGGATTTTTTCTCAGTTTCCTTCTAACTACATAGTCTCTGTTTCTTTCAAGTTATTGCTTTAGTTTCTGTCTTTCATATCAAAAGCTTTCCTCAAAAGTCTGGTGCTCCTTCTCTGCCCACATTTAAAAGTGAATGGGGCTTGTTGATTGCAGGCCTCCTTAGAAGATGAGGTGGCCAGGCCATATCACTGGGGAATCTCTGGTATCAGTATTGCTAGGTCTTTTCTCTTGAGCTGGCCAGAGCTCCCAGACATTTTCTATCCTCCAGTTCCTGCCCCAGAGAAGCTTGAGCTCTGGGGGTTAACAGAGAAAGAGAACCAAAGGTCTCACATGCACTACATAAACTTTAATTCATCACCTCATATTCAGTACAGCACCCACCGGCCACAGTTACTGGTATCCCAGGTCAGAAACCCTCTGTTCCAGAGAATAAGCCTCTAGTCTTTTTCTGGAGTGGGGAGGACTGGGGAAAGGCACCTAGGGTTCTAAGTGGCTGACAAAAGATTTTCAAATGATCCTTTTCTTTAGCTCTTCCTTTGCCCCCACTTCTAATGTGCCCAGTGGCTCCAATTTCTGGGCCACTGAGTTCTTCAGAGATGTAAAAATTGAGATGCTCCTAAGATCTTTTTGCTCTTAGTTTACAGTTTAGCTTTTTCAGGTTTGCTAAATCAATTATTGCCCATCCGTCTACTTTCCAACTTGTGCTTTTCTCCTCTCCCTTTCTTGCATAGATTTTTGCCTTTAAAAACACACCTTTACCACCACCTTAGTTATGTTTCAGAAAGGAGGAGAGATAAATGCATGTACGCAATCCACTTTTCAACCAGAAGTCACCCACTATATTATTTTTAAAGGAGAAAAAGTCAGCAGGCTTCAGTGATGGATCATATATAAGAGGTGAAGAAAGAAATAAATCAGATATAATTCCAAGATTCCTAGTCTGGGTTATTAGGAAAATGTGTCATCATTTGCAGAGATAGGGAAAGCTGGCAAGGGAACAGATGGGGTGGGATGATAGCAGATGGTTCTGTTGGGTTTAGACATATTGAAATGAATAGGAAACATCCAAAGGGAGATGTTATGGAGAGAACTGGAAATGCAGTAATGGAGTGCAGGGAAGGGTGAAAGCTGGATATGCAGATTCAGAAATAAACTGTACTTGAATCTATTAAGGTAAGTAAGAGTAGGTGAATATCAGAGAAGGGAAAACATAGGAAGAACAGCAGGGCAAAGACCCATCCTTCAAGAACATCAAGGAATGGGGAAAAGAGAAAGAAAGGAAGTTTTATTCATGAGGGAAAAACCCAGATATAGTTAGACATGGAAGATAATCAGTACCGTGTGACAGTGTGGAACCCAGTAACAGTGTGTGAGCTTAGGCAGCCACCAGGCCAAGAAGTGGCTGAATCCAGACAGAACTTTGCAATAGGGCAGGAGGGTCATTTTAGGGAGCTAATCTCACAGGTGGAGCTGGGAGACATGGACTCTAATGGAACCAGGACACTAGAATAAGGGAAAAGGACAGGTGGGATCAGCATCCCACAAGTCAAAGGGCCGAGAGCTGGTGAGGCTCTCCAGGTCAGTGTGCTGGGGGAGGAGAGAGGAGCAGTATTGGCAGAGTCTCCAACAGGTAGGTATCGGGTACCTCACAGGTATGGATACAAGGGTCTGAGACCCAGACATGGGGAAAATCAGGGTAAATCACTGAGACAGAAAAGGGAACAATCAAAAGCAGGTGCTCAAATGAGTTACCATGGTCAGAAGTGGGGCACCACAGCAGCAAAATTAGCTCCTGGTGAATCATAAACTAAAGTAAGATCTCCTAATAGCTTCCCTACCTAGGAGCATGCCTTAGTCTTGATGTGAGAGAGGCTGAGCTAAAAGATGAAAATCCATCTTGGTTATTAACCCTAGAAAAATACTCATACCTATGCACAAGAAATGTATTAGGGGAGGCTCAGTGCTGCATTGTTTGCAATCAAAGAATTGAAAACAACCTTAGTGTCCATCCATAGGGAGGAATAATTCTGTGTATCCATCCTGAAATAATGCATAGCCATCAAAAAGAATGCTTTTGAGAGGGAGAGAGAAAGAGAACTGCCAACTGTAGAGGGGTTCTGGAGGAGAGAGACCTGGCAGGTTATTATAGATCATTACATTTTGACATGTTACATACTGCAGAGTTCTTCTTCTGAGTCAGAGAAAAACTCAAAAAAGGTAAATGGATTTGGGTAGAAGGAAGTCATCACTGACCTTCAGGAGGGGACTACTAGCTGAGTAGTGGAGGTGAGAAAAACACTGCTCCCTGAGTAGTGGAGGGAGAGGATGGGAGGTTAGTGGGAGTGGACTTCTTACCAATAACTTGGGCTTTGTAGACAGAAGAGGAATACTGAAGCTGGCACAAACAGAAAGGACAATGAAGAATTTTTAGACTGAAGGAGATCTGAGTACATCTGAAGTTGGAAATGGAAAAGCCCTTGGAAAGAGATAAATTGCATATGTTATGGAGAGGGCAGGGATAGAAGGCAGTGAGTTTGCAGGATATTAGGGTTTGAAAGGGACCCCAGAGCCCACCTTGTCCCCCTTAGTTTACAACTGAGGAAACTGCAGCCCAGGGAGGTGTTGTGGGTAAGATCATGGTTTTGAATCCAGAATCCATATCTTAGTAGCTTAGAAACTGCTTCAAACCACTATTTTCTCATCCTTGAAATAGAAGTGAAAGCTGCCTACTTAATAGAGTTGTGAGGCTTTATTTCTACTATTATTATTACATGTTATTAATGAACTTAGAAACACCTATCATGCCAGTCACTCTTCTAAATGGTTCACACATACTAACTCACTTTATCCTCATAACAACCCTATGAAGTAAGAACACTTATTTCCTCTTTTGCAATCCATAAACTGAGACATAGAGACACATAGTTACAGAGCTAGAAAGTAACAGAATCACGATTCAAAATAGACAGTTGGCTCCCGAGTCCAAGCTCTCAATCACTCAGTCTACTGCCTCTAATTTAGGTCATGTGGAGTATGTGGTACAATGCCTCGTATCTGGCAAGAGGTGAAAAAATTAGGAACTATTATTACTAGGTGGAGAAAGAGCTAGCACCAGAATGCAGGCTTCTTGGTGCCCAGGTTCATTCCTTTACCCCATGCTGTGTTGGTCACCTTGCTCGGAGCTATCCTGGAGAAGGAAAAATAACAAAAAGAAACAGCTGTGGGCTCCGCAGAGGCAGTCAGGGCCCAAATGACTCAAAATGAGAGCTTCCCAAGCAAAGGACCTCACTGCCCATAGGCCAAACCCCATCCCAAGGGATGTCCTGAGCTCTTTTGTTCTACTGGAATCAGGCTAAGCCAGGTATTGCTTTACACGAAGGGATCATGAATCAGAGTTTAATAGTCTTTCTGGTTATGTGGAGGTTTTTCACTCAATTTCATAGTTGCAACACTATTGAGTCATGCATCTTCTGTTGTGGCAACTCATCATGGATGTTCAAAAACATGATACAATTTTCCATGAAGTGGGAAGTTTGTTAAAAGAGAGAAAGAAAAAGAAAGAGAAAGAGAATAAAAGAAAAGAAAGAAGAAAAACATAGTACAATAACTCCAGCTCACTTGCAGCTTCTGCTTCCAAGAAGATTTTCTTCAAAGGGAAGGACTCAAAAGGTTTCACTTGAGTCTTTACAACGTACGTGCCTATAAAGGCAATTATAGATCAACAGCTGCAAGACCAAAATGGTCACTGCTTGTCTGCTCTTTATTTGTTCCTATAATAAAACTCATTAGGAGCTTAATGAGAATTTAAGGATTTTTTTTTCTGTATGTCATTCTTCCTAGAGTTCTTTCCCCAAGTACAGGGCAGAAGAGAGGGGAAGCAAGAGTGAGACATCCATTCTTCCAATAAATATTTACAAGGGCCCAATATGGAAGATGCTGCATTAATTATGTGGCGGGTGGGGTGAGAAATGGTATACAGATAAGAGTAGGGTGTAATCGCCACCCTTTAGGAACTTATGACATACTAATACTACACAATAAGGCACAGATGGAGTGAAGGTTCTTGACTAGTCAGAGTGCTGGAATTCATATCCTAGTGAATACATGTGACTCTGGGCAAATAACTTAATCTCTCTCGGCTTCTATTTCCTATTGTTAAAATGGGGATAATGATGGAAACGCCATCATTGCATTGTTAAAGGATTTAAACAAAAGTTATGCACTCTAAAGTTCTGTAGTTGGAACTTATGGTATATTATTTGTTATTATTATTGTAAATAACCAAAAGCAGATGATAATCCTTATAATCATGGATATTCACAAAGGTAAACGTTAGGTTTTTGAATAGGGATACACTTTGAAGGAATTCGGCCCCCTGTAATATTGGAAGTTTTATAAAACATTTGAAAAGAATTGACAGCTAAATGTTCTCCAAAAATAGGGACTACTCTTTCTGTCACTCCAGCCCTGTCTCTAGATTGCCACACATCCTAACCCCACTATTTCCCTGTGCTGGCCACTCCCTTGGCTCAGCGTCTGACTTCATGGTCTTGCTTCCCTCCAAATACTAACGCAGTCTTCCTGGATCTTCCCTGCTACCCTGACCACGGGGCAGCCTATGCCAGTTTTTCACTATTCACACTGCACTCTCATTTGGCCTTAAAATATTTCTTTACAACTTGTCTTATTTATGCAGAACTTGGCCTGCCCTTTAGGAACAAAATAAGACCAGAAATTTGACCAAAAGTCTCAGCAACTACTTTTCTGCCTTAGAAGTATTTCCATATGCCCCTTGCTGACCTGGCAAGATTTGGGGATGGGAGGGGAGGGATGTTAGAAGTCTCTTCCAGGTGGGTTGGCCCAGCCAGCATTCATATGCTCCAATCCTCTGCACTTGCCCTTAGGGCAAACCACAATTGTTATTATTGGTCTCATCTTGGGAGAGACCTTTTGGGAATGGGGGGGCCATGCACTTTTTCCCTAGCCCCAGATGTCAAGGACATGTAGTGATGGTGCAGGGACAATGATAGGCACTGCTGGAGGAGCCTGTCTTAGGGCTCCCCAGGGAGCAGCGACAGCAATTTAGCCCTGGGCTGTCCCTGCATAGTTCCAGACCCCACGACACACCTGGATGACATAGAGCAGCTCACCAGGCCAGGCACAGGGTTCATGAGAACAGAGTGCGTGGGAATGTCATTAAATCACTTGGTACTTTGGGGTCTATTTTGGGGCTCCACCAGATCTGATTGCATAATAGGCCCATTTGACATAATTGGAGGTGGAAGCTGGCAGTTTCTTTGCTTGTTTGGGACCTGCGGTGGCAGCTGGCATGAGAGACAAAGAGGAGCCCAGCGGCATCTGGAATGAATCTGGGTAAGTGCAGGAAAGGAGGGGCGGTGCCTACCACTGGGTAGGAAGGAAGGCGGGAGGCGTGGGCTGGTGTCCTCAGGTAATGAGCTCTATGCCAACATCTCCTGTCTCGGCCTCCTCCTTGCTCAACCTCTGCAGCCAGCAAGAGCCTAATTGTTATCTCCACATGAAACCTGACAGATTAGGTCATAAAGCCTCTACCATGGCCAGGTCTAGGGAAACGTGAAGGGGGCACACCCAGCCTGTCTTTTTTTCACTTCCTTGTAAAAGAAAGGCTATCGGAAATCTGAGATCCTCTCAGTTTGGGCTGGGCACCTGGATAGGAGTAGGATTTCGTATGACCCACATCTAATTTGAAACGCTGATGCTGAGATAGTTCTGTTGCATTATGGTTAAGAGCACAGGCTTTGGAAGTATTACCCTACAGCTTACTCGCTGACTGTAAGGGGGAAAGGTGCAGCCTTACAGTGGAGGGATAGACTGTCACCCCCTGCCCCACTGACCAATTTTCGAGTTCAGCCTCCCCATGTGACACGGCATGATGCATACAGCGCCAGCTGGAAGGGGTGTTACTAAATGATTAAATCTGCATCTAAGAAGCCTTTGGGCCCACTCCCAATTTACAGAAAATCCAGTGGCTGAAGAAACAAGGTGAATGATATCAGGAGGAACCAATCAGACAGACCCCAAATCCACAAGACATTCCATGGGACAACTGATTCCACAATCTCTTCAACAAATTAGTGGCATGGAAAAAATAGGAGGACTGTTTGAGATTAAAATATAATACATCCCCACAAAAAAAAATTAAAAAAAAAAAAAAAAAGACCAGGCTGCAAAGTCAGAAAAGCAGGGTTTACATCTTGTCTTTACCATTTACAGGCATGTGGCCTCAGACGAGTCACTTAACTTCTCCAAAAATTATTTCCTTACCTGCAGAAAGAGAATAATGTATTCTAGTTCACGAGGCTATTGTGAAGATGGACTGAGGAATGCAGGAGAGCCTTTAGCGCGGCGCACGGTGCATACTAAGCACTCACAAGCAGCAGCTATGGGTATTGTCCTAGAGATCTGCTGACTAACCAGCTGTCCCCGTGAACACCCTTGGTCTGCCGCGATGGTGACCTTCCTGCTTACCACGTATCAGCTTCTCCACATAACGACGCCTAACTCCTCCTGAGGGAAACATCATCTCCCCAAACACAAATCCCCTTCACGTACACCCTCTTCCTGGGTTGAGGCTGGAGAAGCAGCCAGAGGCCCGCTCGTGTGGGAAGCTGTACAAGCGAGCTGGGCAGGTGCTGTTGGTGCCTTCCCAGCTGCCTGGTCTCCTGGGCCCTCCCCATTTCCAGGCACACTGCAGGGACTCACACCTCTCTGCCTTAGGGCTTTCTCCAACTCGACCTCATGCGTGTGACCGGCTGGAAGTGACAGAGAACTCAGACCCCCTGGCCACCCCCCTCAGCAGTTCTCAGCCTCCCCTCAGTGATGCCAGGAGTTGGGATGCTGTTGAGGGGATATTTCTGAAGTGTGCATTCTACATTGTTCCTAGAATCCCACAGCGGGACTGAGTTCTACTCACTCACGATGGAACAAGCTAGATGACACACCCTTTACTAACTCTTGTTCATTCCTCCGAATCACTTCCTCATCTGCTGGCTCTGTCTCCCAGGATGGCCTCCCAAACAAACCATTTGCACTTTGAGCTTTCTCTAAGAGAACCCAAACCAAGACACCACATCAATGAGTTTGGATGTTACCCTAAGGGCAGTGGGAAGCTGTCAAAGTGCTCATTAGAGGGTAGCTAACAGTGTCCTTGCAGAGATCTGAGCTCTGTCCCATCGCTTTGGATCCAGGAAGAGAGGTCGGTGCTGTGTGTCATTCGGCTCAGCCACGCCCTGGGTAGTGCCTGGCACAGTGGGCCGCCTCCAGCTTCTCCTGGAGAGCAGCCTCCTCACCTCCACCCCACCAGGAGCGCCAGGCAGGAAAGCTGGACACACCCCCAGAGACCTTGGTTACACAGAGCCTAAGTATTGGAGCCACCTCGGCTGGAAATAATCACACAGATATTAACTGTCGCTTTCTGCTTGGAGATGTCTAAAGTCTGAGTGTAAAATCCTGCAGAGGGCATCATGCCAGTAATAGCAGGAAACATCTAGAAGGAATGAAGGTCTGAAAAAACATCTGGCAGCATCAGGGGACCTACCTTCCTCAGGATAACAGAGCAAACCCTGGAAAAGGCCCACGGAAGACGACACTGCACTAATAAAGAGAATCCTAAGCCCTTGGTCTTGCTTCTGCCACTGTACCTGTGAGCATGCTGAGACCCAGAACAAGGCAGTAAGCAAGAAGGCAGGCAGCTGGCCAAGGCTTTGTGCTCTGTGCTTGGAACTACTTCAGAGAGGGTACGGGTCCCAGTTGGTATTATGATGGAAGGTCCTTGGGAAAATTTGCCCCAGTAGAACCTAAGATACCTGGACACTTCTCTGTTACATTTTTCTCCCTTCTCAGGAGATGAGATAATCAGACTGAGCTCACTGTTTTATTATTCCACTGTTCCAAAGCTAAGACGCTCCAAGATCTGTGTCCTTCACTAGCCTGCAAATTAGTAGCAAGGAAGCCAGCTTAAGATCTTTAAGAGCTTTTGCCTCTATCCCTTTGTTTAGCAATCATGCCGATTTGCTTTCTGATTCTGTTTAAAAAAGGAAAACAAAAACAAGCAGAAATTTGTCCTATGGAGTTCAAAAAGAGACACAGAGTTAGGATTGAATGTCATCATGACATATAACTGCTGCCCTGAGGGAAGTAATAAATGGGGTCAGAGTAGTCATCTGACTGCACCTGCAGAAGCCCAGCCACAGGTAACAGGAATCCCTCTGTCCTCCCTGCACTGCCGAGTGACCTGAGTCAGGTCCAGGGCCCTGGGCCACCTGGGCAAATGAATAACCCCACTGCCGGGCGAAGGGCCAGAGCAGGAAGGGTGGAATTTTGACATTGCTTCACACTGTATTTGATGGGGAAAAAGAGAAAGAAGGAAGGAATGAAGGGATAGGGAAATCTTTTGGACTGGTCTCCTCATTTGGTGCCCTCTAAAATTCATCTCAATGCTATTTAAAAAGACAAAAAAATTAAAGTACAGACTTGCTCAGAGCAGGGATATGTCTTAATTTTGGGTGGACTCAGAGCTGATGTGTTTTAAAGCACATAGCTGAAAATTGAGATTTCTGGAACTCAGGCACTAGCACTGGCCAGGCTAGTGTTTAGCTCAATGAAACTAGCTGAAGCTTCACTCTAATTCACCATGCCCCACTCCACCCTGGTCTCACGCTGCCTGGAAGATAATAGCGCACATCTCCACTTCTGGGTCTGCAATTTAAATTTCTCAAAGAAAAGGGAAACTTGAAGATTTGTTCTTAGTAGGCATCAGTAAGAGCAGCCTTTATGCCTTAGGAGAAAAATGCACATTATTTGATTTAGGCCTATATCCTGAGCGACTGCTTGGGCCAGAAAGAGAATATTAATGGTTAAATTTCAGTGTGAATTCTTGAGAAAAACATCCATAGACTAACAGTTAAAATGTAATCTTGTTTTAAGAAGCAAGTAAGGAGAGGAAGGAAAATGATTTTCTAAAGATGTCTTAAAAAGAATTATCATGAATGGATTTCTTAAATGTGGTATATATACACAATAGAATACTACTGAGTCTTAAAAATAAACAAACAACAAAAAAAACCAGGGAATTCTGTCATTTGCAACAACATGGATGAACTTAGAGGACATTAAGTTAAGTGAAATAAGTCAGACACAGAGAGTAAATACTACATGATCTCATTTATACATGAGTTGTAAAAAAGTTGAACTCATAGAAGTAGAGAGTAGAATGGTGGTTGCCAGAGATTGGGGTTGGGGGAATGGAGTGGACGGGGAAAGGAGAGAAGACATTGGTCATTGGGTACAAAGTCACAGTTAGACAGGTGGAATACATTCTGGTATTCTATTGCACAGCAGGGTGACTATAGGTAATAATAATATATATTTTGAAATAGCTAAAAGAGAATTTTAAATGTTCACACCACAAAGAAATAACAAATATTTGAGATGATGGATATGCTAATTATCCTGGTTTAATCATTTCACAATGTTTATATGTATCAAAACATCATATTGTACCCCATAAATATATGTACTTATTATTTGTCAATTGGAAATGAAACTCTAAAAATTTAAAAAATAAAAAGGATTATTATAATTAAAGGTTGATGTTCCCAATGGAAGCTACAATATACAAAAATTATTTTATCTAAGCTAAATCTGTTAGCAATACATTTAAGAAACTCATCCACTGCTGTCTTCAGAGTCGCACAGGTATGTGAAGGCTTGGTTTTAGCATTGAATTTAATCATGCACTTGCAGATTGGGTTTAAAGGGTAAAGATCAAATTTGGTCCAACTGATCTCATTTAACAGTTCATACGAGAAGCTTTAGTTCACATTTTTCCATTTGTTTTGCCTGAGCACTTCCAAACTGCATAGGTCTGATTGCACTGCCACCCTCACACCCAGTGTATGGATAAATAGAAAGGGAAATGATCACTGGGAGGAAAATTAAGGCTTGGGTCGTGCATCAACTCTGCTTAGTTGGCATCCAAACACATAATTCACACTGCTGCTGGAAAGTCTCCAGTGATTGCTTCACCGTTACAGATCAATTGCAGGAAAGTCTGTAACTTCATTAGAAGCATGATCTAGGAATCGCGTAAACAGTTAGGATTTAAACCCCACTGACAAAATGTATAGCAATTAACCCATGTGAAATTAAATCTAACTTTATAGAATATTTATACACATGTTGTCTTAAATCCTTCCTGAAGCCTTTCCAAGAAAACTATATGCCAAAGAATCAAAAAGCAATTTAACCAAGCTGACTCCAGACCACCACCACTCCATCCTGAGGAATATCACCTCAGCATTCGTCACTGCTGAATGTGAAACATCCCAATGTGATGACCCATTAAGTGAAATTAAGTGAAATGCCTGTTGAAAAAAAGAAACTTATTTGTCCACTGATAGGTTGTTTAAGATTTACTATTCATTACTATGCATGGTCATCAAGTGTTTGTGTGATTTTCTATGCGTAGCTGCTTAGACATTGTACTACTGCAGTCACATTTCCTGTTTGATTCCCTTAGTAGTGGTGAGCCAACTACCTGGAGAAAACAGATGTTTTTCTTCTCCCCAGGCATATTCCTTATCTCCAGGCCCCATTTTACCAAGGTGTAGGCAAGGAGATTATAGATGACTCTGGAAAATCCATCAAAACCAAGGCAAGTGGCCAGAAATGGTGGCTCACGCCTGCTGTAATCCTAGCATTCTGGGAGGCCAAGGCAGGAGTATTGCTTGAACTCAGGAATACCAGGAGTTAAAGACCAGCCTGAGTAAGAGCAAGACCACCACCACCACCACCACCCCATCTCTACTAAAAATAGAAAAAATTACCCTGGTGTAGTGGTGCATGCCTTAATACCACCTACTTGTCAGCCTGAGGCGGGAGGATCGCTTGAACCCAGCAGTTTGAGGCTGCAGTTAGCTATGATGACGCCACTGCAATCTAACCCCGGGCGACAGAGTGAGACTCTGTCTCAAAAAAAAAAAAAGCACAAAAGATCTAAGATCTTTGTAGCTTTTGTCTCCTCCTTCCTGCTTGGCTCACCCTACAGTCTTGAAGGAAGGCATTCTCTACATGGGGCAAGAAAGGTCCCAGTGCTCTGAGCTCTGAGCTTGTACAAGGCTGTTCCTTGGGAGCTTCACGGTCAGGTTGCCTGTGGAGCTGCTCCAGGTTGGGGACTTTGATTCCTCACTTGCATAAATGGCACACTTGGCCACTAGTTCCTGCTCCTCCCATCTCCTCTGGGGCCTCACAACCTCCTTTTCTCTGTGTCCTTTGTCTTAAATTTTTCTCTGGACAATATCTTCAGCTTTAGAAAAGTTTCACTAATCCCTTCTGAGCTTCATCTTAAGAGATTTATAAGTTAATATTCTCATTTCATATTCATAAATTCTGACTATTACAAATAACAGCATGTTTTACCCTCTTTACACACAATAACACGTACTCATCATCATTCTTAAACTGGGGAGTGACCATCACAAAGAGTTTGGGGAGTGGTCAAGGTTTTGGTAGGTGAGGGCTTTTTAATGTTTTACAGCTCTAGTGGCTAAGAAATTACATCTTATACCCAATGATACAGGTGAGATTAAATTCTCCTTTTTCTCTTTTAATGAAATTGACATTTTTCACCATCATTTTAATAAAATCCTTTGAACATATGATGATTTTTTGAAATGATACTCTTTAAGCACTATTGTTTTCCCTGTTAAGTAGACCCAATTGATTTGCCCTTTCCCCATTTGTCTTTTCTATACTTAGGTGTAAACTCCTTTAGACAGGAATAGGTCTCTTTTAATGGGTTCCGGCCGATAAGCAATAAGGACTATCCTATGTACACACAGACATGTAGGAATACTTCCTCAGGAGGAGGAGAGTACTGGCTAATGTTGACTGTCAGCTTACTACCAGCAAGGTATTATTCTAAGATCTATAAGTGGAATCAATTGATTCATTCCTCATGAAGTATTATTAGTCCCATTGTACAGATCCGGAGATTGAGTAATCCATGTAAGTCACAAAGCTTGATAGTGGCTAGTAATGAGAAACACACACAGAAATGTATCTTCATTTCCTTAATCATTCCTTCAAGAACTAACCAATTTTCTCAACAAAGGCTCATGTTCTCCACAGATATAATCTTTCAAAATCAAATAATAATAAAACAAAAAATAAGAGCTGAATCCTCCTCACTGATCCAGAGCCACAAAATCCAGTTTTCAGTATAATGTCTAGTTCATTTATTAGTTTGCAATATATTCCCCTGCCCTTAGAAATACCTAAACAGATTGTATTAAAAAATAAATGTGACTTTGACTGATGACAGCACTGGTGGGCAAAGACAGCAAAGAAAAAGAAAATAAATAGAGAAAAAAACAAAAATAAATCTGACTAGATATGGTACAAGTATTTTTACTTTTATAATTAAACTAGTCTCTATTATCAGAGGTGGTTTGGCTTGCAGATACTGTTAACATATGATTCTTTCTTTTAAGTCTCTCTTCTGCAGAGAAAATTACGTGTAATATGCAAAGGCAGTAAGTAGGAAAAACTAAATTCAGACATCTTTTTAGATGAATGCTATTAGCTGTCAAGACTTTCCAAACACCATGTTAGTTAGCCCCTTAGCAAATGTATTTTGCAAAAATGAAAAATATATTTCTTTGAATTTCTTTATGAAGATGTGATGAAAACACAATCTCCGGTCATGAACAATTAGAACTCGAAAGTGAATCCTGTTTCTAAGTATCAGGAATAAAATAAAAATCACCCATAACCCCAACATTCAAAAATCACTACTCATCATGTCAGTGCATTTCCTTCCAGTCTTTTTTTCTACTTTTTAAAAACATGGTAGATAGGTTTAAGCTATCTTTGAAAACTCTAAGTTTATTTAGACCATTTATTCAAAAAGTTTGTCCCCTCATCCCCAGAAAAAAATTCCTATTGTCTTCCTGTCCTCCTGCAATGTATCCATCTCCTTCAAAGGCAGCTCAAGTCCTTGACAGAAAAAACAAATGAAGCTTTAGCCACTCTGCTGTTTCCTTTCCTATTTGGAAGATAAATTCTTTAGTAAAAATTAAAGATTAAGAAAACCTTCAGTGATTAGCATGCAGCCTCTTATTTCCAAAGGTGCCTTAGCTATCCTCAGGTGTTAGTTCTTAGGACAAAGGTACTTGCAATGAAAGGGTCAAGCTTAAGACTTCTCTGAACCTATGCTCTACATCTCTGTTAATGGCCTTCCTGGTGTTAGATATTTGTTTAATGATCAATAGTGGTTTCCAGTCCTACCACTGAGTTTTTCATAAAGTAGCATAACCAGGTCAATGTTTAACTGGCTTCTTTGGGTCTGAAATGGCAAAGCAGGAGTTGAAGGGATGTCTCCATAGAAACTGGCCTCCCAGGAAGTGGCCAGAGAGGTTAGTGTGTAATGAAACAGAACTAGAAAGATGTCATGAAGGCAATGACTGCTTTAAAAAGCTGGGGTAAACTTCTGAAATACCTTGATTAAAACAAGCTACATGAAAGGCCCTCAAACCACTTCCCTCATGGTTTTCCTCCGAATGTCTTTCACGTGAAATGGGCCTGAGCCACTCTAAGGCTCACCCTAGGGTGACCAAAGTAGCACCTTTGCAAAACAAAGAGGAAGAGACTCCCTTGACTGGCCCTGTGGACATCACATTCAATCAGAACCTGCAAGAACAGAGTTCATATTCGTTGGCAAGGCTGCAGGACCCGAAGAAAGCTTTGGAAGGGCAGCTGCCACCTCTACGAGAAACTCGGTATGGAAGATATTTTGCAGGTAAACATAAAACCCAGCATGAGATTTGTGTATCTGAACCAAGGAGAGCTACTGATTTACTTGACTGCTTCCATAATCTCAGAAAGTTTCTAAATTACTGAAATGTAAAAGAGTATTTTTCAGTAGGGATTGAATGTTTGCCAATTGAAAATACTCTGGGTACATTAGGATGGGTATGGAAACTATGTGTAAAGGGGCTTTTCACCATTCCGTGTGAGAAGGAAAAATCATTTTGTTTCCGCTTAGTTTATAGTGCCAGTGTTTATTTTGCTGGACCATTAAAATTATACAGATACTGATGTGATAAATGATCACAATCATATGTTTCAGCTAGAATCTAAATTTAAATCATTCTCTCTGGTACAGTTTAATGCATCAGACATTGTGGTTTTGAGAGCAGCACTTTAGGAGTGAATTCATTCTAACATGAATTTTGAAACCACCCTACACAGAATTAATTTCTTGCAGCACAGACAATCAGATGAGTCACCCTTTCCCCAGCTCCACATTCTCCACGGTCATCCACAGAACTAAGAGAGTTCTTTCCCATTATGATTGGAAGCTCTGAGCCTGAAGTGGCTACAAATTATTCTGGAATATTTTATAAGACATGTAAAATGTGTTATGACAACGATGATGATAATTAAACAGACATTCTGTCTGTTAGAATGAGAAAGAGAAGTATGTTTATAATATATACGTATATAAATGTCATTTTCTCTTTGCTTTACATTCTGAATCAATAGTTTCCCTTACTGGACCACTTGGTTGGAAAGCTTTCTGTTCTCTGGCAAATCTTGCCCCAGAATGATTTTCATGGCTACTGTCTGTAGAATTGACAGCCTTTGATTGTTTCTATATGGCCTGTTCTTATCTTCTTTATGTTCTCCAAGTTCTTAAGCACATGAGTGGGAATTTTCCTCTTAGTTTCATAGAGGAATTCCTTTTTTATCCAAACTCCCCTATCCAGAGTTTTAAGATTTTGGTTATTAAATGAATTGTGAAAGCTGATTCTAGTGTTTTAGAGTCCCGACTGGAAAATGTGCTAATGTTTGAAATGGCAAAATGACATTAACAATAAATAACAAGGGGATGGTGAGCGTTCTGGTCACTACTTTCAGAGGCCCAGCTCCACCAAATACCAATCACATGACCTTGGGCAAGTTACCTCATAAGTTTTCTTCACCCATAATCAGGAGTAAAAATAAATGCCTAACACAGCCTATGCCATCTAATTAAAGAGAATCTAATTAAATAAATGGGCAATATCATTCAAATCACATAAAAATAAGGAGTAGTCAGACTTCTGAAAAAAAATTGTAAAAAATATTTACATTTTAAAATCCAGTGTTTGTTGTTGTTGTTTCTGTCCTGCTCAATATGCCGGCATCTTTAGAAAGAAAATAAGAACATAATTTCCATCTGACTAAAAGTTAGAGAGAGCAAAGTCCTTAAAGTGGTCATTCAAATGTCTTAAGGACACATAATTACCCAGGGATTTTTCTATTTAAAATGCAAAGCGGGACTGTAGCATAGTCTAAGTAACAATCTAGAAATCAGAATGCATCAAGATCAAGTGAGAAGGACAAGAACTTCATTCATGTTGGTCATAGTAGCAATTCCAAGAGCCCAGGATAAACAAGCTAAAAAATAAAAACCATAATGAATCTGTAGAGCCTCTCTGTTTCCTAATAGAGGCTTAACTCTGTATCCCTGGCTTGTTTTATCAGGAAAGAATACTGATATGTTGTTATATTATAGTGGCCACTTGTAGAAATTTTTTCCCTAGTGGGGGAGACTATTTGTCATCATACAATGGTAGGCATTGTATACTCCTGTTCCACACTCCTGTTCCATTTATCACCTCTCTCTGTCTAATCACCTACCCATCTATCTATGATCTATTTCATCTGAGATGATAATTTATTTTCATTTCTTAAAGTTATTTATTTTTCTGATTTCCTATATTTTGAGGGAGGAGATTTCATGGAATTAAAACAAATCAATAAGTTTCTATTTTCCAGGCCAAATTCTGTTTGAATAACTTTTGCTGTTTGTCAATACAATGTTAATTTTGCAGATCTTCCTCTAAATATGAACCTGGGGAGGCAATAAGAAAAGCAGAAATTACATCCTGTGCCCAGGCTAAAATATTAATAGCATCATTTGCATTAACACAAGGCCCCTGCTTTCTGTGTTTCACCTCTACGTGTAACCCACAGGTTAAACATATATAACTGAAAAGGTACAAAATTGTGTTAACAAAGTCTAATAACTAATGATTGACTAATGTAATGGTCAATTGTATTTAATGGTTTATTTCTATTTCTCCCCCAATCTTTAAAGCATCCAGGGCCATGTATTTTGACATCCCACTGGAACAGGGAGAAACAAGTATTATTAAAAGGCATCCACCCCAAAGACTTCAAGTAAGATGAATTTAAAAGGCTTCATAAGGAATTTCTTGGATATAATGGTAACATCCCTTTTTTATCTATAATCATAAAAGAGGGGTATTGATAATGACGAAACTGCTAACGAGAATGTTGTTAAAGAGAATGTTGTCAATTGCAAAGACTATACTACTTTAGGATTTCCTTTAGTAATGATTTCATTTTTAAGACCCACAACCAAAAGAAGCAAGTACAGTAGCAATGATATAGGGAGGTTGGGACTCAAGGGACAAGAATCTACCACTGATTAGCTGGGTGATCATGGGAAATTCACTTGTAATAAACAATAATAACAACTACTACTGCTGCTATTTAATTACCACCTACTACAAGTCAGATATTATACTAGGCAACTTGATCTATGTCATGCATTTAATCCTCTTATCCCCCTATAAGAAAGGAATTATTATCTCTGTTTTCTACATGTGGTTCAGAGAGTTAAGTAACTTGCCCAGAGATACACAGGGCCCAGATATCAACCAGGTCTCCAAAGTCTGTGCTCTTAACCGTCAGCAGAAGTGATCTCTGTAGTCCTTCTATCCTTAACATTTTATCATTTTGGATGTTAACTGGTTGTTGTAATTGGGACACTGGATTTCAAGTCAGCAAAGCAAAAGACTTAAATGCATTCACCTCAATAAATATTTAATGAATTCCTTCTGGAGAGCTACAAATTCTAAGAACTCTCACCCTAGAAAAGGAAAGGGATGGGAGTGGGTCCTCCAAAATGAGCATCAGTTAAAGGAGAGTTTTAGACCCTCCTGAGAGCAGGATCTATCTCTGACATTTGAAAAAGGGAATTGAAGCCAAATCCAACCTGCTACACAATTCACCCAGATGCCTGGACCAATCCCAGGGATATTGAAGCTCGTTTGTTGAGGATTATTTCTGTTTCAGTTGGTTTTTATTTACTTGTCTTCTGTAGAAGCTCACAATCATTATTTGAAGTGATTATATCCTTTGGTCCCTAAAGAGCATATTTTCCCAAAATATTAGAAACTTCAAAAATATTTTTCAAGAAAAATAAATTGTAAATGTAAGAAATATCCAATTTTAATTTTTTTTTAGTATATCTCTAGCTAAATGGACAATTTTAAAACTTGTTTTATTCCTAAATCGAATGCTTCCTTTCCAAGGAGTGTTTAACATTTGTTCTTTTGAAAACTCTAAGCTTATTAACTCAAATATAAGATATTACTATAACCAGTGAAAAATATTTGTATAGTACTCTACAGTTCACAAAGTACTTTTTATATCTATCGGTACTAGATAAATAAGGTTAGGCTTATTCTCTCAGTCAATCAAGCTCAAAAAGAGAACTTTTCGTATTTCAGAGCCAAACATTGCACCCCCCCAACATAACCAACCACTTTAAAAATGAAGAATCAAGACAAGTGAATTATTATTTGAGTGCAAAGACTATGTCTTATTCAGTCTTGTAATTCAGCTGCTAACACTTAATATGCATCCCAAAAAGTTTGTGAATGAAATGAATGAATGAATCAACAGATGACTGAATGCCAATGAGATCCATCCTCCTGCAGAAGGAAAAAAAAAAAAAAAAACACTCAAAGGGCATTCCCCTCTATTGCGGACCTGTAACATCACTGTATTAGAAGTCCAACTGACTAGCCAAAATAACCAATGTGATTAATTATAAGGATATAGGAATGCTTTATTGAACCCAGGAGCTGGGAGGCACCTTGAATTCAGGTAAGAATTGTGCCTTGGAACCTGAAAGGCAGAAGAACTCACTATGTGTCTGCCCTAACCTCTCCTCCATGCATTTGCTATACTCTCTCTCCCTGGAGATCAGCTTTCTCTGCTCCTCAGGTGCACTTGATAAAAATCTGGCTTTGCATCTTACAGTTCCAGTCAAATGGGCAGATTGGCCTAACCCTCTTGGCTCCAGTCCCAAATTCCTGGGAGAAGAGATCTTATTGGCTTAGCTTTGCTCATGATCCTAGCTCTGGTCCAATGAGCTATGACCACAGGATATGCTCATGCAGTAAATATGTGGGCAGAGAAGTCACCCCTGTAGATTCTGCATTTGTCTCCCAGAGAAGAGGGAAATCACTAGGAACTTGGCAGAAACTCCCAAAGATATCAACTATAATTATCTTCACAAATGAGGCCTAGCACATTTTCCACCACAAATGGGTTTTTGAGAGAATAATGCATGCTGGGTCCTCATGACATGTTAATTAATAGCCTAATCTCTGCCAAAGAAAATTCTAAAAGTATTTTTAATTATTAACCCAAATCTAATTGCATCCTCAATAATTTGAGTTGCATATTTGGCACTCTCCACTTCCTGAACATCTACTCCTCAAGTAAAGAGCAAGTCGTGAACTAATGTTCACCAGCCTGGAGCTGATAGGATCTGGGAGTCTGTGCCAGGGAACTCTGAATCCAGTGTTCCAAGGGCCATATTGAAGGGTTGATCAGCACTATGCCCTCTGCCCTGGTCACTTCTTATCCAACCATCTCAGGTCTAGCCACTATATAGTCTGTCCTCAGATGTTCTCCTTGGATAACTCCCTTATCTCCAAAGATTTGTTAAAATCTTACTGTCCCTATAAGGCTTACCCTGACCAACCTATTAACAATCACAACCTTCACGCCAGCACTCTTGATTCCCCTGGCCCTTCACTGCCTTTTCTTTTCCCCAGAATGCTGACTTCCATCTAACACACGAAACACTTTACTTATCTATTATGTTCATTGTGTATTTTCTTCACCACTCCCGTACCTCTAATGCTAGGATATAATCTTCACAGAGGCAGGCATTTTTTTTTTTGTCTTCACTAATGTATCTGAGTATCTAGAATAGTGCCTGGCACACAATAGGTGATCAATAGATATGTGTTGAGTATTGAATGAATGAATGAATTGGAGAAGAGAGAAATATGAGTATAAATCTGCTGGTGAGAGGTAAGGAGGGTGTTTCTGACTTGAATGGTTTCATTATGTTGTTTTTGAGTCTACAAAACCATGCACATGGCATAGATTACCATTTACTCAGATTCTCTCTCAGATCTTTCAACATTTCACAATTTCTCCACAGGAGTCTTGTGCAATTTTTTAGGTTTGTTTCTAGGTGCCTGTATCAGGCAGGGTTCAACCAGAGAAACAGAACCAGTAAAAGAAGATATATACTAAAAGGCATTGCGAGGAATTGGCTTACATGATTGTGGAGGCTGGCAAGGCAAGTCCAAAATCCACAGGAC
The DNA here is from genome assembly GCF_020740605.2 of Lemur catta. Taxonomy (NCBI): domain Eukaryota; kingdom Metazoa; phylum Chordata; class Mammalia; order Primates; family Lemuridae; genus Lemur; species Lemur catta. The sequence goes on from NC_059128.1 coordinate 39,008,780, forward strand.
AGGCATTTGACAAGAGCAGGCTGGAACTAGGGATTGAGCTGAAGCTGCCGGCCACAGGCAGGATTTCTTCTCTAAGGTAGCTTCTTCGGCTCTGCTCTTAAGACATTTCAATGATTGAATCAGGCCCACCTGGATTATCTAGAATAATCTTCCTTACTTAAATTCAGCTGGTTATGGGCCTTAATCCCATCTACAAAATCATTTCACAGCAACCCTAGATTACTGTTTGAATAACTCAAGACTGTAGCGTAGCTAAGTTGACACATAGAAAATTCTAAAAGTATTTTTAATTATTAAACCAAATCTAATTGCATCTTCAATAATTTGAGTTGCATATTTGGCACTCTCCACTTCCTGAACATCTACTCCTCAAGTAAAGAGCAAGTCGTGAACTAATGTTCACCAGCCTGGAGCTGATAGGATCTGGGAGTCTGTGCCAGGGAACTCTGAATCCAGTGTTCCAAGGGCCATACTGAAGGGTTGATCAGCACTATGCCCTCTGCCCTGGTCACTTCTTATCCAACCATCTCAGGTCTAGCCACTATATAGTCTGTCCTCAGATGATCTCCTTGGATAACTCCCTTATCTCCAAAGATTTGTTAAAATCTTACTGTCCCTATAAGGCTTACCCTGACCAACCTATTAACAATCACAACCTTCACGCCAGCACTCTTGATTCCCCTGGCCCTTCACTGCCTTTTCTTTTCCCCAGAATGCTGACTTCCATCTAACACACGAAACACTTTACTTATCTATTATGTTCATTGTGTATTTTCTTCACCACTCCCGTACCTCTAATGCTAGGATATAATCTTCACAGAGGCAGGCATTTTTTTTTTTTGTCTTCACTAATGTATCTGAGTGTCTAGAATAGTGCCTGGCACACAATAGGTGATCAACAGATATGTGTTGAGTATTGAATGAATGAATGAATTGGAGAAGAGAGAAATATGAGTATAAATCTGCTGGTGAGAGGTAAGGAGGGTGTTTCTGACTTGAATGGTTTCATTATGTTGTTTTTGAGTCTACAAAACCATGCACACAGCATAGATTACCATTTACTCAGATTCTCTCTCAGATCTTTCAACATTTCACAATTTCTCCACAGGAGTCTTGTGCAATATTTTAGGTTTGTTTCTAGGTGCCTGTATCAGGCAGGGTTCAACCAGAGAAACAGAACCAGTAAAAGAAGATATATATTAAAAGGCATTGCGAGGAATTGGCTTACATGATTGTGGAGGCTGGCAAGGCAAGTCCAAAATCCACAGGGCAGGCATTTGACAAGAGCAGGCTGGAACTAGGGATTGAGCTGAAGCTGCCGGCCACAGGCAGGATTTCTTCTCTAAGGTAGCTTCGGCTCTGCTCTTAAGACATTTCAATGATTGAATCAGGCCCACCTGGATTATCTAGAATAATCTTCCTTACTTAAATTCAGCTGGTTATGGGCCTTAATCCCATCTACAAAATCATTTCACAGCAATCCTAGATTACTGTTTGAATAACTCAAGACTGTAGCGTAGCTAAGTTGACACATAGAACTGACCACCAGAATACCTTACAGGGTTTTTTCCTCCCTATTGTGAATGAAGTCTTTTCTCCCATTTAATTTTCCAAATGATTATTACTGGTGAATCAGAAAGCTATTGATTTTTGGACATTGATTTTTTTGTTCTACAATTCTGTTCAAATACTTTGGTAGTTCTAATTATCAATAGACTCTTTTAGATGTTCTATACAGACAATATCTTCTATAAATGAGAATATTTTTTTTCTCTTTATTCCTTGTACTTGTTTTCTTGACTTTTGCATTGGCTAGAACTTCCCTTGCAATGTTGAATACAAGGAATAGTAATGGGCCTCCTTGTCTTATCTATAACATTAGTGGGACTGGTTCTCAAACTAAGTACAATGTTTGCAATAGGATTTTGGTAAATATTGTTACCAGTCAGAGTCCCAAAAGGAAACAGATGGCACACTCAGATTACAATAACTTAAGGAAGTTTTCTTTATGAACAACTATGTACAGAGGTTTGGATTAGGGAAACCACAAAAGATATTGCAATAACCACTAGTAGCAGCTGAAGGGTAACCACCTCTAGGCCAAGGGACTAGGAAAGGGAGAAATTTCTGGAATTCAGAAGGAGAGAGTTTGGTAGAAAAACCTGCTTTGAGAAAGGCAGTGACCTTCAAATGATGGACACAGCTATCCAGATATGACCTTGCAGGCATGTAGGCAGAGGAACAAATACCCTGACCTCATTATCTTTCCTCCTGTCAGCGATCCTCAGAGGCTAAACTTAATGGGAAGCTAAAATGCAAGAGAAACTGCTTAGTCCTCACAGGCAGTGAACAGGGTAGAAAAATGTGGCAAGTAGATCTGGAGAAACAAATGGAAGATACCTGGCAAAAGGCCCTTTATTTAAATTATAGATATTTCCTTTATTCCTCAGATGCTAAGAGTTTTTCTCAGGGCTGAGTGTTACATTTTATTGCTTTTTTCCTCCATCCATTAAAATAATCATATGGATTTTCTTTTTAACCAGTTGAGACAATGTATTACACTAATAGACTTTATGATGTTGACCCATACCTGCATTCCCGGCATAAATCCTACTTGATCATGAGATACATATATAAATACATGGCTGAATTTAATTTGCTAAGGCTTTATGTGTCTATTTTAATAAGCAAAGTAGATCTGTAACTTTCTTATCCTGTTTTTTCCAGCTTTGCCACCAAGGCTGTGTGAGTCTTGATTACCTTTCCCTGTTTCCTGTTCTCTAAAACATTTGATATAACTCAGGTGTTATCTGTTCCTCAGCAGTTTGGTAAAAACAGGTCTTTGAAACCATTTTCGGACATCTAGACTTTGTTTTTTTTTTAAACAAAAGGTCTCACATATTTATTACTGAACCAGCTTATTGGTACAGAGCATATAAACAAAGAGAAAAATCACTTTTCCCAATGAAATGTGTCTGTCCAGATATTAGTGACATTTCCAACTTGATATGGTAACATGATAGTGACCTTGATACAGCATAAATGTGTGTGCCATTATATCACGTGCAATCTTTATAGACCCAGCTTGGTTCTTCTCCTGTGTCTCCTCTTGGAATTGTACCTGATTTTATTGCCAGTCTTCATACGAATCCATTGGGGAATGGGACGATTTTGTTTCTGCTTCTTGGCCAGAAACCTCTTGATTCTGAAAGTCTTGTGAGAAGACATGGGGAGGGAGACTCAAGGGGACGCAGCACGATGGCAGAGGAAGGGAGGAAAAGGGGGGACATCTAGACTTTTGAGGGGAGTGAGAAATTTTCCTGCTAACTAAAATTTTTTTATGATTATTAGTTGATTTAGGTATCTTATTTCTTGCTAATCTATATTTTCCTAAGAAATTATCCATTTATCTAAGTTTTTAAATTCTTTGTTATAAAGTCTTACCTTCTTTAGATTCAGCTTTCTGATAATGCTTATAATAACACATCTGCCAGCTCACACTTTAATGCAGGTCTTTTCTGCCGGTTAGAGGACTGGAAAACAACTCAAGCCCTGACTTCGAACTCTTCCTTGGCTTTATGACTTCTCACTCTAAGACTGTCCTGGATACCTTTCCCTGCTTCTCAGAATCTTAAAAGACACGATCTTAAATCATGATGCCAGACAAATTTTACTTTTTTGTTGAGTTGCTCTGGCCCATCTTTTTCTTCTTGCTAGTGAACAGAAAAACCATCTCAGATTAGTGTTAATCACCAAATTCAGTGACTTATGGTCTCTGGTTGATTTAGTCTCGATTCCTGAATCTCCCAGAAGACACGTCAACTGACTATGCTGACCATTTGTTTTGTTTGAGAAGCCAAATAATCCAAAAGTCTTTAGACAAATAATATTTTTAATATTATGAAATGAAAAACTAGGCTCATGCTACCAATTCTCAAGTAATTCCTTCCATTGTGTTCTCTCTGAAAACGAAGTGAGGCATCTTGCTTCCCAAGCATTCTGAGGCAACTTCATTTGATTGGTTTGTTTAGCTGAAGCCAATTTTCTCAACATTTTTTTCCTGCAGTGTTTCTCAGGCCAAGTGCAAATGATTTAAGAGAGAGATCCTATTTGCAATGTTAGTTGCTGCCATCTAGTGGCTTTTGTGAAGGAATAGTGTGATTCTTTAGGTGCTCTTCAAAGGACAAGAAGAAAGTAATTGCCTGGAGAGAGTTCTTGAAAACAGCTACCACTTAACCCTAATCAGAACTGTGTATTTAAGTAGAAAGACTGAGAATAGAAGAAAGGGGTCTATGATTAATTATATATTCATACTATCAAAACAAAAACCTAGCCTAAGAAATTGTGGCTAGATGATTTTAAATAGCTAAAAAAAATCTTGGCTTCATCAGGCTCGTTTCTTCAGTAATGCTACACAAACAAATCTTTCAGTCTGTTTTGATGGTCCGTTTTGATGTTGTTCCTTTATTCACTTGAGACACTATGGAAGTCAATGGACTCCAACCTAGACAGAAATCCTCAGAATCCCTGGGAGAGTTTTGAAAAACATATATCCCCAGGACATACCCCAGATTGGTTGAATTTCAATCTCCAGTGAATGATTCAAGGATTTCTTTTTTTTTTTAATTCCAGGAAATTCTTATGATAAAACATTTTGGGGAACAAATAGTAGAAAAAGAGGATGGGATTTGGAACTGGACAGACCTGAGATTCATCTCCTTGAATCCTGGAGATGACGCTTTCTAGCTGTGCAACTTTGGACAAGTCACTAGCCTCTCTGAAATAGAGAATCATCATAATTATCCACAGGGTAATTGAATGAGGGATCCATGGGGATTGAATGAGATGACATATTTAAAATTCTGGGCATGATATGTAGCAATGGCTGCAAAGTTGTATAAGCAAAATCAGAACCAAATCCTGAACATTCTCCTAGTCCAGAGGATGGACAAACACTTCCTTGATCTCCTGCACCTCCAGAAATCCCCTTTAATCATGGCAGAATCTTCCTCCCATAGGTGCCTGGAGGATTCCTTCTCCCTTGGCCTCCCTTCTCTTCTTGTCCTCCCCCTTTCCCTCCTGTGTGCTGACTTGATCAGCTGCTGCCTCCTGTGCCAGCAAGTCCCATTTGCTTTGCATCTTCATGTCCTATAGAGTTGAGAGCCAGGGGAACAAACAAACTTCTCTCACTAGCATTCATCTTGTCATTGTATCTTTGCTAAGTTATGTTAAAAGACCCACTTCCTCATCTGAGGTGAGAATGGGACAGAGAACCACTTCCTACCACAAATGCAAATTACCGTGCATGGTCTAACATAAAGATGAGTTCTTTCCCCTTGGTGTCTCTTCCCCATCTCCATAACCTTTGCTCTCCTTTTCTTCCCTGCGCTGCTCCAGCAGAAGGGGCTGCTGGCTGCTCTTCCCAGAACAGGCCAGGGCCAGGCCCAGGGACCAGGAAATGGATCTACAGGGAAGTAGCCATGGGAGGCCAGCAGGTGCTCCCCATTACAAGTGCTGGATACTCAGTACATATCTTCTGCGGTCCTGCTCTCTCTTTTTACCCTGGTCACCTTGAAAGCCAAGCTAGCTTTCAAGTCTAGTCCTTGATAATACAACAAATCACACCAAAATGAAAAAGGATTTTTAAATAAATTAGCATTTGCATTCAGCGTTGGACTAAAGTAAGAGTGGTGCTCGCACTGTTGGCCGCAGCATGACGTTCTCCTGGTTTTCCTCCTACTTCTCCAGCAATCGCCTCCCCCCGTCTCCTTGGCCAGCGCACCCCCTGCTGCCAGCCTCTTGATGCCGGAGCTCCTCGAGTCAGCAGTCCTTGGCTCTGCTCTTGTCACTCTTGACCTTGTCCACGACCTTGCCTTCACTCACGCTCTACCCAGGGATGATTCCCAAAAATCTCTAACACAGACCTCTCCTCCAAGCTCCATGCCTAATTATTTATTCAACATCTACACTGCCATGTCCCGAAGGTGTCTCAAACTCAACCTGCTCCAAACCACATTTGTATCTTCTTTCTATATGCCACCCAACCCACATGTTCCCCTAGGATTCTCCATCACAGAGAATGATAACACCATCCACCCCTTGGATGGGGATACCATTTGGTCATTTGGAGACTCCACTCCCCCGCTACCAACCACACGAATCTTGCCTGGTTAGGTTTAGATATTTGTAGAGCTCATCAATTTCCCTCCCTCAACACCAGTCCATCATCAGTGTCCTCCTAACTGATCTCCCCACATCCATAATTGCTCCTCTCTAATTAAGTTTCCACACTGCAACCAGAGCGATTAAAGCAAATGTATTCATGTCACTCCTTTGCTTAACACATGTCAATGGCTTCCCACTGCCCTTGAGAGACCAACGCCCTTAGAATGGCCCATCAAGCCCTACTACATGACCTGACTCCTGCCTAACCTCCCAGTCTCATTCTGGGACACTCTTTCCCTCACTACGAACTGAAGCCATCCAACTTCTTTCAGTTCCTTCAACAGATCACACAAGAAGCCTGGAGGCAGACCCATTGACATGAGTCGCTGCCCTGTCTCAGTGAGCCCTGGGAACTCCAGCATGATCTCCCCCAAAAAGCCAAGCCCCTGCTAGGAAAAGACATCGCTAAGATTTGTTAGCACATTGCACTTTCATTTTAAATGTGTCTCATAATCACTGTTGACTAGCACTGAGGAGACTGAGAAAGCTTCTTTGGAGATGACAAAACCAGGACACTTCCCTAAGGACTAGAATAGTTCAGCTGGGTGGTTAAAGGATGAATAAAATAAAGTAACTTCTTGGTGCCTCTTTTATTGCTAATAGTCTAAGACCCTGGTTGTTTGATAACTTTGGATGTGGTGCCTTAATGCAGACAGTAAAGGATTCTTAGTCTCTTAACTCTCTGACCAATATTTGGATCAATAAGTCATTGGCAATGATGCAACAGAGCAATAAAGAACCCAGGTCCCATTGAAAAGCTTTTTGCACGGATACAACTGTAAAACTGTTAGAATTGCCTTCCCTGTATGCTCTCAGCAGTAAGTGCTGCTTTTCCAAAGTTTACTGTCTGCTTTATTGTGTTTTACCATCTCATGGCATGAGGAATGCTGACTGCTCTAAATGTTGAACTTATAGAAGCTCGAACCCACTGACTTGCCACAAGTAATTACTTCTGAAAGGCTTCTGAGCCAGCGAGGAGCTGGGACAATGCGCAAAGCAAAGGTAGGCTGCTCGGGGACTGGAGCGGTGGGTAACTGGGGCAGGCTGTAAGGGATGAGGGTGAGCTGGCCTTTTCACGTACTCCCTGTGCAGAAAAGTTCAAGGATAAATCAAACTGTCAAGTGATTCAGAGTCAGAGCGTTTTAAAGCTATCCCTTCTCCCCTGTGCCTGCCTCCAGCGGGCAATCACTCCTCCTCGGATACGCTCTGGGCCCTTTTCTGTTTCATGATGAAAACAGGGCAGTGCAGATGAGAGAGAAGAATTTTACTTGGAAATTGGTGATTCTAAACGTTTTCAAATCTGTGAAAAATCCAGCATGACTCTTCCCTTTCATTCCTCCCCTCCGTTTAAAACTTTCTCTTCGTTCTCAGTTTGCAGGAGGGATCTTATCTATTGTACAAATTGTTCCTGACTTATTTGCCACAACCTCACCAAAAAGTAATCGTAGCAAAGGTCTTCTGTGGATCTTCTCCCTGCTGTGCACTTGTAGTGCTCTACTGGGTAGGACTCCCCTCACATTGAAATGAAAGCGGTGAGGTGGGAAAAGATTTTAAACACTTTCTACTCCGAAATTCATTCTGGAGCCAGCTAGACGCTTCTGTGCGGCTGGCTGACTTGGCAAAGGATGTCCAGGTACTGTCAGATTCTAAAGGCCACGTTCCTAGTGCTGACAGCACCTGTGGAGATGGGCCCCTCCCTGAGGTTCACATCGGTTGACTGCCACTGTCCACAGGGCAACACAAAAGGTATCACTGAGCACATCCCTTCCCTTTCCTGGCAACAGCAAATGACGAATGAAGGTACATTCACCTCTGGTCACCCTCAATAACTGCGCTGTCCCTCTGGAGCTTGTGACAGACCAGGGGGCTAGGGTAGGGGGTTCCCAGAGTCACAAAATATCAACTTCAAATCCTCCCTAAACTGCAATGTTCTCCAAGGCTTACACTGGCATAGAGAAACACACTGTGTAGAAGTAGGTTCCATTAAACAATTCGGTGGGTCCCTTCTCATTTCATAGCCAGCCAATCAGGCAAAAGAGGCAGAGAGAAATAGGAAGGTTTCATCGAACCAGAACACATTCCCAGGGAGAGAGTAATAAGCCTCTGTTGACAGGGGAAGTGATATCTTGTCAAAAATGAGATATGGAAAGAGATTTCCATTTAAGGTTTGCAAAACTCTACAGGAAACTGAACAACTACATCATCTACACAGCAAAGGGCCACTTCATTCACTGATAACACAAAGGACTTGTCAGGGACACACAACAGTCTATCTTTGTCATCACAAGAGATCTCTGTGGATTATGATTGATTGATGAAGATCCCACTTTGTGCCAGAAAAGGATGTAAGGTTGTGGCTTGCAGAGTTAGTAACCAATGACCCCATACTAACGGTTGTGTCATCTTTCATATCAGGAACTGGAAAAGAAAATGCAAATGCCAATGTATACTTCTGGGAACAGGCAATATTTGCATAAGATGCAAATGCTGGAAATGAACCGTAAAAGGCAAGAGGTAAACATGAGAAGAGAGAAGAGTGTCAGATCTACCAAATTTACACCACATAACTACTGCCCTGGCACATGAATATAGTCAAACATACATATCCAGTCTCTGCTTAGCATTTTAAATTTAGTCACTGGAGCTGAAGGTTCAGCAGTTAAAGCTGGGAAGAATCAGGAAGATCCCTTCTGTAACAGCCTTGTTGAGTCTTCTCTGTTTTCAGTCCTCCCAAGGACGTGTGTCTCAAGTCTCTCTTTTTAAAAATGGGTTGCTCCTATGACATTCTGGACATAAGGAAATGGGGCTAGATCATTTTTATTGGTTTAGTAAAAGGGAGGAGGGTGCATTAGCCTTTATTCTGATACCTAGGCCTCTCTCCATAACTCACACCTTAGAATTATCTTATAAGAAAGACCTCTTGTAACAAGCCCCTTTACTAATAATGTTCTAGAACTGTCATATTCCAAATTCCTCCCTCTAGGAAATGAGCCTACAGATACTGCCCTCTGCAATTCCAAACATATCAGCTAGCCTACAGAAAAACATTTTTATAAGGGTCCTTATCTTAACTGAGCCATACCTTTTTGAGACTATGGGTGCACTCACCTTTCCCCTAACAAGCCTGTGAATAAAGGAAGTTTCCATACCTTCTAATAGGAAAAAGAAAACCATGTTCTGGTTAGAGGACTGCAGACATCTACAGATAAGCCTATGACTTGCAAAGTGGCTGATCTGCTGATCTATTCTGGTAAAGGTAGCTTGGGAAGAACATTAATCATTTATAGCTGATTATTTTCAGGCCCAAATGGAGTTGAAGAAAAGTCTTCACCAGGAGGCAAGAATTAATAAGCAAAAACTGAGGGACCATAAAGCCAACAAAATCCTTCAAAGCATCCCAAGGAATAATGACCATGACCTTCTAACCATGTTGCCTGATGAAACCTTGAATAGAAGTCCAGGTGAGTCACATAACTTTTTAGTATAATATTTCAAGTGGTTTTTTTTAAATTTATCAAATAAACTCCCAGGGTGGATGGGGATGTGTTGAGAAGACAGCAAACAGCCTTGGGTTCCTGCTGAGATTTTATTTCCCAGAATATAGTGGGCAAGTTGTCATGTAATTTTGGATGGCTGGGAGGAAAAGACATAAACTTAAGCTTGCTAATAAAATGTCTCTTTCTTTTTATGGGTTTAATACTCTTTGCATGCATTATTGCAATCCATGCCACATAACTAGAAGGAGAAAAAGCAAAATAGCCCCATCTTGTGATTAGAGAGAATGAAGCACACAGATATGTTAAATTGCCTGCAGTCACATAGCAAATTTGCATCAGCCAGGATGGTACCTTATGCAGACACTCCTCTCCCCTGCTGCACCCTTTCCCCAGCAGGTCAACACTCTTTGGCACATTTAGGTCTAAAATGAATCCAGCATCACTGCCCATCCAAGCTTCCCCTGCTGCTGCATCTACCATCTCAATGTGTCATGTCACTCAGGCCAGAGACCTGGGGCTTTTTCAGCCCTTCCTCTGTCTCTTCCTATAGCTGGTCAGTCTCTTCCATTCCCAATAGTGTTGCCTGAGGTCCAGCCGTCATCCTGTGACACCAGGGCTCCAGCTGTAGCCTCCTGACTGGGCTCCTCCCCTTACGTCTGACTCTTTGTCCACCAGCCCTCCACTTGGGTGGCTCTCAGTGTGGTTCCCAGACCACTAGCATCAGCATCACCTGGGAACTTATTAGAAGGACAGAATCTGAGGTTCCACTCTAGACCTACTGGATCAGGACCTGCATTTTATCAAGATCCCCAGGCAATTCTCATGTACACTGAAATTCTAGACGCACTGCACTAACATCAGAGTAATCTTATAAAATGCAAATCTGACCATTGTCATTCTCCTGCCTTAAAAGAAAATCCTCAGTGGTCTCTCTCTGCCTGAAGACAAAGTCTAAACTCCTTAACACGGGACTCTGAGACTTCCAGGCTGCCGCCTACCCTCCTAGCTTCATCGTCCTGCTCCAGCCCCCACACTCCAGCTGGACCAAATTGCTCTGCCCTCTCAGGTTGTGCTGTGCTTTCCAACCATGTCCACAACCTCTACGCCACGGTGCCTTCCCCAATTAGTGCTCCATTAAGTTTTCCCTGTCTGTATGCCCCCAGGGCAAGCCCACAGTTGCAAATGTACAGTATTGTTCACACACAGAGATCGCTGAGCTGCGAGCCAAATCCCCACATCAGCAGGGCTGACCACTAAGAGAGCTGCAGAAAAGCTGGCCCAGTCTCTGTAGGTTTTGAGCTTCTAAGATGCAAAATCACATGCTGAAAGAGACGCTGTCCCCCTTCAGAGGAACAAGATGCTTAATCAATAAGTTAATTAAATAAGAATGAACTGAATAATTGAAAATTTACTTGGGGCATCTATTTAACCTATACGCCCAAGACTCAAAATGAAATATGCTTTGTAGTCACATAAACAACTTCTACAATTTAAAAAAATGCCTTTAAAATATATAGGCAAAACAACTGAGAAAAGAGCCTCAGCTAAAGTTAGACACTTGGCATCGTTTCTTGAGAGCAGGCCAAGAAATACCAACATGGGCAAAGTCTTTGAAAGACACCCCAGACCTGGAGGGGACCAGGAGAGACTGGCACATGGAGAAGGGGGTTTTTCTCGGCTCTCCCGATGCTTTTTCAAGCTGCTTCATTTTGTTCAAGCTGAGGTTTTTTGAGTACTTACTATAAGCCAGGTTCTGTGGTCGGCCCTTGGCATGCATCATCTCATTTAGTCCTCACACAATCTATTTAATAAAAGGTAGGAGTTACCATTTGTCCAGTGTGACAGAGCCAGGATTCAAGGCCAGGTCTTTTTGACCTGCCCTCTCGCATGACCTCATCAGGACACTGAGGACTTGGAGCTTGGTCAAGGACAGCCGTGGGAAAGTCTGAGACTCCTCAACCGTATCTTCCAGGAGCAGATTGCACTCTGTGACTTCTGAAAGGAAGTGAGAGCAGCTAGTGGACATCGGCGTCCATGTTCTCCTGGAAGTGACAGGGGTGGGGAGAGGGAGATTAGAAGCAGTAACTCGGGCAGAAGCCAGTTCAAGTGCCAGTCTGGGAGGCATGGCTGCATCAGTGGTGCCCAGCCCGGGTCTCCAGCACAACCACCTGGGGAGCTTTTCAAAAACACCTAGTCCATGGTCCCAACTTCATCCTACTGAATTAGAATTTCTCTAGGTTGGGGGTGAAAGAATTTTATTTTTTAAAAGTTCCCCAAGTGCTTTTGAAGATTAGCCAAACTTTGATGGACTAGATAACCCTTGAGAGCTTTTCAACACTTCAATTTTATGAGAATCTTTTTAGTTGTAATGACTCTGTGTGTGTGTGTGTGTGTGTATAGATTCACATGACAAAATGAGCCTAGAAAATGTAGATTTTGCTAGCGTGAGATAGAGAAGAAATTCTAACTCTTTCCATTATAATGAAATCACAATTAATTAGACTGTCATGGAATGAGACGTCTGCATCAACTCATTTGCCTATTGCTGAAGTTGTTGTTGGAAGTAAGGCAGGTGAAAGTCATTTGGTGGTGGAGAGATTACAGTGCCTGCAGAGTTTACCATTCTGTTCTGTGCTTTAATTCTCATTGTACAGCCCTGTACATGTGAAAGGGTAAGATATTGGGATAATAATGGACAGAGCTAGTATTTATAAAGTAGCTCTAAGCATTTTAAATGCATTATTTAATCACTGTATCAACTTTGTGAGGTGAGGATTACCATCACCTCTCATTTACAGAAGAGGAGACTAGATCCAGAGAGGCCAAGTCACGCACACAAGGTCACAGCCAGCCAGTGAGAGGTGACACTGATCAGTGCTGCACACGCAGGGCGCCGGGCTCCACAGCCAGCAGACTTCACCCCTGCCACTTGGCATATGTTCTAGCAATGATTCCTTTTTACTTATTCCCAGAGAGCATCTTTGATTTCTTTCCCAGTCTTCTAGAAGTAGTTTGCTTTGCTTTCTCCTAAAAGTGGAGTGTAGCCAAGATCATATACTTACATGAGCATTCTGCTAGTCAGTCTGGCAATTAAGGTTCCTCTGCACCGTCTCCGCTTACGTAATGATCTACTCACCCATTCCTGTTCCCCTTTTGAAAGGTGGGGTGAGAGTTTTAGCTCTCTTGTGAGATAAAAGTCAGTCTTTGTTTTCTGCTGCCTCTTTAAAATGAAATCACTCACACCTGAACATATATTTTACATACATTTATATAATAAATGACAGATATGATCACATAACTAATATAACTATATATAACATACACAAAATGAAGATCGCTCTTTTTGGTGTACAATCCTATGAGTTTTAATGTATTTATGTGGCTCCTGCCCTCTCCAGAAGCCATGCTGTGAATGTATTGAGTAGAAAGAGCATTGGAATCAAAGTCCTTCCCTGAGTCCCGACAGTGCGTTTACTAAATGTCTCTCCTTGACAGCAGAGACCTTTTCTTGTTCCTAGAATAGTGCCTGCTGGCACATGGTATCCTCTCAACAAATCTTAACTGTATATCTTTCTATATAGCTTTAATCTATATAGATAGAGATTATATTATACCTAAATTTAGTTATTTAACCTCTGTGAACCTCAGTTCCCACATAGCTAAAATGAGAGTATTGTCTACCATATAGAGTTTCTGTGAAAATTATTCTAATATATGTAAAAGCACATTATAAACTGTAAAGTACCATAGAAATGTATGGGAATATGGACAAAACTGAAGAAGGATGGAATTGATGTCATATAGTGAAAACAACCATATGCTTCAGGGAAGGGTCACCCTAAATCCATCATTTAAATGTCACCTTCACAATTCTGGTCTTATCTGGCCACCTGCACTAGTTTTCTATAAAATGTCTTGTTTTGTTCTGTTTTTTAAAATATACCTTTGTGAAATAATTGTGACATTATTGGGTTTGACACAGTAGTGACACATTTTTCTAAAACACATAAAATACACAAACATCAAACATTTGTCCTGCTTTATATGATCCTTGTACTACCTAAATCATTTCCTACCTTTCTCCTACTGGCATCTGTTGCTTTCTTCTTTCCCCAATTAATTTTGAAGTAGGATACACTTTCCTCTACTCTGCTCATCTAAACCCCATTTAGGTTTTTGAAGGTTGTGTTTTTATTTTTAGTTTTTTAAGTCTATAAACCATAGAGAATAGACAGGGATTTATAAAAATGTAACAAGTAATAAGACATCTAGCTCAGAAGTCCTCAAATTTAATGCTGTGTGCACAAAACTATGTGTATAATACTTTATGAGTGACAAGGGATTTATTTTCAATGATAAAACTGAACCTGTGAATTTTGTCTCACACACTAACTTTAGACCTGAATTATCATAACATCAACAGTGTTGTGGGACTTAAGCTACCATTAATATTACATTAGATGCCACCACTAACAGACATTCTCTTCCTGTTTCAAAGCTTTTGCCTCTAGCTGGATGTTCTGGAAAGTTCCTCTTCCCAGTCCGAGTGATGTCTTTAGTAGTTTTTGGCTCATTTGCAGAGATGATTGACACCTCTGAGCCCCAATGAATGAAGCCTTTCCCAGGTCCTAGTTACCAATACTTCCCAACTTCCCACCTCCCCAAATTCTCTAATAGCTCATTTGTTCGTTCATGTATTCATTTACCCATTTGGCAAATACTTAATAAGCCTATACTAGGTGCCAGGCATTCATCATATGGTGATGAGCCAGGTAGATGTGGTTCCTGGCTTGTGAAGCTTACATAGTACATAGACAGTAAACAAGGAGATGTTCAACAAGTATAACTGGCAGACCTATTAATAATATCTGTGAAGTCAGAGGTTTCCATGAGGAAGTGACATTAAGCTGAGACACAAAATAGCCAGAAGAAGGGGGCAAGAGTTGCATGTGAGTATGAGGACCAGAGGTGGTGGAATGTTCATAGCAGTAATTATTAACAGCACGTGCAAAAGCCCTACAGTAGGAAGAAACATGATGGACTTCAGACACTGGGTGGAGGAGAGTGACCAGAGACTGGAAATGGTTCTGAAGACATAGGCAGGGTCATGTCAGATAAGGATTCTGAACTCTAACTTCAGATCAATGGGAAGCCATTGATAAGGCAGGGGAGTGGCACAATCAGGTTTATATTTTTAAATATCATTCTACACAGTGGAGAATGGCTGGGAAGGGAAAGCAAACGAATGAAGAAAGACCAGTTAACAGACATGGCAAAAGTGAGAGAGAGAGAGATGGTGTTTAGACCAGGACAGTAGGGTGATGATGAGGATGGAGAGACGGAGCCAGATATGGAACAGAACTGGCAGAACCTGGTAATGATTCAGCTGTGAGTGCAGGGAGACAGTAAGAAGGCCAAGTGAATTCCTGGGTTTCTTGTGAAGAATTAGGCAGACAATGGAGCAACAGTTGTACTGTTTCCTCAGTTAGGGAAGCCAGGAGTGGAAGCAGTAGAAAGAGAAGGGGGAAAGAAAAAGAGAATGTGATGCCAGTTAGACATCAAAGTGAAGGTGTCCATTTTTACAAAAGTCTATTGTAGCTTAGGACACAGGGTACCGCCTAAATAAAAAGCTTATGTAAATACATATGCATGTAAATCTAATTTCACACCAAAACTAAAGTTTCTCCTAATAAAAGATACTATAAAGTAAAATAGAACACCCAACACATTGAGCTCCCCAGTACTGTGGGTCTAGGGTGCAGGCCAGGCATCTGCTTCTAAAAGGCTGCACAAGTGACTCTGATATGAAGCCAGCGTTGATGTGAAGGTAAGACGTATATATCACGTGCCTACCACACAGATGGTCAATAAAGAGCGTAGGTAACATCACCTGTGTAATATTCTTACACAAATTGTTTAACCTTAATTTAATCACAAGGAAACCATCAGATAAGCTCAAATTTAGGATCATTCTGCAAAATTGACCTGATTTCTTTAAAATGTCAATGTTAGGAAAAATGAAGAAGACAATTAAGGTGAAAGAGGGAGAAGGAAGAGGAAGAGAAAGGGACAGAGTGGGGAAGGCAGGGAAGAGGAAAAAGTAAGAGAAGGAAAGGATGGGGAGATTTCTTGAATTAAAGGAGATCATGAAAAAAGAATATAAAATGTAATGCATGATCCTAGATTGAACACTGGACCTAAAATTAAAACTCAAACAAGCAAACAAATAGCAGCTCTAAAGGGCATTATTGAGACAACTGTGGGTATTTAATATGGACAATATATTACAAAATAGCATTATATCAATGTTAAGTTTCTTAGGTATAATGATTGTATGATAGTTATATAGAAGAATATGCCCTTGTTCTTAAGAGATTTTTGGTGATGTATTTAGGGGGACGTGACTCTGCAACTAATCCACAAATGCTTCACTTGAAGCCAAATCTTTCATCAAATACATATGAAGAAAGCAATATTGCACCAAAATGTTATCGATGGGTCGGGGTATATAGGTGTGTATTGTACTATTATGACTTTCAGAAGATTTACAGCGACTCAGAAGGCTAAGGCAGGATTGCTTGAGGCTAGGACTTTGACACCAGCCTGAGCAACATAATGAGGCCTCATCTCTAAAAAAAAATGAAAACAAATTAGCTGGGCATGGTAGTATTAATACATACCTGTAGTCCCAGCTACTTGGGAGGCTGAAGTAGGAGGATTGATTCAGCCCAGGAGTTTGAAGCTGCAGTGAGCTATGATCACACCACTGCAATTCAACCTGAGAAACAGAGCGAGATTCCATCTCTTTAAAAAAAATTTTTTTTAAGAGAAGATTTAAATTCTTTTTTAAATGACAACTAAAAATTTTTCAATGCTTACAGAGACACCAGTTGGAACTATACGTATATACAATTTATACAATTTAAAATTACATATATATTATAATTTGGTATATATATAAAATTTGGTATATATATATATATATATATACACACACATATATATAAAATAACCAAGCAGATTATTCTGGGTTCATAAAAACATAGACACTTGGACAGAGTAGTCTGAAAATGGCAGATAAGAAAGACCTCCAGCCAGAGTTTCTCTGCAAGAAGGAAAGATTTTAGATGAAAGCGAAAAAAACAAACAGGCAGACAAATATAGATTGGATAAGAGTTGGAAGGAAGGGTGCCTGAACCTACAGGAGACTTCACAGGAAGAGGTTGCAGAGCAGAACTGTAAGGAGAAAGGCATCGGCAGGATCTAAACTCTGAGAGGCTTGGAGATCAGTGACAAGGGTAGGTGGACTGGTTATTTCCCCTCCCTTGCATCTTGGACTACTGGTGGGCTCCCAAGCTACTGGAGAGACCTGCTGACACCAGCCCAGAGACAGCTGCCACCAGTGAGCTGTGTGAGCCTCTTGCGGACAGGGTACTGGGCTCCGAGATCCCTCAGGGCATGTCCCAGCCCACAGACCCAACCCGATGGACAGGCACCATATTGCTTCATTCTCCCTTTCCTCTCCCCTTCCGGTGACTGCCCAGAGAGACAATTTAGCCACCACCCAGAAGCATCCACAGGAAACAGGACCTTTCCTTTTGGGACCCTGCAGCAGACTGAGAGGTACTCAGACTATGAACTTCCTACTCAGGAGCAGGGTCAAGGATTGATCTCCGGGGCTGGGGGACAGGCCTACAGGCCACATCCTGTACACCTAGGTCTCTATCGCATTGCCCAGGGGCACAGAAGGGATATTTGTGAACTAGTCTACTGAGGTGTGTGTGCCTTCAGGGGCAGATCAGAGTGGGTCCTAGCTGCAGCATGCTGGAGGGCAACCATCCTCCCACAGGAGGGCCGCACTCCCAGCTCAGGCTGTGATCCTGGGCAGGGAACCTCCTGGCTCGCATCACAGTCAGGGGAGCTCCACTGGCTTGAGGTCCTGCCTGCTGGCAGAGGCCGGGGAGAAACCTCATAATAGGGGAGGGTGGAAAGGAGTGAGGCCTGCTCCAGACTGCCAGACTGTGGGTCTCAGACAGCCCCACCTCCAGAGACTTTTTGGCTGAGTGGGGCTATTTCAGCCCCTCCCTGGCAGCTTTTCCCAGAAGCAGAGAACAGACCTTTGACCCCTGCTAACAGCATTTGTGGAGCTTGAGGGCAGGCTCACCCAACCCAGCCCGACCCAGCCTCACTCCCCAACCTGCCCTCACTGAGGTGGAGAAAAAGGACACACCTAGAAGTCCCAGGGCCCCACGAACCAACTGAAACACTAGAGCACTTCTCCAGAGGAACCAGATCTGGTTACAGGACCCAAAACCAACATTGCAGCTTGTTCCTCCTGGCAAATGCCACCTACTGACAGGGAGGTCAAATTGCATGTGCTTTTACTGCATTTATTGACTCATCACACAAGCTGTGGTCAAATCTCACCCACAAGCACCACCTACTGGCTCAGAAACTAAACTGGGTGTGTCATTATCTAAACAAAAATCCAAAGGGAAGAAGCAACAGCTGCTCTAGGTGGGAAGGAATCAGCAAAAGAACTCTGGAAGTATAAAGAATCAAACTGAAAGGACACCCCCAAAGGGAAACACCACCTCTCTAGCAATGGATATCAACCAAATTCAGAATATTAAAATGGCAGAAGAATTTTGAACGTGGATTGTAAGAAAAATCAATGATATGCAAGAGAAAATGGATACCAAACACAAAGAAATCACAAAAAATAAAATCCAGGACTTGGAAGAAAAATTCACTGAAAAGATTGAAATATTTAAGAAAGATCAAACAGAGCTTCTGGAAATGAAGAATTTATTCAAGGAATTACAAAACACAGTGAAAAGCCTGAAGAATAGGGTAGATCAAACAGAATAAAGAACCTCAAGGATTGAAGATAACACCTTTCAATTAAACAAGTCAGTCACAGAGATAGAGCAGAGAAATAAGAGAAAAGAGCAAAGCCTACAAGAAATGTGGGATTATGTGAAAAGGCATAACATGAGAATTATAGGCATCTCTGAGGGTGAAAAAGAAAATACACAGGGTTGGATAAAATATTTGAGTATATAATGGAGGAAAATTTCCCTGGCCTTGGTAGAAATCTAGACATCCAAGTACAAGAAGCTAAAAGAACTCTTGGGAGATTCATTGCAAACAGGAAGACACCATGACACATAGTCATCAGACTGGCCAAAATAAACATGAAAGAGGCCCTCCTATGAGCTGTAAGATGAAAGAAGCAGGTAATCTACAAAGGATAACCCATCAGACTAATTGCAGACTTCTCAACTGAGACCTTAAAAGCTGGAAGAGACTGGGGCCCCATTCTCCTCAAAGAGAATAATGCCCAGCCTAGAATCTTGTATCCTGCAAAACTAAGTTTCTTATATTAAAGAGAAATAAAGATCTTCTCAGACAAGTAAAGACTCAGGAAATTCATCAAGACAAGACCTGCCCTCCAGGAAGTACTCAGAACAGCATTACACATGGATCACCACAATAAACGCTCACCAGTGTAAAATCATCCAAAAGCTAAAAGTCAAAGGCCAGATACCACAATGGCTCAAGAGAGAAAACAAGGCAACAAAGTTCAACTCAACAGGATGAACAGAAATCTGCCCCACTTATCTATTCTTTCAATAAATGTGAATAGCTTGAACTGCCCACTAAAGAGACATAGGCTGGCTGAATGAATAAATATACACAAGCCAAGTATCTGCTATCTTCAGGAAACACATCTAACCCACAAGGATGCATTCAGACTCAAGGTAAAGGGATGGAAAACAATATTCCATGCAAATGGAAGCCAAAAGAAAACTGGCATAGCAGTTCTGATTTCAGGTAACTTAGTTTTCAAATTAACAAAAGTAATGAAAGACAAAGATGGTCACTATATAATGGTGAAGGGCACAATTCAACAAGAAGACATAACAATTTGAAATATTTATGTGCACCCAGATTCATAAAGCAAATCCTACTTGATCTAAACAAAATGATAAACAGCAGCACCATAATAGCCAGGGACATCAACACCCCTCTGACAGAACAGAACAGATCCTCCAAATAGAAAATAAATAAAGAGACAATGGACTTAAATAGAACTCTAGAACAAATAGGCCTGACAAGAACATTTTACCCCAAAACAACGGAATATACATTTTTCTCACCAGCTGATGGGACATTCTCTAAGATTGACCATATCATAGGCCACAAAGCATGTGCCAAAAAATTTAAAAAATAGAAATTATGCCATGCATCTTCTCAGACCACAGTGAAATAAAATTAGAAATCAATACCAATGGAAACTCTCATCTCTACACAAAGTCATAGAAACTAAACAACCTTCTGCTGAATGATTATTTCATTAAGGAGGAAATCAAGATGAAAATCAAAAGATTCTTTGAACTAAATGATAAAGGAGACACAAGTTATCAAAATCTGTGAGACACAGTTAAAGCAGTCCTGAGAGGAAAATTTATATCCATAAATGCCTACATCCAAAAGTCAGAAAGATCACAAATCAACAATCTAGTGAATCATCTCTAAGAACTGGAAAAGGATGAACAAACTAATCCCAAACCTAGCAGAAGAAAAGAAATAACAAAGATCAGAGCAGAACTAAATGAAATCAATAATAAAAAAGTACATACGTAAGATTATAAAACAAAAAGTTGATTCTTTGAAAAAATAAACCAAATTGACACACCTTTTGCTAGATTAATGAGAAGCAAAAAAGAAAGGACTCTAATAAGCTCAATCAGGAATGAAAAAGAAATTACAACTGACACCACAGAAATACAAAATATCATCTATGAATACTATAAAAACCTCTATGCACATAAACTTGAAAACGTGGAAGAAATGGACAAATTCTTAGAAACACACAGCTTTCCCAGGCAAAATCAGAAAGAAATAGAATTCCTAAACAGACCAATATCAAGTACCAATATTGAAGCAGAAAGAAAAAAAACCTTCCTAAAAAGAAAAGTCCCGGACCAGATGGTTTCACACCCAAATTTTACCAGACCTACAAAGAAGAACTGGTGCCTATGCTGCAGAAATTATTCCACATCAAGAAGGAAGGAATCCTCCCTAACACGTTTTATGAAGCCAACAGCACCCTGATACCCCAAACAGGAAAGGACGCAACAAAAAAAGAAAACTACAGACCAATATCCCTTATAAATATAGATGCAAAAATTCTCAACAAAATCCTAGCAAACTGAATTCAGGTGCTTATCAAAAAAATAATCCATCATGACCAAGTATGCTTCATCCCAAAGGTGTAGGGATGGTTCAACATATGCAAATCTATAAATGTAATTCAACACATAAGTGGAAGTAAAAGCAAAGACCATATGATCTGCTCAATAGATGAAGAAAAAGCATTCAACAAAATGCAGCACCCTTTTATGAAAAGAATGCTTAACAAAATAGGCATAGATGGGACTTGCCTAAAAATGATATAAGCCATATATGACAAACCCATAGCCAACACCATACTGAATGGGGAAAAATTGAATGCATTCCCTCTTAGAACTGGAACCAGACAAGGTTGCTCTCTATCACCGCTTATATTCAACAAAGTCCTAGCCAGAGCAATCAGACAAGAGAAGGAAATCAAGGGCATCAAAATGGGGAAAGAAGAGGTCACACTATCGCTCTTTGCCGACGATATGATCTTATATCTAGAAAACCCCAAAGATTCTGCTATAAGACTACTGGAATTGATAAACAAATTCAGCAAAGTCTCAGGTTACAAAATCAATGTACAGAAATCAGTAGCATTCCTATATACCAACAATAATCAAACTGAGAACCAAATCAAAGACTCAATACCCTTCAAAATAGCAACAAAGAACATAAAATACCTAGGTATATGTTTAACTAAGACAGTGAAAGACCTCTACAGGGAGAACTACAGAACACTGAGAAAGGAAATTGCAGAGGATGTAAACAGGTGGAAACCATACCATGCTCATGGATCAGCAAAATCAACATTGTTAAAATATCTATACTACCCAAAGTGATCTACAGATTCAATGCAATATCTATTAAAATACCAACATCATTTTTCACAGATCTAGAAAAAATAATTCTAGGCTTCATATGGAACTAGAGAAGACCTTGTATAGCAAAAGCAGTCGTAAGCAGAAAACAAATTGGGAGGCATCAATTTACCAGACTTCATACTATACTACAAGGCTATAGTAACCAAAACAGCATGGTACTGACACAAGAACAGAGACATAGGCCAATGGAACAGAACTGAGAACCCAGATATTAAACCATCTTCATATAGCCATCTAATCTTTGATAAAGCAGACAAAAACATACACTGTGGTAAAGAATCCTTATTCAATAATGGTGCTGGGAAAATTAGATAGCCACATGTAGAAGACTGAAACAGGATCCACACCTCTCACCTCTCACAAAAAGCAACTCACAGTGGATAACAGACTTAAACTTAAGCCATAAAACTATAAGAATTCTAGAAGAAAATGTTGGAAAAAACTCTTATAGACCTTGGCCCAGGGAAAGAATTTATGAAAAAGACTCCAAAGGCAATCAGAGCAACAACAAAAATAAATAAATGGGACCTGATCACATTAAAAAGCTTTTGCACAGCTAAGGAAACTATGACAAGAGCAAACAGACAACCTACAGAATGGGAGAAAATATTTGCTTGCTACACATATGATAAAGGGCTGATAACTAGAATATATACAGAACACAGGAAAATCAGCAAGAAAAAATCAAACAACCCATTAAAAAGTGGGCAAAGGACATGAACAGAAACTTTTCAAAAGAAGACAGACTAATGGCCAACAAACATATGAAAAAGTGTTCAACATCTCTAATCATCAGGGCAAGGCAAATCAAAACCACAATGATGTACCACTTAACCTGTATAGAGCTGGAGCCCATTATACTAAGTGAAATATCATAAGAATGGAAAAACAAGCACCACATGTACTCACCATCAAATTGGTATTAATTGATCATACTTATGTGCACATATAGTAGTAATATTCATTGGGTGTCAGGTAGGTGGGAAGGAGGCAGAGGGGATGGGTATATTCACAACTAATGTGTGCAGTGCCCATGGTCTGACTCAGGCGGGGCAAAGGCAATATATGTAACCTAAACGTTTGTACCCCCGTAATATGCTGAAATTAAAATAAATAAATAAATAAAATGCTGTGAATGTTTAAAAAAAGATTGTGACAATAAATAAATAAGATGAACTGTAAAAAAAACAGACACTTAATAAACAAATCATTTTTAGGAAAAAAGTTAAATTAAACAAACTTTTATCTTTTTTTGTAGGAAATTCACAGAATGTAGAAGTTTTAGAACATCATTCAATGCATGACTACTGTCCTCGGAAAATTGGCAAAATGGAAACATGGCTCCGTGCACAAGAGGCCCAGGGACAGTTTCTTTGGGACAGTTCTAGCTCTGACTCAGATGAGTTGGGGAAAGATGAGAAAAAACCACGAGCACTGGTGAGGACAAGAACAGAAAGAATCCCAGTTTTTGATGAGTTTTTTGATCAAGAATAATAATGCTATTATAAGAATACTATTCACTACCCTAGATACTGAGTGCATCGAAAGCTTTCTTTATGCTAATATATGAATTATTTTGAGGAAAGAAATTCACTTTGGCAAAAAGAAATGATATCATCTGGAGTCTTATGGTTAACAAGTTTGTCATATATGCTCTTAACTATTGCTGCATAACTAACTGCCTCAAAATTTAGGGGTTTAAACAACAGCCGTTTTATTGTCTCACTTTTCTGTTGGGTTGCTGGGTTCAGCTAGGTGGTTCTTCTGCTGGTCCCTTTTTAAATCTTTCATGTAGTTGAAATAAGATAGCAGGTAGGACTGGAGTTGCCTGGAGGCTTCACTAGGACACTGAGATAGCTGGACCTTGCCCCTCTCCATATAGTCTCAGAGCCTCTTCACATGATCTCTGCAGCCGAGAAGTGAATTTTCTTTCATATCAGCCTCAGACTCCCAAAAACAAATGTCCCAAGAGGAGGAAACAGGGGCTTCCAGTCCTCTTAAAGGCTAGGCTTAGAACTGGCTCTGCATCACTTCCACTACATTCTATTGGTTAGTGCAAGTCACAGGCTGGATTGTAGTCAGTGCAAAAGGGGCTCCATGAAGGCCAAAGTGTGGTCCACTGGGGTACATCTTTGAGAGTTGCAACCATACCACATTTTTACAAAGTAAATGAGATTATATAAAACAAATAGATGGCGGGGTAGATTTGATACAAATAAAAGTGAGTTTTTAAAGAAAAGTCATAGCAACGCTACATCAGACACTAAGACTACTGAGGTCACTTTCTTGTGAGTTAGCCGTAACAGAGAGCTGCAGGATAGAGATGGGATGCCAAGTGTGGAAGACTCTTGTGAATTAAAGTTCAAATTAAGACTTCTTAAATTATCACGTAGATTTTAGAGCTCTTTACACTTAAAAGGAATCTTAGAAATGTTCAGTCCAGAAGTTATTTTATTTACAAACATTAGATTTTTAGGCAATTTGTAAGAAATACTTTTGTGTAAAATTCAGCTCCACACTTAGCATAATCTAAGAATTTTTGGATTTTTAAAGCAATTTTTGAGCATTCCAGAAGCTTCTAAGAATGTAGTGAAACTTTAAAACAAAGCAAAGCAAAAACACCCTTTTCAGCCTTCTCTGGGAAACTTCCAAAAAGAAAAAAAATCGAGGAAAACACCACCTGAATTTGACATTCAGTGCATTCACATCAGTCACCACAAAGAGAAAAAGCCTGAAATGCCAGGGGATAAACACTCATGTTTCTCCCAAGGACAGAAGGTTATTAGCTTTTCCTTGGGCATATCTACTCCCAGTTCTATGTGAGTACTCTTCTTATTTTTTCTGTGGTAGGTAAGAAGCGTATTTCCACCAAAGAAATACATAAACTGCCCAGCTAGCATTTTTGAAAAAGTATGATCCTTGAGAGGATGAATGAATCCAGCCTATTCATGGTGTCCTCACACTTGATGTTCGATCCAGAAGGCTTAAAATAAA
The DNA here is from genome assembly GCF_020740605.2 of Lemur catta. Classification (NCBI taxonomy): domain Eukaryota; kingdom Metazoa; phylum Chordata; class Mammalia; order Primates; family Lemuridae; genus Lemur; species Lemur catta. The sequence continues at coordinate 39,033,564 of NC_059128.1, forward strand.
GTGGATGGGCAACTCTAGCCCTGAAGATAGTGGAGCCAAAAGCACATCTTCATCACTTTGTGACTTAAAATCCAACTTCACAAAACCCCCTTCTATAAACTTACTGGACTGTGAGCTACATGAGGCATGGACTATGTCTTCTCCCTGTGGCATCTCCGCTTTCTAGCATGACATCTGGCACGGAGTTGATCATTAAATGTTTGCTGAATTAATTGATGTATGTGTTAAGTCAACTAGTCAGTTAGAGACACACTTGTTTCTCTCTAGCTATGCAGTTACTCGCTTTCATTTCCATCATTTCCCAAGAGTCTTAGATATGCAAGGTTGATTATACAGTAAAGAAAGGGACTTTTGTCAAAAGCTCTTGGTATTTATACATCTAAATAGAATGCCTAAATTAAGCATCACTTTGGGATATAGGAGCTAAACACATATGCCAATGAGGATACCATAGCTCAAAATATTTTTTCAAAATTCTATCAGAGTGTGTTAGCTTCAAAAGAAAACCAGACTTAATACCTTCCCTGTTTGAGTTTATTTACTGGCTTCACATAGAACTCTTCCTCACCTGATTATAAATTCAAGGATTTTAAAGGGATAATAATGATAGTAATAACTGCCAATGTGCATGGGCTGCATATTGTGTACCAAGCACCCTTCAAATGTTTCACATATTTAATCCTCACAATGGGGTCAGTATTAAAATCATCCCCATCCACAGATGAAACTGAGGCACAGAGACATTAAGTAACTTGCCAGAGTCACCCAGCAGAACTTCCCTCCAGAGCAGACCATTGTTTACCAGCAGTGACTTGATGGGAGCCACGCACTCTTCCCTCTTTTTCCCAATTTGACTCCCAACTCACCAGCTGTGTTCCACAGCATTCCACATTTCTATTATATGGTGTGGTCCTTTCTACACTGGAACTGGTGAGAGCTTTGTGGAATTATGTTTTAGCAGAGAAGAATAGTTTAACTGGTAGTTGAACTGTGAGCACAGGCGGGATAAAAGCACCAAGAAAGGCAAATGAAAGAGTAAAGGCAAACCTAACTGTTTCTGCAAATTTGACCCAAGGGCAGCAGCGGGGAGCGGGCCCCACCAGAAAGCCCCATCCAGGGCAGAATTCAGTTGCACTCTGGGACAAGGGCTCAGGGGTAGCGCTTCTCAGAGCTGGCCGCAAGTTAGAACCACCTGTCGAATGATCAAAAAACTAATAACAATCAAGATGTCTAGGTCCCACCTTTTGATTTATTTGGGTTGAGGTGGAGCTCTAGCATTGAGTTGGTAGGGGTTTTTGTTTTTGCTTTTGTTTTTGTTTTTTTAAAGCTTCCTGGTGAGTATAATATGCACCTAAGGCTGAAAATCACAGCTTTAGCAATATGAACATTCTATTTTACCAGAATATATCAACTTCCATTTTTAAAAACGACAATTTCTGGGATAATTTTTTGAAGTTAAGAACACGAGGCCTGGAGCTCCAGAAAATAGTAAGAGAAATGTTCATTTTGTTAGTAATTGTCTGAGAACACCAATCCTATAGTTAATCTTGAATTTGTTCGGGGCAATGTATGGCCATCATAAACACAGCTGTTGCTTGTGAAAACTATAAAATTTAGCCTGGAGGCAAAGTTGTCAATTTTCCTCAACTGAAAATCTCTCCAGCTTTGGAAAGAAGGCTTGTCTATGACCAAATGCATACTTTCCCTTGTAAAAAGAATATTTTCCTTCTTGCTCTGAATTTTTCATGAGAAAGAGAAATGTCTTTTTTTTTCCTGCATTCTTTTGGAAATATACTTTTCTCAGTTTTTCTTTTCTTTTTCAGGCAGAAGGATGTTGTTCCTCATCTACTTATTTTGATGATAATTCTGAGTTACTATACTGGGGCTTAACTAAGGATGACTTTTGCAGGAGTCATCCATGAAATAGCCTTGTAAATAGATGGATAATGTTTTCTGTTTAAAAACAGAAAATAGAACACCAACTCTTTGTGCTACTTTCTTTCTTACCAAGTATGCATGCTGGTCATCAAATTATAATTAAAATCAACTATTTGCTGCCTTGAATGAATAACAAGAGCCTATTTCCAGATATTACTGCAAAACCTCACTAATTTAGAATACTATAGGGAAGGTTCGTGAGAAAGTATGCTAAGGGTTTACATCCCATTTTAAAATAAATGGTACTTCTTCAAGTACAGAATGCACAATAATGTAATTGAAAGCCAAATCAATAGTTAAGGTTCATCTTTAGATATATACTTCACAATAAGCCTGTAGTTCATTCACTTATTCATTCCTTTAATCATGCATTCAGTGAATGGATTTTGAGTACCTATTACATGCTAAGCACTGTTTCAAATGCTGAGAATACAACCATAAACAAGACAAAGTCCCTGCCCCTATGGGTTACATTCTAGTGGGGAGATCATGAGAAGATAGCATTACGAAGAAAAATACAGCAGGTAAGAGGACAGGCAGGGGTAGAGTAGACTGAGGCAGTTTGCTCAGGGAGGGACTCTAAGGAAGAGCCGTGAATGAAAGGAGGGTGGAAGCCATGAGAAGACCCGTGGAATAGGCTTTCCAAACATTGGAAGAGTAAGTGCAAAGGCCCTTAGGTAAGAATGAGCTTGCAATGTCCAAGGGTCAACAAGAAGACCAGAATGGTAGAGTAAGAAAAAGGGAGATCAAAAAGGATGATGTCAGAAAGGTAGTCAGGGGCCAGACATGAGGAACCCAGAGGATCATGGTATAATGAGCTATGATGACACCACTGCACTCTACCTGGGGCAATAGAGTGAGACTCTGTCACACACACACACAAGTATAAGAATGGAACAAGATATACCATGTCAACACTAATCAAAAGAAAGCTGGAGGCCAGGTGTGGTGGCTCACGCCTGTAATCCTAGCACTCTAGGAGGCCGAGGCAGGAGGATCACTTGAGGTCATGAGTTCAAGACCAGCCTGAGCAAGAGCGAGACCCTGTGTCTACTAAATATAGAAAAAAATTATCTGGACAACTGAAAACAGAAAAAATTAGCTGGGCATGGTGGTGTGCACCTGTAGTCCCAGCTACTCTAGAGGCTCAGGCAGGAGGATCGCTTGAGCCCAGGAGTTTGAGGTTGCTGTGAGCTAGGCTGCTGCCATGGCACTCTAGCCCAGACAATAGAGTGAGACTCTGTCTTAAAAAAAATAAATAAAATATAAATTAAAAAAGAAAGCTGGGGTGGCCATATTATTATTAGACAAAGTTGACTTTAGAGCATATAATAGGCATGTTTACCATTAGCAGCCAAAGTTATATATCCTTCCAATTTAGCAAGGACATAAATAAAAGATCATATTTAATGCCCCTCAGCACAAAAATAAATCCTCCAAAAGGAATGTGATGGCTACAGTGAGTCACATCCCTAACCCTAGGTCACATCCCTAATCATAAGGCAGGACTTGTGATTAAGAATCGTACTGGAATCTCATGGATCTAGGGATCATCAGTTTCCCAGAGAAGGAATTCAAGGACACTGAATAAAAGTAGCAGATGTCCACTACCAAATGAATGCTTAAGGGACTGGCTACCTCGCTAGCACATCACACATGTGTTAAGCATAGCAGTAGCATGGTCCTATCCAAGAACAGCATGACAATGTTTGAGGAGATTGAGAGAAGGTTTACAGAGGAGACTGAGGTTGACAAGGTTCATAGTGTGCATTAGTTCTGAAAACAATTTATTCAACTAATCAAAAGAATGGATGAAAAAAATAATTTTGCCCTGGAATTTATCAGCATAAACTTTAAATTTGGGGATTCTAGGAATGAACAAAAAGATGTTAACATCAAGTCCAGGTCTTCAATAAAGAAACAGAAGGTGATTTTAAATATTATATTCTTTGTACCCCAATGAACCCTTACTTAAATGTTCCTGTTATCCTTCAACACTTTCCCCAAAAAATGTCTTCCAACAGTGTAATGCAAGCTTTATCTCACCAATGTAAAGTTGAGAACTCTCTACATCTACTTTCAGTTCATAACACATTGGGAGGCTTACTGAGGGAAGGTAAGACTTAGGATCAAAATAGAGCACCTCAAATCACAGAGTCCTAGAACTGACAGAGAATTTAGGAAGCTTCTATTCCACCCTCCCTCCCACAGGGCTGAGATAACCACAGCACTTACAATGACCTTCAAGAGAGACTGATTGACAGCTAATTTTGATACCTTTTGATTTAGCTTAATTGGTAAATGTCTTCATAACTATTTGAAAAATAGACTTATTTTTCATTGTCTTTTACAACATCCTACACATGCACACACATAAGCCAAACACCACTCACCCTCCCTCCCCCACAAAGAGAAACAAGAATCTCAAGTATTTCTCTAGAAGGAACTACTCATGACAGGCCTTCTTCATCCTAAGGGTTGTAGAAGTTTGCCACCTACTGACCTTTTGCTGAAGTACCTTGTTCTCCATAAAATATCGCTAACAATTATAATGCAATGCCAGTGACATACACTGAAGCCTGTAGCCTTTTGCAACTATTTTCCAATAAGATGGGAAGGGGGTTTTTTTGTTTGTTTGTTTCTTAAAAAAAAGATCTATAGGAAAGAGAACCAAAAGCTCAAAGATCCCACGTGAATATTAAACAATGTTCATATTCACTTGAAGGCCCTCTGCTGACCATTCTCATTATATGTACTCCTTAGTTTAAAACAAAGAAAGTAAAATCAATCACAGAAATCTGGGAATAATGAAGATTTTTTTTCTAACATTTCTGCTCCCAGTTCTTTCACCCCCCTCCAGCATTTCTTTTCCTGCCGCTTTCTTCCCTTGGGTTTGAGTCAGCTGCCAGGCATTCCTTATTACTCCTTCTTAGAAAACAGCTTGGCAGACCCAGCACTGACCTGCCTAGTTTTGAGATGGCTTCAACTTTTTGTATTATTATTTGCAAAGCTACCATTATCTAAAAACTCCAGGGGGACCCAAACATAAGGAAACATCATATTTTTGTGAGTTTTACCTCCAGGAGCACTATAGGATCCTCACAATGAATATTAGAGAAAAATCCCCTCATGCCTCCAGCTGGGGGAGGGAAAAAGGAACCATTCTCAAAATGTATTCCTGACGTATTTCAATACACCAATGCAGTCTGTTCTTAACAAGGCCTGCCCTCAGGAGAAACTATTTTACCAGAGCCTGACCTAATGGGGTTTTATCAGAGCCTAACTTACCTTGGGAAAGAGAAATACCCAACTCCAGCTTTCTCTCGCCTTCCGTGTTGGGGAAGGGAACAGCCAACTCCAGCCTCCTATAGCCATCCTGCCCTACCTAAGGGGTGGAGAGGGACTGTAAAGTGCTGGTGAAGTTCACAGTCCAGGGACACAGGCTCACCGAAGACTGAGACCTAATCACAGAATGCTGCCCCTCTCCTCCACACTTCACCACTCTAAAGGCCTATTTACTGCAATTCTTTTGCCCAGTACATCATGTCCTCTTTTCAACAAAAAATTACAAAGGCATGCTAAAAGTAAAAAAACACAGTTTGAAGAGATGGAAAAGGTATCAGAATCAGAGTCAGAAATGGCAAAAAACTAGTTTTTAAAATGTATGATTGGGATGCTAAGGAATTTCATGGAAAAAGCAAACACACGTAAAAACAGAATGGTAATGCAAGAAAAGATATGGAAATTCTAAGAAAGAAAAAAATAAGAAATGCCAGAGATCAAGAACACTGTAACACAAATGAATAATGACTCTGATAGGCTGATTAATAAATTGAAAAGCTAAGGAAAGAAATTCTGAGCTTGAGGATATGACAATAGAAACTTATTAAACTGAAAAGTAAAGAGAAAAAAGACTGAAAAACCCAGAACAGAATATCCAAAAACCGTGGGACAACTACAAAATGTATAAATATATATAATGGGAATACCAGGAGGAAAAGAGAGAAAGAAACAGAACCATATTTGATGCAATAATGACTGAGAATTTCCGCAAATTAACACCAGACACAAAACCACAGATTTAGGAAGCTCAGAGAACACCAAGAAGGATAAATGCCCGAAGAAATCCTCCACCTAGGCATTTTCTAACTACAGAAAAAAGCAAAGATAAAGAAAATATCTCGAAAAAAGCCAAGAGAAAAAATACCTTTATTTATTATGGGGCAAAGATAAGAATTATACCCAACTTCTCAGAAGCCATGAAAGCAAGAAGGGAATAGAATGAAATATTTAAAGTGTTGAGAGAAAAACACTTCTAATCTATTATTCTGTACTCTGTGAAACTATCCTTCAAAGGTTAAGGAGAAATAAAAACTTTCTCAGACGAACAAACTTTGCAGGAATTTTTTGGCAGTAGACCTTGAAAGCAATGTTTAAAAGTTCTTCAGAGAGAAATAAAATTATATAGGTCAGAAATTTGGATCTACATAAAGGAAGAAAACACACTGGAGAATAAGAGAGGGTAAAACAAAACCTTTTATTTTTCTTATTCTTAATTGTTCTAAATGAAAACAGTTGTCCAAAATAATAATAGCAACAATAAACTTCATTATTTGGATAGATAGATATGCTTATGTATAAATAAAATAAATGACAGCAATGATATAATGGACATCTATGGACTACTTTATCTAACAACAGCAAAATACACATTCTTCTCAAGCTCACATGGAACATTCACTAAGATAGACCACATTCTCAGCCACAGAACACAATTTAACAAACTTAAAGGAATAGAAATTATACAATATCTGCTCTCAGACCACAGTGGAATTGAATTAGAAGTCAGTAACAGAAAAATAGCTGGAAAATCTCAAAATACTTCTAAATAACATAGGGGTCAAAGAAGAAATCTCAAAAAATTTAAAAAATATTATGTACTAATTGAAAATGAAAACACAACATATTAAAACTTGGGGGATGCAGGGAAAGCAATGCTTAGAAAGAAATTTCTATCCTTGAATGCAAACTTTAGAAAAGGAGAAAGATCTAAAATGAAGTCTCTAAGTTTCCACTATAGGAACCTAGAAAAAGAAAAGCAAATTAAATCCAAAGCAAAAGAACAGAAGTGACAAAAATTAGAAAAGAAATCAATCAAATTGAAAACAGAAAATTAATAGGGAAAAATCAATGAAACCAAAAGCTAGTTCTTTGAAAAGATAAATAAAATTCCTAAGCCCCTAGCCAGTCCATGAAAAAAAGAGAGAGGACACAAATTACCAATACCAAAACTGAAAGAGGAGACATCACTGCAGATCCCATGGACATTAAAAGGATAACAGGAATATTATGAACAACTCTATAGTCACAAATTTGATAACCTAGATGAAATGGACCAATTCCTTCAAAGACACAATCTGCCAAAACTCATAGAAGAAGAAACAGGCAATCTGAATAAGCCTACTTCTATTAAATTAATTAAATCACTAATTAATAACCTCCTAAGACAGAAAGCAAAAAGCCCAGATTGATTCACTGGTGAACTGTACCAAACATTTAAGGGAGATATTATACCAATTCTCTACATTCTCTTTCAGAAGACAGATACAGACAGAATACTTCTTAACTCATTATATGAAGCTACCATTACCCTAATACCAAAACCAAAGACATCACAAGAAAAGAAAACTATAATCAATATCTCTAATGCACATAGATGTAAAAATCCTTAACAAAATATTACCAAATTTGGATCCAACAATTTTTAAAAAATTATATATTAACTAGAATTTATCCCAGGTATACAAAGCTCATTCAGCATTTAAAAATCAATTAACGTAAACATGCTAAAGAAGAATAATCACAAACTCATATCAACAGATGCAGAAAAAGCATCTGACAGAATCCAACCACCCATTCATGACAAAACTCTTGGCAAACTAGGAATGAAGGGGAACTTCTTCAGCTTACATCTACAAAGAATCTATAACTAACATCATACTTAATAGTGAGTAACCTGAAGCTTTCCCACCAAGATCAGGAATAAGGCAAGAATGTTCTATCTCCGCGCTTGGGACTCTGACTCGGGGGGATGGGCGGGACATGGACAATGTATATGACCTGAACTTATGTACCCCCATGATGAGCTGAAATAAAAAAAAAAAAATTAAAAAAGAATGTTCTATCTCACCATTCCCTCTCAACATCATATGGGAAATCCTAGCTAATTAAATAAGAAAAGAAAAGGTATACAGATTAAGAAGAAAGAAAGAAAATTGTCTTGGCTCACAGCTGACATGATCATCAATGTGAAAAATCTGAAAGAATTGACAAAAAAAAAAAAAAACTCCTGGGCCAGTCGAGGTGGCTCACACCTGTAATCCTAGCACTTTGGGAGGCTGAGGCAGAAGGATTGCTTGAGAATATAAGAGTTTAAGACCACTCTGAGCATGAGCAAGACCCCATCTCTACAAAAAATAGAAAAATTAGCCAGGGGTGGTGACACATGCCTATGGTCCCAGCTATGCAGAAGGCTGAGGCAGGAGGATCACTGGAGCCCAGGAGTTGGAGGTTGCAATGAGCTATGATGATGCCACTGCATTCTAGCCCAGGCAACAGAGAGAGACCCTGTCTCAAAAAACAAAACAAACAAACAAATGAACAAAACTCCTGGAATTGATAAGCAATTATAGCAAGGTTGCAAGCTATAAGATTAATATACAAAAATCTGTCACTTTCCTATATACCAGCAATGAACAAGTGGAATTTGGTGCTCTCTCTGTCTCTCTCTCTCTGTCTCTCTCTCTCCCTCTCTCTCGATAGGTAGACAGAGACATAGATATTGATATAGATATATAGATATTCTATTGTTTCTGTTTATCTGGAGAACCCAGACTAATATAGAGACGAAGGACAACTTATTATTCACAGTAATAGACATAGCAAGAGTATCATCATTTTTGCACTGGTTCCTCAAACCTCAATTCTGACAGAGCAACACAAAAAGGGTTAGATGCCTCAGTACACATAGTAAGGTGCATTTGAGGAAAGAGATCCTAAGCTTAGAGAATTCTAATATTAATATTTTATACTGTATATAAGCTTGCCTGCCCTTTTCTCCAGAGGAAAACACTATTGTTTTCTTCCAAGACTGTTCCCTAAACAAGTATCGTTAAAAAGATAATGCAAAGGGCAGTTAGAGCCTCTTCTTACAAGATCTAGAGAAACATAAGAGCCCCATGGAGAATTGTCTCCTAACAATCTAATCAGCTGACCAATCTTAAAATCACTAAAAAGGAGGCAACTCCTGATATGAAGAAGTCCACAGAACCACCTAGGAGTTATTCTTGCCAAAGAGGGTGAATCGGGAATCTAATCAAGTCTAGACATCTAGCTACCAGTTAGTAGGAAATTTAGGGGATAAAGCACAAGTTGGGCAAGGAGGCAATCAGCCAAATATAGAAGATGGAAAATTGTATGGGATAAATGACTCAGTTTCTCCAAAAAATAAATGACATTTTAAAAGGTAGGAGGAGAAAGAATAGTTATGAATTAAAAGACACTTGGGAAACAATACAATATACAGTCTTTGTTTCATCCTAACCTAAACAAACAGATTTTAGGACAATTTTTAGACAACGGAGAAGATTTGAGCATGGGCTGGGGGCTAGGAAATATTATATGAAAAATTATATGAAAGAATTATCATTATTGTTAGGGGTTATAATGACACTGAGGTTACATTTTTAAAAATACTTGTGTGTTAGTTATCAAACTATTTAAGAGTAAAATATCATATTGGCATTTGCATTAAATTACTTCAACACCAACAACAACAAAAGTGGAAGGACAAAGGTGGAACAAGATTTGCAAAATATTATTAGTCATTAAAACTGGGCAATGAGCATGTAAAAGTTCACAACACTATTTTCTTCTATGTAATTTTGAAAATTTATGTTAAAAAGTTTTATAAATAAATAAAACTATGGAAGAATTTTTTTAAAGAACCAAAGAAAAATGAGAGTAACTACAAACATAGAGATTCTAGGGGCCCTGGTAGAGTTGCTTTAATTCAGACTTTAGTGGAGCATCTCAGGGCTTCTGAAGTCTGCCCTTCAAAAAAGAATAACTTCTATTTTCCTCTATAACTTTTGTTCATTGAGATGATAAAGTTCCTATGAAAAATAAAAAGGAGAGGGAGGAAAGTATGGAGAAATAGAAAGAGGAAGTGGAAGGAGAAAAAGGAAGTTGAAGGAGAGAAAGGAGGAAGGAAGAGGAGAAAGAAAGAGAGAAAAACTGAGTTTTGCTGTTAAAAAAAAAAGCAATAACTAGCGAGCATTTGCCTTGGACTTTTCTGCAAGGTCTCAGTCTATCTATTTGAAGCAAAATTTAACTACAATTTTCTTCCTGTGTCCTCTTAGATTCCTCTTATCACTATTCTTTCAACAAATTCTTACCCATTGGGCATCGTGCAAGGTACAGAGAACAATGAGCAAAAACAGCTGTATCCCCTTCTCCTGTGGCATTTATAGTCTAGTGGAGGAGACATCCATTAATCGAGTAGTCACACAGATGGGTGTTTGGTTATCAACTGAAATAAATGCTATGAAGTAAAAGAAATTTCAATAAAAGCAAATAACACAACTTGGGGAGGCAAAGACAACTTACCAAAGAAAATGACCCCACTAGGGCTTAGATCTAAAGTGTAAGTGGATGTTAACAAAGTACAGGGACTGGGGAGAGCTGTTCTAGGATAGTCAAGACAGGCCTAGAGCTCAGCATGCAGAGAGGAAAATGCACTGAAGCAGACACCAGAACACACAAAGGAAGGAGACTATTCAGGAGCCTTGTAGTAGCCAGTAGAAACAATGGAGCCTTATACTAGAATGGTGGCAGTGGAGACGGAGAGATGGGGACCAGAGACATTTAGGGAGTAAAACTGACCTGACTTGGTAATGGATTAGATATAATGATGAGTATGCATGTTTCTTACGGTACTGTTAGTATTAGTTCTGCAATATCCACTTAAAGCACTGACTTTTGGGGGCTGCTGTGCCAGTGTATGACTGGACGAATTGAGTTGTAGGGCACCAGGAAAAGTGCCCATGAGCTGGTCCCAATGGACGGAGCTAAGTATTTTATATGGATCCTGGGAAGACTGTTAGAAGAAGGGGGGCTGCTGTCTAGCATCTCACCACTTCTATCAATACACTCACGTGCATTCAAACCCACTACCCAGGCTCTGAGGACAAAGGAAACCTCCTGAAGTCAGGAGATCTGGTTTGCCTTCTGGTTCTGGTTCTTACAAGCTGAGACACGTTGGTCATTTCAAGTTTCTGAGGCAGGAACTCAAGTGCTGCTATTGAGGTCCATGGACAAAAGGACCCTTGACTCCAGTAGTAGGGCACTGGGGCTGAAATCTGGAGGGGAAGAAGCTGGAAAGAGCTTAGAGGGTATATATTAATGTAGCAGTTTAGACTGGAAGTGATGGAACCTAGAGCAATCCTCTGGGGCAGCCTGGTCCCTTCTTCTTGTGAAATCACTCAAATGGTCCTTGTTATTGTACAAATGTAAAGAAAAGAACCTCTATGAAATAATTTTATTTCAGAAGAGGGTTTTTTAAATTTTTTTTTTTTTTTTACTTTTATTCATTTATTTATTTATTTTGAGACAGAGTTTCACTCTCTCACCGGGGCTAGAGTGCCATGGCATCAGCCTGCCTCACAGCAACCTCAAACTCCTGGGCTCAAGCAATCCTCCTGCCTCAGTCTCCAAAGTAGCTGGGACTACAGGTGTGTGCCACCATGCCCAGCTAATTTTTTATATTTTTAGTTGCCCATGCCCAGCTAATTTCATTCTTTTTTTTTTTTTAGTAGCGACACGGTCTCACTCTTGCTGAGGCTGGTCTCGAACTCCTGACCTCAAGCGATCCTCCTGCCTTGGCCTCCCAGAGTGCTAGGATTACAGGCGCAGAAGGGAGTCATTCCTTAAAATGTGCCTAACTAAAACTGGCTCTCTCCCCACCCTAGGAGGGAAAGACCGATGGTTGTAGCAGGCAACAGTCTGCTAATTTTTCTCTTACGACTATAAATGTGGGGAGAGGAGAAAAGGAGGACAAAGTAGAGTTGGGGATGGGGAAAGAGTCCAATCAGGATAGTTGTAATAGTGGGAAAAATGACTCTGGTATTAAACAAAACATAATCAAACATGGCACTGCCGGGGGATGGGGAAGGGGTGGTATAGTAATGCAAGATTGTCTTTTCTGGACTCTTCAGTGCCTCTTTCCTTGATATAGTGTTAAAACCAGGTAGTATAATCACTCATCTGATTTTTGGTTCTTCTGAAGATGCTTGCTTGCATGGCTAGTTGTTGAATTTGGTGTTCATGTGGAGGGACAATCACTGGAGGTTTCTATTCGAACATCTTGCTCCACCTCCTCCCAGGACTGATTCTATGCTTTCATATATGACAGGGTCTCTGTTTTCCGGAATAGCAACCTCCTGGAAGGAAAAACAAAGTCAAAATACAAGATGTTGCCTAATATAGTGTTTGTTGCACAAAGCACTGAATTTAAAGACAAAAGACCAAGGATCATAACTTTTCTTGGCCACTCACTAGCTGTGTGATTATGTGCAAACGTCATTTCCCTGTCTTCGTCTGTGGAATGTGATGATAAAGTCACCTACCCACGAGGTGATTTATGATGCAATATTCTTTGTGAAAGCATTCACTGTAGCTGATTAAATAAGTGCTGACTGATCATTTGCCTTCTTTCTGCTGAAGAGTATAATTTATTCAGTCATCTGTCCTTGTTCCATGAGGAAAACTGAAGAAAGGAAATAGACTTTAACCAGGAATTGTGGATCACATGTCCTCAGTCTGTCCCTAGTCATTTCCCAGTCTTAATAAGAACATTAGCCAGCCAAGCCCAAATACTGATCTCCTGCCTGAAGGCCTTGCCTATCAAGTTGGCACCATCGGGGGGCAGGTCTGCAGCTCTGCCTGGTCTACAAGGGCTCTGGCTTTGGTGCCACCCCTTCCAAACACACTAGCACAGCCTTGACACGTGAATGCTGATGAACAAATTGACACATTTATTCTATAATTGCTGGCATTGGCAGCCAAGTGTCAGCACACTGATTTGCTTAATTATGAAAGTGTTGTTGATCCTAATGACCAATTCAACCTTGCCTATGACCAGGAATGATTGATTGACCACAGCTTTAGAACTCTTCTGGACTTGAATAAAAGACACTAATCCAGTGTTTCTCACTGTGGTCCCTTGGCCACCTGCTCCTGAACCTCCTGGGGATGTCATTAAAATGCAGACAGACATTCCCCAGAGCTACTGAAACAGAATCTCTGAGGTGGGCCCAGAGATCAGCACTGTTAATGAGCACTATAGGATTTTTGATGATCACAAAAGTCTGAGGACTAGTTAAGCAAACTCAAGGTTATCATCCAAACTACTAAGTCTTCAAGGACTATATACAATAGATATACTTCCAGCCGGGATAATGTTTAAGTATATTAAAATGCTGAATTCCCAAATATTAGTTATTATCAAAAGTGAGTGCAATCTGAGAAATGTAAGCTGGTGGCAAAAGATCTCAACATCTGATCGCTGGGTCTCCACCCACATTAATCAAGCACGTTGATTGTACTAAAATGAATAGATCTGTCCATTATGCAATAAAATGATTGACTTTAATGGCTTCCATAGGGTATTATATCAGTCTGGTAATAAGAATAAGCACAGTAGATAATCACTTGCCAAGTCAATCACTAGCTGTAACAATTGAATATGAACCTCTCACTTTGGTGTTTTACATGTCTGTTTTGAACTTTGAATTGGAATTAAGTAGGAAAAACACTATATTACACTGAGTAGCAGAACTTCTATTTCAGGCTCAGTTAAAGAAAAAAAACATGTACCATCTCTTCCTCTTCCATTTCCCTTAGTTAGGGCCAAGAATTTGGTGTAGCTAGTATGGTCAGTGGGGCTAAGGCCAAAGAGGCAGCCTGTGTGGTCAGGACATTGATTACACCCAAGAGTATTAGCTACCTAAGCAAACATATTGAGGCTAATAGGAGCCAGGTTTTTCAGTGTTGGAGAAGGAAGTTACAAACAGGTAAAAGTGGCTAGGATAAACCCCATGGTGTTGGATTGGGAATGAAAGTATCAGCGTGAATTCATTGTTTTTAACATAGATAGATGTGTATGTGTATATACATGTGAGTGTGTATGTGCATATATAACATAGTCCCTAGTCTTCTGGGAGGGCCTGAAAACAATGACACCCCAACAGCAATAAGCACTGAGATCATCGTTTCTAAATAACATTCTCCACTAATAGGAACCAGAACTCTTTAAAGAAATGACTGATTCCAGGGCTGTGACAGGGAAATGGCAGATAAGCCTAGAACATCTTGTTGTATCAGAAAGTAAGTACTCAAAGAATGATAAAGACATGTCAAAAGGACATAGGACCTAGCTTGAAGAGGCTAATAGGTAATAATAGTAAGGCTGAAGGTAAAAATAAATGACAACTAAATGACCCTAGATTGGATCTTGGAACTGTAAAGATATTATTGGGACAACTGGCAAAATTTTAATGGGTTCTATGGGTTAGGAAGATGATAGCATTGTTCAACATTAATTCCCTGTGGCGATGGAACAGAGTGTTTATTTTTAAGAAATACACATTGAAGTATTAGGGGCGATGGGGTATTAGGTCTATAACTTTCAAATGGTTCAGGAAAAAAATAAACATATAGTAGAGAAAAAGAATGATAATGTAAAAATGGTAAAGTATTAACAATACAGAAATCTTGGTGAAAGATACATACCTCTTTGTACCATTTTTGGTAAATTTTCCATAAATTTAAAATTATTTCAAAATAAAACATTTTAAAAAGTATATACACGCCACCCTCATAAACTGGAAATTTAATTTTAAAAATAGTCCCAGCCATTTGCTTTATTAAAGAGTTGCTAACTCTGAAGGGTGAATTAAATGTAAAAGGAAAGACTTAATTTCCATAAATAAGTGAGTGATAAGCATCAAACTTGTGGAAGAGAGCCTTATAAGGAACATTAGTAACTCCATCCAGTGGAGCAAGGGTCTTACCCAGGATCCTTAGCGCTCTTCAAGAAGAAATGCAGTCCTTCCGGTCAAACAACAGATCTCAGGCTATAGGTCAGCTGAAAGCTCTGCTGATGGCTTTCTGAGTTGTAACCCATTGCAAAGATGACCTTACGTCCACAGTTCGATTTTATGGCCCAAATTCTGATCTTAGAAATTAACATAATGTTCAGACCTTCAGGTTAAAATAATAGGTCCTTGTTTTTTATTTTGTAAAAGTGCTGATATCTTCCACTAATAATAATAAGAATACAAGCAACTCACACGTATTAAATACTTACTTTGCATCAGGTCCTCACCTAAGTATTTTACCTGCATTGTTTTAGTTAATCATCTTCAGTTTCCTATGAAGTAAGAATAATTATATTATCATTTTACAGATAAGAAAACTGGATGCTCTGAGTGATTAAACTCTCCAGGGTCACAGAGCTGGTAAGTGGTTGTCATCAGAGTTTGACCCAAGCTTTCTAATGCCAAAGCCTGTGTAATCAACCGCCATATAAGATGCTGCACTATTCAACAACATTCTGTAGTTGCCTCTAGACACCACCTTATAGTAATAATTTAGAGTCAAATTGCTGTGACAAATGCACCATCTCAGTTAAAAAAATCTCTGAGGTTCCCAAATGGAAAACAATTTTAGGTAGCCATCTAAATACAAACCCAAGAAAGAGGAGAACTGCTCTGCAAACAAGAAATACCTGGGTCATGGTTCTGACTCACATCGTACTGCTTAAGGCCCTTGATTGCTTCACTGCTGTTGCAAACTGGTTAAGTGTTTAGTTGTCTTCAGTTGTTTCGGTCAAAGGCAGAAGGGAGAGGTGGTTTAGAAAAGACCCTGAAAAATTCTCATGAATGATTTTAATTAATTTTCATTTATGTTTTTAATTAGGGATTCTTATTCTTTATTCCTCAATTGAATTTTTAAATATGTCAAACTCCTGAACAGTATCTGCAAAAATAAAATTGGCGCATCCAAGAGCCAGGACCAAACTAGAAGAAAATCATGATGCCCACCTCCTCGTTCAGTCCCAGGAGCTCTCAAACATTTTTTCTGCTTCAATAATCAATAGATGATTGTTAGAGTGCCTCATACCCCTTTGTTTATTTCCTGGAAGATCAGCTGGAACCTTATTCATTTCTCTTTTGCATATGAAAGGATATCAAAATCAAGTGAGCTCAAGTGACGTTATAGGGATGCCACTGACTCTAATTTATGAAACATTTGCAAACTTTCATGTGTCAATTATTAATAGTGATAAGTCACAAGTAGCTCTGGATATGATATATATTATTTGTATATATTCTAGGTCAAATTTGACTGTTGCTTTCTTTTAGGGATATTGCATTTTCCCCCTCTGCTTTTGCAATTATTTCATTGTAACTAGATCCCTACCACAGCAGATCTGAGAGAACGGTAGCAGAGGCAAAAAAGTCTGTTGGAAATCACTCCAGCCCAAGAATTTACACTTATAAAGTCTGGGTCTCTCACTGTCAGCTGTGAGACAGGATGGTGAGAACTAGGATGTGGGGAGAAGGGCTTGGGAAGCCACCCTCTTTAAAATCCCTCCCCTGCTCCCAGAATCCCCCAAAACAGCAAGTAGAAACCATGCCATTACGCTGGCCTGTTATTGCGCTTGTATATCTCAATATTTAGTTGCTGCTATGTATAATGGGCTTACCTAAGAATGGACAAATCAATTCTAAAGACATTCACATTGAGATTTTTGATTGGTCAGCAAGCTTTCTTCCTAAGTTGAATTTGTGAATATGTCAAATAGAGAATCCTAAACAGTTTCCACTGCAACAAATTAGGGGCATCTAAGAACTTGAGGGTGCTTTGTGCTTAAGCCATAATATCCTGGGGAGGGGGCAGGCACATCAGGATCACCATAATAGCTAACAAAACATTGTCTCTGGTTCGCCCTCATTATCTACAAAATAATGTAAATTCTAGCTCCAAATCCCTTCTGCAAATTACTCCTTATAGGAGGGGAGTTTCCCAGAGTGCCTTAAATGTGCTTCCAGATGTTCTGCATTGCCATCACCACTTTCTCCTGCCTCTCCATCCTGAGGTCTAGAACTTCTCACGCTAATAATGGAACCCTTTACTGGCACCAATATGGCAGGGCTACTAGCCCTCAAGTTCTCATGAACTCAGTTTAAGAAATGGACACTTTGGTGAAACAGCTCTTTTATGTGACTAGTGAGTCCCATTTCCCTAACTTGGCCACAGGTTCACAGCAGCTAAAATTAGAACAAGAAGTAAGGGCATGCACTAAGTCTGTGCACTTCAAACTGGGGCATTTGCTCCCCCAGGGATCCAAGATGATGTGTTGAGGAGAGACCATGGGGTATAGATGGCAAAACTTTCTGGAGTCTCAATTTTACTAGATTTGAAGGCAAGATGAAGGAGGTAAGCCATTTCAACAGTAAGTGATTATGACATATGGAGAAGAATGTAAAAATCACATAGATGATGGCTGTTTAGTACAGGAAACAGAAGAAATTATATGCTTGATGTGGTTTCCTTCTATTTCCTCTCCTCTGTAGATCATGAACCCATCCTTGGAAAAGTCTGAGAAGCGGCACATGATAATGCTCTGTTGAAATCAGCTGACCCTCCACTACTGGTCCTTGGACCAGATTTCTTAACTGACTACTCTCTAATCTCCTGGAACATTCTTTTCCACAAGGTTTCTTGGTCTCTGATACAAAGGTCATGGACTCCCTCAGCCTACCCTCTAGATTTGCCAAGCACAGAAGCTCCATCTCTAGGATCTTCTTCTCAGCTCTCCTTTTTTAGAAGCCTTTCAGACCCCACAAAGTCTCCACTCTTGCCTAAGACAGCAATGAAGAAATAGTTCTTTAAGGCTGGGTGGAGTGGCTCACACCTGTAATCCTAGGGAGGCCAAGGCAGGAGGATCACTTGAGGTCAGGAGTTCAAGACCAGCCTGAGCAAGAGTGAGACCCCCATTTCTATAAAAAATACAAAAATTAGCCAGGTGTGGTGGTGCATGTCTGTAGTCCCAGCTACTCAGGAGGCTGAGGCAGGAGGATAGCTCAAGCCCAGCAGCTGAAGGTTGCAGTGAGCTATGATGATGCCACTGCACTCTAGCCCAAGGTGACAGAGTGAGACCCTGTATCAAAAAAAAAGAAAGAAAACTTTTTTAACTTGAAAGCAAGTTTGCAGGCCCACATTCTCCTGGGCTTACCTCCCAGCAACACATTCCTACGTACAGGACTCTTCCCAGTTGTAGAACATTTTCGTCCAGGCCATAGTGGCCTGACTTTGGTAGCCATATTTAATTCCAAGGAGACAGAATAGGGGTCAAAGTCTAACAGGATCCCAGGATGGGAGTCACTACTACTTATATATTCTTATATTTGGGTTCTACCCTTGTATTCTCAGATCCCAGAGAGCTGAAAAGGTTGATGCCTCCTCCAAGCTCTGCCCTTGGTTGCCCTGTGTGAAACAGGCTCTAAATACACAAGCATCAAATAATAATAATGACAATGAAGATAAATTTGAATACTTAATTATGTCACAGCAATGACTATTTAATCATACTGTTAGGTAGATAGCAAGGGCTCTCCGAGACTCTTCTAGGGACAAAAATTGGGTGCCTTGCCTTGGTGCTGCCTCAAACAATTGCTCCACCTGGGAAGAAGGATAAGGACAGCCCCGTCTTGGTGCTGCCCTGCCTTAATCCTGCCCTGGGCAATTGCTACATCTGGGTGAGGAGGGAATGCCCTATGAATCTGCCAATCAGAATTTAGCACGCCAACTGCAAAAGAATGCAGAAGGTGACCTGGGACAACCTAAGGCTAATTATCATGTCATTAGCTTAAATCTTCATTGTAGTTCACCCCACCCAATGGGCTTTCAGAGAGGCTCATGGGAGATCTGCATGCACAGTAAGACTCAGGTCATGTAACTCCCAACTGTCCATCATAGTGGTTCATGGTAACATCTGAACCACAAGGAGAGCCCAATCCAGACACTATAAAACAAGACCCAGACCATAACCAAGGCCTTTTTTGTTACAGGAGGCCCGTTCCCCATTCTGTAGTGAATGTATCTTGCTCTTGCTCTGTAATCCTATCTTTCTCTCCTTAATAAACCTCGTTTCACACTTGCCTTGCTTTTGCTATGTCTGGTCATTCTTCAGCCAAGAGCACACCAAGAACTGAAAACAGACAAGATTATCAACTCCGAAACCTGATACCACCACAAATATGTGAAGTCACTTTTATTATTCCTATTTTACAGATGAGAAAATCGAGATTTAAAGTATTTAAATAACTCATCTAAAAGTCAGACATGATTTGAATCCAAATCTCTCTGACTCCCCAGTAGTGCTTTCAACCCACAGACTTAGATTTGATGTGGTGGAGCCCTTTCGTTGCCCTGCTCCTAGGCCTAGACCCTGGCAGCAGCTCTGGTTTATCTGCCACAGCCTCCTACATCCCATCCGTCCCTGGCAGGAAGAAATGCAAAGATGGCTATTATTGAAGCTATTTATGAAAAAGGCCTCTGTCCTCTGTCTCTTTACAAATCCCTGACCGCTTCCAGGCATGCTATGTATTGCACAGGGCTCCTTGGGAAGCAGACTCTGAGATGCAGATCCGCATGCAGTTAATTTATTAGGAAGTGCTATTGGGAAGCAGGGTGGAGAAGAGAGGGAAGCTGAGCTGAGATGTAGTCTCAACGAAGGCTCAGGCAACCCCATGGGGGAGCTCTGGTGCTGGGATGCCCCTCAGAATTGTGGGACAGGTGAGCCTTTACATATTCACATCAACCAGGTTTCAACAACGGGCTGCTCTGAGCAGGGACACATTGAGCAAAGGAGCTTTTTGGCTGGTGACCGTCTAACAGGGCTGATGCCTGAGGACTGTCTGCCAGCAGCACTCCTAGCAGCAGGCAGGATTAAGGCCTCCATTCCTGAATGGGGAACAGACTATTTCAGAGGGATCTTTGCTTTTGCTGTGTGTGAGCTACCGCTCCTAACACACACACAAAGTGTAAAACCCATGGCACTCACAAATGTCTTTTAGAATTTCAGAGGAGGGACAGAGAGATGCTACAAAATGCTGATTTAAAAAAAAAAAAAAAAAGGCTGATTACGACCTGAAAAGAGAGAAATAGGCTGCTGAAAAGATCTAATCACATTTGCATTACTTTTACTGCCCAGTTTTGAACTGTTTACTAGGAAGAGGACTTCTCCCTGGCTGCCTAATCTTTCAAAATTGGCCTTCCATAGTTTTAACTCACGATACATCTGAATGCTTATTTAAGTGTTCTCAAGCTTCCCGTTAGAATTTGGGCACCGCTGTCTGCTCAAAGAATACAGAACCCCACAGACTTCTGCTGTCTTGGAACTCACAGACTATTTGATGCTGTAAGAGTGAGTGGAGGTGTCTGTTTTCTTCTATAGTGCCAGGTATAAAATCTGGCACCTAGCAAGTACCCAATAAATATCGGCTAGCTGACTAAATGGTGTGTTCCAGTTGGAAATTGAAACATCTCTTTTGATGCTGGCAAACATTTCCAGTATTTGTGCTATACATTTTCCCATTGTCTGCCCCATGCTCAGATCCATTTTCCAGTATGCCCAGATTTGGAACCAAAAGGATTAAAGTCAAACACATACCAACCACATTTCCCCCTTGATAAAGGCAAACTAAACTTAGCAAAAAAGTTACTGATTTTTCAAGGTAACATCCTTATAATATTTAAAAATTGCTCTTTGTAAAAACAAAATCATTCTGATTAAGACTCAGAAACCTCTACTTCAATCCATAAAATCCCTGCTAATATTCTTTCTCCTCTTCTGCCTGTTTAAATAACCAAACTCTTGGCCCTAGCTGGCTGGATTCCCTTTGCCTTAGTCTATTTTTCTACATTTAAAAATGACCATACATTTTGGCCTGGATTCTCCCTGCTGTTAGTAGGCTGCTTTGACTGAAAAGGTGCATTCATGTTCTTGGCTTTGCTAGTAAATTAACTTTATAGCTGACTTGGCAAGGTTCTTTGGGAAGAGACGGAAGTGGAGTATCAGAGTATCAGGTGGCCAAGGAATGGGAAAATTTAGATTACAGATCAGTAAAATTTGAAGATTGACACAGTGAAGTTTTAAAAGTACTGTTTTAATGCACTAAAGGTATGTACACTTGAATAAACTTTAAAACAAAATAAGTGTCCAAATGCATTAGGTTTATAAAAAATGATTTTGTTTGGGATAAAACATATAAATTAGATATTTCAATTTCTGTAATTTACAATTCAGAGTTATCAGGACCCACAGATTTCACCTCTCACGAAAATCAAATCACGGTGGATAACAGATTTAAACCTTAAATGGGAAACGATTAGAATTCTAGAAGAAAATGTAGGAAAGACTCTTACAGACATTGGTCTAGGCAAAGAATTTATGAAGAAAACCCCTAAGGCAATCGCAGCAACAACAAAAATAAACGACTGGGACCTGATTAAATTAAAAAGCTTCTGCACAGCCAAAGAAACAGTCATGAAAATAAACAGACAGCCTACAGAATGGGAAAAAATTTTCGCATACTACACATCAGATAAAGGACTGATAACAAGAATCTATTTAGAACTCAAGAAAATCAGCAAGAAAAAATCAAACAATCCTATCAAAAAATGGGCAAAGGACATGAATAGAAATTTTTCAAAAGAAGACATAAGAATGGCCAAAAAACGTATCAAAAAATGCTCAACATCCCTAATCATCAGGGAAATGCAAATCAAAACCACAATGAGATACCACTTAACTCCGGTGAGAATGGCCTTTATCAAAAAATCCCAAAACAACACATGTTGGCGTGGATGCGGAGAGACAGGAACACTCATACACTGCTGGTGGGACTGCAAACTAGTGCAACCCCTGTGGAAAGCAATATGGAGATACCTTCAACAGATTCAAGTAGACCTACCATTTGATCCAGCAATCCCATTATTGGGCATATACCCAGAAGAACAAAAGTCATTTTTTAACAAAGACACCTGTACCCGAATGTTTATAGCAGCACAATTTACAATCGCAAGGATGTGGAAACAACCCAAGTGCCCATCGATCCACGAATGGATTAGTAAACTGTGGTATATGTATACCATGGAGTACTACTCAGCTATAAGAAATAACGATGATACGACATCTCTTTGGTTCTCCTGGAGAGAGCTGGAACCCATTATACTAAGTGAAGTATCCAAAGAATGGAAAAACAAGCATCACATGTACTCACCAGAAAACTGGTTTCCCTGATCATCACCTAAATGCACATCAGGGAAGGATACCAATTGGATATCAGACTGGGATGGGGGGTGGGGGGGAGGGGGTGAGTGTATGCCTACATGATGAGTGCGTTGCACACCCTCTGGGGAATGGTCATGCTTGAAGGTGCAGACCCGGGGAGGTGGGGGGGGGGGAGGGGATGGAGGTATGACTACATGATGAGTGCCAGGTGCACTGTCTGGAGAATGAGAACAGACGCGCTTGGGACTCTGACTCGGGGGGAAGGGTGGGACATGGAAAATGTATATAACCTAAACTTATGTACCCCCATGATGAGCTGAAAGAAAAAAAAAAAAAGAAAAAAAAAAAACAATTCAGATTTATTTAATTGTATTTGGATTTATGTGTCTGAGCAATGACATGTTTGACATGATAAAAAATCTTTATAATCACAACAGATACAGTAGGTCTTTGTTTCTTTAAAAAAAAAAGTAGAAAAAAAAAAAGTAGGAAAATAATTCAGAAAGAAAAACATCTAGAATCTTAATGATTCTCCTGAATTTTTGCCTTGTCAACCTCTCTGAGGATCATCAAAAAGAATTTAGTGATCACTCTGCATATCACAGAAAGCGTGAGGTTGATCTGTGAGCCCCACAACAGCCATTCAGCTAGCAGGCTGTCTCCTTAGTGCCTGGCCCAAAGCAGGTCCTCAATAATTGTTTAATGAATAACTGAACAGAGCTACTGCTCATGGCAGAAAATAATCTCTTATGATCTTATGATGTAAAGGTAAGGAACACTTAGAGAGAATGTATACTTTCATGAATAATATAGGGAAGGAAGGAGGAAAATACAGAGATTGATTGTCTGCCAGTTAATACCTTTGATACCTCTGAGAATTTTAAACTCCTTTCTATGGTGCACCTTAAGGCATTCCATAATTAATTCACTTACATAATAACTACTTTATGCCTAATACATTCCAGGCACTGTTGTAGGCAGTGAATGAATACAGCCATGAACAATTTCCCTGATGTCATAGAGTTACACTCCAGCAAATCCACATCACTACCCTAAAAGGCAAATATTGATAACCTTATTTTTATGAGTAGGGAAATGACAAAGTTTTTCTCTTATAGTATGCTTGAGATCCCTGGCCTGTCCAGTGGTTAAGTGGCACATGTTTTGTGTATTAACATCCTATTCTATCTGAAGTCAGCTTTATAGACCAATCCCCATCATTTAACATTGTATCACCACCAGCTGATACTTTAGTTCAAGCGAGGTTTTACCAGAGAAAAAGGATCTATTAAAAACAAAATACATACATACACACATATACACAGAAACATATATAGATCTCTTGTTTGCATTTTTGTAGGCCTGCCATAAGAGAATATTAATATTACCTGATTTTGCATAGTGTTAAGTATTGTTACATATTTTAATTAGACTTCAAATTTGATTAATAATCAAGGTAGTTTTTCCCCATGTAACTCCTTTCTTTCCCTTATAAAAGTATTTTCATGGGCTTACTTGAAATTTCACAAAGTAAAATTTTTTACCTTAAAAATGTCAAGAGTTTTATATTAGAGCACAATACTTAGAAATCTAAAATTAACATTTCAATTTTCATAGAACAAGACACCACGTAAGGAAAGTTTGTTCTGAAAAATAAATCCCAGTCTCCTTGAAAGATATTACAGACCTAATTATTGGAAGCCAATTAAATGTTAAGAAAAACCACTTAAATTGTAATCTTTTAATGGATTTTATAAATTAGACCTATTAAACATTTCGAGAGCATTTACATTTTATGCTGAATAAAACAACAGTATCTAAATAATTTAGTAAGATTCATTAAAGTCTTAATTCATCCAACAGAATTAAACATATTGGGCTCTACCTTCTTCGGGTTTCATCAAGTACTGTGTGTAGTGGCAAGAAAACTAGAGCTAGGAGACTCAGGAGGCCTAGGTCCAAGTCACATCACTGCTGTGTGACCTCAAAGGGGTCACTTGAACACCCTGAGTATAGATTTTTTAATCTGCAAAATGAAAATATCTTTCCATCTCAAAACATCTTCATAAAGACTGAGTTAAAGTGGGTCAAAGTGCTTTGAAAACTATAAGGCAATCTCACTGCTTACTATTTGTTACTATTTATTGCTCAACTGCCCTCCTTGCAATGGAGAGAGAACATTAATCACAGGTTTTCCCCCCAAACTGAGGGAGTCACATACCAAAAGCTGTAAGGATCCTATAATCAAGCCAGACCACAGTGAGCTCCTCCTAATAGGTTGTGCAAAGGTGTTTTGTGCCTCCAGGTGGCTACTCTTATAAACAAAAAGAAAACTGGGCTCACTGGTTTGAGAACAATTCTGTGGCTGATACTCAATATATTTAGTGTAGCTACAATACATTGAACTCATAAAATCATCTAATTTTATGCATTTCTGGCAACTCGAGTAATCATGAGGTTTAGGGCTTCTTTTCAAACTCAGATAATGGCTATAACGAATTTATCTTGAACTAGTCTGGACTGATCCCCTCAGAACATGATAATGGGAGCATCTGACAGGGTTGTGCTTATCTTTGCCCCACTTTAGGTTATCACCGAAACTGTTTTCACGTGCTTAAATCATCTCTATTAAAATTTTGTGTATGTCAGTCACCACCTATTTTTTTCTGTCCTGCTCACCTGATTATCTTTTCTGTCATGCCTTGCTGATTATATTTCAAAACCCTACTTCTTCTCCTAAATCATTCCTCAGTTACCGTTGGCAATTTCACCATATTCATCAGCTCCATTTTTTCCGCAGTATTTGTGTCTATACTATTATGCCCATTGAAAAATATTAGGTACTTGGAACTAGTGTGTGTGAGAGACAGATAATGGTAGCATGGTTTTGTTTTTTTTAAAAGACTTTACCCTACAATATAAGCTCTGGAATGAATGGGGCCAGATTAGCCATGGTGTTGGGCCTGGGTGATAAGTACATGGAGAGTTCATTATACTCTTCTGTCTACCTATTTTAATATTCTCCATGACAAAAATACAAAAAGTTTTTTCTCTTCACTTGCTATCATCTGGGCTACTCTCATATCACCTAGTTTAATATTTAGACGACTTTTGCCACTTACATGGTGCTACAAAACTCAACAGCAAAATAAAAAATTATAAATTACCATATTATATGTATAATAACAGTTACCATTTGTTTATTATGTACTAGCCTATCAGGCACTGTTAAGGTGATTTACATAAATTATTTCATTTATTCTTTACAAAAAGCTTATCAAGTAGTTATCACTAAAGCTCAGAGAGGTTAAGAAAGTTGCCCAGTATCATCAGGATGAAAATAAACACTTTGTTCATTATCAGTTTCTAATATGAGGAATATAATTATCCCATAATAACCCAACCACAATGTTCGCATCCATATTGATGTACTTCATTTCCATATTATCATAGATATTAAGTAGACTTGGCCAAAGACAAATTTGAAATCAGTTTACATTGTCCTAGTTAAGTCAATACTTGGCAAACTTACAAATTTTATTTTATTTGCATTCACAATAAAATCAAGTATAATGCTAGCTGACTGCAAAGAGTCACTGTTTACAGCCACAATTTGGAGAAAGGGAGGTATCAAAGTTTAAAGGCAGCAGGTTCAGCCCTGGTAAAATGATCAACAACCATGTACAATCACAGGAAATCTGGCCCTAAAGATGACAGTGATCAATCCCCTACACGTTAGGGCACTGAATCCTCTAAGTAGTTCACAATATAAACAAATTTTAGTAATCACTTTATATTTTATTATCAACCTTTTAAAGTTTCATGCAACTGTGGATTTTAACGCAACACAGTTCCTTAAAAATGTCAATACCTTAATGGAATTAGTACATTCCTAAAAATATATGCATTTTTATAAATTATTACCACTGGCTTTAATTCTGTAAAATATTTAACTCCCAGGAAATAAAACTTCTTAAAAATGCCTATTTAAGGGGCAAAATGTTTTTATTTTTTTATTTTTTTGGTTCATGCAACCTGCTGGCTTTTAAAAAGGGTTTCTTTGGCGTGAAAGGAAAACATAGGACACATACAAATCTTTGCAGTTGTAAATGAACAAATGAGGGTACGTACTTCCTGGAATACAAATCTCACTAAATAAAAATCTTTACTAAAAACCCTCAGTCAAGAGGACCAGAAAAGTCTATAAACGTGTTTTTAAGAAATTTCAAGATGATTCACTATGTAAACAGATCCAGCAACAAATGTTTTGATACAATTTCTTTAAAAGCCAGGTCCTTCCCCTAGCATATGGAAAATTACTTTATTTACAAGAACATACATACAGATTCTCAGGAAACTGAGGTATTAGAAAATTGATATGTATTCATACAGCAAAGAGGTAGTCATAAAAATCCATAACTAAAAATAAGCTTATTTCTTAGCATAATAAGAAACTTACATAATTAGACTGAAACTATTTCATTATAACCCCTGTATTGTTGTATACATTTTTTAAAGTAGCAGAAGATAAATTTTGGCACTTCGGTGGTCTTTGTTATTTCTAGGTCTTTTTCATAATTTAACTGTCTTGCTAACAGAACATGTGCTTTCAACTCCCTCCCCAACAGTGTTAACAGGCGGTATCAACAGGCACTCTCTTTGCCCAGGCGTTCACTATCACTACTCCTGCCCTTTTGATAAATCACACTCACCAAGAGGACTAACTAGGGTCAAGGGTGACACACCCTGGCCATGGAACACAACAAAATTAATCTGGTTCTTTTAGAAACAAAAACACTTGCCTTTGGCTTCATCATTATGGGTGATCTTCCAGATTTAGGGATAAAAAAAGGGGGAGAGGACACAGTATAAATATGGTAGACGTACATGTTCCAGTTTAATCACTGGTAAAATGAAACGGCCAATCTCATTTAGAAGTGAAATGATTTCAAATTAATCTAAAATGAGAAACTCTTAGGCCTAACTATACAAAATGTTTTAAGGCTAAAAAGCTGAGTCTCATCCCAAATCAATTTTCGGCACTTGAATCTAAGTCTCTGCAACCCAAAGGAACTTACAACAATAAAAACTGAAAAAGCTGCATTTCACAGAAAGGCTACTTCACAATGTAGGGGGAGGAGTGGCAGGGAGGGCAGGCGAGAGGGTGGTCAGACACTGTATTAATGAAATATTGTCAATATGAACAGTTCAGCTACACTCTTGCTCACAGGCAATTTTTGTGAGCCTTCTACTTCAGACTTCAATAAATTAGATAGTATCTTTAAAATATCCTGTACAAAAAATGTTTTCCTCAGTTATTACTGCATAAATATTATCTAAAGCTAGTTGTTCAATACAGTAACCACTAGCCATGCTGCTTTCAATTAATTAAAATTAAATGAAATTAAAAATTCAGTTCCTCAAGTATTCCAGTCACACTTCAGGGGCTCAGTAGCTACATAAGACTAGTAACTACCATACCGGGGAATACAAAGAACATATCCATCATCATAGTAAGTGTGACTGGATCATGGCACTGATCTAAACAAAGTGTGGCCATGCTATATGATCCAGATTTTGTAAAACTATTTCTTAAAGTTGCTTATAAAAAGAAGTATCACACCACCTCTGGGGCTACAGGTTAATACTGATCTGTGTTCACAGGTGTGAAGAAAGAATGATGTCAACCTTCTGGTCCTTATTTACACTGAATTTAAGAAGTATATAGAGTTCCACATAAGGCCCAAGTAAAACATGAACTCACTTAGGTATTTTCACATTACTATTAACATAAAGAGCAAAGTAAAGATCTGTCATGCGTGAGAAAAGCAAGTTAGGAGTTATATGATTAAAACAGATCATCTCATCCTTCCACTAATATCCAAAAATCTTGAAATATGAAAGTGTATGTAACTACTATTTAAAGCGCCTCACAAGAATGGGGCAAAAGGCCCTTTAGATACTGCTCTATTTCACTTTGGTGTCTTAGCAAGGGAAAAAAACATTGTTTACACGAGGAGGCACTGTACAGAATATAATAAAAATTATCTTAGAAATAAACCGCTATGGAACAAAGATTAAAAAGATAAACTTTTGGTTTAGACATGCAAAAATGCTCTCATTTGTATTGATATCTGATATATGAGTTGACTAACTTTTGAGTACTTTTATGGAAATCAAGTTCATGTTGTTACTTTCAAATTTACTTTGTCAGAACACAAAATAGAATGATAACAATTATATCACTTCTTCTATATAACTCTTAGATGGGAGGCAGGAAGTGGGGAACGGTATAGATTGCTTGTTGTTGTTTTTCTTAGTAGGAAAAGCAAAACAACCCAATCATAAAATGCACACAGCTGTATCTAAAAGAAAAATGCAAACACAACTTAACCATACTTTATTTGACTGCATCTTATTTAGACAGCTTGCACATTTCAAATCCCATTAAATCTTTCTCTCCAAAAGGATATGGGACAATAGAAGAAAATTATGCAGCAATATCCAGTCATCAAACAGCAGTCCAATATTTTGAGATACACGTGATATTTTATAGATACTCAACTCATATCTGACGTCAATATAATTTATGGTTATGTTTTTACAAACCTGAAAGCCCTGCAACATTATAGCACTCATTTTAGTGATGTCATGGTGCACTGAAAAGTAACTCTGATGCACTACCAATTTGATTTTATCTATGCTCCTGGAAAGTGATGAACTTCATGATTTTTAGACACCATAATAAATATACACATCCTGTCTTATACATGTCAGCCAATACCATAACACAGGGCAAGGTAAAGTTAAAACATGTGACAAACAAACTCCTTTACACAGATTTGTCGAGCAAGTGGGGAGGGTAATTTAGGGAAGAGAGGCAGAAAATATTAAAATCAATTTTTTTAATAGTAATTTTTTCTATGTTTCTTATTTTGCTGGTTTCAACTTCAAAAACTACTGTCTGGTTTCTGATCTGTGGACTTTTCTAAAGTAGTTGCATCCCAAGGTAAGGGAAATTATAATCAGCCCACACATCAAAAATGGTAGTATACCCGTTAGCTTCTTCAATACTAACATATATAGCTTCATGGTAGCATGTATAAAAATGTTCAGCAGTACCAACTGCCAAACCAGTGTCAGTGAATAGTACAGTCAGTCTTAAAGAGGCAGCACCCCATTAAAAGAAAGTTGCACCGATTTTGCTCAGTTTTAGCCAAGTGAACCCACTCTATCAATTATAAATGGGACTGTTTTAAGCTTATATAAGAAAAATAAAAACCTAATATCAAAAAGTAAATTAAAGTTTGATGCTACGTCAACTTGGAGACTTTTAAGATTGATGCTATCATGCTAGAGGTTAAAATTCTAATCTACTTAAGTAGACTGTAATTTTTGCATACTCAATTAAAGACGTAAGGTATACACTGATACTCAATATACACTAGTAAAACAATAGGGCAACTACTTGACTTTTTAGTCACATTAGTTAAGGTCATGTTTACAAATGCCCAATCTGTTCAGTCAACTCAGCAAGTATGGGGGAAAAGGTCAGTAGTGACGGTTTTGTTGACATCTTGAAAAAAGCATAAAAATGGTTGAACCAATAACCCAGCATGTATCTACTTTACAATTGTTCCCATTAGTGAGTCAAGGGAATATATGTTCATCAGCCATTACCTATGAACCAGTAAGTCAAATATAAAGGGGTGAAATAAAATTAGATAAAATAAATATAATGTTTTAGTTCAGTTTTTCCTTCTTATTAGAATAACAGAAGCATCACTATGATTGGTATTCTTCTAAATGCTATATCCCAAATGAAGTTTGACCAAAAACATACTCAAAATGGTCAGCTGAAAAGCTGGGTACTGTGTGGTCATCTTATTTTTAATATAACCAGTATTCTGCCCATTATACTTTCAAGAGCAATATAAAATGGAAAGAAAAAGTTTTCTTTAAAAATAAAGAACTATAAATGATCCCATCAGCAGGAAGTCTTTATTTTGAAATATAAATTGTGTATCTTTATTTTAAAAGTACTTGTTACCATGTTCACTTTCAAAACACTATTCTGAGCAAGGAGCAGCTTTCCTTTAAAAAAAAAAAAGAGAAGCAACAAACTTTCCTGAAAAGGGGCCTTTACCAACTGTTAATGGAGGTAGGGTTTTTAATAATACAGTAATTAGAGCCATAAAATAAAATTCAAACCAAATCCTAGGCAAAGTAAAGCATATTCAAATGGAAACAACAACAATATAGATTCCTACAAACATTTTTCACAGAGAATGAATCTTTTTTCTTATGGGTACCTAGGTTTTCCAGTTAAATAAATTATCCATCACAGGTTTACTGACTCAACTGAAAGCAATTAACTTTAAAACTTGTTACATTGCACTAACTGGCCAAAACACAATGTAACTAATAAACATGGTGGCTGTTAAGAAAACCCATAGAACTCATACCAAAAAAGATATTCATTTCCCCTTTTGTTTTTCTGGAAGGAACAAAGCAAAGCTCCCCCAAGAATTTGCTCACACAAGTGAAAATAAAATAAAAGCAGCTTAAAATGGATACAATACACCTTGAAATTTATTTCCAAGACCAAGAACCAAAAGTGAAGCATATTAAGAAATGGAAGCAATGTGAATCCAAATCAAGTGGGATAAACAAATTCCAGCTACTTTGTAAAAGCTGTTCTTCACAGCTTAGCAATCATTTTGATTAAATAAAATCATACCAATTTACATTAATTTTCTATTCTTTTCCAAAATTCCCTCATTCTCAAAAAAAAAGTGCATCCAAAACCCAGCAATTCCTGGCTCCATCAACTTTTCTCATCTCTTTTGAGCTAGTTCTCAATTTTCCAAGTAGATTCAACTTCTTACTGTAAGGAAAGAAGGGACTTCTAAAGTAACTCACCTGGAAAAAGTATCCAAATTATAAAAATCTGCAATAATTTATTATCAAATTTAGAATTTAAATAAAAAGTTTGCTTGCAAAGGCCTTAATGGAAAAACAGCATGCATTCAAAAACTAGAGATGAAGACAAATATACTTATCTACACAGGCACTGGCAGACACAATTTAATTGTTATCTTTACTCACTGTAAGACATAACCCACCCTACATTTTTTTCATTCACTAATCACTGAGATACCAATATTCAAGAATGGAACATTTAATATTGGAAAAAAAACCTAAAATTTAAGTGTTTCACTCACTCCCTTCAGAAAACTAGGGCAGGTTTTGTGTGAAAAGTTAGTATACTTAGAGACTTTTACAATCCATATTGGCTTTTTTAAGGAACGAAAACATGTTCCACTTACTGGTTCTGTGATAAAATGATCACTGTGTAAATAACATTGTCAGCAGACTTTGCAAATGAACAAACAAATCTTGGCTATCAACTGGCACATCTTGTTGGTACCAAAAGAACTCTTGAAGTTTAAAACAATCTCTTTTAATTCAGAACAAATGTGCCATGCCAAAGTGCAACAAATATTGTGCGACACTCAATGAGACACTGACAGATAAGAGCTGCATGAAAATTACTAAATCCACCTGCAAAGCAATTCTGTACAAATTGCATTGCATGCAAAGGTCGATTCTGTGCGGCTGGAAGTTGTTCCTTGATGTCAGTTTCTCAGCGCAGCCATAGTTTAAGTCGCAGTGCATCAACTCCATTTAAATAGTATCTGAACAGCCTCTTATCTCGAACAAAACCAAGATTTTCATAAAGTTTCAAAGCAGACTTATTTGTAATTTCTGTTTCCAAAACAACCTTCAAAGAAATAAAAGAAAACTAAGTTATAATTACATACTTTGAAAAATCACTTATCAAGTAATCAATCAGATCAAATAATTAAGGAAAAAAACACTGCACATTAATTTGTTCAATTATCAATACTGTGTGATTTTCTCAATCGCAAAGATGTGGAAACAACCCAAGTGCCCATCAATCCACGAACGGATTAGTAAACTGTGGTATATGTATACCATGGAGTATTACTCAGCTATAAGAAATAACGATGATACGACATCTCTTTGGTTCTCCTGGAGAGAGTTAGAACCCATTATATTAAGTGAAGTATCCAAAGAATGGAAAAACAAGCATCACATGTACTCACCAGAAAACTGGATTCCCTGATCATCACCTAAATGCACATCGGGGAAGGATACCAATTGGATATCAGACTGAGGCGGGGGGTGGGGAGAGGGGATGGGTGTATGCCTACATGATGAGTGTGTTGCGCACCGTCTGGGGAATGGTCATGCTTGAAGGTGCTGACTCGGGGAGGTGGGGGTGGGGAGGGGATGGAGGTATGACTGCACGGTGAATGCCAGGCGCACTGTCTGGAGAATGGACACGCCTGAGGCTCTGACTCAGGGGGATGGGCGGGACATGGACAATGTATATAACCTGAGCTTTTGTACCCCCATGAAGAGCTGAAATAAAAAAAAAAAAAAAAAGTATCCCAGGGAGCCCTCATGTCCATCCCTGGTTGGAACAGCCTGGTTTGTGGAAGATCTATGAGCTGAGTTTACAGAGTTCAGACTTCAAAAATTTAAAATTAAGTAATATTAATAATATAAATTAAATAAAAAAAATACTGTGTGATTTTCTTTTACTTCTATCTTCTTCTACCTAAACACCCTCTACACCATCTTCCCAACTTTTATACACATAGCTCTACTTGCCTTTTCTATTGATTCTCAACCTACTTCATGGAAAATTATAAACAGAGTTAGCCACAGTTATTGTTGGTGTGTCATAACCCTCAGGTATTTGGAGTGGGAGAAAAATGACAAAGTATTATTAAACAAAGGCCCAAGAGAAGCATATGAGTCTCTTCCTGTTTTATCTCAAGCTATTAAAAAGTGTGACAAGAATTCAAACAGATGTAAATAATACAGAAAAGACAATACTTCAACTTATCATATCTAAAACTGAACCCATAATATACTGCTCTTCCTCCACCATTCTGTATCTCAGTAAACAGGATCTCCATTCCACCACACCAATGCTTCAAATCTGAAACCTGGAGTCATCTTTGAACCTCTTGCCTCTCCACCTGCCTATATACATCCAAGCACTGAGTGTTGTCAATTCTTCCTCCTAAATCTCTCTCAAACTGGTCCTCTTCTATCTCCACTGATACCACCACTCCAAGCTGCCATCAACCCTCACTATAATTACAAGAGCCTCCTAACTCAAGAGGTCTATTCTCTACAGCTGCAGTTCCCAACCCCTGGGCCATGGACAGGTACCTGTCCATGGCCTGTTAGGAACCACGCTGCACAGCAGGAGGTGAGCAGTGGGCAAGAGAGTGAAGCTTCATCTTCATCTGTATTTACAGCCATTCCCCATCGCTTGCATCACTGTCTGAGCTTCGCCTCCCTCGCCCCCTCCTCCACCGTCCATGGAAAAACTGCCTTCCATGAAACCAGTCCCTGGTGCCAAAAAGGGTGGGGACCACTGCTCTACAGTACAGTAGAGTACTGTAGTTAAAGTGATGCTCTTACTAATTCCCAACTTAAAACCATTTATTGACTCCCCTTTATCCTCAAGATAAAGTTCAGAATCAATCTAAAAAGACCTTCTATACTACCCCACAATGCTGCACTGCTCCTGTGAAATACCTAATGAGTATATCATCTCTCCTATGTGTACTTTCTTCACAGATGTTTCCACTGCACCTAATACACTGCTTGACACCCAGAGGCTCTTAAATATTTGTTAATTAAATGTGTGCTTAGTGTGAGGAATAAAAATTATCTATAGGGTACAATGCACACTAGTCTGATGATGGGTACACTAAAAGCCCTGACTTCAGCATTATGCAATTCATCTAAGTAACAAAGAACACTTGTACCCCTTAAATCTACTGAATTTTTTTTTTTTAATGTGTCCTTAGTGCATTTGTTACATTACATACATTATATATATATATATATATAAAACATACATTTAACATTAAATGAATGTTAAAAGTATTGCCATGCTTTTAAATGACCAGGGTACCTAAAAAGAAAGCATCATTTTAAGGCAATTACCTATACAATTAACTCATCAAAGCACATCACATGCTAAATCTGAACCTTTAAAAGATCTAAAAACAAATAATTAATAGTTTAGGATCAAGTAAACATGTTCCTAGGTAAACCTTAAATAATAGCTGTACAGCAAACTAATTGGTTTAAGATAAGAATTCAAAGTCAACAATTTCTCCCTGCTCTTAAAAAAACAAATCAATTTTCAGTAATGTATGTCATCCTATAGTCTGGAACACTGCAAGTTTTTAGTTTTGAACGATTCTCTTGGATAATTCCTGAAATTCTATTATTAGGTCAGCACCTAATTATAGCTAAAATGTTAAATCAGAGCAATTTAATATAAGAAACACTATAACTGCCATAACTCAAAACTTGGAATTGATTTCACAGAAATAAAAACAAAGACAATTAAAAAAAAAATAACAGCTAATATCTCTTGAAGTTGTAGTATGTGCAATGTAAAGCATTTTGAATGCATTATTATGTCGTTTTATTTTCACACTATCCCTATGAAATAGATGTGGTTAGCTTCATTTTATAGATGAATGAAACTCAAGGCTACCAGTAGAATAAGGACAGAACAGAATCCAAACGTGAACTAGAGCTTAACAGTAACTACTCTATGTAACTCCTCCCAAGCCCTCCCACAGATTATTTCCCACTGTAAAACAAAGCAGCAAATGGGAGATCTAACCTACTTAAGACAAGATGAAGGGGATTCTAAGTCCACCCTCATTAATATTTAGCAATCTAAAATATTCAAAGCACATCTGAGGCTAACTACAGCTACACATTGAGGTATGGTTAAGAGTTGAATTCATGTTTGTTTGCATCCTAACAGATTAATGAAACACAGCACAATCACATAGAAAAAAATTACACAAAGGACTAACCTAGTTAAAAGGTAAAGATTCTCCTGGCACACTCATATTTTCTAAACAAAGGGACAGTGTATTATTTGACACAATTTTTAAATACTTAATCACTTAAATTCTTATAAACATTAAAAGAATATCTGGGTTTATATTGGAAAGAAATTCACTATAAACCTACTCTTTAAATCCACATCATGGGAGTATTACATAGGAAGCCACTAAAAAGTCATCTTTTACATTATTGGGGGGTGGGGGGGTAAAACAATTGGACCTGTCTATCCTCACATGCATATATTTTAATCAGAAAATAATTTAGACTTCCTTGGTTTCTAATGATCTAGTTTAGTCATTATTGCTAATATGATCTATTTTATTCTTTCAATTGTACAAATACAGTAGGCTATTAAATTATCTGTCTAGAATTTACTAAAATGTCTTTTGCAAGACCTTTATATTGCTAAAAGTAGGTAGCATTAGGTTAAACAAATTAGGTTGTAGGGAAAGTCCTAGGTTTGAATAGCAAATTGTAAACAGTCTGCAACAGCTCACAGAGTATATTATTTACAGAAGAGAAACACTGCCTATTAAAAATAAACATATGCATCAAAAAAAGAATGGAAAGAAAACACCAAAATAGAAAGATG
The DNA here is from genome assembly GCF_020740605.2 of Lemur catta. Classification (NCBI taxonomy): domain Eukaryota; kingdom Metazoa; phylum Chordata; class Mammalia; order Primates; family Lemuridae; genus Lemur; species Lemur catta. The sequence goes on from NC_059128.1 coordinate 39,069,500, forward strand.
TTTGCTGGAAAGGTTAAGTGGTGAACCTTCTATTTCCCAAGTTTTCTGTAATGTTTATTAAGGTTTTTCAATGGGAAAAATGTTTTTAATGTAAATAGACAAAAATTAGATGACATGATTTTCAACTGAAATGTTTTAAGAATACATACTAGACACCTAAAAATTCCATTGAGATATTCTGATTCCATTTACTCTGATCATAGTTAGCTCTGGCTATTTACGTCATGGTAATCATACCTTCAAAGAAAAAAAAACTTGAAATTTTCAGAGAGGAAGATTTCAAGAATATCTACAGCTTAAAAAGTAAAGCACTATTCATCATATGGCTCAATCACCTGTCCATATTATAATTTATTTCAGAGAAAAGTACACAGAAGTAAATGGCCACCATGCAGGTTTATTATTTTAGGTACATAGATTCTACCTTAAAAATTACATCATAGAAAACTCATTCATGCTATTTGTATTTATATTACTCTTTCCCCTAATGTAAAACAGAAATGCAAGATACTTCTCCTAGCCACTACACATCTGGCAGCCAGAGCCTGTTGGGGAGTTATAACCAAATTCAAGCCAGATCAGCAAATGGGTAATGCATTTCTTATTCATGAAGCAACAAATTCAGTTGTTTCTTTTTTTGATGCTATAATTTTTTAGTCAGCTTCAAATCTATATTAATAGAAAATGAAAAAGATCTTTAGCTATGTTGTTTTAACATGTCTAATTCTGATATAAAAAGTTAAGAAAATCATAGTAAGGCAAAAAGAAAATATCTATCAGACCAGGATGGTATAGCATTATTATTTGGGCAAAAACATGACCTACATTTCAACTTTGTGATTACTAACTTTGGTTTAATTTACACTGAATTTAAAAGGACAAGCAGCAACCAAGAGCAATATAAACGTGACTCAAGGACACAAATACATTCTGCATTTTTTTTTTAACCAAAAGGTATTTTAATAACTTCGGTTAACCCTGCAGATGTCTTTTAAACAATCTTACTATGGACAAAAATAAAGATAACTGCTGTTCTTAGAAAATTTACAGAAAGTTCAGAGAAAGAAAAGTTAATAATAATACAGATCAAAATTCAAAGTGCTTAAAAAGAGAGAGAGGGGTACAAACAACACGCTAGAAGCACAGAACTAATAATTAAACAGATATTTATGAATCAGGTACTCTATCACAAATGCCACACTAAGCACTAAGAATACAGTCACAAACAAGAAAAGGCATCTCTGTCCTCCATAGTGGCTAAGACACACACACTGAACAAGTGAATTTAAATGCAGTAGATATCACAAAAGTGAAAGTAAAAAAAAAAGAAACCACAGAAGATGCAACTGATTTTGCCCAGAAGAAAACTTAAAGGAGTTGATGGTATTTGAATTGGGTCTTAAAGACTAACAAGTATGTTAATAAGCAGAAAAACTATTAGATCTAGCAATGAGAAAGTAGTTTTACTGAAATGGAGGGGTAGAAACCAAACCAAATGGGATGAAATGGTACTATTATGAAGTAGAAGCAACAAACACACTACTATCAGAAATTAGAAGGGAAAAGGCGATAGAAGAATTTATTGCTGGTATGGTTGAAAACTGAATAAAAGGAGTAAAAGCCTTATAAAGAGTAAATAAGAGCTCTGTCCCTTCGTATGGCAAATTCTTTGTATCTGAACAATGTGAGATGCCGCAGATAAGCAAAAATTTTTTAAACCAAGGAAAAGTCCTCTAATCCAGAAGCAAAGGTATTCAAACTGCAAGAACAATCTATTTAAAAATTCTACAACAGGCCAGGAACAGTGGCTTATGCCTGTAATCCCAGCACTTTGGGAATCCGAGGCAGGAGGATCACTTGAGGCCAGGGAGTTCAAGAACAGCCTGGGCAACATAGCAAGAACTCATCTCTACAAAAAAATGTTTTAAAAATTAGCTCGGCATGGTGGTGTGCATCTGTAGTCCTAGCTACTCTGGAGGCTGAGGCAGGAGGATCCCTTGAGCCCTGGAGTTTGAGGTTACAGTGAGCTATGACTGCACCACTGAACTAAAATACTGAGTGACAGAGTGAGACCCTGTCTCTAAAAATTATACAACAGAAAAAAGTTCATTAAGCTAACCCCATTTCAGTCTAAAGATTACATTCATTGCTTCAAAACAGAAATGAATCAACATCAGGTTTTTAGGCCCACAAGGAAAAGAGTATTTCTCCCATAAATTCACTAATTTAGAATTTAACCTTGAGACTAAAACAATATAATCAAAATCTCCATATTACAGCTCAGAACTTTCAAAGAAAAGCCAATACTATTTAAAGATTTAATCAGTTAAAGCAAAGCACACGGCCTGCCTCACAGGTAGTGCCTTAGAATAACTCAGAAAAGGCTTTAACCACAGGAACATAATACTTCCTGCTCATAACACCTCTATTCACTGGAAACCACTCTCTACTCAGTAATAGATCAAAACATGGTCTACCATACCAAAGATTTCTCCAAACTGTTAAGCAACTTTTGTGAAACCTGATTTCTCTTCTTGATGAACTGACTACGTAACTGTGGCTATGGTCCAAACATAGATTTATACTTAGAATATATTCAGTCCAATACTCTCCTGAAAATTTTAGTTATGAGCCATGTAAATGATGTTGGTTATTGCATCTTTTACTTTTTAATATTAAAAGCTATGAAAAATGTGAGATCCTTTGCCACCTGTGAATTATCTATTGAGTAAAATTAGATAGCTTTAAATCCCAGGATGACTTCACTGTACTACCCAACATGTCTGTTGGCCTTCTCATAAAACTAACATGTAGTGTGATCTGTCAGAAAATAAACTAATGTGAACAAGGAACATGAGAATACTGTGGAGTATGCCAGGCATGGTGGCTCACACCTGTAATCCTAGCTTTCTGGGAGCCCAAGGTGGGAAGATCACTTGAGCTCAGGAGTTCGAGACCAGCCTGAACAAGAGCAACCTCATCTCTACTAAAATAGAAAAATTAGCCAGGCTTCATGGCATATGCCTGTAGTCCCAGATACTCGGGAGGCTGAGGCAGGAGGATCGCTTGAGCCCAGGAGTTTGAGGTTGCTGTGAGCTAGGCTTACGCCACCACACTCTACTCAGGACAACAAAGTGAGACTCTGTTCCCCACCAAAAAAAAAAAAGAGAGAGAATACTCTGTAGTAAATCTCGTATTCTAACATGGAAAAGTGTTCATGAGATACTGTTCAATGAAAAATGCAATTATTATTACAGGATAATAATTACGATGTATAACTTTAAAAAGTTATACATTTGCATATAGGTGTGCTTACAAAATGGGAGGATGCATATTAAACATTTAACAGTAGCTATAGGTAGAAAGAAGAATAAAGAGTTGAAAAGTATGACGATACAAGGGACTTTGTTAATGAAAATATAAGCACACATATAATGTTTAATGCCCATGTATAAATTTTGTAAAAATAAAACCTACTTTTTAAAAAAGCTACTAAAACAAATTACTTATTAAGGTTAGTCTGTTGGGAAAAATTACCTAATTTCATGTATTTTGAGAACTCTCATTTGCCCTCCAATAATAAACACAATTGTCACTGGTATTGATCATTAAATTATTAGTTCAACTTTGTTCCTCCTCAGTCACCATTGCTATAATAAAGACAGGCACTTCTCTAGTTTATATTTGCTCCCTTCCATACTGCAACCGTAAATGTCAACATTCCCAATCACCACCAATATTTATTGAGCACCTACCATATATAAAAGCACAGTGCTGTAGGATACAAAGAAATTATTCCTGCCATCAGGCCTTACAAACAAGCTGAAGAGGGAAAATGTTCTTAACGTTAATATACAGATAGCTCTACTCTTAAAAAGTACTTATCTTCCCCCTAACCAACCTTACTATTTAACGCCAAGAGACTTTTTTCAAATGTGAAATGTTCTCCATATGGGCTGACAGTTTTCCCACGGTTAAAAAAAAAAAGTGTCAGAGAGACACTAAGGCCACTATGGAAACAAATTACAATAGAGATTATAATAAGAGCTACCTTAAATGACTTAAACGATAACAAAGCCTCTGAATACTAATTCTTTACTGAAAATGCCTAAGATTTTCACTTTTACATTCTGACACATTTTGAAGAAATTTTATTTCCATTATCTTAATATTGTTCTAGGTCAAAATCCATGTATTTTTAAATGGCATATAGTTTTCCCCACAAGCTGCATTTCTGTAATAATAGTTTGCAATGAAATCTGCAGTACAATTATTATAAAATATTTATTAAAATGCCCAATAGAATAATGCCCAGTATAAAAGGAATTTAACATTTAGAAAGACTTACCTCATCACAGTCTCCTTCAACCATGGCATATATAGCTTTCTTAACCAAGTTAGTACCTAGAATACAGATCAGAGTATTAATGAAGGAAAAACATATTATAATTAATTTCTTAAAGATATCTAAATTATGATATTCATAAGCATAGAAATGTCAAATGCTGGGTTCTATTTTGAATGCAGATACACAGGTTATCTCAAACTAAGTGGGGAAAAAAACTTCAATATAAGCTAAGAGAGATCAAAAGAATTCACATTAATAATTTAAGTTTCTTCTTGAAAGAACTATCTCCTGATATATTTCTTTTTCTCACATGTACTTATTTGCCCCAAGTAGAGATTTGTTCTATCATTTAAAGGTAGAAGGAAAGGGCGAAAGAAAAAGGCAAGATATGGCATGGCCAGAGCAACCCAAGAACTCACTGAGCTGGCCAAAACTTACTACATTTACCTGAGCTGATCTTGCCAAAGATCTTCTAAACCCCTGGACACAGGGCATAAGACAGTCTCACTGGAAGTACTACGTCCCACAGTGGGTCCAAGAAATTAGGTTGGTTCCTACAAACCTTATAATGAACCTGGGCATAATGCAGTCTGGCACTCCCAATGATAGTGGTATGTCTGTAAATGTCTAGCAAAATGTGTCCTAGTTTAGGGTTAGATATATCTGGTACGTTAAGGGGGAAAAAAACTGCCAAACCTAATTTTAAGAGAGAAAGACAAATATTATTTTAAAAATCACTTAATTTTCAAACCACAAACATGACTATGCATGTATTTCATGGGCCAAAGTATGTCTGGAAGCCAGGATGTAACCCTAAAGTCACTGGTTTTGGCCCTCCAAACTAGCCACACAATTGCCTATTATTTACCATGAGTCTTTATCAGCTCTGTTTAATGCATCAGCTCAAACCTGGTTTATAAAACAAGCCCAATTCATTAAAAATCATAAGCAATAACACCATAAGAAAAGTTGGTTAAACCTAACATATTAAGTAAATCTATTTTTAATAATTTCTCATAACATCTAGGACTGTGTCAAATAGTCTTAGGCTGGACAAGAACATTCATCTGGTTTGCAAAAAAGATACAAGTGACAAAACTGCTAATAATTAAATACTGGTACAGGACTCAAACATTCTTTCATGAATACTTACTTAGCTAAAGTACATCCCAAAATTGGACATGCTCAGACAAGTGTGCATCTACCTAATCCTAACTGCGAACACAGAGACAGTAGGTCCTAGATATTAGAGCAGTGGTTCTTAACCAGGCTTACATCACAGTCACCTGGGGGAGCTTCACCCCTACCCTCTGACAGGACAAACAAGATTCTCAAGGGAGGGGCTAAAACATTGGTTATTAAACCACTCAGATGATTCTAATGACCATTATAAACCACTAGTATAAGATTAACTAAACATGCCAGGAAAGGCAGACCCAAGAAAGAGATGAGTTCAAGAATACTAAGAAATAATAAGATTGTCCTCTCCTGGTCCTCCTTGAATTGCAGAATAATATTTGACTACAAGCACTAAGTAACAGTAATAATTTTTTTTTTTTTTTTTTTGAGACAGAGTCGCTTTGTTGCCCTGGCTAGAGTGAGTGCCGTGGCGTCAGCCTAGCTCACAGCAACCTCAAACTCCTGGGCTTAAGCAATCCTACTGCCTCAGCCTCCCAAGTAGTTGGGACTACAGGCATGCGCCACAATGCCCGGCTAATTTTTTTTTCTATATATATTTTAGTTGGCCAGATAATTTCTTTCTATTTTTTAGTAGAGACGGGGTCTCCCTCTTGCACAGGCTGGTCTCGAACTCCTGACCTCAAGCGATCCACCCGCCTCGGCCTCCCAGAGTGCTAGGATTACAGGCATGAGCCACCGCGCCCGGCCAACAGTAATAATTTCTCCATCATTTTGGTTTGATTAGGTCTACTTAACCCAAGTATAGAAACTGCTTGAGGGCTGGGATCAAAACCCCCATAACGCTACTAAATTGCAGCACTTCTTGTAGTACCTAGTATAATACAGAATCTTTTAAATGTGATCCAAAAAAAAAGTTTGGAGGTGAAAACTCATCATCTGGTACATGTTAAAAAGATAATCTCTCAAACAAAATATTAATAAAAATCGATTTTAAGAACTTTTGAAAATATTATTTTGAAATAAAAAATAGCCTAATTTTCTTCCCTTAGTTTTTCATTTCTATTTATTTACATTTGTCTTTTGTTTCAAAACACAAAAATGAAACTATCTTATGCATTCTTTTAGCAAAATAATATTTTTCTTACCAATGCCATTTCTCCTGTATTTGGAATCCACGGCTAACATGGCTATGTAACCTCTGCGGAACATCTTTTTGTGCATATCCAACTTGCAAACGATGGCACCTACACACTCCTCCCCTACCATGGCCTTAAAAATAAACAAACAGTTATGAAGCACATTGCCATCAGGTACTACACAATTACCCAGAGAAAAGAGCAACCAACCACTGGTCAGCATTTTTGAAAAAAGAAGAGATAATGGAAACTCTAGCAAGAAAGCAATGACAGATGTTTCAGAAATCTAAATCCTGTAACTCCTCCAAATGTTCTAGTTTTAAAATCTCTCAATATTCTTTAGAACATAAATTTCCTATGTTTATTATCAAAGCCTGGGAGAAAAAGGCAAGATTTCCACAAGGTAAACATTCAAGTACTTCCTAAGATTATACATGAGGTGCTTATAATTATTTGCAATAAAAACCTACATAAGTTTCAGAAAGGAGGACTATGTGAACAAAATTATTTTATTTTTTTTAGAGACAGGGTTTCACTCTGTCACCCAGGCTGGAGTACAGTGTCCCAATCATAGCTCACTATAACCTCAAACTCCTGGGCTCAAGCAATCCTCCCATCTCAGCCTCCCAAGGTGTGTACCACCACACCTGGCTAGTTTTTAAAAAATTTTTTTTTGTAGAGATGAGGTATTGCTATGTTGCCCAGGCTGGTCTCAAACTCCTGGCCTCAAGTGATCCTCCCACCTTGGCTTCCCAAACTGCTGGGTTTATAGGTATAACCTACCGTGCCCAGCCCAAAATTATTTTAAAGAAAAAGTCTATTCAGTACGATATGATAAAATCTTGTAAAACGTGCCATCAAGAGTATAGGTTTAAATTTATAAATTTAAATTTAATAATAAAGCTTTAGTGAAAGCTAGATATAATACATATTTATACCTGAATGGGAGATAGATATTGATCAGGAAAAAAATATAAAAATTTTTCAAAAACAGTATTGTTTATAAGGTATTATTGCTGAGAACGTACCCAAGAGGTTTTTGTTAATATATGTAAATATATGATGGTCTCATTTTTAGCATACTCCTGACAGCTTGGGTCACTGTCATAAAGTTCTTAGAATATCTATAGCTCAAAATCAGAGTTTTATATTAAAACAAAAGCTCTAATATAATGATTTTTACCGAGATTTTACAGAGATTTACAAAGATTTTAATAAAAATGGACAGCTTTCCACAGTACTAAAGGCTTCTTGTTAAATTCTAATCATCTCCCATTTTCATTAAGATTTCCAGTGTCACCACTGAAAATGTTTTTCAAAAATTCCATCAGTCACAAAAAAAAGTTCTAGTAATACTGTATTCTGGTAAATAAAAATAGGGCAATATCTCCAACTGTTTAATAATGTGTCAGCAAGTTTTTGTTTCCTGTAAATTAACTTTCCAGAAGAAATTATTTCAATAACAAAACCCAGGAATGGGTTAAAAATTAATAAGTCCAATTTATACTTAATATATATTTTAATTTAAATTTGTTGTGACTTTTTTTAGTCTGTCATTCTGTAAATTGATTTAAAAGCCTTTTCAAAAAAAAAAACTGTCGAGAAATCTCTTAGGCAAGACCATTCTAATGTATTTCACGCAAACCTAAACTAGGTCAGAAAAATCTTGAACAGATATTAAATTCAACAACCCACACTAATTCATTTCTGTTTTATCACACATTCTAAATCTATTTTGAGTCCATAAACCTCTGAAGTTATTTCCATTTTTTTCATCCACAACAATCTTTTTTTAAATTCTTTTGAAAACTGAAATTTCTCTCTGAATCAAGACATGAAATACAAAACTTGCCTGACTGAACAACTCTGACAGTATTTTTGCATTTGAAAATAACTCACTTCAAATATATATGTGTGTGTATACATAAAATCATCACAGACCAAATGGTATATCAAAAGAGCCAGAAAGAATTTTGGTCTGACCTAAGCTAGGCTCATGTAAAATAAAAATCTATATAAATCTAATATAAAACTAAAGAACTATACCTTACAGTTAATAAAGTCATCCAAAAATAAGGAAGAAATTAAAATCACTAAACACAATACAACTGGAATAGTACTTTCAAATTGTACAAAAATTTCAAACAAATCTTTGTCTCTTGAGCATGGAAATCATAAGCAAACAAAATATAACAGTTCGTGCATAGACTTGATTTTTTCCTAATTATGAATCTGTAGGAACAAAAATCAGTTGTACACATTATCTAAATATAAAAGTCCAATATATGATATACTGTTATTAAAGTGATTTTGGTAGTGAGGAAGGCCAAAGCTGCATTTTTTTCGTAACAAACTGCTGATATATATCTATAGTACGCTTAAAAGAATCACTAAACTGCTTGACAATTCTTCCAAATACAAGCTCTGCACATACATCTGAAACTCAAGCTATCAAATGTGTTTTTTCAAGGATGGGAACTGAAAAATCCCAGGCAAGATTAAGACTTAACTCTACAAGGCCAAAGGCTTGTGTCAGTCTATAAAACTATGAAAAATATAAATTGTGTGAGAGATTCCCAAATTCCAGAATACTACAAATAGAAAACTAGAGGAAGCCAAACAGTTAAATTTAGAACAAATAAACGGAAGTACTATATTACATTGCTGGTAGTTAAGTTTAAGAACTTCAAAAAGGCTCCAACAACTTGAAAATACTATGAACTCAAAAGAGGTAAAGATAAAGTGGTTAAGAACAGAGTGACTGACAGTGCCTCACATTTGTACAGTATTCTGTTACTTTATATAATTATATTCAATATAATTTTTAAGAGATGGGGGTCTTGCTCTGTCGCCCAGGCTGTGCAGTGGCACAATCATAGCTCACTGCAGCCTAGAACTTCCAGGATCAAGCAATTCTATGGCCAGCCTCCCAAGTAACTGGGATTACAGGCATGAGCCACGACCCCTGGCTATTTTTACATCTGTTCAGATATTAGAAATAATCATAAGAAACTGTCATTTTTGTTAGTCAATGAAGTATTAGCAATTTTGTAAGGTTCAACTCCATATATTCCAGTTGACCCATTAAAGGTTACCCATGGAAACCAGGAATATTTTAGAGGTTTCTAATCTCTTTGAAATTGATGTTTGTAACAGCAACTGCCCCTTGGTGAAGGTAAACTTGGTGACACAATGATCTTCACCAAATGAGTCAAGGGTAAGTCATTTTTGAGGTTCATATTTGTTATCATAATGAGAGGGCAAGAGATCTAGGTTCTAGCTTTAGCTCTCTGCTATTAAATATCTAGACGTTCCTTAATATTTTTTCAATAAAAAAAAATTGGGCTACATTATCTCTAGGATCCCTTTCAGTTCTAAAATGATATGATTTAAAGTAAACAGACACACTTGTATTTTTTAAAAACTTAGTTCCCATGGGAAATTTTAACTTAAAAATATGCCAACATAAAGGCCCCAGTTCTAAATGGCCTCTGATTCTTTTTTAAGTACTGTTTTATACCTCCAGATTCATACTTGAACCAGTAAATCTTACAGGTCAACCACTTGTGCACATTTCAATTTCTAGATATTCAGAATTTAATGTTAAGCAAATTTTGGCTATTAAAGTCTAAAGTATAAATTAGGTGGTGAATTAGGAGGGGTCTATATAAAATCAAGACTGAAGTTTACTAACATTAAGTTTATCAGAGTCTAAAATGACAGAGAAGTTGAGAGAGGCCTAGGTAATATCAAGACTCAAAAATTGGCTAAATTATCATATACACAACTGTTTTCTAAAATTGACAGAAAAACATCTATTTCAATTTAAAATGTGACTCAATCATCTACTTTTGTGGGTTAATTTACAATTAAATCAGTCTACAATTTTTAGCAATTACAATGGCATTTGAAATGGCATTTATAATAGCGCTATAAATGATTTTCCCATGTTAACACAGACATATCTTAGAACTTCTATTTTGATACAACGTTTAGAATCCTGAAAAAGCAGTTTTCTAGAATATAAAATAGTACCCATAGTTTAAGCAAACATACTACAGAAGTTTAGCAAGGTTAACACAGAAAATAGCAGAATTACTATTATATGCAATACCCAGGTTATATATTCAGATTACCACCAGGGTATAGAATCAAAAGAGACAGATTTTTAAAGTATAGTCAAAAAAACACCCTGCAGAGCATTACTAAGTGTAACTAAGTCAATGCTAAAATAATCCATAATAATGGTGGCTTTTCCCTTCATAAAATACTCCTTAAAAGCATGTCAACTTGGCCGGGCGTGGTGGCTCACGCCTGTAATCCTAGCCCTCTGGGAGGCGGAGGCGGGTGAATCGCTCGAGGTCAGGAGTTTGAGACCAGCCTGACCGAGACCCCGTCTCTACTAAAAAAATAGAAATAAATTCTCTGGACAACTAAAAATATATATAGCAAAAATTAGCCGGGCATGGTGGCACATGCCTGTAGTCCCAGCTACTCGGGAGGCTGAGGCAGTAGGATCGCTTAAGCCCAGGAGTTTGAGGTTGCTGTGAGCTAGGCTGACGCCACGGCACTCACTCTAGCCCGGGCAACAAAGTGAGACTCTGTCTCAAAAAAAAAAAAAAAAAGCATGTCAACTTTAGTAAAATTCAATGGAAACAATATGCCTGTAAGTACATGATACACAACATACACCTGCAGTCAATATTTAAGTTAAAGGTTTCATACAGACTGAAATTGGTCAATATTATTGTGAAGAAATTACCACCACTGCCAACGCTATGTAAATTTTTTTAAAAAATCATTCAGCTTTTCCAATAGTCTTTTTCACTTACATGTAAGTAAAAAAATTATCAATTATACCCAACACAGCCAGTGTTGCTAGTGTTTAGGCATATCTATTACCTGTTTCTTTAAAAAAAAAAAAAAAAAAATCAGACAAGTAACAATCTCACACTTAAGTTTTCTACATTCCACAAAAGGGTATTTTGTTAAAGTTTCAGAAGTCTTTCAGCCACCAGAAGTGTTAGTAGCGCCTTCTGCAATGAAGCACCAGAAAGCAGGCTGGCTACAACTGTTAATTGTCCTGCTGAAGTAAAAGGAAACAATCTCCATAATTACTGAACATGCTTGTAGGATTTAATTCTCCAATGTGGCCACAGCAAGTTTACTGACAATCATGTTCACCAAAACATGTTTATGCATACACTCTTCCCTGATTATGGCTGTAATTGACAGATTAATAAGGCCTGTATCTGAACAGAACCATGTTCAAATTAAATGATTGCAAAGTGCTTTGAGGATGAGGACGGGTAAAGACGGTTAAACATGATTATAACCTAAAGTAAACACGACACAAGACGCCCCCCCCACTGCCTGCCAATGAAACTTGCATAATACAGGCCTGCTGCATTTACATTAGTACCAAGTTAACCCGGATCACAAAGTCTTACCTTCAAAACAGTCTCGTTAAATAACTAGGAATGTACACACGCAATTTACATCATGTAAAGTACTATGAAACGCAGGATACATCCACTGCCACCTACTTGGCCCTCACACTCCCTGCCCTGTACGGCCTGGATTTCTGCTGGGTTCACCCTCTTTTCATTCCTCCCACTTACCAAGAAGCACAGCTGTGGCCAGTTGTGGATAAAATATCTATAGGTATAAATGGAGTAGGGTTCTGACAGATCTTTGGTGATCAGTCTCATGATATCCGGCATTTGTAGCTCAGATTCATATCGGACATATCGTATCGTCCGATCCTCCCCAGGCTCAACCTCCCTGCCCGAGAGGCTCCTTAAACTGCAGCCGGCAGTCAGGGACGAAGACAGCAGCCGCACCTGCTCGTCTTCCTCCTCCTCCTGCTCAGTGCCCTCGTCTAGTCCATTGCGGGCCGCCGCGGTATCGCTCGCCGCCGCTGCCTCTGCCGGGCTGGGGACCGCAGTTCTTGCATTATTGGGGAGGGAATGAGAGGGCCTCTCGCCCGAGTGCACCCCGGCTCCTTTTGTTGCAGTCGCTCTGGGGCCCCCATCGGGGGTGGCCGTGGTCGCGGCCGCCTCGGCTGCACTCAGGACCTTGCTCTTGAGGGAAGCGGCCGCCCGGAGGTGCCGCAGTTCGGGGCTAATCAATCCGTTTAGCTGCTGCTGCTCCTGCGACGGCTGAGGGCAACGGAGGCACGTATGCCCCTTGGCCGCCGCCGTCGGCTGGCCGCCCGCTGGGCTCCTGCCGCCGCCGCCTTCACGCTCCTCGTCGTCCTCCTCGTCCTCGCTGCAGCAGGCAAGTGCGGCCCCCACCGGGAAGGGGCAGCGGGGCTCGGCCGCCGCCGGGGCCGGAGGTGCTGGCGGTGGGAGGAGGCTGCTAGGCCCAGGCGGTACCTCCGCCATCCTAGAAGCGACACAGACCGAGAGGGGAGGCCATGAGACCCGACGGACAAGCGCGGAGAAGAGGGGGCGGCGGGCAGCGACCGGCAGAGGTGGGGGGGAACAAAGGCAGAAACCGTCCCTCACGGAGCTGGCCCCCAATTTCGCGCCGCCCCCCCCGCGCTCTTCAGCGCCTCCCAGCTGCTCAGCCGGCCACCGTCCCCGTCCGCCCGGGCCCATCCGCTAGCCCTGTCACCCGCCGCCCCTCCCCGTCCCCTCCTCGCGGCTCACCCCGCACCGGTCCCCGCCGCCGCTGCCGCCACTCCTCTTCCTCAGCCACCGCCGCCTCCTCCTTCGTCAAAGCGGCCGCGTCCACCGCCACCAAGGCTCACACTCAGCCGCCGTCGCCGTAAAGCGCCTCGGCTGTTACCCCGGGTAAAGTTTCCTGGGCCTGGCTTTACGACACTTCCCTGCCTGCCGGCTGCCGGGGCCAAGGCAAAGGGGCGTGGAGGGAGGTGACCTGTGGAGGGGCGGGGACCAAGGTGTGTCCTGCGGGCTTCACGGGAGGCCGCGTGCTAATGGGTGGGGTTATGGGGCCGGGAAGTTGCCCAGGGCTTTGGAGTCGCCGGCTCCCAACCCCCTCTCCTCGGCTTTGGGGGCTCCTCAACCTGCGCGGCTTGCCACGCGGGGCCGGGCAGGGATGGACCAGGCCGCCGCTCGCTGCCCCAGGTCCGCAGCCCTCACGGAGCTGCAGCGAATCGCGCCAGCCCCGCGGTTGTGGACCGCGCCGTTTAGAAGTCATCTAAAACTGCCTTTCTTCAGCTGCACAGCTTTTAATGTTTACACTGACCAGAGCGACGGGCGTGGGGGGAGGAGCAGCATAAAATGGAGTAAATCAGGAAAGCAGATCCAAAAGGAGAGGAAGCTTCGAGCTGTGAAAATATGGGGATGGCTGTCGAAACCTGGTCGTTTGCAATGTGAATTAAGTTTAACCGGCCCCTTTGAGGCAAGAGAACAGGTAGTCCTCTTTCTCTCCCTCTTCACCCCCTCTTCCACCACCACCCCCGGAAAATTGGAGGTAAACGTGACTAACAGGTGCTGGACAATTGCGAGCACTCCTGGGAAAGGGTTAGAGAGAGAGGGTGGAAGAGAGTGACCAGGACTGAAAAGCACGTCAACTTGTGGCGCGAATTGCATAGTTTGAGCAGCACCGGTAAAGAGGTGTCTTGATCCTTTCAAGTGGGCTGCCTAGCGGGTGCAAAAGGAATAGAACTGCAGCACAGCTCTTCCTGCTCTAGTCTACAGCTGACGATTGTCAGAACTGAGACAGGCAGGTGGTGTAACTCACCTGCACGCCGAGCAAATTAGACTTTTTAAAAAACCAATTTGTGGAGCTGCTTAGGTATACCGCAGATAGACGTTTTCAGGAACATACTTCTTATCATTGAACGTTTTTGCAAATTTTTGCCATAATCTAAAGTCTGTAAAAAGTGGGAAACACTGTGCGTGGCTGTTAAATACAATTGTTAGAAGTCCTTGTCACTAAAAGTGTTAAAGGAAAACTATCATCTCCCATGATATTATTATCTCTATAACTTATAGGGATAATAAAATTTGTAACTATGTGTCAGGCACTAATTGTCTTATATGTGTTTACTAACTCATTTACAGGTGTTTAACCTGTAGAAATACTGATATTTGTACACAAGTAGGCATGCAGAAACTTGTTTATTTCAGCCTTGTCTATAATGGAAAAAATTCTGAACCACCTAAGTATCAATAAACATAGGAATGACTAAATAAACTTATGATACATAAATACTATGGAATAGTACTGTTAATCATATTATTGTTTAGAAGACTGAAAAAATTTATATATATATGTATATATATATATACATACATACACACACACTCTCTCTTCCAGTTACTATGACTGCTTTGCAATTACCCCCACAACTTAGTGGTATAAAACAACTATTTATTATGCTCACAGATTCTGTGGCTCAGAAATTCAAAGCATAGCAGGAATGGCTTTTCTCTGCTTTTATGCATAGGGTCTCAATTGGAAGACTCCAAGGCTGAGGACTGGAATCATCTGAAAAATTTTTACTCTCAGACTGGTGGTTGAAGCAGGGTGGAGGCTGGAAGCCTCAATTCTATGCCAGGTGGACCTCTTCATGAGGCCCTTTAGCATGGATTGGTTTGGGCTTCCTCACAACTTGGTGGCTGGGTTCCAAAAGCAACTATTCTGAGAGAGAAAACCAAGCAGAGTATATCACCTTTTATGACCTAGCCTTAGTAGTCATGTAGTGTCAGTTCTGCTGCATTATATTTATCTAGGCAGTCACAAAGTTGCATCCAGTTTCAAGGGGAGAGGAAATAGACTCTACCTCTTGATGGGAAGAGGCAAGGTTCTCAAAAAGAATGTGGGACCAAAAATATTGCTGTGACCATTTTTGAAAAATACAGCTTGCCATATGTACTTACATTGGAGGACATCCTAAATACCTTAAGGTGGGGAAATAAATGAGATATATAAGAACAGTATGATCCCTTTTATTTTATTTATTTATTTATTTATTGAGGCAGGGTCTCACTCTGTCACTCAGGCTGCAGTGCAGTGGCATCATCATAGCTCACTGCAGCCTCAAACTCCTGGACTCATGTGATCTACCTGCCTCAGCCTCCAGAGTAGCTGGGACTACAGGCATGTGCCACCTTGTCTGGCTAATTTTTCTATTTTTTGTAGAGATAGGATGTCGCTATGTTGCTCAGGCTGGTCTCAAATTCCTGGACTCAAGCAATCCTCCCACTTTGGCCTCCAAAGTGCTAGGATTATAGGCATCTATTTATGCTTTTTGAAAAGCACAAAACAAAAACCTATGTCCGAATATGCATACATTGTTTAAAGATACATATTTCTCAGAGTTTCTAAGTGGAACCTGGATATTCAGCCAATGAAACAATGATCTGTTCAAATCATGGCAGAAAAACTAGCCCAAATGGCCCTACATAATTCCATAAGAAATGTTTAAGGGTAATTTTTACTTAGAAAAATGTCTCTTAGTCATTCACTCTGGAATATAACCCCCTCCTGAAAAACATGTGACTCCACTGTAATAAATTAGTGGTAGCAAGTCTTCATGTTCTTTCCATGTTGTAACTTGGCATTAGCTTTCTCACAATGAGTGACTTACTGAATGTTGTCTCAAAGTTATTTTCAGAAAGTTGAGAGTTGTAAAGACCTCCGTGAGGTCAGGGACTGAGTGTTATTCACTTTTTATTCCCATATCTAACACATAAAAGGGAACTTGTTAAGCTTTTTGACTGAATTACACCATTCTCTCATTGGGCAGTCTAGAATGCTTATAATGACAAAGTAAATTATGACCTCCTTGATAATTAATAAGCTAATAAAATTTCTGATGTCTAACCTCCAGTGACTTCTTTTTATGTCCCAGTGTTAAAATTCCAGTGTTGGCCTTCTAAATCAGATGACTTCTGTAAGAAATCTGCCCATATAATTATGAAATCTTTTTTACTCATGTTTACTTGATATGATGATAGCAGTATTTTAGGAATGGAAATAGAATTGGTTCACTCTAATGCTTTAGGCATATTTGCTTGTTATGAGACTCTGAAAAGACAACTACCTCCATGAGCAATAACTTCTTAGGAAAGAGGTCTCAGAGCAAGGGAAGTGTAACCAGTGACACTCTTCTAATCTGGATAATTGGTATTTTCCTTGCTTTGTAATATCCTATGATGCAACAGTCTTTTTTTTTTTTTTTATACTATTGTCATTGTTCTCTTTTTCGCAACAAAAGGACACACCTTAATTTTTTTAGGAGAAAAAACTTCTCATTAAATCAAATAAGAACTAAACTAACCAGAAATTTCAAAACAACATCCTAATGCAACTTCCTGAAATTAGCTTGGAAGGAGAAAAATTCCTTTGTAATTCTTTCTAACAGCAAGATATTTTTCTCTTATTATCTAGGTTTAGATAGAAAACCTAGCTGTATAACTATGTGAAAGGTAACTTTGGGAATGAAGACATTAATAATGGAAAGATGCTTTAAGTTCCCTTGACTCAGCAGGATGACATTGTTATACGCCATAAGCACACATGCTGAATAATTTAAATATTTGTTTAGTTTTATTTTACATGTCATGTGGTTCTTAATCCCACTAATCCCATCTGTTTACAAAAAGCCCTGAAAATAAGTGTCCTTAACTTTGTTTCATCTAGGAAGGAAGGGAGGGAGGAAGGAAAGAAATTAGAGGGCTATAGAATTTAACCAAAGGATGAATATTTGTATGTTGTTATACCACCTATAATCCTGGAACACTCTATGATGCCCAGATAAAGTGCTTTAATTAACAATTTGTTTCTTCCCTTTGAATTTAGGGGATGACAATCTGTTCCTTAACCTTTCCCTTTGAGAACAGTGGTTGGCACTTCCAATTATAGGCACAGGTTTTGTTTATAGAACTGAGGCCTCAGGGGAGTATGAGGAAGCAGAGAAGGCTATGGTCAAATGGTCTTCATTTCCATTATTTCCAGCTTCATACCAACTTTTCATAAACCGCCTGAAGACATGAACAGGCGGACTTTCATAGATACACCTGGGCTGGTGAGAGGTGTTGGAGAGAATCATGTATTCCTACATATTAAAGACATTGAAATTCTTGGTCTCCAATTTAGCTATACCCTCAGCCATCAATATGCTAGGGTTGTTTTACTTGTCTCCCAGGCCAGCTTGATCCAACAGCAACTATCCTCAACCACTACTTGCTTCACACTCTCCTTCTCAGCAGATGACCATGCCTCCAGTTCACTAAAAAAAAGGCAAACCAAGATGGCTGGGTGGCCTAATAGATAAGGCATCTGACTTTGGGTCAGAAGGTTGCAGGTTCAAGTCCTGCCGTGGTCACAGGTGAGGGATGTCCAATTTTTGGCCGGGCATGGTGGCTCACTCCTGTAATCCTAGCACTCTGAGAGGCCGAGGCGGGTGGATCACTCGAGGTCAGGAGTTCAAGACCAGCCTGAGCAAGAGCATAACCCCTCTCTACTAGAAATAGAAAGAAATTATATGGACAACTAAAAATATATATAGAAAAAATTAGCCGGGCGTGGTGGCACATGCCTGTAGTCCCAGCTACTTGGGAGGCTGAGGCAGGAGGATCGCTTGAGCCCAGGAGTTTGAGGTTGCTGTAAGCTAGGCTGACGCCACGGCACTCTAGCCTGGGCAACAGAGTGAGACTTTGTCTCAACAAAAAAAAAAAAAAGGAAAAGAAAAGCAAACTATTCCACAGATGCACTTCTCCACCTTCCACCTATAAATTATCTATGTCTGAACTCACCCTTACCTCCTAGTCTTAGAGGGTGGAAGATGGTCCAATTCTTCATGGCTAATGCCTCCCTTTACCTGTGAGCTTGGTGCTGCCTCTTTTGGTCTCCTTTGGGACCTGTCCCCTCATGATTTCTCTCTCCTGAATTTTCCATGTTACCTGTGCTAGCTACTGCCTCAAAGTTCATAAACGTGTTCCATTTGGAGATGTTTTTCACTACCATCCTCTCCCCTCCCCCATGCCTCCTTTCCATTACAAACAGCTGATCTGCAATAGGTAGCCACTGTCTCCCTGCAGGTGCAGGTTCTCTTCGACCAGTGAAAAGTGGTTCTACTACCTCAGCCCTTCCTCAAATACTGCTCTGGCAAAGTCACCTGTTATGTCCCAAATAGACTCTTCAGTTCTTGTGCCACTTTATTCCTCTGTGAGATTCATCACGCCATGCCCTTTTGGAAACTCTTTCCTTGGTTTCTGTTATACCATTCTCCCCTCCTTTGGATATCCTTTCTCAGTTGTTCTTGATAATAGTAGCTTATCATAATAGTAGATACCATTTATTGTGGGCTTCCCATGTTTTATGCATGTTATAAGCAATAGCTCATTTAGAGCTGCAAGAATGCAGTATGAATTGGTGGTTAGTAACCAGACCAGAATTGGGTCCAATTCCTGAGCCAATCACTGGACAGTGGCTGGATTTACTCTTACAGCAATTAAGCCTAGTTGAGACTGAGTGTGAGTTGAGTTTCTCCTGATGTATATCGTTGTGGAGTGAAAGAGTGTCTACAATATAATTGGGGTTTAAATCCAGGCTCTGCTACTCACTGGCTATGTAGTCTTGACAACTTAATGTGTCTGGGTTTGAGATTCCTCATATCAAATACAGATAGTATTATATGCCCCATAGTGTTTAGGAAGGGTTAAATGAATTATTGCAGGTAAAGTGTTTAGACTAGTACAGAGCACATAGTAAGTCCTAGTAAATTGCTAGCCAGTCTCCCACCCCATCCATCCTCAACATTTCTGCCACTGCCACCCTAGTAAAATACAAACTTAATATGTCAATCTCCTGTTTGAAACTTTCCAGTGACTCTCCAAATCTAAACTTTGGTTAGGATGCTTTGGCTACAAGCGCAATCTGACTTTTAAAAAAATAAGGAACTGGGCTGGGTGAGGTGGCCTGGTGCTATAATCCTAGCACTCTGGGAGGTCAAGGCAGGAGGATCACTTGAGGTCAGGAGTTCAAGACCAGTTTGAGCAAGAGTGACTTCCCGTCTCTACCAAAAACGGAAAAAATTAGTCAGGCCTGGCTCTGGGTGCCTGTAGTCCCAGCTACTCAGGAGGCTGGGGCAGGAGGATCGCTTGAGCCCAGGAGTTTGAGGTTGCAGTGAAGCCACTGCACTCTACCCAGGATGAAGGAGCGTGACTCTGTCTTAAAAAAAAATAAGGAAATGAAACAATCATAGGCAGGGTGAGGGTGAGGGTCAGTTGTTTCGATGATGTCACTGAGAACCCGTTTTTTCTGTCTCTTTTCTCCTTCCATTCATAGAGTTAGCTGCATCCTAATGCTGGTTTCCCTCATACTTACAGTACGGCTGCCACAAGTGTTTGTTCAGTGTCTCACTGGAGAGGGAGAGGCTTTCAGTAATTCTCACTTTACTTTTACTTTTCCAGAAGCTTCTAGCAAAACTCTCTTGCTATATATATCCTTGGTCAGAACTGATCACATGCTGTTCCTGAGTCAATCACTGGAAAGGGACTAAGTTTACCCACCTGGGGCTATTGGTGGGATGATCTTCCTTGGAGGCATATGCGTGGGGAAAGGATGTATACTAAACAAAACTGAGTGGGTGTTAGGAAGAAGAACGTGGATTGGATGCTGGGAAGGCAACCACTTATGTTCACTACATGAGCAAGGCCCTCTTGGTGATCTTATCTTGAAGCAGCAGTTATTTCTTGCCATTCATAACTTCAACTCAAAATAGTCAATTAATGATTATTATCTATATGGAGGAATGACCTTTGAACTGAATTACTTGCAGTTCTCAAAATGTGCAGCATGATTTCTGGCCTGTGTCTGTGCTCATGCTGCTACTGTTCCCTGGAATCATCACCCCTATCTATGGTCCACCTCCCTCTCTCTCTCCTCTTTCTGTTTTACACAGACACACACACACCTACCTCCCCAACACTTGCTATACTGACTTCTCCCAGCTCTGTGAGTGCCTTGGACTTCTGCAACTGCATTTGTTCACAACACTTCTTTGTTGTCTCTGGCTTCTTCCAGAGTAGAAGACTTTTAAGAGTAGACATTATGTCTTATTACTCTTTTTACTGGTATATGCATAATACATTATTTTGAATGCATGAATAAAAGACTGACCTTGTTCTACACCTTTTCGGAATGTATCTCTCTCTCTTGTAAATGCCTTTAACTATATTTATATAGGACTTCTCATCACATATATGATATACTTGGGTCTTAAGATTATTTTGCTTAAAATAATCACTAACAGATACATTTTTTATTCTTAAAATGAACACTTTGAGGCAATGTGTTCAATGACAACAGTCTACATATACATGGCTTACTGAATTATTTTGGCTTTAGCTCAACGCATCCAGTATGAAATGTTTTAGGAAAGGAACATTTTGCATGATTGTGGGGACTGAGTCTGTGAAACCAGTCCAGGAAAAGGAAATGATTTTGTAGATTTTGTTTGAATATTGCATTAAAACACAAGTTACATGAAACAAAATGCGTGTATCATTTCTTCTTTTTTGAGTGAGAAAATGTAGAAACAATGAAGACAATAATAACTAGATTTAGAAAGGATAAAAAAAACACCTTTATGCTCAGAATAGTGCCACAATACTCACCGGGGTGTGTAGATCTCTATTCCCAATATATTTTGGTTTCTCATTTTAATATGTGTACAAAACTCTCAACCCAAAATGCAACCATAGTAAGGAAATGGAAAGGATAAGGTGACCAAGATACTTGTAATGTGATGTCCATACACAGTAATAGAAGTCTGTAAGTAATGTATAAACAAGCTGTTGCTTCTCCAAGTTCCCACAGGAGAAACCTTTGAAGTTCAGGGAGTGTCTAATGGTTCCTTTGATCTTCCTTAGTCTTTTTGCACTTCAGGGAGCTCTGGAGGAGGGCAATTTTGCTTATCACTGGACCTATTGTTAAACAAAGAAAGAGTCACTTCCTAGATCTATTGAGGTAGGTGGTGCAGGTGAGGGACTTTCCCAGACTAGCTGTCAGAACCGCTGCTTATGGCCTATTTCCAAAGCTAATTCTATGGTGCAGCCCAGATTAGAGTCTCCCCTAATCCACTTCAAGTAACTGTACTGTTGGTTAATTGCCTCTAGGCTAGCCTTTAGTCTTAAAACATTTTTTGAAGCAACTGCCTACATGTAAAAGAATTCATCTTATTAAAAAGATTTTTTGATAACCCTTGGCATTTAAAAACAAAATACGTACTCATTCAGAGAAATGCTGGAAAAGTAAGGAAGAAAAGTATTTTCCATATGATGACCCTCAGAGATAATCACACTATACATTTCGATGTATTTCTTTTGATCTTTTTATTATGTAAACATATGTGTATTTCTTATGTCAGATCAGCTTTTTCTGTATCTGTAGCTTGTGTACTTTTAAAAAAACTTAATATTATACAAATGTTTCCTTATGTCCATAAAGATTATTTGTGAATATTTTATGAATCATAATTTACTCCCCAATTGTTGGATGAAGATGTCTTTTTTTTTAAGGATTAGAAAACAGTTGGTCAATGTGTCAGAATTTCTTTTTTCCCCACAAGGGGAAACTAGAAAAACTAATTTATACATACCATAGTTCCCCCTTATCTGCAAGGGTTTCCAAGATCCCCAGTAGATGCCTGAAGCTGAGGATAGCACCAAATCCTATATATACTTTTTTGATCTGATAACCTAGCTGGCTACTAAGTGACCAACAGATACGTAGCACAAACAACATGGATATGCTGGACAAAGGGATGATTCATGTCCCAGGTGAGACAGAGTGGGATGGTATAAGAATTCACCTTTGTGTGTCCTACAGAAATCGTTGCTTTTAGTGACAAAGCCAATGAATTTCACAATGTGAATGGTGAAGTTGTTGCAGTCTCAGTGGATTCCCACTTTAGCCATCTTGCTTGGATAAATACACCAAGGAAGAATGGCTGCTTGGGCCACATGAACGTCACACTCTTCTGAGACTTAATAAAACAAATTTCCTGAGACTACAGTGTGCTCTTAGAAGGTCCTGGTCTTTCACTAAGAGGCCTTTTCATAATCGACCACAATGGAGGCATCAAGCATTTGAATGTCAATGATCTCCCAGGAGGAAGAGACACTATGCTTGGTGAAGACATTCCAGTTTGTAGAAGCCCATGGAGAAATTTGCCCAGCAAATCGGGTACTACATTCTCCTATAATCAAGCCAAATGCAACTGCTTCCAAAGAGCACTTTCAGAAGGTAAGTTAGTAGATCATCCCACGTGTACCTGCACCTTCTCACACCAGGGAAACAGTTGGAACCTGCTTTTAGCGCTTCAAAGATGATTATCTGTAAAAGGCAAAAAACCAGTTATGCTTGTATTCATAAATATTATCCCAAATGTTTTGTTTTCATAAACCTGGCTAAGGCTGTTTAAACGGTGCTAGTTGCTAATATAAGGAGTCCTTATGTTAGTAACATCTTGATGGCTCAATAGCTAGTTTCTATAGAATGCCTAGTTCACCTGTTTCTCAGATCATATCTTCAATGGGTAAAGGAAACACTCTTCAGTCTCAGCCTTACTTAAACCTTTGTCCAGACCAAGGTAGTACAACAAGCGTTGAAACCTTCTGATCAAGGGTCCAGAAATTTTCATCTTTAATTTCTTTGCATTGGACTGAATTTTCTTTTAAGATAACAAAGATCACAGTTTTATGTTGGTAGCATCAGCAGTTTAACTCTTAAAATAGATGTATATGTTATTGAAACAAATGTGAATCATGTTATTAAAAAAACACCGTGGCAAAGTGACTTACCTGATCATGTATGATCCCTATCCCTAAGATTTATTGTTTGGGGTTTTTTTTACTTTTTTAAATTTCAAAATATTAAAGGGGTACAAATGTTTTTGTTACATGGATACATGGTATAATGCTGAAGTCAGGGCTTGTAGAGTGCCTGTCACCAGAATAGTGTACCCAATAGGAAATTCTTTATCCCTCACCCATCCCAACCTCCCCCTTTCTTGGTTTCCAGTGTCCTTTACATCTCTTTGTGCCTGTTTGTATCCATCAATTAGCTCCCACTTATTAGTGAGAACATATGGTGTTTGTTTTTCCATTCCCGAAGTACTTCACTTAGGATAATGGTCTCCAGTTCCATCCAAGTTGATATAAAAGACACTGTGTCATTCCTTTTTATGGCTGAGCAGTATATACTCCATGGTATATATATATATTATATATATATACATATATACACACACACACACACACACACACACACACACACACACACACACACACCACATTTTCTTTAGCCAATCAAGAATTGATGGGTACTGAGGTTGATTCCATATCTTCACAATTGTGAATTGTGCTGCAATAAACATTCAAGTGCAGGTGTCTTTTTGATAAAATGGCTTCTTTTCCTTTGGGTAGATACCCAGTAGTGAGATTGCTGGATTGAATGGTAGGTCTACTTTTACTTTTTTGAGGAATCTCCACACTGTTTTCCATAGAAGTTTTACTAATTTTCAGTCCTACCAAAAGTATGTAAGCATTTCTTTCTTTCTGCATCCATGCCAGCATCTATTGTTTTTTGACTTTTTAATGATGGCCATTCTTACAAGGGTAAAGTGGTATCTCATTATGGTTTTATTTTGCATTTCCCTGATGATTAGTGATGTGAATGTTTTTTCATATGTTTGTTGGCCATTTGTCTATCTTCTTTTGAAAAAATTCTATTCATGTCTTTTGTCTGCTTTTTGATGGGGTTGTTTGTTTTTTTCTTGCTGATTTGTTTGAGTTCTTTGTAGATTCTGGATATTAATCCTTTGCCAGATGTATAGTTTGTGAATATTTTCTCCCATTCTGTAGGTTGTCTATTTATTGTGTTGATTATTGCTGTGCAGAAGCTTTTAATTTAATTAAGTCCCTTTTTTTCATTTTTGTTGTTGCTTAATTGGCCTTTGGGGTCTTAGTCGTAAATTCCTTGCCTAGGCCAATGTCTAGAAGAGTTTTTTCTATATTTTCTTCTAGAATTTTTATGGTTTCATGCTTTACATTTAAGTATTTAATCCACCTTGAATTAATTTTTATATATGGTGAGAGATAGAGGTCCTGTTTCATTCTTCTGCATGTGGCTACCCAATTTTCCCAGAACCATTTATTGAATAGGGCTTCCTTTCCCCAGTGTATGTTTTTGTCTGCTTTGTCAAAAATCAGTTGGTCATAGCTGTATGATTTTATTTCTGGATTCCCTATTCTGTTTCATTAGTCTATGTCTCTACTTTTATACCTGGACCATGCTGTCTTGGTTACCATAGCCTTGTGGTATAGTTTGAAGTCAGGTAATGTGATGCCTCCAGATTTGTTCTTTTTGCTTAAGATGGCTCTGGCTACTTGGACTCTTTTTTGGTTCCAGATGAGGCTTAGGATTATTTTTTCTAGACCTGTGAAAAATGATGTTGGTATTTTGATGAGAATTGTGTTGAATCTGTAAATTACTTTGGGCAGTGTGGACATTTTAAAGATGTTGATTCTACCAATTCTTGAGCATGGGATGTTTTTACATTTGTTTGTGTCAGCTACAATTTTTTTCATCAGTGTTTTGTAGTTCTCCTTATAGAGATCTTTCACCTCCTTGGTTAAGTATTTTCCTAGATATTTTACTTTCTTTGTAGCTATTGTAAATGGTATTGAGTCCTTGATTTGACTCTCAGCTTGACTGTTATTAGTAAGTAGAAATGCTACTGATTTGTGTACATTGATTTTGTAACTTGAAACTTCACTTAATTTATTTATCAATTCTAGGAATGTTTTGGTGGAGTCTTTAAGGTTTTCTAGATACAAGATGATATCGTCAGCCAGTGAAGATAGCTTGACCTCTTCTTCTTCAGTTAGTTTGGATAGCCTTTATTTCTTTTTCTTTCTCTCTCTCTTTTTTTTTTTTTTTTGAGACAGAGTCTCACTCAGTGGTCTGGGCTGAAGTGCAGCGGTGTCATCATAGCTCATTGTCTCACTGCAACCTCAAACTCCCGGGCTCAAGCAATTTTCCTGCCTCAGCCTCCCAAGTAGCTAGGAGCACAGGCACACAGTACCACACCCAGCTAATTTTTCTTTCTTTTTGTAGAGATGGGGTCTTGCTTTTGCTTAGGCTGATCTCGAACTCCTGACCTCAAGGGATCCTCCCTCCTCTGATTATAGGTGTGATCCACTGTGCCCAACCAGGATGCCTTTTGTTTCTTTCTCTTACCTGATTGCTCTGGCTAGGACTTCTAGTACTATGTTGAGTAGAAGTGGTGACAGTGGGCTCGTTGTCTTGTTGCGGTCCTCAGGGGGAATGCTTTCAACTTTTCCCCATTCAGTATAATGTTGGCTGTGGGTTTATGATTTATAGTTTACATAGTTGTTTTACTTACTTTATTCATTAGCTTAGTGTCTACATATATTTCTAGATATTGATTAGATATAATTATAAAGGATATTTATTGAATCCAGAGATTGTACTTTGAAATTATTATAATTATTTTATTTCTTGAAGTGTTCAATGTTAATATATATAATAAAAATAAACATATTTTAAAATTTAAAAAAGATCATTCTTGCTGCAGTCTGGAAACTGGATTGGTGTTGGCAGAGGGGATGGGAGATAAGTATTGTTGCAAAACTGCAGGTAGAAAGACCAACTGTTTAGCTACAGCCTAGCTGAGGAGGTCCTACAAGGTAGCTGGAGGTAAAGTTGTGTAACCAACCTTCTTTTCATTCAGCCATTCATTACATTTAGCTTCTGACCCTATTCAACCAGCCTAGCGTGCATTAAGTACTTTATAAATGATTGTTGCTTTGTTTGCTCTTTTATTTGTTCAGTGAAGGAATCTTTCACCTAACTCTATTTTTCTCTTCTTCCAAAGAATAAAGTGTTGGGAGGGAAAATATCCATTCTAGGGACCATCCCCAATCTATTAGTGGTGTAAGACACCCCCCCACACACATTTTCCTACACTCTTTCAACTGGATACTGTATCCTGAGCTTGTTGCTAAAGCTTTGATTTTCTTTAGAGACGCTTTCTGAACTTGCACCGCCTCCAGAATTCCTGATCTGTATAAAGAGGGGCAGTACCTCAATTCTGCCAATTAGGAGCATGGGAATTTTCTCCATTATAATAGTAATACATGTTTGACATAAAAACATGGAAAATATAAACAAGTAAAAAGTAGGGGAGAAACCTATCATAATGCCACCACCAAATGACAAGCAGTATTAATATTTTGAGGTATTCCATTTTAGTCTTTGTATATAGTTTCAGGAGGATTGCTTTTAGATTGCTATGATACGCACACACAAACATACACATATGTATTTACATCTTGATTTTCATAAACTTAACATCATAGCATCAAACAGTTCATGTTATTTTAAATATTACTTTAATTTTTTTTTTTTTAGAGACAGTCTTACTCTGTTACGGGTGCTAGAGTGCAGTGGCATCATCATGGCTCACTGCAACCTCACACTCCTGGGCTCAAATGATCCTCCTGCCTCAGCCTACTGAGTAACTGGAACTACAGATGTGTGCCACCATGCCCAGCTAACTTTTTAATTTTTTTGTAGAGATAGGGTCTCTCTATGTTGCTCAGGCTGATCTTGAACTCCTGGCCTCAAGTGATTCTCCTGCCTCCCAAAGTGCTGGGCTTACAGACGTGAGCCACCACATCCAGCCTGCTTTAGAATTTTAATCATTACAAAAGGTTCCACTGTGTGATTATATTCCAGTCTAATCCAACACAGGACCATGCCTAGGTTGTTACCAATGTCTGCACTATAAATAATGCCATGATGAGTAGTTTGGGCATAAAATTTTTGGGATGCTTAGTATTGTGCTCTTAAGATAATTCCTAGAAGCAAACCTGGTGGTTATTTTTAATGCTCTTAGTATAAACTGCCAATTTGATTTACAAAAGAAGGGTACCAAATTTACATTTCCACTAGCAACATGTAAGAGTACCTGTTTTAATGAGGCAACATTAAAAAGGAAACAGCTAATTTAATACACAAGCAAAACCTTTCAAAATAATAAAGAATTTTAGTTGTGTTTTTATATACCCATAGTAACTGAGTAAGAAAAAGAAAGAAATTGATGGCAAGGATATTAAGCCAGACCGATACTAACAGGCTAATTGGCTGAATCTTTCATAACTTGGTAATATAGGAATTTAGTATCAGGGCTTTAAAATTCCTTGACATTATCCTAAATTTTTCTTTATGTGTTTACTTCTGCTTGACTCTGCTTTTACTGAACTTTAGGCCATAGTATTTTATAAGTCCACTCACATAATTAAAGGGATACAGTGTGTACCACAAACCATAACACTAACATTAACTACTTGTTTATATGGTTTTAGATATATGGCTTTGAAGTTCATTTATTAGTGAGTTAATTTTAGATGGAAAAGCTAAAAGCTAAATATGAGATCAATAAAAATGATAATGAATTAACTAGAGAAAACACAAGAGGGCAATCTTGCACAGCAATAAAATATGTTTGCATAAGAAAAAATAATTCAACATTTTTAATCAACTGTTATATTTTCAATAAAAGACGTTTAAGGTCTTGTCAGTTTGTATTATCTTTTTATTAATAGTTATGGAAAGGTAACTTTGCAAGGAAATTTAGTGTCAACATCCATACGATGAATTTTGCATGCATTTGAATTGTGTTTGGTTTTTTAATCTCGGAAAAAAGTCAATCTATTTTCTGTTGACACTATATATGTATGTGTGTACCTCCCCCATATATATATGTATATATATAGAGATAGAGATCATGCCTGGTTTTAATGTGTAGAAAAAAGCAAAGAAATAGATCTGATACAGAAGAGACACCCCAAATTTTTTTCTCCAGCATTTATTATACATATTTTTCAAAATGAATTACCTTTATTTTTTTCTGATTAGAAATGTGTGATCCAGGGCTTGTGTGGTGGCTCATGCTTGTAATCCTAGCACTTTCAGATGCTGAGGGCAGAAGTTTGACCAGCCTGAACAATGTGGTGAGACCCTGTTTCTTCCAAAAGTAGAAAAATTGGCAGAGCATGGAGTTGCATGCCTGTAGTCCCAGCTACTTGCCTGTAGTCCCAGCTACTTGCCTGTAGTCCCAGCTACTTGGGCAGCTGAGGTAGAATGATCTCGTGAGCCTAGGAGTTTGAGGTTGCAGTGGGCTATGAAGATGCCACTGCACTCTAGCAACAGAGTGAGACCCTGCCTCAAAAAAAAAAAAAAAAAAAGAAGAAGAAGAAGAAGAAGGAATGCGTGCGTGATACATTAAATGTGAATGAAAGAGTATTTTTTAAGATAAAAAATTTAATAAATTGTTAAAGGAAGAGCATGGCCTAATGACTAGATTAGGAAACACGAACAATCTTTTGCACACTTTAATTTCCTGATACTTAAATAGAACTGTAATTTCAATTAACTCATGAGGTCCTAAAAATTAAGGGCATGAAAAAAACAGTAAGTTTAAGGCAATTGCAAGCACCTTTGTATGTGCAAATTCTCACGCCTTGATATCATCCACAAAGCAAATACCAGAGATAGAATCTGTGTAAGTCCTTCTTACCATCTCTCATTGTGCTTTCCCAGTTTCAAATAAATTTGGAGTTTTTGTGCCAAATAGCATAGGAGGAAAAAAAAAAAAAAGGAAAGGTATTTTTCTGAGCACACTGGTGGAAGCAAGCCTTAAAAATTCTTTGATTAAGTACCAGGTACTTAGAAAAGCAATATTGCCTAGTAGTTAACTGCATGGAGTTTCAATCCTCAGTTTCTGCCACATACTAGTTTCATGACTTTGGGCAAGTTTCTTTACCTCTCTGTACCTTATTTTCGTTATCCGTCTAATGCAGTTATAATGGTGCCTATCTCATAAGAGTTACAAGTTATCAGACTTAAATGAGTACATAAATGCTCACAGCAATGTCTTGTACAAGGTAAGCATTATGTAAGCATTTGCTGTTAATTCAGGGGAGCCTAAGAAAATCTCTAAAGGAAATAAGAACCCAGATATTAGAATATGAAATATAGGTAGCAACCCTTTTGGACATGCAAAAGAGCATTAGCAAGACCTACAAGGATAAAAATTCAGATTATAACCATTTTTCAAGCTACACTTGGTTAGGAGTTTTCCCCAGTTACTAAGGATAAGGAATTCAAAATTAGCAACAGGAATTTATTGAGTGCTGCAAGAGTTTTGTTCGTGTTAACTGTATGGAAAACCATATCTACTTCTTCCTCCTCTATAAGGAATGGTTAGTCATTCTAAAGTACTTTTAATTCTCATAAAACTCTTTAATAAAGAGCACTCGAATTCCAGTACTGTTATTGACAGGACTCGAACTGGTGGGTATTATTTGAACAGTGGAGTTAGGATATGGATTTTCCAAGGAGGCAAATGAGATAAGAAGTACCTTAATAGATTAGGCTTAACAAGGCTTATTTCTGCCATATGCAGTATGACTTGAGCTGGAAGATAGTTCAATCAGGTCACTTTCATATTCACAAAATAGTCTCTCTTTGGGGAATAAAAACTCTGAAATTGGAAACTCAAGACATATAAGTTCTATTCCTACCACTGCCATTGCTACTTTCTGAGAACAGGCAAAAGATACTCTGTGATTCTGTTTGTTCTTTTGGTGAATTTCTCATCCGCATTGTCATGGTTTCTAAGTTGTTTGAAAAGTCTGAGTGGAAAGGTAAATGAGTCATTAAGAAAACTATTAACTGTATTGTACTTTTGCATTATTCCATGTATATTTTAGCTTCCACTAAAGAGGAGTGGTTAAAATCTTGCAATATCTTACTAGGAAGAAATAATTATAGTAATTTAAGTGATTGTGCACATTTCTACAGAGATCATTTTACAATATCAATGAAAATTTCTGTAATATCTTTGTACCTTCATTTCTTGAGCAATCTTGAGTTTTATTGGGGTTTGAGAGAAACCCAGTGTGCTGGAAGGATTTTGCCAGGGAAGGCTGCCTGACTGACTTTGTTATAATATAATTTTATCTTGGTGAATTACTTAAAGTCTATAGCTTTAACTCTCCATGTTCTGTCATTTTTCTAGGTTCTGATCTGAATGAATCAGACAAACCAAATTTACAAGAAACTCTTATATATATATATGCAGCAGGCTCTGTGCAAAAGACAAACACAATCCCTATCCTTACTGAGTTTAAGGGAGAGAAACATTAAACAAATAATTGTACAACTAATTATTAAATTAAGCTCAGAGTAAGAAAAGTTCTGGGAGCTATAGAGCATGTAATGGGCTATGATCATCAAACAGATTATGAGAAAGACATTTTTTAAAGTTTGTAATTTGGCCTTTTTGTTTATTTAGTTAAATACATATTATATAGTAATCATTTGCTGTGTCTGTCTCCAAAATGGATGTGTTTGTTCCACTGACTTATAATTTATAGTCTGCTTTGTCAGAGTTCTCCAACTTTAAACTGCATCTTCAACTTCCAATTTTTCTACACGTTTATACAAGTCACTTCCAATGTTGACACATTCTTGCTTTAAATATACTAATACCACATATCAAGTTATATATAAGTAAGAAGTTCTTTCAGCATAGAAGAGTTCTGTCTTTCCCTATGTGTTAATGTCATTAGTCACAGTCTCTGAATTTGTGGGTTCCTTAGTCCACCCCCCCTCACAAATACTCATGGCAAAAACTAAATAAACCATTAGGAAGTTAATGTATGTTCTCAGCAAAGTCCTGTGCCTTTAGGATGAAGTAGCAAGAAACAGCTACCCAGCAGTGTTATAAAAATTTATAGCATCATTATTTACAATAGCCAAAAGGTAGAGACAACCCAAATGTCCATCAACAGATGAACAGATAAACAAAATATAGTATATACATATAATAGAATATTATTCAGCCTTAAAAAGGAATGAAGATCTGATATATGTTACAACATGGAACCCTAAAGACCTAATGGTAAGTGAAATAAGCCAGACACAAAAGGACAAATATTGTATGATTTCACTTAAAGAATTACCTAGAATAATCAAATTCATAAATACAAAAAGTAGAATAGTAAGGCTGAGGGGAGAAGGGAATAGGGAGTTATTGTTCATGGGTACAGTTTTCTGTTTGGGATGATGGAAAATGTTATGGAAATGGATAATTATAATGGTTGCACAACATTGTGAATGTACTTAATGCTGCTGAATCATACATTTAAAATGGTTAAAATGGTAAATTTTATGTTATATATATCTTACTGCAATAAAAAAATACACACATGCACATGCAATGTGAAAAGTTGGGGAAAATACTGTCAGCTATCTAGATGCTGTCACTACAAGATGCCTGATGCCTTGTGAATTATAAATATATCAGTATCGTTTCTGTTGTAAAGCTAAAACATTAAAAAAATTCCTTTCTTAATTTTGTCTCCCTACTCAATCTTTTTACCTCTTCCAGCTACCTTATAGTTGTTTTATCTTGTCATCCACAATCTTTTCCACATGTAAGTAATAGAATATTATCATTATTGTCATTATCATTCATTCTTCTTTTTGTTTTTACTTGCAAGGGGCTACAAAGAGGATATTATTATTAATTCTTGGATTAGTTTTGTTGTTCTGGTGTCCCATTCATATTGAGGGTTTGATGTGCCCAGCATTAGCCTGTAAAATTTGGATTAAAAGGAAAGTATGGTAGGTTAGTGCTGTTGATAGCATAACAACCCCATGTGAGTTTATTGAACTTTTGTTCTTAGTATGTCAGGACACCATCAGATGTGATTGCAGCTTTTCATCTAGTAATGTGCCCCTTAGAGATGACAGGGCTCAGGTGGACCTCGAGAAGATGCCTGGAATAGGGTGAGCTCCACAGAGAAACTGCAGTATTAAAGATAGTCTGTCCAGCACAAGAAAACACTTACAAAATTATTAGAAACATGTCAAACCTTTTTCTTCTTCTAACACCTACTTGGCCCTATAGAAATATTTTATTTTATTTTTATTTTTTATGATACTTTCAAAATATATATTTTTATTTAATAAATTAAATTTTGTTTTTATTCCCAGGTATAGCCTGATCAGATAAAGAAATATTTTAATCACCACAAAATATGCTTACTGTGCTACTTATTGGGGGTGGGGGAGACTTGTTTTGATTTATAAGAAAAAATCTGATTTGTGAGTTTCAGCATTAGCTTAACCTCTTAAAGAGTTTGTTTTATTATTTTAAAAGATCTTAAGAAAATATACCATTATTCTTGAAATAATGAAAGTTATTTACAGATACTTTTATTATTTAAAATTATCAAATAATATATCCTCACTTAAAAACCAAAAAAGAAAAGCAAATAAAGAAAAAAATGAAAGTTCCCACTCTGCCCGACTGTAGACAATACCTCTCTTCTGAAATAATCAGTGTTACCAGATCCATGTTTTGTCTAAGTCATATAAATAAATAAATAATGAGTAAATTATATAATAATAAATATATGTGTTAAATATAATAAGAACAAAAACACATTGTTTTATAACTTGCTGTTTTACTCTATTAGAATATTATGGAAAAATAGATTATTACTTAGGTAATGAGATTTGATTTATCAATATTACCTCTTGTTTCTTTAGCCAGGGGATAAGTACAAAACATAGAAAATCCAAAGTGAAAAAAGATCATCTTGTTTATGCCTGTCTCCCCCATTTCACGGCAAGGCCCTTCAGGTGAGGATATGTGTCTGGTTGGTCTTTGCAGTCTCAGAACTTAAAGCAGCATGTGGCACAAAATAAGTGCTCAATAAATGCCTGTTACATATTGTTGATTCTACTGGGCAGTATTTACCTTGAATTGGTAGCATTGGTAGAATTCAATCCCAGGATGTGCATTCCAGGCTATAAGTCATTGCTAATACAATATGTCAAGCTGGCCTGTCTGAAAGACACCATTAGATATCACATGGTGAAGGACACAGGCACCAACCTGCCTTGAGAATCCAGAGATCCAAAGATTTGACTTGTACATAGATGGTTTTTCTCTCCTGGAGTCCCTAAACCCAGAGGCAGAGGTGGCATTCCTCTATGTTAGATTTCTAAAATACATATAATAACATGGGCTACATGTGATCTCAGAATCCTATATGGTTTTCATAAGCAAGAGTCTTGAAAGGACCATTTAGGTCTGGCTATGGCAGTCTTTAAAAATAACAGGTAGAAACTTGTGTTCCTATGACAATGTGTAACAACAGAGGCAGGTTAGCTGAGTTGTATAAATGTGGATACAAATGATTAATAGAAATTTAGTTATACTTATTTCATACTTTTGCCTAAAAAGTCATTTTCTTTCTAATTTCCATGTTTAAAAATTAATATTTAGAGGTATATCCCATAAAATAATATATTAAAGCCTATACAAATACAGTATTTTAGCTTTTTAAAAGTTATCTCAAATCAAGGCACACCTGCAGGGGCGTGTTTAATATCCTTATTACAGAAGAGGCTCTGGAAATTATCACTTGCCCAACTAGCTGTATTGGAGCCAGAGTTCAAAGATCTATGCCAGGGTTATTCCTGATGTCTGAGGGGCATTGTGGGCTGAAAGTTTCTACCTTATATCTATTACTAATTATATGACTTTGGTCAAGAAATATTCCACTCCTTATTAGTGGTTTAGGTAAGTCGAAAATAATCAGTTTCAATTTGCATGGCAACATTAATCTCTTGGTTGTGGTTTTCTTTAGCATTGTGTTGGGGAGGATTTTTTTTTTCTTTTTTATGACCCATACAAGCTGAGAATTGAGGAGGATTTCTGAGGCTATGTCTGAGCTGTGCAAGCAAGTGCTGTGATGACTCAGCAGTATCTGTCAAGGTCATTCAAGGGAGGGGTGGTGATATGTAGGAGCCGTTTTTTAGTTATCCTGTTCTAAACTAATTTTAAGGTTTCTTCTAGCTCTAAAAGTCTAATTCTGTTTATAAACATGCCCATATATTAATGCTATATTATGAGTGAAAAATTATAATTGTATTTGTCATTTTTGTGTGTACATATTTCAGCATAGAAAAGGTTCTGAAAAGATATTTATTGAATTGTTGTGTGATAATCTCTGTGTTCAAAATAAGGATGTTTATTTATTTTTGTCTTTATTTTCCAGTTTTTCTTCAGTGATCATGTATTGCTTTTGTAATAAAACTGTAAAACTTTTTTAAAATGTCTGATTGTAAGACAAATACTTAAATACATTTGAAAATTACATATGTTAAGAGGTATAAAATAAAGTTAATAAAATCATGTTAGATAAATCATTTATTTTGGCTGGCAAAATAAGTCCAAAAGATATCATTATATAGCATTTTTTGTACAAATTTAATACTAGCTTCACCCCAACAAAAAATTTATTAACTTTAAAAATTAAAAATAATTGTACAGTATCTGGTAAAATTTCCAGCAGTACAAAAGATTATAAAATTATGAATAATCTTCCTCCTGAATGAAATTGTCAGTCTTCCTCCCAAAGATAACTAACTACAATTATTGGTTTCATTCATATCATTACAAAATAATCATATGCTATATAAGCATATGTATGTTACATATTATGTTATACATTCTTCACCCCATGTAGAAGTATACTGCATATAGCATTGTATATTTTTATTTACTTTTACTTGATAATATATATTGGAGATTTTTTCCTATCAGCCCATGTAGTTTATTCCAATCTTTCTAGGGACTGCATAATATTCCATTTTATGGATGAACCACAGTTTGTTCAACTAGTCCCTTGCTCAGTGACACTTATGTTTTCCAAAATTTTTTAACTATTTTAAACAATGCTGCCTTGAATAGAGTTGCAGATACATCTCTGAACACATGTGTGAGTACTCCTAGAGGATAAATTCCTGGCAGCAGAATTGTTAGGTGAAAAGTATGTGCATTCAAAATTTTGGTAGATGTCTTTCAAATCACTCCCTCAAAGAAGTTGTACCAATTTACATCTTCACTATTCATGTATGAGAATGCTAGTTTTATTAAATCCATGCCAATATGATATATTATCAAACTTAGATTTTAATTTATCTATTAGGTGAAAAATGGTAGTTTGTTTTAATTGGTATTGTTACTGAAAGTTCTGCATTTATCCCCGAGGCTGCATCAGAAGAATGAGGACAAGTGATTTGAGGAGAAGAAAAGGGAAGTTTATTAATTTGCCAGCAAATGAGGAGGATAGGAAACTCTTGCCTTAAAGTACCATTGTCCTGACTATAAGCAGAAATACTGAGCTTTTAAAGGGGAGGTTTCAGCTTCAGGCTATTGCTGTTTAACTATAGTTGATGGTTCTCATCTACCCCATTTCATGACCTCTGCCGGGACAATTCTGTTGAGCTATCTCCTGTGGTACAAAGAACAAAGAACACTCCCCTGCCCTTCTGACCACTGGCCTTGGGGAGGGATGCAAGTTTTAATTCCCCAAAAGAGTAGGGGGATGGTTAAAGAGACAGCTTGTAAAACATTTTACCCTTTTTCAGGTGTTCCCTCTGTTACAGTATTGCATTAATTATGAGTAATGTGATATTTGTCTAAATTTTTATATATCTTATTCTTGAAACTGCCTGTTACTGTCCCTTCCCCACTTTTCCACTGTGTTTTTTCCCCCTGTTTACTAGAAATGGCTAATGAGTTAACAGATGATAATAAAACATCATCTAAAATTAGTATCTTATAAGTTATTCATCATTAATATCCTTAAAAACATAGATTCCATTCCACTTAATTCAATATGCAGCTATGGGAAGCTTTCTAAATGCAGAGCTATACATTCTTGGGGGGACAAAGATTAACTAGATAAACGGTCTATCTCAGAGAGCTCACAATTTAATAGGGAAAATGGAAACAAAAAGACATGCTCTTAAAATATCATAAGGCTATAGGAAAGTGTAAGAAGCACAAGGGACTACTTTAAATAGATTGAACAGGGAAGGCTTAACAGAGTAGGTGTAATATGTCCTTGAAAAATGGATATCTTAGTTTTCTAGGGCTACTGTAACAAAGTATGTACCACAAACTGGGTGGCTTAAGATAGCAGAAACCTATTGTTTCCCAGTTCTTGAGGCTGGAAGTCCAAAATCAAGGTGTTGGCAGGGCCATGCCCTCTCTGAGACTTTGGGTAGAATCCTTCCTTGCCACTTCCTGGTGTCCAGTGGTGGCCATCAGTCCTCATTGTTCCTTCACTTGCTGCTGCATCAGTCCAATCTCTGCCTCCATCATCACATGTCTGTCTTCACATTGTCTTCCCTCTGTGATTGTGTTCAAATTTCCCCCTTTTTATAAGGACACCAGTCATGTTGGATTAGAACTCTCCCTGATGACCTCATCTTAACTATCATCTGCAAAGACCCTATTTCCAAATAAGTATATTCACAGGTACTGGGGGTTAAGACATCAACGTATCTTTTGGAGGGACACAATTCAGCCCATAACAATGAGTGAGATTTCAATTGAAGAGAATAGGGGGAAGCTGGCAGAAGGTAGGCATCCCAAAAGAGAATAAAATGAATAAAGACTTATCAGGAGGAAGTACAGGGCATGCCCAGAAAATATCAAGTACTTCGTCCAGTTTTTTTTTTTTCTTCAGACATAGTCTTGCTCTGTCACTCTGGCTAGAGTGCAGTGGCTGCAACCTCAAACTCCTGGGCTCACTGATCCTCCTGCCTCAGCCTCCCAAATAGCTGGGAGGACAGGTATGCACCATGACACCAGGCTAATTTTTCTTTTTCATAGAATTGGGGATCTCACTCTTGCTCAGGCTGGTCTCAAACTCCTGACCTCCAGCAATCCTCCTGCCTTGGTCTCCCAGAGCGCTAGGATTATATGCATGAGCCACTGCACCAGGCTTTGTCCAGTTCTGAGAAGAGCACATTGTAAGTGAGATGGCTGCGGGAGATCTTATGCTAATTTGCTTTCCTGGTAATGAGCAACCACTAAACCTTTCAATGAGAGAGTACATGGTTCAGTCATTGGTGCCTTAGGGAGATTACTCTCCTAAACTGTGTGGAGGATGGATTGAATGGGGAAATTGGTGAAGGCAGGGAGAGAGGAAATTATTGCAGCTGCCTCAGGGAGGTCAAGCAGCAAACATTGAACTTCTAAAGATGTCTTTAATCAGCACTCATCCTCATCCTCAGATTCTCTACCACTGGGGTATGAAACGGCTGCTTGTTTGTGATTTTTAAGTTCCCACAATCCAAACGGATCTCTCCTTCCCATCGGAAAAATTGCTTGAAACAGACTTCTATTTTTCTTCATCCAACTTGGTTGCTTTATGAGTTGCGATGTTGCACACTGCCAAGGGTTATGTGTGTTGCTTTCTCTAAAAGAGGCTCTTTGAAAGGCCTTTCTTTCTGCTTTTTTCCTTAGCATTTTCAGACTGACTCACCAAAATATCTTGAACCACAAAATGAAATTTGAAGTGTCTTCTCCTTTAAGTTCTTAAGAGCTGTCCCCCACCTTTTCCTCAAAAGAGCATATAAAAGTGGGTTAATGGCTGAATTAAGCAGTGCCAGCCAGGCAGATATTGTCTGCATCTGCGGAGGAAGCGTCCACCCACTGTTTACCATTGTGCTTGCCTGGGATATGCTTACAATTATGTAGGGGATCCAGCAACAAAAGAAAATAAAAGTCACCAGAAATAGATGAAAGGTACCATTGTATTCAGGAGCAGAGGTGGTGCACATTTCAAAATGTTCTGTTTTCTGCTCTAAGGAGAAGAGGGGCTGGATAAGTGTATAGTATCAGCCAAACTCTAAGACTGAGTAGTGTTCCTATTTGGGACTATTTCTCTTGAGATGCTCAAATACATTTATAATCTTCTTGGCTCTTATTTTCATGGCGCTGTCTTTCTCAGCAATTGACTTTCAGTGCCTATAGCAATTTGGCTCGACCCCTAGCTCCTTCTGCTGCATGAACATAACACGATGTACCAACACACAGATAGGAAACAGGAAGAGTGAAACATTATAAGCCCAATGGGTTAACCTGAATGCCCCGTGTTGTAGGTGGCTGCCTGATATGCAAAAGCCCACTGTCTTACAAGGAGGAAACCTTGACCAGGCAACTTAAATTCAGATCCAAATCCCAGCGCTAAGGATTGTTTTAAAGGTACTCCATGTGCTGTGTCAAACACCACTCATCTACCTATATACATTGTAGCTGATGTGTATACTGAAGGTATGCAATAGACCAAAAAGCTACTGACTAGATAAGCTGAAGTGAATGCAGCAGGCTAAGTTCTAACTGGTAAAACAGTATTTATAATTGCAAGGTCAGTAAAACTCAGTAAAGCTGAGTTCAAAACATAAAAACCAAGCTAAAAATGTTTGTAGCAAGATTAGAGACCCTAGAGTATCATACATTTTCTTAACATGATGTTGTAAATTCTAACCCCGCATGTATTCATTGCCTCTGGAAGTGTTAGATACCAGTTTTGCAGACAGCAATTTGACTTTAAGATTAAAGTGGCTTTTACAGACTCGAATCTACAGTTTATTCATTTATTCACCATTTTTAGCACATTTCATTAGTGGAAGGCAAAGTGTCCCCTAAGCTATTCAATTATCTTTTAGAATAAACAAATATATGAACACCTTAATAAAAAATATGAGAGTAGGGATATTTACACAAGCAATGCTTTTTTAAAAACCATAAATAATAGCCATGCTGCATTATCCTTGCATTCAAGAACACTGAGAAACAAAGATCCCTTTTAAAAGCCTCTTTCCCTTAAAATATAATAACAGGAGAAAAAAGCATTTGGGATTACTTTTTCTTAGTATTATGTGTACTCAGGAAATAAAGACATTTATTTACAGAAGTATATATACACACACACATATTTTAATAGCAACAACTATATTAAGATTTGTAGAAAATAACTGCTTCGTGTTTTAACTTTTTCCTTTTTCCTTGATCGTCTTTTTTCCTTTCCTGTTCTAACTTGATTTTCGTTGTTTTCCGTTTTACTTCCATCTTCCCTTGTTAAATTTCCTTCCTTTTCTCCCTTTCTTTATTCCTCTTGACTTTTCTTTTCCTCTCTTTCTCCATCACATTTTATAAATATAGCTTCATATCACTATAATTAGTAAATATTTAATTAAATATTAAATTTATATTAGTATCTTACATATTTTATACAAAACTTACTAAAACAAAAGAATAAAACTCATTAAGAAATTGAATTTTTTTGCTTCTTTCTCATTTTTCATAATGCTTATAGATAAATGACTCCTTCTTTCTTATTCAAATACCAGAATGTAAACATAAAAGGAAAATATAAAATTATAATAATATTAAGCAAAATAAAGTATAAAGAGAATTTAAAAGAAACTACATAGCTTCATTGATATTGTTTCTCTATATTGCCAAAGACAATACACCTGGGAAAGTATTTGCTCATATATGTCAACCTTGGTTCATGAGAAATATGGACATTATAGAATAAAAATGCTTGGTGGCAGGAAATACAACAATCACGAGAAAGTTTCCCAGGAAAAACGGTACCTGCAGATCAAAGCAAAACACTTGAGATACTAGCAAAGCATGGTAACTTCAAAGGTTGTCTCTGCATAGCTATGAATCTGCTTTAGGTATAAAGCTTGCAAGAACTTGAACATCCTGAAAACATTCCAGATTAACATCCCAGTTTGACAGAAAGCAATTAAAGGCCCTGGAAAAGATGATAGTTTGAAACCTAAAGCCCAGAAATCCATTTTTAAAATATTTCTTTCTTGGGGAATTTTTTTCTCACATAAAAGCATGACTGGATGCTCAATATTTTGTTCAGGAACTGAGTTTAATAAACTATGAATATTTAAATAAAGGGAGAATGGCAGACATAAGTGGGATTCTAATTCATAAATACATTAAATACAGAAGGTTCCATCAGTAATAGCTGATGTTCTTTCCTTAAGGCTTTGCTGCACAGAACACTCACCAACTGTCCATTTCTTTTACTACTTTTGATTAAATTGCATCAAGTCTGATTCATTATCATCTTCCCTCTAATTACTAACTCTCTGGGATTTCTTAATACGCTCCAAGGAGGACATCTTTATTACAAATAGACTGGGGTGCGGGTGAAGTAGTGTTCGAAATTGATATTTCAATACAAGCACAATATACTTTTGTACTGAAGTGGAACGATACAAATCCGCCTTTGTGCATTCACATCAATTTCTCTCTTCTCTTCCTTTGTCTCAGTGATGCCATTTTTTCTTTTACAAACCTCAGAAGTTATTGCCCATGCTGTGCC
Organism: Lemur catta; assembly: GCF_020740605.2. NCBI lineage: Eukaryota > Metazoa > Chordata > Mammalia > Primates > Lemuridae > Lemur > Lemur catta. The sequence continues at coordinate 39,110,425 of NC_059128.1, forward strand.
CAGCATGTACCTACTAAGATTTGCAAGAGCTTCTTTTTCTGCATGGATCCCTTCCCTGCCAAATGTAATTTTGAATTTTACTGTACACTGAGGCTTTCTTCTCCCTTGCTCTCACATTATAATGCAACACATAAATTGTCTAACAGTAATTCATCAATGAGGTAAATTGTCCTCATGATGGTTTATCCATGAGCATAAAAGATCTATTCCTGCTGCTTGTTTAGGGTTGTTTTGAGATCTTCTCCTGTGTTGGGAAAACTTTTGAAGAGCCAGGCCACGTTCTGCCCACCTCGACATTAGCAAGGAAGCAAAGCAGGGCCACCCTATGGGCAGGAGTGCAGCCTCCGCAGCAGTCAGAGCCCTGCTCAACCCCAGTTGAAAGGATCCCGCACCATGTTAAAGATTCTCCCCTTCCTTGTCAAGTAAATCCAGAACAAACTGCATGTCCTATTCATGTGCTAATGTTTAATCCTCACACTACCCAAGGTAGGAAAAGTAAAGATGTAATCAGTCAGTATCCCCTTCCAAGGGAGAAATGAGTCATAAGAGGAAAATGAACTTTAAGATGCTTTCCAGCATTATAAGCCACTGTCTAAAACATCTAGATTTATAATTGGCTTAAAGTGTTTTATCTGGAAAAAAATTATATGTTGGATCTGTAAGTGGGGTAATAATAGGGTTTATGTCATAGGGTAATAATGAAGATTAAATAAGGTAATGCTTGTAAAGCACTTAACATAATGCCTGTGCTAGCACTCAAAAATGCTAGTACTATTAGTATTAGCTATTAATTAATGTATTGTCCACTAGGCTACACTTGGTCACTATTTAATATGAAAATCACATAAAGCTAGGTAGTGTTGTGTTTAAACAAGAAACAATTTTTTCATGACATGTATTTTTCTACCCAAACTTGTTATTTAATTGGTTTTCCCAACACTAGTATTTGGTGAAGAAAATAGGTTGTCACTTTCAGGAACCCAATTTTTTATATTATATTATTCTTGATAATGTGCTGTCCTGATCTTGAGACAAAGTATTGGGAATGAAGATGAAGCAAGTAATAAAAAAATAAGTTTTAACTTTCTCCTTCTATCTCAACGTCCTTTATGTAAAACCATATAAATGCTGTCCCAGTCTTCTGTTCCAATAATGCTAAGGAGTCTCAGAAATCAATTACATGTACAAGAAGGTACATTTGTGATATTTGTTGCTGGTTGTGATGTCCTGACAACACGTAGCTGTGATATTGCTCCCCTTGGATACATCATTGTTTTTTGCCTATTAAGTATACTGTGGCCTAAGACTATATAAACCTAATCTTAAAAAAGTTTTCCCTCATTGTTTTTGTGTTCCTTAACAAACCAGAAATGTGCAGTTTAATACATTGCTGGTGAGACTCTATATTGATATGACATATTTGGAGGTCACCTGAACAACTTTCAATAAAACTTTTAAATGTGCATATACCCTCCAATTCTGCAATTTCACTTCTAGGAATTTTATTCTACAGAAATGCTTGTATTAGTGCACAAAAACATATATATATATATATAAAACAGGACTGCAGCACTATACTGGAATAGTATTGTCCCCAAATCAAAAGTCCAACAGTAGGGGACTGATTAAATAAGATATGGTGCATTCAGATAGTAGAATATTATATAGTTGCTAAAAAGACTAAACCAAATGTGCATGAAAAAAACATGAAGGAAGGGACACCAAATCACTGTGGTTGTTTGTCTAGAAGAGGTATTACAGGGGATCTTTACTTATTTTCTCCATTATATATTTTACTAATAGTTGAATTTTCAAACTAAGAATAAATTTATTTTGCTAACAGGGGAACACACACATTAAACACACACATATATTTAAATATACAGTATAATAAATAAATTTAAAAAATTCAAATGGAAGTGCCAAGCAAACTAGGGTGGTTGGTTGAGGTAAAACAGTAATAGCATTTGATCTCCTGACTTCTATTACGTCTATTATGTTTTTTCTTACAAAAACACTTATATTCTTGAGCAAGCCACATATGGTATTGATGTATGTATCTGTCAGAGGGGGAAGGCCATTAGATTTGGTAAACTCTTTGTTGATTTTTTTTGTTTAGTTTTTAAAAATTTCTTTAGAGATGTGTTCTCGCTATGTAGGTTGGTTTCAAACTCCTGGCCTCAAGAGATCCTCCCACCTCAGCCTCCCAAAGGGCTGGGATTACAGGCACAAGCCACCGCGCCTGGCTTGACTTCTTTACGCCTCTAGGACTCCTTCCTTTTCTGCACTTAGCCCCCCTTCCATAATGGGTCCCTCCCCCAGTCCCTCCACCTCCCACCCGCTCCCTCCTCCCCCGTTTGAAAAGACCGAACTGAACGGACTTCTTCTCTTGAGACAAAGCTAACTGAAAATTAGTGGCTGCATGTAGTATTATGGTGAAAAGGACTCTAAGGACAAATCTGGGACATAGTGTCATGATCAATTAGATTACGAATATCATGATGGATATCATCCCCCAAGGTACAAATAGTTCTGCAGTTTTTCTCCAGGGTTAAGGTCCCAGAACATCAAGAAGTTTTTGAGATCAACACTTATGTGCACATATGGAAGTAACATTCACTGGGTGTCGGGCAGGTGGGGGGGAGGGCAGGATGGGTAAATTCACACCTAATGGGTGCAGTGCACACTGTCGGGGAGACAGGCAGTCTTGTAGTTCTGACTCGGGCGGGGCAAAGGCAATATATGTAACCAAAGTGTTTCTACCCCCCTAATATTCTAAAAAAAGATAAAAGAAGGTTTTGAAAGCTGGCAAAACAAACACATGAAGCCGTTTTGTCCTGAGGAAAATAGTAATTTGCATCACTACTCTATTTAGTGTCTCTGAGTGGCTTTGGAACGGGGAGAGAAGGGACCAGGGGTTACACTGCTAAACACCAAGTCTGGGTTCTTTCTGTATTTAACATTTTTCTTAGTATCTAACCATTGAGCTTCAAAGAGGAACACAGGTTTACAAAGAAGAAAATAGAATACAAAAATGAAGCATTACTTTTCTTTCTTACTTTTTGTTTTGAATATATGAGAAGGAAAGAATAGAGCATGTCACCTTGGGTTCAGAACTACAAATGATTATTTTGATTGTTTCAAACCACATGTATCTCCTTGGGAGAGCTTTTTCAGTTTCAAATTTCTTAATAAGATACAAATCCTAGGACTATTTTAGGTTGAGCTGGATCAATAAAGGACAAGACTTGCCCATATGATTTCTGAACTCTCATTTGAACTGGTCCAAGTCAGAAACTGAAAGCTGGAAATGACTCAGAGAATTCTAGGACACAGAGGCAAGGTATTTGTGGGTAGTACAAGGTGCTAAGACATTTTCATCACTGCGAAAAGAAATCCCATGCCCCTCAGCAGTCATTCTCCACCCTCTCTAGTCCTTTGCAACCACTAATCTGCTTTCTGTCCCCATAGACCTGCCTATTCTGGACATTTCATATAGGTAGAATCATACAATATGTGGCCTTTGGTGGCTGGCTTCTTTCACTAAGCATAATGTTTTCAAGGTTCATCCATGTTGCAGCAGGTATCAGTACTTCTTTCCTTTTCATGGCTAAATAATATTTCGTGGTATGGATATACCACATTTTGTTTATCTGTTCATCCATTGATGGTTGAGTTATTTACACCTCTTAGCTATTTTGAATAGTGCTGCTATGAATATTCGCGTACAAGTATTTATCTGAGTATCTGTGTTCAATTCTTTTGGGTATATACCTACAAGTGGAATTGCTGGTCATAGGGTAGTTCGATGTTTACCTTTTTGAGGAATTGCTACACTCACAGAGGCTGCACCTTTTACTTTCATACTATCAACGTATGAGGGTTCCAAGTTCTCTCTATCCTCACCAACATTTGTCATTATCTGTCTTTTTTATTACAGTTATCCTAGTATGTGTCAAGTAGCAGCTCTTTGTGATTTTGATTTCCCTAATGACTAACGATGTATTGGCCATTTGTATATCTTCTTTGGAGAAATGTCCATCTAAATTCTTTGCCCATTTTTTACTTGAATTGTCTTTTTTTGTTGTTGTTCTGATTTGTGTGTGTTTGTCAATATCCAGACCTACATATCATTAATATATAAGAATAAAGGAAAACTACTGTCAGATTTTTAATAAGGAAAAAAATCCAAATTTTCTTTTCTTCCATCATAGAAAAAGGTATACTTATTAGACTTCTCTTTTATAAACACACAGTAAAAGGACTAAATTTTTAACATTTTTATGTGGGTTTAAAAAGATTTGGATAGCACCATTTTATTTATAATATGTGAATTAATAATATCTACATTACAGGGTCATTGTAAAAATTAAATGAATATTTATTTATTTATTTTATTTTTTTGAGACAGAATCTCACTCTGTCACCCGGGCTAGAATGCCATGGCATCAGCCTGGCTCACAGCAACCTCAAACTCCTGGGCTCAAGTGATCCTCCTGCCTCAGCCTCCCAAGTAGCTGGGACTACAGACACACACCACCGAGCCTGGCAAATTTTTTTTGTTTGTAGTAGAGATAGGGTCTTGCTCTTGCTCAGGCTGGTCTTGAACTCCTGATCAAGCAATTCTCCTGCCTTGGCCTCCCAGAGTGCTAGGATTACAGGTGTGAGTCACCACACCCGGCCATAAATGAATATTTAGTTCACTACTCTACCCCTAGAACTTAATACAGTGCCTGGTACATAATAGGCACTCAATAAATAGATGAATGAATTCATAAAGTATCCACCAGAGTTCCACAAGCACATCAGTAAGTCTGAGTTCCCGCCCTAGCCTCTTCAGGAAGCTTGAAGAAAGGAAGAATTAACCGTACTAGCAGACCCCTGTGAAACATCTGGATGTGGTAAATTATGATGTTAGTCACTTGCCTCCTAAATACTATCAGATTTTGAAGCCAAGTGATTTAAGGCATGTGAATGCTGGAATTCCATCTGTCTTCACTGAAAAAAGAAGAATTTGAATATGTGGGAGAGTCTTTAGGTTTGGAAGGGTAAAAAGGGCCCCATAAGCTAAAATATTGCTAACTTTGTGAATCTGAGTCCCTTGTCGATGCATTTTCTGGAATGATATTCTGAGTTCAGTGGTTCAGACCCCTAGTGGAAAGGTGCATATCGTCAGTGTAGTGTAAACGGAAATACGGTAGGTAACTCAGGACATCCAAGTGGGTTAAAGACAGGGATATTGTTTGTCTTTTAGAAATGGTTGCAGGGATAGTGTTGTCATGATTGATATTTCAATTGATATAATCAATATTTTGATTAATAATGGAAACTTCAAGTAAGCTATCTCATTACCTTCCCCATATAACTAGTTTTATCCTGCAGAAATATTAAGAGAATATTGCATAAATCAGGAAAATTCATTACTCACCCTCTAACATTATTTATGTCAATGCATAATCCAACATAACGAGAGAAGTCTTGCTTACACATCTTTATAACAGTATTTGACTCTGGGCATGAGAAAAGATTATTGCCAATTGGAAATTTCATTTTCTGTGATATAAAACCGCTTGTTAGGGGCATGGCAGTTTATAATACCTGGAAAGTAGAAATGACTTATTCATGTAGTTTAAATTAATGCAAGAGGAATAGCTGAAGGCACAAATTAAACATCATTAGCTTTTTAAGTACTGAAAACAGAAAAAGAAGAAATGTTTTAATTTTAAAAGTACTCTGCTAATCAACAAACTTCATGTTGCACTTTTTAAAAGATGTGATTTTTTTTTTTTTAAAAAAAGACATATTTAGCCTTGTTGAACACTCACAATAACAATGTTTGAAACTAAAGGAAACTTACCTCTTAAAGCTATTAAACACATGGGAAGCATTGTGAAGATATGAATTTCTTTTAGTTCCAAACCTAAACTCTAGTTAACTTCTTCTTTTGAGGATACACCAGGCAGAATGGAAAGACCAAAATATTCTGGGAAATTTGATGAGTTCTCCAAGGTCACCAATTTGGAATACATCCTCTGGCAACGACCAGAGGCTTAACATCTGCTAATTCTTTGCTACCATAAGATAGTTCTTACCTTACTGGGTCTGAAAAGCAGGATTTTCTTTTAACCTCTGGTGTTTCTTAGCAGTTGCTGCCTGTGTATGATCACCGGATGATGTACTTTTAGCTAACTGTGTGTCTTTGTAGGGGTTTGTCTGTCTTAAAAAACATACAAAGAGAAGGACGGGCTAATTATGTACAGGAGATCTTGTTAGCTGAGATTTAAGGGAGACTTAGATAAAAGCTAACGGGAATAGGATGTGCATTGTGGAGAAAGGGGTGGCGGCTGTAATAATATGACAAACCATTAGAAATAATAAAATTGTAAAAAAAAGATTTACAGAAACAGGTAAATGGATGTTTTAGCTAGTGGTCAAATCCTTGGAAATTGGAGCTACAGAAGATAATTATGTGGCTCTGCAAGCACTCTATTACTCAGAATCAGCAGAGGGTGTTTGTCTAACAGGCTGCAGGAGCAGAGGAGTGGTAGGTGATAGCCATGGAAACACCGTCGCTGGGACAACTGGGCGCTACGCGGGGCAGCTGGGTAGGCTGGGGTTTTATCATAACCAGTCACGTCCACGGCTCTCTCCGCAGCTAGTTCTAAATTGAATTTTGCTTCTTTGGTATGTTTTTCACTTGGGAAATTCAAAAAAAGATTGACAAAAGACCTACAGCATTGACATGTTTCGGATGCACGTAGGATGAATAAAAGAGTCCTCAGGATTCAGGCATTTAAATCAATTCACCTGCTTTATTCCTCAGGCTCTTTATTATTTTTTTTCTCTGTTTTTCACCCCCCCAACCCCTTCTGGATCTTTATTATTTTTAAAAGCCTGTTCTGGATGTTATTTCATGAAATGCTGTATTATTCTGAAGTTGTATGTCCCTACCCACATAGGGACACATAAGAATATATGTGATTTAAAAAAACTTACCTTTTGACAGATATTATTTTTATAAATAATATCCTTCCTCTCTTATATTAGATACCTAAAAGTCTTGAAAGTTTTTCCAAAAACATGTTTTTCCAAATCATAGCATCCAGCAAGGATGATTATGCTTATTATACTTATAAGAGGCAGAAATGGAAATTGTTGAAACAATTTGCCCAAATGATCTAACAAATTCATGATTGAGCTGTAATTTAACCTGAATTGCTAGGGTCCTGTCTTAATGATTTTTGCTGCTGCTTGTTCAAATAAAAGGGTATTGATTTTAAGGCGATCACAGCTGAGATGTAGTTCATATTTTTAATAATTTTCTCAGCAATACTGTTTCGTTTCTCACCTGGAAGTAAAAGCGTTAAATGTGTTAAAATTGTATATTTTGGTGGTACAGTTTCTATATTTTCATAAATTAAAAAAATTATAAGCTGGGGGCTTAGTATGGAGTCATACTAATAAGAAATTTAAGATACATTAATATATAAGATCCTTCTTTACTTTTATTTCTTGGAGAAATAGCAAGGTGAAGAAATTATATAGTCTCAAAGAGGTAAAATATGTAATGTTAGTAAGACTGATCTCAAAAGTAAAAAAGTACCTGTGTCTCTATCAGGTAAACCAAAGCAGTGAGGTTTACTTAATTGGTTAGCTGAATCTTTAAATACTGAATTTTCAAATGACCACCTCCATCAATTAGTTCCTTTGCTTCAGAGGTACTGTTCATAGGTGTAGATTACTTATAGTGAATAATTACTCCCTATTCATTTTCCTAAGATAAAAACGGGATATAATAAATTACGCTAGATAACCTCTCCCAATTATGTGAAAATTGCCCAGATTATAGTCATAGAGTTTCATTTTTATGGAACAGGCAAAAACAGTTTTAAAAAATGACTGGTTGAAATTAATGTACCATTTGAGAAAAAACTGCAAATAAATGCATAATTAAACATATACAAAGAAAGAATATCTTGTTCAAGAATTCTAATAGAACAGTTAAATTTATATAGACATATATTTAAATCTGCATGTCTTATTATTGTCAATAACCCACATCATCACATCATTATTGACAATAACAAATAATAACAATACAAGCATCTTAATGAATGCAAAACATTATGGAAATACAATTTGAAGATGTACAGTTCTATATGTTTATCAAAGTGTTCTCATATTTATCATTTTATTTTATTCTCAATTTTTAAATAATAAATTATTTTATACCTTCCATATGATCACATAATTAAAACTGTCTTTCAGCTGACAAAAATCCAACCAGATATCATCTACGATTATCATCTACCAGTTTTTTATAACCTAAGTTGATTGGCAAGTGTCGCTTGTTTTACTATCTCCTATTTCACTGTCTCTAGTTTCATATATTTCATTCTCTGGAATACTTCTGCATCTCAGGAAAATCTTTGTCCTCATGATCAGGATTCTTTTGCTTTTCTTCCCTTTTCCAGTTGAATAGGATCACTTAAAATCTTCCTTGGTAACTATGGCATATTCTTCTTTGGGGGATAAATTCTTGACTACCAGATTCTAAAAATCCTTTCTAAAGTTTTTTATACTCTTCTTTCTTGGTACAGTACCTTCTCTCCAAACCTGGAAATTTATATTCGTTTCAATTAACTTTCTTTTTTAGATACATTATACACCATCTCTAACTGCTGTTTTTAAAAGTTTGTGGATACTAGCATTCCCACTGTGTCTCAACTTTTCTTAAACTATCTTTTAAATAGCTCTTTGAAAGCCTTCATAGTCAATTTTACATGATCAAACTTCCTCTGAGCATTTCTTTCAGAGATTTCATTCTTATTTCTTTGAGGTTTATTTTCCATTCTTGCACCTTCTTCACAACATTCTCTTCATAGATTTCCCCCCATTGAAATATGTCCTTTTTTCACTTCCACCTTTTAACATGGGTAAGTGAGAAATGAAGTATGTCTCTCACATGTTCTAGCTTCTAACTACTAATTATTAAAACACAGCCACACTTAGCAACATTAAAATGGAAAATAGTTGCTGATCAATTAAGCCTACACTTCCTTCCTTCAGAAGTAGATATGAGACCACCTTTTAAAGTTTACATTTGTTCCAGAGGAGGGTAGAGAGATCACCGTCTAGTGGCAATGCACCCTGCAGGAAGGAGGCATTCATGAAAAATGCTAGGGACTTGTGGCAGACATACACTCCCGTGACCATTAGTGAATCACACCCTTGTACTACATTTGATCTTAGCCAAAATGCCAAGAAGTGGTACACCCTTGTATAATTTCCTCCTCTTGAGTGTGTGCAGAAATCACACACTCAAGGGACTTGCTTCTAACCTGTAGAATGTGGGCGTCGCTCCTTTGATTAGGTTATGTTATATGGCAGAGGTGACAAGACACCGCTGCATCAATTATGTTTAGTTATGTAAGACTCTGTCTTAGTGGGCTGGTGAGAGAGATCCTCCCAGTGATCTTAAATAAAAGAAGCCGGCATGTCGTGAGAGGGCTTGTGGCAAGGATATGTGGGTGGCCTCTAGCTGACAGCCAGTAAGAAGCTGGGGCTTTGTGCCACACAGCTGAAAGAAAATGTATTCTGCCAACAACATGAATTAGCTTGCAGGTTGATTCTTCTCCAGTTGACTCTCTAGATGGGAATGTAGCTTGGCTGACACCTTCATCGAAGCCTTGGGAAACCCTGATCTGAGGACGCAGAAAAGCAGTGCCCAGACTCCTGACCCATAGAAACTGTGAGACAATAAATGCATATTGTTTTAACCATTAAGTTTGTGGTAGTTTGTTACAGCACTGGAACACTAACACAAGAATTGTCACCCTTTTGTCCAACAATTTCCAATATATGTATTTATTTATTTTATTTATTTATTTTGAGACAGTCTTGCTCTGTTGCCCTGGCTAGAGTGCAGTGTCATCATCATAACTCACCGCAACCTCAAGCTCCTGGGCTCAAGGGATCCTCCTGCCTCAGCCTCCAGAGTAGCTGGGACTATAGGAAAACACCACTGTGCCCAGCTAATTTTTCTTTCCTTTTTTTTTTTTTTTTTTTTGGAGAGACAGAATCTCCCTCTTACTCAGGCTGGTCTCAAATTTCTGAGCTCAAGCCATCCTATTGCCCTGGCCTCCCAGAGTGCCAGGCTTTCTAATATATTTATAAATTTTCTCTCTTTCTTGTTCCCTTTATTTCTACATTTTAATTTTTGTTACCTTTGAGGTTTTAAATGTATTCTAATTTATTGTGCCTCTCATCAATATTAACTTCTTTGTTTGAAATACACTCAAGAACTGGAATTTATTTTTAGAAATAGATTTTTTAAAAAAATATATGGTACCTCTTGAATTTTGTAACAGGGCCAAGTTCTACTATTGATTTTTGACAAATGCGTATAATATTAATATACTTTTATACTTTCAAAGAAGTATAAATTACTTCATTGCATTTTTAAAACTAGAATTACAAACTGAAATAAATGGCTTTAGCTCCGTACATGTATTATAACACTGATCACAGTGTTCTGCTGCAAGACATAATACTCAGGATGTTTTCCATATTTCTCTAATTTATACTTTTCATTCAGAATATAACATAGAGCAGAGATAATAAAGATTTAATAAGGAAGTAAGTTTAAAATCAGTCATGCCTGCTATATAATAAAAGCTTTATCTTTTCATTCTAATTTCTTTTAAGATACCAGAAATACTATATTTCATACTTTTATTTTTTGTTACAACTACTTTGGTTGAAACAGGTATAAATACATAACAGGATACACTTATCAATAATTATCTGTTGCTCATATAGAAGGATCCTCAAGATACTATCTTCTGAATTGTCATTATTAATAAAATGAGTCACTACTCTACAATGAAACCAGAGACTTACCAAGATTATAACATGTCTTATTTTTGTGCTTCTTCATTTAACTTTTTCCTTTGCTCTTCTGCCAAACTAAAAGTCTTGCTTATTTTTGTGATGATTACTGAAACAGTAGAATCAGTTACTTCTTCAAAATTACTGATTTTATAAAATCTTAGAACATCTGTGTTGAGTCTGTTGGTCTGTCTGGTTACACAAGTTATAAGAATTTATAATCTCATCAGCATTATGACTCCTTTTGTTCAAGATTTGTGCATTTTCCGTTTATATGATCAGTTGTTTAGTCATACTCAGAAATCAGATTAGCTACTACTTTATTCTTGAAGTCATCTTGCATGGCAATTACCCAGTTGGGAATTTTCAGGGAAATTCTTTGTGGCAAGTGATTGACTTGTATCTTCCAGAGACTTTTGCATCCACTGTGGTCATCAGTGACCCTTGCATGTCTCATCATGGCTGTCATGGCCCATTCTGAGGGATTGTGTGACTGACCATGAATGAAACAGTTACAGTGTCATTTTTACCTGGTTCATTTTTAAAAAGTTGGGCTGTAAATGAATTACTACAACATATGCGGATTGCTAGATCTACTGTGGAAGAGCTATACTGTTGACCCTTTCCACAATGTATTTTCTTACCAAGTTGTGGGAATAGGGTATGGGGATGGATTTTAAAAGAAAGTAATGGTTGAAGGGTAGTCATCACAGTGTTCTGAACTTCTTTAATGTCTTTATATGCTACAGTCACAGACAATATTTGAACTTAATCCAGTGCAATTTCCATCTTGTTCAACTGAGAAAATGGCTCTTGTGGGAATTCTTTTGACTGATTCCACCTGCCACAGGGTATTAGCAGATTAGAGCAAACATTGGGAGGTGCCCTGTGTCATCTAAGTGAACAATGGCACATTTGTTTGCTTTTCTGCCTTCAAGGATATTTGGAGGTCAACTTTTGAAGAGAGTGTTTTGTGAACATAGAAACAGCCATGTACTTGTGTGGAAGTAAACAGATAGAAGGATCTTTCAACCACCTAGCTACAAATAGGAAAGAAAGCCTAACATGAGAGACCAGTTCTCTTTGTGTCTGCTTTTGCAGTGTGCCCGGGGCTTCACCCACACCTAGACATCTCCTGCTCAGGGAGGCCCTGTCTTGGAGATGCCCAGGATCACACTGGAGCTGTGAATACTCATCAGCAATTCTATCCTGCATTTGACACATGAGAAAATCCAAAAGGGGAAATGTCGAGAGGAATGATTTTCCTTTCCTCAATGTTGCATCTCATAAAGGGTTGAAATGGACAAATTTCTTGATGCTGTTCATGCACTGCTAAACAATATAATAGTGGCTGAGTCATTTTATTGAGTGATTCCTGAAATTTCTCACGTCTCCACTGCATGGTAGGGCTCTGCAGAAATCATGCAAACGGCCTTAATTTCCTTTTCTATAAAATGGAAAGAGTGATGGGAGGCTCATTTTTATGTAATAGGATGTTTTATATACATTTAAGAAATGTTCATTTAAGAAATGAACCCTGTGAGCAGACAGTTCTTAAGACCCATAAATATCTTCTTATCCTTGACACCCATAATATTAAATGAAAAAAAACATTTTTTTTCTTCACTTCTTCTTGAAGAAAAAGATATTTTTTGAAAAAGTTGATACACCATGACAGTGGGCAGAGGACACTCAAAAAAAGTGGTCTGTGAGAATCAGTATTAGAGTAAACAGAAAATGGATAATTAAAAAGCATGATTAGTTTGGGTTGTCAGAGGGCTGGGTGGATGATATAAGTGCTAATATTAGAGGCAAGTGGCTAATTCCATCTGCCTCCAGAAAAAGGAAACTGTGCTGCGGTTTGGTCATCAAAGAAGAAATTATTTTTAACAGTTGTGTCATATCTCATTTTATAGTTCATTTAAAAAAAGCTCAAGCTTAAAACCTGTGAAGACAGGAATGAAAATCTCCATACTGAATAAGTATTCAAACAGAAACAGGAGCCTTCGGTGACCACAGAGTCCTGTCTTCTCACAGTGGAGAGTTTTCCAGAAGTCCGGAGGAGGAGATGTGGCCAAGCTTCCACTGGATGCAGGTGCAGCTGCTCTTCCATGGGGAAAGAACAACGTCTGGAGTGAGCCAGCACTGGCTGGGCGTACCCCATGGTGACTGCCAGTCGTTTTCAGGCTTTTGTCTATTCTTTGTGTACTGTTTGACTCAGCTTGAGCCAAAAGAATCAGCAGCTAAAGCCGGAGCCTACCTTTCTGCAGAGAGCGCAGTGTTTGATGTTTCTGGACATTTATGCAACACGTAACCCCTACCCCGAGCTCCTGCTGCCTTACAAGCACTTCTACATGAAAACACAAGACTCTAAAATGGTACCTTCCACACACTATACTCCCATTTATGAGGCAAGCAGACAGTGTTTTCTGACAGCTGGCCGTCCATCTGGTGTTTGATGTGTGGCAGAAAAGCACCGTGGGGTAATGAGGGAGATGGATGTTTCTCTGAGGTGACAACTCAGTGTTCCTGAGTGTAGACTCCCTTGGGCTTCCTGCCCTTCTGCCCTGCATGCTGCCTCTTTGCACAGGATCATAAGCTCCGTCTTCTTATCGTAGCTCAGCTAAACTATCTCTATTCACCTGCCTGGCTTTTCATTTATTCACAGTTTTTTGTTCACGACAAACATTTCAACCACTTTGTTATGGTGGTGTCAGCATGAATGCATTGGTAAAGGCTTTTAACAGTTTAACAACATCCATTCTTTTTCAATTTTTTTTCCTGCTGAAATTCTTTATTTTTATTTGTTTGTGAATGTTCTCTAGGCTGCCTGTTCCAGAAAACTAGGAGACATATTTATGCTAGACACAAAGCTATATAACCTTGCAAACTGTGTCAGGCTGAAGATAATTTTTTTGAAAAAACTTTGATCATCTTCAGTTTGCTATGTTTAAAGTTTAGAAATAGTTCAAATATCTGCATATATATTTTTATGTTATGGATATCCAGTTTAAGAATTGTTTAGTGCCCACTTCTGCAGCACATGTACTAAAATTGGAATGATACAGAGAAGATTAGCGTGGCCACTGAGCAAGGATGACATGCAAATGAAGTGTTCCATTTTTTTTTAAAAAAAGAATTGTTTGGACAGATATCTTTTGAGACAACTATGTTTTTAAAAAATTGTACTTGATGTCTACAGAAATGTTTTGTACTTTAAACATATATACTTTACAACTGACAAAATACAAAGAACCATGAATTATTGAAATATCAGAATTTTCCAAATTATTGTATTATAGATAAAATTATTATTTTGAAAGCAACGTAAACAGCAAACATACAAAAAACAATAGTGTACATTTTAAAACATAGAAAATATTTAAAATTTTATTTTCAGTCCTAGTGTGTGCAATTAAAGTATCACTTAGAATTCATTACAGAGAAGAACCCAAAGGCTGTGACTTGAAAGTAAAATCCACTAGGAAAAAGATAAGTATCCCAAAGAGTATTCGGGGCTTCTTACTTACTTAGAGCACCTCTCTGAGATCAATGAGCACTTTGCTGCAAAGATGGCACGAGCCTTCTTTCTCCTTATCCGACGTTATTTTCCCCATTTTTATTCCTCTTCACATCATTCACCCATTTGCAGCAAGAGTACGGTCAGCATTGTTAGCTTCGAGTTGTGACCTGGCATCGATCTCAGGAACCGTTAGATTTACAAATGGGAGAAAACAGCCCAGAGATGGCCAGACTCAGCCAGGCTTGCCTCTTACATTGCACAGCCAAGTGTTGCTGTGCTCTCCTGGTAGACAGAGGAAAACGCTGATCCTTTTTTTTTTTTTTGCTGGTTGTGAGGCCAAATTGGCTGGCTGTTGGGTAGAACTAAAATGTAAATCTGTGCTGTGGATACTATCAACACAGAAAAATGACTGATCATATCTATGGTTTCAAATAAGTTAATTGAGGGATAATTCTTGGATGTTACAGACATTGTCATTTTGTCTTGTTTAAAATGGAGAAGAAAAGATCTTGTTTTAAAAAACACAATTTTGGCTGGTCTGAAGGTAGTGAGTCATCTCACTTGACTGTTCACAGTCAGTCACAGACTGAACTCCTCGTGCTACTACTTACCCCCTCCTCACTACTGCCCCTGACTAGTCTAAAAAATAAATAAATAAATAAATAATAATAAAAACCACAATTTTATGAGGCTTATTGAGACATCTAATATTTGTAATTAAGTAGATTAAAAGGTAAATCAAGGAAAGGTATAAAGCAAAAAAGATGCTGAAAAAATGTAACAATAAAATCTGTTCAAAAAAGCATTATAATCAGGGATTTCAGTGCACACTATGTAACTACAATACGTAGGGTGTTTTTTTTTCCCAAACAAACAAAAAAAGAAAGAAAGAAACAAAGAGACAAAGAAAGAGAAAAGCTTTAATGAGAGGAAAAAAATTTGTAAATACCTAAGCTTGGTTTTAGATTTTTATGTTTCTTGATATAAAACATAATATCTTAATATGGCTTTCAATTTTTTCTGAAACGGCCATCGTATAGAAAATTTTGCTCAGTCTTGAACTAGAGAAAGGTCAGAGAGAAAGTGAACAGCAGCAGCAGGTCAAGAGAAGGAAGGTGTGACCAGAAGTGGCAGGACATAAGGACAGCCCCTCTTTCACTCTCCCCAAGGCTGACGTAGGACTGTTTTGCCCCATTTTCCAGAGTAGACATGTGCTTCAAGGCATTAATGAGCTTCACAGTTTGCACTGAATTTTATACACTCTGGAGAATGGGGTTACATAGCACAGATCACGAATTCTCTCCAACATCTGCCTGTGAGTGCCTGTTTGCCGTCTCTCTGTGCAGCCACCAGTCGTCAGATATTAAAGCCCCTTCCCCACATGGCCTCTCCAGTCATCTGCACTTTTTGATTTTCAGCAGTTTGATTATATCGAGACAGTTTTCTTTTGAATTCGTCCTGTTTAGCATTTACTAAGCTTCTTGAATATATAAATGTGTATCTTTTTCCAAACTTGGGAACTCTTGAGCCATTACATTTTCAAATATTTTTCTGGACCCATCATTTTCTCCTCTCCTGTAGGGACTCCAGTATCATGAGCTTTAGACCATTTGATATTGCTCCTCTGGTCCCTGAAACTCTCTATTCTGTTTTGTTTTTTCTCTTTCCTCCAATTGGATAACTTATATTGGTCTATCTTCAAGTTTATTGACTTTTTCCTCTGTGAGCTCCATTCTGCTACTGAGCTCATCCAGCAAATTTTTTTATTTCAGTTATTACATTTTCAGTTCTAAAATTTCCATTTGGTTCTATTTCCCTGCTGAGAGCATCTATCCCTCCATTCATTTCAAAAGTCTACCTTTATCTCATGGAGATTGGTTATAAAAGCTGCTTTAAAATCTTTGTATTACAATTCCAACATCTGGATAATCTCAGGTTTGGCATTAGTCGATTGCTTTTTCTCTTGATATTGATCAGATTTTTGAGGTTCTTTATATGTCAAGTAATTTTGGATTGTTTCCTGGACATTTAAAGTAATATGTTGTGAGTCTCTTGAGTCCTGTTAAGATCTTCCTGAGAGTGTTGATTTTTTTTTCGTTTCAGCAAAGACCTATATAGGTTTAGACTACAAACTCTGTCTTTAGGCGGTGGTTCCAACATCAGTTCAGTTTTCAAAGACTTTGCTGTGTGTGTGTGTGTGTGTGTGTGTGTGTGTATTTTTCCATGTACACCATGGAGGTGAACCTGAGACTTGTGTCAAGTTCACTCACCAAATTAGGTTCATTCTCAAAGTCTCTCCTCTCTGAGATTTCCTCCACACTCTCCAATTCCCAGGGATCTCTTTTCCTGGTTCCTCTGGCCAGAAAGATGTGGTCCTGTAAGGGTTCCAGCCTTCTGTGACAAAGGAGCTCTCAGCCCACCCTCAGCATGAAACAGTAAGGAAAAAACGAGAGAGGAAAATAATGGGGGCCACTCCATATATTAATACTTTCCACAACAGGAAGCTTTTTTCTTACCAGGACATGCAGACCCGTGACTATCTTCAGTTCAGGGTATAGGGAGGAAAAAGAGAAATGAGAAAAACAGGGACTCCTCCCACACTTTTCAGCTTGCAGTAGTGTTTTCTTCCCAGTCCTGTATCAAGAAAGGCTTTTGTTGTTTGCGTCTGCTGAGCAGTTCCCACATTTGGCCCACCTTCCATTAAAAGCTGGGAAATAAAGAAGCAAACAAACAAGCAAAAAAAAAAAAAAATCAAAAATCAAAAATTGACAAAAAATACCAGAAAAATGATCACCACCATCGTTGTGATTTTTCTTCAAGCTTTGACTTTTCTCTTCTAACTGCCTTGTTATAGTTTACTTTCCAGAGTTCCCAGGTAGTTACTTCTTGGATTTTGTACAGAGTTTTTATTTGTATTCAGTGTGAGAGATAAAGTTAAACGTATGGTGTGATTACCTGCATGTAAAAATATATGTAGTTACTATATATGATACTTTTTTAAAAAAAGAGTAGAAGGTCAAAATTATTATCATGGTTATTTGGGAGTGGTGGGATTATTTTTCCCCCTTGTTTTCTATTTTCTAAATGTTTTATAACACACCTTCTTCAACTCTTCATATTTAATCCTGCTTCTTCCAAACCTTTAGTCAGCTGAGTCTTTTCTGAAGGAATTTATAGTTTATAAACATTAGAAACCATCCAATACTGTAACAGCTAGAATGCTTTCAGCTGTAAGAAATAGAAATCATCAACTCAGTGGCTTAAACAATACTGAAGTATATTTTCTCACATAATAAAAAAATCCTCATGAAGGTAATTGCAGGGTTAGTTGACTCTAACTCTATTCATCACCTGCTATCTGCATTTGGCTTTGGCCTCAGGCTGGTTCTCCTCATGGTTGCACAATGGCTGCAACAGCTCCAGACATAATTTTTAGATATAACAACATTAAGAGACTGAAAATGGGCCACGTTTTTCTTTATATTTGTTAATATTAGGTTTGATTATAAATGACAGAAAACCTAAAATAATAGTGACTTCAGTGTGGCTTTTTTGTTGTTGTTGTTATTCTGCTATACATAGGCTCCATTCCCAAGGTCATCCACAGTCCATGGTGGTTGTTCCACCTCCAGCTATCACATCCACATTCCACATGGCAGAATTTTTAAAAAATGAAAAGGAGTAGGAAAAGAGCACTTGTCAGCTGTCCAGTAAGGAAGATTATCAGAAGCTGCCACACTGCACTTCTGCTTTCATCCCAACGGCCAGAACTTATCAGGCCACAATGGGCTACAAAGGAGGCTGAGAAATGTGCTCTTTATTCTGGATATTGATGTGCCCAGCTGAACTTTCTTCTACTGTGGAATAAGTGGAACATGCACAGTGGGAACAACAAGCAGTCACTGCCACATTCTTGTCCCAGAAGCCACCCACAAATCTCCCTTTATGCCTTATTGGCCAGAAGAGCATTGCATGCCCATGCCTAGGCCAATCCTGGCAAAGGATGGTAACATTGTAATTAGCTTACATCAATCAGGACTCACCATCTGAGCTTGGAGTTGGGACTGTCCTGAAGGATATGGTTTCCAGTAAAAGGGAAGACACCTGAGTGAAGTCAGAATTCTTAGGAAGGAGGAAGGGATGGGAGGAGAAAGGAGTGTAGGAAAAGGAGGGCTCAGTAGGCCTCGGTAGGATAGGCACACTCCCTGTATGGAGTACAACAGCGTCTGCGTCCCTGATCCCATTCCAACTAGGTGTAGTTGAAATGTTTATCTGTGATGGCTCCTGTTACGGTCCCATCTCTCCCCACACGGCCCAGATCAGTAGTGGACTAAGTGTGTATGTGCGGGAGGATGAGGGAAGGGGAGTGGAGCAAACCCCAATAAAACCCAGTCATTGCTAGTGGCTCCCCCGTTATGCATTCTCTCCTTCCACCTGAGAGCTCATTTGAATTAAGTTCTCAATACTGAAATTATTAATATTTGTATTCAGAACTATTGAATAGCTGAGTTTCCTGGGAAAAAAATATAACTGTTTCTTATCTATGGTTGACTAGGAAGAGGCTTAAAGGGTATAGAATAGAAAAAACAAATTGGCATTTAGAATTTAGCATATTTTGATTAGTCACATACACTTTTTTTTGGCCACACAAACGTTTTTGGGAGGAAGGAAGCCAGCATAGAGAAAAGGGGGGAAAATGGAGGAAAATGGCAATGAATGAGAGTAGGTGAAAGAGAAACAATAACAGGGCATATGTGTGAAAGGAAGGGCAGGAGCTGTGTGCTTTTGTCAGTGTTATGTTGCTATGGTAATGAAGCAAAATTGGGCTGATACTGCTTGCTCTATGGGTTTGCTTTGAATGAGGGGCTAAATATGTGCAAGCAGAATGACAAATTAACTCTTTAGTAAACCAAAGGGACAATCTGACTGTACTTCATCTAAAAATTCAATATAATCTTTGTAAGAACTCTCATATTCCATTGAAGTAATACCCAAAGAAGATTCTGAAGACTTATACAATCCTTTTGAAATTTCTTTTTGTTAATTGGCAGTGAATGAAAACTATACTGAAAACACACATTCAGTGTAGAAAAAAATTTAAATACATAAAGGAACAAAGAAGATGATAAAAAAGACATCTAATCCTGTTAACGTTCGGATGCGTAGCTCTTCAGTCTTTTCATTTACATGTTTATGCCAGTTGAGATTGTGCTTTATAATTGTATGTTGTATGTTTAGGCTGATTTCAGTTTTTCACTGTTATAAATAAGATTTCAAGGCAAAAAATTTACATAGTTTTTGTTGTACCTTTATAAACCTAGAGCTGTTCTTGATATAATGTAGCCATTCAACAAATAGGAACTATCATGATTACTAACACCCACACATATGTGTAGCAAGGTCAATAACTATTTGTTGACTTATCAATTGGGGTTGCTGTTCAAATATTACAGAAGGTGCCCTGCAGGAGTCCCGTTCAGGTATAAGGCTGGCGAGGTTAGCAAGCCTTCTGCTGGAGGGTCTTACAAGGTGGCATTTACTTTTCTATGATTTTCAAATCTTAGGGTTTGCAGAACGTACATGCACCTATGTAGTCAGGATTTGGAGATGCCAACTCATATAACTAAACCCAGTAGAGATGGCTGAATTAATACAGATTTATTAATTGGCAGTATGGAATATAACTGCCAGGAAGATAGTACATTTCTATCTGTACAACCACTATATCTTCTTATATAATCAGACAACAACTACCAGAAAGGATCAGAAGGTTACTAACAAAATCAGATAAGATTTAAATGTGTTTGTAGCCTTGTCATTAAGATAGATCACTCTCTTTCCTGGACAGTTCATACAGTCTTTCTCCAGTCTTGGTACCATATAATCAACTATTTAAGTTTTTCCTTTCTAAACATACTTCCCAGATCACCTTAATGAGAATTGTAGGGGTTCCTAACTGTGCGGGTTTAAGTCACATACTTACAAAGTCTTGGTCTACTTCCTGAGATGGCTGTTCGTGTTCATTACATGTGGATATTGATAGTTTAACTCGGGGTAACTGGATAACTTTATTTCTCTTTGTCACTATATTCATCAGTGGTCCCTGTTGGGTTGAGCATTTTGGCAGAGAGAATTAAAAGGTTTCAGTCTATTTATAAAAGTAATTATAGAATAAAAATGTAAAGGCTACAGATGTGACTTGAAAATATCATTTGCTTAATAAATATTTATTGAGTACATACTGAAAAAATAAGTGGAGTAACTCATCAGGTCTAAGAACTGTGAGATTTCTCTCATGGCTCAGAGAGGCTTCCATTTTCAAATTGTGGTGACCTTCAGTGGTATCTTCTGAATTTTCTAAAGGGCATGAATTTGGGCCAGGAACTCAATCTTGGCTCACTTTAAAACACAAGTGGATTGGGACCATGCAGACATAGTTGTGCGGAAGTCAGTGAGCATAGTTTGAACTGGGGTTGTGTGGGAGGACATGTTAGGGACTGTGTGAATATTAAGGTCTGGGTCTAAGGAGATTATGCAGTTTGGTCGGAGCCCACTCTCAGGCTGGTCAGTGCCTTCTATGAGTTTCTTGTGATTCTAGATGGTCCCACAATTAGACCAAATATGATTTTCCATGTGATCCAGACTGGATAAGGAAGAAAGTAAAGCTGGGAAGAGGCTGGTGCACTGGGAAAATGTGCAGGGATCTGCAAACTGGAGTTTGGGGTTGCAGGTGAAGATTAGGTAAGTGTAAGTATGAGATTGGGGGTGGTGGAGACAGGTGTGAGATGAGAGAAGGCTGTGTTTAGATCTGCAAGAACAGTGGAGGAGTTCCAGATTCAGACACTTTCAGGATGTGGTCATGAGAATGAGTTCTTACTCAGAATAGAATGGATGGTGGGTAGAGGTCTGTATTTTCAACTCTAAACTCTCCTTTATCCTCCAGAAGTCCTAAAGACACCTGCATTTGAATATTCCATTAGTTCCTGGCCTAGACAGAATTCTTCATCTGTCCCCGTCAACCTGATCTCCATCCCACACTGCTGTCAGCAGCATCATCCACCCAGTCCAGAAATTCTTTGATTTTGTGAACCCATTCCCTTCTTGGACAATGATGGTTCTATGAAACACTGTTAAATCATGTCTTGTCAGAATACTAAATCCTCATTAAAATTTCTTTGCCATCAAAGACTGAGCTGGAAAAATAGTCAAGTGTCTTCATTTTTACAGATGAAGAAACTAAGGCACAGAGTGTTAAATAACACTCAGGGATACACAGCTGGGTAGAGCTGGGATAGGATCCTCGACTCCTGTGTTCTGACTCCATGCGTTTTCCAGCGACCATGCTGCCTCCCCCAAGCACCTGTAATTGCAAATTCTTTTGATCTTGTTTCTTTCAGGAATGCATTATGTGCTTCTAGCCTCAGGAAATGAACATGTCCACCTGTGGGCAAATCCCAGTAGATGTTTAACATTTTTTCTGAAACGATTTTGCTCTGTATTTCATGCACAGGGTTAAAGAGAGTGCTTTCCAAATTGGCTGCCCCTGGGCTCCATGTACTTCAGAAATTCTGAGAGAGGAAAAGAAAGTCAGCTTCTCTCACTTGGCTAGAAGAGTGAACGTGGCCTCTGAGACAGGATCAACTTGGCTGGGTAACGTACTTCCCTGGTGGATTTTTATAAAAACGGTTCACATGTAAGTCACGAAACTAAAGCATCTGATGCTGGAGGTGGTGGGGTGGGTGTTCATAAAGTAAATTGCAAAGCTCGGAGCTGTTCTTATCTTTTTTTATAGTAATATAGACTTCTTTTCAAGCCCAACCTGGTTTTGATGTTTGCTTCTATTTCCCTCTTTCTTCTGTTCTATGTATCTGCCCCCATCTGTTAAAATGATCCCTCCTGATTTTTTTTTCAGCCTATTTCCCTGATGATTGTACTTAGTGCTTGTGGCATTTACACGTGTTTAGCAAATCAGCTTGACTGAAGTTTCCTTTCGTTATAGGACATAACTTAGTTTAGATATTTGATTTATTTGAATTGTTGGCTTCAAAACACTGTTGGGCATTTTACATTAATTTTTTAAAAAGGGTGTTAGGTTTACTTAGAGTGGGAACCTGCAAAATATCATAAAGCCTGTGAAACAAAAGCCGCAGGAGTCCGGAGAGTCCGAGGTTGTAAATCTAACTTCGACCACAGACAGCTGCAGCCATGCCAGCAATCCTATCCTCCCTATTAAGGATGAAGCTACCCCTCCTCCCCATCTCTGCAGGTGTTACTCCCCCCGGAAAAACCCTCTATAAAACCCGAGGCTTTCCCCTCCCTCGGGGTGGACGCTATTTGGCCTCCACCTATTTGCACTCAGATGCTCAAAATAAAACAGCATTTTGCTACACTTGAGGCTTCATGTGTCTCCCTCTTGGCTCCGGACCTAACAAGGGTATCTGTTGACTAGATGACCAGTCTGTTTGTCAAATTATTCCCTTTTATCATCTCTCAAAAGTTTTCATATTTCTTCTTGTAAGTGATTATAAATGATGTTTACTCCTCCAAAAAGTAACATAGAAAAAAGCCATAAACCTGAACACTGGAGGGGAAACTGATAGTGAAGACCTTCCGCTTTACTGAGGCTTAGAGGCTACTAGGTTCCACTCTGAACCACAGATTGCATGCCATGTCTATATATGGTGTGTGTGTGTGCATGTATTTGTATATAAATATATTAAGTAGAGCCATCATGCATGTTTGTTGGGGTATCAGATCAAAGCACCCTCAGAAACATATTCTCAGTACTAAGGACAGCACTGTGGGGCAATTTCAAGGAAGTTTAATCAAGATCATTGCATGACCTCTCTTTTTTATCTCAAGTATTTATCACAGAATTTTAGCTTGCTAAAATAAAAAGACACACCAAATATTTACCTGTAAAACCTTCTGAATCAATTTCTTTCTCATTTACAGTTTAGGAATAATAAAAATTCTAGGTGATGAACCTGAAGTTTGTGATTACACAAAAGAAAAGAAATGATTCTGAGACTGATCATGCCCTTGAATTTCATGGTGGCTCCGCCTGCCAGGTGGAGGTCTGAGCACCTCACAGGTTCTGTTCCCCGAGCCCATCCGTCCCTGCAGCCTCAAGCTTCCGGTAGGGGGTGCTGTTGTCTAATGCAAGGCCTATTGTTCTCAGCAGAATTTGATTATTGCTTCAGATCATTTCTAACCTTTGCCCTTTCCCAAGATTTAATCTGTTTAAATTGATATTGGTTATTTACTCTTAAGTTTACTGTGAATTTAATCTTATGTTACTGTTTAATACATTAAAGTGCCATTTTGGTTGCTGCCACTGCACTGATTAGCATTAATTTCCTCCAGAATGTTTTCTGAATATTGGTGAGCTTGTATAGGAAAATGAATAATAATTTTGTTTTAAAAACAATGAAATATTTGATTACTTTGTAAAAATGCATGAAGCAAATTTTGATGAGGTAGGTTTGGGAATCAAATTAAAACTTTTGGAGGAATAGAATATACAAGTTTTGACTTTATAGTTTTATTTTTCTGCTGGTGAAGATGTGTTATATTTGCATTTTTGAGCCTGAATAATTTTAATTCCATTTTTATTGTACAAACCCAAGAGGAACATTTGCTTTGTTTTCACTGATTAGTTATACAATTATTCTTTTCAGATACTACATGAACCATGAACCATAATATTATATTTCTTGTTAATACATTTTGGCAAAGTATTTACATGACAACACAATACATAAATGTAATGACTTTCTCAAATGAGTACATTGTTGCTATGAAGCAATCACTTTTATTTTAATACAAGTAAAATTCATTAGATTTTTCTCAATTAGCAAAGCGACTTTTCCAAATGAACTAGTGAAGGAAAAACATTGCCTGTTTTATCCTGGCCCAGCTGATTTGCTTTCTATTACCGGATGACTATTTGGGAAGGAGAGGAAAAAAGAGAAGTGTTTAATTTTAATAAACTTGATGCAATGCTGACTCCTAGGGGATTAGGTATGGTTCTGATACACTTAGTTTCTTTTTAGTTAGTTTCAAAGTAAAAGGTAAATTTGAAAGCAAAAGCTTTGAAGCAAAGATACTACCTTCAAGACTCTCTCATGTTGAAAAGTAGAACTTGGAGACCCAAATGAACAAATCCTTTGAATTGCAAACTTAATTTAAATGAAAGAATAGTTTATTTTTTCCCTCTTCACTAAAATGTTTAAATCCTTTCGTAAGTCTAATAACCAGATTAAGTCATTTGACACAGACAGTTGAGTTGAGCCCTGTATCTGTAAGTGCAAATGTAGCTTTTGGGCAAAAAAATACAATTAACTTTGAATTCACATTTATATAGTATAGATTTCAGATTAACTTAACTGCTTTTTTATGAAGTAATTTTTTAGTTCTAGTGTTGGATGTTCATTTTATATGTAAAGACTTTTTTTCTTACGTAAAAAAAATGACACTAGTTATGTATACACTGGATGACTCAGAGTATGGGATTTGTCAAATCTGTTAGATAGTCTTAATTAAAATGCAAAAAATAAGAATATTAATTATTCCATATATTTATAGGGCTCCTGCTCTTAATATACTTAGTATCACTGAATCTAATCCTTGGAATACCTGTTTAGCATTCTTCAGATAGATTATAAAGTGTTAGTTAATTAATAATTCTAAGAGAATAAGGTTAAGGCTGAAAATGCCAAATTCTGGTAATGTCTTTCTAGGATAAGGGAAAACTAATATACT
Source organism: Lemur catta (assembly GCF_020740605.2). Taxonomy (NCBI): domain Eukaryota; kingdom Metazoa; phylum Chordata; class Mammalia; order Primates; family Lemuridae; genus Lemur; species Lemur catta. The sequence continues at coordinate 39,135,602 of NC_059128.1, forward strand.
CTGTCTTGTAGGAAGCTAGGTTAAAGTGTTAACATATAATAAATTATACACTAATCGTGAGGAAAGTTATCAATATCTTTCTCTTTTTCTCATCATATTCCAAATAGCTCTTAACTTGGTGGAGGGGGTGTAGAGCCTTAAAAAAAAAAAAAAACAATTACAGTAATAAAGAAGGGGCATGTGATATTCTCCAGTAAAGGGAACCAGGCTCCTTAGAAAAATGACTGATTATAGGGCTGATGCAGGGAATATACAAGATGAATCTAGGGCATCTTGTAGTACCAGAGAGTAAGAAAGTGCTCAAAACACAAAAACAAACCAAAAAAAAAGAAAAGAAAAAGAGGTGGGTCAAAGGGACATAAGAGGCAAACTAAAAGCTGCTAGTGCACAAACCTGGAACAATTTGGGCAACCAAATAAGGTATTATTAAATTATAACCCAAAGTATAAAATAAATATTCATAAGTCCATGATTGAATGAATAGGGGAGAAAAGATAAATCTTCCATATGAAGAATTCCAAATTATTTATGTAGGTACTCACCACTGCTCCTCAAGGAGGTAGAGCTTAACTCTCCACCCCTTGAATTTTTGCTCTGCTTAGTGACGTGCTTTTGAAAAGTAGAATGTGGGAAGAGGAAATAAGCAACTCTACAGTGCAGAAATGTTGCCAACACTGTGTGGGCAGAGTGATCAGAGTTATCACCAACAGTAAAAAGTTATGTTGCTAGCATGTGGGGAGAATAATATTTGATCTTCATTATCTTCCTCCCAAATACTCATAACCCCAGTCTAACCATGATAAAAAAAATCAGACAAACCCAAATTGAGGGACATTCTATAAAATATCTGACCAGCATTCTTCAGAATGATCAAAGTTACCAAAAGCAAGGAGACAGAGGAGGGTAAGGAGACATGATGACTAAATGCAATGTGATATCCTGGAGTATGAACCTGGAATAGGAAAAAATTAGTGAAACAGAATAAACAGTGGAGTTTTGTTAATAGTAATGTACCGATATTGGTTCCCTAGTTGGGACAAATGTACCAGGAGAAACTGGGTGAGGAATATAAGGAAACTGTAATATTTTTGCAACTTTTCTGTAAGTCTATTCTAAATTTTAGAAGTTTATTTAAAAATGGAAGAGTATTTAAGATTTCATTTCTGTTTCATAGGCCAAGATAGGCTTGGAGGGAAATTTGAGATGGGGAATAGCAAAATGTGTCACAAGAACTAATTCTTTCTCTAAAAGCACAAATGATTTGTGAAAAATGCTTCCCTCCCACATCCACACTCAAAGCTTTCACTCTTCTGGATATTAGAGATCATAATGTAAATTGAGTTTGAAGAAGTCCATGTTTTGCCTTAAGCTAGTGGTTAATGTAATTGATGTGCCTGACCATATCAAGCGCAGATTGAAACTGATTCTTACATAACCTGGACTGGTGTCTTTAATAATTATTGTCCTGGGGACTCTCTTTGCTTCTCTAAAGTGAAGGATTTTCAGTCTATTGAAGTCTAAGTTTTCTCCTAATTGGCTTTCTCTCTTTCTCTCTCTCTCTTTTTTTTTTTTTTTTTTGGTGAAGAACATCCTCAAGTAGTTTCATAAAAAGGAATACATAGGAGAAGCAAATATTTTGGGGAACTTGACTCTCTAAATATCTCCCTTAAGGGATATTTTGATTGGGCCTTGAATGCTAGGATGTAAATTATTTTCCCTGAAAATTGTGTAGCATTACTCCACTTTCTTCTAGCTTCCTGTATTCTCTTAAGAAATCCAATCCAATTCTGAATCTTGATTGTTTATGTCTGTTTTTTCCCTTTAGAAACTTTGTGGATCTTTTCATTGTCCTCTGAGTTCTGAAATCTCAAAATTATAAGCCTGTTATAATGCTATTTTCATTTGTTGGACTGAACACATACTGGGCCCTTTCAATGAGGGGAGTTATGTTCTTCATTCAATTTTGGAAAAATCTTAGGATTTTTTGTTGGTGATTTCTACCCCTCCATTTTCCCTGTCATCCAGATGTTGTACCTCCTGTATTTCTAACTTATAACTAAATATTCTTATATTTTCTATTTGTCTTTTGATCTAATTTTGGTTGAGCTTCTCAATTTCTCTTCTAATTCATTTATTGAATTTCTCTATTTCTGTTATCATACTTTTAATTTCCAAGAATTCTTTTCATACATTTTTTTGAATGTCCATTTTTAATAGCATCTCTTCTTTCATGGATACAGTATCTCCTGTTATTTCTCTGATGATGTTGATGATATGTTTTTAATGTTTCGGTCTCCCTTTATAGTCTTTATTTCCTCCAAGTTGCAACTTATTTGTTTTTTCCTTATTTTAGTTTTGTCTATGTTTTTTATGTCAGAGCTTTTCCTCTGATTTCTGGGAATTGTTATCTGTTGAGAACAATTAAGAGTGGATCACCTAAAAACTCAGTGAAAAGTCTATGCTTAGCAGGGGAGGCTTGATTACTGTGTCTCACTACAGACTGGTTGGACTGGTCTGCTTATGGGAATTCCCACCCCACATCATTATTTCTAGATCTTTTCTCTTGGTTGGGTCAGATTTCCAAAGAAGAAACTTTATCGCTCCTGGGTAGTATAAACCTCACTGTCTGCTTTGTGGGAGACAAGTGGAGGAAGAGTGCTGGTGGTGCTATCAACATTTAACAGGTATACATACTTCACTTAATCCTTCTTTTCAATGTAGTGTCTATACCATTAACTTCCTACATCTCCCTTCCTCCCCTAACTCCAATTACACCCTCAATAGACTTTCCACCGTTCCTCCTGTTTTAAGCTTCATCTTCATATACATTTTCACAAATATCTGGAGCCATCAATCCCCAAGGCTTTAGGGATTCAGTTCTGAAAATCATGCTTTGTTTGTTTTTGTTTTTGTTTTTTTTCCCCACCATCACCTCAGGACTCAGCTTTCTCTGATTTACTAGTATCTGCTGTCCTGCTTTCTATCTTCCAACAGTTAATGTTGCTATCATCTCCTTCCCATTGTCTTTGCACTTGAATCTGTAGGCTGCTTTAAAAAACAAAACTTTTTCTGTTGTCTTTGTGTGTTTTGGTAAGTATGTCAGAAGACATGTGTATATTTAACCTGTCATTTTTAGATGGAAGTCTTTATTGTGTACCTACCATGAACTGGATTGTGCTGGGAACAATGGAGAACACAAGAATGTTTTTTTGGGTCATGCAATTGAATCATTGTCAGGTTTCAGTTTTAACCTGAAATCTAGAATTGGCCTTAGGAAGGATGAATAATTCAAGATGCTAACTTTCCCACCATTGAGCATTGAATGAAAGAAAGGTGCAAAAGAGCACAGTGGCACAGTGGCTCATACTTGTAATCCTAGCACTCCAGGAGGCCAAGGCAGGAGGATAGCTTGAGGTCAGGAGTTGGAGACCACCCTGAGCCAGAATGAGGCCCTGTCTCTACTAAAAATAGAAAAATTAGCTGGGCGTGATGGCATGTGCCTGTAGTCCCAGCTACTCAGGAGGCTGAGGCAGGAGGATTGCTGGAGCCCAGGAGTTTGAGGTTGCAGCCAGCTATGATGATGCCACTGTATTCTAGCCAGGGTGACAGAGTGAAATAAAATAAATAAATATAGAAAGAAAGTTGATTGATATAATAATTGTGCCAGTTACAATGAGTAAGGGAACCTTCCTCTAAGTACTTTATGTACTCAGATTTCTATATGGTGTAATAATTCTTTTTTTTTTTTTTTTTTTTTTGAGACAGAGTCTTACTCTGTTGCCCTGGCTAGAGTGCCGTGGCATCAGCCTAGCTCACAGCAACCTCAAACTTCTGGGCTCAAGCAATCCTCCTGCCTCAGCCTCCCGAGTAGCTGAGACTACAGGCATATGCCACCATGCCTGGCTAATTTTTCTATATATGTTTTTAGCTGCCCATATAATTTCTTTCTATTTTTAGTAGAGACGGAGTCTCGCTCTTGCTCAGGCTGGTCTCGAACTCCTGAGCTCAAACAATCCTCCTGCCTCGGCCTCCCAGAGTGCTAGGATTACAAGCGTGAGCCACCATGCCCGGCCTGTAATAATTCTTTTCTTTCACTGATAGTCCAAAGAAAATTAATGAAGCTGAAAAAACGAAAAAACTTTTTTTTTCTGAGCATTTTTAAGATAGTCTTGGGAAAATAAATCTTCTTTGAAGGGGTCTTAAAATCCCCCAGGATTCAAACATAATAAACTGAAGGTCACACAGTCAAATGTCCATAAGAGCCACATAGGGTACATGGGTATAAAGAAAGAGAAACAATAGAACATGAAATCTAGTATATGACAAAAGGCCCTTGACCTTAGAGTTGGAGTAGGGACCATAGAAAGCAGTAGGAATTGTAGACAACTGGAAAGGAAATGCCCTGTTTAAAGTGGGTTCTTGCTATTGAACTTCAGCCTTTGTTGTCTTGTGGAAATGAGCAATCCAAGTTGCCAAGGGAAACCAGAAATCTATATTTTAATATGAAATTATAAAATGAAATATTAAAATATTGATATGAAATAGCCCAATTTAAAAATTTTAAACATTGACAAGGAGTTAGATTAAAAAAAAAAAAATACTGTACAGGCCAAGGAAAACATGTTTGTGAACCAGATTGAGTTGCAGGTCTCCAGTTTACAACCTATGCTGTAGTCTTCTATTTGCCTTGGGTTCATTTTTCAATTATATAGTCATCCATAATTGTCCTGGCAAATGTAGCTCCAAAGGTTGATATTCATCTCTGAGAAATATTAAGCTTAGTAAGATGCAAAAAAAAAAAGGAGATTTGGATCTACTAACAGATGGGCCTAGAAATCCTATATGCTCTTTGCCATAAAGCTATACTATTTTTTCATATAGAGTTGATTCAGTTCCTCAAGACCAACCTGCTTTTCCACGTTCCTTCTAATCAGAATTGATTCTGGGCCGGGTGCGGGGTGGCTCACGCCTGTAATCCTAGCCCTCTGGGAGGCCGAGGCGGGTGGATCGCTGGAGGTCAGGAGTTCGAGACCAGCCTGAGCGAGACCCCATCTCTACTAAAAATAGAAATAAAAATTATCTGGACAACTAAAAATATATATAGAAAAAATTAGCAGGGCATGGTGGCGCATGCCTGTAGTCCCAGCTACTTGGGAGGCTGAGGCAGTGGGATCGCTTAAGCCCAGGAGTTTGAGGGTTTGAGGTTGCTGTGAGCTAGGCTGATGCCACGGCACTCACTCTAGCCCGGCAATACAGCGAGACTCTGTCTCACAAAATAAATAAATAAATAAATAAATAGAATTGATTCCGTAATACTATATAGCTGTATAAATGAATGAAGAAGCTCTTTGTCCATTGATAGGAAAAGATTGCCAAGATACATTGTTAGGTGCAAAAACCAAGGTGAAGAGCAATATGTCGAATATGCTAATTTTTGTGTTAAAATATGGGAAAATAGAGACATATTTGTATATTTGCTTGTGTATGCATAAAGAAAATCTATAAGGTTACATTTAAAAAATTAAGAACAACCTGTGGGATAGTCACTGGGCAGATGGTGACAATCTGGAGAGGAGGCTTTCACTATATATATTTTTCTCAAGTTATGATATTACTTTCTTGAAAAATTAAATTAAAAATTATTTTATTTTAATCAAAAATCTTTATCAAATTAACTTAAGTTTGAAAAGGGTTTTGTATTGGCTTAAGTACCTAAAGAGTCCAGGGGTAGGACTAGCTCAATAAGGCATGGCTGGACAAATTAGGACTTTCTCATTTTTGTTCTCTGTTCTTCTCTAACTCTCAACTTTCAGCTGTAGGGTGTTGGCTGCATTCTCTCTTGCAGCAGATGGCTGCCCCCCAAGGTTCTGGAAAAAATTGCTGTAAGATGCATGAGTCACAGGCTTACATTATTCTTATAGGTTGCCAAAGAGGAAGAGAAAAGATCTCTTCTCTGGCAGTGAAGTCCCAAGAACTCTGGATCATCTTGGGTCATATGCCCATCCTTGATCCCTGAATCAATCACTGTGGTCAGATGGTAGCTCTGATTGGCTAGACCTAGGTCACATGGTGATATTGAGGTTGTCCTCACATGTACCATATAGGAAGGGATGGATATTACCTCAAGCTAGGGGTGATGGGCAATCAATACGTATCTATGACAGAGCCAAATGTGCTCAAAACTAGAACGAACCTTGTAAATCTCTGTAGGTCAGACTTTATATATAGACCTGCTGCAGAACTCAGTGAATTGCAAGATGCTGGGGAGATGGAAAATACTATCCAAAAGTATGCCCTCCATATGTAAGCTGGGAAGTTGAAACTAGCAGTTGACATCTTTTTCCAAGACCCTACCTGATTAAAGTTGCTATTTTACAAACCAGGAAATACATTAAGCCCCTTCCTCCAAACAGACTGTTTATTCTGTCCAGGTATAAGTAGTTTTAGAGCCTTTGAGACAAAAGAAAATGTTTGCCAAAAGAAGGACCAATAGAGGAGGCTCTGATTTCAGAAATACTGAATTAATCTTCCCAAACTTGACAAATTTTTGGAAAATAAGAAACTCAGCTAAGTTCATTAAAAAGTTATCTAATCTGGTGACTGAAGACAAACAGATGGGTGTCTAGTTAGTGAGTCAGCTGGCTGATGTGTCACGTAGCTTTTTCAGGACCTGGGGAGAACCCATTTGCTTCAAGAGAGAATGCAGGTACACTCAAAAGTGGCCACACCCTATGCATTGTGAGAGGAAGCAGGGTGAATCAAGTCACTTGAATCCCTTGAAATATCAGTTTCCCCATCTGGTAAATCGAGATGACAGTTTTGTTTTGCAAAATTTTGGGGAGTTGTGTTAATGTCTGCTATAGACTGAATGTTTATATTCCCCTCCACCAAATTGATACATTGAAATCCTAACCCCACTATGAGGGTGGTGGGAGTTGGGGTGGTTAGGTAATGAGGGCAGAGCCCTCATGATGGGGATTAGTGTCCTTATAAAAGGGACTCCAGAGAGCTCCTTTCCCCTTCTGCCACATGATGTTACAGTGAAAAGATGGCTGTCTATGAACCAGGAAACGGGCCCTCACCAGACACCGAATCTCCTGGCACCTTGATTTTGGACTTCCCAGCCTCCAGAACTGTGAGAAATAAATTTCTGTTGTTCATAAGCTACCCAGTCTATAGTATTGTGTTACAGCAGCCCAAACAGACTAAGACAGTATCCTACTGCTGCTGTAACAAATTACCACAAACATAGTGACTTCGAACAATACAAATTTACTATCTGCAGTTCTGGAGGTCAGAAGTCCAAAATGGGTTGGCAGAGCTGTGTTCTTTCTGCAGACTCTAGGAGGAGAATCCATTTCCTTGCCCTTTCTAGCTTCTTCAGGCTGCCTGTATTCCTTGGCTCATGGCCATATCACCCTGACTTTTGCTTCTGTGGTCATATCTTCTTTTCTTTCCTTTCTTTCTTTTTTTTTAAGAGCTAGTGTCTTGCTATGTTGCCCAGGCTGGGCTCCAACTCCTGGGCTCAAGCCATCCTCTTTCCTCAGCCTCTCAAGTAGCTGGGGCTACAAGAGTGTGCCACTATACTCCTAGCTTCATATCTTTTTTTGACTCTGACCCTCCTGTCTCTCTCTCATAATGACCCTTGTGATTTCATTAGCTCACCCAGATAATCCAAGATAATCTTTCTATAAGAAGATCCTTAACTTAATAACATCTGCAAGGTCTGTTTTGCCATGTAAGGTAACATATTGACAGGTTTTGGCGATTAGGACCTGGATCTCTTTGGGAGGCCATTATTCTGTCTACCACAGGGTATAAAATGAAGTAACATTTGTAAAGGTTATTAGCACTGTTCTCGCCACATAATAGATACTTCATCAACTTCAATTTCAATTGTTTTTAACAATTCAGTTTTAACCATTCAGATGTCTGAACATGCATCCTGTCCAGCATTAAATTTTTAGATGTTGAATATCCTGGTAGGGGCAGAACACGTAACAGTATATTCTCGTGAATAGCAACCTAATTTTTAACACCTATGAGCTCTTTGTGCTTACCTTAGAAGATATTTTCTGTCCAAAAGTAAAGAGCAGTCCTTGGATGGAACTATTTTAAGCAGCAAAATCATCAACGTGCAAGTTCTTTTCAGTTACTCTTTAATGAAGACCAAATGTGACACATGGATTGTGGAGAATTTTCAGAGAATAATCAATTTCCTAAAGAATGTTACATATTGTAGATAGTATTAATAGTAAAAGGGTTATTTCATCAAAGTATCAAATCTGGAGGTCAAGATTTGGCAATACGGGTATTTGCACCTTAGCACATCTCCCCATTGTGCTTGGGTTAACAGGTTCCAAGGACATCACAGGGTCCTTCTTTTGGGGAGGATCCTGCTGACCCAAGACTAGACTCAGCACAGCCCAGTGGCTCTAAATTGGAAGATGAATGCTGAGTTTTGATGCTTTTCTCCTGGCCTATTACACTCCAAGAACTTCGATGGCCAAACAGAACACCTATCACTTTAAAGAAGGTGCACAGTGGCCTTTGAAAGTCACCCCAAATGATTCATGAAGCCTATTTCATACATCTAAAGAAAGATAAAGATTAAGGCTTTATGAATTCTAGTGAAAAAAAAAACAAACCAGGATTCCCAGAGGGATCGATCTTTGCAATAATTAAGTTTATATTTGGTATGATGGGCCATCCCTAGTATGTGTTCTTTCTGGTTAATAATAGCCTTTGTTTAGTAGTCACTCTCCTAGGAGGGAATGCTAATGTAATACTCACCGAGTTTTCTGCTGCTGGCTGGGAGTTATCAATAGGTCATAAATAAACCACCACCACATGGAAAAGACAATAAGATTATATATACTCCTTCTACCTCCAACTGCCATAAGAGCAACAATTATAAGGTTATACTCCTACAGCCACCCTAGGGAGAAAATGAGAGGAAAATGTTCCATTAGCTTAATGAAGAGAGCACGGCAGAGCCACAGTCAAATTTTCTCACTATTAGCACCTATGGTGTGCCCCAGCACACGAGCGAAGCTTGAGTTGCAGGGTAACAATTAAACTTTCTGACAATTAGCCCCTACAACGTATGGTCCCTGAACTCAAAGGAGATATTTCAAAGAATCACATTTACATTTTTCTCACCTCTTGCCTACAAAATTTGAGTGAGTCATTTGCTTGTGGAAATGGAGGAGTCAGGGTAAAAAGTTTACTTCACAGATAAGTACAAGCTTCGTTGGCAGGCTTGCCGGAGAGAACACATCAACTGATGTGATTAGTAAAAGGGAAGGTTAAGGAAGATGAAAGATCTGCAGAGAAATGTTCACACCAACCCAATTAGGGAAAAGATGAACTGGATCAATGTGAGTACTTTAGCTTCCGTGTTATCTGTGTTAGGGAGAAGATCGCTGAGGAATGAAAATAGATGTGCGGCTTCACATTGCAGCTGCCAAAGAATCAGGTTTGCCTCCTGGAAGGCACTGTATTAGAAGAAGAAGAAAGCAGTATCCCTGTGCTCAGATTCTGGGTCCACCATTTATCCTTGCCAAGCCCCAATTTTTCTCTTCTGCAAGAAGTACCAAGAGAACAAATTTCCATGGGTTATTGGGAGGATTCAAAGAGAAAATGCATAGGGATTAATCAATAGTAAGTGCTTAACAAGTGTTAGGTATCATTATTTATGTTCAGAAGTAGACTAGAACACTATACATTTTTATGGCTTAAGTAAATATTTGTGTGATAATGAATATTCTCAAATTTTCTTTCTGGAGTGCATGATTCAAACTTTACTTGGGTGGTAGTGAGTAAACAGTCTACTTGGGTTCCTCTCAATTTAAGGAGAAGTAAAGGATATTTGTGTAATTTGGAGATGTAATATGTCTGAACTATTCTACAAACTGTCCGTAAATACATGGGTAAATATGGAAAAATTATCCAAAACACAAAGAGTTTTTGTTTGGTCCAACTTCTCCACCCAATCAAGGGAAATATTGATGTCAATCACACCAGTCCACTACTTCTGTTGCTTCTTATTGCCACACAGAGTCGCTGTTGAAAAGTGGGTGCTCTGCTGCCCACCCCTCTGGGCAGAACAAAAATAGTTCTTAGACAAAGCCCAACTTCTCTTCCTTGGTGCACATTTTGACCAAAGGTGCAGCTCTAACGTACACCTCTTTCTGTTTTATACTCCACATCCTCCAGGGTATCAGATGGCCTCAGTAACTCTGGATCAGGGCTGGTTCAAATGTCAGCTTCCTCTTGAGCCCAGAACCTTCTCTCCCTACAATTTCCCTCAAAACACCCTCAAAGGATTTCCTGGATTGCAAATTTCCAACCTCTGACTTCCAATTATAGTTAATGATAGAAAGCTAAAACAGAAGAAAAAGGTAAGTCAAATAGCAGATATTGTCTTATTGAGAAACAGTATTGCCTAGGATATAATATTTCAAGTATTATTACCCTTCGTGTTTGTGGACTTTAATGGTGTTTCACAAGGTAGTTTGCAACTGCAATTAAGCTTTAGGTGTTTTGTAAAATTACAATGGTTGTTTTAAAAAGTCTTTTAGTTTGTATCACAATACTGAGTTTGAGAAGTAGAAGTATGTCTCAGTGATATCTTCACCTGTCCCGTGGCACCTGCTGTCCTGGTGACGATCAAGCCCTGGGTCACTTCTTTTCCCTGAATGGTTTGTGTGTGTGTGTGTGTGTGTGTGTGTGTGTGTGTGTGATTGTTACCTTTCACAGCACTCACCGCTCTCTTTCCAACTACTAGAAGGTTCACTTTTGCCCCCTGCCACCCACCTCCCCACTACCATTTATGTGACCATTATGTATTATGTTGTAAAAATTGAACCCCACTTCCATTCCCAGAACTCTTCATCCTTCTTCCTTCCCTTTTTTAACTCCAAAGAACTTATCACCACCTAAGATACTACATATTTTACTTCTTTATGTCTTTATTTTCTGGCTCCTCTTACTATAGTTAAGCTCCATGAGAACAGGGGATTTGTGTTATTCGTTGCTGAATCCCCAGTGCCTAGAATAATGTCTGGCACATAGTAGATGCCCAACAAATAGCTATTAACTGTAGGTAGAATTTATCAATTTCTTTTTATTGTGACTCAATCCAGAAAATTATAGAAGGGAAAGATTTTCATAACTCTACAACTTCCTTTCCTAGCCATGGGTCCTATCATCATTGTCACCACCATCACTTTTTTCTTATTATTAATAATTAGTCTCCTCACCCAAAATTACATGGCTAAAAATGATAAAATTTGATACTTACACTGATAAAAAAGAGAGTTGATTTTAAAAAAAGAGACTGATAAAATTTTTTTTTAAAGAGACATAAAAAAATCATCTAGTCATCTTGTCCTGCTCCTACATTTTTCAGACTTGGAAACTGACAATAGACGATGTAGTCATGATTGCACAGCTACCTACACTGTCTGAATCTTGAGGGATTTTGTTTTAGTTTTAAGATATAAAAGCCCTGTGACTTTATAAAAAGATTTGATAACCTGTCCTCATCAGGATAGAAGTTCCCATAAGTTCATGAGCCCTAATTCCCTGTTTGCAATCAAGGACAACGATTTTGGCTAAGTCAGTTTATCACAGGTGGACCACATGAGTAGTATGAATAGGGAGTCATTGATACAGTGTAATTTGAGAGGTAGTAAGGAGGCCCTGTAACCCAAAACATAGAACACTCTCAATCTCAGAAATTGCACCATTGGCCTTTGTGCTAAGCTTTACTCACTCTGTAATTCTATTGGTTGTTTTTTAAATTTTAAAAAAATGTTTAATTGTTATCTGCACAGAATAGCTGTATATCTTTATAGGGTACATGTGATGTTTTGATACAGGCATATGATGTGAACTAAGTGGTCACATGGATTGGCGTATACGTCACATCAGGTATTTATCATTTGTTTGTGTTAGGAACATTCCAATTCTACACTTTTAGTTATTTTAAAGTGCACCCTAACTTATAGTTAATTATAGTGACTTTGTTGTTCTAGCAAATATTGTTCATTCCATCTAACCATATTTTTTTGCACCCATTAATATGCAATTCTATTTGAAAAGCAAATCCTCTAATGTTAGAGCACACAAAGTTCCTAGTATTTTAGGACACAGAGATTTTGAAGTAATCCCAAAAATCTAGGTGCATAGAAGCACTGAGTTTTTAGGATTGGAGAAGGGGCAGAGTGGACACTAGGAATGTACTCAAAGAGAAAGCAAAAATGCTGAGGGTCAACTGCCCACTTACAGCCAGCTTGAATTTCTTCCCCAGTTAAATGGGTCAAATAAGCCTTTCTAGTGTTAATGGCGGGATATGATGCAGAACTAATCATGCTGTATAAAGGCTCTTGGAAGCACATGGTTGACACACAGTTATTTGACAATAGTTAATTTACTAACAGATAGCACCCTGGGATCTCCTTCTCATTAAGTGAATATTGATGAACATATAAAGCTCACAATTGATGCAGCATGTTTCTGAATGTTTTCTGCATTTGATGTGTCTGGCACAAAACAACACAAAATAAAACACGTTTTGTAGGCAGAGATGAAATGAGGTATTAGTAAGGTGTGGAGGGTAGGATGGTCCCCTCCTGATGTAGGCAGCAAGGGGATGCATTCTCTGTAGAGAAGTTAAACACAGTAAAAGAACTTACCAAAAACTGGTCTTTTTATTATCGCCGTGTGCTAACAACTCTAAACAGTGCAAGTGATAAAATAATCCCCCCAAAATGATCTCTTGTTGGTCTAAATTCTTTAAAATTGCTGTAGTTATTATTGAGTTGAAATAAAGCATATGAAAGTTTCAAATTAGCACATTTTGTTAACTTATCCTTTAATAAACATCAGATACTACACATAAGTTAATTTAGAGAATTTCCAGTTATACAGTTAATACCCCGCTCATGGACTCTACTGCACCTATTCTTTCCAAGAGTAACAACTGAGAAGTGTTGGAGCTTGGTTTTAAGGCAATTTCTATCTCTAAACTTTGTGATATTACATAACCCTGTGTTTAAACAGTATATTTAAAATGAACGATTTAGCACAGTGATTTTAAAGATGAAGAAAAAGAACCTGAGTTACTTTGATTAGGTCATTCTGTGCAATTTTTATTATGATAGCAAAACATGCCAATGCCAACTCTGAGGTGCAATGTTTTTGTTTGGGAAGTGCTTTTTTTTTTTTTAGATACAGGGTCTTGCTGTGTTACACAGGCTGGAGTACAGTGGCACAATCACAGCTCAATGCAACCTTGAACTCACAGGCTCAAGCAGTCCTCCCACCTAAGCCTCCCAAGTGGTATAGCACTACCGGGGCACATCACCACACCAGGCTAATTTTTAAGATTTTTTTGTAGAGACAGTGGTCTCCCTATGTTGCCCAGGCTGGTCTGAAACTCCTGGCCTCAAGAAATCCTCCTGCTTCAGCCTCTCAAAGTGCCGGGATTATAGGTGTCAGCTACTCTGCACCTGGCCAAGAAGTGCAAATTTTATTAATATTTCAAATATCAAGTCTTTCACAAAATTTGGATAATACTTTTTAAAAATTGTTAACCATTTGTTTTAAACTAAGGAGTAACTCAGGAAAACAGAATGTTACACCAGTGGTATGATTTAGCTGTCTGAACTGTATCTTTGGCAGATGTTTTGGTTTATTGAAATTCACTTCTTGGTTATTGTAATATTGTTGTGCATTACTGAAACACACCACCATGTAGGTATAAATCCCTCTTCCCTTTTAAAGATACATTAATGTTATTTAAAAGTATTGGTATTTTAAAAATTCTGTAATATTTCCTTTTTTCTTTTTGTACTGGCATAATTATTACAAATACACACATACATACACACATACATATTCAATAAAAGACAACTTGCATTATCTGTTCTTCTTTTTTGGCCATAATTCTTGTTCCTTTCATGATTATTACTGAAAATAATTTTGTCCTGTGGAAGTGATGATGTTAAAAAAAATCCAGTCTGGTGCCAAAGACTCTAGGTATGTCCCTAATACCTACAACGCTGGTACAACAATGAGATCTACTAGGATCTCTATTAACTAGTTGCAGCTTTGCAAATATGCTTTGCACCTTGACTGGCTGATTTCTCTAGTGATTACCAAACCAATGAGCTGTCTAAGACCAATGTGAGTTTCATTTTTAACTTAGTTAAAAGAGAAGAATTCTTATTGTTGTAATTCCTTTGTCTTACTGGTTAAATTACCATTCACTTATTGGGGTTGCTGTGCAATATATGATATTATTTTACCTACTGTGTGTTCAAAGTAGTCTTGTCATAGTATCAGCATGCCGGCATAAAAAGTATTATAGCAAATAGGTAAATACATGGCTTTTGTAAATTAGAAGTGGATAATTATGTCAGCCTTACAGCATTTGTGGGTGAATAGCTAAAAATAATTGAAGTAAAAATGCTGGGAAATATTTAACATTAAATACAAATAATTACAAGATTGTCATAAAATGACAATGACCAATAAAACATAATTTTTAGTTTCTCTTGATAGAATATTTCAAATTAGAATATGAAAACACATACACAAATACTCTTTCATTTTCCTTTCATTTTAAGGAGTCCCAGTCCTACACTATACACCTCAGGTACAATTGCTGTAATTTTCCTGTCAAAATAGATATTTGCTATAAAAAGACTCCCAAATTATTTTTATTTTTTACAACTTTTGTTTATGCTTTGAACAAACAGAATTCAAATAAATCCTGATACTGGAAATATTTTGGCTTCCTAGAAACATGTAGGATTATGCTGTATGGGGTGTGCTTACTATTGAGATTCTTTTGAAAACAAACACACTAGAACTTGCAACCAAGTTCAAAGTAGTCTCATTGGTTAACTACACACGTTTTCCAGTGATTCTGCCATTGTGCCAATCTTTATGGGAATGCCTTTTTCCTTGTGAATGGCCATCAAACCATGTGGCATATTCTTCCAAATACTTGATTTCTTGAGCCTTATGAATACAGGTGTTTGATTATGCTAGATAAGGTGGTTTTATTGAAAAAGAAGAGGAAATTATAAGATTCATTTTTCTTCTGTAGCTTCTAAATTAGCTTTGAAGGCTTTGTAAAGAGAAGTACCCTAATATTTTTCTAGTTATGATAGCTTCACTGGAGTCATCTCCAGAGGAGACCAATTTGAAAGACAACATGTATTTGAATACATGAAATGAAAGCGTTGTTAATGATGTGAGTCCTCCTTTTCTTTTTAAATAGTCAAATAGATTCTAATGGCTTTTGACGTAAAGCAATGAGTGGCAGCGTAACAGCTGTGTTTGGGCAAGAATGAAATGCTTAAAGTTAGAAGTCACCAGGGAATTGTCTGACATAATCAGTTTCAGGATATTACATTTTCTCCAATCTCTCTTTTAAATTTTACCTAGAACATTACTCAGCAATGGATTAATGATTTTGCATATACAATTATTCTCAGCCTTATTCCAAAAATGATTTGAGGAAATACTAAAAATGTCATAGTTTAATATTAATAAAGATCACTACCACAGGATAGGGTAGTACAATAGAATGCAATAGAATAAGAAATAGATTGAGGCAAAGGGAAAATAAGGATAGAATTAAAATGCAGACAACACAAAGCTATTAACCAGACATGTGCATGAGAAGGCTCTGAACACCTTTAATAAAAGTCAGCATTTCAGCTCCCAGCTTCCTAGTTACCAAAGCAGAAAAAAAAAAAAAAAGATCTGTTACAAGGATGTGTGTGTGTGCGCGCGCGCGCGCGCACGAGAGAGGAGAGCGAGAGAGCGAGAGAGAGAGAGAGAGAGAGAGAGAGAGAGAGAGAATGTAGCAGCAGTGGCATTAACTTAACTAGATGAAAATCAAAACCTGACTTTGCCTTTGACACAAACTTTTAACTTCTCTGTGTTGTTGTAAATACAGGGATTTAATAATACTTGGCTTTTCCCTATTTTACCAGAACAGTACAAAAAAATAACTGGAATGTAAATAATTGTAACCTACTTCCATTTCATAAGTCATTGAGAAAATAGAAACAGCCAATGCTGATATTAGAGGGGAGTCAAAAGGGAGTGAATAAGCATCGCCTATGTGCCATTCACTTCATCTGTGCCATATCATTTAATTCATACACCATTCTGAAGAGGTAAACTTCCTATTTTACAAATGACATGGACCCTGGACCCAAGATCTCCTTAAACAGAGATGGCATTTGAACTGTGGTCTGCCTAACCCCAGAGCCACAGTACATTCTCCACTGACTACATTGCTTACTAAATCCTCCAAGGGTTTTACTGAAAAACTCTGTTAGGTAGCATGATGAAGAGTTATCTTTAGATTCCCTAAGCATCAATCCTTGGTTTTCACAAAGGCCCAAGATTACTCTGAGCACTCATTTGAGGTTTAACCTTTGTGTTAGCCATATATAATACCAACTGAACTATTATTTACTCAATAGTTTTCTTTATATGAATTCATTTTTAATTTATTTAAACAGAAAATGCTATCACTACTAAAAATGTAAAACCAACGTGTTCGCCAGAAATAAGACTTAAGAGAAACAGCTATTAAAAAATGTTGAGTACATGCAGCTCCTGGGAAGCTCTCAGGCACCACCAACTGTGCCTCTGGGGGTGGGGGTCCCCCCTATGCAGGGAAGTTAGGAAGCTTCTTAGATGTTGGGGAGTAGTCTT
Source organism: Lemur catta (assembly GCF_020740605.2). NCBI lineage: Eukaryota > Metazoa > Chordata > Mammalia > Primates > Lemuridae > Lemur > Lemur catta. The sequence goes on from NC_059128.1 coordinate 39,152,351, forward strand.
CAGCAGGAGTTCCTAAGGATGACACCCAGGCCTCAATGTTATATCATTTACATCAGAGAAACCTGGCATTGTAGCAGAGACATGGGCTTAGGGAAGATAAAATATGCTCATTGACATGAGAAATCCATAGCTGCAGTTTAGGATATCTTATTCATTAGAGCTACTTTCGGCAACAGTGCTGGTAGAATAAAACAAAATGTGCCTTTTCTGTGAGAAGAGAACGAATTATTTTCAACTCTTTCTAGTACTACAGAGATTTAAGTGTCCTTGTCCTGAAAGCAGATTTTCAGGAAGCTAAATTTGATAACTCAGTGTTTCACTAACACCTATAATGCCAGCTACTCTTGGAGCCTGAGGTGAGAGGACTGCTTGAGCCAGGAGTTTGAGACCAACCTGGGCAACAGGGCATATGGCAACACCCTCATCTCAAAAACAAAAAAAGAAAAAGGAGAAAAGTTTCATTAAAACATTAAATCAAGGAATCTGATAATTAAAAATATTTTATGTTGTCAATGAAATCAATATTTTTCTATCATTTTTAGGAAAAATATTTCAAGAAAATCCAAGAGATAACAGCTGGTACTCAAGGCATTTCTTTATCTTTCAGATTAGAAATTCTGGGAAAGCAGGCACTTAACCTCACCTTTACATTTTTCCTAGGGCCTAGTATAGTCTATTACATAATAAATGTGTCAGAATATTCTGAACATATTCATCTCTTTACCAAACATCCAACTTAGGTTTAATCATGGTTCATTTTAGAAAGATATGACTTCCACACATAGCAATTTGTTATGAATGGCATAGACCATACCTTGCACAATGTAAAAGACCTCCAGAAGTTAATTGAGGTCTATTAAGAGTTTGTGGGTTATTACCACATTTGTTCAATGTTTGTGTGTATGAATTTTATTTTTACTCTATCTCATTTTGACAGAGTATGACTATTTTCTTATAATATGTGAATTTAGAGTAAATGTCTTTCCATGAATAATGATGAATTGTTAAACTTTAGCAAACTTTGTAAAACATTTATACCCACTCAGTTCTACAGCCATTTTATTAACTCCAAGGACCCACTGAAACAACTGAGCAGGCATTCCAGCAATATATAGTTGAACATTCAAAACCAAAGGCACATGGACAATTCATATAATTTTGATAATGTGAAGGCATAGTCACATAATTATAGGTAAAGACAGTTCTGTGAAAAGGCCATTATAAATCTTTAATATAGAAAGGAATGAACATTAATTTAATACCTATGCACTTAGAACTTGGTATCATTCAATGCTCACAATAACCCTATCAAGTTGGGAGGAAACTGAAGACCACAGAGATTAAGAATGTTATCCAGGAACACCCAGCTTGTAAATGGCAGAACCAGGATTTGCAATTAGGCCTGTGTGACTTCAATGACTGTAGCATTTTCTCTATACAACTCTGCCTTTATGGCTAATGGAAATGTTCAAAATAATCACTTGGAATTTTTGGATGCTGGTGCAACTCCATTTCACCAGTATATGGGGCTCGTTGAAAGCTGTAGCTTTATAGGGGGGAGTCATAGCAAATCAGGTCATATCGTATCAAACAAAATTAAGACTGATTCTGGTAAATAGTGGGGATCCCACAAAGCTGTTGTAGAGTGAGTTCCAGGAGGAAATTTCTAAGATGGGACTGCCAAATGCTTTAAGGTTCATGAAGCATAACTGCAAGTAATGTGTCATGATGGGCAGCCTCAGCTGTTGCCAGTCTAACAGTCTGAGTCAAGGCTTTGTACACTTAAGAGCAGTGTCATAAATGGCAGCAAATTCTCTGAATAGTGTTAGAGATGGCAATCACAGGGTAGATTTCACCTGTGCTGAGCGTGGATTGAACCACTGTTTGCACAATGGCCTTTTTATATACACATATAAAACCATAATCACTCAAACATCATTTATTTGTTCTAGGTGAAAGGACAATCTACTTTATTATGTATTTAACATTTTTCTACTTCATTAAAGCAACACTAAGCTTCTTTTGTGTTCTAGTGGCACCAGAAATACAAAGATGTGAAGATGAATGTCATTGTCCACCAGAAGTTTGAAATATTGGGGTGGTAGGTAAGGGAAAGATTTACATACTAATATGAATCAGTGTGAGGCCAGTGCTCCAGAGCCTGAATTTTTCTTGTTTTCTTATATACACACATACATACGTATATGTATTTCTGTTTGTATATATGTGTATATATATTGAAAGTAAACAAGGCCTATGTTTCAAGGTAGAAATTCTGGATATAAAGTAAATAAACATTTAGCTTATCAATTGATTAAATATAATACATATTAGCATACCAATGGATTATATAATATTTCTTCACTTAAATATTTTCCTTATCATCCTAGCTGTACATCATATTTTCTTCATTGATAATACAGAGATAAATCTTATACTAGCAATGTGAACACACATTCAAATTTAGTGAGGGAGGCAGACTGGGGAGTCAGTGGGAGAACCGTGTATTTAGTATGTAGGAGTTTTTGTATTTAATTTAGTGTTAAATATAATAAATTAAATATTAAATCAAATGTAATAACTTTTGTTCTTAGACATGCATATTTATCCTACATATCCAAACATCAAATATTTGGAGGCAAAAAAAATCTCTTACATGAATATACTTACTATAATTTCCTTTTTTTCCTTCTGCTATCCCAGACATTCAGGTTTCTGGAATTCTGTTTGCCAAAGATAGACTTATAGAGATACGATATTGCTCCATGGCATGTTCTTCCTTCCTTTAGCTGCCTGGTAAACTTCATTCATCACCTTTTTGGGCATTTCCTGTATTAACAATGTACAGAAGTAGTCTTCTGTATTACAATGCTAACACATTGCAGGAGTTACAATGAATCATTCAAAATCTGGGACTATATTTTTGTCTTTGTATCTAGTCTTGGAGCGGCATATAATAGGAATACAATAAAAAATTAATGTTAATTATGAATTTTTATTGACCAAATTAAGGGCTCCATTTCCAGATTGCTCAGCAGTTTTTAATTCCAAGCCATACTTTATGTTTAATTGTGTTTAGGCCTTCAATAGTAAATAAAATGGCATGTGCTATTTTAATATGTATGAGAAAAATATGCATCATGGGTATGCCACTACTGATATTCACATTAGTTAAAAAGTCCTCTTACTCTATTAGTTAACAAGCTGCAAAAATTACTAACCACTTCTACTTGTTATTGCCTTACCAAAAGCAGAGTTAGAGACTTGGCATCTACTTTTAGATTAAAAAAAATATATATTTTTTTCATTTTTCTTGAGACAGAGTCTTGCTCTGTTACCCAAGCTGGAGTAGGGTGGTGTGATCACAGATCACTGCAGTCTCAAAAATCAAACTCCCAGTCTCAAGTGATCCCCCTGCCTCAGCCTCCCGAGTAGCTAGGACTACAGGTGCATGCCCCTGCACCTGGCTAATTTTTAAATTTTTTGTAGCGAGAGGGTCTCGCTATGTTGCCCAGGCTGGTCTTGAATTCTTGGCTTCAAGCAGTCCTCCTGCCTTGGCCTCCCAAAGTGCTGGGATTACGGGCATGAGCCACTGCACGCTGCTAGATTCAAAACATTTTTGATTACAGTCAAATAAATAATTTTTTATTGGTTCTAGACTAAAATCATAAATACATGATGCTTTGTAAATGTATGCATTAGAGAAATGGTAAATAAAGTAACTGGCTAAAAGGCTCTTACAAGCCTACAGCATAGGCTAATCTTTGATAACTGTGACAGATATGATTTGTAGGCTGAAATATGGGAAAAGACCGACAATCTGTCCTGTTGATAAATCTAAGAAAACAGTTCTTCAAAAATTAGTCAATCCATAAGGGATTACAGAATACTGAACTTGTATTCAATAACACTTGCTAAGAAACTAAGTAAAATATGGTATTTTCATACCTGTTAAACACTATACTTCTATTTCTAAAGTATACAAGTGATTTAAATTGTTCATTTTAGAAAGGTGAAAGCTAAATTCTTTAATTCTTAATTATTAACTTTCCCATTTTACTAGTATGTACATTTATTTACTAAACTTTTAAATGTCAGATTGACATGCCTGTTCAATAGCTGTCTTTTCCATTCTCAATTTAGTCTTTATGGGGTAGTTCAAAATAACGATGGCTTTCAAAAGTGATCACAAAAATCAACAGATATTTTTCCAATGCACATATTACATATTCAATTGCACACTCACTTCAGTAATTTTACAGTTGTTTTCAGTTTTTTATTATTTTCAGCTTACTGTTTCTTATGCGTCATAGTTTCTGGGGGGAAAGCTACACAAAGTGTCGGAAGGTAACTGGAAAGTATTTGTAAAGTAAATAAGGGCTTTTTAAAATAATGGGATACATCTCCTAGGGACAAAAATCTTTAAAAGATAAAGTATTATTAAATCTGATTGTTATATATTTTAAATTAAGACAGTTGAGAAACACTATGTTAAAAGTCATTTATTTTTCTAAAATGTACAACTGACTCATTTTCATTATCACTCAAGCACTATAATAGTCTGGAGAGCAGCAGGTTGCTTGAAGATGCAACAAATATTCTTTGAACACCTCAATAAACACAATGTAAACATTCACTTTAATAATGTTTCCTTTGTTAATGCAAAACTGAGTGCATTTTTTCCTTGCTTCTGGCTGAGCCATGACTAGCTGAGTAGCAACAGCAGAGTGCTGAAAGAATTTTTCAACAGCAATTTGCTTGTTCTAATTTACTTTTCAAGGTTGATGATCAGAATCATTATGTTGCTTGCAAAAAGATCTATTTCTATTAATTTGATCCCGTCATTCCTCTTGTTCTCATCATATTTAGTTTCCCTGGCAGCTTTACCAAGTTCAGTTAATTGAATCAGAAGCGCCACTGGCACTGCAGTTCTAGTTTCAGATACAAAATGAACTCCTATATCCTTTAGAAACAAATCTGCAATACTCATTCAGAAAGTATGGGTACACTGAAACGAACGACTAATGTATGTTTCCATAGTAGGGTGAGGAAACCTTTGCCTTTTGCTCTTCACTCTTTCTAGTTAGTAGACCCATGCATTCAACAATACTTAAAACATTATCTGGTCAATCCTTTTTTTTTTAAATAAATTCTAAGAAGACTTGTTTTTTTGAGCTAGAACACAATCATCATTCATCAATAAGGTCAAGAAATAGAAGTCTTGTGTAATTTTTAAGTTTTTTTTCATTCATGTATTTTTACATGATGCATGTTGAAAAGCAAGGTTTATTTCAAACATATAATTTTCTAAAAATATAATGGGCAATAAACAAGCTATTCTCTACTTCTTCAACAAATTTCAAAATAGCTGTTTTCCCAATCTCCTTTCTGTGAGCAAATGTGTGTTACTGTAGTTCTAACATTTAAAGAGCCCCAGCTATTATTATCAGGAAAGTTCAATGGTATCACATTCATCACACCAACGCAACTATAAAACCAGCAGAGAAAAGAAACTCCTACTTCAATCACTGGCAAATTAAGAGTTAACAATATAAATAAATTGGATCACATTTTCTTTGTGATTGGGTGTAGGTAGGCTATGATTTTAAAAGGGAAAAAAATCACAGGGTTTACAAACAGATATAGTCATTAATTAGTTATCTTTTTATTACCTGCAGAGGGCACCCAAGTCTCTTGAAGGAAAAAGTAAAAATTTTAAGAGGGATAACTAATTTTTTTATTTTTCATTATTATTAGTGTTTACTAAATAAGTTTTTTTAAACAGAAACTGTCACTTAAGAGAGGACATTTAAAGGAAACATGCAGTGTGACTTTAAATGTTTAATAGATTATTAGATATGTAAATTTTCACATCTTATTGGAAAAAAAAAAAACAAACCAATTCAGCAGGTGGTTTCTATTGTGGGACATTCATCCATCTGTAAATGCTTGCGCATTAGGCATTATAACACCACACTGACGTCAATTACGCAGATTAGCCAGGGCCTTAGAAAAATCAACTAGACCCTGAGTAACCTACTAATAAGACAAGAAACTAGTGATACAGATACAGCATTGTACTGCTGCAGGGTATATATGGACAATAATGTTATATCCATAAAAAGCCTTCAGCTCATAAGAGTTTTAATTATTTTAAAACACTAATCTCATGAGTTCCTTGGCAATTTTCATTTTAATGCATCTCTTCATTACTATTAAATAACATTGTGTTTGGAGGGAAGATATTTGACTATTTGACTTTAAAATATTCTTTCCCTGACATGATACTGATTTTCACAGGGAAATCTACCAAGTCAGACACACTAGCATTGTATACATTACATAAAAATATACACTCATACATTTATGTTGTATATAAATATAGTCTATGATGGCACATTTCAAAATAAACTGCAACATTTATTGACTAAATATCTACTGCAGAAGTAATTATTAAAAACACTAGTTTATTAGCAAAATAGCTATGGGAACGTGCCCTCTGTCTTATAGACCCTGCCCATACCTTATATTTTTTCTGATTCTCAATTTTGCTATGGTTAAGGAACCTGCTAATAAAATATATCTAGAAACTGGTTATAAATTAAAACTAGAGGAGGCTGGTTTGGTCCCAACATAAGTTAGATATGCATTTCTTTGAGTTGTTTCAACTTATAAATTAGATCACAAAAAGTATGAGCCAAAAAAGTATTAAAAAAAGATCTAAATACCTGTATTTCAAACTACTACTAGAATAATGAACATTAAGCACTAAAACTGCCTTATCTATAATAAAATTAGTCATTAATAAAAATTTAATCTTTAAAAACTTTTGTTACAAATTATTGTTTTTTAAAGGACTTTATATTAATACTTGAGGAATAAATCCTCTAAATTGACATCTTGAAAGATAAATACTACACTGATATTGATAATAGTTTAAAAAAGCAAATTCCTTGAGAAACCTAGCATGAAACATATATTGAAATTTTTTTCTTAAAATATTGTGCAAAATTCCATAGAATATTTCAAAGTTTAAAATTATGAGACAGAAGGTATTCAGATAATTGAGAAAAGGACAGAAAAAAATTAAAATTATTACTTTGAGACATTTTGGTAATAGTATCATTTACTTTTCTTTATTAAAAAAGTCATTCCAAAAATGAATGCAATTATTCTTATAATGAGAACATAAGCTCCTTTTCCTCAAGAAAGGAAAAAGTTAACAAAGCTTTGAAATCAGAAGTCTCAATATGGATAATTATGTATTACAACATGTTTTCCCCAGCTGAATTTCTTTACCATATAGCATTTTCTAATGGTGGTGGTGGTGGTGGAAGGGGGGCGGTGAGAAGAACTGTGCAATTTAATGAAACAGAAGCATTTTCTCAGCCTAAGTTGTAGCCACTGCTTTGATTTTTGGGTTATCTCAGGGCCAATAAATATACACTCCACTGCATGAAACAAAACTAGAAGCTATACTTAGAATGTAGTCTTTGTTTCTTCTTTCTTCAAAGCCTGTGTTTCCTAATATCATTGTTAGGAAAAGCAAAAAGAAATGTTTGTTCTATTACGTAAGAAACAAACTTCATTTGGTATTCAATTGACTTTCTAACTTAGCAGACAGGACTTTACATCTTCAAATACTGAAAATAAATTGCATTCTTGGCCCTTGCTTTAAAAGGTTATAAAGAATAAACGCACACCCTGGTAGTGTTCTAGTGATCTCCCTAATCTCAGTTGCACTTTGTCAGAACGAGGTAACTGGTAGTTAAGTGAAATACCCTAGATCAAAGGGGGATTAATCACCAACTGAATCCTTGCTGAATAAACCTGTCATTCAAGAAAATTATTTCCACTGAACTTAGCAGAGGATTGAAGGTATTTGCATAACAGGCACCAACGTACTTCAGCCAGGTTAAAAGGTTCAGAATTCATCCCATGTTTAGCTTTTTGCCTCCTTTTCCTTTCAGCAGCCTAGTACAATGGTTTCTAATCTGATAATACAGCTAACTATCTAAATGATGTCAGAACAGGAAAGTATTGCAAAGTTTGGATGAGGGATGGATCAATTTCACTTTCAGTAACTCCTAAATCTGATTTGTTGGAATTTAAGATGTAATCCTAAAAAAGTCCCTTAAACCTGAGGACTGTTTATTAACATCCCTTTTTTGACCTTTGTCTTAGGAACAACCATCTTGCTGTGGCAGCAGTCCCTGCAGAGGTTCTGGATGATAATTCCACCTACCTAGCTCCCAGGGATAGTGTAGGAGTCTGAATCTATGAATGCCTATGAAGTATTTGAAATACTGTAACAAAAGTTAGAAGAAAAATATTAGCAGTTGTTACTATGTATAAAATGTCTACCTTGAAAGATCTTAAATCATGCAATGCATAAAACCATAATTTTAACCCAGTGGAAATACTTAGTTGGTATGGAAAAATTAAATTATTTTATAGGACAGACTAATGTTTAGTAAAATTTTTTTTAACAAATTCTCACAAGAATTCTTCATGAGGCTATTTACTTCAAATGTGACATTTGAATCAACTATTTAAAAAGTAAGAAATGCCACTACTGTAAGGGTATTGCCTCACTACTACATTGCTGGCTTTTAAAAAGTTTTAAAAAATATTGTTTGGTAAAAAATGGAGAAAAGAAGGGTTTCACCAAAATCATGAACCATCTTTTCTGGAGTTCATTCTCAGGAATTTAACTCTTGGTTTTTTAACATTTTGGGTTTACTGAAGAATAATTACCCATATGATAGACATCAGATTTCATAATCATATTTTGGCACTAAAAGGGAACTTAGCAATTTTGCGTCTAGAGTAGGTCTGACACCATCCAAATCTTTCACTGGAAGTAGTTGCTCATATTCACTGCAAACGCAAAGCATCTTTCAAGTTAAAAAATGCAAAGCATAGTTATCAAAGAAAATGAATAAAATCCATAGTGAGATAATTTTTTAGAAAATGATTGAAGTTTTAACCCAAGAAAGGACTCTTAGAGTGTCTTATAGCTTAGAATAAGAACATGTCAATCATGATTAAGCTTCTGGAATCGGAATCCCTTTGAAATGCAGCTGTTTCTTCTTTAATTGTGGCAGCGGACTCTGAAGAAAAGAAAGGTCCAGCCTTAAAGATGAGTAAGGAATACAAAATAGCTCAGGATTAGTTGTGGGGTTCAAAGGTCGCTAATTACACTAAGGAGTTCCCAGACACAGGGAAAACATTAAACAGGTCACCTACCAAACGGGAAACAGACTTTGTCTTCAGAAATTATCCTGAAGTGACAGGTTTCTAGACAAAATCAAAGGCATCACAGTGTGCCCAGCTGATCTCATTGGGATGAAAACCTGAATCGGTTTAGTTCTGTGGTGTTATGTTAGAATGAAATGGCAACAGATGGCATCAGGTTCCCCATCATCTCATCACTTTTCCAGGACTCCCTAGATTTTCGTCAGGTTTCTAGAAATGTCAAATCAAAGATTCACTGGTTTTTCTAATTGTTTATAAAGAAAGTTTTAGGGGATTATTATATTAAATCTCTGCCTACTTACTAGATAAATGCCTCCTGCTTACCTTTGTGTATTTGGTAAACATTTATACAATCAAGATTTCCAAACAGCTGCATTAACATGAATGTAATATATTAACTTTAGTGAAACATTAAGCTTTTTTTGAGTTTAAGAGAGATCAAATAACTCATGGGGAATGATACTTTCTTCTTTCAAAAGGACTACTGATTATCTATGATTAAGCTAGAATAACAAGTTAAAGTCCTGGTCAGGCAGTTATTCTCTTTTCTTTGTTACTTGAGATAATTTTGAACATAGAACCTTATGCCGTGATAATGCTTTGCAGAAAATGAGAGTTTGTAATGAGTAGGATTGACCTTAATTAAAAAATCATATTTCAAATCCTAAATTTATATGCACTATCCCTTCAAACTATCATAACTCTCTTTCAAGGAGTTAGCAGCTTTTTCTAAGCTCTTCCTTAGGAGACTCATTAAAAAATAGAACCTAAGATATAATTGAATTGAATATTAATTTGTAATGCATATTTTTATAACACTTCTAAATTCTGTTCTGTAAAAAGAATCTTGACATGAATTAAATTTTGAGGATCTTGAGATTTCATCTTTTCTTGAACGGTCACTTAAAGTCCAACTTGACAATGAACTGCTCTGAAAACAATGTGACACGTAATTGTAGAGACAGGTAGAGTATAACTAGACTGTTTCTGAAGAAATCAATAGAATGGTAATAAGAAAAAGACAGTGACAAATTTAAAGAGATATGCTATGTGAGACTAAAATAAGATTAAATGATACTCTTTACACACAGAATGGCTTCTGAATTTTTACCTGAATTCATTCATTAATGAATTTTAATTTAATAAAACACAAAAAGCAATATACTAAATTATCTTTAAAATTTGGCTGCAGACATTAAATGATCACAAAACACTACGCTCATCTTCGGAAGGTATCCCATCCACCTTAATATGCCTACTGACATCCTAAGCAAAATGTTATTGTAGTAGATTAACAAGCTTACTTAGAAAGTAACTCTAGAACAGAGATAAACACCTTGAATAGAATCATGCAGATCTTTATTAGTCAATAGGATAGTTCTGGTTAAGAACAGGTTACTATTTAAATAATTTTCCTTTGTCTCCATTGGCTGTTTCTTCAAAAACTTTATAGTTGTTTCTAACATAGTGACAACACGTGATAGTAGGAGCTTAGAACTGAGGTTTGGAAGAGCAAATAATTTTTATATTGCATGTCATCTGCATTCCATTGGGAGCAGCTGCCTGAATCTCTCCACTGAGAAGGAGCCTGACCCTTATCCAGGAAGGCTCATACAGAAAAAGGAATGTGATTGATTAGCAATGTCTGCCACAGAGGCAGAAGTCAACATGGTGGCAGGATGACCCAGGACTAGTCTAAAATAAGCCAAATTGACTCACTACTTTTTTGTGTTCTGACTTATACTGGCATAAAACAAAGGGTGAAAAAATTGGAGACATTAGCCTTTAAAATGTTCTTTCAGATTATATAGACTGAACACATTAAATCAAGTAAAATCATGATTTCATTTAAGCTATGTTACTATTATATAAATTCCATTTAAACATGAGAAAATACAGTAATAATCATCCATATGTTACTGGAGCAGGGGCTTTAGAATTCCAGATGTAATAATCAGAAGAAATTAGTTTCCGGTCTTAAAAAAAAGAAAAAGAAAAAGAAATTAATTATAAGATTATTTTACCTTAGCAAAAATTCAACAAGAGAGCAAAGTCATGATTTTTTGAAATTGTGGAATGTAATCAGTTCAAGGCAATGCTTTGAAATATTCATTTTAATTCTACTTTATCAAGGCTTTATTATAACTTTTACTGCTTTACAACAGTAAACATCTGACCAATCTATCTTCGAGCTTGTATAAAATATCCCTCATTTATGCCATGCCAAATCTGCCAATTTTATCCTCACATTTTCCTCAAATTCTGTTTCTTGTAAACCATTACTTTAACTTCAAAAACATTAAAAATTTTTTTATTGGTTTCCCTTTTGTAACCTCTTCACCAGGGTCCTGATTCTGGTCTTGCTATTCTGTACTCATTCGAAGTATCAGAGAGATAAATCAATAGCCAACTTTCCACCAACATTCTAAATAGGTTGCTTCACTGATTTCTTATTAATAGTTCTGATCGAATTTAAGCCTATTTAAAAATAGCTTTGTAACTTTGGACAAATGGCAACCTCTTTGAATAAAGTTTTCTGATTTGTAACATTGAGATTAATAATGTTCATTTGGAGCTAGACTCATGTAAATTCTTAGTATTATACATATATCACTAAAGATCTAATTCAGCCTTTTCTTCCTTTCTTCTTCATGCCCTTCCTCATAATTGAAAGAATGCAGGATATATTACCTTGTCTTTTTTTTTTTTTTAAGTTTGAGAACCTAGTAACATTGAGAGGCAACAGGCCATACTGTTAAGTGGAGAGGCTCTAGTGCCAGACTGCATGAGTTTGATTTCCAGTTCTGCCATTTACTAGCTATGACCCTAATCTCTCTGTTCCATTAATGCCCTCATCTGTAAAATAAAGATAACAACACTTACATAGGGTGCTGTGAGGATTAATGAGTTAATATACATAAAACACTTAGAATACTGCCTGGCACATAGTAAGCAATAAACATAAGCCATTATTATTTAAATTAGCATTATTATCACTAAACTATTTTCAGAACTAAGTTATATATTGTGAATATAGATTTTTATTGTCAAAATGAGGGCAAAAATAAAGGTTTTACACAGTTGTACAAACTGGTAGCCACGTTCTGGAAACTGATAGACAAAAGAAAGAAAAGACTGGTCATAATGATTTATTTAAAATGAGCTCTTTCATTCAATACATTTTGTATTAAGAAGCAGGTATATTACCAAGACTTTCCATCGTATGTTATGCTTTCTGAAAATTACTGCAATATGTTTAGTTAATATTAATAAAATACTTAAAATATTTTAGGTACACCAAAAGAGACAATGTATTTCCCACAGACAATCTAAAATATTGGTCTGTTGGCATTCAGTATCTCAGAGATACAATCCAAAATATTGGTCTATTTGCTTTAGACAAAACCACTGGCTTGTCTGTTATAGCCTTCATAAAAAAGCAAATGCATTATAAATACTCTTTTACATTTATGCTTTTAAAAAAAACAACAAAAAGTGATATAAAACAAAACTGAGAAAGCCTAGGGAAGTAAACAATATTGGCTTATTCCGGTTACATTACATAGAACTTATTATTGCCATTCACAATTAATTGCTTACAATTCTACAGTTCTAAGTTCTGTAATTCTCTTGAAACATTCAGGTACAGAGTCCTGTCTGATTCTTCCTATTTTACAGATCCTAATCCTTATTTTAAGAAATACTTATCTAAATATAACAGTTTTATAAATTGGGATTATTCTTATCTAAATATGTAATAGATTTATTCTCCTTAATATATGAGGCAAAAAGTTTCTGTTAAAATCTAGCTAACTTTATCTCATGCTAGCTACTTCTCTGTTCTATGTCAATATACATGTATTTGATCTGATTTAAATAACTTTCAATCCATTTATAAGTTGCTTTTTGTTTCCCTATATTTTCATTTATTTCTCATATATATACATGTAAATATATATATGTATATATATTTTTAAACCAACCAATAAACACACTGAAGGCAGGAAACATCTTTCTATTGCTCTCCGATTGGTAGAATAGAGAAGGCACTAAATTATGCTTATTGATTACATTTGCTAAAAATACTTTAAATTTTTAAATAATCACCATATCCAACATCTCCTGAATTCATACTATATGCTAAAACATCATGTTAAGTGCATGCAATATAATCTTTTTTAAATCTCATAACAATCCTAAGGTAAAGAACACTATTATTTCCATTTTATAGATGAGGAAACCAAAACTTCAAGAAGTTTACTAACTTGCCCAAAGTTACACAGCTAGTAAAACGTCTGAGCCAGACTCAAACCTCTGTCTGTCCAACACCAAAGTCCCTGTGACCCAACTCTAAATAAAACAGTTTATTATACCCAGAGAAAAACAAATCCAACTTTATACTAAAGGTCACCTCTATCTCAATCCTTGCTCACCCAGACCATTTTATAAATAGGAGAAGGCAGAAGACAGTGTAAAGTATACAAACTGTTATGCATGGTGGAATCAGGCTAGAATCTTATAAATCGAAATTACTCTCCAATTTCTAAGTTCAATTACATTATAATTTTTAGTTTAGGTAAATAACTGTGTAACACCATTTTAATTCCCTTAATTTATTCTGAATCCGTACAACTTACGTGCACTTATTTTTGGTTTTCCTGATGCAAAAACTTGAACTGAATGTTGATCCGCGTAACACCCAGTGAGTGTATAATCTAAGATCCTAAAATGAAGCTAGAAAAAGGAGAGAGATATATCAAGTTGAGGAGATTATGTAAAAAGGATGGTTACATTTTTTTCCCTTGACACAATTTTAGGGAATTTATCTCACACGGTTCACAAAATAAAAACCACAAGTATTAAACATGAATTGTGTGTGTGTGCAATCACATACATATATATATGAACACACACTTTCATCCTCTTTGCATTAGGGCCATTTCTTTTAAGTTTGTAACTTTGAAGTGCTTAACACATACCAGGCACTTCACTAACATGAACACTAATCCATACTGCAAGGTACCCCTTTTTACAAATGAGGAAACTGAGGTTCAGAGATAGAGGCAAATAGCATTCCAGCATATAAGTTGCAGAGATGGCATTTGAACTCAGACCTGACTACAAAAGCTGGTGCTCCTTCCCCTGTGCTGTCTAGTATACTGCATATTCTCTTCTATCCCTACAGCTATGTGGTTATGATATACTTCAGATCATAATTCTTTTACAGGCAGGAACAGAACATAATCACCTTCTAGCAAAACATGAAAATGTAATTACTAAAACAGAAATATCAGTTTACCTTGTGTTACCATGACATTCACATGAACTATAAAAAGGTCTGTTTTATGGAGCTCTAGTCTCCTTTTGCTGTGGTTCTCCTCACCTCTGCTGCTGAATGCTCCTGATTTAGCAACATCTTGATATCTTTTCCATACATTTTTTCCTCCTATCTCTCCCTTCCCTGCAAATTTTTCCCATTTCCTAACTGTTTCCTTTAACTGTGAAACTAACTGATCACAGGCATAGGATGTGATTTAGAATGTGATGTAACTTTCAGATCTCAGCAATGTTTTTCCCTATTGCAACTCAAATTATCTCTGATAGTAAAGGGTTTTTGCTTGCATGTTTGGTATAATTCTGAATGCTGGAAGTTATGACAAGGTTGATTTCCACTTGACTGAGATATTATAAAACTCATTTAGTCAATGAATGAATATAAATAGGTAATGCATGCCTTCAATGAGACTGTAACTGGTTAGGTGATGGAAATTAATAGAAAAATCATAACCCCTACCTTTGAAGGACATACAATGTGTTAACACCTCACATTTTTTCTAAAAGACATCTGAAGTAGGAATTTTTATCATAATCCTTAAAACAAAGCTTGTGGACACAGGTGAAGCCAAGGTAGAAAAAATGAATTAGCACCAGTATTCTTCTGACTTCACTACCACTTCTCCTGAATTGTCTCTGTGTATAGATTCCAAACTTACTTCTTTGGTTTTTTTAATACCATTCTATTTAGGTTTTCCTACTACCTTTCTGATCACTCCTTCAATTCTCTCATTGCTTTTTCTGAATCTTCCCCATATTTTGTCTTATCTTTTTCTGATATTATTTATTTCCACTGCCTCAACTATTTTCTTTCTGTGGCTAAATCCTAATTCCTTATATATAGGTGAGCTCTCCCTTGAGAATCAAGCTTTAGGTTTTTAGCTACTCACTGGTCACTGACATCGGGATATGTTGCTATTACCAGCAGCAAATATGATATGAAACTCATTCCCTCCCAACTTTCTCTATATCATAATTTTCCTTTAAGCATATTCATCTACTCAGTAAATACTTGTGTGCTAAGTACTGGACTAGATGTTTTGGACAAAACAATGCATGAATGAAATTCACATGTCTCTACCCTCTTAGAGCAACAAGTTTGGTTTAAATTACATACTTTTTTGAACAACACCATCTTTGACTTATGATTATTTTTAGCTCTTCATTTAATTAGTGGTCAAGGCTTTACTTTTATCATGGCTCTTGCAGCAGTCCCTTACTTTTTCTCCCTTCCTTTCTCTTTCTGCTGACATTACACTAGCTCGGCATCGTTAACTTATTATTACCATTCATCTGGAATATTAATACATAGCCATAAAATGCTTTGTCTCTAGTTTATTCACTCACCTTCCTCATACCCATTCCAGATTGATATTCATAATGTACCACTTTGTGGAAGACTACCCCCCTACTCAAAAAACTACAATTATCAACCAAAGGAATAAAAGTCAAATTCAAATCTTCTATAATCCAAACCAAAATTACCTATCCAGCTTCATATAGTACTACTGTTTCTAGTACTGGCTCCTAAGCATGCTTTGTTTATTCACCTTCAGTCTTTTACATCATTTCTTTACCTAAACAAATGTTGGTCAATCTTCAACTCATGCTTATCTAGGCCTTGGAGTTTTGCTTAAACTCATCTCCACTGCAAAGCTTACCTTGACCACTTGGGCCAGAACTGCTTACTCATTCCTTGAAACACCAAAAACAGTTAGCATTGATAAATTACTGATGTGCGTCATTGAAAAATCCCTAGAGGGCAAAGACTAAATCTCATATTTTTTGTATACAAATCTTGAATTTGATAACTAAGAACTAGGTAGAATTAGGCTAGTTGGGCTATTTAGGTTATACTTACCTGTTTCCCTTAAATTTTTTTTTTAAGAAACTGGGTCTTACTATGTTGCCCAGGGTGGTGTAGTGGCTATTCATAGGCACAATCACAGTGCATTATAGCATCGAACTCCTGGGCTCAAACAATCCTCCCACCTCAGCCTCCTGAGTAGCTGGGACTACAGGCATGTACCCTGTGCCCAGCTCCCTTAAATTTTTTTAACTATTAAGTGAAACAGAAAAGTGACTAATACCGAACAACCTAAAAAAGGACTTAGCCCAGACAAAAAGAACAGAATTCTCCCCAAATTGGTGGAAAACATTAAAAATCAACTAGATATAAGCAATTTAGAAACAAAGGAAGGGATTCTATTGTAGTAAGCCATATAAATAAGTTTACCTTTAAATATGCTGTACCTCCAATACAAATTGGGTCAAATGGTTGCTTCTCCTGGCTCCTGGCTCCAAAAGTTACAGTTCCAGAAAGACTAATTTCCATTGATTTTGGGAACTTCTGCCCTAAAAACACAAATATACCAATCAACTATTCTAAATTAAGTAGATTCTATAGCAAATTAAAAAAAAATCAATATACAAACCCTTGCTTACCAATAATCCAGACCAGTAAGCTTTTCTCTCTAAATACTTCAAGTTGGCCAAAACTAACTTTGTATTCCAAATGTGTAATTGGACCTCTTTAAAAAAGAAAAGGACAAAATAGAAAGAAAAAATAATCACAGATATAATAGTGTTAAGAGATTTAAGTTAAATCTTGTTACTGTTCCTTAATTCAAGGATAGCAGAGCTGTATTTAAGTTTGCATACTAGAACAGATAATGAATATTACATCTTCAAAAACACCACAAACCACATAAACATCTTTGGTGATGATATACATTTCATTATTAATTCTAAAGACAACTTAAAAATTATATAGCATGATTAATATAGTCACATGGGTTGACACAGCATTTAAACTATAATTTTATTATACATTTAGTTTGAAATATACTTTGAAAAGAACTATGCTGGAGAGTAAATGTAAAAGTGATGAGGAAGTAATCTTACAATTCACCAGGTCGTTGACAGTTGGGCTTGACTTGTATGCAGAATGAAGAGAAATTGCTAGAAATAAAGCCAAGAGTAAAATAACCCCTAAGGAAGCTACATTGGCTTAAGTTTATAATTAACTGGCAAGTTTAACCAGAAAAATGAAGACATATATATCAGCAAAGAGATTACCCTTATGACTATGTTTTGGTTCAGAATCAGCATTCATTTAAATAACACAAAATTAGTTTGAACTTAAAAATAAGGTAAATAACAAAGACAAATAATTTATTGTGGGGCACTGGGAATGTACTAAGACAGAAATCATGGCATCATGTTATTTTATTCCTACCTATTATAAAAAGGTATATGAGCTTCACAGAATTCAAAATTATTTTTCACACTTTCATGAAGTTTTAAATTAACTGTTATTCTTAGCTGTATTTCTTCCTCTTTCACTTGATAAAAACCCAAAATTGGTGGGACAGGGACCTGAAAACAAAGATAAACAAACTTTTATATAATTCTCAAGTTAATGGGTCTAAAATAGCAATAGTGAGAAAAGAGTCTTGCAGTAATACAGTCATTATATGTAGATATGCCTTTAATGACTCATGGGTTACTCCAAGTTGTTTTGGTAATAGCACTGATGAATCTATGTTCATTCTAAGAGATCTATATTCTGTTCTCAGAGACAAGAAGAGTGCTTTACAAAGGCATACAATATATTCTTGTCTCTACTCTTGCTTGTCCAGGCTCCCCTTCTCCAGGTTCTCTGATGTTCACTAGACATACTGATCATTGCCACCCTGCCCACAGTTCCCGCTGCTCCATTTGTACCTGTGACTCCCCCAAGCCCCCTAGCTCAGCAGCAGTTTGCTCCATTGGTCATCAATAACTGACTGAAGGGGAAACAATCTGTAGCCTGAGGTGAGCCAATCATTTCTTCTGATATAGGTGAAATAAGGCAAAGAGAGACTCTACTTATACAGTATAGATCCTAGAGCTGTAAGGTCATGTGCAAGCAGAGAAAGCAAGCTGAAAGAGGAGACTGAGAAGCAGAGAAGAGACAATGTGGATCCTCAGTATAGAGTGATTTTTTTCTTTTTCTAGTCCCAGTCTGACCTGGGTGTACTTCTTTTCTTATCCTTGAGTGACAATGAGATTGCCTGTTGCATTCTCAAAATAAATTCCCTCTACATAAGCTACCTTGAGTAGGTTTTTCCAACCTACTAATTCACGACTAGGACAAAAGACAAATGGTATAGTACAAAAAGGTTTAGGAGTCTAGAAAATTTGGGTTCAAATCCAGGCTGTGCCACTTAACAGTTAATATGATTTATGCAAGTCACTTAACTTCTCTGAGACTTTCCTCATATGTAAAATGGGGATAATAATACCTTCCTTAAGAGTTGTTAAAGGTACTGGAGAAAATACATGTAAAGTGCCTACGACAATGTCTGACACACAGCAGTTATTCAACAAGCAATAAATAGCTAATAGTAACATTATCTATTTGTAACTCAGGTTGCCTGGGATTAGAGGTATTTTATGTTCATGGTTAAAACCATGACTAAGTCATACCAGGATCTATCCTATGGCCATGGACTCCTTATTAGAGAACATTAAAAAAATAAATTCAATGACTTTGAAAACTATTTACAAATAGTTACAGACATTAGAGACAAGAGGTATCCTTTTCAAAGAACTAAATCTTCATTTTCATTCATCAATTATTGTCTGCTATATAACTCAGGAAAAGTTCTCATTTGGACCAAGAGTACAAATGATTTGTTTATCAACAGTATTTATAAAGATTAACAAAGTCTCAACTTTCCCAAAGTTGTTTACCTGGGAAGTGTAGTAGCATAAGTTGAATGACTCTAAAGGTGGAGTGAATGGAAATTTGTAAGGCCCACTAAATGCAGAATCATCCATTGCATCAATGCTACTAGAGGTCAGAATGGCAGAGTCAAGAGAAGTCACACAAGGATGAACTAAAACATCTTGAAGTGGAGATCCATTGGTGGGGAGACTCAGGCTGATGGTAACATTTGGCATGATTCCTTCTAAATCACACTGCAATATAAACAGAAATGGATATTACCAACATCTTAGAAGCAAATATCTGATTGGGGCTTTTCTGAATTTATCAAAGTCATTTTCCTCAACCTAATTCACTTTTCTCTCTAGGTACTGTTCTCCTTGCTTTCTATGTTCTGATTAATGGTTTTATCATGTTTCAGAGACCCCTATGTTTACCTCTAAAACTCTTAAAAAGATATTTTAAATCCACTGACTTCTCTTCATTTTCATTGCAACCACACTGGTACATGCCCTTACAATTTCTGTCACAGCCCTCTAAGCATATGTAGACTTGCATTTCTCTAATCAGTCCACTTTCTATCAATGCTATAACTATCTAAATGAAACAAAATTTTTGTTATATTATATCCATGCTCAAATCCTTTCAATAGCTCTCCTTTGGTTGTGTATTACTTTTTAAGCCTTTCATTCTTTGGCTCTCATCTACTTCCTTAATCATTTTCTACCCTGCAACTTACAGTGTAGACATATTGGATTCTTGCATTTCTTTGAATAAATCATAGTCTTATACTTCCATATACACCTCTGCATGTGCTATTCCCTCCAGCTACATTGTTCTTTTCTCCTGTAAACTCTTTCATTTTTCATGTCTTAGCTTATTTGATGTTTTGTGTGAAGCCTTACATTCCGTATTATCACCTCCACATTCCTTTGCCAGATAGAGAAACTCAGCATCTTCTTTCCTATGTGGTTTGTGTTATTTTGCCAATGGCAGGTACTCATGACAGATTCAGAGGGGAGAAGGTAAGGGGAAGCCCTTATTCTTGGGAGGTCATGGAAGCCAGATATCACAGCTTCACAGACCTGCCCTTGAGCTTCTACTTTAAGGCTGTAGTGGCAAGATGCAGCACTTTCACAAACCTTTCCTTGAATTCCCACTTTGAGGTTATAACAGACAGACATGGCAGCTTCTCAGACTTCTCTGTGAACTCTGGTTTCTCATCTACCCCAGACTCCAGATTTCCAGATTGAAGTAATTAGTTATTGTTTCTGGAAGGCTGCAGTTAGAGGATCAGAGACTTATTCCTTCAGCAGCTCTTAAGGAAGCCCTAATTACTATATTAAATGCCTTTACTACCATAAATTTATTTATTTTTAGAGACAGGGTCTTGCTATGTTGTCCAGGCTGGAGTGCAGTGGCTATTCACAGGTGCAATCATCATAGTGTACCACAGCCTTGAACTTCTGGCCTTAAGCAATCCTCCCACCTCAGCCTTCCCAACCTCCCAAAGTAGCTGGACTACAGCACTGTGCCCCACTTTGTAGTGGCTTTTTCTTACCCAACCAGACTTGATATAATTTATACATATCAACAATTTACATGTATGTGGGTTTGCACAACTCTAACTTGACATTTACCTCTATTAAAGTACTGTATCAAACTGGCTAATTGAGCCATATAAAGATTATTGATATGTTTTGTTTCACTAGACCTGCATGATATTTTAAGAGTTAGTGGAACTCAGGCGGTATAACGCTTAGCTCCAAATGCATTATCATATACAGAGTCTGCAGCATACATTAACTGTCAGCCACCTACAAGTGCTTGTCTGTTATATTTTTCTTCATATCTCTAGTGCCTAGCATATTTCTATGCATGGAAAACAATCAAAGAATGTTTGCTCAGGGGGTATCTTTTTCTAATTATGGACCCTACTTTTGTTTTTTTATTTCTAGTACGAATGTTTCACTTCTTTATATCTTATCTACTCCTTGACATGTGTGAATTCATGAATGTATCTGCTATACAATGTAAGCGCTTACAGAACAGACAGGCACTGTGAATAGTACCATGTACAATTAGTGCCTTTATAAGGTCTTTTGGTGGCAATTACAATAATGTCAATCACATTTAAAAATAAATATGCCAAATAACCTTACTAAAACTTACAAAAATATTTTAGTGTTTCAACTTTTAAACCATCTGCCACTTTCTATATGTGAACTAGTAGGAATAAAAAGTAGTTTTGTTTTTGATAGATATTTATAGAGATAATAAGTGAACATTAATAGCAAAGACTATTAAAATTTAAAAGTATTATTTATACTTATTAAATTATCCTCTAACAGTCTACCATTCTTAAAGGAGTCAGAAAAACAGAAATCATTATGGAAACTGCCAATGAATTATTCACTATCTGGACACCAGATCATGAGCCATTTACTACAGGATGAGGATATCCATTCTAAAAGGAATCTGTGTACTACCCTTTAAACCAATCTGGCATATGAAAATCCAGACGTTAAAACTACGAATTTTAAAAAAAACTAGGAATTATAAAAAAGAAGGCACCTAAGAGCTTATATCATTCAAAAATGAGAAAAGAGTCATGAAGTTGTATGACTTTTCCAAAGACACACAGAAAATTAGTGGTAGAGTGAGGTCTAAAACTTTAGTCCACTAGCTTTTGGTTCACCAGGTTTTCTACTAGAGTAAGATAAAATAAAGATAATCATTTCCATTTACAATGGGCCTCACAATAAAATTCCTTTAAATATTAAGCTCCTGAAGTACTTAAAAAACATTTGGCTAACAGTTATACTACTTACATACAACCTTAAAGAAACATTTAGTGTGTAGGTTAAGGTATACCTCCATCCTTTTTCTTTTTTAAGAAAGTTTTTTAAAGAAGAAAGTTGTCCATCATGATAATCTGTATCAGGATTAAGAAGAGGTATCAATCTGAAATTCCCATAAACAATAAAATAGAGTCAGCCTATCAATGAGCAGAGATATTTAAATATCACGATATTAACATATTCTCTGTTTATTGCCACAGAAATGGTGAGTTTTCCTATTTTTATTTCACTAAACTTATGAGAGGAAAAGAGTCAACTACTTTAAGACTTAAGAATGACATAATCCATGAATGCCTCAATTTTGGAGCCATTTACAATAGTTAATTAATAAAACAAATAACTGGAATTTATTTTTGACCATGACAGAAGTGAGTTTAACATAGAGACAAGAACCTTCAGTTCAATTTAGGGTTAAAAAGGAAAATAAATTTGTCAGGACTATTCTAATTCTCTGAAATCTACTTTTACCTACAAGATTTATACATAGCCATGCAACATTAAGTTTGATATATAAAATGTATATATTCGTAAGTGTAGAGAATAAAGGAAGATAGGAAAAAAAGACATCTGAGAATACTATTAACACACACTTGTAGAAAGCATACCTGGAGGATTTTTGATCATTATTCGACACGGTATTACTCACTGCTAACTGTACTGTTATTTCCATTGTCTTTCCTATTTTCTAACCTTAAACCAGAGAACCCTAAATCAACCTATTGACTTATTTAAACAAAATGAAAGCCCTAGGTCAGGTCAGGTACGGTGTCTCAGGCCTGTAATCCTAGCACTCTGAGAGGCTGAGGCAGGAGGATCTCTTGACCTCAGGAGTTAGAGACCAGCCTGAGCCCTAAGCAAGAGCAAGACCATGTCTCCATTAAAAATAGAAAAAATTAATTGGGCATGGTGGTGTGTGCCTGTAGTCCCAGCTACTTGGGGGACTAAGGGAGGAGGAGGCTGAGGCAGGAGGATCACTTGAGCCCAGGAGTGTGAGGTTGCTGTGAGCTAGGCTGACACCATGGCCCTCTAGCCCAGCAGACAGAGCAAGACTCTGTCTGGAAAACAACTAAAACAACAAAACAAGAGCCCTTCAAAATGATTCTAGATATCATGTCAGAGATTTGTCAATTTCATGCCTTCTAAAAAAAAAAAATGGAAAACAGGTGTGGCAATTTAAAAATATGTTCACAAATTCTTTGACACTACTCTTTGCAAAAGGTAGAACCTAATTCCATGCCCCTTGAATATGGACCACTCTTAATGATTTGCTTCTAATGAACAGAAAATAGTGGAGGTGATACTATGTGACCTCCAGTCTATGTAATAAAAAGAATAGCTTCTGCCTGTCTCTCCCTTTCTTTCTCTCAGAGAAAGAGGGAAGCCAGTCACCAAGTTATAAGGTCATTTAAGTAGCCTGTTGAGGAGGCCATGTGGAAAAGAACTGTGGCCATCCTCCAATAACCACCAACTTGCCAGTCATGTAACTGAGTTAGTTACCTTGCAAGTGGATCTTCCAGCCACAGTCAAATCTTCAGATGACTAACTGAAATCTTGACTGTGATCTCATGAGAGACTCTACACTGGAAGTTCCCAGCTAAGCTGTTCCTAAAGTTCTGACCCACAGGAACTATGAGAATAATAAATGTTTATTTGGGCGTAATGAGACAATTCATTACACAGCAACAGATAACTAGTATCATTGGTAGGAAATGCAAAAAGATAACTAAAATTTCACATGACTCACATCTAATGACTGATGTTTAAGACAAAAATCAAGAATGTTATTTAAAATACAGTTAGCAAATTTTACTTTTCTCCATATATGTTAAATGGTATGATAAACAAATAGCAGAGAAAACCTCACCTTGCAAGTCACTGTTCCAACAACTTGCCACGTATCTGCTATATCCTGTTTATCATATTGCATGGATTTTACCTTTTCAGTAATAGAAATAGACACTTGTGGTTTGCCTTTGTATGTTCCAGCTTTCCAGGCTGGCTGTTTCTGTGGCTGAGTCACAGAAGCAAAATGGATATTATCCAGTGCATTCTGTAAGTTGGCATCTAATATGGTACCAAATGGACAAGCCTGTAGAAGCAGGTCAGGCAATTGGCTCAATTTTATACTCAGCTCAGTGTCATTTTTTTGACCAGAGTAAAGAAAATCCTGTATCCCAAAAAGAAGTTCAAAGCCTTGTGAAATTCCACTGATGCTAATTAATGGTGGACGAGGGGATAGAGTCTGTTCAACTAGTGGAACACAAGCATATATCATGCCACTCTTCAGAAAAGCAACAACTGGCCAGAGTTCTTCACCTCCTATGGGGAGTCCATAGATAGATGTTTTATTGATGCGTGAACAGCTATCACGACTCTCCACGAAGTCCTTATCATCATCCAGTAATCTAAGTTCAAAGAGTAGTGCTTTAAGAAATGGACCATCTTCAGGAATAGACACATAACTTGCTCCATTGAAGACCCTGGCTCGTTTTTCAACAGTTGGATAACGTCTGCATTTTATGGAAACAGAAAGATTATTAATGATTCTTCTAAATAAAATAAAAATGAAAGAATTTTAAAAAAGTCCAGAACACAAGGCAAACAGTAACAATAAAACAAACAAAAACAAATACACACACCCACAAAAGCCAACAACCAAAAAGTATTATATTACATGTTAAGTTCCTACTGGCGTAACTGTTTCATACTTGGTATGTTAGCTATTATTGAAAATGTTTAATTCAATCTAGTTATTTAATTTTTTAAATAGGTAGAGTACATGATTCTAATTCAAAAATCCTTGTCTCTCAGCCACTGAGATTCTATCTTGGTCAGCAAGACGTA
This sequence comes from Lemur catta, assembly GCF_020740605.2. Lineage (NCBI taxonomy): Eukaryota > Metazoa > Chordata > Mammalia > Primates > Lemuridae > Lemur > Lemur catta. Next base: position 39,177,359 of record NC_059128.1, read on the forward strand.
GATAACTAGACCACTTTAGGCCATCTTTAAGAATTTTTTTTTTCTGATTCCATCTTAGTAGAGTATGACCAAAGAAGTAGTTCAATTTAACCCTCCACAATTTTAGATTCATTAGTTGAGATGGTACAATTTTAAAAGGAATGTGCCATTCTACTTAACCTACAGTGAATAACAGACACCCTGAGTCTTCTGGCCAACCCCTACAAAAATACAGAAGATCATTTTAGTAACAATGGTTTATCTCTATGGCCTTGGAAGATACTATTAGGTAATAAAAAAAAATAAAATCTGAATAATACTTTATGATTTGCATGTTCTGGGTTGAATAATAAGTCACTAATTCATCCTTTTTCTCTTTTTTTTGAAACAGAAGATGCTTTTACCTATTTACTGAAATCTGTTATACTGTACTTTCTTAGTTCCAAAAGATGTGCTTTTCCCTATTCCTTCTCTTTCTATTCTACATTCCAGAAAAAAGTCATCTATTAGCTTATAACTTTTGAGTAAGTCACCTAACTTCCCTAAGCCTATTTTCTTATTTGTAAAATAAAATAAAGGGGTGGTAGTTCTTGTCAAGCGTTAAAAACATACCTAACTAGAACAGTTTTTTTTTTTTTTTTTTTTTTTTTTTTTTTTTTTTTTTTTTTTTTTTTTTTTTGAGACAGAGTGTCACTTTGTTGCCCGGGCTAGAGTGAGTGCCGTGGCATCAGCCTAGCTCACAGCAACCTCAGACTCCTGGGCTTAAGCGATCCTACTGCCTCAGCCTCCCAAGTAGCTGGGACTACAGGCATGAGCCACCATGCCCGGCTAATTTTTTTGTATATATATTTTTAGTTGGCCAGATAATTTCTTTCTATTTTTAGTAGAGACGGGGTCTCACTCTTGCTCAGGCTGGTCTCGAATTCCTGACCTCGAGCGATCCACCCGCCTCGGCCTCCCAGAGCTAGGATTACAGGCGTGAGCCACCGCGCCCGGCCTAGAACAGTTTTTTAAACTAATAAAATATTAATGTTTATTGACTTTTCAAAATAAAAACAAGAACGTATTCAAAGTTATTCAAGTATAAGTAAACCTCACTCACTTATATTCTGCTGCATCTTCTTGTTAAAGAATGGGGAAAAATTAGCTAGCATACCAGTTACAGCCAAGCAGGTAAATGCCATTTCTTTCTCTAAGTCTTGGATAGGAATAGGAGAGAACTTTGGACTAACTCTAGTTCAGTGTCTTATTCTCTAGTTAACTAAAGGATAATTAAAGTTCTTAAGTATAAAAATTTCATGACTGACTGTAAAGATAAGAAGTTAATCTGGGACCTTATACAATGCCTCAATATGTGCTCAATATTTTGTTGGATGACTCAATCTGTCATTTCAAATTTATTCTAGGCTTTTTCTAAAATAGGACTCAAACTTTAAATAGCTCTACAACTATGAGGTACAATACCAACCTAAGCCAGACTTAAGCTGATGCTATTACTATCTAGTCAACAAATCTTTAAACCAGGATCTAAACCAAGCTTTATTGTGGGAAATAAGTAGTTAGAGATGAGATCATTTGCCTTTTTAAATCTTAAATACCAGCCATTAGCCTTTGGCATATATATGGGTAATATGTCAGTGCATATCAGTTTAGCCCTAATACCAGCTCTAAGAGGTAAGACAAGTGAAAATAATAAAACTTAACTAATTCATTCAATGATACAGAATTAAAGTGAATTACTTGAACCCAACTTGCTGCCTCCATAGAGATGCTGAAAAGCAGCCCACGCAAACATATTTGAATTTTCCTGAAATATTACCCTGACCACAGTGGGAAAACATTCTGAAACCTAGACTGAATTTTTCAAGCAAATTATTTTTTTAAGCAATAAAAATCTCAATCTCTATGACACATTAAGATAATCTACAAAGCAACAGATATAAAAACAGTATAGTATTGGCATAAGAAAGACAAAGTAATAGAACTGAGATAGACCAATGTTTATATGGGGGACATAATACATTTTTATCAACAGCCCCATAAATTAGTGAAGAAATGATATACTGCTTGAAAGATGATGTTAGGAAAACTGGCTCACAGTATAGAGAAGAACAAAACGGGATTCCTACTTAGTACCATATTCAAAGATGGACTACAGATGGATTAAAGACTTAAATATAACAGATAAAATTATAAAGTTAAGATACTGTCGAAAGATATGCTTTGGAAATAATGGCAGAAAAGACTTCAACAAATTTCCAAAAGTGCTACTTTCATTGCATCAAAAACAGTGATTTCTGTTTAACCAAGAGCAAAATAAAGTTAACCGACAATGATAAATTAAAATATCTATAATATCTAAAAATGATATAGGACTAATATTAAACATACACAAATAAACAGGAAAAACCCAGCAACTTTCAAAGAAAAAAAGAACAGAAGATATGTACAGGCAATTTACAGATGAAGAAACTCAAAGGACTAACAATCATTGCTACGTAGAAAAATGCAAATAAAAAGATATCCTTTATTGGCAAAAATTAGAATCTAAGTGTTAGGAGAATGGAGACACAGGAACTTTCACTCATTGCTAGTGAGTGTGTAGATGAGTGACAGCATTTTGAGGAACTAATTATTTGGCAGTATTTAGTCAAAATCAGCATAGATTTGTCCCCATAGACCTGTCTGAGGATGTCTACTTCAGCAGTTTCTGATGGCTGAGAACTGCAGGCAACTTGGAAGGTCATTCCTGGGGAGGGGGATAGGTAAAATATGGAGGATGTAAACCACCATGGAGCACTACAGAGCATGTAGAAGCAACAGCTTAGATCTGCACTGCCCAATGTGGTAGACATTAGCCACATGTGGCTATTCAAACTTAAAATTAATTAACATTAAACAAAATTAACAATTGAGTTCCTCAGTTACACTACCTAGAGTTCAAAAGCTTAATAGTCACATGTGGCTAATGGCTATAATATTAGCCAGCACAGATTTAGAACATTTCCCCTTTCCATCATTGTAGAAAATTCTACTAGACAGTGCTGCTCTAGATGAACACAAAGTAACATGGATGCTTCCTGAAAACAGTGCTGAGAAATATGACAAAGGTAACAAAAGGAAATGAAGTCTAAAGCACACTTAATTATGCAATTTGAAAAATGCACAAATACATGCAAATAAAAGGATAACACCAAACATATAAGAGTTACCTGTGGGGGAGGAGGAGAACAGTAGTTAGAAATAGATAATCAAAGGGAATATATAAATAAAATGAGGGGTATCTTGAATGGGCTAATGGGGCTGATGAACCATGGACTAAAGAATATTATAATACTAACCTCCTGTACTTGAGGTCAGAAAACTATAACAAATGTAAACCAGGAATCTTGGGGGAAAATAGTAAACTCCAACTCTGATGCTTCAGTAACAAAACTGTTTAGGTTGCAAAGAATGAATTTTTCATATCCACATTGCCACCTGTTTATTTAAACATCCATCTTTACCTGCCTCAATCTCAATTCTATTACACTACTTCACCATAAGCTTTCCTCCGGGAAGAATAAATTGTTGGCAAAAAAGGATTATCAGTGGCTACTGAGAATAAAGGTTGAAATAGATTACTCGATTGCCACTCACATTTCACGAGTTATTGTATAGTTCTCTTTACAGAGTTATTTTAACAAAATAGGGCAAGTTCTAAAAGTGGGACCAGATCAACTTACATCAATGAAAAAGTGAATACAATCACTATCTGATGATTTCTAGCAATGACACATATTGATAAGATGAAAGTAACAGTTACACAGCTCAAGAAGTATTTTTCAATAGAATGAGTTAAAATGTTCTTGAATGATTTTATCAATGAAAGTACAAAAATCTAAAATGTTTAGTGCTCAATAAGTTTTCTTCCTTTCTCTTTGTCATCTCCACATAAATTCTAAGCAAGTGGAGTTCATTTTAAGATACAATAATGCTAATATTAGAAAACATACACTGTGGTGCTTAATATGTGCCAGGCATCAATTTACTTAATTCTCACAGCACTATGAGGTAGGACTACTAACAGAAGAAACAGAATTCTGTTAAGTAACTTGCCCGAGTCACGAAGCTATTCGTGGCGTACCTGGGACACAGACCATCACAAAACTATGCTACATCATCGACCCTCCCATCCTCCCTGAGAATTCAGACTTGTATTTACCTGGAGAATCTCACGGTGCCACAAAGCGCAGTTCTTGGTTCGTGACTTATGAGCCACACTGCCCGCTGGGCCATGGTAAACCGCTAAAGCATCAGCTCAGCTCATAACTAACGTCGCCACCGAGGAACAGCGCAGACCGGCTTTCTCAGACGAACTCTTACCAGAAGCCCCGAGCCTCATCCTACGCCACGCACTGGTCAAGCTCAGCAGAGACGCCAGCTCCTTTAGGCGAGGTGACTAAACCCTCTCAGTCACCCCCTCGTCGACACAGACCACAGAAAGTTCTAAGAATCCCCACCCAGAGCCTTGAGGAATTTACTCATCCCCAGCAACACCCGGACTTTCCTCCTCTAAGTTCTACTTCCGGGATGGTGGCCCGCAAGGATCAAAGTTTCCCATATAATCGAGCGACGAGCCTCCCTCCGGTTCGCCGGCTGCCGGCGTCCCTCGCCGGCCCCTCCCGACAGCCTCGCGGGCGCGCGCAGCTCCACTTCCGGCGTATGAGGCGGTGACAATGGGAGCGGCGCGGGCGGCGTCGGGAGGCAGCTGACAGGCGTTTGCGGCTTCGCTTCATGGCCGCTCTCCCGCCCCGCCTGGGCTCTGTGGGGAGTAGGGGAGCCCGTGGCGGCCTGGAGCCGGAGCTGGCGAGCCGAGCGGGGACCTGTGCGCGGCGCCTTTGAGGCGCAGCATGTGAAGCGGAGACGGCTAACAGTGCGGGGCGAGCTTCTCAGCCGGCCGGGATGGCTACGACGGCCGAGCTCTTCGAGGTGGGTCTGGCGGCTCTCCAGGGAGTGGCAGGCCCGGGGCTTGCAGGCAGCGAGGTGGGCTGGTAGAGAAGCGGGCGTTCGCCCGCGGCCCAGGAGAAGCCCTCGGAAGAAAGGTGCGAGACCAAAGGGGTGGGGTGGTGACTCCGGGGTCAGCGCGGGCGGGGCGTGAAATGGGGGAGGGGTGGCTTTGGGGCCGAGGTGGGCAGGTCCGCGGGCAGGGGAAGCCGAATGCCCGAAAGCCCAAGGATTAGTTTTGTCTGCGAGGGCGAGAGGCAGATGCTCTGAGGGGCGGGCGTTGGAAGATGTCTACTCCGGATGAATAGTGGGAAGGGCTGATTCAGAACGGGAAAAGAGGAGCCAGGAGCTCCGGCTGGGGCGAGCCTTGTCTTGTCTCTTGGATCCGTGCGGCGGTATTCTAAGGGGGCCGCCTGGGGATTGGGACTCTTGGGGGCTTCTCGTTGTCGAGTGATTATTCCATTAGTAAATGTTAGAAGTGGCACTCATTTCCTGGTCACTTTACCCTTACATTTGAAAAGGCTTGGATTAGTTTTTAGGACAATAAAGGCCTACTTAGCCCTTTCAACTGAAGGGAGGCAAAACTAAAATGAATATGTGTTCGGATCTTAAGGAATTTAAGTGTATTGTAAAATAACACATAACTGCAAGCTAGAGAATCCTTAACGCGTGATAGACAGTGAGCATTCTAATGTATTTCCTTGACCGTTTTTAGAATCTAAACCTTAAAATTTAACTTAGTGAAGTCCATTATAAGAAGCTGTTGTATTTGAAATAATAGAATAGAAACTCTAATTGGACCACAGAACAATGAAATATATAAAGCATCTCCGTCTGTGAGAGAAATGAAAACAGATGTGAAGAAAAAAGAAGGAAAGACCCTTTTTTGTGTGTGCTTGTGTTTCACATTGAGTAACAAAAGTGTAGTAATTGAGAAGACTGCAATTGACAATAGAGAATTTCTTTGTAAGTGAAAATTGTATCTTTTTCGGCCTAAGATTCAGCAGTTTTTGTGGCTTAAAATTTGAATGCCACAGTTTTTAAAACAAATGGAACTTTACATTTGTTATTGTTAACACATTTTGGGTTTCAGCCAGCTTTTGGATAGATAATGCTTTTGTTGAGAGAAATACCATATGCCATTACTGTAATAAGTTGTAATAAGGTAGTATTTGTGAACGATTATAATCACAAGAAAGACGAAATATTAGTTGTATCTTCTCAGATTTAAGTGTTGGGAGATATACTACATTAATTTCTGTAATTCCAAAATTGTCCCATCTGTTTCTTTATTGACACGAGAACAGAGAGACATTCTTTTTGTTAAGAACTTTTACTGTGTCCCTAGGCAAGATACTAAGTAGTGCTGTAGTTCCTTGTTTTATTTTTCACATCTTATAAGGGTAGAAAACTATAAAGTTGTTTGAAATATTTAATTACTAAATGCATTTCGTGACAAGCTAGCTATTAACAGAAAACTGTTATACTGTCATACAGTTCATAAGACACCATCTTTTGAGCTAATCCTGCTTGACAGTCGCACTTGTGTCTTAGACCATATTATGTATATTTTTCTTTAAATGTTTAATCACATGAATCCAGTAACTTATTTGAAAATATATTTGATTCCTGCTTACCCCCAGGGGGGAGTGGGAGGTGGTGGAGAAATACATATTTTATTTTCTAGGGTCTTGCCATTTAGTAACGTAGTTGAACCAAACTAGGGTTTAGCTTAGTGACTCCAGTTACGTGATAGCCAGCCAGTAAGATTGAGTGATGACAGAGACTGAGCACTCTTAGAACAAATTTAAATATATTTGTAGATCTTAACTCATGTGACTTCTTTTCTTGACTTTATGTAGCTTGTTGCTTCATTAAAATTAAAAGCATATTAATAGTTACAATTAAGTGTTAATAGTTATAGTTATGAACTGTATTTATCTTTTCTGGTATAGCTATGTGTCCAGCCCTACAACGAACTCTGCTCTTGAGTAAGTTTTCATTCCCAAGTGAAAAGTTGACCATTTTGCTTTAGAGGGAGGAGAGAGAGGAAAAAAAAAAACAAACCCTAAATCACTGCTGCAATTTCCTGTAGCTCTGCCATGGGATCTAGGTTGTAGGACAAGTCAGGGAGTGTCTTTTCTGCCTGCTTCCCTTAGTCACAGCTGAAGAACTGTGGGAAACAGAAGGCAGGATGTAGTCAAGGATATTGTGTTTTTATGCATCCTGATTTTCATGCACTATTAAGTAGAATTGTGCTTTCATTTTTCACATTGAAGAAGTTAAATGAAAACAAAAGTAAGCTTTGAACCCATGAAATTTCATTGTGTTAACTTTGCCTCTTTTAAAGTCTTATTGTTGGTCCCATGACTCTTCCTTTTTTAATGTAAACAACTTCATACAACAAAATCAAACTACAGTGTGTATCCTCAGCACACGGAAATGATTTGGTAATATATGATTCACTTACTGTGATAGTGCTTATCCTGGAAATTGCCCAGAGTACTTTCTCAGTTTCAACCCTTGTTGACAGCTTTCTGAAAGGATCCATCTGCAGTGTTTTTAACACATTGACTGCCACACTGGAAAAAAATTTTTTTCCCTGGGGCCATGGTGTTTTATTATGAAAATAGAATAAAAACATCGAAAACAAAATGATCCTTTCTAATTTAATGAAAAAATTGTTATTTTCATTTTTTTCTGTACGTAAGTTATATGCAACTTGAAAATTAGTTCATGTGGCTCCCAAGGTAAAGAGATGTGTGAGTTACATATGCTTCACGAGGCCCTGGGCTCAAAACTAGCGTGAGTTAAATACAACTCATGTGACAGTTAATGTGTTAAATGATCACCTCAGGGTGGGCATTCTGAATAGGAATTCCTTTGAGGTGTGGATTAATTATATCTTCTACATACATATACAAAGTGGCTGAGGTGAGAAATTCTTTATCTGTTGTTGTAAATATTCTTCTCTTACTGTACCACTGAAGATGCGGCCTTCTCATTTGCTACTTTTCTCTCCTGTCATTCTTTAACAGTCTTCCCTTTGCTCTGGGTAGGCTATGTTTATGGGAGATAATTAGAGTTAATTCATTTATTCAACAAATATTTGTTGAGTACCTATTAAGCTAAGATAAGGTGTCAAAGTTAATGAGGCTGTATGTCTTAAAGAGCATGCCCTAGAAATGTTAGTCCTATGAGGTGTGCTGCAAAAACACACCAAAAGGGTTCAGAGGCCAAATAAGTTATGGAAATGGGTACAAACATTGGAGATTTATAGCCTACCTTAGTATGTTAAAGATTTTAGAAGTTCATTTTCCACACTTTTTTTGACCACAAGACTGTTTTACTTTCTACTGCTTGTTAATTTTGTGCATTATAAGGTACATACTTTGAAAAATGTTGAATTAGACATAGAATTGTCCTTATTGTCAAATAGTGAGAGCAGATAGATATATAACAACATAATCTAGAAATATAGTTATAAGTGGTGTCAAAGAGGTCTATAGATAAAGAGCCATAGGTGTTGAGAGGATGGGAAGATTACATGTAGAATAAGGAAAGGATTAGGAGGTGGCATTTGAATTATCTACAAAGGATAAATAAGATTTGCGTTTGTGGGACTGGGTAGAGGGACTTTCCAGTAAAGAAGACAATAAAGGCCAAGACGTAAGGAAGGGTTGTAGGCCCTAGAGACAAGGAGAGTGTTCATTTTGGCTGGAGTATAGCACACAGGAAGAATAAGAGTGGCATATAAGGTAAATTGGGATTTAATTATGGAGGTCCTAAATGCCAAGATTGTAGATTAAATTTTCTTATCTTCCTGTAAATGTAGATTCCTTTTTTTTTTTTTTTTTTTTTTGAGACAGAGTCTCACTCTGTTGCCCGGGCTAGAGTGCCGTGGCGTCAGCCTAGCTCACAGCAACCTCAAACTGCTGGGCTCAAGCAATCCTTCTGCCTCAGCCTCCCGAGTAGCTGGGACTACAGGCATGTGCCACCATGCCCGGCTAATTTTTTTTTCTATATATATGTTTAGTTGTCCAGATAATTTCTTTCTATTTTTAGTAGAGACGGGGGTCACAGTCTTGCTCAGGCTGGTCTGGAACTCCTGACCTTGAGCGATCCTCCTGCCTTGTCCTCCCAGAGTGCTAGGATTACACTCTGAGCCACCCGCACCTGGCCTAGTTTCCTTGATAATAGTGCTTGAGGTCAGGTAATTTGTCTGTGATGGTAGTGGCTATTTGACTTGCAAATTAGAATGTGAATATTCAAAAACACATTTCCCCACACAAACATAATTATGTATTCTTAAATTTTTCAAAGTAAGTTAAAACAGCTATTTAAACAGATATTGAAAATGGTATCTCTTGTTCGTTCAATTAGCTACTTAAGTATTAGTCAACATGAGATATACAAGTAAGGAGTACCCCTTTACTTTCAAGGTGCTAAAATGCTTTTTGTTTTAACCATATTAATTGTTAAATAACTGTGTATAGAACGTGGCTACCAATTCAGCACGTTTATTGAGTACCTTACTACCCTAGGCCAGACATCATTCTAGGTAACAGAATTAAAAGATGGTGATTTAAAAATCTGTTTGAGAAAACACATGTGTTAACTGATGATCCAGTTCAGTGGGAGTACAGAATCTCTTCCTGGGATAATTAGGAATGATTTTATATAGTAATGGCATATAAATTGAGTGTTGATGGATGAGTAGAAACTTTTCAAACAGGAGAAGAGCATTCTAAGGCAGAGACAGAAGATGACTCCAGTTTGTAAGGTGTGGTATGTTTAGGAGATATTAAGAAGAGATAGGATGTATGTATGCATTTTTTAGGAATAGGGAGTGGTGGCAAGGGCATTGAGATCATGGGAGTTTGGGGAAAGTTTTGAAAAGCCTTATTGTAGACCATGCTTACGGGGGCTGACCTGACTTTTTTGTGGGGATGGGGAAGGCCAACGATTTTAATGTTAATGTGAAGAATAGCCTTCAATGGGAAAAGATTGTTAGCCAGGAAAATAGGGATCATGGGGAACCTGGCATAGTTGTCATTTGGTACATGTTCCAGAATTGTCTGTCGACTGATTAGGCAATGAGGACAGAGAAGACAGGAAATTTGAGAAGATGTTTTGGAGGAAGAATCAAAAGAATTTGTTTACTGAGGGGTTAAGTTAATTCCAAATTTGTGAACTTTGGAAAGTAGGTGGTTGGTGATTCATGCAACGAGTTGATAAATTTAAACTGTTTAAGAGAATACTATTGAAAGAGTAGTAGCCATTTCAAAAAATTAAGTGGTAGCCACTTTCAATTTAAGTGGGTTGAGAATAATAGGCCTAGATTGTGGATCTATCAGGGAGGAAAAGCCTTCAGTCTTCTTAGCCTCGGTAGACTGAGAAGAAATGATCCAAAAGGTTCATTTCATTACAGTGAGAGAGAATTACAAAAAGGAGCTGTGCAAGGTTGTTTTCCAGGATGGCCATGGTAAGATCTACCATGCTACAATGTGACGTTGACACCCCTTCCATAGAGAGGTAGGATCTACGCTCACTTTTTGAATCTGGACAGGCCTATCACCACAGTAGAAGTGATACTATATAGTGATTTCCAAAGTTAGGTCATAAAAGGTGATATGCCTGGCCCTCTTTTAATATGCCCTTTTGTAATCTAGCAACTATACGAAGAGAAAGCCCAAGCAGTCCTTTGAAAGAACCAAGTCCCTTGTCCTTCAGCTCTGGCTGAACTCCCAGCTAACAGTAAACAACAGCTTGCCATCTTGGAAGTGGATCTTCTGGTCCCAAGTTGAGAAGCCCCAACTGATGTTACATGGAGCAGAAACCTGATTTCCCTACTGAGCCCTCCCCAAATTGCAGATTTTTGACCAGTATATGGTTATTGTTATTTCAGGCCACTAAGTATTGAGGTGGTTGTTATGCAGCAGTAGATAACTGGAATAGAGGCTGATCAATTTTGTATCTATACCAAGATCTAAAAGGCTTCTCTTGCTCTTAGTGTAGAGAGTGTAATAGAGGCAGAGGGAGATGCTTAAGAGTAATAGGTTTCCATTTAAGTATTTTATGTTTTGAGGTCTCCAGTCGAACCACCTTGGAAGTGAACTTTTGGAATGAGCAAGTCTTAAATTGAGGACAGTTTTATAGACTGCACATGTGTATAATTAGTCTAAAATACTGAATTCCTGGTGGGTTTAAGAAATTGAATAGTTGGGGAGATGTGTTAGAGAGATTTGAAAGATTAATTTGTTTTCCTAAAAGTGGATTGCAGTTTCATAAAACATCCTGCAAATGAACAAAAAACCTCTGAGTTAAAGTTCTAGTTAGTTGAGTGGTATATAATTTAAAAGTTTTGATTGTTAGAAGTTTATATACATAAGATATTTTAAAAACTTGAGCTAACTTTTCTGATGCTATTTTCTTTGCTGGGAGTTGAAATATTAAAATAATAAGAGAATATAGTTATTTATATATCTTTATTCAGGATATTATAAACCAAATGAATGATTCTTTGCATTCACTTATTTAATTTCATTCCTGAGGTGTATATTAAGTGCCTGTAAATATATTTAATGTGTAAATCTATAGATACACTTAACTTTGATGTGAAATGCTAAGGCAGATTTTATTAGATATATTAAGTGATAATTGTCATGGTCTCTATATAATTTTAAAAGTCAACTTAATTGGAAAATTCTCTGGGTTAAAAAACTGGTTTAGTACCTTGATAAGACTTAAATTTCATTGCCGCAGTTTCCTTATATATAAAAATGAGATGAAAGAGCTAGGCTAAGATGATATTTAAAGATCATTCTTATATTAAAAATTTTAAATCTAATTCTGTGATTCTGCTGAGACTGATATAAAAGGTACAGAAGTAAGATACATTCTATCCTGGGAAGAAATTTTGCTTAAGAGAATCTAAAATATTTTGTAAAATTGTAAAGTACCATCAATTGTGATAATATGATTAATTGGCTAATTATCTGAGTTTAAAGAGCTGAGATCCCTTTTAAGATTGAATGTTACAGCTGACTTTAATTTTAAAAGGTAAAATTATTTATCTTGTAGTGTTGCAGTTAGTTTTCAAACGTACTTTTTCAAAGTTTACCTTAGTTGTATTTGTGTCTTAATGTGCTTTATCTTTCTACTTTTCCATACTTCCTTTGAACCTTATTTTGCAAAGCTGAGACAAAACATTTTGTAGTGCTTTTCAAAAAAAAATCAAGAGTCAATAAATATAATTTTAATAATCTACAGGAAACACATAAAGAATCTCACTGAAAATCAAATCAAATGGGGTTAGAAAGGAGAGGCCAAATGTAAAATTCATTTATTTCCAGTGCCAGAATTGCATTAGGTTCATATTTGGTTTTGATTAGAATCTTGGACTGACAGCACCATGTAATGCCTGTTCTTTATTTTTGGATTGTAGGGTGGTGGTCCTGCCTTTTTGGTTTCGGCATGACATGATTTTCAAGATCTTCTGCAGGGGTTTCAGTCATGGCTCCACCTAGCTAGTGTCTTGGTGTGCTCAGCATTGTTCTGTTGACTACAGCTGGAAAGCAAGAGAAGTGTGTGACAGAGCCTGCCCATGCTTTCCATTTAAGTGTGGAGAAAAGAGTGAAACTTATAAAAATGATTATAATAAATGACAATTAGTACTATATTATTCTGAGCTGGGATTTGAATTTTTAACCCTCATGGGGGCTTAAGAGTAGAAAAATCAATGGAGATTATGTAGGGAAGGAACCCTTCAAGGAAGAAATGGGAATTGAGCCAGGCTTTGAGTAATGGTATAGCAGTGTTTGAATTGTTGGTATTCAGCACCTTGTCCACTGCCACTTTCATGAGTCACTGTCATCTCTTGACTGGACTACTAAGGTGTTGCGGGTTGGGTCCTCTGGGGAAGCAGACTTTGAGACAGAGTTTAGTGTGCAGAATATTAGGAAGTACCCTTGACATGAATATTCATAAGTGAGGAAACAAGATTGTGCATACATAGGGAGAAGTAGATTACAGTGCTGGCCCAGTGATAGTGTTGATGGTTCCTGTGGAGGGTTCTGGAACTAAAATGACCTGGCAGAGTGGTCCTGCTTTGGGCCAAACTGGTCAGGCCTTTATACTCCCATCTTAATCAGTGATTGGATGTGGACCACATTGAGAAAGGCATGGCGTTGAGTGAAGTAGCTCTCTGCATTTGAAGGGGTCCCTGAAAATACTGCCAGGAGAAGGCTCTGGTGATAGCACTACTAGCAGCTAGGGTAAGTCCCTTCTTGAAGGGAGATCTGGATGGTGCATCACTGTGTTTACCACAGATCACTCTTGTGCCACTAGACTTCACTTTTTCATATACATTTGTGGAGCATTTCCTCTAGCATTCTAGTTGGGTCTCATCCTAGAGGAAAATTAGAAGAAGGTTAGTGGGGTTACTGTGGCCCCCACTGCTACTGCTGGTCTCAGGGTTCCAACTGACATCCCTGTCTCCCTCCTCTACTACCCATTCTAACTCTGCCTTACCTTCAACTAGTACCTTTGCTGTTCTTGTTGTCTTAACTGACTGCCATACCCTTTTTAGGCCAGGGTTGCAGCACTTGTCCATGTAGTTTCAGAATAGATTGAAGGAGTATTAAGAGATCCCCAAGAGGATTATCTGGGTGCCAAACGTACTATTCCCTGCCCCAATTGTGTAATAGCAGCCCTGCCTTTCCTGATCTTCAGGGTTGATTGTCCCTACCAAAGATAGTCATTGCTTTTCTTGCTTTTTATTACCTGGATATAAGCAGCCAGTGTGACCAGGCAGCATTTGTAATGATAGTTTAATGAGACTGACATTATGTTTCTAGGCAAAAGTGTTCTTCCTTTGAAGTCCAAGACTTCTAACTCTGCAGAACCCGGAGTTGCAGAGATAGCAAACACAAATTGGGAGTCATGATAAATAGGGTCACTACTGCTTTTACCCCTTGTTCCCAGACTCATGTGTTTTTCCAGTTGGGAACACAGTATCATAAGGTTTTAAGTTCAGAATGTATGCAGCATCTTGGAGGATAGTGCTCCATCTTTATAGAGTACCGCCTCTGAACTGATGCTTCAGCCATCCCTTCAGCAGACTGTTCCAGTGCTCTGTCAGACTGGCAACCCCTGGTTGGTGTGGTTTATGATATGACCAGTGGGTCTCATGGTCACTACCTTTGCTTTAATGTAGGTCTCTTGATTTGATATGATATGTGGAATCCCATGCCAGGGAAACAAACACTCCCTCTGAGGAAAGGCAAATCCATCCCAATGTTTCTATTCATGTCAGAATAATGTCAATTATTCTGTCAAGAATAGACAATAATAATGTCAATAATTCATGTCAAGAATAATTCATGAATTATTCTTTCTTCTAGAGTGGAAAGAGTCCAACATAGTCAACTACCATCTGGCTGTTTAGTCCTGAAGAATGGGACTGTTTTAGAGACTCAGAGTTGATCTTTGTCACTGTTAGACTAGATATTTGGTGTTGATAGTAGCTAGATCAGCCCTAGTAGTTGGACCTCATGCATTTGGGGCCTTGCCTCTGTTCTGTGTCTGCTTTATTGATGTGCCCAATGTACTAATGCCAAGCAGAGTCATTTTGTCTACTGGATTGTTTAGTTCTTTTTCCCTGGTGTGTGTTCTCTGGACATGTTTTACAAAAATCTTCACACTTTGTATCCAGTCTCATATATCCATCTGTCTTAGCTCAGGCTGCTGTAACAAAATACCATAGACTGGGTAGCTTGAACAACAGAAATTTATTTCTCACTGTTCTGGAGGCTGAGAAGTCCAAGGTCAAGGTGCCAACAAGGTACATTTCATTCTAAGACTTTCTCTTGGTTTGTAGGCACTGCCATCTCACCATGCGCTTACATGATCTCCACTTCATGTATGCATACAGAGAGAGAGCGTATGTGAGCAAGAGTGATCTCTTTCTCTTCTTTTAGGCGCACTAACCCTGTCATGAAGGCCTCACCCTCATGACTTCATCTAACACTAATTACCTCCAAAGATCCCATCTCCAAATACCGTCACATTGGTCATTAAAGCTTCAACATATGAATTTGGGGAGGACACAGTTCTGTCCATAGTACCATCCACATTCCCCTACCCCAGACTTCCTTGTCCTCAGTCTTCCAGTCTTTCTCTTCTGATAGCCAGTCCCTTTGTCATTGCCTGTGAGCCCATGTATGGTTTAACCTCAGGCCAATTCTCTGTCCACCCAAGATGTCTTTCCTAAAGGTTTGCATATGGGAAGGATGTTTTTCAAAAGATGTATAATTCTCTGCTGCAAATGGTATGATCTTGCTTCACAATCCAGGAATCCGTGTTGTGATTCTCCTGCAGCCTGTTATATATAAATAAACCATTGTTTCCCAGCACTGATACCTTTACTGCTTCAGTAAACACTGATTCCTTTAATATTATCATGTCTGGCAAATTGTATGGCCCACTCATGGCAGCAGGTTTGGTTGTATGGGCCCCACTTCTGCAGAACCCATTTCTGGTTTTGTCTCATTTGATATGTGTACTAGAGGAGGTATATCAGAACCTGAAGAGGCCTACCAGGTATTATACATCCTCCTTCGTGGTGGAAGGTACAATAATTAGTGAGGCTGGACGATGCTACATCTGGCATGACAGATGTCATTGGGGCTACCTTTTGGTTGATTTTGAGGTAGTTATCCTCTGGGATTCATCTGATTTTTGTAAAATCCAGACTGCTGAGTTAAATGGGAATGTGATAGGTAACATTGCCCCAGCATCTTTTAGATTGGGGGTTGGCAAACTATGGCCCATGGGATAGTTGCCTAATTTTTTTCCCAATTTTTTTAAATTGTAAAATACATATAATATAAAACTTACCATCTTAACCATTTTAAAGTGTACAGTTAAGTGGTATTATACTATATACATTAGTAATGTGCAACCATCACCATCATCCATCTCTATAACTCTTTTCATCTTGTAAAACTAGAACTCTGTACCCATGAAACCTGCAGTCCCCAACCCCTGGATTGTGGACCAGTACTGGTTCCTGGCCTGTTAGGAACTGGGCTGCACAGCAGGAAGTGAGCAGCAGCATTTGTATTTACAGCTGCTCCCCCGCTGTTCCCCATGGCTATCATCGCTGCCTGCACTCCGCCTCCTGTCAGATCTGTGGTGGGATTAGATTCTCATGGGAGCACAAACCGTACTGTAAACTGCATTCATGGGATCTCGGCTGTGAGCTCCTTATGAGAATCTAATGCCTGATGATCTGAGGTGGAGCTGAGGCAGTGATGCTAGTGCTGGGGAGCGACTATAAATGTAGATTATCATTAACAGAGAAGTTTGACTGCACAGAGACCATAATAAATCAATTGCTTGCAGACGTATCAAAAGCTTACTAGTGAGTGGCAAGTGACAATTAGGCTGCCTCTGGTGGCAGGCTTTATAACAGCAAGTGAATTGACATACTTCGGCTGTACAGCTGCATCTGGTGGCAGGCTTTAAGTCAGAATCCGACACTTATTTTAGTCCATGCGTGGCCTGCCCATCATTTACCACTTCCATCCATACCTCTTTTCCACACTGCACACTTGTCTCAGTTGCAGTTTTGGTAAGCCCACGAGCTAACCCTAGCAAAAATGAGTAAAAAACAAATGTCGCTGGAGAGTTTCTCTGAAAAGGGGGAAAGACACAATGATGAGACAGCAGAAGACCCTAAGACTGAACAAAATGAAAGCTTCATTTCAAAGAAAATACCAGGAGTCCTACTTAAATTACAGGTTCATTGCAACAGTCACATTCTCCAAGCCTGCTTTGTATAGTAGTATGTGGTGACTGGCTATCCAACGAAGCCATGAAACCTTCAAAACTGCTCTGCTGCATGGAGACCAAGCACCCTGCATTAAAAGAGAAGCCTTTGGAGTTTTTCAAAAGCAAAAAACATGAACATGAAGAAAAAAAAGCAATTATTGAAGGCCGCCACTTCATCAAATGTGTCTGCACTGAGAACATCATTCTTAGTGGCTAACTGCATTGCTAAAGCTAAGAAGCCCTTTCCTATTGGTGAACAGTTGATCCTGCCTGCTGCTAAGGACATTTGCTGTGAACTTTTAGGGGAGGCTGCAGTTCAAAAAATGGCACGTGTTCCTCTTTAGCACCGTAACTAGATGAATTGATGAAATAGCAGAAGATATTAACACACAATTGTTAGAGAGGATTAATGGGTCACCTTGATACACAGTCCAAGTTGACAGGTCTACCACTGTTGACAAGAAGACAATAATGCTTTTTTTTATGCGATATATTTTTAGGAGGATGTGCATGAGGCTATGTTATATACACTTTTGTTGCCAACCAATACCACAGCTACAGAACTATTGAAGTCTTTGAATGATTACCTATCAGGAAAATTGAATGGGTCATTCTGTGTCGGTATACAGATGGATGGAGTGGCTGCCATGACTGGATGGCTTTCTGGTTTCACTACTTGGATCAAGGAGGTCATTTCTGAATGTGAGTGTACACACTGTATCATCCATAGAGAAGAAATGGCTAGCTGAAAAATGTCACCTGAGCTAAATGTCTCAAAGGATGTGATTAAAATTATCAACCACATTAAAGTACATGCCCTTAACTCACATCTGTTCACGCAGCTCTGTGAAGAGATGGGTGCAGAGCACAAACATCTTCTCTCATACGCAGAAGTGAGATGACTTTCTACAGATAGAGCACTGGCCAGAGTTTTTGAGTTATGAGAATCGCTCCAGAGATTTATTTTAGAAAAACAGTCACCACTGGCAGCACATTCAGTGACACAGAATGGGTCTCAAAACTTGCTTGTGTGTCATATTCAACCTGCTCAATGAACTCAATCTGTCACTTCAGAGGAGAACGACGACTGTTCAAGTTGGCAGATAAAGTGGCTGCAGTCAAAGCCAAACTGGAATTATGAGGGTGACAAGTGAACATTAGGATTTTTAGCATGTTTCAAACATTAGTGGAGATTTTAAAAGAGATTGAACCAGGGCCTTCTTTTTCCCAGCTGGTGCATGATCATCTATCTCAGCTTTCAAAAGAGTTTGAGCATTACTTCCCAACCACAAAAGATCCCTGAACCGGGAAGGAATGGATATGTGACTCATTTGTGAATAAGCCAGGTGAATTAATTTTGTCTGTGCTAGAAGAGTATCAACTGCTTGAGATTGCAAATGACGGTGGCTTAAAAGTATGGTTAAGACAACTTCAAATCTCCATATATTCTGGATTAAAGTCAAGGCAGAATATTCATCCTGAGATTGCTGCAAAAGCTCTGAAAATCCTGCTTCCATTGCCAATATCCTATCTTTGTGAAGCAGGGTTTTTTGCAGTGACAACAGCCAAAACAAGATTGCACAAGTAGACTGGACATAAGCAACACACTTTGGGTGTCACTATCTCCCATCACCCCCAGATGGGTCCGTCTAGTTGCAGGAAAACAAGCTCAGGGCTCCCACTGATTCTGCATTATGGTGAGTTGTATAATTATTTCATTATATATTACAATGCAATAATAATAGAAATAAAGTGCACAATAAATGTAGTGCGCTTGAGTCATCCTGAAACCATCCTCCTGCAGTCCATAGAAAACTTGTCTTCCATGAAACCAGTCCTTGGTGCCAAAAAGGTTGGGGACTGCTACATTAAACAATACCTCTCCATTTCCCCCCTCAGCTTAGCCCTCTGCAACTACTACTCTACTTTCTGTATGATTTTAACTACTCTAAGTACCTCGTATAAGTGGAATTATACAATATTTACATTTTTGTGAGCTTATTTCACTTAGCATAATGTCTTCAAGGTTTATGCATATTGCAGCATGTGTCAGAATTTCCTTACTTTTTAAAGCTAAATAATTCCATTGTGTATGTATTCCACCTTTTGCTTATCCATTCATCTGTTGATGGACACTTGGGTTGCTTCCACATTTTAGCTATTATGAATAATACTGCTATGAACATTGATGTACAAATATCTCTTTGAGACCCTGTCTTTAATTCTTTTATGCAGAAATGGAATTGTTGGATCATATGGTAATTTTATTTTTACTTTTATTTCTATTTTTTTAGGAACTGCCATACTGTTTTCCATAGTGGCTATACCATTTTACATTCCCACCAACAGTGCACAGGGGTTCCAGTATCTCCACATTCTCACCAACACTTGTTATTTACTTTTTTTATTTTTTATAACAACCATCCTGACAGGTATGAGGTGGTATCTCATTGTAGTTTTGATTTGCATTTCTCTAATGATTAGTGATGCTGGGCATCTTTTCTTGTGCTTATTGGCCATTTATATATCTTTGGAGAAAGATCTATTGAAGTCTTTGCCCATTTTTGAATTGGGTTGTTTTTTGTTGTTGATGTTGAATTTTAGTTCTGTGTATTCTGGATATTAATCTCTTATCAGATATGTGTTTTGCAAATATTTTCTCCCATTTGGGTTGCCTTTTTACTCTGTTGATAATGTTTTGATGCACAACATTTTAAAATTTCCGTGAAGTTTAATTTGTCTAGTTTTTCTTTTGTTGCCTGTGCCTTTGGTGTCATATTGAAGAAGTCATTGTCAATGTCATGAAGCTTTTCCCTACATTTTCTTCTAAGGGTTTTATAGTTTTAGGTATAACAAGAAGGTATTTGATCTATTTTGAGTTAATTTTTGTATATGGTGTTAGGTAAGGATATAATCTCACTCTTTTGTGTGTGGATATCCAGTTTTCCCAGCACCATTTGAAAGATTGTCCTTTCTCCCTTGAATGGTCTTGGCACCCTTGCCAAAAATCATTTGACTACATATGTGAGGGTTTATTTCTGGGCTATCTTCTATTCCGTCGGTCTGTATGTCTATTTTTTGTGCCAATACCATACTGTTTTGATCACTGTAACTTTGTAGTTAAGTAAGATTTTGAAATCAAGAAGTGTGAGTCCTCCAGCGTTGTTCTTCTTTTTCACGATTTTATTTATTTATTTATTTGGTTATTTGGGGTTCCTTGAGATTCCATATGAATTTTTCTATTTCTACAAAAAGAAAAGTCATTGGGATATTGACAGGGATTGCATTGAATCTGTAGATCACTTTGGGTAGTATTGATATCTTAACAATATTGTCTTCTAGTCCATGAACATAGGATGTGTTTGCATTTGTGTCATTAATTTCTTTTAGCAACGTTTTGTAGTTTGCATTGTGTCTTTCACCTCCTTAGTTAATTCCTAAGTATTTTATTCTTTTTGATGCTATTGTAAATGGAATTGTTTTCATAATTTCCTTTTAGGATTGTTCATTGCTAGTGTCTAGAAATGCAACTGATTATTGTGTGTCATATATTGACTTTGCATCCTGCTACTTTACTGAATTCATTTATTAGTTCTAATAGGTTTTTTTGTGTGTATAATCTTTAATTTTCTACATATAAGATCACATTACCTGTGAACAATGATAATTTTACTTCTTCGTTTCTAACTTGAATGCCTTTTATTTATTTCTCTTGCCTAATTGCTCTGGCTAGGACTTTCAGTACAATGTTGAATAGAAGTGGCAAGAGCAGATATTCTTGCCTTGTTCCTGATCTTAAAGGACAAGCTTTTAGTCTTTTACCACTGAGTATGATGTTCTTTCTGGCTTTTGCATATATGGCTTTTATTATGTTGCGATAATTTCTATCTTTTCTTAGTTTGTTAAGAGTTTTTATCATTCAAGAGTGCTGAATTTTGTCAACTGTTTTTTTTTTTTGCGTCAATTGAGATTTTTTTCCCCCTTTCATTCTGTTAATATGGAGTATTATATTCATTGTTTTTCATATATGTTGAACGATCCTTGCATCCCAGGAATAAATCCTACTTGGTCATGTTGTATGATCTTTTTATGTATTTTATTTTTATTTATTTATTTTAAATTAGCAGATAAAATTATAGGTATTGTGTACAACATGATGTTTTGAAGAATGTATACATTGTGGAATAACTAAATCTAGCCAATTAACATATGCGTTACCTCACATCATTTTGTGATGGGACCACTTAAAATCTACTCTTAAAGATTTTCAATAATACAGCACATTGTCATTAACTGTAGTCACCATATTGTATAATAGATCTCTTGAAATTATTCCTCCTGACTGATGTTTTGTGTCCTTTGATCAACATCTCCTCAACCTCTGTCCCACTCCCAACCACCCATCTTCTGATAACTACCATTCTACTCTGTACATATGAGTGAGATGATGTGGTATTTGTCTTTCTGTGCCTGGGTTATTCCACTTTAACATTATGTCTTACAGGTTCACCCATGTTGTTGCAAATGACAGGATTTCATTCTTTTTTATGGCTGAATAGCATTCCATTGTGTATATATACTATATTTTCTTTATCCGTTCACACATTAGTGGACACTTAGGTTGATTCCATGTCTCGACAATTGTGAATAATGTTGCAATAAACACATCAGATCGCTTTGATATACTGATTTCATTTCCTTTGGATATATACTCAGTAGTGGGATTGCTGGATCATATGGTAGTTCTATTTTTAATTTTTTGAGGCACCTCCATATCGTTTTTCATAATGCTATGCTAATTTACATTTGTTCCAACAGTGTGCAGTGGTTTTCTTTTCTCCACATCCTCACTAACACTTATTATCTTTTGGTTTTTGGGTAATAACTATTCAAACAGGTGTGAGGTGATATCTTATTGTGGTTTTAATTTGCATTTCCCTGATGATTAGTGATGTGGAGAATTTTTTTGTTATGCCTATTGTACATTTTCATGTCTTTTGAGACATGTCTATTTAGTCCCTTTGTCCATTTTTTAATTGGATTATTTGTTTTCTTCCTATTGAGTTGTTTGAGTTCCTTATATATTTTGCATATTAACCCCTTATCAGATGTATAGTTTGCAAACATTTTCTCCCATTCTCTAGTTCATGTATAATCCTTTTAATGTGCTGCTGAATTTGGTTTGCTAGTATTTTGTTGAGGATTTCTACATCAGTGTTCATAAAGGGATACTGGTCTGTAGTTTTCTTATAGTGTTTTTGTCTTACTTTGGTATCAGGGTAATGCTGGCCTTATGGAATGAATTAGGAAGTGTTTCCTCCTCCTCAATTTTTTGGGAAAGTTTGAGAAGAATTAGTGTTAGTTCTTTAAATGTTTAGTGGAATTCAATAGTTAAGCCATCAGGTCCAGGGCTTTTCTTTGCTGAGAGATTTTTCATTATTAATTCAATCTCCTTACTAGTTATAGGTCTATTCTCTATTTCTTTGTGATTTGGTCTTGGTAGTTTTTATGTTTCTGGGAGTTTGTTTCACCTAGGTTATCCAATTTGTTGGTGTACAATTGTTCATAGTACTCTTATAATCCTTTTTATTTCTGTAAAATTGGTAGTAGTGTCCTTACTTTCATTATTGATTTTAGTAATTTGAGTCTTTTTTTCTTAGTCCGTCTAACTAAAGGTTTGTCAATTTTGTTGATCTTTTCAAAGAAACAAGTTTTGGTTCTATTTTTTTTCTTTTGTTCTTCTTTTCTCTATTTTGTTAATCTCTTCTTCAATCTTTATTTCCTTCCTTCTGTTAACTTCAGGTTTAGTTTTTTTTCCCTCCTAGTTACTTAAGTCTATTCTTCTTTTTCTAGTTACTTAAGTTGTAAAGTTATGTTGTTGATTTGAGATCTTTCTTGTGTTTTAATGTGTTTATAGTTGTAAATTTCTTCCTTACCACTGTTGTCTCTGTGTCTTATACGTGTTGGTATGTTGTGTTTTATTTTCATCCATCTCTATGTTCTAATTTCTTTTGTGATTTCTTCTTTGATCTATTGGTTAAGATTGTGTTTTTTAATTTGCACAATTTTGTGAATTTTCCAGTTTTACTTCTGTTATTGATTTCTAACTTCATCCTGTTGTCGTTGAAGAAAATACCATAAATCTATTGAGATTTAATTTGTGGCCTAATATATGATCTAGCCTGGAAAATGTCCCATGTGACCTTGAATTCTCCAACTGTTATTGAAGAACTATTTCTCCCTTCAGTTCTGTTAAGTTTTGCCCATATATTTTGATGGTCTCTCATTAGTTGTGTAAATGTTTATAATTATTATATCTCCTTACTGTATTGAACCTTTTATTGATATATAATGTCCTTTGTCTCTTATAACCGTTCTTGATTTAAAGTTTATTTTGTGTGATATTAGTGTAGCTCTCTGCTCTCTTTTGTTTGCTATTTGCATGGAACATTTTTTTCCATCCTTTCACTTTTAGTCTACTCACTTTTAGTCTTTAGATCTAAAGTGAGTCTCTTGTGGGCAGCATATAATTGGATTATGTGTTTTGATCCATTTTGCCAATCTCTGTCTTTTGATTGGAGAGTTTAATCTACTTACATTTAAAGTAATTACTGAAGAAAGAATTATTTCTGTTATTTTGTTATTTTTATATGCATTATATATAGCCTTTTTGTCTTTCATTTCCTGCATTATTGTCTTCTTTTGTATTTGGTTTATTTTTGACTGTGAAACATTTAAATTCTTTTTTCATTTACTTTTATGTATACTGTAGCTTTTTATGTGTGGTTACCACAGGGATTACATTTAAGATCTTACATTATAACACTCTAACTTGAATTTATACCACCTTAACTTTAATAACATACAAAAATTCTGCTGTTTTAACAGCTTTGTCCCCCCCCTTTTGCTTGTTGATGTCACAGAATTACATCTTTATACCTTATGTATCCCAAAACAAACTAATAATTCTTTGAAATGCATTAGTCTCCTAAATTATGTACAAAACACAAGTTAAAGTTACAAGAGTACTAGCTTTTTGACTAATAATTCTTTTTAATTAGTCTTTTAAATCATGTAGGATAAAAGTGCAGTTACAAACCATTGTTATAATGTTAATAAAACTAGCTTTTATAATTCCCATGTATTTACCTTTATTAAGAGCTTTGTTTTTTTATATGTCTTTGAGTTACTGTCTGATATCCTTTCATTTCACTCTACAGGACTCCCTTGAGCATTTCTTGCAGGTCAGGTCTAGTGGTAATGAACTCTTTCCCTTTTTGTTTATCTAGGAATATCTTAATTTCCCCTAACTTTTGAGGGACAGTTTTGCTGAATATAGGATTCTTGGTTGACAGTTGGTACCCCTTTCACCCCCTTTTAGCACTTGAATTTATTGGCCCTCTGACTTCTGGCCTCCAAAGTTTCTAATGAGAAACCTGCTAATAATCTTAAAGAGAATCCCTTATATGTGACCAGTAAACTCTTTCATGCTGCTTTTACTATTCTCTTTGTCTTTGGAAAGTTTGCTTATACTGTGTCTTGGTGTGGGTATCTTTGAGTTCATTTCACTTGGATTTTGTTGAGTTTCTTGGGTGTTTATAGTTATATCTTTTTTCAGATTTGTGAAGTTTTCAGCTATTATTTTTCAAATGTTCTTTCAGCTCCTTTTTTGCTCTCTTTTCCTGAGACTTCCACAGTGTGTATGTTGGTCTGCTTCTCTGTTCACTTTTCTTTCTCTTTCTTAGACTAGTAGTAATTTCCATTGTCCTAGCTTCAAGTTTGCTGATTCTTTCTTTTGCTTGCTCAAATCTGCCTTTGAATCCTCCTAGTGAATTTCTCGTTTCAGTTATTATACATTTTAGCTCTAGAATTTCTTTTTGGTTTCTTTTTAAATTTTCTATCTCTTTACTGGTAGTTCCATTTTGTTTGTACATTGTTTTCTTTGTTTATACTTCTTATTTTGTTTCTTTGAGCATCTTTAAGATAGTTGTCTTAAAGTCTTTGACGAATAGATCTGCCACCAGGGCTTCTTTTTTAGGGGAAGTTATTTATTTTCTATGATTAGGCCATGTTTTCCTGGTATTAATTTTCCTGTATCTTTATATGCCTTGTGATTTTTTGTTGAAAATTAGACATTTGGATCTATTAATAATAATGTAGTAACTCTGAAAATAAGATTCTTCCTCTTTCCCAGGGTTTGCTTGTTTTTGTTATTTTGTGTGTGTGTGTTTTATTATTATAGGCTGTCTCCATGCCAAGGATCATTAAACTTAAGATCTTAGCTCTTCTCTGATCCTGCACCTATCCCTGGGCATGTGTATCATTTTTTACTTTTCCCTGTATATGCAGTTGCTTTTAAATGTTCTAGTCTTTACTATCTGACTTCCAAAAGAGCAAAAAGAAAAAAATGAAGGGGGGTGTTAAAAAAAATGGGTGCTGGCCCTTTAAGTCTTCTGGCAGTCACTTGATGCTGAGGGAGAGAGTCTTGCAAAAATGGAGGGAGACACAAAAACAAAGGCCACCAGCCTCTTTATACTTCTCTGAGCAGAAGCAGCAATTAGTGATCAGAGCACAAATCCCCAATATTTGGAGGACAGTGTCCTTTTTGCCCACCCTGGCTTTCACAAACTGTGTGCACATTATTCCAGGATTATCTGTACAGCTGTCTGCCACAGGGCTGGGGTGGGGCCTAGGTAGCTACTGCTGTGCTAAGAGCTGAAATTTACTGAAATTAACCACATTTTATTGTGTAAGCCTTCAATAGACTACAGAGTTCCAAAATAGTTACATCAGACAATGTCAGCCAGTGCAATTATTATCTAGGTGGGGAGACAAATTTCTGTTATTATCTACTCCACCATCTTCCCAGAATTTTGTTTTTAAAGTTTTATGGATACCTGTGCTCATTTTTTAATTGTCCGTGGTTGTATTTGTCCAGTGGCAAAGTAGAATGGTTATAATGGAGACTATCTGGTCTGCAATCCTGAATTATTTGCTGTCTGGTCTTTTGAGAAAAAAACTGCAGATCCCTGCTTTGAATTCTTAAGGGTGGTATTAATTTTTGCCATCCCACATCATTAACTACTTTGAGTAGACAGGGGCAATTTTAGAGACTGATACTTGGGCTTCCTCACCCTATAGCAGTTCAAGGACCCAGTGTTGGACTTGTTTCAGCCACCAAGAATGTCTGTTCCTGTACCGTGTTTGTAAACTGGGGAAACGGCCACTAGGTGGGCTCATGAACCCATTGGAGTATGCTGTGGTACACCTTGGCCAGGAAATTACTTGGCCACCATATATTCTCACTCAGAGTCCATGGTGCTTTGGGACAGTCAAGTATCAATGTTAATTAGGACCCTGTATCCAATAGACTTCAAAATGTTTTGAGTGTACCTTCTCCTATTGTACTAAAGTAAATGGTTATAGCTCCTTTTGAGAGAAGGAATAGGAGAATTATTACTATGTATATTTGCCAGCTTATTGCAGGGTCCTTCCTCTTGAGAACCTGGCCTTTTCTGCTATCAGTAACAGGTGATAGATATATCATAGTACTGTAAGACTTTGGTCCAAACTCTGTATTCTCACTACCTCTCTTGACTTTATCCTCTACTGTTCTCCCCTTTACCCACTCTACTTTAGGTATACTGGCCACTTGTGGTTGCTTGCTTACTAAGACTGTTCCCTGTGCTTGAAACTCTCCTTCTCCAGATGGCTTATTACTTGGCTGCATACAGGTCTTTGTTTAAAATTTTTCTTTTCTTTTTCTTTGAGACAGCGTGTCACTCTGTCACCTGGGCTAGAATGCCATGGCATCAGCCTGGCTCACAGCAACCTCAAACTCCTGGGCTCAAGTGATCCTCCTGCCTCAGCCTCCCAAGTAGCTGGGACCACAGACACACACCACCACGCCTGCCTAATTTTTTCTGTTTGTAGTAGAGATAAGGTCTTGCTCTTGCTCAGGCTGGTCTTGAACTCCTGATCAAGCAGTTCTCCTGCCTCCGCCTCCCAGAGTGCTAGGATTATAGGTGTGAGCCACCATGCCTGGCCTAAAATTTATTTTCTTAGAAAGTCCTTGCCTGATCATTTCTATCAAAAATAATCCCACTCTTGTCATTTTTCTGCTCATTTGTCCCTCTCCTCCACTACATCCAGAGGAGCACAGATTTTTCCCTTCTTGTTTACTATTTCCTGGGTATTTAGAATAGTTTCTAGTATGTGGTTGGCTCTCAACTAATATTTGTTGAATGAGGGAATACTTGATAAGAGAATTAAAAATATGAAGAAATGCTTCATTATTTTTCACTATGTCAGTAATATTTACCTGTTGATTTGTAAGTTTTTGGATGTATATCATTTAATAAAACTACATTGAAATTGATGAATAGTGTAACGTTGCATTAAGAACTGTAACTATTTGATAGCAAATGAAATTAGTAACACTTAAGAACTAAGATTACTAAGTATTTAGACAAATGTGTATACGAAAACCAAAATGATAGAGAGAAGGAACATGATTACTATATGAAGTTATGATTGCTATATGAAGTTATTTAATGGAAGTACTGTGGACTTTTGGAAGGGCTGACTACTTCCTAAAGTAATTTAGTCTCTTTAAAAAAAAAAGTTCTTGATTTTACCAGTAGTTAAGACTTGGGCCTTTGGAATCAGATAAATCTATGAGATCTTGGATTAAATAACTTGTTTTTATCATATAACTTCACAGGTGTAAAACGAATCAATATTAATAGAACCTACCCCATAGACTTACTATGATACTTACCATAGTACATACTGAATGTGATAAAGTATGTAAAGCACTGGGCACATGCCTGCCACCTAGTAAGCATTTAAACAAATTTAGCTAACGTCACCATCTCATCATTCTTTAGGGGTATTTCATGTGATGGTCAGGTTTTCTAAAATTTTTCAGTAGCTTAGTTTCTAAAGTTCTAAGTAGCCCTAAAAATAAATTCCTTTGTTTGTGTTCAGTCAGTATTTCTCGATTTATATATATAAATTAAGAATTATTAGACATGCATCAACTCTTCCGTGTTAACAAAAGTGAGATTTTCAAATGATGCTATGTTGCTAAATGAGTTCATTGTATGTATTTCAGGGTGACCACATTTTTGCCTTGCAAGGATATCTAATTCATACTTAGGACTTAATTCTCAAACACATCAGTACTTTAAATCTGTAAAAATTTAAGAAAGAATTTTAGGGATATAACAATTCATTCGGAATCACCAGCAAATACTACCAATTTAAGTTATATGCTAAGTAGGAGGTAGTATATGGTATTCATTTTCATGAAAGAGGGTAGTATGGAAAGTATGTAAATTAGTGTGTAAATCAGTCAAAAAATATGTTATCTGCTGATGGTGAACATTTGAATGTTTATTTTCTTGATTGGGCCTTCTACTGCAATATTCTTTTTTTTAAAAAAAAAATAATGCTTTTTGAAGAAAATTTTGAAAATTTTATATTCTGCTTTTTTCATCAGATATTACATTAGCATTTTTTCTGATTTCTAAATTTTTACATTATTTTAGTAGGAACATAGCTTTTCATCCTATAAGTTTACCATAATTTGTCTGTCAATTGTGTTTTTGTTGAATATTTATGTAAACAAATTTTCAGTATTGCACATAATGCTCAGTGAACTTTCTGCAAAAATCTGTGTGTTCTTATATGCTTTTCCTTTAGAATATTAAAAGCAGATCAACAATGTGCACATATGGAAGTAAAATTTAAGGGAAATCAAGTAGGTAGGAAGGGGGAGGGAGGAGTTGGGTAAATTTACACCTAACAATGCACACTGACTGACTGGAGAGCACGCTTACAATTTGACTCAAACTGCACAAAAGCAAATTATATAACCAAAATGTATGTACCCCCATAAAATTCTGAAATTAAAAAAAAAGAATTTTAAAAGTAGAATTACTGTTAAGGGATATGAGCATTTTTAACAGTGTTGATGTTACCGATTGTCCTCCAAAAAGATTATACCTGTTGACATTTCTAACAATAATAAGAATACAAATTTCAACTTACCCTTTGTTGCATTGCTCATTATAATTAAAAAAAACTTTGTTGGTTTTTGAGGTTAAAAAATAGTGATAATTTGATCTTATTTGATTACTAGTAAGGCTGAACATTTTTTACATGGTTTTTGGTAATTTGTATTTTTTCTAAAAATTGCCTGTTTTGTCCTTTTCTCATTTTTCTGTTGTGTTGTTACAGCTGGTCATTAATACCAGTCTAGTATTTTAATATCTTGATCTTGTTAAGCATTTTGTTTTGTGTATTGAAGTTTTTAATGGAAAAAAATCTTATACATTTTAATAATATAAGGATGTTTAAATAATTAGTAATTTAATTCCATTTTAAGGTCTCACATAGTAGCACTTGTTTTATTTTTGTAAATAATATTAAGTACTCTTATATGAAACTTCGTTAAAACCAGGAGCCTTTTGTGGCAGATGAGTATATTGAACGTCTTGTATGGAGAACCCCGGGAGGAGGCTCTAGAGGAGGACCTGAAGCTTTTGATCCTAAAAGGTGAAGTAAAATGTGTTTTGTTTTGTTTTTTTTCCCTAGACTCAGTCTAGTACAAATTTGTGTTAGAAGAGAGGTGACTATTGGGAATCCTGTTAATATTCCTGTAAAGGGATTTTAGTTAACAGTTGGTCAATAAAAGACCCAAATAATCCAACAGAGAATTAGAAGTTTGAGATTATAGATTATGTTTTTACTTTTGTATTTCTTTTCTTTGAAAGAAACACTTTAACTGGTATGAGGGAAGGGATTTTATTGAGTATAAAAATTTAATATTTCCTCCAGTTAGTAGTAATAAATTAAAGGATTGGTTATACTTCTAAAACAAAAACATGTTGAATATGTTGTTTTAAGTACAGTTGTAAATTGGGGGAACGGAAAGTCACCAAACTCTGGAATGCACTGTTATTTCTGTATAGTATGTTTACTTTCTTGACTGTTTTAAATAGACTATAAAATTTGTTTTGATTCTGGGTGAGATTTTCATTCACCTTAGAGACAATCCGCTGAAAAGTGAATAAAGACTGGCTGTATTTTCAAATGTCATCATGTTTGTTTTAAAGCTATGTGGCCTGAACAAAGCTATGAAGAAGTCATGAAGTTACAGAAAGATTTGATCTTTTGATTGAAGAAATTCCTAATAAGATGCTGTAGAGAAATTAACACGATCATTACAAGCTGAAGGAACTCTTAAGACTTTCTTTATGATTATAAGTGGTCAGTTCCTAATGATTAATAATAGATTGATATATATTTTAATTTTCCACTATTAGATTATTAGAAGAATTTGTAAATCATATTCAAGAACTTCAGATAATGGATGAAAGGATTCAAAGGAAAGTGGAGAAACTAGAGCAACAATGTCAGAAAGAAGCCAAGGAATTTGCCAAGAAGGTACAAGAGCTCCAGAAAAGCAATCAGGTAAACATTTACCTAAGCAATGATTAATTTCTATAGGCTATAATGTCTTCATTTCCTCCAGTTTTAAGTTCTTCAAAAAATCTAGTCAAATGATAGTAACTATGCAGGTTTCTACCACCCCAGTCCCATGGGATAAAACGTTAATGAATTGTTATCAGGTACTTTTGGCATTGGCTTTCTGCAGAGTACTGGTTTGGGATCACAGGACTGCTTTCTCAGTTTGGGTTGGTATCCAGTTCAGTGTGGTCCTTGCTTCCCCTATAACAATGCAGACTTTCAAGAATGACACTTCAGTAGACCTGGACTTTTAGGGACTCTTTATTAGTTTGGATATTTAGGTAGTCATTTGCATTCTCTTTAATCGTAAAATGAAGTAATGTGAGACCAGCTATTGCCTGGGTCAGGTTTTTCCCATAGAGAAAACCTCGTCAGGGAAGTTCCACAGTCATGATGAATGTGCCCCAGTGAGAATTCTAGTGTAACTATGAGAAAAGCAGACACAGAACTCTTCTTCCTCTGTCTGTTTTGGTGTAAAAGCAAACCACTAGATTGGTCCTGGGGCTAAGTTGGCTAAGCTTCTTAGTCACTCTTAGGCCCTCAACTTAATCTGGAACATCTGAATCCTTCTACAGGCTGGACCTGATCTGGAATTTGATTGCCTTCTCTAAGTGTAGTTTGAGGAGTATTGTTTAGCTTTCCTGCCTCCCAGGGACCATTAGTTCTTTAGTGTTAGGGATTAGCAAACTAATTTCTGCTAAAATTTCAGTTTTAATTCCTTCACTTAAGCATATATGGCTGTGAGAAAATTTTTAATTATGGAAGTCAATAATTTAAATATGATAGGGAATGTGTTTTTAAGTAGTTAAGGTGACAGTTTTCACATACTTCTAATGCAGTTTTCCCTTGGTAATACAGTATTAATAGTTAAACTAATAAACTCTGAGCCAGTTTGCCTGAGTTTGAATTGCAGCTCTACCACTTTTAAACTGTGTAATCTCAAGCAATTTAACTTCTCTGGGCCTGAGTTATTTCATCTGTAAAATGGGTGGTTGAGAGGATCATTTAAGTAAATACATTTAATAAGCTTAGAATAGTGTATAGCACAGAGAAAGTCCTCAATAAATGTTTACGTTTGCTTTTCTCTCCCCCTTAATTTAAGGTTAAAACAAAAGTACCATACTAGATTATCAGCAGTTCTGCTATTGGCAATTATAAGGCATTCATAGCACACCATTTTCATCTACCACAGGATAAGCGTGTACCCTGGGAGACGGGAAAGAATATTCTAGGAAGTAATAAACTTTTGCCGTAGGATAATTGCGGCAATCTTTTCTGTTTTAAAACTGGGAAAGCACAATTTTACTTTATATTCGAGAATATTAGCATAATTTGTGAAATATTTAAAATAAATGTTAAGTACTCAATTTTTAATCAGTATCTTTTACTATTGATATACTTCTGTTTCTTTTCAGTTTAATAGCAAAGGAGTTTTTTAGTTGTCTGGCCTTTTGATACACTTAGTTCATTGTTTTCAGAATCATTATTTAGGACAAAATGGTGCAGGTTCTTTGTTAAATGGCAGGTGTAGTAGAGAGTAGTGATAAGAATAGTAGTTTAGTTTTGATGTATATTAACTTATAGACTGAGTTCTCTAATTGTATTTTATGCTTATGTACATTTTCCTAGGTTGCCTTTCAACATTTCCAGGAACTAGATGAGCACATAAGCTATGTAGCAACCAAAGTCTGTCACCTTGGAGACCAGTTGGAGGGGGTAAACACACCCAGGCAACGGGCAGTGGAGGCTCAGAAACTAATGAAGTACTTTAATGAGTTTCTAGATGGAGAATTGAAATCTGATGTTTTTACAAATTCTGAAAAGGTAAGCACTATCAGAGGATAAAAGCAAATCACAGCATTAATAACAGTGCCCTAATTATGAGCTACAATATTTACTTTTCAGAGTCAGACTTCAAATCACTGAGTAGCTGACATGTTAAAAATTTTTATTACCCTGAAATATAAATTAATACAGTTTCCTACAGATTGCTGATGAAGTGTTAATATTTAAATTTTTAGTTGGGTTGCTTGGCAGTTCATGAAATTATGCATGGATTGAAAATGCTTAACTATGTTCATAAGTATTTCTTTATCCTAAATGACTGTGGATATACACAGAATTTCTGCAGTCTTTGAATAGTTACATTCCATTGGGTGGTGGTGGGATGGTTTGACCCAAATCATTGATAAGCTAAGATGTCTGTAAAGGAATTCAGAACTTCTAGTTTTTATTATTTGAATAAAGATTTCTTATAAAGCATGAAAGCAGTTTGGACCAAGGAGAATTGAAAAAAAATCTGAGTTAATTGTTTAAATTAATCTTTTTCATAGCACTAGTCACTTAGTCCTGGTCTAAGGGTACATAGCATTGGCTGCTCTACAGTTTTGAGAGAAGGTAATTTAGCTCACTTTCTTCCCCTCGGGGAAAAAAATCAAAATGCATGGAAAAAATACACATTCTTATAAATCATATATGTACATAGCAACATTGTCCACTTATATGTTGAATACAGTCTTCCTGAATTATTCCAAATTTATTCCATAGACTATCTCAAATGGTGGAATGATAAAAGCTAAGTATTATTCGAGTTCACTTTTAATTAAGCAATACATTTTTTGTGAATTTTGGATTATAGAATTTATAGGTTTTAGAGATCTTTAAAAAATGGTTACATATATATGATAATTCCTCTAAAGGCAATATTTTAAAAAATGAGTTTCAGAAATTATATTTGTAGTAAAAAATAAAACTAATAAGGTTAACATCAAGAAACGTGATGCTTATACTGGCAATGTCTAGCTTTTGTACATTTATGTGAGTTTTATATATAAGGATATACAAGACACCAAACTGTTTTTCAGGATAGCTTATGTAATGTTTTATTTCTTTTTTGTAAGCTTTCTAAATGTAAACATACATTTATAACATATTATGAAAGTACTTATTTGTAGCATACATGTTATAAAAAATTATATGTAAAAGATTATGTATAATTCAACTGTTACCTTGGATTATTATACCTGTTTAATTGTATATTGTGTTTATGTTCTGTTTTCAACAAAATGCAGATATTTTACCCAGTGTGAATTGGCCCATTTATTTGAATACAGCTCAAGGTAGTCATTTAGAATCTAGGCAAAAATAAATATTTTAAAATTGATTTTATATATTTTTAACCTGATTTGTATTATTTGTGATGTTTTGCATCATGAAATTATGTTCTTTACACTTTTCTTTAAACGTTTTAATGATCCTCAGGTAATTATATAGTTCTTGGTGTAACTGTTGTCTCTTAATTTTTGAGGTTTTAATTGAAAAAAAATTTTATATTCTTGCTAGTTCATTCACTTGGTTACTTAGCGATCTGTAGTTTTTGAGAAGCAAGTATAGATTAACAGTATTAATTTATCTTTTGCTTTACTCTCTTCTGTATCCCTTTTTCTTTTATCTCCTATATTGCCTATTTTCTTATACTTTATTTCTCCTTTCCCAATTACCTTGTTTTTCTCTCATCTCTCCCACAAGTTTTTGGTTATTGTTTGCTATTTGAGACTCATTATTTTTGGCCTGGTCATAGTTAACTACACTTAACTTTTATATGATATTAGATCTCCAGTTATCAGGTAAACTTCTAGCTATCTCAATTTCTGCAATCTGTGCCAGTCACCTTCCCAATGGAAAGAAAAGGAAAAGCACCCACATAGCTAAAAAGATGTGGGATTGTGGGAAGAAATAGAGTTGAATAAAATTACAACACGTCATATTTCTTTTTCTTCGTGTTTCCTAGTCATTTTTTATTTTTTAATCTTTGCTTTTTAGAATGTTCTCTTCTTCTTTCCTGAAAAAAAAAAAACCCAAAAACCCTATTTTATGTTTACTTTCATCCTGACATGTATGTTGGTTGTTTTTCTTCCTAGAATGGCAGCTTATTCCTCATGTAGATAGTGCTTGATGACTCTGGTTATCTTTAACACTGTTTGTTAGCATGGGTAGTCTCTCACCTCACCCAAATATCCGTAACAGATGTAAGCATTAATAGATTGTAGTTTTTTACAGCTTTTGTACTTATTGTAGTATATTTTAACTGATTAACTGCAGTATGTTGTAACCTTAAGAGCTCCTCATGCTTTAAACTATTTTCACAAAATAATTAGCTATGGGAATTTAATAGAAACAAGCATTATTTATTGCTGTACTACTTAGTACAGTAAGCAAAGCTTGCGAACAGCACACAATGAGGACTTTTATCTCTAAAAAGAACAAGAACAAACTCTTAATGGAAACAGAACTGGCTGTAAGCCAGACATATTCTTTCTGAAGTGGGTATTCATAAGGAGAACATGATGGACTTTGCTAGTACAACTAAATAGCATGGTAAGGAGATACTGCAGTGATACCTGTGCCCATGTGTAGCAGGATAGAGTGAGTACGTGGTAGTTGACTAGGAGAGAAGAGATAACTGAAGCAGAAATGCTATATTTTCTATCATTTGGAGCAAGAAGTAAGAACGATCCCTGTTGTTATTCACAGTTGCTTACCAGAGTTCACATGAGTACTTAGAAAAATCTATATTAATGTTCTTAGCTCTTCCTTAATGTTTATAACAGTCTCTCTTTTTGATTGTAAAATAGTCACCATAAAATCAGCTATTAAAATTGTGCCGAAATAAAACTGAGTACTAATTTGAAATTTAAAGAAAAAATGAACATTCTATAACTCCTCTGCACTATTGTGTAAATAAGCACAGATATCTGCATTTAAAGAATTTTAGACATCTTGCTTAAGTTCCTTAGTTCCACAACTTGAATAAATATTCACATTGCTCTGCTATGTTTCATTCAGGAGGCTTTATATTAAACTTTATCTTTGGTTTTAGAACAAGTGTTATAAATTTATATTGTCATTAAATGGCAAACATTTTTATTGTTTTATTCACTTAACTTACGGTGGTATATATGCAGCAGTATGTCCTAAATTATTTTCATAAATCTTGTTTATTCTTTTTGGGTTCATAAACTTAGAAGAGGTATATACATAACTTTCAGCAACCAATGATTTGAATTTTTTCAGAATAAACTTGAACTACAGGTTTTATTGGGAAGAGATTGTGGTATCAAAAAATTACCAAATTTTACTGCCAGAAAACAGGTGTTTATGATTTATGACTCATTGGTGACATCCTAAATGTATTCTTCTTGCTCATAAAGTTTTATTTGTTGTGGATTTTTAAAAGAAAATTTGGGGGGGAAAGGACTATGGGCATACATAGAGAGATATTACTATTTTCGAATATATAATTATTTTTTGATACGTATAAGAGATTTTTAAAAAGTTATTGCTTTTATTTATTTTTTAATAGATAAAAGAGGCAGCAGACATCATTCAGAAGTTGCACCTAATCGCCCAGGAGTTACCCTTTGATAGGCAAGTTTATTTCTCAACATTGGATATATGCTATAATTTATAGAATAAAATTGTATTTTTTTGCTATATGGATTTCTTTGTCCATTAATTTAAACCAGAATTCATTGAACACCTCCTTTGTACAAGATATAATATAAAATACTTTATTGGAAAAATATGGTCTACTCTTAATATGTAAATTT
This sequence comes from Lemur catta, assembly GCF_020740605.2. Taxonomy (NCBI): domain Eukaryota; kingdom Metazoa; phylum Chordata; class Mammalia; order Primates; family Lemuridae; genus Lemur; species Lemur catta. The sequence goes on from NC_059128.1 coordinate 39,213,304, forward strand.
AATGATACACCTTGAAATAATTTCAGTGCCTTGTCTTCTGAAAAAGTAGTATAAAAGAAGTAATATTTTGAATTTTCCTATTTTGAACTTTGAGAACCAAGATAGTTTAAGTATGGGGCTATTCAGCTGTTTTTTGCCCTATTTCTAGATGAAGGTTCTTAAGCCTTTTTAGGGTCTTGGGCACCTTTGAGAAGCTGTTGAGAGCTGTAAAGTTTTTTTAAAAAATTAACATACACACAGATTGTGGTATACAATTTCATGGAGTTCTAGATTCTTTAGCCTTTCCTCAGAACCCTTCCTAGGGACTTCAGGTTAAGAGCTCCTGTTTTAAAGGGAAGGCCCCAGGCCATCACTAAATTAGATTTCATCCTAAAATAAACTATCTACTGAGAAGGAATTTTGTTCATATTAATAATTTCCTCTAGTCTCTGGAATATCAGATTCTTTATTAAACTTGTGATAGTAGTACTTCATCTATGTGAGCATCTGAAAGAAATATGACTTTCTATATAACAGATAATATATCTGTTATTCTTTTGGTGATACTTGAAGATCTTCAGGAACAGATAGAATATGTGTTACTGTACTTAAAGCTTAACCATTATCTTCCAAACATGTAGTAAATTCCCCTCAAAAATGTATCTGTTTTAACTCTGTTATCATAAAAGATTAGCAGTAATGATCATCTGTTATTCTTCAGCTATTATTAATAATCTCATACTTGCCCAGCACTGTGATTTAATTTACTGTAATAATTTTTAAAGTCATTCACCAAAAACTCTCTTTAACCTAATCTCATTTCAGAGTTGGACCATTTACTTAAATGGTTAAAATGTCTAGCTCAAAATAGGTTCATGATTATAGTTGGCTACATTCCTTATCCCTCTCTCCATTCTATTCTTCCCCTCCAGAACACACATGCATATACTCTTTTCCACCCCTCACGTACATACTTCTATTATGGTTTTGTTTTAAACACCTTCCCACCAAGCTGGGAGTTGAATATATATCCTAATTAGATTTAATTTTTTTTCACACAGATGAATAGGGCCTTTTATGCATTCTGTGATCTACTATGACTTTGATATATCATTTTTTATGCCACTCTAAATTTTTATTTCCTTCTTTATCTGTCTTTATCATCTCTTTTATCAGCCACTCTCCTTTCCCTTCAAACAGTTGCATAGGATCTTACAACGTCAATGTTTCATTCTATACATTCCTCTTAGATATTTGAGATTTGAAGACATTCTAGTGTGGTATATTGGTTTTCAAATAAAGATTGGTTACTCTGATAGGCATGTTGCTGGGTCCTTTTTATGGCCTCTTTTTTTTTTTTTTTAGTTTTAAAATTATTTATTTGTATATTTTATCATTAATCATTTTATGGTTTTATCACTGCATTTATTTTTTAAATCATTTTATCATTTATTATTACTGTTTCTTATCATATAGCATATTATTTTATCATCTTTTTCTTTTAAATAATAAAACAGAACTTGCCAGGTATGGTGGCTCATACCTGTAATCCTAACACTTTGGGAGGCCAAAGGTGGGAGGATCACTTATTCAGGACCAGCCTGGGCAACACAGTGAGACCCTATCTCTACACAAAAATAAAAAATTAAACAGGTGTAATAGTGTGTGCCTGTAGTCCCAGCTATTCAGGAGGCTGAAGCAGGTGGATTGCTTAAGCCCAGGAATTTGAGGTTTCAGTTAGCTATGATTATGCCACTGCACTCCAGCCTGGGCAACAGAGTGAGACCCTATCAATCATTCATTCAATCAATCTGTCTTTCCTTTTAAAAATACCAACAGGGAGAGGGGACAGACAAATAAGTAAATTTAAAATACCAGTGAATATGAATAGGAACAATAACTCAGTTTTAGGACTGCCTGGGTTGTTACTGCCTCGTGCAGAATTCTTCCCTCTTTAAAAAGGGAATGTGAATTTCCTAAATGAAAACCAGCTACCCCATCTGAATTACCTAAATTCAGTTTTGTCACCTAGCATGCTTTCTGTCAGAGGCATGAGGCCAGAGGTCCTCTGGCTTTGTCATCTTCTCTCTTTCTCTCTCTCTCTTTTTTTTTTTTTGATAATCTTTTAATTTTATAATAGTTTATGTTTACAGAAAAGTTACAAAGATGGTAGAGAATTTTTCCATATACCCTTGCACCCAGTTCTCCTTTTTGTCAGATCTTATATTGCCGTGGTGTTTTTGTCACAACTAATAAACCTCAACATTGGTTTTTATCTTTCAGATTTTCAGAAGTAAAATCCAAAATTGCAAGTAAGTAGAGTTCTATTTATTAATTTTTTTGAATAAGTAAAAGAAAACTAAAACAGCAACAGGAGAGGAAGTGAGAATAATGTCTTCCTCCTACCCAATCCCTGAGTTTGATTACCCTTCCCTGAAAACAACCATTACCAGTTGCCTATGAGTTCTTCCAGAATAATCTATGAATATGCTTGCATAAGACATAAGTCATAAACACACACACACACACACACACACACACACATAGTTCTACTGTCCTCACTTATGTAAAAGTAACTGGTAGTGTACTATACAAATAGCTTTAGACCGTGGGCTTTTAATTTAACAATTTATTTTGGAAATTGTTTTGCATCCATACATGTATCTCTGAATGAGCTTCTTTTTTTTGAAAGCTAAAATTATGTAAGTATTTCAGTACCTATTTAATTCCTTACATGATTAGTTTGATTTTTGTCAGTCTTTGATTATATTTTAGGCTAGATCATTCTTGGTTTCTGGAAAGACCACCATATTTGTAGCTTGGTTCCCTGTATGATAGACCATTCCATAGAAGATTCAAAGAATATATGTTTATTATATGTATTTATGTTCAAAGCATATAGGTGGCTATATTCCCAAAAGTGTTAGAATAAGAGTGACACAGATAGTTGGACATCCTGGGAATATTTTTGATCACTGTAGATTAGTCCGAAGTTCAGGTGTTCATTAAGATCCACAGTAACCTCAAGAACACAGTGAATACCACATATTATCTTAAGATGAAATTTGGTGTTCAATCAACCATTGTTCATGGTGGAAACATCTAAACTCTAGTAAAGACTTCTGTAGACTTCTTCACCCTTTCCATAGCTTCATGTTTAAGATTTTGCTATCTGTTGCTGTTAGAAATGGCATCTGGAAGATTTTTTTCAGTCAGATGCTGTTTTAAGTAGCAATGGTGAATGGCAATCAAACCCTGGGGAGCTTACCTATTTTACCACTTTGGAAATTTTTTGTGTCTTGAAAATATAGATTTATATACCACAGTATTAACATAGTATAGGGGCTAGATCCACTGCCTATGATCTCATATTGTTTTTGGAATTCTTTTAAAAGAAAACTAGATCCATAGCTATTGTATTTGTAAATTATTTAGATACTCTTAAATAACTTGGATACCTCATATGCCTCAGTATAGCTGAATGACTTTATTTTTAGGTAAATATCATGATTTAGAATGCCAACTGATTCAAGAGTTTACCAGTGCTCAAAGAAGAGGTGAAATCTCCAGAATGAGAGAAGTAGCAGCAGTTTTACTTCATTTTAAGGTAAATAGTACAAATTTAAAATGAAGACTAATTTTCAAAGTTCTGGAGATTTTACAAGTTTTATATATTATGGTCTCTGAGTTTCCCCTATTAGTTGTGTAACTGTCACAGTGATAATTTTCATTGTTTTGAATAATTTGAATGTATATTTTATATCTCTCTGTAAATGATGTTAAGCATTAGACATTCAATATCTAAATAAGGATTTTATATTCAATGATATTAATATACCAGTGAATTTTTGTATAGTTTTATAAAATTGTCTGCCTTCTTGCTTTTTAATGTATCTTTTTCGGTCAAGCATGTTATGAAATAGGTCAAAAGCAAGAAAACTTGACCGTAAATATCCTATATCTGGAATGTAAGAACCAGAGAGGAGATGGAATGTAACTAGGAAAAGACTTAAAATAAATTCAGCGCATCTCAGGAGATAATAAAAAGAAATGTTGTATTATGGAGCTGTCTTCTTGGAATTTGAATTGGGGAGAAAAATCCCTGGTGGGAGTATATTTCTGCAAAGAAAGTGCCTAAATAGTTCTTCCCTCAATCTGTTTCTTCATATTTCTATCACAAAAGGGAATGGGAAGCACTTGTTAGACTTCATTTTGGTAACATCTGAATATTGAGAATGGCTCTTGAGAGTCAGTGGTACACTTGATATTGCTTACCTTGTTTTTATGTATGATTTGTTAATAGGCAAAAATCTCATTATAGTTAGCTTAGTATGACAAATTAGTTTGTTTTAAACACACGTTATTAAAATAGATTCAGTTTTAAAAGTAAATTTCCAGACAGCCAATTAAACATAGTTCTGTCCAGATTCTTGCAAGGGAAAACAAATGCTTTGAATCTAAGATAGGAGTGAAGGAAATATATATATATAAAACCTTTTCTCAAGACCTTGAATCTGTGTGTGTGTGTGTGTGTGTGTGTGTGTGTGTGTGTGTGTTTTGGGGTTGAAGGAGATGGCTAAATAATCATAGGGCAAAAATTATGATAAAGGACTCAGTTATATCTCAACTTTCCTCTTTCAGTCTAAAGTCCAACAAGGATATAAACCAGCTGATCAATTTCATCATAGAAAGTGACAAAGAAGACAACTATACTAATTAAGTTATGGGTTCTCTATAATTAATTTTATTTAAGTCCAACAACTATTGCTTTTGGCCATTCACTGGGACGTAGACATAGCTTTATTACATATAACACTTATTGAGATGATTATTATTATTATAATTGAACCAGAACAATGATAACAATGTGTTTCTTCTTTATAGGGTTATTCCCATTGTGTTGATGTTTATATAAAGCAGTGCCAGGAGGTAACATAACAGTATACTTTATTGGATTTCATTTTGTGCTAATTTGTATTTAAAATCATTTTAAAAATTATATTTTCACTGTGTAAAATGCCTCTGCTGTTTAGGGTGCATACTTGAGAAGTGATATATTTGAAGATGCTGCAATACTCTGTCAACGAGTGAACAAACAAGTTGGAGATATCTTTAGTAATCCAGAAACAGTACTGGCTAAACTTATTCAAAATGTATTTGAAATCAAACTACAGGTAATTTCAAACAGTGACAAATTAAGTAACTATTAAGGCAATTTGTGATTTTTTTCCCTATATTTAAAAATTTTTTTTAAAAATTTAGTTGATTTATATAGTGACCTTAGGAATAGTAATCTAGTTAAGGGGAAAGGAATCATCGTGCTTTAAAAAAAGTGTTTTGTTATTCACCAAGACTAAGGTGCTAATCAACGTTACCAGAGCACATGCTTGAAATTTGTGTCACATTAGTAGTAGTAATATATCGTGGTAAAGTAGCCTCAGATTTTTCTTTTTTTGGTACTTGCTTTCACTAATAGATGACGTTTGTGAAACTGAACAAGAATTACAAGTGCAAGCTGTAGAATTTTTTATAGTATGGTACAAACATGAAAAGTTTAAAAACACAGAAATTTAATTTACAGCCTTGACTCCCATGGTGCTATACTTTCAGACATGTTTACCACTAAACTGTGTTTACCACTGGATTAAGTAAGATTCAATAAGTGTTTTTTTATACACAATTCAAGACTTTTGAAGTCGGAAGACTTTTGAAGTCTTTAAAGGTACTAATATGTATTGTGATTTTCTAGAAGTAGGGTTGTAATACACGGCATTTACCATATTTACTGACCACAAAATCCTATTTTAGAGTAATAATTATCAATGTATCAAGGAACACTAGTGTTAACCTAGACCACAGTTTGAGAAGTACTGCTCTAAGTAATTGACTCTATAATTGTAGCCTCAGTTTTGGTTTTTGTTTTTGATGTAACTCATGAAGCAGAATAGGCCAGTTTCAAAAGAAGTATTTCTAAATTATTAATACTTATTTCTAAGAACTGATATAGATCTTTTACAGGTAAATATGAGAAACAGTAAAATTTAAAAACCTATTTTTTTATTTTTTATAATTGGTCTGTTTTCTGTGCATTGCCTTTATGATTGGATTTTAAGTCAGAAAAGTTCAAAACCGGAGTGATTTTTAAAGGAAAAAATATCTTGGGAAGTTAATAGAATTTAATATTAATTAATAGAATGTTGACTCTTTTTTTTTTTTTTTTTTTTTTTAGAGTTTTGTGAAAGACCAGTTAGAAGAATGTAGGAAGTCCGATGCAGAGCAGTATCTCAAAAGTCTCTATGATCTGTATACAAGGTATATTTTTAATTATTAGAAAATAATAGATATCAAATTTTCTTTTTTTTAAATAGAAAATGGGGAAATATTCAGGTATTTTTGAATAGCAGTTTGTCAGATAGCAGTATACCTTTTAGTATTACATGCTGGACTGTATAGACTAGTATTGTATCAGAATAGCATTCTTAGTACATTAACCTGAGGAATTAGATGTTATTCTTAATGTGCTTCAATGAAACTTAAGACCTTGTTTAAAGAATTTTGTTTCTTATTTTAATTGTGAGCTAGTTTATTCTTTATTTTTTTCTCTAAGTACTAATATAATTACAGTTTTCTGCAGTTAAAACTTCAGAAATTGTAGAAGGGACATATTCTTAAACAAATAACAATTTCAGCCTAACATATGATAGGAGAATTGTCCTGTGCTTTTGTAAATGGCAGTGTTACTCTTAGAGAGATTTATCTCAGAAGCTTCACGCGGGGTTTTTTTTTTCCTTGACTTTTTCCAACTCTATTGCTATTCTTCAGTGTCTTCATTTTGGGAGAAGTTATTTCTAAAGTTTCCATAATGAGGAAGTCCATCTCAACAACATTATTCTGACACTGTCTTCAACAATGGGAGATAGAAAATTAGAGGAAGGTCCACATGGGCAAAAACAAAAGAGGGTGAACAGAGAGTAGACCTCTCAGTATTCTGTTTTGTGTACCATGTGATGAATGGCATTAAAGCATACTTGAGGCCAATCTGCTGCTATTGCCATTTCTGGACTAGTTCATTGCTTCACAGTTTCTTCTTCTATGAGTTTGTGACAGTTTTCAAAACCGTAATCTTGTTTGTAATGTTCTACTCTAATTTAAATATAACCCTGTATAGCTGCTGTTTGCATCCTATGTACTCTTCCAAGGTTTAAGAAATGGTGGTTTAGCATAAGTCATTAAAGTCACATTGTAAGAATATATATTCCTTAGTATTATTACTACACCTAAAATATATATTAATCTTTTTCTTCCCCTTTTCCATGAAAAGAACCACCAATCTTTCCAGCAAGTTGATGGAGTTTAATTTAGGTACTGATAAACAGACTTTCTTGTCTAAGCTTATCAAATCCATTTTCATTTCCTATTTGGAGAACTATATTGAGGTGGAGACTGGATATTTGAAAAGCAGAAGTGCTATGATCCTTCAGCGCTATTATGATTCAAAAAACCATCAAAAGAGATCTATTGGCACAGGAGGGTAAGTATTTTTCTTAAATATTATAGTTAAAACTGAAAATATTAAGAACCTTATTATATTTGGGCAAACTTACCAAATATTGACTGTCATTAGAATCGTCTATGAGGAATTCATTTAACCCAGGTTATTGATCAAATCTTGCTCTTAAACCACATGCTAAAATGATCTAACATAACATGATTAAAATGTAAGGCAGATATTTGTCAATTAAAAAATAATTTAAAAAACTGTAAAGCAGAATACCAGTAATATAAAGAGTTCTATAGTTTCTTTTTTCTAGTTGGAGTAAATTATTACAGGTTATTGACTAGGAAGCACATCATTTTTTGTTATTATTGCAAGTATGAAAAAAATAGCAAGTAGTTCACAGTTTAGGTACCTTGAACTGATGAGTCTTTTCAATGACTTTGGCATTAAACTATTAAATTAATACCTTAAAGCCTACAATTATTCATGTACTAGAAGAAAATGACTTGCTGTAAGAATTGTTGGCATCTCAGTTACCAGAGCTTAACTACCTAGAACCTGGTTGATGCAAGAAGGAGGCAGAATGACTTCTGTGGAGCCATACCATCAGAGTCCAAAGTGTACACACATCACATACACACCCAAACCAGTTTCTTGTTTTCCAGCTTGTTGTGAATTAAATAATGATCAGAAATTATAATTAGGAGTAAGAGGTAATATCTGAAAGGTAGTAGCAAGAAAGGGAAGAGAAAAGCAAAAGAGCAATCATGAGAATTTTAAAAAAATGAGTTGCGAGTCGTCAGGAGCAATGTATTCTAGCAGAGAAAAAATCTAACCTTCTGAAGATACCCCATACGATAAGTGTTCTAGGTGACCCTCCGTCATTAAGAAAAGCTAAATTATGTTTAGTATATTTTGTTTAATATGGTAAAGAAATATGCGATATGTTTAAATGATTAAATACATGTAAATATTAATTAACATTTTAAAGTTTTAGTTTTAAACAGGACTATTTAGCTATTTGGAATATTAACTTATTTGGAAAAGCTTACTTCCTGAGGAAACCCAATGAGTTTTTGGCTGTTGAGTGAGAATTGTAAAGCTGAAAGGGACTTTAGAAATCATAAGTCCAAATCCATTCATTTGTCAAATGAAAATCTTCTGTTTAGGGATCAAGGCTTGCTTCACTTCACAAAAGTAGTTATTGGAATTTGAATTTAGTTTTCTTGGCTATTGGTTCATTTTTGTTGTTGATATATACTAAGTTTGAGAGTACTTGAAGTTGAAATCTGTGTAAAGTGTTCTTTTTTCATTTGTCTGTATGATGTACTAGTATTCAAGATTTGAAAGAGAGAATTAGACAACGCACCAACTTACCACTGGGGCCGAGTATTGATACTCATGGGGAAACTTTTCTATCCCAAGAAGTGGTGGTTAATCTTTTACAAGAAACCAAACAAGCCTTTGAAAGATGCCATAGGGTAAGAGTGATTGTAAATTTATTCTGTTTATACAGTTGTCCCTTGGTATCTGTGGGGATTTGGTTCCAGGACCCACCTGTGGATACCAAAATTCCCAGATGCTCAAATCCCTTATATAAAATGTGTAGTGTTTGCATAGAATCTACGTACATCCTCCTGTATACTTTAAATCATCTCTAGATTACTTATAATACCTAGCATGATGTATATGCTGTGTAAATAGTTATAACTGTATTGTGTAGGGAATAATGACAAGAAAAAAAATCTGTACATGTTCAGTACGGATGGAACTATCCTTTTTATTTTCAAGTATTTTTGATCTGCATTTTATTGAATCTATGGATGCAGAACCAACAGATATAGAGGGTTGACTATATATAGTTGTGTATTTTAAGTTTTATCTTGTTTATATTAAGATATAAATCTAGCTGGTTAAGAACAAATGTTTTTTATAATAAAAAATTTTTGTGATTAAAATTTATTCTTAAGATTCTGTTATATATGAGATTTTTGTTGGAGAACAGAATTATTTTGTAAGTAGGAATAAATTTTAATATAATTAAAGTTGAACAGATCACATTTTCTTTCTGTAAGACTAAATGAAGATATGAAAGGGAAAGTTAGACCTTTCTCACAAACAGATGGAGCTTTAGGGAAAGAAGAGTGTTTTAAGAACATAGATGTCACAAGGAAAGAATGAAAATTTAGAATTTCTCTTCTTAAACACACTTTTTTTTTCCTTTTTTTTTTTTTTTTTGAAACATACTTTAAACAAAGTAAACAGATAAGTTACAGCCTGTGAGAAAGTGTTTGTAACCAATACTACTAGCAAAAGATTATCTGAAACAAATAATAGGAGCTGATAATTTTAGAGCACATACTGTGTTCCAGGCATTATTCTAAGTACTTTAAGTATATACATCAACTCATTTAATCATCATAACAACCCTGTGAGGTTGTTATTCTTGTTTTACAGGTGAAGAACTGAGATCCTAAGCTTTTAAGTAGTGGAAGTAAGAGTTGAGGCAGTTTTCCTTTTTAATTTATGTTGGTGTATATAATCTGTTTATATTGAGGGACAGTAAATCAATATAAATTATATATACAAATATAAATCGATAGAAGACAAAGACTGCATATAAGCAATTTACAAAAAAGCAAATGTAAATTATCAATACAATATTAAATCTCACCAATAGAGAAATGAAACTTAAAATAGAAATACCATGTCATTTTCATTAGATTGGCATAAATTAAGAAGTCTGATGAGACTAAGTGCTGGTAATGAAGTAGAGCAATAGGGATTCTCACATACTGCCAATGGGATTGAACATTGGTACAGTTACTGTGAAGAGTAATTTGGCAGTTTCTTAGAGAAGCTCATATGTTCACATAATATCTAACATCATAACAGCAGTATTACAGTGAAAATTTAGAAGCAAACTCACTGTCAGAAAGAGAATTGATAAACTGATATTGTTTGTACACTAGAAAACTACAATAATTTAAATGAGTAGAGTTACATGTATCAACATGAATAAATTTCAAAAATACTTAGTAGTGATATGACTAGATCATACAGTATTTCTTTTTAAGAAACTGCCAAACTAATAGAGTATGTAGTGATATCTCATTATGGATTTATTTTTCATTTTCCTAATGAAATGATGATTGATGTTGAGCCAAGTGCTCATTTGACATCCATAAATACTTTTTGGTGAGGTATTTGTTCGGATCTTTCATGCGTTTTTTAGTTAGGTTGTCTGTTTTCTTATTTGAGAATTTTATATTCTGGTTACAATTTGTTTATCAAATATGTGATTTGCAAATGTTTTCTTTCAGTCTGTGGCTTGTCTTTTGGGGTAGAGAGACTGAAGAAGGGTGAAGGTTGGGGTAGTTATTAAGAAGACCAAGAAAGGAGTTGAGTGATACTAAATCAGTATTTATAATCAGTGGGGATTTAAAGTTGGTTATAGAATTCTTCATCAACTCCCAACTCTATACATCAGCTAACAAGTGTTAACCCTGAGAGGGTACATGAATGGAGGCTACAAATAGAGCTTTGACAAAGGGAGAAATCAATTTATAAATAATATAGAAAGCAGTTAGAACAAGTCACGAGTAATTTTTCTAAATTTTTAAGAGGGATTTCATTTTCTTAGCATAATTAACTAATAATTCTTTTACTAAATAGTTTAGAAGCAGCAGCACCAAAATGAACATTGTGAGCTCACCATGTGCCAAATACTGTGCTAAAAAAACTTTATATTTATTTTCGTATTTTATTCTCACCTCAAGACGATAAAATACTCTCAAGGCTAGAATCAAGTACTGTTAATATTATTCCCATCTTACAAATGGAGAAATGGAGGTTTGGTGGGGTTAAATAACATCTCAAAGGTTCATTCAACCAGGAAATGATGAAACTGTGATTTGAGCCTGTCATATTTTATAGTGCATCTGTTATTAATTTCCCCATCTTCACTCCTCAATAAAATAGAGAATTCTTTTCATTCTGATTTTTACTAGAATAGCCCTTGTTCAGTCAATGGCTGTCAAACCTCTTTGACTTGCAATAAGAAATGCATTTTACGTAGTAGCCCAGTGTGGAAATTATATGTGTATGTGTGTGTATGTATTTTATGAGAGTATACTTGGATTTTACTAATGGATTGCAATCCAAGTTTGAGAAATACTGCTGTAAGTCAGGAGAATTCTAGAAAAATGTGGAGTATTACAAGTGTGTGTGTGTGTGTGTGTGTGTGTGTGTGTGTGGTGGGAGTGGGTGGGATATGAGTTATTTTGATACCTGAAAAATACTATGTCTTATACAAAATTGATTGCTAAAAAAAAGTTGGCTTTTTAAAAAGACCATTGACTTGAGGAGTTATTTTTTGTTTGTTTGTTTTTAAAGCTCTCTGATCCTTCTGATTTACCAAGGAATGCCTTTAGAATTTTTACCATTCTTGTGGAATTTTTATGTATTGAGCATATTGATTATGCTTTGGAAACAGGACTTGCTGGTAAGTATACTTGTGTTACACTTGTGTTAAATTCCTTTCATCCTGCTTGGTTAAACTATATGCATAATGTTGTTTATTTTATATATAATCACCTTTGCATGTCAAATTCGGATCAGGGCAAAGAATTTTGAGCTTCCATCATGAAAAGATTTGCCAGGTGCTGAAAGCTGTACAAAGTGGTTCTCTTATATTGTTTATATCCGGCATAGTAAAGTAATAAGCTACGTAAGTCACTACAATATAGGCACAACATATTACAATGCTATGAGTTATAAAATGTCAAGGAACAGAAGTGAAGGTGAGAACAATTGGTTGGGGAATTGAGTATTGTAAGATTTAGAAAGGAAAATATTAAAAAATAAGTCTGGAAAGGAATAGATTCATATTAAAATTTTTCTTTTGCTTTTGATCCTTTGGGCTTACTACATAGTATTAGTAGTGTAATAATGACCTGTGTTCCGGTCTTACTAATCCAGTTGCCCACTTGATCTCTCCCCTTGATCAGTAGGCATCTTAAATTTAACATATCTAAAATGAAACTCTTTATCTTTCTAAACCTGTTCCTCTCTATTCTTCCCCATGCCATTAAAAGGCATAATCAATATGTACAATTATTATATGTCAATTTAAAAAAATGACATTACCATTTACTAGTTGTTCAGACAAGCTTCACCCAAACCCAGGAGTTACCTTAATTCTTCCTTTTCATCAACCCTGACAGCCGGTTCATTGACAAATCCTGTCAGTATATTAATACTTCCAGCCATAACTCAAAGTCATCTACTTTTCTCTATCTCCATAGATGCCATCCTAGTTTAAACACCATCTTATCTGTCTACTTATAACTGGTTTCCCTGTATTACTGGCTTTGTGTAACGGCCAGTTTAATTATCATTTCCCTATTTAAGACCCTTTAGTGGCTTCCTATTACTCTTAGAGGGAAACTAACAACAAACTCTTTAGAAAAGCATGGTTTTTGATCTAGCCTCTTATATATTCTTCCTGATTGATATTTCATTTCCCCTCACTGCTCAAGTCACTCGGACTTTTGTTCTTTTTCCTCACTTAGGCTATTTGCAATTAATTTTCCCCATCCCTCAAATCCTCTTGCCTTAGCTCTTCTCATGGCTGGCTTTTCAACTAACTGATCTCAACTAAGATGTCACCTTCTCAGAGAGGCCCTTCCTGATTATCCTAACCAAAGTAGTCCTCCTCTTGCAGCCCGGTTACTCACTATCTCATCATTTTTATAGCAGTTATCACAATGACATTTTCATCTATTAATGTCTGCCTCCACTCACTAGAAATCATTCATTTAACACATACTTATTAAGTGCCTACTCCTGTACCTGTGGAGTTTTACATTGTTATGGAAAAGATAGATAAATGCTTAGGCAGTGCAATGAAAAAAAGTAAAACTAGGTAAGGGATAGAGAATAGTATTGGGGAGTTAGGATAGAAGATTCGAGGGCGCAAGGCTTTTTTTTTTTTTTGAAAGGATTGTCAGAGAAGGCCTCTCTGAGGAGACATGAACCAGAGAGCTGAATGAAGTGAAAGAGTAAATTGAGTATTTGGAGAGAGAGTATAGAAACAATAGCATGTAAGCTCTCTTAGGGGTAAGAATTTTGTCTGTTTTATTCATTGTTGTACTGTAGCATCTAGAAAGTACATAGTAGATACTCGCAATTTTTATGGACTATATATAACATTCCATAATGTTTGTAATATTGAACCAAAATTAGCCATAATTCAGTCATTTTGGCTTAACTGTAGTTTTTCTTACCCATTTTTTCACACTGTTGCTCTTATGACATAGACAAGCATTTTTTAAAACTTAATTACAGCAAACCCTTCATATCAAGTATTTAATGTTTGCCATTTGCAAATGACTTAATATGGCAATTTGTATTGGTAATACCTCAAAGATGTGAAGATGAAGATAATAAAAAAGTAACATGAATTTATATCTGTGTGATATGAAGGATTTATAATTTAGCTAGTATGGAAATCTAGCATCTCCAGGCAATATTCTCAATTTGGAAAGATTTAGGAAATTTCCTTGTAGGATAGAAAGATTCCTCATATTCATAAGTATTTTCCAAGCAGCTTTTTTTTTTTTTTGAGACAGAGTCTCACTCTGTTGTCCAGGCTAGAGTGCCGTGACGTCAGCCTAGCTCACAGCAACCTCAAATTCCTAGGCTCAAGCAATCCTCCTGCCTCAGCCTCCCAAGTAGCTGGGACTACAGGCATGTGCCGCCATGCCCGTCTAATTTTTCTATATATGTTTTTAGTTGTCCATATAATTTCTTTCTATTTTTAGTAGAGATGGGGTCTCGCCCTTGCTCAGGCTGGTCTCGAACTCCTGAGCTCAAACGATCCACCCATCTGGGCCTCCCAGAGTCCTAGGATTACAGGCACGAGCCACTGCACCCTGCCAATCCAAGCAGCTATTTAGTTAGTATTCACTGCTATTATTTCTAATGATTTTATAAAATTCTGTCATGCACATATAAAGTTACTACACTCTGTTATTAGACATCTTACATCTTTTTAAGTTTTTGGTAATATAAATAATGCTGCATTGAATATTGTAGAGCTTAAAATTATTTTTCTTATTTTGATTAATTTTCTTTGGATAAAATCCCAGAGTGAAAGTGTGAGATAGATTTTTATATATAAAATTTAAAATTGTTGATATATAATTTTTTTATTTTTTCATTTCAATATAAACTATTTTCTTAAAAGTTTTCTTTCTCCACCAGTTTATGCTGCTGCTGGCCTGTATGTGTGTACCAGTTTTTCTGTAATCATTGAGTATTCCACAAAAACTTTAATAGTTTAGTGGTTAAAAACATACATCAATATTGCCCTAATTTTCATGTTTTTCATTAATAGCAAAGGTTAGTATTTTCTACATATATAAATTTTTTTCTCTTGTAACTTTAATTTTCTTATCAATTCGTAATTTTGTCTTTTATGGGAAAAAAAATCACCTTTGTTTTGCATGTTTAAGACTTTGAAAAAAAAATCATCATCCTAACAGTGGTCCCCAACCTTTTTGGCACCAGGGACAGGTTTCATGGAAGACAGTTTTTCCACGGACTGGGGTGGGGCTGGTGGTGATGTGAGCATTGGGGAGCGGCAGCTGTAAATACACTTGCTGGCCGCTTATCTCCTGCTGTGGGTGCACCCTCTCCCCTTTCCTAAGTTTTAGGGAAGACAGTTTTTCACACGGGGTGGCTGGGGTTGGGGGGGAGGGGGTTGCGGGTATGGGAAGAGGGGGGAAATGGAGCTCTGTGGCCCAGTCCCTAACAGGCTGTGGACCAGTGGGGTTGGGAACCATAGCTATAAAGTACTCTATATGTTAAGCTTGTGTTTTTTCATTAGCTATCAATATTTTTCTTAGTCTGTTACATCTTTTAATTTTCGCTAGAAACATAAACATCTAGAGTGAAAAGGGACCTTAGAGGTCTTCTGTTATTCTTTACAAAAAGAAGGAAACTGAAATCCAGAGAGGTCAGCTGACATTTTGGGGTCAGAATGTGGAGTGGCTTGATTACCATGCTGAAAATCAGGAATTTATTCTGTAGAGGGTAAGGAGATTTTGAGAATTTTTGAGGAAATAATGGAGAGCACTAGTAGTGGTGAGTGAAATGTGTAAGTTTAGGCACATTGCTATGACAGCGGTATATAGGATAAAATACAAGAAGACCAATAAGAAAATTATTTTCACTTTGGGAGGCAGAGGCAGGAGGATTACTTGAGGCTAGAACGTCAAGACCAGTCTGGGCAATGTAGCGAGAAATTGTCTCTACAAAAAATAAAAAAAAATTAGCACAGTGGTGTGAGCCTGTAGTCCTAGCTACTCGGGAGGCTGAGGCAGGAGAATCACTTGAGCCCAGGAGTTCCAGGCTGCAGTGAGCTATGATCATGCCACCACACACCTGGGCAGCAGAGTGGGGCTCCATCTCTGGGGGGAAAATTATTTTAAGTATTATCAGAGATGAGAGGCCTGGTTATAAGAAAAATGTTGAGAATGTATTCCTGTCTCATGTGAATCCTTGGGCACCAGAGAGTTGGGGAAGGGAAGAAGGTAGAGCCCAAGATGATTTGTTGATCTGTTTTTTGATTTATTTGAGCAAATCATGAAGGCTAAGTAGATGGTGAAAATTTAAGCACCAAAATAACTTAGGGTGAGTGTTATTAACTTAAGCTTGTTTATATATTTTCTCTTCTGTCCATAAAAATCATTGCTGATTTGTTAAAACAGAAGTTACTTTTATTTATGTGTATATAGAACCACATTCTTTTTTTCTACTGCCAAGATGAATTTCTTCAAGGGTAATTCTAACATATGTATGTTTTCCAATTTTAGGAATTCCTTCTTCAGATTCTAGGAATGCAAATCTCTATTTTTTGGATGTTGTGCAACAGGCCAATACTATTTTTCATCTTTTTGACAAGCAGTTTAATGATCACCTTATGCCACTAATAAGGTTAGTCAAATTTTCTGATTTTCATTGACATTTTAATGAATATTAAAATATTCTACATATATGTTTATTAAATTTTAAAAGTAGGACATGTTCATAAAAATGTCAAACAGGATAGGTGATATGAAATAAAACGTAAAAGTCCTTACGAAATAAAATGTAAAAGTCCTTTTGCTTCATCCCCGCACTCCTGTTTTCTTTTTCTACTATGTTGTTAATTTTGGTATATTTGAAAAGACTTAATGTGTCATAAACCTAGAACTGAAATCTGATGTAAAAGAAGACCTCTAGCTTAGTGGAATTTGACATCCTTCACAAGATCCAACAAACACAGTCCACTTGTATCCAGTTGTTGTAATACAAAGACTTACAAAAAAATTTATGAGATCAATAGAACAGATTTTGGTGAGGCATTAGGTAAGGTTTAGCTTATATCTTTGTATCAATTTATGTGAACTTTTTAAAGTGTGTGAGAAATAAGATAGTGTATATGTGAACATGCTTTACAAAATTGTCTTTTAAGCACTATTATTAAAGAGGAAAAATATTCATATAAAATTTTTGGCATTTTGTTACAAATATTGATATCCCAAGACTGGTCCAGAAACAGTCTCAGAGATCACTTATGATTCTTTCTTTGAAAGAGAATTTGTTTTTAAAGAACTGCTAGGCCACATAGCAGAGAATTCACACAATTCTTAGGGTTGCACATTCCTTGATATTTTTGACATTTTTGGTAGCATTCAGAAGACAAATATGATTGTCAAGTTTTTTAAACTTAAGAAAGCTATATACAACTGTATTGGCTGTTAGCCTCCAAATTGTAATGAGCATGATTTACTGTGTTCTTAATACTCTGATGATACCCTATGACTTTTCTTATTACCATACTAGATATTTATTTATAAAGCAAACCAAATAATTCCAAAAGTTCAAAATCACATTCTTAGGAGATGTCTCTTCAAGGATCAGAATAACAAATTTAAATTGTCCTCTTTCTTCCCTTTTAATTGGTTAATTGTTTCTAGTGTGACTGTTATAATACATTAGGCATAATGAATGCTAAATAATTCTTTCTTATGTGCTTCTTGGATTTGTGAACAAATTAAAATAATATGTGTGTATATGTATTTATAAAGGTACATAATGTAATATGCATGTGAAAAGTTTTAGAAATTATAAGGCTGTTAATGTGATTTTTTCCCCCTTTAAATATATAACAGCTCTTCTCCGAAGTTATCTGAATGCCTTCAGAAGAAAAAAGAAATAATTGAACAAATGGAGATGAAATTGGATACTGGGATTGATAGGCAAGTTGCTGGTTTTATTTTTTTCTCTTATAATTCCTAAATTGGAAAAACACTGTATCATAGCAGCATGAAAATGATTTTTAAAGAAAAGAAATCTATCTTAATCCCACCATCTTGATTTTATTTTTTGAATTTTTTATTTTAATTTTGCATATTACCTTCATCCTTATTAGAATGTTATTTTTGTTGGATCCTGAGGGTTTTTTTATTTCATACTGTCTCAACTTTTGACATGCTTTCCTCACTAAGCTTAATCATTGATTTAAAGTGAAGGTCGGTTGCCACAGATCTTCAATTTATAAAAAACATGATATCTGCAAAGTGCAATAAAGCAAAACACAGTAAAACCAGATATGTCTATATATCCAGAAGTGGGATTCTGGATCATATAGTAGTTATATTTTTAATTTTTTCAGGAATCTCTGTACTGTTTTCCATAATGGCTGTACCAATTTACATTCCTACCAACAGTGTACAAGTACTCTCTTTTCTTCACATTCTCACCAACACTTGTTATCTCTTGCCTTTTTTGAAAATAGCCATCCTAATAGGTGTGAAGTGATATTTCATTTCCCTGATGACTAGTGCTGTTGAGCACCTTTTCATATGCCTGTTGTCCATTTGTATAATATGTCATCCTTTCAGAAATGTCTATGCAGGTCCTTTGCCCTTTTTAAAATTGGGTTATCTGTTTTTTTGCTATTGAATTGCTTGAGTTCCTTGTATGTTTTGGATATTAACCCCCTGTGGGATGTATGGTTTGCAAATATTTTCTCCTATTCCATAGATTGTCTCTTCACTTTATTGGTTGTTTTCATTACTGTGCAGAAACTCTTTAGTTTGATACAATGTCACTTTTGTATAGTTTTGCTTTTATTGCCTGTTCTTTTGGGGTCATATCCAAAAAAATCTTTACCAACACCAATCTCAAGAAGCATTTTTTTGCTGGGCATGGTGGCTGACACCTGTAATCCTAGCACTTTGGGAGGCAGAGGCAGGAGGATCTCTTGAGGCCAGCAGTTGGAGACCAGCCTAAGCAACATAGTGAGACTTCATCTCTACAAAAGTATGAAAAAATTAGCTGGCATAGTGGCACATGCCTGTAGTCCCAGCTACTTGAGAGACCGAGGCAGAAGGATCACCTGAGCCCAGGAGTTTGCGGTTGCAGTAAGCTATGATGACACAACTACACTCTAGCCTGGGCAATAGAATGAGACCTTGTCTCAAAAAAAAAGAAAGAAAAGAAATTTTTTCCTATGTTTTCTTCTACTAGTTTTACAGTTCTAGGTCTTATATTAAAATCTTTAATCTGAGTTGATTTTTTTGTGTAAGGGTGAAATTGCATTTTTATGTGTGAATATGTCCAGTTTTCCCTGCTCCGTTTATTGAAGAGACTATCCTTTCCCTGTGTTGTGTCCTTGGTACCCTTGCTGAAGATGAGTTGACCATAAATGCATGGATTTATTTCTGGGCTCTGAATTCTGTTCATTGGTCTGTTTGTCTTTTATGCCAGTACCATACTGTTTTAATTACTATAGCCATGTAATATATTTTGAAACCAATAAGTATGATGTTTCCAGATTTTTTGTTGTTTTTGTTGTTCTTACTCAACATTACTTTAGCTATTTAGGATCTCTTGTGGTTCCACTTGAATTTCAGGTTTGTTTTTCCTATTTCTGTGAAAAATGCTATTGGACTTTTGATAGGGAATGCATTGAATCTGTAGATCACTTTGTGTACCATGTACATGTTAACAATATTAATTCTTCCAATCCACAAATATGGGATGTGTTTCCATTTATTTATGTCTTTTTTAATTTCTTTCAGCAATGTTTTATAGTTTTCATTATGTAAGTCTTTTAGTTTTTTGGGAGGCTGAGGCAGGAGGATTACTTGAGGCCAAGAATAGCTTGGGCAACATAGCAGGACCCTGTCTCTACAAAAAATAAAAAAAAAATTAGCCAGGCATGATGGCATGTGCCTGTAGTCCCAGCTACTTGGGAGGCTAAGGCAGGAGGATTACTTGAGGCTAGGAGTTAGAGGCTGCAGTGAACTATGACCACACCACTGTACTCCTGCTTGGGCAACAGAGCTAAAAGAAAGAAACAAAAAAGAGGAAGCCCTTGTGTTTCTCTATAGCACAGTCAAGCTGTTGGAGAAACTGGATGGCATCATAAATGTGAAACATCTTACAGAAGAGTATGGTGTTAGAATGACCACTATATATGACCTAAAGAAACAAAAGGAAAAACTATTGAGGTTCTGTGCTGAAAGTGATGAACAGAAGTTAATGAAAAATACAAAAACACTACATAAGGCTAAAAATGAAGGTCTGAATCATGTACCAAAAAAATGGATTCATCAGCATTGCAGTGAGCACATGCCACTTAATGGTATGCTGATCATGAAACAAAGATCTATCCTGGATGAACTGAAAATTGAAGGGAACTGTGAATATTCAACAGGCTAGTTGCATTTTAAATATTTGTGATGAAAAAGCATCTGTTGATCATGAAGCAGTGGAGAAATTCATTGACAAGTTTGCCAAGGTCATCACTGATGAAAATCTGATGCCAGAACAAGTCTATAATGCTGATGAAACATCACTGTTTTGGCACTATTGCTCCAGAAGGACCCTGACAGACTACAGCTGATGAGGCAGCCCCTTAGGAATTAAGGATGCCAAGGACAGCATAACTATACTGGGATGTACTAATGTAGCTGGCATGCATAAGTGTAAACTTGCTGTATTAGGCAAAATCTTGCATCCACACAATTTTCAAGGAGTGAATTTCTTGCCAATCCATTATTATGCTAACAAAAATGCATGCATTATCAGCAACATTTTTTCTGATTGGTTTCATAAACATTTTGTACTAGTGGTTTGCTTTTACTGCAGGGAAGATGGACTGGATGACAACTGCAAGATTTGTCATTTGACAGCAGTTCTGCTCATCCTCCAGGTGAAATTCTCATTAAAAGTAATGTTTGTACTTTTTCTCAAATGTAGCTTTATTAATTCAGCTTCATGACCAGGATCTTCTTAGATCAATGAAGAATAATTATAAAAACACTTTCTTGTGCAGCATGCCAGCAGCAGTGATTAGAGGTATAGGTGTGGAAGGTTTTCAGAAGGAGTTTATTTAGCATGAAGGATGCCTTATGTGCTGTTGCCAACACTTGGAACACAATGACTAAAGACATAGTTGTGCATGCCTGGCCTATGACTGTGTTCAGTGATGATGATGAACAAAGCAATGACTTTGAAGAATTCTATCTGTATGTGAAGTGAGGAAAAAAATGTCTGACCTGTTTACATATGCAAAAAATATACCTTCAGAGTCCATCAGTAAGCTGAACAAAGTGGAAATTGAAGAGGTTTAACATCAAAATTGAGGGTCCAGTTATTCATTCATTGACTGATAATGAAATAACCAAAATGGTTCTGAATCAAGGTGATTGTGATAATTGCGATGATTAAGATGATGTTGCCAACACTGCCAAAAAAGTGCCTATGGACGACATGGACAAGAAAACGTGCTATAGGCTTAGTAAAGGATTAGGGCAGCATGCATTCATAACAAAACAAAGAATCATGTCAGTTTGTAAAAATTAAAGAGAGACTTCTAAGATAAAAACTCTTGTTAATGTGACAGATGACTGAAAGAAACATTCAAAAAGCCATTCAGCAGAATGCCTCCTCGTCCTTAGAGGACCTACTTCCTGGTCCCTCAATTGCTTTGGATGTTTCTTCTCACCTAAAAAAAAAAAAAAAAAAATACAGTGCACAGTAACCTTTTAATCAAAATACAGCATCATAGGTGGAGACTGAAAGCCTGCCATTTGTTGTTGCTGCTGTTTAATAGCCAATACAAGTATTATGGTGTTGCCACTGTGCTTAGTTACCCCGAACACATTATTTTTTCACTGTACTAATGGGATGTCATATTTTTTACTGTTAAGTATTTACATGTGAATAAATGTAAAAAAATGATTGTTCTCTGGTATATAAATTCAGAGTCAGGCATGATGGTGATGCCAAACAACCACAGATTGTCCACATGGGTGGCTGAGATAGTGACACCTTTGCTTTCTGATGCTTCCGTTTCATGCACAAAATTATGAAAAATGTTGTATAAAATTACCTTCAGGCTTTGTGTATAAGGTATATATGAAACGTAAATGAATTTTATGTTTAGATTTGGGTCCCATCCCCAAGATATCTCATTATGTATATGCAAATATTCCAAAATCTGAAAAATCCAAAATCCAAAACACGTCTAATTCCAAGTATTTCAGATAAGGGGTACTCAACTTGTGTATTGTTTTGCCTTTGAGGATCCTTAGTTGTTAAGGAAATGAATTAGTAACAGGCTTCTAAGATTTTTAAGATTTTCTTAAATAAAGTATTGTTTAAAGAATCTGCCCTCTGTTTTGAGCAGGAAGATGATAAAACCAAGAGCTCTTTGATATTAAGACCTAGGACTTTTTCTAAAATCTAGAATTTACCAATAGCAAAATAGTTTTATGGTGGCATGAAATTAAATAATTTTAGTTTAATTTAGCACAAGTAATATAAAAGTAAATGTATAATAAATTAAATGGATTAAATGTATTGTGTTTTTAATTCTCTAGGACATTAAATTGTATGATTGGACAAATGAAGCATATCTTGGCTGCAGAACAAAAGAAAACAGATTTTAAGCCAGAAGATGAAAACAATGTTTTAATTCAGTATACTAATGTGAGTAAAATGATTCAATTTGCTAAAAGAATAGCTGCTTTGTTAATACTTTGTTAACATTTTCATTAGTGTATCTAACTACGCCCTATGTTTTTTTTTATACTTAGAGATTAATGAGAAACTGTATGTATTTTCTCTTTAGCTAAGCTAATATACATTTCTACATAATAAGTGTAGAAAACCTCTTACAGGCCTGTGTAAAAGTCTGTGCTTATGTACGAAAACAAGTGGAGAAGATTAAAAACTCCATGGATGGGAAGAATGTAGACACAGTTTTAATGGAACTTGGAGTACGTTTTCATCGACTTATTTATGAGCATCTTCAACAATATTCCTACAGTTGTATGGGTGGCATGTTAGCAATTTGTGATGTAGCTGAATATAGAAAATGTGCCAAAGACTTCAAGGTATGTATACATAAATATCAAACTTGTAAATAGGTGCAGAAACATAAGTCAGCCCATTAAAAATCTATATTTACTTGTATGTAATAACTAGTGAAAAGTTTGTAACTTTTGTTGATATTGTATGAGAGAGATCTAACACATCTTTACCTGAAGAAGTGTTGTTCCAATTATATTTTCAATATTAACACATTTTGCCTCAGGTTTTATTTTCAGTTCCACAGTCCTGGCATTATTGACTTCCATGGCTAGTGCTGTATATGTCACACATTAGGAAAAATAATACTCTTTCTTCATGTATGTCTCTCTGAAATCATTTTTTCCTAAGGTTTAAATTATTTAAGAAAAGTTCTATATTAATGATAACTAGTTCTAGTCCACTGAACTATAAAATGATTGTTACTATTGAAGGAAATTGACATAAAACCTTTTTAAAAGATTATAGAGTTTATGTAACTACTGAAATCTTTGAGTTTTAACCCTTTAGGTGCTTTAAAAAATTTCTAATATATAGAACTCCTCCCATACCAGTAAGTCCTGACTGACTATATGTGAGAAGTTTACAAACTATTGTAAAACTGCAAATTATTTTGTTTCAATGTTATTTTTTTCCTTCTCTCAATTCAGATTCCATTGGTATTACATCTTTTTGATACTCTGCATGCACTTTGCAATCTTCTGGTAGTTGCCCCAGACAATTTAAAGCAAGTCTGCTCAGGAGAACAACTTGCTAATCTGGACAAGAACATACTTCACTCCTTCGTACAACTTCGTGCTGACTATAGATCTGCCCGCCTTGCTCGACACTTCAGCTGAGGTTGAATTTACAAAGGGAATGTGTTGTACTTCAGCAGGCCTTGGTTGATAGAAAGCACAGGAGACTCCTTATGACACAGCCAACATTTTATGGAAAAAATGACTGGAAGAAAACAGCAGCCATAGTTACCTTTGAGGTTTTATTTGATGTTTGGACACCACTAGCTATATTTTGCTTTCCCCCCCCCAAATTGGATTTTAATTCCATTCTTGAACTTACAAATTTCAAATTCTGTAAAACTACATGTGACTGTTTTCATTCTGGAAAATGTTGGTATCAGAAGGCAAATGAAATATTACCAGTATTCTGGTTCTTATTCTTTAACATATTCCATTTGGAAATTTTACCATTCTGTTATGCATTAATAATAGGTGAAATACAGCAAAACCAAGTTTATTGTTCACCAATTCTTAATGTCCTTTTTAGTACTGGTAATTGTTAATCAAGTTATTTTAAGTTTTCCTGAAGAATTTTTGCCTCTTTCAAAAGATTAACAGCATAACTTCTGCGGTTGGTTGATTGGATTTTTTCTGAGGTATAACAATGATACAATTCCAAGAAAAATGTCATAAACTAAATTAAAATGGTGAAATGTTTTATGTAGATATTAGGAGTGGTTCATAATATGTCTGCTTTCTGGGTAAGACTTAAAGTTTACTATTTCTTATTTGGTAAATAGATTTTAAGCCAAGTCTAGCAAGGAATTAATAAAACTACTTTATTTTATATTTCACTTTTAGATAAGGTAGCAGACCTTAACTAAAGAACTGTATTTATTCATTATTTTAATATTATAAGGGAAGTAAAAAAAAGTGAGGTATAGTCTAAAAGATACATATGAGAAATATTGACAGTGGTTAGCAACAATGCAGTCCTTTAAGATTTCTCTTTTCATGCTAAACTTGAATAAGATGGGATGGCTGAACATTCAGGTAGTATTCTATTTTAACAGGAATTGAGAATTGATAGCTATCATTGTGTATTCTAAGTCTGGAGATAAGCTTTTCAAAGACTGGTTGCTTTTCATATCTGTAGCTCTGTTATTCTTTTTCAAGGCATTTGTGAAGTTATTCCTACTTGGATATAGTTAATTGGCTTAACTTAATTTGGTGACATAATAAATCACTTATAAAATTTTAAACATCAAGTGAAAATTTAGAAAGGCCATTATTCTATAAACCCTATAAGCGTGCTCTGCAAGAATGTATTCTAAATTATATGTAGTGTTTCAGCTTCCATTGTGTGGTTCATAGTCTTCTAGAAACAGATAAACTTTAATGTTCATTCTTGGCATTTGAGAAC
The DNA here is from genome assembly GCF_020740605.2 of Lemur catta. Lineage (NCBI taxonomy): Eukaryota > Metazoa > Chordata > Mammalia > Primates > Lemuridae > Lemur > Lemur catta. The sequence goes on from NC_059128.1 coordinate 39,238,355, forward strand.
CTTATTCTGAATGGTAATCAACTTTACCAAACCTTCTAGGTCCAGAGCTAACTACTGTTTAAGTTACTATTTACCGAATTTACTCCATTTTATGTTTAGCCCAGTGTTATCAAGGTAAGCAAGGGAAATGAAGTATGCCAACTTTTGTCAAAGCATTTTAGGACATTGTGGCAGCTTTAGAAGGCTGTCTGATTTTCTATTCTTTAGCCAAGGGAGAGCCAGAACAGGTTTTGGATACTAGAGAAAGTCATGCTTGTTACTATTGCCATTTTAGAAAGCTCTGATGTGAATTCAAATTATACCTCTGTTACTTAAAGCCAACAATTTTAAGGCAGTAGTTTTACTGGCCATTTGAGTTCTTTGTACAGTGTCAATTTGTAAAAAAAAAAAAAAAAAAAAAAAAAAAATCTCAAATAAAACATGAGATAACATTTTAAGACTTCCAATCAGAGAAGTGCTTCAAATTTTTTGTTTGGGTCAATTTTTAAAATGTAAAGCATATACTTGTTGCTTAGATATTTTGTTATTATTTCCATGGTTGAGTTCTGTGCAATAGTTTTCATTATGTCCGTTGACAAGACAGTGACAAAGAAAACTCATAAATGAATACGTAATTTAGAAGTGTTACTATTAATGTTCAATAAACAAATTCCCTGCAGTTGTTTTTTTTATTTCACTCTTTTTACATTTTAAGACCATCCATGCTGAATTTTATAAATGATTTTTTTTATTTAAAATTTTAAGATGTTTTTTATTTCTCATAGCATAGATCTTCTCACTTCCTTTTTTAGCAGAAAAATACTTGACTGACTATAACCAAGATAAGAAATTTAGCCTAAATAGATGGTCTTTCTCTAAGGAAAAAAAAAAGTGTTGTGTGAAGGAATATGCATTCTTTGTATTCTGATTTTTAAAGTATTTTCATATTTATAGCTATCACAAAATTATACCCAAAATTTATGACTTGAAAGAGATGATCAATAAGTAAAATGTTTTTCATATGCACAATGGTAAAATTTTAGGTAGAGATAATGGAGCTTTGTATATTATTAACTTTAACATTTTAAATAAGGGGAATCTTTGCAGTATTCCACACTTCCACATGAGCTAACATGCAATATTTAGATAATGTATCAAAGTTGAATATATGCTGTAAAACAATGCAAATTGTTTTTCTAAAACTTGAGTGTACTATGTGAAATACAGAACACAGGCTTAAGGAAGGTAGTTTAACTTCTGTAAATTATGATGTTGAAAATGACAGTCAACCAGAGTAGATGAAGAGGCCTTATGAGGAATTATTAAATAACAGCTAGATGAATCCATAGACAGATGACCAGCTATCTAACCATTCCAAGATAATTATTGGTCTCATTTTGAGGATTGCCATAGTTGCAAGTCCTTAGGATTTTCCTTTTTTCAAAAAGAGCTGCTAAAGTAGATTAATTTATGTTATATTTTAGACCATTCTATTTCCCCTTTCACTTCTAAGTATTTCACTTTGTTTTTGTTTTCTTTTTCTTGTTTTTTTTTTTTTTTTTAATATTTCACTTTCTGAATACCAGCCTTCTGGTTCACAGTGAAATAATTTAATTATCAACCAGTAGATTGATTCCAAATGGAGAATTTACTGCTTCCTGAAAATACTTTTTTCTCACTTATGCAGGTAAATATTTACAAGTATCTGAGTAAAGAGATTTTGGTTCCTAAAATGCCACAAAACCTCTTAAGTTGATCTTGTTTGTAGGGTAGTGGCTAAGGCATGCTTGTACTATATGTGAGAGATAGCAAGGTTCACTCAGTACATAGTTTTTGGTGACTACAAAACTCACATCTGGGAGATTAACATTCTTTTGATGCAAAAATATTCTGCACATTACCCACATATTGTCTCTTGATTTCTCAGAAGTGTGACATGTTTTCCAGAGGCATACTGAATTCTCCTGATTTCTAATGGAGAATTTGACATACAAAGCATTCTGTACTTTCATCCAGTTAGTCTAACTATATTCAGTTTCTATATTACCTCTCTCTGCTTGAGAAGATCTATCCTGTAATATATCATATGCTTTGGAAGAAAAGACCAGTCCATATTGTTAGACTAAATAGTTCTACATGAAGTAAAAACAGTTAGCAATCTAAAAAATTTAGTGCATTATAAATTATAGCTACATTTTTAAAATTTAAGTCTCATACCCTGTGCTAAGTCCTTTGCATATATTATTTGATTCCAGAGCAACCCTAGGATTTGGGTACTATTATTTCCATTTGACAGATGAAAAACCTAAGGCACAAAAAGGTAAGTAGACCAGTCAAGGTCTACAGCTGATAAAAGGCTCAGATTGAAATCTAAATCTTTCTCATTTACTTTCATGTTCTATATACTATTCTTGTTATGTAACATTAAATAGATCCTTTAGTTTGATAGGCTTGTTAGTTTTGCTTAATCTTTTTTTTCATCCAATGTTTGGGTCTCTTTGTAGCATTTACTAATAGATTATGAAGTTGGTATACAGGGTCAATATAGTTTACTATTGTATTTTTTTTAACGTGTTCAATGTGTGGTCATACTTTTTTTGAAGTTTGGTTTTTAAAATTGTATTAAGTATAGTCATGAAATTTTAATTGTATATTAAGTTTATATTATACCAAATAGAAATCTATCCATCACAGAGTTCTTTTTATTGAGTATTATTTTATATAATCGTAATACTTTTTCTGCTTAATAATTTTCACAATAGAAAGAGTCCAGGTATTTTGTATCATATTTTGTAATACAGGAGTAAATGACAACTCTTCTTTGAAAGATATGAGGAAATCAGTATTTTTAAGTTCAAAAGGAAATTGTTTTAAAATGTCATAAGCTTGCCAATTCTGTTAAACATTTAGTGCATTGGTAGTTTTTAAATGCCTAATGCTGTAGTGAATATAGGGCAAAAAGTATTTAGTATATTAGCAATAGATAGTCATTTTATGTAATCAAAATTGCATGTTAAGGGTTTTAAAAACTGCCATAACTCTTACCTTTTATTTCTACCACTGATCAATCATTTCTCTTTCCAAATTTAGGGCGGAAACCACCTTTGAAGTATATACTGGAGAGAGACCTGATACTTAGAGAATAGGGATTTTAATTGGTGAATTGAAACAGCTAGGCTGATAACCTTGGGCTTAACAAAATTCATATTTTTAAACTAGGTCCGATATATTTTATCACTATTATTTGATAGGTGCCAGTTTTTATGATTAAATATCACTTCGGGGGGAAAGACAAGTAATTAAACATACTTGCTCATTTTCTAAGTGGTTTTAGAAGGTTGTAGTCCGCCTCACCGTAAAAAGCCAGTTTAAATAAGAATATATCACATCATACTTCAAATAGCAAACAACTTCAGAGGAAAGTCATTTATTCAGAAGGCATAGATTTGTGCTAGACAGCAGTGATGCATTACAAATATATAATTATTTGCACTAATATTTGAGCAGGTGGAATGGATTAGAACATGGTCAACATTATGCTGCTGATAACATGTATTTTTCTATATTAATATGTACTGTGCAACATGTATTAAAATTGTCAATAATTCATTTTAGCCAAGATACTAATATTTATATTACTGTGTTTAAGAGACAGTATCCAACTGAGCCACTTTTAATTTAAAAGTCTGAAACTGGAATTAAGTTTACTTTCAAAAACCACTTAAATTATAATCAGTGAAAGGTCAGTGAAACATAGAATTATCAGTGCCTGGTGACTTAATAGGAAGAAATGTGGAGGGTTAAGTTCATTTATAGCTCAGATAAGTGAGTTTCTTTGTTTTCACCATTGGGAATCTTAAATGAAGAAAATGTCTTATCCCTTTCAGCATATCTTTATATTAATAAACTAAGTAAAGATTGAATAGAACTAACTCAAAGGAATTAATCTCCAGTGGTGTACTTTCAGATTTTTGAGATTAAGTTTTGAGAGGTGGGAAGCCTTCCTGATGCCCCTGTAATCTTAAATTGGCAGGTGCCTTTGAATGAAGCCATCCCTTTTTTCCTGCCTATCATTTTAATCTTTACACTGTGAGTAACTTTGGTTCCTTTGAACTCTAGCCTTTTGTTGTGGCATTTCTATCAAACCTGCAGATTTTTGCTGCAGAGAATGTTATCCAAATAGAATCTGGACAATGCTGACCTAAAGAACACTGTGAAGCTACCTCTTAAGTATATATATTTTTTAAATACTATGTACCATTTAGAAGATAACATGGGGATTCACTGAATTATGTAAAAATACTTTATAAGGAATAATACTAAGTGCCTCTCTATTAGGATTCTCCAGTGGAATATATTTTCAATTTTTGCCACAAGGGGGAGAAGTTATTTTTATAATAATCTCTACATTTTTGTTTGATTTCAAAAAAAGAATTCACATAACTTTACTGCACAGCATCTATGAACATTTCACTATCCTAATAGGGTGTGTGGGTGTGTGTTTGTGTTTAAACAAGATTCTGAAAGTCCTGAGACAATTTTATGGGGGAATTAATGACACAAAACCAAAACAGTTTTAAAAAGCATGTATGTGCACAGTGGACACAGGAATTGGACAAAGTTCAACATCATTAAAATTATGTTTTTTAGAGTTATATATCACATTGAATTCCTTTATCAACTCGTTAAGTAAAAAATCTATTGATTAGTTTTAGGCATTATGCTTTTTTTAAAGAAAAATTTTTGAAATCTCAAACTTATAGAAGGATTGTAAATACTGTACAAATAAATTTTTTTCCCTTTAAGAGTAAGTTGCTGTCATTGTGCTGTATCACCGTCCAATACTTTTGTATTTCCAGAAAGAATTCTGTATAACCACAATACAACATCAAAATTAGGAAGTTAATATTGACATATTGCTACCATCTGATCCTCAGACCCCCATTCAAGTTTTAACAATTGTTCCAATAATGCCTTATTAGGATCCAGTTCAAAATCACATGTTGCTTCAGGTTGTAGTGTTCGTAGTCTCATTCACTCTGACGCAGTTCCCCAGTCTATCCTTGACTTTTGTAAACCCTGGCACTTTTGTAGATTGTAGGCAAGTTATTTTGTAAGATGTTTACATACAGATTTCTGTTTCTTCATGATTAGATTCCAGTTGTTCTTTTTGGGCAGTGTTACAGCTTCTGTGTTCTCATTGCATCCTGTCAGGTGGTGCACAATTTCTCTTTGCTCATTTCTGATGATGTTCATTTTGATCGCTTGCTTAAGGTACTGCCTATCAGGCTTCTCTACTGCAAAGCTATTATAATAGTTTTCCCAATGTAATATTTTGTGGGGAGGTACTTTGAAGTTATATAGATCTTGCTCCTAATCAGTGTCAGATTTATGGTTTTCTGTTCAATGGATTATAATCTATTATTTTACCAAATCTCAAATTGTCCCAAGTTTAGTCAGTAGGAACCTCTTCGAGTTGGCTCTTGTGTTCTTTTGACATGTTCCCACCATTTTTAAAGCACTTTCTTACTGCTGGGCACAATAGGATTTTCCCAACTTCATCTTGTACTTGCCTAGGCCCCAGCTCTGGAATCAACCGTTCCTCCACCTGTTAGTGAAATTGATAATCAGAAGCCAAGATTTGGACATGAGATGTGTTTATTATGCTTGAGATATCACTGCCCTTACTCCTTCTTAATGGATAGTGCTAGGAAGCTTTATGTGTGTACACACACATAAATATTTTACATGTATACACACACACTCCCTTCTGTGTGACACTCCCGTCACCCCACTTGAGCTTCAGTACCCCATACTGGACTTCCCCCTGCCCCACTCAGGAGGATGGCATCCTCACCCCGTTCAGCTACTGACGTTTTGGCTGTAGGACCCAACTGGGGGAATAAGAATGGTCATTACAGGAATCATGTAAAGATTTTTAAATTCTAAATTTAAAAAATTACTCATAATTTCATCACTCAGAAACAACTATATTTTGGTGAGTTTTTTGGCTTTTTTTTTAATTGTAGTGAGCAAATTGATAAAGCTGAATTGAGGAGGGTAAAGTGTTATGCCAAAGACATGCAACTTAAATTTTGAAGGAATTAAATGTGAAATGTATACCATGTTTTTCTGTAATATATCTCCTTGCTACTGTAATTGCTATTTAATAACGATACATCAGAGAAACTGTGTGAATGAACATATGACCATTAAGCGCTGAATACAAATAGGATATTTTTTCTAATAAAATTCAAAGGAAAAAGGATGATACAATTGTTGTTTTTGTAGGCCTTTAAAAAAATACATGTTGAGTAAGATAGACTTCATGTGAGAAAGGAGTCTGTCTGGGCTGGATCTAACACACGTTAAGATAAACTTCACATGAAATAGTCAAATTGTGGCATGGAGAAGTTAAATAACTTGACCAAAATTATGTATCTAAAAAGTAATAGAGTCAATTCAAACTCACGTCCTCAAGCTTCCAGAGCCATTGTTTGTTCTATTACCTTTTTGTTCTATTACCTCTAGGAAGATTTCACAAAGAAGGTTACATTTCAGCCGGATTTTTAAAAGATAAGTAGCATTTCATGAAGTGAGACGAGGGAAGGTACATTCTAGACAAAGTAACTCACACTTGCAAAGACGTGAAAGGAAGAGTGCTGTGCGAGTAGAGCTCAGAGTGTGTGTTTCATCAAAAAAGTCAAGTAAAACTGGAATAGTTGGGTTGGAGTTAGCATATTATGAGTCTTAAATGTTATGGCAGTTGATTTAGGCTTTATCATAAAGATAAGAGAAAACCATTGGAGATTAAGCAGATGAATGTCATGAACAATTCTGTGTTTTAGAAAAACATAACTGGTAAGAATCTGTGCAGTGGGCTGTAAGAGAGAAAAGAGCAGAAGCCAGGCTAGTGCATCACTTTGGATGGTGAGGGCCTAAACTAGGGGAGTAGCACAGGAATGAAGAAGAGGTAATGGATTCAGGAAACATTTGGAAGATTAAACCTATAGGACTTATCAGTTGTTGCTTTATTAGTTGTGAAGGGTGAGCAAGAGAAGGAATCAAAAATGATTCTAGGATTTTTGGCTTACATGTCTTGGTGAATACTAACACCATGGACTTAATATACATTAGGAAAAGTAAGTCTAGGAGGAATGTCAACAAGTACTGAAAGGACATCTACTCTTTCACCAGGAGAACTTAGTTCAGGTGATGTTTAAAATTTAAACATCTTAATCTGCTAGAAATTATGGCAGGAGAAAAAAAATCTATTCTAGGGCTTTGAAACATGGAATGATTTTGAAATTTTAATAATATATAATTTGATAAATGGTTGTTTGAATTTTTACTTAAAGCAAAATAATTTTCTGTCATTTTAGTGTATGAATGTAGTAATGGGTAGACTCAAAGGGAATGACACCAGTTACCCTGATGTCAGTCCTTTAGGAAGTGTAAATTGGAAGGTCTGACTGCAACTTCCTCTAGTTGGACTGTTCACATGCTGGAATGGTTTACACCCTGATTCCCAATTCTAAGCCAAGTCTTCCACTTAACACTTAGGATGTCAAGTAGTCTCTTCTGGGAAGATACTGCAGATCTATAACATTCTTAGCCATTGTATTTTAACAGGAATCCCAAAAATTGGATGTTTATCTCAGCAAGGTCAATAAAATGACTTCTTGGCAATAATATGTGGAAAGTGTAATTACAAATTATGCATATACTACAAACTAATTTTTTTGATGGATTTCAGACAGGTGTTTTGAAAGCATATTGTTTTGATCATTTGAAAGTTTGACATAACCAGGTTAGTTAAAGCAGGCTACTAGATAACCAAAGGATTAGCAAATCCTGTGGAGGTAATTTTATTTCCAAATCTGGTAGTAGAAAACCCTACATGTTGTCATCCTTATATTGCAGATGCTTTCTATTCTGCTTTAGGAATTATATTAACACAGTGAAATGAAATAATTTTCATTGTGGTTACTAATGACTGACCAAAAGAAAGCATTTACAGAATATTGAATATTTTAATAAATAAGAAAACTATAAATATGAATTTCATTAAAACTCTGAAATTGTATTTAGCAAATATCCTAATTGTAATGCATATTTAACTTTAGTAAAGACAAATGTGTCTTTAAAAATTTTTAATTTTTTATTTTCTGTGAAGGAGATTATATAAAACAAAGTGAAGATCACCCATAACAACCATAGAATACACTTTCAAATGTACATGAAAATTTATAAAATTGACTATGTGCTAGACCGTAGAGTTCTAAAGATTTTCAAAAATTTGAAATTATTCAGAGTATGTCCGGTGACTACAGTGTAATTAAGCTGAAAATAACTAAAAAGTGTCCATACATTTGGAAATTAATGCAACTCTAACCCAAGAGTCTGAAAAATTACAATAGAAATGGAAAATATTTGAATTGTAAAAATGCAACTTAAAACTTTTGGAATACAAAAACCTTAAATGCATACATTGGGGGAGAAAAGCTGAAAACAGTTAAATATACATTTCCAAAAGTTAAGATAAAGCTTCAAATTCAACACCAAGAAAGGAAAGAAAGAAGGAAATAATAAAAACTGGAGCAAGCAGAAAATAATGAAATACAAACAAACGAGAAAGGATAAACAAAAGTTGATTTTTTTAAGACTAATAAAACTGATGAACTCTGGCAGAGACTGATCAAGAAGAAATGAGAAAGCACAATCAACTGATATCAGGAATGACAAGGGAAACTTCCATAGAAGTTCTACAGACATTAAAAAGAAAACAAAAGGCTATTATGGGGCCCGGGCGCGGTGGCTCACGCCTGTAATCCTAGCACTCTGGGAGGCCGAGGCCGGAGGATTGCTTGAGGTCAGGAGTTCGAGACCAGCCTGAGCAAGAGTGAGACCCCATCTCTACTAAAAATAGAAAGAAATTAGCTGGACAACTAAAAATATATAGAAAAAATTAGCCGGGCATGGTGGCACATGCCTGTAGTCCTAGCTACTAGGGAGGCTGAGGCAGTAGGGTCACTTGAACCCAGGAGTTTGAGGTTGCTGTGAGCCAAACTGACACCACAGCGCTCTAGCTGCCCGGGCAAGAGTGAGACTCTGTCTCAAAAAAAAAAAAAAAAGGCTATTATGGCCAACTCTTGCCAATACACTTAAAAATTAGATTAGGTGGTTACTTTATTTCAAAAAAATTTTTAAAACTTACCAATACTGATAGAAGATAAAGTAGAAAATATTAACAGTCCTGTATTTATTGAAAATGGTGAATCCATAATTAAAGGCTTTCCTGTGAAGAAAACTTAGGTTCAGATGACTTTCTTAATAAGTTCCTTTGAACGTTAAAGGGAGACATAATACCAATTTTGTACAAACTCTTTCAGAGAATAGTAAAGGAGGGAGACGTCCCAACACATTTTATGATACCAACATAACCTTGATGTGAAAAACAAAGACAACATTGCAAGAAAGGAAAATTACAAAACAATCTCTCTCATGAACAAACATGCAAAAATCCTAAACAAAATATTAGCAACCCAAACCCAGTAATATATAAAAAGGAAATACATCAAAACCATATCAGATTTATTTTAAAAATGAAAAGTTAAGTATTTGAAAAATCAACGAAATTTACCATATTTTCAGAACTAGGGAAAAAACATACCAATAGAAGCAGGAAAAAATAGTTAATGAAATTATCTATAAAAAAAGCATAGCGAATTAGGAAACAAAAGGATCTACAAAAATATATATACCAAACATTTTAACAATTTTCAAATATTGAAAATATTGAAAATTTTCTTCCTGAAATCAGTAATGAAGGAAAAATACCTTCTATCCTAATATTGTACTGGAGATCCTCACCAGTGCAATAAGCAGGAAGCAAGAAACTTATTATTTGCAGATCTGGTTGTGTACCTAGAAAGTCCATATAAGATAAACTATCATAATAAATTAGTAAGCTTGCTGTATACAAAATCAATATACAAGATATTAGCTGTATTTCTTTACACCAGCAATAAGCAATTTGAAAATAAAAATTTTAAAAATACCAATTACAAAAGCATCAAAAACATTAAATATGTAATAATAAAGCTAATGAAAGACATGTAAGACATCTATGCATAAGACTAGAAAAACATTATTGAGTGAAAGGCCATATTCATGAATTGGAAGATTCAATATTATAAATTGATTCTCCACAAGGTGATCTATACGTTTAATAAAATCTTAATAAAAATCAGCAGGTGGAAATTGCTGTGGAAATTGACAAGCTGATTCTAAAATTCATATAGAAATGCAAAGTTCCCATAATAGCCAGGATATTCTTGAAGAAAATTAAGTTGGAGAATTTTCACCACTAGATACCATCACTTATTACAAAGTTACAGTAATTAAGACAGTTTAATGTTGAGCAAGGATAGAGAAATAATAGAGCAGAATAGAGCGTCCAGAAATAGACCCACATGTGGATACTTGATTAATGAATTATGGCAAAATTGGTGCTGCAGAGGAGTGAGAGAAAGGCAGTTTTTAAAACATGGTCTCTCTCTCTTTATATATATATATATATATATATATACACACACACATATATATATGTATGTATAAGTACACACATATATATATCAACGAATCTTGACCCCCCCCAGCTAATACCATACACAAAAATGAATTATGAACCTGAGTGTGAAAGATAAAACAATAAAGCTTCTAGAAGATAACATAGGGAAGTATCTTCATGTTAGTGTAGGCAAAGATAGCTTTACAGGTTACCAAAAAATACCCTAAATTAGATTGCATTGAAATTAGAAACTTCTGCTTAGATCAATTTGTGGACTGACCTAAGCTTTAAGAAATAGAATTCTACTGACAATCCAATAGACAAATGGGCAAAAAATTGGAAACATGATCCATAAAAGAGGATATCCAATTTCCAATAGAAGTATAAAAAGGTGCTCAGCCTCCTTGGTTATCAGAGAATTGCAAATTAAAACCACAATGAGATACCATCATGCATACCGCAGAATGGCAAAAATTAAGAAGCCCTAACAATTCCTCATGTTGGTAAATGTAAAGCAGGTTATTAAGTATGGAATGTCCGATTTCCTTAAGTACTAAGTTTGACAGTTGGTATTTCTGACATTTGACTTTGACACTTCTCTTTTTTTGTGAAGGTACATCCTCATTCTTTCAAATGCATGTTTTGGCTTGTGATTGTCTTTCAAAATTTTTTTTTAGAGCAATTTTTGTTAAACCATGGATAAGTCAAAAATTCATGTTATTTTTTTCAAATATGAATTCTGTTGTGGAACCAATGCAGCACAGACAGCTCGAAATATGTATGAAGTGTTTGGGAAGGATGTGGCTAATGAATGCACAGTACATCGATGGTTTGAGAAGTTCTATTCTGGTGATTTTAATCTTGAAAATGAGGCATGTGGGTGGGCTGAGACCAAGGTGGATAATGATGAGCTGAAAGCTGTAGTGGAAGCTAATCCATCTCAACCTATGCGTGAATTAGCAGCAAGGTTTGATGTTACTATTCCAACAATATCGGACCATTTAAAACAAATGGGCAAGGTAAAGAAGCTGGATAGATGGGTCCCACATGAATTAAGCAAGGGTCAGCAGAGAAGTCATCTCGAAGCTTGCTGTCATGACATAAAGACAAACCATTTCTACACTGTATTGTTACATGTGATGAAAAATGGATTCGTTTTGACAATCGCAAGCATTCAGCACAATGGTTGAATAAAGATGAAGTTCCAGAACACAGTCCAAAACCGAATATTCATCAAAAAAAGCTAATGGATCTGTTTGGTGGTCCAGTGCTGGTATTATCCACTACAGCTTCATGAAACCTGGTTAGTTGATTACAATGGATGTCTACTGCAACCAACTGGACGAAATGATGAGGATGCTTACGATTAATAGAAATAGGCCAATCCTCTTGCAAGACAATGCTTGACCACATGGTGCACAAACAACGCTGCTCAAACTACAGAGGCTGGACTTGGAAACTCTCTGTCATCCACTGTATTCACCAGACCTTGCACCAAGTTACTATCACTCATTCCAGGCTTTGGACCACTTCTTGCAAGGAAAAATATTCAATTCTCAACAAGCCGTGGAAAACGCCTTTCATGATTTCATCACCACTTGCTCTTCAGGCTTCTTCATTGCTGGCATAAGCAAGCTACCATTAAGATGGCAAAACTCTGTCAATACTTTAGGCACATACTTTGATTAATTGTACTACTTGTTTTAGATATAATTACACTTTCGATTTGAAATTGGACATTTCATATTTAATGACCTAACAATTTGTACACTTCTGAATTTAAGTTATATTCTAAAAGATTATTTAAAATAAAGTAATTAAAATGTTAACTACCTCAGTATTTTATTCATAGCCATTAACGTGCTGTTAAAAATACTGTAGAACCCAGAGGCACATTTTCTAGAACTTTCTGGATATAATGCAACTCCTGGCTTGCACTGTTTGTTGAATAATTAACATTTGACCTCAAAGAATAAGAACTATTGTAGTAATTCTTGTATAGATGGATTAAAGCACATGTATATGTGTATATATATTTATATTAATAATATATTTTCCCATTCTCATTTCACTAATGTATACTCCAAACATTACAGAATTATACAATGTAGTATAACCAGAAATATATAGTGTAGTGTACTCCTGTTCTACTGGCTTGGGCTATAAAGGGTCAATTTTTTAAAAATACTAAAATGCTAACAACTCCAATCCAACACCTTGAATTCCCCCTAAACCTAAGGTCATAATGGTTACTAAATCTTTACTGTATGCTTGGAGGATAATCAAGGTACAGTTCCAAAAGTGATTTACTATGCCATTGGCAGTGATTTTTTCTCGGGTTCATGAGCCCCAAATCCAATATCAGGGACCTTGTGGAGTTTCTATCAGGCTCCACATGTTGAATCCAATTTAACACCCATCAACAAAACTCTCCAGAACTTTCATGCTCAAATTCAGACTCAAAGAGGCTCTCCCTGCCCCACTCCCTCACTCCTGATTCCAAGGCCCATTCATTTTTCTGCTTTAAAATGATTGAGAGTGGGACTAGAAGGTCAGTCACAGTATAGTGAATTTCTCATATCTGAAATTAGTCCATTTTAGTGACCACATAGGAACACAGAGTCCCATCTAAGTCTACACATAGGAAAGCACTTCTCCAATGCTTCAGCCAACCCTACATCCTGGTACTAATCAGAACTCCTAATGGTGATAGCTAACACTGGTGGAGCACTTACTCTGTGCCAGATGCTATTTTAGTGCTTTTATATTTAATCTACACAAAACTCAATGAAGTAGATTACTAACATTATTGTCATGAGTGATAAGCTTATTCTTCTCAAACCAAAATTAAACTTTGCTTACAAGCTTATTCTTCTCACTGAAAACCTTTCAGGAGAAAATAGAGGAATCAGTGTGTTTCATAAGAGTAGCAGTGGACAAGATAAGACCATTTGTACAGGCCATGAGAACAGACTCCCTTGTGTGATCACTTGCTGTTATAGCCACGGTTGTCAGCAAAACCAAAGACAAGTTACCAGAGAGGTCATTGCCCTTGTGGCCTCTTGGGTGGGGTCTTCATGTGTACGTTTGACAATGACGGCCAGTAAACAGCAAATGCAAAGAGTAGCACAAGCAGAGACCACAGGGGCTGACGTGAGGTGCCATCCAGATCTGATTTGTGCAAACCAGAGGAAATAGAGCTCATGCCAGATCAGGGCTATAAACCTTATTGTAAATCACAACAGACACATTTAGTTGGCAGAAATATTTTCCATCAGCAGTATGGAATGTGTCCATGCACAGAGATGGAGAAGCTAGGTGGAAAACAAGAGCAACAGCGTCATGGCAGAAGGCTGTCGACGTTCTAGACTAAGATAAAGGGGATACAGAAGTACCGAGTATGCTGCTACAGCCCACCAGCATACAGCTGGAGCTATTGTGACTCCCAGGAGACAATCAGCCCAGCAAGGGCAAGCATGGATACAAAAGAAGATGAGGCAGAGAGAGGTACAAGATTAGGTCTGAGACTGTGATTCCATCCACTCTGGGCTAGAGTAAAATAGCCTTAGAGAAAAGGTGTGCAATATGGTGAATCAGTTGTGCCTAACCAAGCACTTTAGTGGACCGACATGTCACTTACTCATTTAGATACTGTTTCTTACTAATCCATTTATTTGTTTACAGTGGTCCAGGAGACCTTCATTCAGATGTTAGAATAGAAACAAAGGAATATTCTATACCCAGCTCAGTTTCAAGCCAAGATATTGTTTCCTACTAGAACACTTAATTGTCAGGCCCTGATTTTATAGACCACTGTAGAGGTTAAAAGAAGGTAGAATGGGAGGCTGCTGTTTGGATCCAGGAATGGCAACACTACTCTTAAGTATTGATTTCTCAGCTGAGCATTGAGTGAACCACAGGCAGGGAAAGAGTTCAGTATGTCAAACTGCGTACGTGAAATAAGAAAGAGCGAGAAGGAAATGTTACCAGCATATTTTTAAACAAAAGACATGAAAATGGCGGCTCTTCTGGGTATGGAAAACATTTTCCTTTTCATACATATTGACAGCCAGAGGGGGTTATTATTGAGAATATGGGTGAAGTTACTGCCAGTTTCTGCTGGTACTCATGTTTAAAAAGAAACTATGGAAACCAGGAGAAGGAATATTAATTAAGTTCAAATTTGGAATGTCTTTGCCAGAAGTAGATGAATGAATTCAATGAAGCAACCTGTTGGGTTGTAATTCAGTGCTTTGTTAGCATTTTAATAGAATGCTGAACTTTTCATAAATTAACACTTTGTTTTAATAATCTTATTAAAAGGTTATTTCTTGATAAGATTAGTCCTGGAATGTGTTGATTTTTTTTTAATTTAAAGAACCAGTATATATTTTATTTCCTTTTTACAATTTTAAATAACCACATTATTGGTTATAAGTAAAGCATGTTTGGTACATTTAAAAATGTTAATATATTTACATGTTAAAAATGAAAAGTGTAAAATAATATAGACAGGTAGATATCTTTCCCCATCTAGACCTTCAGTCTTCCCCTACTCCTAACTGAAGAAACCTGTTATCAGATACTTTAGAGATATTATTTGCATATCTTAACATCTGTTTTATACAAATTCTCACAATCTGTGTGTTATTAGGCCTATAACTCCTTTAAAAATTTTCCTGTTATATATAAAATATATTATTTCAAGGCCCTTTGATGTTTACGTCTTTTAGGTTTTATTCGCTAAGAACACATGAAAGAGTATTTTCTAATAGTGAGAGTCATGGATGCCTGGAGAGGGTAATGCTAATGAGAAAATACAAAATGGGGAAATTATTCACCTGAATAAACCTGGAGAGTTTACAAGTAAAGCTTCACTGGTCACTGCAGGGTTTAAAGGAAGTTTCCACTTTACAATGTAAATATGTTGTGGTCGTCTTAGTTCTTAGACTAATTTGCTTCTTTCTGGTGGGGAGGATAGCAATGTTGAGAAAACACTGACTAAACCAAAAATCAGCTCTATTTAAATGTGAAGCTACGTTCTAAACACAAGCGTAGTCTGCTGAAGAGCTCTGAACGGTAAGCTGCCTGCCTTGCTGAGTTTTATTCCAAATAGACAACAGCAGATGGTAACAATGTACTTCTCATAGATGGTAGGAGGGAGGCAGTCTTGTTTCAAGTAATGCTATTTCTGGGCAATAATCCAAAATGCGCAGTAGGCAGAAGTTAAAAGGAAGCGCTTGCTTTTAGGTTTTTAAAATATATCCCTTAATCCTGGGTGATGATTGACAATCATGATTTAGAATATGAGGGGCCTCTCTTTAATCCGGCAAGTTTGATGTTATTTGCGTATCTAGTAGGGCTTTTATTCAACTAAAACTAAGTGGAAGCCTGTGCAATTGATGCCGCATTTCAGAATTGATTTTTGGCCTGGTACTCTATTTACAGATTAGTAAGTACACAGGATCTGTCCTCCTCCTCATCTTTTTGAAATTTAAAGGTTCTAAAAGGCACATTTACAATTAAACTGTTTCTTGCTGTGTAAGAGTATGACCAGGAGATGACGTTTTTTCCCTATAATTTAATTTCTTGAGAAAATAAGCAGTCTATTAAGATTGTATTAATCTTGATTTGCTTATCAAAATATAATAGTTATTGATATTTGCAAATGATTAAAATGTTGTCATTACTGGCTTCTTATGGTTTGTTATAAGTTCATTGGAGAAATTTTAATGAATTACCTCCAAGCCTCTTGCTCCTATTTTAAGGTTTCTAATGAAGGTTTTTAAAGGAATGGATCAATGTTCAGCCATTGTAATTGTATTCCTATTGCCTATTGTTTTATCAGCTGTGACAATAATCTGATTTTAAAGCATACATTAAGATAAAATTAGTTAAATCATAAACTCTGAAACAAGATGTAATTAAGAAAAGAAAATGCACAGGAAACGAAAGAAAACAGCTGAAATTTTACAACAGTAACAAGAGTGATTTTCTTTGAGGCACTTGGGCACTGGGGTCAATGTCTCTGTCACAGTCACATTGTGCAAAGCAAAATGGATTTATGAGACGTGAGAGAGGGCTACGTGTGAAGCCT
Source organism: Lemur catta (assembly GCF_020740605.2). NCBI lineage: Eukaryota > Metazoa > Chordata > Mammalia > Primates > Lemuridae > Lemur > Lemur catta. The sequence goes on from NC_059128.1 coordinate 39,255,004, forward strand.
AAGTGATAAAGTGTTTGTCCTGTATTCTCAGGATGTTTTTAAATTATGTAGTTTTTAAGAAATAAATCATATTCATTACAGGAAATTTGGGAAATACAGAAAAGTATAAAAAGAAAATAAACATCACCCTCAACCCCAACTTTCAGAGACAATAGTGTGTATAGTCTTTTATTATTTTTTTCCTTATCACACTGTATTGCAAGGATCCGGATTAAAGGGCTAACATATACTTCCCGGGAGACATCCTGGCTGCTGGGAGTGTGCAGAAAGCGTTCAAAAAGGGTTCCTCTGGGGTGGGGGTGAGTGATACAAAGTGCTATAGGTTTGGTCTGTGTTTTGTAGCTGCATCGGCAGAGCTTTCTTCCTATGAAAACCTCAGTGACAAGATCCTTTGTGTTTAGAATATACCGTAACGTAGTAAGTGTATGTTGATAATACTTCTTTCTGTTAACATTTCAAAAGCCCATTTTTGCTGCAGAATTATGCATTTGATATTTAAAGGCTAATAAAACAAATCCAAGTGTTAGAAAAATAGCAGGAAAATCCTATTGGAATAGCTATTGCAAAACAGTTATTAAACCCAAATTTCCTTTTTGCCTTTGGACTCGCAGTTTCTTGCCAGTAAATGATTGAGTGATTGCTATAGTGAAAACACTATTTGCCTGTACTTTTGCTCAATTGATTTATATGGGCAGCGCAGGTAACTCATCAAATCTTAACGAGGATTTCCCGAGAATTATGGTAGGTGGATCTAAGTCTACAGGCTCAATAATTAAATCCCAACCCCTTAAACTGCCATATCCAGAGAAAAGTGAAGGCCCTTCCTCTCCAGTCAGCAAGGGCCATCACCCTAGAGACCTAAACTGTCACATGGTTTTTCCTCTGCCTGGAATGCTCTTCCCTTCCCCACTTCCCACCCTCCCGGCTCAGGCTGCGGCTCTTCCTTCCAGGGGCTGTTCAGATGTCTCCGTGAGGCCTTTGGCCACTGCCCCTCTCCCCAGGGTGTCTGGCCCCTCCCTTGGCGCTGGCAGGCCGCTACACCCCCCCACTGCTGCAGCTCTCATCACCTCTGGTTTCTATTATTTGTTTACTGTCTCCCCCTTACCTGTGCGCTCCCACGTCTAGCACAGCATTAAAAAATGGTTTGTTACTGATTGACTTACTAAATAGACGAATAAACAAATGGATGGATGAATTTGCTCAGAAGATAAAGGTATCCAGCACCCAGCACGGGTCTAGCACATAGTATACACAGAAGCAATAGCAATCCCTGACGCTTACTCTTACTGAATAGTTCTAAGACGTTGTGCTCAGTGCTTTAATGAATTACTCATGATCTCATTATTATCTATATTTTACAGAAGAGGCAACTCCAAGGCTTAGAAGAAGTAAATCATTTGTCCAAAGACACACAACCACAGGACCGGCATTCAAACTCATGCTGTCTCATTCGGAAGCCTGTGTGCTTGCCAATATTAAATACTGTGCTGCCTTTTTCTGCAGCAGAAAGTCAATTCTTGTTGAATGAAGAATGAATGGATATTCTCCCTATATAAGAGAAGTTATAGAAAGAAGTTACAGTAAACACTTAGCACCAGATGCATAGTAAGTGCTCAATAAATAGTATTGCTATTGGCTCTGTTATTTTACCATACAGTCTACCTGGGAACAACCAACCCAAATAGCATCAGTGAATATTGGACATTATGATATAAGGGCTGGATTGAGATATGTGAGCACCAAGGATGTTGAAAATTGTGGTCCAATGTTCGTTTAGTTGGGGGTGGTCAATACTGGCAAGGATGTTTTCTTTTCTTTTCCCTTTTAGTTTCTTCTGAAAGGTTATATCATCTACTTTAGTAGAAATGGAACCATGTTACATTTTGCCCTTTTTGTTAGGATGCATGTATAAATAACTCATTTCACTGGAAACACATTTCCAAGGTATTTTTAACATTTCTAATTTATTAGTGGTACAGGCATTTTTCTGATTTGTCCATCCTATAATCTGACCCTGAATAAAAAGTGGTATTATTGTGACAAGTGCCAAAAGATGTCACAAGTGCCGGGTTATCTACATGGCTCAACAGTTCTTAGCCCTAGTTTCGAGTCAACTCATTTGGGAAATTTTAAAAAATTTTCAGATTCCCAGCACCCAATCTCAAAATTTCTGATCAAGGAAACCTGGGGGTTGTGGTTGACATATGTATGTTAAAGAAGCTCAGCCCTGTGGATTGGGATGGGCAGCCTGTGTCCAGAACTAAGGAGACAAAGTATGTAAAAGCCTCTTCCATGTCTGGCATATAGATATAAATACAAGATTCCCTTACCTTGAGACCTCCCAAATAGGATGGAAGGTAGAAAAAAAGAGAAGGGATTTATTTCCAGCCCTGTCTGGGGGAGAGGGGAATCTGAATGTGAATGTGCTAATTATTTTCACAGACATAGTTCAGTGGTTTACAAATTTGACTTTTCATTGGAATCACCTTGGGATTTAAAATATAATCTGAAAAAAACAAAAATAATCTGAGTTCACTGGCAATACATTTCTGTGGCATTTTTAGCACCCCTAGTATGTTGATGCCATGGGCTCCCAGCTCTAAGGATTGTGATCCAGCTGGTCCAGGTGTGGCCCAGAGTTTTGCAAGCTCTCAGGTGATTCTAACGTGCAGGAGAGTTTGAGAACCACTGGTCTGGTGGAAGAGACTGTCCCAGACTTTGGGTAACTGACTCTCTTTGGCAATATCCCTTCAACAAAATTATCCTCGTGGACTGATCTTTCTGCCACTCCCAAAGTCTAACTCTCAGAAAGCAGTTCTCTGTTTCAAGGGCAAAGAGAAGGGGATGCAGCAAGTATGGCTAAAATGTAAGAATCTCTGGTTTTCTAGAAGTTCTAGATGGGATGCCTGGAAGCATTTTGTGGAGGCACTTTTTCCATATGTATCTTTGCTCTGTCTTTAGTCTCTCTAACAAATTTCCCGACCTTAATTTAATTTCCTAAGGTATAGGCTGGCCAACAGGGGTAGTCCATCTGGCAGTCAAAGATCTCAATAAAAGTGAGCATGGTAGGGTTATGATTCTTACATGGTAGACTCATACAAGCTGCCTCACAAGGGCCTGATCACCCTCCTGTGCAATAATAGAACTATAGTTCAGAGCCCACAAAGCTGAGAACCAGACCCTGATTTCTTGGTGATCCTACCAAATTGTCATCCTATGAGGCTTTCCCAGAAAGAGACAATCAGCTTTAATTCATTTCTTTTACAAGATGACCCAGGAACCATTGCTAAAGCATTTACCTGTTCAATAAATCAGCATACCTTACTTTCTTAGCTGAATGCTGAAAGTCATGGATAGGTATTTGAATCAGGCCTAAGAAGGAAAATAATCTGCCAGCATGGAAAGAAAGTAGAGATAACTGAAAGTAGGAAGTAGAATAACGACCACTGTGAACATCAGTCAAAGGGCAGTGTGTCTGAGAGGCAACCCAGGAGACAGAATGAGTCTAAGCCAAATGCAGGCATCTGAAGGACCCTCCAATTGCTGGCCCCACCTCTACAGGGCGTGGTTCAACATAGGAGTCTTCTCCTCTCACTCTAACTCTCCCTCTTCTCTTCAACAATCTCATGATCTGCCTGAAAAATCCCACTACTGAGGCTTTGTTGTGATATAAAATACAAATCTTTTCAAACAGCAAGATAATAAGCCTTCCCATTGTGTATATATTTTGATTTTCAACCCTGGGGCTGCATATTATTAATAGAATCACTTGAAGGAGAGTTGAGTTTTGTTTTGTTTTGTTTAAATATTGATGCCAGAACTCCACTATCAGAGATTCTGAATCAGTTGGTCTAGGGTGCAGCTCAGGCATTGGTATATGTATTTTTTTTTAAATAAAAGGTGATTTTAGTGTACAGCCAAGGTTGGGAACCATTGGTCTAAGACTGAAAAATTTCATTATGTTCTTTCTGGAGAGCAGATTTTTATTGGGAAGGAAAGAAAACTGAGTCCTTGGACAAAAGGAGGTAGGAAGAAGTACCTGGGGTTTGTATAGGAAAATGAGGGGGAGTGCAGATTAGGAAGGGAGGTAGTGCTGAAAATAAACCTCTGTTTGTAAGTTTTGCCTAGGGCTGGCCCTGACCCAGGACATAAAAGAGATGAGAAGCAAGGAGGAGAATGACTTTATGAGAAAAGTACATTTTCATGAATACATATTTAAAGCTGTCTCAATAAGTGTTCTCAAATCACTGGAAATTGGCTACCTTCAACATAGCAGTTTTAGTTCCTTGTTCTTCCCAGATGACCCTAAACTAAAAAATTTGGCAAAATAGAGTATTAAAATAAGTCTGTGAGGGAGTGGTTGGTGAGGTGTCTGCTTAAGGGTCCCTCAGGATAGTTTATGTAAGAACCTTCAAGTGTACCCTCAGAGAAATTAATCTGTTTGTGAAATCACTGTGTGAATGTCTTGTTTGAAAAAACCAATCCAGTTTTAGCTTGTTTTTGTTTGCTTCTCCATCATTTTCTGACCAAACAGCTTGCCCCTTGCCCCATTCTCTTGTTACTTTGCTTGGCATGAAAAATTTTAATTAGTTTTGTTGGTTGTCCTCCTGACTTTTATTCAGAACCATTTCCCACGGCGACTGCCGTACATCTGTTCCACGGCCTCTGAGAGGCAGTGTGGCATCATGCATCGAGCTTGTGCGGCCTGGGTTTGAATCGCAATTCTTCATGACCTTGGGTAAACCTTACTAGATTTCCATTTCCTCATCTGTAAAATGGGAATGATACTAACACCAACAGTCACAGAATTGTGAGAATTGAGAATACATTTTAATATTGTCAACTATAACATGCTGTGCGGGAGGGATCCCCACCCTCCCCCCTTTTTTGGTCCGCCCCACAGGGAAGGCCTGTTAAAGCCCTCAGAATAGCATGAAAGAAGACTAGACTATCGGGGATATTTTTAAGGCATCTGCTTTAAAAATAAAGTCTGTGCATCACTTTACAACAGATGTGCTGAGATCATCCTCTGGCCTGCCTGAGGTCACAGCTTGAGGACCATCAACACCAGCCTCTGGGAACATCATTTATTGGATGCTCTGCCCCAGAATCTGGCATCAGATAGCTTTGTATGGACAACTGGATTTGTGGATCTGACCTCAGGTAGGGCTCTAGACTGTGTCACTCCAGCTTGTGATAATGAGACAGTGATTTGTGTGGCTTTTGAGGATGCAGGACCGAAGTTTCCTTTCAAGATCATCATCTTAGCTGTAGGTCCACCTATCTCTCAGCCCTTAAAGGACCCCTTTCTTGATCCATAACTCCCTGGGGATGTGAGGGTCTCCCAAAGCATCAGTCCAAGGCAATCTCCAAGCAAGAGCTTTATTGGTAGGACCTGTTCCTTAATATTGTATGATGGAATCTGCTATGTAGATACAATTCAAGAGGAAATATATGCATTTGTTTATCCTTTCCCACTCCCAGACTGCCCTAGTTTTGGTCTAGAATAGTGATCCTCAAAGTGTGATGCCCAGAACAGCAGCATCAGCATCAACATCACCAAGGGAACTTGTTAAAAATGCAAATAAATCATTGGCCCCACCCAAGAGCTCCTGAATTAAAATGCTGAGGGTGAGGTCCAGCAATCTTTGTTCAGCAAGCCATCCAGGTGATTCTGATGCTCACTGAAGTTTGAGAACCACTGATCGATCTAGAAGTCGGCTATCTAGGAAGATGTGGCCACCTGCGTTGTCTCCTGGGTTCATTAGAAGTAGAGACGATGATCTTCAGGTGCTTCTCTTAGGTACTGTCATTATAGCCACCCCCTTGGGACATTGAGCTTTATTTGGTTTGTATTGGTCACTGCCTACTATATTGATAAAAAGTTGTAAACTGCTTAAATATGCAAACCATGTCTCTGAGAATACCTCCATTCTTAAATATCCAGTGAATTCAGGGGCAAAACTCTCAGCTTGGTGACAGTGGGGGAAGAACACAGAATTAGGAGGAAAAAGTAAGGTATTGTCTGGGATTCTGGAGTCAGGACTGGAATCCACTGAGGAGTGAGAGGATGACTGTGGTGCCACAGAGCAGTAGGAAGCTGTGGGTCCTGCTTACCTGGATGGTTGGCTGTGATATAGGACAGATTTTATTCATCATAAATTGGTTTTTAATTAATCTATTTTTATTATAAATTGACAATTTATAGTTGTGTATATTTACAGGGTACAAAGGGATGTTATGATTTGTAAATACAGTGTGGAATAATTAAATCAAGTTAACATATCTGTCACCTCAAATACTTATCATTTTTGTGGTAAGAACATTCAAAATGTACCTTCCTGGCAATTTTGAAATGTACAATACATTATTGTTAACTATATTTACCATGCTGTGAAATAGATCTCAAACAAACTTACTGCTCCCATCTGACTGAGGCTTCATACCCTTTGCCCATCATCTCCCCTTTCCCTGCCCCGTCCAGACCCTGGTAACCACCATTCTACTCTCTGCTTCTGTGAACTCAATTGTTTCAGATTCCACATGTAAGTGAGGACATGTAGTATTTGTCTGTCAGGGCCTGGCTCTTTTTACTTAGCATAATGTTATCCAATTCCACCCATGTTTTTGCAAATGACAGAATTTCTCTTTTTTAAGGCTGAATAGTATTCTACTGTGTATATATGCCACATTTTCTTTATCCATTCATCTACTGATGAACGCTTAGGTTGATTCCATAACTTGGCTATGGTTAATAGTGCTGCAGTGAACAATCTTTTGGGTAAATATGGAGTGAGATTACTGGATCATATGGTAATTCTATTTTTACTTGTTTGAGGAATGTCTATGGAGTTTTCCATAATGGCTTTACTAATTTACATTCCCACCAATACAATCATAATTTGAATTCAGCTGGGTGGGCTAGACATGTACAAGGTAGAGACCAGAGACAGTCTACCTAATTAAATTTTATTTCCAAACATAATGTTATATACATGGAAAGCATTTCCTTTCTTTTTAAAGGGACTTTAACTTTCCTGAACTAGAGATGATATCATTTAGTAGAAAGAGGACTGACCTATGTACACAGCCATGTTTTCTGGTCCTGTCTTGCCACCAACTTGCTGTGCATCCGGGACAAGTTAACTCTCTGCACCTTTGTTCCCACAACTACAAAAAGGGTTTGACTCCATGATCCCTCAGGTGTCTCTTCCAGCTCTAAAATTCATGGATTAATTCTTCCAATCCTATCAGCACTCGGTACTCAGTTGTCTGTTTCCCTCTCTGTGGCACAAGATCCCATTTTTTCATCCCATCCCATCTTTTCACCCCATCCTTTTTCTTGCAAGAAATCATGCTTGAAATGTGGGGAGGGAAGCAAAGAGTCCCTAGAGCTGTGTGTTGGCCCCAAGGATTGACCTTGTCACCATAGCCTGCAGTAGTCCAGCAACGGGCGTTGGTCTCGGAGCCGCGCACCGCTTGGCTCTGATGGCCAGCGAAGGCGCCATTATCCATGGCCTGTGCCCTGGAATAGCCTGACTGGCTGCCACAGGACGTTGCATCCGAGTTCTCACACAGCTTCCCTCCATCAGCTTCCTGGATTCAGCTGCTTATACTTTCAGGACTCACAGTTTTGGGAAGAAAAGCCTATGATTTCTCTTCCTGGGTAAATGTGCATTTTGTTATCTGACCTCAAGAAATAGCATGAAATTAACTTATTTCCCCTATCCTTGGTTAAAAGAAATGTAATTTTGTTCTGTGGCTCTTCACACGTTTGGTAATATCTGACCATAAATAGTTTTAGGACTAGAGAGGGTCAAGCAAATAAAACAGCCTTGCCCATAGGCTGGGGGGAAAAAATTCTGCCCAACAAATTTAAATTGCCTTTCCTTTGATCATAACGCATATTGGTGGCCTGAAGGAGGATAGTACCAGTGTGCTGAAGGCGAAAATTTCCATTTCTATCACTTTCTCTTTCCCTGCTGGAGTGGCTATCTGAGGACTGTTGGTCAGATTCACTCTCTTCATAGGGTTCTGTGTCAATTTCTGCTTTCAGAATGTGCTGGAGATCTGTGTAAAATGGTACTTTTTTACCTACAGCTAGTAATGTTTATTTCCTTGTTTTGCATATGATCACCACTGTGATATTATTATCTGAATAGTCACATTAGGGACTCAGGGGAAAAATCTTTTTCTTACCTTATTAATGGTCTTGAGCCCTAAAAGGCAATTTCTCAGGTTCTAATGGATAAGGCAAAGAGACATTCAGGACTTACCAATTCAAAGGTAGTTTCTGAATGTTTTTCAACTCTCAGATTCTGCAAGATAAGTCTAAGACTAAATAAGACTCCCCTCTTGGATGGACACACTTGAAGCTCTGATTTGGCAGGGGGCGGGGTGGGAGGGGACAAGGGCAATATACATAACCTAAACTTTTGTACCCCTATAATATGCTGAAATAAAAAATAAAAAGCTGGAACTGTGAAGAAAAAAACAAAAAGACTCCCCTCTTCATTCAATCACGAATTCAAGATTCTACTGTGTGGCAATAAGCCTTTTACCAAATCTTGAATGGCAACATGAAAATGCTACATTTTTTCATTTCCTCACCACCAAATACTTAAGGGGAGAGACAGTGATCTTTGGCTTTTACCCCATTTAAAGTCTTTCTTTTGGCCGGGCATGGTGGCTCATGCCTGTAATCCTAGCACTCTGGGAGGCCAAGGCAGGCGGATTGCTCGAGGTCAGGAGTTCGAGACTAGCCTCAGCAAGAGCGAGACCCTGTCTCTACTAAAAAAAAAAATACAGAGAAATTATCTGGCCAAGTAAAATATATATATAGAAAAAATTAGCCGGGCATGGTGGCACATGCCTGTAGTCCCAGCTATTCAGGAGGCTGAGGCAGTAGGATTGCTTAAGCCCAGGAGTTTGAGGTTGCTGTGAGCTAGGCTGACGCCATGGCACTCACTCTAGCCCGGGCAACAGAGCGAGACTGTGTCTCAAAAAAAAAAAAAAAAAAAAGTCTTTCTTTTGTCATCATTGCCCACCATAATGTGACCATAGGAGCTGCAACATAGACTGGCTGAAATATGGGCCACAGGGTTGCGAGAAAATGGCCAGAGCAAGCTTGTTCAGGTAGCTGCTGGGTGCTGAAAAAACCCAAACCATCCAAATCCCTCCCTTTGCCAACTTTGGTTGACACCACCTGTGGTGATTTTTGCACTCTGGCTTGCATAACAATGGAGATCATTCTGGGTCTGGTGGCTGTCTGGGACTGACAGGACAATGACAGCAATTCCAAATTTCTCCCAGATAATTGCCCTTCCTTTCTTTGGTCCAGTGCTGGGAGGCTATGCCGGGAGGACACTGGGACGTGGGGCCCCAGCCTTTGCTTCCCTGCCTCCCAGTGCTCTTCCCTGAAGCCTCACCCTCTTCCCACAGAACATAAGAACTTTAACCAGCCCCCGTTAGAGAATGAGGGATCTGTAGGGTCCTGAGGGGTCGATTCGCCTTGGATCCCATAACACACAGTTGACTAGCCAGAATGAAGGCCAGTAAAACTGTCATCAAACCAGTATTAAGCATAGGGTCTCCTTTAGTTGTTTGTTAGTGGCATTTTCAACATACCTTAGGGGTTGAGGTGTCCTTGGAGGCAGTCAAGGTTAAAAGCAACAGCTCTGCAGTTCAGCTGTCAGGGTTCAAATGCCAGCTCCACCGCTCATTAGTGGTGTAATGGTAATGTGTAAAATAACCTAATCTTTCTACAATCGTCGCTCTGTAAGATAACCTATTCTTCTTTCTAAAATGCTGTATGCACCTGCCTGCCCAGTCACCCCCCACCCCCCCCCCCAGATATTTTTCTCCAGCTGCCATAAATTGCTGGGTGGAATCATATGAATCCTAAATTACTTTTAAAAATTGACATTACTTTGCTGCAAGCCAACTACTTCATAAGCTGTGTCAGCTAAAGGTCTCCCCACCAGTTAGTCTGAAGAAGTTTTTGCTGTCATATCTGTCCTGTTAATTTAAGCAGAAACTGTAATTAGATGTAAGTGGTCCTGTTCCCACAGAAATGAATGGCAGCATCTGTAGAGAGACAACCGTTCCAAACCCTTTTGGCTACCAGTGCTCTACAAGTTAGCAGTATGGAGCGAGGCCCGGATCCAGACTTCTGTCGGCCTAATTTTATATCTGTGGACGCACAACACTAAATCCAATATTTCTAATGCCTTGCTGTGATGGGTGCAAAGCCAAGCACATTCCAGACTTTTATGTTGGTGGCTCCTCCTGAGGACACACTACTAGTTTGTGTGTGGGGGAGGGTGGGGCGCGGGGCGGGGAGTATGTGTGGTTTCTATTTCCTCAGTCACTTAGCATAGACAGAAAAAAGAAATAGAGCTTTCATAAGTAGCTCTGTGGAAAACCAGAAAATCAGAAAAAGTTGAAAGTTGTGTTTATAACTGAGCGATGGAATCACAAAGATGTTTGGTACCTTCGTTTACTTCTCTGATAAAGGAATATACTGCTTGTATCCTGAAAGTCTGGCCAATAATAGAACCAAGTACAAGAGCCTCCTGTGTATATGGGGATGTATTTGGGGGATGAGTATTTATGGTAGACAGACTTATTTCCGGGCAGTTAAAGAAATCTATATTGAGACATTCCATACTGCACTTAAGCTTCAACAAACAATGAAACCTGCTGCTGAGTATGCACCCTCCAGCCCCTCAATCCATACTACACTAGATACCGAGGGATATATAACAGCCATAGAAAACATGATTTCTCTAATCAGTGAACTTGCAATTTGGTTGGGGGTTGAAATCTACAAACTCAAAAATAATACTGTAGAGTATTGAGAATAAGAAGAATTAAAGTAAAACTCTCTCCATGATCAGAAAAACATGACATGATCCAAAATATTCACTTGCTTAAAACTTGGCATCATATTGCAAGATTAATAAAATGACCAGAGTGAGGTTGCCCAACTAGCCAGCCATATGGGCGTTCCAGGGGTCTGTGCCATATAAATCCATCGTGAACCTGGCCGCAGTTTGGTGGCAGTTGTCCACTGCAGCTTAAACATACATGGAAGGCTTCTGGGCCCGGTGGTGGGCAGGACCTCCCAGATAGTTGACGCCCATTTTGTTAGTTCCATCCAGAGAAATTGGGGATGCAGAAACCACCCTTGGCTTCCCTACTTCCTGATGAGGTTACCTGCATAGGCTCCCCTTTCCCTTCCAAGCACCCCTTCCCACCCACCACCGTCTTTGAGAACCACATGGGCAGGCCCTGGCAGCCAATCATTAATTTTGTCATGTTCAAACTTTAAACTTTACAAACTTGGAGAGGGGTTATTCCAGCACAGGTTGTAGTAGCAGAGGTTTCCTGCAAGAAGTGAGGCTTGGGCCTTGATAAAAATGTGAACATTAGTTGTTTCAAAGGATAATGAAGGCATTTCAGGGAAGACAAACTTTATAATATCAAGTAAAAAATATTCTCCTGACTGATTTTTCAGTTTTATAGAAAACATATAACTAATTTAGCATGTATTTGATCAAACTAAGATACATTTGGGAAACTTTGGAATCCTTTTGGGCAGCAGTAAGGGACAAGAGTCTGTATTGGTACCTGATAGTATTTTCTGTTTTTGAAATGTCTGATGGCTCCTAAGCACTTTTGGTAGTAGAGAATAAGGTTCTTTTCACAGATAGACATTTAGCTGTATCCACGCATGACTTAAGACACCACCAACTGTGACATATTTCAATATGAAGATCAACAAATGAGAGAGAGAAAGAGGAGAGAGAGAGAAAACACTGCAATGTTCACCTAAGAACTAACTTATCTCGGATTTTTTAATTTAAAAAATGAGCTTGCCCTTTTATATAAACACAGCAGCTTTACCTGGAATTTCGATTTTAGTTAAGTCTTAATCAGGCAAACTACAGATACTCAAGGGATCAAGACAGGAAATCTAAGTTTATAGCAATCGTGTAGCTCATTTTTAGTAAAGGCTTACCTTCTGGTTGATTCAGTTGTTATTACCTCTTCCCTTGGTGATTTTTCTATTCCTCCCTATGGTTAATGCTTTGGTTTTTTTTTTTTTTTTTTATGTAGTGCATTTTAATCTTTAAAGTGCCATGCAGGCAAGAATTAATCTCTGGTGGAATTTTTCCATTTTATCGATGGAGGAGATAACGGAGGAGGTGTAGATAGATTGTCTCGGACTCCAAAGTGGAATATTATCAGAGCTGGGATTTGGTGAGCAGTCCCATCCCTAAAAATCCCAAGGCAGCATTAACATTTTTGTTTGCTCCTATATTATATATCCTTCTGAACCAAGTTTACAGGGGTGTGTGTTTGTATGGTGATGGGGAAAAGGGATGAGGGATGACCATGGATAGAATTAAAATGATGTGTTTTCACTTGGTCCAATTTAAAACACACAGACACACACACACACACACACACACACACACACACACACACATACACACACAAAATAGCACCCAAACAAGAAAACTCCTGACAGCATCAGTTATAATGGAAAGAGTTCTGGGCAATTACTTTATCCCTTTGGGGTGCAGTGCCCCCATCTATAAAAATAGAAACAAAGACAAAAATATTTACAGAGCAACCATGCATTGCCATATGCCTGAAACTGAGTTAGGTGCCTTCATAATGGTCACTGAATTTTCTCAGAAGTCCAGTATCTTAGAAAAAAGAGCCTGGGAGCGATGTCATGACTTGCCATAGTTCATTAAACTAAGAAATGGAAGAGTATAGTCCTTGAACCTAGATCCAGTGCTCTTTGTGTTACATCATAGCTGCCACAAAAGAGAGGGTGAGACTAGCTGGTCTTGGAGGTCGTGGATGGCTGCAATGTCACATGCTCCCGTGATGTCTGAGAGGGGGCAATTCAATGAGTCTGGGTGGAAGACAAGGAGTGATTAAAGAGTGGATCCTTGTAGGAATGGTTCTCGATCTTGATTCCACATCAGCATCACCTTGGGAAATTTTTAAAAATCCTGATGTTTCAGTCTATCTCCTGACACGTTTAAACATCAGGGAAGGACCCAGACATGAGTCTCTTAAAACCTCCCCTGGTGATTACAATGTGCTGCCGAGGAGGAGTTCAGCTTTAGAGTTAGGCATTCATGCCAACAAACTTCCTTTTGGGAGTTTGTTTGATACACCCTTCTCTCCCTCTCTGTGGCCTCATCTCCCTTTACTCTTGCAAGCAAATGAGGACAGCAATCATCAGCTTCCTTACTTTTTCTTCTTACCGTTTTACAACAGAGCATGATTGCTATAGGGGTGGGGAAGAAAGAAAATTAATAACAACAGGCATGAACAACAAACATTGGCAACAGGTTTATTCCTGACAAAGACTTAGCAGTGCATAATCATGACATGCCAAAACATTAGCAAGGCGACTACTCACGCGTGACTTGCTTGGGTAGCTTTGCCAGCAGATATCAACGGATTCGTGGGAGTAGCTTCCACCCAGTGCAGCTCCTCAGAGGATGTTGTGTCTTTACTTCAGGGAAAGAAACAAAAGTGATGTACACCGTCAAAGCATACCCATGGTTCAAAATGACCCAACACCATATGGGATTCTATGAGCTAGAAAATAGTTGATTAAAATTTCAACTCTCTCCATAGACCAAAAGGGATTTTATCCCTAAATCTGGCACACTTAAACTGAGACTACCTCTGGAGTTGGATTCTGTCCTCATGAAAAATGATGGGTTCTTGTTCAGAGTTAGGCCCCCTGTTTTGGAATCTGATTTCAAACTCTCACAGACAGAAATCTGCATTTCATGAAACAATAAACGTGGCAGAATTATAAGCAAATATCTAGATCACATTATGTTTGAATTAGAAATGCATTTCAAAGTGAGAAAAATGGAGCAGGGTAATATTTGTTAAATTATTTCCAGGATTTTCCTACATTCTAAATGTGTAAAGAATATTGAAATGAGTCTGTCTTCTTCTGAATGTTCTTAACTGGGTGAGAGAGGAATAGTGAGTGTGAAAACCCAGATGTTTCCAGATTTAGAAGTTGTTCCACAGCTCTGAGATTATCAAAGAGAATAAAGGTGCTTTTACCATTTTCCCAACATTTTAAGTTGAGTTTCAATTATTAGTAAACACACAGCAGAAAGGAATGCTTTTAATAACTTTTAACTTTTTTTCTTGTGAAACACATACATACATCAGAAAAATGCAAAAATAAAAAATATTCCTCTCAATGACCTATCATAAACAATATTTTTTGATCCCTCACCAGGCCAAGAAACAGAATGTTTCAAGTCCTTCTATAGTAAGTTTTCATGTAGGAAAAGGCTATCATTTTGAAATTCTGACTTTCCTCTTAGAAAAGTAAGAAAATAAATATTGGAAGCTGTCTCTGAATGACCCCTAAAAGGAAAAAAGAAAGAAAGCATGCCAGTGGTAAATGTTGAGTTTTCTGAGGTGTTGGAGACCCATCTCTAGGCCAATTCGAATTTTTATTTTTGCCTGAATATATTTTTGTGCCTGTGCTCTGCTCGTTTCTGTCTTGAGAGCCGTCACTCTATGGGATGCCGAATGGAACTTGATAATACCTTTCCAACCAGAGGCTTAGATCATTATGTAATTTAAATATAAACTAAGGTCCAACTGGCCCAGTCTGTGTGGAATCACGTTCTGCAAAGTCTAGCAAGCATGAGAAATTAAAGGAATTCTAATTCTAACCTGCTTCACTTAAGGAGCCCTGTAGGAGTCTATTTCATATCCCACAGTAACAAAAATCCCCTCTCCCCTTCTCACTTCTTCCATATATCGCAGTTCTGAAGATACTTCTTACCCACGCTGCCCCAGAAATAATCTTCTAGACACCTCACACTGTGGTTTTTTCTCTCTCTGTCTCTCTTCCCCTTTTTCTCTGTTCTTTATTGTACAGAACAAGTAAATAGCTCAGGCTTATTCTTTTTTTTAATTTCCTTTCAGCTTTACCCATCACCTAGATTTTACGCAAAGGAAAGCAATGAAAGTGGCCCAGCTAGCAAGATTCTTTCCCATTTTTCTTTTTCTTTGGGTCTTTTTTCTGTCTACTCATTCCTCAAATTCTGTCTCAGAAAGAGCCCAAACTGGTTTGGCAAAGGCCAAAATATGCTTAGAGGACAAGAGAGTGGGGAGAAATGTACAACATTCTTTTAGCTATTGATGGGTGTAGGGGGGTATGTGGATGTGGATGGGTAGGAGAGGAGGGTCAGAGACTGGGAATACTCACATGAATAAGTCTTATCCTAGACATGATTAATTGACTTGAACTGGATTTTTAAAGGAATATAAATTGAATGTGGATAGGGGTTAGTGATGCTACATCTTAACCTCATAGAATGAGTAGGGCTGTCTCTTTAAGGGTGAAAAGTACTGCAGAACTTTCCTGTGTGGGTCAGAGTTGCAGAAGGTATTGCTTTGACCTTTGAAAGATCCCTAATGACTTAGGTGGTGGTGGTGGCTGGGGGGACCAGGAGAAGGAACCTGAAAGGAAGAGTAGTAAATGATCTGTTTGGGTAGGGGTAGCCTTCCTCATGGTTCTTTGCTGAGGTCCTCTTCTTTCCTCCAGTCAAATCTGCGAGGACCATATCCAGACCCGCCTCATGTAGGGTAAAGCCAGGGGAGATTGAGATCAGTCAAACCAGTAAGACTGCGGCCAAGAGAAGGGTCAAGGTGCTACCACCACCACCATGGTCAATGCCTACCCGGATGAATGTGATAAGGAGGAAAAAGTAACCAGTCAAGTCGTAGACCTGAGGCCAAGTAGACGGAGAAGTTAGTCCCTTTTTCTAAAGTGTTAGGTGACCTAGGAGAAAAATGTAGCCTTGATACAAAGCACAAGGAACATGAAGATAAGGTCAACTGAGCCCCACATGTGTAAGACAATGCCCAGGTGTGTAGGCAGCTAAGAGAAAAGGAAGCGATTTTTAGAGAACAAGAACAGAAAAGATCTAAGGATTTGATTTGATAAAATTTGCTTCTAGCAACCCCATGATATGAATTTAGTTTTCTGAAATAATGCCTATATTTCTGAAATCTCAGTTAAGGAACCACTCCGGGATTGTCCATAGTAGAAATATCTAAGTCTGATTCTACCCAACAAAGTGTCCATCCACTCCAGCCCTTGCCTGTCCTTCAGGGACTGCTACACAAGTGATGTCCTTGCAGGGATGGGTCAAGTGTGGTGTTCAGAGATGCCAAGTTCATCCTGTTATTCCTGACTGATGGCACTGATTCTGAATTTGCAGTTCCTCAAATGACACCTTCAGGTTTATGACTGATTACAACCATTCATACTAGTAGGCTTTACGAAAGGACAGATGGCTTCAAGCTGCCCTCTCCAACTTCCCTCCTCTTGCCAGTGGGATCACCACATTTATAATCTTTTTTATCCTTAATATCTCCATTTCCTTTGCTCCTATGTCCTGTATTAGCTTTTTCTTTTTAATATCTCTTGAATCCAGGACTGCTTGTTTCATTTGAGAGACCCAGGGCAACAGTAAGACAATGGCCCATGTACCCTATATCTAAATATATAAAAGTTTAAAAAAATCAAGCTTATAAACTATTGAGTAAATTACATTCCTTTTTGTCTTGAAATATAATATCTTCATAATAACACCATAGAAAAACATGGGTAAAGCTATGGTTTATATATGCCTGAAAGTTGGCAAAATGTCAAAGACAACTCAATTTAATTATAATTGTACATGTCTAGGTGTTTTGTTGATGGGTTGACACTGTTTAGATGAATGATAAAATAAAGATATATATATATATTATAGATTTTTTACATGTTTGCAAATCTCTTTATTTTACTTATGTATACATTTTTTATTTTAAGAGATTTAGGGGGTACAAGTTGATAATTTATAAATTATTATGCATGAATTTACTAAAAGTTTTTCTGGCTTCTTTTCAGCAAAATCATCAATTATTTTGTTATAATCAAGATTTTCACACAATTTGTATTCTGTTAACAGTAACTATCTAAAAAATTAAAAAATAAAATGTAATTATATTCAAGTATATAAAATTTGAATGGAATTTCAGCAAAAATATAACTTCAAGTAAAAGTAAACATTGAAAAACTAAAAATTTTCACCAAAAATTGTTTTTCAGTTTTCAAAAAATTCTTTTTTCCAAAATATTTAAATTTATCTATAAAAGTTAAAATACAAATAATAATTAATATCACCATTTTAAAGCAAAATTATTCAGATAAAGTTGATACTTTAATTCAATTTTTATTTACTTTTCTAAAAATTAATTCAATTTTATTAAATAATTTTGTAAAGATGAAACTATGCAAAGAGTCTTTATTACATAGTTGTTATATCTAGGTCCTCAAATTTAAGAGAAATATGAATTATTTAATATTACAAAATATTCCTCAGCTCCCATGAATTCGTGAAGACTCCAAAACCATGGATGGAAACACAAAAAGAAGAAAGAAAACGGGTGCTCAACACTACTGACAAAAAATGTTTTCTTGTGCAAGAATCTGTTTCTTTTATGTGGGGAAGAAGCTTTCATGAGTTACTGTCTTTTGTAAACCTAAGCATTTCTGCTGCTCATGCCTTCCTGAATTCCAAAGCACTGTTTCCAATGTAGGCAGTAGCACAACCAACAAACCTTCATGGTAGGTATCTGCACCTCATTGCATTTTGTTTTAAGGACATAAAACAAGAAGGGTGGAAAAGCATTTCCCTGGGGCTTGCACAGTGAATATTTGGAGAACATTGTACCTAGAAAGACATGTCCATGTACTCTTTACTAAATTTAATTGTTTGAATCTTTGTGACCTATGGAACCTAATGAAAGCCTGGGATCCCAGGCAGGGATCCTCTTGCCTGGGTCTTAGGGTGGTACTGTTCTGTTATGTCTCTCCTTTAGTCCTAATCCTTGTTATTTTATGCCTTGATATTGAAATAGCCCTAACTACTTGTGGATCTTTCTCCTGCCAAGCCATCTGAATCGCTTATAAGATGTATCTTGCAAATATTCTGTGTCCTACCATGTCATTTTGAGATAAGGAACTTGCAGGCCTTGCTCAATAAGACCCAAACCAAGAACTCTGATAAAACAGGAGGTGGTGGAGAAGCTGGCAAAACCAGCTAGAATCAAGATGGCTACAAAAAAAAAAAAAGACCTCAGTTACCCCCACTGCTCATTTTACCCTCCTTATAATGCATTAGCATACCAAAAGAAGCTCCCACCAGTGCCATGACAGTTTACAAATGCCATGGCAACTCCTAGAAGTTACCGTATATGGTTTAAAAAGAGGAGGGACCCCCTTTACCCCAACTCCTTTCCCAGAAATCTTATGAATAATCCTCCCTCTGCTTAACATGAAATTACATGTTAGAAGATATAAAGATATCTTCTTTTTTTTTTTTTTTTTTGAGACAGAGTCTCGCTCTGTGCCCAGGCTAGAGTGAGTGCCGTGGTGTCAGCCTTGCTCACAGCAACCTCAAACTCCTGGGCTTAAGGCGATCCTACTGCCTCAGCCTCCCGAGTAGCTGGGACTACAGGCATGCGCCACCATTCCCGGCTAATTTTTTCTATATATATATATTTTAGTTGGCCAGATAATTTCTTTCTATTTTTAGTAGAGACGGGGTCTCGCTCTTGCTCAGGCTGGTCTCGAACTCCTGAGCTCAAACAATCCACCCGCCTCGGCCTCCCAGAGTGCTAGGATTACAGGTGTGAGCCACCGCACCCGGCCTAAAGATATCTTCTATTACATAGAAGATATAAAGTAAGACCCAGAAAACTCACAAAGTGCTACTCTCTGTTGCTCTGAGAGATAGCTGCTGCTCTACCTATGGAGTAAGGCATACTCTTCCTTCTGTTTCTTTGTTACTTCAATAAACTTACTTTTGCTTTACTCTGTCTGCTTGCTCTTGAATTCTTTCCTGTGCAAAGCCAAGAACCCACTCAACCTTCCGGCCAGACCCCAGTTTTGGGGTCCACTTTCCTGTATCAATTTCTTCACCTTAGAATTTACAATAATTATGCACTCACTGGATCATGTCTCAAAAATTGTGGACTTTTATTACTCAACTACCTTTATTAACGGACTATATCACCTCAACTTTAATGTATTAATTAAAGCAAATAATTTTCCTTGCTTCCTAATAAATACCCTTTGCTTAACTAAGCTATTCTCTTTGTACCCCTTATATTCCTCATCTTCTCTGAGCAACTTTACTCAAATATGCCCCCACTTTTTTAGCCATGTAATTTTGGCTAAGATAGTATCAACCATCCTTTGATTCACGCAGTCAACTTGTTAGGTGGTTTGTGGATTTTTTCTAGCTGAGTTGTATTTTGTCTTCCTCTGAATTAGTTGTCTAAAGATAGGCTAATTTTATTTTTCACTGTTCTTTTAAGGACATAATAATATTTTAATTAAAAGAGTCAACATAAAAAATTTACAAGTATATAGAGCAAAATGTAAAATAATCTCTCTTTATCACTTCCACACTCATGCCCTAAGAGAAGTCTTCATCAATAATTTGACTGTTTCAGACCTTTTTTTAATGTACAAATGCCTACATTTTTGTATACTTAAAAACAAAAAAAGGAATTGTCCCAAATATTCTATTTTGTGGTTTGCTTTATTTTCATAACAATGTATCACAAGCATGTTTACATGTCAGCATATCAGAATATCTCATTTTTTTAAAAGCTGGGCATAATGAATGTTATAGATATATAATATCTCAAGTGTAAATGAGCATAAGAGTAGCATTTTTTCAAAGAATTATAGTGGAATTAAAAAGGTTAAGACACTTGAAGTGCTTAGAACTGTCTAACACATAGTAAGGACAAATACATGTTACCTGTTTAATAACAATAAGAATCATAATAATATTTATAATAATTATTAATTAATTTATTCATTCCCCTGCTGATAGACATTTATGTTTTCTTTAATTTTTCACTTTTACAAACAATGCTACAGTGGACATTCTTACATATATCTTTGCACACTAGATGATGATACTAATTCATGTTTCCATCAACAGTGTGAAGGATATGGTATGGCAATTTTGAAAAGTGTGTTGTATTTCTGATTATGAAAGTAACACAAGCTTATTATAGAGAATTTGGAAAATATTAACAATGACAAAAAACTAAACCCTGTCCTAACCCTATTAATTCAGAGATAAAATCATTGCTTACAACTGAATATATTTTACTGGATAAATTTATGTTCTCCTTTTTTTCATACAATATTATGGAGAAAGCATTTTTCCCCATACATTAAATATTTTATCACATGTATATGCCATCATTTACTTAACGGTTTTCCACTTAACTGTTTTCCAGTTGGATATTTAAATTATTCCTAATTTTTCACCATATACATAAGTCTGTAGTTGGCTTGTGAACGTAAGTTTTTGCCCATGTTTCAGTTTTACTTAAAACAGGAAGAATATGAACTTTTGATTGCCACAGTGCTTTCCAGGAAGTTTGTCAGCAACATTAGAGTGTGCCTGTTCCAGGAATGGCCTACAGAAGTCAGCCTCCATTTTTCCCATCTGGAAACACCCCTCATCACTGCTTCTCCACCCTCTCCGGTGCTGGACCGACACAGTGATCTCAGCTGCAGATAACATGCTGGACAGACATCCTGCCACGAAGGCTCCCATGGTCTGTATGCTGGACGTTCACTCAGTGTCACAGCTTAATCAAATAACATCACTTCTTGCTCTTCACAACCTTCCTTTCAAATTCTTCATGGCAATTCCTCTTGTTTTTGAATATCACCTCAGTGAACTGTGTAAGATTGGAATCTTAGTGAATCTAAATTCTCTTTTCTGCTCAGGCAGGCACTAGCTGTGTGACATTGGGCAGGTGATTTATCCCCTCTGTTTCTCACTGTCCTACTCAGGATACTAGAGGTATGTGTAATAGGCCTGTTTGCAATATGGTATTTAGTGCCAACACATTGAATAAAATCACCCTAAAATAATTTGGAAGATAGAAATTCATATGTAAGTGTGCCTATGATAATAACATACAGATCATAATTGTGTTGTCCTGACTGAAGGAGGGATCTAGTTTGTTGACCAGGCTGACTTTAGCAGTTCCTTCAGCTCTGAAGCAGACAGCTAACACTCATTTTATTGTATAGTGCAACCTTAGAATAAGGTAGGAATGAGAAGGGGGTTAAAAAGAAGTCATCAGTAGGCAGTGACTGAAGAAACTTGATGCACAGTCTACCTACCAGATGTGTTGATGGGTTTGGCCAAGAATTCATATACAAGGAAGTCAGGTACAAAATACCACAATTTCTCTAGCCGCAGGCGGAGAGTTTGTGTCAGTTCCTTTTTTTCTGCTTTCATCCATATGCAAGCAAGTGATAACATGTACTAAGTTAAATAATGCATGGTACTTCAACTATTCTTACTTTCTATCCTTTGGTTATTGTAATTACATGTAATTTTGTGACGGATTTTCTATTTTTTAAGAAATCGCACTTTTGTACTTGATCCAGCTAACAGGATTTTCTTACATTACTTCATAAAGAGACCATCTTTTAAACTTCTAATGTTATTTCTTATTCATTAGTACATTTGCCTGTGGGGTATGTTCATAAATGGGTTAAAGTTACAAAGTTATGCTTATAAAAGCTCATGGTAATTTGGAGTATCAGGAGGATTTATTAATTTTGAAATCTTAAAAGAGCAAAAGCTAAAATGAGATTGGATTAAGTATATTCTTGCATGCAGTTATTCTAAACACCCTTAAGGACCAAAGACTAACTTACAGAGGACATTATGCAAATGTGAATATATCTCTAAGTGCCTCGTAGGCTTGCTGATGTAATATTTTACATGGTTAGTTAAGTACATCAAGTAAAAGGTTTGACCTTGATAGAGTATAAAGGTGCTTATTTCAAAACAACTCAGTTATTTTCCAGGCCATTGCAGAACAATCAACATAAGGTGAATGAAATCAAGAATCTCATCATCGGTGTCTTAGTCAGCCAAGCATCTGCCCCACAGGAAACGAATATACTGTTTATAACACATCCATGTCCCCTGTATCTGTGTTTTTCATCCAAATATCACACACGTTTGAATGTTTCTTGGGAACCACACTTGCAATAGGAAGAAGAGTTCCCAAGCACTGCGGATCCCAAGAATTACCTGGGGGAGTTTTTAAAAAATATGGATCCCCAGGTCTCATCAACACTCACTTCATCAGAGTTTTTTTTTTTTTTTTTTTTAGGATAGCCCCAAGAATCATGAGTTAAAAAAAAAATCTTTCCTCCGCGAATCTCATGATTTGATTTAGGAACCACCAGAGGCCTCATAAATTGCAATTTGACAACCTACAGTGGCATGTTCGTATCTTTCCTTTTGGCCACATCATCATCTCAGCAGGATAAGAAGTAGATATGCTTTTCTGGGATTTACAGTTTCTATATTAACATGAAATAATCCCAAGTGTTAATGGAACCTACCTATGACGTAGGTTCTGGGAACTTGAAACAGAGGGGCCATTCTGGTGATCTTTGGCTCACTCATTTATCAGCATCTACTTGTGGCACCCACATTTAGGGTGGGCTGAAAGTAGGGAAAGAGTTTAGGGAGGAGGAGACAGGAGAATGTTTATGAAGAAAACGAGACATTCATTACCTTACCTCTGCCTTAAGTGGAATTTTCCTTCCTCAAGAAGAACTTAATAAATCCATTAATTAATCATTAATCACTAATTGATCACTAACTTACATAATCATTCACTGTAAAAAATTTACTCAGCAAATATGTACTGAGAATTTACAGAGAACAGAGTTCTGTGCTTTCCAGAGGGTCATTGGTTTGGGGAACTTTCTCTGCCCTACTCATTAGCAATAGACAAAGAGAAAGCATGATCAGCAAACTCATTTTAGAAAATTGTTCTGAGTGTATGGGGGCCAGGAGAGATGCAAATTTTTCATCTTGAGCCAATTGCATTCTTCTTCATCTTAATAGGAAATGTTGGTATTTCTTTGTGATCATTTAAAGCATTAGTAATGCCCCAGCAGACTGGAGTGAGGACCATTGGCAGGTGGAGAAAACCGATGATGGTGGAAGTGAAATGTAATTTCTTCCACTATAATTCTCCACAAGCTGTGTAAACTCTCCGCAGTTAAATA
The DNA here is from genome assembly GCF_020740605.2 of Lemur catta. NCBI lineage: Eukaryota > Metazoa > Chordata > Mammalia > Primates > Lemuridae > Lemur > Lemur catta. Next base: position 39,278,210 of record NC_059128.1, read on the forward strand.
AACACTTTTAAAGACAAAGATTTTACATTTTCATCCAAACACTGCTGGGAACAACTGCTCACTTTCACTCTTTTGGAGCTTTCCCAAACAGCCAGGAGATTTGCATTTTCTCTAATAGTCTCAGCAGTACGCTTCCTTCCAAAAAAAGAGAAAATGAAAACCTTGCATTTCCCTGAATGCTGAGTAAAATCACACAACTCTATTCCAGGTGGCCCAGTGGATAAATATGCAATTACTATTATTATTTCTTCATTTATGCAGCAAACTTCCCAAGCATTTGAACTTCATACATTACCAGGTAAAATGATGTCATCGCCTGCACACCAATAGGAGAGACCTTAAATTAACTCTTCACAATGGTCATTGGATTGCTGAGCATTTCCTTATATTGGAGTCAATGGGGAAAATCCTATACCTAGAGCCAGTAAAGATTTGAAAGAAAAGTACATGCATACAATGTGGACTTTTATTAATATTTCTGTGGAAGGCTATGGGTTTCTAAGTTTCACACTTGTGTTAAGGAAAATAGGATTTCTAAGGAGAATGAATGTAGATATTTAATTTCTCTTTAGGAAATGTCAATCGCATTCCGAAAATGAAGACCCAATGTGAGCAAAATGTAAAGAAGATGAATGGATTGTAAGTGACAACGTGGGTAATGATACCATCCAAACAGATCAGTGAGTGTCAGTGTGGTTTTCAAATCTCAGTTCTATTAATATTACCAACTGTCTGTGTGTCCCTGGACAAGTCACTTAACATTTCTGTACTTCATATTCCCCATTTAAAAATGGGGACAATATAGTACATGCCGCAGCTCTTCATATTCCCCATTTAAAAATGGGGACAATATAGTACATGCCGCATAGAGCTGCTATGAGGAGAAAATAAGTTAATGTGTATATAATGTTTAGAAGAGTGGAGAACACATTGTAAATGCTCAGGAAACCTTAGCTATTAATTGTTCCTATATAATCTAGCTTTTTAATAAATCACTAAAAAGTAACAATTTTGATTGGTTTGTAGAGTTAACATTGTTCCGAACCATCACCGCCTGCACTTTCTCCTGCACCTGCCCCTTGTGCTACCATTCTCCCTCCCTGCAGGCATTCGCCATGTTGCCCTCCCAATCCCCAGGGAAGATGCGCAGCCTTGAGCTTGCTGTGTGGAGGCCCTCAAGGTTTATACCATGGAGTTCTTTTACTCCCTCACTAAGTCACCTTGCTGGGATGCCGTGCAAACTGCCACCCTGTGGGGATATCTGCACCTCCACAAACAACACCTTTCCTGCCTGTTCTACCTAGATTGCTTTTTATTCCCTTACCTGAGGGTCTACTAGGACGTGATACTGAGTACAGAGGAGTTTCTCAGTTCATACTCACTGACTGGTTGACTGATTAAATATGATTAAGGAAAATTAAGGCAAAGCAGCATGGGGTGAAATTTTGAGAGTAACCCTAAAGCTGAAGAACAAGGAGTGCCTAGAAGGATGAGTGGCTCCAAAGTCATTATTAGTCCAACTATGTTTCTGAACGTACTTATGAGTGTGTTTTAGGCTGTAGGTGTTCACAGCATCAGCATTCAGACTAAATCTTGAAGCTATCCTATAAATACCTCATTAAGAGGAGTCCCTTGCTTAGTTCATAGCACACCCCAACTCAAAGTACCTAACTCTTTGGCATATGTTTTCATTTTAGTGAACTTTTTTATGTCAGTGTACCATGAATAAAATGGCTTCTTGGCCTTTTGGCTAAGATCAAGTATAGTGTAGAAGGAATGGTGATGAAATCTGTGATTCAATTCCCAAGGATCCAGCATGAGCTTATTGGAGCATCCAATGGTGAGTTCCCTGTGTCATGAAGGGAAATTAAAAGTTTAAAATTCAGTTCAGGAAAGTTAGGAGAGCTGGGGCAACAAAACAGAAGGTAATTTGCTTATGATTCCAATGACAGTGAGTGGCAGAATCTAGATACTGGGTCCCAGAGAGTGCACCTCTACCATGGGCTGGCACAATTATTAGAAAACAATAAATATTTTTGTTCTTAAAGGTGATTCCCTAACAAGTAAGTAATTCAGGGCCTCGATAGTCAGAGTAGCCAGGAAAGGGCTTCTGTTGGATGGCCTGTCAGATGTGACTCTTTTAGACATGAAAAAAAGAGGCTAATCCTGTGAATATAGACTGTTGGAAATTCAGAGATCTTTTAAAAACAGAATTGACATAATTTTATATTTCAACAAACATGCTAGATGCTGAGGACATAAAAATAAATAACACATAATCACTGTTTTTGAAGAGCTTGCAGTCAAGCAGACATCAATGTGAACAAATGATTGCCCTAAATACAGTGGACTACGTGCTTGAGTGTTGCTGGGGACTGAATGTTTGTGTCCTCCCAAATTCATATGTTGAAGCCTAATCCCCATTGTGATAGCATTTGGAGGTGGGACCTTTTGGAGGTTATTAGGTCGTGAAGAGGGAGCTCTCACAAACAGGATCAGTGCGCTTGTGATAAGAGACACAAAAGAGCTTGCTTCTCCTCTCTCTGCTCTTTGCCATGTGAGGACACAATGAGAAGATGACCATCTGAAAACCAGGAAGCTAGCCACCACCAGACACTGGATCTACTGGCATCTGGATCTTGGACTTCACAACCCCCAGAATTGTGAGAAATCAATGTTTGTTGTTTAAGGCACACTGTCTGTGATATATTTGCTATAGCAATCTGAACTGGCTAAGACAAGTATGAATGCATACAGGGTACCGTGGTGGCTGGAAGGAAGAACCCAGCAAGTCTGCTTTGGAGGAATGGGGATGGCAGGCAAACCAAAGAGCAAGCAGTTGAGAAATATTTCACTGAGGGAAGAAGCAGGAAGGACATTTTGATAGAAATGACTGCGGAAAGCACAGAAGTTTAAAATAAGGGCCTCTAGGTCATTTGGTGCCCAGAGCATGGGGTAGAGAGGAAGGAGGGGAAGCTTGTCTGGAGGGTTTATTCTCCAGGCAACCCTGGTGAAGGACTCTGATCGTGGCAAAACATGATCTGATTGGCATTTGTGAAGAATGGATTGGCCTGTGGTGGAGCTGGAGGCAGAACAATGGGAAAGATCAACTAAGACCTGATCATCTGACATGAAAAAAAATTGTGTAACATAGTGAGGAAGGAGAAGAGCAGCCATCGCACTTGGCTGCATGTTATGTGGCTGGACCTGTATATTGACAGCTTTTTAAATCTTAGCATTTACTGTGGTTTTATTCAGGGCTTTACCTCTGGACTGAGCAGTTGGTGAGCTCTCATGTCTGTGAGGTAATCTCTTTAAGATCCACCTCCAGAGCCACCTCCTCCCCCATGAAGCCTGCCTGGAGCAGAATCGATTTCCACCTCTGCGGTGCCACCACCAGACCTTACGTGCACCTCAGTTCCAGCACTTGCCATGCTAGGCTCTAATTGCTTCTCTCCATGCCTGGCTTCTCTGCTAGCACACAAGCTCCATGAGATCAGGGACCACAACTTAGCTCTATATATCCAAAGCTGAACTGTAGTACCCAGGACATAGCAGGAGCTCTGAGGCTTGTTGATGGAATGAAAGCAGCTCCAATTAATCAGCCACCTGTATCCAAATGTTTGTGTGTCATCAGGGAAGGAGGGGTGGAGAACCACAGAAAGGACCTCTGTTACTCCAGCTTTATTTGCTATATTGATGTGGGGTGGATGGGGTGAAGGAAAAGCTTGATGGGCAGAAGATGGGAAACAAGCAAACCTGCAAAGAAAGAAAATACATGTTCAAGTGTGTCAGATTCAATTAGTAACCTCTGGTGGGTTAAACAAGAGAAAACAACTAGGGGAGAACCAAAAGACAGGTACTTGACAGTATTCCTTTAATGCTTTTCCTGTTCCTTGATGCATTGTCTTCTCGTGGAGGTATCAATATTGTGCGTATGTATACAGGGGGAAAAGCATCATCTTCAAATTGTAATGAATCTAAAATGAAAACAAGCTACACAGTTGGCCAACACTGCTTTAAAATTGCACATCAAGAACACTCCCAGTGACAAACACTTTCAAGGCAAACAAACCAAACAGAAATTAAAAAATCTCTGTGGGGTATAAATATGTAATTACACTCACACAGGGAGCATTTTATCAGGTAAACCATCCTACTTTGTTAATTGAAATGCTCCAGCACTGGGCTTTTTTGACAAAGCATCTGAATATGTATGTGTACGGTGTAGACACGCTGTTTTACTGCGGCTCTTCCTAGCTGGGGTGAACCGCCTCAAAGCCATTTTTCCGTGCAGCTGGGAGGTCAGTTCTCTAAGCCTTCCTTTTGTTTGTTTGCTTCTATTTCCATCTAGCTGAATGTCACCAGGATGCAGACTGGTTTGGAATTCTAAATATCTGTCCAAAACACAGCTATTTTAAAAATTAGGACTAATACTTGACTTTTATATAGCTCATTTGAGATACATAGATAAGCAATTTCTTTGGCAATTTAAAAATGTTAAAACAACTGAAAAGAAAGATGTTCCAAGAATGCACATTAGTATGGCATGGTGAAAATGTGTCCTCAATTTCATTTCAAAGTCTACCTCTGACTACACAAATGGCTTTAGGCCATCAAAACATTGCTGCCTCAGTTGTCTCACCTGAAATGAGAGTTCATCTATGATTGCTAAAATTTCCTCTCTACTCCAAGAAATCCTGTGATTCATTATCTAATAACACTGCCTTTTCTTGAGAGTTTTTTGAGCAGTTGGGTTATTAATTTAAGGAAATCTTTGTTAAGTGATGGGAAAGTTGCTCCCATGAAGCTCTGACTGGGCTCTCTGGCCTTTCTTCAGGCCCTGGCATGGCCAGTGCTGTGCCACAGGCTCCAGCCACCACTGCAGATTTACGGGGTGACCTCAGTGCCCTACCTATGAACATGCTGGGAGGTCATCTACAATGGGGCAGACTCAGGTAGCATCTGGGAGTTGTTGGAGTAGAAATCCAAGTCCCAGTGGTATAAGTAGAGCCTATCCTGTGGATTTTCCAGTTCCCCAGACCTAATGCATTAGTTTCTTAGGGCTGCTGTATACATGACCACAAACTGGATGGCATAAAACAACAGAAACTTATTCTTTCACAGCTCTGGAGGTCAGAGTCTGAAATCAAGGTGGCAGCAGGGCAGTGCTGTCTTTAAAAGCTCTAAGGAAGATTCTGTTCCTTGCCTCTTCCAGCTTCTGGTAGCTCCAAGCATTCCTTGGCTTACAGCTGTATCACTTCAACCCCTGCTGCCACGGTCATGTCATCTCCTTCTCTTCTGTCTCTGTGTCTTCTTCTCTTCCATTTCTTATAAGGATACTTATTGAATTTAGGGCACACCCTGGTAATCTAGGATGACCTCATCTCAAGATCTTTAACTTAATAACACCTGCAAAGATCCCTTTTTCAAATGTTACCTTCCAAATAAGGTGAGACTCACAGGTTCCAGGGATGCAACGTGGACATATCTGCTTAGGGCCATTGTTCAACTCACTACATCTAATTTCTGTCCCAAGAATTCTAAGCTGGTAACACGGAAAGTCTAAAGATATAAAAATTCACCTCCAAATCACCTTAACTTGTAATTTATTTATGAGAAACTGTTGGAGAGTGGCACAAATAAGATGTGAATGGCTTTGGAATTTAGTGAGGTGAGAGGACATAAGGGTACTAAATCTGGTATTAAGCACCTATGACCTCTGCCAGACACCGTGGGTTCTACAAAGATGTCTAAGAGATGGCCTGACCCTTTGGCAACTCACAATGCAGTAGAATAGAAAGGTATCAGAACCAGAGATATGAGGAAAAAGGAAAGTAAGATATATTTCTAATGGGGTAAGCCAGCAATTAGATTTCCCCCAGTCCTCACATATTTCTTCTGAAACACACATGAAAGGTCTGCTACTTTCTCCAGCCGGGAGGAATAGAAGTTTCTGTTGTTTTATGCCATCCAGTTTGTGGTCATGTATACAGGAGCCCTAGGAAATTAATGCATTAGGTCTGGGGAACTGGAAAATCCACAGAGTAGGGTCTACTTACACTATGTAATGTGTATGTTGGGACTTGGATTTCTACTCCAGCACCACCCTGAGTCTCTCCCATCACAGCTGACCTCCCAGCATGTTCATAGGTAGGGCACTGAGGTCACCCCGTAAATCTGCAGTGGTGGCTGGAGCCTGTGGCACAGCATTGGCCATGCCAGGGCCTGAGGAAAGGCCAGAGAGCCCAGACACCCCAGAGGAGAGAGATGGAGCCTTCTAGAGTGAGGATGGTCCTTCAGAGTTGTCCTTAGATGGGGCAGGACCAATGAACCACACATCCATCAGTCATTTGGTAGAATGTTGCCTTTTGTGAAGAAACTCTCTTCAGCCAGGATATTGCCAGAAAGGCTCACAGCCAAGGGCAGTGCACCAACAGCACTTCCAGCAGCTGGGAGAAATGGCTCTTCAGCACTGAGGGAGGATCTGGGCTGGCACATCACAGTGTCCAATTCAGACCCCTGCTCAGGCTTAACCAAACTCCGTGTCACTCTTCCACAAGCCTTACCATTTTTGAAGATGAATCCCACCCAAAAGGTTGACACTGTCCAGACATGTAAGAACATATCTGTCTGGTTGCATTCATGAATTGATTAAACGAGAAGGGAGGAGGACCTTGTGCATAGAACAGTGCTATGTGCTATGACCACCCAAAGGGATTCAAGGGAAAAAGAAGCTTGGTCCTTAAAACCTCTCATTGCACACATCCCAGGCAATGCTGGCTTTGCGGGGTGGGGAGGTGGGACAGTGCCTCCAGGCATCTTCACAATTGGATGTCACCTTCATTGTGTTACTTTCTTTCTCTAGACAGACAGGCATGCAATTGAAAAATTCTTTCAACCTAAAGAGAAGGAGGGGCAATTGATTGAGCAGTTCTGTCCCTGTCTCTGTCAGAGTTTAGAGGAAGGAAAGTGGGATTTAAGGTCAGGTGGACACTCAGTAAATGTTCATCTTTCCCCCCTCTTATCCTTATTTTATGGGAGCAAGTTTTCCTGCTTCTCTCAGTTTCCCAATATAATCCCCAAGCTCTTGAAGTTTCTGGTTTTTTGGTATTGTAGCATACCTGGCTTCAGAATATGCACTCTTCCAAGTCAATCTATGTACTCCTTTGCCTGCCAGACTACCTGGCTCCGTATCCTGGCTCTGCCATTTATCTACCAAGTGCTCTTGGGCAAATTACCTCACCTCTGTGACATGATTCCTTCTTGTAAAATGGTCATAATAATAGTTGTGTTATTAGTATATACAACTACTATTATATATACATTATATATGTGCATATATAGTTTTTGTTACATATTAATAGAAGTTAATATATTATTAAACACATAGCATAATTCCTGGCTCAAAGTAAGTGTCCAATTTAGCCATTATTAATTTTATTTTATTTTCCTAATCATCAAGGTGTTCTTGGGTGTTCTCCAGTTCCCCAAGGTGTTCTCAGCCTCTATGAGGCTGACAGCTGAAGTCTCTGTTTTCTCATCTTTCACACTCTTTGTCGTTACCTTTTCTTGGGCTGAGTCTTGCACCCTCCTTTGCAGAGACTCCCCTGGCCTCTCCAACATAGAGGAGAGGACCTTTCCCACCTCTGCACTCTTCTATGACTCTTTTCCTGGATGCCAGAGCTTATCTCCTGTGTTGCATCATTAGTTATCATGCCACATACCACATGTGTTCCTAGATCCTGGTCTACCTGGGATCAAGGAATATGATCACGATCAGATTAAAAAGTGAGATCAAACATTGGCAATAATGAGCTAAAATTCATAATATTGAGGTGAGTGAAAAAGAACAGGTAGCTGTCTGCAGTGAGTTCAAGTCCCCAGGCTAGATGAATTATGCACTGACTGCTCTTTTCTGTGTCATTCTTTCCTTTGCTTTTTCTACACTAGTGACCTACCTCCTGGACAAAATTCCCAGAGACCCTTTGTTGTTTATCTCCCTCCCTACTTCCCTCTTAAGGTTCCTTTCCCCTCCTGTTCCCTCCATCCTCCTTCATTAATTTATTTTTTCCTGTAAATATTTACTTTGCAACATTCATGAGCAGAGCACTGGAGATCCATTGGTGAGCAGGACGAGTAAGGTCCCAATTCTCCTGGCATTGATAGTTCAACACGGAAGGCAAAAATAGGCAGTTATAATGTGGACTGAAGTGTGCATTGACAAGAAGAAAGGGGTAACAGGTCCCAAGCAAGTTCCAAACCTAGCAAGGCAAATTCCATTAGATATTCAGGCTTAAGAATAGTCCCCTTTGGCCGGATACTCTGCCTTCCAGGACCCCCACAGCCCTAGGCAGCAGCCCTGCCCCTATCCCTGGCTCTCTGTGAGGGCCACCGTGGCTGCTGAAACTGAGGAAGGGGCTTCACACCTGAAACCATGGAGGAAGCAGCCTTGCCCCCTGGGCCTGTGGTGGGAGTGGCAGCCTTGGTGATCTCTGGATCACTTTAGGGTCATTCTTCTCTTTTCTTGAGGGATAAAGCATGTTTGTGTCCAAATAGCTCTACTGTCACATCTTGTAGAATCCCAGAAGTTCAACAGTCTTCGTTTATTCCATCCCACTTTTCTCCATCCCATTTAATGCTAGCTGGCAGCGTTTCTGCCAGTATCAGCCCATCTATATTTCTGGCTTCTACTGAGATAACAGATTAAATCTGTGGTTCATACCCATACTAATTTCCTTATCAAAGGGTTGTTCAGCCACATCTTTAATGTTCTTTTCAGAACACACTTCTCCATTTTTTGCAGTATAGATAGGCTGAGAATCTTCCAAATCTTCAAGTTCTGATTCCTTTTTGCTTAACAATTCCTTCAATTTTTTCTCTTCTTTTACATTTTACTATAAGTGGTAAGAAGAAACCAAGTTGCTCCTGTAACATTTTGCTTAGACATCACCTTAGTTAAAAAATCAGTTTAATCACTCACAAGTTCTACCTTCCACAAAACACTAGAACACAACTCAGCCAAATTCTTTGGCACTTTATAACAATCATCATCTTTCCTCCAGTTTCCAATAACCCATTTTTCATTTCTGAGACATCACTGGAATAGCCTTTAATATCCACATTTCTATCAACATTCTGGTCAATGTTCTGACCCTTGAACAACATGGAAGTTTGGGGTCCCGACCCTCCCCTGCCCCATATGATTGAAAACTTTACAGCTCTCCTCCGTATCCACGGATTCTGCACAGAGAGAGACCATGTGAAGACAGCCGTGTGACAATGGAGGCAGGGACTGGAATGATGCAGCAGCAAGTGAAGGAGCAATGAGGGTTGACAGTCTCCACCAGAAGCGAGGAAATGGCAAGGAAGGATTCCACCCAGAGTCCCGGGGGGTCTGGCCCTGCCGACACTTTGACTTTGGATGTCTAGCGTCCTGAACTGTAAGACAATAAATTTCTGCTATTTTAAGCCACCCAGTTTGTGGTACTTTGTCACAGCAGCCCTAGGAAGCTAACGTACAGTCAGCTCTCCCTACCTGCAGGTTCGGCATCCATGGCTTCAACCAACTGCAAATTGAAAATATTCAAAAAAAGATCAATAAAAAATAATAACCCGTGGATACTGAGGGACAATTGTATAAAAAAAATTTTAAAGTTATAACTCTCCAAAAGAGAACAAGTTATCTTTCTTAGGAGATGTGTCTTTCTGCTCACTATTGGTGGTGTTGGAACCTAGAAACTCTTGTCGGGAGAGGCAAGTGAACCAAGCATCAAATGGATTCAAATGGAGAACGAGTTTAAATGTTCCCCATTTGTCCATATTTTGTGAAATTTTCTGTTATCATAGAAGGAATTTCACAAGAGCAAGTTTGGGTACATGAAATTGTGGATACTTAAACCTTTGGGTGGTAGAGTAGTTCATGAAATTTATCTGACAAATAATTGTTGCTAATTGGCTTTTAAATATTTTCATATGTGAAAGAGCAGTCAATTCAGTAGGAATCTATTTGTATTAAGTTATTAGACTTTTAAAAACCCCATAAGAGCCATTTCTATTTATGACAGCTGGAAACTATCTCCCAAGTATGCCCTTGTAATTACATTTAGAGTTGTTTATCTAGGGCACATCAAAGAATTAGATGCGAGTGGTCATTGCACTAATGAAATGCTTATCTTCCTCTGCTCATCACGCTGAAGAGCTTTCAGAAATGTCTGCTATTTGGACTCTTCTTCCACTATTAATTAATTGAATGGGTATCAGGGCTCCCAAGCTGTATTAAATGAAAAGAGAGACCTAGATTAATTCTGTTTCTATATGATAAGTATGTTTGAAAGCAAAGAAAACAATTTTCAACATAGTCATAAATAAATCCAGGTTGGCATGCATGAAAGAACAATGCTTGCCTATTTTGTAAATAAAAAAAGCAAAACAAAAAAAACGGGAGTGGGGGGAGCCTTGCGATGTTGTTTTGGGGAAACCTGAAATAAAACTTACAACATTGCCTTTACAATAAATATCTTCTATAAATTTGAGACATATGTGGATTATTATAATTCTCCAGATATGCTTGTACTCCATGTTTGAATTTTGAATGTGTTTTGGCCTGACAGCTCTTGGTTAAAACCTCTTGTAAGACAAAAATATTTTTGGCTGCTTTGGGCATCCCACCCATCCAAATCTTTCTGGCAAGTAAGCTCAATGGGCAAAAGCTAAAATCCCCCAAGAGCTCCTGGTCTGGGGAAATTTTTGCCAAAATTTTATTTATCCTTGCACCAAAATAAACACTGGCTTTAGAAAGGAAGACCACAGCAAGCTTTCCCAATTGGAGAACACTGGAAAATAAAAAAATTTTCGATGGAGATAGATGTTTGGACCACTAAAAGATGCTCAGATGGAGGAAACATTTTAATTATTCAGAGGATTTTTTTTACTTCATATGAACTTTCAGTGTGCCTGGGACCTTGAAGCTAACTTTTGCTTTTCTTAGCCCCACTTTATAATGTTCCCAAAAATTCCAGCTTCCTCCTCAATCTGTATCTCAGGCCTTCTCTTCCTGCCCATCAGCCTATTTCTTTATCTAAAAGAAAGCTTCAAGCAACTAATCTAGGAAAACACACTGCATGGATTGCTCTGCATGGGTACTAATTATTTTAAACCACATTTGTTTGTTATTTTTTTACCTGCTGGGGTGAGCTCTGCTTCCCATGCAAGCTGCCACAGGCCAGCTTTGCTCTGAACCCAAACACGTGTTGATTCTACCATGACATGAAAGCTTAGTGAGAGGAGCACATTGGTATGTTTAGTGTTACTACTGCCTTGCAAACTAAACAGGATGTCAACTTTTGACAGTTTCCTTTGAAAAAATTAACCTTTGACTGCATATAGTGGGGAAAAATTTATACTCAATTGGGTAACTTGATGCTGACTAGAGTGGTAAGAATATTATTGACGTGAATAATTTGAATGATGCTGGAGGGCTCTATATTTTACTTTCAGAAACTCTCAGGTTGGGTCAAGTGTACAAGATGATTACTACGCAGTCAGGAGGCCATGAAACCTGATAGATAGATACACTTGCAATTTAATAGGGAGACTCCAGGCATAATCTTGCCAAGCAAATTGCTTCTTCAGAACCGTTGTGTGAAGTTTCTTTTATCTACTTTTCTTCTGGGATGATGGACTGAGTGATACATCAATAATCATGGTGTTCTGTTTGGATGGCCTGTGGACCAAGTCGATGAAGGAAGCAGCTGCGTTGTGACTTTTGAGGGTCTCTGAAACTTCCTTTCTGTTCCCATCCCCCCAAAACATCTCCCCTGCTAATTCCGAGAGGGCTTGAAAAACAACTCTCAGGGTTGGAAGGAACCTCTAAGATCATGTACTTCTACTTTCTTCTCAGTGAAGGGATCTCCTCTGCAATAGCTTCACTCAGTTGCCCAAATTTCTTATGTTGTCATTATCTGAAAGAGGAATCATATCTAAAGATGTCAAGTATCCCAAGCAATCACTGCCATTGTCCCTTGGTTTACTTATGGCAGACATTGTCAGTGAATCTTGATCTTCTTTCCAGTGGAGCCCAGTCCCAGGGCCTTAGACTCCTTACTAAGACAGTGCTCTATGCAGCTTCTACCCATCCTTTAGTGCAGGGGCAGCAGAAAAGACCTATTTTCCACTCCGGTTTTAAGGCATCAAATCCTTCACCTGTGTAGATGTAATTAGCCATGCACCTAAACGGGCCTAGGGATGCTTCCCAGGACACGCGGATTTTCCTCTTAGTACTTTTTATAACTAAAGTTTTTTGTTTCTTTTTTATACAGTCATGGTCATATATGTACCAATTTTAATTTAACATGAAAAGTATATTTCAATATTATTATAAACACTTGATAATATACATAATGTTAAATGCATGCATAATGTTTCACATATTTCGATTATTTACTTTATCTCCTCATGTTGAAAATTGAGTTTCCTTTTGATTTTTTGCTATTTATAAACAATATGTTATGAATATGATGGAATTATTTTTACATATAGAGATTTTTCCATATTCAGGATTATTTTCCTTAGGTTAGATTCTCAAAAGTGGATTTATTGGGTCATGAGCATTTTGAAACTCTTGATAAATTATCCAACTGCTTTCCAATAGATTATATCAATTTACACTCCCACTGTGTATTAAATTACCTATTTCATCTACCTCTTGTCAATTTTGCATATATTTTAAAATTTATAGAAAGCAGTAGTCATAGAATTGAAGTTGCTTTTCTGAAATTCTTGACATCTGCTGTGTGGTGTGGTGTGCTTGCCACTCTGCTGCCGTGCTCTTTTCTGCTAGGGGCTGTCAGGGTCTCCCAGGTCTCCAAGGCATTTATAGCTCTTCCTAGCAATATAACATTGGCCTATGAATTTCCCCATTGTTAAGCCAGAGATTACAGTTCTCTCGGTAATATTTATAACTAACAACTTGGTTCCCTACTCCCAACATCCTCTGTCCTCACCGCTAATAGTAAGAACAACTACTGCCACTGCTACTACTACTACTTATTGAGCGCTAGTTCTGTGCTGGGTGTGATTCTAAGTACTCAACATGTCACGTTTCATTGAGTCCTCACTGCAACCCATTGAGATGGGTGCTATCATCCTCAATTAGCAAATGAGTGTTGTTAGTTCAAACTCAGAGCTCAGTAACTTTCCCAAGGATCCCACCTACTAAGTAGAGGAGCTGAGAATTCAGCTTATTTTCTACCTTATTTCCCACCCCAGGCTTTTAACCATTCTATATGATGCCTCTAAATCCCTGAGCTGTCCACCTCTACTAGGCTCAGCCAATCCTTTGGCTCTGGAACCAATCCCATTCTGAGTTAGGGAAACTTAAGGAACTCTAGCCCAACATCTGAAGGCACTCTTATGGCTAGACCAGCTCTGATCTTGTGCTCGATTTACACTAAATGGTCTTCCGCGGGTGACATAGCTGAGAAGACATTAGGGGGACTACGGTTGATGAGCACATTTGCTAAAATGTGAGCCTTGGCAAGAATTGAAAGGTCATCCCAGACTGGTAACATATTTTAGGTGTTTCCTCTGTTGATGGTAAAATCTGTCTACTCCTGCTTCTACCTTTTTCCTGTACCCAAATCCCTACCTTATTCTCAATTCCAGTGACTGTGTCTTTTCCTTAGTTTCCCATGACAGATTCCTAGTCTTGATAATTCCCTAGTCTTGATAAATAACTAGCTTAATTCCAATAAGATCTGCAATGGAATAGTAAGATCTGGCCGTTGTGTACTGACAGGAAAGCTAGGGAATACAGGCAGGAATGATCTTGTTAGTTTTAGAATAAGAGGTGGAATATAAGTTTACATTCATTGACATGGGGATATTTACTCATGACTCCACACTCAATATCATGTCAAGTACTTGGGCTAGGCTAAGAGTTTGCTGGGATAGCTCTTCAACATCTGAGTTTGGAGATAGCTTCTGAAATAAGGTGGAGATGTCAGGACTTCCTTGGCATAGAAGGGCCCAGAAGGCTCAAGGATGTGTGAATATTAGAATAGATTTTTGATGCATAGCTCACAGCCTGTCACCTGACTATTTTCCCTAGTAGAGTCCAGAGGATACTCTTTTCATTTTGGTAAAAAGAAATGCACTGCTAAGGGGGACACTCACATCTTTGATAAACTTGGTAGTGGCTGTATTGTGTAAGCTAAGGCTCAGAGAGAAGAGTACTACCTTGGAAGTGAGTTGTTGACTGTCAAATAGGGATAATAGAACTGGAGAATAGCAGAGATAAGTGGAAACTCTGAACTACATATAGCAAAAACTGTGGTGCTCTGCTCAGATCACTGTCCAGGGCCAGTGCACCCTGCTGTTGAGAATATTGGCTGCTAACTGTTCACAGACGTGTCTGTCACTGGAAAATGCCCCGCCCAGTGTTATGCCCTTTCCCAGGCAGCTTTTGGCTAATAACTGGAAGATATGGATGTACAAAGGCCTGGCTCCCTTGCTTTAATTTTGAGCCACTCTGAAGGACCATTCTGGTTCTTGAGGTCTCTGCTGAATCAGCTAGAGTCTCGGCGACAACTGCATTGTGAGTCAGCTGCATCCTCTGCCCAATCCTTCCCTCTTAATCCCCTCAGGTGCATCTTCTAAAATCACTTCCCAACAAGCCTTCTGAATGCAAATTTTCATCTCAGAATGTGTTTCCAGGGAACCTAACTGAAGACAATTGGTACCATAATTGTCCTAGGAACCGGACTCTGAAATGGGATTGTGGAGCTGGACCACTCACCAGCCAACTGGCAATGCGATCACCATCACTGACAGTACGTGGAGTATGGTTAGCTCCTAGCATGCTGGCACAGTGCAATTGTTAAAAATTTCACCAGTGGTGAAGTGGGATGGGAGACAAGTGAGAGGGGACGAGCTGTCTGGTGCAATATCTCTACTGCCTAAGATGTATGAGAGAGAGAATTCTGTGAGGACAATAAAATTGTGTGGCTATTGTTGAATGCCATTGATTTGTTGAAGGGAGAAAATGTCAGGCTCCAGTAATTAATGACCAATTCAGGGCAAAAGGAGAACACCATAGGGCCTACTTGGTAGCATTTAAGGGGACCCTAATGTCTTGTAGCCAAAGTACAGACAGAATGGAGGACCAGGCTCAAGACTCAATTGTAAAAGTATGGAGCTTCATGTCAAAGTCAGTGTGGGACCCTGTGATTTTGGATGGGGCTACCTGGGTATATGTATTGGAAAACTTTGAACTTTCAAATTCTCTGAAGTCACTTGGCCTGCAGAAGGGAGCCCTCCTTTATGTCAGAAGATAATGGAACCCCTTTATTGAAGAACATGCAGAAGACTCAAATCAAAGACTGTGCTTGTCTCCCTCGTACCTGCCTACCTATCTCCCACTCCACCTCCCCTCCTATAAGCAGACCAATAACAAAGATCAAATCTTGGCATAGCCCGACTGGGCATGTGCTAGGCTGGCCAAAGAGGAAAGGTTGAATATAGAAGGAGCTATGGACAGAACAGTATGCTTGGGATTGGTTTCTGAAAGTGCTAAATCAAGGGGATAGAACATAAAATTGAATAAGAGAGAGTTTATTGAAATGGTAGTAATCTTTTGTGATATAGAATTTAGTGGCTTGTCAAGAACCCCAGAGACAGGGCTAATGAGAGCTCCTTGCAGCTTGGAAAGAGCAATGGCCACACTAAGTGAATAAGTAGGTAGTAGAGAAAAGAACCAAAGGGCACAAATGAAGGAGTATGCTAAGATGGACATACTGTGTAAGACTAAAAACTCCCACTAATCATACATGTTCTACCTTCTGCAGGAAAGTAAGGGCACCAGCATCACTAAGGTACTCATTGGTGGTTATCTTCTTTCCCAGCTTAGGTCAAGAATGATGGTGGAGATGCTATTACAGAACTGGGCTGTCTGTGAACAGTGGGGTTGTAAGTTTGCAGTGCTTAAACATTAGAAACAAGTCAGGTACTGTTACTGCAATTACCATCAAGGTCAGAGTGGTGCCAAGGGAGGACTGACTTGCAGGGAGCTATGGGATGGTTACTTAGCAGGAGCAGGTAACATTGCTGCTGCAAGTGGGAGCAGGGAAGAACACATTTGGTGCTCAGGATAACCACTGGTGTGGCTCTTGGTGCTTCCATGCCCAATTTTAACAATAAATGTATAAGTGCAGTAGCTGTGTCCTTAGAGACAAGAGTTTGGATCAACCCACTAGGTGAGCTGTCTAGCCCAGCAGAGTTGCTGACTGAAGGTGAGGGGAATTTGAAAAGAACAGTAGAGGAAGGCATGATGAGTATTAGTTATTGCCTCTTAAGTACACTTGAATTGTCCACTCTGTGTGGAGGGAGAAGTGGCCTGAGATATATACATGGTATATGTACATGGGCTTCTGGACAGTGGCGAACAGTTTGGATGGTTGATGAGGGGTCTAGAGGGAACAGGACTATAAAAGACTGGCAATAAGGAAGTCTGGGGAAGAGGTATGTGAAAACCCCATGGGAGTGGCACAAAGTGTGTGCACCTTTGAATCCTTGTAAATGACATCCAGAGAGCACTTACCACAGAGGAGGCTCTTCACAAACAGGTGAAAGGTCTGGCCTGTCCTCTGCATGTCAGCCAGCCTTTCCCTTAGCCATCTGGATGCTTTCTCAGTGGGCCCATGAATACAGTGGCCATCATAGAAGGGATTGAGGCTAAACCTGGGCCCCATACCAGGAGTCCCTTTCTTCAAGTCCTGTCTAGCCCCTGCCATTGTTGAGTCCAACCTGCCAGGAACAGAGACATGCTGAGTCTTCAACTGCCACCATACCTCAGAGAAGCCAGCCAGTCACTTAGTGGTAGGTCAGCTATGCCTGCCTTCTTTGCTTGGGAGGAGTGGAATTCATCCTTATTGTAACCCACACATTGGTTGTAGCTTTGCCCTGTCTGCTGCAGTGTCTTCAATAGCACCACCATCTGATCCATCAATATTATTTCTCCCACAAATTGTCTCAGGCCAAGAGACTCCTTTTATGGCAAAAGTAGTGTGAAAATAGACTCATGACTAAAGGGTTGCCATGTGCTTCATCACCCAGAAAGGCAGAAGCAGCCTGTCAGATTAAATGGTAGAAGAGCCTGTTGAAGTTTCAGCTAAGGTGCTGGTTGGCTGGAGACATCTTGCATGGTTGTGACATTGTCTTCTGGGTCGTAGCATATGCATTGAACCATTGGCTGATATGTGGTACTTCATCTCCAATAGCCAGGATATATCAGAAGCAAGGGTGGAGAAAATTACACTTAATGACCCACGTGTAGAATTTGTGCTTCTTGTTACAGTAACATGTAACAACATATACAGTCGTCCCTTGGTATCCATGGGAGATTGTTTCCAGGACTCCCAAGGATGCCAAAATCCATAGATGCTCAAGTCCCATATATAAAATGATGCAATATTTGTATAACTTATGCACATCCCCCCATATACTTTAAATCATCTCTAGATTAGTTATAATACCTAATACTATGTAAATAGTTGTATTGTATTTTAAATGTTGTATTATTGTTTATTGTTGTATTGTTATTTTTTACTGTTTTTCTTTTTTCCTGAATCTTTTCAATCCACACTTGGTTGAATCCATGGATGTGGAACCCATGGATACGGAAGGTGAACTGTAGGCATATATTGTATATAATTTGTATGTGTAGTGTGTGTGCATGCTGATATATATATATATACAGGATATGATGGCCAGTGCTGTAAAGCATACATTCAAGACCCTTGAGATTACAACTTTGCCTTGCATTTAAAGCAATGTGTTACATTTATGCCAATTTAATCATTAACATTAGTAAGAGGCCAATTATACTCTTCAAGAGTAAGATGTTTCATGAGAAAATGACAAAAAGATACATGTAATCATTGCAATGCCAGTTTACCATCAGATAGGATGCACAATAATCCTTTTAGCAAGCTTAAGCTTTTACATATTAATGGCAATATTGGAGAGTGGGAAGATGCCTTTTACAGCATCACTGAGGTCCTTACAATACAGAAATGCCTCTGCTGCTTGGTCTGGTTATTGGCATGTGCTGGGGAGAATAATGCTGTTTCATGGGCTCTTCCCTCCCCATTACTGAGGCCTGGGGTGGTTTTTTAAAAGCAATGCTATATAGAGATTAATAATGAGGAGGGGAAAAATTCATGTTGATGTTTGGCAACATCTTTATGACAATCAGAATGGGTCTCATGTAGAATAGATTGCCCTGCAGAGAAACACTGGCAATGTTTTATCCTTTTTCCTTTCTTTATTTCTTTTTTTTTTTCTTTTTCTTTTTCTTTTTGAGACAGAGTCTTGCTCTGTTGCCTTGGGTAGAGTAAAGTGACATCATCATAGCTCACTGCAACCTCAAACTCCTGGGCTCAACCTCAAACTCCTGCCTCAGCCTCCCCAAGTAGCTGGGACTACAGGCATGCACCTCCATGCCTAGCTAATTTTTAGATTTTTTTCGTAGAGATGGGGTTTTCACTCTTGCTCAGGCTGGTCTCAAACTCCTGAGCTCAAGTGATTCTCCTGCCTCGGCCTCCCAGAATGCTAGGATCACAGGGGTGAGCCACAATGCCTATTCTTAAACATATGTTTAACTAGCCAGAGACAATAGAACATTTAAAACTCCTATTCCAATGGTTAAGTTACCATCCACACATCTTAGAGATACTAAAATATATTTTAAAAAACAAGCTGTAAGACACAATATGTCTTTCCTCAGTGTAAGTCAAAAGGTGTGGAACAGATGAGAGCTTTGATGATCCCTTTCTGGATGACAGCACTTTCCAGTGTACAGGCCAATACAGTAGCAAATAAAAGCAACTTGTTCAAAGAATCTTTTGATTCCCATATTAATTTCCTCCTTAACACAGTAATCATTCAGCAGAAGGTTGTTTAGTTTCCATGACTTTGTGTAGTGATGAGAGGCTCATGGGTTGGCAGAATCAACATTGTTAAAATGTCTATACTACCCAAAGTAATCTATAGATTCAATGCAATCCCCATTAAAATATCAACATCATTTTTCACAGATCTAGAAAAAATCATTCTATGCTTCATATGGAACCAGAGAAGACCCCATATAGCAAAAGCCGTCTTAAAGAAAAAGAACAAATTGGGAGGCATCAATTTACCAAACTTCAAGCTATACTACAGGGCTATAGTGACTAAAACCGTATGGTACTGGGACAAGAAAAGAGACATAGACCATTGGAACAGGACTGAGAACCCAGATATAGAACCATCCTCGGATAGCCATCTAATCTTTGACAAAGCAGACAAAAACATACACTGGAGAAAATAATCCTTATTCAATAAATGGTGCTGGGAAAATTGGATAACCACATGTAGAAGACTGAAACAGGATCTGCACCTTTCACCTCTCACAAAAATCAACTCACCACGGATAACAGACTTAAACCTAAGGCATGAAAGTATAAGAATTCTAGAAGAAAATGTTGGCAAAACTCTTAGAGACATTGGCCTAGGCAAAGAATTTATGAAGAAGACTCCAAAAGCAATTACAGCAACAACAAAAATAACTAAATGGGACCTGATCAAATTAAAAAGCTTCTGCACAGCCAAGGAAACTATCACAAGAGCAAACAGACAACCTACAGAATGGGAAAAAATATTCACATACAAGACATCCAATAAAGGGCTGATAACTAGAATCTATATAGAACTCAGGAAAATCAGCAAGAAAAAATCAGCTCTGACTTGGGTGGGGCAAAGGCAATATATATAACCTAAACATTCATACCCCAGTAATATGTTGAAATAAAAAGAAAAAAAGAAAAAAAAAACTGTTGACTAAGGGAAGTGAACAATAAATTTAGGAAAATAAAACATTAATAAGTCCAAAGAAAAATTCTTTTCATGGTTAAACAGTTAAGACTGTTCTCATCTTTTCTGAAGCATGAGCTGGGGAACCATCTGAAGATATTTGTTCTTGGATAACTGCTAGACGAAACATCTACCTTTTCTTCTAAGCTTGAAAATTGGAAGAGAAGACAACTTAAATGTCAATCTATATTGAAAAGGATAACTAAATGTAGAAGTTACTCAGCAACGAATATAAGCAAGGAACAACACAGCTAAATCTCACAAATACAAACTTGAGCAAAAGAAAGACACAAAAGAATACACACTATATAATTCCACTTATTACCATTCAGAAATGGGGACAACTGGACTATATTGTTTAGGATGCAGACATAAGTGGTGGAATTCTAGGGAGAAATAAGGCAGTGAGCATCACTGGGGTTGGGGCAGAAAGAGGCTATGATTGGGGATCGGTCCAAAATGCTGCTAAAGTGCTCACAGATTTCTCAAAAAACTGAAAATGGAATTACCACAATCCAGCAATTATCCAGCAATCCCACTACTGGGTATTTACCCAAAGGAAAAGAAATCAATGTATTAAAGGGATACCTGCACTCTCATGTTTATTGTAGCACTATTCACAATAGCAAAGACTTGGAACCAACCTAAGTGCCCATCGGTGGATGAATCGATAAAGAAAATGTGGCATATATACACAATGGAATATTCTGCTATAAAAAAGAATGAAATCGTATCATTTGCAATAATATGGATGGAATTGGAGGTCATTATCTCAAGTGAAATAAGCCAGGCACAAAAAGACAAATATCACATATTCTCACTTGTAAGTGGGAGCTATTAATAAATAATTTGGTCACATGGATGTGGAGAGTAGAAAGATAGATAACAGAACCTGGGGAGGATGAGTGGAGTGAGGGGAAGGATGAAAAGAAGTGGGTTAAAGGGCACAAACATACAGTTATACAGAAGGAATAAATTCAACATTTGATAGCAGAGTAGGGTGACTGTAGTTAAATAAAAGTGTGTTGTATTGGGTGATGGACACTCTAGATACCTTGACTTGATCACTAGACATTATACACATGTAACAAAATTTCTCAGATGCCCCATAAATTTGTACAAATAAAGAAAAAAGAAAATAAAAAATAAATACAATAAGTGGAATCCTACAGATAAAATGAGTTCTTCTCTGCATACATCCCAGTCCCATTCTCCTTCCTCCTCATTTCAAGCAACTACAACACAAAGTTGGTGTATATTCTTCCTGTCCTTGTTTTTATAATTTTACTATACATGCATATACATGAATAACATATTTTCGTGTGGATTTGTGAACTTTACATAAATTCTGTCATATACATGTTACTCTGGCAACTTGTTTGTGAGATATATCCATGTGGTACATATACAACGGGCTCTGCTTCTCCTTGCCTCAGTTTCCTCATCAGCAAATATGATACAAATACCGGTATCTACCACACTGGGCTGTTACGAGGTCAAAATGAGTTACTATTTATAAAGCTTCTGACACATCGTAAGGGCTATATGTGATTAAATAAATAGTCTAGTTTGCTAATTTTACCTGCTGCATAAAAGGAATGACTATTTCTTCATCCATTTCTCCATGGGTGGACATTTAGGGGTTTCCAATATTTAGAATTATAAACAAGGTTACAGTAAATAGCTGTGTATTTCTGCCTTTTAAAAACATTTATTTGGCGTCTTCGCCAGACCTGCAGGGGCCAGCATGTGTTCTGGCTCTGACTTTGATTCGAGTGGGAGGGAAGCCCCAGAACAGAACTATTTCAAGCACCCGGCACACGCTGAGGGTGAGCGAGGCCTCCCATCTTTGGGAGTTCACGGCGGTTAGTTAAAGCCTAGGGCTGTTAAGATTGAAACTCAGGAGGAGATGAAGGAAGAAGGGAATTATTATCCTGGGTACTTAGCGTTAAACATTTTGTCGACTTTGTCTCATTGATATAGATGGCACATATTTTTATCTTCATTTTTCTGATGAGGAAACTGAGGCTTAGAAAGTTAAAGAACATGGTTAAGATCACCAAGGTTATAAGGGGAGGGCTAGAATTCAAAGTATTAACAGCTAATGAAAAATTGAAGGAAATAAGTTCAGGAAAAAATGGGTGGACTGTTTACCTCAGAGGTAATGCATATGTTAACTAGCTTGATTTCGCTACTCTACAATGTATACATATTTCAAAACATAGTGTTGTACACCATAAATATATATAGTAAATTAAAAATAAAAACATAATGATATTTAATCACCTCCCCAAAAAAGAATAGAACAGTTATGGCTAGTCGGAGGCCATATCATAGAGCTGCTGGTGCTGATGATGATGAAGAATACAATTGCAACATGATGAAAACCTATACCACCATGGATTGTATCTGACTGCACATAAAACAAACCTCAAGGAATACTGGCTTAAGCAAAAAACAAAAACAAAAATAAAACAAAGCAGAAAACCCCAGTTTACCTCAGAAGGGAAATAAAATAGGATAACTGGATGGCCCCTGAAGGCCTGTATCCTGTATTACAGAAACCCTGGTTGCACACAGGCCCGGGCGTGGTTTCTCCTGCCAGATGACCATGTGCCTATATCAGCATCTTTGCCTGACTCTGCCCTTTGCAAAGGCCCCAGTGGTGCTGGGGTTTCTGAAGGGGGTGGAGAAGAGGGAAGAACTGGAGTGAGAGAATAGAAAGGGATATGCTACAGAGATGATTATTGAAAGTTGACAGCTGCCAAACACACTGTGTCTCTGGCAACACCTGTTGAGTCTGCGGTGGTGGTAGCGAGAGTCAGATGAAGAAAGACAGCTGTCTACATGCCAACAGCAGCAGGACGCTGTGCTGGGCTCGTGCTTTGCCAGCAGAAGATGAGCCAGACTCGCTGGCCTGGATTCAAATGGCTGGGTGTCCACTGGGTTTGCCAGCGAATAAGCCCGGGAATACATTTGCATTAACACTGCTCAGCCACCTCCCCTCCGCTGCCTCCCCGTCCCTCCCCCGCCGCACGCAACATCGGTCCTCTTCCCAGAATGTCATCTTCAGGCTGCTTTTCAGAACCTATATTTCAGTGAAACATGAGGTAAGCCAGATGCTGTCCTGAATTGCCTCGAAGGAAGCCAGCATCCGCAGTCCAGAGCAAGACAAAAACTCCATCTCAGGTTTTTGGCAGTAGGCTAGAAAAATGTGCTAGGTAATTTTAATTTTTTTTTTTTTTTGTGGGTGTGAAAAGAAAGAATAGATGGGATTTTACATTTTATCTCACGCAAACATTATTCTCACCCAGACCCTTCCTTTATTCGAACACCTTGAAATTTGGGGCATTCTCAGCTACGCTGGGAGAGTTTTGCCCTGGCAATGGAATGTTAGAGGGAAAGTTTGGTTCTGCCTGCAAAATTGCTTCCTAAGATGGAGACGTGTCAGATCTGTCTAATTTCTTATCTTTTCTCAAGGCTCCAGAAAGACCCTCAAGGAATAAGAAGTCTCAGATCTGGACGAGGAAGGTTTTCTCTGCACAGACCACTGTTTGTGATTTAGGGAAGAAATATATATATATTATAGCATGTTTCATTTCAGCCACTTCATGCCAGCATGCATTAGAGGTGGAGAAGGAGATAAAGCCTTAAGGAGGAGGAAGCTTTGTGGATTACTGTTTTGATAGCTTTTCTCCTAGAGGTCTTAATGAGTGACTAGACCTCAAATGATAGAAATTCTCCTGTTCTTTCTAACTTTCCAACATTAACCATGAAAAAAATGCCCAAAACCGAAAAACTGTATTTCCTGAAAGTGGCTTCCATTTCCGTGTTGTCTTTGTGAAGGAAGATAATTAACACTTACTCTTGATTCTTTTCTCTCTGAATGATTGTAAATCTTTTTTGAGTAACTTTCAGTTGAAACAATTAAGCAATGTCAGAAATTCTCAGTTAAACTGTGTTTTGAATCAAAAAAATTTATTTTAGGAATTTGTCTTACAACTGTACTTATATACATACATAAAGGCACACATAGAGGTATATTCACTATAGTATTTTTTTTTTTCAAATTCACTACAGCAAAAGACTAGACAAAACCTTGAAGCCTATCCATAGGGCATATTTCATTGGTAGTACACACATCACACATGCAAATACTATCATCCCACTGGTAAGAAAAGTGAGTTGATTCCGTATATATAGACATGGGCTAATCTCAAGATATATTAAGGACAAACAGCAAGGCATTAAATAACACGTATAGCATGCTAACATTGTGTTTTTAAAAAAGGAAATATACATCTATGGATATATACATAGACTGTCTCAGGAAGAATGAACAAGAAGCACCTCACAGTGGTTACCTCTGGGAATGGGAGCCAAGTGATTGGAGACGGAAAGTCAAGATTTTACTGTATATCTTTTTGTACTGTTTGAATTTTTTCTATTATCATTTCCATGTGCCACATTTTCAAAAGAATTTTAAAAGTTCAATTAATAAAATAAATTCCTTTTTAAGCTCTAAATTGAATGCTAGAATTTTAATTGCTAAGTTCTTTTTGCTTTCAACTAGTTGTATGTGATGTTATAAACCATTGACCATTATTACTATAGGTTAGTAATGGTCAAGTCAATGAATTTTTTTTTTTTTTTTGAGACAAGGTCTCGCTCTGGTGCCAGAACTAGAGTGCAGTGGCATCATCATAGCTGTCAACTCAAACTCCTGGCCCCTCAAACTCCTGGGCTCAAGAGATCCTCCTGCCTCAGCTTCCCAAGTAGCTGGGACTATAGGTGCGTGCCACCATGCCTGGTTAATTTTTCTATTTTTTTTTTTTTTTTTTGTAGAGACTGGGGTCTCACTCTTGCTCAGGCTGGTCAATGAATTTGACTGGCTAGTGAAATTATAGAAAATATGAGTCAATTTAGTCAAAAGAGCCATTATGAATATAAATTGAGAGGAGATTTTTTTTCTTCCTCAGCCACATAAATCAGCTCAGGTTAATTGTTGCTCACTGTCAATGAAATAAGATTGCTTTTAAGGACTTAATTGCCATAATTTTGCAATAGCACTTGGGTCCCCAGGCCCTTCTATTGAATTTTAAAAGCATTTTGATGCTTTCAGCTTATAGTTATTCTTGCATATACATACTCACATGATTCCATTCATAGTAAACAATGGGAGGAACTGGTGAAAATTTTCATAGACTCAAGAATACACTCGAAATGTTCATCTACCTTCCCATCAAAATGCTCTCCCTCTCTCCCTCTCTCCCTCTTTCCCTCTCCCCCGTCCCTCTTCCTCCCCTATAGATAGTAAGTCAAAGAAATGCATTGAGAAAGAGGGAAGTTTTGCCTATAGAGTTATTAAGATATTAAAATTCTGATACTGTCCTTGAATCAAAGAATGTGAAACTTT
Source organism: Lemur catta (assembly GCF_020740605.2). Classification (NCBI taxonomy): domain Eukaryota; kingdom Metazoa; phylum Chordata; class Mammalia; order Primates; family Lemuridae; genus Lemur; species Lemur catta. The sequence goes on from NC_059128.1 coordinate 39,303,534, forward strand.
AAGTCAGAGGTGAGCTTGTTCCCTATGGGGGATTTGAAGCCAGAAAATCTGAGTTTCTGTCAAATTAAACTCCTGCCTCTCCTAGTATCTGTATCTTGCATAACAGGGGCCATCTTATGGGGCCAGTGGGAGGACCAAACAAGCTAATGGCTAATAAAAGAGCACTTTGAAACTGTAATGCTCTATTAGCTTTTTAAATTGGGTATTGTACAGATTTGGGGTGAAAAATAAAGTGGATTTTGTTTCACAGTTCTTCTGCTGAATCTGATTTCTGTACAGAATGAAAGGTTTCAGTATTTTCACAATTATTTGTATATCTGCCATTGACAAGGGTCTTCTCCTTAGAGGACTGGCACTATGGCACCATCTACTCAGAGTGAGCCTGAAAATGAAACATAATCTACACATTTAAAGGAGATAACTCTTAGACAACTGGACTGAGCTCATTGTGGTGGGTTTATGTGTGCACAAGGACAGGATCCTGAAAGCACACACAAGTCGTATGAGATGACAATTATACACTTAGATAATCTTAAATGCATGCAAAGAACTCTGATTTAGAAAAATTGAGTAAGATGTGAGTGGAGTCCCTTGACCGTGGCTCTTATTTCTCAGAAATTAGAGATTATTAAATACTACCCTTTAATTTCATTTGTTTTGCATTTTATTTGATAAACCAATTCCTAATCTGTATTTCTCTGTTTTGATATAGGGTATTTTTCTGCTGGGAACTTGAAATGCAATGGTTTTACGTTAGACTGCTTCTAAGGTATTATACCCCATCTTTCAGGACAATGGTTAACAATATGTTTTTAAAGTGGCAGAGTACTTCTTCAAAGGAAATAGTACACAGATATCGAATATGTTAAGAAGGCAAAAGTGAAACTGGAGCGTATGTGTGTGTGTGTGTGTGTGTGCACGCGCTTTAAAGGGTGTGGAGCCAGCTTACTGGGCTGACTCTTCTCCGCTGCTCACTGGTGACATTTTCCATTATTGGCCAGTGAAATCAGATAAATATTCTCATGACATGAGATCCTTATGTTAGGCTGAACTATACTGATGAGTTAGATCCACCTCTCTGTCTTGCACAGATATATATATATTATATATGTGCCTGTGTGTGTGTGTAAATATATATAGAGCTGAGTAGAAATTCAGGAGACAGAAATGTATCCTGTGGGATTTCTTTTACAGCTATCTGTTCATTATGAATCATGCCAGGATTACAGAGTTTAGGATTTGAAGACATTTATAATAGAAAATGTAAGAGAACTTGCAATGCCTGGGTTGAGACATATGCTCACAGCAGAAAAGTAGGTGGTTGTTACAATACTCAATTTCTGATCTTCTGCGTACAAAGGTGACGTGAAAGTAAATCTACTTTAAAAAACACCAAGGTATATCAGTTTCTTCTGTAGCTAAAATAATCATTTTATATTGTGTATTTCAATTTTATTTTTGTGTCATTACATAATGACATTTTTATCACTGGCCATGAGTCATCCAACTTTACCTTGATATAATATAATAGAATTATTAATAACAGCTATTTCTCCTGAAATCCATATTAAGATTTTTATGTTCATGTTCCTCTGCTCAAATAAATTCAAATGTGTATGGAATGAAAGACAATATACATATAGCATTATTAGTTTGCAATATCTAAGAAAAGCAGAAAAATATTTATTTCACAAAGAGAAACCAAGAACTATTGACTTTCTTGCTTGTTAAAGGAAAAGCAAAGTTTACTTCAAAACTCTGCTAACAGAATACCATGTAAGTCTCTTGGCATACTTAACATGAAAAATAATTATCAAGCAGTAACCTTGATTTAACTTAGTCTAAGTGTTGGGAATTATCTTTTGTAGGCTTTTCATCCCAGGAAGCTTTTATTTACAGTAGCTGGTTCAAAAATCTTCACTTACTGGCTATATCTTCATTCTAATCATTCTTCTCTTTGCATATTCTTAAGATTTTTGCATTTACTTATAATTTCACATTTTATCTTTTTTTGCTTTTGTTAATATGTTACCTCAAAAATGTAAGGTGTCTTATATGTGCATATTTTATCTCTGTAACTGGACCCTAAATTCCATAAGAGCAGTGTCCTCGAAGAGCACCAAGTCCAGTCTTCTGCACCAGAAAATCTATGCAGGACGTGTGTGTTCATACTAGGCACACTCATTCTTCTCCTTAACGTTCAAACATTCCCCAACTTACTCTGTTGATTTACACTCACAGAAAACAAACTGTTTTACTAGTCTCAATAAGCAACAGTTGATAGAAAGGTAAGTCTGCTGGTGCAAAAATAACAAAATGTACACTAAGGCAAAATTGAACTGGTTTCTGCATTACCCGCTTCCTCCTGTTCTTAAGCAAAACCATTATCACCTGATTAAAACTACATTCACGATGAAGAAGCAATATTTCTAAATAGATTCCAAATACCCATGACTTTAGACATGTTGAATCATCTTGTCTCATAGGAGAAATCAGCTGGCTTGGTATATCTTTATGCATTAATTCTTCTTTTCATTATATTCTCATAAATCCAAAGAGTTTTAAGTGGATAGATGTCATTTTATATTAATAAAAGGCATTATCTTTATTGTTATTTTCAACTTATTTTTCACATTTGGCATTGTTACATTTGGCTATGATATATAAAGGAAGTTGTCCTGCAGTTTAAAACTAAGAGAAAGAATTCTGCGTTCCTCTAATGAAGTTTGTCAGACCTTGCAGCTACCACCAGTCTTCCCAGCCTCCCTCCCCGCAGCAGGTATCAACAAGGACATGCAATGGGCTGGACAGTCAGACTTGGGATTGGATCCCTTGCTGCCCAGCTATGTGACCACATAAACTTGGGTTTTAAACTTTCTTAACTTACTAATCCCCAATTTCTTCATCTATAAAATGAAGATAATAGAGATCATGAGGCTTAAGTAAGATAATGAATGTCAAATACTTAGTACAATTCCAGGTCCACATTAAGTACTCAATAAATGTTAGCTGTTCTGATTAGCAGATGCTCTTCTAAGTCTTAATTTGATTCCCAGAAAGGATGACTCTGCTATCCAAGACTAGCCCACTTCTCTGAATCTAGGTCATGGCCTCTGATTCTCTCTACCTTCATTTAGGTGGGTGAACACACACAAATCTGCAAATCAAAGTAGGTAAGCCAATGCAAAGGTAGGATCTTTGGAAGTACAGTGGACCTCGGTATCCCCAAACCATGGGGGATTGGTTCCAGGACCCCCACAGATACCAACACCCATGGATACTCAAGTCCTGGATATAAAATGGCATAATATTTGCACGTTACCTATGCATAGCCTCTCCTATACTTTATATCACCTCTAGATTACTTATAATACCTAGTATAATGTAAGCAAAATGTAAATAGTTGTTATACTATATGTTAAGATTCGTATTATTTTTGTTATTATTTTTATTTTTGATCTAAGGTTGATTGAATCTGCAGATGTGAAAACCACAGAGAAGGAGGGCCAACTGTGCTTGCAAGAAGTAAATCTTAACAGCGGGTTGTGTTTGAGTAGCAACAAGCTCATTGTAATGTGATGCTTGGGTTTTAATCTATGGGACTTTCTTGGGAATCAGAGCATTTTGGTGCGTACTCCTCTTAGGCAATGTCTGAGGTAGATTGCTTGCTCTGAATCCTAGTCTGTAATCATATTTCTCTATTAAGATCTCTAGGATAATTTCAGCTTGCTGCATTCCTTCCTGCTCATCTCTCAATCCTGGAGAGGCTTCCATTTGGAACGTAGATCTGCCCAGTCCTTTCCCAGGGCATCAAATGGTACTGTGTGGACTTAAGCACTGAACAGATATCCCTTCAAATCAACAGGGTTGAAAAACTCTCCAACACCATATTGTTGAAAACCCAGATCATTGAGATGGGGTCACATGGGCAATCTGTTAGCATGCAGGTCTGACTACTAAGAAATGAAAAACGTTAAGTGATTTAGAGCAGTGCAGAGAAAAAAACCTAAAAATGAATCCCGGAGCTTCTTGATCTTCTTGTCCTCCTGATTTGTTGTTCCTCAACCTTAATTTCAGTGCTAAATTTTAGGTATTGGAAGTCTTCCTTTGTTGCTCAGCTTGCCTCTCTCTCTTTAAAAACTAAAATAGTATTTATTTTGTTTTTGAATATAAAAAAATGTTAAAGTACAAAGAAGAAAAGAAGTATACATCCACTGCCTAGAAATAACAACTATTGACCTAGTGGCATATTTGCTATTAGTATTTTTAATTAAGGTAAAAACCATATTTTTTGGTAAGAAATGAAACATATACATAGAAAAGAACCAGACATTGAAGAATAATGCTGAATATTTAAAAATCACCCCAAATTCAATTGCCCAGGCATGCTATTGTTCATATTACATTAGATGAACATTTTCAGAAATGTTTATGTGTATACACATGATGGGGGGGAAATGCTCTTATAAAACTGGGATCATAATCTAGAACTTGATTTGTATAACACAAAAGTAAACACATGCAATTTTCCTTCAATTTAATGGAAGAAAAAGAGAGACTTTAGGGTTTTTGAACTTTAAATATTTTTAACTGTAAGATTTAATATTTTCCAAATGATCTGTCTAAGTTAAAGAAAAGATAATAACAAACTTTGAATTGGAGATATATGTGTTTAAATATTAGATGTTATCAATGAAGGCTTTTCTGTGAAATGGAAGTATATCAGTGCTCTTACATGTGCTCTCACATCTTCTCTCTCCACCCTCCTGTTGTTAGGTTATTTGTATGATGCTCATGTTTACAATATTGAGATTCTGATCCTCAAAAATGTATTATATTATTTTAACAAGTGTAAATAAATATGATGCTCACTGCTAGTCCTTTTACAATAGCTTTTCCAGTCTAAGTTATAATTTTTGATTAAGCTCATAATAGGAGGGATTTAATTGTCAAGTAGTTTTTTCCAACAAAGGTATATGGATCCTGCATTTCTGAGTTTTCTTTTTTCCAGTTTGTTTATATCTACCTGTAGCTATCATAGAAGAACAACATTTGGCTCATTGGATATGATTTTCTTAGATCACATTTTCTTTTCTATGAAACTCTGATCTTTTGTGCAACCACCATAGTTAAGATATAGAACTATACTATCAGCAGAGATCTCCTTTGGGTTACCTCTTTATAGTCATGCCCATGTTCCTTTTCCACCTCTATCCATAACCCCTGACAACCACTAGTCTGTTCTCTATCTCTACAATTTTGTAATTTTGACAATAAATTTCAAGAATTTATATCAATGGAATCATACAGTATACAAGTTTTGATATTTGACTTTTTTGTCACTCAGTATAATGCCTTTGAGATCCAGTTAAATTTTTTTCTGTATTGTGCAATAAACCTTCATTTGTTTTCCTCCTCCTTCTTCTGACAAGAGCACCCTAATTTTCCTTTGGAGGATCACTCTTCCTCCAATCTCAGTCCACTTGCTGCCATACCCACAATTCCATTCTCCTGGGGTGTCACATGACTAAGACCTGCTCTCAATTTGCTGTCATGGTGAGGAGGCAGAGACAGGAGTGAAGACAGGTATTAAATTCACCACAATACACTATGTTAAGTCTAGTAATAACAATATAAAGAATGAGAGTGAAAATAATAAAATTCTGACAAGGAATTTGGAAAGCCTTCTCAGAGGAAGTGATATTTGGGTTGAGTCTTGAAGGCTGAGTGATATTTTTCTAGCAGAGAAAGTGGAGAGGACAGTAGTCATCAGTATAGTCAGTGAAATATCGAGAATAGATAAACACACCTATATCTTAAAAGACATATAGAAAAATATATGAAGATTATGTGTACCCCTGCAAGTGAGAACTCTAAAAAAATCTATGAACTAACCATCTACTGCTATTCAATTCAGGAAGATAATTATTCAGTTAAGAATACTCACTTTGATTAAAGAGTATTAACAAATAAAATTGTGTTTGAATTTGAAAAGTGTGTTCAAATTTTATGAAATACATATATTATATATTATATTAAGGAGTTCAAATTATTAAAAACTCATTAAAACTTAAAGATTTATTTAAACAACCTGAAGTATAAATAGAAAGATAACTAATGCATTTATAAATGCTTCCTTCTAACCTGTTTGGTTTTTAAACATATTTGGTCCACCACATTTCTTTCCCTCCATCAGCCTTGGTATGTGAATCAAAACTCTCCAGAGACGGTTTACAATAATCAATCAGCAAAATAATAATAGGAATCTCTTGGCACACTGAGTAACAGTCTTCTACTCAATTGTTGAAGCGTATACTTTGAATGGGGCCAGTCAACTTTCAACCCCCTTCTTGCATGCTTTCCTGCACTCCAGAAACTAGAAATCTGAAAACTACATTCCCTAGACTCCCTTGAAGCTAGGAACTCAAATGTAATTTGGTTTCACCAATAAGATGTGTTTGTCAAAGACATTAATGAGAATAGAGCTAAGAAAAATTAAGAACTCTGCTCCCTTGGGGCTGCTCCTAGGAATTAATTCTAGAATCTGTTTCTTTAGCCATCCCACACATTCTATTGGCCATTCTCTACAGTGTAGTAAATCCACTTATACCTAAATGAACCAGAGTAGATTCAGTTCTCTGTACTGAACCCTGACCAACATAGCTACCTTTGTACAATATTTCTGGCTTTGGGTTTTTTTCCCAATATAAAATATCACTTAAGTATGAGTTTATGTAGTAAAAATAGAATTTGGTACTTAACACCCCAAAATATATTTAATATAAAATGTACTGCTTTTTTCTTTGTTCAAAGTGGAAATAGTTTTATAGATTTTGTTCTCATTAGAAAATGAACTTGGGCTCATAATAAAAATGTCAGTAAAAGGAATAAGAGAAAAAGCAAACATTTATTTACAAACATTTTATCTGAGATAATCTCCATTCTTTTTTCTGTGCCTGGACGTATTAACACACATCATTTAGAAAATCAAGAACATAGCAAAAATATTGCCCTGTAGTATGCTTTTCATCTGATATTGTGAATGTATATTCATATTTATAGCCTATCCCTTATTTTGAATGTGTAGGTTGTTTCTATTTTCAGCTGTTAGGAACAAAGCCAAAATGAACATTTTTAATACACAGTCAGGTTTTTTCTCTTTATTTCCTTAGTGTAAATTTGTAGAGGAGAAATTTCTAAGTCCGCCTTAAAAGTTTTTGACATGTATGGCCAGATTTCCCCCTACAAAGATTGTGTCTGTTTTCAACTAAGTATATTGCATGTCCCCAACACTGGGTATAAATGGTCCTGACAAACTGATAGGAGAAAGCTAGTATCTTGTTTTGTTTTGATGCTTTCTTCTTCTCCTCCTTCTCATTAAAATAAACAAACCCTCATGGGTAGAATTGGTGGTATTATAAAAGGGGGAGTTCAGCCCTCTGTCTCTTTCTCTCTCTCTCTCTCTCTGTCTCCATCACTCTTTAGCACTCTCATTCTCACTCTTCGGCCTTCTGCCATGGAATGACAAAGCAAGAAGGCTCTCCCAAGGTGCCAGCCCCTTAATCTTGGACTTCCCAGTCTTCAGAACTGTGAGCCAATTAATTTCTATACATTATAAGTTACCTAGGAATTCCGGCATAGCAGCAAAAATAGACTAAGACACAAACAAACAAAAAAACCCCAAAACATAGACCCCCAAAACTATTTCCTTAGTTGTATATATATTTTATCTTCTACCTAAAGACCATCATTTTACTCTTCTGGCTTCTTTAGTTCAAGATTATTATGCAGACATGTTCCTTATCATGATGTTAAATGCCTGAAACCTCCTTATGCATTTAAAAGCTGCAGTTATTCTTCAAGTGATTTTGAAATATTTCTGAAGCTGAACCTGAATCAGGCAGCACATTTCATGTGTGTTTTGACTTTGTCATTTCTGTAGCGTTCACTACCGCAACGCCCTAGGAAGTAGAAGGGCCAGTGTCACAGCCTTAAACATTCAGGCTCATGAACAACAGCCCCCTGGCAATCTGCATATGGTTCTGTGCTATAAGTTATCAGAGCTTATTTGATTGCTACATCTGGATACACAAAGTCTCTCTTCAAACAACCACAGGGCTCATTGTTATTATTAATCTGTCTCTGTTGCCAGATTCATAGCTTCAGAGTAAGAAAATATTATCTGAGCAAATATTTAAGCAGAATTCTCTACACTGTTATGCTTCATTAAAGAAGAGTTTTCATTCAGTTTGTTCTGGAGTAAAGTGAAATGCTCCAAATAAATGCACTCTCTGGTTTTCCCTAGCATTTTTTTCTACAGCAGGAAGACAAGGCCTTCTTAGGAAAAGAGGCCTTATAATGACAAGTTTTCATGTCTTATCAATGCCCCTCTATCAGTATTTGGTCTATGTGAATAAAGCACTGTGGCTGAAGTGCAATATAACAGAAGAGTTTGCATACACACTTGTGCAAAGTGGTTAAATATGAGTGACATTTTTCTATCAATTGCTAAGGCAGATACTTTGGATTGGCCACTCAACATCCATCTTCTACCTTGTGTGCTTTCCTGGACAGCAGATGCACTTGGGTATTTGGCTGGATTAGAAAGCATAAAAATACAGTACATCTGTGCAGTATTTGATGATAATACAGTGCAAGGACTCTTATACTAATACATTATAGGGGCTTTCCTGCCCTCTTCTGCCTCAGTTGCCCTCTACTTCCTTCTTGGTTGAATGTACATGTTATATAGAGCACCCACAGAGTAATGCTGGATATCGAAATTACTGATATGGATAAGTTGTGTTGGTACAACACACTGGTGTGAATTATCACAAAAATCCTGGAAAGAGGTGTTCCTAAGTATTTAATCACTAATATTTTTAAGGGTATTGGAGAACTTGTCTTTCCGATGTGTTTCACATTGGCATAGATGATTTTAGGAAATTTTCATTTTTTTTCTTAAAAGGAATTGTTTTAGGAGCAGTGTCTTTCAGCTGGTTTTGTTCATGTCAATTAATTGCCTGTTAATGTTATTAATAATAACCTTATGAATGGAAGAATGCCAGCCAACACATGCAGAGTCCTGGAATGGTGACTCTCAACCTCCTATTTGGTCCATCTCAGATAAGGAAAATTCAGAGCCGATAAACCAGATTCCTTTTCTTTAGCAATTTTCTCACTTACGTTTTTATATCCATACTCACTGAAAAAATGACTGTTGCTAGCACCTCCCACCATATTTTATATTAAAGCTTTGTAGAATAAAGGTATCGAGTCCTGTTCTCAGTTTCCAGAAAGGCTACACTATCAATGGCTTCAGGCAGATGAATCAGCCCTATCATATAGTAACTTCAATGAAAGTAGTGGCACGGATTGCTTGAGAATCTGTTGGAGTTGGGTTGTATGGATTTTTTTTTCAACACACATTGAAGGAAAGCTACAATTTTATTCTTTTGGATCGCAAAATTGTGTTTAGAATTACAGATAAAAATATCAAACTTTCATCTTATATTTTAAAATAGACGTGCTATTATATTAAGAAAAAACACCTAGCTCTATCTTGTTATTTCTTTATCACAAAGAAGAGAGAAGTGAAATCCGTATTTAAAAGGCTGTGGAACATTGTGCATTTAAAGTACTCAGCAAGTTATTCCCTAAAGCACTCCATATGATATGTAAATCTTTTGATCTTTCACATAATGCATGACTACTATAAAGAATAATGAGTACAAGCTTGTAAAATACAATATTGACTGTCAATGTCGCGCACTTAGCCACAATTATTATTTGCATGGCTTTTGCAACATAACTGGAGGGGATGCTTTTATGAATATGTTAAGAACACGCCAGTCTCTGCTAAAGAAGATTTAATTTTATAAAAAAGACTTTTTTCCCCCTTTTCCTTTCCACTGGTTATTTTTTTTCAAAAACCATTTTCTCAAGATAGAAAAAAATCTTTGGGAAAGGAGAGAATTGACTAGAATTTAAAAGGAGAATCTCTGCTATCCTGTTGTTATGATTACCATATGATGGGTAAAATAACTAGGCTTTGGAAAGTATTGCTCTCTGATACCCTGAAGAAAGGATATTTAAATCATGGTAAGCTGTTCTTTATAGAGATCTTTATTTAAAACTTAGTCCAGCAATCTAAAGAAAAATATTTTTGAAAGTTTATTTTGGACAATGGTTATTTAACGTTTCTGAATGTTTTCAAAATTACAAATTCTGTTTGAACTTGTTCAATAGCATTTATTTGAAATAAACAAATAAACACACCATAATCTTTTTTATATATCAAAGTTTTGATATTTAAGTTCACTTGGTTTTAGTCAAAATAATGAGCTATTTTGTTGTGGCTGGTGATATGATATGACCTGGTTAGTTAATCCAGTCTTAAGAGTGCTGGCTTGGGACAAATGGATCACTGGTAGAGGCAATATAACACATGATTTTGGAGTAGTTCTACAAATGGGGGAAAAAATCGATTCCCATAATGGGATATGTGATCCCAAGATATTAGTATCTCAATCTACGCAGGGACATGAATATATAAAACTCTACTCAAATGCACAGGACTCTACTTGATGCATGGCTATATTGAACCATTTAAATTTCACCTAAGAATATATATATATATTTTGATTCTAAAATCTGTGTGAAAATGCAAAAAACCTAGAATGTCCAATAAGATCTTGAAAAGGAAGTACAAATTTATAGGACTTTACCATCTGATTTTATGATTTATTACAAAACTATAGTAATTAAGACAGTATCGTATTGGCATCTGGACAGATAAATAGGCAATGGAACAGAATACAGAGCCTCACATTTATGGTCATTTGATTTTTGATAAAAGCACCAAAGCAGTGCAAGGAAGGAAAGTAAGTCTTTTCAACAAATAGTGCTAAAACAATCGGATAGTCATATGGGAGAAAAAAAAATCACATACACAAAAATCAATTTAAGATGGATCATAGACTTAACTGTAAAAGCTAGAACTTTAAAAAAATTTAAGATGTGTAGGATAATATTTTTGTAACCTGAAAGTAGGCAAAACTTTCTTAGATAGAATTTTGAGCAATGTGACACTGTTACTTCCCTATTTAGGAACAAACAAACATGACAATGGAATGATTTAGTCTTATAAAATTTGAAGAAATCACTGTAAAACTTTGTAGTGTTCATACAGTTGCTGAGATTGTCCTATGAACATAGAGACTGTAATTTCAATAGCAATGTAATAAAATCCTTCCAGCATTTGAAACATATTTGAAATAAAGTCACATAGCAAAGATGATTGCCTTTTCAGAAACTTTGTTTTGATAAAGAATAGTATGTGGGGAGGCTTCTACATACAGAAGTCAGACAGCTTTCTAAAGGAAACCAACAAGATTTATAAACCTTTTTGGGGTAATAATTCATTTTATAGAAAGCAAGGAGTCAGATTTAGCTCTCAGCAAACACAAAAACAATACATACTACACGGCTTGGATTTTTCTGAAATTTACAGAACTATCACTTCCAGGGAAATAATTACCATAATGGACTGCAATGCATATTAGCTTTTACTGAAAAAACTGGAGCTATCTGAAAGCAATTTAAAAAGAAAAAACAATATTATACTGTGCAAAAGTTAGCTGAAGTCCATGAATCAAGAATTCACCAGAATGAGCTTAAGAATTATTTAGATAATTTGTGTTCTTTAGAGGTGAAATGAAAATAGATTTTTTATTTATTTTCTTTGGAAGTGAAGCCATGGACATTAGATTCAGTTGGAACCAATGTTCAATCAATCAGCTGTGGAGGAAATTCAGATAGGACTCATTGAATCAAAATGTAATGAGAAATGCAAATATAAATTTGAAAAAGGTAAGATGGCTGAGGGTGGAGATCAAAATAACTGAATTTTTCTTTTCAACAATGTGATCTGAAATGACAAAAGTACTTCTTTGTTTTCTAACATCTTATATAGTTAAAAGTGGTTTGGGTTCAGTAAGTAACATATTAACAAAGGAAAGAAACAGAGTTGATATGTTTAAGAGGAGACATTAGTGCTAAATTTACTAACATCACACTGAACATTGAATTTTTAGTTAAAAAACATCAGGCTCAGGTATCCCACTGATTCATCATTCTTGGATATATTACTTTCTTTTGTAGACTAGTTAAGTTAAAAAGTTTTTTTTCTTCCTACTAAGCAAACGGTAAAAGTTACGTTCACCAAAAAACAACTTTTAAAATTAATTTAATTTTTGATTGTTTTATTTTTGCTAGAAAATAATTTTTAAAATTTATTATATTCCTATTATTATATATTAATATATTTCTAATATTCATATGTAGGTTGATTTACTAAAATTTATATGAGTAAATATAAAATATTAAAAATTACTCAGAAAATGTAATTATAAACTTAAATGTCATAGCTTTAATTTTTTTAATTTAATTTTTAACTTAAAAATTTTTATTTAGCCATTCTTAACCTTGCATTGAACAAAAAGAGTAAGCTTTATACTTTTTAGGTATAAAGCACAATATATAACACACAATACATATGCAGATATGCAGTATATCTGCTGTATTGAAATTTCTTAGGGTGGAGTAATTAGAAAAAAAGGTCTATAAAGGCTCCTTAGAGAGATGACAATACAAAAAAGATTGAGAAATACTGCACTAAGGTGTTATAAAAGTATTTGAAAAATGTTTAAAGTCAAGTCATTACAAAACAGAAAGAAATTAATGTAAATGTTTGCTACCTTGGTATGCTCACTTTTGTTTTCTTACCCCAAATTAACAGTTAGTTAATTGTCTCTACCTAACAGGAACTTACTTTGAATCTTTCTAAGGGCCTGGAATATGATTAATGCATTAAATATTCAGAGTATTCAAATGAGAACCACTCATAAACACTTATTTTTAAAAAAAAAAAATCACCCTTAATTTAAAAAAAATTCAACTTTTTTACCAATAATTAGTTTCATATAAATGATTCATTCAGAAAAAAATACATTATACATGGGTTCCCCTTGTAACAAATCATATCTTTCTTTTGAAATCTTTTTTCACTGTATGTTTTATGTACTAACCAATTATTTTCTAGTAATTCATTGTAAGAGACTACATTTTACACTCATATAGATTTTTTATTCTTTAATGCTTTCTATTGATTGGTTTAGCAGTATAATTTGGGGGGGTGTGTAGTGGTTATGGGAGTCTGAAGAAATTTGTAGGGAAAAAAATTACTTCCAATGATTTTAAACAAGAAAATTTTATTGAATTACTATACTGCCAAGGATTATTCTTTATTATTTATCATTTGCTAAATGCCAACAAAGACTGTTGGTTGGTATAAAACTATGTTTTAGTCCATGTGATTACTATACATGGACCTCCCCAGTAGCTTACCCTCCAAAAGCCATAAGAACCAGTTTTAGGAGCAAAGCATGAAGATATAGTGCCTTAAAAAAAACAAACAAAAAACCCTTTTTATATTGCGGTTTCTAGAGCTAGAGGGTGTATATAAAAGGCAAGCCCATACACATGTTTTCTCATTCACAAATATTTTATGATTTCTCTTTCATTTGACAACATATTAGGTAAGAGTGTTTGTGAGAAAAACACAATACTTCTAAATGACAGTCCATTCAATTTACTTTCTAACTTACCCTCAAAGAGATTTTTTTATGTTAAGATTAGAAAAATTTCCCCTTCATTCTGTTAGAATCAGGACTTTTATAACTATTGATTTTTATTAATACTTAATCTATAATGCCATCAGATCTCCTCTCGGTACAATTTCCTTAGACAAACTTTTGCAGAGTCACTCAAAACCTAGAAGCCTAAAGAACAATTTGAATCTCTAAATAAACTTTCAGTTACATTTCTATCATTCAAAACATTCAGAGGCTGCTGCGGACCCAAGGCTTTAATATTAACCAGTGACACAATTACATCTAGCAAAGGAATGACAACACACGCAGAAAAAGTTTGTGCCAAAATGTTGACACTAATATTGACTCAACCTCAATCTAACTTTAGTCCTCATCTGAGGAACAAAAGAATTCATTTGTAAAATGTGACCTTTGTTCCATCCAACAAACTCATTTTGATTCTTCTCAGAGTGTAGTCTAAAAATCTGTTTTCCAAATAGAAATTACAAAGAAAAGATTGAGAGTCATGAAGCTGTCTTTTGAGGAACTTCTTGGACCATGTATCTAAAGCAGAGAAAAGGTCCTTGCCACAGTGGCCACTGTGAGTAACCTCATCTATAGCAAGTCCATTCATTCATTCATTCATTTATTCAATAAACATGCAGTGAACCCACTAGATGCCAAGTTCTGGAGTAGGTCTGAGATACAAAGATGATTAAAAAATAATCCAAGCCTCAAGGAATTTGCAGTCAGTTACAAGAAACAGAAAAACATGCAGGCAAATAATTGCTCTGCAGTGAGATGAGCACTGTAAAAAGAGATAGCTGTGTAAAGGACAGTGGTTGTGCAAGGGATGGTGTGACCAGATCTATCTGGAAAGACCCAGGCAGCACAGCCAAGAGGAGGACAGCATGAGCCAGTTCGTGAACAAAGCTGGTGGACATTCCTGGTGATGCCAATAACGTGGACAAAGTCACCTATGCTCGAGACACTCAGACATGCAGCTCACTTTATTTGGAGCAAGGCTGGAAGAGGGATCTGCTTCCGGGCAATGACTGGAGATGAGCACCTGAAAGAATCACAGGCCCTGCTGAGAGCTTTGGGCTTTGCTCCATTCAAAGCTCTTAGGTTTTCTTAAATGGAGGACCACCAGAAAGAGAAGTGTTCATATTAGTAAGATTACCCTGACAGCAATATGACAGTGAACTCACAGCGAGAGGCTGACAAGGCAGTTCAAATAGGAAACTGTCACAAATCATGATGTGCGGCTATAAGGGTGGACAGGGAATAAGAAGAAGGAGGGGACAGAGTCCTGTGACACTTAAAAAGTGGAATCAGCAGGACTTAGCTAAGGAGGAGTTTATCAGAAGGGGCTGATGGAGGAGTGAAGACTACCCCCTCAGTTTCTGATGTGGGTAAATAATTCACTAAAATGGGAAATAGAGTGGTGAAGCAATTTTAAAGAGGGTTTTTGAAGCCGAATTTTGGTTATTTCTGAGTTTGAGATTTCTGTGGGATGTCCAGCTGGAAATAACCAAGTAAGAGTTCTATATGTAGGTTATGAGCTTGATAAAATCCCCCAGGGTGAGTGTATATATTAATAAAAGATAAAAGGTCTCAGTCCTTAGAAACACCAACATTTAAGGGCAGAGTAGATGAGGAGAGGTATAGAAAATGTTAAGATGTAGAGGAACTAGCTAAAGAGACTGAAGAGGCATGATCTGATTCTGGAGAAGCCAATTAGGAAAGAGCAATGCCCCAGAAATGAGGGAAGCCATGCACCAGCTAAATGTGTGTTGATGGCTGGACTCGGTCTATCTCCCAACTCTTTCAGTTGCTATAGCCTTGAACCTGGGAGCTGTAGAAAGCTTAAATATTAAGCTTCAAAGCAGAGGTCACATGTCTGGGGGCTAGCTTCTTAATTTGGTTGCCACAGTGATGGAATTTCTGCTTTTTAAAATGCCCAGTAGCAAGATCTTGAAGTTGGATGTTACAATGGGGATACAGGGTTGGCAGCATATAGCAGTGTTCTGTGGGTGTTTTGCATATATGTCGATTACAGGTATCCATGTGTGTATGTGTTTGCACCTATGCACTGTCCTAACCCTCAAACCCGAAAGGGAGACAATTTAAAGGATATTTATATCAAATCACTTGAATGTTTACAAAGATAAAAATGTATCTATTATCTATTGCTACAACCTTGGGGCATTAGAAACCTTTCATCCTGGTTTGTTCTGTTACTTTACAAAAATGCCTCATTATCTCAGCAAATGCCACATTGTAAACTCTTTCTAGTAAGAAATACAAAGTATTCTAGAAAGAACACTTTCTGTAAGAAATAAAAAGAAATCTTACGCATTTTTGTATACCACAATGTTTTTAGGAATCAGCTTTCTTTGGAGAAGATGTTTTCTTGTTTCAAATGACAACTCATAATTATACCAACAGACATTACTATTCACTGTAGCAACCAAACAGATGGATACCCAGATACACCCACTGGAAAATCAAAAAAGACCAAGATCCAAATTTCTCTGTGTTTTTTGTTAGTTTTTGTGTGTGTGTGTGTGTTTATTATCTATTTATTTATTTTTGTTGTTGTTGATGACTCACTCTAATGCCATTTGAACCTGAGTTTGAAATCCTCAATGAAAAAGTACATTTTAAAAAACAAATTATTGTTACTGAATAATTCATCCTATTTTAATTTAGTCAATAGTTACAATGTTATTTCAAAATAATTATTCAGGTTCTTGTTTGTGTGAACAATCTTTGAAGAAAGACCAGGTGTCGGAAAGTTGAGAGTAGGAGTTGTAAATTAGACTTCATCATCAAGGTTGGGAAGGAAGATATTCTGAGTAAGTCTATGTTTTACTTACTCAAATAGAACAGTTAAGGAAAAGTGATATTCCAGCTTGAAACTAGTTACACCTTGATCTAATCTCACCTTTTCTGGTATATTTGAAAAATTTATCCCATTTCACAATTATACTAGTTAGGATAAAAGTTAAGATGCTTTAATAAAAAAAATCTTAAATACAGCAGCCTAAAGAAGGTAGTTTTGGGGAAAGTATTCCAGTTCTACTCCACAAGGTCATTCAGGAACCCATCTTATTGTTCTGATGTTCCTTAGGGCATTGTCCTTGTCTACACAGTTAAAGCTGGCTTGTGGTCACTTTCATGTTCTAGCTTACAGGAATGGGAAAGAGGGGTGCATTGGCACAAATGGCTTGTCTTTAAAGTTGGAGGTCCCAGAAGTTGCACACATCCCGTTGGCCTGAACTTAGTCACATAGCCACACCCACATCCAAGAAACTGACAGTACAGTCTATAGCTGGGTGTCCACAGGTCCAGTTTAAGCTCTAGTACTATAGAAGAATGAGAGAACAAAGTCTAGTGGATAACCAGCAATCTTCTGGTCTTTGTGGAATACTTTGATAGAAACACTATAATGCAAAGATTGGACCCATGGCTTAAACAATGGTTAAACTGTACTAAAGATCATACTGCAGAATAAGGGAAATAGAATACAATCTATTCCAAATGGATATTTTTGGGAGATGTAGTAATGTGGAAAGATAGTAAAAGATCCAGAGCTTAAATAAACACATTTGAATAGGAGGGGATGTGTTACAAGACAAATGAAAGTCAGTTGATTTACCATGCCTCTATCCAAATGAAAATAAGGTCACCCCTGATTCTGAGAAGTTCATATAGGAAAGGGAAAGAATTCTAATTAGGATTAAGAACATTATCTCTCTCCAAATGTCTGCAAGCATACAATACTGGTTCTGTCTATGGCTATACCTATAATTTTGCAATATGACTTTTTAAAAAGGAGGAGACAATTTGGTAAACTGATAACTAATTTAGATAATGCTAATTGTATTGGGTGGAAGATGATTAGGAAAGTTATAAAGGAAACCTCAAGTGTGCTCTGCATGGGATATTACTGAAAACATGAATATTGTGTAAAGCTGTTATCCCTTCCACAAAAGAGAGATGATTCCTGGATGTGCTTATATTATACAAAAATCAGAAGAGGAACTAGGGGCAGGGGTGGAGGACATAGTAGTTATGCTGATTTTGGTACACTCTTGAATCCCTCTTTAATTCCCTTCTGTAAATGGTGTGCATGTCTGCTTGTATACACATGTGACCTAATTGTACATCATTGCCTTTCTTTATGATCAAAAAACATACTTTGCATGTGAATTATCAGTAAAAATTTACTTCCTTCTTGGTAAAATACACATAGCCTTGAATATTAAATAAACCCTCTTGGTTTTAGCTATGTGCACAATTTGCTGCCTTAGAACATTGTGGGACTTATATACCCCTTGTTGTGAACTGGTTGCTATCATTAGTCAGTTTTTGGAGGGTTAATACAATATTTGTTTCCAAGTTTAGGTAAACATAGCGTGCATGATGGTTACTTTTAGGTGTCAACTTGACTGGATTAAGGGATACCTAGATAGCTGGTGCTATAGCTTGAGTGTCACTGCCAAAACTCATGTTGAAATTTAATTGCCATTGTGATGGTATTAGGAAGTGGGGTCTTTAAGAATTGATAAGGTGATGGGGACTCCATCCTCATGAAAGGATGAATGCTGTTATCATGGGAGTGGGTTAGTTATTGTGGGAGTGGTTTTATTTTTTTTCATAAAAGCGAGCTCTCTCTTATGTGTGCCCTTTGCCCTTCTGCCTCGTTCGACACAGCAAGGAGGCCCTCACCAGGTGCTGAGCAGATGCCTGTGCCATGCTCTTAGACACTCCAGTCCCAAGAACTGTGAGCTGAACAGACTTCTTTTCTTTATAAATTATCTAGTCTGTGGTATTCTGTTATAGCAACAGAAAATGGACCAAGACAGTTGGTACAGTATTACTTCTAGGTGTGCCCATGAGGGTGCTTCTGGAGGAGACTGTGGTGACAGTTGCTTCTGTGGACTGAGTGGGAAAGATCTGCCCTCAATGTGAGAGGGCACCACCCAACTGGCTGGGGGTCCAGACAGAACAAAAAGGCAGAGGAAAGGCAAAGTCATTCTCTCTCTCCTGGTACCGGGACACCCTGTGTCTCCTTCCCTTGGACATCAGAACTCTAGGTTCTCTGACTTTGGGCTCCAGGACTTACACCAGCACCCCCCAAGTTCTCAGACCTTCTGCCTCTGATGAAGAGTTACTTCCCTGGTTCTGAAGCCTTCATAGTTGAACTAAGCCATGCTACTGGCCTCCCTAATTCTTCCAGGCAGCCTATGGTGGGACTTCTCAGCCCCTATCATCATGTAAGCCAGCTCCCCCTAATAAATCCCCTTCTTTCTTTCTTTCTACATACCTACCTATCTATCTATATCTATCTATCTCCTATTGATTCTGTCTCTCTGGAGAACCCTGACTCATACAGTGTACTAATTTCTTCAAGCATGGTGTCCCCTACAGAACCTGTTTAGTGCTACTTGGAGTAATCATATTTTCTTCATGTCATGTGATAGTCAAGAAGGAAGAAATGGTAACTGTCCCGTGAGCACTCAATCAAGCAAAAGACATGTCCTTTGTAAGATGCAACAAATGTCCTTTCAGTGTGAAATTCAAGTCAAGCAACCCCTCCAAGCTAGTTATTTTCTGTCCTTCCACTCCCCATGTGCAGATCCACTCTCCACTCTTTTCTGCCCTGCTTTGTGCCGTGGGATCATCAGATCTCCTGAGCTCCCTTGCTCATGGACTTCTGATTAGATATGGCCAATCTTTGGAGATCAGAGGGTGGGAGTAAAGGTTTGGGGTGGTTTTTCCTGGCTCCCTGCTTCTTTCCGTGTTCTATCTCGGACAGTAGCTGGTTCTCTGTATAACCAAAGCTCCCACTGGATGACCCTTTCCTACTGCTTTTCTCTCATCGTTTTCTGGTCACCTTATTTCTTCTCCTTGTCGTAACAATTTTCAGTTTAGAGGTCGTAACAATTTTCCGCCATAGCAAGTGTCAGTTTACCATCTGTTTTTTAATTCCTTAACCCAGCCCACACCTTTATAAGTAATACTTTTCTTAAGGTTTCTTCATTTGAACCACCCAGCATGAATTCTGAGCAGACAAGTCTGTTGATTTACATTCAACAGATTCTGGAAAGAGTTATCTCTGCCCATTCTGTCTAGTTTCCTTTCTTTCTCTTTTAAACTCATTCCAACAAGTCATTGCCCCATCACTCCACCAAATTTGTCCTTCTCTGAGTCAACAAAACCACTAATTAATAAATTAAAATGGTCAGTTCTCACCCCTCATCTTACTTGATCTTTCAGCTGCATTGGACACAGTGGGCCATTCCCTCCTCCATGAAGTCTCTTCACTCCACTTCCTGGGCAGCCCACTCCACTGACTCTTCTACCACCTCATTAGCCAGTCTTGTCACTCTCCTTTGCAGGATCCTCCTTGCGACAGAGCCTGGAGAGCTGTGTACCAAACCTGCTTCCTGCTTTCCATGGGCACCTAGATCAATTGCATTTCTGAATGTCCCTTGAAGTTTAGAAGGGCCACAGGTACAACTTCCAGGTGTGGCCTCCAAAATTGCCCCATTTACCATCCTCCATGGTCTAATGGAAGGAGAGTCACCCACCAATCAGGAAGACCCATTTTGGGTGTCATGGGAGTGAGAAATAAACTATGGTTAAGTCTGAACCGTTGTTCCTTTTTGGCTTTGTTTGTTCCAGCAGGTAGCTGGAACTAATCCACTCCTTAGCTCCCTGACCCTAATGCTGAGTGTCCAGGACTCAGTCCTTGGGTTTCTTCTCTTTCTGCGCTCTTTCGCATGTGACCTTACCCAGTCTCATGGCTTTAAATACCATCTACATATTTGTCAGCCACTCCATCCAGTTGCTCAGGCTAAAAACCATTTTTGAACCCTACACCTGAACTGTTGATACATCCTATTGGCTCTACCTTCACACCACATCCAACGTCTTTTCCTTTTTTCCATGATGTGGGCCTGACATCAGCACCTGGAGATTGCTTGAGGAAAGAAGCTTGAGACCAACCTGATCAACACAGAAAGACTCCATCTTAAAAAAAAAAAAAAAAAAATTAAAAAAATTAGCCAGGTATGGTGGCACATGCCTGTAGTCCCAGCTACTTGGGAGGCTGAAGTAGAATAGCTTGAGCCCAGGAGTTTGAGGTTGCAGTGAGTTATGATAATGCCATGTACTCTAGCCTGGGCAAAAGAGAAAGACACTATCTCAAAACAAAACAAGACAAAACAAACCTCAAGGAATACTGCAATAGCCTCTTACTGGTCCCCCTACTTCTGCCCTTGGCTTTCTAACATAGTCACCAAAATGACTCAGTGAAATCAGATCGTGCCACTCCTCTGCTCGAAACCTTCATAGCTTTGCCTCCCAGTCCGAAGACATTCAGGAGCCCTTGCGAAGGCTTACAAGGCTGTGGCAAGCAGCCCTACTGCCTCCTTGACCTCACTTCCTGCCACTCCAGCCTCCTTGGGACTCCTCCTTGCCTCCCCTCCTCGCACATTCCCACCTGAGGGCCTCTCCTTCCTGTTTCTTCCTCCCCATGTGGTCCCCTCACTTCCTTGACTCAAATATTACCTCGTCAGGGAGGGTTCCCGGACCACCCATTTCAATTGCAACCCGTCGGCAGACTCACTTCCCGTTCCCTTCTTCCTCCCTAGCAGTTAGCGTCATCACACACACTATTTATTTCATTAAATTGTTTCGTTTCTTTTATCTTCCCTCCCTATGTTTTAGCTCAGTGCAGGCAGGGAGTTTTGTTTGGTTTGCTCCCTGCTGTAGTTCAGAAACCAGAGCAGGGCTGGGCCACATAGCAGCGCTCAGGAAGTGCTTGTGCAATGAATGAATAAATGAACGAATGAGTTTTCCGCACTCCTTTTAAACCAGAGAGGAAAATCCAAGCTTTAAAGTGCTTCTTAAAAAAGATCCGCCCCCCCCCCCCCCCGCCGGAGCCGCAGAGGAGGGTTCAGCCCGGCCGCCACCCCCCTTCCGCCCACGTGCTTGGTCAGGAACAAGGCCCAAGTGCTGGTGAACAGCCGCAACCACAGCAAGCTTCCGAAGGCCTTCGACAGACGCTGTGACATGATGCTGGAGAATGCGAAGGAGATGTGGACCTAAGTGCCCAAGAGCGGCAAGGGCAAGAAGTCCAAGGCAGTCACCAGGGGCCGCTGCATCTCCACGGTGTTCCACGGTGGGGACGCGCTCCTCGTGGTCCTGTGACCCTGCTCATCGTGGCAAGTAGACAAGTCCTCCTCGCGGTCAGAACTCGCTGCCCCATCCTGCTGCCCCATCCTGCCAAGACCTGGCCTTTGTGAAAAAAAAGAAGAAGAAGAAAGAAAGAAGAGATTGATGGCGATGGCTCCACACTCTAAATAGAAAATATTCTGCACTTTACCGAACAGCATTTTCACAGCTTTCAAAATTAAACGCATCCCAACAGTCATGCTGACAGAGCCATGTGTACAAGATTGGGGTCCTCTGATCAGAATTCCAAGAACCATGGCAAGCACTTGGAGCTATTGTTGCTAGATTTAACAAAGCAGTATGTTAAACCAAATGTGTCTTTATTTTATGTAACATTACCAAAGGGTTATACTTTTAATGTGTTTTTAAAAGGTATCTATATTTTATATTTTTCTTTGGAAAATACAGAAAAAATAAAGAAAAAAGAGTGAAAGAGGAAGGAAAAAGAAAGGAAAGATAGAAGGAAGGAACAATCCGTAGTCACAAAGGCATAAACAATAAACATATTGGTGCATGACCTACAATCTCTTTTCCTGACATTTAAAAAAATGTCTTTTTTCAATGGCCTTCATAAGATGAATACATTAATGTGGACCTAAGTGCACATAGTGTTAATCACTGATCAAATCCTGACCCAGGGCTGCTCTTGTCTCTTGCTGCATACACTTGGCAATCCATTCACATCATCGTAATTATCTTGTCATCAGCAGCATTTAAAGACAGACGGTGCCATTCAGACATTATAAACAGCCCAATGTGCAAATTTCAGTTGTCCGTTTTCTCCGTGTGAAATAATTATTCCAGTTATGTAGCAGTAATGAAACATTTCTTACTGAAAAACCAGGAGAGATTAAAAATGGTTTTGGCCTTGCCTGTGAGTAATGATGTCAAATGATGTAGTGGGGTAATTATTGTAAAGACTTAATTCCTGTGTCATCAGGTATTTATAGATATACTAAGCATTCTACTGATTAAACAGCATTCAAGGTGACTAAACATTAACTGTGATTGACAGTTTACAGCTCAGACAGACTAAAAAGATTAAATAACATTAGAAAGTGGCAGGTGACTTCTTTCCCCTCAGGGCATTTTGCCCTGTGAGGAAAACGACTGAGACTTCTAATAATATTGCTAACAAGTGAGTTCTGAACTGTTTGCTTGCGGCAGTCATATTCCAGTAAGGAATGCAAATCCTGTTATGCATCTTTTTCATCTTGGTGAGGATGCAATGGCCATAAAAGTTAGATAGAAGGTAAAGGAAAGTATAACTTCCCTGAGACTTAAAATACCCTGAAACATGTCCGACTTCTAGGGGCAGGTAATATTTCAAAGCTGTTAGCCAAGATCAATTTATTTTATATCTGATACATTCTCTCTCAGAAATAGAGCCAAGATTATCCCAAATTCTGTTATTCATAATTTCAGGTAACCAACATTGCTTCTCTATGAAATTTCCCCTGTGGCTGAGCCTTCAGTTATTTTACATGATTCCTAATTACATACCTTTGCATGCCTTACCTCAGCCTCTATGCTTTTCTTTTTCTAGAAAGTTCAGAGATTTTTTTTTTTTTTTGCCATCTCCTCTTTAAGCTGGATGCAACTGCTTCCTACAAAACCATAATCATAAAACCTTATATGCTTGTGGTTCTTTGAACTTAATGGAATGTTTCTTTTTTCTCTTTTTATCTCACAGTAATAATAGTTTCTAGGCACAGGGTTATCACAAGAGCTAGATGAAAGAATTGCATGTGTTTAGCAAAGTGCTGGCCCATATCATTTGGCCACATAATTGTTAGCCATTTTAATTAACTAATTTATTGTATTTTATCCCTACTGTATAGCCTATAAAGTGGGTAAGGTACACAGTGTTGTTTTTGTTGAATGAGGCATCTAAGGCACATAGGTTGAGTGGCTTTCCTAAACTCACAACACTTTTGAGGACCTGAGTCAAAATGAGAATTCAGATCTGCTGGTTTCCAACCTAAGTGTTCCCTAAAGTCTTCTAGACACGCTGTTGGTCTGGAGCAAAAGACATCCCTTGATTTTTCCATGTCTTATCCCTTAATTCATCACTACTCTAATGCTCCCCAGCTGTGCTCCCATCCACCCCTTCCCTCCCCATCCCGTTTCTCTTCTATTAAGACTGTATTTTGTGCTCATTAAGAGCATAAGTTTTGCTTCCTGACAGACATGGGTTTGAATCCTGGTTCTGGCTCTTAGTAATTGTGTATAAAATGGACCTTGGATTGTTGTGAGGATTAAAGAAAGTGTGATATTGCCTACATAGAACCTGGCTCATGGAAAGCATTCCACAGATTATTTTCATTGTTATTATTATTCCTAGATAAACTACAGAGCTGCACCGCTGTACCTGCTGCCATGTCCACGTCTCCACACCAGCTGTCTCCTTGGGCTCCAGCCAACCTGGCTCATGGCCTCAACACTCCACTGAAACTACTGTTCTCCCTGTCAATGAATACCTTCTCCTGACCAATCCAGGACCTCACTTCCGTGTGGGATACTATGGATCCATCCCTCTCCACTGGGTGTTTTTCAATCTTGACATCAATGCACCCTACCTGATAGTTTTCCTCATACACGATTCTGTCTTCTAAAGGGAGAGCATCCCCTATCTCATCCTGCACTCTGCCTGTCCCTGCAGACACAGTCTTGCCCTTACTATTCTCTGCTCCAACTGTATCCTACAAGAACTGTGGGTTTATTTACCCCATTCATATTTACCACTTTGTATTCAGCATCTCTGCTTCCAGAACAATTAATTGATTTATTCCTACAGCATATATATAATTATAGCTATATAATCTTTTTCTCTATCTATGAAGCCTTCGGAGAACAGTTGAAGACATGTAATTAGCATTGTTGGCAGGAAGCAAAATGAAAAATGCCTAACATCATCTTCATCTCTTTAACATCCCTTTGCAAACCTTCAGAGGTGCAGTCATGGAACTCCCATGGGTCGCATCTCTTCAGTGACAGAGTCCAGTAGCAATATACGGAAGCGTTCTCCTACCTCCTTTCCAGGCAGATTCTTAGCAATCTCTTAAAAGGTTGGAAACTTATGAATAAACAAGGCATATCTCCAGTGCTGGTGCCCCATTTGAAGTCTCACTGAAGAAGCAGTAAATTCAAACTCAGATAAATGCTTTGGCCCTGCTGGGCACCAAGTGAGGCGTGGGTATCCTGTTTGAATAACCAGTCCTGCTGCCACTATCTCAACACTGGATATAGTTCTTATGACTTGCTCTATGGCACCCCATAGTGCTGAAAATCCCCCTAAAATCTCAGAAAATCCTCCTATTCTTGTAGTCTCCCTCCCACATGTGTGCCATGGTGTCTCTCACTGTATACCATGCTCTGAGGTGTGTCGTTGATTAGGGGTGTTACCGTCCCCCCCCCCCAGGCATCCTAGATATCTTGTTATAAAGATGTGGATACAGAAAATCTATGACCATTGACACAAAGTGGTTCTAACAAGGAAAAAATTTGGGATCAAAGGGTGGATGCTCTGGAGCTTCTTCCTGCTTCTCCAGTTTGGTGCCTGGAGAGACCCTAAGTATGGTATAGACATGCATGTCAGTGCCCTTTTACATGGAAAATAGGAAATGAATTCCAAACAATACTGGAAACAGCTGACCCTTTTAGCACAATGCTTAAATATGCTAGTGCTGAGCCAAGGCAGCATGTGCAGAGTAAATATTTTAATCCCTAATTAATCACTTTGGTTAGATTGGTAAAACACAAGTCTAATGAAAATAATTTGAAATTTCCTTCATGAATAATTGCCTTGTTCGGGGAATTGTGGGAAGAGTCAACTGACTGACCTTCCATTCTTACTCGGCTGTACTGCTCTGAGACTTAATTTGTGTCCTTCAACCCCTTCCAGTCACCGTCATGAGATTAGAAATACCTTTCATGCAGTTTAGCAGCAACTATGCAATATGACAGTTAAGTCAGCAGAGAGGTAAAGCACCAAGGAACTCCTTGCCTTCTGTCCGTGGAGCCTCACAGTACCCAGTAGAGGGGAGAGTATCTCTGCGCCCCTGCATTCTTTTATTAGGTTGTGAGCTTGATGGATTGCTCCAGGTTATTGAACTGTTCCTGTTCCTTTTTAATTAGAAACTTGAATAATAAGGTGCCCAGGGTTTGGGCATTTACAAAGGGGAGAGAAAGAATTTTCCAGTGCATATCTCCGAGTGCTGAATGCTCTCCTGATTAGCACTGTGCCACCAGATTTAATTACTTCTTGGAGTAAATCAAATCTTTCTCAGGGCAGTGTTCCCGGGTGTGCAGAGACCAAAGGTTAAGCTACCTTACTAGTTACCTGTTCAGACATGTTGGAACCTGTTAGATTTGGGTTGTGAGTGTGCTCTATTCCATCCCGCTTGCCTGCCTGCCCTTAACTTCCTCCCTGGTGCCCCTCAAGCCCCTTCCAGCAATGAATGTATTGCTTATCTGGTTGGAATGTCACTAGGAGTGATGACTGGCAACGTGCCATATGGCTGGTGCACTCTGGCTCACACTGCAATCATTGCTAAAAATTGCCTGGTCCACCAGTCAGTTTGGCCAGTTCTGTGGACTGTCAAAGTCCACCTGGTGGACCATCTGCCACCTCCCCCTGGAGGTTCCTTCTCTCTTTTGTTTTCCAGTCTGGTCTTCCTCCTCAATCTTGCTTTTTTTATTCCAAGAGATTCAAATATTTGTGGGAATTTTGCTTTTGTTTCTTAGCAATCAGGAGGACATGATGTTCTTGGATTGCTGGAATGCATTTGGATAATAACACCTTAACTCTTTGTTGTCCTGCAGTTACCTTGCACAATGGCCAATAACCGGCTTAAGAAGCTTGGTTACAGAGTAGAAAAATACAGCTCAAATGGAAAAGCATAGATGTAGGGAATTTGTAACCCAGGTGATAATTGAACTAAAGTTTGTAGCAGATTTGGTGTCTCTATTCACAAGTGGAGTTAACCGCATTCCATGCCAAGAGAGCTATGGAAGTCCTCCCATTTTACAGGATCAGAGGCATAGAGAATGGGAAGCCAAACCATTAGTTCGCATTATATTTTGACAATTGTGAGTGTGTGGAGGGATAACTGTGCATCCAACAGCATGATATGTAGTTAAGTAGGACTAGTTGAATGTATCCTTGTCCTAATGATCATCTTTAAAAATAACTCTAAAGGATAACTCCCCAGTGCTCCCACAGCCAGACTTCTGCATCAAAGGGTTGCCAGCAACAAGTCTGATTCAGGGGGAGATGGCAGAAAGACGAGGCTGCTCTGCAGGAGGCAAACTTTGACTGCTTTGACATTGTGCCCAGGTTGGGTCCTGCTGATGACATCTACAGAGTGCTTGCCCTCTGTACCCAGAGTATGTGTGCTGGGAAAAGAGCAGGAGTGACTGCTCACTCTTCCAGAGCTCGTCTCTGCAGCTGGACCACCTTTCATTCTAGCCACACTACCTGTGCAGATCTCCATAAGGTGGATCTGCAACTATTTGTGGAATCGTCTGTCTGCATTCATGCTTTTCCCAACTTTTCTGATTTAAATGAGTCAGGTCCAAAACACTCATAGACCCCACAGTGTGAATATTAAAATGTCATTTATGGTTATCTGATCCTATATTTCTAGAGTCCTCAGATAGATTTGAACTATGGACGTGCCCTCCACCCGACCCCTGCAACTTAACCCTATACTGGAGCATGTTCTATCTATTATCTGAAAATCTTTAGTTATAAGCATTTTCATTCATTTACTAATTTTTATTGGGTACCTCCTGGATACCAAGTTGTGCTGGGCACTGCCCTAATTAAACATAGCCCCTACCCTATTTCAGTTTATCTCAACACCACAATTTAATTCCCTCTTCCAGCTTCTTCAGTTATTTTAAGAACTACCATTCAGTTACCATCCAGTTGGTCATTCATACATTTCTGTCTTTTCTTCAACATTGCTCTTTTAGTCTTAAAGTCCTCTACTGGCTGAACCTGGAAACACAGGGAAACTGAGACTATATTGACCACTTTACAGATAGACAGATAGATATGGATATGGATCTATGAATAGATAGATGATAGATAGATCTTTTGGTGTGAGCTGTTATGTGGCACAGAAAAACTAAACTGGAAGAAATGTGGGAGGTCCTGTAGTTCTTCTCTCCTAGACGTTCACAGGTTTAAGTGACTTGCTCAAGGTCACAGCTAATTGCATTGGAGTTGGAACTGGAAAACTGGCTTCTGGCTCCTAGTCATTGCTTTTTCTAACACACTATGATCCTTAACCTGAATAACTTAAGGTCTATGCCCTAATTACCTCTGCTATTCAATCATTAAGAAATGGATTAAATATCAAGAAGATTCAAAATATTTAATAATAATAAAGCATGCACGAAGCCT
Organism: Lemur catta; assembly: GCF_020740605.2. Classification (NCBI taxonomy): domain Eukaryota; kingdom Metazoa; phylum Chordata; class Mammalia; order Primates; family Lemuridae; genus Lemur; species Lemur catta. The sequence continues at coordinate 39,331,848 of NC_059128.1, forward strand.
TCTGATTTAATCTCTCTTCAGCATACCCAAAATATATTCACAAAATGTTGGAACTTTTCACCAATTTTTCCTTGGGATGGCCATTCCAGGCAACAGCCCAGAACTTGGCTGTCATCAACCCTGGAGGGAATCCAGCCCTTTCTGTCTCTTCTCCTACCCTGTTTTAATTACTTCAGTGGCGCTTCTTCATCAGCTGAGTTTATACATCAGGCTGAACATCTGGCCCAGTGCCAGGGCTACCTTCTGGGCTAGATGAACCTCTGGGTCTGAATATGGAGGTCAAGAGGCGAGTCCCTTTTGCTGTCCTCTCAGCCTTTCATAAGGACAGTTCCATAAAACTGCCTACCTTCCAGAAATCAGCCCATCACACTTGAAACACACTAGACTCGCTTTTGGGGGGAGATATTTCATTCACAGAATGTTCTTTTTCTTTTCTTTATTCAAATCTTAAAGACAGTTTCTTATTGATTTGCTGCTTTTTTTTTTCTTTTTTCCTCTTTATTTATTTATTTATTTGTTTTTGTTTTTGTTTTTTTGAGACAGAGTCTTGCTCTGTCATACCAGCTAGGGCACAGTGGCTTCATCATAGCTCACTGCAACCTCAAACTCCTGACCTCAAGCAATCCTCCCACCCTGGCCTCCCAGAGTGCTTGCTTTTTTAAAAATCAAAGTGGCTAACATTTTTTAAAAATACAGCCATGAGTTCTGAAAATAATCACATATTGAAAGCCTTGAATAGTTTGGGTCCATGAAATCAAAATATACACAGCCCAGCACTTGACACATGCACCCCACTTTGCTTTGTTTTTGTGAGTCAATTAGAAGCCAGGATTAGGAGATGGATCAGGGGGAAAGATCCTATCCAGGTCAGAGAATTTGGAATGTGGATTGAGGAATGAGGGCAGATTGGATGTCAGATGGTTTGGGGATATTGAAAGACTAGCCCCCAAAGTTAGGCTCCCTAGCTACGTAAGTGCTGTTGAAAATGGTATAATAGAATTTAACTGTTTCATCCTCAGAGCTGCTGCTAGTGAGACTGGTTTCTTGAGGTTTCAAATCCTGAGCCCACTGGTGTCCCCTCTGGTCATGACAGTGCCCTTGAGGATGTCACTTTACCTGGGAAGTTCTGAGGAGAGAGGAGAGAGCAGCTCCGATGTACTTGCCTTAACCCACATGCAAATTGGACTTACAGGGAAGGCAGGTTTGCATTCAGTATGAATAAGAACATTTTCACTGCTTCACTTGACCAGCCTTAAAAAGAATTAAAAATAAATTTAAGAAAAAGAGCATTTTAACAATTAGCGAAGGTCAGTCAGCTGAGGCGCATAACAAACTCTCTGGCGTTGGAAGTAAGAGGCTTAAAGACTATCTTTCAAGGATTCAGACAGAGAGTTCCTGTTTGAATAGGAAGTTGGATTAGATAACTTCAAAGATTTGCGTAAGCAAAAGGGCTGTGGTTCCCTGAATATCTTTACTCTCCTTACCACCCCAGTGTTATGGGTATATGAATATTATTTAACTCCATCTCCAGATCGGCTCATTAGTGTACATGAAGGCCAATGGCGAGGCCAGAATAGGCCACTTCTTCTAGGACCAGTTTCACAGGTCTCAGGAAGGCTCCACTGATAGAAACATACACAACTACAGCCTTACTCTTTTGCTTAAGGCTATGTCTTCTAATCAGATGCACCTGCTCTGGGAGAAGCAATCCACCAAGCGTTACCAGTCACCTAGTACCCATACACAAAGGTATGACAATTGCAGAGTTGCGTGATTGAAAGAATAAGCTTTGTAATGAGAATTCCTGGTTTGGAATCCCTGTGTGAATTTCAACAAGTCCTTAGCCTAGTCCGTAACATGCGGATAAGAATAACGCCTACCTTATAAGCTTGCTGTGAGAATTAAATGACAGCACATGTAAAGTGCCTGGACCAATGATTGGCAGGAAGCAAGAGGTCAGTAAATATTAGTTATTGTTTATTCCTTTGTTTGATTGCTTTGATGCATCTCTTTCTTGAGAGTAAGTTTGGCTGTGTGCAGGTGAAGGAGGAGGAAGAATTTTTGCATTGGGGGGGAGGTTCTTTGCAGAGCTAGAGATTGGAACCAAGGGGCAAGAAGGCTAAAGAAAGCAGAAACAGACTGCACAGAGGACAAACACCTTCTACTCTGCAACTTTGCCTAAGAAAGCCAAGCCTTCCCTTGGTTTCCTGATTTTCCATTTGATGAGTAAACCCCAGATAAAAAGTTTTGAGAACTTAGTTGCCCAACATCTCTTTGGACTTAAAATTCGTAGCAAACTCACCAGTTTTTTAGTCTTTAGGCTTTTCCCCTCCCAAGTAAAACATGACAGGGGAGAATTAAAGTCTCCTAACAGAACGCATTTACCATAAGGGTTTAATCTACTTCCTGGAAAATTGTCCATGGATTTTAATTAAGTTCCTCTAAAGACCAGTGAACCTAAAGGGCTCCAAACAAAGGAAGAGAAGCAGCCTGCCAGGCTGTACTCCCCGGTGCCTTTCACTAGCTTCTCGGAGATGAGTTGGGGGAGCAGTCTGTGCTTTCGTCTTTCTCATGACTGAGCCCAGCTTTATCACAACATAAAGCAAACTCCTGTCATGGTATGAAGAAAGTCTTTGAAGACCCCTTCCGTAGTTGTTTCAACAACACGAGACACAGCCTTGCTTTTAGCTATTCCCCCCTCTCCAGCCCGCCCCACTCTCTGCTTGTATATGGTTTAGAAATTAATTTAGAATACAGTGAAATCAGCAAAACAAGGGCATTACGTGGTGTCCCCAGAAATGGACTTCTTGTACTCCAACAATGTTCTTAGAAACACATGTGAGTTTCTTTGCACTCAAATTAAGGAGGATTAAAGCAGCTAGACAGTTGTTGCTCAGTTCCTTTGGATCATGTGGCCAGAGCTGAAAAGCCTTAAGTTGTTGGCATGAGCCTAAGTCAGTTGCCTGATCTCCAAATTAATTTTTGAATTAAATGATTGTCCCCCACTCCCTTTTTTTCTTCTAATTGAGACCTCCACTGAAAAATGCTTAGCAAACAGATGGAAAAACCGAGAACAAAAGGCTGTTGTGAAATAAGAAAACGAAGGTCATTTGAAACTGTTTTAGGTTAGTGCTGGGAGTACAATTAAATCTTTCTTTTAATTATGTGTTTATTAACTATACAAATATTTTAAAATAAATCATAAGCACTGTAGTTAGAAACTAAAGAACAGTTGGAAATAGCTTAGATCATTTAATAGTTCACTTTTGTGGGCTTCTCATCTTCCCAGAGACTCAGAACAAAGACTCTTTGGCAGAATACTTTCATGTTTAATTTTAGAATAACAATGACATTATCTTACATATCTTAAACATTGCTTTAACTATCTGAACACTTGTACAATGTTTCAATAAGGTAATACAAAAAGAGATGTAATTTTAAAATTCAAAAATGAGCAAGATCCACAAACTAAACAACAGTCAGGACAAGCAAGTGTTGGAATAAAGAACTGATATCCTGAAAGTAAAAGTTTATTTAAAACAAACAAGCAAGCAAACAAACAAAATGATAACTTTAAAGGTGTACAAAAATTTCAGCTGTGTCAAAGGCTTAGCTTCAAAATGTCTAGTAAAAAACCTCACACACAAAAATGCAATAGTGTAGAGTTAGGCATATTTTAAAATATTAAAAGGTCAACTTGATCATAAAACAGTCTTAAAGCCAATGATATTGGCTGACTGTGAAATAGAAATAGTTTGCTCAATCAATTTATTTAGACCAGCCACGTTTCTTTCATTAGACCCATGACAAGACTCTCTGTGAAGAGTTTGGGGTTTTATAGTTTTGTCATTCCAAGACCTCTTTATAGATCAAGAAATGAAAAAGGAATAGATATGAATAAATATTATTTCTGACTTAGGTGCTGGAAGGGCTTCCTATGGCCCAATGAACTATAACAAAATTCTCAGAGGTCTTCAGATATGGTTGTGATACTTATGTAGGGTTAAGCTACAGCAACTTTATTAAAGGAGAGTCATGGGTGGGGGAGGGGGAGGGACAAGTCCTTGGAATAGCAATTAAAAAATAGAGTTGTTACCTGGAATCCCCCTACATGACTTTTTCAAGGTTCTTTAATGTCGGTTTTTAAAATGTTGACTATAGACTCCTTGGTGACTAACTTGTATATAAATTCTAACAGAACTTTAATGATTCACTTTTTTTTTTCCTTGCCATATTGAAGTTCTCTCTTTGCTGATCCAATTTCAGGGATGATTCTTTTCCTGCTCTCCCTGTTTGCAGAAGATAACTCTAAAGAGAACCTGAGCTAGGTGAAGAGATGACAGAGCCAGTTGCTCAAAATAAGTTAGCGTCTTGATCTTTATTCTTTCCAAAAATATTTATTGCATGCCTATTATTCACCTGGAATGCAAATTCTAGGTGCTGGGATACATTAGTGAACAAGCAAGACAAAACTTCTGCCCTCCTAGAGTTTACATTTTAGTGGGGATTGGGGAAAGAACAGACAATAAGCAAATAATTGTGTCAGAGCGTGACCAGTACTTCAGAGAAGAGTAAAGCAGAGAAGGGGATGCGGGAATGCTGCAGGGAGAAGGATGGCGAGTGTGCTTTTGAATAGGAAAGTCAGGAAAAGGCTTACCAAGGCGTGATACTTCAGCAAAGGAGTATGGGAGCCATGCGTGTAGATGCCTGGAGCAAAAGCTGGCCAGGCAGAGGGAACAAATGCAAAGACCCTGCAGTGGGGTGTGCCAGGTATGTCCTAGGAGCTAGCTGGGAAGAGAATCAGAGTTTACAAATATCTCAATGGACCAACTCACACAAGGTGGAATCTAATAGGAGCAGACAAGGGTAGGCGGATGGCAGATGAGGTCAGAGAAGTAGGCCCTTATAGGCCATTGTGGGGACATTATAAGGTCCCCCTGAGAAAAAGAACAAGTGATATTAATGAGCACTGCCTTAGTCAGTTGAAGCTGCTAAAATGAATTGCCATAGATGTGTGGCTTAAACAACAAGCATATGTTTCTCACAGTTGTGGACGCTGGCACCTGAGATCAGGGTGCCAGAATAGTTGGGTTCTCAGGAGAAGCCCTCTTCCTCGTTTGCAAACAGCTGTCTTCTTGTTAGCTCCTCACACGGTGGAGAGCAGAGAGGGCAGATGCAAGCTCTCTTGTGTCTGTTATTACAAACACAAATCTCCTTCATGAGGGTTCCACCTTCATGACCTGATCACCTGTCAAAAGCCTCAGCTCCTGATACCATCACCTTGGCGGTTAGGATTTCAACATACAAATTTCAACGGGGACACAAACATTGAGTCTATAACAACCACTACTGACCATGTAAGAGAGAAAATGGAAAAGGGGGAAGGAACAAAAAGAGTATAGATGGAAAATGTATGCTTGTTTAGAAGAAAGATGTGTTTGGAGTCTGCAAATTGTAATCCAGGGGTTGGCTTTTTCTATAAAGGATCAGAAAGTAAATATTTTAGCCTTTGCAGGCCACACAGTCCCTGTCACAGTGATTCAGCTCTGCCTTTACTCTTCTTTATAGTGTGAAAGCAGCCATAGACCATGTATATGTGAGTGAGTATGGCTGTGTTCGATAAACTTCACAGACGATGGGTCTGATTGGCCCGTAGGCTATGGTTTGCTAGCCTGTGTGTATAGACCAATGATTTGTGAAGACGTAGATGAGAAAGCAAGGGATCACTAGGACTTAGGATGAAGCAGTCTTATTTCTTCATTTAATGGGACTATCAATCCACTAGGATAAGTCAAATAGGTCAATATTATGGATCTGGACTTTACCAGGGCACTTCTATTCTTTCCTTATTTTCTTGTGAGCAAGGTGGAGAAATCCTCTTGGATTCAAGAATAATCTGTTAGTAACTGATTAAACAACCCTACCCAAAAACGGCTACAGTGGTCCTAGGCGTGTGTGAACTCAAGTCTACTCCTTGTCCTGTGCTCCTCTGCTCTCTACCACAGGCGTTGACCTAAGCTGCCTGTTTTCCCCAAGCTCCTGCATCAGCTGGCTTCCAGCTGGGTTAGGCCAGCAGATGGAAGGCCAATGTGCCTGGGGCGTCAGCATCTTCTCATTGGCGCGGTCTTTTGCTGGTAGGTTCTACCAACACTTCCTCTTGGTTACTCCAGCCTGTGAGTGACAGTGGCTTCCTGCTGTTTCTGCTTTCTAGGTTTTCTTATTGTTTTCTGGTTGGCTTCTCAGATCTTCTATTGTCTGTGAAATGGTTCCCCTGTGTTAAATTCTCTCTGTTTTAAATGCTCAGGTGGTTTCTGTTTTGCTGGTTGGACCTTGACTGATACAGGAGCAAAGATATGAATGTCACCCTGGAGGGACGTTTAGACCAGTGTTGACAGGCCCTCTTGTCTGCTCTCACTGTTTTTATCAATAACTTGGAGGATGATGTAGTGGGTATGCTAGTCACATTTGCGAATGGCCTGGAGCTCATCAGAAAAGCTATCTGCCGGATGGCAGAATCAGAGTCTGAAAATATCTCAATGGACCAAATCTATCAAGAAGGAATTTAACAACAAGAATGTAAAGTCCTGCTCTTGGGTCCAAAAAATAACATCAAGCATGAGATGAAGAAATTGTGACATAATAGCACATGAGTGTTCCAGGTATTTGGACTGACATCAAAATGAGGCAAAAGTTTACCAAAAAATGAACAAGCCAAAGGGAGTGCTGGTTCCACTAATGCTTTAGTAAAGAGGAAAAGGGAGTCAACTGGAATTGTACTATCCTTTCCTGGTCAGACCACTCTTGGAGTATATGTTCAGCATAGGGCACGGCATTTAGAAGTAATATAAATAAAGTAGTTTGGGACATAAGAGAATGACAGAACAATAAAAGGAAGTATGAGTTATTGAAGGAAACTAGAAAGAAGCAGAGAGATGGGTAAGAATAAAATATTTCCATGTCTCAAAGGGTTGAAAGGGTACCATGTCAGGAGTGGCTATATGGAACTGACACATTAGCTGGTATTTGTTTTTTGAAAAGGCAGAGCTTGCTTATTCTCCCCCCTTAGCATACTCTACTGTCTTACATATTCATATTAGGAAAATTTTCCTTTTGTCTATGTCAAATTATCTTGCTCTAGTGGAAGTCCCGACGTGTAGTCATGTTGAAATGAGAGCTCAATTTTGCATTTAATCAATGAGTCAGGAATCTGAGACTTGTTCAAATTTTAGGCACTGATTCCTTTTGTGATCCTGGATAACTCACTCTTTAATTTGGTCCATTTCCTCATCAAAAAAGAAACTGCTAAGGAGGCTTTCTTGACATTTAGCAAATACAGGATTTACGAAGTTCAGCAAAGATTTTGGTTTTTTTCCTTTTCCTGCTTCTTATTATTTACGTGTTACATGGAAATCAGAAACACCAACACCGGGGGGTTCTCTGCGGATGTGCTGAAAAGAAATGAATAAGAAGACAACTAGAACAAAATAAAGAATGGTTGCCGTGATATTCCACACAGAGGGGACACCAGCCTCATTATAACTGCTGCTACTATTGAGTTACCATGGGTCTATCACATATTTTCTTCTTTTTGGGGGTTGGGAGACTTGTGTAAACTTGAATTCTTAGTCTGCATTGTGCTCTAACAGAAACTCCAGATTCCATTTTCGTGTAATTTTAAATACCTAGTTGTTTTTTATTTGTACGCTGATATATCTTTGAGATACCTGCTTACCTGGTGACCACTTCCTTCTCTTGCTTCTTTGGGAAGAAATTAAGATACTGCCTGATACTGTTTCCACACGGACAGAGCCAACCTGCAGAACAAATAACCTAGAGTCGGGTATTTCCTGATGTAGCCCAATAATGCTAAACTCATTAGCACGGACACTGGCTATTTCGGTGTGTTTAGCACGGACAGGTTAAAAAACAAATTTGAATAATGCTTAACCTGATATTGTGTGATATTCTGATGAATTACAGAAAAACTGTGGGTATTGTTGGCTTTAACACACTCCTCTTTTAATGTCTTTTAAGTAATATGAATTATTAAATTTAGTGATACAGTTGTCATATTTGCAAAATTCTAAAATCATCAGTGTAGTTCTATGATAAGAACACTAGGTTTTTATAATACATATATTACATTGTCAGCTTTAAAAATTTCACAACCAGAAGAGATGTGAGTGATTACTCAAGTTCTATTAAGGATAAGGTTGGATGAAGCCCAGAGAAGTTAAGTGAATCCCCTGAGTTTTCCAGGTAGAGTAAGACTTGGAATGAAAATTCTGAGGTCCCATGAGGCCACTGTGCGCCCCACCACGCCATCCTGGGGAAGCTCTGCTGACTCCCTACCCACGATCTAATGTGTGGATTTATCATAAATTGTATCACAATGACATAAAACAATACTTCTGTCAGCTTAGAGTTGGGACTTGTCTATAATCCTGTTCTAGTGAGTAGAAAATGGATATGGTTTTGTAGACATCACTCACTTTATTTGTGCTAAGATGTATTATTATGAAAATTTATATTTACTGAAAGTGTTCTTTTAGACTTATAAAGACACCAATTTCTATAATATCTTACTTTTGTATATAAATAAAAAGCAAATGTAAGCAAAAGTAGTGGTACCTTCAAAACTTCTTTGCATGCAGTGTTCAAATCTTCTGAATCATTTTTGGACTTGCAGTTGTTGCCATACACATTTTTCCACCCCATGTCCTCTGTGCCATCAAGATTATCAGTGGTGCAGTATTTCTGAAGAGTATTACTGTCTCTGGGATTTTTTCACAAGACACTGACACCCATTCAGCAAGTTTTGAAGAACATGCTCAGGTGAAGATAACTATGTCTCAAATGCCACCTGGTGATAGCAAGTTTAAGATACATTCCGATTTCAGAGATGCTAAGTGCTGAAAATATTAAAGAAAAGAAGAAAGGAAGAAAGAAAAGAAGGAGAAAGAAGGAAGAAAGAAAGGAAGAAAGAACTCTTAGAATGAATAGCATATGATAAGTCATTTGGCGTTTCTAGCATTCCTTCCCCATTGAGTGTGTGAATGTGTGTGTGTGTGTGTATGTGTGTGTGTGTGTGTGTGTGTGTGTGTGTGTGTTTGGGAATGACTGCCAGCCACCTTCCCCAGGCCCTTTTAGGAAGGACATTTACAAAACAAGAGATGAAGTCCACATATAGTGGAAGGTAAATCTGAGACACAAGAGAGTTGGGATGACATTTGCCCCTGGATACAGCCAGGCCTGAAGTTATCCTTGGGCTTCTCGTTTAAGTGAGCAGATCAAATACCTTTTAAGGCTTATGCTAGCTTGACCTGGCTCTCTTTCACTAGTACCCCCAACAAATCTTGACTAATACATGGAGCAATCCAATGCATATTAAAGGAATAGTCTATAGACTTAAACATTCACAGGACAGTAAAAAGAAAACAAAATGGCTGCAATGTTAGATAATTATCTTCATGAACAAGGACCAAAAACAATATTGGCCTGGGAAACGTAGGGGAAAGGGGAGATAGGGGGAGATTTATTAAGGGATACAAAATTACAGCTAGATAAGAGGACAAAGTTCTAGTGCTCTATACCACTGCAGGAGGACTGTCGTTAACAATAATACATTATATAGTTTCAAATTGCTAGAAGGAAGATATTAAATGTTCCCAACACAAAGAAATGATAAATGTTTGAGATGATGGCTATGTTAATCATTCTGATCTGATCACTATACATCATATGTATCAAAACATCACTATGTACACCATTAATATGTACAATTATTATATGTTAATTTTTAAAGAAAGAATATTTGAAAAACAGAAAAAGCAAGGACCTATACTAATGACAAATTTTATTAAATAACGCTGAAGTTTTAGCATCCACTTTGAGTGAGAACATGTGATATCTGACTTTTTGTTTGTTTCACTTAAGATAATGACCTCCAGCTCCATCCATGTTGCTGTAAAAGCCACAATTTCATTCTTTTTATGGTGAATGGTATTCCATTGCGTATATACACCACATTTTCTTTATCCATTTGTTCACTGATGAACACTTTGGTTGATTTCATATCTTTGCTGTTGTGAATAGTGCTGTGACAAACATACAAGTGCAGTAATTTTTTGGTATATTTATTTCTTTTCCTTTGGGTAGGTACCCCATAGTGGAATTGCTGGATCCAATGGTATTTCTATTTTTAGTTCTTTGAGAAATCTTCATATTGTTTTCCATAATGTCTCCATACAGTTTCACTCATAAGTGGTTGCTTAAAAATATACATACATGAACTTTAAGAGTGGAATACAGACAATGGAAACAGAGGACTGAGGGGGTGGGAGGGGGCTGGGAGATGAGAAATTAGTTGATGGGTACCATGTACGTTATTTAGGTGATGGATACCCTAAAAGCCCTCATTTGACCACTACATAATCTATACATGTACCAGAATTGCACATGTACCCTATAAATTTGTACAAATAAAAAAATAAATAAATTACTTATCTTGGAGGGAAAAAAAGCTAAAGTTTTGAAATTTAGCCTGGAAAATCCACTCAGAAACCCAGGCTGTCTTTGCCAGTAAAACTATTATAACCCAGTGCTCCCTCCTTTTGGGGGTCAGTTGTGGCCCTCTGTGCAGCTGAGCATGGCAAAGGCTTAGTGTCCTCTATGCTTCCATGGACATCGCCACTTGCTGGGGTTGACACACGACAGAAACCTATTTGCCGTTCCTGGCCAACACCATAAATGCTTTCTCCCATTCCCATCACTGAGCGTGATTTGAGGAAAGATCAGAATCTATTCCCCTTTTTCTTTCTACAGAAACTTATACATCCTGCCCAGGGTTGCTTTGGAAGGCACTTCTCTAAGAAAAGCTCAGGAGTTTGGCTGGTGTGTGTGCGTGTGCGTGTGTGTGTGTGTGTGTGCATGCATGCACACGCTCCCCCAACAGCTACGGTAACTACACACTTTATCATCATGGCAGAAGTTCACAGAGGGGCTGAAGAGAGGGAGGGATGGAGGTGGACATCATGGGACCAGGATTTTGGAGCCAGTGAGAATGGGATTGAGACACTTGTAAGAGGCAAACAGAGTTGAGGGGAGGGAGTCCGGGTCCTGGGCTCTGGCTGCTCTGTGATATTCCTTTAAGGGCCGGGAGGATGGCTGGGCTGCTTTCTAGGCCAACACTGAACGGTGCTGGAAAGGGAAGGGAAAGGAAGGGAAGGAGAAGTAAGCACAATTAGAAGCAGGAGATGTTCTTTCCTAAAGCCCTCACCTCCACATTTGGAGATCCCTTTATGATGTTTCTAGGTGTTCATCACTGTGGGTAACCTGGCTGCTAAGATTGTTTCCGAGTCCTACCTGGACCTGCCCTTCTAGGTGAGGGCCTTGTTAAAAACTCATCTCTCGGGCCTGCCTCTCATTCCTTCAGTCAATGTCATCTGCAAGGTGGCAAGAGTATGTTCAAGTTAACACATTTACTTCTCAGTGTTCTTGACTTATTAATGTGTAGCTCTCAAAATGTTATTACTTGGAGGCCGGGCGCGGTGGCTCACGCCTGTAATCCTAGCACTCTGGGAGGCCAAGGCGGGCGGATCGCTTGAGCTCAACAGTTCAAGACCAGCCTGAGCAAGAGTGAGACCCCGTCTCTACTAAAAATAGAAAGAAATTATATGGACAACTATAAATATATAGAAAAAATTAGCCGGGCATGGTGGCAGATGCCTGTAATCCCAGCTACTCGGGAGGCTGAGGCAGAAGGATAGCTTGAGCCCAGGAGTTTGAGGTTGCTGTGAGCTAGGCTGATGCCACAGCACTCTGGCCCAGGCAAGAGAGTGACTCTGTCTCAAAAAAAAGAAAAAAAAAAAGATATTACTTGGAACATAAGACTCTTGGTACTGAAGCAACCTGAGTACTGTCGTCTTGTCAACCTAGGTTCAAATCCCACACTTGCCGTGTGGCTCTGAGCACATTGTCTACCTTCTCAGATTTTCATCTGTGCAAATGGAAAACTAATGTCTATTTCACACGGGATTGTATATAAATAGCTTAGCCTAGTGCCTGGGGCCAAGTAGATGCTAAGTAATTATCTCTCCCTTTGTCCCTTCCAAATTCCTCAAAATCATAGATCATTATTCTCTATTTATTGATTAGTGGACAGTTGTTTTCATTTGCCTAGAATTCAGTTAAAGAAATGAGGTAATTTTAAATACCAGATTAATTTTTAAAATCAACTTATTGGCAATTCTGCTTCAAATTATATTATAGAGATTATTTGGAATAATGCAAGAGTTGATATTTAGACTTTTCACTTCCAGAACAAAAAAAAATGGAATATTTTACCTGTTTCTAATAATTTTTAATAGTGAAAACAGTTATTAACTATGTCCCATTGTTACAAAAGGGCTATCTGGCTGCTCTGTAGCAAAAGCTAACAAGAAAATGAGGATAGCAGTGGGTTCCTATGATTTCATTCTTGATAGAAAAGAAGTAGATCACGAATAGTTGCGGTCACTGTTTAAGACTTTTAGAAAGTTAAAGATAGGAATAAAAAGGGATTTTGAGGCATTTATTGATAAAGACAAAATCCACATTCTTTAGGCACATGGTCACAAAGGTAGGCCAATGGCATCTGAATCTGCAGGCCAAGGGCATCTCTCCTGTAGGGTTTGGCAGCACTTGGTATTTTTGATATTCTTTCTACAAAGACTCCAAATCAATAGGAATATAAGGCAGTTATACCAATAAGAACAGGGCTAAGTAATCACTTCCCTAGAGAATTGTCCAGTTTCCTTCTGGTTCATATCTGAGAGTTGAAGGAAGACAAGGAGAGAAAGAAAGAAAGAAGCTAGAAACCGTTCTAGGAAGGTTGTAAAGGAGAAGCTTTTCTCTTGCCTCTCGGCAGCAGCCCTCCCCAAATGGGGAGAAGGGAAAAGCCAATTCACTGATGAGGAAATGTTTAATGAACTTCTCAGCATACCCCACCACTGCCTGAATTAACCAAACGTGCACCAAGCTGATAATAGACAAAACTACCGGGTTCAGCTTTGAGAGGTCTGGTTCTTGCCCCCCTCGTCTAAAACAGTTTTTTTTCCCCTTAACACAGTTTCTTCCCCGAGAATGTTTTCAGTGGGAGATAATGCACAGAAGGTGTACAATGCCACTGGTTGTCAAAGAAAAGAAGCTGGGGTCCCTTCTAGTGGGTGGTAGGTAAGAATTACTAATCCAATCTGCTTGAGTTAACTCAAAACAAGGATTAGTGTAAAGTTCCAGAATATGTTAATCTTCCTTTATAGAAGTAAACTTCGGCACTGCCACCAACCCCATGGTTTATAGTTCCTGGGAACAATGAGCCAATTAAACTTGAGAGGGAAAAAGAATCTTGCCCAAGTTTACTGATTGTTACTTAATACTTTGAGTTGCTTTGATTCTTGATTATTTGGCTTTGTGTCTCAGACACAGGAAATAAAACATCATTTATTATTCATTAGAATGTTCCTAAAAACAGTATACCTCCTAATTAAACACATACTATTGTGTGCTGGTATTTTTCATCTCCTACCTTATTAAACAGGCTGTTTAAAATGCCTTTTGTATGGCTGATATTGCTTTGCCAAATATGTCCATCAATATTAATACACTTTTTCAAAAACACATATTTAGAGCTTACATGATTAATGAATGGAACAAATTTTTAGTTATTTGGGTGTCACTCATTTGTTAGAGATTTTCAAATGGAAAAATAGATTCTTTTTTTCAGAGTAAAAACATGATAGAAAAGGCTAGAAAAATATCTCTCCTTCCTACCAATTTGACACTCCTTTTAGGGAAATTTTTGCACCTGAAATTGTTGATATAAACTTAATTTTAAGAAGGTTTTGATATCTCAGAACATTTTGAAATAATTTGCTTTCATTTATTTATTTTTTTTCCATTAAGTAATGATTGGCTTATTTTATTGAAGTCTAGGATTAAGAATAGAAGTTGTAGAATATTAATTACTTTGCTTATTTGTAGTCAGATATTTATCTAAAAACTACTCTAATTACTAAATAAATAACAACAACCAACATTTGCTAAATACTAGGTACAGGAGCAACTTACATATTTCCTTATTTACATATTTCCTTATTTAAGCAATTTAAATCAATCTTAAGATTTAGTTTCTACTGCTTAGAATTAATAGGGACATACTGGTGTAACACCTCAAGTGATCCTAAGTTAGCATATGTGTTAAAATACTTTCTATGGAGATTTTTGTACAAAGAGCTTCATTGTAAACTTTAATTTTTTAATTAATGAAATTTTCAATTAGACAAGTATATTTTGAAATACTATACCTTTCAAAGGATCTATTTCATTATTTATTTAAATTTTAGGTAACAGAATTATTTTAAAAATAGGATATTTAAACTTATTGATACTTTTGGGGTTAAGCAATGACTTGATAACTCTACTTGAATTTCATTTTCTATCAGCAGGTTTTTTTGTTTTGTTTTGTTTTGCCTTGTTTTGCTGCATCAGAAGATTAGAGAAATGAAAATTGGAAAAGTCACGAATTAAAGTTTAAAATCTCTATTCTCTTTTCTCATCAGTGCCCGTGTGTAACCTCCCCACACATCAACATCAACGGGAGCAAGGTCTCCCACAAATAGGCTTGCATGAATTCGTTTCAAGAACTTGGGCTTTGTGGTGCAGATAGCCTAGCAATGTTCTCAAAGAACTGGAAATTGTTTACATTCCAAGTATGTGAAAATGTGCCTGTGTGATTTTTTTTGTATGTCTAATTTTTGGATTTCATTTGCAGTATCAATATGCAAATTTATTTATTTTAAGTTGGATCTCATTGAAATGAAAATGAAAAGGCAATACTATTCCTTTAATATGGTTCAGTAACCTTGTTCACACTGAGTTACTGATGCTCAGTAGGAGTTTGCCAACACCAGTTCTACTCAACCCTTGATGATTATGGAGGATTTGATTATAATTGAAAATGTAAAAAAAAAAAGACTAAATCTAATCCAAAAATCAATTTTGCATAGAATTTAATAATAGATAAAAGCTCAAAATTTTCTAACTAACAAATGAAAAATACCAACATAAGGAAATAAGACTTTGGCTTCCAAGATCAATCCCACTACCTGTGTAGATGCATCCTGACCTCACTTGTTTCATCAACTTCATGACAAAGGAATTGGTCTCATACTGAGGCATGGTAAATACATTATGAAACAAAGGCAGACATCATAAACAATGCAAACCATGTGAAGGCAAAAAACAAGGCTGCAAACAATTTCTCCCTCCACAACCACAGTCACCAGTTTTTAGATTCTTCCTCTTGTGCCTGCTGTGAAATGTATGGGGAACAGCCTTTAGTGGTTGCTCAGGAAGTTAAAACAGCTCAGGAATGGTTTATCTCTCTGATGGTTCTTCAGTACTTGCCATGCACACCAACAGAAAAACCGCAGGAAAGAGTAAGTGAAGTTTCCTGCATTTCCTTGTTTGGCTTGAATGCCGCAATGGAGGTTAATAAGCCTGGAACGGCTCCTCTGCTTTGTACATAATATGAACCTCTTGATACATTACAGCAAAAAAAAAAAAAAAAAAAAAAATGAGCAAATGTGATTTAAAGTGTGGCATGTGTTTCCATTACATTTTCTGTATGCAATAATCCAGCTTCTGAGAAAGTTGACTTTATAGCTCTTTTTAAAACATGGGCAGTGATAAATTATTGAGATTTATGAAATGGTGTCCACTTAAAGAAAAAGCCACTGCTAAAATTTTAATGGATGAATGAGAAAATTGCTGGTGTGTCCTAAATATGGAACCAAATTTTCCCATTAGGAGGCCATTAGGATTTTGCTATTAAACAACAACTTCAACGCCCCCCAGCCAGGGCCCCTCACTAGGTTCTACTGCAAATAAATAAACAGTCCCCCTCCCCAGTGTCCTGGTTGTCCCCAGCGGAGGAGCCCCTGGCTGGTGTGCCGGGGCATCTGACTCACACTGCTTTGGGTAACACCAGTAATAATGTAACTGTATTATGGTCCTGGACTGAAGGGAGCAGCGGATCATTTGCTTGAAAACACGACCTTTTAATTTAAACAAAAGCCTTGAAAAAATAAAAGTGGGTCTTAAATGCAGTTTAATCAGTCAGGCGAGAGATGTCTAATGAAGCTGCCAGACGGATTTGTAGCCAGGCTGTCACTTCGGCCATCATGTTTACAGCTCCGGGAGTGAGATTAGCACCGTGTGAAGGCACAAACTTGGTCAAAATTTCCCGTGTCTGGAATGGCTTTAAATTTTGACAAATGGGCAAATGATTTTGTTGCAGTGATGATGGTTTGGAAAACCTGACATGTAAGAATTTAGTTCTTTGAGTTTCCCTTCTTTCCACTGGTCTTAGAGCACTTTGTATCATTGCAACAAAAAGTAGCAACCAAAACCAGAATATTGATAAATGGATTTTCACATTTTTAAAATACATTATTTCATCTACTGCTTTCAAGGAAAACTTGCCATTTTGGCCCATACTTCAGCTAAAAGTTGTTTCTAAAGATTTTTTAGTGGAAGAAAGGGCATTCATGTGTCAGTATGACAATATCATATTACAGTTATTAAATAGTCCTACAATTTGTGTTTTCATAGCATTGTGCCTTTTGCCTATAGGGAAAATTTGAGTCTGAGTTTCAAAAATTCCATTTTCTGTTGGAGGTGTTTAAATAAGTACTAGGGAATTTAAGTAAATCAGTATTTTACTGTATTAATATTCTTTCTTTGCACTGTCAGATACACCAAATCATAATTCTCTTTTGAAACAAATGTTCACTCAGTGTTTAGTTGAAGACATGCAATCCGTTGAAAGGGGTGGTTGGAAGATTTAAAAAGAATAGGAACTTTTTTATTATTGTTTTTTAGTAATATTTTTTAAAAAATGAAAATTAAAGGAAAAGGAATTATCACCCTGGAAAAAAAAAGAATGATCAGGTCTTTTCCTTTCTTTATTTCTGAATTTGCTGTATTTATTTGCTGAAAATGGCATGCAGTTGTGCATAAACACTAATATTATCCACTTTGTTTCCCCTTAATAATCCAGGGACGCCTCAGCTTAATCTCTCACTCATTTCATGCCTAAAGCACAAATGTATTGCTTTTGTTTTACTCCATGTTTCATTCCATCTGTTGGAAGCCTAGTAAGTCAATATTTATTACATTTATAGATTCTGAATCACTAGGGGGAAAAAAATCACATCTGGGGAAAAACATGTGATTCATCTTTTCTTGACTGTTTTAAAGTTTAAAAGTGTTGTCTTTGCAGGATTAACTTTGCTCTTCTGAGCCAAAATAATGCAGCTTGCATTATTTTTTAATTAAAACAATTTTTTCAAACCACATGTTTTCAAAGTTTTTCATTTTCTCCAAACCTCTCTATAATTGCCTTGTCATGATTATCATTTTCCTTTCACTGTTGCTTACTATGGAAGCCCCAGGAAAGAGTTACTAAAAATTAAATTTCATGCTTGCATGTGTTTCTGTGATCTGCAGCGTGTATGATCTCTGAGTGGAAAAGTTCTCTAAAAATAAATGGATTACCCTTTTTACTACACTGTCTGATGTCTCTTCAACAGATAGCGGTGCTTCCCTGTGATCTCTAACCCCCCACAATTGAAATGACAAGCGTTGAAATGGGGGCCTCACGGTGGCGCCCTCTGCCTTCGCTGGCCCCCTCTGCAGCACAGAGTGGTTTGCGCTGCAGAGCGCTGGTTCTCAAACTTGAATAACACCTGGACCCCCTTTAAAAGGACAAAATAACCTTCACACACCCCACAGCACATCCGTGGAGTCCACTCTGAGAATTTTTGCTGGCCTAAAAATTAGGATCTTGGTCTATAACAATGTCTTTCCGTTGAGAACAACCACTGCAGAGAAAAGTTCTATTTTCAACTAAAAGGTTGAGTTTTTAAATCTTTATTTTGCTATTGAAACAAAACAATTAAAAATATTTTAAGTATCCTAAAAGTCTCAGAATCCTTAAAATGTGTCCATGGATCCCTGTTGGAAAACCTGCTGGAATACCTGCTTTTCCTTTCGCAAGGAAATGCATCATTTGTTGGCAGAAGATGAGCGTTTGACCTTTTATAAACTGCTCTGTAAATATCATCATTGCTTAGTTTGTGAAAGACTAATGTGTTTCCACTAACAAAACTGTCTTTCCAGGGTTGCTGCTCTCTAGAATAATGCTTGCTTTCCTACTGGGCTTTCTATTGCTGGCTTTTTCTTTTTTTCTTTTAAGCAACTAAATTTGTTTAAGGGATCGCACTTTGAGTCAATCCAAGGACTTTTAATCAAGAACCAATGAGAAAGCCAAAGTCTCTAGTGGAGAAAAAAAAAATGTGACAAAGTAGCAGACCTCAAAAATATTAGCCAAGTGGATTTTCTAGGATTTAATACTTTAACTAGAGGCAAATAGTTTCCTAAACAATATTTTTAAGTGAATGCTGAAAATAAATTAAGTATTTTTTTTCCAGGATAACTGCTCCTATATTAAAAAGGGAATATTAACAAACAATAAAGTTGGTTTTTCTCTTTCCATAGCAATCAACAAGTATGAACTTTCTTTTAAAAGAAACACCAAAATAAATGATGTCTCTAAAGGATCCATTCTTTCAAAAAGGGGTGAATTATAAGGGAATGATGAAGAGACTACGTTGAGAACTTTGGCATTCCCGTCAAATAACTCACATGTTCTTATTTGTAACAGAGGAAGAAAACAAACCAATTGATAGTACTACTAATAAATGAGCTTTGGGTTACAAGTCTTAGGCTAGACAAATCAGGCCGTATTGCTCAAAGGTACTAGGGCTCCCTTTACTTCTTTATGGTTCTTGGAATTCCAATGAGCTTATAACCACAGGTGAAGCTAGCAAAGTTGTCTCTCTTTGAGCCAACTCACACACCTCGAAAACAAATATATATAGTTACTCATGTGCCACCGTGGGAATGCACCATAAAACCAATGGAAAGAAAAATAATAAACATGTCATACAATAAGCATATGCTATGATGCATAGCTTCAAGTTTTCAATAGCTGAGCTTTATTACAATAACCACAACAGGAACAGCTTTGGGAAACAGAACAATAAGGTCAACATGTAGGCCAAAAGAATCCATCAGTCACACGGTCTTCTTTTCAACACACAGCTATCTGTGTTGAGCTAGAGTTAAGTACTTTGCACTGGAAGCTTCACAGATACAAATAAAACTAGTGAGCCTGGATTGAGACTCACTTTTGACAGTTCATAGAAGTTTTGTAAGTAAATTGTTTGTTATTAATCTCAGAAAGCATTCTATTTTAATTAACCTAGTATGTAATCAGGCTGTGTGTCATAAAAGACCCCAAGTAGTCTGCCACAAAAGCCTAAAAATTAGGAAAATGTGCAGTTCCTAAGAAGCTAAATATGCCCCTTATTTAAGAATTAGATAGCAGTTTGGTTATTTGGTGGACTTAAAATACTGCATCAAAGAAAGTTTTAAATGTTTATGTTAAATGACAATTATATCTTCAATTTACTATGGTGTTATGCTTAATTTAAAATATTCTACAATTCTCAAAAAAAAAAATGAACCCCTTAGTAATTTCTTTTAGTTTAGAATTATAATGCAACAGTGCTAGTATTATTTCATTAAGCTAGAATGTTAGAGCTGGGGACAGAATTCCATTTCCTTTTCTCTTTGTTGAGGATCTAGGTCAGTGCCTGACACATAGTAGGTACTCAATAAATATTCGTTGAATGAATGAATAAATAAATGTTAAGCTAATAAAAGGTGTAATTTTTAGGTATACTAATTATGTGAAGACTGGAGTTACGGTTACCAAAGTAAAAACAGAGTTCGCCTTTTGATGTTTGCATTTCCTTAAATGTGAACAGAGAGTACCTAGCCTTTTAAAATATTGTTGTATCTAGCAAAAGAACTGATTCATTCTCCTCTGTCTTGAAAAACTTTCTGCTTCCAAATAAGACTATATTGAAAAGAATCTTCATCAGGAAGATGTCTATTTTTGAGCAAACTATAAGGAATCCATTTAGTTTCTGTGATGGTTGCGTTGGATCTTTCTCATTATGTATTTGCTCTTTGTGAGACCAGGGAGCATGGTTTCACCTGTGATTGCAGAATTAAAGCGCAGTGTGTCCCCCACGTAGAAGAGCCGCACTCGAATGTTACATATCACCTACTGGACATTAGCCTTTAGATGTACGTGGAAGTTTGATGAAAAAGGCAAAGTCCCTACCAGACTTATAGAGAAGAATCAAGTATATATTCTTTTAGAAATTCATTCTATTACAAAATCTTAGCACTCAAGTGGCTCAAATCTTTCATTTTTCTGTGAAGTAGGAAAGCATACATTCTATTGACAATGATTAAAATATTTAACAGGGCAGTGAAAATATAGGAGAGCTATTTCATCAACAAGTACCCACTGTGCCCAGACCTGTAAAAAGCTTTGGGAATTAAAAACAGAGGAAAATAAAGGATCTGACTTAGAGGACTCCTAGTGAACAGAGGAAGTAAAGCCTGCGTGCACGTGCGAGCAAACACACACATATACACACATGCACGAATTAACAAGAGAATAATTAAAAACAACACATGAATAATAATAATTGCAAGACGGCAAGATTAAAAGCTTATATAGAAATCCACGAGTACAAAGTGCCTTCCGAGAGTGGGATTCTTCAGGAAAAGCCGTCTGAAGTAGTGGGATTTGAGTAGAGCTCGTTAAATGCAATATTTTATGTTGCCTTTCATTCAACAAACATTTGTGAAGTGCCTTTGTGGGTTGGGCTCTGGGTTAGCTAACGCTGGGGTGTCAAGATGAACAGGACAAGGTCAGATTCCCAAGTCTTGCTGTTCGTTTTGACCTCAGCACATGCTATGTTCTTAATCATGTTAGAATTTTTAGTTAAATGTTTCTAGATCTAGGGACTAATGTTGGCTTTCTGGTTGCTGTCAGAGCAGGGAAAATTAAAAGAGCAACTGAAGCTGTTATCTGACATGTATCATCCCTGCTAATGTGGAAAGGACACTCCAAACGAGTATAACTAAAGCCTTGGGCACACATGTACTTATAAAAATCATCTAGCAGTTGGGCCTATTGTGTCAAAAAGTACCCAGACCAGTTATTTGCTATTTTGCTTACAAGAGTTGCTTTATTGAACTTTTAAATTAGGGAAGTGGTTGCCGATTTAAAGTTGCCTCCAAATTTTCACTGTTTTTAATCTCTAAAACTTATGATATTATATGAGAAGATTTTTAAATTTTTTCATGGAGTTTTTTTTTTTTTTAGCCTTTCTAATTACCACATTTTGAAAATGAAAATTGACTGTGAAACATGAATCCCTATGTTTCTAGCAGCACGCCCATCGCTGACCACTCTTCATGTGTTTTCTGGTTCCTCTTCCCCAGACATTTTCAGGTGCTGCCCCTTATCCTTCTGGTCTTTTCTGATTACATCTAAATGCTGCTGTCAGTCAAAGGTCTTTGCCTAGTCCTGCTGAAGCCTCCACAGTGTATTTCCAAATCGCTGCTTGGTTGTTCCACATTTCAACACCAGAGTATCCAGCATGGAATTGACTGCCTTCTCTCCAAAATGAGCTTCCTTTCCTACTCACCCTGTCATTGTCAGTGTCACCATTTCCCAGCCTCCCAGTTGGATGGTACCATGTTTTCTGGGTTTTCTTCCTACTCTTCCAACACTGCTTTCTCAGTCTCTTTTGTAGATCCTCTTCTGCTACTCACTCCCTGAACTTGAGTGTTTGCCAGAGTTCTGTCCTGACTTCTGCTTTCTTGTCACCCCACTTGGTCTTCCACAGTGAGCTCTCTCAAACCTGCGTCTGCAGCCCAGACTCCTAACTCAATATGTCCAAAATTGTAGTCATCATTTCTCCCCACTCACCACGTGCTCCTTCTTTTGTATTCAGTGGATGGAATGCATCCATCTAGCCACCCACTACAGAAATCTGGGCAGCACCTTGACTCTTTCCTTCACCCACTTCCCACGCTTGGTCAATACTGTCTATGTGACCCCCTTAATGTCTCTGGAGTGTGTATACGCAGTTCCACCCCTGTGACCATGACCTTATTTCAGGCCCTCGTCATTTCTCATCTGGACTTCCAAGACAGCATCTTGCTTAATACTCATAAAAACCCATTTTCTAGAAGAAAAACCTGAAGCTTAGTTACATCAAGTAACTGTTGCTTATGACAATGTTTGGTACCAGGATCTGAGCATAGAAGTCCAGCTCTAGGATCTTCACTCTTTTGCGTAAATTATACTGCTTGTCTGCTTTGAAGAAAGGAAGGGAGCAATTAGATGGTATTTCTTTGCTGCTCAGAGTGTGGTCCAGAGACCTGCAACATCATATCACGTGAGACCTTCCTGGAAATGCTGAATCTCAGGGCCGCCAGGCCTGCTGAATCAAAGTCTGCATTGAACCACATGTCCAGGTGATCCGTGTGCTTGCAAAGCCCTGCTCTAGTCCAGCTGTGGAGAGTAATGTGTAAGTGCACGTAATTAAATCTAGTTATTGCCTTTATATCTCCATTTCCTCTCAAATGGACTTATCTGTGGTTTGAGATGAGAATTTTTCTTTTAAGACAGAAGCACTTCTAACCAATGGCAACACAACTTTCCAACACAGCTCAAGAAAGCTTTGGGGACATGTAAGAAGAGAAATGGGGAACTAGGGTCACAGCTGTGTGTCCTGAAGACTATTTGCTTACTCTGGCGTGCCAGCTCCGTGCCTGGCCATGCCCGGCACTGATTTCTAGCAATGTTAACAGGAAAAGGTATAAATGAAGGCATTTCTAAGAGGCTGGCTAATGTGGAGGGGAGACAGAGCCCCTCCCATTGGTTTCTCACACTGCCTGATGGCTGCGTCTTACTCATTTATAGTCATGAAAAACAGAGGAGGAGAATAACTAAGACTCAAGTGCACAGTGAGTTGGCAATAGATGCAATCACAAGACCCAAGAATTCCTAGCTCTTATTCCCTGGCTCTAGCAACGGGACCACACACGTGAAATCATCTTTTGTACTGATTATTGAGTCCTCCTTTACAAAAATCTTGCCCTGGGAACCCTTGTCTCCACCTCTGAGGCCATGCATGTGGAGGAAATCATGAATGCCACCTCATCTGCTCGTGTAGGGGGAAGATTTACTTTTTGTACTTACACTGACATCTATAATCTGTGTTACTCTTCTTTGATGCCACAGAACTATATCCAAAGACTGCCATTGTCTTAGAGCTTACATAAGTAAATCCTTATCTTGGCTCTACAATTAACACAGAAGTGCTAAATGGAGATATTGATGAGTTTGCAGACAGAACCAGAAGTCTGGGGAAAATGTGAATGAATCTCTTTTTTTTTAAGGCAGGCTTAGTGAAATTTATACCACTGAATCCAATCCCATTAAAATGGGCTGTAAAAAATAAAGTTTCCATGCTGCTAAACTGCTGTCATGTGGCGGTGGCATCTCTGCGCGCAGCATGTCTGTTTGGGATGCTTCGATTCCAAATCAAGCTAGTGCAAAGGTAGGCTTCAGATCTGCTGTCTTCACTTAGGAGTCTTCCGAGAGAAACACCCGCCAACTCCATCTCTCTCTAACGAAGAAACACTGGAGCCCTTAGATGGGGAAAGAGCATAAGTTTAATCAAGCACAGTTTCATAAATACCTGTGACTTATTGTGAAACCCACGTCGCAGAAAACTGACAGCAGGAACAGAGGATGCTGACCTAGTTTGCCAGAACAAAGGTAGGATTTACTTTTTTGCTTGTTGTGGATTTTTTTTTCTTTATTAAAGGAGAGGAATTTAATAAACATTAGCTCTTAAGGAAACCGGAGGCAGATAGCTGAGGGTGGAGCTGAGCGTCCTTTATACTGCATCTTCCCGCCTGGCTTGGCCACCAGGCCTCAGCCAAAGAAACCTTCAAAACCCTTATCTGTTCCCTGAAGTGGCAGACTTCTTTAACCTTTGACCTAAATTGTGTTTGAACTTTCATCTTGAGGAAGCAAAGTTTTGAACATTAAGCCACTAAGGACTTCAAAAGCCCTGGATTTATGTCCTCTTCTTTAGCAAGAATCCCAATACCCTTGTCTTTGACCAACAAATAAAGTAGAACCTGCTCAATCCAATTCTTGTAGTGATGTGCTAGGTGAAGAATTATAATCGGAAGGAGGGTATTTATAGCACTTGACGCATTTTACTAGATAAACTTCACAAGAAACAAATAAAAGGAAAAGAATTCCCTAAACTTCTCAAGACTTTTTATTTTGGGTTCTTATTTCTATTCATGGAATAAATGTGAATATAGGCTTAAGAAAGACTTTTATTTCTGGCTCCATAAAAGTACCTCCAGGCTAAAGTAAATCATGTGAATATTTTAGGGTCCAAATTTAGACAGTCCAAAAGTCATAACATCTCACAATCTTTTTAGAACAGGTTGCATTTGAAAAAAAAAACAATGGCCATTTTAATGGACTGCTCTCTATATTCCAGACTAAATTCATGGAGGATTTGCATTTAGCCATACGCATACCCAGATGAGGATATGCCTCAAAGAGAGTATCTGAGGGGCAGAGTAAGTCTGAGGGGATTAACAGCAGAATAAAACCCAGATTAAATCGAATAACCAAAGAAAAATTAGTAGAACTAGAAAAATTTTAACGTCTGTAACCGGGAAATGCCAACCTTTAGTGTACTGAAAAGGGAGGGGATGTCCGGCAGATTTAAATCAAAGTCTAAATCTCACTTTGATTTATATTTGTAACTCTTGTGACTTGCTCTTTAAAAAAATAATTTACATTGGTTTTATTTGTCCTGTCAGTTAAAGCAACTGAGGCTGCCAAAACACTGTCATTTCTTATAACTGATTACTCCCCCCTTCCCATGGCTGTCATATGTGTCTCAAGTGTATTTGTCTTTGGAATGTTGTTCCTTTATTGCCTTTTGTGGGCCTGTCTTACTCTGGCATTTTTACTGTGGTAGACACATTGCTATATTACAGTAGGCCAAAGGTCGTCTACATAGCCATCAATTCTAAGAATGATTTTTTGGTTAATAAAACTAATTTTCTTAGCTGAGGGCTGCTTGCTGTGAGAAGGATTTATATTTGCCAGATCACATTTTCCACAAAGTGATAGAATGCCAACCATTAAACTATAATTTATGATGCTACAATAGTTTGTCAAAAACCAAATTTTTCTTCTGTAACATGTGGATTTGGAATACAGCAGGAAAGTTTAGGTTACGCATTAAATTTCGTGATGAAGCAAATATATGTTTTGGGAGGATTTGTAACAAATGTCATTTTCCTCCTGGCTCAGAAAGCACCTAGGCAGAGGGGCCAGAGGGAGAGTGCTGATTCAGACGAGGACTTGGAGCCGCAGAGATGTGGAATGGAAAACTGTCGCAGCCGTCTGCAGGGATCTTAGACAAGCTAATTAGCTTCTCTCAGCCAGGGCTTTTTCATCTGTAAAATGGGCATGAAAATAGTACCTACCTCCTAGGTTTATTTGGAGAAAAAAGTGGGTTATGCAAAAAGTGGCTGGGTGTGTGAGCGTGTATCAGCCAGCGTAGGCTGCGTGCACTGCGGTAACAAACCGCCCCATATCCTCAAGAGCTTAAAACAACTAAGCATTTCTCGCTCACTGCTTATGTCCCATGTAGATTAGTGGGGTGGGGGCAGAGGTCTGCTCCTTATAGTCATTTGGGGATCCAGGTGTTGGAGCAGCCACCCTCTCAGACTTTGTTGGTTACATGAATAAGAGCAAAGTGCCAGCAATTAAAGGCTCAGCCTAGAAGAGACACATATCACTTCTCATCACACTCATTGGCTAGAGCCAGTCACGTGACCACATCTACCCACAAGGGGGCCAGGAAGGCATAGACTTAGGAGGCAGAAAGCTGGAAATTTGGTGCACAGCACTCATGGCTACCACAAAATGGTTTTTATATGTACATACGTGTGTGCAAATTTATATGTGTAGTGTGTGTGTGGAGAGAGAACACCCGATTCTCTCTATGGGTGAAGCAGGGAGAGTTTCTACCAGTATCCTAATGAGGCCCCATAACCATGTCCAGGGCAACCAACGTGCTGCCTGTGAAGGGGCCGCCCCAGCGAATGCCCCAGGCAATTTAAGGAAAGGGGAGGTCAAGGGAAGAGTTTCCCTAAGTACAAGGAAGAAGCCCTTCCACGCTTCCTACTAGATATTCACAGGAACAGTATTGTCTGAAACCTTTTTGTGTCAGTAAGTCTATGTGGAACACATAAAACAATTGTCAAGAAAGAGTCCGTGTGGGTGACCTTATCCACCAGCCAAAATGCCACATCAGGAGGCAGCTGTAGGGTAGTGGGGCATTCGGCTACAGTCAGGGGGTTGGAGCAAAACCCACATCTAATGTGACACTGGGCCAGTCACATTAACTCTCAGCTCCTCGGTGTCCTCACGTGTGAAGTGGGGATAAGCCCTCGCTCAGCAGGAGGTTTGGGTCACGTGGAACAGAGGAGCTTACAGGTAGGACTCTGAAAGCACCTGGCACAAACAGGTGCTCAGCACGTTCATCCGTTCCGTCAAACACCACAGATGCTCCCTCTCTGCCCTCCTGAGAAAATGCAGCATTCCTTTCCGTTCTGTTAATAAAATCATCTTCAGAAACGGATTTTCCCAAATGAACTCTGCCAGGTTATGTAGTGATTTGCACAGTACGGTAAAAATGCCAAGGGCATGCGAGGCACCTGCCTCATGGGCAGGCACTGCAGGTGTGAGCTCTGGAAGTATCCCTGGGCTCTTGGACTGGGGTCAAAGTTGCATTCCTAACCCGGCTGGTGGGTTGGAACCAGTCAGGGGAGGCCTTGGCTAATTGGCAATGTTGCCAATGAACACCCGGCTCTGCAGTCTGAGCCTGGGGTGCCTCTCCCAGCACAACCCTTTCCCTGGGGGAGGGGGAGGGTGTTCAGCAAAAGAGCCCTGGGCTGGGAGTTGGCCAGACCTGCGTTCTGGTCCTGATTCCACTGCTGAGTTGCCTTGTTCAACCCACTTAACCTCTCTGGTCCTCAATTTCCTTTAGTGTAAAATGCGGGATCTGGATTAAGTTGGTGGTTTTCAAAGGTCTTTTTTTCCCATCTTCAGAATGAAAGGGAATCTTGCGTTTCCCAAATTAAATCAAAGATAGGCAGAGCTGCTCTGAGAGATGAACTCCAAGGTCCCTTCTCACAAACTTCTGCTCCCTAAGTGTTTCCTTCACGCTTGTGTCTGGTGCCTGAAAACCTGAAAACACTCATTTCTTTACTTGGAGACTCACAAGCCTTTATTAGGATGTGAGAGGGAGCGCACATGCGTCCCCTGTCCCTTTCACTGGAGTGAACTGGCCAGCCTGGCTTCTGTCCCCTCTGAAGATCTTCGGGAACAGAATACAGACAGGAAAGACTAGGCCAGGGAGGAACTGCTGCCTGGGGGCCGGGCAGGGTGAGAACAGCTTTCCCCAGAGTGTCTCACCTGTCAGAATCACCTCACAGTGGCCTCAGAGACCAAGATGTTTTGAGCAGAGACCCTTGGTGAGGTCCACACACTGCAATTTTGCCTGAAGACAGCCTTTCCCTCACCCATAAGGCAGGAGGAAAGCAAAAGGAATAGTATCAGGGACCGGGAGGCATCAGTAGACATCACTTGTCCTCTTCTGAGCAGGAACAGTCACCTCCATTTTCAACCACAGTTTCCCCTTCTGTTTGTTTTCCTCCCAGAAGTGGCCTGCAGAGGGACCAGCAGATGGGGTCACATGAGCCAACTGAGGCTTTTGGAACACACTGTGTACAAGCCCTGCGCTTGGCAGTTTGCACACATTATTTCAGTTAGCCATTCGCAGCCCTCTGAGGCAGGCAAGAAGCCTTACGCTTCCTTCACTCTAACATCGCTAGAAGAGGAACAGTTTTAGAAATTAAGAATTAAGAAAATTCACACACAGCCTCAATGTAAACCTCACGTACGTGTGACTCTAACTGCTGTGTTTTTTAATCACTGCATTCTCTTCTCTGCCATGAGCCCTCTCTCCATCTTCCCAATTTAATCACTGCTAGGGAAAAAAATTAAGGAAAAGAAGAAAGAGAAAACTGTGGAATTTCTGTTTCATCACCGATTCTTGCCATATACATCTCCTTGTGTGTTTTTCCTACTTAAACCCATCTTTGGCCTTCTAATGCCTGAAAAAGGAAAGCTCATCCTCAGTCTTTGTTTCCC
This sequence comes from Lemur catta, assembly GCF_020740605.2. NCBI lineage: Eukaryota > Metazoa > Chordata > Mammalia > Primates > Lemuridae > Lemur > Lemur catta. The sequence goes on from NC_059128.1 coordinate 39,360,148, forward strand.
AGAACGTTTATAGACTGATTCCATAAACGTTCCAGATTTACTTGACCTCAGCCACAACACCAAGCACAGCACCAGCCAACTAACCTCTCGCTGTTTCCCAAACACAGCACTGTCCGTCATGCTCTGTGCCCTCGCTCATGCTGTCCCTTTTGCCTGGAACTCTCTTTCTTTGTTCATTTGTTTGACGACTCTGTATATATTGAGGTCCTACTATGTGTCAGGCCCTGGGGCTACAAAGGTGAATAAATCTGGGTCTCTAGCAGCAATTAGCTGAGAGTCTGGTGGGGCAAAAAGAAGAAAAGGCAGTTGTAATACAGTAGGTGGGGGTGAGTTATGACAGCTAACAGGCAAGATTTACCCCAGATTTGGGGTGGGGGAGTGAGGTACAGAGAACGATGATTTACTTGTCAAAGGAGGTGACGCCTGAGCTACGACTTGAAAGATGATGATGAGGAGGTTTTCCTAGACATGCAAGAAGGAATGAGAGAACTGGTGAATATATAAAAATAATTTAAAACTTTTGAAAGTGGATTAACTGAGAGTAAGTGGGAGGGAGAGACAGACGAGGCCAGGAGGGACTTTGGGGTCATGTTAAAGGATTTTGGATTTTTAACTTGAGAAAATGAAGAGCTACTGAAGAATTTCTGTATTTAAGTATGGAAGTGACATAATCATATTTGCAGCTTTAGTTAAATCAATCTGAAAATAGCTTAGGGAAGATGTTACAAATTTAAATGTTTCCGAGACTTTAAGTGAAGCTGGTCCAAGGTAAGGAAACACAAAGGAAGATTCTTCATTTCTTCAAAGAAATGTATTTCCTCCCATTTGAGGGGGGCAGGGGATATGTGGCCCTCCCGATTTGTCTTTTATTTTTTCCATTTTTAACGATGCAATAAATGAATAAAAGAAATATTTCCCTTTCCTCTTAGCTATAGGAGTTACTAACAGTAAGTACTCTGATTAGTGTCAATACTTCGCTTCGTCACAGTGTGGGCGAGATTATGGGGCAGGGGATTGCAGTGAACTGTGGAGCAGACCCCATCTAAAAAGAACAGCCTCCACTCAGCTCCAGCTGACTGTTCCTGTGCAAGAATGTAGGCCAAATCTAGACCTTCTGCATTTTCAAGGAAATTTGGAGGTTCAAATTTTAATGTAAAAATCTATTGATTTTAGATAGTATCCAAAAAAACCCCAAAACAAAAAATTAGAATTGCCAGGTTTAACAAATAACAGTACAGGCCTCTCTGTTAAATTTGAATACCAGATAAACAATGAATAACTTTTAGTGTAAGTGTATCCCAATTATTGCATGAGACATACTTATATTAAAATATAATTTGATGTTTATCTGAAATTCAAACTTAACTGGGTGTCCTTCATCTTATCTGGCAACGATATGTCAAATGAGACATGTACATGGATCACATTAGGTATGTAGACCACCAATTGGGAACCTGCGGTATAGATCAGTGGTTCTAGACTTTATCTGGAGTGTAGCCTTTTTATAGCAAATAGTTTATACCATTTTTATTATGCTAAAATGATTTCATAGATAATATAACCTATCTACACATAAGGTTCAAGTTTAAAATCAACCTAAGGTCCTCATTATAGAGAAGAAATAAAAGAAAATGATTTTGATATGCAATTGCTTTGGCAGCACTGCACTAGTGACTGCAAGACATCTGAGAGTTGTGTGAGCCATGTGGCTGCTCCAGGTACTAGTGCATGTGCAGCTCCTGGGGACCCTGGCTATTAAATGCTCACACTGCCCCCCAGTCTTTATGCTAACCAAAAATGCTCCCCCAACCACATTTTCACAATGCCCCCTAGGTGGGGTGCTGTCCCCAGTGGTGAAGACAGCAAAACAATTGCAGGAGGAAGGGAAAAGGCAGAGAATGGCACCTGAGGTTGGGAGACCAGGTAGGAAGCAGCTGCTTTCATCTAAAGTAGAAATGGCCGGAGAACCAACTGAAAGTGGAGGGGAGAAAAAGGTGAAGTCAAGTGGGATCATTCAAATAGAGAATATAGGAGCAGGAGTTTATCTTGGAATAACTGGATCCTGTTTACTGAGTTTTAGATTTCTGTGGGAGATCTAAGAGGAGCTGTCTGCTGGGCTGTGGCAGCTGCGGGTGGTATGGTCAGAGGGCTGAGATGCACATAGAACTCTGGGAATCTGTAGCATATCATCCCTACGTCATGGAAGTCGTGGGACCTACTGGATGGGATTGCTCCCAGGAAGACTGTAGAGTAAGAGGTGACGTGGTCCTTAGACACAGCCCTAGAGAACACCAACCTTTATGACATGTCCAGCCTCCATCATGGAGGATGATAGGGGTTTCCAGAAAGAAAGTGGGAAATCCAGGAGAGAGTAGTATAATAGAAGGCGTGATAGGAGAGGTGAGTGGGGCCAACTGCAGAGAAGATAAATTCTACAGGGAGGACAGACAAGATAAGAGTTGATCAATGTCCAATCAGGAGATACCTGGAGACCTGAGTGACTGCAGTTTCAGTGCAGTGCTAGGTGTGGAATCCTATTTAGAGTTGGTGAGGAAATGCAGACAAGGAGTGCAGACCACTTAAAAAGTGAAGGAGTTTGAGATCCTTCTAACGTCCTCCTCACATGAGGTCTCTGAAGTTTTCCTTACCTTCTGTATCTCTTAGGATATCTTTGCTAGTAATTAACAGAAGATTTAACTCAAACTGGCTTAAAAAGTAAAATTCAATAATGGATTTAGGCTACTGAAAAAAAAGTCCAGCAATAATGTAGGCTTCAGGCATGGTTTGAACAAGGCTTTAGATCTAGTTCTCTCAGTTATCTCCTATGAGTGCTGGATTTACCCTCAGATTGACTTCCCTAGTTTTTTATTTATTTTAAAAATATTTATTTAGCACCCACAGCATGCCAGAGACTACTCTACGGCCTTGGGATATAGCAGTAAAACAAAACTGATAAGGATCTCTGTCCTTGATGCTGGGTGCAGTGGTGCATGCCTATAGTCCCAGCTTCTCAGGAGGCTGAGGCAAGGGGATCGCTTGAGCCCAGGAGTTTGAGGCCAGCCTGAGCAACAGAGCAAGACCCCATCTCTTAAAAAAAAAAAAAAAAAAGAAGATCCTGTGGAGCATACATTCAAATGAAGGAAGATACACATTCAATATATAAATACATGTATACACACACTGATAATAAAGTCTATGGAAAAAGGAAAGCATAGGGCAGGGTAAGGATTAGTAGTGTGGGAAGGGATGGGTTGCAATTTATACAAGGGAGTCAGGAAAGGCTTCATCAGGAAAGTGGCATTTGAGCAAAGACATGAGGCCAGGAGAGAGGGAGACATGCGGATAGCTTGGGAAGGGCATCCCGGCCAAAGGAGACAGCCAGCACAAAGGCCCTGCGCAGGGGCATTCCAGCATGTCTGAGCAGCATCAGGGAGGCCAGCGTAGCTGGGGTGCAGTGACTAAAGGAATAGCAGTGGGAGATTAGACCAGGGAGGCAACAGAGGGCCACTCTGGATGGGCCCATTGCAAAGACTTTCAACAGCAGTGCTTTCAGCCCAAGAGTAAATGACCCAACGCAAAGTTTAAGAGGATCCGGGTGGCCACTGAGTTGAAACAAGACAGTAGGGGAGAGGGAGTGGTATCTGGCGACCACTCAGGAGGCTCTTGCATAGCCCAGGGAAACGTTGATGGTGGCTGGGCCAGGGTGGGGGCAGTGGAGGTGGTAGACGTGGTGGGATTCTGGAAAGGTTTGAACGTGGGGCTAGCAGGCTCTCCTTCCAGACTGGATGAGGGGGAGGACGGAGGAGTCAAGAACGACTCCAGGAGTTTTGGCCTAAGCCATTATCTGAGGTGAGGAAGTCTGTGGGTAAGAACAGGTTTGGGGAGGAAGACCCAACCTGGAGGCTTGGACATGTTAAATTTCAGAAGTCTGTCAGATATCTGGGGTGGATGTCAAGTAGGCAGAAGGCTCTATGAGCCTGCATTTGGGAGAGAAGTCTAGACTGGCAACAATATCTCAGACTTGAAGGCATAAGGGTAGTGTTTAAAGCTGCAAGGAATGAACTGCCAAGGAAGCGAGAGTAAGGTGGAGGAGAAAAGGAGAGCAAAGACTGAGCCGTGGGACCCTCAAACCCCAAGAGGTCTGGAAGGAGAGGGGAACCGTCAAAGGAAACTGTGAAGACCCTGGATAGGGAGAGAATGGGGGAGGGGGGATCAGGCTTCTTTCAAACAAGGGTGCTAGGTTGCCCTCTCGATTGGAACAATTTAGATACCTTGAATTGGTCCCTCTGGCCAATGGAAAATAATAGAGAGTCCACTTTTTAACTAATCACTAGACAATGGGCTCAGATTGTGCAGAGTGGCTTACACTTATGGAGACTTACCCCTGGAACCAAGGTGAGGGGTTTAGTCCTTCGCAGTCCCACGCAAAGGGAAAATTGAATATTGGGAAGCAACCAGTAAAGTGAATCTATCATCTTGTCACACGTTCTCCAGGGAGCACTGATCATTTGCTCTCACGTACTCCCCCTACCATATACTCTTGGTCATATTGGCAGTTTTATATTTATTTTCTTGTTTTACAGTTGGCTATCTATTAATATTTACTGATTTTGTCTCAGATTGTTAGCTCCTTGCAGAGGAACCATGTCTTATTCCTTTGAACCCAGGGCCTAGCCCCAGTGAATGTTTGTTGACGTGAGTTAAATGTGAACATGTGACAGTGCACAGACTTCTGGTTTCCATAGGACCTCCTGGGTGACCTAAAGCCTTAAAGTTGAAAGGAAAAAAATTTAAACCTTCAGAATAGTTTCTGATCTATGTGTAATATAACCACATAGAATTTCACCTGGTGAAATTGCATTTATGAAGCTATTTCTTAATAATTGTGGCTGTAAGAACAATGGGTTCTGAAATAGTTTTGAAATGGAGAAATCTAAAAGATTCAGTAATTTGAATATCCACACACACACATGCACACAGAGCTCAGCGTTGAGAGTTCATGACAGGTACCGAATGGGCCGATAAGGACCCATAAACTGCAATAGACTAGATAGTGTGTGTCCTTGTCCCCATTCACGTGTTGAAACCCTAGCCCCCAGTGTGATGGTATTTGGAAGTGGGGCCTTTAGGAGGTAATTGGGGTTAGATGAGGTCTCATAATAGGTTAATGCCCTTATAAAAAGAGGAGGGTTCACAGTTTCAGTTAGACAGGAAGAATAAATTCTGGTGTTCTAGTGAATGGCATGGAGCCTATAGTTAATACTAATGTATTGCATATTTCAGAAAAGCTAAAAGAGAGGACTTTAAATGTTCTCATCACAAAGAAATGATAAATATTTGAGGTGATAGATATACTAATTAACCTGATTTGATCATTCCACAATGTACACATGTATCGAAAATCACACTGTACTCAATAAACATGTATAATTATTATTTGTCAATTAAAAATGAAATAAAACTTTAAAAACGAGGAGGGGACAGGAGATATCTCTGTGTGTGCACACACCAAGTAAGGCCATGTAGGGGCAAAAGCAGGAGTGCCCTCACCAGAACCTGACCATGCTGGCACTCTGATCTCGGACTTCCAGCCTTCAGAACAGGGAGAAATAAATTGTTGTTGAAGCCACCCAGTCTGTGGGATTATGTCATAGCAGCCTGAGCTGACTGAGATGGTGTTTACAGTTGTGAGTGCCAGTGAAAACTCAAATGATCACATAGTTGGCCAAACAAAGTCTAGTGCACAAAGAAAGGAAAAGCCCGAAGAGAACACAAGATGTGTTGCCTTCTAAACATAGGTTTGGGCAGAAAAAGTAGACATATGCTCTTGCTATAGGCTTTTTCTCTATGTAGTATGATCTTTTGTTAGACATGATTTTTCCCATAGCTTATCTGAACCTACAGAGTGAACTGTATTATCACAGGATTCTAGGTAATGCTGTGCTTGGCCACAAGTAAAGCAGCCTAGACTTTCTTAGAAGAAAATATTTTTCCATCCAGTATTTGAGTAGAAAAAAAAAAAAGAATGGCAAATATAAAATATAAACATCCAAAATACTATAAGGTATATTATATTCATCCAATCTATCATTGACTTTATACTTTTGGGCAATATTTTCATTTGTTAACTCCTGCCATAGACATATAGGCTATATTTAGCCACATGAGTATTTTTGGAAATTTAAGCACTATTATAACTTCTTTAAATTACAAAAGAGTCCAATGGTTTATTTGTTTGCTTGTTTGTTTTTAGAAAATATTAGGGAGTACTACTAAAACAGGGTTTTTGAATATTTGAAAGCATTTGATGCAATAAAATGTGTGATCCTTATCAAATAAATTGTCAGTATTGAAACTTTCCTTTTGAAGGCAAATTATTTAGTTCTTATAAAAAGCATTGATTGTGAGGATAAAGACAGAAAGTAACACCAGTCACTGCTATGAAATCTCTGAGCTCAACCCAGTACAGGGTGCTTGACAGTTCTTGGGTTATAAAGCAAGTCACCAGTTTTGCTAGGCTAGATTCTCTCTACAATGAAATAAAAAAAGAGGGCACATCTGAAAAACCAGATAATATAATGAATAAGACATTTGGTAAATAAGAGCAATTAAAAATCAAAAACAGCACACATCTGAAAACACAGATAATAGAGCAGGTAAGACATTAGGTAAATATGACCAAATAATGGTGTTGTAAACCTCTACCTGAATCAGCCATCCAAGAGGCAATTCTACGTCAAGTGCTTTTGTTTTCTCTCCCTTTACTAAGTCTATCTAGATTTTTGGAAAATTAAGGTAAACTCCAAAGGTCACCAAGAAGTTGCCTTGATGCATTATTTGGACTAGGATGAGGCCAGAAATGTGTATGTACTTTAAAGAGTGAGGGTTTTTAGCACAGCTCCCTCTTCCATTTCTGACGTGACCCGGTAAGGAAGAAATGAGATAGCGGATGGTTTAAATGGAGAGAGTGAGGCAGGAGCCATGGCAGACCAGGTGTTCTCCCATCAAACAGGTATGAGACACGAGATTGCCGTGTGATCCACGGGGGGAGTGTTATTTGGTGGTGAGGAGGAAGGGTCCGTTTTATGTTGTTATTATTCTCTGTTCACTTGCAGGGCTCTTTCCTTTTGTCCTTGAAAGTGGCATTAAATGATTCTGTGTGTGTGCGTTTGAGAAAGCCAGCACAATATCCTATTAATCCACTGAGCAACTTGCAACAACTTGAAAATGATCAGAGCATCATGGTTGGTGACTGCGTTGGTCAGCGGGCGAGAGCTTTACAGAAGGGCCATGCAAGTCATTCCATTTAAGGAATCTCCCCTTCTGTGGTCACCCAAACCTGCTCTGCCCAACAGCTTGCCGGCCTCCCTGGGGTCCATTGTGGCCATCCTTCCAGGACACAGGGTCAGTTCAGAGGGCAATTGTTGCCTTCTTCTCCCTCCAGGGAGCAACTTCTCTTGGTAAGGATTCTTTTTCCCAGCAAGCAAAGATGACCTGGAAATTTGATAGTGCCAGAGTTACAAACTATACTTTCTCAAGACAGAAACATTACCTGATAGAAACTAGCTTTTATCCTGCTGGGAAACTGTACTGTGTTGTGGGGATTGTCTCTTATTAGAGCTGTGTGAGCTGGGGAAAGCACGTAGGGCTATCTTCTGCACACCAAAAAGGCTGTTGGAATCGTGTATGACCCTGAAAAGAAACTGCCGTGTTACTTAGGGGGGAAGTGGGGAAAGACAAAAATGTCAACATAAGCCAGCACATTCCTTGTGCAGAATGAGCTTGAATACTCTTAAACACACCAGGAGAAAAGTTCTCAAGGTTTTGAAACTCCTAGTGATGGTGGCATTCTTGGCTCACTTCCTGGAGCATTATTAAGCATTATAAGTGTCCTTCGAATTCACGCAGTCCCATGAGAACAACAACAAAAAATTGTTATGGGGATTTTAGTATTTAATCTTCAGGGGGTCTAAAGCCTTTATTTGCCGTTTCTTAATAAAAAACAAACCTTATATAGAATAGTAGAGAGTATTGGGAAACAATTTTATAACAAAAAATGTACTAAATCAATTTGTCAAATAATATTTATTGAGCACTTACTATATGTCAGGCACCATAGCAGGGGGTGGGGTTGTCGTGGTGACTCTAACAAGCCTGGTCCCTTCCCTCAGGACACTTACACTGTAGTGGACAGACAGGCACAGAGCAAGTGTGCTGAACTAGTGCGTAATGGAAAACTTGAGGTTGGCGTACAGCCTCCTGATTCAGAGATCTCTAAGAATATCTTGTAGGATTTAGACATGCAATATACTAGAAGGAGAATGCAACCTTAAAAATGCTTACGGTTCATTCTTTCCCACTAGCCTGCCCTTTGGACATGCAGGACTTTGGACAATGCTTATTTCTTTTTAGGGAATCTGAATATGTCAGTCATTCCTGTGAAATACCTTACAGAGGCTGTGAACACACATGCTGTGTCTTAAGAGGTTGTTACATTTTCTTCTTTGGCTTTTCAGACACACTGCTTCCCACAACATCTTCTTACAATCTGTTTTTACTCTATAATTTTCTTTACTATTTTCAAAAATCTATGTAAATCTACAGGTTATCTGTCCCAGTTAGGGATGTATGTTTTCAATTTCTAAATAACAATAAATGTTCATATCGGCAAACTTGGATAATGCTCATTCATACCAAAACTAGGAGCAGAAACATTATTTTCTTCAGCTGAAAATCTGCGTTAATAATTTTAATGGTTTATTTTTACATTTTTATTAGGGATATTTTCAAATATACACAAAAGTGGAGAAGATAGTCTATTGAATCCTAGTATAACCATCACTAAGTTTCAAGAATCATCAAAATTTGGCCAATTCTATTTCATCAGCAGAGCTTCTTCCACCAAACAGAAACATATTTTTTTCTTTTAAATTCTGGAGTATCTAAAATCAAATTCCAGACATTATGTGTTTTTACTGACAAATACCTCAGTATTCCTATCTAATAGATAAGGATATTTTAAATATAACAAGCCATTACCACAACTAACAAAATTAACAAAAAATTCTTCAGTATTGTATAACATGATCCACAATCAAGTTCTCTGACTGATTTAAAAAATGACTTTTTATAGTTTGTTTAAATCAGGAACCTAAAAAGGACCATATATCATACTTGGTTGTTATATTTTTTAAATGTCTTTTAATCTGTAATGCATCCTTCTGCTTTTTTCTTCTTTTTTTGCTATTTAGTTTCTGAAAGAACTAGGTCATTTATCTTACTGATTTTCCCACATTCTGGATTTGACTATTACTTTCTGGTGGCATTGTTTAGATTATGTTTCTATCCCCCTATATTTTCTGCAAACTGATAGACCTATAAGCTTGATTAGATTTAGGTTCTTTAATTTGTACTGTCTTCTTCATTTGTTCTCACTCGCTCTCTCCCTCCCTCTCTCTCTTCCTCCCTTCCTTCCTTTATTTTCAAGAAAAAGAGGTAGCACTATGTACATCCTACTGCATCACATCACAAGACACATAATGTCCAGCTGTCCCACTTTTAGTAATGCTAAAGTTAATCCAAGGGCTCAGTGTTGCCAGACTGATATATCCATTATGAAGTTCCCCATTAACTCTTCACCTAATGGCTTTATTATTCTTTGATGATCTTTGTATAAATACATTATTTTATCATGAATGAATTTCAATTATAATATTAAATTTCATCAGCCTTAATTTTGAATCTTAAATGATTTTAATAGTAAACTCTTCTAACAGAAATATCCTAAATAGTACTATATTGCAATTTCAATTTAAATATTTCATAATTATGAAATGATATTTTCTTATTACAGAAAATTTGGAAAGTGTGAAGTATAAACTTGGAATAAAAGTCAAGGCCAGGAGCGGTGGCTCACATCTATAATCCCAGCACTTTGGGAGGCTGAGGCAGGAGGAACACTTGAGGCTAGGTTTTTGTGACCAGTCTAGGCAACATAGTGAGACCCTGTCTCTACAAAAAAATTTAAAAATTAGCGAGGTGTGGTGGCATGCGCCTATAGTCCCAGCTACCAGCGAGGTTGGGACAGGTGGGTCCCTTGAGCCCAGGAGTTTGAGGTCGCAATGAGCTATGATGATGCCACTGCATTCTAGCCAGGGCAACAGAGCAAGACTCTGTCTCAAAAAAAAAAATAAATAAAATTTGTCTTGGATCATATAGATTTTATATCTATATTGTTAAATAAATTTCTTAACATTTTCAAGTTTTGTCTTCATTATAAATGGCAATTTTGGCATCATTTCATTGCTTATTGTTGCTATAATAAAGAGAAACTATATTTATATTATAACTGGCCACCTCACTAAATACCATTATTCAGTAGTTTTTTAACTTGTATTTTTTAGGTATTGAACTATATCATCAGCAATAAGAAATAATTTTGCCTTTTCTTTTCTTTATTGTTTATTTCTATTTCACTTTCTTTTCTTGCTTTTTTCTTGAAACTCCAAAACAACACTGAGTTGGCTTTTTTCCTGATTTTAAGGATTCCCTTTTAGTGTGTTATCACCTTGAAGGATACTTCATTCAATTTTTAGCCAATAATTATGTTTTTTTCAAGTAGCTTTGGTCTGTTCCACATAGAAGTTTTTAAAATTAGAAATGACTATTATATTTTATTAAAGGTCTTTTAGCACTTTTTATAATATTTTTCTTAATATAATAAAATATATGTATTTACAAGTTCTTGATATTAAATTCTTGCATTCTATATTATTCTTTTAATATAGTGTGGGATTCAATTTGCCTATATTTCATTTAGAATTTTTGTATTAATACTATAAGTTAGATTAATGCTTTCTCTCTCACCATTCTCTTTTTCTCTTAATTGTCTTTATCAGATTTTAGTATTAAACTTACGTAAACAACGTTGCACAGCAAAGGGCGTAATGAACAGAGTAAATAGACAACCTACAGAATGGGAGAAAATATTCTCAAACTGTGCATTTGACAAAAGGTTAATATCCAGAATCTAGAAGAACTCATATCAGCAAGAAAAAGCAAATAACCCCATCAAAAAGTGGGCAAAAGACATGAATAGGTTTTTCTCAAAAGAAGACAGACAAATGGCCAACAAACATATGAAAAAATGCTCAACATCAGTAATTATCAGGGAAATGTAAATTAAAACCACAATGAGATACCACCTGACCCCTGTCAGAATGGCCATTACTAAAAAATCAAAAAACATTAGATGTTGGCATGGGTGCAGTGAAAAGGGTACGCTTATGCACTGGCTGTGGTGGGAATGTAAACTAGTGCAACCACTATGGAAAGCAGTCTGGAGATTCCTCAAAGAACTAAAAGTAAACCTACCATTTGATCCAGCAATCTCCCTACTGGGTATCTACCCAAAGGAAAATAAGTCATTTTATAATAAAGAGACCTGCACCTGAATGTTTATTGCAGCACAATTCACAATTGCAAAGACATGAAACCAACCTAAGTGCCCATCAACTGATAGGTGGATAAAGAAAATGTGGCATATATATACCATGGAGTACTACTCAGCCATAAAAAGGTATGTAATAATGTCTTTTGCAGCAACTTGGATAGAACTGGAGACCATTATCCTAAGTGAAGTATCTTAGGAATGGAAAAGTAAATACCATGTGTTCTCACTTATAAGTAGGAGCTAAACAAGGGAGATATATGTATATATATATATTTCCATGTCTTTGCAATTGTGAATCCATAGTGGTTGTCTCCATATTTTATCTGTGTCTACATTCTTCTCTTTCTTAATCTTACATGTTTCCTCTCTATCTCTTTTTTCTCTATTTGGGCTAATAACAGGTTATTTATTTTATTGCTGTTTTCATAGCATCAATTTTTGTTTTTTCCTTGTATTTTTGTCTTTTATCTTTTGTCTTTGTTAATTCCTACTACATACTTTCTTTGGTTTTCTTTATTTTTCTTTTACTAACCCTTCAGATGGGCTTATTAATTTGCTAGGGCTACAATAACAAAATACCACAGACTAGGTGGCTTAAACAACAGAAATTTATTTTCTCACAGTTAGAGAGGCTGGAAGTCCAAGATCAAAATATCAACAGTTTTGGTTTCTTCTGAGCACTCTCTCCTTTGCTTACAGATGGCTGCCTTCTTGCTGTATCCTCACATAGTCATCCCCCGCTCTGTGTGTGTCTGTGTCCTAATCTTCTCTTCTTATAAGGACACCAGTCATACTGGATTAGGACCCACCATATGAGCTCATTTTACCTTATTAGCTCTTGAAGGTGCTATCTCCAAATACAGTCACATTCTGAGGTACTAGGGCTTAGGATTCAACATATGAATTTGGGGGGACACATAATTTAGCCCATAAAAATGGGTCTAAATTATTTTATGTTTTATTTTCTTCAAACGTGAAGGAATTTGGGACTATGCATTTTTCTCTGACTATAAATTAGGCTGTTTAAATACAAAATATTCAATGTGAAGTATTCTCCTTTCCATGCTTTCTAGATAGCATGTCATTTCAATTTTAAATTTCTCTTTGATGCCAAAGTTACTTAAGAGAGTGTTTTTTAACTTCCAAAATGTAAAGATGTTTTTAGTCAACAGTTTATATTTATTTCTAATTTTGTTGTGGACTGTGAGTGTTCTATACTTTAAATTTTTTAAAGGTTATCTTTGTAGTCAAATATATCATCAATGTTTGTACTTTTTATAGTCATACAAAAATAAACACTCTATATTGATGGGACACAAAAATACACATAATTTTATTAATTTACTTTAATACTTATATTATTTAATTCCTCTATGACCTTACTGATTTTTTTGTGTAGTGAGTGAATCTTTGTACTTCTGAAAGAGATGTTTTAAAAATTACAACTATAATTTTATCAGGATTTTGCATTTCTAAAAGCTTTTGTTTTATATATTCAGTTGCCAGTTTATTTGATGTATATTGGTTTTGTGACTGCTGTATCTTCTTTATAAACTGTACTTTTTACTGTCACTATTGATTACTCATATCCATCTTGAAATGCTAGTAATACCTGGTATCATCCTGAACGATGCCATTGTCTCCTAGTTTTGCTCCCATGTCTTTGGCCATTCCTTAAATGTACATGTTTCTCTGTACTCTGATCTCCTAATACCCTAAATGCACGTAAATCTACATCTCTTACCCAGATCTCTCTTCTGAGCTCAAGACTCATACAACTAATTTCCTCCTGGATTGTCATCTTGGAGGTAGCACACACAGCTTAAAAGCAAAATTTTCTTCTCCCACCCTGAACCTGCCTTTCCTCCCTTTAAAGCTTTATATTTAGATTTTTTTCACATAAACTAAATAATTTTGGGTTTTGTTTTTCCAGTAATCTGACATTACATAGTCCAAGTAAATTGCCTAACATGGTGCCTGATGCACTGTAAGTTCTCAGAAAAGTTCGCTGTCATTACTAATAGAATCCAAGTTTATAGAGCCACTGTCAGTTTCCACTGTATGCTGTCAGGGGGTACATTTTTGTCTCATTACCACCATAGAATGGGATTCTTGATCTTTTACGAACACAAGAAAGAAACAAATAAAACCTTAACATATATATTGTGGAGTAAAACGTGTTGTTTATTTTCAGAGTCAGATGCTAGAGCGGGAATCAAGGTATGGCCATAGTCTAGTGCTTCTGTCTAATGATCCAAGAATTTACTTGATTCCATTAATTTCTTGGTTCCCCATGAAATGACCAGTTTACAACAGTTTTTGAATGAATCAAAACTATAATGAATATCCTAGATTTTTTGTTTCTTTTTTTGCATCCTAGTTGATGTCAGAGAGCATGATTACTTGCCTGTTGAGCTAAGGATTTGATCACTGTTTAACAGTCAGCTCTAGGAATTCAATTTTGCAGAAACCTTCTGGATGTATTAAGGCAAGTTCTGTTCACTTTACATGTCCTTTAGGTGAAATTTCCATCTGGAATCCACTTGAATATCCACCAAGGCAGTTTGAGCGAAAACACTAGCATATAGTACACGATCCAATTAAAATAAGGTGGAATAGAAACTGATAACATAAAGACTTACTCCCCTCTTACTATTTAAATCCTCACCTCTCTCCCCTATCACCAATCACCCATGTAGCCACTGCCGCTGCCAACACAGCCTTTCCAATATGGAACGATGCTTCTGTGTTAGCATAGAAACTGTTTCTTAAAATCAACTAGCAATCAATAAATCTGGTTATTGATTAACCTAGAAGAATCTTTCCCCCTTTCCTCTCATTTTCTCCCCTTTGTCTCATACACTCTTCTTCGGTCATCCTCAGAGCCCCACAGAACTTGGATCCCAACAGCTCTTCAACTGTTCACACAAAAGAAAATTAGAAAGATGAGGATGAGGAGGAGAAGAGGAAGGAGCAGGAGAAGAAGAGAAAGCTTTATCCTCAAGTTGATTATTCCCAGAGTGGTCAGCTTTCTATTTAAGGGAATATGTCCACATTTCAGAACTAGTTTACACTCTGAATAACACAGATGATTATTTCCCTTCCTCTTGTTTATTTGTGTGTCTGCCTGTGACTTTAGATGGATTGCCCACATGACGCAAGGCAATAAAAGAGAATCATTAAAAAGCCAAAGGCAGCAGTCTAGATTATGTGTTTTCTCTCTCTGAAAAAGAAGAGTGGCAGCTTTTGCCTAAGTAGCTAAAATTAAACACATAAGCTTTCTACATGGAAGCCTAAATAGATTATTGAATTTAAAAAAAAAAAATCTTAGAGCTTTGAAGTATCTGTAAAAACATTCATTTCCCCATATATGGAAAAATTATATTAGTAAAAATTATTTGGCCAGAATCTCTCAGACTCTGCAATTTTAATACAGTGAATAGAAAATTAAATAAAATTTTCCACTGCAACTGACGTTGACAGTGAGTAAGACATGTTTTATCTCTTGTTATATGTATTGAAGTTTTTGTTTATCCATTTCTTGTGCTGTTTGACTAGTCTTTTTTTTTTTTTGAGGAAACTTAATATTTAAAGAAAGATGTGGCTATACTCTAGTCTCAAATTCAGATTATATGAAAAAATATGTATAGTAGAATTTATAAATTCAGAAGGGATAATGCCAGTAACCAGGCTATTTTTAATTCATTTGCTTGATGGTGTTATATAGTTTTTAAGATTTTAGGACAGCTTAAGAAGGCAACATTAATAAACACGTATGGGCAAGTCCACAGTCTGGATTGCATTATGTACTTAGGGATATGTATCGTCTGGCATGCTAGGAAATGCTTTACTACTAGTATCCTGTTTAGATGAACAAAAACATTGATTTCAGCAATAGCTTAGATTAGAGTTGAGCTAAATTTTCTGTAAAGAGCAAAATAGTAAATATTTTAGGTTTGCCAGCCATACGGACTCTGTGACAACTACTCAACTCTGCCATTATAGTACAAAAGCAGCCACAGATGATATATAAATAAAGAAGCATGGTTGTGTTCCAATAAAACATTATTTACAGAAACAAGTGGTGAACTGGATTTGGCCAGTTTGAGGATCTCTAGCTTTGATGATCATTTGTAGATGTCAAAAATTAAAGCATGCAATATTTTTTGGTAGCCCCTTCTACCATAAAAAATTTAATAATCTCTGTCAACCATTTCTTCATCAATGTAATACTTTTAATTTTATGTCTATGACTAGTTAAGCCTCATTTCAGCAGCCATGTAAAAGATGTGTTTAACTCTGGCACTATAAAGTCTGGAAGAGTAAATAAAAGTTTTATAAAAATATAAAAATATCCAGCATCCAAGAAGGTAAAATTCAGAATATCTGGCATCCAATAAAAAACTACCAGTTATGTAAAGAAACAGGAAAAATATAACTTCTGATGAGGAGAAAAATCAGTCAATAGAAACTGACCCAGAAATGACACTGATGATGAAATTAGCAGACAATGACACTAAAACAGTTATTATAACTGTATACCATAAGTTCATCAAACTAGAGGAAAGATTGACATATTAAGTAAAGATAAAGGATATCAAAAAGATCCAAATCAAACTTCTAGAGATGAAAACTGCAATATCTGAGATGAAAAGTACATTGAGTCTGGGGGCATTAATGATAGATTAGACATTGCAGAGGAAAAGATAACTGATGTGAAGGCATAGCAATATAAATGATTCAAAATCAAACACAGAGAGGAAAAGTCTGATCTATTAAAAAAAGAAAAAAAAATTGCCATATCAATAAGCTATGGGACAACCTGAATAAATTTTAAAGGATTCAAAGCATACAAAGTATGCTTGATTATGATTGAAATAAATTAGATATTAATAATAGAAAGATAACTGGAAAATTGATAAATATTGAGAAATAATTTGGCATACTTCTAAACAACCCATGAGTCAAAAAGAAATCAAATAGTGATTTAGAAAATGTTTTGAAGTAGATGAAAATGAAAACACAACATGTGAACATTTGTGACATGCAGCTAAAACAGTACTTAGAGAGAAATTTATAGCACTAAAGCTTTCAACTCAGTGGCTTTTCTTCCACCTTAAGAAATGAAAAAAAAAAAAAAAAAAGGAAAATTAAACCCAAAGTAAGCTTAAGAAAGGAAATCAGTGAAATAAAAACCAGAAAAGCAATAGAGAAAATCAATGAAAGCAAAAATTGGTTCTTTGAGAAAAGTCAATAAAATCCATAAACCACTAGCCAGACTGATGGCAGGGGGTGGAGAGGGCACAAATTGCCAGTATCAGGAATGAGAAAGGTGACATCACGAGAGACTTTGCTGATATTAGAAAGACAATAGAGAGTTATGAAAACTTCATGACAATAAATTCTAAAATGAGCAAATCCCTTGAAAGACACAAACTATTCCATTTCTGTTAAAAAACTGAATTTACAGTTAAAAATTTTTTCCATTAAAAAAAAAAAAACTCTCCAAGCCCAGATGGCTTCACTGGTGAATTCAACCAATATTTAAGAGAGAAAAATACCAATTTATACAAATTCTTTGTGATAATTGAAGTAAAATATTTTCCAATTCATTCTATGAGGCCAGCATTACCCTGATACCAAGACAAAGACATTATAAGAAAAGAAAACTGCAGACCAATATCCCTTATGAACATAGATGTAAAAATATTTAACAAAATTTTAGCACATCAAATATAACAATATATAAAAAGGAGAGCATATTATGACCAAGTGGGGTTTATCCCAGGAATGCAAAGTTCCTGTAACATCTAAAGATCAATCAATATAATTCATCATATTAACAAGCTAAAAAAGAAAATCCATATGATCATCTCACAAGATGCAGAAAAAGCATTTGACAAAATTTAACATCCATTGTTGATTAAAAACAAAACAAAAACCTCTCAGCAAACTAAGAATAGATGGGAGCTTCTTGAATCTGATAAAAAACATCTATAAAGAACATTTGCTAACATCAAAGTTAATAGAGAAAGGCTGAATGCTTTTCACATGAGATCAGGAGTAGACAAAGATGCCTGCTTATATCATTTCTATTCACTACCATATTAGAGGTTCTCACCAGTGCAATTGAGCAAGAAAAAAGAAATAAAAGGCATCAAGATTGTAAAGAAAACTGTAAATCTCTGTTTATTCATAGATCACCTATGTAGAATGTGATGGAATCCACATAGTTACTAAAATTAATAAGTGAGTTTAGCAAGATTGGAAGATATAACATCAATATACAAAAATCAATTATATTTGTATATATTAGCAACAAATTATCAAAAATAAAATATTTAAAAATATCAAAAAATACTTAACGATAAATTTGACAAGAGACAGGCGGACCTATACACTAAAATTGTTAAAATATTTCAAAGATATTAAAGAAGACCTAAATAAATGGAGATATGCATCATGTTCACTACTCAGAGACACAATATTGTTAAGATGTGAATTTGTCTCAAACTGATCTACAGATTCAGTTCATTCTCAATCAAAATCCTTGAGGCATTTTTTCGTTTTAGACATTGACATGCTAATTCTAAAATTCACAGGACCTAAAATAGTCCAAAGAACTTTCAAAAAGAACAAAGTTGGAGGACTTACCTTATTTCAAGGCTTTACTTTTAAAGCTATGATAATCAAGAAGTGTGATATCAGCATAAAGATTGAACAGAACAGAGTGTTCAGAAATAGAACCAACAGATTTTCAACAAAGGTGTAAATATAATTCAGTAAAGAAAGGATAGTCTTTAAAATAAATGATGTAACAATTGGATATCTACATATACATGCAAGGAAGATCCATACTTTGCACTATATGTAACATAAAATGCATCATCAACCTAAATGTAAAACCAAAAACCTCTAGAATAAAACAAAGGAGAAAATTTTTGTGACATTAGCTAGGCACAGATATCTTAGGTATGACATCAAAAGCACAATCCAGTAAAGAACACATTAATAAATTTGACTTCAAACTTAAAAACTTCTGCACTTTGAAAGACACTCATAAGTGAATGGAAAGACAAGCTAAGTACTTAGAGAAAACATTTGCAGATCGTATATCTGATAAAGGACTTACGACTGGAATATAAGAATTCTCCAAATTTAATCATAAGAAAACAAACAACGTTTAAATATAAGCAAAAGAGTTTAACAGACACTTTACTAAAAATGATATATAGACACCAAATTATCACATGGAAAGGGAAATGAAAATTAAAACTATAATGAGATAGCACCACACACCTATTAAAATATGGTCAAGGAGATGTGGCAATGGAAGACAGGTCAGAGAGATGCAGTGTTGCTGGTTTAAAAGATAAGGGAAGGAGGCCATGATCCAACTTATGCAAGCAGCTTCCAAAAGAAGGAAACGAATTTTCCTTCAGAACCTTCAGAAGGAATGCAGCCCTGCCAAGACCTTGATTTTAGCCCAGTGAAACTTGTATCAGACTTTTTACTTCCCAAGTTGCAAAATAATAAATTTGTGTAGTTTTAAGCCACTAAGTTTATGGTAATTTGTTATGGCAGCAATAGAAAACTAAATCAGTAAGGATCTTTAAAAACACAAAGAAATTGTTCATATGTGGTTCACTTAAAGTTGGAATGATTTTTCAAAATCCCATTAGAAAGTGGGGTGACTCTAGTTTTGTGGTGCTCTATATGGTAGCCATTGGTCACATGTGGTAGCCAAATATGGCTAGTATGACTGAGGAACTGGATTTTTAGTTTCATCTAATTTTAATTAATTTACATTTAAATTTAAAAACCAATACTTGGTTCAGTTTTTGGAAAATTATAAAATATTTTTTGGAACAACTTGGGTTTGTGAATGTACCTTTTCCCCCTGTACATTTTATGAAATCTGAATACAGATCAAGTATTTCCAATTAAAAGTTAGTATCCAACTGAGATGTGCTGTAAGTATAAAAAGAATGTAGATTATCTCATTAATAATTTTTATAATGATTACATGTTAAAATAAAAAATATTTTAGATACGTTAGGTTAAATAAAATACACTATTAAAATGCTATCCCTGTTTCTCTTTACTTTCAAAAATGTGGCTATTATAAAATTTTAAATGACATATTTGGCTCACATTATATTTCTATTGGACCATTCTAGATTTTCTTCTACATTTTTATCATGTTTTGCATGAGGAAGAGAATTCAAGGGAGGGCAAAAAGACTGCTAGAAGACTGAGTAAGGAAGAAAGGGACATTTTTTATCTTCATTTTAAATATACCTCAAGGTCACAATGCTTGAGTTTGATTTTCAAGAGTAAATTACATTTCAACATATTTCAGGGGGCCATCCAAATTTTCCTTTTGCACAATAATTAAATTCTATCCCATATTGTTTGCACTATCTGAGCCACTGGCTAAAGTTCCCTTAAATATTTTTCAATTAAATAGATTAATTTCTGCAATAGGATTTGACTGCATAGGCCTTTGGCAAAATATATTTTTTTAGTTCAACATTTTAAAAAGTATATCCTGGTTTGTTAAAAAAGAGAAAAGAAAAGAAAAAGACAACTAGCCTTTTCATTCCCTTTAAAACCAAAATGTCACCCTGAACTTTTAACACAACAAATCCCAATGTACAAATGGCATAAGCACTGTGATCTGGCTGGATTCACTAATGCTCACTTGACCAGAAAAATGAATTTAAAGTTTTAAGTAGAATTTCAACAGCTGTTGGACATAGAAATCAGTGACGGGAAAGGTAATCAACTGAGAGAATCAAGTGGTTATGCTATGTCACAGGTGAATGATTTGACCCCGAAAATGGAGGTATAACTGGAACTCAGCCAGAAAGGACCGCATTTTCCTCTGGGATTTAAAACTGAGATCTAGCCTTTTGGGCCTGAATAAGGAACCAAAAGATCTGAGCTAGATTCTTTCAGAAGTATTGTTTTTGTTGGTCCACAAATGTTCGTTCTATCGGCAACTGCTCCACCCACATCCTCTGTGATTCTGGTGGCAGGCTTGTCAGATAAAATACAGAACACCCAGCTAAATCTGAATTTCAGATAAACCACGAAATTCTGTATAAATAAATGGGGCAACCCAATCTGGTGGCCTGGCCAATCAGAGTGTCCTACTTACTCCTGGCTTCTTCATAGGTGGACATGTGACCCAGACTTGACCAATCACGGTATCCTTATCACTCTCTTCACACTGATTGGTCTAACGCATAAGTATTTTTCCCAGCTAGGGCCCATCTGAGCTTTTCCATATGCTTTGATGTAGGGAGGCTGGGAGAGAAATGGTCGCTTTTCTTTTGGATTGCAAGCTACAAGGATGGAGCCTGGGGTAGGTAGCTGCCATCTGCCTACCATTTGCAGAGAGCCTTCCTGTGGCAGGAGAAAAGACGGCTAAATACAAAGAACCAAGAGAGGAAAGCAAACGGAAAGTGCTGTGACAATTTCTCCTGTTTGGAGGTAATCTTGGTGTTTTGTGCCAAGGTTAGTGATGAAGTGCTCGCCCTCTACCAATATTAAATGAATCCAATAGCAAGTTCCTACTCTACAACACACATTAAATTAAGCCAGCCATAGTACCGCTATAAACATTTATTTTCTTACCTGCTTGGCTTTATTTTTCTAGAGATCTACTGGGGAGCATGGTGGTGTCCAGGTGTGATATGTCTCAGGGCATTTATTCTTTGATAGTATAATCTATGGTATTGTTGCCATGAACACTTAGGAGAGAGAGCAAGCTTCCTGTCCTTTAAAAAGTACTTATAAGAATGCAGTGTAAATGCATGTTTTTTTTTTTATTTCCTACTCCGACTCTATTACCATTCCATTCATTTCCTAAGACTGTCCTGTCATTAGGCAGTACTTGCAAATATTAATCTGTGGGCTTCTATTTCTAGGATCCTGAAGGTATGAGGCTATTAATGCTGCCCTCAGAAAGCAGTAGCCCTCTCACTCCAGCTTTAACTCCACAATCCCTGGGAGTTCAATGCAGAAGGAAAAGGTTTGAGGGCAGGACTGGCTGCTTAATCTTTGGAGCCTAATGCAAAAATTTTTAAAAATTAAAAAATATATATATTGGGGCCCTTCTTCAAAGATGCTTAAGAATTTCAAGATGGCAACAGCAGAGCATTATATAAGCAGAGGACTCTTTACATTATAGGGTCTGTGAAGCCAACCCTGCCTGAGGATCATGTTTAATCTCTTGATTCCTTAATTTGTCTGTCTTTAGAATTGGAGATAAAACTGACTTCTTAGTGTAACAAATGTTAAGTGAGTTATTTGTGAAATTTATGAAGCTCTAGGCACATTGTGAATTTTCAGTAAATAAAGTAACCACCTCGATTACATGTGGTAGCCAGAAGGGAAGTCTCTGGAGTCAGCCAGATGTGGACTCAAAGCCTGCCTCTGCCACTTCCTTAGGGCAATTGCCTAATATCTCTAAGTCTCAGATTCCTAACCTATAACGAGGAGACAATAGATGCATCTACTCATGAAAGATTATTTTGAAGATTAGGTGGAAGAATTTATTTAAATTCATTTAGCACAATTCCTGGCACACAGTGTTCACTAAAATGCTCACTATTATGGCTATATGCCAGGCCCAGTGCTAATGTTTTGCACATACTATCTTATTTAATCCTTATAACAACTTGAAAACTTAGATATTACCTTTAGTAAATAGAAGCTGAGAAGGTTAAGTACCTTTCCAAATGTCACATTGTTGCTATGTAGTGGGGCCATAATTGAGATTCCAGGTCTCTTCAATCCTAAAATCTATGCGCTTAATTCCTGTGCATATTGTCTTTAGCAGTATAATTTCCTCCTTCTCATTCATTCTCAAGTCTTTAATGTCTGTCTGCCATCTTGTATCTGCCAGTGATGAGAAAGTTTTAAAAAATTAGTGTATTTGAATGATCGTCATAAGTTTCTGTCTCTGCATCAGTCTATCTGGGTATCTGCTTGTCTATGAAGCAAAGAAGAAGTGCTGGCCACAAAAGCAATGACAGATTTAATAAGAAGTGAACACTTGGAGACTGATTTGAGAGTTAGAGATATCAATCAAACCAGCCACAGCTGGGTTTGTTTACCCCTAATTATATGTTTTTCATTTGGGTGTTTCTGAAACAATATTATGAAGGACATTTTACATTTTTTTCCCTACTGAGCAATTATCCTTTTTCTTTTGAACGGATGCTGCTAATGTCTTATGTAAGATTGAGGTAACACTAGTTACACCCCAGTATATATTTTCAACACAAAAGCAGTTAAAACTGCACTAAAGCTAGGATCAGTCTCTGCTTGTTCACTCTTTGTTTTCTAACTAGCAGGGGTGTTGCTGTTTTACTTTGCTGTAATCCTGGTGCCCTAAGGAAGCAGGAGGTGGCAAGGAGGGTGCTTTTACCTTTACTTTGCCATCTCTGGAGCACTGAAAGTGTTTTTGTGACCTTGGACACTAACATTAAGGTGACTTTGAAGCACCATCCAGGACTTCTAGATCAGGATTTTTCTCTTGCTCTAACACAGAAAGATGATAGCTTACAGGAGCGTTAAGAGAAATTTGCCATATATATTTTAAATTAATTAAAGAGCAGGCCTTTCTATTAAATGATTGCTATAAGCCTGTCACTGTAAGATTGGAGAGACAACTACACCTAACTTTACGATTGCTAGGTTAAACAGAATTATAAAATAAGCAAAGTTACTTCTGTTCATTTCACTCTATCCTCTTGTGGTGGTTCTTCCTCCCTTCCTCTCTTAAAAAGCTTTTCTTCTTCCCCCAAAGGATGTATTCTGAGAGGTGTCAGTTGGTGATTTGTGTTTAATAGGCACAATCCAAGAATTAATAATAAAAACAGCTAACATTTTAAGTGCTTCTTTGTGCTGCTCAGGTGCTAGGTGTTTTATACTAATTGCCTGATGTAATTCACCCAATAGCCTTATGAGGCAGGGGCTACTATTAACCTCACTTTGCCTAAGTCACAAAGCTGGTGATTGACAGAGTCGCGGTGTCCTTAATGACTATCCCATACTCATCTGCACCAAAAGCAGCCCAGATACATCTCTTTACTGTGGGACTTCTCAGAGCCTTTAGTATCCTGCAATGCTTCATGAATCTCCAAGATGAGAACGTAATATATGGTGGCTCATAATTTGTCTTCCTGCCTTATTTTTTTCACAGAAAAGCTTGAAAGTTTAGAATTCTACAGAACACATTTTGGTAAATATTGGCCTAGATATTTGTATTTTATTAATAATTAACAACTTGGAAGACCAAAACGACTTCAGGAGTAATTCTAACAGTATTTCAGAGACCAACAAGATAAGAAAGATGTGTGAATATGAGGCCTTCCCATTGCTCCCCAAATCACACTATGCTCAATACTTCTTACTTATAAGACTGGTGGGCTTTTGGAACTTTGTTTTTCTGTTGTTAAAGGAATTCAACACAACAGGTTTACTCTAAGGCTGAGTGAAATTGTATGGCAGAAAACACTTAGACGGACTGAAAGTAAAAAATGGTCAGCCACAGTCATGAATTTCAATCAGTTTGCTGAGTCCCTACTCTGTCAAACACAGCGTTCCTCTGGGCCATCTGTTTAGTTGAATAAGACACTGAGGCTGGTCTCAAGCACTGAAAGGTATGCTGCTTTCAAAGCTCTATTGTTTGTAGGTAACACGAACCCACTCAAGCTAGCACCAATAAAAGGCAGTTTATTGAAAAGATGCAGTTCTCGCAGACCCTAAGGATAGAAAATAAAGCTAAGTGTGGTATTGTAGCTACCGGAAAGTTCTCAGGAATGGAGTCCGTTCTGTCTCATTTCGGGCTGCAGGGTCTTTTGCCTTTATGTCTCTCTGGGATTGTCTCTGTTTGCCTGCAGCTCTGTAGTGATTGACTTGCAGAATCTACTTATATCACATGTGGCAAAACCTGGCCACCACTCCTGTGTCCACATGGCCCTCCAGTTCTAGAAGGTACTCTTTTTGTCTCTTGGTCCAAATTCATGAGATAAAGAATTTGACTGGCTCCTGTTGGTCACATGCTTAACCCTGGTCATTGGCTGTGGCCATGGGTTGGGTTAATGTAATTTATAGCCTCCAAGCAGGGACCACGCCAGGAAAGGCAATGATGGATATGTTCCATACAAGTATTTACAGAAATGAGGCAGTAAGACTAAGGATTATTGAATAATAATTCTAATCTTTTTTTCTTATTTGATTACATTTTTGTGGATCTTCATAGCAAACAGCATTTCAGTGCATCTAGAAGTATATCAGGAATATGGTTATTCTTTTATACAAAAGATAAGACTTCATAGAATTAGCAGTTACTTATCACTCTGGGACATTAAGGCCCATCCCACACCTCAGATTCAAAATTTATTTAGAGGTGGTTTTATATCTATGTATCTATCAATCTATCCATCTATCTATCTGTCTACACATATACACACACACACACACACACACACACGCACACACACTGTGGAGTTGAGACCAATCTCTAATTAGACTATGGATCACTCTTTTTGGATTCTTCTACTAAAGACTCAGAAATCTAAAGAGTATTGGAAGAAATTTAAAAAGGGCCAAACGTAGAAAAATTTGTCATCTAAGAACCATGTCTTCAAGGCTGATTCTATGACACGGTGTTTTCCAGAAGTTGATGGTAAATGTTCAGGAAAGTCAGAGGAACTGGGTAGGCCAGGACCACCTAAGGTGCCCAGAGTGGGAGATAGCAGCTTCCTAAATCTGGTTGTAACTAACCGGTCTGCCCTGCAGATATCTATGATGGGAATAAAGGCTGAGTGATTTAACTTTTCATAAATCCTGGCTAAGCTTTTTTTTCCTACTAATGTAACACCTGTCATTACTAATAAAAAATTGGCAGAGAAGTAGACAGTATTTTATTGCTAGATAGCATCTTTGATCCTAGTGCTTTTTTTATCCAAGGAAACACTATAAAATGGAAAATGGACAAACCACAGTAAGCCTTGTTTTAGCTTTCAAGAAGGGAGTATTCTTCATCTTAGCTCTACTTAAAATGGACTTAATAGTTTCCTCCACTGAGCAAGAGTTGCTTCCTGCTCAGCAGCCACGGAGTTGATAACCGAGAGACAAAATGTATGTGGCAGATATGTGGTGGAAGCATAGAAAGAGCAGCAGCAACAGAGGATGGTTTTGGCGGTTAGGGCAGCAGACTGTTGTACTCTGAGGGACAAAAGTGGAGCAATTCTCAGAGGGACTCAGCAAAGTCCTGTCACCTCTCACAGCTACAGGCAGTTCTCTGGCAGAAGACGTCAACTGCTCATCCAGGACAGCATGGGATGTAAGAAGAGGACAACCCAGATCAGGACAGAAAAGGCAAAGCCGATGAGAACTGGGAAAACACTGGAGCAGGACCCAGTTGTATGTGGCCGTAGATCAACTCTCTGGGGAAGGAGAATTCAAATTGAAATGAAACCATTGTACGTCTAAGTTAATTGTGAATAATGCTATATATAAATTCCTCTACAGTGTTATTCAGATATTTCCCAACAGTTTATTTGTAAAACAACCTCCTTCAGATTTCATTGCAGCAGGCCATCTGGACTGGGGTAGACCTTAATTGTGCCCACTCAGTTTAAAAGGAACATCCTATCAGAAATGAAACTATAATGTAAACTTCAATCCTGATTAGAGGAGCGGCTACAACTCTAGAGCTGAGACGTGGATTGGGAGAATCACGAAGCAGATAAGATCAGCCATACACACGACGAAAGAATACATGACATGAAGGGCAGTCCCAATCCTGGTTCCAAGAGTCCAGTTGAGATCCATGGCAACCTAAAATGTATGTGTATCACTTACTTTGTAAACATTTAGAGATCCTTTATTATATGTCAGGTCCTTTTCTTAATGTTTCACATGTATCAATTCACTTAATTCTTTTTTTTTTTTTTTTTATTGAGACAAAGTCTCACTCTGCTGCCCGGGCTAGAGTGCCGTGGCGTCAGCCTAGCTCATAGCAATCTCAAACTCCTGGGCTTAAGCGATCCTCCTGCCTCAGCCTCCCGAGTAGCTGGGACTACAGGCATGTGCCACCATGCCCGGCTAATTTTTTTTTCTATATATTTTTAGTTGTCCAGCTAATTTGTTTCTATTTTTAGTAGAGATGGGGTCTCGTTCTTGCTCAGGCTGCTCTCGAACTCCTGAGCTCAAACGATCTGCCCACCTCGGCCTTCCAGAGTGCTAGGATTATAGGCGTGAGCCACTGCGCCCTGCCTCACTTAATTCTTATGACAGCCTTTTGAGGTGGATGCCGTTATTATTCTATTTTACAGATTGAAAAACTTAGGTAAAAAGTGACTCAGTAATTTGCCTAAGGTCATGTAGTTAGTAAATGGTGGAGCTGGGATGCAAATCTTGGCAGTCTGGCTCCAGAGCACACAATCTTTCTGTGACTCATTGCAGTTGGAAAGTCAGTTCTCTCTTTCTCTTGAGGTCTTTCTCCATTTCCTAGATGTTTAAAAAAATCTACCAGAATCTGTCCTAGGTAATAGCCAAGAGTCAAGAGAAGGAAAAAAAAAGGCAAGTACACTTTTCTCACGGAGTTTACATCCTAGCGGCGGAGATAGACCATAAGCAAACAAACAAGTGAATATATATTATGTTGGGTAATGGTGAATGCTATGAAGAAAAACAAATATGGCAAGAAACTAAGATTGATGGACAGATAGTATTGTATTAAATAAAGTGATTGGGAAGGCCTCTCTGCTGACTTTTGAGCAGAGCCTTTAATGACAAATCCTCTTAACAGTTTATTCCTAGTGAATAGCTCCTTTAAGAAACCATATCTTTCATATTTTGTAATAAACTTGAACACTTGGGGATCTTATGATATATATGTAGAGCTAATAAATAAGCACACTGTCATCCAGCTATCATATCCCTACTACCAAAAGGTGACAAGAACATTACCAAAAAAAAAAAAAGGAAAATAAAAGATCAATATCCCTCATAAAGCATAATTTCTTAAAAATATATTAGTAAATCATATTAACAATATATTTAAAAACTAATATATTATGACCAAGCAAGGTTTATCCCAGGAATACAAGGCAGTTTAATCATATAAAATCAATGATATAAATAATCACCATATTAATATAATAAAGGAAAAAAACATAATAATTTCCATAGAGTCATAAAAAGCTTTTGATATAATTTAATATTGATTTATGATTTTAAAAAACTGTCAGGAATTTAAAAAAAGAGTTTCATAAAAAGCTTTTGATATAATTTAATATTGATTTATGATTTTAAAAAACTGTCAGGAATTTAAAAAAAGAAAATTCTTCAATCTGACAAAGGGCATCCATGGAAAACCTGTATACCACTACTATACTGAATGGTAGGAAATTGAATGCTTTCTCCCTCAGAATGGGAATATTGTACAGATGTTTGTTCTCATCACTTCTAGTCAACACTGTACTGGGAGTTCCTAGCCTGGCAATAAGGCTAGAAAAATAAATAAAAGTCATAAGTATTAGATAGGAAAAATAAAATTTCTTGTTTGCTAAAGACATGATTATTTACATGGAAAATCCTACAGAATCTAGAATACAGCTACCAGAACTAATCAGTAAATTTAGTAAGATCCTAAGATACAAGGTTAATATAACAAACACAATTAAATATTTATATAACTATATTAGCCACAAGCAATTGGGTAATTACACCTAAAAAACCAATTCCATTTAAAATAGTGTCCAAAAACATAAAATATTTAAGAATAAAATCATTAGAAGTAGTAAAAGTCTTCTACACTAAAAAATGCAGAATATTATTAAGAGAAATTTTTAAGTTCTAAATGAATGGAGAGATACACCATGGTCATGAATTGAAAGGCTCAGTATCGTTAGGATGTCAGTTACTCACATATTGATATATAGGCTCAAAACAATACCTATCAAAACCCCAGTAGGGACCGGGCACGGGGGCTCATGCCTATAATCCTAGCACTCTGGGAGGCCGAAGGCCGGAGGATTGTTTGAGCTCAGGAGTTTGAGACCAGCCTGAGCAAGAGCGAGACCCTGTCTCTACTAAAAATAGAAAGAAATTATATGGACAGCTAAAAATATATATAGAAAAAATTAGCCAGGCATGGTGACACATGCCTGTAGTCCCAGCTACTTGGGAGGCTGAGGCAGGAGGATTGCTTGAGCCCAGGAGTTTGAGGTTGCTGTGAGCTAGGCTGACGCCACAGGACTCTAGCCCGGGCCACAGAGTGAGACTCTGCCTCAAAAAAAAAAAAAAAAAATCCCAGTAGGGAATCTTATAGAAATCTGCAAGCTCGCATTAAAGTGCATAAGAAAATTCAAGTGAAATAGCCAACATGATTTTTTTAAAAAAAGAACAAGAAAGGAGGATATCATTACCTGATTTCCACCTACTATAAAATTGCAAAAATCAGTCAATGGAAAGATAGATACATAGATCTATAGAACAAATTAGAAAGTCAGAAATAGACTCATGTATTAATATATTGGTTAATTGATGTTTGAATAGAGTTTCCAGGAAATCCAAAAAGGGAGAAGAAAAGTCTTTTCAACAAACAGTGCTGGAACAATTGATTATCTACATGGGGGGGAAAATAAACATAGCCTTTAGCTTATAACATACACCAAAATTAACCCAAAACGGATCACATACCTAAATGTAAAAGGTAAGATTATAAAACTTCTAAAACAAAATGTTGGAGAAAAAAATCTTTGCAAACTTGGGATAGGAAAATATTTGTTAGATGAATCACAAAAAGGCACAGCTATGAAACAGAGAACTGATAAATTGAACTTTATCAACATTGAAAACTTTTGTTCTTCAAAATACACCAATACTCCAAAAACAAAATAAACACAAGGCAAGCCACATAATGGGAGAAAATATTCATTATATATGTATGACAAAAGACTTGTATCCAGGATACAAAAAGAGCTCTTGCAGATCAATAAAAAAGAGATTTAAACAACCAATTCACAAAATAAGATATAAAAATGGTGACCAAGCCTATCATTCATCATAGGGAAATGCAAATTACAGCCACAGTGACATTCTGTAACTTACTTAGCAGAATGGCTAAAAATAAGGCTGACGACGTCAAGTTTTAAAGAGGATATGGGGCAATTGGACCTCTCATCCACTACTGGTGGGAATGTAAAATGGTACAATCAAAGTGGAAAATGTTTTGACAGTTTTCAAAAGTTAAGCATACACCTATCATCTGATCCAGCCATTCCACTGCTAGCTGTTTACCCAAAAGTAATGAAAACATATGCGCACATAAAGACTTTTACACAGATGTTCACTGCATCTTTATTCACGATAGCCAAAAACTGGAAGCAACTCAAATGTGCACTCATTGGGGAATGGATAAACAAAGTGTGGTATATCCAACAAGTGGGATATTACTTAGTAATAAGAAGAAACGAACTACTGACACACACAACAAAATGGGTGAAATTTAAAATCATTATGCTGAATCAAAGATGCCAAATCCAAAACTGTGCAGAATGTATGATTTCATTTATATAAAATTCTAGAAAATGTGAAGTCTATTATAATAACACAAACCAAATTAATGGCTGCGCAGGACCCATGGTGGATCAAGGAATCCACTGCAAAGGAAAACGAGGTAAGAGTCCACACGGATGGGCATATTCTGTATCTTGCTTGTAGTAATGGTTTCACAGATGTATATTGTCAAAACTCATTTGAATTGCACACTTAAAATGGGTGCAATATATTGTATGCAAATTATTCTTCAATAAATTTGAAAAAGATAAAAGTACTATTTGCTTCTTTTTCAAACCTGTTGTCATTTTTGATAATCTCTTATTGTTGATGCATTTTAGTGATTCCAATTTTAATTTTTAAAAACATTTTATACACGTTTATTTTGTATTCTGTATCTGATAAAGTCTGATGGTTTTATCCTAGAAGATCTGAGTCTGTTGTTTATTGTTTTTTACTGACTCTCATGGAGGATTATTTCCTTGTGTGTGGTCATCTTTGGTTGTAAATTTAAATTTCATTCATCTTAATCCCTTGAAAACCTGGGAGTCTAACCTGATGAAGGTTTACTCCTGGTAGGATTTGGATTTACTTTTGCAGGGAGCCAGGGGTACTACTGAGCTGAGGGAATTCCAGATTCCTTCCAGGTTTTCTGGTTTCATGGTGGACTCAGGTTCACAGCCCCACCTTCCCCCAAACCAAAGTTGAGCCCATCCTAGTCCTGCCCTCAGAGAAACCTCATATGCTCTTTCTTCTCATATGCTCCAGTTCCAGCTAATGAGTTTCTTCCCTTCACACACCCAAAGGCTTCCCTTACTTCCTGCAAGCCCAACTGCAGGATATAAAGTATGGTGCATGCAGAATCAGGTTTTTTTGGCTTTTTTTTTTTTTTTTTTTTTTTTGAGACAGAGTCTCACTCTGTTGCCTGGGCTAGAGTGAGTGCTGTGGCGTCAGCCTAGCTCACAGCAACCTCAAACTCCTGGGCTTAAGCGATCCTCCTGCCTCAGCCTCCCGAGTAGCTGGAACTACAGGCATGTGCCACCATACCCGGCTAATTTTTTCTATATATATTTTTAGTTGTCCATATAATTTCTTTCTATTTTTAGTAGAGACAGGGGTCTTGCTCTTGCTCGGGCTGGTCTTGAACTCCTCAGCTTCAAACGATTCACCCACCTGCCTTGGCCTCCCAGAGTGCTAGGATTACAGGCGTGAGCCACTGTGCCCGGCCCAGAATCAGTTTTTACAGCAAGAGAAGCCCTCAGTGAGTCTGTTGAGCATGCTTACACTTACCTTTTTGAGTTCTGGAGAAAAAGGAAATAAGCCCTAAAAGGTAAAATGATAGCCCTACCTTTTAAAGGTTTTGAACAAAAAACAGACATGGTAATACGCATCATATCCCCAAACCAGGGTCTTTCTCCAAATCTAATTATGGGCAGCAAAGCTAAGTACTAGTTATATTAATATATAGCTACCCATTTTGTGCTGAGGTTGAAGAGAGAACTGTTATGGTACAGGGATAACAAAACAGCTCTACAGGGAACATCACAGAAAACAACTGCATCATGTAAAAATCCAGACCATATTTATCCCAACTAACATAATTTAGGATGACTATGACTTCTTACAGTTGTCGATATTTCTTTTTTTCCCCCTCTGAATTTTTACACAGACTATATTTTATTTATCACTAGGAATTAATTTATAGTAATTTAAATTATTTGGATAGTGAATATTCACTCTATTTTCAATGTAATACACCATTTAAAATGACTAGCTCACCCACAGAGTTTTTGAGGTCGGTAGTGGTGGAGAGCTGTGTCTAATTCCAGATTCAAATTCCTGTCTCTCTTTACATAAAAAATGGTGTAAAAAGTTCACTGAATGTTTTAATTAGCATGCAAGCTGAGTCTCAAATCCAAAGGAGAGCCTAATACTACTTTTAGTTGCAAGGTTAAAAAAAAAAAAAAAGCATAAAATTTTGGAACAGTACAGGGTAAAGGATTACTATTTTTTTGCAATAATAATATAATCATTTATTAAGTGCCCACCATGTACTGAGAGCTACAGGAACGTTTTGCATTTTCTGATTAACACAGTACCATAGTGGAGGATTGCAGTAGTTCATTGTTCTGGTTTATGATTTGGTCTGAATTCAGAATAAAGCAGCGATGCACCAGCTTCAGATCCTCATATACTTGCCTTATTACCTGGATGAGTAACAGGGATGTAGGTCCATGTTTTTTTTAGTTTAAATGTGGAACTAACCTGCTCAAAAACATTGCTTTGGTTAGCCAATCAGGAAACAGAAATTAAGGGAATGCCTCGTCCTGCTCTATTTTACTGAATGAACTTGACTGAATCACTTGGAGACCAAATTCTTCTTGGTTACAGTCTGCATCACATACAAATATTATCTGTGGGTTTCTTTGGCTGGGCAGCTAGGGGTAGCTAATGACGAGAGGCATATCCAAATCCCAGCAAGCCTCCTCAGGCTTTGAACTAAACTTTGGGATGTGACAGGACCTGGCAAAAATGGAAATACCTTCCCTGCCATTTTTGCTCATGTTTTCTAAATTCACTTTCAGATAAGGGCAGTGAGTTTGCTAGAGTGGGAAGTGCTGACAGACAAAGTGTAGTCTACTACAAAATTCTTCCTGGCACTCTAATTATCCTTTCCTTCTCTACTTCAGTATCACATGTAGCCATGTGTAGAATCATAAAATAATTATGCAGTGTACAAGCTTTCTGGGAGCATGTACCACTGTTTTCCTAATTCTTTATCTCTCCCATTGATCGTGGCGTGTGTGCATTGATCCAAGTCGGCCATCTGGTTAGGCAAGATAAGCGTGCTAGTGTCTTTGCATTGCACTGTCACGCGGGGAGGGGGCACATTTTGGCTGTAGGGAATTACGGGGGCAGGATTAGCCCTCTTCCTATGAGGAAACTGAATTTTAAATGCAATGTTGCAGCTGCATGGACCATGTTGCTAACTTCTGTTTTTGCCATGAACTGGGTAGATTTTTCTTCTTGTTCATATTGTCTCCAAAGGTATAGAGATGCCTTGTATTAAATGGAGGGAGGGGTGGGATTGAAGAGAAGATTCATTTTTAGCACATGTTAGACTTGTAAGTGACTGATATATTGCAGGATTTCAAAATGGTAAAATTGCTTTGAAATGATGACAAAAGGCTGCTGGACAAAAAGCATTTTAAACCAAGATTTGTTGGGCACCCCCAAACAAAATTATTTTCGAGAGGAAAGATATTTGTATAGGTCTATGAAAAAAAGAAAAGAAAGAAAATAGGGGAAAAAATGACGCATGTATCATAGCAGAAGGAATTACTGCACGGAGCCCAGAACAGGAGTGTGGGTGGATATATTCTCCGTTTGTTTATCTCTCTCGTTCACATATTGAAATTAATGTTTGCCCCAAGTTTATGACCACTGGGACTGACTGAACGTGCTACTTAATTCAAAGAGACTCTTTTCCAGCCCTGTTGGCCACTGTTGTTTTTAAAATTTGATTGCAGCCATTGTTGTCTCATATTCTGCAAATGTGTGGAAGACTCAAAAGCTTTTCCTCTAAAATTGAACAATTCTGTCAAAAAAGATTAGTTCTATTTTGTCTGCTGGGTGCTGACTATTCATGAATGTAAAGAGAGAGGGCTTGGGTGTCATACTAAGTTGCTAAGGTGGCTGGATTTCGGCTATTGACTTGAGGATACCAAACCGGAGTCCACAAAAGAGCAGCCAGAAGGAGAGGGAGAGCCGGCCTGCCATGTGTTTAGCTATACCTTCTTTAGCTGCCCATTTATTTCTTTTGTTGCCAGAACTTTTATTGTCATACAGTTGAAAAAAATGTTAGACACAAGCTTCAGGCAGCACCAAGCAGAAAAAGGGATTAGCATATCACTAGGATCATCTTACACTGAACCAAATTCTTTTCAGGATGTATAATTAGCGAATACAGTCTTTTTTTTTTTTTGAGCCTATGGACAGGAAAAAATGAGCTCAGATCTCTGGCTAGAATATTAGAGGAAATAAAAGACAGTTGCCAATTTCAGAGAGATATATACATATTAACTGTTTCTTCACAGAGCCTTTGCAATTCCCTCAAGAAATGTCTGGTTGAATGGGAAAACTTACTATGAATTCTGGTCATTGTCTCAGGTTTTCTAAGCAGGAAATACTGTGTAGTTGAACACGCACAAAATTTAAGACCGATGAAATCAGATTCGGGATTAAATGGATGTAGAAGAACTTTTCTGAACAGGAGGAACTAAAAAGAAATGTGTGGTTTTCACACGATGATATTGTACCCTGCAGAGGGTACTCTGACAGTAATTAAAAATATAACAGGGAAATCGAAGGCAGTAAAATGTACATTTTGGATCTGCTAGTGAATAATTCTGTGGGTCTCACTTGAAGCTAAAACTTCCTGTATAATTCGTGGGTGTTAAATATGTTTGTCTAAAGTATGAAAATGGAAGTCTTGGATCAATTCCCTTTTATTCTCTTCTCTTGTCTTTTCTTTGAGTTGTGTATTTAAGCAGTTTTACATACAGCATGTAGGTAAAAGCAGATTTGTCTAATTAACTCACATTGACCGGATGGATATCTATTTGTATTTCCAGATATGCAGGCTTTTAGAGATGCACACAGAGAGTGAAGAAGGAAAGTAAACCTTTTTTCCCAAAAGTATGTTTTTAAGAATTAACAGAATATTTATTAAAAGTAAAAATGCTTATCTGCACATATCTCAGTTTACATTTATTATGGTAGCGGATGTTTTTGTTTAACAGAGGAGGTATTGTTATCTCCATTTGTGTTCTTAGGGGTTCCTTACTAGACTAGTTAATACTTAGCTTCATTTTTTTCACCCTCCTGTGGATGGCATCAGCCCGGCCCACTGCCCTCCCCTCAAATAAAACACAGAATCCCAGTCTTAATTCTGGTTCCACTCCATTTCACATTTCCTAAGAACACTCTTAGCTTATCTTTGTGTCAGTAATTTTTTAAAATAGCACATTTTAACTATTAACAAGAGGCAATGCACACTCTGATCCATAGGAAGCAGTTATTTCAAGTTTCACAACCCTTAAGTTACTGGGGAACATGTTCATTGAGCTTTTCCTTGGAATTAGAGAAGCCTGCTCTGGCTCTTATTTTCTTATTGCTTCTGGTTTGGAATTTTTGGTCAAATGTCTTTCTGTTGGCTAGAAACAAACGATGAACCTAGGTAGTACGGAGGCCTCAATTGTGTTGTCTTCACTGAGGGAAAATCACTTTAGTTTGCTTTGGTAATGTCTCCATGGAAGTTGATGTGCAGAATTAGAAACATGGCAAAAAAAGAAGAAAAATAAAATTATATAAATTTTATTATTAAAAAGTGTAGTATAAAAATGTGAATTAGGATATCATTCTTTAATTATCATAGCAATATTTTAAAATATCATTCTTTGCTATTTCCATATTTATAATTTGTAATGCCTATATTTTTCCCTGACATTTCCTAGTGGACAGAAATATCAGTGCCTGGAAGGAACTAGCTACATACTCAGTTGCTCATGATTTAAGACGATCTTAAGTCATTAACACTTCTGCTAATTTTCTAGGGACAAGTTTAATCAAACTTATCTCTAATCATTGGCTATTTAATTATTCACATAAATTTTTTGGTCTTGCACCTGCACAGTTCACACCACTTAGATTCTTCCCTCACACTTGCACCCACACGGATCAGACATCTGGACTTCCTTTCGGGGACCAGCCCTGAGAAACATGGCCCTTAATAGTCTAGACAAGAAGAGAATGATACTGAAATTTAGAGGCTAACTTGCTGAATTCAGAGAAATGCAATGTCAAGCAAGCCCAGAACCCCCCCCCCCTGCTGGGTAAACTAACAGTGAGGTCAGGAAGTTTTGTTTTGGGGGTTTGTTTGTTTTTCCAGAATTTGAGAGCAATGGCTTCCTTTAAAGCAACACGTTGGTTATTCTGGACTCTGGGACGGCATGATGTCAGGAGTGGACACGGAAAGGAAGGGCAAGACCAGGAGTAAAAACTCCGCACAGGTCAGAGAATTCACAAACGTAATGAAGCGGCGGGAAAGGGAGGTGGGAGCGATGATGACAAACTTTCTATTTCAGAGACCAAAGACCAAAACCAGAGAATCAGCTAGAATATCTTTCTGAATATCAAGTTTGAGCTATAAAAAAAAGTAATTTGTGATTGACCAAAATATAGTTTGCTAATCTCAACAGATTCTATAATTTTTAGCCCATGAATATATCACTAGCAGAGTGATATTATTATACAGAATACCGCATATACTTTTTACATTGCATACATAGTATTAGCATGTTATTCAGATTAACCCACTTGACCTTTCGATGATATATCTATAATGTCCCTTCTAAAGTTTAACCTCCATTATGGGAGTAGCTAGTTAATATAACATGTCGTCAAGTTCAGTGCCTCACATTTGTTAAATACCATTAGCTAAATATTTTGTATTACTGTGATTAGGTGTGCTTTCAAAGATACAAATAAGATTCTCCAAAATATGGGTATGTTAAATATGACTCCAGCCTAACAAACGTCATGCCTCTTATTAGAGATGAACAAAGAGATTTAGCCTTTTAAACTTATAATAATCCCATAGTTCACATTTTAAAGATTAGTTTATTTTAATGTAGAATTTTAGGATTTTTAAACTGCTTTTTTGCAGATAGACCTTTATGAATTATTTTTTTCTTTTTCTAAATGTTATTTATTCTATGTGACAGACTCTTCTGGTTTTTATGACGCTGTATATAAACACAGCTATTAAGAAAGAGGAGACCTTCCTCTCTTAGGAGTAGAAATTGTTATGATGAAGATAAGCATGTGTAATTTTTTTATAATGTGATAAAAGCCTGGGTCCCTCTCAAGCATAACTGTAAAGACAGATGTTATATTAATGTGAAATAAAAGGATAATGTTATGAGTCATTTGTGTCTGAAATATTCTTGTATATTTTACTGATTAATCTATAATGTGAATACAAGAGGCAATTTCATTTTAATAGCTAGTTTTTTGTTTGTTTGTTTGTTTTTTGAGACAGGGTCTTGCTTTGTCAACTAGGCTAGAATGCAGTGGTGCCATCATTACTCACTGTAACCTGGAACTTCTGGGCTCAAGTGATCCCCCTGCCTCAGCCCCCCAAGTAGCTAGGACTATAGACACACACCACTATGCCTGGCTAATTTTTTAGTTTGTTATAGAGACAGGGTCTCAGTGTATTGCCTAGGCTGGTCTTGAACTCCTGGGCTCAAGGGATCCTCCCATCTCCTAAAGTGCTGGGATTACAGGCAAGAGCCACCAAGCCCAACCTTAACAGCTAGTTTTGACTCAGCCCTAACCGTGGTCTAGGCTCCACTTTAAGGGCTTTACAACAGTCATCTCATTTGGTCCTCATAACTCTATGAAATACATGTTGTTATTATTATACCCTTTTTATAGATGAGGAAACTGAGATTCATGGAGGTTAAGTAACTGGCCCAAGGTTATGTAGCTGGTAGGTGGAGAAGCAGGGCTCAAATCCAGATAATCTGACTCAAGCTCAAACTGAATATGATTAAGAATAAAAAGTTACATCTAGGCTTGCAGGACTATTACAATGGGAAGCATACCTCCAGGGAGACACAGGAAGGTTTAGATAGAGTCAGTAGGACTGGCCAGACGGCATTTGTCATAAGACTATACACTTCTGGTTAGGAGTTTTAATCCAGACTTCTATATGCGCAGGATGTGAGAGCTGGAAAGGGGCTAATAATACATTAAGTTTAACCCTTTTATGTTACAAATGAGGGAACCGAGACCCAGAGAGGTGAAATGACTTATATTGTCAAGGGCAAAACTGGGACTAGAACTCCCAGTTTGGGTTCTCTTATGCCCTAAACCAGGGCACTTGCCAGTAGTCAAAGTCAACAAGCTACTTGAGGATTCCTTCGGAAAGAGAAAAGTGGACAAAACGGTATGTATGAGAATGATGTCTGCTCCTGCTTGTAGGCATACAAACTGCCCAAATGTCTTAAAGTTACCAAGGGAAGTGTCTATGGGATTGAACTGGTAATACAATTGGCACGAACAATAAAGGACAAGAAAAACTTCAGATTCAATTTCAAAACAATGGTGAAAATGGGAAGGGAGCTGAGAACAGAAA
Organism: Lemur catta; assembly: GCF_020740605.2. Taxonomy (NCBI): domain Eukaryota; kingdom Metazoa; phylum Chordata; class Mammalia; order Primates; family Lemuridae; genus Lemur; species Lemur catta. The sequence continues at coordinate 39,398,391 of NC_059128.1, forward strand.
GTAATTGTCTGAGCTTTAGCATACTTGCTTTTAATTGGAAACTGGCTCTGCAAGTGGAGATTCCCTGTTGCCATTAAGAAGTTTGAAAGTGCCAAGGGGGGAAGACCTAAGCCAGAGATGTAGGTCTGAGAGTCAATGGAACACAAGAATTGGTGTCCGGACGTCCAATTTATCTTTACACACACATCTTTGCCTTTGTTTTCTGTTGTACTTCTTGCTGCCAAGATATCTTTTAGGGATAGGAAAATAACACCTTTGTTCTAAGTTAGGTTCACACTCACACTCATAGAAGTACATTTGATTTGAAAAAAAATCTTCGTTGTCCTTTGACTAGAATAGATGAGGAAATGGTGCACAGTATGACAAAACACCGGGCAGAGCTTTGGAGAGGAGTGACATGTTTCTTTTTCCATCTTACAAATTCTCATCACCACTTTTCAAGGTCATATTTTTTGGTTAATGAATGTTGTAGGATATTTATTTAAGCAATGTTTGGGACTGACATTCACAAAACTTTTAACTCTAAACTTGCTGCCACTAAATCAGATCTTGTTCAAATAAAGCAGGTTAATTCAGTACACATTTTAAAATCATGTTGTCTATTTTAATCATTACAAAACTTGTCAAGGCAGACAAGTAGGTGGCATTTTTGGCAAAAGATATACCTGAGTTCTAAAATGGTCAGCTCAGGCAGACATTCATATCTCAACCACTCCCGTGTTAGTTTAGTGGCAAAAGTCAACCTTTGCAGGGAAGGAAAGTGGGTTGGTCAGCAAAGAAGGGAGATCTGTTTTTACTACTGGGAGAATGTAGTCTTAATTAGGTAAACAAAGAGGTTTTTCATTACATTGTAAACACATTTCACAAAAAGACCCCATTTAAGTTTCTTTTTAAAGAAACTGCAAAATATTAAGACAGTTAATTGGAGGTCACTCAAATGACAATTAACAAGCAGGCACAATTATCTTCTGACTGGTGTGTGGCTTAGAGATGTTTTTATCTTTTATTTATGGCACTTATTTTAAAGTGTGGGAATGCCAACCCAAGTAGAGGCAGGCACAATATTAAATGACAGATTTCTCTATTTATATTTAAATAACCATCTGCATGAAATTATGCACAAATCATGGAATAATTCCTAGCAGAAATTACCGTCTAGAAAATAAAAAAAAAATCTGAGACATGGTGTGCTTTTCATATTAAATTGCCCATTTCCAGAACATCACATACATTTGCACAATGTAAAGATGCTGTCTTGCAGGACCAATACAAATTGCTCACAATGTTAATGAAGATGGATGGAGAAGCTGAAAAACATTCATTTACTAGCACGGGAGGAAGAGAGCGGCAATGTTCGCAATCTCTACCTTAATTTTGTTGCCTCGATAATATCCAGCTGAATGATGGTAACTTTAATAATACAGCTCTTGGGAAGGTTTTGCGATAAATTTTCATTTTCAGTTTTGAATATGGCCTATTTTTCCCCATTTGGGGTGAAAACTGTGCATGTGAAGTTTGGAGGCTTACAGCTAAGCTAGGGAAAAGATTCTTACTCTTTGGAGAACCATGAACAGGGTAGACTGACTCCAAAATTTAAATAAACTTTAAAAGAAAAAAGAAAAAAATACTTCCTCTTCCAGAAAAGACTCCCTTTCTAACTGAAGATGGACCACTTTTTCTTCCCTACCCATCCCCCGCCCTCTCCCACCCCATAAACCATCCACCCTTCCCAAAGCTCCTCATCTAAGGGGCAGCTGTGGTGGAATCTACGAAGAATAGGACAAGCTCTAAGGACAGGGAGATCTGTCCCAGGACTGCAATATCAGGACGTCCCTCAGTCCATCACAGCACATCACCCTTTGCCTACGTTGTGAGAGGCTGAGGAATGGACATGCACATGGGAGGGGAGGGCCCCCTCTACCCATCAGTGAGGGGGAGCAAGCCGGGGACTGGAGGCTGCCTGGCCATGGCCCCGTCTCCCCCATCTCCGCCAACTCCTCCTCACCGACCCCCCCACATCCTGTTTCATTCCTCAGTCAGCAGAGACTCCTTGATATCTCTGGACAATGATTTGATATTCCTTTGCTTTTAAGGTAATATCTACACCTTCCAACATACCTCAGAAGAGTGAAATGAAGGCAAGAGCCACTCAATCAAATATTTTAAAAGGTTGCCATTCCTCAGGCCCCAGGGTAATTCCTTCTCCTTGAGTTCTACTCATTCAGCAATCCGTATTTGCTAATGTGTTTATTCATTTGTTCAACAAATATTTATTGAGGTCAGTTCTGTGCGAGATATGGGGAATACCACTGTGGACAAGAGAGATACAGTTCCTGCCATCCCAAAGCTGACAGACTCTTGAGCGACGCAAGATGCTGAAGGTAAACACACAAAACTCAGACCGAGGAAGTCAAGGAGGGCTCCCTGGAAGAGTAAATATCTAAGCTGAGACCTGGATTGATTGGCATGCACTTTGTACAAGATACTGTACTGGACCCTGAGGGGTGAAAACAACTGTAAGTTGTTCTTATCAGTTGGTAGGAAGGGTGCAAATGGCAACAAGCAGGTATAATTAGTGCCATTGATTAGTAACAATGAGCTCTTAGGAAGAGGGATCGATTCCAATTTGGAGGGTAGGGAAGACTTCAGGAGCAAAATGATTTAAAGTTGAGTCTTAAAGAATGATTACACATGAATTCAGAAGTAGAATCAAAAGCCAGCCAGTCCAGCCAAAGGAATATGAACAAGGCTGCAGAGATGAGAAATTCTGAGGAACACAAGTGGCTGTACTTGGCGGAAGCGTGGGAGTAGCAGGAGGACATGTGCTGAAGGACCTTGGAGAAGTAAACCACGTCTCTTGGAGGACTCCGAGGGACACTGTGGCAGGCACTGCCTTTTCAGTGATGCTCCACTAGCCCACCCTCCCTGTGTCCCTGGAAAGGGAGTCAAGTGTGTGTGTCCAGGGACCCCACGGGGCTTAGGCCCCACTGTCCCTGCAACTGAGGAGCAGCCAGGGGGCTGGGTCACTTGGGTCACTCACAAGTCCCCTGCCCAGGAAGCAAGGTGCCTCATTAAATCCCAAGGTACACACTTAATAAGATCTCGCTGTAGAAGAGCTTGAACTGTGCACTGGGCACCCACTCTGTTCCAGCCTCTGCACAGAGATGAAGAGACACACGTGGACAGGGAGCTAACAGTCAGTGAGGGAGTAGCTATGACCCGTAAGAAATTATTTACAACCCAGTATAGAAATTGCTCAAAGGAGTTTTTTACAATGTGTGAAAGAAGAATGGAAGAAAGTACTGGTGATTAGAGTCAGGGGATGGGGGTCAGTGAAGAACAGGGGGTAGCATAAACCATGAGACTTGATGGTTGAAGGCAAGTTTTCTGAGTCTACTAGGGTATTCCTGACAGAGGAAATGACATTTCATGGAGGCATACCAGAATATAATATACTCACTAATTACACACGTACACACCCACACACACATCCATGCACATACACACACACATAGTACTCTCTTCAGAACGTCTGTAGCATAGAGGGTGTGGGGAGGTGATATTGAACAGAAAGCCAGGATCTCACCTTAAAGCTGCTTATATGTTAGGACATTTAGATCTTAGACAATGAGAGCGGTTGAAACTTTGTGAGCAGGCAGTGATGTGATACAAAGGGGACAGGATGAAGACAGAGAGACGAGCTATGTGATGGTAATCCATCACTATTCTGGTTCCTCAATGGGCCACTTGATAAAAAGCATATAGTAGCTGTTCAATAAACAGTTGGTGACCTGCATTCCTCTAGGGTAGTGCTAAGTCAAGATGGAGAGGAGGAGGAAGATGAAGAAGCCATTCAGAGATCGAAGTGACAGGACTGTGGACTCAAATGCATGAGTTGAGGAAGGAGGAGTGGCAAGTCCGGGATTGGCCCCAGGTCTCTCCAGCTGTAGATGGACTGTGGAACCACCGTGGGAGAGGGACCAGAAGAGGAGAGGCAGGTTTGCATGGAGAAGAGTCAAATCTTGAATATGCTGCATTAGGGGTGAGCGAGGGGATGTACAGACTGGGAACACAGAACAGCATCTGGGCTGGAGGTATAATTTGGAAGTCACTGGTTTAGAGTGTTGGTTGAAGCCATGGATGTGGTTAAAATTGCCTAGGGAGGGTGGGTAAAGTGAGAACACTACTGAGACAGAAGCCTGGACAACACCGGTGTTTAAGGGGTGGCGACTAAGAAGCAGCAGCCGAATCTGAGAGTCGGGCACTCAGGGACTGACCAGAGCTCTAACTACAAAGATGATGTACGGTTCCAGCCATAAGACTCACGTTGCAATCAAAGGACTTTCAGATACCACAATAATGTTCTCTGGGTAAGATCACAGATCTTAGAATATTAAACCTTTTCCAAAAATTGAAATAGATGAAATATGAAAATAATTTATAGAAAGAGTTCATAGATTTATAGGCTCTTATAAGGTGAGGGTTTGGACTCTGTTTACTATTGCCTCCCGTAATCTCCAGCCGTACCAAGAGGCTTACAGTTTCCAAATACTCTGTATCTCTGGGCTTTTGCACCTGGTTTTTTGTTACCTTGAAATGCCTCTTTCCTCATCACACCCTTGCAACCATGCAGCCCCTACCCCCATTTGCTTAGTGGTTGTCCTTGGCTCTTCCACCCATCTAAAGCACCCTTTCCTTTGGGCACCCTTTATCCCTGACCACTAGCCTTCCCCACCACCAGATGACAGGTGCCTCCCCTCTGGACTTCCAGAGCACCTTAACACACTGGGTAGTAATGACTGATTTTCTGGTCCATTTCCTTTCCCAGGTTATGGACTGGTAAAAGCATCTTGCCATGCCCACATCCCCAGCACCGAGTACACACAACAGGCACTATCTGACGTAGGGTAGGCATTTACCAAACATTGTTGAAAGGTTAAAGAAATGTCTCTTCCTACCTTCTTTGCTCTATTTATAACTCTTAATTTGTATGATAGAGATTGGGAAAGGAGTTTTGAAATTCTTTGAATTTTGTTGACTATTCCATTCACAGCCTTTTTCCTACTCACTTTGTCACAAGTCAACTTCAACTACCAGAATATCACACTCTTAATGCAACCTGTTTCTATCCAGCAGTCCTGGACAGCATGCAGGAGAGAGTCTGAATGTTACGTGTGTGGTGTTTCAGAGGGAAGTCATAGGTTCAGGGAAAAGTTGGTGTTCATTGTTGGCCAAGTAGGAGATTTGGGTTCACATGAAAAAGATCACTAGGTAAAAAAAGTCCCCAGTAAGTAGCCTGGATCCCTGGGGAATCTCCTTAATCCTAGAATCATATGAAGATCCTGAGGCAAAGAATCCTTTCCTTTGTTGTTGTTTGTAGGTCATGGGTGGACAATGAGGGTGATGGGAGAAAGAAAAGAGTTAGAGTTGTGGCCAGGTGCAGTGCCTCGCACCTGTAATCCCAGCACTTTGGGAGACCGAGGCAGGAGGATCACTTGAGCCCAGGCATGTGAAAGTGGCCTGGGCAACATAGCAAGACCCGTCTCTAAAAAAAATTATATTAAAAAAAAAAATATAGCCAGATGTGGTGACACGTCTGTAGTCTTAGCTACTTGGGAGGCTGAGGCAGGAGGATGAGTTGAGCCCAGGAGTTCAAGGTTACAGTGAGCTGTGATGGGGCCACTGCACTCCAGCCTGGGTGACAGAGATGCTATCTCTAAAAAAAAAAAAAAAAAAAAAAGGAAGTCATAAAAGTTGTTGGCTATTTTTTGTAGCATAAGTGAGAAATACAGAGATACTGACTGGCTGGAGAGATTAGTAGGAGAGGATGTATGTACTGACTAAAACATCCTAGAGGGCCTCCAAAATGAAGTTAGACATTTTAAACAGAAAAATTGCCCTGAATTCTGAATATGATGCTTTGACGCCCCTTGTGGGATCTTTTCTGTTGGTGTGGAGGTCTATTCACACACATTTTATTGAGTTACCTGCTCTCCGGGTGCAATAGACTATAACAGAGATCATGAAATCCCCTTCCCGCTCTTGCCCAAGGAGCCCGTCCCAGGGGAAACTGACTGAGCTTATCCTGACAGCAACCCAGCATGGGCCAACTCATACATTTTCCAGTTTTTACCAAAGCTTGTTCTTCTAAAAAATACTAATGAGTGGTTTATCCTATCAACTGTGTGGGTCCTCAGTGGCCAATCAGAGGAGAGTAAAGTTAGCAAGACAAATCTAATCAGCTAATCTCAAGACGGTGGGAGGGAGGTGCACTCCACACAGGAGCAGGGCTGTGGAAAGGAGGCCACTCTGGCGTGGACAAGGCCCCCCCAACCGCCCATCTGAAGACAAAATGGCTGGAGGCTTAGTCATTGTTTAACAACCATTCCGCCATTCCTCAAATTCCTTGTTTACTGTCAGCACAGTGAGTTGTGGGCTCTGTCACTTTAGCTGTTAATGGGACTAAACACTTATGCCAACAGATTAAGCCTTGCTGAAACATTAAGAAAATTGGCCCAAACAGAGTTTGGTTGGATTGTTGTTTAGCAGCCATTTCTTTTGAGTGGTAGGGGAATCCTTGTCCCAAGACAATGAGTTTTTGATACCTGCGAAACAGTGGCAATTGCGTAAGAGTAGCTGGATAGATTTTCTGCTACAGGAGAGAGATTGTTAAAAAAGCAAACATTTAATTTCAATCGTTTGAACTGACTACACAGAATACAGATGAGATTTTCTGAAATTAACACTGACGAATGCGTTGAAACCAACCACAAGTCTTGGAATTCTTGGAAAGGTTTTTTTTTTTTTAAGTTATAAATTTCTAGGAGAAATGAAAAATCACTTCGTTTGTCATTTGCAAAAGGATCCTCCAGGCAGCTGGATGATATTGAAGGTGGGAAAACTTTTCTTCCTTACATTGGTACCTTTCAAGATTTGTCAAACCTATTTCCTGTCGTTGAGAAGAGGAGCGGCGCTTGCACAGGAGATGTATTTAACTTCAAAAACAGGTTTTCAAGTCTTTCAGACACCTTAACCCCCTTCATGTAAATTCATGTATCTTTACTTGACATGTCTTCTTAAGCAAGGATGTTTTAAGGTGGCTTTCATAAACCTTTTTCCAAGAAAGAATCAAGAACAACTAAATATTTCATTTTGATTCCAAGCCTTAAACTTACAGTTTGGAAAGGACTTTACATTACATTAAGAATTAGAACACTGTTCTATTCTTGTTATAATCAGAAAAAAAAAAATATTAAAACCTTTCAGATTAAGACCTCTTTGATGGGTCAAAATTGAATGGGAAGTTGATTTTGAATTTGGAAATTAAAAGTTTGTACTCTGTAACAGTTATTCTTTGGGTATATGTGTCATAAAATATGCTATTTGCATTCTTTTGCTAGGAAGAAGTAGACTGAATGATGAATGAGCATGTTGTCCATCTCACTAGCCCTCCTTACATTTTCTTTCATGGCCAAGTTACTTATTCTATATTTATTAGCATGAATCACAAATTTCCTTTTGCTGGATACTTAATTTTTGCAACAGTTTTTAAAAGTGAGGGAAGAAGGAAAGAAGGAAAGAAGCAAGAAGGAAGCAACGAGGAAAGGAAAAAGGAAAGAAGGAAGGAAGGAAAGAGGGAAGGAAGGACAGAAGGAGGGAGGCTGATGGAGGGGAAGGGAGGGAAAAGATTAGAGATCTTTACTGCTTTCTCTAAATGCTAGTATTCAGAGAGGTGCTGAGATTTCTGTGATTCCAATGTCTTCGGAAACTTCAAACTTGACTTTGATTAACCGTGCTAATAACCAGGGTGCTTCTTTTTAGCTTTACTCCTAATGTCACTTTACCAGAGCTGTAAAGACATGCTCATAATATTTGCTTTTCATCTAAATCAAGAAGGCAACGCTAAGCAAAAAAAGTATTTAGCAGTGCACATGGGATTGAAGCGATGATAATCAGGGACCCTGGTAATTGAAGCTTTTGGGGAGGGGGAGAGAACCTTTCTTCTGGATCCTTCAGTCTGTTTAATAGGATAAAATTAGCTTGAGTGGTTTGGTGTTTGAAGAGGATGTGATGTAATTGGAAGTGCCTCCTGGGTTTGCTGCCGGACAAAGCAGTCAGGTGGAGACACGGGAGGGCATGTGCGGCTCTGAAGTACGCATCTCGGCTTCTGCCATCCTAATTAGCCTAAATTAGCTATGCCAGTTTTCTGCTTGCTTTTGAATTTCCCTGCTCATGCTACTTTCGGGGCTGAAAGGAAGGAAATATGAAATGCCCACCCATCTCCTAACAGATGAACGATGGAGTCTAAAACTGGACAGTCAGGTTTTATCGTTAAGCCCTTAAAAAGTGAGCGACTCACAGAAAATACAAATGGGTGTGGGGCGCAAACCTCAGGGACTGGTGGACTCTGTCACTTGTTCTGTGTGACGAGAAGGTTTACAAAGCATCTGTCAGAAATGGATTATTTTGAGAATTTTCCACACATTATTTTGAGGCCTCACCTGAGAATACTGACTATTTAACTTGAGGTGAACTAGGCAGGATTTCTCCCAGCAAATACGTTTCTTTTCAGATCAAATTTCAAAGTCTGGGAGAACCAAAGCGGTATTTTTGTGTATGGGAGCTACTGCCATTTTTAAATTTTCAGTTCTGACCGCAGTCAGTGAACTTTGTGCAAAGAGATTTGCATTCTATTCAAAGTGGTTTGTACAAATCTATTTTAATTGGAGTGGCATTTGGGTAGAAATAAATAATATCTCAACCTAAAAGTCACAGGTCTTTATTTTTTCAGTTGCCAATGAATAAGACAAAATATAATGGTGTATATGCCAAATAATAAAAGCAAATAGGAAATTATTTGATTTGCTATTTTCTATAAGGAGTCATCCAACAAAAGTACAGTTCTCGCTGAGTCCCTTGTCGCTGGTCCTAATGGATAGACTTTCAGTTACTCCTATGGAGCTGTTCTGAGTAAAAATGGCATTGGGTTTTTCTTTTTAAATAAGTAAACCTTGAACTTCTAAAGCCAAATGTTCAAAATGGGTATTGGAACCTTACATACACACACACACAATTTACAGTGAACTGTGTACTTTATTTTCTTTATTTAATTTTATATATCAAATGGTCACTGAGCCCTACAATGTTGACAGCTCTATGCTAGGGGATGCCAAAACCTCACTGCTATCTGTCAATGTTTTTCTATAGAAAATGGCTAATAAAAGCATTTTCAAAAATTTCTGAGAAGGGCTAGATACAGAATGGGTGGATTCAGGTTTTAGCAGGCCTGAACCTTACACAATTTAAGACTCTCTTTAGGAAAAATTGCTTCTCCTTCACCCTCCATTCTTGGAAGGCACTCATGTAAGTTAGGGGCCCTAAAGCTCCACCTTTATTAGCTTCAAGGCAAATCTGCTTCTGGCAGGACAGCTGTCAGGTGTGTCTTCTGTCCTCTTTATGTACTCAGGAGCCCATCTGATGCCTTCCTCTGCCTCCTTTGCAAGAGTTAATTTGACCATGTGTTAAACACTCTGCGAGTTCTTCAGAGACACAAACTTCATGATTTTAAAATATTATCATTATGCAACTTGGCTTAGTAACTCAAGATGAGTGACCAGGAACAATTGTGGACTACACAATAGGCATGATTGGGTTTGTGCTTGAAACCTTAGCAAACAGATCACATGAGATCGGGCGGGGCTCAGGTGGGTAGGTATGATACTTTGCAGCGTGCTTTGCAATTCACTGTGTTGCAACACAGCACACAAGTCCTGTTTGTTTGCTGTAGCTCCTTAGGCCATTTCCAGGATCCCTCCATCCAGGTGGCTCTGGCTCTTAGCAAGAGGGAATAGAATTGTTGAAAGCTTTCAGTTGTGAAGTTTCGTGTTTATAAAACACACAGAAGCCATGTGTTAAGATCACATATTGTTCTAAATGACTCAGTAATTTTCAGACTCCAGTTTAAGGGATGAAATTTTGTTCTCTCTACAGTTGTAAACGGAAAGTTGGCAGCACCGTGACTTTCCTATTAACCCACCCGACTTGACTCAGTAGTTAGCCATTTAGGAGTTGGGTTTCTGTGACATAGCCCCTCCCAGTACCCCAATGCAATATTTTCATTTCTACTTACACTTGGTACAATGCAACCTTACTATTGGGGATCTTGAAAAGGGAGCAGTGTACAATTCTCCGTGCAAGAGTTACAAAAATTATTAATTAATTCACTTTGAATTCCAATTCTAATGACTAAATTTAATCTGAGCTTCATGCACATCTTTTATGACACATCATTTCATTTATTTTTTTCATCATTTCATTTAAATTATGTTTAGTTTTCACTTTCAGAAATCCTAAGACAATGGTGTCCATTGGTTCAAGGTTACCAAAAGGATTTCTTGATGCCTGGTACAAACTGTAGACTTGTTATCTAATTCATATGCTGTTGTTTAAGCGCTGATGTTAGGACAAATAAATTAGCAGTGACAGTCCTGTGGTTCTTCAAGAAGACCATCGATGTGTTATTCAACAGAATGCCTGTATGTGACAGAAACAGTCTGGAAGCTGGAAATGTAGGCGTGAACAAAATAGAAGTGGTTTTGCCTTTAGGGACTTCCAGACATAAACTAACTAAAGAAAAATAACTAGACCATTTCATATAGTGTTAAAGGCTGTGAAAAAAATAGGCAAAACCACAATGAGATACTGCTTCATACCTACTAGGATGGCTATGACTTTTCTAAAAAGGAAAATAACATTTGTTGGCGAGTATGTGGAGAAATTGAAACACTTGCACATTGCTGGTGGAAATGGAAAATGGTGTAGCCACTGTAGCAGTTTGGCAGTTCCTCACAAAGTTAAACATAGACCCAGTATATTACTCAGCAATTCTACCCCTGGTATATACCCAAAAAAGTTGAAAGCAGGGACTCAAAAAGATACTTACACACTAATGTTCACGACAGCATTACTCACAATATCTAAAAGGTGGAAATAACCCAAATGTTCATCAACAGATGAATGGACAAACAAAAGGTAGTAGACACACACAATGGAATAGTATTCAGCCATCAAAATGAACGAAATTTTAATATACTAAAACATGACAAACCTTGAAAACATTATGCTTAGTGAAATAAGCCAGACACACTGGAACAAATATTATACAGTTCCACTTACATGAGGTACCTAGAATAGGCAAATTCATAGAGACAGAAAGGAGAATAGAGGTTACCAGGGGCTGGGGGGAGAGAGGAAAAGGAAGAGTTATTGTTTAATGGGCACAGATTTATATTGGAAATGATAAAAACAATTGAGGGTATAGATAGCAGTGATGATTGCACTGCAGTGTGAATTATTTAATGCCACCAAATCTACACTCATGAATGGTTAAAATGATCAACATTATGTTATGTATATTTTACCATGATAAAAAATAAAAATCAAAGACCTGTGGTACAGAATGACTGGGGCTAGGGGAGGAAGAGCATGCGCTGAGACCCTAAGGTACGAGTGAGATTTGGGAAAGCCGGGGGGCAGGTGCACCTGGAGCAGAGCGTGGAAGGAGGCTGGCTGACCATGAAGCTCAGAGAGCATCTGCCTCAGCACTCCTCACTGGTACAGGCTTCTGCAAAGGAGCTGTACCAAATTTTCTATTTGCAATTTTTATTCTTCTTAAAAAGGGGCCCTTACATTCTACAAACTTAAGGCTCTGCAAAAACCTGAATCTGGTCCTGGAGATAAATAATGTAAAATGAGACCTGAACATTAACATTAGAGAAAGCTGGGTGTCCTTTCATATCTAGTGTTGGTTTGGGAAATTAAATGTATGTGTTTATTCACATATTCACTATGTTATTTATTCACTTATTTAACAAACATTTATAAAGCCCCTCACATGCCTACCGTGCCCAGCCTCAGAGGCAATACAAAGAACACACCCCAGCCCTCGGGTCCAAGACCTAGTAGGAAAACAATGCACCAAAGCAATGATAATACAAAGTTTAGAAACATTCCTAAATACTACGTCTGTCTCATCACCCTACTGTACTGTAAATTCTTGGAAGTCAGGACCTCTGGAATCATCATATTTTACAGCTACAAGGAACTTCAAAGATTAAGTCGAACCTCTCATTTTACATCTACGAAACCCAGGCTCAGAGAAACTAGGCAACTTGTCTAAAGCCAAGGAAATAATGTGTAAAACTCAAGACCAGAAGGCGCATCTGCCTGGCTGCCAGAGCTGGTCTTTTTCCACTGTTCCATGCTGCAACATTGCCTTGGGCCCCTTCCGTGTCTCCCTCTTCCCTTTCATCCCATACGTTTTCTAATCTAGTGCTCCAGCGTGATGGGCATGCTGTAAACGGGACTTGGTGGTAACAGTCATGCCTAGATAGAGTGACAGCTTGGAAATTTCTACCTGGGGTGGTCTTCTGGGTTGTAATCCGCATTCTGCAATCTGCATTCACTTAGCAACCACACTGTCCTCACTTGATGAAATGGTTATCTGGGTGGCTTGGAGGAGGTGGTTCTGATGGAGATTATGGTAAATTAAAGACTCCCAAACCCCCTACCTCATTGCCAACAATGAATGGATGACAAGGAATTGCTAGCTCATGCTACTGCTGACTGCTGTACTTCTTAACCCTTAATGTCCTCATTACTAGCATGGAGGTTGCTGTGAGAATTATACAAATAATACATGCTAAGATCTTAGCCCAGTACTGGGCACGTAGTAAGCACACCATCAATATTAGTCTTTGTTATTAGAGTTATTGTTATTAATTCTGAGAAGAATCACTGTGAATTTCAGTAAAGAATGTGCTTGTATTGTGATCAACTTTCTAAACCTAAGAAATTGGGTTTGGGAATTTATTTCTCCAAAATCTAATGGCTGTATAAAAATGAAATATGCCAACTGAGTACGAAACTTTACAGATAAATATTGGCCATCACCCCATTATCATTACCATTTAAAATCCACTCAAAATCACATTACCCCAGCTCAGGAGTCACCCAAATATTAATAGTAGAGTAATTGAAAACCACATTCTGTGGCTCTCCTTATATAATACAAATTGCTATTTGCCCCAGGCTGTTTTGAAGGTTGTAAATAGTTCTTAAAGATGAAACATTGACAGAAATGTATATTCAAGGGGCAGGATAATCAAGAAGGCTTGAAAGTGATTAGGGCTTTACAGTCAAAACAAAAACCTGTAGCAAAGTTTGCAGTTCTCTCTTCAACACTGCCCAATGGGTTTATTTCCTTTTATGTGGAAAAACAGTTACATCATTGCTCACTTCACTATTTTAAACTTTTACCCAATGAAAACTAAATATTTCTTGTCATACATTTATTTTTCTCCTGCGTAGTAACAGATTTAGGTATATAGGATTTGTAAGATGGTTAACTCTATGGGGACATAAGAAATGCTTTGCTTTATTTCTTGAGAGGAGGAAAGTTATGCTGACTCATATTACCTTCCTCCTATGTTCATACAACTCCTCCTCACTCTGCAAGTCAATGTTTGCTCCTGGAGTAGGGCTGAAACTTGAGAAACACCCACCGTCACTATGCAGTGGAGAGAAAATTCACGGAAATATTAGACTGCATTGCTCCAAATCTTGATTGGGCTTAAGGAGACAATTGTGGACATTATGCAAAGCTGTCTGAAATAGCTGTAGCTTTTCTTCTCTATTTTCAGATTTTTTCCTTTCTTTATTTAAAACCTGGGGTAAACTTGCAACACAGCACCAATCTGGATACTTTTTTTTTTTTTTTTTGCGAAAGCTACAGGTGTCTTCTCTTTTAAAAATCAGGATAAGCTGTGAGTTACCTGAACGCTTACCAAATTTATAGGCCCCAAGCTTACTAAGTAAGTAATACAGTAGAACCAGACAATATGTGACACCAGGAGGCAAGAACAGCTAAAAGTAATGGTCAATTTTGTCTTTTATTGTTTTTAGGTGATTTACGTCTAATTTGGAGTTTGCTTCTGATAATGACATATGACTTAAGAGTCAGTGGAGGTTTCCAACACATAAGATATAAATTCACGGTGATCTCAATTATTAATACATCAGCCTGTTCTTATATTCTACACAGCACCTCTCACCGTCTGATACCTTTTGTTTTATTTGTTGGTTGATTGATTGATTTTCTGCCTCCCTACACTAGAAAGGAAGCACTATGAGAAATAGGAGCCTCACCTGTCTTGCTCACTATTCTATTCCCATCACCAACAGCACCTGCCTCATGGTGGGCCCTCCAAAAATGTCTATCGATTGAATCAATACCTGTGCTCAATAGAATCATGTTGCGCAAATTATGCTCAAGAGGAACAGAGCCTTGAGGTTCCCTGAGTGAAGTGAAGGGTGTTTCGTGGCTACAGTTAAAGAATGGAGTTTCTCCCACTTTTCCATTGCCAGAGAAAAAAGATTGTTAATGTGTAAAGTTTCACAATTTAGAACTTTTCTTCTTTAAATTTCTCATGCCTTAGGTTTTTGCCACTTCTTTATCTATTTGCAATAAACATAATGACAAGCAAGTAGCAACTCAGTATTTTCAGGGAAAATTGGAAACAGACAATGGCTCTAAATTCAACAGGTTATTAATATGCTTACATTTATATTTTACCGCAATGAAAAGTGGTTAAAAATAAAATATAAATAAAAAGTTTATATATATGTATTTTAAATAGTTTATAAAACATATATATATAAAGTATACATTTATAGTGTTGGAGATGAAAGATGGTGACAGTTGAGCAACAATGTGAATATACCTAATGCCACAAACTGTACACTTCAAAGATTGTTAAAATGCTAAATTTTGTTATGTATATTTTGCCACAATTTTAAAAATGGTTAAAAATATATATAGCCAGTAATCACTAAGTAATTGACATGAGGCTAGTACAACTGAGGGACTGAGTTTTTTATTTTGTTTAATTTTAATTGATTCTATTTAAATCTGAACAGCCACATGTGCCTAGCAGTTACTGTATTGACAGTACAGGGTAATGCCTAAAGAACTTCATTTACATAATGGAGTTTAGCATGCTAATTGTTAAAGTTATCATTTGAATGGATTGTTCCTTGTTTTTGTTTTCTGACTTTTTATTATGAAGCTGTCAAACTTACATAAAAGTAGAGATAATAATATAATGAATATATATATTCTCATCAACTATATTTAGTAATTGTTACTATTTTATCATATTTGCCATAGTAATACTTGAGATCCAACTACTCTAAGGAGTTGAGGCCAAAGTTCTGAAACTGAGAAGAGCTTAGTCATATTTCCATCTCTGGACTCAAAACCAATTCCATTAGCACTGACTTCCCTATTTGCTAACTAGTTACATTTTTATTCATATTTTCCAGATAATTGTGCCAGAAATACTAACAATGTAATTATGGTACTTTGTGAACACGTTTATAACTTCTAAAGTCATCTGAGATTTGAGCTGGGATTGCTTTGCTATTAGATTGTGACTTCTTTTGGTGTTTGGTTATTAACAGTGAAAAGTCACCAACCGCTTTGTGGTTGTGACAACTCAAATGAGACATAGGTGTGACCGAGCAAGTATGGCCCAGATGGCAAAATAACTGGTTCTTTTAAAATTTACATTCATTTTTAATTTGGTCTGGAGATATGGCTAAAAAATGATGATATCTATAAACCACTATGACAAAATGCTTTAATATCATGGTGTAGTTGTGGTTATAAGCATTAGTGTGATTATTGAGAGCAACTTCTAGTTCTACCCTCTTCCTTTGGGGTCAAACATTGTTGGCATGGTTAGAAAGCTGGATTGTGAGTCAAACTTATCAAACTAAAATGGGGCAGAAAGAAAAACACCATGTACCAATAAAGCATCTAAAAATGCAATTCCAGAACAACAGGAAACACAACACTTGACCCAGGCTTCTATAATGAGTCTTCATATTTGTATCTGGGAACTATGGTCTCATGAAAAGAAGATAGAAATAGTACCACAGACAAACACAGGGGTCCTGGCATCAGACTTCTTAGTTTCAAATCCTGGCTTTGCCACTTACTGACTCTGGGCCTTGGCCAAGTTACTGAAACTTGCTATATCTCAGTTTACTCATCTGTAAAATGGAATTAATAATCAAATTAAATGAGATATTTAACATGGTGTGTTGTACATATGTTTTTAATACTAAATTATGCAGCAAAACATAATAATATTTGCACTTAAAAATAATAGCTCTTTGAGGAAAATAAATAGGAGTAGTTTTAGATGATCTTTATATCCACAGTTCTCATGATCTAAGAAAGCATCGCATTCCAGGAGGCTGGATACAGGAAAAAACACGAAAGGAGCAAAAGGTATTTGTCAGCCGTCTCTGTAGTTCTCTAGAAGCAGCCATACGATACATAATTCTGAATTCCAAAATGCTCTGAAAACCAAAATTTTCATAAGTTTTCAACAAAAACTCATCTGAAGGCAAAACCTAATCTGAAGTGACATGAAACTATATATGGTCTTCTTTTATCTCACTTGGAGTGAATATTATTATGATTCACTGCAGTTGATTATGAGGTGCTACCCAGACTCCAATGGAGATATCCCATAATAAGCAATATATCGTCTTCAAAATCTGAAAAAACCTGAATTACAAACTATATCTGGCTCCAAGGATTTGGGATAAGGAATTTTGGACCTCTACTCTGTTTACATCTAATCGGCCAGAACTTGTTCTTGGGTCCACTGCTAGTTACAAGGGCACCTGGGAAATGTAGCATTTATTCCAAGCAGCCATGTGCCTACCAAAGATTTTATGATTATGGGATGCAGAAGATCAGATATTGGGTCCCAGCCAGTAGGTCTGACACACTCACTTTTTTTTCTCCAAAGCTTTGTCCTAAAACCCCCTCAGAACCCTCTGGATAGAACCAGAATAAACAGCAATTATTGACCGGGTGTGGTGGCTCACACCTATAATCCTAGCACTTTGGGAGGCCAAGGTGGGAGGATTATTGAGGCCAGGAGTTTGAGGTTGTAGTGAGCTATGATGACACCACTGCTCCTATTCCAGCAACAGAGCAAGACCCTGCCTCCAAAAAAAAAAGAAAGAGGCATTGTCCCGTTGGTCCTCTGTAAATAGCCTGGACTGGCTTCAAATGACCCACATCTAGCTTCAAAAGACCCAAAATGGTTGGCAACCATTATTCCATTATTCCATTATTCCAATGGAATGCTGTCTTGGCTTCTCAGGCAAATCAATAGCATTTCATAATTCTTTCTACAGAACCACCTCAATCTCGCGGATGTCTTCTAGTCTTTTAATAAATTCCAGAGTAGACCTTTGATTCCAACTGGTCAGGGTATCTATGAGTTGGGACCCTTACGTTGACTAATTGTCAATGTCCCTTCAACATTTCCTGGCAGGAGAGGTAGAACATCCACATGAGAATGTCTAAGAAACAGCTTCTAAAAAGGAATGTCCAGATTCAAACATTGTCTGTTTGAATTCTTACAATTCCATCAAATACAAATTCGATTTCCTTCAAAAAAATAATTCAAATTCAACAAATTCAGCTCTGGCATAGAGATAGCATTGTGTTCTCAGAACCATGAAGAATAAAAAATGAGTGTTTTGCTCTCCTTATTGCAATTGGATACAAAAGGAGGAATTTGGGGTGAGTGCTGAAAGAAGGAAAACAATTTACAATTAGATTTTATTTCCAACTCAGAGGCTAGAGAAATTCAGGCTATGGAACATATTTTAGGAAAATGGGGGGGGGGGGGCGCTGGTATTATTAGAACTCAAACGGCCAGTTCTGAAGCCTAATTCCTAGTCATTGGCAGAATCTAATTTTTTCTCAAATAAAAATGAAATGCAAGATGAGCAAGAAAGAGACAGTCACAGACAATAAAAAAACAAGACTCAGCCTCTGGCGTGGGTGCAGCAAACTGTAAATAGATCAATGTTTTATAGTTGTATGAGAGTTGCCAAGTTGGCCTCTGAAATCCTACTTCATTTTCTGCCTTCCTTGTTGATTCTTATAAGAATGTGCTTTTTGAATGTCCAATAGTTAATTCATCAAACAGGATGCCGAACTTAAAGTATTCCATGAGTTCTTTTTTAACTTTTTAAATGCAGTTTGTGCAACTGTTCCAAGTAGGTTTAAATAGATAAGTATTCTGAGGAGTGTCCATTTTATTCAGCCTAAAAGCTAAGTGTAACATAAATGGAAAAATAGACTGTACCGTGTGCATTTTCATACATTTTAATGGCCAGTTTCTATTGATTGCTGTGCTTTTTTTGCAAGTAAAGGAAAAAAATCACACATCACATTGTATATTTCCTTGCAATGGAAAGTTATTTTGATCACACCTTACAAATGATCCATATTGATATTAAGTTTACAGTATTGGGAGGAGGAGGAAAGAGTGAACTTAATTTGAATTTAGAAAGTCTCTAAATGATAATTGAATCACAAGTCTGGATTATAATTCTAGGAGCAGCACTTGACTTGGTCAAAATCACTGTTATGAAGAGATGCAATTTTTACACAGTACTTCACATTGATTAAGTAATGTGTGAAAATGAAAAAAAAAGTATTTGAATCTTAATCACAGTCATTTGCATGAAATAAAAGTCTGTGTCAAGGGAATGCACATTATAATAACTCCTGGGTGTTTTGGTTGCATCAGTGAGCAAAGAAGTTGTATGCATTTTTTTCACGCTGATATACAAGAATTCCTTTTATATTTATTGTATCTTTGATTTGTACGAAAATTCAGCAATATAGGATTTTGGCTGGTGAGAGACGACAACTGATTAACTACCTTAACAATGGCTGTAATTAAAACAGATGTTTGATAATGCATGCGCCCGAATTAAACTGGAAACATTCAAAGAGAGAAAAGAGAAATAGGAATTTGATATGAACCTCATTCTCAGCAAGGCTCTCCATTAGATGGAAAGGAAATACATGAGGGAATGAACTTCAGAAAAATTCTGCCAGTCTCTTTTCTTTCCTTCCCTATTACTGTATGACTGGAATACTTGAAATGTAGAAAACTGAGCTTCTTGCTCATGGGGCTCCACTCCCAAATCATATCTAGAGCTGGTCTTTCAATCTACAGATACTATTTCTCTGCAGTGGCATTATAGTACCTCCAACTCCACCTCTCTGCTAAGAATCCTCAGAGTCCAAAGTGCCTTCAAACTCTGGAGCTGGAGTAGACTTTCTCCTGCCTTTTTCAGCGCCCCCGTAATTGAAATCACCTTTTAATAACCAGAAATCTCCTACTTGGGTTGATATGTATTCCCTATGATGTTTGAGTTAATTTTTTTTTTCTTATTTTGATTATCTACTTCTAGCTTGAGGCCAACATTACCTGGGAATAGACAAACAATATTTCAGTCTCTGAAGTTTTTCATCGTCTCCGTTGTGTGGAGGAGATGGAGAAAATCCTAACTAAAATAAGAGTCTTGATTCCTGCAGAAGTTGCAAGTTCCAAAAGACAGTAACAGAAATCTTCAAAATATGTAAGCCTAAATGTTCAACCAGGTAAGAAGAAAGTTGCTGGGAAATTTTCTGCCAGGTGTGGACCGTGTTAAGGGACAAATGTGGAGCAGAGATAGGATGGTAATGGATACAACAGTGCTTCTCATTAGAACTGAATAATAGTACAAATAATAATTATAACAATAATGATAAAGACATATATATATTTCACTAACTAAAACTGAGTAAAGCACTACAAAAAAAGTAAAAAAAAAAGACTACCATTTCAGCGACAACAGAAAACAGTTGTGAGCTCAGTCTCGCTTAATTTAAGGGAGAAACAAACACTCCGAGAAGATTATGGCATCCATACAGTTGAAAACTGAATGTGTTGAGGCTAGTGCCCTGAAGTTATTTCCTACTCCAGAATTAGCAGTGCTCCACAATGCAAGCTTTCCTTCTCCGACACTGGCATTCTTTCAGCCTCAGAATTGAGGAGTTTGCTTTCTGACATTTTTTACCTTTGTCTACCAGTAGATCTCAGACACTTCATAATATCTACTGAAAGAAACAATTTCTCTTTCCAATCTCACAAAATCCACTTCTTCCTTTTAGAAAAGCACACCTTTAGGATGCACACCTTCCTTCTCAAAACCTCTTTCACCAGCCTCGTCAGGCCCTCGCCATCCAAAGGTAATATTCCTCCCCACCTCCGCTCTCCAGAATCTCCCCCTTCTCCAAGTCTCATTTGGATTCTGTTCTTGCACGGTTTCTATGATCTCTCCCGGCCACGGTAGTTTCTTCCCTCTCTGCACTCCTGGTGCATCCCCAGACAGTACCCTCTTGCACAGCACGTCCTTGTTCTTTACGTTAGGAAGTTTTCCTCACTTCCTAGTTGTAAGCTCCTGGGAGATGGGAATGATATCCTACTTTCCCTTCTTTCTTCCCATCGTCCTTCCATCTTTCCTTCAACCAATATGTATCTAGAATCTACTCTATGCCGATTAGATTTCTAGATTTCTCCCACAGCATTTGGCAGCATGGCACCAGGTAGTAGAGTAGGTGTGAAATACACATGTATATTATTTGAAGAAGTTTACTAAGCAGCTCTCTATCACTCTAGATGATTCGCCTTTACTCATCTGCTCTTTCCTCCCAACTATATTTAACCCATTCTTTTTTACAAAAGATCATATCCTTGGTACCATCACCACACCCACTCTGTTCTTTCTGAGAGAGAGAAGCAGACAGATTTACGCCAGAGCAGCTACAGCCTGTTTGTGAAATTTCAGCTCTTTGTGAACAGCCAAAGCCTGTTCCAGTTCCACCCGACTTCATGTGTACTATTACTCAAGTCCCTTAACTTCCTTGAGCTACCACATCTCCTTTTGTAAAATAATAATATATGTCATGCCACCCTCGACACTCCCTAGAGTGAGGGTTAATAAGATAATGGCTGTAAAACACTTTAAGCTCATCCAAAGAAAGGTACCACAGTGTATTAAAATGTAAAGAGTTATTATGTAACTAATCAGATCCAAAATACAGGTTGCAAATGGACCTGTGGAGTGTTGAAACAAGCCTCAGGAGAGAGGCTAATGCTTAACTTGCCCTGAAGGACCAGGCAGCATTTCCAGAACTTTCTCTTATATAATTAATTTCTGAAAATACATTTTAAATCTATTTTTTAAAGGGGGGGGGAGTTTATGCCTGCAAAACAAAGAAGAACTACTATATAGCTACAGTTCAGAACTACTATATAGCTGTTTGTTCCCATCTGAGGAGGCACCACCTTGGAATTTATGTGCAAACCATAAGAAAGCAAACTCTTTCTAGCCTGAAAGATCCTCTCTCTCTAGCCTTGAACTCTCTACAGCCTGGAGCACTTTCTAGCCTGGAAGTTCTGTGAGGGCAGGAACTGAGTTCTTATTCACAATTATATAGCCATCTGCACAAATAATGCCTGGGACATACTTAGGTAGAACTCAGTAAATATTTTATTTGTTTTTATTGCATGAATGAGTCCTGCTTTCTAGCTCCGGGATAGACAGAGGGAGCTAAAATGTGGACACTAGCAGACCCACTAGGCTGCCTGTGCAACAGCCACATTACGAGGGCATTGGCAGTGGCTGCTCAAGCCCACAGGGCTGGAAGGCTGCAGGAGCAGAGATTATTTCAATCCCACATTCTGCTGGAATGTACAACTTTGGACATGCCAGGTATAAATAGGAAACATACGAGGACCTTGAGGATAGGGTTAATGTGTGGACTTAGATATTATTGATCCTCCAATATTCTTTTAAAAAATTGGGTCATGAATGCTACCAATGGGATCTGGTCAGCCTAAATATATGCAGAGTTAGAGAAAAGGAATAGGATTCTGACTAGTCTTTCTTCTCCAGCAAGATTAAAAGGTAATATTATATATTGGATAAACTGGATTGGCTACGACTGAGGCCACATTGCAAGAACAGAGGGACTCCTAAGAGGAAACTCGCCACATGAGAGGAGGTAGGGTGCGCTAGTGACCAGACTCAACCCCAGGGCTTGGATCATTAAGTTGTGCTGATTTCAGGCACATTATGCAGTGGATACTAGAAACTCACCCTAACAGCACTGTGCATGTACCTTGGAAAAAATTCTGGATGCTTATGAATACAAAAAACTGGCCCACTAAACAGTGACTTGGAATCCAGGAAGCCTTAATGGAGGGTAATACCTTTTTCCTTTCAGGCTGCTGTAACAAAATACCCTGAACTGGGTGGCTTTTAAACAACAGAAATTTATTTTTCACAGTTCTGGAGGTGGGAAGTTTAAGATCAAAGCACCAGCAGATTTGATAGCTGGTGAATTCCTGCTATTTGGTTTCATTGAGGGCTATCTCTTTGCTGGGTTCTCACATGGCAGAAGGCACAAGGGAATGCTCTGGGCCTCTTTTATAATAAGGGCACTAATCCCATTCACGAGGGCTCCACCCTCATGACCTAGTCATCTCCCAAAGGCCCCTCTCCAAATACCATCACAGTGGAGATTAGGCTTTAACATATGAGTTTTGGGACAGCACAAACGTTCAGTCTATAGCAGAAAACAAGGAGAAAAGGAACATCTTCCCCTTCAAGGGATGAGACTGCTTGGCCTCTGTGACCCAGTGGAGGCCTATGTGGGAGTCACCAGGTGTGGAGCGAATAAGAGTGGAGGCCAGCACAGGTCTGGAGGATAATCTCATCCACATTATATATGTGGCAAAATAAAGTCCATTTGGACACATTTTTATTAAAAAAAAAAAAGGATGAAGGAAAGATTGAAGGGAGGGAGGGAGAGAGAAAGAGAGGAAGGAAGGAAACAAGGAAGGAAGGAGGGAAGGCAGGAAGAAAGGAAAGAAGGAAGGAAAGAAAAGAAAGAAAGATCTGGCTTCAAAAAAACTGAAAGAAATGGCTATGCCATACTTTGATTTGTTTGACCCCTCTACATCTCACATTGAAATCTGATCCCCAATGTTGGAGATGGGGCACAGTGGGAGGTGTTTGGGTCCTGTGGGTGCAGTCTTTGGGGGAGAAGGCAGTAATGAGTGAGTTCTCACTTTATTAGATCCCTTGAGAACTGATTGTTAAAAAGAGTCTGGCTCCTCCTCTCCCTC
Organism: Lemur catta; assembly: GCF_020740605.2. Taxonomy (NCBI): domain Eukaryota; kingdom Metazoa; phylum Chordata; class Mammalia; order Primates; family Lemuridae; genus Lemur; species Lemur catta. The sequence goes on from NC_059128.1 coordinate 39,421,514, forward strand.
CTCTTGCCTCCTCTCTTGCATGTCATCTCTGCACACACCACTCCCTCACCTTCTTCCATGAGTGGAAGCAGTCTGAAGCCCTTGCCAGACACAGATGCCAGCACCGTGCTTTTTGTATAGCCTGCAGAACCATAAGCCAAATAAATATCTTTTCTCTATAAATTCCCAGCCTAAGGTATTCCTTGAAGGTGATACCAGTGAACTGAAACAAGTTCTCTATATAAAAGTGACTGGTTCACTCTGTATTAGGGAACAAAGTCCAAGTACAGATTAAAACCAGAAATGGGGCCAGGAGTGGAGTCTCACACCTGTAGTCCTAGCACTCTGGGAGGCTGAGCTGGGAGGATCCCTTGATGTCAGGAGTTCAAGACCAACCTGAGCAAGAGCAAGATCCCATCTCTGCTAAAAATAGGAAAATGAGCTGGGTGTGGTGGCACATGCCTATAGTCCCCTCTACTCAGGAGGCTGAGGCAGGATGATTGCTTGAGGTTGCAGTGAGCTATGATGATGCCGTTACATTCTAACTGGGGAAATAGAGCAAGACTCTATCTAAATAAATAAATAAAATAAAAACAGAAATGTGTATTTCCCCAACTTAGCAAAAAGACTTCACCTATAATTCCAGATTGTCAACAAAAATACTCAAAGTACATGTATATAAGAGAGAATGAGAGAGAAGAAAGAGTTTTCCTACTCCAGCTGTTCAGGTCCCCATGCCTCCTCATCACTCCCTATGAGTAGCTGGAAAAGAAGGAATAAAAAGCACCAAGATTTTACATCCCAACTGTTAAGTTAATTTTGCTAGGGAGAAGTCAAATAAAGCCTAAGTAAATAGAAAGAAAAATAAAAATAACCCACCCAAGCAATTTGGGGGCAAATCACAGGCCAGAATATGAAACATTTCCGAGTTAAAGGGAGGAAAAGAAATTATGTGACCTATGCAGTGATGATTATACAGAAAGGAAGGAAGGAAGGAAGGAAGGAAAAAAAGAGGGAAGAATGGACTGACTACGAAAGACATATAAAGAAGAGGCACATTTGAAAGAGCAATGAGAAGCAGGAGAAAATTAGATAAAATAAATGACCCATACTATAATTAAAGAGAACATGGGATCTGCTAAAGATGATATCAAAGATAATAAGATAAGAACAATGAAATTTAAAGGAAGCTAGCAGAGGTAAAGGAGAAAATAATGTCATCACAGAAATAATAAATGATTTGGAAACGTCAAGAAGCAAAATTGGCTCTGGAGAAGACTGAGTTTGTGATCTGGCTGACAGACTTGAGAAAATCACACAGAAGGAAGAGGAAAATCAAAAAAACAAAAAATTATTACAGAGAAGTTAGTAGATATGGAAGGTAGCCAGGCTGGTTACAAACTATAGATGATCATTCTCCTTGAAGTAGAGAAAAGAACAGACATTCAAAGATACAGTAGAGAAAAATTTTCTGAAATCACAGAAAAGCTGAATCTTCAGATTAATATAATTAAAATATCATAATTGATCCAGGACATGTTTCCTGCTGAAATTACTAAACTTCAAATATCAAAAAAGAATCATTCTAACATCCTGGCAGATGAAACAAATCAAAGGAGGGAAATGCGAGGCTGGTCTCAGACTACCCCATAGCAACATTTAAGGCCAATGATTGAAGAATTTTGAGAGGAAAATCATGTGGCCAGACAAGTTGTTGTGTAAACATGTAAAGATAACAACAAAATTCTCAAATATATAAGGACTCAAGAGACATGCTACCTACAATTTTGTCCTGAAAAAATTGCTTTGATGACAAAATCTATTCAATCAAAAATTAAGTCAAAATAAACTTCAAGATGGAGATTTGTCATATAAGAGCTCCTTATATGTCCTAAATAAATGTCAATACACCAAATTAATTTTAAATAATGCTACACCTACATAATTATAAAATATAAATTAAATCCTAAAAATCTCAAAATAAAAGCTAAATAATATTTTTAAATAAATAATGAACTCAGTGTCCCACAGCTATTAAAAAAAAAAAAAAACAAGCTAGAAAGAGAAGCTAAAAAGATGTAAAGTGAGCAAATTTCTTCATCTTCAACAAGGACTTAATAGAAATTTTAATTTTTAAAATTGATAATTGAGAAATATAGATGGATATTTGTAAGTTAAAGTTGTAAAATTCACTGCTAGTAGAATAAAAAAGTTTACTTTCAATAATATAATACAGGTAGAGCTGGCAAGAGGAGGGTTGGAGGGGTGGAAACACAGATTACTTACAGTAGAAAATCTTTTATCCAGAATTTCCAGGACTTAACCTGTTCAGATTAAAGACAGTTTACATATGTAAATTCCAAAAGAGCTGAGTAATTAAAGAAGAAAATTTAGTGCAAAAATATGATATGTAATATAGGCAATAAGGCAATAAGAAATAAATGCTGCTTAAGAATGTGTATATTTTAATATCTCTTTTTATTATAAATAATATAAATATATCATACCAAACAATTGAATATTAAATTGTTTGTCATCATTTACATCAATTTGAAATATCTGGACTTACATAAGAGCAGAAAAGCTGGCATTATGTAAAATCCTAAGTTTTTAGCAATATAAACATACAGACAGAATCCACAATGAAGTCAAACAAATCAGCAAGAAAAAAACAAACAACACCATTAAAAAGTGGGAAAAAGACATGAACAGAAGTTTTTCAAAAGAAGATAGACAAATGGACAACAAGCATATGAAAAAATGCTCAACATCACTAATCATCGGGGAAATACAAATTAAAACTGCAATGAGATATCACCTTACCCCTATTAGAATGGCTTTTATTTAAAAAGTCCAAAAATAATAGATGCTGGCATGGATGCAAAGAGAAAGACATGCTTGCACACTCTTGATGGGACTACAAATTAGTGCAACCTCTATGGAGAACAGTATGGAGATTTCTCAAAGAACTAAAAGTAGACTTACTGTTCAGTCTAGCAATCGCACTATTAGGCATCTACCCAAAGGAAAAGAAGTCATTTTTATCAAAAAGACACCTGCACTTGAATTTTTAGGAAGCACAATTCATAACTGCAAAGATGTGGAATCAATACAAGTGTCTGTCAATTCATGAGTGGATTAACAAAATGTGGTATATGTATACCATGGAGTACTACTCAGCCATAAAGAATATGAATTAATGTCTTTTGCAGCAATTTGGATAGAACTGGAGACCATTATCTTAAGTGAAGTATCTCAGGAATGGAAAAATAAACACTACGTATTCTCTCTAATAAATTGGAACTAACTGATGGGTCCACATGTGCACAGAGGGAAGTAAAAGTCATAAGAAGTCAAGCAGGGGGGAGAGGAAAGGAGGGGAGCAGCAAAAAAACCTACCTAGTGGGTACAATGAACACTGTTCAGGCGATGGGCACACTAATAGCCCTGATTCAAGCATTGCCAAAGCTATCCATGTAACAAAAACCTCCCTTAATATTTTGAAATTAAAAAAAAAACCATAATGAATGCATCTTGCTTCGTGTGTGAAATGCACACTCATTTCCTTGAAAATGGAGGGAGGAAGAAAGGAATATAATGCAAGTATATAAATATATTAAAATTACATTCAACAAGAAATCCTGGTTGGTCACCACATATTGGCAAAATCAGTAATTATCAGAAAATGTTGTAATGACTTTTGCAAACCAGAAAAAGGAATGGATGAAGCAGCAAGCTCTCTTAGAAAAAGTATCTTCTTGCTTTTGCTAATCTTGTTTTTTCTCAAATTTCCTCCTCAGTATGTACATACAGAGCGTTTCCTGATTAGTAACAAATCATCATTTCTTTCATGAAAATTTTAAAATTTTGTACAACATGAAACAACATCTAGAGACTATTTCTTATCCATTATAAGTGAAGTATCTCAAGAATGGAAAAATAAACACTACATATACTCTCTAATAAATTGGAACTAATTGATGGGCCCACATATAAATCATCATGGCACACTGGCTAAGTATTTTACCGGTTTCTTATTAAGGGGTACTTGGAAGTTAATACAAGAATGCCACCTAAGGCCACAATGAATATTAGATATAACTGATCTCTCTCTCTGTCTCTCTCTCTCTCTCTCTCTCTCTCTCTCTCTCTCTCTCACACACACACACACACACACACACACACACACACACACACACACACACACGAACCTCTCTATTTTGCCTGTTTTGTTTGGGTTAAGCCACTATAACAGAGCAGACTTACAGAATAGTTTTGATATTTAACTGGTTAGATTTTTAGTCTAGAAACAATCTCTACTGTTACAAAACACAGTTACCAAGAAGGCAGAAAGAAAGCATTAAACTCATAAAATGTATAATATGAAGACTGACATAGGCCAAACATATATGCTATAACAATAAATGTAAATGGAATGAATGCTAAAATAAATTTAAAGAGAGCAAACCTAAACTTTATGTAGAATACTAAACAGTACTTATGATCCTATGCTAATAAATTTGAAAACCTGAGTAAAATGAACCATTTCCTAAGGAAATATAAGTCTACAAAACTGTAGATTTTTTTAAGTGATAAAAATCCTATAAAGCCACCACAAAGGGATTGGGGAAGCACTACTCAAAGGCCAGGCCCAAATGGCTTCCCATGCATTGAAGGAATTAAGTCATTTAATTGTATCAGAGTTTAAGAAAAGAATTCTTCTCACAAAGGCAGCACAACAAGGATACCAGAGGACTGCAACAATAGCTTAGAAAAGAAAAACTACAGACTAATCTTATTTATGAATAAGATACAAAATACCAAGTGGAGATAATTCTAAACTTCTGAGGAGTTCAATAATATAAATAATAATATAAAACGTATTAAGAGACTTCACCACATAAATAGGTTAGAGAATTAAAACCACATGATAAACTCAATACTTGCAAAAAAAAAATCTTGACTTTTTAAGAAGATCTTAATATTGTAGTAATAGAATAAAACTTTTTAAGCCATATTTTAAAAACACATCTTATATATATCTTGTGTCTCACAAACTAACAGCCAGCACAACACTTAATGGTGAAAAACTAGAAGTAGTCTCATTAAAGTCAGGAACAAGACAAGGGTACTTGTTATCACCACAATTATTTAGTGATTGTTCTTGAAGTGCTCACCAATGTAATTAGAGGAGAGAATGAGATAAGAAGAATAAATATTGGGTAGGAAGAGGCAGAAGTATCATTATTTGAAGATTATAAAGATTATAGTTTTAAAAAACCCAAGTGAATCAACTGAAAAACTATTAGAAACATAAGAGAATTCAGTAGATTATCTGTTTAAAATAAAAATATAGAGAAGTAATAACTCTCTTACTTGCCTACAATAACTAGTTACAAAGTTTAACAGTTTTCCATTTCATAAAAGAAAAAAAACAAGAAATGTGTCTGCTTTACATTAAGAAAATCAGAAAACCCTACAGAAGGATACTGACAAGTATGGAAAGAAAAACAATATTTTAAAATGTCACTACAGACTAAACTATAAATATAAGACAAAACCAAATTCCTAATGCATTTTTTGAGAAACCTGATAAAAATGATTATAAAGTTCATTTGTAGAATAAGCATGTGAGAATAACCAAAGCAGAGCTGAGAAATAAGAATGATTAGAAAATTAACTTTCCAATGAATTAATAATTTTATTTGCAATATGTTATAAATTTGTGATATTAATTCATAAACTGATCATCTTACTTAATTTTAATGAGGAATTAAAGGAGCGTGGTACTGGTCCAGCAAAAGATGAAAGTAACAGAGCAGAAATTCAGAAACAGATCCAAATTTACAAGGAAATTCAATACACGAGAAAGGTGATCTCCCCCTGATTGGCAAAAAGATGAATCATTTAATAATTATATTCAGAGGCCAGGCGCAGTGGCTCACGCTTGTAATCCTAGCACTCTGGGAGGCCGAGGCAGGAGCATTGCTCGAGTTCAGGAGTTCAAAACCAGCCTGAGCAAGAGTGAGACCCCGTCTCTACTAAAAATAGAAAGAAATTAGCTGGACAACTAATAATATATAGAAAAAATTAGCCAGGCATGGTGGCTCATGCCTGTAGTCCCAGCTACTGGGGAGGCTGAGGCAGGAGGATCGCTTGAGCCCAGGAGTTTGAGGTTGCTGTGAGCTAGGCTGATGCCATGGCACTCTAGCAAGGGCAACAGAGTGAGACTTTGTCTCAAAAAACAAAAAACAAAAAACAACTAATTATATTGAGGTGTCTGGCTCAGGCTAAATACATGGGGGTTATTGTGGTTGTTCTTTCCCTCACTACCACCGCCTTCATCTATCTGCAAATCCTGACTGCATCTCCAAAACACACTCTGCATCTGGGCACTTCTCTCCACCTCCATAACTACCAGAACCCTCATCTGCTGCCTGGATTTCTGCACCTTCCTCATGGATCTTCTGGTTTCTCCCTTGCCCTCCAACAATGTTCTCCACACCGCAGTCAGGTTGGTCTTTCAAAAACTTACATCAACCAATGCCCCTCCCTTTCTCAAGGCCTCCCGGTAGCTTCCCATCACACTGGGGAAAAATCCCAACTCCTTACAAGTGCAGAGACCCCCCACCCCACATGCCTGGCCCTGCTCAGCTCTCTGACCTCATCATCCCACCTCTCACTCACTCCCCTCTAAACACATCAGCCTTCCATAAGCTCTTTCCCACCTCAAATCCTTGCAATTTCTCTTCTTTCTACCAGGGTGCTTCTTTTCCTGGACCTTCAGATGGCTCACTCTTCATATCCTTCAAGTTTTCCTGCAAAAATGCCCACTCCTCAAAGAGACAGTCCTGTCTAACATACTGCCTTCTTATCACCCTCCGGTTCATCTTCATTGCACTGATCATTCCCTAAATTAGTCCTTCATATAGTCTCATTTATCATCTCTCTGTCCCACTAGATTGTGAGGTCCATGAGGGCAGGGACTTCATCTATTTTGCTCACCATTATGAGCCCAATACATAGCACAGTGCCTGGGACATGGTAAATGCTTAATAAATGTTTGTTGCACAAATGAATTGCAGTGGGAATAGAGAAGAGAGGGTTGGAGTCTAGAATTTCTGTGGAAGGAGAATTAATAGGACTCTGTGACTTATTTGATGGAGGAAGGAAGGAAGTCTGAGGGACTGAGGGTAATTCTATGCTTCTGGACCAGGTGACGGAAGAAATATTGCATCATTCCTATGTTGGGAAATTGAGGGCAGAAAGCTGGATTCGTGGGACATGTGTTGAGTTCAGTTTGAAGTCTGAGAAGCCTACTAGACATTCACGAGGAGATTTCCAAAGAGCCACTGAAAATACTGGTTCACAGTTCAGGAAACTGGAAGTGGTTTAGAGTTCATCGTTTTTAAAAAAAAAAAACATGCATTGAAATTTTTAAAAGAGCAAAGAAAGAAAGAATTGCCAAGAAAAAAATAAAAAACTCAAAAATTGGGTGAAGCTATCACCAAGAACATAATTCTTAAGCTACTATCACTATTTTTCCATAGTAGATAATTTTCACATAGTATCAAATTTTCTTCTGCCATGGATAATTTAAATGGCCTACCATATGTGAGTGAGATTTAGTCTTTTAACTTATGAATAGACCATGAAAAAGTATCACAGGCTGGGAGTGGTGGCTCATGCCTGTAATCCTAGCACTCTGGGAGGCCAAGGCGGGTGGATCGCTCGAGGTCAGGAGTTTGAGACCAGCCTGAGCAAGAGCGAGACCCCATCTCTACTAAAATTAGAAACAAATTATATGGACAACTAAAAATGTATATAGAAAAAATTAGCCGGGCATGGTGGCGCATGCCTGTAGTCCCAGCTACTTGGGAGGCTGAGGCAGTAGGATTGCTTAAGCCCAGGAATTTGAGGTTGCTATGAGCTAGGCTGATGCCATGGCACTCACTCTAGCCCAGGCAACAGAGTGAGACTCTGTCTAAAAAAAAAAAAAAAAAAAGTATCTCAGTGAAGAGATGAGTCTATGCCAAAGGTCAGAATTCTAAATTTAATGATAAAGAATGTAATTCAGTTATTGAGTGATCAAAGAGCATCTGTTGAATAAAGGTATTTTTTTTCTTTCAGTAGCAAACATAAGGTATACACTGAGTACTGCTCACCCCTCGATACTCATAATAGATGCAAACTAGCAAATATGAGCCTTGTGCTTCATCAATCTAGCCATCTGGTAGAGGGGATGGGTTAAGAGGTTATTTGGACAATTTTGCTGATTTATTCATTAGAGAAATGGCCAATTCCTTACCAGTTTGATGGAGAGCATGACGTATGAAACACAATTGTAGAAAAACTATTTGTACTTTCTGCACAATTTTTCTGTAAACCTAAAACTTCTCTAAAAGACAAAGTCTATTAAAATTTTTAAGAACGATGCTTTAATATTTATCCCCCAGTGTTGTCAAGGAAACCAAATAAAATGACATTCATGAACATGCCTGGCACCTGGAAACTACTCTCTAGTGTTCTGTCAGTCAAATGCCTGTGGCTTGGGCTGTCTCTTCCTTTTCTTCCCAGATCTCTTAAATGGTTCACTCTCCTAGTAGTGCTCCAACCAAAACTCTTCACATTCAATATCTGGACATGACGATCAGTTTCCCCATACATCCAGCTGGTTTCAAATGCACATGTCCTCGTTGTTGTTTTTTTCCCATTACACCACCCCTTTTCTTGTCATTTTTTAACTATGGTCTCATGTTATGGATCGTCATGGCAGCTGCGGTGTGGTGGGTAGGAGCATAGATCAGGAGTCAGCCTGCCTGCGTTATATCCCAGCGCCACTGTCTTGCACGGCGTGACTGTGGGCAAGGTGTTGAATCTCTCTCTGCTTCAGTTTCTTCATCTGTTCCTTGGGGGTGATAAAAATAATACCTTCTTCACATGTTTTCGAGATGATTAAACAGGATGACTAATGAACACTTAGAACAGGGACAAGCGCAAAGTAAAAAGTAATGTTATTTTCTTACACAAGCATTTACATATTGATGCTTTTTTTCCTTTATGCCCGTTGTTTCTCTCCAGGTGGTTTTGCCCACAGCAATACCTGTGCTATTGGGAAAGAGATGTGCTATTCTATCCATGTCCTGAATAAACACTGGCATTTTGTCAAGCAGACAGCAGAGAAGTCCATATGTGAATTTTCCAGATCCATGTTAGACTGTCCCAATGACCAGATCCACTCTTAGGATAAGATCGTTGCCATCACCTCACTGGGTCTGCATTTTTAGCATTTTGTTAGGAAATGCAACACCCTTTTACCTATTGGAAATGTGTTGTATCTGTTGTCTCTTTTTCATGAAAGAAGTAAAGATCTTCCCTATGGAGAGTGGGATTGCTTCTCTCTGTCCCCCTTCCACCTCCACACCTTGTCCTCAGCCCCCCGAGCTCTCTGGAATCCAATAGCACTGCCATCCTCAAAAAGGGAGTCACATGAGAAAACAGGTGCTTATTGTATTTACATTCAACACGTCTAGATCAGCAGCTTCATCTGGGACTTAGACCCACAACGTTGGTGATGCAGAGAGCCAGATATTTAGTCACATCAAAGCAATTTGCTAATTGCAGATGCTTCCTCTCTGTTTAATGTTTCATGTGTAAGATTAGGTGGTTGATTTAACTGGTTCATAGTGCCTGTTTTATCTCATTAGCTATCTCTAAAGGAAATCAAATCATATTAAATATAGACAGAGGACATTAATTATCTGGAAAACACAATAGTATAACCTGTATATGAGTACGAGTGGGATGGTTTAAGTCACTATTAATTTCCTAGCATTTTAAGTATATGAGAATTTGTGTATACATTCATGTTAACCTACAAGAGAGTCCCATATACGAATAATGCATCTGTGCATGTTGATTACAGTATTTGCACTCAACATGTAATTATCGATTAAATATATACATGTTTTATTTTAGCATAGATGGATCCATAACCGTTTATAAGTTAAAGTAGGAGTTTTGGAGCTCCAGATTATTCCGACGATGTTTTCCTCATCTCTTTTATCTTTTGTGCATTTTCAGTCATAATTCTAGCAAAGCATGCATCTGCACCTTCAACGCTGCTCCAGCTATCTTTTGCTCCAGCTATGTTCCTGGCCAAAGCTTTCTTTTCATGCACTCTGTCTGACCTTTTATTTAGTGTTAAGTATGCAATTGAAACATTTATTTTAACCGGAGACAAAAGCAACATTATCATATGAGAGAAAAAATAGTCATAAAATTTCAAGAGAAAAAAGAATGCCACAAAATCTGTAATGTAATAATCCCCTGTGATAGCAATATCCCCCAAAAATGTGTTCAGTGTAGTAAACCAGGGTCTTGCATAAGCATAGCCTCTACTAAGGGCTACTGCTTGTATTGTTTATACTGCCACACCACCAGCACGTAGATATCCCGATAGCCAGTAAGGACCCCTTAAGGGGTGTTTATCATGTCACTGAGCTCTGAATTCATAGAGCGTTACCAAGCACATCAGCCACTGAAGATTATCAAGGAAGGAATTTTTCATTTAAATGCTCCCCACTATTTTACACGATAGATTATAGCAATCTTTATATCATATTGATTTTTGTTGTTTTTTTCAGTCTCTGAAAATACATGCGGACATTACAAACAAGAGCACTGTAAGACACTCTTCTCCCTCTAAGTCTCCCACTCCCATCGCCAAAGCAGTGAGTTATTTCTACAAACCCTCAGAATGTGATGTTCCAGCCTGAAGAATGTATGTAGATTCGAGGGGATCACTTGTGGTTCCCAGTCTTTATCTTAGCAATGGGCTCACAATTATGTGGGCACTAGCAATGGCCTGGTCCAATTGGACAGACCTTATCTCCTTTGATTCGTGTTCTTGCCACCAGGATTAAGGCAGATTGCACAGATATTGATATTTTAAATCAGTTTCTTAATAAGAGAAATTAGTATAAGAGACAAATATAAGTATATTCTCAGTGCTTATATCTTATAATAATTTTTTTTCATGCAACTAAACATAGTTCACTCTCAGAGATCAATGTACCTCAGAAGCCACTCCTTGGTGAGGCCAAATGCTGATGTCTAGATAGTATAAGGCAGTATAATGTAATGATGCTCCAACCCATTTCATTAGAGAACATACTGAAGCAAAAAATAATTATAGCCACTAAATAATTTGTTCAATCAGGAAAGATCTACTCCCCAGAGTACAGAGGTAATGGCTACACTACAAAGTTGTCTTTTCAATGGAGTTTTACTTTCCACCCAAGGGACAGTGCATTTGTCCCACGAACATCCTCTGTACCAAGCAACCACAGCATCATTAATCACCTTTTGCTGGGGCCCCCTATAATACAACTATTCCAGTTGGGCCACACCTGGCAGAGCAGACTCTGAACCTCTTTTCAAGAGTAAAATAGTTTCTTCCATACATCATAGCTACATAACTCTCCCAGCCATTTTCTGTGCCACAATTTTTCTCATTTTGCTTCCTTTGTGTTCCATTCAATGTTTCCCTGCACTGAGACAACAATCTTTTACATGTCTTTCTTCTTCTGCCTGCATCAAAGTTAGGACTTTGTTAGGGATGCTTTGCTATCGGCATCTGTTACCTCTTTTTCTTAGGGGCTAAGGAGGAGGCTGCTGTGTGGCTGAAAAAGACTCTCATTCAGTTTGGAATTGCCTCCCTTTGCTTTCCTGTCACACTGTCAAGCTCAATCAGAACGCAATGAAAGTGATACAGAGGCGAGGCTTTGCTGGCGAGACTTAGAACAAAGACAGCTCCATAGCCTAGTACAGATTTCACATCCAATTTAACTCTTTGGAAAAGGATTTCAGGAAATACATAGTCAAGAGTTGAAAAAATGGAGTTGGGTCTACTATAAAGGCTAAAAGTATTATCCTGGCTTAGATAAGCTACAAAGATAGGTTGATACTATTTTCTAGCATAAACCACATTAGCTGGCATTACACATTGAGCTTTCTTTACTCGTTAAGTTGCAAGGAGATTTGAGAGGAATTTAGCAGCTACATAAAATGACTCTTTCATGATTCTAGCTTTACCAGTCATTTTAGTTGTACAAGGTGCATGAATAGCAAGGACCTAAATCATGTTGTTTAACAAATCTGGTATTAGAGGGTTAGTCTCAGTTTACTTATTAAGAATTTAGTTGAGTAAAGGATTTTAGGACTCAGTTCTTTGTGTAGATGACAATGAACAGGCCAATACTTGTATTTTTGGGGGAAAACATACGTCAGCTACACATGTTTTGAACTGTGCTGTTGGGCCCATAACTAATGTTTTGCACTGAATATGTTATTCCATGGGAACTAACTGTAAAGAAGAAACTTCATTGAGAAGGACATAGGTCAATGGTGACTTCAGTGGCCTCTTCCATTACTTCCTTTCTGAAGTCTAGCTTCCACTTGTTCTTTATCTCACAAGAGACGTGGTTTAATTCTCTGAATTTTTCAAACTTAGGTCCCGATTAGTGATTCCATTTTGGAGAATGATGGCCCTCATTTTCCCTTGATGGATTTGAAGCGTACTGAAAACTGGTTCACACAACACACAGGATCTTAAGCATTCTATACAGCGGCAGTTAACACTAATGTAATAATTAGGACAACCTCATGCAGTTTAAATTAGCTGTTTTTATAAACTACTCTTTAAAACTGCTATGGTCATGGATAACATTGTCAAAAATACCAATGTTTGCTATGCAGGCAACAATAGGTATTTTTTTCATGTTATGTACTTTATCTTACTGAAAATAGAAAACATTTAAGTAATCTTATGTACAATTATATGCATGATATTATATACACTCAGTGAGAGAGAAAAGGGGAAAGACAGAGAGACTGAAGTTAGTTTACATACACAATTGTGTTTAAGGGGAATACATTTCAAATAACTGGTACCATATCATCATATTAAAGATATCTCTTTGGAAAATTTTCCATGAACAAGAGATGATTAGAAGCAAGCATGTGATAGACACCAACATTTCATCTCTGCATGCAATTATGGTACAAATTAGAAATGCTATTATGTTGGTGCTCCATAATTAAGTAAGCAATTAAAAACAAAAACAGTTCATTAACAAATTGTCATAGCTATGCCGACAAGTGCCCAATGAGGTCATGGTCATGGCAATTGCACGAGATGATGACTAAGTCTTCCCAAGAGCAAAAATTCCAACCAACAGCAATGGTTCCATTTCTAATTCATGTGTTATATAAATAGCAGTTTGGGATGGAAAAACTGAAATAAGCATTGCAGGCAAATGTGGGAAGGAGGAGAGCTCTTTGTGGTAAGTTACTAATGCCATATTTGTTAGAGTACAGTTGGATGCCAAAATGAAATGTTAGTTTTATTCAAAAATGAAAATAAAATCTCCCTTGATACTTAATATAGCCGCGGCAATTTTCTTATTAGTCTTTGGTCAGTTGGCTCAGTCTCTTTGCCTTTTAGAAACTTATGCTTCTATCTTAATGAAGATGATGACTAGAAATTAGCAGTTACTAGTAGTAGCTGTAAGATCCAGCTATTTGCATGGATTTTTTTTTTAATAGGCTTCAGTTCCTAAGTATTTTCATTTTTTGAAAATGTTTCCCATTATTTCTGGAGAAGCCATATAGTGTCACAAGAAAAAGTTATATCAACAATGAGCACGTCTGATAAACAAAATGAAAAAAAGTGAAATGGTTAATCCCTGTACTAATTATTTGTCCCATTTTTGTTAATACAAATTAAATGTTTCACTTGGTTAATGACAAGTTTGATCAAACAGTTCATAAACTGATGGATTGACTTTGAAATGAATTCAGGGGAAAAAAACGACATGATGTGGAGCTGGCAAGGGGCCGCCTCTAGTGGGAACAGATGCCCAACAAATTTGGCGAGTAGTTTTGTTCTCTTCTATCTGTTGCAGTTCACAATCCTAATGAATGTTATGTTTAAATAACATGAATAAAGATAAAGTGAAAATGAATTCAACTCCAGTTTGAGCAGCAGAATAAAAATGAGCAAACTGTATTATCTTCTGCCACCTAATCTGGGTTGAATTTCCTCTGTATCTTTTTTGTTTGTTGAAGAATCCTTTTCTTGAGTCTCCTTGGCCATTGACAAGGTCTTTTGAGATGAATATGAAAAGATAGATTTAAAGGTTAAGGCCAGGGTCAGATGGTTGCAGATGTTTTGTGAGAGATTGTTTGGTTCGGTTTGTGGTACTTCTCCTGACTAAGGTATTTCAAACAGGCAGACTCATGGCCAGCAACTGTCAATGAATGTTGTTTGTCTCACAATTGATCCATGCAAACACAAACACAGAGTGGAAGGAGTGTTTGTTTTTTCTTAGGCGGATAATTTTCCCCCAACCCAAAGACTTTGTCTAAAACCAAAGAAGATGCTGTTTTTATTTCTAGAAAGTAGGATATTTTAAGTTTGGCTCTTCACATGATCATCTGAGACCATTTTTCAGGGAACAAATAATGCTACCACATGATAGAAGTTGATTAGACTGTAAGAGGTTGCAAAATTTTTGGAGAGGAAGTAAAAGGAAGTAGAGCTTGGACATTTAAAAAAAAAAGATAAATGAACTAATCTCTTATCTCCTGACTCCAATTCTAATTAACAGACAATGTAAAAATAAAAGGACAAAAATTTATGGAGGTCATACTGGTTGCTATTGTGATATTTCATTATTAGACAGATTTATATCAAACTATCTCCTCCCACAAGGGAGGTTAGTATACATAGATGTGTATATATGTATGAAATGTGGGTATATACACAATATATATGATGTGTGTATCTGTTAAGAAGCTATGTGTATATACATTACATATACATTACATATATACATATAATTTATAGATGTATACATTATATACATATATGTATGTGTATATAACATGTATATATAATTTATATATACACACACACAGATCCTCTTAATAGTCAGGTAGCATTGGATAAAAGATACATTCTCCAGCAATGTCTTAAGGGTTTTCATTTTAAGAATTTTTATTTACTATCTCCACAAGTTTATAAACATGATTAAAACATTTCCATGGGCTGTTTGCCATCCCTGC
The DNA here is from genome assembly GCF_020740605.2 of Lemur catta. Taxonomy (NCBI): domain Eukaryota; kingdom Metazoa; phylum Chordata; class Mammalia; order Primates; family Lemuridae; genus Lemur; species Lemur catta. The sequence goes on from NC_059128.1 coordinate 39,436,622, forward strand.
CCTTGAGTGTTTCGACATTTAGAAATTAGCATTGAGATCCTATAGTTAATGGACTACAGCCAATGGGATGATTCCTTTCTACAACATTCAATTTAGAACCCACAAGATAGGGATGCTTCCTTTCTCGTATCTTGTAAAGACAGCTTTTAATTAAAGTATATTTAGGAACATTCTATGTTAAAATGTCTGGCATGTTGAAAAATACAAAAGACTGAATTTTTCGACCAACACACTGATGGAAAGCTTTCAGAGCTTTGACTTTCCTATCATCTATTCAATATCAGTCACTCTTTCATTTACATTCTTCTTAATTTTAGGCTGCATAACACTACCGGAAAGACTGTGTTTATTCTTCTGACATGATTCTTTGTGAAATAAGTGCTTGATAAGGATTATTTTTTAAAAGACCAAAAGCCCCTCAAGTGATGACCCTCTCAAACTTCTTGTAGAGGACAGATAGGGATCCTCATCATCACTGGAGGCAAATCTAGAATTTTCCAATGTTTTAAACACTTGCATGCCACACAATATAATCAGGTTTTTTTTTTTCACTGAGATGAAAAATTAGATTTTTTTTTTCTTCCTGAGGCCTGTTGCCTGTTGCCTGTTGCCTGTTGTTCTTTTGAACATTCAGTCACATTTCAAAAAACATAATGAATTTTACTGGTCATTCCTATAGGTTTGAATCACTTGAGAATGATATAGGTTTATAAAAATTATACACAAAATCATTCTTATGCTCTTTTTTGTGAAAATGAAAGTGTTTGGAAACATAAGTGGAAATTTAATTTTCAAGCCTTCCTAATACGATCAACACACGCATGAAAGGTATGAAACATTCTCTTTGTAGGGATTCACGGATGTGTATTTCACTATTTCAGATTACAGAATGAAATAATCTTTTTACACAGTATTCCAGTATTCTCCATTTCACAACCTCATCCAACTAAATCATTTCACTATAAGACACCAAGTTTTTAAGATGATTGGGATTTTGGGAGAGATAGTTAGTGTTAGCTCTATAACTTTTGTACACAGTGGAATACTATTTGAAATATATATATTTCACCTTTTTTTGGCTGTTCTGAAGGCAAAAGAAAAAAATTTAAAGAAACAAAAAGAAAATTTTACAATAAAAACAAAGAAAACTAACAGCTATGGTTTTTGCAAATGCTGGTTTAAACGCTTTATTTAAAACTGCTTTGGAATATTTTTGTGATAAACAAGAATCAATATAATTTATTCATATCACAATTTGCTAAAGCATGTTGACTAGTTCTTTTCTAATTTACACCCTGCCATCATTCTGTTTTTATACATGTTCGTTCTAAAAGATTTGCCAAACAGAAATAGGAACAATTACAGAATTACAGAGTAGGATTACTTCTGAAGGAAAAAAAAAATTATCACCAGTTGTATTTTCATCAGCTATCCTATTAGACTTCATCATTAAGAAAAGTATTCAGGATGTCTAGTGGGTGAAGAGAGCAGAAGTGTGTTTTCATTTTGATATGATAGCTGCATTCAAGTTATTCTCCTCTTTACAATAGATTTTACCTAGCTTTATCTTCATAGGAAGCTGCTTTCAGTTGAAAAGCAGAAGTGAATAGAAGTGTCATGACATGGGATTAACAGTACAACTGGTTAGTAAATCAAATGTTTGAGGTGAAGAAAGTGGAATGTGACATGCATCAGCAGGATGGACTGACTGGCAGGATTGTATGGGGACAAGTGAAAAGAAAAATTTTAATCATTGGTCGATGCTCCTGATATCTGTCCTATGTTGAAAACATGTGGTCCATTTAACCAGTCACTGTAATGAATCTGAGAACATTAAGACATTCTCAGCAATGTTAGTTCATATGGAAGCGGCAGTCGTAGAAGAAACTAGCCCAAGTCTTGTTTCCAACTATTAAAAAGAAAGAAAGAAAGAAAATTTTCCTGAAACCAAAAAAACTGGCCAGTATGGCTCACTTTTGAGATGCTAGTATGTCTGCAAGAAACCTCACTGTGGATTCATCTCATGACACTCTCATTATAGCCACTGAAGAACTATTAAAAGTAAACCTCAAATATTGTCATCGGCATAGATTTTATACAGTATTCATAGTTAAGATGTTAAAGTCTTGAGAATGTTCCCCCAACATTTTAAACAGATATAAGCAACTTATTTGGAGCACTTACAAATGTACGTTTGAGCACACCCCTGGATTTCTTTTCTTCTTCTGGTAAGTACCCACACAAATATGTAAAAACTTAAGTTGAAATTGCTTAAAGATTTATCTCAGTAGCTTGGCTAAGTATCTAAAAGTTTGATTTGAAGGCTTAATAAGGGATACTTCATGTCATCATCAGCATCTTCACAGGGAATATTTTTTAAATTCCATATAGTTTGACATTCACTCCATAACTCCATATATATTGGTCTCCATTTTTTTCCATAGCAAAAGTTTCCCTAAGAATAAGGTTAAAACTGTTACATGCCTAATATTTACTTCAAACTTTCTTTAAAAAAAAGAAAGAATTCACACCAAAAAAGCCCATTAAATATTCACACTTTAATATATGTTCCTCAGAAACAAATGTACAGTTAGATAACACATAAAGAATTATGAATGACTAATTATATTTTGCATATTTACAGCAAAGACAATTAGCAAATAGCTTTTATATGCAAAATAAATGAAAAAGTAATTAAGATGCACTAACCAGAGCAGCAATATCAAGTCTGTTGTCTTGTGATTCATTCCTAACAAACATAATAATTATGCATTCATTGTCATATAATTAAAACAGCTCTGTCCTTTAGAAAAATGGTTATTTACTGTATAATAACCTGAAGAGTGGCAGAAGTTCCTCATAATGGTGCGCAGGATAATTAAATATTTCTTCTTAGGAAATGCTCACCCAGTTTAGTTTATTATCATAAACTTCTACCAGCAGGCAGCTGTTCCTCAGGAATGCCAAGTGTTTTCTCTATGCTCTGGGAAAGTTATTTTCCATTTTGTTTGTAAGCTCTTGTTTTGGTTTTTTTTTTTGCCTGCTGTTGAATTGGGCAGGGATGGCCCTGAGGCACCCTTCACCGTCCCCAGGCTGGTCCCCCAGAGGCCGTCCCCAGCTCCAGAGGGCTGTGGGAAACAGCGTCCAGACCGGTCTATCTCTGCGGCTAGATCTGCGTTTGGTGATACAAACGTGTTATGTCTGCTTCTCTGCTGAAATGTATTCTCTTTTTGAAGATCTTCTAGGACTTTTCCTCTTTCATCACCAAGATAGATGTAAATGTGCAAATAAATAAATGAATAAAATAGCATCTGCTAGTTATCATGTTAGATAAGCCACCTGCGTTTTAGAAATGCAGGAACAAATTTCAAAATGGTCAATACATTCGATATTTAGGCTAATTAAAGTGATGTAGACTGTACTCTGCATTCCCCACAAACAGGATGTGGGAGCCATTTTGTTTCCCCAAAGCTGAGAACATCTCGATGTCTGTGCCCACCAGTTCTGTCGTGGCCTGCTGTTTACCCGGACAGAAGCACAGTACCTGTAGGAGCACATAATGTAATGCAATCAGAAATTATTTCAGCAGGAGACATGAATTACTTTGTGTCTAATTGGTATAATTTTATATATTCATACTATTGTGGTATCATGTATATAGTCAACAAAATTAATTTATTTTATATAATAAATCATGTGTCCAGAGGGACTAAATAGTGCAAAGGTAAGTGGAGAGGACAATATTTGTTTATCAGTTATTGCTCTCTCTAAAAATGTGATAGCAACTTTAAAAATTATTGCATACAACACCTTAGATGTTAGAAAGAATAAATCTTAGAAACAAATGTATTGAATTACTAATTAAAATTTTCTGTATGTAAAATGTATCTAATATTAAATAATGTGATATTACTTAAATACTAAGATTTTCCTTTTATTATACATGTTGCATAATTTTTAATAACACTAAATGTAAATCTCAACATTAGAGAGTAAGAAAATAAATTATTTTGGTTAGGTTTTATCATTTGACTTTATTAAATGTTGGCAACTAATTATTTCAGCAATTACTGATCTATCATTCATTTCTTTATGAAGTTCAAGAAACAAATAGTAGGCAGTAAGCACAACACCTAGTTTTATGCAATTTCAATAAAGAGCCATGGCCTTATTTTGAACAGTTTATCCAGGACTAATTAGATATTTCCTAAATATTTCACACTATAAGCTCCTTTTGGCATGTGATAAAATGAAAATGTACCAAGGAGAACCTAGGGAGAAAATACATATTCCTATCTCTATGTTACTTTTAGGAGAATTTAACCAGACCCTAGAATACTAAAAAGAAATTATGGCCTCAAAGTGAAACCGGTTAGTATGTTATTTAGAGATCCTGCACACTACCAACAGAATTTGGGGAAATAGAAAGAAAATAGAACTTGAATTCATAGCAGTGCATTCAGATAGCTAATTTATTAGCAAAGGGTAGAAAAGAAAAAGTCATATCTTAAACTCTGATGCAAACACAGTGCAGGATTACCCTTCCTAGCACGCCAGAGACACCAGGAAAGGTAAGAAAAAAGATTTTAGCTTTTACAATTGCTATTTTAAGGAATCTTAATAATCCCAAATTAATTCTAAGTAGTCATGGTAGGAAAAAAATCATATCTTTACTCCTCCTTACATTTATTTGTGGTTTAGTATTGTTTTCATTTTTAGTTACTTGGGCAATGGAGGAGGGAAGGAGCACCACAGTTTGTTTTTTCCCCAGTTCTTCATGTTTACTAAAGGTCTTCATGTAACCATATATACATATGCATTTTATCTAATCAAAATTCCTGTTAAGTGTATCAGTAATCTTCTATCTTGCAACTTTAAAGAAGAGTGGGGTTATTCACTGTTATAGCAGAAATATAGGTTTATGTATCTGCTATGACAGATAGTAAAAATGATCAAACATTACACTAACTCTTAATAATGAGCTTATTTCTCTCTTCAAGGAACAAAGTTCACAAGGGTGGGAGAAGAGAAGGGCCAAAGGTGAATGTAGGCACCTGTTTGTGTGCCTCTTGTCATCCTTCCTTCCCAGTGTACATATGTCTCAGCAAAATGGGGAAGAGAAAGACCAAGCCCCAACTTTCACACAACCCTCTTTGACTGCACCATGAAAACCACAATTATTCAAAATTTCCAATTCATCTGTAGTTGCTGTCTATACCCTTCAATCTGGAGCCTGGTCATCCACCTTGTGTGAACTGTTTCATGTATGCGTATCATGTACACCCAGCCAGACTACTGAATGGAAGATCCAGGGAGGCAGGGACAGAGTCTTTTTCTGTATAAGTATTCCATGTGGCAGTTGCTTGACAAATACTGTTGAATGAATACTTCCACCATACATTCAATAGACACACACCAAAGGGTCTTCGTCCCTTTTAAAAATAATGTTGAAAGAGAAATATGTTTCTGTTTTGCCTATCATTCATTTCCTACCCTGCTCTGCTTCCCTCCCCTACTTGTATTTTCAGTTTCCATACATCCTACAAAAATACATATAACCCCGGCTATACCTGTTATGTTTACGATATATATGCAGTCAAGCCTCAATCAATAGCCATTAAATGACTAATTGACAGACTGACTGAATGAATGAATAATGTAAATATTAGTTGAATGGGCTTATGGATGTTATAGAGATGTGGAAATACATCTTTCAGCAGATGTAAATGTCTTTATCTCAACTCGGGCTTGTGTGAAACTTGTGGTTCGACCAACAGTGTCGTGGCAATTTGGACACTAATTTGGACACTTACATACCAAGCCCATGAACCTTTCCTAGGTGTGTATTTTTGAAAATAAATGCTGTATATTTAGGGATGGAAGATAATAACCAAGGGAAAGATTGGGAAAATAACTGTTTCTGCTGCAGGTATAGACCTTCCATTTGAAACTTCCTTTGGCTCTTAGGCCAGTCCATTCTCTGTTGATTTAGAGGGTTCTGTGTCTTCACAAAAGGCTCATGTAGAGCTGTACTACATGCTTTGAATCACCCTGTAGTAGTCCCAATAATTATAAGAAAACTTTACTAAGAAGAGGCCAAACTGAATGGAAGTTTTTCAAAGTGATGGTCTTATCATGAAAATTTCTTTATAAAAACTTTCTTCACCCTTTTTTTTTTTTTTTGAGACAGAGTGTCACTTTGTTGCCCTGGCTAGAGTGAGTGCCGTGGCGTCAACCTAGCTCACAGCAACCTCAAACTCCTGGGCTTAAGCAATCCTACTGCCTCAGCCTCCCGAGTAGCTGGGACTACAGGCATGCGCCATCATGCCCGGCTTATTTTTTCTATACATATTTTAGTTGGCCAGATCATTTCTTTCTATTTTAAGTAGAGATGGGGTCTCGCTCTTGCTCAGGCTGGTCTTGAACTCCTGACCTCGAGTGATCTACCTGCCTCGGCCTCCCAGAGTGCTAGGATTACAGGTGTGAGCCACCGTGCCCGGCCCACCTTTTTTAGGTACCTTACTAAAATTTAGTATAAAAATGCTCACGAGTCTAATATTTACTCCTAAATCTAATAACCTAGGGCAAAAAGAAAGACCTTTTATAAGCCTGGTATTCAAAGGCAGATCAGAAAGAAAGATCCTAGGCATAGATAATATAAATCATCTCAAATACACTCTCCATTTCACAGTAAGTCTTAGTAAGATGGATGATATTCAAGAACTTAGAAATATGAGCATTTTTGTTGCTTGCAGCCTTCATCTCTGTTAATTTTCATTGGCTTAATGGATCTCTTAAGCAGTGAATATGAGAGGGTGCAAAGTAAAAGAAAGCCCATTTATAAAGCCCAAATGATGCCATGTGACAGAAAATTGGACCTAGAGTCCAGTTGGCCTAGAATGTTTGGGTGCAAGACAGATGAGTCCCAGAGATTATATACAAAATCTTCACAGCCTTCTTTGCCCAATATATCAACAAGCATTTTCTAAACCCTCCACTTCTATGTCTGAAGACGCTCCTAAAAGTTTGGTTTAATTTCAAAAATAGCATAGTTAAGTAAATCCCAGAAAAGTTATTGTACAAGTACAAACAAAAAATATCAAACTAGAATGCTGTGGTGAAATCGAGGGTTAATATATAGAAATCAAACACAATTTTTTTCATTTAAAAAATTTTAAATGTGTGTTTGTTTTTGGTGGATGGACTCAGTCTCAGACGCAATTGGTGAATAACCCACAGGGCGAGTAGGTAGTTGGGCATTTCCACTCCGGATACTTTGGGCCTGTCAAGACTTAATAAGGGGCGCTAAGCTGGATAGTGGCAAACTCTTTAAATTTCCAGGTTCTGGGATTTGGCTCCTTCCTGTTCCTCATTTATGGCCCAGATCCAGGGGCCATGTCAAAAAGAACCTGAGTCTTACAGAGTTGCCCACCAATAAGGCCACCTATTTCATCAAGAGGAAGCAACCTGTGAAGGCCAGTGATCAGGCAGGAGGCGTTTGTGGTCTGCACCGCAAGCAGGTTCAAGAAAACACCTTTTCTGTGGGCTAAAGGCTCCCCAGTGTAGGATGAATCAAATTCCACCACCCTCAATCTGGCTACACTATATTTGGATAATAATCCTGAAATGCACATTGATGCTGAAGAAGTCGCTTCTTCAAAACTTTAAGGCAACAATTAAGTATTCCATTGTCATGGCTCAATTAAATGGTTTGGCCTGAGAAAATTGGGGATTGTAAAGTGAGGATGGAATGTGCTTTGATCCTCTTTCCAGGGTTATTGTTTCATTAATAAATGAACATGTCATTTGTCTCACCAGAGGGAGCTCATGCCCTCCAGGCTTTTTTCCCTTTTTTGTTCAGGTTTTATAAAGATGAATTTCCAGTGCTCTGAAATACCGTGGATTAGTAGTTAAGCCTGACAGCACTTCGGGGAGTAGCGAGCTTAAAGTGCCTCACACAGGTCTCCAAAGCACTTGTTTACTAATAGAGGAAATCAGCGACCGTCTGCAGCTGCTGATATCGCATTACCATTTGGAAAGACAGTAGCTGAGATAACAAATCACACAGTTTTAATAATTACTCCTGCATTCCCGTTTTTTGTTTCCTGCATAACTGTAAAGGCTGGATTTCTTCCAAATAAACAGATAAAAACAGTATGGAACTTTTATCTTTTAATGATAATGACAACACATCATGTTTCACTAAAAGTTTCCTGCTGAATTTTTTCTGATTTCTAGAGTTTCAATAAAATGTAATTATACTTTATAATTCCACTCTTTTAATCTTCACTTCAAAAACTATTCACAGTGAGCAAGTTTGCCAGGCACCAAGAGTAGGGGACAAACTGCCTGGACTCACCCATGTTGACGCTCTCCTGCTTTCTGTCTTGGGGTAAACCTGTCATTGAAATTGCATCCTGTACATTGAGCTGCTTTGCATTCAAATTAATAGCTAGTTTAATTTGAATGTAAAATAGCTCCATTTATGCCATCGTTTTTTAAAAAAAGAAGTAAGGCATTTGGCAATGAATGGAAGTTTAAGATATGATACATTTGCAACATATTTTTAATCCCAAATTGAACCTATGTTAGCATGGGGACATTTTAATATCAATAGATAAGTCATAAAAGAAGCCCTTTTAAAAATCTGCATAGTAAATATGTGCTTTAGGGGTCAAAACTACTCTATTGTACAGATACAGTACAGGGTTTAGTTCATATGGTTGGTGCTGGGCATTTTCCGGCAAATCTGTGCATTGTTACATTTCTATAGTCCAAGAATGGCAATTGATTTTTAAAACACATGCTGCAACTTTATTTGCTCAGTAATTACATGGACTTTATATGGAGGTCAGCGAAAGAACAACTAAATAGGAAAATGAAGTCTTCCTCCCTTGTGCAATGAAACCATAAAAGTTGGCAGACAGAAAGGAATGCTAAACTTTTTCCCAGAGCTCTGAGTTTGGTTTCCACTGGTCCATGTTCCATTGGGTGATTAGAGAAAGCTTTTTTAAAGCCTTACTTCAGAATGATCTTAATTGGTGCAAGGTTGAGCCCTTTCTAGGAGGGGAGGGAAAAGGTTGAATAGCCTTTTCAAGTCACATGAAAGTTTCTAGGATGAATGTACGATAATTAGATTAATAAGTAGCTTAATTTATCACAGCTGAGGATTTCAACAGCCACACATTAGAGCAAGAAAAAAAGATTAGTGTGATTCTAGTTTGTAAAAAAAAAAAAAAAAAAAAAATTGTACTGAAACTTGATTAACCTTAAACACAAAGTGCCTTTCTTTCTCAGCCTAAATGTCTGACAGGGGAGGGGTGTGGAGTGGGGAAGTGGAGGAGAGGGCCTGAAATAATCAGAAAAGTCCTATTTTATTCCTTTCTGTCTCCCAGTTAATGAGCAGTATCAGGATGGCTTGAACCAACTTTTCCTTTTACATTTCTTATCCTTAAAATAATGGGTTGACCATAAGCCCATAGAATCTTACGTTGCCCACCCACATCATAGAGCTACGTCTTTTCTGAGGTACAATTTGTCATAAGCAGATTCTCTTGTCGCTGTTGAGAAAAAGATAGAAGTGTGATTTTGGTTAGGATGTGTCGAGAACAGTGAGGTTTAGCTTGTTGGGTGACATTTTCACAGTTATCTCAGGGCTAAAAAGCCTGAATTTAGACTTACACCTTCAAAAATCATAGATTGCCCAAACAAGGGCAGTGATGACTTGAGATGAGCAGTATTCATTGATAAAACATGCAAAATCAAGATGATTATTATAGCAGCAAGAATAATGGATTCAAACAAGGTTAAAAAAGTCAGATGGGAACTAGCACTCAAAAAAAAATATATAGATCAATTCAAATGATTGTCCATGGGGAATCTTTTTATCCATCCCCTCCACAAGTGCACAGCAAAACCCTTTGAGAGCAAGGAGAGAATCTGCTGGGCCATCTGATGATCCTAGCAGCGGGGTGGGCTAACGTCAGATGTGATTAACTAACCCTAAACTTCCTGACTCCTGTCTGGCTAAAAACAAAACTGCAGCGCAGTGTGGAACAAAGCCGCTGGCAACAGCCTTGGTTTCACTGTGGCAGAGCCTGGAGCGTGAATCTCTGGTACCTGTCAACACTCAACAGTCAGCGTGGTTGGGAGGCCAGCTGACGCGAGCCCAGCCTCGGAGCAGAGTATCGGGCAAGGCCGATGTGCCTACGTGGAAAAGGTGTGTGGCTGGATGTGGGTAGGCAGCTGGGACACCCTCCAGCTGAATGGGAAAAATACAAAGCTAAAACACCAGACACCTTGGCAACACTGACACGTCCCCCACTGCAAAAACTGTGGTGTGTTTCTCATCAGCCTCCAAAGCTTACATAGAAGGGTTCTGAAAGGGGTGCAGCTGTGATCTGTGCACACGGCCCCGCTAAAACACCGGGGAGTTACCTGTGGCCCAGCCAGATCAACGAGGGCAATGCCAACCGCACCTGTGCACGGCCTGTCTGATAAGTTCAGCAGCTGCAGCCAGTGCCGGAGGTGAATCCGTTTCCACGGATGAGTAGTCTTGTCTCAAAGAACAAATCTTCTCTTCTGCTGGGATAAAAAGAAAGCCCTAATTTCAAAAAAAAAAAAATCATATAATGAAAAATGATATCATATTATGGATGGAATATACCATAGTTTAAAATATTGAAGTTTCAAAACATTGATGTAATTATGGACCCTGTATAAACTTGGGAGGCTAAGGCACAGTGCCGCCAGCAGCCTGAACCTGAAAGTGTGCTTATAATCTAGAATGGATATCTCATTACTGGTTAACATTATTTATTTAGAAGGAGATATGACCTCTAATTTGCCTTTAAATGATTAATTTGGTGTTTAAATAAGTGCCTTTTACTTAATAATGTTTTCTTCAACCAATTCACTTATGTCAATAAACTCTTTGTTTAACCTTCTTAAAGAAACATTTTCTCCGCTCTGAGGCAATTAATGAGCTATCGAATAAATAGGTACAGGAAAATGAACTAAAATTAAGGGCTACCCAGGACAGCAAAAGTGCTTTAATCTGTGGCATGGGGCTGCGGGTTACTGTCAACTGTGACATGGGAAGGGTGCCTGTCCATCCCTCATCCTCCCTGGGCCTCCTTGCTATCATTAGTTCAAGGAGGAGGCGATTCACAGTATTGGTCCTGCCGAGGGGAGAACACCCCATACACAATTAGAGGCATTTTTCTCTCAATTGTGGCTCTTTAACTTTGGTAAAAACAATTATAAAGCTCCAAGTTGGGAAAGAGTTGTCATTTTTTAATGGGAAATTAAGGTGATATGAAAATATATGCAATACTAATACAAAATATTAATATCAATGTTAATATCAAAGTGTCAAAAAACATTTTCTGTCATGAGGATATAAAACTGGATCATGTATAACTCATTTTATCATTTTTCTGGTAATTTATTTCTAAATATAGTCTTTCTAGATAGCTGTCTATGGATTTTGGTTTTCAGTTATTAATAGAGTTAAAAACTGCCAAATTTTGTTTAGCTTTCTGTAGTATGTGAAAAACAATTTTTTTTAAACTTGACCAAAAGTCACCATCAACATTATTTAAAAATTTGAAATTTTTCCTAATAGGAGTCAATGAGCCACCCACACTGCTCATTCTCGGAAAGGCATGCACTGAGCGTAGCAGAGACTGCCCGCCTTCCCCGAATAATCACACCCCCCTTTCCTATAGAAAAGTCAGAGACTTTCCCCCTAGGACACACAGCCAACAAACATGCAGAGAGCACTTCCAAGTCGCCTTAACTGCTGCCTGCAGCCACAAGACTAAGTTCTGGACGAGGTGAGGTGAGCAGAAGTGTATGTGCAAACTCCTGGTTGTGTTCTTAACGGCAAGTCATCCTTTCCTCTTTTCCTTCTCCCCATCAAAATAAAAAGAGCCTTTCACAGCGTCCTGGATCAGAGCTGCCATCCCAGTTCAACTTTTATGAGAGAGACATAACCTTCTACCTTGTTTAAGTCCCTGTGTTTTCAGCTAAGCCTATATCCTAACTAGTACACTGACATAATGGCCATAAGATGAATTCAAACTTTATACTACATGAGCCACACTGAACTAGTTGATAAGTCTCTCTCTCTCATCATCTATGAATATTAGCAGTATCTGCTTTTTAAATTACTCTTCCTAGGATGTGCCACTTATTGAGAGTCATTCAAAACCTTTCAGATGGGCTGGGCGCAGTGGCTCATGCCAGTAATCCTAATACTCCGGGAGGCCGAGGCGGGTAGATCACTCAAGGTCAGGAGTTCAAGACGAGCCTGAGCAAGAGCAAGTCCCTGTCTCTACTAAAAATAGAAAGAAATTATCTGGACAACTAAAAGTATATAGAAAAAAAAATTAGCTGGGCATGGTGGCACATGCCTGTAGTCCCAGCTACTCGGGAGGCTGAGGCAGGAGGATTGCTTGAGCCCAGGAGTTTGAGATTGCTGTGAGCTAGGCTGACGCCATGGCACTCTATCCCAGGAAACAGAGCAAGACTCTGTCTCAAAAAAAAAAAAAAAAGGTAAAAAAAAAACCTTTCAGATGGCTCCCCATTTTCTCCTGAAGGAAGGACAATTCCTCACTTGGCACTCACCGTTCCAGTTTTTCTAGCCTCCACTACTCACATTACTCCTCTACACACATCTCCCTACCTCTCTGGTCATACCAGAGACTTGCACTTTGGAGGCCATACTTGTCCTTCCTCTTTGCCTGTGCAAGTCTTTTCCACCATGGTGGTGATGATGTTGTGTTTTAAGTGTCATTTTAAAAAAATTGAGGGCTTTGGAGTCAAATAGGCGTGGTTGGAAGCCATGCTTGGTTGCTCCTGGGTCCCCTTGTTATTATACCCCATCTGATACCCTCTGACTTTCCCTCACACCACTGTTCACAGCTTGTTATTACACATCTGATTACCATCTGCCTCCCCCATTAGACCACACACTCCACATGGGCAGGGATGATGTTCATTTCAGCCCACCATTTTTTCTCCAGGGGTAGCATACTGCCTAGCATTTGATAGACAGATAAATATTTGTTGACTGAATGAATAAATATCTCTGAATATATTTTCTTATCTATTAAATGTGGTTAGTAATACCTAATTCATAGAATTGTTGCTAGAAAAATATGAGAAAATGAAATGAGACAATGTGTGTCAAGAAACTAGTACATAGTAAGTACCAAATGAATGGAAAGCGATATTGTGCCGTGATTCACTGCATGAACTTTGGACTTAGACCTACCTGGGTGTGGTTTTAGCCATGAATTCATTGTATGGCACTGGACAAGTTATTTAGCTTTTCTAGGGCTCCACTTATTCCTCTATAAAACTGATATAATAAAATGTATCTGGTATTATTGAATATATTAAATTTGATCATCTATGTTCTTACCACAGTGTGTGTTAACAGGCATTCAGTAATGGTATCTACTGCTATTCATCACTCATCTGACCATTCATTTATTCATTCCACAAATTTTTGTTGACTACCTACTGTGTAACAGATACTGAGCTATGTGCTGGGAACACAATAGGGAACAAACCAGAGTAGACCATGGGGCACACCTCATGGAATCTACAGGCTACTGAGGTTGACCATTAGATAAATAAACATGCCAATAAACATGTAAGTACTAATTGTGAATAACTGCTGAGAAAGAAAAGGACAGCATGCTATGAGGAGCACAAAGAGCCAGGGACTTGCTGAATCAGCTGTTCTTCATGACCCAACTCAGATGCCAACAGTTCCATGAAATCTTCCTTTGTTCCTTCTGATTCCCTCCCAATTATGTGATCTTTCTCCTTCATCCAAACCCTATGCCACATTATGCTTTATTTTATTTTATTGTTTTTTAGAGACAAGTTCTCACTTAGTTGCCCAGGCTGCAGTGCAGTGGCATGATCATAGCTCACTGCAACCTCGAACTCCTGGACTCAAGCAATCCTCCTGCCTCAGCCTCCACAATGGCTGAGGACTACAGGCTCATGCCACCATATCTGGCTAATTATTTTTATATTTTGTAGAGATGGGGTCTTGCTATATTGCCCAGGCTGGTCTCAAACTCCCAGCCTCAAGCGATCCTCCGGCCTCACCCTCCCAAAGTGCTGGAATTACAGGTGTGAGCTACTGTGCCTGGCTTATACTTTCATTATGATGTTTGTTTCGCTTCACCATAATGGCAACTAATATTAGCTACTCTTACTAGTCCAATTTAAACTCTTGTCTAATCTTTGCCATCTAGACTACAAACTTCTTAAACATAAAGATCGTATCTTATCTGCCTCTGTTATACCTGTAGGATCTAGCAGGGCTCCTGGAACAAAACTAAAGCCTCCAGGAATATTTTTGGAATAGAAATAAATTTTATGCTCTTCTTTGATTTCAAAACATGAAAAACTTACTGTAGTTCAAATGAACCTCTCTAATATTCACATTAGGCTATTTCTTTAGTTAGTGAATTTTTATACATTAATTTTTTCCACATATTATAGATGATGAATAAATCAGAAGCAAGTTAAAATAGAATTTTCATCATAAACAATGTTTAACAAAAGGGATTCTTAGAACTCCAGATGCAAACCCCTAGAACAACATCTAACGATATTCTCTTTTCTGCTATATTTGAAAGTACCTTTCCAACATAAAATCCTGCTGCTGCTTGTCCCATGATCTTCTCAAAAAGAATGATCATCATTCCTTACAACAGAAAGCATCCTAATGGCTCTTTCTGGAGGTACAGTTCCTTTATTGGGAGGAAAATATTTAAGTTACACCCAGATTGAAAGTAAATAATGCAGTAAAGAAAATTTATCAGCTCACGTAACTGAAAAAATCCAAAGATGAGGATGTTTCAGATGAGGCTTAATCCAATGCCTCAAGGATATCCAAAAGACCTGGGTTCTTTCCATCTCTCCGTGTCAGCTTCATCCTAAAGCTGGCTCCATTCCTAGTCCCAAGATGGCTGCTCTCAGGCCTGGAGCCATATGCTTTCTTTTTTGGTGTCAGAGAGAGAAACTTTGTTTTAGCATTCCCAGAAAACCCCCTGTGGGTCTGCTCAGTTCACACGCCTGTACCCTTGACTCAATTGCTGTAATCAAGAGGGTGGGATGTGATGACTGGCTTGGCCAGGGTCATCTATTCTACCCCCACATGGGAGGCAGTAAGGTCAGCATCCATAAAATTACACGGATCCTCTAGAGGAAACTGGAGACTGTTGGAAAGAGGGAAGATGGCAACACATATCAAATGTTGAGTAGACAGGGTCTTGGTCAGCCTCAGTCCATGAAGCCCACCTTTCAGGCAGATAGGATCACTCATTCAGATCAGAAAGAGAAAAGAAAAAGGCACAGACTTCTTCCATCTCTTCTGAAAATGGCACCATACCCTGGAAATGAAAAGGAGCTTTGCTTTTGTATTCGTCCTCAGGGAACAGTATTATGGTCTAATGAAGTCAGCACTTTTAAATAACATTGTTTCTATTCTAAATTTTTGAAATCATTATGGATAAGTGGAGGCCAAGTGGCAACATATATTATCTTAAGTACTAAATTTCCTGGTAGAAATGTTGACATTTTATCTCACGTTCAAGGGAAAATAACTTGAGTGAAGTTTAGGGAGAAGACTTCATTTGTCTACGCTGATTTTGAACAAGCAAAAGCTGCTAGAGAATCTACAGGATATTTCCTGTTATCTTTCTCTCTCTTGTTCCTCTTCCTCTGTCCACTGTCCCACTCCCACCTCTACCCCATCTCTCTCTCTTTCTTTCACACACACACACACACACACACACACACACACACACACACGCACACACACACACACTTTTTCTTCTTTCTTTCTCTGTTCTTTCCCTCTTTCCATTTTCTCTCCATGGAATTCTCTTTATTCTTTTGTCTTCTCTCTCCTGTTTTTCACTCTTTCTCTCTCTCCAAATGGGTCCCAATAGGTGGATTAATTTAGTAGGAAAAAAATCAGTTCCTTCTTGTTCGCCAATGTCACGGAAACAAGTGTGAGACTCATGACAGTGCTGTAGGTCTGCTTTGGGGAGAACCACTCCTGCTTCTCTGTGACCTCTAGGCTGCATCAGAGGACAAAGTCTCAGACGTCTGGTAACAAATATATGCTGGTTTCACCAAAATATTCTGCAGTAGCCATTAAAGGAGAGAAACTCCAATCTGTTTACTGGTGAGCTCTACAGTCTAACTCTTATCTCCCTAATCCTCACACCAACCGTGAGAGCTAAGAAGGCAGCTAAGTTTTCTCACTCCCATTTCGGAGTCTTGAAGGACCAGTAAGTACAGCCACTAACAGTGTGATAGAATGACCAGATTTTTAGGCTTTGGGTATTATTGTCTTTACTTCTAGCTGATTTTTCAACTCTGACATTTTCCTCAGAGTAGCATGAAATCTCTTTCCTAAATAACTTTATCCATCAACTATTAGCATTATCAAGAAGGATGGCTCACAAACAAGAGACAATGACATTAAAGTCAAGTAAGATGTAGTAGCTCTTGCTTATAAAATAAAGGCATTATGCTTTGGGGTCAGCCTAAGCCAAATATAGATCTCAAATAAATAAAGGGAATTCATTGCATATTTCCTTAGGGAACCTGATCCTATAAAAGTGTTTTGATTTGAAGTTTTAACGTAGCTATTTGTAGTTATCAAAATGCCCTGGTTTAGGCGATGACTCTGAGAAGATTAATACAAAAGTTCTTGTAAGATATATACATCTTACCTGAAAGTTTTGCCCAACATTTTCTAAATAGATACACATACTCACTAACAGTAAAGAAAAAAACATCTATCCCTGGAAAGGTAATTTAATACCTAGTGCTTGCTTACAAAAGATGGGAGATTAATGAAGCTTTATGTTGTTTTTATTTCTAGTTTTAAGGATTGTCCTCATGATGACAGACAAAACATACTATTTTCTGGTGGTAAGGGATTTGCATATAACCATCAGTTATTTTCTTCAAGGTTTTTTTGTCATTCTGCACAGCTATTATGCCATTTGTACTAATGGGAAGATCAATATTAGAGTTCAGTCAACATTCAACAAATACGTATTGAGCACCTGCTCATTTGACAACATGCTATGTATCTGGCATGGTGCCTTCATAGCTCCTGTCCTCAAGGATCTCACAGTCTCATGAAAGAACATTCATGGAAATAATTTCATTATAATAAGTTAATCTCTACATTGTAGAGATGTGCAGTATATGATGGGGATATAAAAGGGAATTAAGTTTCTATGATGAAATCTGCAAAGCCTTCATAGAAAGGTAGCTTTTGAGATGGAATTTGGAGAGTGAGTGAGAACAAAGAGAGGTGAAGAAGATTGCTGTTCCAGGCAGAGAGAATATCACATGCCAAGACATGAAGATATGATACAATTTGGCCTGCTTAAGGAACCACTGCTAGTTTATTGCTGGAACATAAAATATGAGAGTAGCAGTAGAAGATGAGGTGTGATCAGGAATCTGTGGACAAATCACAAAATTCATTTTATGCCATGCTTAAGAATGTCTTAAGAATGTCATTTTTACCATAGGTCTTAGAGAGTCATTGGTCATTTTCAAGTAACATGATCAGCTTTGATTAGAAAGTATACAGAATAAACAGAAAGGGAACAACTTAGAAGCAAAAATAACAGTCATCTAGCTACTGCAATATTCCAGGCAAAGGATGCTGGAAATCTGAACCATAACAGAGCCGGTGGGGTTAGAATAGAGGGGAAAGATACAAGACAGAATTAGGAAATAGAATCAACAGTAGCTATGGATTGATTGGATGTGAGTAGCGGGAAAAGAAAACATTTTTAAATAACAGGATTTTTGCTCGGGCAATGGGGTAGACAGAAGGTGATGCCACTCATTATAATAAGGAAAATGGGAAAAGAAGCAAGTTTGGAGATGTAGGTAGTAATTTGGGGACATTTTCAGCTTGAGGTCCTTTTGCAATATCCAGGTGGAGATATCTGGTGAGCTAGACTCTTCTTTCTAGGCTCAAAAAGAAACCTGAGCTAGAGACATCATTGAAGCTTTGAATGTGAATACCAGAGGGAACGTTTACAGTAAGAGAGGAAAAGGACTGAGCATAGAGTCTTGGAGAGAGCCACCATTTAAAGGTCAGGAAGAGGAACAAGAACCTACAAAGGAGTCAAATGATGTCTGATCAGAGAAGTAGGAAGAAAGCTAAGAAACAGTGCTGTCATGGAAAACTGAGGAGGATGAATATTTTATTTACATCCTTATATTGTTTCACATTTTTAGCAAGCACATATTTTTTTGTAATATAAAAAATTAGATAAAATCATAGATTTTAAAAAAGTGACAAACTCAACAACAAAAAAACAACCCAATTGAAAAATAGGCAAATGGCCAGGCATGGTGGCTCACACCTGTAATCCCAGCACTTTGGGAGGCTAAGGCAGGAGGATTGCTTGAAACCAGGAGTTTGAGACCAACCTGGGCAACACAGCGAGACTCGTCTCTACAAAAAACAATTTTAAAAAATTATTAGGTGCCATGGCACACACCTGTAGTCCTAGCTACTTGGGAGGCTGAGGCAGGAGGGTCACTTGAGCCCAGGAATGGAGACTGCGGTGTGCTAGGATTGCACCTGTGAGCCACTGCACTCCAGCTCAGGCAACATAGCAAGACCTGTCTCTAAAAAAAACACTGGGACAGTCCCAGGCAAACCAGGATGGTTGGTCACCCTATACTTACCTCTTTCAGAAACCATTATTATTAAATTGTTTTTGCTATCCTTCCAGGATTTCTTTATAAAAACAAAGCAACATAGGTATTATTTTTGCCCTTTCTCATAAAAACATCACACTATATACATTGTTCTGTACCTTACTTTTTTACATTAACAATATATCCAAAAGATCTTGCTACATCAACACATAGAGAACTGCTTCATTCTTTTCACCAGTTGCATCATATTCTACTGTGCGGGTGCACCAGAGTTTAAGCTGCTAATGAATATACAGTTTGTTCCAAATATTCTGCTATTATAAACAATATTGCAATAGATCACCTCAAATACATGCCAGTTCTATATGCAAGTATATCTTTAGGATACGTTTCCACAATTGGGATTGCTGGGTCAAAGGGTAAATGGCAAATGGATTTGTAATTTTGATGAGTTTGCCAAATTCCCTCCATAAAGGCTGTACTATTTTTAATTTCTGCCAGCCATGTATGAGAGTACCTATTTCCCCACAGTTTATAAAACACAGATACATAATACTTCTTAAAGTTTTCTGATTTTAATAAACAATTTAAAACTTTTTATTAAAGTGTAATATGCATACCCACATCATAAGTACATGGCTTGATGAATTTTGTACAACTGAACACACCTAGGTCAGGAAATAGGATGTTGCCAGCAGCTCTGAACCCTTCCCACCACTGCTACCTCTCACAAGGGCATCGCCATTCTGGTTTGTCACAGCGTAGATTCATTTTGCATATTTTTGTACATGAATGGAATCATACAGCTGAAAAAAGAAAACATAAATGTATGAAAGTGCACATGTGGAAGTTGAGGGTTTGCAAACTGGTTCCCTGAGAACTTTGCATGCCTGGGCACCCCTTGGAACATCTTCCATACCTCCGGGGGTTACACATGCAGCAGTTTGAAGCCCACCGGTTTAAAGTGCAGAGCATCCATTTAGGATCATCTCCTGAAATTAACTTTTTAAAATCTTTTCTTAGGGACATCTGTGAAGAAATTAAATACTTCTCTGGGTTATAGAATGAGGTAAGGAGAAATTATAAATATAAATATTTACAATTTTTCAGCATAAACACACCATTAAGTTTTAAGTGCTATGGGTATAAGAAGTTGAACAAGACACAACTTTTGCCCTTGAAGACCTTAAAGTTTATTTATTAATATATATATTCAAATAATTATAGAACAAAATGGCTTGCAATAAGTTCCTTATACACAATATTATAGGAGTCAGATTTTGTTTAAGCAATTTAATATCAAAGTGATAGTTTTCTCATATATATAGTATATATATTTATAGATATCAATTATATTTAAAAGGGAGACTGATTAGCCAATATAACTTAAAGGTCAGCTCTTTCAAGCATCAAACATGAAGATCCCGGGTTGTAGATTATCATTTTGAAAAGCTGAGATGCTGAAAGAAAGAATAAAACTATTGCTTCAGGGTATAGAACACTCAAAGGAAAAAAATGCAGAAAGAAACTCTTGAACATGTTTTAAAACTGTGATTTTAAAATGAGGAACTTTGACAAGCACTATGGCTATATCTAGTTGAAAGTTTATGCCCTACAACTCAGCAATTTCAACTCTAGGTAAACACTCCTGATAGCATCTCAAGTGCGGCACAAGGAAACTTGTACAAAGCTGTTCCACAACATTGTAATAAGAAGCATGGACGTTACGAAAACCTAAATTGTGCACCAGTAAGGGAGTCAATAAATAAAATGTGATATGTGGAATAGTCATACAGTTGTTTATTACATAGCAGTTAAAAATGGACTACATTAATGCACTTAAGAACTATATATTGAGTGTCTACTATATGCCAAATGCTATTCTAGGTGCTGAAGATTCAAGAATGAGCAAGACAAAGTTCCTGCTCTCGGGGAGCTTACAAATAGATCTGCATATCCCAGCTGGATAGATGGCATGGATGGAAAAAAGTAGGCTGTGAATATTAAGTACATAAATTCTTAAATTATCCACTAAACAATTGTATACATTATTTATGTATATGTATACATAATTATATTCTTTAATGACCTCAAAGAGTACATGCAAAAATTATAACAGGGTTGCTTCTGGAGAGGAAATGAAGGTGATAAGACTGAGCATATAGGTCAAAGGGAACTTCAACCTTATCTGTAACTTTTCTTGTTTATTAGAAAAAAGATAAACTGTCAGGCACAGTGGTGCATGCCTGTGATCCCAGCTACTTGGGAGGCTGAGGCGGAAAGGACCACTCAAGCCTAGGAGTTCAGAGATCAGCCTAGACAACATAATGAGGCCCCATCTCAAAAAAAAATAAAAATAAATAAAAAATACCAAGAAAGAAAAAGAAAAAAGATCGGCCAATGTCTGACAATATTAATAGTGGTGAATTCTAAGTATTAGAAACATTATTTGACATATTAACCTCTGTGCCTTATTATTTTCTCAAAACTAAAGAACTTATAACAAGGGAATTTAGAGTTTCAAGGAACACAAAGTACAATTTATAGAGAAAAGTCCTAGAGAAGTTGGGTTCAACCTAGAAATAAGACGGATGTCTCTTCCTCTGAAACAGAAAAGAAGAGGAAGTGATGGATGAAGGAAATTAAAAAAGATTGAGGAAAGCAGTAGAAAGTTGCAGGAGATCACAGATGACCTTGTGCTTCTCAGTAAAGCAGGAGGCAAGATTGTCTTCTGAGAGCAAGGGGAAGAAGAGATTGAGTGGTGATTTTCAAAAATATGAAAAAAGTTTCTAAACAACTAATGCAGGAAATTCATTAGTGAGTCTCCAAGAGATGAATGAAAGGATTACAGAGCAGCAGTAAGAGCCAGGTGAGGTTTGGTGAATGTATTTGCAATGAACTGAATCAGAATGGTTTCATATTTTTCTCCATCAAGACTTGGTAACCTAGAAAAAAAAAAAGGAGAGAGAAATTAATTGGTAGTGGTGAACATGATTTAGGGATTGATTTGGTAGGTGCTTGGTGGGAATGTAAGGTGAGGTATACTAGAAGAATAATTAAAGCAGGCCAACTATTCTGTCTCCAGGTCATAGGTAGACATCACTAATGGATCTTGTTACCTGTTCTTGCTAAACCTAGACATGAGCTCAGAACTCTCCTCAATTCAGTACTCCGGGAATCTAGTTCCAGTAGATTTCAGAGGACACACAATTTAAAATGTACTGGACATACCCATACAGACAGGGAGCTCCCCCAAGGCAGGAAACATGATATTAACCTTTGAATCTCCAAGTGTCCCACCTGGTACATAATAAGCTCTCACTCATTAAATGATTATAGAAAATAAGAAGGAGGGTTGGAAGGGAGAAAAGGAGGGAGAGAGCAGAGTCCATGGTATAAAACACAGAATAGGTTCAGGAGAAATTTTAAAGAAAGGTGGGGAGGTAAAAGAAAATAAGATTGGGACCATAAGGGGAACACAAAGCTGATGATCTTTGAGATGGAACTGTTTCAAGTAGTTAAAAAAGAAAGGCATAGGTTTGCTTCTTCTAATGAATGAAAAAAAATACCAATACTTACTAAACCCTAACACTAAATTTTCTTCTATGACATCTTCTCATTCATTCCTTTCCTGGAAAGAGTTTCCTTTGTAAGTTAGTCTATGAAAGGTGAAATGCTGAACTTTAACTTTAGGCAGAGTAGTCTTATATAAAACTTTAGCTATCTAAACATTCAAAAATCAAGAGTTCAGTAATGTTTTGTTTACACAATACATATCTTCTGAGGAATAAATACTTAACTGTCACAATGCCATAGAACTGTAGTATTTTCAACTGACAAAAGTATGAGATTTTTGTGTTGATGTTTTTCCATAAGAAACATGGAAAACTTTGGGTGACATCTGCTATAATATGGAACACAGACGAAATTTGTTTCTTCTGATCCTTAAGTTAAAGAGAACATTTAGGATACTTAGATGCCTGAATTTTTCAACCACTGAAAACTCTGTAATGAATCATGGATGCAAATGTTTTTAGTAATGCTACTTTAATATATTTACTGGAAAATAAAATTAACTGCTTTTCTCTGCATGTCATGACTCCAGTTAGTTTTACATAGTTGCTCTCTAACTGGGTTTTTTATGGAAAGACTGGATATTTTCCTTTGCGTGTTTGTTGTCTGCACTGTCTACAATGAACTTGTCATGGGACAAAGCAGGCCAACCTCTCTCATCAGCCACATCACCTTGGTGAGGCCAGGGAGGCTTTGTTAACCGATACCAACTGCTGATAGTAGAACACAAACAAGACTTGAGTGTGGAGATACAGCCTTAGGAAATATATGTAAAGCATTTAAAATAAAGGTATCATCATGGTATATACATAATGGAATATTATTCAGCCTTTAAAAAAGAAGGAAATTCTGACAACATAGATGAAACTTGACAGCATTATGCTAAGTGAAATAAACCAGACACAAAGGCCACATAGTGTATGATTCCTCTTTTATGAGGTACTCCATAGGAGGGGAGGAAATGAGGAGTTATTTATTGTTTAATTGATATAGCATGTCAGTGTGGGAAGATGAAAAAGTTCTGATGCTGATGGTGATGGTGGTTACACAGTAATGTGACTATACTAGTATTAGTGGATGGTATACCTAAAAATGGTTAAAATGGTAAACTTTATGCTATATATATTTTAACCACAATGAAAAATAAAATAAAATAAAGGTAACTTCAACTATATTTCCATAAGCAAAGGAAACTATAGCTGATTTTGACACATAATGAGATAAAGTAACTAGGAGATATTTTCCCTCATGAAATATTATTAACCCTAAAATAAATACATTTATTTTTAAATGGTCACTTATGTTTTGGCCCAAAATTTATTTAATGAAGATAAACTTGAACAGGACATTTAACAAAGAAATGGCATTTGATTGTAAGATGAAGGGAGAAATGTAAGATGAAGGGAGAAATGATAAAATATATCTCACATCTTCAAAAATATATCACCTTTATGGCCTCTGAAGTTTTACTGGGATTGGATTGAAATTAGATCATAGCTATATCATTTTGCTTGAGAAATTTTTTAATAATAACTACAAATGTTCATTTTTGCTACTAGGAAAAACCAAAACTAGAAACACTGAAAAGGGAAACTTTTTAACGTGAAGATTGCTAAATTATGCTTGTACAATACATGTAGAGGAAGGTAGAAAAGTAAATTACATTAATGTGCTTGTGTTCCCAAGCTGCTTTCTTGGCCTAGAATTATTCAACATGTAAAAAGATTCCCAATAATGTCAATGACTATGTGGGAAATTGATAACTACACAACCTCCTACCCCACTCTCCACCCCCACAAAAAATAAAATAAAATCTGAGCCACTGGGTTGCACGGTGCTCTCAGCTGCTTTGTTACCCTGAGAAATGCAGAGGGTCGGTGGAAATTATCCTGTAATGAGCAATCCATCTGGCTGCACCTAAAAATGGAATAGAAATGCCACCCTTGACTTTTCCATGGTAGTAAATTAAAGCCTAACGTATAGTTCTAATTGCTAACATTTTCTCTCTAATTATGGTTCAGTTTGGCTAGGATTTCCGACAATCCCCTTGTTCCCCTAAAGCAAACACCAGAGAATGTTCTAACCCCACTGGTGGCATTTATTAATAACCCCCTTGACAGATGAAAAAAATCATTATTCTATATAAGACAGGAAAAGATTTTCCCAGCAAAAGCTAATTGATTTTAAAAAAGAAACCCATTTAGACACTATAGAGGAATTAAATTTATAGAGGGGGAAAAAAATACAATAGTGTCAAATAAAAACAGAGTCATGCATAGTATCATGCTGCCTGCACACTGTTTGGGGTACCAGCTAGAAAAAATAACTGATAAATATATGAAAAAATATCCATGCATCCTTATTTTTGCAGATGAAGGAACAAGAGAAAGAGAGCTATCTCGTGAAAGATTCTGACTTTGTGCTCCATAAAAGAGGATATGATAAGTGGGTTTCTATGATTGGCAAATACAAATACATACCAAAAAAAAATGTTGGAAATATTGCCAGAGTCTTCTATTCAACCTCTTTCATTCTTATTTTTTTAAGGCATTATTCCTTTTAAACTAATGTACAAGCACATGCTAAAAACAAATCAGTATTTATCTATAGGTTTAATTTCCACCAAACAGTAGACAGCTTAATAATTTGGAAATACTAAACAAAAGTAAGATTTCTGATATACTGAGAAGAGGCATGGTTGAAAAAAGAAATACACTGGAAAAAAAATTCTGAAAACTTCACTCTGAAGTACCTAATAGAAATATAATTTATAAAACAAAGCAGTGGTGAATCCAATGGGGTGTGGGCTGGGGAACAGTTGACTCCCACCCCTACGAGAAATGATGCATTGTCTTCAGAGTCTGGAAAGTCAGTGTTAAAACCAACCAACAGCCAATCTGTTCTTTTCTATCATCATCAGGTGCTGACCACTCTAAACAATGTCAGGAATAAAATACTCGTCCCCACAAAAATATTGCTAGTCTAAATTCTAAACAGTATCTGTCATTGCTGTTCAGTTTTTTTTTTTTTTTTTTTGAGACAGAGTCTCACTCTGTTGCCCGGGCTAGAGTGATAGCCATGGCATCAGCCTAGCTCACAGCAACCTCAAACTCCTGGGCTCAAGTGATCCTTCTGCCTCAGCCTCCCGAGTAGCTGGGACTACAGGCATATGCCACCATGCCCGGCTAATTTTTTCTATATATATTTTTAGCTGTCCACATAATTTCTTTCTATTTTTTTTTTAGTAGAGACGGGGTCTTGCTCTTGCTCAGGCTGGTCTCGAACTCCTGAGCTCAAACAATCCGTCCGCCTCGGCCTCCCAGTGTGCTAGGATTACAGGTGTGAGCCGCCGCACCCAGCCTCAGTTTTAATTATGTAGTTATACACTTCAAGTTTGCACAGTCTTATTTCTTAGGCTTTGTAAACGCTGTATTCTACATGAAAGTTAGTTCATAAAACTGCCAGGTACACACTGTCCCCAACAAATATGGACCCAGCTACACACGTTCATTCTGAGAGTCAGTTTATAGTAGAGAACCATGGGGTTTGCTTTAGGTATAGTTTGTCTTCCATCTCTGTACCACTATATATTCTTGCAGGTAAACAATAGGTTTTATTTATTTATTTATTTTCTGTGACAGAGTCTCACTCTGTTGCCCTGGTTAGAGTGCAGCAATGGTGTCATCATGGCTGACTGCAACCTCAAACTCCTGGGCTCAAAGGATTCTCCTGCTTCAGCCTCTGGAGTAGCTGGGACTACAGGCGTGCACCACCACGCCCAGCTAATTTTTCTATTTTTTGTAGAGACAGGGTCTCACTCTTCCTCAGGCTGGTCTCAAACTCCTGAGCTCAAGCAATCCTCCCACCTGGGTTTCCCAGAGTGCTAGGATTACAGGTGTAAGCTGGGGCACCCAGCCAATAATAGGTTTTAAATAAACAATGATAGCACAATGATTGTGTTCTTAGTCCATTTTTCTAGCTGTAAAACGAATTCCAGAGAAAGGGTAATATATAAAGAAAAGAAATTTATTTTTTACAGTTCTAGAGTCTGGGAAGTCCAGCATCAAGGTGCCAGCATCTTGTGAGGGCCTTTTTGCTGAGTCATAACATGGTGGAGGGCATCCCATGGTGGGAGAGAAAGAGTGTGTCAGCTCAGGTCTCTCTTCCTTTTCTTACAAAGCCACCAGTCCCATCGTGGGGGCCCCACCTTCATGACTTTATCTAATCCTAATTTCCTTCCAAAGGCCCCCTCCAAGTACCAGGAATTTGAGGATTAAGTTTCCAATACATGAAATCTGGGGGACACATTCAAACCATAGCATTCTGTCCCTGCTCCCCAAATTTATGTCCTTCTAACATGCAAAATACATTCATTTCACCCTAAGAGCCCCAAAGTCTTAACTTGTTCTAATATCAACTCAAAAGTCCAAAGTCCAGAGTCTCATCTAAATCAGATATAGGTGAGACTCAAGGTGTGATTCACCCCATAGCAAATTCCCTCCAGCTGTGACCCTGTAAAATCAAAACAAGTTATCTACTTTCAAAATACAATGGTGGGACAAGCATAGGATAGGCATTTCCATTCCAAAAGGGGAAAGAAGTAAGAAAAAGGGGTAACTGTTCCCAAGTAGGTACAAAACCCAATAGGAAAGACAGCATTAAACCTTAAAGCTTTAGAATGATCTTTCACTCCATGTGCCACCTCCTGGACACGCTGGGGGGGTTAGGCCCCCAAAGCCTCAGCAGCAAAGCCCCTGTGCTTTTTGCTGGGCTCAGCCCATACAGCAGTTCTCACATGCTGGATTCTCGCACTTGCAGTTCTCCCAGGCTGGTGTTGCGTGCGGGTTGCTCTACAGTTTGGGGGTCTTGGGGTTGGCCCTGCACCTGCAGCTCCGCTAGGCATTTTCCTAGTGGGGGCTCTCTGTGGTGGCTCTCGCTCCAACCCCACATTTCTGCTTATCATTACCCTAGTAGAGTTTTCGGTGGTGGTTCCGCCTCTGTGACAAGTCTCTGCCTAGGCCCCCAGGCTGTTCATGACATCCTTTGAAATCCAGATTGAGGAAGCCCTACCCCCACAGCTCTTGCATTCTGTGCACCTGCAGAATTAGCCCCACATGGACACCACCAAGATTTAAAACTTGTATCTTCCAGAGTGGCAGGTCGAGCCTCACCTGAGGCCACTTGAGCCATAGCTGGGGTGGCCAAGGAGCACTGTGCGAGGTACAGGGGGCAGAGACTGGGGAGGCCCTGGGCAGGACTCTGTCTCCCAAGCCATTCTGGCCTCCTAGAGCTCTGGGCCTGTGTTGAGAGGAGCAGCCTCAAAGATCTCTGATATGGGGCCGGGTGTGGGCCGGCCGGGTACGCACCTGTAATTCCAGCACTTTGGGAGGCTGAGGCAGGAGGATCACTTGAGGCCAGGAGTTTGAGGTTGCAGTGAGCTAGGATGATGCCACTACACGCCAGCCTGGGCAACAGAGGGTGACCGGGTCTCAAAACAAAACAAAAAATCTCTGAAATGCCTTCAGGGTTTTTCTCCTATTGTCCTGAGGAATAACCTCTGTCCTCAGTGCCAGGCCAGGTCAGATCCTTGGTTTCCTCTGCTGAAAATGCCCTTTCATTCTTTACCACATGGCCATGCTATGAAATTTCCAAATCTTTCTACTCTGTTTTCCTTTTAATTATAAATTCTGTCTTTAAATCATTTCTTTCCTCTCTTGTTTTACTATAAGCAGTTAAAAGTAGCCATGTAGCAGCCTGAATACTTTGCTACTTAGATATTTCTTCCATCAGACAACCTAATTTGTTGCTGAAATTCTGCCTTTCATAAAACTGCTGTAAAACAGTTCAGCAAGTTTTTTGCTACTTTATAACAAGGATGGCCTTTGCTTCAGTTTCCAATACCACGTTCCTCAGTTCCATCTGAGACCCTTACTGTCCTTATTTCTCTCGATGTTTTGGTCACAACCACATAGGAATCTCTAAGAAGTTCCAGACTATCCCTAGTCTCCTATTCCAAGCTTTCATCAAAATCACCCTTAATGTTTCATTTGTGGCAAAACAGGCTTTTTTTTTTTAGCCTACTTCTCCCACCAAATTCTTCCAGCCTCTACCCATTACCCAATTCCCAAGCAGCTTCCACATTTTTAAGTATTTGTTATAGCAACAACCTCACCTCTGGAACTAATTTTCTATGTTAGTCCACTTTCTGTTGCTATAAAAGAATATTACAGACTGGATAATTTATAAAGAAAATAAATGTATTTCTTACAGTTCTGGAGGCTGGGAAGTCCAATATCAAGGTTCCACCACCTGGTGAGGGCCTTTTTCTGAGTCATAACACAGCAGAAGGTATCATATGGCAAGGGCAAGAGCCTGCCAGCTCAGGTCTATCTTTCTCTTATAAAGCCACCAGTCCCATCATGGGAGCCCAATCCTGATGACTTTATCTAATCCTAACTATCTCCCAAAGACCCTACATCCAAATATTATCAACATATGAATTTGGGGAACCTTCCCAACACATGAAATTTGGGAAACATATTCAAACCATAGCAATTGTTATATAAAGAGAAAGAAATAGAATTTGAGTACTTTAATTCTGCCATCCTGAGTACTCACTTGGAGGTTTTTTTATGGTTAATTTTTTTTTTCCATTGCAGAAATATGTAAAACCTGTTAGATTCGATCATGAAGGAACAAAGACATGGAATTTATTGTAAAATGGGATTTTTATGAATTTCTGCCAAACTTATGTTAAATGTTTTTCCTATTGGTATATTTTGCTTTATGTAAAAGAAACAATTCTAAATTAAAATTAATTAAAAATGTTTTTTGACCAAGAAAGGGAAAAAATAGATTGACAAGTCTGACTGTTATTCATTGAATATGAATGTGTGAAGATCAATTTCAACCAAGTCATTGACAAATTTGAAGAAGTTCTAACTCAAGCTCAAAAGTAGAAATTGTAATATTATTATTCATTACTGCAACAGACCAATATGTAGGTATAACATTTTTCCCTTTTCCCAAAAAAACATGTAAAATTAATCCATTTTTTCCATTTGTATTATAACCTCTATTTATAATTATTTTTCCTTTACTTGAACAATTCAAACAAATTTAAAGACCAGTAAAAGAAAATATTCAGTATTTACATTTCTTTTTTAGACATTATTGGAGGTTTCATTTCATAAATTTTACAGAAGATAATTTTGTTATATAAGACAAAGGGAAGTGTTAAAAAATGGATCTGCTCCAGGTATCAAATACACTTGGTGCTCTACTGAAGCAAAGAAAATAGATTATATTATGTTACATGATTGAAGGATAGCATCTTCTGCTTAATCAAATAACGTAACTAATAGTTTTCTAATGGATTGCCAATTTTCATGAAATTCTAATTAAAAGCAGTTATCAAGTAAAACTAGATTTTTGACAAGCCAAATCTTTCTTTGATAATTAAAAGGGTCTTTCAATGACTCAAAATCATTGTTGTGATGAATTATAGCATCACTTATCATTGCAATATGCATGTGCAGAAATGCTCATTAGTGGCAGCACTGTGTTACAAAATGTTAGGTAACCAGAGCATTAAGAAGTTAAAATGAGGGCTTATGGTGAATACTGTTTAATTCACACTTTATTCTCTCAAAGAATGAAAAAGTCATCTAAAGTTTACTGTGTTCAGTCTCAAAATTTTCAAAGCCCTGAAATACAATTTCAAAAAGTACTCTTATGAAACAAAAATTGTCATATATCTCATTGTTCCCACTGAGGTTTATGGGTTTCAATTTGTGGTCTTTTGTCATAAAAAAGACTTGGTCTCTCCAAATTAGCTGGTCAGCTTAGTTCTTTGTTACTCAACCCTTCCTTGATCCATGCTATGGTGAAAAATTCTGAAACACTTATGGGCACAAGTGTATGAAGCAAAATAACTGCAACACGCAATTACTGGCTATTTGATGGACTGATATCAGTGCTCTGTCATTCAGATCTCTTTGAATTTACTTTGCAGTTGTTGCTGAAAACCAATTACTGGTAGTCAAGGCTGGGTTGTGGACCTTGGTCAGGTTTTCACAAGAAGGGCTTCTATTTTCCACTCCAATAGCCTCAGGCACAGATAGGCACCTACAGGTTCATTTGGGCATCAATGGAGTGGCCTACACCTCAATATTCATGCTGAAGCTCCATTAGCTACACAAACCTGACATCCTGTCAACACATTGACCCAAATTTGTATATGCAAAGGTTTGCCTCAGTAACTTTGGCAGCTAGAGGATCTTTGGAAAGGAAGTCTACCCTTTAGGGGAGGAGATGCTTCCAAAATACCCAGTCTTTATCAAATTTCTCACTTAAAAGGGACGCTTGTTGCATTTCATCAAGTAAAAAGGTGAGTGATTTACAACTTACAAGTTTCCATAAATAGTAAGTACCACATGGTTTTCACTGCAACTTTTGCTGGCTATGAAGAAGACAACACCTAAATCCAAACTAAAATAATCACTCAGCAATTAATAACTGAGTAACAAATATGTCAAGCCCAAAAACTAAGAATTGCAGCTCTAGGAAAAAGCACATGGTAGGTACCCCGAAGACAGGTTACTGCGAATAAACATACTCACCTAACTGGTGAGATTTCAGGTATGTATTTGTAAAAAAATAAAACCATCATTAAAAGTCTAAGTATGATAAATTCCAAGTGAGTGGTATAGAAAATAAGTGCCAGACATGTTCATAAAAGAGAGAAATCTCTGTATGTTGAGGGAACAGGTGGGCAGATCAGCATGTGCTAAGGTGAGTCTTGGATTAATTTGAACACCAAATTGGCCCCCCTATATGTTTATAAACTATAAAAGCTTTATGAGAAGTAAACCTTTTTCAAACCTAAACATAAAAATAGGAAAAGAAGTAAAATTTTTGAATAGACAATAGCAATACCTCCTAATTACATCAAAGAATAAAACCTTTCTATTTAATGATAATGCTTCTATATTAAATCATATACAGTTTCTGATCCCTAAAGATTTCCAAGGTATTTTGAGCTATTTTTTGGCTCTCCTATTACAGGGCTATTTATTCTTCACATCACAAACAGTTACCCTAGCATTTTACCTTGACGTAAGTGACAATCTTCCTTTTTTGCTTTCCACAGTAGAGAATACCTCTTCACCCAGTACCCTGAAGAGAAGGTTGACATATTCTTTTATCTATTCCTCATTCACTCCTCACCATTATCCCATGATGTCCTATTTGTGAAGTCTGTGGCATTTTTTTTTTTTTGAAACAGAGTCTTGCTCTGTCTCCCAGAGTAGAGTACAGTGGCGTCATCATAGCTCACTGCAACCTCAAACTCCTGGACTCAAGCGATCCTCCCGCCTCAGCCTCCCCAGTAGCTGGAACTCCAGGTACACACCACCACATCCGGCTAATTTTTCTATTTTTAGTAGATATGGGGTCTCACTCTTACTCAAGTTGGTTTCAAACACCTGACCTCACGTGATCCTCTTGCCTCGGCCTCCCAGAGTGCTAGGATTACAGGTGTGAGCCACCCCGCCCAGCCTTTGTGCTATCTTTGATTGACATTTTTCTCCTGTTGTCAGTACTATCAGCCACCCTCTAGCACTTTGTTTCAAATTTTTCTCCATCCCATATCCTGCCATCCCTCAGGGATTGTGCAGCCTCTTGAGCTCTTCAGCCTCAGTAACTTTCACTGCCACTCTTTTTTCTTTACATTCATGCCATGAATCCTAACTGTCAAAACCATTTTATATTTTTTAACTTGTGAAAAGAAAAAAACACCTTGGAGCTATCTGCCATCACCTGTTTTAGGACTAAGTATCTAAGAGGAGAGAAGGAGATAAGTTAGTGTAACAACAGTATTATCTCCGAGTAAATTTCTTTCCATGTATAAATCAGATACATACTGTAGAGCCTCCTGAACAAATGATTGTGTCTGTGAAAGTTACCAGTGAAAATTTTGTTAGTGTCATATCCTTCCAAGGTCAATGTTTGGGTACTATCCCCCCAAATGTAGAACACACATATAATGTTTTTTGAGTAACAACTTAGTAACTACTAGAATATTAACATAATTAGTGAATATTAAAACAGAATTCTTTATTGGTAACTATTAAATACAGTTGTTTTATTAGAGAGCTCTGAAATAGGATTTCCTTTCATGTATGTCTAAAGCCATACATTGGGATCCCTGGCCATATTTAAGCTGCAGCATGGTAGATGCCCGGAGCTGAGGGTGGAGGAGAAAGGAAAGTTGGACACAGATTTGAGTTTAATTCCCAGAACTGCCACTTAATGGCACAGTGACCTTTGAGAAATCACTTCATTTCTCAGTTTTCCCATCTGTAAAGTAGGGATAGTGATAACATTAGCTCAGGTCATTGAAGGTTTTTGAGTTTTAGAGACCAGGTCTCCACTATGCTACACAGGCTGGTCTTGAACTCCTGGCCTCAAGTGATCCTCCCACCTCAGCCTCCTTAGTAGCTGGGATTACAGGTGTGAGCCACGACAGCCTGGCTTAAATGTTAAATTAAAGGAGGAAATAAGTGTGAAAATAGTTCATACATTTTGAAGCACATAGCAAATGCTATTTGTTGTTATTTCACAATATTTTATTGACTGATGTTTAACGCAGTGGTAGAGGCTTTGATCTCCAAAGTCAGACTGCTTGGATTTAAGTCTTTCCTTTCTTTCCCAGTTACTAGATATGTGACCTTGGATTAGAAGTCCTTTAACTTCTGTAAGACTAAGTTTCCTGCTCTGTAAAAAGGGTGTAGTGAGGCTTAAAGGAGATAAACCATACAAAGCACTTATAGCACTGTCTGTAAAATTATAAAACACAGTCATGCATTACATAACGACATGTTGGTCAATGATGGAGGTCCCCTAAGATTATAATGTAGCTGAAAAATTTCTATCATCTAATGATGTCCTAGCTATCCTATCTGTCATAATGCATTGTCCTAGCACAATGCATTACTCACGTTTTTGGTGATGCTGGTGTAAACAAACCAACTGTGCTGCCAGTCATATGAAAGTATAACACATAATTATGTATAGTATATAATATTTAATGATAATAATAAATGACTATGTTACTGGTTTATGTATTTATTAATACAGTACTATTCTTTCATTATTATTTTAGAGTGTACTCCTTCTTAAAAAAATAAACTTAACTGTAAAACAGCCTCAAGAAAGTCCCCAGAAGGTATGTAGAAGAAGGCAGTATTAGCACAAGAGTTGACAGCTCTATACATGTTACTGCCCCTGAAGACCTTCCAGAAGGACAAGCTGTAGGGGTGGAAGACAGTGATATTGATGATCCTGACCCTGTGTAGGCCTAGGCTAATGTGTGTGTTTGTACCTTAGTTTTTAACAAAAAGGTTTAAAAAGTAGAAAAACCAAAATTTAAAAATAGAAAAAAGCTTAAACAATAAGGAGGTAAAGAAATATTTTTGTACAGTTGTACAATGTGTCTGTGTTTGAAGTGCTATTACAAGAGACAAAAAGTTTTTAAAATTTTTAAAGTTTATAAAATAAAGTTATAGTATGCTAAGGTTAATTTATTACTGGAAAAAGGAAAATTTTTAATAAATTTAGTGTAGCTACGTATACAGTGTTTATAAAGTCTGCAATAGAGTACAGTAATGTCCTAGGCCTTCACATTCACTCACCACTCACTCACTGACTCACCCAGAGCAACTTCCAGTCCTGCAAGCTCCATTCATAGTAAGTGACTGATACAGGTGGACCATTTTTTATCTTTTATGTCACATTTTTACTGTACTTTTTCTATGCTTAGGTATACAAATACCTACTGTTGTGTTACTATTTCCTACAATATTCAACACAGTAAAGTGCTGTACAGGTTGGTAGCCCAGGAGCAATAGGTTATACTGTCTAGCCCAGGTGTGTAGCAGGCTGTACCACCTAGGTTTGTGTATGTACACCCTATGATGTTTGCACAACAACAAAACTGCCTAACGATGCATTTCTCAGAACATATCACCAGTGCTGAGTGATGCATGACTGTGCTAATATGTGTTCATTTATTCACTAACTTATTCAACAAATATTTATAGAGTGCCTACTCTATGCCAGTCTTATTTTAGGACTAGGAATATACTACAGAAAATAATACAGTAAAAGTCCTTACTCTTATCTAGTACATATCTTAGCTGGAGTAAGGGAGTTTTATTATTATTGTAAATAACAAAATGAGAAACATATCTGGAGGTGATAATATGCATAAAATGAAACAGGGCAATACGTTACAGAATGACTCAGAATCTCTATTATTACTAATCAGAAGTATATTATTAATACCACTACTCTTTCTTCTAAATCTACATTAAGGTGCTTATTTCTCACACGTGCTCCACCTTGGCTCAGATGTAAATACTTTTAAGACGCTTCCTATCCTGGTGAAACATAAGAATAATAATACTTTCACATAATATTGGAAATCCAAGCAGCATGTAATGCAGCCATGGCTTGCAGTCATGGAAATGGACAGAGAACTCAGTTTAACCACCCTTAAACTATCTAGCCTTTTGAAAGTCAATCTTTTATATATGCTATTTCAACATCTTTCAAATTAACATATGCGTATGAAGCAATTACTACATGAGAGTCCCTACAGGATACATAAAGTGACATAAGAAAATAATTCCTATTGTCAAGAAATTAATAATCAAGTTGGAGGAGAAAAGATAGCAATATATATATATATATTTTTTTTTTTTTTTTGAGGCAGAGTCTCACTTTGTTGCCCAGGCTAGAGTGAGTGCCGTGGCGTCAGCCTAGCTCACAGCAACCTCAAACTCCTGGGCTTAAGCGATCCTACTGCCTCAGCCTTCCAAGTAGCTGGGACTACAGGCATGCGCCACCATGCCCGGCTAATTTTTTCTATATATATTTTTTTAATTGTCCATATAATTTCTTTCTATTTTTAGTAGAGATGGGGTCTCGCTCAGGCTGGTCTCGAACTCCTGACCTCGAGCGATCCACCCGCCTCGGCCTCCCAGAGGGCTAGGATTACAGGTGTGAACCACTGCGCCCAGCCAAGATAGCAATATTTTTAAAGTTAAATAATCTAAAAGATTTAAATGACATGTCAAAATAATAATAAAAATTACTAATTACCAAATAAATTCTTTGCATAGATCAATTCAAAAGAGAGAATAACATCTAATTTGGGTAGACAGGAAAGTTGACATTTAAAAAACTGGGGAGAAGGGAATATTTTAAGTAGAGAATAGTTTAAACAAATGTCTGTTGACAAGTGAGTTTAAATACATTTCAAGTTGAGTAAGTATAACTATTTGCCTATAGAAGAATTCAGAATAAGGGGTAGAAATGTGGCTAAAGGGACAGATGGCATCAGGAACTAAAGAAAAAGAACATACATGCTGTGAAAACATGTA
The DNA here is from genome assembly GCF_020740605.2 of Lemur catta. NCBI lineage: Eukaryota > Metazoa > Chordata > Mammalia > Primates > Lemuridae > Lemur > Lemur catta. The sequence continues at coordinate 39,472,381 of NC_059128.1, forward strand.
CCTCGAGAATGTCATTTTGTCTATAATGGGAAACCAAGACAGAAAGTGCAAAGTAAAAGTAAAGAGGAAGGAAAGGAAAGGGAAAATATATTAGGGAATTATTGTACATAATAAGGTGGGATATGTGTATATGGAAAGACCATTGTGCAGACTTTGTGGAAACCTTGGGAAATGTTTGTGATGTCATGTTAAATGAACAAATCAAAACTACTATGGTTCTCTACTACCAATTAAAAATAGGCCCATATGCATGTTAATAAAGAAAGTATTTACAAAGGTTCTTAACAAAAAGTGAAGGGAAACTAACAAAGGTTGGTGAGGCACCACTGGGCTAGCAGCAGGGAAGACCCAAACCATGCTAGACCCTGAGTGGCAAAGGAAGGGAGTGGTTGTAGGAACCAGGAAAGGGGGAGAAATGGCTCAGCAGGAGCTGTGCCCTTGGCAGCCACTCCACAGCAGGGAGGGAACCAGGAGAATAGACACCCTGACCTCTCCCTCCTCTGCACCTCTGATCGCCCACTGATCATCCCCAAAAAGAAGCCACCCAGCAGGGAAGCCTGAATAATGCAGTCAATGAAGTCAGCCCAGCCTCCCTCCAGGTGTGGAATGAAAAAGCCAGAGAAAGTGAATCTAGAGGGATAAATATACATGTGTGTGTGTCTATATGCAGTGTGTGTATAATGGTTTGTATGCAAAATAGAGAAGTTGGTGGGTGAATAATATGAAGGTAAGAAAGTCCATTAGCAAGAGATGGCAGCAGGGCCACATTATGACTTTCATGGGCCCTAGATACTTTTGCCTCTGTGGACCCTTCCTCCATTTAAAAAAAAAAAATTATAACTGCATCAGTATAAATACAAAAATCTAGGCTGGATTATTATATCAATTGTTTTCTTCTGATTTTAAAAGAAATCAAACATTTTTATGAGCCCTAAAAGTATCATGGCCCTACGCACTGTGCCTACCGTGCCTAGTGGACACATGGGTCCTGTCTGCAGGAGACCAGATGTGAGATGATAAGATCTGAGCCCCATGGTGGCAGGAAACGGTGTATCAGTTGGGGTTCTGATGGGACACAGAAAGGATGCTCGAGATTACCCACGGGAGGGGATAAGAGTAGCACAAGCCATGATGCAGTGAGCTAGGGCTAGTAGCAACAGCCCTGACCAGGCCTAGGGGAGGGGGAAAGGGAACACTTGCCAGAGACTGGAAACACAGCTGTGAGAAAGCCTCCTTAGGAGGAGCAGTGGCTTTGGCTTGAATGACACAGTCTGCCTGAGGTGACTTGCAAGGAGAAATCCAGAATTATAAACACCCGGTCCTCACTACTCACCCTTCCTCCCCATTGAGTGAGCCCAACCCAAAGCCAAAGTGCATGAGAACCACCGATGCTATGCACACAGGTTTAACTCCCAAAGCAGAGGGATGTTTGAAGGGTAGATTTGGGGGACCAATTGGAAGCTATGTGACACAGGTGGCCTCTCCAGAATGAGCTTAGACTAGACTCAGCAGTGATTTTTGCACCACAATCACCTAGAGAGCTTGTTAAACTAAATTTCTAGGCCTTACCACCACCTCCACCCTGAGTTTCTGATTCAATAGGTCTGGGGTGATGTGATAGTTTATTTGATGTGTCAACTTGTTTGAGCCACAGGTGCCCAGATATATGGCTAAACATTATTTCTCATTGTGTCTGAGAGGGTGTTTCTGGAAGAAATTAAGATTTAAATTGATAGACTGAGTAAGCATATTGCCTTCCCCATGCAGGTGGCCTCATCCAAACTGTTGAAGACCTGAATAGAACAAAAAGACTAAGACTCTCTGCCCGACTGTCTTTGAACTGGGACATGAATCTTCTCCTGCCTTCAGACTCAGACTCAGACTGGAGCTTACACCATCAACTTGCCTCGGTTTCTAGCTTACTGACTGCAGATCTTGGCATTTCTCAGTTTCCATAATCACCGAGCCAATTCCTTATAATAAATCTCTTTAAGTAGGTGGGGGAATAGAGAGAGAGAAAGAGAGAGGGATACAGATAGAATCTAGATATATAGAGATATATCTCCTATTGGTTCTGTTTTTCTGGAGAACCCTAATACAGGTGCCATCCAGGAATTTGCATTTCTGTGAAGCTGCAAGTGATAGAAATGATGCTGACGCTGTTGATCTGAGGATCACTGTCCTAGAGTTAGAGTATTCTGCATGAACTTCTAACCTAAAGGTTATAATTTGATCACTGTATTTGTAGTATTTGGAACAATGCTCAATAACATAGTAGGTACTGAGTAAATATCTGTTGGATTAGTAAATGAACAATTAACCTAAATAAAGCCTTAACTACAGCAAATTCTCCCCACTCAATTGAACCACCTACAAAGCACTCCATGATCCATGGCACACACTGAGGTGGTGCCCAAACTAGCACAACAGATCTGAGATCCCAGTAGGCATCGTCTAAGTAGGGGCTCTGCCCTGGGCCATTTCAAATCTCACATGTCATCAATGCTTATTTGCTGTGTTAACACGATGCTTCAAATGTTTTATTCAGTGTGAACAGCATAGTGAATGACTCCATCGTCAGTGTTTCCATAGTATATTATATGTAATCATTCATCCATCAAATATTAAGTTACAGAAATAAGGACCATTCGCAATGCCAGTCCCTGGGGAAACAAAGATGAATGACTTCTGTCCTAAGAGCTCACAGTCTAATGGGGGAAAACAAACATACACAGAAAAAAAAATGTGGCGAATATTTCTTAGAAGTATGCTGTGGTAAACACAGAAATACAATGGTAGGCTAGAGAGCTCAGTTTGTAGTTAGAAGTGCAAATGGTAGGTTAGGAGCAGGAAGGAGGAAGGAGGCAACTCTGCCCAGCAGTTTCAGGGAAAGCTCCACAGAAGTGACTTTTGAGGTGGGTATGAAAGGATGAATAGAGGTTTTCCAGAGTTGTAAATGGGAGAAGAGCATCCAGACTGGAAGTCTGGCTTGTGCAAACATACAGTGTTTGGAAATTAGTGAAAGTGGAGTGTAGATTATTGCAGAGGAAATCAAGGAGGGTTAGGTGGAGACTGACAGGGGATAATGCTGGAGAGGTAGATTATGTAGATAGCCAGGTTATAAATAGCCCCTGAATTACAGACTCAGAAGAACCAGCTCCTGGGTCTTCTCCAGGAAGCCTCGTATCCCCCCCAAGGCAGGAGGAACTGTCCTGCCCTGCGCACACTCTACATACATTTATCATAGCAGTTACTTCATTACATTAAAATTATCTGTTCATGTTTTCATCTTCTTCACTAGACCACATGTTCATCAAGGGCAAAAACTCTTTTTTTTTTTTTTTTTGAGACAGAGTCTCGCTCTGTTGCCTGGGCTAGAGTGAGTGCCGTGGCATCGGCCTAGCTCACAGCAACCTCAAACTCCTGGGCTTAAGTGATCCTCCTGCCTCAGCCTCCCAAGTAGCTGGGACTACAGGCATGAGCCACCATGCCCAGCTAATTTTTTCTATATATATACTTTAGTTGGCCAGATAATTTCTTTCTATTTTTAGTAGAGACGGGGTCTCGTTCAGGCTGGTCTCGAACTCCTGACCTCGAGCGATCCACCCGCCTCGGCCTCCCAGAGTGCTAGGATTACAGGAGTGAGCCACTGTGCCCGGCCAAGGGCAGAAACTCTTATTCGCCCATGCGGTAGCACATGGTCTGATACGGTAAGTGATGAGGAAATGTTTGCTGAACTGAAGGAGCCTGAGAAGTTCTCTCTATTATAGAATGTGTAGCGAAGGGGTCTCCAGCTGGTCTGCTCAACCCCACCTAAGTACAGGTGCTCGGCTTTCCCTTCTCCCCTTCTCTCTTTCCCTTCCCCCCTCCTTTTCCCACTATTCCACCGAGTATCAGAAATTTCACCTGCCATCTCGAGAGCTATGAGTATTCCAATATTCTGAAAGGGAGGTGTGTCCTCGGCAGATAAATTGAAGAATAGCTTTTGTTCTTCCATTTCTTTGGGATTTTGATGTATCAAAGATGGTGAAGAAGGAAACTAAGGGCCTCCATGGAAGGGGTGGAGGGATGTATGTATGGTAGGAGAATATTGAAGCCCTGAGTGATGGAGAACTTGAGGCAAGTTTGAGTGGTAGGTAAAATGAGAGTAGCTAAAGTAGAGAGGGAAAGGCAGGCTCAGTCCTGAATAAGCACGATCATCATTTTCTCTGCTCTTTGTTCTAGGCTGTTGAGTGAAGTTAAAAATATATGCAAAATCAAACTGATTCTTCTTTGTTGTTCCACATGAAATATGATGCATGGAACATTTTAAACACCAATGTTAATGTGAATTGAATTGATTAGTTATTAATACAACTCAGCCCAACCCATCTCTCTTCCACCCACCTACAAAGGAAAAGATCCATTTAAGCTCTTTCCTAATAAAGAGAAGCTGTCGTATAAACAGAGACTGTAAACAGTAAGTGTAAAATTTATCTCTTGTTTAGAACTGGATATAACCACATCAACAGGCACTATTGGAGGTGTTTTGAAAAACTGAGCTTTCTGAATCTACTCCTTCATAAGTTGTATAATATTTTTACTATGCTCAAGACTATATTTATGTTTGTATAGGCTGTTCATTGCACGAGGCCATTGAATTCAGGGGACACCTGAGATCTCAAATCCAGTACAAATTCTGTGCACTAAGCCATGTGCCCATGAGCTACATACACCCAGAGGAGTCTGCTTTTTTTACTTGCGTAATAGTTTATATGGGATAGCAGTGGCCCTCACCATACTCCCCTGCCTGTCTTCCTATGCCCTATTCTCTTTGGAAAGAACGTGCTGAAACCTCAATGATGATACTACCATTACCGTTTTCATCATGTTTCTGGTACACTAGTTTCCTTAAAAAAAAAAAAATGGTCCTGAGGCAAAAGTTATGACCTAAGGCTTTACTGGAAGGCATAATCTCAGGGTATTATGAATGAGAGAAAAGGAGAAGTGAGGCAGAGAAGAAAGAAAAGCAGATAAAACATGGTACGTTGTGAGTTGACCACAGTTTCATAAGAAAACACAGCCAGTCGTTTGGTCATAGGGGGAACATCTTCCAGGCAGGCTGCAGGGAACTCCCTGCTATTCCTTATTTCTCATGGGCCGAAGTTGGCCCTATGGGACCAAAATACTCCTCAAATGTATTACCCAGCTGTACTGGCCATCTCTTGGAGAAGCCAAATCCCACACCCCAAGATGTGGTGATCCACTTGGGCCCGAAAGTGCTGGGAGGAGCCACAACCTCCGTGGGTGCTGTGTAGGTTGGGTCAGGTCTGGGTCCTGGAGCTGCCGTGGCTCCCATTGGCCCAGGTATAGGGCAGGCCGGGTGAGAATTGTGGAAGTTTTAGAAGCCCTACTAGTTTTAGAAGACGAGACAATGGCAGTGACAATGGTGGTGGCAAAGTTCCACACTGAGCAGGCAGAGGAAGCCGAGGAGGCACGCAAGCGAAGCAAAGCTAGGGAGCCCCATAAATTTGGTCTGAAACACCTGGAGTCAGAGGATATTGCTACAAAAAACTAAGAGAATTAAAATCTTAGCCCTTCTCAATGTTTGTTAACATGAAAATATAGCAAAATTCATGTTTTTGATGACTCATTCCCATAAGAAAGGTTAATCAAGGCAGGATTTTTCATATATTTACATGGACAAGATGTCAATGATGATAAAAATAAATGGGCACAGATATGCCATAGCCTTATGTATGTATACAATAAAATGTGACTTATTATGGTCATCTATTGAGACATGGAAATAACTTTGTTTCGTAGAATGACAATTATTATACTGGGATTTATATGTAGCTAAAGTTTAATCATTCAGAACCAGTTTATTCCAAAAATATATGTCAAGGAAATTTATCACACATGTAACAACTCAAAAAACAATGGCTACTGAATAGACACTAGCTATATACGTATTTGAACAGAGGGTAGATAGCATATCATAGGATAGTTAGAATAATGATTTGCCTATGTTTTATAAACATGCCTTACATAAGATATAAGTTTATTTGTTTTCGTCTAAAAGTCAAGGTGCAAGCAATGCAAGGCTGGCATGGCAGTTCCTTGGTCATCTGTAACCCAAGCTGTTCTCACTTTCTACTCTGCTAACTCTCAAGTGTGGCTACCTCTCAACTCAGTCATCACATCACCTTCTAAGCAACTGGTCCAAGCAAAGGAGTCAAGGGGGAAGGAGAGAAGGGTGCCCTCTTCCTTTAACATCACTTCTTAGAAGTTGCACACATCATTTCCTTCATGTCCCATTGTTCAAAACTTGGTCATACAGCCACATAGAACCATAAGGAAGACTGTGAAATTTTTCTTTTTTCCTGGATAATCTTGTTTGTATACAAATAAAAATTCGGGGCTATTACCATGCAAGAAAGGGACTGTATATACAGGACAACTAGCCTTTGTACCACAGCATAGGTTTCTCAGTTGAAGACCCAATCAAAGACTCACTCAAAGATTCCAAGAGCAAACTAACAAAAGGTTGTAACTACTAAGTATGTATCTCACAAAACTCATTTTGCTCACCCATTAAGGATGGCAAACGAGTGTTTTAACTGTCTGCTCTATAACCACCATTGCCCCAAAGGGCTATATACAACACAGATATAGGACACTATTCCTGCCCTCAAGGAGTTTCCCCACTGATTGGGGAGACAAACATGAATATCTAAAGATAAATTCAAGGGAGCACAGAATTTATTTTACAAGGAAGTTACAATGGTAAGACCTCGTGAAGTAGAAAACAATGGGTTACATGGATGCATGTTCTTTAACCTTGAGGAACCCTCTACTCCCCTAACATCTAGAATGCCCTTCCAATACCTCCGTGGTGGCTGGGTCCTTCCCATCCTTCCAAAAAAAGGCTCAAATGTCACCTCCTAAGGGTGAAGCTACCACATCTAAAATAGGATTCTTTCCAGGAACTCTCTGGCTCCTTGAGGACAGGGATGCTGTCTGTCTTATTCATCCCTGTGTCCTAGAGACCTAGAACAGTGCCAGGCACATGGCAACCGTTCATTAATATTTGTTGAATGAATGAATACATATATGAACGAAGGAATCCCCCTAGAGAAAAAGCCCATTGCAATGCAGATGAGTGTGACCACAAGGATATTGTTTTCAATCCCAGCTAGCCTTTCAAAGATAATCCTCTTTATCCATCTCAGCCACATCCCTCTTCTGGGCCTCTCAGCTGCAATTTCAAACCATTTTTTCTCCTTGACAGCCCCAGACTGCATCTTCCACTTCTTAAATAAATAAATAAATAAATACACACACACACACACACACACACACACACACACACACACACACACACACACAACATATACATAAATACACACACAGACGCCAGCAGTCAGAACGCCCCCTTCTGTATCATCCAAACATAGCCCCTTGGTCATCTCTGAACTCAGAGGTAAATAAACAAAACTGTCTTCACATCCTACAGTCTCTAAACCACTGCTCTGTCCCTCTCCCTCACAAGCTGGCTTCTCAAAGTAGCCCAACATCTCTCCTTCCTCATCTCCTATTAAATCTTCACCTATGCAGACTGTTTTCTAGCTCAAGGCTTCATCCTGCCAACCAAACGACCACCACTATGGCACAAGTCTTTCTAAATTGCCATATTCCAAATTGCCCTCATCTTACTAGACCCCTGGGACTATAGTCATTTTCTCCTCCCCTGATTTCTGTGACCATTCTTGTTCTCCTCCTTTCCTCTGACTTTTCTTTTCAGCTTCCTTTGCTGATCGTTCCCTCTGTGCACCCTATCCACACCAGTGTTACCCAGGATCTCAGCCCACTTCTCTTATTCTGCGTGTTCTCCATAGGCAATCTCATCCACTTCCATGTCCTTAGCAGCCACCTGTATTCTGACAACTCCTGTATATCTCCAGTCCACAATATACACAAGCATGTATATATTTAACTGTCTAGTTGACATAAGCATCTGGACATCCTACAGCACTTCTAACTCAACATGTCCTAAATTAAACTTATTATCTATTATCCCCACCCCTAGCCCCCTTCTTTATTGTGATTAACGACTTCACTACCAAACCAGGTGCTTAAATCAGAAAACTTTCAGCCTTCCTATTGCTATAGTTCTCTAAGACCTTTAGCCTCTTCTTCTTAAATACCATTCTTCCCTCTGCCAGACCTTTAGTCCCTCAAAGTAGGATTTATCCTACTCATCTTTGTGTATCTAGGGATAGTAAAGTTATTCAAAAAGGTGGGAGGTGAGGAGATTATGTAAGATAATTTTGATGATCAGTTCTTAAAGCTATTCACTCATTCAAAAATATTTATTTAGCTTTTAATATATATCATAGCAATCATGATTTACTTTAATTATCACCTCTTTTGTAGATGAATATTCTTCATCTTACTGACTGGCTGTAGCAAGCATATTTATTAGTCTATAAAAATCCAAACTTGTGGCCTTCCAGCTTAAAACTGTTACCAACAAATACTATTGTTATCATTTTACAGTGAGATTCAGGATACAACCAACAACGCAAAACCATTCATGGAAATGTTCAGCAAAAATTCTCACTTTAACAATGTGTGCATTACATTGTTAAATTAGAAAGGAAATCTTGAAATACACCTGATTCTGCAAAGTAATTCTGTCCACAAAATGGGCAAGGAGAGAGATTTCTCATTTAGTTCACCAACCCATAATTTGGTGGGAGGGGTTTAGGCTATTTTAATTAATTATTGCAAATTAAATATTTCAACAACTTGAAGTGAGCCCTTAAGAGAATGAAAAAATATACGTAGCTCCCCTCTGCTAAAACTGCAGTTGATGATAGAATTCCTACTGTCTAATCTATAAAAATAAAACCTGAGTTTTCTTTCAGCTAATTCCGTTTTCTCAAATACAAAAACACAGTGCCACCCCAGTCAGATGCTTTAACATGCACGTTAATTTCTACTCACTGCTGTGGCAATTAGAAAGTGTACTTAATGGGGGTGTCATGTTAATTGTTTTCAGAGTTAACCAATTTCTCCATTTAATTGCCAATTGATTAACCTATTGAAATGTTAAGTGACTCAGTTTCCTTCCAGAGTAAACAGCAGCAGCATATGGTAGCTTCATCAGCTGAAGGCAGCACTCATTTGCTTGGATGCAATGTGCTGGTATTTTTCTCCACCTCCCTGAGCTTTTAATTAGATGAGGCGATGTTACATGTATTTGTCTGCTGGAAAGGTTATCAGTGCCATAGCTGACCTGCGGAGGCAAGGTTGAGTCTAGCAGCTTTAATAGTAATGGTTTTCAGCTATGACTGTTGTACTTGATTGCATTGTGATGGTAATTAACTCAAGACTGCTTTCTTCAATGTGTGTGTGTGTGTGTGTGTGTGTGTCTCCTCCCGTCTTTCCTGTAGCACTAACTATGCAATGAGATGTTTCCTGTCATATATATGCACTTATTAAGCACTCATTGGATTCTAATAAGCATGCAAATAGTCAAGAGTTTCTTTAGGCTAATACCGCACTACTCAGATTGTGGTGCCATTAAATAAGTACACTGATCTTTGCCTGCAGCACATTTTGCAGAGAAAGAGCCAGCTCCCTTTGGTAGAATTTTGCTCCTTTATTTTCATGGTGTGTCATGCCAGGGGATCATTACAACTATAAAGTAAAAGTGATTTTATTTTTTTCAATTTAAGCATGGCTGAGGCCACGTAGGATTGAGAGAACCAGACAGTCAGAAAGATTTGGGTTTGGAAGCTTTTCCCAATGTTCTCTTCAAACATTACTGTGTTTTAGCGACCAGATTAATGTAAGGCCTCAGTGGTGAGCTATTAACTCAGCCTTCTCATCGCTTGCACACTGTTTTCTGACTCGGGGTGCATGTTGCCTGCATGTGTGTTTTTACTGTACCGCACTATTGTTTAATTACGAGACAATTGCCTCAACTGAGCCAGTATTATCATCCTTGATAATGTCGGTAGCAGGCAACTGAGACAAAATGATTACAAACCTATGTTGTGTTCAATAGTTCTTTAGAGGATTTCTCTCTTCATAGTTCTGGCTCATTCATGTTTGATTCAGCACATTTGTTCTTTAAAAAAGGCATAGCTTAGAAGAGTTTCAGGGTGGGTTAATAACTCAACTGAAAATGGCTGCTCGCATTGTAAAAGCTTGTTCCTGCAGTTGCTTGGGGCTTTCTTCGGTTTTGCGGCTCTGCAGCTTCGGCCCAGTTGGTAAACAGCTTAAGTCCAGACATCTTTTCATTCTCTGAGCAGCGGATTGAAGTAAAAATGCATATAAGTGGCGACTGACTGGCGCTGGCCTAACAATAGCCTGTAACATTATGCAAGGGTATTTACATAGGAATAAGGCCTTACGAAAGGAGATGGGGCAATTAATGGTGTGGGCCACACATATAAGGAAAGTTTGTCCAATCCTTTCCTAAATAAAGATCTTTTGTAAAGTGCTATGGAAACTCATGGAGGCCTGAAAGAGATTAAGGGTGGGACTTTTCTGGGACTTTAAAAATATATATATATACTTGAAATTTTCAAAAAGCCAAATGGTATTAAATAAATGCACAGGAAAGAATAGGAATTCTTTGTTTTGGTCATTTTAGATAGTTTCTCCAACCTTGTAAAAGAAGGCAGCTAGTGTTTCCAGTTCTCTCTTTTCTTTTTTGGGGGGTGGTGGTGGTGATGTTTCTTGAATAGAAGATCGTTCTGAGATACATACACAAGCTCCTTGGTTATCTTCCTTCCCTGTTTGAAATTGAAGCATCATCTTTAAAATATTTGAAAAGTTTTGCTGTACCTCTCATTTCAAGTAATATTTAAGCAACGGGAGGAGAAATTGCCCCAGTGGCCCAGCCTAGGGGGAAAATCCCAGGACTTTCAGGAGTGAGAGCCAGGGCTCACACAATGAACTGAACAGCCACAAAAACAGGGAGGGCCCGAAAGAAAACACAGGCTTGTGTCATAGGAGAAGGTGAAAACATTGATATGAACCTAGCCCTTTTTTTAGGATATATGTCTTATATCTTGTCAGTCCAGATAAAAACTAAAAATCAAATGCTTAAATTATTTTCATTCAATACTGTTCCAATACAATTGCCATTGATTTCCGGGGGAGAGAAAGGGAGTGGAATGTCCTCTTCATTCCCTCCTCACCCCTCGCTCAGCAATCCCAGCAGTAAAAGACAAATCTGGGGTAGATCTCTCACATGGTTCCATCTTATCAGAGGCTCCCCATCTGCTTCTGCCCTTGGCCAGATAGCGTTACTGCTTTTATTACTTTGGGTCAGAATTTTTTTAATAACGCATCATCAGCATTTAAAAAAATAAGAGACAGAAGAATGTTACTCTTTGGATAACCCAAGCCCTCTTTACATGTTTAGTGATCAATCAAAACACTGACTGTGTATTTTAAGCAAAGCACTTCAGTTTCTTTTTTCCTTTTTAAATATTTTATCTCACTCAAAGGACGTTTTCTAAGAAAGCAGAACTTTGGCAGGGAGTGCTCAAGCACTGTTTGCACTTGCTAGTGAACCTGTCCTTACTTCCAAAGTTTTTTTTTTTTTTAATTTCCTTTCCTTATTTAGAGTTGGTTCAGGAAATTCGAGTCCACATGGGATAAGTGAAATAAAATCTTAATGTGATAACGCATAAGCTTTGGGTGCCTGTGTGTGTGGCGTACGGAGAAAGTGATTTCAGCTGCAGCCCTGTCAAGCAGGCAGAAATCAATGCCTCATTCAGGACTATTGATCAGTACTAAATTAATTAGACTCCAAGGCTTATGGCAGTTGATAAGACAACTTGTTAATTTAGTCAATGATAGTGTTTTCCCTAAAGCAGCAAATACCCTCTTCTTTAGAAAAGGCGTTTCTAATACTTGCTGCCAGTTCTTTTTCATTGTTTTCTTTCAGGTTTTCTTTTCTTTTTTGGGGGAAGGGAGGGGCTAGTTAGGGGTAGATGGGTTTGCAGGGGAAGCGGGATGTGGGGGGTAGATCGCAAAGGCCGGGGAGTGCTATAAACATGTATATGCTGAGGAGTCAGTCTGGAATATGCCTCTGCCCACTCTCATTTTGGTTCCTTTGCCTAACGCTGTAGTTGCAGGATGAAAAGAATGCAGCAGCCAGATTATAACCGGGACCTGGATTTCCTATGGGGCTTTGGCCGCGTTAGACCACTCCAGCCCTACAAGGATGTTCATTTGGAAGGAGGCTACTTCCTAAAACCTTCATTTAGAATTGACTGATACAGATTGCTTTTGCTTTTCATTTAAACCTGCAACAGTGATGGTCATAGCCAATAACAAAGACTTCGGGCCCTGTCGGTAATGCAAACTGTGAATGGAATGAAGATATCCCAGAATGCCCTGAACATGGGGCAGTACTTCCTGCTGGCTTGGAAGGACAAAAGGACAAAGCCCGGGAGTGTAGGGGTCCCACCAACAGCTCTTGGAGGCAACAGCCTGCTATCAGCAGCACTCCAACCCTCTGAGAATGCTAATAAGCTAGTGAAGAGCTCAGCTTTCTTGCCATAATTCTATAGTGTGGTTGAGGACCCCATAGTGCTCACTAAATAAAGACAACTAATTGAGAATTTTTTGCACATTTTGCCCAGGGGACTTGTTGTTCATTCGATTCTTTGGGGAGAATGTACCCCTACTGACAAGAGTAGCTGATTGTTTTGGCAGCCTCATGTTACTCTTCCCTGGGTCTAAGACTGACTTTCGAAGTATGACAAAAATGTTTAATTTTGATTTTTTTTAATTATGTCGCTGGGAATTATTTTAGATCTCAAAGAATAGGCGTACCAGTGTTCATCTTAAAAAAAAAAAAAAAATCCTGGCAGAGTTTTTTGAATCAACAGAGCCCTGTTTTTTCTTTTCCTTTTTTTTTTTTCTCTTAAATTGTATTTTCTGTGGTGAGGCCTACATTTTTGTGTCTGCAGGTGACACGTTGATTGAAACTAAAATTAATAAATCAGCTGAAAAGCTCACACCTACAGCTCACAGCAGGGCCTGGAAAACACGTTTATAAAGGCAGCTTTATGCCCTCATATAAAGAAGGAATAAATTACAGAAGCACTTGTTGCCCTGGGACTTGATTTTGCTTTGCAATCTGGTATCTTATTTTTGGAGGCTTATTGTTAATCAACATGTTCCTGGTTGCTTTAGCAGGTGACTTTGCTATTAATCTCTTATTTGACCATTATAGCATATTAATGAGGAGGCTTCTAGATGTGGCTCTATCTTCTGACCAAGGAATTAGTTTAAAAGGTGCACTTTTTACTCAATGGCTTGCAGTTAGCCACATTGAGGACCAAATGCAAAGTAGCATTTTCTACAGCTTGTGTCGTATTAAGGAGTGTTTTACTAACATATATGTCTTACTGTGCTTTTCTTCTCTCCTACACTTATTTCTTCACCATGGAGGGCAATTATGGAACTTACCAGTCTCTGTTCATTTTTTTAACAAAATAAAATTATATATAAATAACAAAATGATATCCTTTCTTATTAATGTGCACCCTCATTTTAATTAAACAATGTCAATGTTCTTTGGAGGTGTGTTAAGAATTAAAATGTATGATTTGGGAAGGCAAGAGGTTCAACATTTCTCACCAGAACTAGATTAATAAATGTCATTATAAGTGAAGGAATTTAACCATCACTTTTCTTTTTAGAGTCTAAGGTAATTGGAAATGTTTAAGCTTGACAAAAGAAGGAAGTAAATATTCCTATGGGGGTAGTTTAGAAATACAAAGAAAAACTGAGGATTTAAGTCTTACATTTGTAATTACAAGGATCTCCAAACACATAATGGAGCAAAACAGCCCAGACAACCTCACATATGAGACATTTCAAAGAACATCCTTTGGCACAATATTATTATTGTTATTAATTTCCTTTCAAATATTCAGGACAATTTGGTCCACCTCCCAAGTATACATGCTGTCTTCTTGCTAAACCTAAGAAATGTCAAGCTTGTGCTTTTCTTATTTTTAACTTTTTAAAATTAAGGATTTGTGCCAAATGAGGTGCATTTGCTGTCATTGTCCAGCACACCTTTTCAGACTAAGTCACCAAGTATTATATCTTCATTCTGTAGGTTAAGGTCAACACCATCATCTCTTTCAGTAAGAAATGTTCTGGTTAGGCTTCATGAGAGGAGAAATGGAGTTAGAGGTATCAGTAGAAAAGTTGAATGTTAGTCACAGGAAAGCATGAGAATGAACATTCATAGCACCTTCAGATTTGACATGATTTATGAAATATTTGTCCTTAAAAATGCATCCCAACAAAAAAAAGTCATTAGGGTTATCCAACGGCTGTAATGTTAGACCACTATAGATGAGGACATTTGGAAACACTACTATCCTCTTAAAAGAGTTACCCAAGTTACTAGCTTAACCAGCCATTGGAATGACAGCACCAAGCTGACCATTTTATAAGAAACATCCACTCCAAAATCAACATCGTTACTTGGAATCTGGATCTTCAGGCTAGATTTATCTCTTTGAGCCAATAAATTAGGAGACCTTTGGTGAGGGTTGCCCCCACCCACCTCCCACACCCACAAAAAATAAAACAAAAGTGGCTGGCTAAAGGTTTATCTTTTGAAGGTGAGGAAGAAAAATAATCTGCTCCACACTGCACAATAACAAAGCTTATGCCCCAGTGACACAAAATCAACTGCTTTAGGTTTTTATGTGCCATGGGATAGCTGGGGGTAGGGGGGTGGAGAAAGAAGCTTGTAAATGAAGAGTAGAAGAAGAAAGAGAAAATAAGGAGCATATTAAAGGAAATTAAAGAAGTGGCTAGTGTATTCTAGGAACAGTTGGGTTAATTTTTTGATAATCGTGGTACAAATTCTTAGAAAACAAGGCTGCAGATGTATACCGACGTGTTGCAGACTGCCGCTGCTGTAGCATGCGTTCAGAAAGAAGGACAGTCACTGTTAGAGAACTTTTCCCCTCCCCCAGTCCTCCCTCAAGTACTTCCAGCGAGGGAGGTTTTCAGCCGTTTTGTCTTTAACAACTTAGCAAGATCAGACACATTTCTGCAATGCATATGCAGATTTTGCCTCTTGTTAGTTTCTCTAATGAGCGTTCACTTAATCAATTTGACAGTAGCCTTTATCCCTCCCACCCCTCCTTTTTCTCACATCCACCAAGAAAGTTTTTCAGGGGAAAAAAAGTGTTAATAGATTCAAGGGGGCTTTAGCGACGTGAAATGGTAGCTGGCCCGAGTGGGGTGACTCACAGGGCTTTACTCCTACGGCGGCTCTGTCCAGCTCCTGAAGGCAGGAAGCAGGTCTGCGGGTCTCATTAGAAAGCATGGATTTTAATAGCCGATAGAAAATGATTTTTCCTTTTCTCTTCAACAATTCAAAGTAATTAGTTGTTAAAATGTAACCAAACCCTGGAGGACAGTGTTTTCTCATAGCCTCATGTCCCCATCCTGCCTAGAGCACTTTTAAAAAACGTATTTGAGGGACAATCTTGCTATGGGACATGAGGAACCAACCCACACTGGTATTCTCCCATCAAATTGCTAACAGGGCACTCTAAATCACTTAGCAATATTGACCTTGTGAAGTGCTTCTCCTGCCTGGGCGTGAGAAGTGCAAGGCAGACAGCAAGTGGGTTTAAGTCTAGTGTAGTTCAGCCTTCCCAGGGAATGGGTGACCACAGCCCGATCGGGGGAGCTCTTGATCACATTCTCAACTTGGCCTCAACCTGAATCTGCTACTGAGTGATCTATATAAGACAATATATGTCCCAGCTGCTGGGATTTAGCAGGTTCTCAAAAAATGTGAATTCTGGAAGGCAGATAAAGCTTTCAGCCCTGATGAGTAGATGCAGCATCCCTGAAGCCTGCTTTATTTCTCCTTGGCCACGATCGCCTCCTTCCACTTTCTTCTGGCCCCCTTCAGCAGCATTCATGTCCTTTAGCCTTAGACAGTTTTGTAATTCATCCACCTGACTCTCTTCCATTTTACCAGAGCCAGAAAAATCACCTTAATGGGAGAGAAGTGGAAGGCCCACCAGCCCCTCCCCACGCCTGGCCTGTGCTGGGTCGATCCTGACTTCTATCCAGTAAGTGCAATAGTGAAATAGGAAATTCGTTTTTCAGATAATCAGGGGCTGGTCTTTATTCAGAGGTTATCACTCGGTTTTGTTAGGTCACTGACAACTCTTTCTTTTCCTGTCTTTTTTGATTAAAAGTGGGAATCTATATAACCAGTTGCCAACCTGTTCTAACTTGAGTGCCTGCACTATTTGGCAGGCTGATTCTGTTCTAATCACGGAGAGAATCTCTAGCTGGGATTTCTCTGAGGTCTGGGAATGAACAATAGAGTTTACAGCCTGGCTTCAATGAGGATACTTTGAATTTTTAAATTTTTATTATTTTTCTTTTAGAGATGGGGTCTCGCTATATTGCCCAGGCTGGTCCTAGCCTCCAGCGATCCTCCCGCCTCAGAGTCCCTAGTAGCTGGAACTATAGGCGAGAGCCACCATGCCCGGCTGAGAATAACTTGAATTCTAAGAGCTGGACTGACATTTTTAAGGAGATAAATTGAGTCAACACACAGCCGAAGAGTCTGCATTATGTCATCTGAACTCTCTGCTCCTTGTTAAAAAGGCAGAATGGTAGTCCTAACCCCAAGAACCACTGAACCAGAATCTGCATCTTAACGAGACCACCAGGTGATTCATATGCATACTTCTTTAACACCTGCCATCTTTGAGAAGGCAAGAATATAAAGTACCCCTGTGAATTCTTTAAATTCATTTTGTCTTCTCTCAATCCCTAGTGAGTCAGGGAGGATATGGAGTTTGGGTTGGAGGGAACCAGCAGGTCAGAAACATCTCTAACCTGCTTTTCTAAAACTTTTAGCACACACAATTAAAACTTTATGCTATTTTCCTATTCCTCCTGGAAATAATTTGGAATTTTATCTGACTCTCTGCTTCTTAGTTTTACCAAAATGCCTTGAAATGTCTTCCATTGTACTGGCCTTTTCAGTTTATTGATCTAGTAGTTTAACCCTATTTCTGTGTTTTACTTAAGATTGGTTCCTATGTGGGTTTCATTCTAGAAACTACTTAGGTTTTGCTGAGCTCAAAGAGGAACTTCTGAAGGGATGTTCCCAGCACCTGCTGCAGAGGGTGCCCCTGGCAAAAGCTTAACCACGCTTTCTCCAACCCGGACCACCCACCCGGGCCCCTGAGCAGATGGGCGGAGCGAGGGCAATAAGTCGGAGTGGGAAGAGCATGGTCCTCAAGGGCATAGAGACCTGGATTTACAAACCTGGTTCCCCCATAAAAAATGCCTGTGACCTTTGGCAAGTGATTTAACATTTCTCAGGCTCTGGATCCTGCTCTGTGAAAAGGAGATGATAACTAGAAGGGTTGGGGTTGATTGAAGAGATAACCCTCTAGGTGGTAGGCATTGCATTCATGCCCACCACAAAGTGGGGGTTGGCAAATGGGGGTACCCTCCCTTTGGGTTTTTCTGGCAAGACCCCTGAAGAGCTACTCAAAAAGGAAACTTGGCTGTTTCACCCCTAAGAGGAAAGGCCCTCCAAGGTGGTAAGGAAGGATTTAGATGTAGGTAAGAATCCATACTTTTTGGGCTGATTATAGTAGACCCCACTTACTAAACACCTACGATGTAATTGTGACATTTGGCAAGTGCTTTAACCTTCCTGAACCATTCGCCCCTGCTCTGTGAAATGGAGATTATAATGCCTAATAGGATTGTTGTGGTTGGTTAAAGAGGTTGCTTTACATTCATTATCTCATTTAATCCCCCCAACAACCGGGTGAAATAGGCCTTATTTGCCCCCATTTTATAGCAGAGGAAACTGAGGTTCAGAGAGGTCAAGTAATTCCATCAGGATCGTATAGCTGATAAGAGAGCCAGGCTTTCAAGCTTCCCTGGGTCTCTCTAATACAGAATTTTTGTGCTCTTCATTGTGCTGCCTATGCCTTTTGGAGACTGATTTGTAAAAGGGGAACTAGGCAATGGAATCACTTTAGTATTGCCAGTCCTTAATTTCAGTTCAAATTCCAGGAAGGGCAGTGATTTTCAAACTTCTTATTGTAACTTTTCTTTTTCAATCATCAAAAAATCTGCAACAAACCAGAGAGGAGAAATTTCTTCCTAAATGGTGTCAATCTTGGCAGATAATAAACCAACTCTTTCACCCCTACACAATGGTCAAGTTAAATGCCCAAACCTGAGAAGCCGCGATTTGGTTCTTTACTCTGCCTCTGAATAGAGTCAGAGAGTGCTTCAGGGAGGGACAATCTCCATCAAAGATCAGCATGCCCGGAACTGATGTTGCTCAGAATTGTGAAGATGTTATTAACCAAGGTGAATCGACTCCAAAGTTACAACCCCATTAATGAGAAGGTGGGTCACCCTAATTCAGAAAGTAAGGGTGTGAGGAATGATGGGAAAGCAAAGTGCTTCCCTTGAGGACCAGCTGAAGAAGGGAGAGGCGGAGGACATGGGTAGGGAAAAGGAGGCAAAGGGGTTGTACAAAGACATACAAGCGCATGGTGCTATTAAAAACAGCACAGAGCATGAAAACTCAGGCTGCTACGCTGAAGCAGCATCTTGCATTTTCTCGGGCTGCCAGCATCATGTTTGATCTGGACAGGTGGAAAATTCGTTTCCTGTGCAGTCTGTTAAACACTGGGTGGGTTGCAATGCCACGTGGAAATGCTTGTGTCTACAAATGATGTGCTTACACATAAAAATATTCTTGAAAATCTAAAAGGAAATTAGACTTAGTAGCGAGTGCATTTCATGTGAAAATGTCTTCTCTCCTTTAAATGACCCTACAAGAGTTAGGCCAGCCTCCTGTTTTTCACTACTTTCTAGAACTAAGGTGGGGGTATGCCTATAGAATCATGTCAAATTAAGGACAGCCTTCAAAACAGATGAGGTTCATTATTTGCTTTGAATTCGTGCTATAGAAGTGCCGTTTTTTATATATAAAGCCCA
Organism: Lemur catta; assembly: GCF_020740605.2. NCBI lineage: Eukaryota > Metazoa > Chordata > Mammalia > Primates > Lemuridae > Lemur > Lemur catta. The sequence goes on from NC_059128.1 coordinate 39,491,434, forward strand.
AGAGAAGTATTTTAATGTGATTAATGTATGATATAATAGTGTTACAACTGGTAGTAACATGAGCTGCATTTTAGTGACATTTTGATTCTTTTAAGAAAAATGCAAGAAATTTGTCAAGATAAGCAACTTCCTTTTCCTTTATATAGGACTTTCTTCTTTTAGTTATTGATTTCTTGCTAGCAAAAGTGAAAGGAACTCCAGATGTCAGCTTTATTAATAAAGGTACCTGTCATTTGAGTGACTGATGAAGCCAAACCAGCTTCAGAATGCAAATAGTTTGAAATTCTAAAATGTCTATTTATAGTGAAATATGAATATCCCTTATTTTTGTAGGTAAAATAAATTTAAACATCTCATCCTAATAAAATTCTGAGCACAGCAATCTCTCTGCTCCAGGTTAATCAGCAAAGAATTGCTGTGTTGAGGTTGCCTGACTCTTAAGGGACGATTTTCAGAAAAGCTCAATCTCTTGCAAGCTGATCCCTGAAAATAAGAACACCCAAAATATTTCTGTTTGAGGTTTGTATATGGTATTGGATATTTTTTTTCTTCAGATAATTTTCTTTTTATGAGCCCGTGCCCTTGTCCCAAAGAAGGTCCTATGGCTGGTAACTCTCTAATTTGTCTACTGACGTGAGGCTGCATCCTTGTTTTATAAGGTGGAGAGCACCAAGTGATAATGTACAACTTTTTTTTTTTTTTTTTTTTTTAACCATGGACAGGTTTGTTTTTGTAACTGTCAGCAATGTTTGGGCTATTTTGAGAATGTAGGACAGGGTTAAGGATTAGTACCAGCATTCTCCTTTCTGTGTATCAGAGCCGCTTAGCAGTAATTAATCAGGACATTAGGTTTTGTACTCTTGGTTCAGGTCATTTGCCTATGAGCTGCTCCAGCCTTTTACAAAGGCATACTGCATATGTTTCTGGGTACCTTTTTGAGAGAAGATTTAAATTGGCCGGATGAATAATACTTTGTTACAAGTGTTTTGCCCTAGGCAAAAAGGTTTTCTTCATATTATCATAGCCTGAAGCTGCAATCCTCAAGCTTGATGTGACTGGTGTTATACTGTCACATGGCAATGATGTAAGAACAGGCCTCTCTGTGTCAGACAAATCTGGATTTAGGGGAATTATAGCAGATGTTGCAAAATGGCAACAGTTTAGCAAGTTCCTTTTATCCCACTGTTGGGAGGCAGGACTACTAAGTGTACCAGACAGAAAAGAATGTTTTCTTTGATCCTTTACACTCTAGGGTAGGGACTTCCCCAGTTAGAGAACATCGTTAATGATATAGTTATACAGTCACTGATGGATCAGAATACAGAATTAAGGGCTGGCTTTTTTTTTTTTTTGCTTTTTTTTTTTAGTATTTGTTTTGATTGAGCTTAGTATTTGTGGTCATTTACATTATAAGCTTCAGAAACTCTTTAAGATTTTATTCTTAGTAAAGAAAGCTTAATTCAGGGGAAGAAATAGCGTAACAATAACAACAACTAACCTCCACAAAAAATATTTTAACTTTGGCCTATTCACTCAAACCTATTACGTACATCTAAATTACATGAATCCTAAGAAAGAGAAAATGGAAAATATAGCAGTTATTTTTATTTTTATGTTCTAATAAGTATCAATGAGTATATTCAACCATGTTTAATAACTAGGTACACTGCATTGTCAATATTCATGCAAGTCTTAAAAAGAAGCTGTCTTCAAAAGCTTTGGATGCTTCTGATCAAGAATCTTTTCTATTCCATTCTAATAAAATTATTGCGTACACATGATTAAGGTGAGTAGGTAGATGACAGTGATGGGGGACAAAAGCAAATACAAAAGCCATTTCCCGATACCAGGTTTGATTTGTGGGAACTGCGTTTAGCTGTGGTTTATGTACATTTCCAGGACTATTTTTGGGTCTTTGGAACTTAATGTATTATATATCACTACAGCATGTTGTCTATAAGATTTCATAACCTACTTTAAAAAGATGGCATGTGGATGCACGACAACAAGAAATAATTTTCCACTAGGTAAAGATTTCCAATTATTATTAAAACACACACACATAATGAATTTTCTCTTTTATGCAAATGTTTATTGATCATTTCCATTGAAGCATTAGACAGTGAAATGTGGGCAAACATTTAGACAATTTCTTTAAATGGCTTCTATCTTTACAAAGAGTATTTAAAAATTTTTAAGGTGTTTTTATTTGCAAATTGCAATAGCTGCTTGGAGGCAGAAATAATTACTATATAATTTTTCAAATAGTTTTTATTTAAAAAAAGAAAAGAGAATGAACTTAAGGTGTATTTAAAGAGCATCAATCTGAGTAGATGTACTTTATATATTTTTTGATGAGATGGAAGGTAAAAATAAACACAAAAGTGGGCTGAGAGAAGATTGTTGATAATACTATACCATTCTTTATAGAATATTATCTATAGTTGTATTTAACTGTCTTTGTGTATTTCAACTATTTTGCCACTTTTGACCTAGAAAAAGGATTTGCTTATGTAGCACAAAGACAGAGAATGTTGAGGACGATACTAGGTTTTGTCATTTGAATAATAGACATTATATAGAAATGGACTATAATCATATATATTGTTGTCTCTTTAATAAGATAAGCACAAGTTCTCAAAATAAATGTGCTAGAAATCAATATAAAACTCATACTTTAATAATATCAAAATTATATTTTATTTAAATATAAAACTTGGGATATCTGTCCTTACTGAGAGCTTAAAAAATGGAAGCTTCCTTAAAAGTAGTTTAGCTCTAACTTTGAATTTAAGATTACATGATAAAATACACACATTTACTGGACATCACTCATATAAACCCTTGCATGTTTCCTTTCCTATGATTTAAATTAACCTGTTAATCACTGAAAGCCAGATCTCTAACACATTTTATATTTGGTTACGAAGATAACCCTAATGATTGGGTTAAGTATCGCACTACATATATTGGTGTTTTTATAGATATTAGAAGAAGAAAAAACAAAAGTGGCTTTATGAAACCTGCTGTGTTTAAGAATCTGAGAGACTGCTTGAAAATGTTTCCAATAAGTGGTTTTTGGTTTTATTTCCCTTTTTTTCTTGAAATATCTATCCCAGATATCTCAAAAACTAAAAAATGCATATCTTCTTCAGAAATCCCATAACAACTCTCAAATATTCTGGCATCAGATAGTAAGTCCCACACATTCGTAGCTCAATCTAAGAACAGTTTGGAAGAGTTTGCAGCATGGTAGTAGCATCTGTTGTTTCACTGTTCAATAATTCACAGTTAGCCAAAGTAGGAAATGCAAACAATCCTTTTTCATATTTGCATACTTGGAATTTGGCTTTTTGATTCATGATTGTTCCGATTAGCTTTGAAAATTCACGTTTCTGTCTAGTTGCATGTTTTGCTTGACTGAGCTCAAATTATGCTCTTGAGTCAAATATTATTACAAGTGTAAATACTTTGGAGATGTGTCTGCCACTGATTGGGGGGGTATTTGTTTTATTGATTTTCATCTGGCGAGTTTAAAATATGAGCAAACTTTTCATGGAGGGTTTGGGGCATTTGTTTGAACACTCCTGGAGTAATTGGAAATGCAACAATTGTTTAAAAAGTGGCATTGTCCATGAAAAGATTTAGTGAGGGATGAAGAAATTTCTTGAACCTAAAGACCTAATCTGGTGATCCAATTCTCCCCACTGTGTCCATTCCCGTGAAACTCCATTGACTTGCCTCTACCCACCACTAGCTCCCCGCATCCTACCTAGCCAATCCTCTAGGTTTCCCACATTGTCTCCTCTTTTGTCTTTTCAGTCTAAACAGAAGAACAACAGATAGGGTTCTGAAGGGCAGGGAGCCTCAGGAGCTGCAGGAGAATGGCTGAGATGAGGGTCAGAGTCCTGCCCTTACTGCCAACAGTTACTAGGGTTTGTGCTGCCCGGCTGAACAGTGTTCAAAGGCTTTGCTGGGCTTTGTTCCACTGTGTAGGGATTAGGCCTGGCGGTCTGAGAATTTGCCTTCTAATTAAAAAGGATAAAAGATAGAAGTAGCATTAGACTAAAACAGAGCAGTGATACTTCACAGGCTGATTTTTTTTTAAAGTCACAAGACAACGCTAGAAGTTGTCAGGATATTTTATTTCTTTAGTATTCTACTCAAATTAAAAAGAAGAAAACTTTAGAAACTCTTCCCAGCTGTTGTGCATGGCACATGGAAGTCTAATTGCATCTAAAATATCTGCTGTTTACAGTGAGACCGTTTGGGTGGGGGATTTGCAGTCAGCATTGGAGAATGAAGGCTGCTTCCAGAGCCACCTTCCTCTTTTTCAAATGCTGGCAAGAAATTAATTCTACCAAAAGTGAATTCTGCTTTTCACCCCACCCCAGTGTGCCTTGCTCTCAAGCCTTCCAGTGCCTACTCTACCTATTCTCTTTTCAAGGATCAATCATTCCTTTCATCTCCTTGCAGCTGTATACACTATCTTAACCAGGTGTGAAATGCAATTAAGAAATAATTCTGACCTCACAGTCTTTTTTTTTTCTTAATAGCAATCTGATGGGGGGCAATTTTTAATCTTTCACATCCTTACTATTTATGTTTTGCAACAGTAAATGCGATTCTATGCCTACATTTTGTTAAGAAAGGAGCCATCTACAGATCCAGGGGAAGACTAGCAGCATCCAAACAGATAATGCACCATCTTAAAACACGATTGCCTGCCATCCAACGTGGCTCTTTTTGCCATGTATAAAGAACTATATGCTTTAAAGAGAAGCACAACTGACACTTGTTGAATTAAACAAGAGGCTGGGAGTGTTTTGCCAAGTACTCCAGAGACTGGTTCTACTCACTCTATCACAGGAGGAATTTGAGGTGAGAATTTCTATTAGAAATGCTGATGAGATTATAGAAATTAGTAGAGGTGGGTTTTTTTTTTTAAGGGGAAAAAAAGGAGGAAAGAGTTTTGTGGAGGACTACAGAGCTTTCAAAGCCACTGAGCTCAGATTGCATACAAGTATAAAGGAATGCTCTCTCATTCCCACAAAGCTCATGTTACGTCATGAAACTAAAGGACTGAATTTCTTATTTTCCACTTTTCTTATTTTTGTTTTCAATTTCTCCAGCATAAACAAGTAAAGCTCCCTTAGAAAAGGACATTTTTTTAAGTTTGAGATTATAATGGGGCTAATCTATATATTTCAGATACACATATAAGCATCTTCCTGTTCACTTCTTAGAAACATTCATAATATTTTTAACTTTATTTTATTCAGTTGAGCTAGTTACTAATTGAATATATTGGGCATAAATGAAAACATGGAAACCTGGGAAAGGACCCAGAGCCATCTCACTATTTAGCATATAAATTTTGGGGCTGAATCTGTGAATATTGTTTTTGTCATAAGACAGACTTCAGTATTTCTGATTTTCTAAACTTCAGCTTTTTTTTTTTATTTTAATGCCTAAAGGAATTAGTATGTCAGTGCCTATATTTTTTAAATGTATAAATTACGTTATGCAACTATACGAAATATTTACAAAACAATGCTTGTAAAATAATCCATATTGATTTTAATCATGAGTTTTGTGTAAAAGAATAAAAAGGTTCTCTCCAGTTCTGAGTTCAGGGACAGCCATGGTAATTTATGTTAAATTTCAGTCCCTTCTTTTATTTTTGTCTTTTTGAGATGACCGTTCCCCCTGCTGGTTTCCCAAATGTAGCAAAGCTGGATCTACTAGTTCCACTCTAAAGAAAACAAAGATAATAATCTGATTTAGACATTGACGAACATCAGTATGAATGACAACAGTAGTAGGGAACAGTGAGTCAACATTTCTCTCTTTCCAGCCCCAGCTTCTCGTTAGCATTTAAAATATGTCAGCCAGTAGTACAAAGCCAAACTATTATAAGAATGTAATTCACAATATTTTGGCTTCTATTTTTCACCAGCTTCTGAGTAATATATTGTACAAGAAAGAGGCTTTTGTTGTGTTTATAATACATGTATAACCTGGTGGGAAGCCGAATAAAAAATGTATATTATTTGCATAACTTGAACTAAAGAACCCAGTGCATTATTGGGTCTTGAATGTCTTAAATTTAAGTGAGCTGGCTTAAGAGTAATATTACTCTATTACCGTTCTATAATTCGTGTAATGAAATCATACAGCTCAAAAAAATTTAAGGTTTTTAACAATGATAAGTGGAACCTGATTTTTTAACTCCTTTTTAATGAAAACAGTAATTTATAAACTGGCACATGTGTGCCCCTTTTTGTTTGCTGACAATAAAAGTCTGTTGCATTTGTATCCTTTCATCTGCTCTCCCCTCCATGCATGTGAGCGAAGCCAATTTAGCCTAATGGATGTTACAGGAATGCTAGGCAGCGAGGACGAACAGCCTCATGGAAAATCAGGGATCTGCTTCCCAGACAAGACCACTGGAATGCCTGGAGCTCCATTTTCTGTGTCCTGACAACCTCCCCAACCTGGGTTTCCTTCAAGCCCACCATCTGAGCCATTTGAGCAAGTTGGGCTAGACTGAAGCTCCAGTGCTCATGCTTTGCAACCATAAATAGAGTGAGAATGGACTTCCCTTCATGTGGGTGGTGCTAGTCATCTTTGATTCTTATAGGTGAGGGATGCTTTCCTTTAGCAGATACATAAACCCATAGCAAGGCCCCCTTGCCCCACTCAGGAAATGTGCATTAGCTTTTAAAACAGTAGCTATCATTTAATATTTGTGTATATAGAATAGGCTCTTAAATGCCTCTAAGAACAGCATCATAGAAATTCTCGTTGTTTGCCTGGCTGAGTATCCTAACTTACAGCTGAAGAGAAAATATTCTTATCTGTCTCTATTTGGAAATAAAGGACATAGTGCATAACCAGATGTTGAAATGCTCTTTTCTTGCTAGATCAGGTGAGTATGATTATAATATTAATATATATTAGCTATTTTACTCTACAATCACTAAAGTGTTTCTTAAAGAGACCTAGGAATGACTACATTAGTAAACTCATAGAATGAAAAATAAAAAGAGTGATCAAATGTATAAAAGCAAAGAGAGGTTGTCTAAAACAAATATTACACATTTGGAATATATAATGATATCTATTATCAAATAGATACAAATGTCAAATACAAACTATGTTACCTTTCATTAACTTGATTTTTTAAATATATGCTTAAAATTTTAAAGCTATTCATATGGGGCCAGTAAAGTTTTCTGCTTAGTGTACTTTTTCCCACATTTTGTCTCCTTCCTGAGACTATGACACTATAAGCATAATTGCAATAGTTACCTCTGTAATGTAAAAAACTATTAAATTAAATATAATATCTATTTTTATCTCAATTTTTAAAAGCAGAGTCTGAAACACATCAGCTTAATTGCAATCATCCTTTTGAAAGACTAAAACCATCACCCTAGATCTACAAATGACATCCTAGAGATCCTTCCGTTTGACTTTCTGCTTTTTGTTTCTGGAAGGCGGGGGGTGGGGGGGGTTGGAGAGAGGAGGTGTTGGCTTGAAAAATAGCCTTGGATGAGTTGCAAGCTCTGAAAACAAATTTCTTTATCTGCAAGCCAGGTTGGAGCGCATCCCCACATTGCTGTCCTGTGCCACCTCGTCCCGTTGAGAAGACTGCCATCTCTAGGACAGCATAGAAGCGGATGCTTTTTTACTTGCACGTTTCTGGACTTTTTTCAGCCTTAGGACTCTCCTAAGAAGGAAAATTCCAGTTTTGTCAATCTGTGTTAATGGTGATATGGACTGCTGTCTACCTGTGTGGGGCTGAGATCACAAAACTCCTGTCACTGGCAACATGATCTGGATTGGGACCAAGGTCTTAAGGTAAATAGCCAGTGCTTTATCTTCCCAGCCAAGCCCTTGATAAAGGGGCACTCTTTGATGTTGAGAATGATAGTTGGCTTTTTCAGAACTAATGTCCAAAACAGTAATACATAATGTATTTGCTCCCATCGTACAGCTGCTGATACATGATTGAAGGTTAATTTAAAGATTACTTAATGACAAGAGCTACTTTAAATTGATCAAATGCTTCAGAAAGCAAAAATTATCCAAAAAAAAAAAATTGCAAGTAAATACACCTATAGTTTTCAGCTTCTTCCCAGCAATTCATTATATTTCTTTTGATGTAAGCCAGTAGCTGGCTGGGTGAATCTCTCTTACTGATGATGCCTCTTGCTCTACGGCTTGTCATGGTTAAATTACTTACAGTACACAATGCCCCTTCTACAAGGTGTAAAGACGTCTACTGACATGTAGAATGGTCATACCTACTATGTTGGTAATAAATGGCTTCCACCCTGGTGCCTAACTGGGACAAAAAGATCTTCATTCCCTCACATCCTTTGGTTCTGCAGATTCTGTGTCTTCTTTGCTTAACTGAATAACATAAACATGGAGCACATAATGCATTTGCACTTCACAGGCTTGTATCAGACACTTTACCAGCACAAGTGCTACACACAATACCCATCACTTTTGCAGTTTTTCCTCGATAAATGTATTGCTTCACCTGGGCAGCCTTAGTAAACTGATCCTTTATTGTTTCTCCAATTACACCTGGTTTTGTTGAACCTAACCCCGACTGGATTTCAGATGGTGTTAAGAAAAGAACTAACACAAAAATGGGGGTGAAGGAACAAAGAAATGGAAGGTTGAAGTCAATAGTAAGAGGTAGGTTATATCAAAATGGATGCCAGATTTATACCAAAATCAGAGGCTAAAAAAATGTCTAGTTTCTTCTTTAACCAACAGGATAGCCACAGTATTTAACTATCTTCCAATTTTTCATGATTGAAAAATGCTGTGGCAAAAATCTTAGGTTTTATTGGCTTCTATAAATCCAATGTGCTCTTAATCTACTCTGCTCCTGAGTAGAGATAGTAACAGAACTAATAACAATAACCTCTATGGATGCTTGCTGTGTACCGACTCATTTAATCCTCATATCATCCCCATTTTACCAAGCAGAAAACTGAGGCACAGAGAGATTAAGTACCTTGGTCAAGGTCACACAGCCAGAGTTGGAGCAGCTAAGACTTGAACTTAGCAGTTGGCTTGAAAGCCTGACCTTTTAACCACTATACTATGAGCAACTGAACACCATCCTATGGAAAGAAAGGTCCTAGAATGGCACATCCTATATTTTTATTAAATATGAGTGCTTAAAAGCAAACTGTTTGGGTTCAATCTTTTACTAGTTATATGATGTGGCACCACTTAACCTGTGGTTAAGTGGTGTCACTTCTGTGACAGTTTTGTCATCTGAAATATGCAAACAATAATAGTGCCTCTCTCAAAGTAGTATTGGTAGAATAAGATGACCTGGTACGTGAACAGTCCTATTAGAGCACCTGGTTCAATGTGATCAACACTTAATAAACACTTGTTTTCCTTTGTTGGTGATAATTTTCCCAGGGTTGATTTTCTTAAGCTTTATCCATGTACTTTTTTGTGGCATTGATGCACCACTCAGTTCACTCGGCCAGGATATGAGTAGGTCAGCAGATAACCCTTCCACTCACAATCTGAAAGAAAATGCCAAGGTCTCCTTTCCTTTATCAGAGCTCTTAATCAAAATGCTGTGTGTGTGTGTGTGTGTGTGTGTATAAAACTCTAGAGAGAGGAAAAATGCTTCGGTTTAATAAAGTATTGATTATAACTTAGTATACTTTTAAAATCAAAGCGAAAACCTCAAAAGCATTTTAAAATGAGCTCAGAAATCAAAACAAAATGGAAGTGTGCTATCAGCACTATCAACACCATTAAACACAAAATCAAACTCTCACAACTTATAAATTGGAACATTCAATAATTTATAAAAGTGCTTAGCACTGGCACACACAGCCAGTCACACGTGCTTTACCTGCATACATTGTCTGGACTTGGCTGTGTGTTTCTGACTGTGATGTTAATGGCTCCTTTGAAGAGGTTAAAAGCATATTGAGAGCAGCAATCGATGCAACTATATATGTCATCATTTCCTTAAATATTAAGATACAGCTTAATCAGAAACACAGTCACCAGATTACAAGATAAAGGACACATCACACCAATAAATATTGCTAGTTGTCTTTGATTTTAGCCTAATGACAATGATTATTTTTTAGCATAGCACACATACAGACTGTGTTAATAGTCCAATGTTAAATTCTTGCAAATCAAAATGTATTCATAGATATCTTTATAGAAACTTGAGCAAAATTTTTCAGAAATTCTTAGCCTAAATTGCTGCTTATTTAAACTGGCCACATTTTTATGTCAATGATTTTTGGCCATGTTGAAAGCATGACTGGTTTCCCTGGGGAGTCAACAGAAGTTTGGCAGGTGCATGAGCTCTGCAGGGCAGAGAGCAAGAGGAGAGGTGAGCTCAGAAGGTAATTGTAAAATTCTGGACACCTTTCTGCAGCTTTAATAACGCAAACCCAAAATAGTACTCAGGGAAAGATGGAGTTTGGGAGAATTTTGAATTGAGAGTTGGCCATTTGGGTTGTTTTCTTCTGGCTAAGATCTAGAAACACTGAGAGGCGGGCCTCTTCTATTGCAGTAAACAGGGATCCATAAACAAAGCAGACCTTACATAAGAGTGAAGGCATGGCCCACCAGTGCCCACAATGACCCACCGCCACCCAGATTTCCACAGTAGGGTCCCCTGGCCTTTGTACAGCAGCAGGCAAGTCCCTGAGAGATCATCTGACATGTGGACTACGGAAAAACTGAAGCATGAGGTAGATTTTGTTTTTTTCATATGTCTTTGTTTTGATCGTACTGTTAATGTTCTTCATCAAAATGCCTTTCGACAATTTCCTCAGCCCAGCGGTCCGAATATTTGCATGAAGTAGACACATGTCACTACATATGAACCATGAAATGTATTTGAAAATAAATGTTTTAATTAAAATTGACATTTCTGAGCCCACTGCTGAGGGCAGCTGCTTTTTCTCCTGTATTGCTTTGTCCATCTCCATAGGAGCCCAATATAAGAGCAGTTTCCATCCCATTTTAATACTAATTTAATATCAAAAGAACAGCATTACTGTGTATACACAAATTTTCTTCTTTGGGTTGTTAAACCAGTTCTAAAAGACTACAAATGGGTTTTGCACTCTGATGAAGCCTTTGTCTATTTTGCCTATTTTCCCAGATGCCTGCACTTAACAAGATGGCTGTCCAAGACGGGTGGGATGGACACTCTCTTTGGTTTATGGATGGAGGGGGCCAAGGAGTAGACATTGGTGACAGCTCTTTCACTGCCCCCACCCCAACCTTGTTGGAGCTGGCACTGCCGGGCAGGTACAGAGTCGGGGGCAGCAACTGTGTGTCATCAACTGCATGCAGATCACAGGGAACTGCGCTGGCTAACCTGGATTGAGTACTTACTACGTAGTAGCCATCATTCCTACCAATACAGCATATTCCAGTCCCCATGAAGCTTACATTCTAATGGGAGGAAGCAGATAATTAACTGAATCAGTTATGTAGTATGTTCGCATGTGAGAGTTGTTCTGAGGAAATAGGAAGCATAGAAGAAATCTAGGAGGCAGTGTGTGTGTACTATTCAGAACACATGAAATTTGAATGAAGACTCGAAGGAGGGAGGAGACGTGATGTCTTGGAGAAGAGTGCACCAGGCAGAAGGAAAGTGTGTGCAAAGGCCCTGCGGCAGGAGTGTACCTGGTGAGTTTGAGAAGGCAGCAAGGAGGCCCATGTGGCTGATGCAAGGCAAACAGAGTGAGCTGAGGCATGGTAGGCCATGGTAAGAACTTTCCCTTTCTCCTGAGCCACTGGAGGGTTTTCATCAGTGGGCTGACAGGATTTGACTTATTTTTCAAAAGGATAACCCTGGCTGCTGATATAGCCCTTTCTAAATACATATGTGTATTATTAAGTCTCACAACAACCTCCTAAGATGGTATTAGTATTATCTCCACTTTATAGATAAGTAACTAAGGAACAAAGAAGTGGAGCAACTTGTTTGAGGCTACACCTAGAAAGTAGGAGAAATGGGTTTTCAAACCCAAGCTGCCTGGCTACAAGTCCTGGCTCCTGACTGCTGTGCTTTCCTGCCTCTCTGCAAATAGAACCAAAGGTGATACGTGCTGCCACAGGAGGGGCTTAGTTTGAATAATGCAAATGCATGCATACAAAGATGTAATTTAATATTGCATGAAGTGTACTTTAAATATACCTTCAATCCTCATACTTCAATTACCACCTACAAGCCAATGAGTTACGACTTATTCTCCAACCTAGATCGCTCACGGAGTCTCCTAAATTCAGCTAATTCAGTTCAGTGAGTTCAACATGCTTGATTAATAACCTATTATGTGCCAAGATCCATACTAAGCAGTTGTGTTATTTTTGCGCTTAAGGAATTTATATTCTAGATCACAGGAGCAGACACAGAAGCATTGTACAGTGTGATGTGTCCTCAGCTAATCTTCACCTGGGGGTCTTGTAGACACTTCCAGCAAGAGATCCCAAAGCGGCCGGGCATGGTGGCTCACGCCTGTAATCCTAGCACTCTGGGAGGCCGAGGCAGGAGGATCACTTGAGGTCAGGAGTTCAAGACCAGCCTGAACAAGAGCGAGACCCCGTCTCTACTAAAAATAGAAAGAAATTATCTGGACAACTAAAAATATATAGAGAAAAAATGAGCCGGGCATGGTAGCACATGCCTGTAGTCCCAGCTACTCGGGAGGCTGAGGCAGGAGGATCGCTTGAGCCCAGGAATTTGAGGTTGCTGTGAGCTAGGCTGACACCATGGCACTCTAGCCAAGGCAACAGAGTGAGATTCTATCTCAAAAAACATAAAAAATGATAAAAATAATAAAAATGTTTTTAAAAAGTGGTGAATAACAGTACTTCCGCAAACTCAGTTGTCCAAACCAGAATTCCTTGATTCACTAGTGACATTGCCTATTCTCTCATTCCCACCTTGTCCTGGCAAGAATGCCTGTCAGTTCTGTCTCCTAAGGGCTTTAAGGATGACCTTCCTCTTCCTCTCTCCCACCTTCCCCCTCTTGCAGGCCACCTCCAGCTTTAACCTAGCACAAACATGTTCTGCAAAGGGGCAGACAGTAAACATGGTAAGTCCTTGCTCGACGTCATTGATAGGTCCTGTGACTTTAAGCAGAAACGAAGGATAACAAGACCAGTTTTACCATAGGCTGATTGTTATAGCCTAGAGTGAGTTAAGTTCCTGCAGCATATTTCCAGTCACAAAAAGATCACCAGAAAGAGCAAAACACATCTAATATTAAACACTGAAATGAATGTGAGCTAGACATTTCAGAAAGATTAATAAAAACAAGATCATTATTTACCTGTTTATTCCTGTTCAGGGTCTTGGGTGGCCAAAACCTCTCCTGGCAGCTCAGGGTGCAAGGAGGGACCTAGCCGTGGCCAGGACGCCATCCCATCGAGGGGCACACTCACACACACCCATGCTCAGACTGGAACATGCCAATGAACCTCTCGTGCACAGCTTTGGGAGTGGGAGGAAACCCATGAAGACATGGGGAGGACGTGCACACTCCACACAGACTGCGGTCCTAGCTGGGAAGTGATCTTTGTCCCCATCGACATTATGGTGAAGCAAGGTTGAACGAAAGGATGTCACTGGAGGACCTGCTGTGTTTTAGGTTTTGGAGGCAACTATTCTGTCATATTCTGCTGCATGTTTTTCTTTGCTTTTTTGTTGTTGTTGTTGTTGTTTGTTTTACAACCTTTTAAAAATGTAAAAACCATTCTTGGCTCCCCAGGCTGGATTTGGCCTCTGGATAACAGCGACAGCCCCCAATAGGTCTACCTTCTTGCAGGTATTCACCTAGGCTGTCCTTCTGCACTGACCCCCCCCCCCCCCACTCATCTGTCTATGTCAGATGTTTTGAAGTCCCAAGGCTTCAGTTCTTTACTTTTCATTTAAATAATTATAAAAGAAGCTCATATCACTCTCCTCCTTTAAAGTTTGCAATATGCCCCCTATTGTCTGCAGAATAAAATGCAGACTCCTTATATACACAAAAAGGCCTTCCACCCACTGCATTTCCCATACTCCATCCTCCACACACCATGTGGAAGCCCCCAAAACCTTACCATTCTGTGAACATCCTGTCGTTCCCCGAAGTCTTCCTACCTTTGCACATGTTGTTTTTTCTGCCTGGAATATCCTTCTTTTCTTCCTTTTTTATTTTATTTTATTTTTTATTTTTTTGCTTTTGTTAATTCTCAATGGGTTTACCTTTGATGGTACCTCAATTACATTTACCCTTCAAGGTCCAGTTAAAAAGTAATTTCACCTATGAAACATTCCCGATCCCTCATTTGCTATTGTCCTGTCCAGCTGGAAGCAGTTGCTGCTTGTTCTACTGGGACATACACAAACCGAGTGTAGTGACTTCCAGCACAAGTAAGGTGGCTTAAGTTCAGATTCAGCTCTGCCGCTGACCAGCTGTGGGATGTTGGGCCGAACTCTTCCTCAGTTCCCTCAACAGGAATGTAGGGATCGTGTGATGATTAAATAGTTAATACATGCTACATCCTTAAAACTCTCCGATACATCCTCAGTACTCAAAGGCCAGGTGTTATAGCTAGGCTAAAACATCGAGTCTGCTCTCTGATAAATATCTAAGAACCTGTCCCCTACACTGTGGTCTCCAACCCCAGGGCTGCAGACTGGTACAGGGCCACACCTGTCCACAGAAAAACTGTCTTCCATGAAACTTAGAAACGGGGGGCAGGGGACACAAAGTGGGAGCTGAGCAGCGGGCAAGCGAGCGTATTTACCGCCAGGCCCCATGGCTGGCATCACCGCCTGAGATCTGCCTCCCCACCCTTCCATGTCTTCCATGAAACTGGTCCCTGGTGCCAAAAAGGTTGGAGACCACTGCCCTACTAGATATCATTACTTGAGGATAGAAACAAGGTTTTTTTGAGCATAGAAACTAGGTTTTTTGGCTGGGCAAGGTGGCTCATGCCTATAATCCTGGCACTCTGGGAGGCCAAGGTGGGAGGATCTCTCAAGGTCAGGAGTTCAAGAGCAGCCTGAGCAAGAGTAAGACCCCTGTCTCTACTAAAAATATAAAAATTAGCTGGGCATGATGGTGTGTGCCTGTAATCCCAGCTACTTGGGAGGCTGAGGCAGGAGAAGCACTTGAGCCCAGGAGTTTGAAGTTGCTGTGAGCTAGGCTGACGCCACTGCACTCTAGCCCAGGTGAGAGAGTGACTCTGTCTCAAAAAAAAAAAGAAATTAGGTTTTTTGACCTTTAAATACTTAAAGCCTACAACATAGTTTGTGTTGAATAAAGCTTAATGAATGATATCAAATAATGAATATTTGAAATCAGGTATGATTATTCACAAAGCTCCCTTGAAAATAGGAAAAGCTTCCTGCCTCCCCTAGGACGGCTCATAGCAAGGGTTGTCCTTCAGGAGTGGGAAGGCCAAACAACACGTTACTGAGGTTGTAAGTTCTGGAATAGCAGTCTGACTTTCTAGCCTCTTTCCAGCACTTACTGGAGAGGCAGCTTGGCCATACCACCTAACCTCTCTGTGCCTCGTTTTCCTCCTGCACAAGTGAGAATAACAGCAGCATGACTTCATAGGGTTCTCTGTGGATGAAATGACTTACACATATAAAGCACTTAAAGCAGTGTCTGCATATAGAGAAAACACTCAGAATGTGTCTCCTTTCATTTTTCTCATCAATATCATTTTCCTCTTAGGGTTTAGGGCTACGTCAGGACAGAGCTGTGCTTCCAGCCCTGAATACAATCCCACTGAGTTGTGTCACTACATATCGTTATCTTTTCAGGTCTCAGGAGATTTCAGGGTCATTCCCAGGTGTAGGTGAAGTGGAGGTATTAGACATGCCAATTTCCCTTGCCAGGTGTGAGAAAGGAAAGGCATCCATGAAGGTCGTTTAGACTTCAAGTAACAAAGGCCTCTGTTCAGGCTGGCCTGAACAATGAGGACAGTTACTGTCCCAAGTGATGAGAAGTTCAGAGGCAGGTGGCGCTGCAGCTGGTTCCATTTTCCAACAACATCAAGGACCCAGGTTCATTTCCTCCCTCTGCTCTGCCAGCCTCGGTGTATCTGCTTGGACTGCAGGCGAGGGCTTTCCTGGTTATAAGGTAGCTGCAGTAACTACAGTCCGGGAATTAGTTTCTCACGCAACAGTCACTGGACAAAGAGAAATGTCTCTTCGTGTGTGCTGTTCTGAGAAGGAAATTATCTTTTGCAGAGGCCCCAAGCAGATTTCCCTTTACATCTTACTGGTCAGATCTGGTTCACATATCCACCCCTAAACTAATGACTGTCAATGTGATCACTATGACAGATTTACACTAATTAGCTTCACTCTAAATTAAGAATGGGATAGATTCTGGAAGAAGATCGGGGTTCCAGGAGCAAGGAAGAAAGAGGGAGTGACCGTTGGGTAGGCAACCAGCAGGGTCTGCTCAGAGAATTCTTGGTATTTTTATTTCAGTACCACTTGTCACAGGGGTTTATTTTGGAAAAAGGAGAGCAGAAGACACTCTCATTTGGACTAATTAAAGTTTTTCATCAGGCCCTCTTTGTTTTGTTATAGTTATGCACTCACACATACACACACATTTTTTTTTTTTTCTCAAATGTTAACACTCCTGAGATTCTGGTTTTCAAAATCTGGGCAGTGCAGGCAATGAAATCCAACTCTCAGGTCTAATTGGCATACAGTTGACCAAGGGCTTTGCCTAGGAACCTGAGGAGAGCCTCTATTTAAAAGAGCTATTTTAGTGTCTAGGAGAACTGAAGAGTCAGTCTTATCGCTGGGATTCCTATACTGAGAGGCTTTCGTCCTACCGTGAAACAAACAGAGCAAACAAAACAGAATCCTAAAGAGAAGTGTGCTCTGCCCATCTACCAGACTCAAACATTTACCTTAATTCTCTCACTGTCCCTGCTTCACCTAAAAATAGATAGCTTTCAATGAGCACCGCATTTCTGAAGAGCAACAACATCAGCCACTATTGTTTGGAGAGCTGGAGTTTACAACTGGAATCTACAACTCCACGAGGACATCGCCTTTAACATTTCGGAAATGTATCTTCTATTCCACATTACCATTGTGTAAACTACTTGGCCAACACCAAGAAGTGTGGAAAATTCATTATGAAATCTTGGCTTGGTATCTCTTAGTTAACTCAAGTTTTATATTTATATAGAAAAAAGATCCTAGACACTAAAACTGTAAGACATCTACTCCAGATAACTTTAAAGAAAAACTTTTATTATAAATGATGTCTGTACTTTGAGGGCAGAGAACTCTTAAGATTTTGAAGTGAAAGAGCCTTTAACATCATTCATTGAATTTTTGGCATTGTGCAGATGAGGAAACTCATTCTCAGAAACAGCAGGTGATGGATGGGCCCAAGCTCCCAGAGTTTGGGAGCTGCAGAATTGAGATTAAGACTCACATTCCCCGGGATACATTAAAGGTAGCCACAAATTTTTTGGTAATCCTCCTCTTTTGAGGTGGAGTCTAATTCTTCTCCCCTTGAATCTGGCCTGACCTTAGTGACTTGCTTGGCCAATAGGATGTGACAAAAGTGATATTCTGGAGTTTACGAGGCTAGATCATAAAAAGCCTTGCAGCTTCTGCCTAAGACCTCTTGAATGCTCACTCTAGAAGAAACCAGCAGTAAGAAGTCAGACACCCCTGAAAGCTAGCATGCCATGAGAAAGCCCAGTCTACCCAGTGGAAAGGTGGCATGAAGAAATGGATGCCTAATCTGCTCTCAGTTATTCCACCTATCTCCCAGCCCAGACGCCAGATACAGGAGTGAAACAGCCTTCAGATAATTCCAACCCCAGCCACCATTTGACTACAGCCACATAAGACCCCAAGCTAGAACCATCCAGCAAAGCCCAGCCAATACAATCACTAAGAGGTAATAATAAAATTGGTTTTAAGCCACTACATTTTGGGACTGTTTGTTATGCAACAACAGATAACCAAAATATCCCGTGACTCAATTCCTTTATCCACAGCATTAATAAAATACATACAACAGAAAATTCAAATTTGAGACAGAACAAGCATTGTTCAGGCTGTTGGGGGTTACATCCTTGCTCTGCTCACAAATTCCATAAAGCATGGCATCATTCTAAGTCCATTAGAATACAATGCTTAAAGTGCTTTAGCAGTCTGCATCACATGGCAAAAGTGATCTTTATTATTCATGTGACAGTATAGCTTAGGAATTGAGTCAGGTTGAGAGGAGCTGGGGCAAGATCCTTCTAGATTCTACAGTATTTACACCAATATTCATAAATGACTGTGTATGCAACCTGGAAGAAGAGATCTTCTACAGTGTTTTCAGAGGACCTCTCAAGGGTTATCAAAATTAAGGGTACATTCTTCAATATTACAACAGTTGTATAGCTGATACCATTTGAAGGCATTATTGGTCAATATTTGGTTTTACTCCACAAAATTCTCTCAGGAAGAAACTAAATTATTACCACTACAGAATTAATGATTTCTTACCACAAAAGAATCAAGACATTGATTCTGTCACAGCAGCCGTACAGCGGAAGTCATCCACAAGTATCTCAAAGATTTATAAGCTTATAGAGGTGAACCAATATCATCCCCTGTGGATCCAACTATGGGATGCACTTATTTATACATTTTGTGAATCTTGAAAACATTATGCCAAGTGAAATAAGCCAGACATGAAAGAATAAATATTGTATGATTCTGCTTATATGAAAACCCTGGAATAGTAAAGTTCATAAAAACAGAAAGTATAATGGTGGTTGCCAGGAGCTGGGAAGGTGAGAGCAATGGGAAGTTACTATTTAATGGATACAGAGTTTTGGTTTGGGATGATGAAAAATTTCTGGAGATGGATAGTGATCATGGTTGTACAACATTATGAATATACTTAATGCCACTGGATTGTACATCTAAAAATGGTTAAAACAGTACATACATTTTATGTTATGTATATTTTTTATCACAGTTTAAAAAAAAAAAACCCTTTTACTTTAAGAAAAAAAATACAAATAAAAAGAAGAATTTAGGAGTTTTGTCAGTCAGCTTCCCAGCAGGAAACAGATGGCACACTCAAATGAGGACAATTTGAGGAGAGTTTAATAAAAGGACTCTTTACAAAGGTTTGGGCAGAGCGTAAGGAAACCACAAGAGAGAGAGGAGTGTCCAGGGGTAGGAAGGAAAGAGCAGGTACCAGGAGCCAAAGAAAGAGAAGGCTCTGTGGAGAGGGGCTTCTAGAGGACACACGGCTTTCAAGAGAGGGAGAGCCAGCCAGTAACCAATCTGCAAGAAGGAAACCTGGAGTAAGTACCAACCCTCCCGCCTCCTACCAGCATTCCCCATTGGCCAAACCCAACGAGAAACCAAAGGGGTGGAGACCCTGCTGATGCTGAAGCGATCTATATAGCTTAGCCCGTGGGGGAGACAGCAGGCGGGAGAGCACAGAGAGTGCATGGGGAGGGTTCAAAAGGTAGATGTCGGCCACAGTATCCTATTTAATAAGATGTCCTCAAAGCAGTTACATGTATCCATTAGCCACAACAAATACACAATTATCAAAGTCAACCCTCTCATTAGACCCCATAACATAGTAACAACTAGGCCAACACATTTACTTTGTGAAAATAGGGAAACAAAAAAGAAACTCACATATACCTGGACACTCTTTCTTACAAGACATGACTTGTTCTCTAGGGCTGAAAGGTGCAATCAATCTCATTGACACTTTCCACGAACTTGTATCCTCTCTGCACCACCGCCTAGGAGCTGACACCCTAACTCTTTAGAGACTGAGACACAATAGAATAAGCCCCAGAAGTAGGTGGCGGGGAATAGTTACCAGTCCTCTATTCTGTCTAAAATCAACCCTGTAAGCTCTGGCCTCCAATGTAAGCATCCACCTTTTTCCTGCCCATCCCCTAAAGAGATCCCCCATGAAATTAGCAAAATGAAAATATCAGAATGTGCAACAATGAATGCAATATGTTTTTGGTTTTGCCGAGTTCTGGTTCTTGCTTTGTAGAGGGGTTTCCAGTAAGAATAATTTTGATAGAGCAAAGGGCTGCAGTCTAGGAGTGGAAGAGTTAATGCAGCCACCACTTAGTAGACCCTCACATGTCATGATCTGAGGGTTATTGTTGCCTGACTCTAACCCTCTCGTGCCTGCCTCAACTCAGCTGTCCCTCCTACTTGACTTCAAAATCTCATTCCATTAACGTCAATCCTCCAGGTTAGAACACTAAAGCCGGGTCGCGGTCTCTAGAAGCTCACTGCTGCTATGCACATATGTTACCTGGCAGGAGGAGAAGCGCCCCTGATTAGGAGGTAGGGGAAGGACAGCCATCTTCTGTAGTCCTCTTTCATTAGCACATTAGCATGAATGAGCTTATCAGATTAGCTAATTGTCACCTGGACACTTTGGACAGTGTAGAGATACTGGTGAGGCACATTTCCACAAAAAAAATAGAGGGAAAACACAGCAATGACAAGTCCCAGAAGGACCTTGGAGCATCCTGGAGGGGCAGGGACCCACGAGGAAAGACACACAAGATGCTGCAGGGACCACAGAGATAGAAGGGAAAGAAAGCTCTGGGTGGGAGGACACTAAAGATGAATTTTACCATTTTCAAGCTTTGCCCAAGAGTCCCCCACCTGTTCCCTGCTGGAGGAATAGCAGGTATACAAAGCAGCTCAGGCACAAGCAGATAACGACTCCTGTTTCTTGAAACTGTAACAGAGGCAAAGACAAGACCTGGTAAGATGGAAAACTAGATAACCTGAAATCCTTCCCCCTATAAACACCTAGAAAAGCTAGATTAAACACACAAGTATTTTTAATACATAGAAAAGCATCTAAGAAAAAAAGGGAGAAGATAGGCCTTTGTAACACAGAGACTTGAGTTTTAACACCCAAATAGGAACAGAAGACAAGACTTTGAGCTAGCACGAAATGGGAAGTTGAAGCTAAGATCCTAGCATAAAACTGGGACTCTGACCTTCAGTGAAGGGAAGGAGTAGAAAAAAAAAACCTACCCAATGACACTGAGCGATGAAGAGGAAATTTATCTGGATCTTCCTCAGCTCTAGGTGGGAAAATAACCTCTGGAATTTATTCCACAAGGTCAGAGGAATCCATAAATGTAGAAAACAACATAAAAAATGGTTCCAGGCCAGTGGTAGCCAAAGTTTGAGTTGGCTTTCAATGATCCACTGATAGCACTCAGGCACCTGTCAAAAGCATCTGCCTCGGAGGGACACACCTTAACCCAGGCCCCATAGATTTCCCACGGAAAGTGTCTCACTGGAGATGAAGTCATGGTCAAAGCACATCATCAACAATTCTATATAAGCAAGTCGGGCAGACATAATTTTTTAAAAAATGCATTGTACTTGGTCCCCAGGAAATTCATATAATAGAAATGACAATGTCTCAGCTTTGCTACCTGGGCTGGGAAAAAAAAAAGATATGACAATGACATGTGTATTTTTAATCATATGAAGAAGTGACTGAAATCACAAAAACAGGACACTATTTTTAAAAGTATAGGCAAAGTTGAGAAAAAAATGAATAAACCTTCTGGAAATGCCATTTTCACTTATTTAAAAAAAATCAATGACTTTGTTAAATAGTAGATTAGATCCAGATAAAGTGAGAATCAATCGGCAAGGAAATGAATCCAAAGGAACCCTTAGAATGAAGCACAGATAGATGCATGTTAGACCTGTTCATTATCTTCTCAAGATTCCTTAGATTTTGATGTTTCCCATGTTTATATCAATAGGAATACCAAAAGGATAGACAAGAGAAAGGAGGGAGATGTACTATTTGAACAGATGGTGGCTGAGAATTTTCTGAAGTATGAAAAGGCATGTGTCCTCAAATTCAAGAACCACAATAAGGCCCAAATAGGATAAGTAAAAATAAATCTATACCTGAACACATTGTAATGAAAATGCAAAACATTAGAGAGAGACAGAGAGAGTAATGCCTTTGCATAGAAAAGACAGATTACCTACAGAAAGAAACGACAGGCTTACAGCAGAATACTCAGTAGCAACAATAAACACCAGAAGAGATTCTATATCACCGTTATTTCTTATAGCTGAGTAATACTCCATGGTATACATATACCACAGTTTACTTATCCACTCATATATTGATGGGCATTTGGGTTGGGGAATGGACACGCTTGAAGCTCTGACTCAGGGGGATGAGGGTGGCATAGGCAATATACATAACCTGAACTTTTGTACCCCCATAATAAGCTGAAATAAAAAAAAATAAAAAAAACAATAAACACCAGAAGAAAATGGAATAATGCCTTTACAGTATTAAGGTAAAATAACTATCAACCCAGAATTCTATGTACAGCTAAACTAACATTGGGGAATGGAAGTAAAATTAAAACATTTCCAGACAAAGACTGTAAGAATTTATCACTCATAGATTTTTACTGAAATAACTTTCAAGGGATAGACTTTAGGAGAAGAAAAGGAAAATTCATCCAGAAGGAAGTAAGATACAAGAAAGAAAGGAGAACAAATAAATTGGTAAGTACAGGAGTAAATCAAACACTGACTGTTAAACTTGCATACACACACACACTCACACACACACACACACACACACACATATGCAAGAGCAATAATAATAATGAATAAGACTGGAGTAGGTGATCAGAATTAGAGTGTTCTAAGATCTTCATATTGTTCAAACTGAGGTAGGGATATTAATTAACTTCAGACTTTGTTAAAGTGTATATGCTTGTTAAAATTTCAAAGGTAACTGTAGTGGCCAGCCTTCAAGATAGCCCCAGCAAGCCTCACCTCCTCTTACTCATGCTTTTGTGTAGTCCCTTCCCAATGAGTCTTTGTGACTAACAAAATATGATGAAAGACATGGTATGTCACTTCCAAGTCTAGATCATCAAAGACATTTCAGCTTCTGCCTTCCTCTGTATTAGAGCACTCTCTGGGGAAAGCTGGCCACCATGTCGTGAGGACAAGCAGCACCATGGAAGGTCCCCGTGGTGGAGAACTAAGCCAGTACCAACTCGCCGGCCGTATGGTAAGTCATGTTGTAAGTGGATCCTCCAGCCCAGCCAAGCCTTCAGGAGGCAGTGGCCCCAGCTAAATTTTGATGGTATGCTCTTTGAGAGACCCCAAACCAGAACAACCCAGTTAAGCTACTCCCAAATTTCTGACCTACCAAAGCTGTGAAATAATAAGTATTCATTGTGGTTTTAAGCTGCAGAGTTTTAGGATAGTTTGTTAACATAGTAATAGATAACTAATACGATAACTAAGAAGAGAATAAAATTGGGTTATATAACTTCCAAACCATTAAAGAGGGGGAAAATTTTTTTTTTAATCACCCTATCTCTTTTTTTTTTTTTATTTCAGCTCATCATGGGGGTACATAAGTTCAGGTCATATACATTGTCCATGTCCCGCCCATCCCCCCGAGTCAGAGTCCCAAGCGCCTCCGTTCTCATTCTCCAGACAGTGTGCCTGGCACTCATCATGTAGTCATACCTCCTTCCCCTCTCCCTCCACCTCCCCGCACCCTATCTCAATAAAAGCTAGAAAGGAGAAGGGAAATGCAAAGAAAAATCATCGTGAAAAGCAAATACAAAATAATAGGATATCATGAAAAATCTAAATAGGCCAAACTTACAATTTAAAAGAATATTTTCAAAGTAGCTTTTTTAAAAAATCCAGCTATGTGTTGTTTTACGGACATAAACAGAAAGTCATAGAAATAAAAGATAAGGAAAGATGTATCAAATAAATAACTCAAAGAAAGCTGGTATACCTATATTAATATCAGATAAAATTGACCTTTAAGCAAAAAGCACTGTTAGCAGTAAAGGTGGTCATTAATTGATGTAAAAGGAAAAAATTACCAGGACGATATAGCAATTATAAATTGTTTGTTCTCAATAATACAGCCTCCAACTAAAGTAAAAATTAACAGAATTACAAGAAGAATTTTATTTATTTATTTATTTATTTGAGACAGAGTCTCCCTCTGTCACCTGGGCTAGAGTGCCATAGTGTCAGCCTAGCTCACAGCAACCTCAAATTCCTGGGCTCAAGTGATTCTCCTGCCTCAGCCTCCCAGGTAGCTTGGACTACAGGCACACACCACAACACTCGGCTAATTTTTCTATTATTAGTAGAGACGGGGGTCTCACTCTTGCTCAGGCTGGTCTTGAACTCCTGAGCTCAAGCGATCCTCCTGCATCAGGCTCCCAGAGTGCTAGGATGACAGGCATGAGCCACTGTGCTTGGCCTACAAGAAGAATTTGATCAATCACGATCACAGAGGAAGATTTAAACACTAATGTTTCCTTAATTATCAACCAAACTAAAAATTTTGAAAGATTGTGATTAGAATGGAAAAATTAATAAACTTGATTTAATAAACATGTAAAGAATTTTGTACCAACAATTAGAGAAGATACTTTCTTTTCAGGCCCACATGTTACATTTACACAAATTGGTCACATATTAAATCACAAAACAAATACCAAAAAGTCATTATTTCACAGACCATGTTCTCTGACCACAATGCAATAACATTAAAAAATAATAAAAATTTTCCTGGATTTTTAAATTTAAAAGCATACTTTGCAGTAACTAATTTGTTAAAGAAGAGATCATAAAGGCCGGGCGCGGTGGCTCACGCCTGTAATCCTGGCACTCTGGGAGGCCGAGGCGGGTGGATTGTTTGAGCTCAGGAGTTCGAGACCAGCCTGAGCAAGAGCGAGACCCCGTCTCTACTAAAAATAGAAAGAAATTATCTGGCTAACTAAAATATATATATAGAAAAAATTAGCCGGGCATGGTGGCGCATGCCTGTGGTCCCAGCTACTTGGGAGGCTGAGGCAGTAGGATCGCTTAAGCCCAGGAGTTTGAGGTTGCTGTGAGCTAGGCTGACGCCACGGCACTCACTCTAGCCAGGGCAACACAGAGAGACTCTGTCTCAAAAAAAAAAAAAAAGAAGAGATCATAATGAAATTTGAATATGTTTAGAAGTAAACCATAAAAAAAGTCCTTATGCAATGCAACTAAAGCAGCCTTAATAAATATAAGAAATTTGTAATAAATTTTAAAATGTAGAGAGTTAAGAAAAATGAAAGTTGTTTTTTGAAATAAAAGCTGTTCTTGTTTTTATATATAAGACAAACATCTTTGTTTAAGAAAAACTAAGAAGTCATTAAAAAAAAAAAACCTAAGAAGAAAATAAAAATAAGTACAGATAAATAAGAGATTTTATAAATCGTGAGTGGATACGATAAATAGCTTAGTGTTAACAAATTTAGAAACATAAGTAAAATAGTAATTTTCCTTTGAAAACAAAATCTATTAAAGCTGATTCAAGAAGAAATAGAAAATTAAAGACCATAACATTTTTACAAAATTGGATCAGTTGTGAAAAATCTATTCACAAAAAAAAAAAAAAAAAAAAACAAAAATACCAGGCTCAGAAACTGTTAAAAAATTCTACCAAGCCTTCAAAATATAGATAAACTCTATCTTATACAAACTGTTCCAAAAAAGAGAAAAAGAAGAGAAGTTCCCCAACTTATTTTTTGAAACTAGTATTCCTTTTACTTTTTTTTTTTTTTTTTTTTGAGACACAGTCTGGCTCTATTGCCCGGGCTGGAGTACTGTGGCGTGAGCCTGGGTCACAGCAACCTCAGACTCCTGGGCTCAAGCAATCCTACTGCCTCAGCCTCCCTAGTAGCTGTGACTACAGGCATGCGCCACCATGCATGGCTAATGTTTTCTATATATGTTTTTAGTTGACCAGTTAATTTCTTTCTATTTTTTAGTAGAGATGGGGTCTCACTCTTGCTTAGGCTGGTCTCGAACTCCTGACCTTCAGTGATCCTCCCGCCTTGGCCTCCCAGAGTGCTAGGATTATAGGTGTGAGCCACCGCGCCCAGCCTCTCTTTACTTTTAATACCAAAACCAGACAAAGATAATATAACAGGAAAAGAATAGGTTAATGGAGAAAAACCATGCACATATCTCAATAGATGTACAAATGATATTTGATAAAATTCAATCCCCCTTTATTTAAAAGCAAAACAAAATAAACGAAACCAAAAACTATTAACAAATTAGGGAGATTAGCTAACTTCCTTGACCTTATGAACCTACAGCAAACATCATATTTAATGGTGAAACATTATAAGCATTTCCTTAAAAATAAGGAATAATGCAAGGACACTCACCATCACCATGTCTATTCAACTTTGTACCAACTGCTCTAGTTATCATGGTAAGACAGGAAGAGAAAAATGAAAGGTATAAGAATTGAAAAGAAAGAAATGAAGCTGCCATTATTCAAAGACAATAAGATTATTTCAAGGAAAACCTAAGACAAATATAAAAGCTCAACAAGGTTGCTAAACATAAGATCACCATACCACAATTAATTGCATTTCTATAGAGCAATTGGAAAATGTCATTTAGAGTTTTCCATTTACAGCACCCACATGAACCGTAAGGAACCAAGGGAAAATATGCAACAACAACAAAAAACCCTAATGAAAAAATATGAAACTTGATTTAAGAACATGATAGAACTAAAACAAAGAGAGATATATGAAGTTAATGGATGAAAAGACTCAATATAGTAAAGATGGCATCTCTCCAAATTAATATAAAAATTACATGCAATGCTAATCAAACTCTCAACATGAATTTGCACAGAATGTGGCAACCCTTATTATATAAGAGAAAGCTAATGAGAGGCTAGACAATCCTTGAGAAGAAGGAGGAAGTAAGATTGGAAAGAGGAAGCTTATTCAAAACCAGGTAGTATTAGAGCATCAATAGACAAATAGACCGTGGAGCGTAATAAACAGCCCAGAATTTGATCTCAGTAGATCTCATTTACATGGGTGCTTGGTATATAACAGAGAAGATACTACAAATTCATGGGGAAAGAATGTATCACTCAACAAACAGTGCTAGAACAATTGGAAATTCATATGGAAAAAGATCAAATTGAATATTTCATGCCATAAATAAAAATTATATAATTCCAGAAGCACTAAAAACCTAAATGTAAAAAAAGAAAATTATAAAACTTTTAGAGGAAAATATAAGAGAATATTTTTATTGCCTCATGGTAAAGAAGGATATCTTAAGTAAAATATAAAATGCGCAAACCTTAAAAATATGAGTATGTTTTACTACCTTAAATTCAAATATTTGATATGATGTCATAAAAAATAAAATACTAAGTCACAGATTTGAAGAAAATATTTTCAAATGATGCATAAACTATTGGATCTGTATCTAAACCATATAAAAAAATTCTTAAAAAACAGTGAGAAAAAAAATTTAAAGCAAAAGGTATGAATAAGTAATTGACAGGGCAAGAAGCTTGAATGGTAAATAAACATGAAAAATATGCTCCACTTCATTAACAATTAGGGAAATACAAATTAAATCAATGAGATACTATCTGACGCTCATCAGATTGGCAAGCATTAATGTCTGACAACACAAAGTGTTTTTAAAGCTGTGGGGCAATTAACTATTATACATTTCCATTTCTAGTGGAAATATAAATCAGTGTCATCATGCTGAAAAGCAATTTCAAAACTTAGAAAACTGAAGGTTTCCATATTTACAAGTAATTATACTTTTAGGTGTCCTTCCTAAAAAAAATTCTTGAATATGTGTACTTGGAGGCACCCATTGCTCCGCTGTTTGTGTCAGAGAAAAATTTGCAAATGTTCTAACCGGTCCTTAGCATAGGAATAGGTACATTTAAAGCAGTTAAAACGAATGCATTAGATCTACATGTATTAACATGAAGGAATCTCAAAAACATCATGGTAAGTGAAAAAAGCAAATTCCAAAGGATATGAGCAATATTCCTCTTTTTTTAACACACAAAACAATGGTTTATGCATCCATAATATATTGTAAAATTACAAAAGCATTCAAGGGAATAACATACAATTTCAGGGCAGTGGATGCCCCTGGGAAGGGAAGGAAAGGGAAAAGAAAGAGATGAGTTTTTAGCAGTATATTTTATTCCTTATTAATACAGACAATTCTTCTAAAATTGAAAATTTAAATCAACTATTAATAATAATATATGTCTAATGATGGTGAGTAGAAATTTGGTAGATTGTTTCCTATTCTTTTGGAGGTGTTTGAAATGTATCATTATTAAACATTTTAAAGAGGAATTCGGTGATGTAAGATTAGGGTTGCTTTTTTTTTTTAATCTTATCTATTTTATTAAACTCTCTACAATGGTTATGTATTACTTTTGTAATAAGAAAAATATGTGAAAAATGCACAGATAACTTTGACAACCTCTCAGGCCACCCTAATCCTACCTATAAACATTGTGAATCAATCAGTTAAAGTCAGTTTCTAAAGTTTGATAAACCCACTGCCAAGCAAGAACTCACCATAATACTGGGTTGTGGCACAATGGACTGGGTCATTTCAGTCATCTTAGTTATCAAAACAGCATCTGCACCATTTATCTGAATATAGTTATCAGTCCCATTCGTTGATCAGATCAGTTATGTATAAATATGTGAGAGTTTTCTGATTGTATCAATGGTTACATTTTCCCTTCTCTATATATCTTTTTCATTAATATATATAATTTTTTAATCCCATGAAACGTCTTGTTGAGGTGCTTCCAGAAATGGTGTGATTCTGGGAGTTAAATGAAGTAGAGATTCTTTCACTCCTGAGTCATTGTTTTGCCTCCAAACAGAAGATGTCAACAGTTGCCCAGTGACCTCCAAGAAATGTTTGTGGTCTTGTGTCAGTTCCTGACAATGAGTTGTCCACATAATAGAACTACTTTATTTGTTGTATATACTCCTTTGATGTCTGTCAAGTTTTTTATGTTTCCTTTTCTTTTTATCTGGTTTCTCACTGTTGATATTGTCCTGTTCTTATTGTCTTCCTAGACTGAAAGGACCGAGGCCACTGAACTAACGTGGCATGGCAACCAGTACAGTTCTGATGAGCATGTGGGTACTCGATGAACTATTTTTGTGGTGCTGCTATTGGAGGCACCAAAATCGTGCTGACAACAGTGCCTTAAAATCATAACCTGATCAGTCTATTCATCCATAATGCCGATTGTCCAGGTACAACGCTGCCAGACTTAGCAAATAAAAATACAAAGTGGCACAAATAATTTTATTTTTCAGTTTGAGTATATCCCAAACATTGCATGGACATATTCATACTAAAAAAATTACTTGCTGTTTATCTGAAATTCAAATTTAACTGAGCATCCAGTATTTTATCTGACAACACTACCCAGGCCTCCCTCTTTAAGGTCTCCAAGTCATTTGGCAGAGGAGTCACCCAAAATGGGAGAGTTGAGAATTCTCTTAAAAGAAACTCTATCATATTCATTTGACAGATAGTTACAGGAAACAAACAAACAAAACCACAATTTAAATCTGCTTCACAGTTGTAGAGGTGTTTTTGTCAGTGCATGAACTTCATAATTGAATTATTGTGAGCTCTCTTTGCACAAAATAAAGAAGCTTGAATGCCATATGGTTATTTTCTGAGTCACCAAAACTCTCCATTCTCCCGCAGAGGCAGCCAGCATCTTCTGTGATGCTTTCACTAAATGGCAGAGATGGAACAGATTCAAGGGACTGCAGAGCAGGAGAAGAAAATGCATTCATGAAACTAAGTTACTTTCCAAAAAAATTTTCAAGCCTTCCCACCTCCCTTCCTTCTCAGCACCACCCACATCTGCCCCGAAATATTCAAACTTAGGGTGTTCTCACAGGAAGTTGTACTCTGAAAAGTACACAAACATGCCAAAACATTAGGCCAGAAGAAACTACAAAATTCTCCTAGTTGAAATCAGACCGTGGAAAAGAAAAAAATGAGCCTACTGCTAGTTGCTGATTCAGCGCTGGAGTGTGCAAAGACTGAATGTCCTCTATTGGGGACATGTAATAAAGCAACTTTCGGAAAGTCTCTTTAATAACAGAGCATCACAACTACTGACATAAAGAATGTTCATGCTTACTTACTGCATGCTTAATGTCACCGCCAGGAACACCCCCAAGATCTGGTTTCTGTTAAGCCTCTGTCCTTTCTGGCTTACCTCCCATCGTCTGTCTGTACCTTCAAACTCTCTCCAAAAATAACCTGGGTTGCTCTTCTTGCTGTATCCCTAGATTTTAGTCCTGTGCCTGGCACACAGTAGGTGCTCAAAGCTATTTATTAATGAATAAAGACAGAAAACTTCAGTCATCCATTTAAAAAATACTTTTAAATTAGTTTTTCATTTTAAGAACTGGTAATTTAAGGGTACAGAACAATAGCTGGGGAATATTGCTATGCCTCTTTTTTACAATTTTATGCTTTTTCTTAGTACTAACCGCACAACACAGTTTAATTTTTAATTTGATAAATTAGAAGGCAATAAAAGATAGGGTAAAGTAACTTATGTATATTTTGGCTTTTAAGTGTTTATGTTGTATAATCTGAAAGACTTAAATCCAAAGAGCAAAATGGGAAAACCAATGTTTTTCAAGGAAAATTTATTTTTGCTGTGTGTTTTAGAAAATGAGTGGTTACATATTTGAGCCTACGATTGCTACATAAATAAGTCTTAAGACCTACCTGACATTACAGATTTACAATCCAAGGCTTACTTTGTGACATAGGATCTTTGTGTTACTGAAAAAATATTAAAATAGATCCATGACTTATTCTGGAAGTTGCATGACTGTAAGCTACTTTTACTCAAATTAACTAGTTCTCTGACTTTTTCCATTAGGAAACACTCTAGAGATTTTTGACTAGCTATGGTATGTCTACTCTTAAAAATATACTTTCAAGAATGAAAGAAGCCTGTAATCCTAGCACTCTGGGAGGCCGAAGCGTGGATCATTTGAGTTCAGGAGTTCGAGACCAGCCTGAGCAAGAGCGAGACCCCTGTCTCTACTAAAAATAGAAAGAAATTATCTGGACAACTAAAAATATATAGAAAAAATTAGCCAGGCATGGTGACGCGTGCCTGTAGTCCCAGCTACTTGGGAGGCTGAGGCAGGAGGATTGCTTGAGCCCAGAAGTTTGAGGTTGCTGTGAGCTAGGCTGATGTCACAGCACTCTAGCCTGGGCAACAGAGTGAGACTCTGTCTCAAAAAAAAAAAAAAAAAAGAATGAAAGAAGCTGTGACTGTATTTTTCTCTCCCACAGTGTAACAAATTAAATATAAATCAGCCAACAATCACTCCTTGTCTAAAATTGACTGATACTTTATTCCTAACAAATAAAGAATATAGAATGAGTCATAACATTTCATTTAAAAGTACATATATAGAGAGACTCCTGGCTTTACTCTCTGCAACTGTGCCTTAGGCAAACTCCCCTTGAGAGTCACATATACATCTGAGACTATCCTTAACAAACACTCACAACTTAATAGCAACACATTCAGCTGAAAACCGAAATCCACGAGTCATGTATTGTGCGTTGTATCAGACCATTGCAAAGCATCCAAAGTGACTAAACGTTTTTACCTTTCATTAAAATGGTTATTATGCAGAATGTAACCATGCATTACAATAGAAAGAAGTACACATCACATGTGTTTTGCCCTGACTACAGTAACAGCCAAATTAAAATCCCAGCCTGGTGAGTTGATTCCATAGTAAACTGTTATGCAGAAAAGCTTCTGTCACATACCACTGCCGCCTCCTGTCTATTTTCTGGCAAAACATTAAGACTGAGGATACCAACAACAATTAGAATTTAAACCTGTCTCTGCTTAATAACAAATCCTCTCCATCCCTGTCTAGCCAGAAATAATCTGCCTGCTTATTCCTGTTTTCATGTCCTCTCCTCTCAAATTAACCTTGGTTACATTCCCATTTCTGGATAATTTTATCGATCTGGAGTTAAGATGCTTAGACAATGCAGTACCTGGCATAGAGGAGGTGCTAATGAATGAGTGGCTCACTTACATTTTGAAATTTAACATAAAAATTCTGTTCTGAACATTTTTAAAGGGTAAAGAACTTTATAATGCTGCACAAATAGCCCCTGGGAATTCTAATATTTTACCTATAGCGTTGCTTCTGTAGATTTGGGCCTTTAGGAGAATTGAATTTAGGAGCAATATTGTAGTTTTTCCTAAAAGAATCTCATCTAAAATCTCTCTCTTTGATGACCTCCACAACTTTCTATTGTTCTTAGAATTAACTCCCAACCAGAATTTTTTTTTCTGTGTCTAGCCTATTTCACTTAACAAAATGTCCTCTAGGTTTTTTTAAAAAAAATCAAATACGTAGGAATAGAGAGTAAACAACGGTGGTTTGGGGGTAGGGGCAGGCACACAGGAAGAAATTGGAAGACGTAGATCAAAGGGTACAATGTTGCAGTTATGTAGAATGAATAAATCTAGAGATTAAAGTACAACATGGGGACTACAGTTAATATTTTATTGTACACTGGTAACTCGCCAAGAGAATACTCTTACCACACACACACACACAAAGGTAAGTATAGGAGATAATGAGTATGTTAATTTGCTTGACTGCAGTTATCACTCCCTATGTATATGCATATCAAGATAAATATATCAAAACATCATGTTGTACGCCTTAAATGTATACAAAAAAAGATATTTCTGAGTCCCAGATGATATCTGAAGAATTTCAAATGATATTTTATACAGAATAATTTAATTCCTAATCAACAAAAACAATATTAAGTAGTCCTTTCAGGCTCACTGTAAAAACAAAACAAAACAAAAAAACACACTAGCCCTAGATCATACTAGGCCTGGGTTTGAATTCTGCCTCCATACTTCTTAGCCATCCTTCACCAGCTATTTATCCTCTCAAAGCCTCAGTTCCTTCATCTTTAAAATGAGCATAATAAGGACTATCTCAAAGTTGTTTGTGTGGACTGAATGTGACAATGCCTATGAAATAGCTGGTCTTTATAATGCAAAGCAATAAACATCAGCTGTTATTGTTGGTGGCATGATTGCCAACTCTGACTACCCTGAACAATAAATTGGAACAATGGTAACTTTTGAAATTAAAAAAAAGGAATATAGTCCCAATGCCTTCCCATAGCCTCCAAGACCAGTGAAACTCTCCAGCCTCAGCTCATACCACTCCCCCCACCCCCAATAGCTTGGTCCCCCCACTGTAAACACATAGAACAAGCACAGGACTTTGTGCTGTGATTCTTGTTCCTTCTTTCTGAAATGCTGTCTCCCTAGCTCTGTGCATGAGTCTGTCCCCTTATCAGCTTTCAAGTGTCAGTTTAAACACCACCTTCGCAGAGAGGCTTTCCCTGACCACTCTGTCTGAAGTAGCTCTTTCCTACCTCCCGGCCTCCTGCAGTTCTCTTTATCACATCACCCTGTTTGTCTTCTTTGTAACACTTATTACAATCAATAATTATCACCAGACTGTAAGCTCTAAGATATCACCATTGTATCTGTAGTGTCTAGTATAGTGCCTGGCACATAGCTGGTGCTTAATATCTGTCAAATTAACTATTAAATCTATGAATGAATAATTAGGCTAATCATACGCATTTTCCTCCTCCTTTTATTCTCTCACATAGTGTCTAGCACCATGCAATATATAAGCTAGGAAAAATACTTAACACAATAATACTATTTGGGGGAATATATTAAGAAGCAGATATTTACAAACATTGCTAGACATATGCTAAATAAGACTGTCTTTGAGAAATATCACTGGTGTAACTGTTGGACAGATTCCCTGAAATTATTTTCTTTTTTTTCCCTTCTCCTTTCTCCTTCTCCTTCCCCCTTCTCCTTCCCCCTCCTTCTCCTCCTCCTCCTTTTTCTTCTCTCTCTTTCTTTTAAATTATGTATGACATTGGTCATTAACATCTCAGCCCCCCAGTTCTTTCACCTTAAAGCCTTTCCCCTCAACTCTTGCTCAACCTCAAGAGTTGATGTGAAGCATAAATCAAGAAAGGGTTGGTCTCCTACAGTCAAATGGTCCCCTGAAAGAGCCTTTTAGGAACATAGTGGCAAACAAACCTAAAGTGTAACACATCATATTTCTATTTGGAAGCAGCAAGTTGGAGAAAAAAGACATTAGAGTCAGAAAGCTGCATTCTAGTCATTTTGCCACTGGAGGAATGATAGAAAGTCAATTAACCACTCTGTGCCTCAATTTTCTCATCTATAAAATTGAAAGAATGTCTCCTATCTCGTCTTACTACACAATTAGGAAAGGATCCATTGAGATGATTATGTGAAAGAACTCTGCAAAATATTATGTATTATCCAATTAAAAAATATTATTATATTAGAGAGAAACACTATGTCTGCTTTAGAAAACCGGAAAAGGGAAGGACACACAGCAGTCCTATCTTGGGAGCACTGGATATAGTGACCATATTTTCAAAACCCAAATCAGGACATATCTTTTGGCATATGATCTGACACATGGTTTGACCACATGACAGAATATTTGAAATAAAAAATGTTCTGAAAAATCCAGGACATGTGGTTGCCATGGCAATGAAGAGCCATAGGGAGGCCGTGGGCAATGAAAAGACAGGGTCGAATTGGCAAGCACCGAAAACTATTTTGCCAGAGATGTGCAGGACAGTTTGGAATCAATCGATGTGGAAGACTGAAAAGGCAAGAAGAAATAAATTTCACAAATCTAAATGTGAGGGGTAAGTAGTAATCCTGAATCATCCTCACTTGGGAAAATTTCTCCCACTTACTCCAGGAAATCCATGGTAGTCTCTGGCTTCCATGAATGTGGGACAGGAAGAGGGGTTTTGTATAAGAATTTTGTTGGAGTAGATCCTGTATCTACCCTCAATATCTCAAGGAGACCTCTAAACTAAGAATTGTCTCATGGTAGCCCAGTTCTTCAGACCAAGGGAGACTCCCTGGAAGTACCCTAGTGTACATCTAGATATGCCTTCATCTAGGTGGAAAGGTCATAGAACTTTCCAACTCTTGGAATTCTTCTCATCTTCAGGGACTGCTACTGCTTCCATGTTTCCCCCCACAAAATTAAAGCAATCCTCTCCTTTGTGCAACTGTCCAGGAAATATTTTTGTGATTTAAAACTCCATCAGAGCTCCTGCCAATACAACCTTGATGTCATATGAATTTTACTGCTGACTTTTAGGACAGAAAGTCAGATTTTCTTTATGGCCAGTCAGAAGCAAGGTGTAGATAATATTGAGAAGGTGGTACACTGATTGGACGAGGAAGGGACAGACTTATAAAAAGTTTACTCTCTGTGCACAGATTCTTATTAAAATGAATAAATCACATATCCTAAGGAGCAAGCGTTGTTTCATGGGGCAGATTTCCCCCGATTGATTCAGTTCTCTTCTTCCTTTCCAGCCCTTTAAGACCCCAAGACCTCTAAATTCCATCCAGTGCCTATCACATGTTATTGAGTTGGCATGTTTGCAAATTACATGCAGTGAGACCCTTGCATACCCACAGCCCCGTCTCAGATTCCCCAGCATCGCAGCCAAACTAGTATCGCCTGCACATTTTCCTCATCTTTTCATTGAGTTCAGCATGGCAGCAGCACATTCCTCAGCACAGGCTCCAGTCGGCATGGTAACTAGTTAGGGACTGCGAGTTGTCTTCTGGCAGACTCCGATTTCTTTCTGAGGGTGCTTTTTTTCCGGGGGTGGGGGTGGGGGTGCAGGGAGAGGATGGAGGTGGAGGAAGTAGTGACAAGAGGGTGGAGAAAGAATTGATTGGGTTGGGCTGGGGGAGGGGGGAAGGGCAGAAGAATGACTTAAACGCGCTTTTTAAAAAGAGTTATCTGGTCCACCCATGGTGTTGGTGCTAAATTGCCTGGGCTGAAAAAAAGTCCTAATTGAGGTGGGGAGGCAGTGACAAAGCAAAGCTTGTTCAAGCCTCCGAATCTGCACTGTTGATAGTGCAGGTACCTCAAGGGCGGCTGGGAGTGATTGCTGTGTTGACTTTGTCTAATTGCAGGGGAGGAGTTATGTGAGCTGTGGCAGGCAGCGTTACACCCAGTGGGGTGGTGGACAAAAACTGGCATAACCACGCAGGGC
This sequence comes from Lemur catta, assembly GCF_020740605.2. Classification (NCBI taxonomy): domain Eukaryota; kingdom Metazoa; phylum Chordata; class Mammalia; order Primates; family Lemuridae; genus Lemur; species Lemur catta. Next base: position 39,527,612 of record NC_059128.1, read on the forward strand.
TAAATAAACTGACTGACAAAGCCCTTGGCATATTATTAAAAATCTGGCAAAATGTTCATCTCTTGACAAAAATGTAGAGAGACTAGTAATGCATAACTTTATCCCATGTTGGATTTTAAAATGGCTAACGCCAAGTTGTCTGTCAAAATTAATAGGGCATTGCTTCTTCTTATAGAACAAAGAAATATTCTCGTCCATTTTATTCATTTATTCATTGCTAAAAAATCATGTATCTGCTAAAAATTTCATTTAGGAAAAAGGTTCGAAGGTAGTTACCCTTGATTTTAAAGTGCTGTGAATTAAAAGCTACTTTTTCTCATGTTATAATCAAAGCCACACCTACATTGCAAAGTAAAGCATTTTTTTCCTTTGAGAATAGATTATAACTCTGCATCCAAGTTTATATTGAGAGGCATTAAAACTCAAATTATTGATTACAGCTTTATATGAGTTTGGGGACTTTTTTAAAACTTCCTTTATATCAAGAAATATGTTAAGCGGTTAATTGACTGTTGAGTAGATATTCTACGTCGTCATAGGAATTAATCAATATATTGACTTTTTGACTCTTCTACTTTGCTGTTCCCTGTGTTAATTTAACTGTTTCTCCTTTCTTCTTTGCTTTCCATGAAGCCTTCATACATGCTATTCTATACAAACTATTTTATTCTAAGTTTTACACACATAGGGCAACTTGCTGTTCTACAATCCAAGTGCATTTTCTGTGTATTCAAACCTTAAAAGGAAAGCGTAAATAGTACTCTACCTTTCATATGCATAGAATGTATGTGGATAGATATTTCCTTTCTTATTTTCCACATTCCAAAGCTTGTGATTAAATGGAAATTTAAAAAGATTCTCTGAAAATTAAAAAATTATTTTTTATAAAATATACATTTTTTTATTTACAAATTTAGGATTTTTGTTATTTTTTTAAAAATTCCACAACATTTTTCTCAAAATCTCATGGTTCTCTAATTCTGATTTTTTAAGGCCTTCAGTAAAGTAGGAAAGTGAGTGAGGCTGGTGGGAAGACTTTGCTTTTAAACCCAGATAAATAATTTGGTTTGGTGATCTTCCTCTTCTTTTAATTCTTAAAGCACCTATCTACAGTACAGTCTACAAGCTCTGTTAGAAAACTAAAATGCTCGAAGCGTCAACATTGGTATGCTCCCAGGTAAAAGGGAAATATACAAATGCTCCTTAACTGCTGAAGGAACAAACATGTAAATAAGAGATGGGCTGATTCCCTACTGTTCATGTTTGCTCACTGCGAACATTTGGTTCACTTGGCTTGGCTCATTATTTCAGCTGGGAAAGTCACTATATGAATTAATAGCAGATTTCCCAGCTGAAAATAAATGTTTACCAGTTGAGGGGGCTGGGTTTTTTTGGCAAAGATCTGACTTTTTGTCTGACTGGCTCCTTTTTTGGCGTGCACATCCCTGAGGTGTGTAATTAAAGTAAGGAAATTTACACATAGTGCTTTAGGGCTTTAATGAATAGAAAACACGGGACATTTCAGCAATTTGGTGCCTAATGTCAGAGTGTGCATTTCCTGTGTGAGGTACCACAATAATAGGGGCTCTGTGATAATAAAGGCGCCTGCAATCCCATGCAAAGAAAAAGAAAAGTGACAGCATTTGTTCCTAAATTCCAATACAAAATACATGAAAAAGAGCAATTTACATTTAAAACAGACGGACTTTGAACTTGAACATACCCTCAGAATTAATGGCTATTAAATCAGCCCCACTTTGCAGAATATTGAAATTCCCTTCAGGACAAAGATCTTGGCTCTTGATATCAGGTTACATTACAAAATTGAATACACGGTATCAAATGGGTCTAATCGTAACCATTCTAGCTTTGCTGTTAAAATTTTTCAACAGCTCAAAACCTGAAAAGTTATTTTTAAACCTCAGGAATCTTGAGGGGTAAGGTAGAAAGAATAATTAACATTTATTGAGCACCTATTATATGCCATATACTTTCACATGCCTATCAAATTTAATATTTTATAATAATAACCATGCAAAAAAGTATTAGTATTCTCATATTTTTGTTTAAAAAAAATAAAGTTCAAAGAAATTAGGGAACCTGCCAAAGGCCACTTTGCTAGTAATCAGTGACACCAAGATGTGACAGAGGACAATGCCCAGCAAAGATGTAATGCTTAGCACAAACTATTACTATTATTGTTGGACTCCAAAATCCAAGCTCTTTCCAATAAAGTTCACTGTTTGTTATTTTTATTTCTCTTGTATAAAATTTATTCTAAAGAATGATGAAAACCTTTTCTCCCCTCATTCCCAGTCTCGGATTGTTCTCAAGAATAAGGTTTATATCCAATTTGAAAAACAAAAAATTCTTGCTCCATCCCATGAATAACAGTGCAGGAAGCAGTGAGTTTGTGCTAGGGACTGCTTCCTGGGTCATGAGGAGGGCATCTCAATCTCCACGGCAAATCGCACTTTTAATACAAGAGAAGGGCAGCCAGGATAGGACACAAATCTCCAACAGAAGCATGGAAGAAAGGGATAATTTGATCACAGCCAGAGGCCATAATATGGCTCCTGTATCACCACAGAATATAGGAACACAGACTTCACCTTGCTAGGCCTCAATTCTATCAACTATAAACTGAAAGGACTGGTCTGAATGATTTAAAAGGCCCATTTCTGATTTAAAAGTCTAAACTACTAGTAACCCTTGGCTGAAGACCGGAGGGCAGGGGGAAAGAAGCGGACTTAATCCATAAACAGGAGAATTCCCGCAGGATAAGCTTCAGGTATCTACCTAGCTTGTGGTCGCTACACAAAGACAGCTGTCAGCATGTGAGACCCTTGTTCCCTAATGAAGTGATTATCAGGTTTCTACCACATATTTCCCACAAGGACATTTCTTGATATCACCCATAAACTGAATTCTCAGGTAAAACATTATCTTTAAAGGGCTTTCCGTCCTGCCTTTTCCTTCCTGACTTTCCACCTTATCTTGGCTTCTCTATGGCCTTCCTCTTATTCTCTAAAACTCTCCGAAGAATCATGGACAGACCACACACCTGGGCATGGGACTGTATCCTAATTCCTGGTAAAGAAGAAAAAAATATGTACATGCTCTGTGTGTGTGTGCGTATGTGTGGTTATCTCCATCATTATTTATAGAAATTTGAACATCTAGATTTTGAGAGATTTATTAGCATAAAGGCCAGAAATGCCATTTGGAGCTTGACTCCACCAGGACTTACAGTCCCTACAAGGTGGATACTACCACCTTGTCCCTGTCCTCACCCATCTCACGTCCTCACTTTCCTCCTCCTTACCCTGCTTAAATTCCATGACTCATCATTATTTTTATGCTCTTCCAAGCTCCGGCAGCTCCCTTGCTCCTCTCTCACCGCTCTGCACTGGCACGTTCTCTCCCCCGATTCATTCCATCTTTCTGCCTAGTCCATGCTTGCATCCTGCTACTAAACATGCTGGAGAAAACCACGCAACCTTGCTGGCTGCTCTCACGCTAAAGCCTTGGTCGTTATACCATCCTGTGGGCCATGATGCTGCCCAGCTGTCACTCATTGTCCTAGTCCATTTCCTCTCCTGTTCTCTTTGATAACTTCCATCTCTTCTCTCATCCATTCTCCATGACCTGCTCACTCAGTATCACTCACTTGCTTCCTATTTCACCAAGGAAACAGAAGCACCCAGAATGACCTTCCACATAGCCACCAAGTCTCCCCTACCACCAGCATCAGAGCCTGTGTACCCCACCTTCCTTCCGTGACTTTGGATGGAACATGGGGGCCACCAGCCAACCAGTCCCCCACTCATGTCCTGGATCCTTCCCCTCTCTCCTGCATCATCAATTTCCCTCCCTTTACTAGAATATTGCTATAACATATAAACAGGCTCTTGTTTCTTTTATCAAAAATGAAACCAAAAATATCTTAATACCACATCTCCCTCCAGCTACTGCTCCATTTCTCTGCTCCTCTTGACAATAAAACTCCTCCCCAAAATTGGGTATACTCCCCGGTAATGTCTCTCCTCCCATTCTCTCTTGAACCCAATTCAATCAGCTGCCCTCCACCAACACCTCTCCACTCCCCACAGCAAACATTCCATCCAAACTGCCCTTGTTTAAGTCTTGTTGACAAATCCATTGGTCAATTCTCAGTTCTCATCTTACTTGCACTTTAAACATTTCATGTAGCTAAGCACTTTCCTCCTCCCATACCCCTCCCAACACATTTAACTTGCTTTCCAGGGCAAGTTTATTCCTATGTGTTAGGTTTTTTCCTTGTCAGTTTCCTCAGCTGGCGCCTCTTCACCTCCCTGCCTCTAAGAGGTGGAGTCACCCAGAACTTAGGGCTCAGACCTTTCCTTTTCTCTAACTACATTCAATTCCTGGAGGCTCTCATCAGTCACGTGGTTTTAAATACCATCTCTACACTGTTGTTCAGATTTACATCTTCTGCCTATATGGCTCTTAACTGTGAGCTCCTATTGTGAAACTAAAGTCTAGGTGCTCCCTGGTTAACATTAAGTGGGTGTCTCTCTTATTTCCCTAATATCACAATTCCTTGAGGCCCGAGACCCTACATTGTTCCTCCTGGTTCACATCAGAGTGCTCTGCACCTAATACAAGTTGACAGACTTTCCTAATACTGCCCACCTGCCTAGGTTTCCGTAAACCTTGTATGGAGAAGGAGGGGAGAAAGCAAGAGGAGGAAGATGAGGAGGAGAAAGAAGAAGAACGAGGAGGAGAAGAAGGCAAGGACAACTTTTGGCTGTTGTGCACAGCCCCAGTGAAGTTGAGTGTTGTGGGCTGTCAATTGTCCCCCTTGGGAAAAAGGCAACAGGATCCCTCCTGAGCAGCCATGGGCACAGTCATCGCTTTGGCGAATTTACTGTGGTCTAGACAAGTCCCAATCCTACTATGGCAAACTGGAAAACTCATATTTTTAGAAAGTAAATGAGTCTTCCTAGGGCAGACTGCCTAATCTATCTCCTAAGCCTGACACATCAAGTCAGAGTACTGTTTTATTAATTTACATTCAGAAATAAATGTTGCAGAAACTAAAATACTCAAAACCACAGGAGCAACATATTCTGTCCCTACAGCCAAGAATTTTGGAAGGCTAGATCATGCTCAAAAGCTTGCATACGAATTTATAGTAAGAAACGGTCATCTTGCTGAGCAAAGTTCTTGCAGTCCAGATGATTTGTGCATTCCCTCTTTCTCAGAAGACTTACATAGGAAGCAAAATCATAACCAGAAATTTAGAAAAACGGTAGCTAGGTGAATCTTCTCCACACTGTAGCTAGAATGATTTTTTTCAAAGCACACATCTGAGCAGGTCACTCCTTTAAAACTGTATATTGTTTGTTCTTAGGAGAAGACAAAATCCTCAACATATTAGCCCTACAATGGTCTGGCTACTTCAAAATGTCTTCAGGATAAGACCTGGATAAGGGTGTGGGCTCTGGGGCCACACTTCTATGGTTCAAATCCCTGTTCCTTTCATTCCCGGCTCAGGGAATTTATTTACTTGCATTGTGCCATAATTTCCTAAGAGTAAACTGCTTTCAACAGTGTCTGGCACTAAGAACTCAATGAATATTATCTATTCTTATCTAAAACCACTCTGGGCCCAGCCACACCCACCTCCTTTCCATCCCTCACATCGGCTGCAAACCAAAATCTTTCCTGCCTGGTTCCCTGCCCTGTTTGAAGTACTCGCCTTCTACCCTCTACCTGGCACTGTTTAACTACTACACATCCCGTCTCTCAGACCTAGAGCTACAAGTCTTCCTCCAGGGACCCATAAGTCCTCAGTCTACAGTTTCCTTCATCGTGTTTCTGTGCTCTCCTTTCAGTGTGTACCTGGCTCGAGTGAGTCTTCAGCTCCTAGAGGTCATCTCCTTTCTCCCAGAGCCTGACACATTGTAGGTATTCCATAATGATTTGTCTGAATAAATGTTTACTTGATGCTTAACCCAGTCTGGAAAGACTTCAGCCAGGTCCGGCTTTCCAAGAGCAAAGCCTAGACCAGCGCGCTCCTAACTTTTTCCTCGAGGACTTTCTTTTTTCGACCTCCCAGGGTTGACCAACTCCCTTCTGATTAACACATTCTTTCTTTGCATGTGTTAATGCATTTAATCAGGTTTCTTAGGGCCCTAAGAAAACTTTGCATATCTATGCTCTGTTTTAGTCCACGGGTTTTTAAAGTTTTGTTCTCAGTGGGCATCTCTTTTTCCAAGTTCTGGCAGGGGTAGGGTGCCTGAGGGTTGTCTCTTTGTATCTCTCTATTATTTATTTTTATTTTTATGTATTTATTTTGAGACAGAGTCTCACTCTGTTGCCCGGGCTAGAGTGCCATGGCATCAGCCTAGCTCACAGCAACCTCAAACTCCTGGGCTCAAGCGATCCTACTGCCTCAGCCTCCTGAGGAGCTGGGACTACAGGCATGTGCCAGCATGCCTGGCTAATTTTTTCTATGTATTTTAAGTTGTCCAGCTAATTTCTTTCTATTTTTTCAGGAGAGACAGGGTCTTGCTCTTGGTCAGACTGGTCTCGAACTCCTGAGCTCAAACAATCCACCCGCCTTGGCCTCCCAGAGTGCTAGGATTACAGGCGTGAGCCACCTCGCCTGGCCACTCTCTCTATTATTGACAACACACATGGACCAGGATTCTATCTGCCAGTGGAGATGTGCTGGTGTTTTGTATTTAGGTGAGTGTATGCTCACCTTCCCAAGGGATCACTCTATTTTTCACATTGCACTTCTCCTAAAGTCTGAGCTGGGTCTGTCCCTCTTTCCCCCATCTAGGCTTCTCCCAGTCTATTCACCCTCCTGGCAGTGTCCCAAGATAGAGGTCAGCAGATACTTTCTATGGGGCATACAGTAGATAAATATACAATGCCACCTAATTATTGGAGGTAGATGGTCAAATGTGTTTTCAATAACGGAAGAATACAGCACTGCTCTGGGGATGAATCATTGTCTTAAATAGAAATATTAAAACTGGCTCAAAGACCAGAGTAATAAACACCGAAAGTCATCGTGACCACCACATATTTGCACTGTATGATGAGACAAATGCAAATCCTCCAGTCGGTACCAGGCAAAAGTGACTACAGTTATAAAGATTCCATTTTGCTGCTCTTATAAAGCCTCTGTCAAAAAGACTCAATGCTACGTTTGCAAAAATAATTGGTCTACAACACACATCCTCAAACCCCAGAAATTTGAAAAGCATTGCTGTGGGTTTTCATACTATTCTCACAATGCTGAGATCTAATGTAGGCCAGAGAGGTGGGTGGAAATGCCGCGAGAAAAGGGCTTGTCCAATCCAATGCAGAATTTTGCAGAAGGTAAGAAAGAGCACAAAACTCAGGGTGAAGAAAGCCTCTCCCTGGGGTATTTCTCCTCCTTTATTTTTACCCCAGATCCAAGACTTGTGGTGAATTCAGATAAGCACTTGACCTTATCCAAAGTCAGCCTTCCCATGTCTGAGGGTCACCTGTAACTCATTAATCTCAGTCCATTATTGTTTTGCAGGGATGTCTGTTCCATTTAAGATATAAAACTCCTATACAGATAACATGGTAGGTTAATGCACTCACCTTTCATTCCTTGATTGCAGGGTTCAAACCAAACTCAATTCTGTTACAAGCAAGGATTACGTTTTGATATGTTCCCTGTCCCCAGGAGCCATTTGTCTACAGGTCTTCAAATCCTAAAAGGATGTTGCAGGCATCAGCATACTCTTCAGGGCCCTATACAGGAGATTCCAGGGAATAGAATGGCCCAGAGGTTACTGGGTCAGGACTGGAGAGGAAAGAACTATTTAGGGAATCTTGCTGAGTGCATGCTTCTGAGGGTGCTATCAGTCTTCTGCCACTCTCAACTCTTAAGATGAAAACAAGGCCATTATCACTTTTCAAAAAAATAATAAATTGCTTTATATCCAGTCTAGTACTGCTATACGGTACTTCCCTACAGCAGGAAATGTGCTAGCAGGCAGTCAGGGGGAAAAAGACACGAACTCTCTGCAGTTTTTTGAACATTGTACTTTTCAAGCATTCTCTTCTTTAGGATTTAACTTCATTTCTTTCCCCTTCCATTAGGAAATACAAATCTACACCATCACCTGTGACAAAAATCGAAACTATAAATGTAGAGGATGGTGCCCAGGCGTTGGACTCTCTACGAGACAGTGCAGAGTAGTGGGTGGCGCACTTGCTGTGGAGTCAGACTGCCAAGGACAGAATTCCGGGACCACCGCTTAAAGCTGTCACGTGGCCCAGCCTCGGTTTCATCAGCTGTAAGATGGAAATAATAAGAGCACCTACCTCGGAGAATGATTGTAAGAATCAAATAAGATAAGGATCTATAAAGCACTTAGAACAGTGTCTGGCATATATCCGGAGCTCAATAAGTGTTAGCTGTTATTGGTACTTAATTGCTCTGATTCATGCAATAGAAACTGAAGAGTTTTTTTAAAAAAAATCTGTATCTTCTTCTCCAACCACCTGACAAGTGACTGAACCCCAAACAAATACTTCTGGCTCCTTCTACCCTGCACAGCCGCCCCACTCTTCCCTCCCACCCCCTGCCCCTGGCATCCCAACCAGTTAAAGTACAAGGGAGTGGCCAAGGAGTGAGGATGGTGCCGTCCAAGCTGCCTCACTTAATTAATTTCAGCCAACTCCGGCTGCTGCCCACACCACTGCTGCCTCAATTACCCTGGGTGTTAACAACGGAAAGCGGAGCACAAAGACTTTCACTTTACAGCAAGAAAAGGAAAAATGTACTGTCGATACATATTACTCGTCAATGTAAATGCTTTCAGGAGCCCTTTGCTGCTTCTTTTCATGTTCTTCGAGTCTAAGAACCATTTAGAGAAGTCCTGCTGTTCTAACACCCTAAGGACATGTAAGAGGATGCACGCAGGCAGCTGAGAAACAGAGCTTCTATTTATGTGGAGCAAGACAGGCCTAGATCTTTGACTAACAATAAGCAGAATATCTTAATCACAAGCATTCTGAAGTCATGCCAGTGGAGTGCTTAGTGTTTGCCAGCTTGCTTTTCTTTCTTTTTAGAAAATACAACTTGGGAAAGATACTGACACATGCAGGTAGGCTCTTATTTCAGGATCTGCTGTTATCTTCACATTGGGAGGGTTGAGAGAGAGCTTGCACCAGATATCAACCCCAATCCCCCCACCGGGAGTGAGTCTAGAATTTCCAGAAAGGACAGGTGCAAGGGTGGCAATCTGTTGGGAAAGGGAGACAGAGGACTTCCCTTGAAATGACATTTGCACAGAAAACAGGGTGTTGTGTGGAGTCGACGTTTATTAGGCGTGAATTTGTAGGGCTGACGGAGATTTTGAAGGGCTGGAGACCCCCCACCCACGACCTTCAACCATCTTTTACTTTGTATTCTAAGACCAGGTCTCCCCAGTTTTCATTCCCCATGGTTTTAGGAGCCTATACTACATGTTAAAGGTAATGTCTTCAACAGAGATGATATGTTAGAATAAAAGTTGTTAGTGGTATCGGAAATGGGGGCATTTATTTGCCTAGAAAGATGCCTGGCACAAGTGATGCTCAAAAATAATTATTAAATGAATTTCTGATTTTATAGAAACTACTTAAGGTGAAAACATTGGAAAAGAAGCTGTCACCAGAATAATCAATTTCTATTTTCAGGACTTAAGCTAATCATTAAAAGTATTTAGAATGACTCCCTTCCCCTAATTGAAGCAATAAAATGATCTCTATATAGAATATAGAAATTGTTCAGTAATACACAACACTTGGCAGACACTGCCCACTGTCTTAGAATATTTCTACAACATCTATTCTATCCATCTTTCTTTAAAAATGGAATTTTTAATTTTAGTTGGGTATATGGCTTTCCAGATTATATTTCCCAACCCCTACCTCCTCTGCAGCTAGCTATAGGAAATATCACTAACTTCTGACCAGTGGGATATGAAAAGAAGTAATACATACAAATTTCAGGTCTGGCACTTAAAGGAAAGGGGTGTGGTCTTTGTCTCTTCTTTCTCCCCTTTCCACTGCCTTGGATGCAAATGTGATGGTAGGTGCTGGAGCAGCTATTTTAGACCGTGAGTTGAAAGCTGTGGGTTGAGGATAACAGAGAAAAAGATAGAAGCAGCCTGTACCTCTGACATCACCAGACCTCCCTGCGAGCCTTAGACTACTTATACTTAAATGTTACTTGAGAGAGCAATAAACTTCTATCTTGTCCAAACCATTGTATTTTAGAATGCTTTTGTTACTTTAGCTTAACTTGTATTTTAACAAATATTAACACCATGCTACATTAGAAAGGAAAGCTTAAAGGAAAACTCCATTCATTTGAAACAAAAACAGAGCAGAATAAATTGTTGAAATATTAATTTGTTCTCATATTTTACTTCTCCTAGTGCAACTACTATATTCAATATAGGTTCATATTGTTGTTGACACATGGTATGTTGGTCCTGGTTTCTAGTGCTTTGGTAGTAGACAATGACTCTATAGCAAGTGCCAACTCCAGTCTACTGCCTGTTTTCTTTTGTTTTGTTTTTTGTTTTTAAGACAGCAAGTTTCACTCTGTCACCCAGGCTGGAGTGCAGTGGCCTCATCCTAGCTCACTGCAGCCTCAAATTCCTGGGCTCAAGTGATCCTCCAGCCTCAACCTCCAGAATAGCTGGAACTACAGGCACATGCCTCCAGCCAGGCTAATTTTTTTTTTTTTTTTTTTTTTTTTGTAGAGAAGGGTGCTTGCTATGTTGCCCAGGCTGGTCTCAAACTCCTGGCCTCAAGTGATCCTCCTGCCTTGGCCTCCCAAAGTGCTGGGATTACAGGCATGAGCCATCATGCCTGGTTTACTGCCTTTTTTTTATGGCCAGTAAGACAAGAATAGTTTTTATATTTTGAAATGGTAGAAAAAAATTAAAAGAAAAATATTTCATGTCATGTGAAAATCATATGAAATTCAAATTGCAGGAAAACAGCCACATTCATTCATTTAAATATTATTCATGGCTGCTTTTGCAAAGAGTTGAGAAGCTACAACAGAGACTGTATGGTCCACAAAGCCTGGAATGTTAACCTATTACATGAAAAGTTTGCTAACCACTGCCCTATAGTTAGTGTCTTTCCTGTTACTTTTAGTGGAAGGTAGATACATATTATTTTAATTGATTACCTTCACTTTGAAGCTTCAAGATATAGCATAATATCATGCATTTAGGGATTTTCTCAAATAGCTTAATTTTAATCATGAAGAATATTTGATTAACTTATAAAGAACTTGAAAAGCAACAGTGGCTAAATTGCATTGTTAGCATTTCTGTGAACAATATTTCCTGGAATTTGGTGACTGAATCATCCGTCGTACGCTTAGTGTCATTTCATGTTGTATTGGTTGAGAGCAAATTCTGTTGCTAAATGTTGCCTTTATAATGTTTCTTGTGCCTCTCTCCTAACAACATTCCCACAGTCATTATACTAATTCAGTTCCTTAATTATTCTAGACCAAACTTTTGCAGTAACGTCTAAACTGGTCTTCCTGTATCCAATCTCTTCTCCCATGCATCCCCTGTCACCAAAGAGAACTTCCTTTAAAAAAAAAAATGCATAGGTAATTTCAATATCTAATTACATAGCTACATCTCCCTCTCAAAAATTTCAGTCCATTCACTGCTTACAAAATAAAATTCAAACTCCTTAGGCTGGCATTCATGATTCTTTATGGGTTTGTTCTTACTCTACACTCTATCCAAACTGAACCATTCTCTCTTCCCTGTATACCTCTGTAGGATAGGCCCTGTTCTCTGGCCCAGGATCCGTGCCTCTGCTTATACCATGATCTCTGGTCTCCAAACCTAAGTCTTCCTCCCATCCCTATATATTCTAATGTTACTTATTTTTTAAGACCTAATTCCAATACTAACTCTTTCATGATGATTTTTCTGACTCCCTTATCCCAAGCCCAGTAAGTATTGTGGACAGCTATGGCTTTATTTTTGCCATTCTTCTAGAATGATTCTGATACTTCTACGATACACTGATTTTGCTTTGAGGATGCAGTATCTTGGGGATGTATACAATCTTGACGTAACTGTAACTCAAAATTCTCCAGCCTTCCTGGTGAGGGGGTAGAGGTGTGAATTCACTAGGCCAATCAGAATGGTACTTGCACACTTGCTAGTGCACACATGCGTGCACTCTCTGTCTGTCTGTCTGTCTGTCTCTCTCTCCAGTTTGATTCTTGAGTATTGCAAGCATGGAAATACTTGATGCCCTGAAAAACCCACCTATTGTTGCTGCTCATGGATCCCTGTAGCTGCCCTGCTCGTCCTTGCCACCGTTGTGTTCTTTGACCCACTGTTTGGTTTTATGAAGAAGTCCATACCCTTCCAGTGAAGTCCTTTGTAAAAGTAGCCACTACCAGTTTCTATTGTTTGCAACCAAAGATACTGACTGATAGAAGGAGTGATCATTCCTTTTTTCAAACACTCATAGAAGGAGTGATCATTCCTTTTTTCAAACACTCATAATACTTCACCTAAATGTTTCTTGGGGCCCCTAACATTTCCTACCCTGTATAATAATTATTGGTGTTGTTATTTTCTTTGTCTTATACAATAGCAGTTCCAGAATTCTATATAGAATGAGCAAGCAGTGTGGAAGGAGAAAAGTATAAGGGACTTATCACATATCTTTGTTGGAATAATACGTTTTTTCTTTTTATTTAGATTATATATTTAAAATCTATAGGAAAGCAGAGTTTTCTGAAGACGCTTTTATTCATTCTTTAAGATTAACAGAGACACCAATTTTCCTTTTCAGAGAATACATATTTGAGGGATTGATGGCACCGGGGATTACAATGGGGTGAAATTCTCTCTCCCCTTCCCAGGCCTCTTTTGGTGTGGCCACTGACCTTAAAAGCCTGTGTGCCATTTGTAACTGCGGTGTTTACAATACTTGTATACACCCAATATATTTGTTGAATCAGTCAATCAATCAATCATGACTTACCATTTTGTATCATTTTTCTTTTGCCACTTTTCCAATGAGGTTTTACGGTATATATTTTTTCCCACTTGGAAATTGTTTGGCTTACAATTTTTTTTCAATAATTGCTAAATGCCCACCACTATAATGGGCACTGTGTTCAGTGCTTGGTACATCCATGATCAGGCAACATTCCTGCCACCACAGAGCTCGCATTCTAGCGGGGTGTATGTCTACTGAGAGATGAAAATCACTATACAATCATTCCCCTCCTCATTTATTATAAGTGTAGGACCAAAAATGTTCACCTTTCTCTCATGTTTACTTTGTGTTTCTGCCTCTTCTTTACTTGTGCCTCCAGTTGTAACTCTGTTTAATTCGAAAATTTACTGTGAACTGAGGGCTTTCTCTTGTTGATATTATTGTTTTTTATTTTTCCCACTGTTTTGTTCTGTGTCTTCTGATGTTTGAAAAAATCCTTCAAAAATAACAACACATTATTGTTGAACAAAATTTTGTACAAAGTTCCTAAAACCTAGAGATGTTAGTCACATATAGCCAGTATCTGTGAGTCACAGAGCCATAGAATCTTAATAACTTAAAATTAAAAGGAAGAGCTTCCTCTAAACTAGTGTTTTTTTTCCAACCAAGCAAAACATATGGAGTTTATTTAAATCCCATTTGAAACAAATTACTTTTTCCAGCTTTATTGGAATAATTGATTGTCAATTATTGGTATAATTGACAAATAAAAATTGTATATACTCAAGCTGTACAATGTGATGATTTGTTTACTTACACATTGTAAAATAATTGCCACAATCAAATTAGTTAACATATCCATCACCACACATAGTTACCAGTGTGTGTGTGTGTGTGTGTGTGTGTGTGTGTGTGTGTGTGTGGTGAGGATACTTAAAATCTACTCTCTTAGAAAAGTTCAAGTGTACAATACAGAATTAACTATAGTCATCATTCTGTACATTAGATCCTCAGAACTTTTTTTTTTTTTTGAGACAGAGTCTTGCTCTGTTGCCCGGGCTAGAGTGCTATGGTGTTAGCCTAGCTCACAGCAACCTCAAACTCCTGGGCTCTAGCAATCCTACTGCCTCAGCCTCCCAAGTAGCTGGGACTACAGGCATGTGCCACCATGCCTGGCTAATTTTTTTCTATATATTTTTAGCTGTCCAGATCATTTCTTTCTATTTTTAGTAGAGACGGGGTCTTGCTGTTGCTCAGGCTGGTCTTGAACTCCTGACCTTGAGCGATCCTCTCACCTCGGCCTCCCTGAGTGCTAGGATTACAGGTGTGAGCCACCTCGCCCGGCCTATTTGGGTTTTTGTTGTTGCTATGAGTTGTGTGATTTCCTTATATATTTTGAATATCAACCCCTTATCAGATATATGGTTTGCAAATATTGTCTCCCATTCCATACATTGCCTTTTCATTTTGTTGATTGTTTCCTTTGCTATGCACTTAATTCTGCTTTTTAAAACCCAGAAATCAGGCACTTCTGATGTATCATTAGCATCCAGTGGAATCTAAAGTCCTAGAGAGAAAGTTCACATTTTTTTTTGGTTGTTTGTTTGTTTCTGAAAGACCCAAATTTTTATGTTGCTCATGAAAAGAAAGTAGAATGGAAGCAGGAAGAGGATTTGATTTTTTTAAATATGCACTTTGTGACCAGAAAAATGTATAAAATTACCTATTCTCAACATTTTGTCCACAATTTCAGGAGCACCATGATGACTTGAAGCATCTTGAAGAGACCAAGGACTCTTAAAAATACCCAAATTCCAGATGAAGAACCCTGGATTTGTATTTTTCTTAAAATTTTTGAAATGAAAATTTTATTTCTAAGTAGCACATTTAAATGATAGCACCTAATCAGTCATCAAATCCAAATAGGTAAGAACTACTTCCCAAAAGAGGTTAAAAGTAGTAAGGAAATGTCATTAACAATCAAAGAAATAGAAATTAAAACAATTCATACCATTTTGCACATTTTAGGCAGAGAAATGTGTTTCAGCTGCCATTCAGGTTGATGAGGTTGCAGCCTCTTTGAGCTGTGCACTCATTTCTGCCAAAAATGTAAATACCTCACAAAAATCATGATTGTTTATTCCTTTTGATCCAATATTTTCAATTAGAGGCATTTATTCTAAAAAATTCCTTCGACCAAGTAAACATCTATGTACACAAAAACATTCACTCTAAACTTATGTTATATCATATGTATAAAAGCAAAAATGTCAATATTAGGCATAAGCCTTAAAAAATTTAATTGCAGCATTGCAATTATGAAGCCTATTCAGAACCATAGAAAAATATTTATTAGCTAATGACAAGTTATTTTATCTTGCCACATTATTGTATCTTTAATTCTTTTTGTAACAAATTGAGATATAAGTATTAATGACTATCTGAACAAATAATAAACTGTAAAGTCACAGTAGCAAGACAGGAAATAGCATGACTGTCCTATTGCTACACTGTAGAAATAGATACACATTTGGAAAATAATATATACATACTCAGCTCAAGAAATATTAATCAAGGGAATGCTATGCATCACACACTGCTAGGCTAGGAGAATGCTAGACTGGTGTAGAAGCTATTGGCTATTCACCAAAGTCTGTATACCCTTATTCTTAAGCACAGAGCTAGACTATATTAGCAGTTAGGTGGCCACGTGACTGGGTTCCAGCCAATGGAATGAGAAGAGAAGTCATGTGTGCTACTTGCAGGCCTGGCCCATAATGCCCTCCCAGTCTCACTTCTCTGTGCTCTTTCTCCCGTCCAGCTGGCTGTGATGGAGATAACCATGGTGACTACAGAAGCCACAATTTGAAGATGGCAGAGACTCTGTCAGCCTGGTACCCTGAATGAGTGCACAGAGGAGAGCTACTGATCCATCTGTTAATCTTCCCAGGACTCTGACATGAGTGAGAAATAAACTTCCATTGTCTTGAGCCATTACTTGTTTGGGTCCATTCATTACTTGCCTTCCCTAACCATATACAGAATTAGAGATAATTTTTGAAATAATTATTTTAAATAATGTTTTACTTGAAATTGTTACATACTATCAACAACATTTAAAAGGCCTAAACTGTCATATCAAGTCACCTTTTTTTTTTTTTTTTGCTTATTTGCTAAAATACCTTGCCCAATAACAGTGAAAAAATAGACCATGTTTGTTTCTTACTTATTGATAAAGGTGATGGGAAATAACAAAAACCTAGTTTATTTTATTGTTTATAAATTTGTAATTTCTTGGGGTTCAGAATACTTTCTAAAATGTTTAAATAATTACAAATTATGTTTCTCAGTTACGATTCCTTATCTCATATTTCAATCCAAAGCATATTTTTTCATCTGTACAAACTTCCAAAGGAAAAAAATATTTTTTCTACAAATTGGAATGCTACAGTGTGTCAACTATGTTCAAAACATGTACTTTTAGGCCAGGCTCAGTGGCTCATGCCTATAATCCTAGCACTTTGGGAGGCCCAGGCAGGAGGGTCACTTGAGTTCAGGAGTTCAAGACCAGCCTTAGTAAGAGCAAGAGCAAGACCCTGTCTCTATAAAAAATAGAAAAATTAGCTGGGCGTGATGGCTCACGTCCTAGCTACTTGGAAGGCTGAGGCAGGAGGACCGCTTGAGCCCAGGAGTTTGAGGTTGCTGTGAGCTATGATAACACCACTGCATTCTAATCACGGCAACAGAGTGAGACCTTGTCTCAAAACAAAAACAAAGAAAAAGAAAAAGAACGCTTTTTTTTTTTTTTTTTTTGAGACAGAGTCTCACTCTGTTGCCCAAGCAAGAGTGCCATGGTGTCAGCCTAGCTCACAGCAACCTCAAACTCCTGGGCTCAAGCAATCCTCCTGCCTCAGCCTCTCGAGTAGCTGAGACTATAGGCATGTGCCATCATGTCTGGGTAATTTTTTTTTCTATATATATTTGTAGCTGTCCAGGTCATTTCTTTCTATTTTTGGTAGAGATGGGGTCTCGCTCTTGCTCAGGCTGGTCTTAAACTCCTGACCTCAAGTGATCCTCCCTCCTCGGCCTCCCAGAGTGCTAGGATTATAGGCATGAGCCACTGCGCCCGGCCAAAAAGTGTACTTTTAATTTTATATAGCATCCACAATAATCATTATGGAAGAAAAACTAAATGTACCAGCTTAATTTCATCATCTGCAGTAAAAATTTGCTTAGAACATTGCATTTACAATTAGAAACTGAATGCTGGCAAAGGTATCTCTACATATTGATATCTAGGCATATTTAGCAGAGGGAAAACCTTTAAAACAAAAAAAGAATTTCACAGATTGGAACAAATACTCAGAACCGAAGATAGCATATGCATAATTCTATTCCTAGCACACATGTTTAAAACATTTTTTCATCCATGTGTTTCAGAGTTCTTTCTCTCTTTTATATTTCAGTCTGTCTTAGAGCATATGGGTTAAGGTTTTCATCATAAATAATCTTTTGTTCAAGTGAAAAGAATTCATCTATCTCAGGCACAAGATTCTGAAAACTCTCTCATCACAAACTCCCTCTTCAGGTCAGCAGGGTGCCATCAGCACTAACAATCCTTTTCTATTTCTTTCTAAATATAAACACAAGGATTTGTTGCACAGAGCACCTCACCCACAATTGGATTGCAGTAGGTATTCCCAGATCTTAGGGACACCTGAAAGCCTTGGATCTTCTCACAGAGGCAGGAATTGTTAAACTGAAAGCCGACTGGGTGAGAAATCTGGTTGTATAAATGCAATGCACTGTGCAAGGAGACCTGCCTACTTTAAAGTTAAAATTACCACATATTCATCATCTACCAATATTAATCTTGTCTGATTTTCAGCTTCTATAAGCCCTAAAATAATTTCGAACCTAGATCTCTCTTTGTGTCCAATGGCAAATAAAAAAATGTAATTTTTAAAAGCCAGTAAATAGGAATTTACCCTCAGGTGTCATAATTAACAAGGCAGTGAGGTTAAAGCTACCTATTAAGGAAAAAGCAAGTGTGCCACTCTTTGTTGAGTAAATGGGGCATGTGGGGAGGGTGCACACCCCAATACTCTCTTCTCTAAAGTGAATGTCACTCAGATTACAAATTAAAATAATAACCTATTCTACACAGGTGGATAATTGTTCTCACGGTTGTACTTCTCATTTGGTGTTTATGGGAAGCACTTCAGAACGACTTAATATGATTTTAATGGCGGTGGGAACAGAAGTTGGAATGCTTGAAGAAAGGAACAAAAGTGAAAGGAGCCCAGGAGCCACCTACACCGCAGTGAGTGGCACCAAGGCCCCCTGAGGGGCACACGACCTGGGCCAGAGGCTGGAGACAGAAGCCCTGTACCTGCACCGCATTGCTCTCATGGATCGCCTTCCAAAGGTGATGCAGGACATCATTTTCCCACATCCTTATTTTTAAGCTATTTAAACAACGGCACATCTGGGACTCACAAGAAATTAAAGTGAGGAAAAGTCAAGAAGCACTTACAACAAGTAGCCATTAAAAGTCTGAGGGACTACTTAATGGTAACCGCACCTCCCAAGGGTAGAGAGGAGCCACCACCCCAAGCAACATTACTATAAAAATACTCAAGTATGTGTTTATTTATTAATCCATCCTACCATTTATTCATCAGGTATAGATTGTGCTGTAGCTCTGAGCCCCGTTCTGTGTGCTAGGAGCCGGGATTATTTCAGGGAACAAGACAGACCTGGTCCTTGCCTTCATAGTGAGTCTCGTGATGATTAGATTTTGGAAATTAGTATAAGTGACCATCTTACGCACTGCTTCAATACATCATAGAAATTTATAGCACTTCCTCATTTTAATTATTTGTCTCATTCATTTGGTCAACAGGCATTTAGTGAGAACCTATTGTGGATTCATTAGAATAGACTGGAAGAGTACACTTCATTTAGTTCTTGTCTAAACTAGGGGAGGTTCAGGCTGAGTCAAACTCTCAACTGTTGCTTTCTGGAACTGGATCAAACCAAGGAACTGTACTTTTGATGGCTAGTTTCTGGAACACTCCAAAAATATTTATTGAATAAATTTTAAAAATGAATAAGCACACTTCAGGAATTACACATGCTGGACTACTCCTTTCCTGAACACCAAGCACCATTCACTTTGGCTATTTTGTGGTTAACTAGTTCACTATTTCATCTGAATGACAGGTGATAGTGAAAGTTCTTACGGCTAGATATACTCTTTCTGATGTCCTCTTCTCTCCAAAAGCTTCGCAGAGTAAAAGGCATATAGTATCCACTCAATAAAAACACTGAATGAAAAATTTCTTAAGTGGATGTGGGTCATCATTTTCACATAAAGTCCCTGGCATTTTCATACCTGCATCTGCCTGCTATGTGCTTTGGCCAGTTGGATATAGTCTCTCCACCACACCATATTTTTTCCTGTTCCCATGACTCTGTTCCACTGTTCTCCCTGTCAGTTCTCCCTGTCCACCCACATTCTTCTCTGCTAATCCATTTCTTACTCTTAAAGGCCCAACCAAGAAAGTATTCCTTTCTTTCTAGGGGTCTTCCCTGAGTCATACCACACCCCTCACCCAAGACCAATTGTCTATACCACTTATCATTTTTCATCTTGTGACATCTTCTGTATTGTTGACTTGTTTTGTAGCTTTCTTTCCACGTATGTCTCAAGCCAGCATGCTAGAAATGCTGTTTGACCTTCTACAAACATCCTCTGCCCTTCTCCACCCTGCTCTGTATAGCAGGATGCTGACTTTTGTGGATTATGTCAATGGGTTCTGGCTGTAGGTTGAGTTAAACCAATGAAAGCCACCAGTAGGAGATCAGAGGGTGGGAGGAGAGAGTGTAGTATTTGTTGCCCAGTCCCCTGCCTGCTGGGTTAGAGTGTGTCATCTCCTGAAGGCCACAGCTCCCCTCAGGTGGCCCTCTCCTACAGCTACAGCTAGTCCTAGGTTCCAGTACCTGCCCCTTCCCTTTACCTCTTTAGGTTTAGGGGTGGTAATGGCACCCCAATGTTGCTAGTCCCATGTGTTTCACCATCTCTTGTGGTTTCCCATACCTTTACCAACACATCTGTAAACAGTCCCTTCATTAAACTTTTCGCAATTACTTGCACGAGTGCATTGCCAGTTACCATCCTAGAGTGCCAGGACCTTGACCAATACAGGCAGACTGTGGATTTTGCTTGTGTGTATTCCCGTGGGTTATGCCTCAACACAGCCCCCATTGCAGCTAGCTCACTGTGGGTGCTTAGTAAGCATTTGCTGAAGGAAGGAATAAAATCAAGCATGAACTACCATACTCAAATTAACATTTTATAATTCAGAGAAGAAAAAAATCTCTACACATTATAGTTCCTCAACTAATGAGAATATTTACCTTCACCTAGTACTTGCATATAAATAAGCATAGTGCTTACCATTTCTTTTGTTATCGTAGTGTTTCATCTTAAATCTATATTTATAACATTAATTAATCTATATTAAATAGTTCATATGTGTAATCTCCCTTATTCTTCTGGTAAAAAAATTAGTTGGACTCAGATAAATTGGGTTAGTTGAACTGGAATTTCATTCTTTTCCTCTTTTTCCCTTTTTCACTTATTGTTTAGGAGTTTCTTTACCAATGGCCCAGTCATACCAGACTCTGACTCCCTCCCCCCATGTTTAGTCCCTTTTCTGGACTTTTTTTTTCTTCTTTTTTTGAAACAGGGTCTCTCTCTGTTGCCTGGGCTAGAGTGCTGTGGTGTCAGCAACCTCAAACTCCTGGCCTCAACCAATCCTCCTGCCTCAGCCTCCCAAGCAGCTGGGACTACAGGTGTGCACTACCATGCCCAGCTATCTGAACATGCTTTTATATACCTCAGTCTGAGTGGTAAATATTAAACAGATCTGATGAATACACAACCTATTGATCTCTTCAGAAAGTCCCAGCTTTTTCACCTGATTTTCTATTCCCTGTTCTCCTGAATGTCCAAGGTGCCACCTGACATATGCCTATCACATGTGGGTGAGAAAAGAAGTGTTAGCTCCACGTTAGCTTTAGCTGAAATGAAAAGACAGATGTACACAAATAACCTCAAGAACAGATTAGGTGACTTCCTGAGTAGGGATCTTTCTAAAAAGCAGAGACTGGTACTTCTTGGACATTAACTCAAATACATGCAAGCTGGTCTTCCTTGCTCAGTGGTCATCCTTAGGTGACACTTAGGCTCTTTTGCCTTGTCTTTTAGAGTCAGAGGACGCCCTATGACCACGAAATACACACTCCTTGAACCATGCTGGCTTGCGCAGCACCACGATCTGACAAGCATCCTTTTAGCATAACTATTATTGTTCACCAGGAATAACGCTGCAGGTAGTAAATTCACAGCCAGTATTCCATAGAGAACTGCTGTTTGGTAGTTGCTAGGTCTGTGACTAGCAACAGCAGGTTGGTTGTGGTGAGAATGTCAGATCCTACTGCTGAGAATGTCAGATCCTACACCTTAACAATGGTGTAGTCAGATTGAGAGTTACAACCATCAACCTTGAGGATAAAAAAAGGCAAAATCATTTCAACCAAATGATTCATCATTTCAGTCACTGTAGAACCATATCTATGAGAGGGATTTTGACATCTATGGTTTCTATACCAACAATTCAGAGAGAAAGGGAAAAAAAAGTATCCAAATCTTTATAAGAGAAGAAATAGTTTGTGATTAATTAGTGGCAAAGAACTACATATTGACTTTTTTTTGATACTATATTTAACATTATTTCTACTTTTTCCCAGGATGAAATTATGGGGTAAAGCGCGGAGGGTTTTCAAACTGTAAATGTTATAAAATGTAGAGCGGTTTAATCTTCTCTACAGTAGTTCCCCCTTCACTTGGGTTTCCCTTTATGTGGTTTCAGTTACTCAAGGTCCACTGAGGTCGAAAAACATCAAATGGAAAATTCCAGAGAGAAAGAAAGAGATCACATTCACATAACTTTTATTACAGTATATTGTTATAATTGTTCTATTTTATTACTTATTGCTGTTAATTTCTTACTGTGCCTAATTTATAAATTAAAGTTTATCATAGGTATGTATGTAAAGAAAAAACATAGCATATGTAGGGTTCAGTGTTACCCAAGCTTTTAAGTATGCACAGGAGGTCTTAGACCCTATCTCCCATGGATAAAGGGGGACTACTATAGTTTCTGACCTTTACTGCATTTTGAGTGTATTTGGAGTTCAGATAATAAGTAAATAATCAATGGCACAAGTAAGATTTACTCCTAGAAAGAAGGAGGTGATGGGTAGCAATGAGCGCTGCCACTGGTGGTACTGTTTGAGCTTTCTTCGTGAGTAGAGATGCTGATATTTTTTTTCTTCAAGATGTTCTTCTTTATACTTATACAAATGACAGCTACCTATAACTTCTATGGTCATTCTTAAGGCTTAAAAAAAAAATCTGAAACCATTTCTTCATGACAAGTGAAATGGTTTTTAAAATCCAGCAAAATAGATAAAGAAACATTTTACAATCCAAGCAACCGCAAACAGCTCAGGTTAACATCAGAAATGGGGAAGTATCGAGACAATTCCGCAGCACTGAAGGAAGTCCTTGAGTTGAATAATTGAATTACAGACAGCTAGCATAGCTTTAGGAAAGTGATACCTTGTGTACCTTACTAGCTGGAATGCTTGAGAGGGCATTACTGCCACAGAAAGAAAATGGAACACAATGGATGTCATATAATTGTTAAAAAGCCATTGGATGTTATTAACAATGAAGATTATTGGCTAAGACCACATCTATTGTGTAAGGTAAAATAGCTTGTTGGATTAAAAAATTGTTCAAAACCTGCAGAAAGTGAGTGAATGTTAATGGTAATTTTTTAAAAAAAAACTGGAGAGGTTATCAGTAAGAGCGAAATAATAGCTTTGAAAGCAAATGACTAAAATTGGAATATACACAATCTAACCTCATTACATTTGACTATTGTGGTATCTTCTCTGACACTAGGTACTAAATTTCCAGGTATTTTTAACACCTTTAGGATTACTGTCTTATAATAACCTCCCTTTCTGAAGAAGAGATGGAAAGAAAGGGGCATGTTTAACAGAATATAATTCAGTATGTTGACTGTAATTTTGGAGCACAAACTCTTGACTTTTTCAACTTGGCTATTTAAAAATTATAAACACATCTTTTCATCTATCTATAGAGAGAACATAACCAAAAATCAATGCTATCTTACCTATATTATTATTAACATGCTATATATCTACAAATAGTAGGCAAATTTGACCTTGTATATGATCTGACTCATTGTGGCCTATCAAAAAGGCTCTGTATATAGTATTAATTCCTCTTAGAAGTTTACAGAACTCAGAATGACTAAAACTTTTTATTGTATCTAATTCAGCCAGCAAAATATGAGTAGAATCTCCAAATCTATTTCTTTCATCCTGAGTGTAGTATTTTTAGGATACATAAATCCGGTATGGTGAAGAGTTCGCTTTATTTTGATGACTTATGATAGAAGTCATAATCTATGCAATCTGTCTTAAGCAACTTTTTTTTTTTTTTGAGACAGAGTCTCGCTCTGTTGCCCGGGCTAGAGTACCGTGGCGTCAGCCTAGTTCACAGCAACCTCAAACTCCTGGACTTAAGCAATCCTTCTGCCTCAGCCTCCCGAGTAGCTGGGACTACAGGCATGTGCCACCATGCCCAGCTAATTTTTTTCTGTATATATTTTTAGCTGTCCAGATCATTTCTTTCTATTTTTTTTAGTAGAGATGCGGTCTTGCTCTTGTTCAGGCTGGTCTTGAACTCCTGACCTTGAGCGATCCACCCGCCTCGGCCTCCCAGAGGGCTAGGATTACAGGCATGAGCCACCGCGCCCAGCCTGTCTTAAGCAACTTTTAAAGAAAGAATAAAATAAAACAGAATCAGGGTAGATTCTCTACCAAGTATATAAGTGAAAATATTCTAAGTTATACTAATAATAATCTGACTGTAAATTCATGTCATAGTTTAAATCAGATTTTAAGAAGTTAAAAACCTCATGAGACACTGTGAAGTCTTCAAAATTATGGGGAATTGATATTCATATTGCTATGGATATGCATATATGCCATTCTCTGTTAATAATGGCAGTTGTTATAATACTAAAGAATTGTATAAAATTTATTTTGAACACAGTGGGTCTGATTTAGCAACTTGGATCTTTTAAGAATATCTTGAGTAAAGCACTATATTGTGCATAAACACTAATTACTTTATATATATATTTTTTTTACTTTATATTTTTCTAGTAAATATATTCCACTATGTGTTTAAAGAATGGATTTCAGTGGCAGAGTTGTTAAAATATGGAGGATATTTTACATTACAAGAGTTCAGTGTGTCTAGATTGTGGTGGTGGTTGCAGGAATCTATACGTATGTTTAAAATTTCACAGAACCATATGCCAAAAAAAGTCAATTTTACCATATGATAATTCAAATAGGCCAGCCGAGGTGGCTCACGCCTATAATCCTAGGACTTTGGGAAGCAGAGGTGGGAGGATCCCTTGAGGACAGGAGTTAGAGATAATTCAAACAATGGAAATTTTTTTTTTTTTTTTTTTTTTTTTTTACAGTCTATCTTTAGCAATGTTACCCAGGCTGGTCTCCAACTCCTAGCCTCAACGGATCCTTCCATTTTAGCCTCCTGAATTGCTGGGATTACAGGCATGCACCACCACACTAGGCTAAAATTAGCATTTTAAAAAGAATTCAAGGCCGGGCGCCTTGGCTCATGCCTATAATCCTAGCACTCCGGGAGGCTGAGGTGGGAGGATCCCTTCAGCTCAGGAGTTCGAGACCAGCCTGAGCAAGAGCGAGACCCGTCTCTGCTAAAAAATAGAAAGAAATTAGCCAGGCAACTAAAAATATATAGAAAAAATTAGCTGGGCATGGTGGCACATGCCTGTAGTCCCAGCTACTCGGGAGGCTGAGGCAGGAGGATCGCTTGAGCCCAAGACTTTGAGGTTGCCGTGAGCAAGGCTGATGCCACGGCACTCTAGCCTGGGTAACAGAGTGAGACTCTGTCTCAAAAAATAAATAAATAAATAAAAAGAATTCAAGATGTAACAAATGGTTCAGATTTTTTTAAATGTTTGTGCTAGGCTGTGAAGGATAAAACCTAACCTACGGCATGTAAGAAAAGTTTGCAAATAAATTATAAATAGTGCTAAGACTATAAGGAACAAGAAAAATTATTTTAAAGTACATACCAAAAAATATCCAGTAACTATGCATTCTGGGACTCTGAGCTTTCTGGAGGGAGAATTTTAAGCTGGTAAATCTTCCCAACATAAACAACTTACAGCCTCAAAACATGAGAAGGCCTTCTTAGGACTTACTGGTTGGAAATAAACATTTCCCTCAGCTATTAATAAAAATAATTTTAAAATTATGTTTGCATCATAGAATAAGAACTGGAAGGAAATTTAAGAAATTGCTTGATTACCTCCAGGCAGGTGTAAATAAAGATACTTAACCAAAGCTTACAAATCTCTTCTTAGAGATCTCCAAACAGGATTCCACATAAATTTGCCAATAAACATATTTCTGTGTTTTACCACTGGAATGGTTAAGTTGGGGGTGTGTATCTGTGTGTTCAGCTTAAATAGCTCCTATGTTAAGTTCTTTCATCATCTTTGATATCTCTAGTTATGGAAAACTACTATCCAAATTCCTCTTCCAGAAAACATCCAACCTTTTCAAGACATTAATTGGACCATCAATTTAGCCATTCTTCAAGTTTAACAAACCTGTCCCTTAAGTATGTGCTATGCTCATAGAGATGTCCCTAAAACATTTCTAACATAATAGCTTTTTCTGTTTACTTTGGGGTCTTCACATCCTTTGTATTTTAAAGAACTGTGACCCAGACAGGTCCTGTACTCTTAACACTTTGGGAGCCAAGGTGGGAGGATCATTTGAGGCCAGAACTTCAAGACCAGCTTGGGCAATACCGAGACCCCGTCTGTACAAAAGTTTTTTTTTAAAGTTAGCCAGGCATGGTGGTGTGCCTTGTAATCCCAGCTGCTTGGGGACTGAAGCAGAAGGATCTCTTGAGCCCAGGAGTTGGAGGCTGCAGTGAGCTATCATGATGCCCCTGTACTCCAGCCGGGGTGACAGAGCAAGACCCTGTCTCAGAAAAAAAAAAAACTCAGTCCCGAGAGTAGAGTGCCTCCTGGGTCCGTGAATGCTGTGTTTCTTTCTTTCTTTCTTTCTTTTTTTTTTTTTTCTTTTTAAAAATATTTTGAGAAGAATTTAGATGTTATGTATACAAAACACACACAAATGGGTCTCATGTGAAATGCAAAACTCCAGTTGGTGCCCATAGTAGCTACCATTCTCCTCTTATCAACATTGGGGTGGATGTATAGACCCCTTCCTCTGTAGCAGCAGAACAAAACTAAATGAGTTTTATAATTGGCAGTCATAGAAATTTAAAGACAATGACAGAATTAGATAAGCAGCCATCTCTGATCTTTGCATAATAAATAGGAACAGAAATAGCCAGAGATGTTGATGAAGACACTTGGCATTAAATTTCAAACTTTGAGTAATACCCAGAAACTGGGATTTCTCTGTAACTCCTGAATCAGCCCTGATTCCAAGAAGTGACCAGGCTACCATGGGCCAGCTGTTGATGTGGCCAGGACAAGACCTAGAGGAGGCCCGGCAGAGACCCTAATCATATGATGAGGAAGAAGACCCAAAACACAACCAGAACTAATAATTCTGTATCTTTACTGACAAAAGGATTTGTCCATTTGTTACCATGAAGAAAGGTCCACACTTCCATTGTGCCTTTATGTTATTTTTTACTAACTGGACATATTATTCATTCCACAGTATGTTTCATTTCTCTTTCAACTGAACCTTTTGCAACCTTAAAAAAAAACCACTTTATGCACTCCTAACTTGGTCTTTGCTAAAAAAACAAAAACTACAACAAAACAAAACCAAAAATCCTCTATTTTATGTTCGCTTTCATGTGCCTGAACTTGCAGACACAAGAGGGTAGGCTTCTTCTAAATCCTGTTGCTCAGAGTATGATGTAAAAAGAAAAGAAAAAAAAACAATAATAAGAAGCATCATCCCCAGAAAGGCCTGTTACTGTTTGAATATGCCACATATGAATTACCCAAGAACAAGACCTATTTAGTGAAAAAAGAAAGAGGGTCTGCTCTAAAAACTGTCCAGTGAAGCTTTTGTTTTATATCAAAGGGTGGGGGCGTTCCATAAAATTGTGATTATCAACTGTGCAAGACAGAACTTGAGGTAGCTTGAAAGCTAACCCTGGTTTTAAAATCTTGGCACAGGCAAGTGTGGTGGCCTGGGCCTGAGAGGCTGAGGCGGCAGGACTGCTTAGCGGAAGAGTTGTAAGCTGCAGTGCGCTGTGCTGATCAAATGTCCACACTAAGGTTAGCATCAATATGGTGACCTCCTAGGAACGTAGGGGACCACCAGGTTGTCCAAGGAGGGGTGAACCGGCCCAGGTCGGAAACGGAGCAGGTCAAAACTCCTGTGCTGATCAGTAGTGGGCTCACACCCGTGAATAGCCGCTGCACTCCAGCCTGGGCAACACAGCTTCTATTTTTATTTAAAAAAAAAAAATTCTGGAAAAATTAATTCTGAAAATTATGGGCCACTTCCAATCTTTCCTCTGCTTCCCTAACAAAAGGTACAAAAATTAATGTGGGTCTGAGGAGGAAACCAAAGAAATGGTTTAAGTAAAGCAAAAGTTTTGTCTTATGTAACTGCCTATCCTAGTCCACGTGGGCTGCTATAAAAAAATACCATAAACTGGGTATCTTAAAAACAACGGAAATTTATTTCTCACCATTCTGGAGGCTGGGCAGTCCAAGATCAAGGCAGATAGGGTGTCTGGCGATGGTCTGCTTTCTAGCTCATGGAGGGCACCTCTTTGCTGTGTGCTCACAGCAAGATGGAAGGAGCAAGGGTCTCTCTGGGATCTCTTTTATAAGGGCACTAATCCCATTCATGAGGACTCCCCCCTCATGACCTAATTAAGAGGTGTAAGAGGTGATCTAATTAAGACGTGGGGACCCAAAGTCCCCTCCTCTTAATACCATCATGTTAGGGGTTAGGATTTTAACATATGAATTTTAGGGGGACACAAACATTTAGAGCATAGCATGGCCCAAATGCTAATACAAACTTACTGTTGCTCAATTTGTTATTTAAAGGCTATACTTTATTCCATTAACTTCCATTTGTCCTCTTGCTTCTGTAATTTGTCTATATTGGACTCCCCTCCCTTCTGCCTGGGCTTCATTTCCTGTGCCTGTTTCCCTGCCCAGACCACTGGTAACTGTAACTACCATCTTAGTCTTGCCTTATAACCATACCTTTACTCATAGATTTAACTGAGGCAAATGTATTACCTGTTAAACAACTTTAGCTCTACAGCATAAACATTTGAATTAAGAAAAGATTACTAGCGGACAAGTCATACATAGTGTTAAAGAATACTAGCCCTGTGGGATACAAACAGATAAGGCAGGATGATGGTATGACGTTCAAGCAAGTTTCTCTATGGGGAGATGCCTTCCATTGAGTATAACTGAACATATTACTACAAAAAAGAAAAGGAAATGAAAAAAGAAATATTCCAATAAATCCACACTCAAAAAAAAGGTGGGGGGAGGCAAACTGGTATTGACAGAAAAATTATGAAAACTACTCAAAATTGCGCTCAACAGAGGAGTTAATATCATGAAAATGTAACTAAAATGAAATATTTTGTTGAACAGTATTTTTCTTGTATTAAGAAATCAATGCCCATACGTATAAGTTTGAGTTCAAAGAAACTAAAAACTTAAGATGGTAAGATTAAAGATTCCTTTCGGCTGGGCGCGGTGGCTCACGCCTGTAATCCTAGCACTCTGGGAGGCCGAGGCAGGTGGATCGCTCGAGGTCAGGAGTTCAAGACCAGCCTCAGCAAGAGCGAGACCCCGTCTCTACTAAAAATAAAAAAAAGAAATTATCTGGCCAACTAAAATAAATATATAGAAAAAAATTAGCTGGGCATGGTGGCACATGCCTGTAGTCCCAGCTACTCGGGAGGCTGAGGCAGTAGGATCCCTTAAGCCCAGGAGTTTGAGGTTGCTGTGAGCTAGGCTGACGCCACGGCACTCACTCTAGCCCGAGCAACAGAGCGAGACTCTGTCTCAAAAAAAAAAAAAAAAAAAGATTCCTTTCATTTTCCCCTTTATAAGTTTATATATTTTCCAAATTTTTTGCAAAGAACTTTTAGAATTGAAAAAAGATTAAAAGCTAAAAATGTTTAATGTATATTTTTTCCCATTGAGTCAATATCCTGTTTATGAAACTGGAACATGATAACTCAAGGTACTGTTGATTTTATCAAGATGTGCTTAAATAGTAATTGAAGTTAGAATGAGATATACATTTTACAGAAAGAGACAATAATGTTATGTTTTATGCCCTGTCTATATGATACCAAACATGAAGATATTTGAGTGACTAAGTTTTTTTTGGGGGGGTTTGTTTTTTATTTTTTACATAGATAAGTAATACTATATAGCTATTTATATTTTGGTAGTCCCCAAAGGTTTAAAAATGTCAATGTTATTATACATGTTATCCATTTCTCTACATCAGGATTTTTCAACCTTGGCCTTATTGACATTTTGGGCCACATGATTCTTTGCTGTGGGGGCTATTCTCTGCATTGCAAGATGTTTAGCAACTTTCCTGGTCTCTACTCAGTAGATGACAGTTGTGACAACCAAAATTGTCTCCAGACATTGCCAAATGTCCCCTGGGGGGCAAAATCTCCCCTGGGGGGCAAAATCACCCCTGGTTGAGAAACATTGCTCGATAGTAAATTATTACTATCCAAATATTTTGATTATCTTTTTAACTGTTACCTATTACCCTGGCCACATTAATCATGCCATGATTAAATTGATCACAATGATTAAAGAAATTGTAGATTTACTATGGTACTCAGGCACTTACGATCAGGCTATTAGACAAAATCTGGGACTATTAAGGGGAAAAATTCCTATAATTACAAAATATAAAAGATTACACAAAAAGAGCAAAGATTTTGGTTGTACACTAGGTCAAATTACATTCATTTGTTGAAGTAGTCTGAATGACTCAAAGACATACAGCAGCTATTATTCACTTAGCTACAACACAGCAAATATTAACACATATTTTGAAAAGGAGGGATGTTGCTTCATGTGACAATACTGATAATATTTAAGAAGAGATGTTAATGACTCATCAGATACTCTGTTAGGCATGATTTTTCCCCTTAAATATCACTAATCATTTTCCTTATTGCCTTTTTTATTTAAATACATGTTCAGTGTCACCCACAATCAAAATCTTATTACAAAACTAACACTGAATATCTTTTATTTCATTTAAATAAATATGATAAATAATCATAGCTATAACATAAATAATAAATATTACCTATCATCATTCTTCTAGATTGTGTTGATTTTTACTTCATTACTGTGAATGGTGGATGATCTTTTGTCTCATCTAAATGTCCCAATCCTCATGGGATAATTAAATATGACCCATAAGCAAAATTGAGTTTGAAGAGGATTTTCTTCAAATATAGAGCCTTGATTTGTACTATTTATCCTCCAATTTCCTTTTTAAATTTTCAAAAATAATATGTGACTTTTAAAACTTATTTGATTTAAAATGACTCTTTTTTAAAAAGAAAACACTGTAGTGGGATGCCGGGATTGCATTCATCCCAGCATGCCCCACCACTGTTCTTTGGATGGCAATCACAGGACCCAGACATCAAGCTGTGGAAGAGATTCTTCCAAGCAACAGCATCTGGCTCTTTGGCAAACTGAACAGGCAGTTGCCCTGGTGGCTTTGGAGTTGCCTCTGGGTCTGTCACAGGGTAAGGCTGCTGATGGAGTGTCTGGATTCTCATCTCCTTTTCATTTCACCGTCTTTCACATATACCTTTTGGGCATGAAGAGATCCACTCTCTTCCATAAGGCAAATACTGCCCTCCTTAAGCCTAATGGATTTTTACATAAACCCTGTTGTACTTCAATAAGTATCCCTTTCTATTACGCACATCTCTTACGGAAGTGTAAAAATAGGCAAGCATTCTGGCATCAGCAACGCTAGCATTCGATTTCATACCCCACCTGCAGAGAGAATCAGAAATTAAATGTTCTATTCTCAGCCCTGAATATTTTAAGCCTGTATTTTCACCTTCTTTACTTGCAACAGATCTCTTTGCCAGTTAAATTTAATAAATTCATATTTATAATATGAATAGCTACCTAATCTCATGGAAACTTTTTTTTTTTCATTCTTAAGATTGAACAATCTAAGCCTATAAGGTCATATAAGGACTATAGGGGCTTAGTTTGAAGAATTTATGGCACTTTAAAATCATAAGTGCAATCCCTGGAACAAACATCTTGAATACCAGAATCAGCAGCTCCAGAACAAAGGGGCTCTCATATCTTCTTAGCTGTGAAGGAAATTAACAAGACCATATTTGGAACATAAAGAATGAGGTTTTGGAGGTTTTTAGGATTAAAAAAACCCAACGTTCTGAATAATTTGCATGAAGACTATTAGTCAATATAGCCTCTCTATAGACCACAGGATATGCATGGGTGCCATGACCCAGAAATCATAGTCAAAAGATAAAATATTATTGGTAAAGACATAGCTCAAAGACTCTAGTGTACCCAAGCAGACATAGGTCAGTGAGACTGATTTTTAAGAGGTAGCATCTAATTCCTCCTGTCAGAGTTCATCAGAAAAAGGAGGGCTTTATACACTAGTCACTTCTATAGAGACTCAGTTCTAATCTGTTATTTGGTCGCCAAATTCAATAACTCTATCCATGATCTATGGAAAATTTCATGGTGATGTCTGTTTTACAGATGGGAAGCATTGAAAAAGGGAGGGGACAGACAATCTTTATAAGAAACACTGTATTTGAGCGTAAGTTGTTACTTGGGCAATCCTAAATTTGAAGGAAAATAAAACAGATCAACTTCAAGGACTGGCAACTAGCTGAAGCTAAAATGGCCAAAAACAACAAATAAATAAACAATAACTATTTCTAACCCAGAAAGGGTTTTACATTATTATTATTTTTTTTCTTTTTAGAGGTTGAGGTCTTGCTGGCCTCAAATTCCTGGGCTCCAGAGATCCTCCTGCCTCAGCCTCCTGAGTAGCTGAGACTATAGACATGTTCCACCATGCCTGGCTCCAGAAAGGGAGTTTTTAGAAACAAATCAAATTTGAATATTAAGAGCCATTTACTTTTGTCAGTTCATGCAAACAACTCCTACAGCTTTCCCTAGGAACACTACTATGGATGATCAAAATGAGTACTTACAACCTTGAGCAACTGACAGATCTCTCATGTTAAATTTGTGTCTGGAAGAGAGTGGGTAATATAAACTTTTAAATCAAATGTTTATTATAACTATTTGATTCTTTGAAATCAGAAAAACAAAACTTAGTTTCCAGTCAAGAGCATGAGTCTCTAGACATAACCAATACCTGACAATGGCCTAATACATAGTAGGTCCCCAAATATGCTTGTAGAATGAATACATGAATGAATGAAAGAGTGCGAGTTCATGTTTCAATCCACTTCTTAAAAAAAGTATTTGTGTTCTGGAGACTTCTTGGATTGATAATCACACATTTTTAGATAAATTAGTTTCAATAAAAATTTTTGCACAAGAAAAATGAATTTATCATTCTACCATGTATGCACAAATTGGTTAGTAGACCAAACTGATCCAAATGTGTAATCAGATTTAAGAATATGTGGTCTAATGTAAAATGTTTTTTGCTTTTACTGGAATATCTTCACTAGGACTCTAGAGTTGACCAAAGTTATATCTACCAATACTAACTACCAGGACATTCAAAAATATTTTTTGATAATAGAATTGTTTGATTTTCCTCCAATTGTTTGTCATAGAAAAAGGTTTACTTGAGGTGACTTATTCCTTAGTGACTATCTAGTGTTTACAGAATATCTTTTTGTTAGAGAAAGCCTTCATCCAGGCCTTTGCTACTTCTGTTTTTTTGGTTGAAACAGTAGGGAAAGGTCAGAATAAACTCAAGCCTATGATTCTGTTGACACTCAACACCTATAGACCATGCCTGTTTCTTCTGTGTTTCTGTGACGTATTTTGTCTATCAAACACAAGAGAACACAACCAAAAAAACAAACAACAAACAAATAAAAAACCCTGCTTTTCAAAAGTAACCCAGAACATTTGATCTATATTTGGTGTGGTCTGTGTGTCCCTTAAGTGATGACTTTCATTGTCATATTCAGGAGGTAAGTATTGGAAGCAATTATATCTTTCACTTTTTGCTTGTTCATTAGTTGAATAAGCTGCCAGAAAACTGCCATTTAGGCTAAGAGTTACTGTCTGTTGCTGAACTAGCTTAAATGGTATTCAATAAATGATTAGGAATGTCATTATTGAGTGGCTATCCAAAGTCAGACACGTGCTAATGAAGATGCCTCCAAGCATCCATAAGTTAAATGCCAAGAAACAGATCCACAAATATAAGGGAGTCTGTGTTTGCTCTTATGTTGTTGGGCAAGTAAGATATGTAGAGTTCAAGCTATCCCAAAAAGAGAACCACTTCTTACTAGTCTAGGAGACCTGGTTCCTTCCTTAACACCCAGCTGACACACATGGCCTCCCCAAAGCAGAAACCAGGGCTTCGTTGATAAACAGTAACCGGAGTACCTCAACTTTTGCGATCTGAAAAAGGTATTTGAAAGCAACAGCAAATGCTCTAGATACATCCTTCCGGGAGGCTGGTCATAGACTGAGGTCGGAAGGAGGGGAGAAGATTCCTAGACCAGGACAAGTAGCAGTCAGCTGGCTTTCACCAAAGGGAGGTTACTGTGCTCTAGAGACCCACCTGCCCCAAGGGAAGGAGAAGAGGAGCCTGGGGCTCCTGGGGAATACTCCAGTCCTGCTGATACTTTAGCCTTTGAGAGGCTCCCTAACCTGTGGGCAGAATCACAGAATCGGCAAGACTGCAGGAAGTCTGTAAATGAATAGATGGAAGCAGGGAGGAAAGAGGGGTAGGGTTGACTGAGGGACAACGGAGCCGGCCCCAAGACACTGAGGGCTGCAGAGGGAAGCAGCGGTGCATTGCATTTGCGGAAGGAGCTTTCCTGTGAGGCTATCCCTCAAGTGAGGAGTATGTATGCACTTGGGCCTTGAAGGATGGAGTCCTTACTTCTTCCTCCTTCAAGAGGCTGGATGTTTGCTCATGTCCACGGGGCAGCATCGGAAATCTGACTACTTTCTCCTCTTTCTTCTCTCCCAGACAACTTCCATAGGCTCAGACCCCAGCAATATATGTCTCCCTGGCATTGCGCAAGGTTGGTGGTCAAAGTGAGAAACCTGGAAAACTCCTGGAAGGTGCCCGCTCACTACCTGCCCTTTGGTGAAGGGAAGTGATGGCCTGGCTTGGGTGCGCCTGTTAGCCTGCAGCCGGGCGCTGGATCCCACTGGGGCGGAGGAGGAAGATGATATTGTTGGGGAGCGCCCCCTTCCCCAGCTTCCTGAGCCTCGGCTTGGAGACTGCGCTGGGGAGGGACGAGTAGAGCCGTTTCCGAGGGCAGTACGACACCAAGCAAAAGGGGCCTAGCCTTTCGCTAGCACCAAAGCATCTCGTAACGACCCAAATTGAGAGTTTGCCCCTTCCCCAAGCTGTACCCGCCCCGGGGGGCGGGGGTCTGCTAGGGCAGATCGCGCCTTCCAGTCCTTGCGCCCCAGAGCGCGGGCGGCCGCAGGAACAGGCCCGGCACCAGGCGCCGCCGCTCGTTCTGCGCCAAGGGTGGGAGACCCGGGACTGCGCTTCCCGCGCTGGCTCCCCCAGCTCGCCGCCCCGGGTCTGAGGTGGCCGGCGCGAGGTCTCAGCTGGCCGCACCTCGCCCACAAGGGGAAAAGACCAGAGACTGCCGACGTGTTCTCCCAGCCTGGACTCGGGACCTGCTAGGGTCTGGGAAAGGTCGGGATGTCCCCCGTTCCTGGGCACACGCGCTCGCGAGCACACACGCAGACACAGAGAGACACGCACGCGCGCGCACACGCACACATGCACGCTTTGCTCCCCTGGCCCGAGAGCTGGAGAGGGGGCGCTTTGGAAAACTTGGTTGATTCGCGGGATGACCATGTGCGCTCAAGACTGTCCGCACCAAACATATCCTTAATTTTACAAGATTTTTTTCCCGTAACTTTTCCGTAAATGTATCAGAACAGAAGGCAGTTTCCGAGGCAGCCAAGTCCGGTTTGTTAAACTTCTCAATATGTACCAGGTGGCTCTGAGCCTCCAAATCCTCCACCGCGCGGGGGCCGCGGCCACCCTCACCCGCTCCGCGCGCGCAAATGGGAGGGCGCGAGGCTTACGCAGAGATCCCGGAGCCCCGGCGCCTCCGGCGGGGCGGTGCAGCCTGGGACCCAGCGACCCGCGGGCAGGGACGCCTGGCCCCGCGCCGCACTTGCCAGAAAATAGCCCGCCTGACCACAGCCGGCCCTGGCGCTTGCACATTAAGAAACTCAAATTAAAGAGTGGGTGAATTGGGGAAGGAGGGAGCCGGGGGAGTTTGCACCGTGTATCTCAGGTATGAGCACTTTTCACTGACATTGATGCAACTGCATTAGAGTTAATGGCAGCAGCCTGCTTCTCATTATTAATTGTCTTTGTGTTTGGATAAAGTATGTAATCTTCTTCTCAACCACACCATTAAAATAGGTTGCCTTTTCAATTAAGAACTGTCGTGAGCACAGCAGTCAATTTTCCTAATGAAGATGCATTATATTTTCACTTTTTTTAATAATGGAAAATCCCAGGTTTTCATTAGACGCGATTACGGAGAAATGCAAGAGGGTTTCTCTAAAATTCATGCGGTCATGTAGTGCATTAAACGCCCGGCTTTTAAATAAATTGAAATTTCTGCGGATAAAAGAAAAGCATAGGTATCAAATATGTTCAAACCCACTTCATTGAGATTTCAAGAACCAAGTATGATGAGTTCTTTTTTTTTCAAATTCACCTAATGAATACAAAAATAAAAATTGAATCCGAAAATTTGCCTGTAAACTTTTTGGGGTCCCCTCTAGTTTATAGATGATTTGCAGATCTCAAACTAAGCGGTGAATGTAGAAAAGGCACGATGCACATCTAGATAATGTGCGGCCTTTGAACAAATGCCTCAGCTTGATCATTCAGGAGCAAAAGTGTCTGGACTATGCACTTACAATTAGTTTTTATTTGTTTGTTTCTTTCCTTTCTTGCTTTCATTTTTTTTCCTTTTCTAAAAGACAAATTGAAAGCCAGTGACTGTGGTAGAACTGTTTAAAATTCTATGCCTTTGTAATAAGCAACTTTTCAATTGTTGGAAATAGATTAAAATTGCAAAATTCTAATTTTGAAGTTTTAGAATTGTTCAGAAATATTCATCCCTGGGTGTGAAAGTGGAAAGTTTGCATTCATGAACAAAAATGAAAAGTGTATTATTCATTCTCTAATCTTGGGTGTTTGGGAGCATGTAGTGAAAGAGATCTGCCAAGATCCATGTTTTCTTTGTTAATAAAAAATTTAAGTTACTATCTTTTGTATAGGAGATACTGTTTCAAACAGACAATTTCTATCTTTTTCTTTCCCCATTCAATGTGAATACTCTCATAGGAGCGACATTAAAGAATAATGTTTGAGAAAAAAATAAGTCAAATTATTCTAAGTAGAAAAAAAGTTCCCAAGAACAGCCAGACTTTTTCTTTGTAAGGCAACATCACTAGGTTTCTTGTAGACATGATCTTTTCCAGGTTTTAGGTGTTATGTCTTTTAAAAATTGAACTCTTTTTTTTTTAATCAACCAGCTTCTTAAAATGATCTGCAAAGAGTGGGAAATTAGATTTTCGATTAAAACCTTATCCCATCTCGAAGGATTACTTTATATTGATTCTTAAATATGGCTACAATTGATGGACTCTAATTAAAAATCCAAAGGAAAAGTCTGTCGTGCCCATATAAAAGAAGCTTTTCATATACGGGAAATAAAGCTTGTAAAAGGTTACAAATAAAAGATTAGAGATTTACCCAAACTAGTTTAAAGCTTCACTGTGGTTTTCTTTTCTTCTTTTTTTCCTTTCTTACAAAACCATTCCTGGGTCTTTTTTCCCCCAGTTTTAAATGAAGTTTGCAAACAGGCGAGATATTGGACTGTAATGGTTGTTTTATATCAGCTCTGTAAGCTCAAGGCTGCTGCCTGCAGTAGAATTGATTTCAAGGAAACTTCAGGACCAGGAGATGAAAATTATGTAAACTGACAGCCACCACCCTTCATCTATCCATCCACATTCCCGTCCACACCCTCCAAACACACATACACACACACACCTCCTCACATTTCTGTCTCTCACACTCACACATGCCCTTCCTATCCTCACCCTAACCTTGCTCTGCACACATCCTTGGTCCCCACACTCTTAGGGACAGACGCATAGCTCCCAGCTCACACTCTGCCCATAAATGTCTCACAGCCCCACATCTCGCACTTGTCACACAATCTTAATCCGTTTCATTCCGGAACAACATGGTCCTCTTTTCCTCTTTTTCGCATTTGGAGTTTGCCTCCTACTCTTTTATCCAGACAGCCCAATCCTATCTTTGAAGTCATTTCTTTCTCCCTTACCCTCTTTTCTGAGGCAACTGCAATGCAGGGTATGAACGACCCAAGCTTAATTCATAAGTGATCTGTTGCCTTGTATTTTCCCCCAAATTCTGTCTCCATTGCCAGTCTTAAATCTTTGTTTAAAAATCAATTAAAGTTAATCTTGTCGAAGTTTGTAATACAGCCATATCTAAAAACCTAATGAAAAATGACTTCTTTCTAGATATCGTGGTGGTTCTAAGGCAAAATGTGGTCCCCCACTGTCCACTGAATCGCTGAAAAGATTGGAAATTAATCTTCATATTTCTGAAGTGAGTGTTCAGGGAGTCTAACTGGCTCCTTTCCCCCTGAGAGGCTGTGTTCTCACAGAATATGGGTTTTGTTCTTCTTCTATTTTAATTAGCCTGGAAGAATCAGAGATCTCTCTCCTCTTCCCTCCCCCCCTCCACTCCCCCCCCACCATAGTTAATAAACTTGGAGGAAAGTTTGGAATATTTTAAACTGGCCTGGCTTGTGGGGTGGAGAAAGCCCAGTTAATGCCAGCCATGAATCTAGATTTCAAAATATGAACATCAGCCATACTCTGGAAACTGCATGCAAGTTCTGACAAATAATTTGATTCCCTGTGTATCAGTTTTCTTAATTTAGCTTCTAAATACTTATATGTCATATGCATAGCAAAATAATTGTAAATGTGGTAATTAAAAACCACCCACTTGTTAAAGAAAATTATTTAAAAACACAACGCATGCCACCATAAGTCGGATTCATAGAAAAAAAAATTAAAAGACACAGGACACAGAAAAGAAGTTAAACACAGATAGAGGAAATACAGTGAACAGATAGTAAGTATATTGGAAGTTCAAGAACTTACTGAAAATCAAGAGTTAGACTTTTCATCCAAGGAGTCTTTTTCTCCCACCAAGCATCTAAGGTTTTCAGTAAAACAACCCAGCCCCCTCTCCCCAAAAGCCAGTGGCTTTTGTCCTGACCTAGAATGGGGTTTGTGGGGACTGTACCTGAGCCGGGCTGTCTGCAATTTCCAAATTGACAAGAAGAGACTGGAAGATAAAGAGCATGTTCTTACAGGTGAAGAGCAATTTTGCAACTTTTCCAGGCGACACCCGAGAGAAAGCTTGCCTGCTACCAACTGCTGCCGAGTCTGGGCAGAATTCCTCTAGAAAGAAAAAGAAAGTCTTTTTTCACCCCCGTCTGCCTCTCTCTGTCTCCAGTTCTCTTTCTCCTCTCTGTCTCTCTCTCTCTCAGATCCAATCTTTTAAGAGCTTCAGCACATTGCTAAGCTAAAGGGAAATTCTCTTTGATAAAGCGGTGTTTCCAGCTTCTGGGTTTTAAAACCTAAATCTATATTCAAATCTGGCTGAAGGTGTGTTCTGGGATTTATGAAAGCCTCTTAAAGGGGTAAATTTACCAAACCGTGACAAAATCATCACAATCTTACTTTAGACATCTGAAGTGGATGAGAATTTTAAAGAGACCCTTGTTTATTTAACACTGTCCATTTCCAACTCGTGGTTTATTGGCCCCGTATTTCTGCGAAGTTATTAGACTAGAGGGCAAAGGAGAAGCAGGAGCTGTCTGCTGCTGGCCGCTGGAAGGGGAGAAGCCCTCCCACGTCCCACCGCGTAGAATCTGCCCCTGTCGAACAGAACCCGAGGACATTCAGGGCGATTCAGCTGCCCCCGCCATCTGGGAGGACATCGCAAACCTCTACATAGGGCCTGGGGGGTTCCCCCGACACTGGCCACTACAGCAGTTGGATCTCCCAGTCCAAAATTTTCTGTTACTTCGTGGAGATCCCAAGCGCGTGTTCTGATATTTCTCCACCCCATCCCACCCCCAAGTGTCCCCAAGGCCTCCCTCCGGCCCTTCCCCTCTACCAGATCCACAACAACCGTTTTTCTTTTTCGCTCTTTGATGCTTTAAACATCATTGTGATCAAACTGGGGGAAATACTGTCTTTTCCCAGGGTAAGAAGGAGACTGCTTCAGGCGATCGGAGTGGATTTGCCCTTCCTTCATAGAAAGCATTGTCACGGAGACCAAGCGCACCCAACCAGTGCCTCCAACAGCCAGCGCCACCCCG
This sequence comes from Lemur catta, assembly GCF_020740605.2. NCBI lineage: Eukaryota > Metazoa > Chordata > Mammalia > Primates > Lemuridae > Lemur > Lemur catta. The sequence goes on from NC_059128.1 coordinate 39,567,540, forward strand.
GCCTTACCGCCTGGGGCACCAGTTCCTCCCTCCTCCGCCCCAGTTACAGGCTTCGGGGGCGGTCTCCAGGTGTTCCGGTACGGTGGGGGCGGGGTGAGGAAAAAAGGTCCGTACTCACCCTCCCCCCCGAGCCCAGGCCCCCAGAAAGTCTCGACTCCTGGGAACGCGACAGCCAGCGGGTCTCCGGACTGGAGCTGCTGCGGAGGGCCGGGAAGGAGCTGGGCGGACCCGGGGCCGCTCCGGGGCTCGAGGGGCCGCCAGGGCCCAAAGCTCTAGAGACACCTGCGAGGGGAGCCGCGGCCACTGAGACCCCAGCCCCAGGCCGAGCTCGAGCCACAGCCCAGCCCGGCTGCCTCGTGCGCACTCCAGTAATTCGTTAATTGCTGTAAATCCCAAGGACGGCCACATTTGATTACACATACAGTATAAGAACCGACAACAAAGCGACGAATTAATTACCAACTTCATTAACATAGGTCCCCAAATTAAAGGCAGCGAGCTGTTTCTTTGGGCCCACTTGCCACGGTGGTGGTGGTGGTTGGGGGTGGGGGGTTAGGAAGGGATTTTTTTGTTTTTCTGCACTGGAAGTTGTGTGGGAAGAGCTGTCTTCTGCTCCCACCGCCCCCACCCCCACCCCCGTTCACACGCACTCGGTAGTTCCACTCGCCGCCCCCCCCCCCCCCGCCCCCATACTCCGCCTAAGCTGTTTCTGCTTTTCTAGGGACTCAGATCCTTTTGAAAGCGCTCCGGTCCCCGCTCTCTGTGCCAGAGGAAAAGTTGGGCCGGGGGTCGCTCTTTCCGTCTCGGGTCCCCTGATCCCGACACTTCCCAGCCTCCCGGCTCTGAGCCCTGGGCTCGGGCGGCGCCAGCCCAGTTAGCTCCAAGCCGGGTTGGGCGATTGGTGGCGTTTGTTCTAACACAGAAACCCTGTTTCCAACCTGGCCGGGGCCTCCCTCATTCGCTTCCTCCCCTACAACTTGCCGACCCCACACTCGCATCCAGCGAGGACTGACCTGGTCCCCGCTGCTTCCCCCAAACTATCCCTGGGGTTAGATGGGGATGTTCGTGTTCTTTGCAGCCTGCCCTGGGCTTCTCAACTCCAAAAACCTCTCGCGCATACCGACAGTCCCGGTCGCTTGCTCGGGGACCAGAGGATATTTATAAGGGCATTAAGAATACAGAAGACATTGAGTTTTTAAAAATAGTTTGTTCTTGAACTTATCTGTCTCTCTTCCCTACATGCCCACACCTCCCTCCCAGGCCTCCTTCCTTTACCCTTTCTGGCCCTCAGCGTGGTCTGGCCCTGTTTGAGATGGCACAGTCGTGGTTTCGGGCTTCAACCTGACTTGCTTTCTGCTTCTGATCCGCACACTTATTCGCGGCGTTGAATGTGATAACCCTGTTATCCCCACACCCACCCTTCTCCAGCCTTTACTTAAGTATTTTTATCTTCCTGTCTTACGTTGTATGGGTTTCCTTTCTTCCATGCCCTAAAATAAAAAACAAAACAGGAAGAGAGAAAGGAAAGGAGTAAAGGAAGAAGAAAAGAAGGTAAGGGGAGGCCTCCTGTCCATCATTTTAATTATACAATTAGTTCACATGCTCCGGCCCATAATGTATATTTTAAGCGGAGTCCAGTGTCTTTCAAGAACATTCTGGTAATGTCGGAGGCCTGGATTTGTTGCTTGCTCGTCCCCCCGTGCAGCAGCGGCCTGTTTTCCTCCCCCTGTTGTGTGTTTTTATTATTTTCCCTCTGGCTTAGATGTGTCAATCATTCTCTCCCTGCCATTGGTTGGAGAGTTTGCGTCAAAAAGTTGCCAGAGAGGCGCTTTCTCAGCAAATCTCCCTGAGAGCGGGACCGACCTCAGCTCCAACTCAGCCTCCACTGTGATTAAAAATAAAAATCGCTAGAGCAGCCTTCACTCACCACGTCTACTTTGTATGTATCGGAGGGGCCCACGCGTGTTTTGAACTCTAGCCCCTTTCCTCATTTTCTGTTCTTTTTAAAAAAATGTTTTTGGTTGTGTTTGACTTTTTATGGAATGGTGAAGACTGCAAGGTTTCTAACTCAATACTCTCGGTTTCTTTTAGGATAGCTGGTTATTTGGAATTTTGAAGGATAATTTGATTTTTTTCTAACCTCCCATGCGACTGTAAGGTAAGTGTCCGTCTGTCTTGTCTATCTTTATCCATATCTGTGTGTCCCTCTGTCTGTCTGCCATTACCCCAATACCTCCAATAGACCGACCGATGGACCTCTGAGAACGTGGAGTTCTTTTGTAGGCTGATGTATTTGTTTTTCTTACAAATTTTGACGTGTGTAATAACGATCATTGCAAAAAAAATGTATGATCTGGAGATAAAAGCGGGAGTGGGAGAGGGAGAGAGCGTGCTCTTGGGGGCCGCCGCTTCTGCAAAACGTCGTCGAAACCTGGCGAGTCTAAGCTGGGGTGTTTTGGAGGGGTTTTGTTTGTGGCTTTGTTTTTATGTCAACGCCGTTCTGGACTTCTCCCCACGATCTTTGTGGTTTGGGCATCCCCCCCCACCCCAGATTTGGTTAGGGTGGTTTGGATGGATCCCAAGGACGTTTGTAAAGTCCGAGACAAAAAGATGCAGATGTAGCTAGATGGATAGATTGAAACAACTATATTTAAAAGGTAGGCGCCTCCTTGGGCCCGCGCGCCGGAAGCCCCGCTCGCTTGCGGGTCGGCCAGGGCCGGCGGCCGCCGCTCGAGCCTCTGCCTGTCCGCAGTGAACGTGAGCGGAAACCCGAGCGGATAACCGAGGAGGCGGGGACCGCGGGCGTCTCGTCCGGCCCAGCGCTCGCCGCTCTCTGTTTTCGGCCCCCTCGCCCCCAGCCAAGAGCAGCTCTGTCCTCGGCCTCGGCCTCTTCCAAAAGCTTCCAGGATTCCTTTTTCTTTTTAATCACTCCCCCACCCAGCCAAAAAAAAAAAAAACCAAACAAACAAAAAAACCCCTGGGAGTGCAATTACCGCTCCCCCCGCCCCCAACACACACAGTTGTCGCGGTCTCAGACTGGAGCCACCAGGCCGAACGATTGTAGAAGAATCGATTTTCAACGTGACTTTGCCGGGGATGGTTCCGAGTCGGCCCCACGTAGCCCTCCGCGCGCACCTGCGGCGGGCAGAAGTGGCGGTGAGTGGCCCCTGCGCCGCCCCAGGCCGCGGCCGGGCCGGGAACAGGAATCCTTCCAACGGGGACCGACGCTCCTCAGCTGTTCTCCGAGTGGGGCAGCGACAGGGTCCGCCCGCGCGCTCGTACACTCCCTTCCCAAGCTCGAGGACAATGAGGTGTCGTGGGTCCGGGCTGGGCCGGACCCAGGGGTTCTCCAAGGCCCAGCCTCTGCTCTCGGTTTGCCCAGTGAGGACGTCAGAAGGTCTCTGCCAGGACCGGGCCTGGGCGATGTGTCGCGCCGCAAAGAAGTCCTCGTGTTGCTGCGTTCAAGTGATTCTTGAAATCATGTGTCCGGTTTCAGGACACATTTTGGGGAACCCCAGGCTCCCGTCAGAATTCCACGGAGTGGGCTCGTGCCTCCCTTACAGATAGCGGTGGTGTGCGTGCAGGGAAGGCCGCGCAGCGCTGGCCCTGCAGTGGCGGATGACGCGGGGAGGGGACAGGGAAATCGCTCCTTGAAATTCTCCCCTGCATCCTTAGAACTTCGGGGTCAGGATGGCTCCTGCTCACCTCGGGACTTTTTACAGTCTTCAAAAGTTATTAGCACAGGAGAGGAGTTGGAGAGGAAACTCCTCCCCCCAAAGTAAGGTAGACTCCCAGACCTCTCGCAAAGCTAACACCGGGGCTTTCTCCTAACGGTAATTAATAGTCAAGGCCAACCCTTTTGGCACGTTTCTTTCTCCCTCCCTCGCTGGTGGCATAGTTGTTTGATTCCCTGAGGCCAAAAACTTTCACTCGAGTTCGCCGGATAGAGGCGAGCGCCGGCTGTTTTCCGCGGTGCCCACATATCTCCTTTTTCTTTCTTTCCTCCTCTTCGTCGTCTCCCCAGCAGCAGGCCAGTCGCCAGTCCGCGTAGTTTTGTTTCCTTTCTATCATGCAGAAAATTAATCAGCCCGGATGAGAAGCAGAGCTGAGCACGGCGGCCTGTAATTAAGGGACGTGTGCCCCTCGGATTATCTCGTTAGTTTATCAAGAAAACATTTATTATAATTAATTCTCGGACGAGGTAATTATTGTTGAGCGAGGACACAGCAACTGGTAGATGGGCTCCTTGGAAGAAAAAAAAAAAACAAGGGGGGGGCGAAGGGGGGAAGCGACAGATTGCACGAATTGACCGTTAGATATAAGGCTGCGCGGGCGACGCGGGCAGTGGAGCGGGACCACGGGCGCCAGGCCTGCGGGGCTGCGGGGCTGCCGGGCAGGGACGCGGGACCCAGCCACTCGCGCCCGAGGGTGGGAGTGCCGACCGCTGCGGGGACTCGCCGCGCGACCGCCTTCTGCTCCCGGGTAGGAGGGAGTTCTCCGGAGGCCACCTCGGGAGCAGTCATACTGAGGCTTAGATTTTTGAAAAGGTATTTCTTTTTCCCCTTCTGGACTCTGCTTCGAGAGGAAAAGAGAAAGGCTTCCTTACCCGGCTTTGAAAGTTAGATGGAAGGGCCCAGGGCCCCCTTTTTGGAGAGTGAATACCTAGGCTGGCTGTTGAGAGTACCTCGTAGTTTTGTTTTTGTTGTAACTCTTTTCCTGTTAATGGAGTAAAAAGTGAAAATAGTGTATCCCGAGAATTTTAGCCATTTTGCAATGGTAAGGGCAAAGGAGCTCCAAGAAAAATCTAGGTCCTGGTGCTTTTCTGTCCCTTACTTCCTTTTATGTTGGAATGTGCTACTTTCTTGTATGATGTGTCAGGCATTTCTAATTGAGTGAGAGCTCGACATGGAAGAACATGTCCATATTTCTCATGTGTACATCTGATATGATTTTAGGTTTCTCTATAGTACTGTAGTTCAGAACTTTCCAAGGTAGTAAGACTGTATCAAACAAAAAAACCTCCAGCTTAGAGGCTATTTAAACAAATAAATGACTGTATTTTAAAAGCAGTATTATTTTCACAGGTTCCAAATAACAGCATCTTGAAAAGAGAAGAATACAAAACATAAAGTCTTTGTTGTAGGAGAAACTAAATTAGCTTCACTGATGAATAATACAAACTCCTCCAAGAAGGACATTTCTAAAATTACATTAAATTAGATCCTAGGATAGAAAAGCATGACTTTTGTGTTCTGAATTTAAATCGGGAAGAAGTTGCAGTTACCAAGTTCCATTTGTGGAACTTTGTGCCTTGATGTCTTAAACAATGCGTATATGAAGACTCAGAGTCCTTAAAACTCTGCAAGACCTTTGTAAAAGTGAGAGAGAACTCCTAGTCTTGTTATCTGCCATTTTGAAGCAATCTCACATAGTGTCAAAGTTTCAAAGTAGGGATCCTTGCAGTATAAGGGCCACATTTTAGGAAAATAAAAGCCAGACTTGCAAACTGCCAGCCTATATTAACATCTATTTTGGATCTCTTTGCTGGGGGAGGAGGGACTCAGCTGAAGCAAGTAAATAACTTTTCTTTTTCTTCCTTTCTTTTCCCTCCTGAGTTCTTTTTCTTATAGGATTGTAGGAAACTTGAAAGGTAGGGAGAAATGCTGTTAGTTTCACAACTTTGGGTGTTTGTGTATCTACTTTCGTCAAAACTAAAATGTGCAAAACGCAGTTAGAGTTAAAAGGAAACTCTGCTGCAGCTGCTGAGGATCCAAATGTCTGAAAATTTGCTCCCGCAGGATGTGCAGCCTCCACACATCAAAATCAACATGGAAGCGACTTGCAGTGCAAATGCGCACCCATTCTACTTGCAAATGTGGGGGCCTGTCATTATCTGATTGGTGGGATTCTAACTTTACTTCACAATTTCTGGCAAGCCCTGTGCCAATCTTGGAGACTTTTTTTTTTTTGCAATATGTTTAAATATTTGATGGGCATCTATTAAAAGTTAAATACTTGTTTGTTTAGCTTTAGTTCTTTAGACACATATAATCAAGGTTCTCCAAAACCCTAATAAATCTGTTACTTACCTCAAAATCTAATTACCCAGACTACTAATTAGGTGAAAATGTACTGGAAATGACTTCAGATGTGGAATAATAGTGGTTGAGTAGTTTTTCCAAGTTTGTGGTTTAGTAAGTTGGTATTTTAGATGTTAAATGCACTGACATTTTAGGTTCACAGCAGTTGAAAGTGGTAAAAAGCTAAGATAATTAAAATCTCTGCCTTGGAAAGGCAACAGTCTGGGGAGAGGTAGATTTCTTGAATTGTTTCTTTGTTTCTCACCAATGGGCTTTGTTATCAGCATTATTTATTTAGCCAAAGAGTTCTTTGTCTCTGCAAATGGCCCCAATCAAGTTTTGTTTGAGACAATTAGCTAGTGCCAGCCAATGAGTCCTATGCAAATGTAGGGATAGGAATGCAATGTGTGCATTTGAAGGCGTGGGGTTTTGTTCTTGGGGAAGGCAGATTGTAATTGCTTTCTTCGGGTACTTTTTTTTTTTTTTTTAAGTTTAGAGTGGGGGTTGGGAAGACAGGTTTATCTGGTCTCCTTCCATCCCCTCTAGTTCCAGAGCAGCTGGGGGTCCGGGGGGGTGGGGAGTCTGCAAGTGCTTTAAAAGCCTCTGCCTTGCCTTCCACCATTTTTAGTTAGTGGTGGAACGTGGAGGAGCTGCTGCCTCCGAAGCAGTAAACCAGCACTTCTGTTTGTTTGTTTGCTTTGCCCTTAGTTCCACCACTCCAAACCCACCCACCGAGGATCCTGAACCTGTCCACTCCGGGTGAATCGAGACCTTCTGGCTGGATCCCCCCAATTTGGGCCGACTTTGCACCTCCAAACAACCTTAGCATGATGTCTTATCTTAAGCAACCGCCTTATGCAGTCAATGGGCTGAGTCTGACCACTTCGGGTATGGACTTACTGCACCCCTCCGTGGGCTACCCAGGTAAGTGAGCCCTTCGGCATTCCCACACCCGCCCTTCCCCACACCGGCCCCACCGGGATGTGACACCCTGTTTTCCCCAGGCACCCGGACTGGCAGTCACATTGTTCCCACCCCAGCTCCAGGCAAGGTCCCCACCGGGTTTTCCTTCTGAAGGCACAACCCCTGGGCATTTACTGACTGAGGAGAGAACAGGGGTTGGGAAGAAGTGAGTAGGTGGGTCTGCAACAGTTGGAGACAATCACATCTTTTATTTTTAATTTGAGTAAATAGGAGACATGCATTTGGATGGGGTAAGGAAAGTTACCGCCCTTGTCATTTGGGGGAGAGGCCCCTGCCCAAACCTCCATGTCCAATTCCTCAGAAGTGCCCTCTTGGAGAGGCTGCATTTCCTCTCCCTAGATCCTCAGTGCCCTTGGGCTTTGCAGTTTTCTCCTCCATGCCTGGGGCTTCCCCTCTGACCTCCAGGCCTTGCACCTTTAATCTCAAGAGGTGTGGTGTGACTGTGTCCAAATGCTGATGCTTTACTTTCCAATCATATCTGTTTAAAATTATCCTAGAAGTAGAAGTATGAACTATGTCCCCATTTTAAAGGATGGAGAAACAAAGGCCCGTGGAGTGTTAAAAACCATGGGAGTGGGATGGAGATTCGACCCATTAGTCCGAGCTGCCAGTCCTCAGCGATCCTTTGACTTTACAGAATAGCTTTTCTGTTTGTGTTGTGGTTTGGGGGTTGATTTTGGAGGATTTTGGTTTTTTGCTTTTCTTTTATTTCATTTGTCTTGTTAGCTTTCCAAGTGATGCTATGGTTGGAGAAATCTCCGAGGCCAGAAAGAGCAAGCTGGGGCTACTGTGGAAGGGGCAGTGTGTGTCAAGGGCTGGGCTGGAGAGCCAAGGCCAGGAAGGGATGGGGAGACCGTTGGAAGGCTCTGGGTCGAAGGGCTGTGAGGGGTAGGGGAGTGGTGTGGGGTGGAGGGTAGGGGAGTTGGAGGACCCGCAGAAACCCCTGTGACTGAGAAACTGCTCCCCCACCCTAAAGGGCCCTGGGCTTCTTGTCCCGCAGCCACCCCACGGAAACAGCGCCGGGAGAGGACAACGTTCACCCGGGCACAGCTAGATGTGCTGGAAGCGCTATTTGCCAAGACTCGATACCCAGATATCTTCATGCGGGAGGAGGTGGCACTGAAAATCAACCTGCCTGAGTCCAGGGTGCAGGTAGGGCAGATGAAGACAGAGCCATACTTCCTAACCATCCCTCCCCCAAGCATGGTGTATGTTGAGGACGAGCCCCTGGTCTTTGAGAGAACCAAAGGAAGGCTTGAAGCTCTAAATGCTCATTCAGGGGCCAGGAAGCTATTCTCCTCCCACCTCTTTTCACTTCCCATCACAACTTAATCCTGTAAGCAAGGGTCTTCCGGCCTAGGTGATAAAGCCAAGCCCTAGAACCCCTGGTGTACACAGACCCAGCCTTGAGCAGATTTCAAGGGTAGTCACGTGGTATTTTAACCTTTCCTTTCCCTATGTGCAAATCCTTCCTTATTCTCATGGAGGTTTAGGTGTGAAAGAAGCTTAGCTCCTGGACAGTCCAAATATTTTTGCTGATGAAGAAATAGAGTAAATGACTTGTTCAAGGTCATAACTAAGTTTGATGGCAGAGTCAGGCTGTAAAGCAGCTGGTGCTTTTATTAAGTAATGCAATAAAACTGTTTTCTTTGATTTCTTAAGGAATAAACAGAATTTGCTAGCTCTGGGCAATTTAACAGATAAAATATCTACATAATATCCCTAGTGACACCACCCCCCTTGTTTTATTCTTTTTATACTTGACACTGAACTGGAGAGGGAAAGTCAACTCCAACTTGCCTGGACAGCAAGCCCCATACAGAGCTCTCTGGAAACAGTATTTAGCACCTGAACCACATAACACACCTGGGAATCTCCTTCAGCTAGGATATGTTTGTGAAAGTGCCAGACATCAATGTGAACTGCAAATCAGGAAAGAGGCTTTTTCAAAGTAGGTTGGAAGAAGTTTTAGCACTTAAGTGAGGGTTGAACCAAAGTCCTCACTAAAAGAAAACAAATGGCTCTGAATGGTTGGTGGTGTTGAGCTTGGACTTGGTGGCACTGTGTTTACCACAAGTATGACACCCATACAGGGACAGCTTATTCAAGAAGACAGCTAAGGACTTATAGCCCAGAAAATGCCAGTAGTTTCTTTAATAAGCCCCCTCACACACCAAATACAGCCCCTTCATTGCAGAACATGAACAGAATTTTCAAACATAAAGAGAATTTTCAAAGTTGCAGGCAGATGATTAAGTTGATAAGCCAGTGAACATACTACAGGAAACTGAATCTATGTATTGAGTGGCACTACTCAGAAGGCACAGACTCTTTGAGTCTCAGACTAGCAGAGAGGTTTATGCTGGAGCTCAAAGCAGAGTACATATAAGTTATTGCACTTACCACAAAGAAGGAAATAATGGCTTTCAGACTGCTTTCCTCAACAGATTCATGTCTTCTCCTTGGAGGTTTCTCTTACGAGTCTTCTAGGGGAGACAAAAAATAGGGCGATGAAACCAACTTCCATATTAGCAGTTGCTCTCTAAAAGATGGACTGTAAACTGTTTGAGTTTAGGCTGTTCTTGTTGACATTTAACAACAGAATTGTTTTCCCTCACTTCTGTTTCTCTCCAAAAGATATAGATACATTCTGTTCCACTGTAAGAGTGTTCCAAAATATAGCTGGGTCTATTCTGTCTATAACTGTGTATTAGAGGTGAAATAATAGGAAAGTGAGGTGGAAGGTTTTTAGCTTTACGATTTAGGGGATTGTCTTAAATTTTATTGTTCTGGGCTAGGAATAAGGCAGGGTCAAGCACTTTTCGGCAGAGTCACCCAAACTTTCCTACAATTCCGGGAGTCTATATGAGAGTGCCAGGTAATAGGTCTTCAGTGGTGGGGAAGATTGTCTGCTTAGCTGATCTTAGATGATCTGTCCATGTAGGATAGACTTACAATTTGGGAGCCACTCTTGTCCCTAGGGAGTTACTGAAATCATGTTAAAGATGTTTCTTTCCCTTTGAAGGTGTGGTTTAAGAATCGAAGAGCTAAGTGCCGCCAACAACAGCAGCAACAACAGAATGGAGGTCAAAACAAAGTGCGGCCTGCCAAGAAGAAGACATCTCCAGCTCGGGAAGTGAGTTCAGAGAGTGGAACAAGTGGCCAATTCACTCCCCCCTCTAGCACCTCAGTCCCAACCATTGCCAGCAGTAGTGCTCCTGTGTCTATCTGGAGCCCCGCTTCCATCTCCCCACTGTCAGATCCCTTGTCCACCTCCTCTTCCTGCATGCAGAGGTCCTATCCCATGACCTATACTCAGGCTTCAGGTTATAGTCAAGGATATGCTGGCTCAACTTCCTACTTTGGGGGCATGGACTGTGGATCTTATTTGACCCCTATGCATCACCAGCTTCCTGGACCAGGGGCCACACTCAGTCCCATGGGTACCAATGCAGTCACCAGCCATCTCAATCAGTCCCCAGCTTCTCTTTCCACCCAGGGATATGGAGCTTCAAGCTTGGGTTTTAACTCAACCACTGATTGCTTGGATTATAAGGACCAAACTGCCTCCTGGAAGCTTAACTTCAATGCTGACTGCTTGGATTATAAAGATCAGACATCCTCGTGGAAATTCCAGGTTTTGTGAAGACCTGTAGAACCTCTTTTTGTGGGTGATTTTTAAATATACTGAGCTGGACATTCCAGTTTTAGCCAGGCATTGGTTAAAAGAGTTAGATGGGATGATGCTCAGATTCATCTGATCAAAGTTCCAGGAGGCATAGAAGGAAAAATGAAGGGCCTTAGAGGGGCCTACCAACCAGCAACCTGAAATGGACAAACCAATCTACTTAAGATCCTGTCATAGTTTTAGGTCATTGGTTTTCCTGATTTGCAAAGTGATCAAAAGCATTCTAGCCATGTGCGACCAAACACCACCAAAAAGAAACAAAGTCAAACAAAACTTAAGTTGTGAGGGAAGGGGGGGAAGGTCACATCCTTCTGAAGCAGAAATGTTCCAATGTTTTAGCCAATCCTTGGTTGAATCTTAGGAATGAACAGTGTCTCAAGCTCATTCACGTTTCATGACCAACTGGTAGTTGGCACTGAAAAAACTTTTCAGGGCTATGTGAATTGTGCGACTGATTGTCCTAGATGCACTACTTTATTTAAAAAATAATGTTCATAAGGAGTCAATATGTAGTTTAAGAGACAATCAGTGTGTGTCTTATATAAATGGTACATCTGTGGTTTTTAATCTGTGCTAGACTTCAAAACTGTGATCTCCTGTTATTGTATGCAACCTTGAACTCCACCTCTGTAGGGGTTCTTCTGTGATTAAATAGGTTATAATTATAAGCAAAATTCAGAGCAACTGAGTACTGATCTAAAAAGATTACTTTTGGCTGGAGGGGAGCTGCACTGAAACTTTACAACAAAAATGTCTCTGGACAAGGAGAGTGAGAGAAGAGAAACAAGGACATTAATTCATCTGTAATTTACTGTTGGTAAGCCTAGCAGTAAAGAGACATTGGTCAATTGCTCTGACCCTGATGAATTATTAAAGTGAGATCATTGTCGTTTATGCTTGCAGATGTTAACTGGAAAAGTTATATATGCATAAACCTTTTCTTCCTGGATTTGGCAGATATGTATAATTATATTAAAATGGTTCTAGCACAACATTGGGTCCAGTTTAATTTTACACGACTATCTATGTGAATGAGAAGCCGACATTCAGCCTCTCGTTTCCAAAACACATTTTTCTTAGGGGAGAGAGGAAATTAGCAAACTTCATTTTTATTTTTTGGGCTAATCCATGGATGGACTAGATATGAATGACAGTGGTATGTAAACTTTTGTGACTTTTATCAGGATTGCTGTGATTGAATTTAGAGAGCCTAACAATCATTAGGATCTTGTTCTCCCTGCTTTTCCCTCCCTGCCACAAACCTGAACGATGTCTTAGTCACTTTATTAGTATGTTTTCAAATAGATCAGTTTTATAAGGGTGGGGGGAAGAACTGGAGTATCTCTGGAAAAATGAGAATGACAAGAATTTCTTGTTTCTATTCTCTTATTTGGTTAAGGGGACTCTTTTTTAACTTCCGAAAAATCTGAGGTAAACATGAGAGGAGGAGTGTAATCAGAATCTGAAAGCAATTCAGGCAGAAATGATTTCTGAACAAAAGAGTTTCAGAAAAGTTTTAAAACCTATAATTTCAGTAGTTGAACATAAGGTACCCTGGTCAATTGTGTGTGTATGTGTGTGTGTGTTTAAAGAAAGTGCTGAGGGAAAAAATGGGTACCTTTTCAGTTGTACCTGCATTTTGTAAACCAGTCACCAGAAAAGACAAATGGGCCAATGATCATGGTGCTCCTCAGGTAAAAGCAATATTTAATTTCATTTTAAACTTCCTACGCTCTTAAATTGGACCAAAATTAAGTGACTCTTGATTGTAACTTTTTAAATGAAGGTTAGCAGTCGCAACCATTTTGTTTTCTGGCTACTTCATGTTTCCCTCCCTGGCTGCATATGCATGCTCTCTTGAACTCTATGTAATCTTCCCTAAGAAGTAAATTGTTTTACTGCTATACAAGATGCAATAGTTTACAACCAACACTTAAGGCAAAAATCTGATGGCAAGATTTTCCAGTACCTATGGATAATAGTCATCCTACCATGGTTTACACCGAAGTGAAATTGGGGCCTGAGAGAGAATCTTTGCTTAAAGCTTTTCCCAGATTCAGGGTCTTAATCTCTCAGCTTTTCTCATGTAACAGTAAAGCAGATCCAAAACAACCATTTTCTCACACTGCCTTTATTTTTCGGGATGGCCCTTTAAGGGTCGGGAAAGATTACCCTTTCTTTAAAAACAATAATGACGACAAACATCAGGCTACTCAGTAAATAACGCAGTTTGCAGTTTCTCTCCTGAAACTTAAAAGGAGGAGGTGAGAATGAAGAGGCACTGAGCACCCTCTGAAACTAATTTTTCCATCACCTTTGCACAACTTCGTTGAACTGAGACCACGCAGTTCCCTTTGAATTGAAGGCGAAGCAGAAATGAATTCCCCCTGACCGAAGGCAACGGAGGGAGGGAAAAGGGGCGGAGAGCAAGCTCTAGCTTAAAGACAACCAGAGAGTTCCACTCCCAGTCAAGACTGGTTTTAATGAAGTTAATAAGCCCAATAATGGTGATACTTGGTGCTGAAATAACGCCGTCCTCCAAAGGGGTCAGGGAGCTACTTCAACTACATATCCGCAATTAACAAGTGAGGCGGGAGTATAATCTTCGTTTCGGAGGGCAGAGACGAGGGTGGGGATAGTTTGGTTTACAAAGATCTGTCGCCCCAAACCTTTATCTTTCCCACAAAGATTCTTGGCCCTTTGTATTTCACCTTGGGAGTGTTTCTTTCCTTCATAGATAAGAAGAGAAATTCAATCAAGTCAATTAAGTTCCGGCTTTCGAAACCTCCAGGTTTTAGATAATGGTCAGTTTCCTCCACTCCTCTCCCACACGGTTTCCCTAATCTCACCTTTCCTGGGGGTGTCCCCATCGCAGCCTCGCACCGCCACCTCCCCAGGCGGAAGACGCCGGGAGGCCCCGGGCGGCCCTGCGAGGAGGAACGTGGTGCCGCAGGGAGGGCCGAGCGGCTCGCGCGCTTGGCCGAGTCTCGGCGCTCTTTCTTAGGAGCTAGGTTTTCTCAATCTTTAATGCCCAACCGGAGTTACCCAGGAAGAGCACTCGCATCTCTGCTCCGGGGTCCCGGGCTGGCGCAGAGGCCCGAGCCGGCTCTCCGGGCCAGCCCTGCGGGGCAGGCAGGGGTGAGATTGAGGCCCTAGTCTCGCCGGGTTGCCTTCTTTCTGGTCCGGCTCTGCCCGGGTCGGAGCCCAGGACCTCACCTGAGCCGCAGCCCGCCCCACTCGGCCTAGTCTGCAGGCCTCGGGGCCGCCGGGCCCAGCTCCCGCCTAGGCCCGGGGCGCTGTGGGCCGCGGGAAGGTCCCAGCCAGAGCCGCGAGGCCCGCGCGCCGTCCGCCCTCCCGGTCCCCCCCGCACGCCCTGAAGCCCGGCCTCCAGGTCAGCCGCCGGCCTGGGCGCCGGTCGCCGGGTGTCCTCGCGGCCTGGCGGACTTCAGGGGTCGGGTCGGCTTCGGGCATGGCCCGGCCGGGCGGCGAGCGCCCCTGAACCGGAAGGGGCTAAGGCCCAGACCGACTGAGAGGACGGCGAGCTGCGTCCACCGGCCCCCGAGAGGGCGAAAGCAAGCCTGGCCCGGCCCGCTGCCTTTCCACATCTCCCGGGAGGATGCGCTGCGGACGGCTGGGGAGGGACCGCGCCTCCGGGCTGGGAAGGGCGAGGCTGCGGCCGCCGCCACACCAGGGGCTCCAGCCACGTCTGCCGCCCCCTGCGGTCCGAGCAGACCGGGCCCAGCTGGGCCTGCCTGGGGCTCCCGGGTATCCCCTCAGCAAAGCCAGGTGCTTCAGCTAGTGGGTCTGGGGCAGTTCGGCCCTCCGCTGTCCCCCTCTCTCCCCGCCCCGGCTCTGAGCTGAGGCTTTCGGGGGAAGCCTGAGGAATTACCTAAGTGACCCTTGGCTCATCCCTCTTCTCCCACCTCCCTGTATTTCCTTTTAAACCAAGAGCCCTCTCTTTTTCTTTTCGGACTGGTCGCAGCACTCAGCGGCCCTGAAGGCCAGAGGCCGGTTATGGAATGGGGAAGCTGTCCCTTCGGCGTCCCGGGCAGGGCCAACTTGCCTAGCAGCCCATTCCGGTTACCTGCAGGGCAGGGTCTGCAGTCAAGTGCCCGCCTCCACTTAACCAGAAGCGGGCGCCCGGGCGGCCAGCTCTGGCGCGCACACATGTTCGAACCCGCATCTCATACCCGGTGAGAACCTCGCTGTTGTTACCGGGACAAAGCTGTAACCCAAAACCAGGCGTGCCACTGCTAGGTGGTGGTTTATTGCATACAGGAACGTGTTTTTAATCATGCAAAAGAGGAACACAAAGGAGTCGGGCTGGAGACCAGCGCATCCCGCTCAAATGGAAGCAGACGTCGCAGAAAACAACTAGAAAGAGAAGATGCAGCGTCGGCTCAGCCATGACTTCCGCCTGTGTTTTGCCTTCCTTTGAAACCTTAAAAGACGGCGATCTCTCTCCCTTTCGTACCACTAAAGGGTCCAAGCCCCCATCACGCATCTACATGCCCAGATCTGCGACCAGTGCTCTGATTTTCTCTCCTAAACCACCCGAGCCTGTTGGCGCAGGGTGTTCTGATAAAACCTGATCCTCCTAGTCGCCTCATTTCCGCCCTTGGGTTAGTGTGATACAAAACACGGGGAGCCCCTGGGATTTTTCCCTGGGATGGGGAGAGCAAAACCCCAAACAAAACCCATCCCGATGTTTTTTGGTATTAGGCTCTGAAACTGCACAGATTATAGGATTTGTCTCGGACAGAATTAACATTACATGTGAAACCGTAGTGCCCCGGTGTATTGAGACACGTTGTATAGGATTGCTTGGAGCATCTCTTCCAAACTGACTTTTAATAGCAACATGAGACCTTCAATAATAATAGGGGTTTTTAAAATCTGATTAAAATAAAATCTAGACGTTATTTGGAAAGGGTAGTTTCTCTGATGGAAGCTATTCGAAGGAAACGGAACCAAATTGTGAACTGGAGGAAGCTTCTGTATGCAGAAGTGGCTGGAGAGGAGGAAGCAGGCATGTGTTTGAAAAGCCTTCTACTATGCAGCAGTCCTCACAACCAAGGGAGGACCCCCAATGTTAAAGAGAAACAGCCAGACTTCCTCTCTTGCAAGCAGTGTTTTATGTTTAAAAAAACCAACCTGCTGCCCACTGCAAACAAACAATAAGCAAATTCAAATAAAGGAGCCCTACAAGTCCAACCCATTTGGTCAAAGATAACTGCAGGTGCCAGGGCACCCAGGCTATCACCAGGGGGAGGGTCGCTTCCAATTTTGTTTTTCTCCTGGAGGGAAAGTCAAACACCATGAGGTCTATGACTCACTTTTATTCCTTAATCTCCCCCACCCTTTACCTTTAATTCTTAGTGGAAACTCGGTACTTTGAAACCAAAACAAAACAAGAAAGAATCCCACAGCAAATATAACTAGGTAACTAGGTAAAGTGAATTGACTTGTTGCAGCACCTCGAGGAAGAAAGGTGTCTAAGAATCAGATGGAATTCTCCACCATCCTCCCTACTGCCCCTGCCTTGGTTTGTCTACTGCAGATATGCAAAGGGGGACTTTTGATTAAGGATTTCTTGTCTATTTGACAACATTAGGAAACATTTCCAGCGGAGGGCTTCTTTAAAAATAAGATGCATTTCTAGCAGCCATATCATTGATGACTGCTTTTTTCGTGCCCCTTGGACTCCCCATGAAGGGGCCAGCATATGTCACCTTTGGGAGCCATAGGCCTGCTCCCCTCTCCCTGGTTCCCCAGGCAAAAGCCGGAAAGCACCTTTTAGAGACAAGTTCTGGGTGGGGGGAAGACTCTCTCTTAGGCTCTGCCCCCAGTCTCCCAACTGAAATCTCCTGAGGCCTTAGACTAACTACACTGAAACCAGAAAATCACTGATGGCAGCCTTGAGTTGTTAAAATCTGTTCCTAGAACCAATAGTCACATTTTAGAATCACGGACCATTAATAAAAATCTCCTTAACATTCAAATGTTTCTAAAATGCGTTGATAGCGGATTACTGGGGCCTAATGGACGTCATGTGTGGTAACATGGTCTCTGAGTACCAGGGTTCTGGAGTGGGTGTCTGACCACAGCTACCTGATTATCAGCTTACAGCCAACCCACTTTTTAGCTGCAATACTCTTAAGAAGAGGCGTTCTTCCCGGCAGAGCCAGACTCTTAGCGTTCTTCATTTAACTAATTTAACAACTGCATAGTGTCTGGAAAGACGACAGAAAAACCTGCTGGTAGGCGTAAGGGGAGTGGGTCGCTGGCCACCGCCCCTCCCCTCTGGCTTTAATGGAGCGATGCCCGAAAGGCGGTGGCTGCAGCAGATCGAGGCCCTCGCCGAGATACCTAAGGTCTAGGGCGTCTCCGATTGTCTCCTCCCGCGCCTCTCTACCTCGAGCCATCTCCGAGTCCAATCCGTGAAGTGGTTGTTCAGTTAGCGTCTACATGGCCCGCCACGTCCGGGAAAACTAGCAGGGCTCCCCTGCTGGCGGCGGGGCAGACTTCGGGCCCGGGTGAGCGCGGTCGACAGCGTTAAGAACTCGCTGGCAGCGGCCAGGACACCAGGGAGAGTGCCGGTTCCGGGGTTTCTCCAGAAAACTTGGCAAAGGCACAGCATTCTCCATCCCCGCCTCTCACATAACTAAGCGAAGGTCCCTGATGGCTAGGCCTTCTCTGGCTGCAAAGCGCACACCTGCGTCGCCCCGGGGGTGGGGGGCTCCCTTTCCCGGGCACGCGCCGCCAAGCTAAAGTCATTTGGCAAGTCTAGCGAGTACCAGAAGAGGCCGGGAGTTACTCAGGGTGCTCAGGGGGGCTCAGGGGCAGCTTTCTGGCCCCCTGGGTGGGACATCGGGATCACGACCCCAAACCCGCCCTCCGACGGGCACCAGCCCAGAGGCGGGCCTGGAACCTACGGAGCCCGAAGCCCTGCTGCCGGCCGCACGTGGCGGGGCCGCCAGGTCCCCCGCGGAGTGGCAGACTGCGGTTAGCCCAGGCCTGGCGGAAGCGAAGGCTCGAGCCCCTGGGCACATTGCCGCCGCGCTCGTTAGCGGAGGACCGGGGTGCATGGGGACAGGCCTCCTCCAATCGCTTCCGTGGTCTTGACTAGGATCAGAGCGTGGTGGGTGTGGGCATAACGACGCCAGGTGGGAACGATTTTCCCTCAGCCTAGCAGACGTGGGCGTTAGTCCCGCCGCACGCCAGGACTGCGGCCCCATGCTGGGCGGGCTCCGAAGTCCAAGCTTCCTCCCTCCAGCTCCTTGTGGTGCAAAGACGCGGGAACTGAGACAGGCTTGGCCTCAAGGCTCCGGGCCTGGCGTAACCCTGTCTCCTGGGTCCGGGTTGGGCCTGCAGCCCGGAACTGAGTGTGTCGGGGCCCGCAAGACAGAGCCGGCGCAGTCCCCGGGCTCTCGCGGAAGTGCGCCCAGCCCGGCACCCAGGGCCTAGGCAGCCGGCTGGAGGCGACTTCCGGTTCCAAGTAGAGACCTCACCAGCTGGCGTGTGGAAAGGTCGGATACTCAGTGCCAGGGCGCGTTTAGACGGCTGGTTTCACGAATTGGCCTAAAATGAATTTTGAATTAGAGCTTTTGAACACTATAGGTGCACATGTAGAACTTTCCTCCCGCCCCTCAGTCCTTCTTGGCTACTAATCCAAGTAAGTTTGATAACCTTTGAATTATGTTTGGTTCGAGATTTCCAGCCAACCTTTTTTCAATTGCTTAGTGCGAGGGGATGTTCTTATATGGGAGGCAGATGTTTGGGCAAAAATAAAATAAAAATATATGTAAATATAAAATATGTATAATACATATTTATACTTCAATTGAAATCCAAAATGAAATTAGGTAATTTTGGAAAGAGAAATCATGTTTATTTTAATCACATAATATTGTAAAATTTAAGTTGATGCAAGTCTCTAATTGAAATGCATCTGACAGCTCTTCTGGCTGATTAAATTGATTCTATTTTTAATTCTAGTCTAAATTGACCACTTGAAGCTTTAGAAGGCTAACAAGACTGAGTCTATTTGCTAATTACCTTTTACCAAGAGCATTTTACCTTCAATTGGTCTTAAAACTGTCCATTTGCTAGGGCTCTCTGATTTAGAGGTGGAGAAGTGGAAAACTTGGTACAAACATGCATTCACCATTTTCAAAGACAAATAATTTGAGGTGATTAAACCAGGATTCTTGATTCCTGCCCATTTTAAGTGGGCACATTGCTTTGTCTCCTTTTTTCTTTTCCTTCGTATATGTTGATAAGGTTGTGGAGTGTGTACAAACTTTTAATAAAAGATGTCTGAGTTGGTATCTTTTTCAGAGATTCTTTAACCTGTGGTTCAGGCATTCTTTGAGGATATTTGTCCATGGATAGGGTTTGTTGTATGGGTGAATTCTTTCAATTGTATGGAAATTGTGTGTGTGTGTGTGTGTGTGTGTGCAATATAGTTTATAGTTTTTCTGGGCAGAAAATCCATAGTTTTCATCAGATTCACAAAAGGATTGCTAACCACATAGAATTAAGAGCCATGGTCTTTATGATGCATATGTTGGGTAAACTTGGAGATAGAAACTTTGTAGTTCTTGGTAACAACTGGATAAGATGGCAGTCCAGTAAAATTTAAATCTACCCTTAACTTTTTGAAGCTTGGAATTTTTTTAAAACAAAATCCCAAGAATCTCTTTTATTTCTAATTTCTACCCAGCTAGGCCTAATCTGAATTATTTATCCATGAGGCTATTTATGTATGACAAATTCAAAATTAATAAAACAACTAAAGAGTGATTTTTAATGGTATCTACTTATGAAATGTAACAGAAAATTTAAGCAAATAATGATTCAGACCAAAAACCCTCTTTACTTGAAACAAAACAACAACAACAAAGCCATTATCTGGCCCTAATTAAAAATTTCAGAAAATTTATTCTGAATTCTTTCTCTCTTTCCCTCTTTTTCTCTGTACATATGTAAAATTACCAGGATGCCTAAGTTCCCAGATTTTTTGTGTTGAAAAGTTTTTTTTTTTTAATTTCCCTCAAAGCTTGATGATTGATTGTCAAAAGTGGATGAAACAATAGGTAAGAGAGGTCGGAACTTCTGACTGAGTCAGAAGGAAAGCATGGCTATATCAACCATGTGAGGAAATCAGGATCAGATAGTAAAATCACCTATAGGAAACCCAGGGTACAATTTAAATTAAATACCATTGTCGGCCTATCATTCAGAATATACAGACTTTGCCCATTTCCCCTACCCATAACTCCCCAGCTTACTTCCAACCTTGTCTGAGAGGATACCTTCCATTAGCGCAAGAGAAAGCATGATCTATGGATTTATTTAGCATTTGATCCTTGTGCAGAGGCTTCTGTTTAGAGTAACCATTGTAGCTAAGATTTGGATCTGGTCCCTAAAGTAGTCTGAACTGGGTGACCTCAGGCAAGTGGACACAAGATACTAGCAATTTATTTCATATCAGCTCCCAAGCCATCATCAGATGATAACAACCCTTGAACCCTGTTAATCTCTGCTTGGTTCAAACTGGTGCAAGGTGAAAGGCAAGGGTGTTATCTCTAAGCAATTCATGTGGCCTTCCACAGATTGCCAGTTGGGCCAATACAGTTGAAGCCTCTTCTCCAATGGTTACTTTAAAAATTTCATATCCAAAGCCTTAGGTCTTTGTTGGACTAGAAGGTAGGAGGGCTTTATCAAGGAAAATGCCTGAGGGCCAAAATGTGGGAGCTTAGACTCCAATACAAATTAGAAAGGTTGGAAAAGTAACTGTGTATGTTCCCTGCCCAATAAACTTTGAACAACATCACTGTGACTATGACTAGAAAAAGCCTCTGGAAATGGATGTTTTGCCAAACAATCACCAACCTTTTAGGGAAAATACACCTTAAAAAATAAAAAGCAGGCCGGGTGCGGTGGCTCACGCCTGTAATCCTGGCACTCTGGGAGGCCGAGGCGGGTGGATCGCTTGAGGTCAGCCTGAGCAAGAGCGAGACCCCGACTCTACTAAAAATAGAAAGAAATTATCTGGCCAACTAAAATATATATAGAAAAAATTAGCCGGGCATGGTGGCGCATACCTGTAGTCCCAGCTACTCGGGAGGCTGAGGCAGGAGGATCGCTTAAGCCCAGGAGTTTGAGGTTGCTGTGAGCTAGGCTGACGCCATGGCACTCACTCTAGCCAGGGCAACAAAGCGACACTCTGTCTCAAAAATAAATAAATAAATAAAAATAAAAAGCAAAGTTTTATCTAGAATTGGTTTTATTGTTTTGAAAATGGCTTTATTTTTTGCAATCAACTAGGTTGGTACAGATCACCATATGTGCATTTAGCATCAGTTCAGGACAAGAAGGGGCAGGGGAAAGTGAGGGGGACAGTGGAGAATAAAAGGAGTATACTGGTGAATAAAAGCTGTCTCGTGTGTTGGTGCCCAGAGGGAAACCAGGCTAAGTGGCCTATAAGGGAACTGATACTATTTGTACTTTTCAAATATGTAAAAGGAACAGTTTCAGCCTCGGATCCCAGGGTACTCAGCTCTAGCCTAAAGTCACAGAAGCATGCTTTTACTGCTTGGTGGAATTATTCTGCCCCTGCTACTCCGATACTCTAGTTGTAATGTTCCTATTTGATTTTTCTAGATTGCTCTAGACAGGATTGACAGAAAAAAATGGAAGAGGTTTCAAAATACTGCAGCTGTTTTAATAATACATTGTTAAAGTTCCATGTGTTGGAAATGAGTTGTTGATGGTAAAGGTAAAAACAAATTATTTTAGGTATTTTTAGCAATAACCTCCTTTGGATGGGATCAAAGACTAACTTGTGCAGAAGTTCAGTCCTTAGCAAATAATGTCACAGAGACATCCCACTATGCTGTTCCATAACTTCATTCCTAGATCCTTTGTTTGCTACCCTACGTTTTTAATTAACTGGTATTTGCAAACCCTACTCCATTGTTTGGTGTCTTCTCCCAAAAAGGATATGCTAAATAAACACAAGCTATAATTAGTAATGGGGAAACAGAATAGCCACAGGATGGGTGCACTGTATACAATTGGTAAAGGGACACCCCTTATGATAAAAAGTCACTGATTGACTGATAAAGTGGTGCATTTTGTAACACTGTATGATCGTCTAAGTGATTGTTAGCAAATAGGGCATGGAATAAACATTGAAGTATTGTTACTGCTTAAGACTGACTTTGGCTTCAGTGTCTTGCTGATACAAGCTTCAAGCAGCATAAAGAGAATCATAGCATTTGCCTGGGCAGATAAGAGGTAAACCATCATGGTTAGAGTATTTGGAACTGATTACAATTTCAGAACTATCTTTCCTTAGTACCTATCTGCCCCATGAGAGGTGGTCTGGGTAGAGCCCAGGGCCTAGAAGGGGAGGAGACCAGGCCTCTGTTTCTTGGCCTAGTGCTGCCACATTTTCATGATGGTAATGATGATGATGATGATGATGATAAAGATGGATTGCCCCATATTGAAATGATTTGCATGTATCTTAAACTAGTAAGCAGGGCATTGGACAAGGTGATTTACTCAGCCTTTCAAAAATCTGTCCAGGCCAGGCACGGTGGCTCACGCCTGTAATCCTAGCACTCTGGGAGGCTGAGGCAGGAGGATGGCTCAAGGTCGGGAGTTCGAGACCAGCCTGAGCAAGAGTGAGACCCCGTCTCTACTAAAAATAGAAAGAAATTATCTGGACAACTAAATATATATAGAAAAAATTAGCCGGGCATAGTGGCCTATGCCTGTAGTCCCAGCTACTCAGGAGGCTGAGGCAGAAGGATTGCTTGAGCCCAGGAGTTTGAGGTTGCTGTGAGCTAGGCTGATGCCACGGCACTCTAGCGAGGGTGACAGAGCAAGACTCTGTCTCAAAAAAAAAAAAAAAAAATCTGTCCAAACTGGTAAATTTACTACTTTTCAGAAGTTAGTTTTCGTTTAGGCCTGGAACTTTAACATTTTTGTGTTTCATTGATAACTTGAGTAGATTTAATGCCAAAGAAAATCTGTAACTTCCCTTATAGAAATGCAATCTATGCTCATCCTGCTTATGTTTTCTAAATATTTTGAGCTTTTCCTGGGCTTTGGTTCATTTTATCCCAACCTCATATACAAATTGGATTTTTTTTTTTTTTACTATAGCTCTAGGTCTCTCAACATTGTAGACCCTCATATGACATTATTTAATAAGGAGATATGACTTCCAGGTGCCTTGGAAAGTGTAAATTAGTACATATTTTTTGTTTTTTAAGAAATTGGCCCCTAGTTTCACCAGGGGAGTAGTTTAAGATAGTGTTTAAGTATTCAGCCTCTGTAGTTGGATTGTCCAGGTTTAAATCTAAGCTTCTCTGCAACATGGTAGATATTTGTCTTTATTTAAGCCCTCTGAGCCTAGTGTCCTCACCTATAAAATAGGAAAAATAATACTTCTTACTCTTCAGATTGTTGTGAGGATTAAGGCACTTAGCTCAGTGTCTGGCAGGTAGTAAGTGCTCAATTCATGTTCCCTGTTAGTGTTATCACCACCGTCATTCTCACTGTAGTCAGTTCCTGGCCAGCAAAACTGAATCAGTGTCAGAAGCCTTGATGAACTAATACTGACTGTATTAATTCTACAGATGAATACATTCAGGAACACTGATATAATAGGAAGAATTTGAGAAGAGAGATTATATAATATTATAAACTATATATCAAACTATAGATGTAGCATAACTGCATGGTTAAATTCATTTTGTATTGTGTTTGCCTTTGTCACAAATAGTCTGTGTCTTTCTTTGTTCAACAATCAAAGAAACCATAAGGATTTAGAAATCTGCAAATATATGTGGAAAGAACAAAGTAAGAGAAAAGACAAATTTGGCAAGGGGGTCAAATTGTAACAAAACAAGCCACTCTACTGTCTTTAGATCACCCCTCTAGTTCTCTCCATTTAAGATTTAAAATATTTCTCCATCACTGCAAGTAGTTCTTTTCCAGTTCCATGCACTCTGAACAAAACCTGCTCTCACTGTAGTTGCGAATGATACTGGTATGTTTATTACCATATAATGTAGGTTAAATCAGTCTATGGGCAATGTTTGTCACCCTCCTCATCTCTAAAAACACTGTCAAAACATGGTTTCAATTTCTTTTTAAACATGGCTCAAACAGAGCTGCCAACACGTTTCACGCTTCCCCCCAACATTGGCATTTAATAGGAAATGGGAGGTAAAGCAGTTTAGTAATAAAGTAATGAAGACTTGTAAATTGGGCTCGTAGTTTAAAAAAGAAGTAAGAAAATAATTGGGAATAAAAAAGACTTTATGCAAATCAACTAGTATGGTTGATGGCAGAAGAAGAGAACAGAATAATGGATTTGTTCAAGAATTTACTGAAGACAGCAATTCAGCTCTCTAAGGAATTATGGAGAAAATGAGTAAGTGGCTAGAGGGGCTGATATCTCAAGAAAGCCTGAATAGGCAAAATGGACCACATTTGCAAAGAGTAAAGCTTTCTTTAGTCATCAGCTTCAGCAGTTCTTCAGCATACAGGTCTGTGCAAGCAAGCAATTTATTTAAGATTGTAAAATCAAAACGTGTCTCAGGACACAGGCAGGGCAGCGAGACCTCCTTTGTAATGCCTGCAATGGAGCAGGGACCCGACAACCACCTACAAGTGTCTGAAAAGGCATCACCCACCAGGCAGGGGCTAATTTGGAGTAAAGAGATGAAAATGAGAAATCTCTCAACGATGACCTCTCACAAGCTATGGAAAAGTCCCTCAAGGGAAGTGGCAGAAACCCCAGTTCAGAACATTTAAAGCTAGGGAAGGAAGAACACTGGGAATTAAGCCTTGGGGAACTGTCCAGCATTAGCAGAGGGATGAACTTACTACTAACTGACCTGTTAGGTATGAGTTTCCATCTACAATTTACCTAACTCGGTGCTTATTAAACACTACTCTTATTTTTAAATTCTCTTGACAGTTATGTTGCTAATGGTGTTATTGCCAAAGAGATTTCTGTAGGTTGGTATGGATTTGCATTTGCTCCACAAGGAAATGTCGTTACTTAATAACAGTCAGTATTTGTCTTGAAGACACTTCAGCTTTGACCTCTTCAGGAGATTGAAAGAATAACCAAACACATTGCCAGCTTCTCATGTCTGCTGGAAATTTCTCCAAACAGCAGACACTAACTGCATTACTAACAATTACATTAATAATAAAATCATAATTTTTTTCTGGCCTTAGAGACATTGAAATATATTTTAGAATGCCTACAGGAAAGGCTTCTCTGGCATCAGATTTATTCACAACTAAGTTTCCACTTGAACTTTCTTTAGACTTTAGGAAAACTAGGGCCACGATAAAGATGTACCTATTCATTCAGCAAATATTTGAGGGTCTTCTCTGTACCAGATATCATTCTAGGTCTGAAACACACAACGTTTCAGCTTCCATGAAACACACATTTGTTTTTAAGGGAGAACGTAATGATGAATGGTGATTATGGGAGCCAGAAACTTCTGAGTCAAAAAGAAAACACCAGTGGGTTTAAAGGTGTATGGAAATGTAAATGACACCAGAAGTTTAATGTTGGTCAGCACTCTAATGCATGAAAACATGTTTTTTTCCAAAACGCATTTGAAAAGAATTCAGCATTCTAATGAATGGAAGGAAGCACAGTTTGTGATTCTCCTTACCCGAGTCTCCCAGTTCCTCTCTGGGTGTCCTGGGTGTGTGGGGGGAGGTTGGAGAACACGAGGTGCTCTGCACTGAGAACACATGTGGGTCTCAGGGTCTGTGGCTGCTGAAGCTCCATATGGTGTCATGTGTCCTGGCCCTGTTGTGTGACAGTTGCTGCTAACAAGCTTGGCTTTGGCTTGAATGTCTTTGAAACTACCCCTCCCTCACCCTCTCCAATTGCCTCAATCAGACCGACTCCTAAAAAAACAGAGCTGTTAAAGGAATGGCCAAAGCGTCACTGGAATGGGCAAAAGCAATTGCTTAGTGTTTTCTACAGGCATACTGATTATAAATTAAAGAAAGGCCCTTTTGGAAAAGACAGTCCATTAAGAGACCACTTAATGCTTAATTACATGCGGTTGGAAACTCCTCAGAGTAGCAGCCCAGCCAAATAGGTCATCAGAATCTAAGATAGACATAGTGGCTGATGCAAAGTTTCCTTTTGAGTTCCAGGTAAAAAGATTCAGACACAAAGTGGTGTATTCTCACACTTTGGGGCTACTATAATCCTTAATTATTACTGTCCCTGTGGTGTAATGTGATCTTGGAAAATGTCATAAAAGAATTCCTCCAAATTGTTTGTCTCTTTGCTCTTCCTCCTCCCCAGACCAGTTTCTATTTCTTGGCTCTGTTCTTTTCTGTAGTTGCTTTTCTCTCTCTCTTTCTTCCCTCCCAATGGTATTGTGAGGTTGAATTCACCAGGTGTGTAAACTTCCTCCCTCATCTGACACTTCTTTGGCAGAAAGCACAGGTAGCCCAGCAGGTATTGTCAGGGTCAAGTTAAAAAATAACAAAACCTGCCAATGCACATTTCCTTCTTGTGGCGCCTGGCATCAATGGGTTCTCAAAAAGGCTGCTGTGGCCTTGATATTTCCCTTTCTACAGCTGGCATGGACTTGGCAGTTCATCCGTAGCTCACCCACCTTTCTTCTACTGTCAGGACCAGAGGATGGCTGGCATTTCCCCTGGTCAGCAAGGCAGGGGTGATAAGGACGGGAGCAGAACGGTGAATGGCTTTATGCTATTTAGAAAAAGTTAGTTGGAAAAAGTACTGTTGTTAGGTCTCAATTTTAAAGCTCAGTGGTCATCATTAGGCCCTTGATTCATTGAAAGTGAGCTGGCTTGATAAACTGTTGAAGATGTTTAAACTATCTCTTTGTGTGTGTGTGTGTGTGTGTGTTTTAATTTAAAACTGAAGGAAAACACGGTGCTGTAAGTAGTGAGTTATATGCCAGGTGCCAGCCAAAGTTCTTACCTGCTAGTTAGTTAAACTTAGAAACTAGCTGATTTTGAGAAAAACAATAGAGGGTTTTTTTTTATTTTGTTTTAGTTTTCCATGGACTAGTAGTAATCCTAGTAGATTCTACTACTAATAATCATACTAGGAAAAAAAAATGAAAATAACATGTCTTTAAAAAAAAAAAACAAACCTAACATGCTACTGGCATTAGAAAGCTTTGTCTAGCTTCCACAGCCCTGCTTCAGAGGGAGTGCCCAGACTGTTCCCAAATCTTTCTCAGAATGGTGCAATCTGAAATGACACTCCTGAACCTTGATCACTAACCAGTGCTCCCTACACACTCCCAACATATTGTTACGTAACAATGAAGTTAAATGTTCAAATAAAGTTGCAAAATGGTTTTCTATATATATGCTTGTATTTAATAGTAACAAAGTGAAATTATATTTTTGTCACTTTCCTTAATTTAGTGTGCATGTCCTCTTTTCTTCTGCTTCTCCTATGGAGTTGGCCTTGTTCATAGTTGACTCTAGTGAAGAAATTCCTGAAGAAAGGAGGGGTGCGTGGGCGTGTGTGTGTGTGTGTGTGTGTGTGTGTGTGTGTGTGTGTGTGTGTGAGAGAGAGAGAGAGAGAGAGAGAGAGAGAGAGAGAGACAGAGTCTGGTGGTATATTTAGAACTTGTTTAGTAGCTAAGCTCTGATTCTCCCTATTCTCCCACTCTTCCTAAGTTAGGTAGGAAGCTCCTTCTGATATTTTTCTACTATAAAACATGTAAAGTTGTATATAATTCCAAGACATCATTCTGCTGCCTACATCAACAATAAAGAAAGACATGCAGCTATACATTAGGATACAATATTGATCAAGAAGGGAGATCTTCTTGTAGGTAATAAATATTGTTTCATTTTAGAAAGGCATTCTGCTAAGAAAGAAAAGTTAATATATTTGGAATAATCATTAAATAGTATTAAATGCTACTAATTCATTAGGCCATTGACATTTACATCAAACATCTGAAAAATTAATTCTAATATTAATGGAGAGAGAAGAAAGTATATTGCAGAACTCCTTGTTATTTTCTTTTTTACAAAAATAGCACTGATAGGTACAAAATATTATCTAGTTTAAACATTCTAGGCACAAAGCAAGTATTTGCAGTATCAGGTAAAAACTGCCTCCCCTCTGGTTAATGGCTAATGGGATGATGCTCTAAGCCTCTACTATCCATTCCCATCTCCTCAGATCAGCAGAGCACAGCCATGAAACTGACTGGTTGCCAGTTTCACCTGCGGCAGATGGCCAGTAAAAACTTTATCATAGGCCGGGCGCGGTGGCTCACGCCTGTAATCCTAGCACTCTGGGAGGCCGAGGCGGGTGGATTGTTTGAGCTCAGGAGCCTGACACCAGCCTGAGCAAGAGCGAGACCCCGTCTCTACTAAAAATAGAAAGAGATGATCTGGCCAACTAAAAATATATACAGAAAAAATTAGGCGGGCATGGTGGCGCATGCCTGTAGTCCCAGGTACTTGGGAGGCTGAGGCAGTAGGATCACTTAAGCCCAGGAGTTTGAGGTTGCTGTGAGCTAGGCTGACGCCACGGCACTCACTCTAGCCCGGGCAACAGAGCGAGACTCTGTCTCAAAAAAAAAAAAGAAAAAAAACTGTATCATAGAGTATAGTGGGAAGTAGCATCTCTTATCTATCCCCCCTGCTTTCTGCTCTCCACCTTGCAATCTGTTTGTTTATGCTGCTATTAGATTTATTTTCTAGAAACCAGACCTACAACACATAAGGGTCACAAAATAAAATCTTAACATCTTAGCCTGGCATTTAGGGTTTTACAATAATGCTTTTCAAACTTTAATGTGCATACAAATCACCTGGGGATTTCATTAATACAGATTCTAATCCAGTAGGTCTTTGGATGGAGCCCAAGTATTTGCATTTTTAACAATCTCCCAGGTGATGCAGATGCTGCTGCTCCTGGAACCACGCTTTGTTTTTTGTTTTGTTTTGTTTTGTTTTGTTTTTTTTGAGACAGAGTCTCACTCTGTTGCCCAGACTAGAGTGCTGTGGCATCAGCCTTGCTCACAGCAACCTCAAACTCCTGGGCTTAAGCAATCCTTCTGCCTCAGCCTCCCGAGTAGCTGGGATTACAGGCATGCACCACCATGCCCGGCTAATTTTTCTACATATTTTTAGTTGTCCGGTTAATTTCTTTCTATTTTTTAGTGGAGACGGGGTCTCGCTCTTGCTCAGGCTGGTCTTGAACTCCTGAGCTCAAACGATCCATCCGCCTCGGCCTCCCAGAATGTCAGGATTACAGGCGTGAGCCACCTCAACTGGCCTGGAACCACACTTTGAATAGCAAGTTTCTACAACACTTGGCCTGGCCCAGGGGTTAAATGTCTTTTTAGTTTCATCTCTATTTACTCCCCACCCTGAACCCTACATTCTAGCAAAACTGTTGTCCTTGGCATTCCCTGGCAATTCTCTGACTTGTGCTCTGATTCATGTTATATTCTTTCTGCCTGCTAAACCATTACTCATCCTTCCAGACAGCTCAAATATCACCATCTCTGTGAAGCCTTCCAGCTCAGCTGTCCCCTCCTTGGCCAACTAATCCTTCTGTCTACTGAGTTCTCACAGCACTTTGCAAGTACTGCTCTTTAGCACTTATTACAAGTTATTTTATAATTGTTTGTTTACATGATTGTCTTTCCAGCTAGACCATGAGCTTCGCAGGGTGGGGGCCAGGCCTTATCCGTTTTACAATCTAAGCACCCAGTATACAGCCCCAGCCCACAAGAGTGTCTTAATATATATTGGTTGAATTGAATTGAACTGAATTTGTCATTATCACTGTTTTGCAGAATACTTCTAATGATGAATGTTTTTAGACAAAAACATTTCTTGAGGGAAATCTGTACCTTCTGCTCAATTTTGCTGTGAACCTAAAAAGGCTCTAAAAAATAAAGTCTATCAAAAAAATTTTTTTAAACATATTTTGACAGAGTTGAGGAGGAAGTTACAAAGGATCATAGTTATTATAATATTATTATCGACTATGATAACTAACCATAATTATTGTTAATAATAGCTGTTATTTATCTATTGAATGCTTACTATCTAATAGGTGCTTGTGCTAATTAGATATAAAACTTCATACAATTTTTACAATAGCCTATTTTTTAGATAACAACATAGCACAAAGTTCAGGGGATAAGTCCAATGCTGTAGTCCCAGAAAATGATAGAGTTGGGATTTAAAAACCTCACTCTTGGATCCTGCTCATGCTCTTAGCATTTTTTTTGCTGCTGGAAGAATTGTCCTTGTTCTAAGGGGTCTGCTGAGTTTGTCTTCCTGCCAAGGGTATTCCACTTGAACTTATATATGCTCTCAATGCAGCAGGGAGTCCCTCTAGAGCAGGCACCAAACCTTTTCTGTACTTTGGACTCCTTTGGCAGTCTGGTGTTGCTTATAGACTCCTTGTTAGAATTATGTTTTTAAATGCAAAAAAAAAAAAACCCAAAAAATTGAATTACAAAGGAAACCAACTGTATTGAAATACATAACAGTTATCAAAATGGTATAAAAAAGTTATGATATAGTAATACATGCTTTTTATTAATGCTTTAAATAACAAGCTCTAATAATGAGTTTAATAGCTACTTTAATTTTGAAGTATTGATGAGCCTAAAAAATATTTTGAGATATATGCAACTACTAAAATATGATGAAAACATCTGTGATCTCTCTATTCAAGACAAAATCACAAGTATTAAGTACTGTACTTTGTTGCCTATATTGACAATGGAAGAAAATGATAAATTTCCATAAGAGGTTAATGCAATTAGAGATGTCATTTTTTTTTCCATCTGAGTTCATGGACCCCTAGAATTCTATGTGTGAACACCTTTGATATGTATGCGTTGGGAGTAGCCCTGTGGACTTCAGGTTAAAAATCCATGTTCTAGGGAAAAGAGCCTTGTCTGCCTTTTTGGAGATTTTGGAATACGCACGTTGACTAGATGGAAGTCAGTCAGGTGGAAAAAATTATCGCATGCACAGAAATGCCAAAATGTAGTAGCAAGGGGTATGTAATGAAGGAGTATAATAAACGGGAAGAGAAAGAGGAGGAAGAGGAGAAACTTGGTAGTTTTTGGATCCATGCACCAGGTAAGAAGCTCTTCCTATGGTGGGTGAACCCAGAGATTTTCAGAAGATGATGCAGAAAGCATACCTGGAGGATTCTAAAGGGTATGTAAAAGACTTAGCAATTGGGAGAAATTCTGTAACTGTCCTCAGGAGGAAGAGACACCTTGTGATGGTTAGTGACATTGTACTGAGGAGTACAAAGGGATCTGTGCCTGGAGTTGTCATATGATGGCAAATTGGGAGGTATCCTTATCTTCCTATGTTATGCACTGATATATGGCAAGAGTCATCAAACTCACCAACCTCTACATACTTTGACTGATTCAAATGTGAACAAATTACACAGTTTAAACCTATACCTAGCATATATCTTTATTGACTTTGAACAGATAGGCAATCCAAAGCTTGGAGGCACAGATGGTATTTTGATCACTCTAAGCTGGAAATTTGTCATTCTAATGGCACTGAATGCCTTCATCTGATATTCAAGTACATGGTGATCTGATCTCTCTTTTCCTCTTAGGGTCTTATCTCCCTTTTCTCATGGTACTTTATATTCTTGACAATGGGTCCTGTCAAAATTCTTTGCCTACTCCCAATTTATTCTTCTTTGCAAATCCCAACACCAGTAATGTTCTTTCTCTTATCCCAATCCCCAAATCCTTTCCATCCTTTATGGCTCAACTCAAATTCTGCTTCATCCATGAAGATTTTCTTGGGCCGCCTCCTGTCTCTTATGGTCCCCAAGCTGGGAGCAATCTCTTTCAGTCTGGATCTTCATAGTACTTTATCTATATTACTCTTATGACATATAACTTCTTTCCTTGTTACTATGGAGAAAAACAGTTGTAGCCTTTGAAGAAAAATTATACTGGAAAAAGTACCCAGTAATGGAAGGAACAAAAGGATCAAGAGTAAAAAATAATACTTAAGGCCCGGGATAGTTACATAACCACACACAGAATACGAGTAATAAACAACGTGAACCTGAAGTATTAACCAAGGTTGTAAATACAATTGCACAGGTATTACCCAAATGGTATAATAGGATTATGAAGGAAATGTGGCAAGTAAATATATATATTTCATATATATATGTGTGCGTATACACACACACACACACACACACACACACACACACACACACACATATATTTGGTTAGGAAAAAAAAATTTCCATTAGGAGTACAGGAGAAGTTTAAGAAGACACAGTATATACCAGCTTGGAGTGACATGATCAAAGTCCTCCTTATAAAGATTACTTTGGTGACAGCTGAAGAATGGATTATAACAGAAAGAGATTTAAGGCAGAAAGATCAGTTGGCAGCCATTTAATTAGTCCAAGTGAGATATAATAAATTCCCACATGAGAACTTTAAGTGTTCAAGTCTAGGTACATGGGAGTTATGTTGATGCCTTTGAGAGAGTACGTAATAAGAAGAGAAGATGTTGGGGCAGTTGCAGAATAAGAATAGTTTTGGCTCTAAAAACTGCTGGGACACAGGAAAAATGAGAGCCTCTCAAACAAGGAACAAACACTAAATATAATAGTAAACTGAATTAGTAGAAATATAGTGTTCCAATCCTAACTGCAGAATTGCAACCAGGTCTCCATTCACACTTTATGAAGGACTTTGATAAATATGGTGACTTAAAAATTCTCTCATTTGAAGAATATTAAAAGAAACTGGGCATATTTAAATCTTAAGAAAAAAATAAGGGGGATATGATTACTGTTTCCAACTATGGGAGACATAGAAACAGCAAAGAGAGAATTGATAATTTTCTGGAGTGAAAGGTGGTAGGGTGGTAGTAGATGGAATTTACTAGAGAAAAACTTTTGACTTATCCTAAGAAATAATTTATTGAATGGCAAGAATCTCCAAATATTGCAATGAATGAACTTGCAGAGCTGTAAACCATTCATCTACAAACCAGTGAAGCAGAAACAGGATGAAACTTTGGTTATATGTTTTGTAGAAAGGAATTTCCATAGTCTCTAGAAGGGAGTTTGAATTACAGGATGTTTAAGATATTTCCTACTCAAAATCCTTAGCTATTCTCCACAGAAAGCTTCCTTATTTCCTTCCTAGCCTGGTCAGAGTGAGCCCCTTTCTCTGTGCTAATGAAGCACCCTAGGGCTATCCCTGCCATACTGGTACCACACATTGTGATAATAGTTTATCTGTCTCTCTCATTAGACTGCCATCTCTTTGAGGGTAGGGATTGTCTTTTATCTATATGTCTATTGCATAGTGCAGTATCCAGCACAGAATATTAGCATTCAATAGATGTTTACCAAATTTTAAATAAATGGATGGATGGAGGTGATTTGGATTCAACTGCTGTAAAATTTTGGTAAAGAGAGCTAAAGCTGGGAAGTTTCAATTTGCAAAATTACTTCCATTGGGAAAGTCCCATTCTCATAAATCATATGCTTTCTTTCCCTCTTTCCCTAGTACAGACTCACTTATCAGAAATATGAGGGAGTTTGATCATAATTGAATGAAGTCACCTTATCTGAAAA
The DNA here is from genome assembly GCF_020740605.2 of Lemur catta. Lineage (NCBI taxonomy): Eukaryota > Metazoa > Chordata > Mammalia > Primates > Lemuridae > Lemur > Lemur catta. Next base: position 39,600,982 of record NC_059128.1, read on the forward strand.
GTCAGAATGTGCTTTCAGGGTAGCAGAAAATCAGGAGACTTCAAAGTTGCCTTTGCTTTTTATTTAATTAATGAAAATTTGAAAGCATAAAACACCAGTGGCTTTAAAAAGTTCAATAGCTAGAAAAATACCGAGGTACATATGGGAACGAACAGTATGGAGTCAACTTACATAGCTTCTGAGCAGTTGAGCATCACGTGATCACACTCACATTCTTGGGAATCATCTGACATAGCAGGTGGTTCTCCCAAAAGATCCAGTTTCTCATCTGTGCTTTGATAGTTTTTGCACACTGATTATAATGCCCAGAGTTGTCAGTCTATATTAACACAGACTGTTGCTGAAATTGCCGTGGGGCTGAAATACATGGCTCCCTGTGTGGGGAACGGTCCAAACATGGCTTGTGCCTGCAGGTTCAGGAAACTTAATTTGAGTGAAGATGCTAGTCTGCCCTCAAAAACATGTAAAAAGAGCCGCAAATCAGATCCTAGAACATGTCCCATCTTAGGTATATGCTGGAGCCAATGAGAAACTGCATTTGTTTACAGAAGAAAGAAAGGCAAAAGTCTTCCTTATGGAAGAGGCGATAATATATTGCTTTCTAGCACATTTTGGGTGGCAGAGCTACCCACTGTCCCACGACTGCCACACAACCCGATGCTTCTTGGTGCCTCACGCACACTCAGGTCAGCGTGGCACATGTTAATGAATGTTGTCCTAGGATTACCTAGTTACAAAGAGAATTATTACATCAGAAGTGGATAGTTGTGTCTGTAATGGGAGTGATTGTAAAGGAAGAATGAGGTACCTACTGCAAATGTAAAGGGTTCTTATCTTAACAACCTAATAATTGTAACCAGGACTGAGAGTGAAGATAAACAGAGCCCAATATTAATGTTAACACTCTTTCACAACGCTGAATGGAAACAGATTCAGCTGTCATTTGGTTAATTTTCCATTAATAATAAAAAGAAATCTGCATTGTTAAAATCTCCTACTATATTTGCATTATCAGTGTTGACATTATAGATGGACCAATCTATTCACTCATATAAGTCACCTTAAATGGCTCTGTCACACGAGACTGAAGAAAAGATTTCTGTGAGGCACAGAAATGTGTGTCTGTGCATGTGTGTGGGGGGTGACTGAATCCAAACTTCACAGAACAAATCCCTTTATTATTCAGTCAAGCGGCCACACTTGGGGATCTGGAGGGCCACATGGGGCCTTGAGGCTGCAGGTTCCTCACCCCTGGAAGTGTGTGTGTATGTGTGTGCATGTGTGTGGATGTTTATGTTTGAAGGACACTGTTAACTAAATGAGACATGGTCTTAAAAGCTCAAATTCCAATGAGGTAAAGGTTATATAAACCAAAGAGCGTACAGCAGAAACTAAGGCCTTTAGCATCCTTGTACTTAGTGGTTTCCTCCTGAGTAGCCAAAACAGGCACACGCTTTGAATGTGTTTATGAATCTCCTTCTAGTCCTGTCTTTATTCCTCCACACCCTCCCTCCACCCAATTCACTTTGAATCCAAGTGTATACAGATGGTGAAAGGGAGAACTCGATCTAGTGCAAGATTTTTTCCCGCATGAATGTTTTCTTGCACTATAAGGAGTTTCAGAAAGCAGGAGCGGGGTGTTTCCTATTGGCCCTCAGGGATGGGCTACTCAGTGAACTGACAATGGTGGATTCTGAGAAGAGGTTTAATTCAGAAGGCCAAGGGATTACAGCACAGTGGGCTTCTTTCTCTGATAAAATTCCCAAGATAGTCACTAACATCCACATTTGACTTCTAATTAATCTTAAATTCGTAGAAAACTTGGCCCCAGGGGATGCCAAAGAGGAACTCCAAGGGTTTGTCCCCACATTTGTCCCACTCGCCCTTCCTGGACCTGAGGAAGCCGTGAAGCTACCAGCTTTAGGTGTCAGGAGAGACCACGGTGGAGAGTAGACCAGAAGCCTACTTAGGAGTCTTCCAGTAAATGCTTACATTAGCCACTTGCACTTCTCTTGGCTTTTTCTTTATGGAACTAAGACAAGCACTTCCCACGTCAGCTTGCAGATTTCCCAGAGTGCTTGGAAGAACCACCACGAATATTCCTTTATGAGTAAAGATATTGTTGAAATGACCGGTTTAAAATAGCAAACCATGAAGTATCACAATTTTTAAAATTTCTTGGCAGAGGTTTTAAGTCAACATTCCAGAACTTAAAAGCGATGAAAAAGAAAAGCTACCCTCATGATCTCAATTACTGAGCTGACCAGAAGAAACAGCAATGAAGGCTACCTTCCTGACATTTGCACTGATATTCAAAAGGCCTAGAAGGAGGTCAGGACTCTATACTAGATGGTTGCAGCCCAACTCTCAAGAATTGACTCAAGCCCCATTCATGGCAAATTCTCTAAAAGAGCAAGGGACAGAAAGGAAAAAGCAAAAACACCTGTTGGTAATTTTTCACAAACAGAATTTTTGTCTTTCAAAAGACCAAAGGGAGGCTGAACTTCAGAGACAAGGTTTCCCTTGTTGGAATCAGAGCGGGCCAATAACACCTTTAAACACTTACCTGTTTTTCAAGCAGCCAAGGGAGGTGAAACCTGCAGAGAGCTCAGCAAGGGCAGCCCTAGGAAGGCCCTGCAGAGGTGCTTCATTAACCCGATTAAGCAGGTGGATGGAGAGGGCCTCGCTGATAATTTACACCTTGCTAATGAAGCGTGTGACTCTTAATCTCCTCCAAACAAGATACACTCATGAAACTCTGGTACAAGGAAAGGGGAAATTAATTAGGTGAAAAAACTATGAGATTATAGCAGAGGGATTCCTGCAAGGCAACTGTAACCTGGGTGGTTATTCATTTCAGCCTTTCTGAAATTAATGGCTGAGCTGTCAAGTAAACAAGTTCTGGTACCTTTTGGGCTTATATGAAGTTCAAAAGCAGCTCATCATTATATGCCTGATTTTATATTTCTTGTGATATCTTAGAAAATCACTCTGACGGAAATGGTTTCTGACTCTAGTGAGTAATTTTAACATATTTGACTAGAAGAGAATATATACAGAAGATTCAGTTACATATTTCCTATAATTTATTTTAAAATGTTAAATTGCAAAAGAATTCTTATATCTAACATAAGCTGTAAAGGAATTTTGTGTCAAGAAGAAAACATTTTAAATGGTCAGTTAGAATTATTACAAAAATAGTATTATCAGTTTAGTAAAAGAAACACGACAGTAGCTAATATTTATCAAGTATTGATATACATCAAGTACTAGCTAAATACTTTCTTTTTTTTTTGAGACAGAGTCTCACTCTGTTGCCCGGGCTAGAGTGCTGTGGCATCAGCCTAGCTCACAGCAACCTCAAACTCCTGGGCTCAAGCAATCCTCCTGCCTCAGCCTCCCAAGTAGCTGGGACTACAGGCATGCGCCACCATGCCCAGCTAATTTTTTTCCATATATATTTTTAGCTGTCCAGATAATTTCTTTCTATTTTTAGTAGAGACGGGGAGGGGGAGGTGGCGGGTGTCTTGCTCTTGCTCAGGCTGGTCTCAAACTCCTTACCTCAAGTGATCCACCCGCCTCAGCCTCCCAGAGTGCTAGGATTACAGGCGTGAGCCACCGCACCCGGCCTAGCTAAGGGGCTTTCAATTTACTAACTCATTAGTCTATACCACTCTATGAGGTAATCATTAGCCCCTTTGTTTATAGATGAGTAACCTAAGGCCAAAATATGTTTTCTTTTTTACTTGTAAATGAAATAAACAAGATCTTAAAGCCAAAAATTAATTTATTTTAAAATTATTTTTCAGAGACAAGGTCTCACTCTCTGTCACCCAGGCTGGAGTGCAGTGGCATCATCATAGCTCACTGTAACCACAAACACCTGAGCTCAAGTGATCCTCCTGCTTCTGCTCATAGCTTTAGTTACTTAAGGACTTACACACCACCATTTTAAAAATGGCTTTCTATTCTCTGCCATATCTAAACCAAACTCCTTGTTTCAGAGACTCCACAGATTCTCTTCTGCCTAGCACCCGCCCTGTGTTCTAGGTAGGGTGGTATTTTCACTGTGACCACTCCTACTTCCACCTCTGGACTCCTTGCGTTCTCCCTGTTTGGAATGCCTTCCTCTTTTCTGCCAGTCCAGATCCTACTCATCCCTTAAGACCTAGCTGAGTTCCGAAATTCATGCATCCACCTGCGTATCCATCCAATCATTCAAAAAACAGTTCTCTGCTAGGCATCAAGCCCTAGGCTAAGTCACAAGGACCCAAAGGTCAAATGAGACAAGGTCTTGGGCCCCCAGGAGTACATTGTTTAGAAGGGGCAACAGACCTGTAAGCCAACCACTCCAGGCAAGGGGAAAAACACAATGTCAGTGGTGCACAGCAGTGAGGGGGAGTGTTTGGTGCTGCCTGGCTTTAGGGTGAGATGAGAGGAGATGTCTTTCAAAGTGAGGTATGAAGAATGGACAAGTTTGGGAAGGGGCTTCAGGTAGAAGGAACTCAAAGGCATGGAACTGTGAAATGTCAAAAGATGTTAGGGGAACTTCAGATGCTTTGGTATTGTTGAGTTGGGGAGAGCGGATGGTAAAGGGGTCTGGAGCAGTGACAGAGGCCAGATAAATAGGGGCTGTGTCTGCAGAGCTAAGGCTTCTGTACTCTTTCCTCCAGGCAGTGGAGCTCCCGCAGATCCTGGGAGTTTCTGTACCAAGTGTAAATGGTGGATTATAAGAGAGCAAGACTGGAGGCAAGGAGATGCATTAGAAGTTAGCTGCTAAAGTTCAGCTGAGTGGGGAGGAGGGCTGCTCTAGGGCTTTGACTGTGGGGTGGAGGATGGGCAGCCAAACAGAGAACAATTTAGGAGGAAACAAACAGGATGTGATCATTAGAAGAGTGATACATGCTCAGTAAATAGTTGTTGAATGAATAAATGTGCTTTTTTAAGCTGTTTTTGTTCTATGTTTGCAGTTTCTTCACTTAGCTCTCTGAAGATGCTATAGTTTTTATTATTATTATTATTATTAGAAGTATGGGGTTTTTTTTTTTCCCCCTGTTTTCTACTCTGTTTCCTCTGAGTTCTGTATTTTTTGTGTGCTTGGTCATCTTTAATGGCTGAGGCCTTCCTCAAAAGCAGAGTGATCCTTGGATGTCCATTTCTGTTTAAACATAAAGCACTAAAAGCCAATTGGAAGCTCTATGTGCACAGGTAGAATTTTCCTGACTATTGGGGTTCACTGTAGGATGGTTGGGCATGACCTAGTCTTTATATTGGGAGACTTGAAGTTTTCAGTACTTTTTTTCTAGTTCATTTTCTTTAGAGGAGAATTCCCTGATTTCCTGCCCATGGGGTACGAACAGGGGTGATATTCCACTGGTGCCAACCAGTGCAGCCATACTGGTTGTTAAAATCTTGAAACTGTTATTACTAGTGGCATATAGCCACTGCCCTGAGCTCCGAGACTGCCCCTCACTCCAGCCACACTGACCCTTCTGAGCCCCCACTCCCCACAACCTAGCAACAAAGGGCTTGAAGCCTGCAGGATGCTGCCTCAATGTTAAGGCCAATGTCCATTGTATTTGGTTGGTGCCCATGCTGCACTGGCTGTATTTAACATATTAAATATTAAAAACAAAGCATATGCCTGGAACTCTGGCAGAGCAGGAAAAGGGGGCTGGGTGGTCCTGACTCAGCATGCAAACTCACATCCCTTCCGCCTTTTAATGCAGCCTGCCCTCCTCCTTGCCTGTGAGCCCATGTCCAGAGCCTCCTACCTCCTGCTGGTGTGGAGGAGGGTTGGTCCCTTGGCTCCTGGCTGAGCTGCCACATGCAGGACTGTGTTCTTCCCTGTCAAAGCCCACCGCTGTTTCATTCTTTTTAATAATATCTCGTGTCTCTGAATTCTGACCCCTTCTTGGGTTCTTTGGCACACATCCACTTGCTTTTGTTTTGTTTGGTTTTGGTTTTGGTCTTTCTCCTCTGCAGGTGCTAACATTTTTATTTGCTTTGCTTTGCTGAGACAGTTGCTGCCCGACCATCTGCTTTCCACCCTCTAAACTTTTGTGGATATGTTGGCACTAGCTTCTCATGGGTATGGATGATTTCTGGGACTCTCTTTCACTTTGAGCTGCTTGGAAGAAAAATGTTATATTAATGAGTCAAGACTCATTGATTGCCTGGAAAAGAAACTAACTTAAACTAGTTTCAGCATAAGTGGGAAGAATATTTCAGGATCCAAGGATTTTCTCTTATACTTACATGCAAGCTAAAGTGCAAAGCCTCGGGGCTTCTATGTCCCTTTTTTTCTTCTGAGTGTTTATACTTAATTTCTCTCTTGTTTGTTTTTTCTCTGACCAGCTCTCTTTCTCTGTGTGTGTGTGTTCCATGTAGTGGAATACGGCCTCCTCACGGTTCCTGAGTGTACCTGCTATGATTCCAAGTTCCGGTAGAATTTAGCTTGCTGCCTCTCTGACCCAGTTCCAAATTCTGAGGAAGAAATGAAATTGGTCCAGCTTGGGACAGCCCCCCAACCCCAGCCAGTCCAATCCACGAAGATCCTGGTGGGTAAGGAAGTACGAGCCATGTTACTACGTACACAGGCAGGGTGGGGAGCTATTTCAGAAGGGAGGGAACGATGGCGATGGCGAGCTGGGGAGGCACAGCAGGTGTCAGCTACAACAGAGGGGAAATGGTGAGTTATTTACTCACCTAATTTCCTTTATTCTTCCTTTCCTCCAGTTTTATTTAGAGGAAGAGGAGGCAGGGTGTGGGAGGCATTCACAGCGGCTCTGGAAAGTTGCAGCAGGGGCAGTCAGAGACTATGCCTGGAGCTGAGGCAGCCATAGCAGAGGCTGGGTCCCCCTAGGTCCTTCGCAGCTGGCTTGTGTCTAGGTCTCTTGAGAGGAGCTCACCTTGTTTCCTGGGTCTCTCCCCAGCTGGACTCTGCTCTGTTGCCCAGGGACCCTAGGTCAGCTGCTCTTCATAGCCTTGGCCAGAACCTTACATAATTTGTTTGTTTGTTTTCTTTTATTTCCTCTATTTTAAAAGGAAAGATTTGCTTGGGGAATTTTTCAAATAAATATGGCAACACACAAACTGTGGACTATATATCAAGTTCCTCTGAATATTACATGCCAAGGAAGAAGTGTATGAGTTAGAACTCCATCTCCCAAGTGACAGAATTCATTTTTCTAATGAAATGTTTATTGAATAGGGCAAGAGAAAGCAAGCACATGTGCTACTTATGCTAATAAGCATTTGATAAGTAGAATGCAATTTTCTCTTTAATCAACCTAGTGCCCATCATGTTCAATTAGTAATGCACTGGTGACAGTCCGTGCAGGGCTGGAAGAAGAGGAGCAACCGAATGCTGCTCAGGGATCTACAACCCTGCCATATGACACCACCCAACACCATGCAAATGACTTCACAGTTAAACGAGGCATAACTCACAGGCCTAAAATTCATTTCCAGTCCCTTCTGTAGATACAGGGACCACACTGCATGTATCAAGAAGTTCCTCTGGAAGTGAAGTCCTTTTGAAATGAAGTTGTAACTGTACTGTTTATATCTGGGTAGCCTTATGATAGCTGAGAATCACTGAAATACAAAGTACTTTTCAAATGATGCTTTATTTAAGCATTGGTGCATGCTAATAACAAAATTATTAGAAATAAAGTGAATAAAGAGATCGATTTCCTTATTTTTTATTCTAATATTTTAGACCTTTAGAATTGTCCTTGCTGAGGGCCGGGCGTGGTGGTTCATGCCTGTAATCCTAGCACTCTGGGAGGCCGAGGCAGGCGGATTGTTTGAGCTCAGGAGTTCAAGACCAGCCTGAGCAAGAGCAAGACCCCGTCTCCACTAAAAATAGAACCAGATGTCTTTCACTGCAGTATTTCTGGCCCCAACCCTGAAAAAAATCTCTTTATAGATTTTGAATTATTTCCTGTATAGTAACCCTGTGGAATAGATAAAGCAGTATCATCCTGGGCTTCAGAACACTTACAAGACCGCCACCCCCACCCCCAAAAGTACAATGTCAGAAGGAAGCCAAGATGGAACTAGAATTCCAAACTTCTACTTCTGCTCCAGAAGAGAGTATCTGTAATAAAGTAGAGAGACACAGGAACAGGCACCAGCGGTCTAGCTCTAATCTCCACCCTGACATCACGTCAGCACTGTGTCCTTGAGAGTCACATGGGGTCCTGGGCCTCAGTTTCCTCATGTCTGGGATGGGCTAGGTGATCTCTAAAGCCCTTGCCAATTCCAAAATTTATGAGATTCTGAACACACAGGAGTGGAACCAAGGCTGCTTTATGGGAATTTCAGCCTTTTATTTTGTCTTGTTCTTTTCTGCGGGAAGTGCCGATGAAAAGTGAAATGGCCAACAAGCCAACAGCCTGGAGGCTGCCTTGGAGCTGTGTAATTAACAAGCTGCAAATGTGGCTTCTGGATAATTTTATTGTAATAGTTGCTCTTTAGCAACTGAAAGATGATCTCATTCCTGATGTTTGGTTTCCTGCTCCTCTAAGTAAGCCCACTCTTGAGGGAAACGGTGCTAAGAATCATGGATGAACTCTAAAAAATGAAACAAAGCCCAGAGGACTGATCTGCCAGTGCTAAAGAGAGGGCAGAAAGGGACAGAAATCCCTATTTGATAGACAAAGGAAAAGAACGCCACCTTTATGCAAAAGCAGTGTTTGGCTCAGAAAAAACCCAGGTGTTTTTTTAAAAAATGAAAAGGGGTTAAGTAAAAGAAAACAATACAGAGTAAGAAGACAATGTGCTAAAAATTCTGAAAATATATTCATTATCAAGATACAGTCAACAGTGGGAGTCAAGAACCCAACGCTCAGGGAGAACTGGAAGAGCTCAGGAAAGGCCTAGAAGAATGAATGAAGTATGGAGTCAATGCGTTGGGGACTATGTATAAACTGAGAAATGGCAAAATGTAGTGCTGAGTATCATCTTGTACATCACTAACAAACCGTGTTTAATTAGGCCAAGAAGAGCAAAGGTGTTTTCTGTAGTGATGGTTGGGTCAAGTGTAATATTGATAGTTAACACATCTCCATTGATGGTGCTGCCTTGTGTTGCCTTCCACAGAGTCAACTTTCCTAAGACTTAAGAGCATTCCACACGTAATTGTATATTGACAAGTTCCATCCTTTTGTCCACACTGGCAGGGTGATTCAATCTCATGCCAGGTTTGGCTGATTTTTTTTTTTAATCTTTTTTAGGAATTAGCAAGGTTTTAGTAGGACAGTATCTCAGTGTTAGTATTTACCTTTAAAAAATCTCTTACCATATGATCCAGCAATTAAAAAAAATATCTCTTTGGTGGTTTAACAAGAAGACACTGAGAAACAAATTCTTCGCTATGATAGAATCAAAGTTTTATTCATAAAGGACTAAAATTCTGTTGAATGTAGGCCAATTATAAAGGAGTTTGTTCACCTGCATTTTAGTGACGTCCCTAATTCAGAGACTAACCTGCTACACACACGAGGGCAACATTTTGGCTATAGCTCTGAACTTAGTAATTGGCTAAGCCTTTAAAGTATGGTGTAAATTGCAAAACAGGAGTTGGATGTCTGAATGGCTCAGACTGTAAATGCTAGGTTTCTATATTCTACATTATTTGTGAGTGTTTTGGGGTACTTAAACCTTTGAGAGTTTCCAAAGTGAGATCCTACACTCCTATTTGTTCACAATGCAATTGAAAAGACTCTACAAGAGCAGAGGACTTGGTGAGGAAAAAGGCTCTGGGGTTCTGTAATTAATCCAGACCCTGCACTTGGACCCTGCCCACACCTCCTGCCTCCCCCAGCACCTGGCCCTCCTTGCTCCCAGCATTCCAGCCACCGGCCTGCTTTCAGATCCTCAAAAGAATTTGCCCTCGCCTTGGGAACTTTGTGCATGCTGTGCCCTTTGCTAGAGAGAGCGGACTTCCACTTTCCCTCTGCCTCATCCGGGTAATTCCTACTCCTCCTTAAGATTTCAGCTCCAGAGTCACTTCCTCAAGGAAATCTTCCCCAACCCCCAGGAACATCTGTGTCCTTTCTCTTCTGGCACCCCCGAAGGCAGGAACGCCAATGTTCACTCGCACTATTGAACCCTCAGTCCCAGTGCAGCACCCGGCACATTGTAGGTGCCCGAGAAGTTCTCCGGTGAACATCGAACAAGGTACCCATGACACAATCAGCCTGCTTCAATAAAACATCCTAGATTTTGAAAGATAGGACTGGAAAGGATCTCAAGAAATCATCTGACCTCTTTCCTAGTTTTTAAGAGTAGGTGATGTTCAGGTAGAATAGCGTATTCCTAAAACAGTAAGTTGGTTAGAGCATCTATTATGTGAACAAGTCTGCATGAGAGACTGTGGCAAGGAATTCCATCTTCAGGTTGGAAATTGCAGGGGACACAGGTAGGTACATTGCCAACTACACTACGGCTGCTCTACTTGTCCACGGACAGAAACCTCGATTCTTTTCCTCCATGGCGAGACGATGTGTCCTGGCCTCTCTCTGAGTTCCCACAGGGCTCAGTCTGTGAAGCTGTAAAGACACTGACCTGTAGAACCACAGGCTGCTGCTTGGTCCGTTATTCTGATTATGAGTTTTCGATGTTGTTTTGTTTGTTTGTTTATTTGTTTAACAATTGCTGAGTTAAGAATGTGGTCTTTAAACATTTCTACTGAGAGGAAAAAGTAGAAACCTTCTGTAAAGAAAAATCAGCCAGCAACAGAAATGCCATTTCTTGCATGTGTCATGTTTTACTAAGACGCCTTAATAAGGGAGGCAGATTTATCGTTAATATTCCAATTCCAAATGGGTGTCATGAAAGGCCTGTGTATGTCAGCTCTGGTTACTCTCTAACCTTGAAAGGCCTATTTTCTCCTCTTGCCAATTCGTCTATGGAGCTTATCAGGAAGAGAGGATTGCTGTTGCTGTCTAGTGCCCATAATTAATCCCAGAGACAGTGAGGATTTAAGACCACTGATTGTGGCTGACTTCAAATTAAAAAGTCACTGTTAGCGTGTGCAACAAACACCATATGTTAGAAACAAACCCTTTGAATGATGTAGAATGTCAAGATAATTCATATGTAAACACAGGTTGCACTTAGGGTAGGTGTATTTCTATATGCCCATTCATACTTTGCAAAGATGTTACGGACACACAAACATACATGACCCACTGTTTTCCCTGCAGTCAGTCCCTGGAAAATGTGTTCTGATTTTAAATATGAATATAGTGCAAACCTCAGATTACTAGCTACGAAAATTATCTTTCTCTTTACCCTCAATGTGGCAAGTACAAACAAAGGCAGACACCAGTCTGATTGGTTAGTGTAATCCAATTGCCGAGTTGAGCTTCTTTTCTTGTTCCTGCCATGACTAATTTGTGGTTTCACAAAGTGTTTCTGAATGTCAGACACATCAATTATAAGAGATGGGCAAGATGCATAAGAGAGCCGTAAGGGGGGAGGGGGGGCTTCAAAAATGTTCACAAGAAATTAAAGTAGTGATTGTAGGCAGAGGTTGTCCTACAACCTTTACAAGAGCAATTCTCTTTTTTAAGAAGGCGGCTGGATTATTTCCCAAATAAAGAACAAATTCTCTGTCCACTGCCAATGAGAACAGTTAGTGGCCTCATTTCTTCTTACTAATTGGTTCTCTCCTTTCCTTCGGCCTTGTGAGAGAAACACCACACAGCCACCTTCACTCTGCAGACACTAGTGCTTTAAGGAAAGGCCGGGTTAGGTGTTCACAGATTCCCTAACGGTGTTTATTTTCCATGGCGAGGGTGATTTTTTCCCCTACTGAAACTCTATTATGTACCCTTTTGTTGTCATGGCTGAAGCCTGTTGTTTCTGCAAAAACAATAATAGGCCTGAAGATTAGGGTTGCATTTTATGGGCCTAGCAGCCCAGCAGGGCATCGTATTTGTATCAATCCTATAAATTCCTGGCATCAGGCCTCTTTACTCCTAGTAATTAATCTTTTTTCATAAATGCTGTCACGTTTACAGCTATTTTATTAAGTTTCTGGTTTCTAAATTGTCTGTGTGTCACTCCTTTGCCTCATCGGTGTCAGAAATGAAAATAGAAAGGCAACAACATCAGAGCAACCAAATGGATGGATCTTTCCAGTTATGGTTTGCTTTTCTTAGCAGGGGGATCTACATGCAAAAGCCATCATTTTCATCTTTGTAAATACTTGTCCTCATCTCCAGGCTTCCAGCGTGGTGTGTTTCGGTTTCCTCATTCTCGTTGTTGGTGTGGGTGCTTTTTCAGGTACGAGAAGCTTAAGAAGGGAGGAAGACAGACTTCTTTTAGTCTCTCAAGTTCGTGTCCAAATGCCAGAGCTAGGGAGGAAGACCTGTTCTGGAGAAAGTTTGTTCCCTGCCCTCAACTTAGCCTTCTGATGCAGCCGAGAGAGCTGAACGCTGTCCCTTTTGCCTCCTTAGGTATTGCAATTGTGTTGGCGTGTGGTGGTGTGAGCAGCTTTTTTCTTTGGCCCACTGACCTAATTGCAATAGGGGAGGTAAAATATTTTCATTACCCTCTCCCCAGAATATAGAAATCTTCAAAGGGAACCCGGGAGGGGGGTTAGCCTCTTAACCCTGATTTCCCTACACCACCCCAGCTTGGCCGTGCATCACAAAATTAGTCTTTAGTCTCCGAACATAGTGGCACCAGGACTGTTGTTGGTTTTGCTTTTAAAAATCATTTCATATTGTAAACCCGGCGATTATTTCATGCTGCTTAAACTATATTTGTAGTCTTTGATCATGCATAAGTAGACTCAAGTTAACTGCTGATAGAATGATGATATTGTTCTCCATGTTTCTTTTTCTTTTTCTTCTTCTCTGTCTTTAAGGACCCTGTACCTAAGAGCTGGCCTCCAGAAATTTCCATTACTACATTACAACATGCCTTTGTTTTTTAATTGGTTCAGGGCTACCTATTTGCATGACAAGCAACATCATTCAGTTAGAAAAATCTGTTGTGTGTAGGGTATGCATAATCTATATTTATTGCATTTTAGAAATTACTGATTATTTAAAAATTTGAAAGACGCTAGATTGGCAAAGAATGCCAAAGAGAAGGAGAGAGTAGTAGTCATTGCTGATTATTGTTATTTTAACACAAGCTGGTTTCTCCTCTCCTTCCTCCCCCTCTGTTTTGCTTCTGGAGTTCCTTTCTATCAGCCACCCTTTCCACACCCCGATTCCCAGCAGGAAGATACTGTACCGCCACTAGTGGGGGCTGAAAATGGGGCAAAATAGGTTTGAATAGCAGCGTCAAATAAATTCAAGTGCTTTTCTAAATATATTTCAAGATTAAGTAATTAAGGACTGTAAAGCACTTGGAAAAAATAAAGTGCCGCATAAGTGCTAAGTAATAAAGAGTAATCATAACAGTAATAAAAGGGTGAACTGCTAAATCTTTCTTGCTTCTTTCCCTCTAAGGATTTTCATCATTTCAGATTTGGCTCCTGAATATAATTCTTTTATTTCTAATGAAGAACCTGGGCTGGAAATAATGACGAGGAGGTCTTTCTAAAAGGGGGGTTGTTTGGTCATGTAGGGAGATCATGCTTCACCCTGCCTTCTGCTACCCCCCAGGAAAGATTTCAGCTTCCTCCTAATGGGGGGGCTGCAGAGGAACTTGCACGCACAACTCTCTCCAAAGGAAACCCTTGTCCCCGTTGGTCTCACCTACACCAAACATGGCCACTTCATCAACCCAAAAATCAACCTAATGATGTATGTTTTATGATTCATTTGGTATTTTTATGATTTATATCATTTTTCAATAAATTTGAGACTACCTGCAGTGATTGCTATTATTTCCTATTATAGGTAGGGCATTTCATCCTCAAACTCTGATTTTTAGTCCCTTGAACGCCTTTTACAGCAATCTGACTACGCTTGATGCCTGGGTATTCTCTTTGAGTAATCATGTTTATAAAAACTATGAGTGTATTTTTTTAATGGGACATACGTGTCAGTTACTATCAGTGTTCATTTTCCACTTTCTTCAGCCTTTGGAAGAAAATTATATTTCCTTGTGCGCACATTCTCACTACTCACCATGTGTTGGTAATGTTAGATCTCGAGGCCTTGCGCAGGTTAGGACTACAATCCTTATGGTTTTGAGCTCACAGGTATAGAGTACACGCCACGATTAGCATGAACTAGGAATCTAATTTAAATAGTTGGCCCTGGAAGAGGCAGGTTTTTCAGCCTGTTGTTTGGATATATAAAATAAAGGTTTAGTGCTATAGATTTAAAATTGTTATTTGTTTTTCACTTTCTTTCAAACAAGGGCCTCTGCCACCTTATATTAAATGTAGCATGTCATACAGTGTTTTCCATATTTTGTCTGTTCCACACCACCGTACAACACATATGACCAATATTAAGACTTGTTTGACAGTCTTGGGAATGGAAGAGAGAATTGAGATTCAGCAGAAACTGGTTAAACAACAGCAACAACAACAAAATTTTTGCTTGTGAAAGTAGTTTTTTTCCCCCATTTTTCTTTTTTTTAAAGAATAACTACAGAAAATCTCTCTAATTGAGGCATGTAATAATTTTGTGTGTTCTCAGTAGAACTTGACCTCAAGGGAAGATACATATCACACAGAGAAATCAAAGAGAAAATGTTCAAAGAATCTTCAAGTGGAAAACAGAAGGTGATTTTATTACTATCACATGAGAATTTAAAATTCTCCAACAAATCCTTTATCTAAAACACGTTAGAATTGATAGGCAAGATATCACTATTAGGAAAATACAGTTCTTTCAAATTTTTAGAGATGACCCCACAGTAATCTAGAAGTCAGGCTTCAGTACCCACCTTAAGTACTTGTTGGCTTTTTAAAATTCATAAACATATTCACACTGATTCTGAAGATCAATAGGGTGGGAGACAGAGGTGACTTAAAGCAGAGGAGCAGACCCAAAAGGGAGGACAAGAATTTAAAATTACCTTAGGAAGTTTTGAGTCTATGACAAAAGTCTAAAAGGCAAAGTAAGAAGTTCTTTGTTTGAATCTTAACACCACTGATGATTTTTTTCCATGCGATTTTGGTCAAATTGCTTATTTCTTTTGTTACATGAATCAGTCCTAGTATTCACAGAGGTGCTGTAAGGATTAACAATATAAAACTTCAATCTGATGTAATGTTCTAATTATTTAGTCTTTTAAAAAAAACTTCCTTAAAAAACCTTTAAAAAACCTTCATGAATTATTTTATATATTACATATAGAGTTGATTTATAAAGTAATTGTATATAAAGTGTTCTAAACTTCATAGAACTGTGGGATTACAATTCTTGTTTGTATTTCATGAGGTGCAAATAGAATATTTTACAGAAATGTGACAAGCAGCTCAAGAAACACAACTGTTTTCTTTTTTTGTCTAACATTTTTCCTTGCCAAACACGGTGGGTTTTTATCAAAATCTGACTTGAAGCAAATGTGAATATGAAACAGAGTCACTACAAATACTTTTGAAATGGGTTGGGTCGAGGAAAGAGAGTAAAAATAGTAAAATAAAACTTAAATTTCCAAAAATATATAACACCTTTGTAAAGTTTCATGGAGAGACATGATTTAGGAGATCCCTTATCATGACAAGTTACCTAAAACAAATCTTCAGACAAATGAATGAAAGAACACTCATAATTTGTAGCAAACGACCCAGACATTTAAAATAATAGAAGTTACACTCAAATTAGTGTTCTCAAGTATAGGCATTCATGTTTTTATAAAAGCAGATAAAATTTGTCAATAAGAAAATCAGCAGATTATTGATTGAAGGAATGAGACAGTTAATAATTTAATCCAGGCCCAATATACTTCCTTGTTGGCCTTCTTTCTCCTCCTTCAAATACTCAAAACCCTCAGTCAATTTTAATTAGGCCAATCGGAAACATCATTAAACTTTGCCATTTTTCTGAATGGGAACCTGAGCACCTTTATTTGCCTTAGAGTACTTTGACTTCCATGTTTGCCCAAGGCAGGGGCTCTTCCTGGCTGGGACCAGCTCCTGGGTTGCCGTTTGAAAGTGCCTTATCGGTCTCCTGTGTTGAAGGCCTAGTGGCAGAGTCTGGGAGGGGTCCCAAACAGATTGTGTAACTGTTGCACAACCAATGTGTACACGTGTGTCACTAATTTAATTTTAATTTTACTGTATGCGTTTGTATAAGATCCTGCAGCTGTCATGTGCTCGTCATCTGTCACTGAACTATCACTAAGCCATGCTGGGCTAAGACAGGATTATAAACGATGAACTGCCATGTGCTCTAAATCTTCTTATTTGCCTAGCCTGGAAGGTATGCCCTGTAAAATTTGATTGGCAGTGTGCTCTATGCTGGCCATTGACTTTTGAAGGCCTTTTCTATTGGTTCTTTGAGAAGCTCTCAGTGGCTGTATTGACCATCACCTGCTGATTCCTGCACTTGCCTGACCTCCAGCCTCCACTTCTTTCCTCTCATCTTTTCCCCACTTGTTTAGCTACCAGCTCAGAGGCTGCAAAACAGGCCCTGTCACTCTGGTGGCACGTGCAGTATATAGGGCATATGGCTGACTGGTTGTATGCAGAAGAGGATAACTGAAGCCAAGCAGACCTAGCACTGTTATTACAGCAGATGGGGGAAGCGTGGCATTCAATATTTAGACAGATGCCACCTCCTTATTCCACCTGTCTGGAAGTTGGACATTGTACAGAACGAATGTCTGCCTAATGATGAAGGAAACAAAGGACACATTTATGAAGCGCAGCGGAGCAGCGTATTTACTGAGCGTGCACAATATAATTGTTGACCATAACAATAAACATAAACTGCTACTGGTCAGAACTGATGATACATGCACACAATTACAGTAAGAGCAAGGAATTGCTCCATTTTACCCATTGATTTGGTGTCTTTAATTTTGATGATTTAGGGAAATAGGTAGGACTCCAAGTTCATGATGGATGCCTGAAAGAATTTAATTTTCTCAAGTTGTAGTGCATGCTCCTTTTTTATTAAAATCCTCAAAACAAGCCTCATTTCCTCTCTGTTTTGCATGTTTTTCTCGAAAATGCAGCCCTTTATTTTCTTGTCTGTGAATGGTTTCTAATCAGGCTGAAGACAAATTATCTTTGTAACTGCTACCATTTTGATGTGTTTGGCATCAAAGTGAATGTATCTTTTTCTTCCAAATTCAAAATACAGATGATGCTGAACAATAGAGATTTAAAGATTTAGTTAGAAATAAAAAAATAATGGTGTATATTCTTTGAGAGTGTGGATTTTTTTTTCTGATAGATCATTCATTGTGGTCGTTTGTATATTTTAATTTGTAAATTGTTTTATCCCTTCCTCACAGATTAAGTTTTTAAATCAATACCAGTCTTTATTTATGTGTAAGGCTGCTTCATGTTTTATCAGTAATCAGCAAGTGGGAATAAGTATGTACAATTTGTGAATTGCCCATAGACTTCTTACAAGAGTCGAAGTTGACTAGCTTGTTAAGAAGCAAAATAATCTTTGATTTAATGCATCTGGTATTTATTTTTATAACTGTAGGCATAAGATGGAAGTCGTCTTTCATAGGGAAATAGTAAATGGAATTCTCCTAGCCAAAAAAGTTGAAGGCAATTATTTACAAAAAATAATCAAAGGTTAAAAATTTTCAGAAGCACAGCAGATCATCCCTGTTTTAGAATTGGCCTGTGTGATAAGATAAAACCCCCATTTTGAAAGATTTCCTGATATCTATTACCAGTAGCATTGCTGATCCCAAAACCCCAGAATTACTACTTTTAGGAATGCCACCAATTAACAGCCCTAATTGAAGAAATAATTTGAGAAGCACTTGAGATGGGGAACTTAATTTCTTTTTGTTTTGTTTTTCATCCAGGTCTAATTTTTGGGAAGCATTCTTTTTGGTTCATTTTTCTTCAGTGATTATTTCACATTAAAACCCCATCTGACAAAAGGCATATGGAAGGGAAGGGAGGTCATTCCTAATTGAACAACCTAGGACTCGTGAGGTTAATTACAGATATTAACGCTGCTGTTCTTCAGCTTCTTGCCCTCAAGAAGCCTCTAGCTTCCAAATGACCTGGCTCCAACAAAGAGACTCTCTTTAGCCCATTAGCTAATTGATAAAAATGTGAGTGTTTAGAATGAGTCTAATTAAATCACCGAGCCTTACAATTACTAGTCCATTTGGTAGCTGTTGGGAGATGGGTAACCTCAGCTGGCATTGTAGGGGAATAAAAGATAAAAATAAAAGGGAGCTTAACCAAGATCATTTTGAAAGCTGTTCATTTGAAGACAAAGTACACATTTGCCTGAAATGCCTACATTTGCTACTTCAAATGCATTCCCTTTCTAGGGTAGCACAATCTCCAAAAAAGAAAATAATGTCTTTTTTCTTCTTTTTTAAGAGCAGGCATGCTCCACTTTGTCTAATAAAGTTACAAGAGTGGCTGGGGAATTTTTTCTGCGTTAGCATTAAGCTAAATTCCTTTAGAGATTGGAACACTGAAGTTTGTCCATTGAGCTTTTGTTTAAGGGCTGGCAAATGTCTTGAATAATAGACATTTAAAAACCCAGAGTGGGTTCTCGGGACTTCTTACTTTGTCCCGAGTCTGTTCTAACTCGCTGTTACTGCAGCAGCCCTGATTCATGGATTTTTCTTGAAGGTTGGAAGGCTGGAACCCGGCTGGGCCCTGTGTGGAGGGAAGAAAACCACTGACTCAACAGTGGCAGGCCCAGCAGAGCGTGCACAAGGCGTCAGCCACCAGCCCAGGTGGTGACTTTTTGTCCCCAATTGAAAGACTTTTGTAGGCTCCTAAGTGGGGGATAACACAAGGATAATATGATACTTCTCACTGAAGTTTTTAAAGCAATTAATTAATCAAAGAGCCAAGGAATTTTAAAAGGGGAAATATAATTTGTAAAGATCTATTGAATATTTTTTTCCATTTATTACAAAAAGCTGATATATCTATAGTCAAAAAGCTAATTTATGCTGACTTATCAGCTAATCTAGGCTGACATCAGACTCCCTTGAAACAGGTAATGGATTAGAGAGAAATTGGGTGAGAGTCCTCTATTTTCTATAGTGGTAGGTGGTTATAAAAATAAAATTGTGGCTTCTTGAATGAGTACCCCTCTACGTACTCAGGTGTTAGTGCACTCATTATTAGTCCTGAGAGCTGGACATTTACTGTTGGAAGCATTCAGATAGTGACTAAGCAGCAGTTATTTTCAAAGTTTTTGTGATACCGGAAGGATGAATATAACTTTCAGCATATGTCAATTCTCCCTAGGCACATTCATTGCCGGAGACATTAACATTGATAAACAGTGGGTCCGTCCACTCTGCATGAATATAAACTCAGGCAAAAAGTGTTAAAAGCACATTCTACTTTTTCATCATTTACTCCTGGTCTCCAAGAGGAGGTATTTTCTTTCTGATTATCCTGTCATTCAGCTCATGCTAATTAGTGAGTGTAACAGAACTTTAGCAGTCAGTTTGGTTGCAGGTGTATTCAGACCAAGGGAGATTTAATTACTTGCTAATTGCCTGGTGTCCAAGGTAACATAATATTATAGTTGCAAATGCTATGGTGTTAATCCATTTTAAAGAAGTGCACCGTGGCTCAGCCTCCGGATTCAGAGACTCCTGGAGGACGCTGTTGGCATTGCTACAAACGCATTGAGGATGGGGGATTGTGTCTTTTGTGTTCACGACTGAATACGCAGTGTCTGGCATAGGGCAGGACACATAGTAGACACTCAGTAAATATTTATTGACTAAGTGAATGTGAAGGAAAGTAAGCCAAATACAAGTACAGTATAAATTATCTGAGCACAGAAAGCAAAGGTACAACTTAGGGAGCTTAAAACAAACATGGAGTCAAAAAGAAAGAGAACTAATATTGCCTGAGCACCTTCTGAAGATCAAGTACTATAAATTTACCTAAATCATCTCATTTTATCTTCTTAGAAGGGTAATAAGCTAAGACCATGGACTTTGAAAGGGAAAGCTCTGGGCCCAAATCAAAATACTACCTCTCCCTGGCTTGATGTCCTTAGACAAGTCATCTAACTCTTATGAGCCTCAGTTTTCTCATCTATAAAATGGAGAGCATGGGAAGAGTTGTAAGGGTTAAATACAGCATGTAAAATGTCTAGCATATGGTAGATTGCCAGTAAGGCAGTTACCACTTTTAATTTTATAGTGGTATATAAAGTAGCATTATAACAAGCATTATATAAATTGTGATTGCCATTTTACAGAATGGATACTGGAGACTCAGAGAGGTTAAACAATTTGCCCAAGCTCACAGAGCTGGCAAGTGGCAAACACAGCAGCTTAACTCCAAATGCTACGCTTTTTCCATTATAGCAGACTAGTCAAAGGACATGTTATCTGAATAGATGTGACTCAATGACACTGATTCTGCAGTGCTAAAACCAGCCCCTAAAAGTAAATTGGGTAGTTGTGGAAGCTACACTAAATTTCAGAGCCCAGCAATAACTTGGCAATAATGACATCTCCAACCGTGTCGTGTATTGTGGTTTTCCAGCACCGAAATGCTGCTTGCTCTCTTGTCCTGGTCCTGGGGTTGACATGTGGAGACAATGGGTGATAAAACCATCAGGAAGGTGCCACACAGTCAACTGAAGTCAACTGGCCAAAACAAAAAATTGAAGGGCACACTGGATTACAAATCAAGTTTCACAGCCTAATATTAGATGAATGAAAGAATGCACCTGCTAAAAGGGCAGCTTATCGTTCATCTTAAGTGATAGAGAGGCTTTTTTGGCCAAAAGTTATATGGCATTTTGGGCCCAACTTCAGGTCAGTCTGTTGAGTGTCTGTTGTACACAAAGTAAGCAAGTATTTACTTGTTAATCTGATTGGCCATACCCAGAACCTTCTCATGGCATCTTTGATTATGAAGGACAACAGCACTTTTAGCTTGTGGGATGACACCTGTATGCTATTTCTGACCCTAGTTTTGCATAGTTCCCTGAACTGAAATTGACCACATTCATCCTTCCTTTCAGAGCTAACTCTGCAAAGAAGTGAATTTTGTGATCCTTTTGATGTCTGTGACCGAGGCTCACAGTTTCCATCCCTCTGTGTGGTCACTTACATTTGTTCCATGGTCGTGAATTTTGGTTCCTCCCTTGCCAGCCATCATACTGTTGGCCACAATCGGGGCCTGTCAGATCAGGTGAATGGCTTAGGATGATGTCATCCCACTGGGAAGTCATCTTAAATAACATGATGAACCACCAACTGTAGTATTGTCACCTCACCCCCATCATTATCTGGGATGTTGTTCTTTCACCTTCCTTCTCATATTTCTAGTACCCTTGTCCTTCTCTTCCTAACAAAACCTGATGCCAGTCACTGACATTAACAGCCAATGTTTTGCTTTTCCCAGGGATCTCTGCCTTATAAGCTATGAGGCAGAAACTACCAGCTGTTGACCAAGAATCCGTTTCCTCTTCTTCCTGAGTACCCAGCGAGTTTACTTTCCTCAGCTTCTCTTGCAGTTTGTGTGTGTTCATATTCTAGAACCATGACTGAGTTCTGGACAATTCAATGTGAATGACTTGGCTCATAAATATGTCACACCATGTGAATGACGCAGGGTGACATCGATGCTTCTCCATTATTTTCCCCCTTTCTGGATGAGTGGGATGGAGAATGCTCAAGGTGACTTTCGAAGTCATGTGTTCCAGTCATGTATTGAAGATGGCAGAACCTGTGTCAGTTTGGGTCCCTACATGTAGAACAGAGTGGCCTTTGACCTAACACACCTAGAATATTATAAGAGAAAGAAAGAAATTTGGTGTTTGTTAGAGAAGCTAGTACTACCCCAACTAATACAAGCTATATTTCTACTGTGGAAGAAAAGGCATGATCCAGTGCAAAAAAAAAATATGTCTATATCTATAGATATAGATATAGACAGTACCACCAAACAGATGGTGGGAACATTGGGAACCAGGATTGTCTTCCCTTCTGCCTGCCTCACCATTGAGGTGACTTTTCTTCTTACATAGATCCCTGCATTTGTATGACACTTGGGAGCAATTAAAATGAATTTGAATAGATGTCACTCAATGACATGGATTCTGTAGTGCTAAAACCAGCCCCTAAAAGTAAGTTGAGTAGTTTTGGAAGCTACACTAAATTTTGGAGCCCAGTGATAGCCTGGCAATAATGAAACATCCAGGCTGGGCGCGGTGGCTCACGCCTATAATGCTAGCACTCTAGGAGGCCAAGGCGGCTGGATTCCTGGAGGTCAGGAGTTCAATACTGGCCTGAGCAAGAGAGAGACCCCCCCCACCCCTGCCAAGCCCCCATCTCTACTAAAAATAGAAAGAAATTATATGGACAGCTAAAAATACATATAGAAAAATTAGCTGGGCATGGTGGCACATGCCTGTAGTCCCAGCTACTCGGGAGGCTGAGGCAGGGGGATTGCTTGAGCCCAGGAGTTTGAGGTTGCTGTGAGCTAGGCTAATGCCCACAGTACTCTAGCCCGGGCAACAGAGTGAGACTCTGTGTCAAAATGAATAAATAAAAAATAATGAAACATCCAACCATGTCGTGGATTGTGGTTTTCCAGCATTGGAATGCTGTTTGCTGTCCTGTCCTGATCCTGGGGTTAACATGTGGAGACAATGGGTGATAAAACCATCAGGAAAGTGCTACACAGCCAACTGAAGTCAAGTGGCCAAAAGAAAAAAATTGAAGGGCACACTGGATTACAAATAAAGCTTCACAGCCTGTTCCCCCCAGAGCTGTTTCCCCTGAGCCTGTTAATTTGTGAGATGAACGCGTCTGTGGTAGGTCCTGCCCCAGAGAACCTCTCAGATATGAAGTGAAGCCACTGGACTAACAGACACTGCTCTTGCTGGTGTGGGGAGGAAGAGTAGCAGTTATAAGAAAGTTATTAACTAGCCTGCTTTTTCCTGCCTTTGGGATTTTTAGTCATCCCGACTGTGGTGGTGTCTTTTTCTCTGAGCACAAGCCACAGATAAAGACCGTCCCCGTTATCTGTCAGGGGAGAAATGTTTCTCAGCACAGCTCACTAGAATGCTCAATTCTAACCCATTGCCACCAATTAACCATTTGGAGAGGATTGTAATTTTGGCAGAATCGATAGGATGTTTATCCTACTGATCCAAGGTGGAGAAATTCATATAAGTCCATGAATTGCCTCATAGCACAACGAACCAATGAATTTTGACTTGGAGAAAATGTCTTGTAGACATCTCTTGTCTGTAAAGGCAGGTGTTCGAAGATTATTGAACTCATACATCACTTTACATTAGCTACGGTAAATTTCAGGATTTGCACTCTGCTCCCCAACGGGGCAAATCCACACATTTCCTTTCTCAGTCCTGTGAAAGTTCCCTTGTCAGGCTCTGGATTGTTACCAAGGGACTCAACTTTGGGAGAGTTTGGATTTCTCATCACACTTTCTCAGAGAGGTTAGTGGCTTTCAGTCCTTAACAAAGGCAATAAAACAGTAGTCCACGAGAGAAACAAAAAGGCAGGGACTGGATTAGAATCTGAGAGTCTGACAAATGCCCCCAGACTAGAGTAAATCCCCACCAAGAAGCACATTTTCTACCACAGCAAAGTGGAGGAACATAA
Source organism: Lemur catta (assembly GCF_020740605.2). Lineage (NCBI taxonomy): Eukaryota > Metazoa > Chordata > Mammalia > Primates > Lemuridae > Lemur > Lemur catta. Next base: position 39,624,685 of record NC_059128.1, read on the forward strand.
CCTGGATCCAGGAGGGGAAGCCTCAGGCAGCTGGGAAGTATCTGCAGATAATGATCAGCCCGGACGCCCAGTCTGTGGGCCAAGGTGCACAATATGTGCTGAGCATTGATTATGACGGTAAAGGGATTACAAATCATATTGGGCATTTTTATATGATTCAAATCCAACAGATGGGAAATTGGCAGGTCCTAGCAAGTAGAAAATTCAACATTAACTCAAGTGGGCTGATAAAGTCATCATAAACCATTTTAGAATATCCCTCAACCACAAAGCTCAGTGATTATTAGATCCAACACCTCTCAGCTCTCCTTCAATGATCATTTCATGCTGTGTTAAGTCTGAGGGATGTTTTGCCCCTAAAGTTCGTAGCATATGACTTTAACTTACATAGGCTGAAGCCTGTGACACTGTACAGAATTAAAGAAACCTTTGAGTCTGTCCCTAAAAAGCATGATAGCCAGGCAACGTCTCAATTGGACAAGTATTTTTCCAAGTGCTGTGGCCTAGGAGAGTCCTCTCTGCTTAAGGGCTCAATTCTCTTAGTATAGATAGATCAGTCGACAGAGAACTAGCTGTATGAATGGACGGATATATGAATGAAAGATGATAATGTCTATGCATTAGGCTGAAGACTTTTCAAGAATCAGGTTCCAATGACAGCCTTCCTTTTTTGTTGCTGAGATGTGGGGAGAAGACTGGATGTGAATAGGTGACGTCGCAAAGGTGAAATAGCCGATGAATAGCAGGTTCTTCGGAGTAGGGCAATGCCTAGGAAAGTGGATAGGGCAGCATAAGTGTGGTAAACAAGCAGTGCACCCCAAAAGCCGGTGACAGAATCTCAAGTTTGTCATTTTATAGACCAGACCAGACAGTATGCAACATGAACATGGCCCACCTGCATCCCTTCAAGAGCACCCTTAGTCTTTTCGTTAACTCCGGGGAGTGTTTCTGTGGGGGCCCGTGGTCTACTCCGGAGCATGTGCACTGCTGAAGTTGCGCATGAACTGGGAAAAAGAAAAAGAATGAGAAAGGAGACGTACTGATTTGTCTATGACTTAATATTCAATCTTTGTTCCCTCTATACTAAACCTGCTGATTACAAACGTTTGTGGAGACATAATACCTTTCTGTCAGTTGGAGTTTTATTTTTTTTAATTAAAGTAAATTAAAGCAATTTTTAGAAATTCTTGAAGTGACCAGGAGCATCATAGACATTACAGAAATCTGAGTTAGGAACAGTCACTCCAGAGATTTATCTTCTCCAAGTATACTCAGCCCTTCCAAAGACTTCATCATGTGGTGGAAATTTCTGTCCAGAGGAAAAAACTTCACAATAAAGAAAGCATAGCTGAGAGTCATGTTTTTCACTTATAATGGAAACCCAGCAATAGCTCTCCTGTGTGTCTCTCTTTTGAAACAGGGCAGCACCATGGGAACACGCCCGACTTGGCTGGCAGAAAGGCAGCTTCTGGAGGGCTTGCTGGTTGGACATACAGGCCACTTTTTACATCTGTGATCCGCAGACCCTAACCACGGTGAACGGAGCAGGCATGGGGTATGCCAAATGTATACACAGACCTCTCTTATGGGTAGGTTTGTCCTGGATGTCATCCTCATTACCACCACCCTCTTCTTCCTCATGCACCTCATAAACAGCAGTCACTATTCATTAAGCACCCACTGTGTGCGAGGTACTGTGTAAGGTACTTTCACAGTAGTTGAAAACCTGCCCACGAATCCTATTAAACTATTACCATGAGGAAATTAAGGCTCAGAAAGGGTAAGTAAATTTCTCAAGGACACACAGACAATAAGCAGCTAATGTTGGATTTGAACCCAGGTCTGTCTGATTCTGCTATCCTGTGCTTTATTCCCTTAGCAAGGTATTTACACCTTGCCTGTTGTTTTGTGGGAAGTTTCTGAGGCCAACCTATGTCACCAGAATATTCAGTCAAGGTGGAGCTAAGCTTTCCTATGGAAGATATTTTAGAGCACTTTTGTTTCCATATATTCAGTGGGGCCTGTGCCTTTCTCTCACCCCAAATTGCTTCCTGGAGTAACTCGAGCACTGGGGAGAATAGGAACTAAAAATTATATGCTGTGAACCTCTCCCAGAAGAAAACATCATGCTGATTTTGTACAGGCCAAAAGCTCAGGTGTATTTTATATGGATTTTCTCAACTGGTGACTTCAACCTTTTTGCATTTGGCACTTATTAGGGACTCTCCAGGGGCCGCCTGCTCCATGGAACCGCCTCCCTCAAAGATACTGCAATCTAGTCAGGAGGCAAAACAGACACACAAAGTAAGCAATTAGAGAAAAGGGAAGTGTCAGATTGTGCGGAGCCGCTGCTGGAAGCAAAATACTGTTGTTTGGAAGAGGAAATACTTTTCTAGGGTGTGTGTGTGTGTGGAGGGGGAGCATTAATGGGCTCATTTGGGGCCATGTTGAACTGAAGGAGATGAGGCTGTTTCCAAGGCACAGACGTCTGGAAGTAGCTGGTGACACAGAGCCAGGGACACGGTCAGGGCCAGAGAAGGAGCCTTCCAGGTTCTATGCAGGGATGATATTAAGGACACAGGGAAAAGATAAGTTCTAGAGGGTTTAAATTTAGAAAGAAACTGATAGAGGATTAAGGAACACCCACAGTCAGAGGGCCAGAAGGAGACAGAGCCGGGAAGGTCACATTACAGAAGCCAAGGGTGCATTTGCTGCAGCAATCGGCAGTGTCACCAGCCCCAGAGAGGCTGAGCAAGGTGAGGATGGAAACAAGGCACCCAGAGCTCCCTGGTGCAGGTTCAGGGATTCCGAGTTCCCCATAGATAAGAGGGCTGGGCCCCTGGGAAGCCTTGTAACTTCACAGCCTCAGTTTCCCCACCTTAACAACATAGTCACATTTTACTTGGGAACCAGAGGGATCTAAATTAATGAATTTCTACAGATTCCAAGATGTAAGTCACTCGATGAAGTGAGGGAGTTTACTTACAAACAACTAGTCTATACTGCATGTTTGAATATGCTGTGCCTTCTCATTTTGCAAGAATTAGAAATGTCCCCAGGTAGTGCCGGGAGACACGGGGATGCCCAGAAGGGAGCTCAGAAGTGAGTGCCACACTTGAGAGGTTGGTCCTCCTTAGGGGGCAAGTGCAGGGACAGTCGTCAAAGCCACATAGCCACTCAGAGAAATAATTATGTCTTCCACAAAGTACTCATTGATAACATCTATAATTGTTTTGTAAGAGCCAAAATAGTGAATGTATTAGAAATAATTAAAAACTTATAAAGCGGGGGGAGAGGGAGAAACAAAAAACAACTTATAAACCAAAACATTCTGAAGAAATTTTTTAAAATTATAATTCACTTTGAAAAAGACAATCTGAAAAATAAAAGGGTATTAGTATAGGCTACAGGCAAAGAATTTGCAAAACGCTGATGTATTAGAGTCTTAAAATGTTTTATCCAAATTCATTGTTTCTTACTTATCTACCCTTTAGGACAGTAGAAACAAGGACTACACATATATGTGCATGTGGGCCAGATGTGGCCCAGAGAGGTCTGTAAATTTTTCAAAGTAACACAGCCACAGTGGGTTGAGGATCCAACCCATCCCTGTCCTCTAACCCTGGTACACACACCACCTTAATTACAATCCTGACAAACATACCTCATCCCGTGCCTGATCCTTTAACAAATATTTGCTTATATAATGAATAAAAGCCCCAAACTGAAATGGCCCAACTGTGGAAATAAATACAAAACAGCTGTCAGAGCTGCGGGTAGAAATTCCAAAGGGTGGTCCATCTTGAGGGTATAGCCTCAAAGCCTTAGGGAAGGGGTGTTTTGGGAAGTGTAAATGTGATACATTCACATCTTAGCGTATTTTCCTCTCTGCCAGAGAAGAACAAGAAGAACCAAGTTGTAGATTTAACTAATTAAAACCCTGTCAGTAGCAGCAAAGACCTGAAATGGGGTCCTGGCTAGTTAGGAGCTGGGCCCGTGCCCTGGCGGAGTCTACACTGAAAGCAGCCCCCACGGTTTCTCGTGGGCTTCGCCCTGACCGAGAACGCGCAGCCGGCCCCCGGTGGCTGCTCTGCTGAGCTGTAGGACCAGCGATGACATGAGATTCGTGCCGTATGAATTTCTGCCACTGATAACAGCAACTCTGTTCGCTCACTGGGTTAACACCACTGTTGCCTCTATTTCTGTATTTGAAAACGATCACTGACTACTTGTCTCTCTCACCTTCGAAACTGTTTCTGAAGAATTTTATGGAGAGTTCTTAAGTTCGAGTACAAGAATCCCTAAGCATTTATGAACTGTCACCTGTGGGATGTACAAAAGAAAAACGTGCAGATTTTACCTTTCAGGAATTTATACTTTATTTGGGAAGATGAAACGTATAGACGTAAAATAATTATCGGATAATGGTTGGTCAATTTAGTCAAGAGGTAAATTTTTTGGTTCGGGCTGTAAATGCAACAGGAATTCGGAAAATGGTAGGACTAGCTAACTTTGACTGAGGTTTTGGCATCTGTAAAGTCGAGTGCTTTACATGGAGTGTCTGAGGTAACCCATCAGAGCAACTTGATGAGGCAGACGCTGTTTTACTGAGAGCGAAATGGAACCTCAAAGAAGTTAAGGGACTGGATGGTAAACAGCAGAACCAGAGTTTTAACCTAAGGCTCTTGGACTTCAGGGTCCCACGCTTGTAACCATGACATGATACCGGGTTCGCATGCAGGGATGCAGGATTCAATTATCCCCACGTTGGCCCTCTCACTTCTCAGCTGTTTGATTTCTGGATTAGGGTCAGGAATATTGTCCTCCGTGTGTGATTTGTTCCTGGCAGAAGGCAGTGGCAGGTTGAGAGTGGCTTAAAGAAGCCTCAAGACCCAGAGGTATGGTCTTGCCACTCCTCTTTTCAAAGTATCCCACAATATTAAGGCTCGTATGATGTGTATCAGTGACTATGGCAGACAGCTTTTATAGGTGAGTGGATTTCTGCACCCCGATGAATCCGTGCTTCATTACCAGTGCTGAAAAGTACAGGATGAATTGGAAGCAAAGAGGGAAAGAGAACACGGCAACCTAATTGGTCACTGCCATGAATCTGTACTCAGGGGACAGATAGCACAACCAGAGGTAATAGCTTACACACGTATTCTTGAGCTGTGCAATAGATGGAAAAGGGTCCCAGATGGATTGGGCAGGGGCTTAGTTCCGGGATTATGATGAGACGGTGGGTAATTATTGAGTGGCAGGGCCTCAGCCCTGATTAGTATCTGCAAGCTTGTCCCCCTCCTTCAGAGGAAAGCATTGACAAAGGTAAACCATGCTGCTCCATGTCCTTCATGCAGCACAGAACAACACATTTCAATCTAACAGGATCAGGTCTCCACTTTGATCACAATCTGTTACCTAGATGTCTTTGCAAATTAATCAGTCCTGCTTGTTTAGCTCCAGTCAGTTTGTACTGCTAAATTAATAAATGTACCAGGAGCAACAGAACACGTAATTAAATTCTACAGTTTAATCTCCACATAATAATTTTGACCTTAGTCTGGGTCCTCCGTTCTAGCCAGGAGAATGCAGAGCAACCACAACCTTCTCTGGGTAGTTTACACTAACAGCCCACCTTACAGATGAGCTCCTTGGCTCTGAGGATCAGAGAAATACTGATATAAAAAATTCGCAAAGCAAAGAAAAAATCGTGTGCTGAACTTCAAGGCAGAGAAGGCTGATGAACTAAGCAGTTGGTGTCCTGGGCTGTCTTTAAAAAAGAAAACACTCTTTTGGCAGAAGTACAAAAAAACTTTTTTGTTTCAAAAACAAAAGATATATGCTTGTCAAATTCAATCCCCTAGGAGATTGAAAAACAGCACCTCACTAACAGGCTGGGAGCTCTTTTACAGGGAACTTGGAACCTAAGTGTGGGCTCTTTCATAACGGTCTGATGTAATGTGTTTGCTGTACTTGACGGTCCTCAAACTGATAACCCGACTTGGCCGTGCTTTGACACGGAGCCAGATTTTAAGCTCATACAACATCCTGGACCTGAGTTTTCCTGTAGGACTTCAGAGGTTTTTGTAGATTTTTCACTGAGTACCTATTAGGAAAGGTGAAGATGTTTTGTGTTTATTTTGTGAAGCTGATTGTTTGTGTTAGTAGAACATGTACAGAGAAAATTATTTGATATTCAGCCAAGGTGAATTGTTGCATTGGACTTGGGTGGCATTTTGCTGTCTTCATTTAAAGTTTATCATGCCGGCTGCACGTGGGCACCACTGTCGTGGTTTCTAGAGGCAGTGGAGCGAAGCAAGACAAGGCAGCACCAGCTGGAAGCGCACTGAGCTGGGAGCCGGCGGGTGTGGGCCCGTGACCGCACTCAGCCACCACCCACTGGTGACCTGGGCAGGGCATTCAGCCTCTGTGGGTCTCAGTCTTCTCGTCTGAAAACTGAGGGGGTTGGGCCAGATAATTGCCAAGAGACTAAAATTCTGTGTGTCTGTGATTCCACTCACACTGAGTCAAGTGGGAATTAAGGCAATTACGAGAATAATGCAAACCAAAGGGACACTTTTTTTCCCCCCTCCATGATTGAGGTATTTCAGGCAAAACTGGTTATTGAGTTTAGTTTTTAACCTGAATTTATAGATAATTGCCTCAGTTCTGCCACTTCATTGTGTGTCTGTCAGCACAGGCTTGATGCTTCTACCAGATAACCAATGATTAACGTATTTGTTTAAATATTCAGCAGTGTGGAATTCTCATTCAGCCCTGCTAATAAGAGGGGGCAGACAGGGATGTGTGTATGTGGGGAGGGGCAGGGTAAGGGACGGATTATGCATAATTTGAGAGTGTGTAATATTTGGGTCACCAATGTTTTGCCTAGAATGAATTGATTTCACTTAAAAAATAAGTTGGTTTTGTCACAAAAGAATTCCAACATAAATTAAACATGACAAATGCAGCTGTGCAGTAAGATGTTAAAATACAGATGATATCTGGGGGGAAAAAAAAGAAGAAGAACGCTTAAAGGAAAGATTTTAACCTGAAGTTAATTCAAGTATTATTTACTTAAATGCTCTGGCATGCATTTGTGTAAATACATCTATTGTTATAAGAATGACTTGATTTTGACACTCTAAATTATAGATTAGAAGTATCTGTTGGAGGGAGGAAGGGGTAGTTTATTCACTTTGTGTTTTTCATCTGAGAAGGTTGAGGGATTAAAAAAAAATAACTTCATTTTTATAATGAAATAACTCATTGCTACTTGCACGAAATAGTTCTTACTGTGGCTCCCCTTTAAATCTTTTCTAAAAGCCCCATCAATATCATTTAATATGTGGAATTCCCTGTGGAAAATCTATTAAAGTGTCCGTATGTCACCCATGTGAATAACAAATGAATTAATTATGACTGGTGCAATTACAAGGAATAGTTAATGAAGCCATAAAGACGAGACTCTGGTGGTTAATTTTCAAAGCACAGTGAGAGGGAAATATGGCAAAGGGTCCCCAAAGAAAACAATAAGCTTTGTGTACTCACCTTGGAGGCAGGGTCTTTGCATGTGCCCTGGCATAGGGCTCGTGCAGAACACTTGCTATCCGAATGCAACCCTTCCTGTGGGCTGTCACCAGCTTGCTGTGGGCTCACATGTCCTAGCAGGGGCTCCCAGAGACATACATTTCTTACTTTAAAGACATAGCAAGAGGGAAAGATGGTGAAAACCAAAAGTTTTGGTAACAATAGGGTTTTTATTTAGGCAAGATATACTAAAAAATAAGTGAGCAAAGCAAGGTGAAGCAGAGTAAGAAAGTGAGACCGAGTCAGGAAGAGTCACCAACCACGGGCTGTGCACCGGCCTCTTACTTCCTCAGTTAGGGCAGCTTTCTCATCTGAGACATAGAGGGGCGGCCTAGATAATATCCAAGACACTAAAATCCTATGTGTCTGTGATTCATCTATATTTCAGTTCTGAAAAGCAGTTTTCACTGGGAAAAACAGCTCTGAAACTATTTTCTAGTGGCCAAGTTGAAAAGGGAATGGTAATTGGTTATGTTATTGAGAGAGAAAAACAAACCCATAGCTTAGGAGAAATACTAGTACTCCCAGTACTGAGGCCAGAGAGAAAATTTTTTTTAAAATAGCTGTGGCAAGACTATAACCTGGTGTCTTGCTATTTGCCTAAAATCCACCTTCTTTAAACACACACACACACACACACACACACACACTTTTATGTTAAAGGCTGCTAAAGACCTATTTGCAAGTTTGGGAATGCAAAACCATATTATTAGCAAATAGGAGGGCTACTTGTCAGTTTTTTAAAATATTAGGTTAGGGAGCTTGAATTCTTACACCAATGAGGAAACTGGTGGCGAAGTCCCTTGGGTGCTCTTGCTGAGCCTCTCTTCCTGAGGTCACATTCTTCCTGATGGGAGCAAGGACTAGAGGACGGTCAAGGAGTAAGGGGAGGTTGTGATGGTGAATTCGCGGTGCAGAAGCCCAGAGGATCAGGTTCTGATGGCACCACCCCCTTACACCTCCTTGAATATGTTTATTCACCTCTGTGGATGGGAATTAGCTAATATCTTTCCAATAACAACTGGCAAGATCCAAAATACACAGAGAACTAAGTACTTACTACCCGGGGTATTTTGATAGTGGTTTATCTATACAATCTACATTCACCTTTTTTTCAAGTTTTAAATCCCATCAAGGTCTGTCCTAGCTGTCCATCTCTGATTGGCTCCTGGTTTTGAATGCCAAAAGGCCTTCCGATAGGAAGACTTCTTCAAAGACGTTTGCTGAGCACTGCCTCACGGGAGAAGGTTCTCCTCCATTCTGTCTTATGCAAGTGTTGATTTCCTACTGTGAGCCAAGTACTTGACTAGGTGCTGCTGATGCAATGATGAACCCACCAAATAGCTATCCTGGAGAAATTCCTAATATAATGGGGAAGCCAGACAAGTAAACAGATGCTTGTAAATTACTGTAGAGTTGGCAAGGGGCTAGGGAAGCCCATGGGAAGAGCCTCTAGTCTTGGCTGGGCTGAGTGTTCAGAGAAAGCTTCTTGGAGGAAGTCGGCTTTTAAGCTGAGATCTAAATGACGAGGAGAAGGCAAAGGGGCACGTATGGAAAGTGAGAGTGTTGCTAGGTATAGAACAGCAAGGGCAAAATCCTGGAGTTCGCATAAGAGTGACAGCTAATACGTACGGAGTGCTTACTATTTGCATAGTACTCATCTGAGTACATATATATATACACATATATATACACACACACATTTTCCCCTATCTATGAAGCATGTATTGTCAGTATCCATTTTATAAATGTTCATAACATAGATACATTTTGATGAGCCATTGAAGGGCTTAGAAAGTTTAAGAAACTTGCCCAAGGTCCTTGAGCCAGTAATCAGAAGATCTAGGACTCAAGTCCAGGTGGTCTATTCCAGGGCCACGATATTTGATTATGAAACCTAACAACTTTCGAGAGCCAGAGCCACCATGTTAAAGACTGAATTCTCATGATGCTTTGGAGGAGTTGAAGTGGTTCCGTATAGTGTGAGTGTGGCTGGGGGAGGTAGGATGATACTGCTGAGGTTAGCAGGGGCCCAGTTGTGAAGGTTCTTTTATAAGTGCTGCCCCTTTCCCTGCGAGCACCTGAAAATTAACCTGAGTTTAGAAAGGTGGGGAAGGATAGTAATATGTGGCTTTGGATACCCCTTGAACATGTTCAATTTGTTGTTGTTGTTGTTTTTCTAAATCCCTCTTTTCAATTTCTTTGCATTAAGTACAGGAAAGAGTAACTTGATATAAATTAAGCAAAATAGAGCTTATTGGACTTCAATAAAGTGCAATATGGTAATGTAATAATGACAACTATAATAACAGTAGCAGTAGTAACTAGTTGGCATCTACTGTGGTGGTCTTGCAGATTTTTTTCATGCCAGGCTTCTCAAGAGGTAGAACATTCTAACTTCCACCTATGACCTCAGCAGATTGGGCATCAGTCCAGAAGGCCTCTTAAAAGTTGTTGGCTGCCAAAACCATATATATCATAAGATGCTCTGTCTTCATTGCTTCAGGGGAGGTCTGGGGTCCCACACAGCAAGATAAAGACAGTACCCCTCCCCCCATCAACTCTAAGAACCTCCATCTGATCATCTGATCTCATTTCACAAAAACAATGAGGGTATTTTTTCATCATGTCTTAGAAATAGGCATGAAAACAGAGAGGATCTAATACCAGATGGAACAAGAAATGTAATAGACGGATTTGAATACTATGTGAAAGAATAAATATGTTCAATTAACTTTTGTACTTTCTAAGGACAAAAGAATCATGCTTTAAAGAGAGAAGTAAAAATCCAAGTTATTTAACCCCCTCTTAGGGTTTCATACTACCTTTTATAAAATGGGGCTAATGTCTTATCTGTACAAGGGGCTGGACCTAAATTAAGAGATCTTTTGAGGTCCCTATCTCCAAGATCTATGAGCCAGTCAGCCTTCATTTAGTGCTCACCATCTGCAGAGCACTGATGTTGTGAGCAGAGATGGTTAAAAAACAGGCAGCCCTGATAACACTTATAGTTAAGAAGAAAGACCAAGGAACTAAAATGACGACAAAGATGATAGCTGCCACTTATGGACAGCTAGTACACCAGCCACTGCTGCAGAAGTGAGATCAGTCATGGAGGATTATCTCACTTCATTATCACAACTCTTCTATATGTTAGGACCATCCCATTTTATAGATGAGCAACTGAGGTTCAGAGGGATTAAGTAATTTGCTTAACATCACCTAGCTAGTAAATGTGGCACTGGAATCTGAGCCTAATCTTTCTTTCTTTAAGCCTCATATATTTAGGTTAACCATGGGAAATAATGCTCAGTATAAATGTGTACTATGGGGCTGTCTAATAAAGTATAAGATCATTAAAGTCAGAGAATGAAGAAGGTGACTCATGAAATAGTTTTGAAGGAGAGAGAGAGATGTGAAAGTAAACTTAATTTCTGCTTTAAATATATAATTTTGGGGTATTTGGTTATCATCTGTTAGATCAAAAATTAGGATCTGGTTTTAGAGATGTAGTTCTGGTTCCGGGCACCTTTGTGCCTAGGCATCTCTTTGTCGACCTTATTTTCATTTCCTTTAGAATTAATAAATTAGAGAGAATGTCGCTGTATTGAGAGATGTCATTTAACTAATTTTTAACTCCTACATTAATCCTGTACCTGAAACCACTTTTACTTTTTTTTCTTTTTTTTTTGAGACAGGGTCTCGCTTTGTTGCCCAGGCTAGAGTGAGTGCCGTGGCATCAGCCTAGCTCACAGCAACCTCAAACTCCTGGGCTTAAGCGATCCTACTGCCTCAGCCTCCCCAGTAGCTGGGACTACAGGCATGCGCCACCATGCCCGGCTAATTTTTTCTATATATATTTTAGTTGTCCAGCTAATTTCTTGCTATTTTTAGTAGAGACGGGGTCTCGCTGTTGCTCAGGCTAGTCTCGAACTCCTGACCTCGAGCGATCCACCCGCCTCGGCCTCCCAGAGTGCTAGGATTACAGGCGTGAGCCACCGCGCCTGGCCTCTGAAACCACCTTTAATTTTAACTGCATTAAAATTATGGAAGTTGGGCATAGTGCATGACAGCAAGCAGATGAAACAAAGCGTGGTTCCTAGAATGAAAGTGTCCGGAATGCACAAATGACCATTTAAGACATTTTTATTACTTAATTACTTGTTTATTTGATTAAGCTAATTGCCCAGAATGCAAAACTCCGAAGATAAAAGAGTATAGAGGCCGGGCACAGTGGCTCACGCCTGTAATCCTAGCACTCTGGGAGGCTGAGGCGGGAGGATCGCTTGAGGTCAGGAGTTCGAGATCAGCCTGAGCAAGAGCGAGTCCCCGTCTCTACTAAAAATAGCAAGAAATTATCTGGCCAACTAAAATATATATAGAAAAAATTAGCCGGGCATGGTGGCGCATGCCTATAGTCCCAGCTACTGGGGAGGCTGAGGCAGAAGGATTGCTTGAGCCCAGGAGTTTGAAGTTGCTGTGAGCTAGGCTGATGCCACAGCACTCTAGCCTGGGCAACAGAGTGAGACTCTGTCTCAAAAAAAAAAAAAAGTATAGAAAGAAGTTTCCTTTCCAGGTTCCCCGACTCCCAGTTCTCCTCTCCATAGCTGAACAATGTTAACTGTGGCCTGGGTATCATTCCAGAGTCATTTTATGTATACTCAAATTTATTTGCATGTGTGTCTGCACTCTACCACCTCCCCCCATTTAAAACAGTGTAGTAGCACACTGCACACATTGTTCACCGTTTGTTTTTCTAACCTAGCAATATATTTGGCAGATCACTTCATATTGATAGACATAAAGATTTTTAAAATTTTTTATTTTATTTTTTTGGAGACAGGGTCTCATTCTGTTGCTCGAACTAGAGTGCAGCCTCGCTCACAGCAACCTCAGACTCCTGGGCTCAAGCAGTCCTCCTGCCTCAGCCTCCCAAGTAGCTGGGACTACAGGCACACACCACCAAGCTTAGCATTACAGGCGTGAGCCACCAGCCTAAAGCTTTTTTTTTAAATGGCTGTACTAATAATGCATTTAACCAGTTTCCTATTGATACATAGGAGCAATTTCATACACAAACTAGTAAGTCTGTAGGAAAAATTCCTGGAAGTGGAATTGCTGGGTCCAAGTGAAAGTGATAGAGATCCCCAAACGCAGCGCCCGACATTTGGATCTGTGCTGATCTGATGGGTGAAAACTCCAGTTCTGAGTATAGCTTTAATGTACATTTCTCTTCCTATGGGTTATGATGAGGCAGAGAAGACAATTTACACTGATTTTATTCTTTTTGGTGTCTCTCGTGGTGCAAAGCGCATAGGATCACTCATGGCATGCTGTTTGAAGGGTTATTGAGTGAATGTCGCAGGCACACTAACATGTTCTAAATTGTCAGGCCTTTAAAATGAGAAAAAAGTCCAACACAAAACTCACCAGTAGACTGAAGGAAATATACAATTTAATAGTAAAGAAAGTCATTTGCAAAAGGTGAGGCCTGAAGTTGTCACATTTATTTTGCTTGTGTTGCTGCTTAGATTTTTCTAGATGGTAGAAAGCCCTTCAAAGAGTAGAGATTCCACAGGGAGAGGCTTGAGAACTGGCTGCCAGGCTGCCACCTTAGACAAATCTTTGACAAATTCTTGCTTGGAGGATCCTGGGAAAAGACCTCACTTTTCTTCAAAAGGGTCTCAGGATCACTTTAAAGTGGGCAGTAAATCCCAATTGCTCCTAATTAGGCCTTCTGTTTTGTTAATTGCTCTGGGAACTCCCTGGGAGAGGGTAGAAAGCCCTGGACCTGCAGTGGTTTGGCTGGGAGCGTGCGATGGCCCGTGGAGAGCGGGACCCACGGATTTGCTCTGCCAGCCAGGCTCCAGAGCTGCCCTGGGCCGCCCAAAGAGGCGTCGGTAGGGAGCCAGCCAGGCTTGGGAAAAATAAATTGAAAGAGCAGCCCTGCTTCCTCCTTCCTTAAAACGGAATCTGCAAAAAGTTGCCTTTTGAACACAGCCATGTAAAAATATCGTTTTGCATGTGGGCTTTAGCGCAAGTGACTGAAAAGTTACACTGTGCCCAATCTTTTAGAAAATGTCTGAGTATGAGCTTGACCACCTTGACTGTCATCCCTACTGCCATCTAATTTCTAACAAAGCCACTATTGTTTAATTGTTGAAGTAAAATCAAATAGTAATTTGGAGTGCATTTTAGAATTTCAAAGCCGTTTTCATATATGTTAATATACATTAGCACATTTGCTTCTACCCGTGGCCTTCAGCTCTGGCACTGCGATTGGCCCCATCCCACTAGGAAGACGTAGAACCTCAGGGCGATTAGGGGACTCGTTCAAGGGACACATAGACACAAGGAGTCAGAGCTAAAACTGAAACCCATTTTATTGTGTTAGCTCCTTAATGCTACTCTGAGGTCTTATATCTCACTCATTTAAAATATATAAATTAATTCAACAAATATTTATGGAACACCTACTGTGTGTCAGCACCATTTAAAGGGTACAGCATGAAACAAAGCACCCAAATTCCCTGCTGTCATGGGGCTGATACTCTAGTGGGGAGATAAATAACACACAAACAAAAGTATGTCATTTATCATGTAATTTTTATCATCCAAACCTCTTCCCGTTTGCGTGTGAGAGAGGGAATTATTAATAATTACTCTAGGGCGACAAGTGTGAACTAGGATTGTCCTGGCAACAGTGGACATCCCTGGGTATGGAGAAACACAAAGCTAATAAGGTCACAGAGTTATGATGACACATAAGGAAGAGCCAGGAGACCTGGATTCTTGTTCTGAACTGTTTTTGGAATTCCCATGTTACCTTTGCTTAGTCATCTCAGTGTCTGTGGGCCAGTTTTCTACGACCATGAAGTAGTGTCAGCAGTCTGCCTCCTGCATCACTTGGAGGAGTGCTGCAAAGCACATTGTCTCTATAGAGCTGCAGTCCCCAACCCCCGGGCTGTGGACCAGTGCCCGTCCATGGCCTGGTAGGAATTGGGCAGCACAGCAGGAGATGAGAGACAGGCAAGCTCGTGAAGCTTCATCTGTATGTACAGCCACTCCACATTGCTCGCATCACCACGTAAGCTCCGCCTCCTGTCAGATCAGCCATGGCATTAGATTCTCACAGGGTCTCTAACCCTACTGTAAACTGCACCTGCGAGGGATCTAGGTTGCACGCTGCTTGTGAGAATCTAATGCCTGATCTGAGGTGGTGATGCTAGTGCTGGGGAGCGGCTGCAAATACAGATTATCATTAACAGAGAGGTTTGACTACACAATAAATGTAATGCGCTTGAATCACCCCACAATCCCCCCACCCCACTATCTGTGGAAAAATTGTCTTCTATGAAACGAGTCCCTGATGCGAAAAATGTTGGGGACCGCTGCCATAGAGGAATGATGCACAGTCTAGAAACCTGGGTTCCATTTCTCTCTCTTCCAGAAAGTAGCTGTACGTCCTCAGGGAGGCTATCCCTGTGACTGAGTTTCAGTCTTTCCATCCTTTGCTCTTTTATTCCACATTCATGTGGCCACTGCTATGTGTTCTCAACAGGAGTGAGTTCCCTCATTTGTACAGAATGAGAAGAATAACATCTCTATTTGTCTCGCCCAGTTCCTAGGGGTGTGAATCATAGCTCTTAACGCTGAATCATCTCTCAAGAAACTATCTGATCCATGTAAAATGGAAAGATGCCCTAAAAGAAAAAAAAGAAAGAAAGAAAAAAGAAAATATCTGATCTGGTGTGGGCTTTTTATGGGGGAAGTGAAAATAGTATTCCTTGCATTTTACAAAATGAGGTCATAGAGGCTGGGGTTACACAGCCAGTGAACAAGAGGGGGCACATAGGTCTGGTTGGCAGTGCTGAGCTTTGCCGGCTATTCCGCACAACTTCCAAAGTGGGGTGCAGCCGAAAAGACGCACTCTCGAGTGAAGAGCATCCCACACATGAAGTCATGTGCATTACTTCCTTCTTTTTTTTTTTTTTTTTCTGAGACAGAGTCTTGCTTTGTTGCCCAGGCTAAAGTGCCATGGCGTCAGCCTAGCTCACGGCAACCTCAAACTCCTGGGCTCAAGCGATCCTCCTGCCTCAGCCTCCCAAGTAGCTGGGACTACAGGCATGTGCCACCATGCCCGGCTAATTTTTCTATATATATTTTTAGTTGTCCAGCTAATTTCTTTCTATTTTTTTAGTAGAGACGGGGTCTCACCCTTGCTCAGGCTGGTTTCAAACTCCTGAACTCAAGCGACCCTCCCGCCTCGGCCTCCCAGAGTGCTAGGATTACAGGCGTGAGCCACCGAGCCTGGCAGACCATCAATCCTTAAATGTAAATATCTCTAACAATGAGGAAGATGTTTTGGTCTTCTCTTATTATGGCGACTGGCTGCCTCTTTTTTTTAAATATAAAAACAACATAAGTTTCATTTTCTGGTATATCTACCCTCAAATTTCAAAGGCACCCGGAAAAAGCTGAAAAGCATTTTCACAGCAGGAAAGGGCTTCATGCAAATGAACACAGGACAAGAAGGTGAGTCCACAGGTGTGAATGTGGTCTGCTCTGGGGGTGGAGGGCAAGCTTGCTGACCCAGCCTTCCCTTGAGGTCCTCTTTCCCCAACAGGTTATTTTTCTCAGCTATTGGGAGGTGATAATATGTTCCACATATGAAATTCATATCATTTGTGTTTGGCCTCCTTTGCCATTCTAAGAGTTGCGAGGGGCACTATTTTAAAATTAATTTGCTGGGTGTTCTGTCTATCTGTTAGGAACAGGAGGAAGCAAGCCCAGTCCGAGTATTTATCAGACACATGCCGCCCATCTGCCAGAGCTAGGTCGAGGAGGATTTGCTGTTAATCCTTCAGACCCATCTGTAGGGGGTTCAAAATGCTGACCAGGAAGCTAGACAAGATGAGGTTTATTTAATTAGAAAAACGGCTCTGGAGGTTACTAGAAATCACTCTGAAGAAGGAAGGGCTTTTGACCTAGTCGTTCTGGTGGGGATGAGAGTGAGCAGAGAGTGGGGAGAACGCAGAGATTGTTTTGTGTTGGGCTTGGGGTGGTTTGTTTTGATTTTAAAGTGGTGTGGCCTGGACAGGGGAGAAAGCTTCCTCCTGGGTTATGCATGAGTCAGAAGCAGCCGCAGCTTGGACAATTCCACAGGAAATCTGTGCATGAGGTGCGATGCTGAGCCACAGAAGAATGCGTTTGGTTCGCAAGTTTGGATACAGACTGAAAGCGATGCAGGAGGCTGATGGGGCTGGAGCAGGGCTGGGTGGGCAGCTGGATCCCAGCACTTAAGCTAACCTGCCAGAGGCTGAAAGCAGCCTGGGGCAAACACTGTTACCTACACTTTAGTCCTCAAAATTCACTAGAAGATTCTTGTAACTGGGGCTTATTACCATTTGAGATCCATTTTTGAGGAAAAGAAAACAACAAAATTGCATTTAAATTTTCCTCAATGGAAAAAATGACATCCGTTCAAAACAAAATCACCAGCAATGGCCCATTTCCTTTTTAGTATGAAAATATTATTAGCATAATTGGTTTCTGCAGGGCTGCCATTTGGGACAACTGGGCAGGAGAAATTGTGTGCCTTCCCCCAGCTTCTGATTGTTATTTCATGGCAATACAAAGCATGACAATTTTCACTGAAGTGTGTCGAGATAAATGGTCCCCTCTCTGCCTAGGGCTTTCTGAAACGGTGTCCCTGTTGCTACCCAGATTCCTGGACACCGGTCACCCAGGGATCACATTTTTAAGGCTGAGTTTTTTTAGGGTTATTGTCCAGGGACCAAAAGCTCACCTGGGAGTAGGTGTCCAATAAAAGCAATTGTTTGCTAGAAAGAACAAAACATTTATTTATTTTATTTATTGCCAACCCGTCAGAGGAGCATGAAGCTCTGGCCTGATCTCCACACTCCCTCTGCTTCTCCCTCACGCTGGGGGATGCGTGATTTGGAGGAGCAGGGTCTCTCTGCAGCAATCTTTCCAATTCGTCTTCTACCTTAGAATTTCCCAGGAATGCTTTCTCATTCCCGTTTGGGAACTCTGGCTGATAAAGGACGCCAGGAATCCTAGGAAGGTTGAGGGCAAATTCCCCTCAGCTTTTCAAGCTCAACACCACACAGATGTCCAGAGTGTGACCGAGAGGAAAGAGAGTCAGGCCACACTCACTGGAGACAGCGTTTCAGAGAGCTTGTTCCTGTTTGAAGAGCGCTATTGGATGCTCACTGCACCAATAGCACATCAGCATTTTGACAGGGTGGACGAACCAGTCATTTCAGTGGGGAAAAAAAATCAGTTAATGAAGATTTGCGGGGTCACATAGAACACACAGCCACGTAATTGCCTACATTTCCCATTTCCCTCCAACTGATTACACTGGAACGTAAAAAAAAAAAAAGCAAAACCTAAAGGCTCTTCTTAAAAATAAAATTTAACTCTAAGAGACAAATTTTTTCCCTTAGTGGCAGGCTTTCTGCTTTCCATGTTGAAATATACTTTATTGCTTGTATAGGCATGGTGGCTTACGCCTGTAATCCTAGCTCTTAGGAGGCTGAGGCAGGAAGGTAACTTGAGACCAGGAGTTTGAGACCAGCTTGGACAACATCACCAGATCTCATCTCTAGAAAAAATAAAAATTAAAAAATATTAGCCAGGTGTGGTGGCTCACTCCCGTAGTCCTAGCTAGTTGGCAGGCTGAGGCAAGAGGATCACTTGAGCCCAGGAGTTTGAGGTTGCAGTGAGCTATGATCACACCACTGTACTCCACACCTGGGTGACAGCACAAGACCCTGTGTCAAAAAAAAAAAAAAAAAAGAAAGAAAAAAGAAAAAGAAATATACTTCATTTTCTCTTCAGATCTATAGGAAGGAATACCATATTGGTGAACAAAAGAAATGAATGTTTTATTCTTAATTGTTGATGACTTATTTTACATTTTAAGAGTCCAAATGTCTTTGAATAAGAAATGTGATATTCAGCACTAGGTGAATGCATGTTTGGAAACATTGTGGCTTGAACTTGATTTTTTAGATTAAGCATCTATCTTCTTTCATGTAAGTTGAACGAGGCAGTTCTTTGTGTGTGAAATAGTTAGTGTGGGCAATCCTTGCAGTAGTAGAAACTGCATAAAATGGATTACAATTTTTTCAGCCAGAATTTTTCACTAAATTTTCTGCATAGATTCCTATTGAATTCTGGGGCAATTCTATGCACTCCTATTTTTCTGGGGTTGTTTTTAAATTTCCCTATGATTGTAACTGGGTTGAAGATATCACTAGTAAGCTAAGAAATATTAACTCAGGCACTTCTCTTGGTGTTGATTCCAAAGATCATTAGATTTTCTTTTTAAAATGCCAATTAATCACGAGCCTTGCAAATTCACAAAAATCATCATCTTAGCAGCAGAGAATGCTGTCCCTGAGGTGACTTCCCTTCTTATTCCCAGATCTGCAGGGCTTTACATTGAATTCTTTTTGCCTTATGTAATCCTGGGGCTGAAGGACAACACATTCAAATGTTCCTAAAGAAACTGCAGTTTCCAACCCAGATCTGCAGGCTTTCTTCTTTTCCCCCAGGAACTCCATGCAAAGGAACAGCTGAGAAACCCAGGTGTGGTCTTCCTGGCAGAGACCTTACGGAATCTCATTTCAGGTCCTTATCACTAGGTGCCCTTATTCGTATTCCCTGTTTGCTTCTAAGTAAGTTCTTTGTCTCCACTATCTTGCCCCTTAAGAACTTCTGTTTTTCCCCACTCAGGTAATACCTTTGCATTTCCTGCCCATAGTTATTCTGATTCTTGCTGTTGATAATACTCAAACCCTTTATCACCTGATGGACCATACATTCATTCATTCTAGAGTTTAAGTTAAGAGCTCTGGAATCCAGTTGTTCATGTTCACAGTCAGATCTGCCAGGTACTGTGTGCCGTTGGGTAAATTAACTTCCCTAAACCTCATCTGAAAAGCAAAGATGAAAATAGTACTTAACTTATAGGTTTATTGTGAGCATTAAATATGATCGTGCATGTAAAGTACTTAGTTCAGTGCAGAGAATATTGTATGTTTTCAATAAATGGTAAAAAAAAAAAAAAAACACCATTCATTCCACAAATATTTATCAAGGACGTACTGATGCCAGGCACTGTGTTGGTTGAGACTAATGCCGATGGAATAGCAGACGGGTGCTTTTTTTTCCTGGGGCTCATCGTCTTCCCAGTAAAAGCCCATTATCCTTAGCAGGATGTGATAAAGTCCATTTGCAGCATTTAATTAACACCTTTTTGCCTCTGTCTTGGCCATTCCTTTCACCAATAATAATAATATGACAACAAGCAGCAAAAATAGCAGCAAATGCATATGCAGTGTTACAACTACATGCTGGGTGCCATTTAAGCACTTTACACGTGTGGACTGGTTTACTCCTCACGGCATCCCTTTGAGGTAGGTACTGTTACTCCCTTCATTGTATGGATGAGGAAATTGAGACACTGGGAGAGAAAGTAACTTGTCCAAGATCACACAGGTTTAAATCCAGCCATGTGGCTCCAGAGAGCCTGAGTCACCATGAATAGGAATAATACCAAGTTAGAATACTTGATAAGAATGTGCCCCCTCCCTCCAGTCAGCTGTCTCAAAACTCCCCTCCCTCGCAAAAAGCCTTCCCTGACATGATTTGTAAAATGATTTTGCAACTTCTGACCCCTTTGTTATTTTCGGCACACCCTTGATTTGTCCTGTCACTATGTGGCTTGTAAATGTTCAACTGTTTCTTCCTAGCTAGACTCAAGATCCTCAAAAGCAAAGATTGTATCTTTTGCTTAACTGGAGACCTTCATGGTGACTCTTTGAGGTGAAGACTGTGTCCCTGGAGGACAATTCAAACATCGTTGGTGATAGTTATTTTGGGACTCTATCATTCATTCAGTGAGTGTTTTGGTGTTTTGGTTTTTTGTTTTTTTTTTTGAGACAGAGTCTTGCTCTGTCGCCCCCGGGGAGAGGGCAGTGGTGTCATCATAGCTCACAGCAATCTCAAACTCTTGGGCTCAAGTGATCCTCCTGCCACAGCCTCCTGAGTAGCTGGGACTACAGGCATGAGGCAGGATGCCCGGCTAATTTTCCTGCTTAGTAGAGACAGAGTCTTGCTCTCACTCAGGCTGGTCTCAAACTCCTGACCTCGAGCAATCCACCCACCTTGGCCTCCCAGAGGGCTAGGATTACAGGCGTGAGCCACTGCGCCCGGCCATTCAGTGAGTGCTTATGGAGCAGATGCCAGAGGCCAGGCTGTTCCCAGCACTGGGAATACACCAGTGGGTATAGACAAGCACGGTGCTGAGAAAGCTTATGACCTGGTGGAGAAAACAAACATGTACACAATCTTTGGCAACTGCTACAAAGGAAGGCACACAGTATTAGGATGAACTATAATAATGTGGGATTGGATTCAGTCTAGGAAGTCACAGAAGCCTTCCTGGAGGAAGGGGTGTTTTAGCCGAGACGTGAAGGATGGTGAGCAGCACTTACTCAGGTGAAGAAGGGTGGGGAGCAACAGCAGCAAAAGCTCTGTGGCAGGAAGGGGAAACTCGGGTAAGGACTGTGCGACCAGGAGCGTGGTGCGAGATGAGGTTGCAACAGTCAGCGTGACCAGGCAGGGCCTTTGACCACATCAGAGTTTGTGTTGATCCAAAGAGCAAGGGAAACTATGGGAGGATTTGAAGCAGGAGAGATGATGGTAGGTTGGGCTAGGATGAAATATGGATAGATTTGGTGGGTATTAAAAGATAAAAAGCAATAGGACTCAGCAATTGTTTTATGGGGAGTTTGAACCCTTTTATGCTCCTGGCACTAGCCTCAGTGCTTTACAGGTAGTGATTCATTTAATGTACATTATAAGCCTATGTCGTGGTAAACATATTATCCCCAACTTATACATGAGAAGATGGAGGCATAGGCCAGTAAATGGCAGAGCTGGGAGTTGGACCAAGGCCATTGCGGTCCCAGGCCTTACTCTCATGACCAGTCTGGTCTAGCTCTGTGTTGTGCCTTGGTTCCGCACTGGCTCCATGGATGAATGGTCATGCCAGTCACCAAGATGGAAACAGCAGTAGAAAGTAGTGTGCAGGAAGACTGGAGGGTGAGATCTGGACATGCTGAAATTGAGTTCAAATTCATTAGGAAACTCAAATTCATCTGACAGTCATCTACACCTCCATCATTTCCTTAAAGTCTTTGCTCAGATGTTACCATCTTAACAAGGTTTTCTTTCTTTGTTTTGAGACAGAGTCTCATTCTGTTGCCTGGGCTAGAGTGCTGTGGCATCAGCCTAGCTCATAGCAACCTCAAACTTCTGGGCTCAAGCAATCCTTCTGCCTCAGCCTCCCGAGTAGCTGGGACTACAGGCATGTGCCACCATGCCCAGCTAATTTTTTTATATATATATTTTTAGCTGCCCAGATAATTTCTTTCTATTTTTTTTTAGTAGAGATGGGGTCTCACTCTTGCTCAGTCTGGTCTCGAACTCCTGACCTTGAGAGATCCTCCCGCCTCGGCCTTCCAGAGTGCTAGATCAACAAGGTTTTCTTAAAACTGTCCCCTGCCTGTCCTCTCATCCCCTGTCCCTCCAACTCCCCTTATTCTTGTTGTTTCCCCTTGCAACATTTATCACCTCCTAACATTACATATTTTACTTATTTGTTAAGTGTGTTGTCATTGTCTATCCAGGGAAGAGATCTTTGTTTTGTTCACTGATGTATCCCAAGGGCCTACAACAGAGCACAGGGTAGATGCTAACAAATATTTGTTGAATGGATGAAAAAAATTATTTTTTAGTAAGACTGTTTATAGGCTCCCAAATTTGCCCAGAAGATTAGAATTCATGCCTATGCTTCCAAATTATTACAATAATTAACCAGAATAACTTCATCAATAGCTTTTATTGATTTATGTATTATCTTAGTGGCTACCATTAAATTAGCGGTTAGATCCTTTTTCCCCCCTTTGCTTTTAAGTTTCATAAGGCATGGCTACTGTTTCAGGGTAGGTGGTATTTGTGGAGCTTGTTAAAATAAAAAACAGTGCTCGTGTTTTCTTTTACTCTGTTTTTTTTTTCTTTTCTTTCTTTTTCTTTTCTTTTTTTTAAGGCTGGTCAAGTGAAACAGTAGGAGTGAAGAGTGTTTTATTTTTCTTTACCCACATTGTACTGATATATTAACATCTTTTAACATATTCGGCAGGTGGAATGTTTCCTTGCTGCCCTCAAATCTGGAGACTAACAAATGACTCTCAGTTTAACTACTGCCCACACAGATCATCCCTATCGGCAATCACTGGAAATTTCTATCATGAATTGATAGATTCAGTACCAGCCAAAGAATTTAAGAGGGGTAGCTAAAGGACAGTTTATTATTCATTCTCCTAGATCCTTCATATTCTGTCACTTTATTAAGTAAAATCAGGAGGAAGCAAACTATTTAGCATTACATTATCTCAGGCATCGTGACCTTACAGTGGATAAGGGTGGGTGGAAGAGTCCTCTTTGAATTTTTAAAGCCATAACAGCAAGCACTATCCTGTTACCCAATACATTATATTCAAGAACCCACGATAGGCCAGGCGCCTTGGCTCACACCTGTAATCCTAGCACTCTGGGAGGCCGATCGTTTGAGCTCAGGAGTTCAAGACTAGTCTGAGCAAGAGCAAGACCCTGTCTCTCCTAAAAAAATAGAAAGAAATTAGCTGGACAACTAAAAATACATAGAAAAAATTAGCCAGGCATGGTGGCACATGCCTGTAGTCCCAGCTACTTGGGAGGCTGAGGCAGGAGGATCCCTTAAGCCCAGGAGTTTGAGGTTGCTCTGAGCTAGGCTGATGCCACGGCACTCTAGCCTGGGCAACAGAGTGAGACTCTGCCTCAAAAAAAAAAAAAGAAAAGAAAAGAAAAAAAAGAACCCACATCATAAATTTCTCCTGGAAATTAGTTCCCAGAAAAGAATTTCTCTTTAGTTGTGTGTGTGCATGTCTGTGCGTGGTGAGGAAGGGCACCATGCAACCCAACATACTTTCCTCCTTGCCTTGGTTACCTAGAGATTTAAAGCCAAAATCAATCCTCAGCAACACTAATTATCTCCTCTCAGAGAGTTCCTGGAAGAACAGCTTCCTCTGCTTCCCCAGATTGTCTCTGTCCTGTTTTTATCTGCAATGGCTCCATTTGATATTATTTTCCACATTGTAAGTCACCTGAAATCCTCTCTGGAATATGTGAGCTGTGGTCTGAATAGCGACATGCGACCAGTCCTTGTCTAGGCCCACATTCCTTGGATGGGAATTTGAGAATCTCTGGACATCATAATAACAGTAAAAGTGGATGTTTACCCCCAGGTACTGGAAAGTAAAGCATTAAATTCTTTACAGACATCATATTCTTCCACCCTCCACAATAGCTCACTTTTTCTGCATATAATTTTCTGCTCACAGCTAGTAAGTGGAAAAATTAGGATTCCAACCATAAACTGCCAGATTCCAAAGCCTATGTAGCTCAGAATGGGACACCAGAGTGGACAGAAGCCCCATGTTCTCCTGGCCGTGCTATCTCCAGAAGGGGGAGAGCCCCAGGCTCTGGGCCCAGCTGGCCCTTAGGAGTGTCTTCCCTGCCCTCGGGGACTCTGCCTCCCTGGGCCCAGCGCCCCAGGCATGGGCACGTGACATGGGCTCTGAGGAAGGGCTCCACGTGGCGGCCTCCTCTGGACCCTATTTTGAGCCTTCCTCCACATCCCCGTGAAAGGAAATGAAAAATAACCCTCCCTGCTTAGGCTAAGGGTAAAAAGGCACCCCCCTCCCCCCCGAAAAAAAAAATCATTCTGCAGGCTGAGGGCAGACCCTAGGGAAGATGACAGCTACCGTAACTGTGGCTCCTGGAGGGGTAGGGCTGGGGCTTCACCTTGCAATTCTCTATCCCCATCTCCAAATGCTCTCCTGTTCTTTCCGAGTTAGACAAAGCAGACTTCCAGTAGAACGGGCCCTGGCGCTGGTCTCCACCCTCCTGTCCCGACCCTCCTCTCCCTCCAGCATCCACTGCCCAACTAGGTCTGACCATTCCCTCTGCTGGTTTTAAATCCCCAGATCCAGTTCTGCCCCCACCCCCTGTATATGGCTGTTATTCTTTCCATTTCCCTGAATACCGTGGTATCATGTCAAACCTTCCATCTCATACTTTAGCTATTAAGTTGTTGGCCATGTTATACAGCGGGTTTGGATTTGGATCAGTTAGAGCTAATAGCAATTTTCAGTAAAATATTAACCAAACACACACAAAAGTCGCTCGTGTGGCTCCATCCTCTCCTTCAATAGGATTAATCAAGTTAGCTATTTACTCTCTCCACCACTCCAGTGTTTTCCCACCTTCCACTCCAAACAAGAAAATGACACTAAATTCATTTAATACAAATTTATATTATTGTCTGAGGCATTTTAAACAATGCTTAATTTAATTTTCTTGTTTGGAATGTGGTATTGGAGAACAGGACCACAGTGTAATGTAAAAATAGGATTCATACATCTGCCAGGCACCCAGCTATATTCTCTCGTGATTCACAAGTGCTCTGTTTACCTTCCATTGCAATTTAAATGTGCCAAATCATCTATGTCCTGCGGTAAAAGAAAAGTCAGCCTCCAAAAGCAGCTCCTTCTGCCCCAGGCTGACAAACTCTGAGGGCTTGACCTTCAGGAGATGGTCTAAGTTCTCTTATTTGATTAGACTTCTGATTCGCTAAAAAGACGAGTCAAACATGTTGACTGTTCATGTTCTCTTGGCCTAGTCTTCAGTTAGTTAGAGTTCTACTCCTTTCTGCTTAAGGAGATGGAAATAACCTTTACTGAGCATCTACAATGTGCAAGGCATTAAACAAAAAAACCAAGTGTCTCATTTTCAATCTCCTCAAATACCCTGTGGGCAAATGCGGTAACACCCTTATTTTAGGTCTCAGAAAATGAGAAGCAGGCTGGGCGCAGTGGCTCACGCCTGTAATCTTAGCTCTCTGGGAGGCTGAGGTGGGAGAATGGCTTTAGGCCAGGAGTTCAAGATCAGTCTGAGCAAGAGCAAGACCCCATCTCTACTAAAAATAGAAAAATTAGCTGGGCGCAGTGGCGCATGCCTATAGTCCCAGCTACTCGGCAGGCTGAGGCAGGAGGATTACTTCAGCCCAGGAGTTTGTGGTTGCTGTGAGATATGATGATGCCACTGCACTGTAGCCAGGACAACAGAGTGAGACTATGTCTCAAAAAGAAAAAAATAAAATAAAATAAAAAAATGAGAAGCAACAAGGATATGTAAGTTGTCCAAGGCCACATGGCCAACAAGTGTTTGTTGTGCATATAACCAGGTATCACAAGGTGCCAGCACTTTATGTTATCTCCAGAACTTAAGTATGCATGGTCACTCGATTGTTGGGGCAGTTTCTTAGCCAGGGGCTATGAATGATGAGCTTAGGCAGGGCCACAAAATCCCTGAAATGGTGCACAAAACTTGGATGTATGCACCCCTTTTTGAAGAGGGAGGGTGTCTATAGCTTTCTTCCATTTCTGAAAATTCTCCCTGATTTAAAAAATAATAAGCATTGTTGCCCTGGACTTTCTTCCATAAGGACCAGTGACTGATTGCTTTGGTGCCCTCAACACTCGTGCTGCTCATTTTGTACTTGTACTTGGCCAGATACTTGAGCACCAATAATACGTCAACAACTTCCATTCATTGAGAAGGATCTACTACATACTCACTCTGCTGGGCACTCTCACCACTGTAGGGGGAGGACCAAGGGTTGAGGAAAAGCAGTGGCATTCCTTCTAGAGGCCCTCAACCCCGCCTGGGTAGGAAGCAGGTGCTGAGCACCGACAGTCTCCAGGCAGCTAGATTTCTGACATGATACAATCCTCTTCCACCTTCAATATTCCTGGCCTCATGACTGGAATAATCCCATGTAAGGTTAATGGCTTTACGCACAGAACAGGGCAGTGAGAAGAAAGGTTGGTGTGAGAGCCAGCAAGCTGGACTTCTAGTTCCTCTTGTGCCATCAACTCCAAAAGGCTTTATGCAGAGCACTCTTGTTACTATAATGTCCCCATCTCTGAAATGAAAGTAACATCTGGCCCACCCTCCCCCTCTTAGTAAATCAACAAAACAAAAAACAAATAAAAAGTTTGTATTACTTAAGAGTATGAAGCTAATGAGGTCCCAATCATTTAATGCAATTCAAATTAATTCATTTCATTGACATCTTGCAGTACCCGCTTCCAAAGCAGCATGCTGAAGGGGATAAAATAATGAGGACACAACCCCTGGCCTCCGGGAGATTAAGATCTAGTATGTACAGACAGGCAGGTGTACAAAATAGCTGTACCATAGGGCGGAATAGAGAACGTTATTAGAAAGTTATCAATTACTTGGTATGGGGGGATCAGAAGAGGCAAAAATACCTTGCCTGGGGAGTGGGATCAGGGAAGACATCCTTAGGAGGTGGTATTTCAAGCCTTGAAAGGATGGCAACAGGCAGAGGACATATGTGAAGGTGTGAATAGCATCTGTAAGGCACATTTAGACACTCGTGAGCAGCTAAGCTTTCATGGAAGGTAAAGCCCCCGTAGGCCAGTGGTGGAAGGCAGATTGCCAGGCCGGGTAGGGCCAGATGAATTTACACGTCACCCCTACCAGAGAGTCTGACATAAAGGCCTCAGCTGAAGTTTGGGCATCAGAACTTTTAAAATCCTTCTGGGTGATTTCTAATGTGTAGCCAGGGCTGGGAATCACTGGACTAGATGGTCTTCAAGGTTCCCACCAGCCTCTGATCAGAGATTGTGCCCTTTTTGACAAAAGGGACTTGGTTTGAAAATATGAGTGGCTTGTTATAACATGACAATTGCTGAAAAGCTGACTTAAAGCCCTTTGTCTGCAGGCAAAGGGGGTCCCTGAATAACCCTGGAGGGCTGTTCTAAGAGCAGGGCCCAAAGCCCAAGCACAGATAATACAGACAAGTTAAGTGGGCCTGCTGGGGACAGGCGACCTAGGAGTTTTGCCCCATGCAAAGGGCACGGCCTTCATGCAGCTCCCGCCTCCTGCTGCCAAGTGGGACTGTGGGCCCAGGGACGCCAAATCTTGCAACTTTTTAAGAGACGCCAGGAATCTGGCAAAACATCCTGATGTGACTGTTAGGAACAAATTTAAATTTTTGATGAAACCCTGTTCAAGTCAAATAAAATACAATGGCAATTGGCAGGTCTTTGATTTGATACCTCCGGTTTGGTGTTTTGATTATTAAAAAGAAGCATTCTCATTTTTATTAAGTGATTGCTACCCGACAAATAATCTTTAGAGAGACAATGCTTGTGTTGCCTTTATGTGTTTGTTTTAGTTTTTTAAAAAAAACTATAAAAAATATA
The DNA here is from genome assembly GCF_020740605.2 of Lemur catta. Classification (NCBI taxonomy): domain Eukaryota; kingdom Metazoa; phylum Chordata; class Mammalia; order Primates; family Lemuridae; genus Lemur; species Lemur catta. The sequence continues at coordinate 39,652,707 of NC_059128.1, forward strand.
TGTGGCTGAGGAGACTGAAAAAAGTTCCCATGTACATTTACCAACAATAAATACTGTTTTATCTACACCCTCATCTACTCCCTCCCATATTATTTTGAAGCAAATCTTAGATATCAACTCATCCACAAATATTTAAGCATAATCATAATACAATTTAATACCTAAAAATTAATAAGCAGTTCTTAATATTAAATATCCAGCCAGTGTTCTAGCTCCAATCATCTCAAAAAGGTCATAACTTTTTGAAAAATTTAGTTTGTTTAAATCAGAATTTAAATAAAGTCCACACACTGCAGTTGGTTGATAGGCTTATGTTAGTTTTTGATATTGTTTTTCTGCATGTTGATTTTGCTGAAATGGGTATTACTAATCTGTTTGTATGTAACCTTTCACTAAAAGACTTGTAAAAATGTAATGAAAGTTTGCAAGACCAAGCTCTCTGATTATATTAGAAGTGAGTTTGATATACTAAGTCTTATAAACAGCTAAATTCTGTCAAAGAAAAATCCATTTTTAATGCATGATTGAATATTGATAATTAATGGGAACTATGAGGAAGTCATATGCAAAGATTAATTACCAACTGAGCTCTGAGAACGTTTTTCTTCCTTTGTAATCTTACCTCCTGAGAGAAATAGTCTATATTGGGCCTAGAGTGAATTGACAGATACATCCAGAAAGAAAATCCACTGACTTTAATCTTTATTGGTCATGCTTAATTGGATGTACTATTATTTTTTATTTGCAGAGACAGTATTTTTTAGTTGATGCTTTCTGTAATGCTGGAATTAGAAGGTGGGATCCTGAGATCTTCCTTCCTGTACTGGCTGTACGAGGGCACGAGTCCTGGAGTTCTGGGTATTTCTCCTCTTTGGAAGTGCTTGAAATCAACTCCTTATGATGGAAAACCGAATTGTCTGAATCAAGGTCCTCCTCTATAGGCCAACTACCTTTATAGCTGTCACTAAACTCCAACATACAGAGATGCCTGAGCTTCCTGATTCAGAAAGTAACTTAAGCAAAACTGACCCCCATCCAAGTTCATTAAAATGAGAAAAAATATTATGAGTTCATCAAATAAAAAGCCAGAGAGGCATAGCTGTTTGCCCCTACTGGTGCACATTGAATTTGCACATCCACCTAAGCTTCTGCTCAAAATCGTTTCCAGCTTAGAGGCGTCCGCAGACCAGTCTGTGACTGGCAGCAGCTCAGATTCCATTTGCAAAGGTGGCTGGTGGCCGGTGGCTAATTACACGTTTGATGAACTTGTTGTTAAGACAATGCCGCATGTGTCCTTCCCCAGCTGCAAATTGCCAGGTTACTGGAGAGTTTCCTGTATGGATACTAATTATGCCTAATTTGGTCCTGAGAGTTCCGCATTTGTCTTTCTGTCACAAAGTTTGTGATTACAAATCGCTCATGTTGATTGGGAGTGAGGCTAAATTTCTGATGGTTCACACATGTAATAAAGCCATTCACGAAACCAGCAGTATTTAGCCGTCTTTACAAAACACAGAACATCCACGGTTATTTGCATCCCTGAGAAAAGTTTGCTTTCTCTAGATATTTGTTTTCACAACGAATTAATTACCTGAAAAACATAGACAAAGCTTCCAAATGTGTCACTGGGTGGAAAGGACAGCCACATGCTACTCTAGAAGAGGCAGCCACTTCATTATGGAGGGGTGAGTTGAACCCTACACTGGCAGGCAGGGTGGGCAGCTGCACTCCTTACTGGGCAGGGGGCAGATGCGACCCCACTGTTTTCTCCTGTGTGAGGCCCTGGAGAGAAGGGCTTTTGTGGATACAGTCAATGGCAGGCAGTCCCTTGAAAGCCAACTCCAGTAACCAGCAGGCTCAGTGGTTCTGCCTCACGGACAAGTGGCAGAGTTTTCGGTAACAAGGGGCCCCACCGCCAGGTTGCTGGATTCCTGTCTGTGGGTTATGGGGCCCGGGTTAGAGCTAAGGCGTCTTGCTCCTTTTCCCATTTGCTGAACAGTTTTTGCAAGAGATTAGGACGTTGGCTCTCAAATGTTTTTGTTCTGGCTCACGGCTGTAATCCTAGCACTCTGGGAGGCCGAGGCGGGCGGATCAATTGAGCTCAGGAGTTCGAGACCAGCCTGAGCAAGAGCGAGACCCCCGTCTCTACTAAGAATAGAAAGAAATTATATGGACAACTAAAAATATATATAGAAAACATTAGCTGGGCATGGTGGCGCATGCCTGTAGTCCCAGCTACTAGGGAGGCTGAGGCAGGAGGATTGCTTGAGCCCAGGAGTTTGAGGTTCCTGTGAGCTAGGCTGACGCCACAGGACTCTAGCCTGGGCAACAGAGTGAGACTCTGTCTCAAAAAAAAAAAAGTTTTTGTTCTAAGGCAATTCTAATACTTCCTCTCCCAAGAAGAGAGCCTGTTGAGGAACCCCCGGTGCTGCATGGTGAGAGAGGAAGGCCCTGGTTCTAAGGCTGAGATGAAGGTGGTATGTGGCGAAGGAATTTGGGGGAGGGAGGTGGACAGCACAGGGGGAGAGCAGCGGTGGATAAAGATGGACGGCAATGCCAGTGGGGCCATGGGGACAGGGTGGGGATGGGGCACAGAGGTGGGACTGAGGTGACAGGCCCCTTCCAGAGCCAACCAGGCTGCAGGGAGTGTGTGGTATTGAGCAGGCACTGCAAGGCATAATCCCACCCAGGGAGAAAATGGGAAATCAAGGACCGCACGGCACCAACCCAGGTGCAGTGGCCCGATCTCTCTCTGCCCTTGTCCGGGTCTCTGAGCAGGGCCTCAGGTTTGCCGTCTTCAACCGTCTTTAATGAACTACTAACAACCAGAAATTATGAACTGGAACTCTACCTTTGAGAAGAGTCTTGTGTGTTATCTTGCTGTCAACTAAATCCTGAGGTATTTTGGAAGACATTTCGAGTGAGTAAAGTACTAACTGTTAAGTTGCACTGACGTGATTTTATTTGGACTTATGAGGCAGTCTCCTTACCCAGGAGATTGAGGCCACCTTTGCTGTTCTATGTCAAAAAACCCTTCCATGTGACCACAAAAATCAGCAGGCAGAGCTAAGGTTTCCCCAGCTGCCAGTGTTAGCATAACCAGAAAAAGATGGTTCATTTGCTCCACATAGAGGCCTCTATTCTAATAGATGGCCATAGACCCATACAAGACAGCTAGAAGCACCCATGCTACCTCAGAAACAAGAAAACCAATCCTGTTAACTAATAACCCAGATAAGGTCAACACCCCTGGCCGCCAAGATTAGCCAAGCAGCCACTCACAAGCTCCTTTGTGGAGAAGAGCTCAGATAGCCTGTTTCCCCTTAAGACTAGCAAGGGCCAGGTGACTTTGAGGTCTGTAATTGGATCCCTCTCAGGTCCTTATCTGACTCTACAACGGTTAAGTATAAATCATGATCACATTATGACATTGAGCAAGTGCAAGTCACACTGGCTCTGTGGTGACGTGTGCCTTTTCCAGGTTAATTTCAGTGAGGTCCACCACTTACATTGCAATTGGAATTAGAGTGACAAGAGGGAGGGGTGGTGGTGCAGGGGCTGCCAGATGATCTAGCCAGCCCTTTTCTGTTTGAAAACCACACTAAGTCTATTCTGTTTCCTCATCCGCTGGATGGGGAGAGAAAACCCTACTTACAGTGTAGAAAATCGGTTTGGAGCCTGAATTTGGCATCATGTTTTGAGTTCAGGATCTTCTACCACTTACCAGCTGTTTGGTTGGGACACGTACCTAAAAGCCTCTATGCCTTTGTTCTTCTCATCCACAGAAAGGACCATTCTTGCCTCAGAGACCTGTGCAGATTAAATGATAATGAGTAGAAAACTGTTAGTATGAAGCTGTGAGCACTCTGTGGCCCCCACACCATGGCCACCGGAACTTTGTCAGTGAATGAACCTGGCAAAGTGCTCTTCAAGCAGCCAGATTGGTTCTGCCCCTGAGAAGCCTCCACCTCCACAGTTCTCCAGGTGTCAAACCCAATGTCTGTGAAACTGTGTGCTCCTCAAAGACAATATCACTGTTGTTCTGCCCCCACCCCTGCCACCCCCTCCCACTGGAGCACTTGAGTTTCCAGGCTTCCTAAGTTCTCCGGAATCGTGGGAGGCTGCAGCCACAGACACTCTGGAAAAACAGGCAACTGCTTTTCCTGGAGAGCCTGGCATGGCGTAGAGTAGACTCTAGGACTGAGGGGTGAGGGCAGGTGCGTACAGGGGTGGGTGGAGGGCAGCGGGGTGGGGACGAGGACAGTCCGGGTGGGCAACGTTTCTGGATGGGGCTCGCCCCAGTCGACTCCCATCCCTCAGGCTGCCATTTTCCACAGCACAGCCTTTTGTTCGCTGTCTTCTCCTACCGTTGCCATGAAAATTTGCTGCAGACAGAAATCTGACATGGGATGTTTCAAGCCAAGAAGTCTTTTTTTTTTTTTAATTATTTTTTTCGTTTTGACAGATTTTGAATTGCTATCCTTTAGTCAATTTTAACCCAGGAAAGGCATCTCAAAATAGAGCCTCCCACCCCACCCGAATCTTCTGGAGGTGAGTTCTGGCACCAGCATCAGCTTCCCCACGCGTCCTCAGCCCTGCCTTCTGGGACTGAGCCTGAAGGAGCTGCTCCCACAGCCTTTCCTGAGCACACTGTTATTCTCTTATTGACGGCAAACATAACAACCTTGCCCTTGGCAACTTTTCCTCTTGTTTATTTTATGCCCAGAACTTCCCTTGGCACCAGTGAGAATCTTGCAGGTAGAGAGAAACACCTTCTGTGCAATATAGAAAACACAAAAAAAGGACAGGGAAGAACGGGGGATGTTTGAAGTGCTTACATTTCACACATAATTACTAACATATTAACATTTTTGCTGGGAAAATTAAAGAAATTTAGAACCAAATATAATTTTTTTTTTCAATGCAGAAATGTAAAATTTGCATTTTAGCATTTGCTCCAAGGAGAGTCCTCTGCCAAAACGAGAGCACTGGAAAATACAGTGTGGGCTACTTTGACAAAAAGGAAATTTAGTAATAATCAAGGGCAGGATTTAGTAAGCCTTTCCTTTTAGGTTAAGTTTTCTTTTATCTCACTGTTCATTCGTTTATTCATTCATCAAATATTGGTGAACGTCTATTATGTACAAAGTTGTCATTTAGAAAATGTTACATGGTTCTTTTCTGAGGTTCTCCCTTCATACGCCTGGTTATTTTATATTGTGAAAGCACTTTGTAAAATGCATTCTTCCCATGAAAACTCATTCTCTGCCACTGAAAACTTTTTTCTTCGTAGGGACCTGGGAAAGCTGGAGAAAGCCCACAATGCCGGAAGCTAGTTTGCATTACTAAGACCAGAGCTGGGATTCTCTGCCCTGACTCTCTGTGGCTGGAAGTAGAAGACGTGGAAGGAGAAAACTTTCCTTGCAGACCCATCATAGACCAGATGTTTCACAAAAACAATCCCATTTGATTTTAATTTGAATAACCCACCAAGGCAGCTATGATTTCCATTTTGTAGTTCAGGTAACTGCGGCTAGGAGGGAAGATGGAACTCGCACAAAGTGACATCGCTGGTCTGTGTTGGCACTGACAACCCTCACTGCCTTTCAGGGCACCATCCATTTCATTCACCACATAACATTACTGAGCACCCGCAATGGACCGGGCACGGTTTCAGGGATGAGGGATGCAGTGGTGAACAAAAAGTCATGGAGTTCCAGTCGGTGGTTTAAAAAGCAATAAATAAATACATGATGAAACGTGTGGCTTTGGTGAAGGGATGGGGACTGAAAGGGGTGGGGGTGGCTATGTCGCTCTCAAGCATCTGTCCACTCGGCTGGAGGCCTCTCTCCGGCAACGTGCACCCTGTTACCAGTCTCCTTCCCGGAGAGAACGGAGGGCATGCATGGGAGTGCGTGTGGGCAGCACCTATGCACCTGCCTCGCGTGGGGGCTGTGCATGAAGGCGGCGAAATAGACAAGAGCGAGGAGGAACATGGAGACCGAGTCAAATTTGCAAAGCAGGTGTTTTCCTTGGGCTTTGGTCCATTCCTCTCTTTCAGTTCTTTTTCGACCCCTCAGTGACCTCCCAGCACACCTGGTCTTCGTCATCTGCATCCCTGACTATGGCGACATCCCCTGCTTCCCGAGTGACCCTGCGTGGAAGGTGATGGATCCTGCCCCTCCCTCCCACCAGCCCCTCAGGAGTTGACCGTTTCCTTGTGACCTTGACTTGCCTCTTGCAAAAGGCACACATTCAGTGTTTCAGTCCTCCAGGGGCTATTAAGTTGACCACATAGATAGTGTTTTCTATACAAAATTATCTGATTTTTGCATTGCATTTACATTTTGATTGGTTGCAAATATGTCTCACTGTTGAAGTGCCCCAGGACCTCTTCTTATCTTTACTTTCGCCTCCTTGGTGATCTCATCCAGTTTCAAGGCTTTAGCTACATCTACAAATAGATGACTCGCAAATTTATATTCCTTTGTAGGCCTATCTGCCTATCTGACTTCTAATAGGCATCTCAGAATGAGCAATGTATGTCCAAACCTTGGTTTCCATCTGCAGCCTTTTTCATCTGAGTCAACCACAACTTCATTTTTCAGCTGCTCAGGACAACAAATTTGGGGGCATCTTTTATTCTCACACCTACAAGGGGTTGGCTCAGTGTCAAGTAAATCCAGAATTGAACTTTTTCTGACCCTTTTCTCTGCTACCACTCTGGTCTAAGGCACCATCATCTCTGGGTTTGGAGATTTCAACAGCCTTCTAACACTTTCTTCCTGCAGCCACTCCTAACTCAGTAGCCAGAGTGATCTTGTTAATAAGTAAATCAGATCATCTCTACTGCTTGGTTTATACCCTCCAGTGGCTCCCACCTCGCTCAGAGGAATTAAGCTTGAAACTCTGCCCTCTTCTCTGAAAAGAAACCCAAGATACCAAACAAACAAACAAACAAACAAAGCAAGCCCTGTCTCTTCTAGTCTGCCCCTTTATCGCCCCTCCCTCTAAGTAGGAGTGCCATGGCCTGTGACATTTTCAGGGCCACACCCCGGCTGCAGCTGGAGGTATCCTCACGTGGCAATTTGAAAGTTAGTCAAGGTTACATTTGCTAAGACATGTATTTCCCAGATCTGAGAACTCTTCCTGCTAGCCCTGGAAGATAAGAACTTCAAGAGACTTTATCTAAGAAGAGATTGTCCCCTTTGTCCCCACCCATATAGGAATCAGTCTTCTGTTTCCAAACAGTAGCTGAAAGCCCACACCCATAGGAAGTGCCTGTTTGTTTCAAGCAACATTTAACCTAGCAGCTTTCTTCTACTTAGGTCTCCAACGACTTTTTTTCACTCTTTTTTTCCTTTAAGAAAACGAAGTCCGTTTTAATTTTTTGGGCTTGATGGAACTAGGACAATAGGACAACGTTTGCTCGGATCAAATTTTTGTTGTGTGAATTTTTTTGGCAGAATCGGTGTTTGCAAGAAGCAGATAAAACTCTGAGTGTTGGAGAACCTGGCTGCAGCAAGCGGCTGCCTGCCAGCAAATCTCCGGTTAACAACAGAACCGGCGTCATTGTCAGCCAGGTGGGAGAGACGGGAGGAGAAAGCCGGAGAGCTTCCTTGTTGGGCTCTAAATGAACTGGTTGTTTAGCAATGGCTGGGAGACAGCAGATCTGGTACACAGCTATCTAAAGATAACATCTCAGCTCGGTTTGCCCTCCTCGCACAACACGGGCGTGTGTACACCAAGGAAGCCCCACAGCCCCGAAATATTTTATTCGCCTCACACTCGGAGGAGTTCACTGACTGGAATTCAATAGAAACTGTGCTCTGTGTGAAAGTAATTTCAGAAAGTAATCTAGTTTATGGAAATGAAAGGCATCAAAACACAAAAAAACACTGTTTCTCTACAAGTGCTTTACCTCAAATATTTGACATGGAAATTTGTATAATCCCTCTGGGGGCACGTGGGTTTCACCAGTGTTAACATCTTTTGAAATGGATTTCACAAATGTTTATTTGCCGTGCCAGGCTGACAAATAATTTGGAATATCGAGGCATCTTCCCGGAGTCAAACCTAACGATATGGATCTCCGATGATTGTGGAGGTTAAAAGGTGTGAATTTTAATTGGGTATGGAGGGTGACATCACTGCCCCAGGGAAGAAAGATGTCACTTAGCTGCTCTGGACCCCCAAACCTCCTTGCTGTGTGGGCAATGCACCTCAGAAATGACACTGTGCTGTCCACTTGCACATTCTGCTTCATCTGTCACACAGGAAACAGGTCTTATTGCACCTGCCTGGCGGGAGGGAGAAGGGAAGGTAACGAAGCCATGTGCAGGCTGCGCTCAGGCCTGGCCTGGGCCGCCAGTAAAATGGGGTGTGCTGCCTCCCACCGTGCTTAAGCAAGGAGTAGGCACAAGATGGGCCCTGCAGAAGACAGGCCTTAGGTTAGAAGAGAACCGAGCAAGAGCGAGAGAGGGAAGCTTATGCTTTCTAGCTGCTGAGTCTGAATGCCCACGGAGCCCCTCTTTTCTTCCTCTGGGGGAGCACTGGCTTGTCATTTTAGAAAATTCCATGCCGTCCTGTGAGAACCTTTTCCCCACGTGCAAGTGGCCCTCAGGCCTGTTGACAAGGGTCCTCCCTAGAGCAGTGGTTACCAGTCAGAGATTTGGAGTTGGCACAATCCGAGTGGGTCATCTCGAGGGCCAAGCGCCCCTGTGTGACTGAAGGGCAGCAGCCTGCCTGTGTCTGCATGGCAGGCCAGGAGCAGGGTCAGCTGCACACCAAGGTTTGCTGCTGCTTGGTCTAGCACCTTCTCAGCCTTGCTGATTCCCGAACACTGATAGCTGTGGCCAGCCCAGAGGAGGGTCTGCTGGAGCTGGGAGCTATGAGCCTTAAATAAGACCTAAAGCAGGCTGGGCATGGTGGCTCACGCCTGTAATCCTAGCACTCTGGGAGGCCGAGGTGGGAGGATCACTTGAGGTCAGGAGTTTGAGACCAGCCTGAGCGAGACCCCGTCTCTACTAAAAATAGAAAATAAAAATTATCTGGACAACTAAAAATATATAGAGAAAAAAATTAGCCAGGCATGGTGGCACATGCCTGTAGTTCCAGCTACTCAGAAGGCTGAGGCCGTAGGATCGCTTGAGCCCAGGAGTTTGAGGTTGCTGTGAGTTAGGCTGACGCCACGGCACTCACTCTAGCCCGGGCAACAAAGCGAGACTTTGTCTCAAAAAAAAAAGGAAGAAAAAGAAAGACCTAAAGCAGAGGGGTGCACAGATTGCCTGCCCAAATCTCGAGACTCCTCTCCTCAGGAGTTAGGGCAGTCCCCTCCCCTTGAGCCTGGGCAGGCTCTGTGACTGCTCTGCCAGTCTGGGCCCAGCCTCTACGACGACCAGCAGTTTCTGCTTCCTTCCTCTAGACCCTGGAGCCACCATGGAAGAAGTGCCACTCTTTTCTGGGGAGAACACACGGAGAGGCCTACAGGTGACACAGAGAAGGAAAGGGAGCCAGTTGAGCCTGGCCTGTCAACTCCCTGTGTTGAGCCACGAATCACTTTAAGTGTTTTAGTAGCTGCATTAAAAAGTAAAAAGAAACAGGTGAAATTAATTGTGTTTTTTGACCCGACATATGAAAAAACAATTTCAACATGTAATCAATCAATCAATAGTAAATTATTGAGATATTTTACACTTTTTTTTTCATTTGAAGTCTTCAAAATCTAGTGTGTTATTTGTGCATGCAGCGTCTCGATTCTGCCCAGCCACATTTCAACAGCCGTGTGGCCAGTGGCTGCCGTATGGGACAGCGCCGACATAAATCTCCATCGCTGCTATTTGCCGTCACCCCCCAACCTGCACCCCACCAGCAAAACGGAAAATTCCTCGGCAAGTGGACTCCTGCTAAAATAAACACATAGGCATCCTTGAAGGGGAGAAGCCACGGGAGAATGTACCAATGAAGGGAAAATCCTCTCTTGCTGCTTAGATGGGGGAGGCATCCATGGAGGCCTCTTGGTAACGTTTTCTCTAAGCTGCAGAGAACCCATCGCCTTCTTCCCCAGCAGTTGCCTTTCCAGGTTGGAGCCTCAGTCTGTCTCATGTAAGCAAAGCACTCTATATAAAAATTCTTATTTGTGAGGGAGCTAAGTGGGTATTCAATTTAAATAAGAGTCTGCTTTACAAAAGGATTCGCTTCAGGATTGCTTAAGCTAGCGCATTTCTCTTGTGTGTTTAAAATAAATCCATTTATTTTTAAAAGATTTCATCACATTGCATCAAAATCTATAGAATGAAATAAATTATCCCTACATTTGAAGGCTTCCTGAAAGTTGATTTGGGGGAGGAACATGAGCACAGAGAGGAAATGCTCATGGAATGTTAGGGCTGTACGAGAACTTGGAGCTCACAGAGTCTAATCCAGGGGTGGCAGATGCAGACAGCTGGGCCGTCACTTCTCATGGCTGACAGCTGGGCCGCCTGCCCTGCTGACAGCCTCGTGTGGCCCCAAGCATAGCCTCTATCTGTCCCTCTAGGCGGTTGCTACCAACAGACCTGCAGCAGCAGTAGTGAGAGGAAATCAGCCGTCCCTGTTTTTATAACAGGTAAGGCACCTGTTGGATTATCTGCCAGTCTGCCCCCGACCTCCCCATCACTATTCTGAAATTCACCAGCACCCCCAGTCCATGGTTGATTGGTCCGGGGTGGGCACCTGACCTAATCTGAGGGTGACGTTTCCCAGGTTTCTCCCATTTAAGAGACTAAGTGCATGTCAGTGAGTTTCTGGTGGCTGAAGCTGTAAGACAGAACACTCGGGAGTGGCCTGGCCTGCTCTATCATCAGGGTAGATCTGAAGCCAGAGGACAGAGCTGCTGCTCTGAGCAGAGCAGAGAGGACAGACCCCGTGGCACTGAGGGCCTTATTCCAGTGGAGTCTGAGGCACAGGCCAAGACTCCACATACTGGAGTAACCATCCAGTAAAGTATCTTTTTGCAGAATGAGTGACTTGGCTTCTCTCATTTGTAAACCCAGAGTCATACCTAATATAGAGGCCCAGCTTCAGGGACAGGCAAACTGTGCACTCACCAATGGTCCCATGCTTGGACAGACATTGTGCTAGGTTTAATGCTCTGCTGTTGTCCTCTCAAAATTCTTAACCGTTTTTGAATAAGAGGCCTTATGCTTTCTTCTTGTATTGGGCCCCCTAATTAGGTAGTCAGTCCTGCAAATATACCTTCATTTTACAAAAGGAGGTAATTGAAACTGAGATGAAGTCAGTAAGTCATTTAAAGTCCCAGAGCTGGGTACAGAATCCATCCTCGTCTGGTGGGGTACAGGTTGGGACTGAGAAATTGACATAAACAGGTGAAAAGGGGCTGGGATGGGAGGGGAGAGAACAATCACCTTGTTTCTGTTTCTTCTTTCATGACACAGAACCTCTCTAACTCCAAGCCTTAATGGCCATTGTTTCACTTCTCAATTTTCATAAAAAGAAACAGAAGAAAGAGTAGGTAGGAAAAGGCTGACTGGTGTCACAGGCCAATTGTTCTGAGAGAAGGAAACATTTGCCATGTTGCCAAAGCCGACCTCATTTCCCAACTTCCCAAAGACCCAATTTCCCCAGCTGCTTTGTTGACATAGCAACAGTGAATTCTGAAAGGATTGTTATAATATTAATATGTATTTCATGGTGGGTTTGCCCTGTGTTCTTCCCTAACTTTCTGATCCAGGTCTGAAAAGAGATGCTTTTGGCTTCTGGCCACAGAAAATAAGAAACTCAAGGCCCAATTCTCTGAGTGGGACAAGTAAGGAGCAGGTGCCTCGTTGGCACGTTCTGACAATTGGGTGGAGTCCCCCTCCGCCCCTGCCCCTCTAGGCTCCTCAGCCTTCCCCAGAGTGAAGGCGCTGACTATATAGATGTTTTAAGTAATAGCTGCACCTTGGGATACATTTCCATCCTCCTACTACTCAGGGTGTTAAATGTAGCACCTGTGAGCTATTGTGTAGAAAATCAATTATACCTTGGGCCCAGTGATAAGACTTCATCCCTGAGCTCAATTTTTAAAAGGCTTCAAAAGGCCTCCCACCTCTTTCCCTTTTTCCAATGCAAATGAGTAACACTCAGGAAATTTGCATGCCAAATTCCAGCATGGGTTTCCAGCGAGTAAATGGTCATATTTATTAGTAATAGCGGTAGTAGATGAGTAAGAGCCATTTAATAAATGTATGTTGAATGTATTAGCGTTTCTATAGCACTTAGTTTTCAAAGCTTTTTTCCCTCCTATACGTGATTTATTTGATTCTTAAACAAGTAAACAAACAAACCCAAAGCCCTGTGATGAGAACAAAGGGAAATTATTATCCTCATTTTACTTTTAATTTTATTTTTTGAGACAAAGTCTTGCTCTGTTGCCCTGGTTAGAGTGCCATGGCACCAGCCTAGCTCACAGCAACCTCAAACTCCTGGGCTCAAGCGATCCTCCTGCCTCAGCCTCCCAGAGTGCTAGGATTACAAGGTTGAGCCACTGCACCTGGCCAATCCTCACTCTACTGATGAAGAAAACAAGGCTGGAGAAAGATTTTATCTTGCCCAGTGTCACATAACTACTTTGTAAGTGTCAGGGTTACGATCAGAACTTGAGTTTGACTCCTAGCTGTACCGCCTTTCCTCTGTACCACACTGCCTTGTGGTATTTCAGAAGGGACAGAGGTACAAAGCAGGAGTTACATTAAGTGATTGCAGGAAAGTGCAGCCAATAATGGCTAAAATCAATTAAAGGCTTACTATGTTCACAGCAAAACTGAACAGAAAGCAAGAAGAAAAAGTAAAATAAAAATAAATAAATGAAAAATTCAAATAAAAAAAAGAAAAGGAAAGGCTTACTATGTGTCTGCTGTGGATATTATCTCATTTAATTTTTTAAAATAAATTTTTGATTTGAGATAATTGTAGATTCACATGGCAATAACTGTAGGAAATAAAAGGAGAGAGCCCGTGTATCCTTTATCCAGTTTCCCCCAAGAGTAACATCTTGCAGATCTATAGAACGATGTCAGAACCAGGACACTGACATTGATACATTCAAGATACACAATTATTTCCATTCTCCTGTTGTTCTTTTATACCCACACCTACTTCCCTCTCTCCCCCACCCCTCCTTAGATGTTGTATAGATGAAATTGTGCAGCATGCAATGTTCTGTGATTTTTTTTCCCCCCACTCAGCATAATTGTCTGGAGATCCATTAAGATTGTTTTGTGTACCAATTGTTCCTTCCTTTTCATTGCTAAGTAGCATTCCACAGTATAGATGTACCATGGTTTGTTTAACCATTCACCTGTTAAAGGATATCTGGGCTGTTTACAGTTTTTGACTATTATGAATAAAGCTTCTACAGGTCCAGGTTTGTATGTGAGAAACGTGGTGCTGGAGCAATTGGACATCGATAGGCCAAGTCTTCATTTCTCTGTGATAAATGCCCAGGAGTGTAATTATTGGGTTGCATGATAGTTGCACGTTTAATTTCTTCAGCAATCGTCAAACTGTTTTACATTCCCACCAGCAATGTATGAGTGATCTAGTTTCTCCACATCCTCACCAGCATTTGGTGTTGTCACTATTTTTTATTTCAGTCATTCTGATAGGTATATATCAGTATCTCACTGTGGTTTTATTTTGCATTTTCCTAAGGGCTGATGATGTTGAATATCTCTTCATGTGCTTGTTTATCATTTGTATATCTCCTTTGCTGAAATGTTTCCTCATGTCTTTTGACATTTTCTACTAGATTATTGTTGTACATTTGTTTTGGTGGATTTTTAAAAACTTTTTTATTGTGGAGTTTTTCTGGGTTTTTGGTTTGTTTGTTTGTTTTTTAGAGACAGTGTCTTGCTCTGTCACCAGGGCTGGGGTGCAGTGGCATGAGATCATAGCTCAGTGCAAGTACAAACTCCTGGGCTCAGGTCATACTTCTTCCTCAGCCTCCCAAATAGCTATGACTACAGGTGCATGCCACCACACCCAGCTAGTTTTTCTATTTTTTTTATCGAGAAGGGGGTCTCACTTATATTGCTCAGGGCAGTCTCGAACTTCTGGCCTCAAGTCACCCTCCTACCTTGGCCTCCCAAAGTGCTAGGATTACAGACACGAGCCACTGTAGCTGGCCTTCTGTGGAGTTTTGAGAGTTCTTTTTATATTCTAAATACTAGGATATGATATATCCTTTATGGGATATGTGATTTGCAATATTTTCTCTCACTCTAGCTTGTTTTTTCATCTTCTTAATAGGGTCTTATACAGAGCAAAATTTTAAATTTTGATTAGGTCCAACTTAGTTTTTCATTTTAGAGGTCATGCTTTTGGTGTCAAGTGTAAGAACTCCTTGCCTAGGCTGAGCTCCAAAAGATTTTCTCCTATGTTAGTTTCTAAAAGTTTTATAGTTTCCAGTTTACATTTAAGTCTGGGATCCACTTTGAGTTAATTTTTGTATAAGGAGTGAGACTAAGGTTGAGGTTGTTTGTGTTTATTTTTTTGGCCTATGGATGTCCAATTGCTCCAGCACCACGTGTTGAAAAGCTCTCTTCTGTTGAATTTCTTTTACACCATTGTCAAAATTCAGTTGGGCATATTTGTGTGGTTCTCTTTCTGAGCACTCTGTTCTGTCTTATTTCATTTTTAACAACTGTTTGAGATAGATACTATTGTCTCCGCCTTACAGATGAATAAACTGAGGCACAGGGAGTAGAAGAAAGGTTTTTATCACTCAGTGTTTGCTACTGTAAGAGGCAAGCAATGAACGCTAGCAACCACTTCTGCTTATGATGAGAAAAAGCTATATTCAAGGTGGGCTCAGTTATGTTAAAATTCATTTATAAAAAGTCAAACCAGAAGGAAAGATCTATCCTCATCTGCCTCATCAGGAAAGTGTCAAGAAACAAAATAACTAGACTTTGATACAACAAAGTGACTGCAAACTGGATTTATCATTCTGTTAGGCTCAATAAAGATCACTTTGTTGCTCTAACAACCTAATGAGAACCACTACTTGTTAAATAAACTAACCATCAGGTGAAGAACAAAACTGTCAATAGGGAGCCCTGACCTGTTGACAGCTGTGACATAAAACTGGCAGCACATCATAATTACTTAAGAGGGTATTTTTTAAAATGCAGATTCCTGAACCACATACTATAGCCACTCAAGCAGAATCTCTAGGCTGGAGCTTATTTTGTTTATATTTATTCATTTAACTTTTGTGGGGGGGGGGGGTTAAAATCCTCCAGGGAATTTTGATGCAGCTGGACACTGGATGGATAACAGAACTGAAAGAAGTTTTTAAAAATGTGGCAGGCGGGGCCTGGTGGCTCACGCCTGTAATCCTACCACTCAGGGAGGCCGAGGCAGGAGGATCCCTTGAGGCCAGGAGTTCAAGACCAGCCTGAGCAAGAGCGAGACCCGTCTCTACAAAAACATAGAAAACTTAGTTGGGTGTCGTGGCACGCACGTGTAGTTGCAGCTACTTGGGAGGCTGAGGTGAGCTGTGTTCAAGGCAGCTCACCTGCCCTGGCAGTTCAAGGCTGCAGTGAGCTGTGAGAAAATCCATCTCCCAGCCGCGGGGATGACTCTGGGGTGCGCTGCCTTCCCGGCTACCGAGGGCTGCTCAACTACTGCGGTGACGCAGCGACAGTCTCCCACAGAGGTCCTGCCTCCTGCCCACTTGTCTCAGCTTCAGCTTGCAGGAAAACATTGCCACAGTTGCATGTGATGTCTCAGACAGAGGGTAAGGGAACTTGAACAGAGCTTGTTGGCACCCTGGGACCCCTTTTAAGATAAGTCTCTCTTCTTGGTGCCAGCTTCCCAAGATGACTTGTCTCTTATTATGGGGAATTTGGGTAAAATATGGGCACTGCATGTCTGGTCACTCTACTTCTGAATAGTCCTAAAATCTCTTAGAAAGGGCCCGATCTCGTTGTTATAAGACCCCCCTACATTTCCCCTGGAGGAATCTCCCAGGGAAAGTCTGTGCAGATCCAGATTATACCTAAAGGGCCACCTAGGAAGGCAGGAGAAAAGGACTGAGATGAGAGTGGCCATTCAGTAGCCACAGCAAGGGACTCAACCATGACGGTGATGGAGGGGCACCACCGAGAGTGGTACACAGTGACAAAAAGTGCTCCTTGTGTGTAGGGGGGATTATCTATGACATTTTGTTTGGTCTTTCTGCCCTTAAAATTTAGCTTAATTCTGTTATACTATCTTTATGTTGCATTATGTCTATACTATTTGGGGATGTAGATGGGGGTTAAGTAAATAGTTAACTACCATATCTGATATGGAGGCAGCCATGGTTTGCTTGCATTCACCTCACTCGTTCATTCATTCATCCACCAAAAAGACATTTTTAAAGTATCTACTGCATGCCAGACGCTGTACTAGGCACAGGGATACAGAAAGAAGAGACGCTGTCCTTGAATTCCATAGAGTGGGGGAGACAAACAAACAAGCGGGCCCCGATGATCTAACAAACAGAGCCTCAGACAATTGTGCCTGGTAGCTAGGAGGGCTCGAGGAGGCGCTGCTCCAACACATATCCCACAGCATGGAAATGCCGCCCGTGGAGGTATTCTCTTAGATTAAGGGAGCCTTCTTAAGAAGTCCTCTGTTAAAAAGGATGTCTTACCTTGGGTTCTCCCAAAAAGGAGAGTCTGAGACAAGGACCTGTGTGCAGGTAGTTCACTTTGAGAAGTGACCCTAGGGGTCTGCAGTGGGGGAGACAAGGAGGAAGGGAAAGGCCACTTAGGGGCACATTGCATTTGTCACTGTGGGCAAGTGGGAACAGCCCCCCAGGGTGACTTTCCGAGGAGCCACTGAGAGAGACATGGGAGAGGGGAATCTTTGCCCATTGGCTCTTCTATCCCTTGGTCAGTTGGCTCTGAGGAGCGTTGACTCTCACATTGCCAGGTTGCTGTATGTGTGTGTGCACAGCCCTGCAGACCCAGAGAAGCCTTGGGGCAGGACGCAGGAGAAGGCAGGGCAGCTGAGGAAAGGTGCTGTCAGGCTGCAATGTGCACGGGAGGCTCCCGCAGTCCCGTGGGAGCTGACAGCGGCCTGAGTCAACGCAAGAAAGGCCATCAGAGGGGTGTGGCATAAAGGAAATGTTATCTGAGGGAGAATAAGTCACTCTTACAGTAGGCTAGTGCCAATCACTGAATATGTATATTCAATTCTGAACAAGCATTTATTGAGCTTTCTACTTTAGTGCCAGGTTCCTTGTTCAGGGTCCTCCTAGGGACCAGAGGACAGGCAAATTCTGACAAGGCAGTGCAAGGAGAACAGTGTGGGGGCAGTGCGTGGAGAGGGAGGCCCGGGAAGCAGACTCCGATCACCAGCTGCCTGAGGAGGGCATGAAAGAAGCCTGAGGGGCCTCTGTGGAAAGGAGGAGAAAAGTGCCCGCGGCAAAGCTCTCCAACCTTAGAGGAGCCCTTCTAGGACGAGCTCAAAGGAAGATGCTTAAAGACAAGAGGACATTAGGGGTTTCAAGGAGAGGGAGGCTAACAAGTTTTTGAGAATCTCGAGAAGCCAGCGTCCTTAGCATATGTGCTGAACTGGCCACATTGCAAACGCAGGCCATTACGCATGCTTGAAACATAAGACCTGTTTCCCCAGAAAGCGAGGCCAGTTTCTATAAAGATAGGTCACGATGAATAGCCTTCTCATTGCTCCACCAAACTTGGGTTTCGTTGGAATTGAGTTACGCTGTTGCTGCTTTGAACATACAATACTTCTCAGCTGGGAGATAAGACACCACCTCTGTGGCCGTAACTCTGCACTATAATAGAATAACTGTCAGAACCACTAGGCATCAATTCTGACTCCTTATTGGTGTTGGAAAATACGTTGGATGTGTTTAAAACTAAATGTCCGTGTTTTATTCCAGAAGGCCTAACGTAGCCTGGAATTGCTCAAGCAACCTGGGTCTCCAGATACCCCACTTGGTTTATTTTATGGACGTGCAAATCTACAGTTATAAAGACCCATGTGCATGGGCTGCAATTCCCAAACAAGGAGAGGACAAAATAGAGAAAATTATCCACAAATAAACAGACTTTCAAATCTCCAAAGCTATAAAAATATATTAATTAAAGCTACCATTTCTTGCATGCTTATGTGTCCAGGCTCTGTGCAAGACGAAGGTATCTCACTCAAGCCTTATAACAACAGTATGAAGTAGGTGCTACGATCCCCATTTTACAATCAAGGAAACCTGATCAAGTAACATGTCCAAGATCACCCAGTTTGAATCAAGGACGAGAGCCAGGACTCATAATCAGGTCTGATCCTGGAGCCCACGTGTCGCATATTGAGTTGGGAAAAATATTTAGGCAATAAAAACATCCCCCATGAAAACACCTTCTGTCCAAAAGGATGAGCTGAGATATTTCTAACAATGTTATAACTGCTTTTGGTTCTTGGCTTCATTAGCAGAGATATTTCCCCTTCTCACTGACTTCTCTTCTGCAAAACCAGGCCACCCAACTACCCCACACCCCAACCACAGCCAATTATTCCTACACACACCTGCGAATTACACCGAGTTATTCAGGCCCTTTTGCAGACAGAGGGAGTGGTGGGGTCAATCAGCCATAAAACATCTTCCTTCCATGAATATTCCTCTCTGGGACCGAAGACTTTGGCTACCCAGAGATGGGAACATAGCAATGTCAATGAGTGAAGAGACTTTTCCCTCCTTTTGAACTTGGAAGCATGTTGGATTGCATCCTGTGGTGCTCAAAGAACGACTGGGTAAATTAGGGCGTCAGTTTTGACTCTCCTCTACGATTCGGGTATGGAATGATTGATTCGCCTCTCTTTATTATGGTGATTTCTTCTTTCGCTCACGTGGATGCCCACTGAACCCTTCTGAGGCCACTTGCCAAGTAAAATAAGGCACTTAGAACAACTGAATGCAAACCTCCCTCTTTTAAAAATTTTAATCGATTCTTTCATTTTGCCATTGCTCTTGGTGGGTGGCTTCAGCATTTTAAATGCACACCTTCTCTCCGTTATGCCCTCTTACCTGCACAGGGTGGTTTTTCACCTCTTCTTGTGGAGCACAATCAATATTCTGTTATTCTCTGTCATTTGGATGTTACTTTGTGCAAACAGTAGTTAAAAAAAAAATAACATCAGGAGCTCTACTGTCTACACAAATCAACAACAATGAGAAACAAGAAGTGGATTACTACTGAATGAAATCCTTTTTGTTCTAAATTGTAATCAACTATATTGGATGCGAGGTTTGTCCATTTTAAAAATTTAATAACGGGTTTTGGTTCTCTTGGTTCTATAAAAAGGGCATTTATAAATATTAATATGGAATACCAGGGAAAGAACAATACATAACAATAATGAGAATCACAAAATCCCATCACATTTGACACTGTCATATCACCAGCTTAAGGATTAGCAGGTTAACCTTAGAGTTAAAAATATTGCTTTATGATTAAAAAAAAAAATCTCAAAATAAAAAGAGCTCCTTGTTGCATTACATATTCTTTGTGGCTTCCTTATTTTTTCTTCAGGTTATAGGATCACTGCTCTGATTAACATTTTAGGGGAGAGCAGGCTCAGAGGAAGGTGGTGCATTGACTTATCTGCATCTTTCTGGTCCAAGTCGCACTGAGCTTGGCTTTTGTCTAATCCTAACCCTGACACTGCTTGAGTCAAAGACCTGGCAACTAATACCCCCCATTTTAGCTGGGTTTTTTTTATCCATCTGAAGCTCTATTTTAAATGATAGTTACCCAAGGTGTCAGTTTTCACCAGTTTTTCTAAATACATCTAGTGAAAATGCAGCAATTTCATAGAAAAATCCAAGCTATTGAGATCTAATCACTGCTTAAGCTGTGGCTTTATTCAAATCTGGATCACCAATATGGCTTAAGATGTAAATGAAGTGCAGAGAGAAATAAAGCAAGAAAATCTCCGATGGCCTTTCTCTCTGCTATTTGATGCCAGGCCCCTTATCAGTCTATTAATGCAGCTAAACTTGAGCGGCAGCATCAGTGTAACGGCACCCCTGGCTGCTGTCCCCCTCCAGTCTCAGCCAAACAAAACACACTCTCAGTAGCCTTAATATGAAACGGAGAAAAGGTCAAAATAGACAGGCTTTGCCAAATAAATCCCAAAGATCCATTCTAATTTCCACCCAAGGATCTTTTAAGTCGTCCTGGATGCTCTTTATGATATGTTGATCCACACTTAGTTTCATTAAAACTTTGTGACTTGGTATTTTTCAACCTGATAGCTTCACTAAACTAGTTCTCAAAGTGTTCGCTAAGCCGCTATGCATAAAACTACTTTGCTGTCATGGTGGCTTCTAATATCACCTAAATGCAGGCAGCGGCAGTTCTGGAAATGAACCTGATCTACATGCATTCCATCTGAGCTCGGGAATTACTTTGCTTTTGCTTTTACTGGAGGCCTTATGAGGAAGAGGTGCTGTCCTCTGCAGCCCCCACCTAAGCCCTCCTGAAACCGAATGCTGAATTATCTACCATCCCGTATTTGTTCTGGAGGCAATCTACACAGAACACGACTTTTATCTGCTGAGGTTTCCAACTGGGATTAACAGATGCTAAAACATTTGGGGAGAAGGGAGGGGCCTGCAGAAGAGAAAAGAATTAAAATTAAGGTCTCTTCCAACAATGGCATGGCAAATACAGAGGAGATTCAGACTAAGCTTAAAAAGCAAGAGGTTTCTCAGAGGGGCACATGAAGAACCTAGCTTTACTGACATGAATTTTAAAACGGTAAAAGGAAAAAAACTACACACACTCCGGGCTCTTGGCTACTCTGAAAATCATTTCTGAACTGGCTGGGTCTCTCTTAGTGATTAGTTCCTCCTCAGCTTCCTCCCACCCTGAGATCTGAGAGAAGCCTTTATTTCTTTATCAATTGCTGTGGTCAGTATACATTACTGCAGTCAACAGAACTATTGGCAAAGGGTTTCAAAAAAGGTGGAGATCATTTTTCTAGGGGAAAAGGGGATTAAACATAAAATAAATAAATCGGCAAGGCTGAATAATAGATTCCTAAACCCAGCTGAGTCTGCAGTTGTCATGTTTACAGGTAACATGGTATCCCCAAAAGTTCTACCCAACATAACAGGTGTGTAGCCTTGCTCTGCTGGGGTGCAGAGTGGGAAGCCAGCCCTCACTTTAGCTGACCTTGCCTCCCTCCATAAGCTTTGTTTCAGGGTGTGGGGAATATAGGCTAAGATTTGACACAGGTCTGCGTTTCCATTTATAAACTCTCAGGCTTTGAAATCAAATCAACCTGGGTTGGAAACCTGACTCGACTGGCAACTGGCTTTGTGACCTAGGGTAACTTCTCTGAGTCTCAATTTCTTCATCTATAAAATGGAGAGGATAACAATACCTTCTGCTAGAGTAGATTAGCTGAGATAATTTATGTGAAGCACCTAGCCTGGTGCCTGGCACATGCCTGACGCTTACTACGTGACAGTTAATACAGTGATACTTGACAGTGTTGTACCATGACTCTGCCAGCACTGAGAACTGGGCTGAGCACGACTCTTCACTGGGTCTAGTGAACAACAGCAGCAATAAAATACATCCTGAAGCTTCAACATCCAGCTTTGTTAGTGCTGTCACTATAATCAAGCTCCTGGAGTCCCCCCATTACTTTGAAATCAAGGATATTTAATTCTACAACTCACTGCCCATCATCAGATTGTATGTTGTAGTAGAAAGATATAACACCCATGGGTAGGCTTGAGTTCCCGAGAATATTGGGAAAAAGTGAAAAGCCTCTAGGAGAATTCTAGAATAGCACAGTGGGCTCTCCCAGGGCTGTGACTCAGCCTGCCCTGCCCTCTTGACTCTTTCCGAGGCACACTCCACGATGGCTGCTGGTGTTCTGCTCCCACCCCAGCCGGCCAGCAGTTACGGAGCATGCTCCATTCTGCTTTCCTCATTGAGAATCTGCCGTCTTTGGGAACCCAGTTCATAAAAGCGAGGCCCAGGAGGAATCGGCCCCAGGGCGTGCCTCCTGTGATCTGGAAGAATTCGGGTTTAAGGTATGGCTTCAGGTTTCCAGAGCACTGTGCTCGTCACCTTTACTGATGCAGGACCAATGGGTTAGTCACCTCCTTGTTGATGGTCTGGGGTGCTGGGAGAGGTCTCTTGCAAAGAGGAGGGGTAGAAAGGGCACTGAGCAAAGGGGTCAGGGACCCTGCCCTCAATCTGCCACACAGTCACCTTCTCTGAACCTCAGTGGCCACATCTTTAAAATGAAGCAGTTGACCCTTTTAACAGGGATTATCTCTGAAGGATGAGATTATAGAAGAACTTTCACTCCCCACTTTAAGCACTTCTACTTGTTTAAAAACAATTTTTAACACTAAATTTGTATTACTTTTATAATATAAACTTTTCATTGAAAAGGAAAGTAAGGGGCTAGGACTAGATCTCTTTTAAAATCCAGAGGAGATGGTGGGTAAGGATTGCATAGGTGGCTAGGTAAAGACGCAGTCTGGGACGGCTGAGGAAGAAGTCTCTGAGCTCTTGTGCTAAGACAAGATAGGATCCCGAATATTAGCACCAAGATAATCTGATGAAATTGGGCCTATTAGACCCAGACTGCACTGAGACCTACTCCTCACGGTTGGATAATCATATGACCAACTAGGCTCCCTCCCCTAAATCTGCTGGTCCTTTGGAACATTTCCTGGCACCATGAAATGGGATCCTTTGGGGGAGGGGAGCAACGGGGCTGGCAGCTGCCCTGCAGTCTCTCTTAGCTTGGAGGATGGCCTCTATTGCTCAGGCAAGGTGCACAGGCGGGCCCCTCAAGGCGAAGGCTTGCTGGACTTGGCAGAGTGGCCCTGCCTCTCAGCAGCTTGAGTCTCTATTCAGGGGTCATACATCTAATACGCTGTGACCAGCTTTTCCTGTGTCAAGGTAATCTGGGCCCTCGTGCCTTCCTCCCCTCTTCATGCTCATGTCCGTTCTCCAAAGGGTCACCAAATGGTTCGGATCAGTAGTTCCCAAATCTGAGTCTATATCAGAAGCACCTGCATAGTGAGTTAATAAAACAAATTCCTGAGCCCCAGCCCAGAAGGTCCTGGTCTGGGTGGGACCCGGAACTCTGCATTTATTCTGAAGCGCTGCAGGTGTTTCTGATGCCACCAGGCCAGTAGAGTGACATCCACTGTGACACATTACCAGATAATTTTTTTAGGGCTTCACAGGTACAGCGGTTCAGACCCGAAAACACAGTCACCCCTGGACAAACCTTCCAGACAGGTGAACCCAAATATTAATCCCCACCCGCCGGTGCACCACACACAGGTGGGTGATTAGTGATGGGAACTCCACGCCAAGGGTGTTTTGACAATACCGAGGAGCCTCTCCGCTATTCCACTCACAATGCACCACGTCCCCCTCCAACCTCTCCCCCACACCCAACGGCAAGTTAGCATGAAGACAGAACTAACCTCGGAAAACAAGAAAAGCACTGCATGAGGCATTCTTGGCTTCGGGAGAATGCAGTCCAATTTGCCACCAATATCAAGGCTTGCTTTTGATTATGTTGATGATAAAGACTGTAAACAAAACAGCCTTTCTCTACTAATTAATTCCCTTCGAAGAACTCTAAAGATCTTTAATTACACAGTTTGAAAAGCAGCGGTTACCCGATCGGGCTGATCGGCCTGTGCACTCCTCTCTCTGCCCACCTGAATGAAATATTTTCTTGTTTTCCCTGCTTCACACACCTAGGATGGACTTGCAGTAAATCCTGTCAGCTAAACGCCTGACAAAAGTGCTCTGATGTCAGGTATAAAGAATGCCACCTACAGCTTAATGTCTGGAAAAAAAATTCTGAGGGCTGCAAACAATGGAGGTTTTTGTCTTCTTAATGCCCAGTATGCAATCGAGTGGAAATGCTACTTCCATCCGTAATCTACAAATGAAATTAAAGTTGTTGAAAGACACCGAGTAAACCAGAAGCCTTTGTTTCTTTGCAGAACAGGAAAAATTTAAACCACTAAATGTTTTAGCAGATTTACTAAATTTCCAATTAAATCATGAAATCTATTATTGCAGAGCTCTGAGAAGGCAGTGCCTCTCCCTTTCCTCTCTTTCTGCCTCCCCCTACCCGCCTGTGAACACATATGTAAGACATGATATAAGCAAACCAAACTCCTAAGTCCCCCAACACATATATAGCCTCATTCTGTTCGATCTGTGCAAAAATTGGGGTGCAGAGAGGAGCACACCACAAGACTGAAGGTGAATGAGGCCAGCTCAGCAGTGATTTTAGGGAGGGGCTAGGCAAGCTTCAGGGAAAAAAACCAACAATTTGCCTCCCCTCCATGCGTGGAGGGTTCCAGGGCCCCCAGCAGGTCGAGGCAGCAGGCTGGAGCCATAAGGCATCAGGAGCTGGGCGTGGGGAGGGAGTCGGATCTGCTATACAAGAGCACCCTCTGCCAGTTGGCACAGAGGGCTGGCTGGAGAGGCCTGAGGCCCAGAGTGAGGGGAAAGGGCACAGGACCCTGCACACAAAGCTTGTGGGGCTGGGAGCCAGGCAGGAGAGAGATTCTATCTTCAAAACTAGACAGAACACTCACCTCTGGAACAATAGCTGGTGCAGGCAGGGGCGATGCTGATTTTCCAAGGGCTCTCCACGTTAATCCTCCCCACGAAATCCAGCCACTAGGAGCCTGAATGGTCCTCCAGACACCCATTCAGTGGAAAATGACGGGTGATTTTTGCCCTTGTCTCCCGAGATCTCCGGTGAGCACCGCTGCTCCGGCTGACATGTGTTTGTAAAGATAAAGCACCAGGCTACTTTGGGGGCCCTCCCAGGCTATTACAAAGAGCAAGTGGTGCCAACTCGGGCACTGCGTGCCTTTTTTGAATTGAGCTGTTAATTTTTTTTTTTATGTGCACCTCTTTCTTTTGAAAAGGATTTGAAGCAACTTACAATAAAGGCAAACACAATAAAGTCATTCAGCTAAAATTAGAAAAGCAAAGTCATGGAAAGGAGGAAGAAGCAAGCATTGACTGTGAAGAGTTACTGTGATTTAGCACCAGATTAGGACCTGAGCTCCCTGGTAGCCAGGGCAAAAAAAGGATACCCAATTTGATAGTCCATACAACCTACCAGAAGGAAGCAGGACAATTCTCCAAGAGAGGTATGTTCTTTTTTTCTGGTATTAATTTTCTTCTATGACACTTTATATAGGGAACTCTGAAAACATATAGTGTATTTAACAATCTTTTTATATAGTAAGTGTATCTTTGGCGTTTTTCAAGGGCATACATCAATCACAACTCAGTAATGGTAAATCTTTTTTTTTTTTTTTTTTGAGACAGAGTCTGGCTCTGTTGCCCAGGCTAGAGTGCCGTGGCATCAGTCTAGCTCATAGCAACCTCAAACTCCTGGGCTCAAGCGATCCTCCTGCCTCAGCCTCCCAAGTAGCTGGGACTACAGGCGTATGCCCGGCTAATTTTTTGTCCAGATAATTTCTTTCTATTTTTAGTACAGACAGGGTCTCTCTCTTGCTCAGGCTGGTCTCAAACTCCTGACCTTGAGCAATCCTCCCGCCTCGGCCTCCCAGAGTGCTAGGATTACAGGCGTGAGCCACCGCGCCAGGTCAGAATATTGCTTTCTTTATCCATTGACTGGCAAACTCCTATTCATTAAAGTAAGCGTTGCTTGCATGCTTACCATGTGCCTGACCCATCAAAATTCCTACTGTAAAGAAACCCACAGTCTATTGGAAAGACAACTCAAACAATCATTATAAATATTTTACTAAAGTGATTAGGTTCATCCAGTTTTGTTGCTTATAGTCCACAGTATCAGAATTATGCTCATGTTTTACAATATCTTCTGGAATCTTCTCTGTTTTTTCAGAGGGTAACTTTGCCACTGTGTAATCATGGAGGGATGAAATAAACGTCGGCACATTAACTATCAAGTATATTGCCAATGTATGTTCCCACATAGGTAACATGCCCATTCCACAGTGTAGGAAACTGAGGCTCAGGGAAGTTCAGGAATTTGGGTCAGGTTGCTCAACTAGAAGGTCACACAGTTGGGATTCAAAGCCAGTGCTTTGAAGAAACAGAATTCCTACCACCTACTGGTGGCTTCACCCCAGACAGCAAGGAAGTAGCCCCAACAGGGAGCTTATTTCAGATTGGAGGCTGGTCTGCTGAAAAGCCAAGCTGAAATCTAGTTGGGTCTGTCCATGAACAGAAGGTTTGAAAAGATCCTCCAACCCCATGTGTGGAGGCTAAAGCAACTCCGTCTTAGATGCTAATTTGCCATGATGACTTCTGATTAACCCCAGTTCCGGAATGCCCCTAAGATTTCTACCTTCCTGTACTTAGCAGAAATCCTACCCTTAGGCAAATTCTCTTTGGTACATAAGCCCTGGGTCTGGGGGGTAATGGCTTGGGGATCCACTGTCTTGCAGCTGCTCAGGATTTGGCTTTTGTTCATAAGTTCCTATTTAATGTTTCTTTCCAAGAAAATTTGTTAGTCTCTTTCTCCAGCCTCTCAGTTCCCCCATCCTTTGAGGATGGATAGGTTTGCATGGATGTACTCACTGCGGAACACCATGAATAAATGGAGGAACTGGCCCCAGTCTACTCAAAGTCTCACTGTGGCAGAAGGGGCTTATCATTAGCTTTTATACACTCCTGCATCCTCTGCCTAGCACAGTGCCTGACCCACAGCAAATACACTTTGAATATCTGCTGCCTAAGTAAAAATAAAATAAAGGTCCCTATGTTTATTAGGTATTTACCCCTTTTGAAGGCATTTCTGTCTCTTTGATGTGCATATTAGTCCCAAGGACCACGTAGAACAGAATTCATAGCTCTTGTGCTATGATGAAGAAATGGAGTCAGGAGAGGAATCCAAGTCTCCTCATGTCCAGCCCAGAGCAATGTTCCTGTGTTTCAGGGACACAGGAAATGAAGGTTCAGTGAGTAGAGATGGTCAAAGCAAGGAGGCTAACATTTATCGAGCACCCACTATTGTATTATCTAATTTAATATTCACAACAGTCTTGTGGGGTTCAATATTTCCTTCCATTTTAAAGAAGAGAAAACAGGCTCACCAAAGTTGTCACTTGCCTAAGATCACAAAGTTTTAATTTACTTATTTATTTGTACAAATGTATGGGGTACATGAGAAATTTTGTTACATGTATATAAAGCATAGCGATTAAACCAGGGTATTCAGGGTGTCCATCACCCGAGTACAATACATTTTTGTTAAGTATAGTCACCCCATTCTGCTATCAAACACTGAATTTATTCCTTTTATCTTACTGTATGTTTGTACGCTTTAATCCACTTTCTTTTTTATCCTCTCCCCTCCCCCGACTCACCCTTCTCAGTCTCTGTTATCTATCCTTCCACTCTTTTTTTTTTCCCCAGACAGATTCTCACCCTGTGGCCCTGAGTCGAGTGCCGTGCCATCAGCCTAGCCACAGCACGGCGAGCTTCTTATGCTCTGCTCATCATTGTCCTCCTGTGTCTTTGTCTCAAGTTCATGCCCATCTGCCAGCTGTGCTAGGAAAAGAATTTCTGCACAACTTAGCCCAGGTTTTCTAAAAGGCAGTGCCAAGGGCAATAGTGTACAGGCTAACCCTTTATAGGGGAGGAGGTATAATTCCAGGGGAGTGCAAGTGAGAGAGCAGAGTGAGGCAGAGGAGCAGTGAGATAAATGTGAGCATGTTACTGAGCGAGTCACACCTTTGAAACAGGTGCTGCTGATTGCTCAGTCTTGTGGGATACCTTTGAAATGCTTGTGAATTACGTCTTAGAAGAGTCTATTCAGCAGGAGAAAGCGAGAAGAATGAACCCAAGAGTTCCCTGTCTCCCACCGGCCAGAGTCCGCCCCATAGGTGGCTGACTTTCTTGCACTGTAGATTGTACTGTCCAGTCTCTGGGTAGCCCCTGGGGAAGCCAGATCCCCTGAGAGAACTAATTGAGCCAATGGACTTCTCCACCTGCTGTGGTGGCAGCAGCAGCAGCAGCAGCAGTGACCTGGCTCCATGACCTTGGGAATGATCAAGATGTCACTAGAGCCACTCTGGATAGAAAGTGAGATAAGCATACGGGTGGCACCAACTGAGTCTACTCTCTGCTCTGAGCCAGAGCTTGAGCCAGAAGAGGAAATAAATCATCTAAGAATAAGGGGGAAATCATCTAAGAATAGACTGAATGTTTGTGTTTCCCCCAGATTCACAGGTTGAAATCCTAATCCCCAAGGTGATAGTATTTGGAGACTGGGCCTTTCGGAGGTGCTTAGGTCATGAAGGGAGAACTCTCATGAATGGGATTAATGTCCTTATAGAAGAGACCCCAGAGGGCTGTCTCATGCCATGTGAAGACACAGCAAGAAGATGGTCCCGTATGAACCAGAAAGCAGGCCCTCACTAGACACTGGGCTACTGGCACCTTGATCTTGGACCTCCCAGGCCCCAGAGAGACAAATGTCTATTGTTTATGAGCCACTCAGTAGGTGGCATTCTGTTCCAGTGGCCCAAACAGAACAAAACAGAAGGGAATAAGAGAGGAGCACCACTATCTAGTCCTGGGATGTGGTCTAATAATGGCAATGGATTCTGAATGAGCGCTTAGTGTGGGCCAGTTTGCATTTATGATATCATTTAATCCTCTCAAGCCCCTATAGAAAAAATATTATTGCCTACATTTTACAGAGGAAACTGAGGCTCAGATAGGTTAGGGAACCAAGACCTCCCAGTGGGCAAATAAGAAGGGAGGATGGGCTCACAAGCCCCCTGGTCTCAGAGCTCCTTCTCCTGGGCCCCCTGGTCTCAGAGCTCCTTCTCCTAACCACATGCCACACCCCAGCTGCTCACCCAGGGCACCTGGAAGAGGGCGCCTTAAGCCACAAAGCAGGTGCTCCACACATCCAGAAGGCTGGAGGGGGCAGGCCAAGCTCCTCCTTAATAACCAGGGCAATGTGCAGTCATCTCAAGAAAGCAAACAGGTTGTCGGTGAAATGCAAAGGCGTGTTGGACAACAGACTTAGTCAGGAATGTTTGAAGGCTCAGTGTGGTTCACTGACCTCCCTAGAAACATCTCAATTTACAATCAAAATTACACATTTCATTCTGAATGTGTAGGTAGAGAACTGTGTGGGACGCTTTCTGCCAATCTTTGAAGGCAAAGAAATAGGACTGTAGCCAAAAAGCAGTACTGAATGGAGTGTTCCTGATGGGGACTTATGGAACTTTGGGATGCCGGGTGTGGAGCAGCAGATGAGAGGGGGAAAGGCAATGTCCAACGTAGCAAACACAGTGCCAGGACGTGAAGGGTCTGGGAACGGTGGGGCAACGTCCTGACCAGCGGCACCCCTGCACTGGCGCTGAGCGTGGAAGGAAAGGCAACAGCATGTGAATGATTCAGCAAGAAACTGGTTCATGGCGCTGCCGTCTCCTCCTCTTTCCTGGTGTTTATCAAACACCATGTAGAACACACAGAGTGATGTTGAGAGTTGACCCTGTGATGGGGGCTGCCATAACTGCCAGCCTCTGAGGGCCCCCACCAAGCCTTCCAAAGCCAGCACGTGGATTTCTCTGCCAAGCCAACTCAGGCTCCTGTGCATGGTGTCTGCAAATGCTTTGGAAACATGGAGGGAGATGAAATCCTCCCCCTCTACAATTCAGGGATAAATTGAAGACCAAGTTGAATATCAAGCCTGAGTTGGCTGGGCATAAAAGGATACTCCACTCCGTGGCTGCCACAGGCAGGAGTGAAGAGGGCCTTGCAGGTATTAATGCAGCCAGCACAGGGAGGTCACTGTTCAACCCCTGGGAGGTGGTTAGGAGAGAGAATCCAGGGACTATCTAGGAATAGGAAACTGCAAAGTCATCTCAAAGATCGCCCTTCTGGGTTTGGGCTGAGGTATCCTGATAGAAGCAGACTGTAGGAGGGAACAGCCTCTTATTATTTGTTTAGCATTTGGCTGCCATTTGGGGGGCCAAATACACCATGAGTAGCTTTGAATATAAATATGAAGAGGGGGCCCCACCCCCCACATGGGCCTCTGGTCTCATCTTGCCCCCATTCTCTTACAAAGTCCATAGCCCTGAGTGTGGCACACAGGACCCTGCTATAGGTGGGTTCACCCGACCATCCCACCCAACCATCCATACCCAACCATCCATAGGGAAAGGGTTCCCTATGACTGCAGCCTTCACTCCTGTCCATGAGGCACAGGACATACTTGCTACTCCCCAGACACACCACATTCCTTCACGATTCTGTGCCTTTGCCCCTGCTGTTCTCTCTGCCTGGAGCACCTTACTCCTTCGGCTTAGCTAACCCCTGAACCCGCTGCAGTTCTCACCTTGCTCGGGAAGCCTTTCATTTCATGCCAATCTGGGAAAGTGCCCTTTGACGGACTCTCATGATATCCCATGCTCGGCCCCAGGGTGGCTTTATCAGTTTGTATCGTGATTGCCCATTGATCTATCTGTGTCCAATTGATACCACACAAGCTGCTTCCTCGTCTTTTTGGAGGACACCACTTTCTCTGCCCCTCTCTTAAAGGTGGATGTTTCCTGGGGCTCTCTCCTAGGACTTCATTTACTCCTGGTCTTCGTCCTTCCCATGGGGGTCACATCCACACCAGAGGCTTCGTGCACCATCTGTCAGTCGGCAGCCTCCAATCCTCATCTCCAGCCAGGAACTCACTCCTGAGTGCCAGACCCTTTTATCCAGATTCTAATGAAATCTAATTCCTCTGTTCAACAAACATTCTGTTGACCATCTCCTACCTGCCAGACACTGCTGTAGGTGCTGGATAGTGAGTAGTGAGCAAAACAGACCAGAAACCCCGCCCTCATGAGGCGCGAGTCTTACCAGAGCAGGGGAAGTCAGACAGTAAATACATGCAGAAGAAGTTAGAGCTACCCGAGGGTGGTGAGCAGAGGAAGGATGTCATCTGCTCAGATTTTTCAAAGATCACTCTGGCTGCTGTGTTGCAAATAGACTGGGGAAGGGGATGGGGCAGAGAAAGGCAGGAACAGGAATACCAGCTGCTTGACGTCGGTTTTTTTTTTGTTTTGTTTTTTGAGACAGACTCTCACTTTGTTGCCCCGGCTAGAGTGAGTGCCGTGGCGTCAGCCTAGCTCACAGCAACCTCAAACTCCTGGACTCAAACAATCCTTCTGCCTCAGCCTCCCGAGTAGCTGGGACTACAGGCATGCGCCACTATGCCCGGCTAATTTTTTCTATATATATTTTTAGTTGTCCAGATAATTTTTATTTTCTATTTTTAGTAGAGATGGGGTCTCGCTCAGGCTGGTCTCGAACTCCTGACCTCGAGCGATCCACCCGCCTCGGCCTCCCAGAGGGCTAGGATTACAGGCGTGAGCCACCGCGCCTGGCCTGACATCTGCTTTTGAATGCCCCCCTGGCACCTCAGACTCAAAACTCCAAAAGCGAACTCATTCCCTTTCCTCCGAGCTCGCTCTTCCTCTGGTGCTCTGCAGCTCCGGGAGGGGAGCCCAGACCTGCCAAGGACTCCAGCCAGAGCTGGGAGGCCCCACCATCCAGCCCCTCCACTCGCATCTAAACAGTCACAAGTCTGTCCCCTCTAGCTTTTGAATACCTCAGTCACTCATTCACTATCTCACTCATTCATCAGACATTCGCTGGAGAGTTACCATGTTTCAGGCAAGTACTAGAGAGGTAAACACACAAGATCCCTGCCCCCTGGGAGCTTAGAGTTTCTCGTGTGAAATATATAATAAAAACAAAATGAAGCAATACATACAAGATTTCCTTTCGTGCTAAGGGATATAAAAATGAACCAGTTTCAACAAAGGAGAAAGACACGAGAGAAGCTGTTAGATAAGCACCCAGGGAAGGACCTCCTAAGGGAGAGAGAGGGCTGGGAAGGGCTGGGACAGGTGTGAAGAATGGTGTAGAAGTTTCCTAGGGCAGCCGTAGCAAATTACCACAAAGTAGGGGGCTTAAAACAGCAGAAACTTATTCTCTCATCATTCTGGAGGCTGGAAGTCAGAAATCAAAGTGCTGGCAGGGCTGCGTCCCCTCCAAAGGCTCTGGAGAAGAATCCTTCCTTCACCCTTCCTAGCTGCGGTGGTCGCTGGCATTCCTTGGCTTACAGACACACTACTCCAGTTTCTGCCTCCACCTTCACATGGCCTTATCCTTCTGTGTCTGCTTCTCTGTGTGTCCTTTCCTCTTCTTATAAGGATGTCGTTTGTTGGATTTAGGGTTCACCCTAATCCAGCATGACCTCATCTTAACTAATTACAGGTACAAAGACGCTATTTCTAAGTAAGGTCGCAATTTTGGTGAGACACTATTTGACCCAATACAAATGGCGAGATCTTTTTCAGGCATATGCAGCGGTTTTCGCACAGACCCTCATGTAGAAAAGGGCTTGGAGTGTTTGGGGCCAGTGTGGCTGAAGTGTAGGTGACAGGAGTAATCTGGACCCAGGTGGGCTTGGAGAGAGAGGCAAAGCCAGATTACAGAGCGTTGTGACAGGAAAGGGGGTAAGTGTAAGGGAAATTTCCTTTTCAGACAGAAGACACTAGAATATATATTAATTAATATGCTGAGAGAGAAAGACAGAGAGAGAGAGAGAGAGAGAACATGAGACACTAATGAAATGACGCAGAAGAGGAGAGACCCAAACAGAGTCCGCGAGAAGGCGCCGGCAACTTCAGAGTTGGGACGGGGTTGGCCTGTGGTGGGAAGAGGGTTTGGGAGTGGAGGAGGGAAAGGCAGATGGTTCTGATAGGGGTGGGGAGGGAGGGAAATCCTTTCTAATGGCTCCTATTTTCTCAGCTTCATTGGAGAGAGCTGGGGAGTGGAGGAGAGGGAGCCCAAGTGTGGAGGAGAGAAGATCGCTTGCAATGGTTGTCTTGGAGAGTGACAAATCAACCTTGCCAGGATTGCCGGTCAGTGTTAAAAAGCCTGTTCGTGGTTTGAGGTTTCTAGAATATATCCATTTTTCTTCATCCCCACTGCCATCGAACTAGCTTAGGCCATATCATCACCCTGTGTGATTATGACCACTGCCTGTTGGGGTCTTTTCTTCCCCTCTTGCCCCTGGCCCCCCCCCCCCCGCCGTCTATTCTCTACGTTGCTGTCACCACGATCATTCACAGTTTATGTGGCATCACTCTCCAGCTGAAAACGCTTCCACTAGTTTCCCATTTCTCAGGAGAAAATCCAGACCCTTCACTGTGGCGAGCCCTTACCAGCTGGCCGTGCTTGCTTCCGTAGCCTCATTCTTGCCACTTCCACGCCAGTTCTGCATTGCAGCCACCCAGGATGACTTTAAATTCCTTGAATGTGCTGTCCTCTCTCTCCCTTCCCAGGCATTGCACTTGCTGGTCCCCGTTCCTGAATCCTCTCTCCTGTCCTGCTCTGGCCCTTCCACTCGCTCCCCTCCCCTTTCCCAGCCCCCACTCCGAGTCTGGAGGAGTTTCCTGTTCAACCCTCTATGTTTCCCTTATCAGAGCAGTTGCACCTTATAGGATAATTGCTTCTTTACCTATCTTAGGTCCTTATAAAACTATAAACCCCCTAAAGTACTGTATCTATGATTTTCATATTACCTGACACATAGCAGATACTTAAAAAATGTTAAATAAGTAAATAAATGAACAGATTAAAAGAGCTAACGTCTGTGCTGAAAGTCATAAGTAACTCAGAGCTTTAGAACAGTTGGCTCTGCTTCCCCTCAAGCTACCATGGGATTGACCTTGACGCAGGGGATGTCAGGGAACCACACTCTGCGTGGCCATCCGGACTGAGCTCCCTGTTTCATGCTCTGGTTCTCAGTTGGGCTTCTGACTTCCTGCGGTGAAATGCATGAGGCTTGGGAGGGTTCCTTGCAGGATAATCTCTGCTGTGTCTTTCTGCTCCTACGCACCTCCTGTCTCTTCTGTAAACGGTGGCCTCTGTTACCTGGTTATAGGGTATGCTTTTCTTTATTAGTGGTCACCCAGCTTCTGAAAGCCTCGGAACAGTGTATGTCTTATAGTCTCTTGGGTCATTTGATTTTGAGTTCCCAGAAATTCTTTTTGTAAGCTGCTCTTTTCCTGTATCATAAACAGCTTTGTTTAGACACTTCCCACTCTGCCTTCCAGCAGTGTTTCAAGGATGGGCTTACTCTCACACCCAAGTAGTCCCAGGGTGGCTTCTCAAGTGACAAAGGAGAAGCAGAAGACGCCCTGGTTCCTGTTTGGTGTTTTTTTCCTATAGAAAGGCCCTCTGATCTTTCTGGAAGCATGTTGATTCCAACAGCTCGTACATGCAGACCCGATTCCTACATCTTTCACCCATTCCACTGATGATAAAATAATTTCTCTTCTCAGGTCTAGTCTTCAGAGCAGGCAAATCCTTACCAGCTTTTGTGTCATTAGTGAGTAAAATCGGCTGTCTTTTTTAGCTTTTCTCCATGTTCTAATCAATGTACTGATTAATGTGCCCTGGAAGCAAATAAATAGATACAATTGCATTGACCTTTGCTAATTCCTCTATCACCAGAATAGAGGAAATACAGAATTCCCATCCCCCTTTATTTTGTGTTGACCTCAATACCCATAAGCCCTTGTTGAAATAATCCAGCATTACTAATTTATACATTTCTAAATGTGCACTTGTTTTTGGTCAAAAAGAAACTATTTGCTCTTGCATACAGTTTGTAAAATATTTTTTCAAAAAAACCATGTCTTCACTTCTGTAATTGTTTGAAGAGTAGCAGATACAGTGTATTGATGTTCAACATTCAATCTAACTGCCTTCTAGAATGCCGTCTGTACTACAGAGGTTAGAAAATTAGCACGTATTTCCCAGATGCCCTTGTAGTGAGGGTTCCGGACGGGAGCACAGTCCAGCCGTGCACATGCACTCACGTGG
The DNA here is from genome assembly GCF_020740605.2 of Lemur catta. NCBI lineage: Eukaryota > Metazoa > Chordata > Mammalia > Primates > Lemuridae > Lemur > Lemur catta. The sequence goes on from NC_059128.1 coordinate 39,687,689, forward strand.
GACTTGGTAGGCGGCAGTGAGACACAGCCTCAGATCTGTTCCTTTTGCTGGCAAGCAGAGCTGGAGATATTTCATTTCCCCATGTCTGATCTCTGGCTTTGTGTTTGTTGGAAGGCAGCGGAGGGTCAGCCACTTTGCTGGTGTGGAGTCTAGTGGGCCCTGGGGTGGTTCTGGATGCAGCAGCTGCAGGGACTTCCTGGCCATGGTGGCTTCCTGAGGGTGGCGGGAGTGTCATGGTTCTGGAGTTGGGGGAAGGAGCGGTAGCTTCCCATTCTGTCAGGGAGCGGCCTGGTTGTTTCTACAGCCACAGTTCTGTTGGTGGCCAGGTTCTGCAGAGCAATTTTGAGAGTCATCCTGGAAAGGTTAAACCTAGATCCTGTCTTTTCAGCCCTCCCAGTAATTCTGTCAGCCATTTAATGCCATATAGTAAGTCCCTTTCTGCTTAGACTAGCAGGATGGATTCTGTTCTCTGCAATAAAACCATGACCTATATATGAATACCATGGGAGTAGTTATTTGCAATATTAAATATAGCTCCTGATTGAAAGATTTTCAGACAAAAGGAGCAGCTATCTAAGAAGAGAGGCAAGACTTGGACTTGTTCTTGGCAGCTGCAGCTATGTAGAAGCCAAATTATGGCTTTTGCCATTTGGGGTACATATACAACTTTCTGTGACAGTAACACCAATAGGATGTTGAAGGGTAAATGGGAGGCAGAGCTCTGGAGGCCCTAACTTGCACATTAAACTTGAACTCCTCCTAAAACCTAATTTATAATCCCACAGGTCAGATTCCAGACCCACCTCACTGGTGCCTGGCCAAGGTTGGATCATCCAGTGTGGACAGGACAGCCTGTGGTCACCCACTCCAGCCACTTGACACCCAGGAAATAGCAGGATACAGTAAGCCTGCACCTTTTTCTTTAGCATTATTGTCTGTTAGGTTTTATTACGTTTCATTTCCCCCCACCCTTCCCCTAGCTTTTCCTTCAGCTGCAAATTAGAGTGCTTATGGATGAATGTTTGTTTATATATGTCACGCTGCTGTCCCTTCGGGAAAAAATATGTGCATTTGAGGCAGGAGACTATTTGTTTTTTAAACTAAGTGGAACTGCCAAACACCCTCCGCCCAGATCATGGAAAGTTGCCCTGTTAGGAGTTTACACAAGAAAAATCTGTGCCAACTGTAAAGGTAGACAGAGTAAGAGAGAAAGAGAGAGAGAGAGAGAGAGAGAGAGAGAGAGAGAGAGAGAGAGAGAGAGAGAGAGAGAACCTGAATAATCCTTTGGCAATTCTGCGTGTGACACAAGATTCACTTCCTTCTTAGCAATTTTGTGCCTCGCTCCTGATAATTTTAGGGTCTGCTATGTCTTTTGCTATGAGAATTAGCATCAGCAGCTTTTAAAATGACTTACCAGTCAGCCCCTCCAGAAATCTTAGGACATTATTCTTTTCTTCTCCAAATTTCCCATCTCTAAGCCTTCTAATTCTCCTTCAAATTTCCATCTGTAAAGTTAATACAATCCAATAAGAAAATAATGTGCTCTTGAGACGTTGACATGCTCAGAGCCATTTTATCCTGCCCTAAAGCCTGGAAAGTTTGAATTTTCCTTAGGATAAAAAAGTAAGAAATAATAGAATAATTCACTGTACTGTAACAATTAAATCCAGCAATTTAACATTGCACATTGGTAAATATAATGCTCGCAACAACCAAAAGTCTCCCATGTATTGACAGACAAAACCAAAGTTATAAATCTAAACCTCCTATTCTGAACCACATTCCTAAATGTAAATAAGCATCCAAGCATGCTGCTACATATCTTTACAGAAGCAATTACAAACAGCCTTATCAGTTGCTGCTAAGTCACCAACGCACACAATGCTTATCTGCTATGCCCTCTACTGGATAGAGTACACAAGGCAAGTCGCATTATTTCCAATTAATTTCTGGCATCATCACTCTGCATCTGCTTTAGGAATGCAAGGCGTGAAATTTATAGTAGCAGGTTTAATATTCCAACCAGCCAAAATCATTTCGCTACAAGGACTTACCTTTAGTGGAATATTTTGGGTTGCTTTTTTTTTTTAAATACATAGATTGCTTCTCCCCTTCTTACAACCCACCATCCAAACTCTCAAGCTGTCACCAAACTCAGTACGTGGCAGGCATAATTTCATGCTGAGTAAAATGTGTTTAATTTCACATCTTGTAAGAATAATTACTTAGCATAATGCCACTTAAAATGTATTTTTATCTGCAAATGCTAATGAAGCTACAAAAACCTGAATCATCTTTTGAAAGAATTAGGATATTAAGGGTGCTTTGCCTCAGCTCCCTCTTCTCCGGTAGTGGCTGCCTGAAGAGAGAAACCCAGACCGGATGAATAATCCGAGATGAGACCCTGCTGTCTTCAAGCTGGGTGTGAGTCCAGTGGCTTTGAGGGGAATTTAATCCCATAGGCCTCTCCTGAGCCACCCAGGGTGCTGGAAACAGAGCTTTGGGCTCCCTGGAGAGGCCCAGTCCTCACCCAGGTCCCACTGGACAGTCACCAGGAGGGGGCTCAGGCCCAGGGCCAACGCGGGCCACCTACCCTGATGGTTGGGCTGGTGGTAGGCCTGTGGCCTGTGGCCTTCGGGATCTCATCTCTTTGATCATTGGTGCACCCGAGTAATAAAGACCACTGTCCCATCTACTGTTAGTCTTGAGGCCTAAAGTAGTCAGCGAAGAATGATAAGCAGGGTGGGGAAGAGTGCTTTGCTTTAAACATTTTTTAAAAAACCCTTTTATTTCAAAATAATTTTAGAATTACAGAAAGTCTGCAAAAATAGTTCAGAAAATTTCTATCTACCCTTCACCCGACTTCACCTTTTGTTTGAGACCCGGTCTTGCTCTGTCGCCCAGGCTAGAGTGCAGTGGCATGATCACAGGTCATTGCAACCTCAAACTCCTGGGCTCAAGTGATCCTCCTGCCTCAGGCTCCCGAGTAGCTGGGACTATAGGGACATATCACCACATTCAGCTAATTGTTTTATTTTTTACTTTTTTGCTATGTTGCCTAGGCTGGTCTTGAACTCCCAGCCTAAAGTGATCCTCTTGCCTCAGCCTCCCAAAGTGCTGGGATTACAGATGTGAGCCAAAGAGCCTGGCATTAAACAGTATTTTTAATAGTAAGAAAGCACATTTGACTTCCTTGGTTGGGTAAAATGTAGCAGTGGTGAAAAAAGATCCTTTGGCAGATTTTTAGACTTGATTTTGGCTTTCTCTCTCTCTAGAATGGAAGTTACAAAGGGGACAGGGCCTTAGTCTGTCTGGTTCCCATCTGAAAATCTAATACTCAGGCCTGGTATATTGTAGGATCTCAAAAAATGTTTATTGATTAAATGAATTAAAAAATAAGTGAATGGAGTACTCATTTGCAAAACATACTCTTGGGCACTCCACCCATCCTTGCTCAGTAATCTATGACTGTGTCCCCCAGGATGATTCTGAGAGTCCAGCAGTGGTGCTGTGCTCTGACTCCAAGTTTCCTGTCCACATCAGTCCTCTAAGAGCCTGGAGAAGCTGCCTTGGCAGCAAGACTGTTCTTTGGGAGGTCCTCTGGACCAGGCGAATCTACACTGTTTGGGGGAAGGTAGAATAAGATCAAATGTATAGACAGCAAAATCTAAGTTTGGGCAGAGGAGGCAAAGAACAATAGTGCTGAAGCCTCTTTCAGATGGGCCATGGTTTGGGGAAGCCAAGAGAAAGAGGGAAGGGTGGTCATGGTAACAGGTTGCATAGGATAAATTGTGAGCACATGGTTTTTACTCATGTATATACATAATTATTGTAATTTAAATTGAGTTATTTACATTTTCTAGATTCATATTTAATGAGGATTTTAAAAAAATGTACAAGAGAGAAGCAAAGTATCGGGAGGCTTCGAAGATTAATTTTACTGAGGAGTACAAATAAAGTAGATAAGAGCTATTTTTTTACTGACATATTAAAGAAAACAGCCAACACTATGAGCAGTTGGTATGCACCAGGCACTACTCAATGCACTTTATAAATATCAACCCATTTCGTTCTTATAGCCCCATGGTAAGTCTATTATATCTCCACCCTACAGAAAAAGAAATTAAGGCAGAACTTTTTATTTATTTATTTATTTATTTATTTATTTATTTATTTATTTATTTATTTATTTATTTATTTTTGAGACAGAGTCTCGCTCTTTTGCCCTGGCTAGAGTGCCGTGGCATCAGCCTAGCTCACAGCAACCTCAAACTCCTGGGCTTACGCAATCCTACTGCCTCAGCCTCCCAAGTAAGTAGTTGGGACTACAGGCATGCGCCACCATGCCCAGCTAATTTTTTCTATATATTTTTAGTTGTCCAGATAATGTCTTTCTATTTTTTTTAGTAGAGATGGGGTCTCGCTCTTGCTCAGGCTAGTCTCGAACTCCTGACCTCGAGCGATCCTTCCGCCTCGGCCTCCCAGAGTGCTAGGATTATAGGCGTGAGCCACCGCATAAGGCAGAACTTTAAAAACTCCAAGTCACACAGCTGGTAGGTGGCAGAGCTGGGAGTCTAGCTCGAACCAGTGCACATACGGTGCTTCTGGTGTGATCCAGAAAAGGCCTGTGCTTTCTGGAGCAGTCAGCATCCTGGGAATGTCAATGGAAGAGTTGGGCAAGACTAGGTTTCTGCTCTTTGCTCCTTTAGGGGCAAAAGGAACACACCAGGCCCCTACTCTTGTGTGCGCTTCTTTATGCAGGCAACATGAATGAGAGTTTGTCCTCTCTTCCTGGGAGGTCACAGTGACTTCCCGCAGGAGAAAGCACATGGCTATGGGAACTTTAAGGGATGAGGTGAAGGTGTCTGTTAAGGTAGTTATTTAATCCAGGTGCACTATAATAAAAAAGGAAAATAGAATCTCTATTTTACCTAAATTTCAAGCAGGTCATATGTTTTACATGACAATAAAAGCACAATTATTATGGGATCTCATGAAATTGCTTTAAAACAAGGTTCTAGTTTTGTTTGATTCTTGTATAGGATCACACGTTTGGTACAAATTAGCTCACAGTATTTAACAGGTTTAGACTCTTTAAATCAACTATTTATTAGTTCAGGAGGGGAAGAGTAAAAGCATTGTCCTATTAAATGCTAACCCTGTGAAATAGGTCATCTTTATGTCTCTATCAAATGCACAAAGTGCAGGCAGCATGGTTCGTGTGGTTACAGCAGAAGGGGTCTTTGTTTCATGAGAGGCATTAAATTTATCTGTCTCCCAAAGATGAAGTGCCAAATTACTTCCAATTCTGAGAATAAATGAAGGAAATTTAGGTGATTTTAAATCACTGAAACAATTCAATGGATAACAAGTGTCACCAAGATCAGTTGTTATAATAATAGTTATTATTGTTACTATTATTATAGTACATATTTTTGCAAATCATACATATAACCCAAGAGTCAAATTTGGAAGAAATCACTATTACTTACACACTCAATTGGTAAGGTTCATAATTAGAAAATCAGACACTTGGGTCTTGAAGGAGGTCTCTGCCTTCTGAACACTTAACATTTTAAATAAAGTGGCTGAACCAAACAGAATGATCTTGAACACCAGCTCTAGGTGGTTGCAGTTTTACTGACACATTAACGAAAACAGTCAACACTATGAGCAGTTGAGGCAAAGTCTGATTCCCAAACTCAATGAACATTCCAGTGGAGCTGGGACATATTTCTTCCTGCAAAACACAGAAATAGGATTGTGTTTTGAACTCTGCTTAGGAGGAAGAAGAAATATATAAACTAATGCAACATTTTTCAAATTGAGTTGCCAGCAGCTGATTCAGCTGGAATGTAATTTATGCTAATAAGTTCCTGGATTTCAAAGTGACTTTTTTCTTATCACACTAAAACCCTTTAATTTAGGTGTATATTCCTAAGTTCAGAATGGGTAGGGAAATTCTCAGTCAAAAGCCAGCGATGCAACTGGCCCTCACTAAAAGGAGAGGGGAAAAAAAATGACATTGCAGAGGGTTAGAGGGGGAGGAGAAGGAAGTTCAGTGTATGGCTTTTAAGCAATTTTCTGCAACATAGTTCTTGATTTCACACACCATTTACCTCTAGAAAAGTTTACCATAATTTTAACATAGCTTCATTATGTGAAGACTTTAATGTGTCAGGGAGTTGATGGTGGAACGTAGCTGGTATCATTTAGCTGGGATGGAAGTGGGGAAAATACACCAGATAGAGCCAACAAGCTCATGTCCTAGTCCCAATTCTGTCACTAGCTAGCTGTGTGACATTAATCAAGTCACTTATTTAGTAGAGGCCTCAGTTCCTTCATTTATTAAACTAGATTAGTTGTGACAGTTACACTACATGATCTGTTACAACCCTTCTGTTGTTAAGTTCTCTCAAGCCAGTGGCTTTCAAATTTATTCTTTACTGTGACCCACAATAAAAAGTACATTTTATATTGTGACTCAGTACACACATTTATAGATTTATATGTAAATTTTTTATATGTGTACACATGCATAGTATGATATATATATATATTATAAACACATGCATGTGTGTACACACACATATGAAATGAAACAGAAAGTTTCATGGAACAATGCTTACCCTTGTTTCCTCAAATGCATTATGATATTTTTTATTCTATTTCATTATGAAAAAGCTGGTCAGTTTCCACTATATTGACGTCATGACTCACAGTGTGACAATCACCTTAAATAAGCACATGTCTGCAAGTTGAGGAACTGCCTCCGGGTGAATACCTCCAGGTGACTCTGCAGGTTAATGGTTAAAATTCTGATCACTGAAAGAGGAACTTAACCGTGTAGATACCAGTGCACATATTGAATGGATATGCTATAATTTTAGTGAAAAATTAGGACGAACTAAATAAAAACCACCACTAAGTACAAGTACTCTATCCATCAGTGAACCTACTTGTTTTAACCTCTGCACAACTGAACTTTGGTTTTTTATTCTTCTAAGAGCAAACTTTTTCATAACTTCCTTTTACCCGCTAAGACTGGCTCTTAACTTTCCAATCAAAGGAACCCTAGTTTTTTTATAAATGGATCATCTTCCATTTATAACTCCCCCCTTTAAATTATTCATAGCTTTCCCTAGAGTAACTTAAAAAAACTCTTGATTTTTTTATTATTAACTTCTAAAAGCACCATTAATAATGAAACAGTTTGTAATGTTTTCTTTCCACTTTCGAAACCTATTTTGAGGGAAGACATTAGGAGGAGATTCTAGTCCTTGCATCTTTTACCCTCTCCTCAAAATCCTCGATGGACCCACTATCCTGGTTTTTGAGTTGAAGTTCTAGCATGCCAGGGTAACAAAGGGAATTCTTGTGTCTTACATGGTCCCCAAGGGTCCAGGATAATGGGTGATTCATTTACGTTCCGTAACACCATAATTCAGGGATGAGAACACTGGGTTTGATTTCACAAGTAGTGTTCCCCTTTTGGTTTTAATCGCACACACTTTTGTATGTGAGTGACAACCACAGTTATTAAAGATATTTCTGCAGCCCACTTCACAATCGCAAAGATGTGGAAACAACCCAAATGCCCATCAATACGAGTGGATTAGTAAAATGTGGTATATGTATACCATGGAGTATTACTCAGCTATAAGAAATAACAGTGATATAGAATCTCTTATGTTCTCCTGGAGAGAGTTGGAACCCATTCCACTAAGTGAAGTATCCCAAGAATGGAAAAATAAGCACCACATGTACTCACCAGCAAATTGGTTTCCCTGATCATCACCTAAGTGCACGTTTTGGAATAACACCAATTGGGTGTCAGGCAGATGTGTGGGGGGAGGGGATGGGTGTATACCTACATAATGAGTGTGATGAGCACTATTTGGGGAATGGACACACTTGAAGCTCTGACTCGAGAGGGCTGGGGGGGTATCGGCAATATACATAATCCAAACTTTTGTACCCCCATAGTATGCTGAAATTCAAAAAAAAGATATTTCTATCAGTTCAATCATCTAAGGGAATATTTCATTTAGCTGGGAGAATTCTTAAATACCTTCTTGAAAAGGTTGTATTAGCAAAATCCCCCTTTTAGATAACACTTCTAAACAGAAGATAATTAGAGTTTCTTATTTTAAAAATAGGACATAATCTCCATTTATTAGTTTTGATACACAAATTATAAAAACTAATATCTATAACTATATATGTGATATGTAATCATAAACTAATAGGTCTTCAAAGAGGTCTCTGCCTTCTGGACGCTTAATATTTTAAACAAAGTGGCCGAACCAAACAGAACAATCTTGAACACCAGCTCTAGGTGGTTTTGGTTTCTGGGAACAGAACCAAAACAATATAAAGATTATATTTCTATCTATTGTACTGTCCCCACCCGATTTTTATACCAGAATTGTAACAAATTCTAAACAATTAAACCTTATATTTGACTTATTTCTATTTATCTTTTATTACATCTTAATTTAACAACATTATCCTCATCTAATGGCAACTATGCACAAAAAGACTTGAGACTAGTTGGTTGCTCTGTGAAGCTGGATCACTGGGATAAGGGTGTGGCCCAATTATTTGCCTTGTGTTCTTGACTTTATCTTGAAACTGTCTCAATCATATCAACTTTTTAATATTACCACAATGTCTATATTGCTGAAAATTAACCCTCAGCCATAATACTTAGGTTTTGCAGAAAAGAGCCTGAGAACTCCACTTTAGCTCAGTAACTGCTGGCTTCACATGTACAGTGTTGGAACCTCATCCTTCCCCCCGTCCTTCCCACCATCAATCACCACCTTGTTTGTTTTTCAATATGACATGAGTTCATCTTTTCAGTACATACAATTTCCATCAAATATATATTATACTGCTTAAGAGCAACTGGAATTTTTTTTTCCCCTGAAAACCCCCTTTTTCAGGATATATTCTTGTCAGTTTACTTTCCTATATCCAGGTAAGCACACTGTACTATTCCTGGAGCTTTTCAAAAACACCATCCATAGGGTCCAAATCAAACAGACCTTTAGAGGGTACTGACAATGACGTCTTCATTGAATATGATCACTGCTGAAGCCTTAGCTCCTTGTTTGCTCTGTAATGCTGTGCCAAGAGCTTGGCCTTTAGCTGTTCCCAGAATCCCTGGAAACATTACTTAGTTCATTGTTTGTGAGCATCAGCTTTAGAATGGCTTTACATCCACAACAAAATTGGAGGATGAACAAAGTAGTGTGAATCTCTTACTGAGCTGGAATTGTTTTCTTTACCTAAACATAAGACTTGGAGCCAGTCAGAAGAACAGAATTTTATGCAATACCCTATGTTGTTGCATTTATAAAATATACCACAAGTAAAACAGAATAAAAGGATTTGCTGTCACAGGACTCATTTTTTTTTCGACCTTCGGTATAAATTCTTTTTCCTGAATATTAAAAGCATTAACATTTTTAAATTCTGAGGACTACTGCTGGGAACTATGATTAGGGACTCACAATGTTTAACTTTTAAAATATAAATTAAAGAAACTACTATTAACATCCTAGCCCAATGACTTAAAGATATCAGCAGGGCATCATAAAAATAACCTGAACACTCAAAATGGACTTGATTTAAATATCATAAAGGCTAAACATCATGGTTCAGAAAAACGGTAACAATATGGGTAGAAATAACATTGCACAATTTTTATTTGAAGCTTTCAAAGTAGTACGCTAGTGACTGATTCCTTCTATTTTGGCTGCATTTTGAGTTACAGAACAATAGCAATTTTTTTTTTAAATGGCTCCTTTTAAAAAACAAAGAAAAAAGGAAACTCAATACCAAGAACCAAGCAGAGGGACAGGGAGTGGGGCATATTCGGTGGTTTGTTGGATAACACGGGAGCCACGACCCCCTTCTCCACTTGCCCTCTGGTGTGTGCCAGCCTCGGTGCCAGGGCAGCAGGGCACTGTGGCATGCGGAGGGGCAGACAGTCTTGCTGGCTCCCACTTGCTCCTCAGGCCAAAGTCCAGGCAGAAGTTGGCCTTGTGGGGTTTCTGTCATCCTGCCAAGCCATGGCACTCCTGGGACACTGCTAGAACACTGGCCAAATCTTGCATGAGAAGTCACCTCCTTCACATTTTCTCCAATGTTGGGGGGTCAGACTACAGCAACCCCCTTCTGATCAGATTTTATGGTGTTTGTGCACTCACCAAGGAAAGTAAGAGAAAGAGAAAGCAACTTGTTTAACGTCACACAACAGAAGGGAAAGGATTCTTCAACGTGGTTGATCTGGGAATGAAGCCCAACATCCCTAAATCTCAGCTTAGTTTACTATTTTTTCATTTACCAACGGTTTTTAGAAATTTAAATCATTATGATCCTATCTTCTTTGGGCCATCATATCATTGCTTTCTCAAAGAGAGAGTGGCCCAAAGCCACTGCTGCACACATACAGAACAATCTACGTGCCACTTGACGATAATCAATACACAAAGCATATTCAGCCATATATGTAGCTCCATAGTACAGACACAAATTTAAAAAGCTGATATTCTCAAAAAGAGAACTTCATTTGCCATTCTTAGGGCTAGTAATAGGAAATACTCCTTTTAAGAAGGTTCCTCAACACCACATGCATATGCAGATACTGAGATGAATATTCGCATACCTACGTACAGATGTCCAGAAACAAAAACGATCACCTCATATATGCAATCTCTTTTCTGAACCAATAAAGACAATGCATTTCTAAGGAATATCTGAATTTTATTGTATTTTTTTTAGAGAAGTGAAAATCATAACCTTACACAATTTCTTTCAAATGGATAAACTTAGACAATTTATTGACGCTTCCTTAAATTTTTATACCATGCTGAACTCCAACAGGTTTTTGTTTTAAGGTAAACCAGGTTTTTGGTTCTTCCCTGTGGAGAAGTTACTTTCAAGTCAGGGAAAGTTCTTGGCCCGTGATTAAAAGTCTTTGCCAATTAGTACTCAACAACTTCAATTCATTTTTTTCTGGTTCAAGATGAGTAGGAGCCTAATAAGGCTGTGATAAAAGGGCAAAAGGCACCGAGAGCCAAAAGCGGATTAATGAGCTCCTCCATTTATTTGTCTTCCTAACAGCTGAACTGTTACAACTATTGACACTCTTCAAAAGGCTCCGCTCTGAACCCTGTCCAGGCACTGCAGGCTCCAATGGACATCTTCAAATCCAGAGAATGGAGGGGCAAGAGCTTCCCCTGTGTGATGCCAAAACCAACAAAGCCCCATGGATCAGGTAATGAAACTTCAGCTTTTCCCCCTTTGAGATTTATTTACTGGCAGCTGACAAGGGGCAAATTCAGCTCGAATTGTGCAGTCAAGGCCCTGTCAAGCTTTTAGAGGCACCCTTGTCTTGAAGCACCTTCATGACTGGCATTTCACTCAAAAGCCCTCGGCACTGGTCCTTAACAGCTTATGACATCACAAAGGACACTCCAGACAGATGCCTACATGGCATCCTGCAGCATTTTAAAAGAGAATTAGTGGTTTTAATTATGGTCGTAGTATGAAAGGGAACCATGCAAGCTCCACAGGAGACCTTTGATCAGACCCTTTTGCTAGTACAATGCCACGGAACTGTGACTATTCCTGGTAAGGGGCCTTTTCTTGCTGAATGACTCACCAGTGATCTTTGAATGCAGACAAGCTTCTAGCCCTCCCTCTTCATTAGTGAGCATTTCTATACAGGGGCCTATATAGTGCTTGGAGTCTAGGAGCTATACAATTGGGGGGAAAAGAAGCCCTACAGATTCTGGCCTCTACTTAGGAAGTGCTGAAGGACTCTGAGTGACTTTATTCATTAAAACAGGTTGCTATTAATTAACTGTCATAATAAAATAAAGAACTATTATTTGCATTTCTTACTATGTTCTCTTTAGTAATATGTATAAAAGATGCTTGTAACAAAATGAATTTATTGAATCACTTCCCCATCCCCCTGATCCCCGCCTTTTTTTTTCTTTGCATTTTGGCAGCAGGAGCCTACTAATTATTGGGCCTAGATCTGTGAGTCCAAATAGAAGTAAAACATAAATATAAAATTAATTAAGTAAATAAAAAAATCCTTTCTACTTGCCCGTTTCTGCATCTGAAATAAGCAAACATCAAGTTAGTGATTTCAGCGGAACTATCCAAGACAACAGAAATCCAAACTTTTTCCAAAATATCGCTCACTTTAGCTTGAAGTGTAAGATTATATAACAACTATAGTTACTTTAAAAAAAACCATACTCTAACTTGAAGCATAACAAGATTCATTCCTTTTAAAAACTATTTCACTTTCAGGAAACAAAATGTCTTTGGTCTAGTGTTAAAAGAATTTAACCTTTAAAACTGATAAGCATGGCCCTTAAAAGATTCCTGGTTGATATTTTCATTATATGAACATAATTCATTCTCATCTAGTATGTAACCAAGCACAGTCATTTGGTGAAAGATTGTGGAAGTAGGAAGACTTTTCAAAAGCTTCTCACTGAAATCTTATTTGATAATGTGGAATTATCAAATTCTGCAAAACAGAATTTTGCATATAATATACACCCCATTAAACAGTACTTCTGTACCATGTTACTTATATCTGGGAGATGATTTAGTTTTAAATTTTTTATACAGTTTTTTTCTTGAAGGAAAAATTTTTGGACTTCAGAATTTTGGAAGCTGAATGACAGGCAGGTTTTTCATATTTTGCTGTCTCAGACATTTTTCATATTTCTTAGACTTTGCAGTTCTTTTCTTAGGTGCTTTAGAGCAACTAAAATATCAGCTTGCTGTGGATCACTCTGTGCTTTCTGAGTGTAGAGACGGAAATGTCTGATGGTTTCAGATAAGAGGACTTCAGGGTCTGCATCTCTCTCCCGAAGACGCAGCATCCGCTCACAGGCGATGGCATAGTTCTTGTGCCAATTCACTGGGTGTTCCTTTTGTAAATAGACAATCTCCTTATAAAGCTGGAAAACAGCAAAAATGTTGGTATTCCACTGTTAGCCCTTGACTTTTTTTTCAAAAATAGAAAACACAGAGGAATTAATAATAATATAAAAAAATCCAAGCAGCCTACAGTAAAAATCTAATCATTGCTACGCCATGCAGAAAATGCAAGGATGTTACTGTAATTATTACAGTAGCAGGAGGCAAATATGCTTCATCTAAAACTGCTTCTGAGGTTTTTTGGATGTCGCAGGGCAAACCTAAGACACACTGTGTCAGGACAAAATACTCTTCCTCCAGAAAGATGTTCTGGGAAAGGGATTTAGTTCTAATTCATGGAAAGCTATTTACTCAACAGGCAGAAGGGTTGAAACTCTAAATTTAGCTTCGGAGAAAAAATAGCTTTCTTTAGAAGTCTGCATGGAAAAAGAACTTGAAGGAATTTTAATTTTTGTCCCACATGGTTTATATAAATTTCTCTCTACATTAAAAACAACACTAATATTAATAACAAGAGCAACAACAAAACAATCCAAACAAATCAGACATCAAATAGGCCGGGCATAATGGAATTTAAGATATCTTAAGTGAGATATTTTAAATCTTCACAGTATCCTACTATTTATAGTTTTGACAGTTAAAACTTTGCCCACAAAAATTTAGATTTTTGTCTTTCAGCATCAGTGATGGTATTAAATGGATAGAGTTAGAGTTTTTGACATTGAGTTTTCCAGAGGAAACACATCAAAATTTAACAAATAAACTAAAAAGCAGATACAAATTTGCAAAATGGAATATTATATTAGCTTATTTGGGAGTTTCACAGCCTTCCTGGGTATTGTCAAGTTAGAGCTGGATTCACAGGACTTTACCAGCAGATTCTCTGAGAGCACAGAACAAGCAATATTGCTTTCTCCAGGGACAAGTGCTTTTTGAATTAGAACTGCACTCATGACATCATCCAGTTGAAAGGGACCCAATTATATTATCCCCCAACCCCTACTCCAGGCAGACAAATGCATACCAATTTTAAAATAGCATCCTTGTAAAAAATTCCACAATCCATGCTTGACATATCATTTTGATATTATAACCCTCAGTCTTCAAGCTGCCTTTTGAAGCAACTTCTCCCTTAGTTCCCTTCATTTTATAAAATAGGAAAGAGTCATCATGCACTTTCATAAATATCAAAGCTATTAAGTCGGCCTCCTACCCTTTTATTCTCTTGTTAAAATACTCAAAGTTTCTCTACCTTTTCCTCATCTTTTTTTCTCCAGCACTTTCTTTTCCCAAGCTTCCCTCTGATGAGGTATGTGTGTAAAGCATGTAGCACGCTGCCCAACACAAGGCAGGCACTCAGGAACTGTTCGGTTTTCAAAATCCTACTAAGTGAGGTTTTGAAGTCCAAAACAGATGCCAACATTTCCAGGAGCATTTCCTCAACTGCTCAAGAGAATGAGAGGCTCACTCATAACCTAGCTGAATCCAGGCATCAGCTTAACCATATTAGCTTTTTCTAGAACACTTTGTTACTGACGCATCATCAACTTATTTTGGATGGCCTATTAAGCCACATGTGCTGCATCTTAAGGAGCCAGTCATTTCTCCTTATGTGGCATTCTATTTCCCTCCCTTTATGTGCATTACTGTGACATTAGCCTTAGTGGACTGTATTCTGTTAACTGGGGACATCTTCAACTTATCCAATCTATTCCTAAGGAGTTGGCTACTCCCTGCTACCCCACTATATCTAAACTTAATGTCACCTGAACTTAATGATCTGTATAAGTGATTGAATGGGATGATGCAAATAATAACAAAAATACCCTTTATACCTAACAAGAATATTCTTGAAAAACCAGTACTAGGGCAGTAATTAAGTAATTACCATTAAGTAATTAGCCTCACTTGTCTTGCAAACAGTGTCACACATCTGGAGACATATGCAATGGAGATACCAATAATCTGTGTTCACTGAAAAAAATAAAGCTTGCTGACCCAAAGAGACAATAAATCCATGAATGAACTTCAGTAGAGGCTCGACAATGGGCCATGGAAGAGATCACTGATAAGAATATGAAATATTAGTGAGTTTCAGATTTATCCCAACTAAGTATTGCTTGTTTTTCATAGAATTACAGGATATTAGAGATAAACAGGATTATATGACCAAAATATGAGAGATAATCTCAAGGCCTGGAAAGGTTAATTGACTCACAGTTGACAATAAATGGCAGAGTGGGGCTAGAACCTGGACCTCCCTACTGCCAGACAGAACTCCAGCAAGTTGCCTTCTATAATCAAGTCCCTTGCTGTCCTCAAGCGGGACATCTCGGAGGGTCCTTTGCCCCTGTGGCTTCCTCCTTATGGACTGCCCTTCCCTCCCTCTCTCGCTTTCTTGCCTCACCATCTGTCTGGCTAGCTCCTTCTGATCTTTTAAGATGACACTTCGGTGACATCTCCTCTGGATGCCTTCCCTCCCGCCCTCAGCCCCCTCCTCCCCAGCTTGCTCATGTCCTGTTCTCTGTGTTCCCAGAGCACGTCTGCGTGCCTCTCGCAGCACTACAAGACTGCACTGGGACTGAGGACTCCATCTTCTGTCTCCCTCTCTCGCCTGCTACGTTTTGGATAGCGGGGACAGGACTTGATTGTCTCCAACACAATATTTGGTATGGTGTGGGTGCTCAATTAATGCCCTGCGAGTGAATGAACAAATAAATAGACAATGAACCAATGATTGAAACTGAGGAGTACAATTACTCATACTGATTGGACACCATGCCATTTTGGCTTAGCACCAAACAAATGTCCTGGCTGAGTAGATCCACAGCAGTCTAGAGAGAGCAGAAAGTTGCTCATACATACTGGTCCTGGGCTTTGTTTTCATTGGCCCTTGCCAGGATATTTGTTTCCTATAAAGCAGACTCTGCAGATGTCTGAAGACCCCAGTGCTGTTCACAGAAAAGCAGAGACTTGTTAAAGTAGTGCTACAGCAAGCCACTCCTCTGCACGCTCCTTTCCCCTCAGAGAGCACCTATCTGTGCAAGAGCATCAGTGTGGCTTTGTCTTCTGAAGGTTCATTCAGCTTCCTGGGGCCACAGTTAGAAGACAGAGCCACCGTCCAGGCCCCTTCATCTCTAACATGCAATCTCAACCAGCCATGGCCTTACTATTTCAAGTAGAGCCAGGGTAATGACTTTTACACAGAGGGAAGCCTGCCAGAACGTTTTTTATAAAGCTATTATATTAGTTTCCCATTGCTGCTATCGACAAGTTACCACAAACACAGTGACTTAAAACAATGTAAATTTATTATCTTGCACTTCTGGAGGCAAAAAGTTGTAAAATCAGCATGGATGCATTCCTTTTGGAGGCTCTAGAAGAGAATCTGTTTCCCTGCCATTTCCAACTTCCTGAGGCCACCTGCACTCCTTAATTCTAGGCCCCTTTCTCCACCTTCAAAGTCTGCAGAGTAGCATCTTCAAATCTCCCTCTCTCTGACCTCTGCCTCTGCATCACGTCTCCTTCTCTGACTCTCACCCTGTCATACGGACCCTTGTGATTATGTTGGGCTCACCAGGATAATCCAGCTAGTCTCCCATCTCAAGACCTTAATCACACACCCTCTTTGCCATGTAAGGTAACATATTCACAGGTTCTGGAGGTTAGAACATCGACATCTTGTGGGGGGGCATTATTCTGTCTACCACAGCCATTTACTTTAGACATTGTGATATAATTGAGTATTTTTTCATATATGCTGCTTTATAATGCCCCAAATAAGCTGGAAATAAAAGAATAAAAACTCTAATGTGATACACCTTCTCTCCATCCCAAACAATTACCACCACCCTCCCACCAAATATACATATATAAAAAGTATAACATACGTTATATGCATGAATGTAGAGTTGAGCTTTCAAATTTGAAGGCATATTAGCAGTTTCTGCCAGGTTAAAGATGAAGAACGGTGTTTTCATCCTGGGAGTAGGGGTGGGAACTTTCATTAAAATTATATTGTCCATTTCATATTCAGGGCTAAATCTTCCAGGCTTTTCTACTGATAAGGAATGTATAAAACCCTTTATTGTATTATTTTTAATTCTCTCATATTTACGGACATTTACTCTGAACCAACAGCAACCCCTCCTTCCCCCACCACTAAGATACTGCATTCACACTGATTACCAAATCTTTTAGAAAAAAAGCTTACATTCATCATCACTATTAGACATCAATTCTTCCTCCAGATGTACATTATTGTTATGCAAGAGCAGCCGGGAAAAGGGATACTTGCTGGGTTTGTTAGCACATCCCTGAAGGTAGCCGTCACGGCAGCTCATGCCATGTGTGACCAATTCTTCAAAGGTGGCCGGACTCTTTGACCACATGAACTCATCCAAATTGTATTCGGCACACCAATTAAATCAATACCTGCCCAAATAATGATCTGCTTTCTTCTTTTATGTGATTTCTCCCAAGCTTTCCTGCATTCGATCACAGTGAAGAATTGTGCACACATATGGTCTATCTGATCAGTTTGTCAAAGCATTTGTCCCTATGACTAGACTGATAACTTGAAATATGCCATTTTCTGACTTTTTCAAAAAATGCTATTGCATAAACTATAATACATCTATTTTTTCAATCATTATTTTGGAGCTGTATTTCTTGACCACTCTTTAAAAACCTCTTTGAATTTATGCAAGCCTTTTATATCATAACTTGATTCTCAATGCACAGTTCCTGGCTCAGACTGGGCATCCTTACATATTTGCTGAAGGAAGCACTCCATATGGACACGGGACACCTGTTTGTATCACTTAGGACTTTTACATTAATACTGAGGCCAAAGTTTCTTAGTTTTAGTTATTTTAATTTAAAGAAAATGACAGGAACCAAAAGCAGCAGTAGTATCACTATGAAATATTCTTTATAGGACAGTATGACCTCTCTTTTTGAACAACAGGAAAGTATAGCATCTATCACATTAACATTCAGATCTCCTTTAACATGTCTGTCTGCTCCATTAGACTACGAGCTCTTTGGGGGTAGCAACTGTGTTGTATTCATATATGTTGCTTCAATGCCTAGCACAGTGCCTGGCCTCTAGTAAGTATTAAATAAGTGCTTAAATAACTAACTGGCACATTATAAATGGAGGTAGGGTTGTAACTGTCAACCTCTACGCAATCAATTACACTCACTTTGGTTTAGTTGAGGCAGGAAAGCACAGGAGTTAAGAGTGTTCCAGCTTCAGACAGATGTGACTTTGGATTCCATCACAAGTAGCAATGTGGCTTTGGACAGGTAACCTTTCTACATCCAATTTGTTTTTTTTATAAGATGGGGATAATAATAACTTCTAGGGTTATTGTGAGGATGAAATGAGATATTTATGTATAATGATTAGCACAATGCCTTAAACAAAACAATTGCTCATGAAAGTTATTTTTATTATTACCACCATTCACCCTACTCCCCAAATTATGGTACTTTTCTGCCATATTAAAAATAGATTGCAAACACAAAAATGGAGATTAGTCACCTTGCTTGCCACATCTCTTCATTGGCCACGGATTCCCAAGAAGTTGAATCAAACCTGAAGTTACAAGAAGACAGTAACATCTTTCTGTCATCTATATGTATGACATATAGGATATGTAACGTCTGTTTTATAATCTTACAAGGCCAATAAAATTGGCTGGATCTTAAAGTACTGATAGTGCCAAACTAATAAACTTATTCTCCTAAAAAAGATCAATTATAAGGAATTTGAGTTTGGGTAAATGTGTCCTTATTCTGCATAATGAGCCGCCAGGGCCTCATGGGAGCAAACAAAGGGCTAATGGGAGGAGGCTGGAGGTGCCTGGGAGCCAGCTGTTCATAAGAACTGGGGAGGCAGGCTGGAGAGAGGGGGCACCTGGATTTGGTAAGTCATTCCTGGAGCTAGAAGGCTGCTCAAAGAATGATGGCCAAACCATTTGCTGATTTTTCTTCCTTTTAAGTAAAATTTTTCTTATTAAGTATCTATTTTGACAGAATGGAGATGAGTGATGCTATGTACATGTACTTCGTCATCAGCTGTTTGAAGAATATGTTATTTTCTAACTTTTCCTTATGATGGTTGAAAACGCTTTATTTTGGCTTAGTTATCCATCTCTGGCTGTGACATAACAATGTGGTCTATGTTTGCTCATACTGACTCAAAAAACCCTTACAGCATTTAAGAAATATCTTGTTTGTTTTTAAATTATAAGCAATAGATTATATAATCTTGAAATAATTCATAATTTTAAAAATATGTAATGGAGACACATTTCTTTAGATGGTGACACATTTTTCCATATGGGAAAGAGCAAACTCTACATAGAAATGCTTAAGGAAGACTAATAATGCTCCAACAACATAACCGGGTTGATGCCAAACAACTGTGAAGAAGAAGTTACTCAAATTGCAGTCTTCCCTACAGAGAACTTACCTGTCATTCTTAAAAAAAGCGCATGACACAAGTTTATGCATATGGAAACTACCATGAGCAACAGAATGCCTTTTAAAGCTCAACTGCAATTAATGAAATTCCACTATTTAATACTTTTAGGGTAATGAGATACAGGATGCTGGATAATATAGCACTAAAAGACTTGGAAGTAGAAGATTCCATACATCTATTATGCTACCCACTCAACCACGCCTCCCTCTCCCTTCTATCTTCCCATTGCTCTGTGAACAGGAGGACAAGAAAGATATATGTTCTCTTTCTGCATGTTTTATGGTATTTCGTGGGTGGCAAATAAGTACTAATTAATAAAAAGTGAAACAAAAAAAACTAAAAGGCATGTCAAAATGTAATTTTTTTGGTACTCAAAACCGCTATATTTATATGCATAAAAATACAACTGCTGTTCATACCTTCCATATTCTTCAGTCCAGTTATACATATTTTTTGTAAGTTTAATCCATTCCTCAGGGTTGAATACAATCTCTGAAGGAACCAATTTGTCACAAGACCCCCATGGCCAAAGTGAATAGTTCTTTTTCCAGGTTGGGTCCCCTTCATGAATTCCTATGCAAACAAATGTTTCTTTTCTATTAAAAACAGAAAAATATATGATGCATTTTTAACTTAAAGTTCTAAATGCTAAGTAAATATAATTCATGAAAGATACTTTTTTAAAATTTATTTTAATTAAAAATTTTTTTTTCATTGCTCTAAAATCTATCACTGTAGAAAGATCATTTTTGATGCTTTAAACGTTGGTTACCAGTAAACCATTTACAAACATTTTAGTTTGTTTCCCAAATAGACTGAAATTTATCTTAACGTAAAAAGCTATTTCTAAGGGTTGAGGGAAAGCAAACAGAGATAGAGGAAAAAACCTACCTGTCCATAATGTTACAAGAAATCACTTAGGGACAAGCATTGTTATAAGGAAAACTGCTGCATTTTTATTTCACATGTTTTCTTTGACACTTCTTTCTTTTACAGGTAGAAATGTAAGTCTTCCTTTTCATCCCTACTTAGAAGTAGTCTTCCCTTCCTCAAATTCCCATTGTACTTTATTTTTTATCTCTTTTGCCATTATTGTATTGTACTTAATATTTGCATTTGTAAACCTCCCTGAGTAGCCCAGAAGCATCCTGAGGCTAGGCTCTTTCTTCCTAAATAAACTCTGAATACCACACAGCATGATGCATATCTAACACAAAATAACTATTTGCTGAATAAAATTAATTAGATTAGCATAACTATTAGGAGCTTCAAATCCTGCAAAAATTAGCAACAGAAATGGTTTAAACAAGTTTGGTTAGACAAAAAATGGCAATTGAATAATCCTTCTCTTCCAATTTCTGGGTTAGGCCTTAATAGCTATTACTAAGTAGGAAAAAAAAGGAACAAATTAGGGGAAATTATTTCAAAGTAAAAAACTTTGTGAACTTTGAAGCAAGACACTTCTGGCTTAGATTTTAGATTTTTTTCTTACCATTTATTACCTCTATGATTTGGGGGAAATTACTTAACTACCTGTGTCTAGTCTCATCTGTGAAATGTATGATAATTATCTTCAGAGTGGTTTAAGATTAAATGAGATATATGATATAAAGTACAGTCTCAAAACATAATGGTTCCCCAATGGTCTGGGGAAGAGGGAGTAACCACACTCCACTTTGTCTCTCTCACTGCAAACAACTATTAATTCCTGGATAGAATAGATGGAGCAGCTATCTGAGGGCCAGGAAAAGTAAATGGTAGAAAGAAGATTGGGAAAAGAGACTGGAATGTGAAGTTCTATCACATCAGTAATGATTTTTACCATTTCCCCCCTCCATGGGAGCTTACTTCTAAGCTCGAAACTTAGAAGTAAGTATGTACCAAATAAGGACAAAAAGAGCTCCAAGAAAAGCCCCCTTTTTTAGCCCAAAGAGTGGGAAAGAGGACTCCTGAGGTTTGGAGAGAGTGGAGGAAACCCTTCTCGCCTTCTCCAGGCACCAAGCAGCACAGTGGCAGCAGTGGAGGCAGCAGCACAGTGACAGGAGTGGCAGCTGGGCAGGTGCCCAAAACGCTGAGGAAGGAGAGGAGCTAGCTGTGGTTCCAAGAGTGTGGGGCAAATCCCGATGGCTTTTTGTTCTCTCTGTCCCCCTGCACCCTGGCTCCAGATGCAGACACAGTGACAGGAAGTGCATGGCAGAAGAAGAAAATTAGAAACCCCAGTTTTCTGGACAGAAAACCAGGAAGGAAGGCTCCAGAAAGCTGGAAAGTACTGGAGTGACCACAGAAAGGAGACGGATCAAGATGGCAATCCTATAAAGTTGAGTCTCACGTATCTTTTTATTGCCAGGGCCTAATATAAGCTACAACATAGTAGATATTTGGTAAATGTTTGTGGGGTTGAATTTTTAAAAATTCACAAAAATCCCAATTTGGGGATGTTAATGATTCCTAATATTTTATTCCAGAATGGAATAATTAAATATTACTCTTACAGCACATTTATACCCATTATATTCATATTACTCTATGAGTCATAGTAAACTTTAGGCTCTAAACAGCAAAAATACCACATTATTATATTCTTAGCAAGGGATCATTTAACTTTGGGATTAATAAAGACTTTCTAAAGTCTTCTTTTTAAGAAGAAAGAAATCATGAAATAAGTTTTTCATCTTCAAGCTCTGGACAATTCCAAGCATTTCTTGGACAGGAGAAATGTTCAGTACTATGCCACAGAAGTAGGTTATTTATTCTTGACCTTAACTACAAATAATTTCATGTTCTCAAGTATAGAATGCACAATTCTCATATTTTATCTCAGCTAGCATAAACTGTAGGTGTTTTTCTTATTTATAAAAATGTCTTATCCTTTATAAAAATCCTTAAGTTATTTTTATATAAGTGATTATTCCTGAAAACATTTGCTTTACACTTAAAAGGGGGCCATGGTGTTGATCAGGGAAACTATAATTGCTTGCCATACACCTGCAATGATTTCAAGTAGGCAGGCACATCTCCAATTTCTCTGAATTGTACTAAGATCTTATTTGCTGTTCTTGCTAATCTGTCTTTATTTTTCCTTTACCCAGAACAATAACATCTATTTCTGCCTGGCCTCATTTATGCACAGATATTCAATTTAATTACAAAGATAATCTCACTGGTGACAGGAAAATAGGTGTAGAAAATTGGTCTTTTGGATGAGGCACAGCTGCTACAGAAACAATTTTAGAAAAGCTTAAGATTTTAGAAAAGCTATTATATGAAAAAATGCTTACTGTTTATTTATTTCAAGAAAACGATAAAGATTAAATGTGACCATTCCACTAGGTAATATTCCTTCCACAGGATTCCACCGGTTCCCAGGGAAGTTGACACCTGGTAAATGCTTTGCCATCTTGGGTAAATACCACTCATAAGTCATCATCTGCCAGAAAAATCATATATGATGCCAGACTTTTAATATATTTCTTAAAAAGAATCAAGCTTATCAAGTACAATGAAAAGATTCTGAAATGTGAATATATGCATTAAATATATACATAATTGAAAAACAAGCACAACTGAGGTATGTGGCACTGAGCACTCTTTTAATGACTTAAACCTGGGATTTTATGTGTTAAGATGTGACCAGCATCAGTAACATCAGTACCTAGTTTTATTTTACCTCCAGTGTTCGACAGTCTACCCAGAATGAGCTTCCCCATTCTCAGACCTACAGAACGTGTACTCCACCTTCAGAACCAGTGAAAATATCACTGCCCTCCCCCGTCTTCACAGCCACAGTGACATGCTGTTAAAGCACTTTGTACCCACCTCTATTATAGCTCTAGGCCTATTGCTCACTAGACTGTAAGCTCCTAGAGGAAAGGAATTGTATCTTTTCATCTTTGTGTCTCTGCACCTAGCACATTGCCTGGCACAGAATAGTTCTCAAATTATGTTTGTTGAAGTTGAAATTTCTTTGATGGCCAGACTAGACAACCTAGACAAAATATAGAAATGTATCATTATTCCATTCTTTCATTCATTCATTCATTCAAAAAAGCAAGTATTGCTCACCTATAATGAGTAAGATATAATCCCTGGCCTTGAGAAGCTTAATTGTATAACAATCTAGGACTCAAAGTTAAAAACCCTTTTGGCTAAATTATCTGAATTTATTAGTGGCCCTAAAGTAATTACATATCCTTACATGCTCTTTTGATTTAGCTTATCAATATTACAAAAAATTATTTTTCTTAATTTTATATTTTAGTTTTGTTTGAGACAGGGTCTCACTCTGTTGCCCAAGCTACACTGCAGTGGCTTTGTCATAGCTCACTGCATCCTCGGACTCCTGGGCTCAAGCAGTCTTCTGCCACAGCCCGTACAGTAGCTGGAACTATAGATGTGAGCCACGATGCCTGGCTGATTTTTCTATTTTTTGTAGAGATAGAGTTTTGCTCTTGCTCAGGCTGGTCTCGAACTCATGGCCTCAAGCAATCCTCCTGCCTCGGCCTCTCAGAGTGCTAAGATTACAGGCATGAGCCACTGAGCCTGCCCAATTTTACATTTAATGTATACTTAATTCTATACTTTTATATGTACAGATTCCCTCTTTTAAAAGAAAAGACTCCTATTTACACTTTCAAAGCTTCATTACAGTTTGGACATCATCATTTGAGCAGTTGTGCTTATGTTTTTACTTACCTTTACAAGTTAAATGACTTTATAAGCCATTTAATTATTAATAGCAAATGACAAATTAATTTTAACCTAAGTGTAAACTGTAAATACTCAAAAAACACTTATTTAATTAGATTTTACTACCCAATAGTTTCAGTTCTTAGGGAAATTAACACTAATTACATACTCACTGTGTGCTATGACCTTATTGTCCCTCATTTAATTCTCATAATAACCTTACAATGTGAGAGTAATTGTATCAGATACTGTTGATTGCCCACTCACCGGCTAATGCCTTGTTTTTTTGCTAATGCAGTCCTGATTTTGATCAGGTAGCTCAGGGTCACAATATGCTCAGGTCTAGTCATTCCCCCTTGCTAGTGAGCAGTTCAGGAGTGGGCATTTGACCCAGTACCAGTCAGGGGGCCCATGTGGAGGTCTGCTGGGGACTTCTTGGGCACATGTTACTACCAATAAATAGAAAGAGAAAAAGAGAGAAGGGCATGCCCCAGAAGAAGCACCTTGCTTTGTTTTAGGATGTGACGTTTGGAACTGAGCACCCATCTTGTGAATATGAGGGAAAAGCCAAGAGAACTACATAAAGGCTGTCTCAGAACACTGTCAGCATTGAACCACTTGTATTATCAATCCTAACATCTCCTATCTCCAGACCACTTGTCATGTAAGATAAAAATACAATAATTTAAGCTGCTCTTAGGTATTCTGTTTCTTGCATTCAAAAGCATGCTAACTCATCTAATGATGACTTCCATTTTAAAAATAGGGAAACAGAAGCTGTGAGAGGAAAAATCAGCAGTTCCACGTCACATATCCAGGAAATGACAGAATGAAGACTTAAGTTTAGGTCTAATTTGCTTTTTTTTTTTTTTTTTTTGAGACATAGTTTTGCTCTGTCACCCTGGCTAGAGTGCTCAGTGGTGTCATCATAGCTCACTGCAACCTCAAACTCCTGGGCTCAAGCAATCCTCCTGCCTCAGCCTCTCGAGTAGCTGGGACTACAGGCATGCACCCTCATGTCCAGCTAATTTTCCTATTTTTAGTACAGATGGGATCTGGCTCTTGCTCAGGCTGGTCTTGAACTCCTGAGCTCAAGCAATTCTCCCCCCTCGGCCTCCCAAAGTGCTAGAATTATAGGCATGAGCCACAACACCCAGCCTCTAATTCAGTTTTATTTTATTTATTTATCTACTTATTTATTGAGACAGAGTCTTGCTCTGTTGCTTGGGCTAGAGTGCCATGACGTCAGCCTAGCTCACAGCAACCTCAAACTCCTGGGTTCAAACGATCCTCTTGCCTCAGCCTCCCAAGTAGCTGGGACTACAAGCGAGCATCACCAGGCCCGGCTAGGTTTTTCTATTTTTAGTAGAGATGAGGTCTCCCTCTTGCTCAAGCTGGTCTCAAACTCCTGATCTCAAGTGATCCTCCCACCTCAGCCTCCTACTAGGATTACAGGCGTGAGCCACTGCACCCGGCCTCTAATTCACTTTTAAACCTGTGTTTCTCAACTACAGTAGCTTATGTCCTAAACCATATTTAAAATCACACTGCAGAACCATGTTATTAACAAATAACCTAGCTTTTGCCAGAAACTAGACTGAAGATCAAATTAATCTATATACATGACATAAATGCAAACTGCTTATAAAAATACATGTAATTTGCAAATTTCCCTATATTTGCAAATCTGTTTGTAAATTTTTCTCCAAAAAATATAATTATTCATTAATTCAACAAAATTTATTAAGTACTATGCTTAGTAAATTTGTTCAATTAAATTAATCATATTGTTCTTTCAAGATTAAGAATTTCTTTTTTCCTGATGACTGCTCTAAAAACACCAGAGATAGATTTCTTCCCTTTTAAGTATCTATGGTTTAAACAATAAATCTTATAGTTTAAATATAGTTCTTCACTTCTGAAAAATTGTTTTCATAGCCCTCAAAATTTTCAGAAGTCCTCTCCTAATATATTTTTGTCATAGAATCAACTAAGTTTACATAAACATTCTATGGCAGAATTGTAGTTAATAATTTTTATTTGGAATGAAATGTTCACCCACTCCTAGTCTGATTTATTTTATATTAAATCTAATTTATTTTAATCCCTGGATCAGTGGGCAGTATTAATTTGAATGGTTGAGTTGGCTGAATGTAAAAGAACAATTTAAAAATAAATTTACAATACAATAAACATTTTCATGGTTTGCCACATGAACTAGAGACCTAAAATATTATTTGAATCTAACAAGAAACACATTAAATCTTAAATCATTCAGTTTAAATGAGAAAAAAGTAATTCATATGACTCATTCTATTAGTTAAAATAAGCAAAAGAATGTGATATATATTCTACCTAAGAGTGCTCATGAAAACTGGACCCATCTGCTATTTTTTAAAAAAGGCAGGTTTTTCAAAAACATGTTTCAAAATAATTGCTATATTTTAAGTACATTTTTCATATACTTACTTCCTGATCCACTAATGAAACATCTGGCCTCAACCCCTCACAGTAATGCATGTAACGGAGAGAATTCCCTGGCAAATCTCCTCTGAGTAAGATAATTGCATCACGAGGCATAGAGGCTAGAAGGTTCTTTGCAAATTTATCGATCACATAGTTGGTCCTTTGGTCACAAATGCTAAATAGAAGGATCAAAAAACATTAAAATAGCAACACTTTGCTACAGTTTTAATAAGACTGGGCTTATTTTCTATGCTGTTCCTTTCCCATCATTCAATCAACATTTAGTGTTTCAAAGTATTATAAAAGGATGCATACATTTGAAAGGAGAACACTATCATCTGGTAAACAAGGATGCAATTGAAAAACAATCAGTCTACTGCTTACCTCTAGAATTTATAAGCATTTTCATTAAAAGGGAATCAGCTAGTGCTCAAGAATAAGTCCTTTTTTTTTCCCTAAAAGCAATTCGATTTTACTTTTCAAAAGTAAAGTTTCTGATTCCTCTTGGAATTTAAGGTAATTTTATGTTAATTCCACTTACTCAAAGGACCCTTCAGAAACGCAAAAGGAAATCTGCCAATTTCTGACATAAATTTATATGACACTTGTAGGACTTTCCTGCATGCAGAGGTTTCCACCACTTCCCTGAACCACAGGGGAGTGTTCCTCTCTCCCTCTGGAGACAGAGAAATCACTAGGGATGAGACCAATAAGAAGGTAGGGAAGGGAAAGGAAGGAAGAGTTTGTTTACTTCTCGCCAAGCATTATTTGCTATTGCCAACAACAGCAGTAGAGCTCTTTTTAAGAATGAAGTGGACTTTCTAACTTCAAAACAAAAAAACCAAAAGAGCCAACCCCCTCGCAAACCCCCCAAACAACAACAAAAAGACTGGCCTGAATTCTGAGAGCTTTCTATGAAAAAAGAAAAAGATTATAAGAAAGTAAAAGCATAAAAAAAATGAGACAAGCAACGTCCTTCCTTGTTAGTATCAGGTCCATTCCATTTGACGGAGTTGAGAAACACAGATTAAAGATGAAACACTGAGTTGGTATCCCAAAGCAAATAAACAGCTCTAGGAAGACAGTATTATTCCTGTCTTCGTAATCAATGTAAGTAACAATTACTGTTTCCTATTATGATTCCCTATTTTGCAGAGTGATGACTCACATTTTATCACCCAGCAAACTTGCTATCTATTTTATTCCCCGGGGGCAAATAAAAAAAATCAAAATAAGATAAAACCACCCAGTCTGTGCAAGCGTGCCTGGTGTTGAACCTGGACTGCCCTATTGAGTCAGGAGGAGACGAATGGGATGAAAAAAAAAGCTTAGTAAACATGCTGGGGGTTTGGTGAGCCCTCCTTGAGCG
Source organism: Lemur catta (assembly GCF_020740605.2). NCBI lineage: Eukaryota > Metazoa > Chordata > Mammalia > Primates > Lemuridae > Lemur > Lemur catta. Next base: position 39,715,681 of record NC_059128.1, read on the forward strand.
TAGCAATGGAGTTGTGTCTGGAACATGCAGCCCCTTCTCTCAAGGCCTCCCGATGGCCTTCCCAACACAAGCTCTACCCCAGTATCATAAAGAATATTGGTTTTTCAAGTTAAGTTGAAAGAGGGAATTTAATCTTTAAAATAATTCCAGTCAAATCTCACTAGAACAAAATTCTAAGGGACTCTCTTAAAATTCTGTAACATGTACTTGATATTGCTGGAAATAAATGAACTATCATTTATAAGACCTGGATATTTTTTTATGTTAGACTGAGATTTTCATTATAATGGTTATTAAACAGATTTTGAAAAATACATATAATCCTAATAATATGTAAGAGTTAAGAAACTTTTAGAACTTAATTTAGAAATAATTAATATTCACAAAAGATAAAACCTTTGAAGCATAAAGTGAATTGTTTTAGAGCATACAAAAAACCCCAAAGCTTTTTACTCTCCACCTAAGTGGTATTGTACAGCATGGATTTTACATATACTCCAGATTCTACAAAGTATCTCTAGGGTTCTTTAGAGAAAAATATATAAATAGCCTACATGCACCACCCAAACCCTTGTCTGCAATGGCCTTAAACCACACACCACCAATGCTCAGATTCTGGCACTACTGCATTCAACCAAGTGGTCTCACTTTGAGTCTTGAACACCAGTGTAAGTTAAAAATGAAATAAAGTCTTAGAACCTAAATATCCAGGTGTCTCTGGCTTGAATGCTACTTTTCATAAAAATAGCCATGTGTTACCTGTAATTAGAATATATTTGGTAAACTACAAAAATTGCTGCTGAGAGCCACTCCAAACACTGAAGCCCACTGCTGTTCAGCACTCTGTTACTCTCAGACACAAGTGCGGCCAAACCAGTGCCAGCCAGGACGGCCACCACAGCATTGCTCTGCATCCAGAATCGTTCCACCTGTGAAAGGGGCACACAAATAGTATGTCTAGTTGGCTAGTTTATGCAATCAATCAGGTACATATTTTAAAAAATATATTGCATATACCTAGTTGCTTGTGCCTGCTGACATTCAGGTGTTTTTAACTGACTTCCCCAGTCCAATCCCAGGCCACTTTATTTCTCAATTTTCAAACATTCCTCTTTCCCGGTTTGACATGTGCATCTCCCTTACTGGATCCACACACTCATTTCAATACTGTGGCCTTGGTCTTGAACTCCAGCAATACATAGGGTGGAGGAGGTGGAGTAATGCTTTTGCATTACTCCTGATGTTTCCTTCATGTGGAGAAGCTCCACTAGTATAATAGTCCTGGCCTCTTTCTACCCCTCACTTATTTCCTGCTGTAGCAAGTTTGGGAGCTGGGACAGAGCCTGCATAGCCCTCCCTTTTCCCCTCCCTTTCTCTTGGAAGTGAGCTGCCCACAGGAAGCACTTTTCCAGGGGCAGAGTCTGTCCCTGTGGCAAAAGTCGGGTAGGGGTGAGGTGGGAGAGGCCCGCCCTGTGCAGCACTGCCTCTGATGAGTGGGCAAGTCTGTTCATTCTGGGATGCAGTATGAAACCTCTCATTCGCAAATATAAGCCACATTCTCCAATCTCAGTGTTATCAGTAAAGGTGATTCTCCCACTTGTCATGCTGGTTGATCTTGCTTCTCAATCCATTCAGAACTCAGGCGATCAAGTAGGGTATTATTATTAGGCTTCTCAAACACACATACAAAAAGACCACTTGGTTTCAGCTGTCAGAAAAGAGCTATCTATGTTTACAGAGTTTTTATTATAAGGAGAAGAAATACCCTAATCTCAGCAATAGCTAACAGGGCAAACAGATACACGGTTGCTCTTTTGCACAGGCCTGGGAATGGTGAGGTAAGAAATAAGGGAATATATGTTGGCAAACACCCCAATTACAACCCATTGCTATTTTTAAAAGGATTCCAGGAGAAATGCAGTTATACCTATATTTGCAAGCACACACACACAAAATGACTAACTTAAATCTACTTTACATTGGTTTCTCTATTTACTGTTTTAACATTTTGCTTTTCCTTTTTTCTAAAAAGAGGTCGTAGCTGTACTGGCTTAATAATTTAACTTTTGATTTATAAATGTATATATACAATTTTAACTATTTCTGAAATAATTTTCAGAAACTTTAGTTTACAAGATTTATGAAAGACAAGCTTGTACATTCTTCACAAACTTTCTGGTCAAAGGATATATCTAAGTAAAACTTACCACACCCATGAAAAGTGGGTTTGAAATATCTAAATTTGCCCTCCAAGCAAAGAACAATGAATAAATGCAAAACATTCCAGTAAAAAGCCATACTAATGATGGATTCTGTCTGTCCCTACAAATAATAAAAATACGTCCAAAATTAATTATATACATGAATATCAATAACAATATTACATAGCTTTAAATCATAAGAAAAAATATTTGGATCTATAAAACTTTCCATTTTAAACAAGGAACCAAGAAAGATCTCAGTTTTTAGAATCTGAGTTAAAACACATAACTAAAATGTAGTAATAAACTTGAACTACATATAGCAGAAAACTTAACTTGGAACTAAGCAGCAAAGGATATAAAGTTAAAAATCACAGAAGAAATACAAGTTATTAATCTTGTTAAATTTAAGAAGTTATCAAACATGTGCAAAATAAAAATATTTTCATGCTTGAAATAATAAAGATTTAAAAATGGCAAATCTCAACATTTGTATGAATGCAGTAGTATGACAATGTATGTTAGTATAATCTTTCAGAAAAGTTAATTTGATAATATTTATATCAAGAGCCTTAAAACTAATCATAATCATTGACTCAGTTATTTGACATGTAGGCATAAATCTTTACGCAATAACCAGAAATGCAAAGAAGAATTCATAAAAATTATTTAGTACTACTTATAACAGTAGAAAAGTAGAAGTAATCTAAAGACCCTTAAATAGAAGAACATTTAAATTAATTCTCCTGTGGCTATAGGTTAGACTATTATATAGACATTTAAATGATTTTTAATTATTTTTATGGTATGGGAAAATCCTCACAATATAATGTTTAAGTGTTAAGCAAACAAAACTGTGGATGCATGTACAAATATCTATTTACATAAAAATACATACATTCAACGTACTAGATAGTAAATGAATAAAAAAGTTATGGAGTCCATAGATTTTAGGCCTTCTTTTATCATCAGAGGAATTTTAATAATTGCTTTTTCCAAATCAATAATAATAATCAGTTATAGGCACAGAAAGAGATCAAACCTGAAGTTTAGGACATCAAATAACTGACTACTTAGACTGCTAATATACTGCTCAGTTAAGCAATATGTAAAATTTGTCTTAATAGAAGTAGTTAGGAGAGTCATTTATTTGGGGTATAAAATAATACCGGTAATATTCTACAATGACATATTACAAACATTAATTCAGTTCATAAACATTGGAAAAATAGCAGGAAAAGAAATTATACTACTCACTTTCTTGCTAAACATATATTTGCCCAAACTGCGAGGGCTTGGATGTTGAATGAGAGTTCGGTCCTCATACTTGTTACTTGAGAACTGTAAAAAACAACCTAACTTACTGTTGGCAGAAAAAAAATTAGGTTAATTCCAAATAAAATATTCTTTGTAGAATACATCTGATTATGCACTAAACAACTGTAAAGGCTGGGGTCAGATTTCAAAATTATTTTTTCTTCTTTTAAATTTGGGAGAAAAAGTACCATAGAAAGAGGTATAGCTCTAAGATGTTTTCCAATTGTAACATTTGGTTACCAAATTTTATAATTTGGGATAAGATCAGAACAAATAATTCTTCTGTATTTTTTTTTTTTCTTTTGGAGACACAGTCTTGCTCTGTTACCTGGGCTAGAATGTGGTGGTGTCATCACAGCTCACTGCAACCTCAAACTCCTGGGCTCAAGTGATCCTCCTGCCTCAGCCTCCTGAGTAGCTGGGACTACTGGTGCATGCCACCATACCCAGCTAAATTTTCTATTTTTTTGTAGAGATGGGCTCTCACTCTTGCTCAGGCTGGTCTCAAACTCCTGGCTTCAAGCAATTCTACCACCTTGGCCTCCCAAAGTACTAGGATTACAGGCATGAGCCACCTTGCCTGGCCTCTTCTGTATTTTTGATATAGGTATACTGTACAGCATATCCCTGATAGGTTTGATAAGAAGTTGTTTGAAATGAGTTTTTTAACTTTCTTCTGTTGGCAGTGTAGACATGGCCTCCAGTGATTTAGCAAATGAAAATAAAATTCCAATAGTTTTCTGGACATCCAATCATGAAGGAAACAAAGGCCAATAGAGGTGATCTCCAACCATTCTTTTTTTGCGTTATCTTCTTTAAAAGGCTTCCTGTTTTCTATATTATTTGGTTTGAAAAACATTTAAGCAATCTCAGAGAAATGTATTCTTTTTTTCCCTACAATTAAACTAAATTCTTCCATTAACTAATAAGCCTTTTCAGGGGTTATCTGAGTTCTAAAATAGCTTCTGCTCTAACAGTCTCTGATTTAAAAAAAAAAAAACAATTCTATACACCATCTCAAAGAACTTTCTTCTCCCTACTGGCAATTTTACTGGAGAAAATGTGATGCCCTAATTATAGAAACCATACAATGTGTATTTTACTAATGGAGACTCATCTACTATGAACAGATATCCTTACTTATTTTCAAATACACTTGAAAAATTGATTCCAGCATGAGGCCCATTTCAAACCATTCTTCAAAAGGAATGAAGTCAGTCTCAAAATTAATTCTTCAAGATCTGTTGCTTAAATGTAAGCTCCAAAAGATGGTCACTGCCTAAGGTTAGATTCAATAATTTCCTTGTACAGGATTGCAATTTAGAGATATGCATGGGGAAAGAATTTAATTTGCTTGACTGGAAAAGGGTAGATGATTAGGTTCCATCATTTTGAAGGATTTTCTCGTAAGTTAATTATGAGTTGCCTTTTTCAACACTCCTGTCCACCTGAAACAATTAAAGACTAGAAATTCTCACTTGGAGGATTACGCCTCCATTCTACATGATGATTTGGTTTGAACAAATAGCGAGGGTGTGAGTGGTCATCACTTTTGTCAAGCCTTTTTTTTCTGGGTAGATGACCTGCTATTATTTTAATGTAAAAGAAGCCTTTAAGTCTCACTTTTATGTGCAACTAATAAAAGTTAAATGTGTGGATTACTCTTGAGAGTTCTTTGGCGTTTGTGTGGGATTTGTTAAGGTAATGTATTTGTTAATGTTATAACAACGCCTGGAAGGTAGGTAGAAAACAGCAGGCAGTGAGTCTTTCTGCACTGAGTAAAGCAGAATAAAATGAAAGTTCAGAGACATTGAAAAGACTGTCTTCATCTTTAAAAGGAAACTAAGCTTCTTGCTACCTTCCCCCCAACAAAAAAGAAAAAGGAGCCACAAAAGTCTCATACATAAAAATAATTATTTAAAATCAATTGTGAGAACCATCAAAAATTTATATAAAAATAATTGATGGCAGGGAAATATTTTCAAGATATAATGTAAAGTGAAAAGCAGCAGGCTAATAAAACAATATGTATATTATGAACCTATTTTTTAAAACAAAAATACAAAAAAAGTGGAAAGATATAGACAAAAATGTTAACAGATTAATAATTGTGATTATCTGTACGTGTTAGAATTATAGGTAATTTTAATGTTCTTATTTTTACTTACCTGTATTTTCTAAATTTTCTCTAAAGGTTACGTATTTCTTTTTGGAATAGGAAAAAAAAAACTTGTTTAAAAGAAAGGAAGAAAGGATGGATGGAAGGAAGCAAACCAGTAAATAAACAAGAAAGAAATTGTAAGAACCCATGAACTGTCTCATATATAAAGTTGAAATATTCTCCCCATAATTTCTCAAAATAGCCCCAAGAGTTACAAATTAGTAATTACTTAAGAGATCCCTTTAGTGTTATAGACACCTATTTTCTTCCAAAATTTTATATTGAGAATATTATAATTAGTACAGATATTTTTCAAGTCAGTATGAATATTTTTCAAGTTGTCTTAATCTCTGAAGGTTTTAAAGCAAATATTAATTCATTTTTCAAAGAACACTATTGGATAATATAGATCAAAATATATTTGCTTTAAGCTGGCTCTAATAAGGTTGGATGTTAAAAAGACGTAAGTCAAAAATAGAGCTTGGACACGGACAGCCTAAAGGAAGTCACAGGAGACATTAAATACATTAAGCTCTGAAGAATTAAAAACCAAAATAACAAGAAAATAATTGTTCAAATTGTGCTAAATACAATGTTACAAAATGCCTCCAAAAGAAAGACAATACAAAAACCAGAACAAGAACAAATTATTTATAAAGCAACACTATATTAGGTAATTTTGTATCTAATTGAAAGTTGAAACATTATAGTTTTATAAATGCTCAATGTAGTCTCCTAATGTTCTCATTCACTGTTGTATTTTTTTTCTTTTTTAATTTTTTATCTTATTTCTTTACTTCTTTTTTATTTTTATTTTTTTGTATAGAGACAGGGTCTCTTGCTCAGGCTGGTCTTGAACTTCTAAGTTCAAGGGAGCCTCCCACTTCGGTCTCCCAGAGTGCTAGGATTACAGGTGTGAGCCACCACACCCAGCCATTCACTGTTATATTTATTGCTCATGTTAAGCTTTATTTTATTAAAGGAAAAGCTAGAATATTTGACGGTACGGTTGGCTCTCTGTATCCACGGGTTCTGCCTCCATGGAGTAAACCAACCTTGGATCAGAAATACTCAGAAAAAAAACTGCATCTGTACGAAACATATACAGACTTTTTTTCCTGTCACTATTACCCAAACAATATAGTATAACAACTATTTACACAGCATTTACATTGTATTAGGTATTATAAGTAATCTAGAGATAATTTAAAGTATACAGGAGGGATGTGTGTAGGTTATATGTAAATATTAGCTCATTTTATATCAGAGATTTGAGCATCTGCAGATTTTGGTATCCTCAGGAGGTCCTGGAACCAATCCCCCACAAATACCGAGGGACAACTGTATATACAAACAATTGTTAACTGTAGAGGTGAAAACTACTTCTCAGACATGCTTCATGAAGAGATGAACTCAGAAATCCCTAAAATTTTTTAAAGGAACTAATAGAGAATTCATTTAAAAATAGTTTAAATATTTCATACTCACAGCAACATTTTAGACATACTGGATCCTATTTCAGATTTGGCCTCAACAAAAAAGAGAAAAGTTTATTTGCACAAGTATTAAACTGAAGCTTTATTAGCCTACTGTATTTTAACAATCTTGATTTAAAAAAATGTAGATTTTAAATATACAATGCAACAACTCTCTTCATTCAAAGTCTTTACTTCAGAGCCTTATTGAATTTTTAAAAAGAAGTCATTGTAAACTAACTTGGACATACTTTAGGAAGAATTTTAGAAATAATAGTTGGTTAAAAATCAGTTAAACTATTCCAGTAGGAATAATTAACACATTAATGAATTAATAGTCCTTTTACATTTCTGTTATAGACTCTCTTTAAGCTTTTTGGGGGCACTTTGATATAAAGTTCACTACAACCTGATAGTCTATAATTTCATAATTCTCCATTATTTATACAAATTTCAAATCAGAAATGGCCCTCAGACAATATTTTTATGAAATAACCAATATAAGTAAAACAGAATATGAATTTAAAGTATCAAACTCTCTAAGTCAAAATAATTAATAATTATCCTTTTATTAATCTATTTTATTATGAAATAACACCTATCTGTAAAAAATATAAATGGTATATATTTAAGGGATAAAAGAGTTTTAAAAAATTTACAGGCCCACCATTCATTTAAAAAAATAAAACCTCATTAATACCATTTTACCAAGCCCTCACAGGCCTCTTCTTCCTTATCCCCCAGTGGCAACTACTACCTTGAATTTGGTGTTAATTATTCCCATTTTTATAAATATATTGTTTTTCTACTTTTGTATGTATCCTTGAACAATAGATTGCTTAGTTTTTGCATGGTTTAGAATTCTGTATAAATGGTATCATATACCATGTACTCTTCTGAGACCTGCCTTCTTAAGTAGAACACAAAAAGCACAAACGATGAAAGAAAAACTTGATACAACATCTATAATAAAATAAAAAATCTTCTGTTTATCCTTTCAGTTTTCAGATGACCTTTAATGCAACTACATTTAATATATATCTTAGAGAAAGCAAGGCCTTTTGAATTTCTTTAGAGCACACTGTTTCCATTAGTGAACTCAAATGTTATGAAGCATTCACAGATGTCTAAAACTAAATACTAACATGAACACTGTTCATCAAATATATATACATATATATAAAGTGGTTTGGTTAAGGTAAATTTAAAAATTTGAGGTTTTATTCCTCTTTAATATTTTCCAAATATTTTTCTTCACAACTTAAGTGCCCACAGTGATACTCAGTGCTAACAAGACTGAAAGGCTTCAACTGCAGGTAGCAGACTCTTTTTAATGCTTGCTATCCTGAAAAGTATATTAAGGATATACAACAGTATGCTGTCAAGTCAAGGGATTCCAATTATTTTCTATTATGTCAAAGGCCACATTTCAAGAGAGAAAGTCAGTTGCATAAATAACTGAAATGAAAATTCCCTCCATTGTCATTGACAAATACTAATTGTTTTTGTTTTTGTTTTCCAATCAAGGCCCAGGCAGAGCACTGAAGTTTTGCCACTTATTTCCTAAGAAAGGCTTTAAATATAAATTTACCAGGCTGAATGTTCCATATTCTTCCCTGAGAAAATGCGTCAAAAATCCTAGCAATGTTGTTTGGTCTCCCCAGGTCCAGCGGGCTTGGTTGAGGTAGGATGAGATGGGAAGGTAGACATAAGGCAGCAAACCAGCAGAGAAGTACAGACTCAACCTCAGCAGAAAGCCCAGCGAGAGTTCCTGCAGCAGAGCACATTGGGTTGTAGAACAGTGTTTATTTTAGTCTATTCATCCTGAACTTCAAGAATACATCAAGGAAAACATCAAATGTGTTTACTCAGAGCTGATCTCTCAATTTATATTAAGTCACCACAGAATACTATGTTAAACCTTCTGATTACTGTGGATTACTAGAAAATTGCATCCGCCTGAACTCCTTTGCATGGCAGGTGAAATCTGAGTGAAGCAAATAATATTAGCAAAGACTCACGAGTATCATGTTTATTACATCTCTTACATTTAAAACCATGTCATGACATGCAGCATTGCACAGCTGAGATATTCCAGTAGGAAGTGATTAAGTGTTGTTTGGCTGATTTTGAATACGCCCAAAATACTATTCTAACACCAATTCACTTCATCATAATCATCAGGATGTTACTTTATTATGATTATACATTGACAATATAAGTCTTTCAACAAGAGTTCTGGACATTTCATGGACATGTTTGGTACAAAGGAAGCAAATGAAGCTAGCTTTTACATAACGTGTAAGCTCATCCAAATGCTTTTTTCCCTCAATTTACATACAGGACAGAGTACTAAAGGAAATTTGTTGTTATATGGAACAACGTTGCCTCATATACCTTATTTGGGGGAATATATTTCTCATTTGTACACTTCTAAAAGAGGACAACATGGACAAAGTTTTATAAAGATGAAGTCCAAAAGAGTATGAATTCTGGTCTATTGAACCAATTCTAGTATTTGAACCAAGATTCAAATACCGATTGCTTTAGTAACTGGGAAAGGCATCTCTTACAAATATCGTATTTGCAGATTGCCAGTTTTTCCTTTACAGGAAAGAGAAATCCATATGTGAGGATGAATATAAGAAGCAAGGTTTGCATTCACCAGAAGTAGAACAAGCAGTTGATTTATATTAGCATTTTCAAATAAACATCTTAATTGGAAATGAAGTGTTTTATTATAGTGCTGATTTCATTTGAGATTTCTATAGCAGTAATGAGATGCATAAAAAATGATGGCATGAAAAGAGTGTAAGAAATAACTAATCTAACAATATGCCTTTGCTATTCTTGCAAGTGGTTTTAAAGAAAGTAAATGCTTATTTTGGCAGCTCCTGCATACTATAAAGTTGAATTTAGATGCAGTTGCTGCAGAATTTTCCTTTTGTGTGAGAAATAAACAGGGAGACAGCTATTACTCAGAGTTGGGAGTGGTTCTTAGTCCTAGCTGCACATTAGAATCACCTGGGGCAGCTTTTTAAAAACAGTGATGTCTGAGCCTCACCCCAGATCAATTACATAAGAATTATTTTGGGGTGGACTCACTTCCCCAAATAATCCCACACACATATACATATATACTTGCTATATGGGTGTGTACATGTGTATGTACAAATGTGTACATACACGCACAAACACACAGTTTTTTAATGCTTCCCAGGTAATTTAAGTGCACAGGCAGGGCTGAAACCAACTGATTCAGTATTTCCTGCTCTGCCTCAAATCATACCTAACACCTCAAACCCAACCATCCTGCCACTTCACTGGTAGACCTTATTTTCTAGCCTCTGCTATTTAAATAATGGAAATGAAGGGTCTGTTGAAGATCCACAGTTCTCAAAATTTCATCATTCATTGGTAGCTCACCTCAGCACAGGGCAAACAAGCCCCTTAGTCCAGGCTCCCAAAGTGTCAACTGCATGCTTTATAGAAAGTGCATGGCTTTCCTTTCACTCAACGAACATGAAATATATGCTTTTTAGGTCCTTTCCAGAGAATGCACCTCTCTGATGTCTGTTCAGGTGAGAAGCCTGGCTAAGACGACTGGTACTGGAGTGGGACATGCTGTCCAGCTACCCCCATCAGTGCGTCCATTGATTCACAAGAAAAATATTTGGGCCTCCTCAGCGTTGTATTCCACAGAAAAGTTTCACTGAGTTATATATATTTCAAATCTCCATTTTAAAATCAAGGGTTTATATAATAAAAGACCATATAAAGAACTTTCTGTATACTCTCTAAAACCAGTGTTAATGACACTTCTTGTTTTATATCCCTTACATAAGGACTTACATGACTGACTTCACAGAATTTAGTTCCAAGGAAAAGTTGCTCTTTCCAGTCCACTGTTACGTTTCCCTTTTTTATCTACTTTTTAATCACATAATACGAATTTTATAATCTCTATGTTATCCTTTTTGCTTTGCTGTTAAGAAGCTCAGAACCAAAATGTGTTCAAGTATAGTAAATATAGTTATCTAAAAGCTTTGGTATAATTATGACCTTATTTCTATATAGTAATTTTATTTGCTTTATATGTTTTTCTATTATAATTTAATTATAGCTGGGTATAATTAGCAAATAATAAAATGACAAATAAAGCTGAGTTTGTTCACAAACAAACAATAAATAAAGTAAAATGACTCCAGCACTGGCTTTGTATACAGACTATTTTAACCTCTGGGTACCTGTATCTCCCAATGCCTAATGAAATAATTTTCCTATGCTGCCTTTTACTGCCATTTTAATTAACAATCATGTTTTCTTTTAGAGAAAGAAGAAATAAATCATTTTTGATTCTAGGGAGATAGGTTCTGAGAAAATAGGAATGCTATTTATCAGAGAGTTTATTATGTAGCTCATGATAGCAGCAGGGATGTTGGCTGTTGTGTTGAGAGCTAAGTCTCCAGCCCCTGGAGCAGGCCTATGGCACAAAGCAGGGACTCAACAAAGAGCTGAATGAATGAAGTGTTACTAGTACACCACTCTGTGTCTTAGAATATAGACTAAAACAATTAAGGAAATTTCATGTTGTTGCTTTAAGTTCTTTCAGCCTATTTTCATCAAGGTGCTGTTCAGAATCATGAAATTATGAAACAGGCCAGATGCCACTGCAATCAATACTGCATAATTTTTGTAAATCCTATTTTTTTCAGTCAATATTGGTAGGGCCCAAGGTTATTTATGCTTTACATGAAACCCAAGAAAAATTAAACTTTCGTGTTTCTGATACCAATGTCACATAAGATCTAAGTAAAATATTATAAATTTTAATTTTTACAAAATTCACAATCCTACCTTCTCTTTTAAAAGTTGAAAGAGAATCCAAGGTATTATGCACAAAATATAGAGTACTATTGTGTGCTGATTACATAAGCTAAGGCCACAGCAGAAAGCACCAATTTTAGCTATCTGAAAATAAATAAAAGAAAAAAAAAATCTAAGTTAAAAATTCACCAACACTCTAAGTAAGCACAAAGACAAAAAGCCATTTTTTTATATTAAAATCAAGCATTTGTATTATAGGTCAGGTTAAAATCAACCCCTCAGATGCAAGCGATTGTACTTTTAACCGTCATTAGTATTTATCACCATTATTTTTGTTCATATTTTCCACATCAAGTAATCGCAGTTTGAACTTAAATAATTGTCTTCAAACTGACTTTTAGAAAGTCCTGTATGATGACTAGATAAGTTCTAACAATAATAGGGTATTGCATAATTCTTATTCAAGTAAAATCTATAACTGAAGTTCAGTAATTGTTTTATTTTTCTCTTATTAAATAAATGAAATATAGCCCCTTATATCTAACTAGAAACCTGGTTATCTCAGGGTGGTGTTCTGATTTTTTTAACATGTGTTAGTTTCATAATTGACAAAGATTCCCTCTTTGATCAAACTCTAGACAAGTTCCTCTGAACTGTCTTCTCAACTAGGCCCTGACTTTTGGGCTTCCATGTTTATCTCCGCATTGTCCAGTTTTAGCAAGAGTCCTACTAAGTCAGTTTTGCCAGAACCTTCCACCCTCAACATGTGATCACACTCGATCTCTGATCAGGTTGCTCTTCCTCCACCATTCCCTAGGTGTCGTCTGATCACCCTGGTCCACCTTCAGCAAGGATCCAGTTAAGTTGGTTTACCCAGAATTTCCCTTTACCCCTGATGTTTCCTCTCAGTAATTTCCTGTCCACTGACCCACACCCTGATCCTCGGCTATAAATTCCCACTTTTCCTTATTATATTTGAAGCTGATCCTAACCTCTCTCCCCTAGTACAAAACCCCACTGCAGTAGCCCCTATACCTGAAGCTGAATCAAGTCTGCCTTACCATTCTTTAACAAGTGTATTGAACCATTTTTCTTTAACATAAACAGAAAGTTTTTAAGCAAAAAAAAAAAACAACAAAAAACCTCTAATAGCATCACAGATCTATTTACTGGAATCACAGATAAACCATGATGTTCTTTTGTTTCTATTCTTTAATGTCACAAGGCTGTCTATACTAAGATGTTTTAGCATCTTTCAGTGTATAGACTGTAAGCTCTTAGAAGATAGGGTTCTTTCACATTTCAAATTATTCTGAAAATAGTGTCTGCTTTAAAATTCCCTGTAATCTCTTCTGAACTACTTCGCTTCTACATTTGATCCTCTTCTTTTAGTTACAAAAATTACAAATCTGACATTTTTTTTTGGCAACTAGAGAGTGAGTCAGTATATCATAATTTAAGGGGGTCAGTCTAGAGTTTGGCACCTTATGGTGACACACACACAACAAAAGCCTGTCTTTCCCACAGGACACAAAGGAATTTCACAATCCCCTTAATCGCCAAAAAACTTCTGAACTCTGAGGGCAAAAAAAGTTTTTATGTTTCATAAGGGCTATCACAGTTCCATCCCCGATAAAAAACCTGAGAACATTTTCTCTCGCAACATGCCTAGATTACCTTGACAGTAATCAGCATAGACAAACAGTATTTAAACCAAAGTTAAAAAGAAATATAGCATCTGTCTAAAAATTAAAATAAATAAATGATTTCACTTTGATCAAAATAGGTTACCTTTGATCTCTCCTTTGCAGATGCCGCCTCCTCAAAACGTACAGTAAGAGCCATGAGCAGCCCCACAAACAGATTGTTTAAGCTAAAAACCTCTGCTGCAATGGACCACTGCCATGTTAGACGAGAAAATGAAAACACCCCCGCAGCAAGGATTCCTCCAGCATATGAGCCAGAAAGCCTGCAAACACAGATAACATGAAATCTTCTTTCCCAACAAAAAGAACTAACTTTATTTTCCGTTTTATAAACTGTACCAGCAGAAATTATGACAGTCACCCAGCACTATCCCAACACATTATATGGCTAATACATTACTTCGTGTAATGATTTCTTTCAACAGATTTTAATTAGGAAGTTCCTATGTTAACCTATTAACAAACAAATAAACAGACCTATGGATGGAAGGAGGGCTAGTCTTCAGATGTAACTGCTAGGATTCAAGCCAGTTCAGAAAACCTGAAGAGACAGTAGCGAGAGATAACAAACCTACGTCATTCTCTTGCTATATCTACAAAGAAGGATGGTCTGAATAAGACCTAGATATGTTTAATTGTAACAATTAGTTAAATGGCAAAATATTTCTTCAGGAAAACACACTCTCACTTCAGGGGGAATGTGTGGATCTGGGGACCTTCTACCCTTATCTCTCAAAGTATGGCAAAGAATGTCTTTGTCACATACTTGGTGATTTTAAGTTCTTGTTCAGCAAAGTTCTTAGTTTGTAATGGTTTTTTTTAGACAAAGTTGAAGTTAAAAATAATAGCTTTTTTTAAATGAGGGAGATGGGAATGTGAAGTTCAATAACACCAAAAGAATCAAATGCTACATTTGGAAACAAATTTCTCACCGCCAAATGCCAACAAGAACTATATATTTTAAATCAATCAGGAATCTGAATCTCAATTCAGAGATCTGATTTGAGATTGGTAGTGTGGTTGAATATACTAGAGCATATCAAACCAAAACAACTTTCCATGTCACTATAAAGCTAAAACTATGAAAATTAAAGCTATTACCAAATACCTATTTCTAACAGAAAATACGGCAAGCAGTACTATGTCTAATAATTATGACCTTCTACAGCCCCAAGTCATTGGTTTTCAATTATATTATTTTGTATAAAAAGTTATGGAGTATTTCTATGGCCTTTAATCAACCATTATAAGAAAAAACAGTTAAACAAAAATTTCGATATCATCAAACCTGTTTTTTCTTTGAGTTTCTATTTGCAATTTATTTCAGTTTTCTTTCCCTTATAAAAATCAGCAATTTCCTATTTCTCTTAGAGTTTCCCATTCTCCCAGTAATCCTGATATAAAACACTAACATCATTTCTTCCTTGCAAATTCCTTTCCTAACTATTCAATCCTTTTGATTTGTATTCCTACTGCCTTAGACCCAATTATTTTAATAGTTTTCTAACTTGTCTTCTGTTTTTCAATCTATTCTGCAATATTACATCATATCAAATTTCCTAAAACATACTCTTAATGACTATACAGGCCCAAAACATAAGGACTCTTCAATGCCTATAGGATAAAGTCTACATCAGTCAGCCTAGAATACAGACTTCCAATAAACTGGATCCTACCCACCCACTAATTGCCAACATTATTATCTCCACCAAATAGTCATGCTCCTCAAAATTCCCTAATGAGACATGCCGATTCCTAGCACTCTACCTTTCCTCATTCTGTACCCATGAGTTGAATATTCTCCCTGCTCCTATTTATTAAAATCCTACTTCTTTCTCAAATTTCTCCTCAATTCCTAGGTTTCTAGCTCATATCCATATACCTACAGCATTTATTTGCCTCTACCAATTATTTTGACATTGTTTTTAAAATGTGAATTGGAATTAAACTTCATTTATATTAGAAGCATCTACCCCTAAGTACACAAAGGAAACTTAGTGAATAAGAGAACAACTAAAGTATTTCTAATGTTTTTAAAGGAACTTCTATGTCTTATCTGTCAATATTATTTTGGAAAGTCAGCATAAGATACAAGATTCCTTCCTCTACTTACAACATAAATTAGCATCTTGGAGAAATGGCTTATTCCAGAGCTAGGGTAGCTGGGGTGGCTAAAGCACAAAATTAGTCTGAAACATCTTGTCCCAGAAAGTAAAGAAATGCTCAAAGGATGATGGGGACATGACAGAAAGACATGGAAGCCAGCAGAAAGGGGCTCCCACTGGCCAAATTGGGGATAACTTGAGTATCAAAATAATTATCATAATAGCTTGTACCTCACTGAATAAATAAAAGTCCATGAATCTACAGTGATATAAACAGGGGAGAAGGAATGCATTTGCCTTTCCATAGAAAGACAGCTAGTAATTGCAGAAGAAATGATGCAATTATAATAATCAATGAATACCAAAACTAGAGGGTAAAAATTTTGGAGAAACAGAATGTGTACATAGTCTCGAGGTATCTCCCTATACACAGATTAATTACAAAGGGAAAAATGGTAACTTTACAGTGGTGGGAACTGGCAGACATAATCTTAGCCACGTGACCAAAGTTACCAGCACCAGTAAGGGGACAAACCAACACCATGTGCTTCCCGGTCTATTCCAGCGAAAAGAATACAGCATAATTTCTGTGGTGTTCCTGCTGGAAATGTTACCTGAAGCTAAGCAGAAGAAAGTCCTGCTATAAATAAATCCTCTGTAAGAGAACTCAAGATTTACTAATCTACAATGATTTTTAACACGTTATTACACTCAGGAAGACATCCTAAAGTGTCTGAACTGCTGACATTAACTATTGGAATTATCAACTATGTTAACTGCTTTTTCAAATATTTCATAAGGTTTTAAAAATTGAAGACTAATGTAAAATTATTGACTTCAGTGATAAAATATATCCAGTCACTTTAGATTATTAAACATAGGTACATTTGCATTTTATTGAAGACTAATCCCACATCAGCAAGGTCTACAATCTGAATTCTCTCTCCCCATCTCCCCACAAGGTCAGGATGGTTTTGCTATGAATAATCCATATACTCTTTTACTGATTTTCCTTGGTATCAGAGAAATAATTTGTGAGACTGCTGAGTAAAATTATAGAAGATAAGGTGGCTGATGATAAAACCATTAATGGCAATCAAATCTATAACCTCGACCTTTTTAGCATTAAATGAACTTGCTCAGAAATCAAACTAAGTCTATAGCAATTTGCATTGTACTCCTAATGTAAATTGCACACACAAGAGTAGTGGATCTTTTAATTTGTTTGTTTCCCAACAGCAGTGTTTAAAGACCTGATTTCTCCTAGTGAGCACCTGTCATCTGGCTTTTTAATTCTAGCCACCCTAGTGGGTATGAAGTGGTATCTCATTAAGGTTTTCATTTGCATGTTCCTAATGGCTAATGATGCTGAGCATCTTTTTCTATGTTTATTGGCCATTGGTATAACTTCCTTGGAGAAATGTTATTTAGATCCTTTGCCCATTTCTTAAATTGGATTATTTGTCTTTTTATTATTGAATTGTAAAGTTCTCTCCAACTTCTTTTTAATATGTTTCTTTTCTGCTAACCACTGCCAGAGTCAACTGCTTGCAACCAAGCACCCTGACTGAAATACACTGTCTTCCCCCTTTCATATAATTTCTATTACATTTTCAAGGGAAACAGTGTGAGGAAATTCTGAAGATGAAAGGTGATGTTCTCTTAGCCTTGTGGAAAACAGAAGAGAGGGAGCATGCCTCTAAGAGCAGAAAGTTATGTGTAAACCCATACTTAGGACATGCAGAATAATGGGAAGCGTTTTGGAGGCCCCATCACTTTACCATTCATGTTTTTCATAGAAGAATCTATGTAGGCTAAGCCCATATGAATTTCTTTCATTTCAACAGTATTTTCTAAGTCAAACTCTGAAATCTCCTTAAAATGCACATATTTCAACACACTGCCTTCATAAGTTTGCTTTATGCTAAGATTCAGAATCAGTCAACAACTACTGGCTGTGTAACATATAAAAACGAGTGGATTAAGAAAAGTAGAGATAATTTGAAACATCTGTTGTAGAAAAACTCTGCAAAGTTTTTCTACACACAAGAGATAAACACAAGGCTTTGTGGGTAGCAATAAATGCTCAGCTGAGGTTGAAGACTACAGAGGCTGCAGAGATGGAGAGGCCGCATCAGTCTGCACCGCCATGCAAAGGTTTGCAGCAGCCTGCGGCAGGCCAGGAGAAGACAGATAGAGCCAGCCTTAAGGTCTTTACCAGGTGAGAGGGACAGAAGGACAAGAGGACAGAAGGACAAGAGGGAAAGTTTTAAAGTAATGGGCCATGGAGCCTAGACTAGATAGAGAAGGAAGTGAAGCCAGAAGGGGCTGATGGAGGAGGTAAGGAGGATGAGCAAAGGGTTGTAGTCTCAATTACATGGAGGATAGCATGAGGCATCAAGGAAATGAGTGAAATAAAAGCTGAAGTCATGCCAGGGAGTGAACAGTGGGTTGGGGAAGGGAACATTAAATTGTGAGAGGATGGAACAGGCCAGTTAAGCAAGATTGAACTCTATTGTTAAAAGCAGCCCATGACAGAAGAGAGTTTAATAAAGCTGTTCTCAAAATCGTAAGACTTTCATTAAAACTAAGGATTTGTCCTAAAAGCCAAGCAGTGGTTGGTACCCCATGCATGAATAAGTCTGCAGGCTGAGTGCAATGTAGGAATACAGGTGTGTGGCCCAGTGCCACAGCTTCTCAGGCACACACACTAACAAGGAGATGTGAGCCCCCACATCAGGACACAGCAAGCTGAGTCTGTGATTTGTGCTGACACGTCAAAGGCTGATGTCAGCAGTGGTAAGAATGATGATTTTTCTGAAAACTCTGGAGGGCTTCAATTCATTCACTGATTCTGTAGGAAGGCAGTTTCATTATATTGCTCAAGTCATGTTTCCTGCACATTATCTGAGGATGCTTCATTTCACCTTACGGAGACAGAGATACGTGACAACAAAGCAAGCTGACACCAAGGATGATTTCACGAAGGCAAGTTTCAGGGTCAGGACTTGGCTCAGTATCTCGCACTGTCCACACCTGCAGCCTCTACCCTCTGCTCTCTAGCACTCTACTGAAGTTGCTCTCACTGAGGCCCCCGGTGAAAATAGGCTCTCTGGACCTCTCTGCTGTGTTGATCTACTGAGTTGACGCATGGGACCCCATATCCCCCTGGTTTCCTTATGTGGCTCTGGATCTTCCTTCTGTGTTTTCTCTGAAAGTCTCCTATTTTTCCATTAACTCCTTTAAAGCTAGTTATTTCCTAAGATTTCATTTTCTTCATTCTCAGGCAATTGCTCTTCTCACTCTCCATACTCTGCCTGGGTGGCTCTGTCCATTACCTTGAGTTCAACTGCCAACTACAAACTGAAAACACCAAATCTGTCCCCAGCACTGCCCTCTCCCTTACTTTCAGACTTACATATCTCCAACCGACTGCGGGACACCCCTGTGCCACTCCAACTCTGGAGGT
Organism: Lemur catta; assembly: GCF_020740605.2. Lineage (NCBI taxonomy): Eukaryota > Metazoa > Chordata > Mammalia > Primates > Lemuridae > Lemur > Lemur catta. The sequence goes on from NC_059128.1 coordinate 39,734,942, forward strand.
CCCCTAGAACCTCAAGGTCAACATATGCAAAACTAATTTCACATCCTCTTTCCTAAAAATGAAATACAGGATTCCTGCTCTTATATTCTCTATCTTAGTGATTTTCATTATCTACCTAGTTATCTAAGAGACCTGGGAGTCATTATCAAAGCCTTCTCTCTCTTTCTCCCTGTCCAACATAGCACATCCTGCCAATTTTACTTCATAATTATTTTTTATCCTCTTCTCTCTGTTCATTCCACCACTGCCCTCTCTCAGCTATTATCACCACCTCAGGCTTAAGGCAATCCAACAGCATCATAAGCTCCCATCCTATGCCTACCATTGCCACCACAGCAAGGGATCCGAAACTTATCTGATCTCACGCTTTTCTGCATTCAACCCTTCAATGGCTCCCTTTTAAACATAAACCATAATATAAGCTACTACTCATGACAGTCAAGACCTTTCATGATCTGTTCTCAGCCCACCTGTAGCTTCATTTCTTAACACAACTCATCTCAAACTTTGTTTCAGAAACACAAAATGACTTGTAAGTCCCGGTACTTACAAGCTGTTTCTTCACCTCTGGGTTTCTTTGCAAAGGAGGTTCTCTATACAGGCTGCATATCCCTTATCTAAAATGCTTGGAACCAAAAGTGTTTTGGATTTGGATTTTTTTTCAGATTTTGGAATATTTGCAGAATACATACCAGTTGAGCTTCCCTAATCCAAAAATCTGAAATCCAATATGCTCCAGTGAGCATTTCCTTTGGGTGTCATGTCAGCACTCAAAGTTTTGTATTTGGGAGCATTTTGGATGTTGGATTTTTAGATTAGGGATGCTCAACCTACATCTGTAACGCTGTTTTGCCTTCACTTGGCTAACTCCCACATATTGTGTACAACTCACTATAGGCATCACCTTTTCCAAGAAGTTTTCCCTAAAGTACCTTTGCTAAGACTAGGGTAGCTGCCCCTTCTCTAGGTTCTCATTAAACTAAATGCATTGAACGGGTACTCAATGGACAGGTTTTTCTATATTTCTTTAAAAAAAATTGACACTGAGGAATATGAATTTTTAACTGTAACCTAATCAAAATCAGATTTCAAGAACTTAAAATCCTCCATACGAAGCCAAAAGAATTATTTTTGGATTATTGATACCACTGGATAACATGTTAGCATATTGGTGTATTTTTAAAATTAAAAGTATATCTCGGCTGGGCACAGTGGCTCATGCCTGTAATCCTAGCACTCTGGGAGGCCGAGGCGGGTGGATTGCTCAAGGTCAGGGGTTCAAGGCCAGCCTGAGCAAGATTGAGACCCTGTCTCTACTAAAAATAGAAAGAAATGATTTGGACAGCTAAAAATATATATAGAAAAAAAAATTAGCCGGGCATGGTGGCGCATGCCTGTAGTCCCAGCTACTCTGGAGGCTGAAACAGAAGGATTGCTTGAGCCCAGGAGTTTGAGGTTGCTGTGAGCTAGGCTGATACCATGGCACTCTAGCCAGGGCAACAGAGTGAGATTCTGTCTCAAAAAAAAAAAAAAAAAAAGTATATCTCACTTTATATATACGTGTGTGTGTGTGTGTGTGTCCCTAGAAAAGCTATTTGACTTTTTGAAAATTAGTTTTCCCATATATATATTATCTTAGACAAGCTTTATCTTTAGTTTTTAATGCTCTACAAAAAGCAAGGTTTTTTAATTACCTCAACCTAAGTCCAACTATTTTCAAATAATGCCTTATAAAATTATTTATGCCATTATTTAGAAAAAAAAGTTTTTTTCAACTGCACAAAATTAATACAAAAGATATTTTGGTGTTGGAGTAAACTTTGTTTCTCTTAAGAACATGTCCTTCACTGTTGCTGTCCTTTCCTATTATAAAAATGCTATCCTGGTAACAAGTGAAATTAAGGGAAAAATTAAAGCATTCATTTTGAATTTGTTACATTGATTTGCATATGGCTATATCGTCCAGAAACTAAGGAATAATCATTTCGGCATTTCAAATGTTCAAATATTCTTTTAGCAAGAGTATAGAAATAAAAATTTACTTAAAAGCACTTTTAATTTTTATATTACTTGATTTGTTCCTTGTCTATAAAATAAACATCACAAAGAGAATAATAAATATAGAAGGTTCTCAGCTATTCATATTGCCTTTCACACACTGATGTGTAAAGAAAGTTCCTTAATTTTCTCAAATTTTTGTGAAGTTTCAAACAAAATTCCTCAAAGTTTCCATCTTATGTTTTATTGAGCCAAACATCAATAAACCTCTATATCAATAAGCCACTGCATACTGGAGATAGAAAAAAAACTTTGAATGTGCAGAAGACTTTCCTAGGTGATGCTGCAAAAATCATAATGATGAATATATCTGAAGGCAAATCTAGTCTTAAACTTGTTAAGCAAGAGATGTAATGAGAAGCACTTTTACCATCTGTTTATTATGAGTTTAAAAGAAAGGTATTTTGCGACGAGTCTACAGAATTCCTAGAGCCTCCAATTAATCCACTGCCCTTTTTGATCACTGGGGCCTTATTATCTGACGAGCCTGGCCAATTACCGTTCCTATCAAGGAAGGGTTGTCCTGTGAGTGAGTGATCAGACAAGGTAGTTACAATCTCTTTTTGGGAGTAACTCCAACCAGGAGACATACTCTATAAATTATTTTTTCCCTGAAAAGGCTACAATACATATTTAAAAATTTTTGGCAGAGTTAAATTATATAAGTACAGTGAAACACTATTCACAAATCTTACTGCATACAATACTGTTAAGTGAATCGGTAGTCCAAATTTCTGGCTAAGTAATCTTCCTTTTAAAAATAAATGGAAGGAATGTCCAATCTGATATTATTTAAACATGAGTTTTAAATGAAACTGTTGATCTGAGCTCACTAAAAAAGCTATCCTGTATCATCCATAAAGTCTAAGGTGCAGATGAACTGTAGATATAGGTATGCCCAAAATAAGACAAACAAAACAATTATCACCTACCCACAGACTAAGTGTGATGATTTTTTAAAAATAAAATGACATAATCAAAAACACCATTGTGTTTTCACTTGGCAATACAGGAGCCCTACTTTCAATTTGCATTTTATTCTTTTGAACAAATATGCTTAACTAATTATCTTTTTAAAAAGCAACTAAGGAGTTAATATGCTAAAGTAGAATCTTAATATTAGCTCATTAAAATGAAAAGACATACATTTTTCTACTGAAATTGATTAAATTACTTCAATCAAACTAAAAGCAAATGAGAAAAAGGAGAGAAATTTGAATGAGATTGTGAATAAAATGAGAACTCTTTTCACCGGAACTCACTAATATATCGCAAATAGTCTAAACAATTTTCCATTTTAACTTAAGAACACTTTATGATGAATTAGACATAATATGAGAAAAAATGTTTCCCTTCTCAATCTAATTCTCATAGAGCCTCACAGAGCAAGATCAAAGGAGGTATTGCTTCAAATGAATACATATTTTTAGAATTTAATCTGACTTGCAGAAAGATAAAATCTTACAAGGCCATATGAAGAAAAGACTTCAAACACCATTACTATGATATTAATAATTTTAATAACACAACCACTGTATTGTAAAAGATAGTTACATGTCAATATCAATAATCAAAATCAAGCTTTTATACTGTTAGAAGGGTCTACTTAATTCTAAGTTCTCACAATGATGCAGGAAAGCACTGATACAGATGATTCAAAACATCAAATCTAACAGTCACTGAAATATGTTTTATCTTATGTGAATAATTTTATATTTTAAACATAAAATACATTTTGCAGTATATTTTCAGTCAATAAAATCTTCCTGATTGCTTTTTACTTGGGTTAATTAATGCTAAAATCATGCAGTTAGTTCACATTCCAGGAGAGCACAGCATTTAGTCATGAAGAAAGATATACCAAGAGCATGGTAAATAGTATAGGAAGAGTGGTCAAGTGTTTAAAATTTCACCCACACAATGCAAATGACAGGAATTCTCCACTGGGGTAAGGAAGATGTAATACTATTAAGAGCATCCTAACAAATATAACCATCAGAATCCTCTGGTTAAATCATAACTGCCATCTTTTTTGGTCCACAAAATTCATGAGACCTAGATAAGAGTCCTAAGAAAGGTACAGATTGTGTAATAGTTTTCTTAAATGGAATACTATTCATCTGTTGACACAATGGATAAATCAGGAGGTTACAATGTACACCACTGACAGGTTTGCTATTGATGATAAGGTATATTTTTCTTTCCACTACACGGTATTTGACTTTCATGTGTAGTCACATGTTTGTCTAACCCTCAATCAAAAGGCAAATAACAGAAACCTGAAATTCTTTCCGAACACACATTTGACATGCCTCATAAAATCCATGAATGTATTTGTCTTCAGTGTTACTTGCATGCAAAGAATCCAACGTGGAGAGTGCACTACCCTATGTCTATACTGAGAACTCCTCCTTGAAGTAAGTGGAATTTGAGCAGGCAGGCCAAAATGTGGGATCTGAGCATTACTGTTTAATAAATTACTATTAGTGTCAATTCATACTGATGACTAAAATAGTGTGATGGATTCCAGGGAAGAAGTATGGTAAAGCAGGACACAATCAACAGCAAATCTATCACCCTTATCCTTCCATGTTCTTTCTGGGCCTTGTTCATAAAAATTATATACATGTTCCTCCTGGCTCATTCACATAATCAACACCATATATTTATCTCTCCAGTCTACCTGGAGAATGGTCAAACTAGGGAGCTAAGCTACTGAAAACCTAAGTACTGCTAAACCTCTTTCTTTTGGTGGCAGTTTATTCAGCACTCTTTCAATAAATATATACGGGGCATCTGATATGTGCCAGGTACTCTGTGGGAAAATTATAATCAGTGGCCATTTAGAGAGCACTTAAATATAAATCTTTTCATTTTCAGTTTTAGACCTAATGAACATATTAAACATTAATTTAGGACATGATATATTAAAGTTATATCTCTGAAGCCACCACCACTGAACATAAAACAAATCAGAACATTTCCATCTTTAATGAATTTGTGAATAAGTCCTTTTTTCCAAATTTTATAAAAATTTACTGTCACTCCAGATAAAATCCTACCAAGGTTAGTTCTATTTCATGGGATTCAATCAAAAGGAGAACTGTTTATCCTGAATTTCCAGCTACATAAATGTTAAACTACTGGTACTCTAAAAGGAAAAGTACAAAGTATTGTTCCTGATTTAAAACCACTAAATAAAATTGGGATAAAAATTTAAAAGCCTTAAAAAACAAAAAAAAAAGCACGACTGAAACAGAGGGAATAAGATTATGAATAGCTTCCGTAAATAAAATGTAATCGTAATTTCTATTAGAATTAATATTTATGCAACATTTAAGGTTTAAAACAATTCATTTTATTATACTTTATCAACTCATAGCTGAATATCTAAAAGAAAACACTGAACTGGGCATTATAGGAACCAGCATCATTTACTTAACATTTTCCTAAGTTTTCACGGTATACCAAATAATTTGCACAATGGGAGACAATACCTTCTTGAGGTACAGCCTACTTTAAAATAACTCCCCAATTAGAGATTTCAGTCAATTTTGTTCGAAATCTGTAAAAACACACAAGAAATCAAGAGTAGCTTGTTATTCAATCTTGATAGTGTTTTTGCATTCAGTAGCAAGATTGAAATTGGTTAAAAGTATATTCCAGTATATTTTTCTCGAAGGCACTGGCCACAGTATGTCATCACACCAAGTCCTTTTTAACTGAAAACTTAGAAGATGCTGCATAATTTTTACAACATTAAGATACTAAAAGTATATGAAGTAAACTTACAACACCCAAATAACTAAAATTGACAGGATGAGGATATTAAACTACTTTTGTCAGCAACACTAACCAACTTAATAAACAATAGAGATTTGATATTAAGTAGTCTTATGCAAAGTTATGAAGTATATGTTAAATATTTCAATTCATTAAGACTGTTCTATTTTAATGGTTTTGAAAAGTGGCAAATCTACGTGAGTTATGATCTATGATTTTATTTGTAATTTTAAGACATATATGCATTTATTATTACAACCGTAATAACTGATGACTAGTTCCAGTGGCAAAATCTCGGCAGGAAACAGATTTAGCAATTTAAATGTTTTATAAGTTTTTGTAATTGAGGAAACTTTTCATAATCTGACATTTGTTAAAACCACTTATTAGAAATTATGCAGCACAGTAGCTGTGGAAATATGAGCTAGCTTCACAATTATAAAGTCAGCCTATGTAGCCCTTTCCTATTGTATATAGTGGCATAAACCCCACGGCGGCCTATCAGCTAACTGGCAGGCAGGGGGCTGCTCTATTCAAAGTGAGAGATACAAGCTGCAGGGCAAAAACCTGGCAGCTCCCATCTGACCCCACAATCCCCTACTGGTGACAGCTCCAAGCTCCATGGCAAATTAGGCCTTCTCATATTACAATTGGAGAAGACAGATTCCATTAGCAGTATCTGAAATTGAGTGGAGAGCTGCACTGTTATCAGACTTGACTCATAAGCACTGCTATTAATCAGAGCTATGATAGCATTTATATATTTCAAGCTATCTGCTGCCGCTGTGATATTCTGCTACAAAGGGTTGATGGGACTTAGGAAAGTGAACAATAGAGCTTTCTGGGAAAAGCAGAGTAAATCAAGAAAGTCTATGACTTCCGCACATTCTGAAGGGATTGTGGTTTACATAAATTTTCTCCCAATTGGAGATTGAGCTCTTCCTCATCTTACACATGGGATTTAGTTGTCACTCAATGGTAACAGCTGTGAAAAGGTGAAGCGGCCCACCGCTCAGAATATTGCCTTCGCTTTTAAAGCAATTAACCCATGAACAGGAGGATACCTGGTGATATCAAAGGGATTAGGCCAGGCAGTGCATTATTAACATTTCCTTGAACTAATTCTAACTCTGACTAGCTGTCAGAAAAGACTCTACAGTCTTAAAAAAGAGTTTTTGCCCTGCTTTTTTCCCTTCAAAATGAAGCGCTGCTATTTGAGCCTAATATGTCCCTCTACTTATAAGAAAATGCAAATGAACCAAGCTCTTAATATGCTTAAGCAGTCTGAGTCAATGCAATTTTAATACAAGTACGAGAGAAATATATGATCAATTAACCAGGGATCAAGACAGATATTCTCCTGAATGGAAATTAATGCTCCAGTACTTTCCATTCTTCTTCAACTACAAAAACTTGGTGACTATTTGTTACTTATGCATAGTTACTTTTGAAATTAGGAAGAGCTTCACATTATTCTCTATGGCAATAATCTAAAATACTCTTTGAGCTGGAAAATCCAAATGTCCCTTAAGCAGGAGATTCTGGCATTCTCTAAGGTATGGCATTTTAATTTTCTGTTCTTTATTGAATGGAATCTTAACCAAAGCTATAAGAATAGCAGACACAGGGCTCAAAATCAAGTTTTCGCTTTCCAAAAGTTTAACCAAATTAATTTTTAGAAGCAACATAATGTTTAGCAATATGTAACTTACAAAAATCATGAAATCCATAAATAAAATACTGGCACAAAACAATCTGCCAGAAGATATTTATGTATTATTGAAATTGATCATAAGTTCTTCATAATAAGCAGATGTAGTTTCAATATACCTTTATTATTAATATTCATATATCCTAAGTAACCTACCTGACATTAAGAGATCTGATGTCTTACTGTACAATGTTAATGGTGTTAAAAAGTGTTTTTATGCAAGTTTCCTGAAACTGTGCCTTTTAGAAAAATATTTGAAAAACTGCTCATTTAATGATTAGTGACTTTTTCTTTAAAACAAGCACAGAATTTTGATTATAAAAACTAAGAGTTTTACTTTCAATTCACGAGAGTGCCCAACAAATATTGTTAAATAAATTCTTCCATACTTCCATTTGGCTCATAATAGTTTGAAAAGGATATGCTGACTCTTAAGCCTGTTAAGAATATATTCTCAGTCCTGTAACTACCCAAATAAATGATACAAGATATACCCTCACCTGATATTATAAGCAATTTAAATCTTCCCTGAGGTAAAGAATTTTTGTACAATGCTATGAACATATCCCCTTCTCTTTTAGTGATACCAGAACATATGAAGGGTGAGCATGTAGATGTTTAATGATAAGTGACTTCAGTACTCCTTCACTATTCATTGATTTAAGATCTAGTTTGATGTTTCCTAGAAAATAATTTTGAAATTCAAGTAGTAAACAATGTTATATGGTATTCATATTAGTGATTTACATTACCTATAACTTTTAAATTTTATATTAATAGGATTTGTGAATTTCAAATAGAATAAGATACTTTAAATATCATACTATTAAATTTAAAAATCATTTACTTCAATGGCCTTAAAAAAGAAAATCCTAGTTCCTATGAATCACTAACTATATTACAGTCTTAAAAACACAGATGTACACATTAATAAAATGAATACTATTTCATATAAATGTAATGTATTAAACTCCCCTAATATAATGCATGCTTAAAAATACCCCTGAAGGGGACAATACATAAATAAATACATACAGAAACAATTACCACAATCTTACTATTTTTAATTCAATAAACTACAGTGACACATACAGCTTTCAATGTGCTGTTTTACTCACACTTTCTGCATTACAGCAAAGCAAATATAAATGAGTTCTTGCCAAGCATTAGGAAAGACTGACAAAAAATGCAGTGTTAATGACATCTTACAGCTTTTAAAAGCAAGAGAAAGATGCAAGAAAAGCAAAAATTACATAGTAATTGGAAACAACGAATAAATTGTTCTTTCAATCTAAGTCATGTTTACTGAAAAAAATGGAGCTTTTTACATCAACACATTTAAACAGAAATTTGCTTTTGAAATAAAATCTTTGTTTAAAAGGTACAGAAGGTCTTTATGTCCACCCCAAGAGCTAAATATAGTGAATGCTATGTGAACAATTACCTGAAAAAAACCTAAACCTGTTAAAAGAATTAATTTACTGCACACCAGTCAGCACTAATCCTACATGTACAGTAATGTTCTCCTAAGTGATGGGCGAAAGAAAGAATAAAACTGTTTCCTGGATCAAAACCCTTCAATATTCAACAACAAAATGGAATGATGATTTGGTCTGTAAATGAATAAAGTAGTGAAATGTTTCCTAAACAAATTCTGATAAAAGAGTCAACCTGTAAAGGAATACATTTACTGTATGCTGGGACAGGAAAAAAGCCGTCACTGTAATGGTTGTACAAAAACTGTGTCCTGCTGTTGGGTTTATATTCACAGAAGAAAGGTTTTAAAGGTTAAGTTCAGGTCATACAACAAATGAAATTGTAACAAGCCAGCTGACATTGTATAATGTCTTCTTCCACTCAATCAATAGGCTACTGTTAGCCCTATTACCATAGAGATGGCTTCTCCTTTTTGAAGGGTGTCTATTGTTTGACAAAACAGATTTGCCACTTGAACTAGGTTGTTCCCAAAGGATGTGTACCTTGTCAATTATTTGTATTCAAAATAATGAAGTATTTTCATATTAAAATTACGCAGGAGATAATTTTGCTAGATCTCTTTTCTAAAAGAAAGCAACTTTTCCAAAGTACATACTGCATTACTAAAAACTACTCCAATACTCAATTTAGTCATATTAAGATTTTTGATGTAAAATGCATGACAGCATGTATAAAAATATATCATCAGCACTGTATATTAAAAGAAAAGGGTTACAGGCTAGCATGCTAATCTACAACTAATTATAATCAATCATAATAATTAATAAAAGCTATTTTAAAAGGTAGAGAATGCAAAAGAAAATTATTGTCCAAAACTATGTGGATTCTGTCAAAACTTTTTAAAAAGATTTTTATGTATGATTTTTACAGTGATTCTCATGTGGAATGGCATCAATAATTAATATGTTGAAAAACATGGCAAAGTTTTAGAAAATGAATCACTTTACTTACAAAAAGAGCTATTTACATCTCTATAACATTTAAATATATATGTTATATAAATGATCTAAAATACAAATTACCTGTCAAAATAAATATAAATATTAGTTTTCTTTAAACATTGTCTTAAAATGTCTTATGAAAATTAATAACTCACACACTCAAAATAGAACAGGTAAGTTCCTGTTCAATCCAGTTATTTAAAAGTAAAAAAAAATCAGTTTTTCTCTCAATGGAAATACTGACATATTCTTAATCATAAAAAACCCAAAAGGAACAATTCTAATAAAAATTATTCTAACCATTTAGAAAAAGAAAGTATTCATAATAAATAAATCCAAGCAGAGATATGATTTTAAAGATCTCATACTTAAAAGATTTGGCTATCACTGCAAACCTGTAAGACTGAAATAGAAATAAATTTAATAAAATTGATAAAAAATTTACTAAATGATCAAGGTATAACATTTGAATCCGAAAGCTTTTTATCAATAGATTTAAAAATAAACTTTAGAGTTACAATGATGTTAACTTTTATCTTTCTATAAATAATTAAAAATGAATTTACAATTTAGCTGAAGGGCAATTTTATGACTTTAACACAAATAAAAAACATTAGTCTCCAAAATGACATGAAATATGTCTACTCAAATTATACTATAGTTACATATAAAAATCATGTGTTTTTAATAAGAAAACCTACAATAGTTTTTGAAAGAAGTGTTTTAATTTGGTTTTTCCCCCTGCAGGAAGTATAATTTGTGTTCTTCACTAGAATCCTTTTAGACATAGGATAGACTGAGTTAAGAAAGAGGGAGACAGAAACATCAAAGACAAATGAGTTTACCAATATTCTAAACTAATGACCAATATTTTTAAAAGCAGGGTAGCCTTCTAGACTAAGAAAGCCGCCTGTTAATGAAGTAAGTGGGATCTAATTTGCCTACCTTCCCTACAGCTGTAATGGAACAGAGTCAAACCTTACTAAAACCATATCCCAAATTGATTTGCTTAGTGAATAGCCTCATTTCAAAAGGTATACAACATGTTCATATTTAGAATACAATATAATTAGATATTAGCCCTGAACCTTATAGGCAGCTGCCCATCAGCAATACTGTGAGTAATTAAATGATATTTACCATTTACCAAAAGATGAACCTCAAATTGTTGAATTAAACTGGCACATCTGCATCTTCATAAAATGACAAACCTCATTAGTTCTGCCTAACCAGAGAATCCTGTTAATGAACGGGTGACACCTTCACTCCACTGTATGAAGCAGAACCAACTGTGTAATCATTTGAGGGGACAAGTGCATATGAAATTATTGTAAGTTAAGAAAGTGAAATCGCATGAGTTAGGGAAATCATTCAAGCAACAAAAGATTTTTTTTAATGTATGTTCCTGGGCCATAAGAAATCTACATTTTCAATTGCTCAAAATTAACTAATCAACTACTTTACCTGAAAACAGTGAAAAAAAGTAACGATGCAGCTACTGCTCCAAATAAGCCACAGAGAAGATTGACGCGGTAGGCAACTGAACCAAAAGGAAACAGTATAATTGCCAGTTTAGCCACCAGCGTGAACAAAGGATAGCCAGGAGGATGGGCAACCTACGGAAAAATTAGCAACAGTTACAAGGTTTTCATCTAGGAAAGGAAGAGTCACACCGGCTTTAATTGAAAAGTAACCCTTTTCTCAGGCAAGCATAAAGATTATGTGCCAATGACTAAATGTTTGAATAGTGGTTTTCTATTGTAATCCTCTTGTGCCAATACAAATAAATATTTTCTTTAGTGGATTTGGCAGCGTCTATCACATGGTGTGTCTCCTAGAGAAAGGGTGACATATTTCATTGTCAGTTCTTAAGCAGTTTGTTCTCTGAGTTCACAGTACATTAGGGTCATTTAAAAGGCTATTGAAAAAAAGCAGGTTCTGAAATATCGTATTGGTTAGAAAGTTGAAAGACCACACTGCTATCGGATTACCACCATGCTGACAGTCGTAAGGTCTTGCCTAAAGGGATCATGCACTATAATAAAGTTTATTAAATAATAAACTTATTAAAACTGTTAACCCGATTTATTTTATTCTCCACAGCTTATACAAAATTTGGGGTGATAATAAGGCAGCTACTGTATATATAGTAAAGGCTTTGCTTTATAATTTAGTTTAATTGGATTTAAAACTTAAAGTAAATTGTCACGTACTGTACTTATAAGTTACTAAAAACTGGGGTTTGAAAATAAATTAATCTACTTTACTCCATGCTTAATTAAACTTTCTTAATTCCTAAAACTGTTAATGAGAGCATTGATTAAACAATAAAACTAATACTTACTCCAAGCTCATGTGCGGCTGTGATCAGTTCCCCTGTGAAAAAATAATGTAAAACCAATAATTACTATTAGAGAATGACACTCCTCCAAAGTTTTCAAAATCCGAATGCTTGCATTGGGGTTTTGCATTAATTTGACTGGATAAAACTGTAAATCTGTAGAGATTTAACAGCATGAAATAGTCTAAGAATATTTTCTCCCCTAGGTCTTATTGAACAAACTATTTTTGATAGTTTTTAATAACTGGTCAGTGGAAATATAGGTGAATTCTAGTTTTTAAAAAATGCTGCTTTTCCCTCCTGAAAGTTGTATTCACTTGCAAATATATAAATACTGTTAGAGCATTTGTGTAATATGCATTATCATCCCCCAAGTAATTAGCACCAGTCTACAAGGCAGCAACCTTGTATCATGTGAAACATGCAGACATCTGAGGTTTGAACACTCCATAAAATGTGCCATACTACCCTAATACTGGCATTTGGATACCTTCTGTAAATTATGTTGGATATCTTTAAACAATTTCCAAGTGTTTATTAATTCCAGGTTATGTTGGTAAACTCTATCATGATACATTTTTTCAAACCATTAAATCACCATATTCTTTACATAGTCCTTTATAGTTCTTCTCCATTAGTGATTATTTCTAAAATCATGGTACAGTAATTTAATGCCTATTTGTTAATATTTTAAATACCCAGAGCACAGGGACTATTTCTGACTCATTCCAGTACACTGTAGCACAGTACAATGTAAGAAATCAATCAATATTGATCAATGATTTGTAAAAGTTACAATTACCTATCAGAAAATGTCCTAGTGTCCATTTTCTATCCTGTAATAGATAGCAGTACTCTGCTTTTAATTTCTACCGTCCCAGCCGCAATGTAGACCTTTACCTTCTCTGGCCTGGACTACAGCAATAGACTTGACCGATTTTCTACTTCAACTCATCATCATACTGAAATCACTTATTACTGCCACTTATGCCTGCCCCCGAAACACACACACACACACACACACACACACACACACACACTTGTATCCCTAGTCTAAAATTGCTCAATAGCTGCTCTGTGCTTACTGAATGAAGTTCAGACTCCCAGCATGACATGCAAGCCCTCTATGGTTTCAAGGTCCCTTTGCTAGGCTTATATCCATGAACCCTAAACTCCCTCCAGTCAAATCTGATTACCCACTGTTCCTCTGGAACGGTCCTTTCTCGCACCTCTTCTCACTCATTTTCTCACCCGAGAATATTTCCCCGGCCCTCTTTCCTAAATCCTTCAAGGCCTAGTTCAATTGCCACCTTCTCAAGTGACACCTTTCCCAACATACCTCCCACCCCCATCAGTATTAATGACTTCTTCCTCCTCCATAGAACCTGCTTAATCTAGTTAGCACTTTAGATCTCCTTATACCCTGGTCAGTTTTCATCTCTCTCTCTCACTAAGTTTAAAAACATTATCCTATCCATTTCAGGATCCTGCCAGGATACCACCACCTCTCCCCTGTGGCCACACACAAAGAATCTAATTTAAGCCCTGCACAGAGATTGACAAAAAGACATCACACTGTCATCCTTGCTACTCAGACACTAGGTGAATGCTACTTGCATCACAGAAGCCCCATAATAGCACCCAAAGGTGTTGCTCACTTAAGCCACTGCTCACTTAATTACTTAAGGACAACTTTAAATTTGTTAGAGATATTCAAGAGCACCTTAGAAACCAAAGGCACTTTTTATATTTTACTTTTTTAAAAGAGAAATTGTTTATGGTTTAAACATGTTTAGAACTGTTCCCTTCGTAACTACTGTCAAGAATGATTTTAATATTGTTTTACTCCACAATGGGTTGGCTCTTACATCTTCAGTCCCAAATTGTTTTAATCAGTTTTCTGTTCTTATATCTTTGTGTGATGAAGCACATCCTAAGTTCAAAATTTCAAAGTCACTATTAATTCTCCTCCATTTAAAAATGTATTCAGAATTATATTTCAGAAAAATAGCCTATTTTCTCTAACTTCTTTTTAACATTAAAAAGTCAATATGCCATTATTTGCCGGAATTCTGCTGCTATAAAGATAAATCTGGAATGTGACAAACTTCCATCAACTCTTATGAAATGTTAACTAAAATCTAAATAGAAAAGATGCCACTATTCAAAGCCTATAAATGTATCCTTGATAAAGAGCTAAAGGAAAATACTACTCTTTACACATTAACTGCCATGTGAGTTGTATTTAACTCATGTTAGTTTTGAGCCTGGGCCCTCGTGAAGCACATGAAGACTTGATTCTCCAAAACAAATTTGATAAGTACATCGTGAGTCACATACAACTCAAATGGCATGCAGTGTAAAAATGGTTCTAGCGCCATGTGAGGTGCATATAACATATGCACAAAAAACAATAATAATTTTTTCATTAAATTAGAAAGGATTGTTTTGATTTCGAAGTTTTTATTCTATTTTCATAATAAAACATCGTGGCCCCACTGAAAATTTTTTTTCTAGTGTGGCAGTCAATGTGTTAAATTGAGTGTGATAAAGAGAAAAGAAGAAGTGAATAGTTTAAAATACACACACACAAACCACCAAAAACCACACCACTCAGAGCCTCTTGAGTCTTGGCTCTCTCCCAACCCTTTACACTAGGGTTTCCCCAAAGCTAGGTCCTATGACTACCTGCACCAGAGTAACTTGGGTGCTTTCTAAAAATGAAGATTCCTTGCCCACACCCCAGAACTCTCTAATTGGGGCCCAAGTTCTCCAGGCAATTCTGAAGTACATTGCAGCTTGAGAACCACAGCTTCGTTGTCTGGGACACAAATCGGTGGTAAGCTCATAGTCAGCAGATGCTTAACCTTTACAAAAACCAGTTCCCTTTACACTTTTTAATATTAGTTATACTATTATCTTGTCATATGTTGAGCCTGTTAAAGAAAACATCTTTAAAACACATAAACACATATATAAGCTAATTTAGTGATGCCCAGATTCCCACCCCCTCCCCTAAAGCACCATGAGCACTCCTGCCATAAATGAACAGGGTATCAAGTGGTTCAAAAAATAATTCCGGTGAGGCCACACAATGTGATGGATTTATGGAGTGTAATTTAAGACTTATCAGGAAGAATACGATTGGTTTTGTGATGTGTTCCGTTTATTTGATGGACAATTCATAAACACTCAAGTATAATAGTACATTCAACAAGTAAACAAAATTATCAAAAATATAATTAAGCAAATTTCCATACTGGCATATATTTGGAAAATAGTTTATTTATCATTCTCAAAAATGACCATAAAAATATGAGAAACAACCACTATTTAGATCAAACTAAACAAATTAGAACACCTAAAGTGCAGTAACTCAATGTGAATATATAACTTTATTCTTTTGGGAAAAAATAAAATACAGTAATAAAGATAAACCAACAATCATAGATTTCAAATAGACCTTAAATATCACTATGTATGTGATGGTGGACTTAAAAAAGAATTTCATGAAATTCTTTGACAAAGAGTAGAGGTTAAGAGAGCAAGTCCTAAAGTCAGTCTACTTGGGTTCTTTCCCTGACTTCTTTACTTACTAGCTGTGGACACAGCTTAGCCTTAGTTTTCTCATCTATACAAGGAAAATAATAATTGTACCTACTTTATAGGGTAGCTGAGAGAGTTAAAATAACAATCTACATCCAGCACTTGGAACAGTGCCTGGCACATAGTAAGTATTCAATAAATGCTAGTTACTATCATCTATCCCACCCCCACACTTCAAACAACCATAAGTACTGTCAATGTTTTTTTCTTTTAAACAGATAACAGAACTACCTAATATCTGAATAGTGTGCTCCAGGGTCAACTCTCACAAATATAAAGTTATTTCTATTATTAAATATAAATCCCGGAAACATGGTATAGTAACTCCATTCCCTACTACACTAATGAAACACTATCCCTATCTGTTCAATAGGACCTCAAAGCAAGAAGAAAGGTAATGACTTGGAAATGGAACATCAAGGATCCTCAATGTGGTGGGTGGGCAGCCTTAAAGATGACCCCCAGTAACCCTCCACTCCTGGTATTCTCACTTGTGTAATCCTTTCTCCCCTTGAACGTGGGCTGACTTGACCAATTTCCATGAATAAAATAGGGCAGGGGTATATAACTTCCAATATTAGGTTGCAAAATGACAGAGGTGCCCTATCTCTTTCCCTTGACAGAAGTCAGCTATCTTACCTAGAGACTCCCATAGCGATGAATTACACTGTTTAGAAGCAGATTCTCCTCAACTCGAGCCTTAAGAGGACTACAGCCCCAGTCAGCATCATGACAGCAACCTTGTTCTGAGTAAGAGTACCTAGCTACACTGCACCCAGATTCCTGATTTACAGAAACTGAGATGATAAACATTTGCTGTTTAAGCTGCTAAATTTGAGGGTAACTTGTTAGGCAACAAAAGATAACTAGTAGAGGTCAGGCGCAGTGGCCTGGCCCTTGCCTATAATTCCAGCACTTTGGGAGGCTGAGATGGGAGGATCGCTAGAGCTCAGGAATTCGAGACCAACCTGGGGCAACATAGTGAGATGCTGTCTCTACAAAAAAATTTTAAAAATTAGCCAGGCATGGTGGCACCCCTGTAGTCCCAGCTACTCGGCAAACTGAGGCAGGAGGATTCCTTGAGCCTAGGAATTCAAGGTTACAGTGAGGTATGATCCAGCCACTGCACTCCAGCCTGGGGAACAGAGTAAGACCCTGTCTCTAAAAAAATAAAGTTTTATATATATATATAAAAGATAACTAGTAGATTCATTAGATTCACCACCTGAAGTTACAGCACCACTCTGACAAAATTACTACCCATTACAAGGCAATCTTGGATGGTCACTTTATTTGGCAGCAAAACAAAATCCAACCCTGGAGCGATCCTGTTTCTTGTCTCAAACGTAAGACAATCATATTTAAATGGCCAATGAGTCATGCTTTTCTCTGTAGTAGAATCAGCATGCTTTAAGCTGCATCTGGCTTACACTTTTTTTAGGAATTCTCCTCCAACTATTCAGCATGGCTGGTTCCTTTTCAATATTTAGGTTTCAACTAAAATATCACCTTCTCAGAGGCTTTCCTGACTAGCCCCTCTGAGGGATCCACTTCCTAACCCCACTCTCATTATACTTCCCTCTGTCTCCACAATTTATCACCAGTTAGTATGCAGTTCACTCAGTAATTTGTGTATCATCTCTAATCGCACTAGAACATCCTCAATGATGTTTGTTTGCCACTACTGTTATTCCTTTTGCCCGAAACACAGCAAGGACTAAGTCATATTTGTAGACTAAAAAAGAATGGAAAGTACTCAGGACCAGGAAAAAAGATCTGGGGACGTGGAGAGGTAGTTAAGCTCCACCAGGCGAAACCAACAATAAACCCGCCTGAGAACTAACGAAACCAGTTGGTTCTGAACACAAAACCCTGCGCTGGGCACAGGCGGGTGGACGGAGGGCCCGAGCAGACCAGGCCGGATGCCAAGAGCGGGGGCCCCGCTTTAGGACCAGGGGACAGGGGCAAGGGGGCAACCCTGAGAGTACGTTACCCGAGTCTCCCCCGGGCACCGAGGGGGGCAGCGTGAGGGTGAACACGGCGGCCACAGCGGCGAACACGGCGACGCCGCCGCGGAGGCCCCCGGAGCGCCGCGGCCCCTCTCGGGCTGCCCTCCCCTGGGCCTGGCCCCTGCCGTCGCCATGGGGACTCATGGGCCCGTGGCGACCGAGGGACGGGGCGCGGCTGGCCCAAAGACTCCGCGCGGCACGGAGCTCCACAGCCCTCACGCGAGCGCAGCCTGCACGGCGGCTTCCGGGTCGAGCCTCCGCCGGCCGGGCCGGGCGGGGGAGGGGGAAACGCGAGGCCTCGCGAGAGCCAGGCCCTGGGAGTCTCGCCCGGCGTTGGCGTTTGCATACTGACAGCGTGCTTTAAAGTAACTAACGCAGGGGCAGCGTTCCTTTACAGAAGCAAGTCTGCCCTCAGGCCTACAGTCTCTATGGCTATTCCCCCCTTTTATACTGACTTGGTTGGTTCTGACAGAGACAGGAGCACCATCGAAAACCGCGAGTGAGGAAGGGCGGCTTGTGCCACCTATGGTGTGGGGTGGAACTGCACAAATAGACCAAGATCAGCCGGGGCCCAACCTGTGCTAAAACAGGGGAGGAGTCTATTTACAGTACGGGCGAAGTAAGGCAATAAGTACATTGCTCTCGATTATGTATTTATTATGATTTACTGCATTGCTATGATTATTATAAGTCCCTGTGCTAATTATTAAATCACTAAGTAATTTTTATCAGTGAGATTAAAATATGCTAGTTTGTCTATTTTTTTTTCTTATAGCATGATGAAAACTCTGTAGATGAGTTGGGAAACTTGAGTTCTTGTATTAATACAAATAACTCATACCGTGATAAAGGTGTCTCCTATTTTAATGAAGAGTATTATTTTTGGAGCTTTGACCACAAAGTGAGAAATGAAACAGAATCACCAACTTTACAATCTGCAATAAAAACCTCAGCAGTCCTGTTAGTAACTTTTTTAAGCTTACATTTTACAGTATTATAGCAATTATCCTGGAGTGAGGGGGAGGAGGGTAAGCTGTGTAGAATGTATCTCAAAACACACATTGAAAATCAGTGACAATCTCAAATGTGTTACATGCAATCCGACAGGAACACAGTGTCTCAACTGTAGGGTGATGTACATCTACACTGACTGCAGTCATTGTGCCAGCACACCTTTGTCTCTTCCAGGTACTTACATAATGCTTTCTCAGCTACACTGTGAGTTCCTGGAGGGCAGGGGCTGTGTAGTTGGCTGCTTCTAAAATGGCTGCCAGCGATCCCAGCCTCCTGATATATACTCCCTGTATAATCCTCTCCTCTTGGGGTTAGGCTGGACCTAATGACCGGCTTCTGTCAGTAGACTAAGGCAGAAGTGATAGATGTCACTTTCGAGATTAGGTTATGAGAGACTTTCATCTTGCTTGCACTCTCTCTTGCCCTCTCACTTGTTCTCGTCGATGAAGCCACCTACCATGTTGTGAACTGCCCTGTGAAAAAGGAACTGAGGCCCACCTCCAGCCAACAGCCAGCAAGAAACTGAGACCCTCAGTTCAACAACCTGAGAGGAACTGAATTCTGCAACACCATGTGAGGGAGCTAGGAAGTGTCTCCTTCCCCCATTTTAGCTTTGAGACAACGACAACTCCTGTCTACACCTTGATTGTAGCCTGTGACAGACTGTGAAACAGAGCACCCAACTAAACCTCATCCAGACTGCTGTCCTACAGAAATTGTGAGATAATAAATGTCATTGCTTTAAGCCAATAAATGTGGCATAATTTGTTACTCAGCAATAAATAAGATAGGCTGTCTTCTATTTCTTTTCTGAAAGAGCATACCAGTGAGTAACACTGACTGGAGTCAAGCATATATTTCTTTCCCTTTTTATCCATTTCATCTTTTGCTCATGAGTTTTATAAAAAGATGAATTTTTATTTCGGAGGGGAATAATTCTTTGCCTATGTTTGAGAGGTAGAGATAAGTGCTGGAAGTACAAATTTGGGAGTTGTTTATGTAAGAACGACATGACTAGTCATTCTAGTGTAGAGAGAACAGGTTGAGATCTAATGTCAGCCCACGTCTTCATTTAGGGGATGGCTGCAGAAAAGGAGAGAACAGTGGGAGAGAATGAAGTGTTACAAGAAGCCAACAGAGAAATAATGTCAATGAAGTATATGTGGCCAGGATGTTCCAGAGAGGTAAAAGATAATGAACGAAGGGGACATCTAGATTTTATGAGGCTGAAATTTATACAATTTGGAGAATTGTCTTCAAGCAAACTACTACAAAACTGCAGATAGAGAATTAGGTAGAAGGCATTGGAATAAGCCAGTGCTGGTGAGGAGCTATGAAACCTAAGCTTTATTATAATAGCTTCACAGTTATTCTCCTTTGAAGATGAAAAACTCTGCCACTTCTCTGTTTGTGTCTGACTCTACCTCTCAGTAAGCATCTGACTATTCCCTTCTCTCCTGGAGCATTCTTTTGCCTGGGCATCAAAGACAGTATGCTTCTTTGGTTTTCCTTTGACCTCTGGCCTCTCCGCCCCAGCTCTGCTTTTGTCAGACCTCCAGATGTTGAAGTGTTCCAGGGCTGTTCTAGACTTCTCTCTCTTTCTGCCTTCTTTCCCAAGATGATCTTATTGAAGATTTAAATATTAGCTACTGGGGGATATATCTCAAAATTATACCTCCCCAATTTCTCCTTTAAGCTACAGATTTTTTTTTTAACCCAACTGTCCCCTGACTTCTTTATTTTAATGTCCAAACAGCCTTTCAAACCTGGCAGACTTTGTATTATTTCCATTATATCTATAGTGGTGCCTGGCACAAAGTGGGCGCTTAACAAATATTTACATAATAAATGAATGAAGGAAAAATCAGAGACCACTGGTGCATCGATTAAGGATTGCATTTAGCTAATAGTAGCAGAGCCCCTGCTACAGTGGCTTAAACATTCAAGTGTTGTGTAAAGAAGTCAAAAGTCTGGAAGAAATCAGTCTAACACTGGTTTGGCAACTCCCTGTACCACTAAGGTCAAAACTGAGGTTTTTATGTTCTTCTGCACCATCCCACTCAGCTTACATCCTCAAAGTCATCTCTTGATCCAAGATGGCTGCTGATGCTCCACACATTACATCTGTACTTGGGAAGAAAGAGAAAGGACAGGAAGAGAAGGGCATGTCCCATCCTTTTAAAAAGAGCATTCTAGAAATGCTATTCTATAATTAGTTACTTCACATTGGCCACAGTTGAGTAACAGGCCATTCCTAGGGGCAAAGGATGCTGGGAAATGTACACTTTTTAGCTGGGTAACTTGCCCAGGATTCTATTACAAAGGAAGAAGGGGAGAGTGGATATTGGGAGGCAACTGGCAGGCCCTGTGTAGTTAGATCTGGTCACCTGGGGGTATTTGAACTTTGAAAGTTAGAGAGGTCATTTTCAGTAGTACATATAGAAACCAGGTATCAGTGGGTTAAGAAGTGAGCAAATGGAAGAAATGAAGTAGTATGGAAATTTACAGGGATCAAAGTGTCAAATGAGGTTTCTGAGTGGTTTTTTGTTTCTTTTTTTGGAATCCAAGGGAGTATTTGGAGAGAGAGAGTGATAAACAGGAGATTGGAGGTGATAGGATGAAGAAGGACAGAGGAGAAGGGTTGAAGATAGAAAATATTAGAGGTAGTGAGTGAAATCTTTAGGCTCTGTCTTATTTAGGCTGACAAATAAGATATACAAGGAGTATTTACTTAGTGTTTATGCTGTATATCATTCCACAATGGTTTAGAGATAGCTACTATAATACAAACCACAAAGTAGTAAAATATGTAAATCACTAATGATTCAGCCAGAGAAACAGAACTCTCTCTATATAATATATATGTAATGAGATAGATAATGAGACTTACTGCAAGGAATTGTCTCATGTGATCATGGGGGCTGGTTAGGCAAACCTGAAACACATAGACCTGGCCATCAGGAAGGGCAGGCTGGAACTCTCGGCCATGAGAGAGCGCTATTGCCCACAGGTGGAATTTCTATTTCATCAGGGAACCCTCAGCTCTGATCTTAAGGTCTTTCAACTGATTGAATTAGGCCTAAAATTAGGAAAATCTCTGTTTTAACATCAACTGATTATGGACTTCTGTTATATCTACAGAATACTTTCACAGAAATACCAAGACTAGTGTTTGATTGAAAATTGAGGAATGATGCCAAGCCAAGTTGACACATTCAAAGAACATCACAGAGGCCAGGAAACATATGAATTAGAAATAGAACATCAGGTTGAAGAAAAGGAAATACATAGCTCTGTGGTCCTATAGTATCCTAAATTTGGCTCTGGGAGCCTTGAAAGCCAAGAAAAAAAAAAAAAAGAAGGGTGGGGGGCGGGGAATAGGATCATTTGTGTAGTCTCTTAGTTCCCTAGCAAAGAAAAGTCTTCCTGGGCCTTATGGTCAGCATCTAGCCTCTATTTAAACCCAAGGAGGTGGCTTCTCATTACTGCTGGGCAGAAGTGGGCATTCTGGCTACCCATGAGGCTTCCACTGCTACCTCCCTAGCTGAGAGGTATAGGATCCCTCATTACTGTTCCACCTGCGACTTCCACTAGCACCACGTGGGGGGAGTAGGGAAGGGGGGTGACCTCCTTTTTTCTGGACAGTGGTGAGAGTCCTGACTCTCCACTAGGCCCCTTCTGATATCAATCACACCAGCAGGGAGGGTGAGGGGTACCTCATTACTGCTGGGTAAAATGGAAGTCCAGGATCCGCATGTGGTCTCCACTGACACCATGGAGTAGAGGGGTCTCAGTCCTACCCAACCAGAATGAAAGTTCTGGCTCCTTCTGCAGCCTTCTTCAACACGATCCTGGTAGGTGTACTGGGGCACCAGGAAGAAGTCCAGACACGCCACTCAGCCTTTGTCACAGTTTTTTCTTTGGCTTTGACTACAGTAGAGAGGTTATTTTCTAAATGTACCCATCTTGTCCCTTTCTTGGTCCTTTGATTAGAGAGAGCAGGCTTTTTGTTGGAGCTTTTTTTAACTGTGCCCACTGGCATCTCTAGGTTGCCCCCTTCTCTGGCAACCAATCTGGGATACGTGAGGCAAAAAAAAAGCCCAGGGAACGCACCACTGTGTCATTCTTCAGATTTCAGAGCTTCTGTCTGCTCTGCCTTTTTTCCTTAACTTTTCAAAGTCTTATTATTTTTGTCTTATGCATAATGTCCAGGGTGTTTAGTTGTGCTTAGCAGGAGGAATAAAGTATGTCTACTCCATCTTTCTGGAAGAAGAAATCACTCTCCTTTGTTTTATTCTTTTGGAGTAGCTTCACTGACATTAATGCACTGAAATTCATCTAAAAAATTTAAAAGCCTAATTTAGAAGTCTAATCCCACCTCAAAAACACCCCACTTGATATAAAGTCAAATGTATCTTATTATTACTATAATAACATCAGTGAAATTTTTAGATTAGAAACTTTACATTAGAAATTAAATACCTGGAATACTATCCAATAAAAAAACCATCTATGATAGAACAAAAGATACAAACATCCCTCTCAAATGCCTTAGAAAAATAATTTTAAGAATCCAAATGTACTAGTAACCAAAGGGAATTGAAATAAAAATAAAGGCCATTTTCACCTTGCCAATTGTCAAAGATATTTATTATCTATAGAGTATTAGTGATAAAGGACTTTGACATAACATTTTAGAGGTCAATTTAGTTAAGTGTATCAAAAATCTGTAAAGATATTCATGTAATTTGTCCTAGAATTAATTGTAAGCAAACATATGTAAATGTGTTTAACTTAATTAGTAATCAGGGAAATGCAAATTAAAATCACAATGAGATTCTACACACCTACCAGGTCTGCAAACATTAAAGTCTAACTATATATGATGTAGGCAAATGTGTGGAACAACAGAAATGTTACCAGGAGTGTAAATTGATAAAACCACTTTGGAAAACAGACATTTTTCTAGTAGAGACAAAGATAGTTAGAGCCTATAACCCAGCAATTCCACTCCAGGTTATACACAGACAAGGGAGGAAACAGATGGAAAATGTCTATAACAGTGTTGGTCATGACAGCCCCCAAAAAGAATAACTCCAAACATCTGTCAACAACAGAATAGAGAAATGAATCGTCACATATTCATAGAATGAAATAGTATTCAACAAAGAGAATGAACAAACTATGGCTAGCTACCATGGAACAATATGGATAACTCCCACAAACAAAATATTGAGCAAAAGGAGCAAGTTATGAAAGAATACTTATAGAATGATTCTGGTTATTTAAATTTGAAAGATAGTGAAACAAAACTATACTGTTTAGATATATGTATATTCATAAGGTTTATTTATTTATTTATTTATTTTGAGACAGAGTCTCACTTTGTTGCCTAGGCTAGACTGAGTGCCGTGGCATCAGCCTAGCTCACAGCAACCTCAAACTCCTGGGCTCAAGCAATCCTTCTGCCTCAGCCTCCCGAGTAGCTGGGACTACAGGCATGTGCCACCATGCCCGGCTAATTTTTCTATATATATTTTTAGCTGTCCTTATAATTTCTTTCTATTTTTAGTAGAGATGGGGTCTCGTTCTTGCTCAGGCTGGTCTCGAACTCCTGACTTCGAGTGATTCTCCTGCCTCAGCCTCCCAGAGTGCTAGGACTACAGGCGGGAGCCACTGCGCCCAGCCTTCGGGTTTAAAACTATGGAGAAAATGAGAAAATTGTGATTACAGATACTGGGATAATGGTGGTTACCTCTAGGGGTGAGTGGAGGCTCTGATTGAGGAGCGGGGTGCATATGGCCTTTAGGGTGCTGTCAATGTTTCTATTCTTGACTTAGGTGGTGGCTACATGAGAATATTCTTTGTAGTTATTCTTTAAACTATTTAAAAATGCTTTATGCACTCTTCTGTCTATATAATATATCTCATCATTTAAAAAGTATATAGGAAGGAGGGAAGATTCTGGAGCAGTTATTTAATGGACAGTTTTGTAATCAATACTAACCAGAATATTACCCTGGGTAATAATAACAACTCATGAACTTTCCTGCATCTTTTTAGTGCCATATCATATAAGTGATTATATGGATTATATGGAAGTGTTTTATACTCAAGGAAAGTAGATTTTAGCATGACAGAAATTTTCTTTCAAAATCCCTTATGGGGATCTAATGTAATAGAGTAATAAACTCCTTCCTAAAACCAATTTACTTTTCAAACATAAACTTTGTGAATTTGCTGCAGATCTTTGCCAAAAAAAGAAAGATTTCATAGTTTAAATAAGCCCATTTTTAAAAACAAAACTCCCATATATCACATAAAAATATGATTAATATTTAAAGGCACAAAAGTAAACAATTAGAAAAGCTAAAATAACAGCTATCAAAATTAAGAGTAGGCATGGTGGCTCATGCCTGTAATCCTAGCACTCTGGGAGGCCGAGGAGGGCAGATCGTTTGAGCTCAGGAGTTTGAGACCAGCCTGAGCAAGAGCGAGACCCTGTCTCTACTGAAAAAATAGAAGAAAATTAGCTGGACGACTTAAAATATATAGAAAAAAATTAGCCAGGCATGGTGGCGCATACCTGTAGTCCCAGCTACTTGGGAGGCTGAGGCAGGAGGATCGCCTGAGCCTGGGAGTTTGAGGTTGCTGTGAGCTAGGCTGATACCATGGCACTCTAGCCCAGGCAACAGAGTGAGACTCTGTCTCAAAAAAATAAAAAAAAAAATAGGAGTAGAGGAGAGGATAGTAGCAACAAACTCTGGCTTTGAGGAGTCAATAAAAAATGTGTTAAGTTGATAAATCAAGAGATAGAGCTAGAGACCTATTGTTTAGGAAGGTTAATCATGAGTAGAACTAAAGCCATCAGGGTAAAAGTGGTTGCCTCTGAGAAAGGGGATGAGTGGAGAGGTGAAGCAGGATGGGAGCTATTTCATTACAGGTTTTTCTGTGCTATTATATATTTTGCCATGTACATTATATTACTTTAATAAGGAATAGCAAAATATTTGTAAATAAATGAGAATGGAAAAAAGCCAACAGCTGTTTTGAATTAGAGATTATAATGCATGTGAAGAAACTGAGACAGTAGGAGCTACATCAATATTTGCCCTAAATCAGTTGCCTCCTGTATGAATTACACTTAAAAATCCTCTTATTTAGCCATTCAGTTTCAATTTGTAAATATAATTTTATCCATATGAGAGAAATCAAATATTCATAAAGTATTTCTAAAACGTTTGTTCCAGTTATCTGTTATTGTATAAAAACTGTGATATATAATAACCATTTATTATATTTCACATTTTATAGGTCAGAAATCAACACAGGGCTCAGCTAAGAGATTCTTCTGCTCCATGTGGCATCGACTGAGGTCACGTGGTGGTATTGAGCTGGCAGATGAGCCAGTCTGGGAAGTCCTAGATACCTTCAACACATGTCTGATACTTTGGTGGGGATGGCTGGAGTGCTGGGCTCAGCTGAGACTATTGATCTGAATGGTCACATGTGGCTCCTTCAGCATTGCAGTCTCAGTGTAGGTGAATTGATTACTCGGCAGCTCAAGGTTCCCAGAGACTTATAAGAGGCCTTGGCAGAGGCTGCAAAGTTTATTATGACTTAGCCTCAGAAGGCCCAGAATGTTGTTTCTGCTGTATTCTATCAATCAGGCAAGTTACTAAGGCAAGCCCAGATTCAAGGGGAGGGAATTAGACTTCACCTTGCAAAGGGAGTAGTAACAAATTTGCAGCCATCTTTAATCTGTACCTCCAATAGGCCCTTGAAACCAAAATAATGCAAATAGATGGGGCAAATATTATTTTTTTCTACCAGAGCAAGAAAAAAAACATATTTGAATCAGGACGGCTGGAAAAATAAATCATTAATTCAATATGCACTTTGGAAAAGAAATATTGTCTGGCTTCAACACAGAAGAGTCTTATAACAAAAATTAAGGTACTACTGTTTTAACATCTGATAAACCTATACCTGAATAATTTAATTAGAGTTTTTAAATGTTTGCGTTATTTTCGAAATCTTTTCATTGTAACTCAGGTTCAGACAGTGGAATGAAGTTTTTTACATTCAATAAGAAGGTGATAGTAAACACTATCTATTAGATGGAAAATGAATATCGAATACTAGGACTGTGAATTTATCCAAGTGCCCAGCACAGTTCATAGGACATATGTACTCAAAAATTATTTGATGATTGTAGAAAGGATGAGGAGAGGTTATTTAATCTTGCTGTTTTCATAAAAGATTATATCGCTCCTAAAGAAAGTCTTTCCTAATCCAGACTGGGAATATAAACCAAACGACAAAGGAAATTTACAAGGCATATAATCATACAAGGTAATCTAGAAAGTAACTATGGAACTTATATGATATTAAGCATTTTCATAATAGTTCAGGGAGCAGCCTGTGTTCAAATCCTGGCTCTACTACTTATCGTTGTTATCTTGCACAAGTTTCTTAAATTTCCAGGGCCTCATATTGCTCATCTGAAAAATGAGAGTAGCAATAGTGCCACTCTCATAAGTTTGGTCTGAAGAATGAGTAAAATAATAAAAAGAACAGAGCCTGGCTCATTGTGAGTCACAATAAATATTAGCTATTATTATTGTAATTTAACATTGAGAAGAAATAACATAAGATATGATTTAAAGATAGGGCAAGTAAAACTCATACTTTTCTACTTCCATTTCAAAGGTAAATAGCTAGAACTGAAACTACCTAAGAGAAACAAACAATCCACTTGCAACCTAGATGTGATCTGTAAAGCTCCTAGCTCCCGAGAGACATAGTCAACCTCAGGTAAAAGCTTCAATTCCACAGTTTGTGGGAGTCCAAGCCCCTTCCCAATATTTCCAGGGTGGGAAATCTTGCTGCTATGTTGCACTCACCTATAGCTCTTCAGTCACGCTGCATCAGCTCAAACTCAGACTTTTCATTGATGGCAGCACTAGAACTGGGTTTTAGTTCAATGTTCTTTCTACAATACTCTATGTTCCTGTCACTATATTGAATGGGTAAAATGCCTTAGGAGGAAATACTCCCAAATATAAGTGCATTTGTATTTTTATATAAGATTATCAAATGGTGTTCATCATCATAAACTATGAGCAAGCATAATTAGGCACAATATATTCTATTTAACAAACTCTCTTTACAACTCCTAGGTGTGTGGTTCTATCCTCAGGTGGGATGTAAGTGGCTCAGAGGTTGAAATCATATATTTTTTCCACTTTTATACCTCCAACTTCTCTCACAGTGCATTTAATAAATGTCAGTTGAATAACTGCAATGACTAAAAAAAGCCAATATGTCATGATATGTTTGATGATGAAAATTCAATATTGTGGTAGGAAAACATATTTATGTTTTTACAAATGTCAGAACTCTTTTTTTTCCTCTTCAAATTTGTCAACATTTGTTACTTTGAAATTACACCTGGTTTGGTAAGTAATATAAACTCTTGAAGGAATACTATAACATTTCCTTCTTAAAGACAGTTTTGACAAATATGATTGAATAAATCATCTTTAGGTGGATAGACGAGTGAGTGTACCAGCTTGACTAATTCTCTGCCTGAGTTAATAGCACTAATTTTCGCTTTTGGGGTGGTGGGATGCCACACTAAGCCTGGTATCTCATATCGCCTCTATTTTATAAAAAAGGAAGACTGAGGCACAGAGAGTTTGCATAAACCTCCTAGATTACAGTGAATGAGCTGAGGAATTTGGAGCCTGTGCTCTTTCTATACATAGTTTCATGCTGCTGCCTAAGTGAGAAGAAGTAGACTGCTAGATTTTATTATCTTTTTGTGCCCAAAGACTGTCTACAAGTCACAGAAGTACAGAGGCTGAAGAAACTCCAATACAGTAAGAGTGGAGTGAGGGTCAGTGTGGAGCTTTGCTAACCACAGAAACCATCTCTGTGAGCATTCTCAGAGCCCCTGAGGTCCACAGATCCTGGCATTTTGGGGGCTCCTGGTCCCAATAGATTTTCAGGATCAGGGAGAAGACTGTGCTCATTTGCCCCAGGAGGCTTACAGCCTGGTAGGTGCTGGCTCCCCTAAGTATCCAGAAGGGGAGTCTGAGGGGTTTGCTCTGGAGGCTAGGGGAAGGCCTTTGCCACACCAGAAGAGTGGTGACGTGAAGATGTCCACATGGATGGCGCTCTTATTAGAAGGCAGAGGGGCCAATTATTACATGACTTGGCTTAAAGTTGTACTAACATAGCAAGTGTAATGCTTTTATTTAGATTCTACTTTTACTTGGGGTGGCTTTGAAATGGGCTACACAGAGTTTGGAGAACTGGGGGTGGGAGAGGTGGTTAAATCTCCCAAGCTACTTCTTTGTGTTCCCAATGTGCAAGAGAAAGCTTCAGCTGAGGAGCATTCGCCACCCAACTCCCCTGTCACCTGAAAGGGGACCGGATTGCTGCCTACTCCAAACCTAACTTGAGGTTCATAGGAATAAGTAACATCGCGTGCCACACAGGTGGCTGGACACCCATGGGGGTCCCTTCAGGCTCACCCGGGGCAAAGGAAGCATGGTACCCTGGGCCACCTCAGAGGGCTCTCTGGGCTGTGGGCCCTCCAGGCAGTCGGCTGCAAGTTGGCCCACAAAGCTGGCCCCCGAGCTGGGCCTCTGTCTGTCCAGGCTATAGTCTGGGGCTACCTCTTGGTCAGAAGAAGAATGTGAGCCCCAGAGCTGGTAGTCGCCGAGCTCTGAGCAGAGAGTCTTAGACATCCTGAGAGACAAGTGGTCCTAGCCACAAGGACCTCGTCTCAGACTTTGCTGGAGCAACTATGACTGGCATCCCGGGGAAGGAAGTTATTTGGGGTGTGAAGCTGTTTAAAGGCCCAGGAGCAAAGGACTGTAGGTCACTGGACATGTAAGGGGGGCCGAAGAGCCACAGTGCCTGGAGAGAGTCTCGGTGACTTGCCTTCCCCTGGGGAGGAGCGAAGATGGGAAAGGTGTTCTAATGGAGGGATGCAGGTGGTGCTGCTACAATGTGCTGAATCCCACTGATGGGCATAGGGCTGTCTGCCAGCGTGGCCAGCTGCCATGGAGATACTGCACTGTGCTCTTACCACTACCCAGGTCACCCAAGATTGGGGGAGGGGGCTTCCGCCAGAGATTTGACACAAGGGCAACAGACCCTCAAACTAAACCTTCTCATTCTGGAGAATATATTGTCACGGATGAAGGTCAGCCACTCAGATGGTGGTTGGGATTAAAAAACCAAAAAGGTGGTAGAGATAAACAAAATTGGGAGACACATCCATCCTTGTCTGTGGACTCCTTTCTCTCTTCAAAGGAGTTAATTTTACCCAAGTAATCCAATATACATTCATGTGCTGTGTCCACAGTGATGCTTGTTTTATAAATAAAGTAAAAGACTTACTGCCTAAAAATGTAGCTTGGGGATGGGTGGAGGGGAACTAGTGTTTCTCACCACTCCACTGGAGCTAAGTGGAGCTAATTCAAATACAAAAACATGGACTCACTCAAAATATTGTCATGCGTGAATATTGAAGCTAAAGTCTTCAGTTCCACCTTAATTAAATTGGTGAACATAATCCAGTCTTACTAAGACAATTAAAGGGACGCTTCTGTAATTAGAAAGACTGTTTCCAGGCGTTTCATCCACCTACCTTGTCAACTAACTAGCTAAACAAAACCATTCTGGATCTTATGGCCCTAGAGCATACTCTAGTGGTAGTGAAGAAAAGCAAACACTTCCAAACTGCTAGAAGTATCCACGGCTGGGGAGTAAGTACTAGATAAGTACTCCTTGTTTGGGCAAAAGGTTAGGTCGGTTTGCCTCATAGAACAGCAAAGAAAATTAATAGCACATTTTGTATCGACTTTGAGCCTTATAATTCTCCTCTAAGAATAAGGCAAGTTCTCTTTTATCCAACACTCAATGCCAACGGCAAACAAACAAGAATTATTAAAAATCTTAAAACAATCTAAAATAACATCCTACACGGTGAGGTTTTAGGCAAGCTTTTGTGTGTTTTTTTTCTTCTTAAATCTGAGCAACATTCAGAGACTACCTCCTTGGAGGCTGCATTTAAAGAAGGGAAAGGGAGCCCATAATAGATATAATACCTAAAACAAACTCCCTTCAGCCATGACAGTGTTATTAATATTACAAACTTGAGTGAGTACCATTATTGCAGATAAATAAAAACAATGAACCAGAACCAATTTTACATGAGGAAATATTGTTCAATTTGTTGCAAGCCATTCGGTGAGAATGTCTGTCCTTGCTTAAAGACGGCAGTGGTAAAAGCACACATACGTTTAACCAAGTAAAACATTGCCATCTTTTGTGTATCTCCAAACTGAGAGAAACATATTCCCTTGGTTTTAAATGTAAATTATCCTCTTAAAATCAAACTAACACAACTGGAAGGAAAAAAAATCCAACACCACCACATACATAAAAAATAAAAAACTTTTTAAAGCCCAAAGCTTTGTGTTCTATTGTGTTTAGACTTAAAATATGGAACTATTTAGAAAGAATTAAAGAGATTATGTTTATTTGATTTCAAGTTATCTCAGCAAGAAACACATTTTTCATACCTCTTTGGAAGAACAGCAGGTCAAATGACACATTTGTGAGTGACTGTTTGAAATATTTCAGCCACGCCGCAGGGTCCACCTGACCTGAGCACCATAGATTGAGGGAACAAAGGCTTATGTTTTAAATGTTCCCTTAAGAGCCTTTCTGGGGAAAGGGAAGGGGGGACGAAGAAAGCTGTCACAGGCCTTGCTTTTTATTTTTATCCTATGACACTAATCAGTTTAATTATATTTCTAACCCATGACTTAGGATCATAATTAATTTTCCAAATGCAAACATTATATAGCATAATTCTGCAACTTTGCAAGAATAAACAGTTTGTTTCAAAGTCACCCACATCCTTTAAACTCCAAAGAGTTTCCCACTATGTGAAAATGCATGCCTCTCTTTGAGTAGGTTTTCTTTTTGACTACATTCAATAGCAAAGGTGGGTCTTTATTCTTATGATAAAACAAGTTGCAGAACAGTTTTGTTAAAGAGATCTAGGATCTGAGAAAGCGATCCACTTTATTACTTGACTAAGTGAAAATCAAACATTGATGTAAGGTTAAATGGGGCTGCAATTTCCCTTATTAAATGGAACAATTAATATTACAAGCATTTGAAGATCACGGTCGAGAGGACTTCACTGAGTATTTCCGAGCATAATTATTGCAAACAGAGAGAAGAACACATCCCCTGTTTAGGGTGTAACTCAATATAAGGACTTGTGAGTCAAATGTTGAGCCCTTTAGAACTACAAACCTTTGTTTGTGGCCTTATTAAAGAAATTCTGCTATCTCTGTTTAAAGGGATAGATTGCCAAGGCCTAAATAAAACACCAGGACCTAAAACGAAAACGCTTGTGTCCTCGCTGCTAAACATGATACTTCCAATGCTGATTTCCTCCAAGCACCGCTTTCTTTACCTCCTTTGCCCCAGGCCTTCATAATCCAGAGAGAGAAAAATGAATTTCACTTCCCAAATGCTAGAATTGCTGGTGCAGAACGTAACTAAATATCAGCAGCTGTGCCAGGGCACCTGGGGCCATATAAGGAAGCCTTACAAAAGACTTAGTTATGAACAGGATCCCAGTTCTCTGCTCATCTGGGTTTTCTGTGCTTTAAGAAGGGCAGGGAGAATTGCAACTATGCTCTTAAAAAAAAAAAAAAAAAGGTATGTATATGGTGGGAATTCGCAAGGAGAAAAGGATAAAACAGATATTCCTAAAGCAACAAAATGGGACCAAAGTAAGGCCACTATTGCCCATGATCACTGCTTCTCAAACTTTAATGTACAAATGCATCATCCAAGGGATCATTTAAGATGCAGATTCGAAATCAGTAGATCTGGACTTTTTTTTTTTTTTGAGACAGAGTCTCACTCTGTTGCCCAGGCTAGAGTGCTGTGGCATCAGCCTAGCTCACAGCAACCTCAAACTCCTGGGCTCAAGTGATTCTCCTGCCTCAGTCTCCCAAGTAGCTGGGACTACAAGTGTGCACCACCACACCTGGCTAATTTTTTTCTATTTTCAGTAGAGACGGGGTCTCACTGTTGCTTAGGCTGGTCTTGAACTCCTGAGCTCAAGGGATTCTCCCACCTCTGCCTCCCAGAGTGCTAGGATCACAAGCGTGAGCCACCACACCTGGCCATTAGTAGGTCTGGAGTGTAACCTGAGATTCTGCATTTCTAACAAGTCCCCACATGATGTTGGTGCAGCTAGTGTGAGGGCCACATTTTAAATAAGGGGCTAGAGCAATTCACTGGCTTTCAAATAATTTGGCCCCTGCCCTGTACTATAATATTATTCCAAAGTAGTTTCAAATAATACTTTTGAGTAGCAAATAATACTTGCTACTCAAGTTAAGAGATTTTCCTAAGACAAGCACTGTGTATTCTTTCTTTGTTATACCCCTTAGCACCCAGCCATTATAAGGACGAGAAAGATGAAGTGCCAACAGTAACAGAGAATCCCAGAGGTATCAGCAGCATAATCATGAAGAAGGAAACA
This sequence comes from Lemur catta, assembly GCF_020740605.2. NCBI lineage: Eukaryota > Metazoa > Chordata > Mammalia > Primates > Lemuridae > Lemur > Lemur catta. The sequence goes on from NC_059128.1 coordinate 39,768,495, forward strand.
GGTTCAAGGGCAATTATGCAACATTGGTGGAAAAGGGTTTGTAGAGCCTCTCTTCATGTCTTTATAATCTTTAACGAAGAGTGTTTGAGAAGACAATCTCTGGTGTCTTTCCACCTCTCTTTCAGTGTTTGAAATGACAGTCTTGTCCTTCCAGGAGAGGCAACAGGTTTAGCAGGAAAGGATTGGTTTTGGGGGCAGGCAGGTGGGATGGACTGTCTGTGACCTTGACTCAGCCTCAAGATGAACATACCCACCTGCAAGTTGATTTTAAGGATTGAAAAGGATCTCTGTGACTCACTCAGCACAGTGCCTGGGGATAGTAGTTGCTCAATAAATGTAGGTGCAATCAACTCTCCTTCATCAGGGCTTGCTCTAACCCAGGGGTTTTCAGTCTTGGCAGCTGCACATGAGAAACACCTGGGGGGGGAGGGCTTTGAAAAATCCTGATGCCCCCAGGCCATACCATGGACCAATTATTTTATAAATCTCTGAGGGGGTGGGTGGGGCCATTTTTAAAGCCCCCAGGTGGTTCCAATGACTGGCACCTGAAGTTGAGAACAACTGGTCTAAGAGTAGCTAAGGGGCAGTCACTTCTTTGGGGACTAGTAAGAGGCACCTGCTAATTAGCCTCCACCACACCCCCCTGGCAGGGAGGCAGGGTGAGGGTGACAGGCTTCCTACCCTTCATGCACACCCCCAAGGCTTGTCTTCCCTCTTCTCACCCTGCAGGGGACAGCAATCTGCCAGCAATCAGTGCTAATCAGTTTCTGCCTAGTTACAGAGCTGCCCTGAGGACAGCAGGCCAGTGCCATGGCTCCGAATATTTGAGCCTGGATTACTTTGTTTCACTTGTGATTTGTGTTTACCTACTTTCTCCTTAACCCAGTGTGATTATTTTATTATTATCACCTGCATTTTCCAGAGTTTCATTAACCTGTAAAATTAAATGAGGGTCACATGAATAAAATAGCCCCTGGAAAAACTCACCTGAAGTTCAGTTCCTGGAGAGCTCACCCTACAAGTGTGTCTGATGCTTCCTGGGATGTGTCTGGTGTGCTGTCAGCTGCCACCCTGGTTCTGTCATATCGTATCTGTGAGACCCAACTACCTCAAAGGATGGTGAATAGTAAATAAAATAATGAACAGAAAGTACATTATAGCTCAGTGCTTGGAACAAGGCATGTTTTCAATACTTGTTAGGGTTTAACAATTACGAGGTGGCACCTGCTGGGCCTGACCACCCCTACTGGGCTAGACACCTTTCCTAGACGAAGTGTCTGCCTTTGCTCGACACTGCTACGCCACCCTGACAGTGCTATTTTTTCCTGTTACGTTGCTTCTGCAAGGTGCTCCCACCATTGTCTGGAGACCACGCTGCACAAGCTGGACAGGGATTTGTGGCAGAGGTGGGCAGAGTCCCAGCCCTTTTGTGAGACACGTCCTATTAACGGAGGACTGGGCCAGTACGACTGGAGCCCTAACATGTCACTAAATTTCACTAAGCTTTTACTTTTTTCCTTTTCTCCGTCTGACCTAGGCATAAATCCCCACCTTGTACTCAGAATCCTTCTGCCCTTTATTCCTAAAATGGCACTACCAGATCATGCTCGCTGGCCCGACTCCTCATTCCCTCCCAGGAGACACCTGATGGGTCACTGCATTGGATCATTAGACATTGCTGGACTTGGCAGAATCTCTGCGGGAGCACAGCTGGGGCTCAAGCTGGGACATTGATGCACTTACCTACCATGAGGCGAGCAGGGCCTTTGAGGGGTACTGGTTTGCACAGGCCATCCATAACTTGCCCACAAGCGGCTGATGAACAATTATGATGGGTGATGGATGCTGGACCCAGTCCTGCCCTCATTACATTCTGTTTGAGGAGATATAGGGTTTGCAGGAAGGTGTAATTAACACATTTAATGTTGCACTGAAATAAGGGGTAATTAAAAGGTACAGGGTATAACGGCTAGACACATCATAGAAGAAACAGATAATGGGAGTCAGCTTGAGATGCACTGGTCAGAAAAGACTTTACTGATGAGATAGATCTAAGAAAATATTTGAAATAAGGGCAGTGGTGAACCAAGGAGGGGGGAGGATGGGAACTGTCAGACTGGGAGCAGGCAAAATGGAGGTATGTTGTCTAGAGAGAATATAAAAGCAAAATCAACTAAAAGTCCGTCCACTTTTACTTATCACCATGCAGCAGCAATTCTAGGCAATAAAAGACTATCCTAGTAGTCGTCATTTATCGCCTTAGTAATGCTTAGCAAATACTATGACCTGGAAGCTTTATATTTACAATCAGAGAAATCAGTAATCTTTATGTCTTAAGTATTTGATCTCCTCATTGCTTCTGCCAAATAATTTAAAATTTGTATTTTTAATATCCCACTTTATACCATTCCAAAGATCCTGGTACTTTCCGGAAAGTCCTTTCTGGAAAGGGCTGTGCTTGGTAAAGGCCAGGTCATTATTCCAATTTAGAACAAAAATTGGAAGTCAGAGAGAGGAATGTGGACACAAACAATGTTTGGAGAATGGGCAGTGGGTCTAGAATCCTAGAATTCTGCCTTCAGCCTTTACTGCTATGGCTCCCCTATATAAAACTGCTGTCCCAACCAAAATCAGCCAACCCATGGCTTTGTGGGTGGCTGGAGTGTGGACAGGGGTCTTTGTTCTGTTCACTGATGTACCCAGAGCACCTAGATTAGGAGTTGGCCAGAGGAGATGTTGTGTCAGGGAAAAATGAATCACTCAGGTGATTCAAATAGAGATTCAAGGCTTTATTCAGCCGATGGGAATCTCAATCTGAAGACTCCAAAACTCCCCAAGATGAAATAGTATTGGCATCTTAAAAACCCAGGAGAGAGGGGGTGTGTCCTTGTGATCTGGTCCAGGCTACAATTTTCTTCATGTCTAACTGCTGTCGCATCTGCCTTTGGAGCCGTTGGGGATTGCTCTGGGTTTTACGCCCCCTGCTTGGGATCATCAGCACAATGTCATCCCAGCAACTGTCAGAACAGCTCTTTCGAGAGCTGTTTTTGTAAGCTTGTGGGTTGTCTGTTAAGCAAGGTTCATGGGAGGGGGAGGTAGCAACAAAGTGGGGGGGCAGGGGAGAGAAAAGGAAAGGGAGAAAGGACAAAAGAGGCAAGGGTCGAAGCGGGACCCTTTTAGAGTTGAATGAATGAACAGGCAACTGGAAAAATGTTAGACATATTTGTCACATTAATTTTTTTGGATACATACATGTATCCAAAGCTGCTGCTGCTGGTGACTGCCCCCCTAGGAGCTCTGATCTCACACAGAAGATTCGCTACTGCTTTACCTTCCAAAGCCTCTGTTTTAGTGGTCATGGTGAATTAAAGTCAGATTTACCAGAGGCATTTTAACATTTCTTGAGTGATGAGATCAAGACTTGGGGTCCCCACTGCACACTTCAAACATATAGCCAAGAGAGAGCAAATCAGCCAAGTTCTACCAAGTTTTAAATCCAATCTAATTCTGTGCTTGTATGGAACTTTGATGTGTTCTGGGAGCACAGCCTGCACTTCTAATCTGGACCCATCATCTTGGAAATGTGTGTCCTGTTCATAAGAGATGCTGAGAACGAAGGGGTAAATAGATCCGGGCAGGCCACCACCCAGGGAAAAGCTCCTCAAAGGCAGTGCTGCTGCTAGGTCAGCATCATCACCTTTAATAAAAAAGGTCCTTAATGTAGTTTTTAAAGATATTTGTTTTATAATTAGGACTGTGCTTGAATTTGGAATTGGGGAGGAGAAGACGACAATAAGGAAAAATGCTGTTTTACTCCTTGGAAGGACTTAAAACCACAGCACCCTTGCTTTTTTGAAAACATGTGTTGAATTGAATGACTCTTCACCAGCTGCCAATCTTCTGCTCGGTGCTGTGGTGGCAGCTTGCACTGGCTCGTTCCCACTTCACATTCAATGCTGTTAGGTTGGTAGTTTTAAATCTGCCATTGGGGGAGTATTTGTGGAAATTGACAAATGCGACACATCAGGCTCCCCCATCCCAGGAGCTGGTTTTTACCAGCACACCACTGCCCTATTCATCTCTCATGAACCAGCTTAATGGCTGTTTCCTCAGGAAGCTTCAACTGGCGACTCCTACCCAACAGTGAGTCCCTGCCCGCCACCAGCTAAGAGCACCTATATGATCTACTCCACTTATTTGACACTTAAGCAAAATACAGTGGCTTAGATTGCTGACTTGCTGTTATTTCCTCACCATGCCACCATTTAACCTTTACTGATTCTCCATATAGAGTGCAGGCTCCTCGAAGCAGGGCCATGTGCTGTGCATCTGCACATATACCCAATGGGGTTCGTCAGGATGAAAACAAATGGCAGGTGCTCAAAACAATCCATGTTAAAGAAATGAGTTAGTGATATATTAGGTGTCAGCAAAACCTAGGCAATTGAATGAAAAGTGAGCTATATTTCAAAATAAGTAAAATTTTAATTTTGGAAAATAAATAACATAAAAGTAACCATATAGCTATATGTAATGCCACTTCCAGCTTGCTGATGATTGAATTGGTTTATGGTTTTTGGAGGCTTTGGCATGCCTTTTGTGCTAGGTACAGCATTGTTTATTTGTGAAGTCTGCTGGGGATGTGCAGTTTGCTCATATAGCAAATATCCTCCGGCGCTGCAGCCGTCACGGGCAAAGACGGTGAAGCCACAATTTACCCTCTTTTTAATCTGCTGTCTCACTAATCAATTCTTAAATGGGCCATCAAATCTTTTCTCTGTTACTAATTGAAAAAGTGATCTAAGTCATAATCTGTATTCCCTACCTAACTTCACATAGAGTGAAGGTTTCTACTAAACATTTTTGGGGTCAAGATATGTCTTAATACCAAGAAATAAAGCTCCATGCGTAATGTACCAGTAATGGGTACAAATGTTTTTAAATATTTGTTTTAATACTAATGTCAGATTATTTAGGGCCTAATCCATTCTGTTGATTGGACCTAGTATAAGTGGAAGGATAAAGATTTCTATCCCTACATTAACACATTTTATGGGTTGCAAAGCCACTTTTTCTCCACTAAAACATAGGTCATAAACTAATAGAATCCTCACTTTCTGAGGGTTTCATTTGGCTTAAAAAAACAGTTTTAGAAAAGATTAATCTGCAGGATAGGCTTGTAAAAGTACTGGGTAAATAAGTCATCTGAATTTTATGGAATGTTGCTCTCAAACCAATATCTGCTCCTCAAAACATTTATGTTAAAAGGAATAGAAGTAAATGTTAAGAAGCACTCTGCTCAAAGCTATTTACGTAAATGTGCTGTCAAAGATTAAAATTAAGTGACTTGAGGCAATCTGTCCCCCCTTGCCCCAAAAGACTAAAAGGAAAGACTTTTGGATCTTTTTATATCTCCTCTTCCCCAAAATGACTAAAATTCCTACTTACAGTCATTAATAGTTACAATACTATGCGATTCATTGTTCCTGATTTCATTGTTCGGTTCACCTTTCCCTCTCTGTCACCAGTCTTCTCTGTGTATCTATTTTTACATCAGTAAATAACAATTTTATAGATTAAAAAAAGAGCAGGAAAACAATATAATTAGGACTTTGTTTCTAAAAAGTAAGATGGTCCCTTCTCCTCTGGGTTCATCTACTGCCCACCTCCTGCCTGACACCAAACAAAGTTTTCTCTCCTTTTCTCTCCTAATTTCCAGGGTTCTATTGCATGCTATTAATTTCTTGTTTCTCCAGAATGGCCCATTTACTCTTCCTTTGAGGCAGAATAGGATGAAGAGAGCCCTGGAGAATGAGGCTGGAGAAGGGTGATCTGACCCTATTTCATCACCTGTCCTCCCATCCAAGTACTAACCAGGCCCGACCCTGCTTGGCTTCTAAGATCAGATGAGATTGGACGCATTCAAGGTGGTATGGCCATAGACTACCTGTCCTTACTGTCTGCTGCTCAGGCTCCTGGCAGCTTCTTCAGGACTCACTGCCCTGGACAAACAGACAGAGTCCATCTCCCAAGAAAACCTGTAACCAGCTGTCTCTTTGCTTTGGTATATTTGCTCTGAATTTTACCACAAGAAATATGTTGCCATGCTGCAAATTCCATCCTAAGTGGGAAAAGGCTACAGTAGGGGCATTACCAGAGCTGAAACAAAAAGGGCAGGAACTTAATAAACACTAAGTTTTACTTTTCAAGGAAAAGGAAACTCTTTAAAATGTTACACTGTTTTTCTCCAATTAAATAATGGAGATAAAGAGGCATCCTGTGATTTATCCACATCACTTTGTATTGTTATTTCTCTTTGAATTGTTGTGTGGCCACGAGTTTTATCTTTTCTGCCCCTAAGCATCTCTTATCAGTCTCTTTCTCTCCATCCCCACCACCAGGAGCATTTTCTTTCCTCCATTCCTGTTGGACCATTTGTATCTAGTCTTTATTTCCACATAGAAAAATCGTATTTTTCAAAACCCAACTCACATGTCAACTCATGAGTGCATTCTTCTAAGATCCTATACATCGTATTGGGTCAAGTCCCCATTGTCTTGTATTAATTCTGAGCTAGAGCCTACAATCTCAAGGCTCAACATCTATGGACATGGAAATCAGGGAAGGCCAGATTTGAGTGCTGGCTTTGATAACCTTGAAAGCTTACTTATTACTCACATCAAGCTGAACTGGCAAATGCCACTTCCCCCACCAATTCTACTTCATCATTACTACCCATTGATACTTAAGAAATGACCCTGAAACCACCTGCATACATATTAACAGTCCTGGGGCATAGAACAACACATGTTTTTCTTATTTGGAGCTTAATAAGACAATGTCAAAAATAGCTAAATAAATCATGTGTATTTCCTTTGCTTCTTTGCTTCTCTAGTTTGTAAACTAGGACTTATCAACTTGATTTATTCTAGACCATGGTTGTGAAATATTTATGAGGAATTGGCTCTTAGGGGAGAGAGAGAGGCAGCAGAGTCTGAGGATTAGGTCCAGGTCTCCACCCTCAGACTCTGTCCTGACCACTGGGACAAGCAAGAGGGTCTCCACCTGGAGATCTGTGATACCATCTTCCTCTGAGGGTTAGTGAGTGAGATGGAGAGAATTTCTAAATCAGTGGTTCTCGGCCTATTCTTAAAACATATCCCTGCCTGGGTCCCACCCCTCTAAATTCTGGCATGGCACCTTAAAGTTTTGCAGGTGATTCTAATGTGTAGTCAAAGGTGAATACTGCTGATCAAGATCAAGGCAGAAAAGTTGCTCTAAAAGCCTAAAGCATTTCCCAGCATTAGGGAATGGGTAATAAAAGAAGCATGGAAATCTATTTCCAATACATGAGGATTGATAAATAACCAAATTTTTTGAAGACCCCAAGCACACCTTGGCAAGGGCCAGATTCTTCCAGACAAGAAAGAAATAAGTGATAGAGTCACAGTGAAATTCAGGCCGTAGAAATTTAAAACATTAACAAATTTGAAAATGTAGACTGTTGCATAGATCAGGGAAGATTGAAATGAAATGGGGCCAAAAGCTAATTATATGGAAATATTTCTATTTGCACATTTCTCCAGAAGGCAAAGTAGAGATTGCAACCAATATATCTATACAAGTGACAAGAATATTAAGTTTTCTATCATTCCCTTAGTATGATACCTTTCTCAGCATGTATTCTGTCCTAGTTCTTATGAAGGTGAGAATAATATCAAACTCATTAATTGTCTACATTTTAGATATGATATGACTTTAGTGGATGGTGTTAATTAAACTACAAAACAACTCCTCTTGCTGTGGTGTGCATTCCAAGTTAGAGCAATTAATTCACTCACTTAAATTGATCAAGATTTAATTACCATCACTCTGTGCAATTACTCCATAATTAAAGTAATTTGGTTCATTCCACTTGCTGACAGTGTCATTGAACAGCCATTCACAGAAGCAAAAGAAGTGTTAATTAACTTAAAGAATAGCTCAGGGCAGTTTTACCCAGACGGAGTTCACTGTTAGTTATTCCTAAAATACCTAGAATGAGGTAAAATGTGCAGAGAAAATCAGGGAGAATTTTAAAACAAAAATAATGATAAAAATAAACAACCCTTTAGGGGTTTTTTTCCTCCCCAAAATAAGGTCCCTAAAAGCTTATAAATTTCTTAGCAATTTAAATGATTGTGGTTGCCATCATGATAACCTAACCATAAATTAGTGTCATGGGCAAAACAAACAGAACTTGAAAAAAAGTAAGCACTTAAATACTGGTTAGGGCTAATTACTGCAGGGGATTAGAGCCTACTTGGGGGTTGGTAGGTGTGATACAAAGTATACTCATACTAAAAGCACCTTCAGAATCTTTAACAAAGAACCGAAAAGGTGTTTAAGAATTGCAAAACCCAAGTTTGGAAGAAGCTTTGAGACACACACACACACTCACACACACACATACAAGGTCATGTGTGTGAAGGCCATGGAGATGAACAGTTCCTTTATTTACCTGTAGAATCATTGTTGTATAAAGTAGTTAACTGACTAGTTTTCCAACCAGGAAAATATGGAGAGATTAGCTAAAGAATTCTGGAATAATGATAGAGCATTAGGAGAAGTACTAGAACAGATCATGTTCTATAGATGGGGGTGGAAGAGTGGATTTGCCCAAGATCACAGGTCTAGAGAGTGAGAGCTGAGGCTGAAACTCACATCTTCTCAGAAGGTCAACTCCAAAGGAAATTATATTGAACTGAACAGACTGAATTAAATGGAATTTGGGGGGAAAGAGCAGATGGAACCTAAAGTGCCCTTTACACTAAAGTGCCAAATGAATCAAAATATGCAGGTTATGGTAGCTCTGCTGGCATTTAGGAATAATTGGGAATAGTTCCTCATAGTCCTGTTTCTAGGGGAAATATTCACAGGGGCAATAGCCTTCCATTACACTCAGAGGAAAGCATTAGCTTTTGAAGGATGGTCCCTTAGCATCTATCTACCGGGCATGCATGATACCTGGGGCAGCTTCTTCTGGATCATATGCTTGGAACTGGGGAGAGGGTATAGTGCATCACATCCTCTGACCTTTTCTGAACATTATTTAGATGTAACTTTAATACCTTTAACAATATCTCCCATGGAGCCTGTGAAGAATGCCAAGAGTGAGGCCTCCTTTTAGGTGCAATTGCCTTGAGCAGTCCAGTGAATTCCAGTGGCTGCTGACTGATCAGGGTAGTGGCTGCTGAATGCTGGGGTGGCTGTGGCAATTTCGTAAAATAAGACAACAATGAAGTTTGCCACATTGATTAACTCTTCCTTTCATGAAATATGTCTCTATAGCATGGAGGCTGTTTGATAGCACTTTACCCACAGTAGAACTTCTTTCAAAATTAAAATCAATTCTCTCAAACCCTGCTACTGCTTTATCAACTATGTTTATGGAAAATTCTAGATCCTTTGCTACCTTTCAGCAATGTTGACAGCATCTTCACCAAAAATAGATTCTGTCTCAAGAAACCACTTTCTTTGCTCATCCATAAGAAGGAGCTCCTCATCCATTCCAGTTTTATCATGAGATTGCAGCAATGCAATCACATTTTTAGGCTCCATTTCTAATCCTAGTTCTGTTAATATTTCTACCACATTTGCAGTTACTTTCTCCATTGAAGTCTTGAACCACTCAAAGTCATCCATGAGGGTTGAAATCTTCCAAACTCCTGTTAATGTTGATATTTTGACTTCCTTCAATGAATCACAAATGTTCTTAATGGTATCTAGAATGGTGAATCCTTTCCAGAAGGTTTTCAATTGGCTTTCTCCGGATCCCTCAGAGGAATCACTATCTATGGCAGCTATAGCCTTACAAAATATATTTCTTAAATATTAGTAGTAAGACTTGAAAGTCGAAATTACTCCTTGATGCACGGGCTGCAGAATGAATGTTGTGTTAGCAGGCATGAAAACAACACTCGATCTCCTTATACATCTTCATCAGAACTCTTGAGTGACCAGGTGCATTGTCAGTGAACAGTAATATTTTGAAAGGAATCTTTCTTTGCTGAGCAGTAGTTCTCAACAATGGGCTTAAAATATTCGGTAAACCATGCTGTAAACAGATGTACTGTCATCCATGCTTTGTTGTTCCATTTATATAGCACAGGCAGAGTAAATTTAGCATAATTCTTAAAGGCCTCAGGCCTTTTGGAATGATAAATGAGCATTGGCTTCAACTTAAAGTCATCAGCTGCATTAGCCTCTAACAAGGGAATCAGCCTTTCCTTTGAAGCTTTGAAACTTCTCCTCTCTAGGAATAAAAGTCCTAGATATCATTTTCTTCCAATAGAAGGATGCTTTATCTATTAATACATCGAAAATCTGTTGTTTAGTGTAGCCACCTTCATTGGTGATCTTTGGTAAATCTTCTGGTTAACTTGCTGCAGCTTCTACATCAGCACTTACTGCTTCACCCTGAACTTTTGTTATAAAGATGGCTTCTTTCATTACGCTCATGAACCAACCTCTGCTAGCTTCAACCTTTTCTTTGGCAGCTCCTCATCTCTCTCAGTCTTCATAGAATTGAAGAGAGTTAGGGCCTTGCTCTAGATTAGGCTTTGTCTTAAGGGAATGTGTGGCTAGTTTGATCTATCCAGACCACTCAGACTTTTGCCATATCAGCAATAAAGCTGCTTTGCTTTCTTATCATTTGTGTGTTCACTGGAGTAACACTTTTAATTTCCTTCAAGAATTTTTCCTTTGTAGTCACAACTTTGCTAACTGTTTGGTGCAACAGGCCTAGCTTTCAGCCTATCTTGGCTTTTGACATGCCTTCCTCATTGAGTGTAATCATTACTAACTTTTGATTTAAAGTGAGAGGCATGCTACTCTTCCTTTCACTTGAACACCTAGAGGCCATTGTGGGTTCTTAGTTGGCTTAATTTCAATATTGTTGTGTCTCAGGAAATAGAGATGCCTCCCAAGGAAAGGGAGAGAGATGGGGGAATGGCCAATATAGCAGTCAGAACACACACACAACATTTATCAATTAAGTTTGCTGTCTCATATGGGCATAGTTTGTGGTGCCCCAAAACAATTACAATAGTAGCATCAAAGATCACTGGTCACGGACCACCATAATAGACATAATAATAATAAAGTTTGAAATATTGCAAAAATTACCAAAATGTGTCACAGAGACACGAAGCAAGCACATGTTGTTGGAAAAATGGCACTCAACAGACTTGCTCGACATGAGATTGCCATCAATCTGTAAAAAACACAGTATCTGCAAAGTGCAATAAAATGAGATGTGCCTATATTCCATAAGTGCAAAATACATACTGGAACAAAGATTTAATACAAAAAAAGGAGGCAAAATCTCTCAATATTTTTTAAATATTGATTATGTGTTGAAACAAATTATATTGGGCATATTGGGTTAAATATAACCCTAAAATCAATTTCATCTGTTTCTTTTAAAAAATAATTTTTTTTTAGAGACAGGGTCTCACTCTGTCACCCAGGCTAGAGTGCAGTGGCCTGATCATATAGCAAACTGTAACCTCGAATTTCTGGGCCTCAAGGGATTCTCCTGCCTCAGTCTCCTGAGTAGCTGGGGCTGCAGGTGAGCACCACCACACTGGGCTAATTTTAAAAAATTTTGTACAAATGGAGGTCTCACTATGTTGCCCAGACTGGTCTCAAACTTTTGGCCTTAAGCAATCCTCCCACCTCGGCCTTCCAAAGTGCTGGGCTTTCAGGCGTGAGCCACCACAACCAGCCTCATCTGTTTCTTTTTACTTTTTAAATGCAACTACTAGTAAACTTAAAACTACATACATGGCTCATATTATATTTCTATTGGACAGTGCTATTATAGAATGTTGGCAAAAGACTTTAATGAAGTAGAAGATTGGGGAAATTTTGAATGAGAAGATATAAGAATCCAGGAAGGAAATGATGTGGTCACTTGAGTACATATATGTACATTTTAGGATAAAGTCTGTTAGAGTTAGTAAACATACAGCTGTACAGAATATCTTTCTGTTAAGTCCATTAAGAGTTAATGCCACTCAGGGATGCCAGAAATACCCATTAAGAAGGTATAGAGTGAATATATCTCATTAATGCAATAGTTATTGAGTGCCAGGCATTGTGCTTGACACTGGTTCAAAAACTTTATCCTTCTCCCTACATCTCAGGCCAGAATTAGTTCACCAATCACAGCAAAGGATTAATGGGATTCTCCCACAGACCTGGGAGGAAGACTCCTCCTTTCCTGAAATCAAGGCATCTCACCCTGACTCCTGAACAAAATCTGAGTTTTTTAGCAGGGCATAAAGGAGACAATTGCTTTATACAACAATTGGTGTATGCCACAGTGTCCAGATTCAAAGGTAAGTATATTTCACTGTCTTCATTCACATTTGATCATCATATTCCCAAAATTTTCAACCACAGATATGAATTTTAGTCTTGCTGGCATAGAACGCTAACCATATGCATTTCATTTAGACTTAGGTAAGGGAAATGGTTTCAGATTAAAAAATGTACACACAAGCATATGGTCCCTTTTTTTCTCATTTCTTCTTAATGCTAAGAAAATGGGTACACCTAGCACTTATTTTTCTATTAGAAGGGGGAAAGCAGAGTGGGGATCCTCAAGGCTCTTCTAAAAGATAGGATTTTCTCAGCTAGAATATACATATGATTATATTTATAAGAACACATAATAAAATAAACCATCACAAAGTTATGTTCGTCTGGTAACTGACTCAATTATGCAGTCCCTTTCAGCATGGACCAAAGCACAGATCTATATCATAAACACACTTGTCCGAAGTATATTAGCCCATCGTTGTAAGGCTCCTGAGAAGGCATTTTAGAAAATGGAAAAGAGAGGATTCCACAGAACTGCTTCAATCAACTTTCTTGCACAAGAATGAGGCACGTTTAGTAATAGATGAATATGGACATAATTCATACTAACCTTGCACATTTAATACCATTAATTCGTCAAAACTAATAATATTAATTCATTCAAAATGAGATTAAACGCGGGCACCCCTTGCGGCCGTAATCCGTGACTGATGGCTGCGTGACGTCGGCAGCGCAGCAGCCAGCGGGGCCGGCAGAGCCAGCGGCCCACGTGTGACAAATTGCGATGGGAAACCACCCAGCAGCTCCTGTCTTCAGTTAAATCGTCTTGGCGGAGGGGGGAAGATTTCTTGTCTCTCTGCACACCTTGAATGTTATGTTTTATAACAGCCAAACCAATGATTCATATTTAATGCCAACAGGGCAGAGTCACACAATTATTTTTCTAAACAGCATTTAATGGAAGTCAGCAGGCATGAAGAGCCCAGCCGGGTTCACAAAATGATGGTCACTGCAGCTGACTTTAATTTCTGACCATGTAAATCAGGTATGAGCATCCTTAAATGTAGGCGACTGAGAATGGTGCGACATGGTGCGTGGCCTCGCTCGGAATTAGGAAGGACACCCACTCGTCCCTTCTCTCATGTCCCTTCCTGCTCAGTTGGCAATGTACTAACACTCACACCTACTTTCCTCCAGTCTCTTCTCTACTAATGCATTCCATAGACATTTACTGAGCACATGCTATGAGTGAGGGACCCTGCTAGAGCCGGGGGTACGAAGATTGATAGGAAATGGCCATGTTTCCCGTGGAGGCCTTTTGCCATCGAGAGGCACCACGGTGCAGGGAAAAGAGCGCACACACACAGCTCCAGCGTCCCGCTCCAGGACTAGTGTCCCCGCCTTGGACAAATCATTTAGCCTCTCTGAGCCTCCCCTTCCTCCTCTGTAAAATGAAGATTTCAACCCAAATGCCTATAACATTGCGGTGAGCATGAACTAAAAAATATATATATATGTACAACAATTAGCCAATGTCTGGCAAATGGTTATTATTTAATAAATAATAACTAATATTGTTTTTATTATTAAAGTACCCAGCAAAGTACCTGTGTGAGGGACATTCAATAAATATTCAGTCCCTTCTTCTGGGTTATTTAGGGCAATAATTTTCTCAGCACTAGTCTTAGGGAGTGGTGGGGGGGGGATTTGTTCTGGCACATTCCCTCTTCTGTGCCCTGTGCTTCCCTGGTGAGGCTTCGCCCCCTATACTTCTGTGTCTTCTGTTTAAAGTGCCAGTTTTCAGGAAAAAAAAATCTAAAATTTCTCCAGGCTGAAGAACGTGGATAAATAACTGATAAAGTAAATGAAACTCAAACAGTAGATGTGTAGTCACCAGCTTGTGGATAAGGAAGCCTTTTGCTTTCATTAGAAGCCAGACACTGGAGATACCAAGATACCTCTGCCCTCAGACTCTAGTCCCAGCAGAGTTGTCATAAATAGTATATTCTTGTAATATAGAAAAACAAGCCAAAAACCAAAAAGAGACTTTCGGGGTCCTGTATTCCATAGCAGGCACTTACTAAACTATTTTTCCAGTCACAGAAAGTTTTCTTTCTAAGACAAATCCCTGTGATGGTTGTTAGAAATAAAAATAAGCATGTTATATTCATAATAATAGTATCATTTATATATACTGTGTAAGTACATAACATGGATTTTCTCATTACATCCTTTACAAATTCTAGGTGATAGTTATCTGCATTTTACAGAGAAGAAAACTGAGGCCTGAGAATCTAAGTAACTAATTGGTTAAGCCAGGATTTATATCCCCTTCTGAAGGAATATAGAGATGGTGTTCTTTACCCTATACTGCCATAGAATCCTTTCTCACAAAGTTAAGCCACAATAAGTTACATGAAGTTAAACACAATTTTTACTCCACCATGTGTTTATAGATGAACTTTCTCTTTACAGTTACTTTTTATCAAAAAAGCAGATCACACAAATAAATCTGTTGGGAATAGCTGCGGAGTCAGGGCTACCTGTGGCTTGGACAGATTTCTTACCACTAGCATGCTGAGCTAGTGCACAAGAACTGGGGTGGCTTCCACCTGCACCCTGCCATTTGTTCTGCCCACAGCCTTCTGCCCAAGACTTCATATCTAAAATGCAGGCAGAAAGCAGCCCCACAGAAGCAGATTTTTGTTTTAATATTTTAAATTAACTAATTAAGTAATTAATTTACTAACAATCACTTAATCAACTAATTAATTAAATTTTGTAGAGTATCATAACTTTTTTTGACATACTATTTATTATTGATTAGGGCCCTGGACTGTATGAAGTTACATGTGACTTGTCTTATGGAAGGCTGGTTTGTATTTAATTGTGTTACCTATTTTGGTATCTTGAATGAATGAAATTTAAACACTACCTCGTTTGCGCTGCTCATATCTCTAGGGATTGTGGCTGGCAATGCTCCTGAGCTGAAGGCACGACCCCAAAACAGCCTTTGCAGTCCTTAGTAGGACTTAGTGAGGGACACAAGGATCTACTAGCCCTCTCAGGGTTTTACTAACCTAAAATAATCTTTCTCTTACGGACAATGTCCTACATTGCAATGTGTGGTTTTCCTTTAACAGGTTCAATTCAATCTCTCTATCTTTTCTTTTAGGTAGGAATTAAGGGCAAGCCCAGTAAAGAGCAGCTTCCATAAACGTAGCATGGTGGGAAGCTGCTAAGTTTGTCTGGAGTGTGGGAAATAGTTTGGAATGGGGTTAAATGAGAAGAGCAAGCTGAAGATTAAAATAAAAGGGCAGATTGGGGCTTCATTGTTAAGGGTCTTGATTGCCAAGCTAAGGGATTTAGATGTTAACAGGTAGCAGAAGGGAGCAGTTGGAAGTGCTTAAGGCAAAAAGTCATAAATGAGCTCTGAGTTTTGGATCACTCAGGCAGCAGAGTGGAGGATAGAGGGAAGCCAGAGGGCCTGGAGGCAGGAAGACCCTCTGGAACATGAGTCCAATAGACCATAGATGACCTTAGACATGATGAAGACCTGGATGAGAGATCACACAATGTTCACGGAGAAGAAAGGATCCGTATTCAAAGGGTGTTTTGGAGGTGGAATGGTTGAGGTGGGGGTGGAGAGGCAGCCATACATAGATTAAGGCTCAAGAAGAAGGCTCAAGCATAGGTCAGAGGTTCTAGGCCAGGTATGACAATAAGATTTCATTTCTCATGCCTAGAGCATTCTGAAGAGGAGAATGGCTCAGCAATCTACACACAGCACAGGAAAAGCAGCGGTAGCAAATTTGCCAGGTATTTGTCATCCTACCCATGAAGTAGCCCTTTGCTTTGAATTACAGTCATGTTATTGTTTAATGGTAATAATTTCATTTGTCACCATCAGCATGAATGCCAAAGATCAGAAGATTTAACAAGGTAATACAGAACCAACACATGATTGGTTGCAAAGCCACCCTAAAAGGCAAGCACCATGAGATACTAACAATATTAACAAGATAAGAAAACAAATTACAGACATGGCTATGACTAAGAAATGAGTCTAAACTCTTTCAAATATTTCTGAAAAATTGACTATAACACTCTCTTAAAAAGTATACAGCCATGGCTGTGGCTTTGTTTGCCTCTTGTTCACCTTGCGTGTGAGGGAGGGAGTCCTACCCTAGGGTTCTGGAGAGGGCTGAATACGTGATATTGGACACTGGATAGATGAGATTGATGGTAGTTTTTGGTCCCACGTACTCACATACATGTGCTAGAGGAGGAGGATGCTGCATGCCATCCACCCAGGGGTTGCACTCAGGAGCAAAGTCAAACAGCAGAGGCTGTGGAAGACTGGCCTTGTAGTAACAAGCCGGTGAGATGCCTCCTGGTTCTCACGGGAGAATATAATTGGCTTGTTTGAATAATTTCACAGCGACTCACCAGGTTGGGGACCAGGTGGGGAGCGGCTGGTCTGACAGCCAGCAGAACTAGCTGGGTAGGGAGGCTTTCCTGCTGGGTTGGGGAGAGGCAGAGGAACTTACAGTTAGACTTTGGGGCCCCTTGAAGCTCAAAGACTTCAAGACAGCACAAGACATTTTAGGCCTTACGATACAGCTGTCTAATACGTTAGCCACTGGCTACATGGGGCCATTAAACACCTGAAATGTGGCTAGTTCAAACTGAAATACTCTATAAATGTAAAATACCATATTTTAAGGATTTGGTATGTAAAAAAGAATATAAAAATATTTCATTAATCTTTGCATTGACTACTTGTTGGAATGATAATATTTTGATATATTTTGGGGTTCAGTAAAATATATTATTGAAATTAATTTTACCTGTATCTTTACACTTTTTAAAAAAATTGTGACTACAAAAAAATTTTAAATGACATATATGGCTCATATTATATTTCTGTTGGACAACACTGGCATAGACCTTTCTTTAGAAAATTGGGAAACTCAAATTATTCAGGAGCAGTTGGCTGAAATCTTTGTAGCATGAAAATCTGTACTTAACTGACCGTGACACTCATTGTAGCTATGTATTCTACTCACTACTCCTCAAACAGGCCCCTAACAAATTAGTGGGATTTTTTCCTGGCCCTGACTAAATATCAGCCTTCATTTACCAGCATTCCAAATTGGCTTAGTTGAAGTTTAGAAAAAGAACTTTGCATTATGGCAAAGCAACAGAAGGGGCCAAGGTGGCGCAGTCATCCCCAGCATCTTGCCTCTGTGATGTACGTGCAGAGGATGCTCTAAATCTTACACAAGATGTATTTCTAAGCCTGAGAACCTGCAGCTTTAAGGCCACTTGTGGCCCTCCAGGTCCCCCAGCGTGGCCCCTCAACCAAATCCAAACTTCACAGAACAAATTCCTTCACTGAAAGGATTTGTTCTGTAAAATTTGGATTCAATCAAAAAGCCACATGTGGCCCCAAGGCTGAAGGTTCCCCACCCCTGGGACTGTGCTTCTATTAAACTAATCAACAGGCTTCAACGAAAACTAACTTACAGGCTGAAAAATTGAGCAACAACTGATCATGTTGTCTATAAAAGTGAAGGCCAATTGAAGGCCAAATGCATATAATACCAAACAAGTCAGAATTAGGATAATTTCACATACTCAGAACAAAAGGACCAAGAAAAGAGAGTGCAGGGAAACTCAATGCTTGGAGGCAAAATGCTGAGTATCCAAAGGATGTGTCTCTGCTTTTTAACTGAAGTGTCCTATTTGATGCTAATTTTGCAGTTTGCTGGTGGGATTGATGCTCAGGAATAAAATGCAGCCAAGGGATTTGGCTTCACTATAAACAAAGCAACAGCTTGCTCTCCAAGTGTTAGAAACAGCCAGCATGCATTAGCAGTAAGCCAGAGAAATCTCCTCAAGTAAGAATAAAGGGACACAGTTTTTAGATTCTATTTATAGACCATCCCACTGCAGTGAGGGTCCTCACAAAGCCGAGGACAGTCAGCTGGTTTCTGCCCCAGTACAGCCTTAACACTTTGCCCAGAAAACAGTGCCCGCCTCAGGGAAAGCTTGGGTCTACCCCTTTAAGTTTTCCCAAAGAAAAAGAAATACTGATTTCAATCTTATTAATAATAATAGGCTCCAATTATTACTGTGAGCCAGGCATTGGGCTAGAAACTATACACGTACCAACTAGGCGTTCCAGAAAAGTTTCAAAGTTGGTGAAGATTAGATCCCTGTTTTGCAGATGAAGAGAATGAATCTCAGAAAGATCATTGGTTTAGCATCCAGAAATCCCTTTGGCTGCAAATAGTCCAATACCTAACAACCAGTGGCTTATGCAATTTGGAATTTATTTGACTCTGCAACAAGACCTCATGAGGAAGCAGGCTAGGGTTGCTGCACTGGATCAAAGATCCCAGAGACTCAGGCTCTAGAGTGTCTTTCTACTGTGTCCTTCATAGTGTGTTGGCTTTTGTCCTTGTATTTGTCACTGCCATGTGGCTGCTACACCTAAAGCAGGAAGAAGCGAGGATAGAGGGCACAGGAGCCTGACAGCTCAGGCTGCCCCTCTTAATTAAAAGTTTCCCCAGAATCCCATCCAGCATCTCACTGGCCAGAAACTGCCCCACGGCTACCTGTATTTGCAGGGAAGGCCAGGAAACACCATTTTTACCTAAACAAAGAACCCAAAGCAGGATTCTTTTAGCAAGGAATAAGGAGAGAATAATTACACAAGTAACTGTAGTATCTATCACTTTGGGGTTGGATTCTAGGTTGGTCTGATTCCAGAATCCATGCTCACATCTTAAATGCTTTGTGGCCTCCTGAGGACCCTATCTTATTTATCATATTCTGGCACCTGAGGTTTATTGACTTAAGGTCCCATGTTGCAATCCCACCCAATAGAGATATTTGGGTATCCTCCTGTGAGCATCTTCCTTATAATTCCCTGCAGGTGGTGGCCAATGCAGCACAAGTGGCTGCCGTTCAGTTGCACAACATTAAAATAGTCTCTGCGTAGGGAAATTGAAAAAAATAAAAAGGCAGGGATGCTAAGTCTTACCACTTTGCTAAACCCTTTTTAAAAAGGTTTGGAGACAATTTACATGAAAAGATTTCTCCAATAATTCTACATGGAAAACAATTCCAAAATGACTCTTGTCTCTTCCTCCATCTAAACTTTTACTGATATGTTTTTAACCCCAAAGACATATCTCAAATCTTTTGTGCCTGTAAGTATTGGGGATAAGCTTCCATCTTTGCTAAAATCATATGTTCTCCTTAGGAGACCTGGGATGATAATAGATGAAGTGAGGAATATTTTAGTAATTGGAAAATAAATGGGTGTGTGAATCTGGATATACAAACTTGTAGACATGAAGGCTGTGGAGAAACATGTTTTCGGGGACAGCAGCTAATGAGGTAGACCCCAGATTGCAGAACTAAGGAAGAAGCCAGAGAAGCCCTCATGAACGTGACATTGCTCTACAATGGTGTCAGAATCCACCATAAGGAAACCCTTGTGCATGAGTCAGACTTCCTGGAGCAGTCACAATCTTAAATATTCTGTCCCATTGCAGACCAAATGTTTGGTGATGTGTCCTGCCCGGTCATCTGTGAAATATGGCCCTTTAGCTATGAGCTACTGTCAAGCATTTGCTGTTACAATGATTTGATTCTCTTGGGTTCAATGTATAGGAGAGATTCATTGTGTGGCCATTCCCTCTTCTCTGTTCTTTTCTGTTCTTTGTAATACGTTTCCAGAGGTAAAATGTACATTTTCGGGCCAAGGCACTTCTGTAGTACAGACCACCGGGGTTGGTGTGCTCATGAGGCCAGGCAGTTTTTAAAATTGGGAATTTTCTTGGAGTTGCTAGTTAACAAACACACATGCAAAGTCCATTTTATCCAAAATAATTGCACCTGGTTACAGATAGACTCATCAAATACATGTAGTTATAGCTTTATATTAAAATAAAATAAGCAAAATTTTGAAAAATAATTATTTTACTTTTAACCTTTTCACCCTGAAACATTTAAATTTTATCATATAAATAGCATACATTTAATTAAACTCTGTAAGCTGCTTGGCTATTACCCAGGAATATTACAATCATCATACGAATATAACTATTTTATTCCCTCTGGCTGACTATAAATTTTGGTATTTGCTTCTGACTCATCCAAACCAGGATATTTTAAATTGAAAAATTCCCACTGCCTTAGTCTGTTCCTGCTGCTATAACAAAACACCTTAGATTGAATAATTCATACATAATAGAAATTTGTTTCTCACAGTTCTGGAGGGTGGGGAGTCCAAGATCAGGGTGCCAGTAGATTCAGTGTCAGGTAAGATCTTGCTCTCTGCTTTTAAGATTATGCCTTCTCACCGTCTTCACATGACAGAAGAGCCAGGCAGCTTTCTGAGGCCTTTTTTAATAAAGGGGGTATTAATTCCATTCACAGGGGCATAGCCCTCATGACTTAATCACTTCCCAAAAGGTTTCACCTCTTAATACTATTGCGCTGGAGATTAAGTTTCAACATGTATTTTGGAGGGACACAAACATTCAAACCATAGCACCCATATCATCCTCATATAGGGCATGGAAAAGCCATTTTACTTATTTTATGATAAGCTAATAAAATTTTCTTCCACAGTTTTGTTTCTGGAGTCCCCTGCACCCCCCGCCCCCCCAAAGCTCTGGCATTTGGAAACTTTGACTAAAATCCATATTTTAAAAGATACTGCAGTGAGTGTGGGTTTCTTTCCAAGGGTCTGTTGAAAATGGCGACAAGCCTAAAAAGAGTAGTGCTTTGTCTCCTCTTCTGGCTTGTCAATTCCAAATTTTCAGTCCAACAAATACCAGTTTGGACTGTGTCTTTAAGTTGACACCTGGCTTGGTGGCTTCTGGAGACTCTCTTTCTATAGTCAGAACCATGCCATCTCCACACACCCTCATCCATAATCCTGGGGTGGGCTCAACTGCGACTAGGCTGTGTGAAATGTTTTCATTTCCTATTGACTGGTTGTGTACTTCCCTTGTGTTAATCCCTTGTTAATGGACACTTTCTTTGAGCCAGCTGAGATCGGAGTTGTGTTGTCTTTGTGATTCTAGCAGATTTTATTACTTGGATATCTTTGTTTTCATTATTTTGAGATTTTAGGATTTTGTCTGTTTCATTGATATTGATTCTCTCAGTCAGAGATGGCCCAGCCTCCCACTGCTTCTGTTTGTGTTTGATCTACAAACAGTGGGAGGGGATCCTCAGGCTGCAAATGTTTTGGTTCTATGCTTCAGCTGGAAAAGGCATGGGAAGAGCCATTAGCAGCTTTCTCAACTAAAAACAGATGACCTAGGTGATTTTAAACCTAGGTGGGGGACCTGTATTTTGTCATTTAAACAACCTTAGGCCATTGTTCTGAGACACTCATTTTAGAGGGCAATGTGGAATTTTGAAGAACTTGGGCAATCACTTTCTGGAAAATGTAAAGAAAAATACGATTCTTTCTTTTGATTATTAGCTCTGTCTCTTTCTAGCTATGTGACTTTGGGCAAGTCATTTTACTTCTCTGGGTCTCAATTTCCCTGTGTCTGAAATAAACAAACCAGACCAGATAATTTTTAATGCCACTGATTAATAGATGGAAAAAAAGTATCATTTCTTGAGCTGTTACTCTATGCTCAGGTGCTTAAATATTTTATTTCAATAATATTTTAATATATAGTTATTTCACTTAGTGACAACCCTGTGGGCAAGTATTAATATTATCATTCCATTTTGTAGATGAAATAACAGAGTTAAAGTATTATATGTGTTCTGACCAGGCGTGGTGGCTCATGCCTGTAATTCTAGCACTCTGGGAGGCCGAGGCGGGTGGATTGTTTGAGCTCAGGAGTTCAAGATTAGCCTGAGCAAGAGTGAGACCCCGTCTCTACTAAACATAGAAGGAAATTAGCTGGACAACTAAAAATATACAGAAAAAATTAGCCGGGCATGATGGTGCATGCCTGTAGTCCCAGCTACTTGGGAGGCTGAGGCAGTAGGATTGCTTGAGCCCAGGAGTTTGAGGTTGCTGTGAACAAGGCTGATGCCATGGAACTCTAGCCCAGGCAACAGAGTGAGACTCTGTCTCAAAAAAAAAAAAAAAAAAAAAATTAAGTACATGTTCTATGCTATATCAATCAATACGGAGATATAGTTTACTATATAACTAATCCATATGGGAAAATGGACTTTTTATTCCTATTAAGATTAAAACTCCTAGAGAAGAAAGACCACATCTGCCAAACACCTACCCCGGGCTTGGTGTTAAATAAGTACTTGTTGAATTAGCTTACTTAGTAGTTTATGATATGTGAGAATAAGATGCCCTTTTGGCAACAGCCCGTGCAAATAGGTCATGGCACTGGGCATGCACTAGCTGTGTGGTTGCGTCCAAGAACCAGGCTGACTTCAGACGGCAGTTACAAGAGCTCTGATGGCTCTCCACCAGGGCTTCTAGGTGTTTATTGTCTTGTCATTGGATTAATTGCCAGAAAGATGCTCCTTTTCCACTCAGGATCCCTTTTCAGGTAACCTGCACTTTCATTATGTATCTGTTAAGAATGGGTAAGAGTTGACTATAAAGAAAAAGAAAGAAATGTTTAAAAACATTTAAGTGTCAGATTAGCAAGATTTAGAAGACTGAGTCGGCCAATGTATTTTCTAACTGCGTAATTAAAAATGAATCTAAATTGGCAAGAAGCTTTGCCATCTGAGAAGGCAGCATGCTTTTGATTTTCCCCCTTCATTGTCAAGTGGCAACCTGGGCTGGACATCCCTGTCTTTGCAGAGGAGGACTTGGACCAGTGGCTTTTTTACTTAGAGGTGGAGGAGCTGATGATCAGGCCCAGACTGAGACAAGAGGATTTGCTAACTTGGAGCCCTTTCAAACTGACATTCTTTACGTTTTTGCTCAACATATAGGAAAAGCTGAAGGCTTAAGGAGTGAAGGCTGGAGAACACCAACTGCTGGTGACAACAATTCATTTTGGTCCCAAACTTCTAATTCCCACCCAGCAAAACCAAATTCCTGTGATTAACTGAGCTCATGCTTCTTAAAAGACAGTTCAGCAACCATTGATTGCCCTTCCTAGCATGCTCTTTGGGGTTTTAGTAATTTCATACTTAAAGCTATTTATCAAAGAATTCCTTCCAACCTGTTGCATATCTTTCCCTGAAAAGTGCTCTAGTGAGTATGGTTTTCCTCATCTCTCTACATTTCTTTCTTTTTTTTGAAATTATTAATATTATATTATACATTTTTTTAAATTTCAGGATATTATGGGGGTACAAACATTTTGGTTACATGTTATGACTTTGCCACATCCAAACCATGATTTGAGGAGTGCCCTTCCCCCCTACAATGCTCACTGCCTCCATTAGTTGTGAGTTTACCCACCCTCAGCCACCCAACCTCCAAAGAATATTACTACTGTGTGAGCACCTTAGTGTTGATCAGTCAGTGTCAGTTTGATGGCGAGTACATGTGGTGCCTATTCTTCCATTCTTGTGCTATCTTACTTCGGAGGATGGGCTCAAGCTCTATCCAGGAAAATATAAGAGATGCTACATCACCGTCGTTTTTTATAATTGAGTAGTATTCCATTGTATACATATACCATATTTTGTTAATCCACTCATGGATTGACGGGCACTTGGGTTGTTTCTACATCCTTGCAATAGTGAATTGTGCTGCCATAAACATTCAAGTGCAGATGTCTTTATTACAGAATGACTTTTGTTCCTTTGGGTAGATGCCTAATCGTGCTATTGCTGGATCAAATGGTGTTTCTATTTTTAGCTCTTTGAAGTATCTCCAAATTCTTTTCCACAGACGTCACACTAATTTGCAGTCCCACCAGCAGTGTAAGAGTGTTTCTATCTCTCCACATCCTCACCAGCATTTGTTGCTTTGGGATTTTTTGATAAAGGCCAAACTCACTGGGGTGAGGTGATATCTCATTGTGGTTTTGATTTGCATTTCCCTTCTCCCGACATTTGTAGAGACGCTTTAGCAGGGTCTTGAGCAGCTGTTTTGCTGAGCTACCCCTGAATTCAGCTCATGGCCACGGTGATGTGGTTCGATGCCCTTCTGCCCCAACTACCCTTCCACAGACTGACTTGTCAGGATGTCTGAAGACCCTACCATCATAATTTCTCAGATGAAAGTGTCTCCAGAACAGTCATTCTCAATGCTAACGGCATATCAGAATCCCTTGAGAAGTTTTAAAAATCCCCAATGCCCAGGCTGTGCCCCAGACCCATATATTAGAATCCCTGGGGGTGTGCCCAGGCAGGAGTAGTTTTGAAAGCTTCCCCAGGTGATTCCAATGTATGGATTTGGAAGGACTCTGTTAAATTACAAGGCCATTATCTGGAATTTGCAATATATTCATCTGTTATTACCTGCTGAAGATTATGGCTAATTCATTTGTTGGTCTGCAGAGATTTAAAGAAATACATTTTTTTCCCTTTTCCTTTTTAAAAAGAGGGATAAGGAAGAGTGTGAGAAACCAAGGTGTATAGGTAACCACATCAGACCTTGAACTTGTAGCGATGCCTGCTCTCTGCTCACTGGGGCTACAAATATCAATGTGTGTCTCTCTCCTGTAGATGCAATTAGGGAAAAGCTGCCTCGTGGAGGGCAAGGACAGAAAGAGGAGATCGGGACAAAGGGCATAAGAGGACCTGAGTCAGGGGTTCCACCTAGAGCCTGCATTGGAGAGCAGAACCCTCAGAATGTCCCACATCACCCCTCCTTGCAGCTTCCCACCCCAGCACCTCAGTCCTCCTTTTGTTGGGAGTCGCTGCCCATTGTCGTTCTTAGGGAGCTTCCATTCCTCTGCTCTGGCCTGTCCATTGTACATTCCCCTCCAACATACTCACTTGGTCTTTCATTTATTAAACTTTCATTGATCCTCATTAGTATAGTGGTTAGTATCACCGAAAAAAAATAAATAAACTTTCATTGAGCAACTATAATATGCTAGGCCCTATGGTAGTGGTTCTCTTACTATAACGTGCACAGAATTACCTGGGGGAATATGTAGCATGTTTCTACCCCGGACTCTTTCCTTATTAAAAATGAAGATTTTCAGCACTCATGCCAGTACATTTGATTCAATAGAGCTGGGTGGGAGTGGGGATCTGTGTTTTTAAACACATGATTCTGATGCAAGTGGTCCAAGAACTCCAATCTGAGATGCTGCTATAGAGGGCACAGATATATACGTACGTATGTAGAGACAGAGAGAGAGAGGAGTCACATGGAGTCCTTGACCTCAAGGAGAAAGACAACAACATGTTGTAACAAAGAGTGGTGGGAGCCAGAGTGCAGGACCAAAGTATATCATGCCCAGTCTGGGGGCCAGGTTCCACTCACCAAACTTGTACTTTGCCATCGTAACTACAAAGGTACCATATGGACCAGCCATGGCCTTGACAGAGGGTTTATCCCTATACCAGGATAAGATTCATGGAATGTGACTTCTTCCCAAACAAGTCACATTCTGGGAACTTTGATGCTTGGTTTCTTCTGCCTCATCCCTTCTTGTCTACCTGGAGAATTCCATCAATTCTATAATGTTCAATTAAATGTATCACTTTCTGAGCAGTCTTTCCTGATCACTCTAAACCCCAGTTGGTGCATCCCTTGGGCTCTCGTGACATTTGTGCCTGCCTCTATTTGCTTATGTCACACTGTATGTCTCACTGTGGCCTCTAGAGCAGGCAGTGCCTGTCAATTTCAGTATCAGCAGCACCTCACCATGGGCAGACATATGGCAGGCACTCAGTCAGTCTTTGCTGAATGGGTTCCTGAGGCCAAGAACAGGCAACCACTGGACTTCACACAGATAGGAGCACCCTGAGCAGTAGGAGTGAGGTGAGAAGACATTACCCCTTCGTTAGCATAAATCTGCATCATTTTCCTCACACTCCACGAATGGTGAGGAGCAATGGGATATGAGCATCCAGCAAGCTGGCAGATACAGTTCCTCCAGAACCTTCAGTCCCTAAGACAGCTGGGGGCAAGGACAGAGCTACCCAGCAAGCAAAGAATGCAAGTGTAACAAATAGAAATAGCTCACATATCATCCCTCCTGTGCTAAGCATTTACAATAGCAACTCATACATTGTCCCGGCTTTACAGATGAGGGAACTGAGGCCCAGAGTGCTGAGTCAACTTAGGCAAGAGTGTGCTACTCAAAGTGGCAGAATGATTCAAATTCAGGCTATCTGGCTCCAGACTCAATGCTCTTAACCACCAAATCTACATTAATTCACTAAGTTGAGACTTTCAGAATTCAACATTTTTGCTTACCTCTTCAACTGCTACATGAGAAAGTATATTGACCATACAGAATCCTTTCCAGTACTTCGTGTGATTTTATAAAATAAATTATTTTACTTATTTAAGCTTAAATAATTTTCAATGGTAATTGCTTAATGGTCTCCACTAAGTTTGCTTTTTTCTACTTCTTTCGTTGCTTCAAGGTACCCATGGAAAAGGATTTAAAATTATTGCTTAGAACGCTCTTTCCTTCAACCAAGAGTAAAGGGCATTATACATCCAATAGACTAACTCACCTTTTTCATTTAACTTTTCAGAAAAGTTACTCCATGCTTAACATTTGCGAGCAGTGGAATACAGAAAAAAGCTTAGATATTGACGATTTCTTCAGGAATCAATGCAAGGGAGCTCAGGGGAAACTGGCAGGGGCATAACACAACAGAGAAAAAAAAACCCTTAGGAAAGTCAGAAAGGATATGCCCTTCCCAAAGTAGCCTTGGCTGGCAGTGGAATCAGGACAGAGGCAACAGAAAACGCCTGGATGGGCAGCCTAGTGCCAGAGCCTGCAGCTGACAGCTGCTCCCACCGTCCAAAGCTTGGGCATCCTGCTGCATCAGCAACCAAAGGACCAGGGATTTAGAGCTTTTGCACTTGTTAGGAATCATGCACTAACTCGGATGAATTTGTTTTGTGACGATTTAGAGAAGGAAGGAAGGAAGGGAGGGAACGAGGGAAGTAGGGAAGGAGAGAGGGAGGGAGGGAGAGAGAACATACCCAAAACAGAGAAAACAATCACAAACACTCAAAGATGGCAGAAAGAAATGGCAACCCTCCTATATTCTATATATAACGACTTTACTTCTAAACATTTTCAACAAATAGCAATTTGTATTCTCTTCTTTTCTTTTCATTTCTAGGGTTGCAAGATGTCATCGGTTCTTTGTCCCGAAATTTTCTGGGGATGGAGTGGTAGGACAAGAGATGGTTTGGGACCCTCCTAGGAAGATAAGATCAAACTTGCCACAGCATTCTAAACTTGCCTTCTTGAAATGGACAATACATTTCATGTCTGGTGGGGAGGTGGTGGCGGTGAAAGCAGCACTTAGTGCTCTGCAAACAAAGGCCTAGTGAGGAAATTGCAGATTGCACCCCTCCAAGGGTCCATCCACCCTGACACAGAGGCAGTCTCAAAATCTCGTCAAGGGAACTTTGAAGGTAAGTACAAAAGTTGCCTTCTCTAAAATTGTGCTTGCAGATCATGGATGCTTCCTTGAGGCAAAAATGCTATTTGCCTCCAATATCCACTCTCTCCTTATTTAGTAACAAAAACCTTAATTTCTAGCTAGACACATGGTCATCTAGTCAAAAGAATATGCTCCTCAATCTCCCTTGCAGTTAGATGTAGCCAAATGATTGCAGTCTGGCCAACGACATGTCAAAAGAAATGTTATATGCAACCTTTGGAAAGTGCCTTCAAAGGAAGAAGATACACTCTTCTTTTCTTCTTCCTTCTGCATGGAAGGTAGACATGGTGGCTGGAACTCAAGCAGCCATTGTGGAACACAGCATAAATGACGTCAGAACAGCAAGCTGGAGTACCTGGACCCATGCAGCACTACCAGCCCTGCATTGCCTTCCCTTGACTTTTTTTTTTTCAAAAACAAATTTTACTGTGTACATTTGAGGTTTACAACATCGTGTTATGACCTTGACTTCTTTTATATGAGAAAGAAAAATATTCTATCTCATCCAAGCCTTCATTTGTTTGTTGTGGTCATGCCATTACATGCAGGCAAAGTTAATCTTAACAGACACATCTCCTTTTTATAGTTCATTATAGTTCTGTTATCTATTAAGTTACACACATTTTTTAAGGTGGAAAAGCAGGGATAGATTTTCTCAGAGACCTAGAACTTAGAAACTTGTTGATACACTGAGATATATCTGCTAGCCCCCTTTTTGTACAAATCTACAAAACAACAACAACAAAACACACCTAAATGTAATGATCAAAGGAATAAGGCATAAAAATGAGAAAAAGTCTAAATAAAAGAAGTTTTCAGAGGGGATAAATGATTTGCCAGTTTTAAATTCTCCTTCCTCCTCCAAGAAGTTCTCTAGAAGATGAATCCATTCTGATATTCTGATAATAAATGTGGCAAGCATTAAACTGACATTCTGGCTCTCAGCAATAGCTGGTGCTGGCATTAATCCTATTAGTTCATGACTAAAAAAAAAAATCAATGCAACCCAGTTGCCATTTTCTCTTGCACTAAGTGAATTGAAGCCCTCAGCTGGTGCACATCACACTGTAAGATGTGTGAAAAACTGATACTCACAACATAAATCACTGTTCCTTTCTCCCCTGAGACCACGAACGTGATTCAGTACATTAGGGTTGTCAGGCATATGTCAGTTCAGTATAAGGAAAATAATCCAACATCATCTCCCAGACACAAGATGCCATTCTTCAAAACATTTTTTAAAAGCACTTTATACTTACTTCAAGCAAGTGAATGATAGAAATAATTAGCTGGCTAGCCCCTAAGAGGGGGCCCTTCAAATGAAATCCAACACCACTGTCAACATTGTTGACATTTCTTTAGAAAGATGATTAGTGGACAGGTTATTATTCTCCAGCAAAGAGTCCCAGGATAGGTCAGCAGGATCTGTGAAACTTGGTTTCCTCCTCTACAAGGCAAGAGCCATTTCATTCTGATCATGAGTAAATAGTTCTGGGGTTGAAGCAACAAGGATGTTTTAGATGACTTGTGCCATTTTATGAGAATAAAAGCAGACTTGGGCTTAGATCTGGTGAAGAGTTAAAAAATAGCAGTTAAAATGTTTGGTTTTTAATTTGTGCTTATCTCTCTTTTTTTAGATTAGTCACGGTGAATATGTGGCACTTTATTCACTCTATTTCCCTCTCACACCCCTGGAAAACACTGTGCATTCTGGGCTCCTGCTTACTGAGTCTGGGTGTAACTTCAGCATACTTCTCCACACAGCGTGCTAAGCAGCTACTACCAACCCATTGGCTTTGCCATATACATTACTATTAGCTATCCCTGCTTGGATGCTTGAAAGTTTGGTGCAAGTTATTTTAGCCAATGCAACTGGGCAGTGAGCCAAGGCCTTACTCTTGGCTATGAGTCTGCTGAAGGTCTAGTCATCTTATTGGCTTGAAACATGGCCATCCATGGTCCCTCATCCATGATTTCCAGTTTTGGTCTCTTTCAAGTAGTAAAAACTTCAAGACACCTACAAAGCAATCTAAGCTCAGAATCTTTTTTTATTTTTATGATTTCCCCCTAGCTTTAACTTTACTTTGTTCCCACCTCGTACATCTGCAATATTTTTTAAGGCTCACCTTTACCAAGTTTTACTAAGGCATTCAATTTGCTTTTCATGGAAACAACAACTCTATCTTTGTGAGCTCACATTTCATCAGCTTACATAATATTTAATTAAATTACATAATTAAAATGACCTGGTGTAAACAGGTCTGGGCACAATCCTGACTGGGTCTGAGGAGGCATACAACAAACCAGTGGGAGCAGAAGAAGGCATGAGCAGAGCCAGTGAGCTGAGCTCTCAGCTTGCCCTGAAGCTCAGTCAAAGTGTTCTCCAGGTGGGAGGGCAGGTCGGTGATGCTCGGAGTCGGCTAAACTGAGGTAGCTAGAGACACCACTGTAAGACAGAGGCCCCCAGTTCTCACTATGAATAACACTATGTCATGTTTCCCCCTTTTTTCGTGCATTTTTTAAAAATAAGAAAACCCATGAGCTTTGAATATTCTCATTACTTTTATTTTTTGAGCAAATAATTTTTAATGAAGTGGGTTTTTATTTGTTTTACAAATGCAGTGGAGAATCACCGAGTGCTGCTGCTGGCATTGAACGAAATCCTGGGCCACAAGTCTGCATACACCTTTGCACCTGGCCCTGTGATGGCAGAACTTTCCATCTCGGCTTTATTGTTTACTATTGCTTACTACGACCTCCAAGTCATCTTCAAGATAAAGGAACACACCTTCTTTCTCCTGGAGGGTTTTCTTTGTTCAAGTAGTCCTGCTGGATGTACCTTCTTTCCAAGCTCTGGTTTGCCTTTCTTGACAGTGGTCCTCACCACATGACCCACACCAGCAGTGGGAAGTCTGCCCAGCTATCCCTGCGTCCCCTTCATGAGGAGCAGCTGGCACTCCCTCCCATCTACAGCATTTTGGCTCCTGTGTGGTCAGCACAGTTGATTATGGCTCCTACTGGAAGCGATGGGACCCAAGGCTGGGTGCTGAGAAGGAGCCCAGGCCCCGGGAAAGTCCAGAATTTTGCACAGGAGGCCCCACCATGTCTTTGCTTTGATATCATGAATCACGGGTGCAAGAATAGCCTTCTTGATTTTTTTTGTATTAATAGTAAAATATAAATAACATAAAACATTTTTTGAGTGCACAATTCAGTGACATTAAGAAGATTCATATTGTTGTGCAACCATCACCACCATCCAGATCTAGAATTTTTTCATCATCCCAAAGTGAAACTCTGTTCCCATTAAACACTAACTCCTCATGCCCTCCTGCCCCTGGCCCCTGGCAACCACCATTCTACTATCTGTCTACATGAACTTAACTACTCTAGATACCTCCTCCAAGTGGAATCATATATTTGTCCTTTTGTGTTTGGCTCATTTCACTTAGCTTAACGTCTTCAGGGCTCATCCAGGCTGTCTCATTGCTTTCCCTAAACTGCTTTCCTACTCAGACCACACCATTGTAGCCTAGAGTCTTCCATACACTTGCCTGAAGGCCATTTTGAGGTTGCCTTTCTTCCTTTAGCCTCCTGGAAAGTGGCAATCATTCCCCCTCAAGCGCGAGTGCCAGCGGTGGGCCTTTTACGGAGACCACCCCACAGTCCCGACATGGTTGCTGGGCCTCATTTCGTCCTTCCCAAGGTTCTAGGATTTTCCAATGCCTATTAAATCTCCTGCAACAATCCATTCAAATACACAAGTTTGGCTATTCAAATTACTTTTTCCAAAAGTACTTTAAAATGCATTAAGTTATTAATTGCCTGCTGGCACTTTAATCAAATGGGAAAATTGACATAGCCAGAGGCATGTATTTTTGTGGAAAGAAAATTTATTTAAGAAGAAACAGCAGCTCTTACTGCTTAATTTAAACTGAGAAAACTGTGGAAAATCAACTGCTATGGAAAATTAATAAAACATTTCCAGCTGCAAACAGTGACTAATTGTACAAGATGAAGACTGCCCGGAATTAATAACTTGCAGTCTTCTGTGTGAAGAACCCCCCACCACTTCAATTTACTGGGAGATTAAATTACTTCTAAGTTTGCCATATTAAAACAGAACATGAATAAAACGTTAGCGAACGCACATCTATTATTTACTGTCTGTGATATGGATATAATTATTTCCAAACAACTACAATGTGACGTGACCAGTAATATTTTAATGACTCTTTTAGCAAGAGAATCTACTGCAACACTTTTTTGCATGAAGAAAAAAAAATCCTTCTCTTACCTCTAAAGTAATACAATGATGCCTAATGGATTTCTACAGATGGTGTGTCCCTGCCCCGGTGGACTGACATGTGCTCAGAGTCCCAGCGTATACTACTCCCTGTCAGCGTCAGATATTGCTTTGGGAAGCACGTGTGGAAGAAAATCTCAGTCACTCATTTATGAGCTCTGATCTCAAATGGAAGCTGATCCCACTGCCCAGAGGAAAGCAAGAGAGATGTTTAAAGGCTCCTCCTGGTGCCTGGTGTTACCAGGAGCCCACGTGCCTAACAGTATAGATTTCTTTCTTGATAGAAGGCAGAGGAAGGGCTAGAACAATTTCCTGAGGAAGTGGGCTTCATCTGCAAGGGACATACATCACCACAAGCCCTGTCACCCTTAAGGGTATGTCCTCCCAGTTTGCTCAAGACATTGCATTGTCTCACAGGCTCTGGTTTCCCCAGCAATAACGTGAGGATTCAGTAACATAAATGTTGTTTCTCTTCTATCTCTGTTGCCAGGATTGGGTTATTGTCTTGCCCCAAAGAGCCAGCAGGAGGGTCTGTCAATTTTCCCAGTGCACTCAAACGCTCTGAGACCCTGACAAGCAAGATGCTACAGGAGGATGGCACTCAGGAAGCAGGAGAGAGCTATTCAAGGGAGAAGGAGAAAGAAAAGAAGTTCGGAAAACCAGGAGTTCTGCTTTTGCAGGGCGATGGGATGATTTAGGTTTGTTCAGTTTTTGTTTGTCTGCAAAAATTTTACATATTAGAAAATCACTCAAGAAACCAAGGGGAAACGGGCCAATTTGCTGTGTGGGTTGAGGAGACGTATCAAAGATGGAGATTTTCTCAGCAGAGAGGCACTGCCTCCTTCGGCCGCTTATCCTTTAATGCGCACACAGAGGGTACATTCAGCCTCTTGCTATTTGATATTGCTGGCAGGAAGGTCCGTGTATTGGCCTGGGAAGAATAAAGGCATGTTGTTTAAAAATGCGGAGGCTTAACCTGAAGCATAACTGGTTTGGGGTTTACCACAGAAGTTATCTGGACATATCATTTGATTTCCAGGTTTTAAATGTAATTCTAAACAAGATCTAGCCACACAGCCCTCTGCTGTGTGACACAGAGAGACTTTATCTGCCACCAAATGCCATTCAGGCTTAATGCTGTAGAAGTGAATTATATAAATTGGGGCATTCTTTGAGGCCCTAAAGCATTCCTACCTCTCAGAGGAGAAAAGAGGAGGCCTGATACCTCCTCCCCGCCACTCAGGCAAGAAGCCATTTAGGTTGTTCCTCTCTGTTTGGGTTCATTTTGGTTTTTCTTTTTTTAGAAATGCTTAAGACTTGCTTTAGCAGGCCAAGACACATCCTGCGTGGGCAGCTGCAGATACCACTGGATTTGGGAAGGGTCTTTGACCTGGGAAAGGCTCTCCTCCCTGCTGCAGGCACGAGACATGTCTGCAAAGCAAGAGACTGAGTCTCTTATGTCTCATTTTGCAATAAGGCTCAGTGCAAATACCCCCTGCGAAGAGGAAATGAATTGATTTGTGTTTTGCTAGGGACACTATCAAGCAGGATTTGAAACCAAGAATCACTGGACTCTGAAGGGGGCAGGGCAGCGGGAAAGGACACCAGAAAGGGAGAATGGGGAGACAGACAACACCCGAGGACAGAGTGCCTCGGTCTAGACCATGCCCTGCCTGCCCTTTGAACTGGAAAACTAACCTGCCCTCTTCCCTTCACACATCATTTCACTTACAGTGTTTGCCCCAGGCTTCACTTAAAACTGGACATTTAAAAAAAAAATGCAACATTCCTCTAAAGAGTGTCTATACTCAGTGCCTACAACTCTCTTATTTTCTGAACCCCCTTTGGTCCAACCTTCTCATTCCTGTTGCCCCTTCAGAACTGCCATTGTCAAGGTCATCATGATCTTCACATCCCCAGATCCAGTGATCAACTCCCAGTCCTCGTGTTATTGGACCAGCAGGAGCATCTGATCCAGCTGATCTTCCCTTGCTCCTTGAAACCCTCTCTGCACCTGGCTAGCAGGAGGCCACTCTCTTTTCATTTTCCTTCTACCTTCTCCACCACCCCTCAGTCTACTTGTAACAGTTTGTCTCTCTCCCCAAACCATGGCACATACCACCGCCTCATGTATAATATATTATTAATATTTGCACATCATCTCTTTCTGTACCACTAGGATGCAACCCCTATGAGGGTGGGGAGTTCTGTGTCTTGTTCATGTAGTCCTGATACATGGTAGGCATTTATTAACTATTATAGATGCAATGTTGAAGCAATAAAATGGTTTGGAACACTCAGTTTAAATCAATCTATGAGTACTCTTTTTTTACAGAGTGTGCCAAATTAATATAGTGGAATCCTATCTCACATAGGGATTAGGCTCTAAAATTAGCTTCTAAGGAGAAAATCTCATACAGTCAAAAATCACTCTTGAGAGAGCCATGTTGGATTCCAACATACCAATTTCTGAATAAGCCCAACCTAGACAATCTCTCCCTCTGGATTGGAAGAGGAATTGCTATTTCTTTGATCGAGTACCAGATAAAGTTGTTGGCTAGATTTAGTAGCCACGATGTGCGAAAGTATGTACTTAAAACGCTAGCCTCTCACACTTGCAGTACCACACTCACACACTCTGAAAGGCACATGGCAGCCACAGGAAAACAGATTCCTGGCCTCAGTCTCCTGGTCACATGTACTCAGGCCACATGTATTGCACTTATGTCCCCTGCAGGGATACTTGCATTTTTAGGGATTGTTCTGGTTATTCTCCACTTGTCTTTCTAGACCCACCCTCTATCCCTCTCTGCTCTGCCCAGTGCCCTCCGAGGCTGGCCCCCAGGACTGAATCACCCAGGTTCTCTTGCTCTCTGACTTCAAGCTCAGTTTGGCCAATAGAAACGGAGACTGGAGGCAGGAGAGAGAATTAGGTTATTTTAACCTCCCTCCATGAAGGGCTATTTTTTTTCAATGACTGCGTTCCTCCCTGCCTACAGCTTTCCCAGGTTGTGTTACCTCTGTTCCCTGTCCTTGTCCCTCCTGGTCGACAGGGGCTTGTGGCTTCCTGCTACTCCTCCAAGAGAGAGCCCTCAGGTTCTCTCTCCTGTTGATGTCCTTAACCCTACCCATACCTCTACAAATAATCCCTTAATTAAGCTCTTTTTGATCACACATGCTTGAATGTGCTATGATTTTTTTGTCAGAACACTGACTGATCCAGACAGGTAGAGTAGTACGGTGAGGAAAACCAGCATTTTGGTGTCAGACAGCCCTGAATTTGAACACCAACTCCATCCATGAACAGTTATGTGACTCTGAGCAAATTTGTTCATGTCTCTGATCTTCAGTTTCCCCTTTTATATAGTGGGAATAGTAATGCTTTCCTTTCAGGATTGCTGAGAAGATTAAATAAAATAACATGTAGTGCCTGGTAAATATCAGGTGCTCAAAAATGATGTTACAGAAGAAGCTGTAGCACAGTCATGCACCACAAAACAATGTTTCGGTCAGTGACAGACTGCATTTGTGATGGCGGTCCCATACTACACAAGTGTGCCATTTTATGTCTTTTATACTGTATTCTTACTGCACCTTTTCTAGGTTTACATACATAAATACTTACCATTGCATTACAGTTGCCCCACAGTATTCAGTATGGTAAATACTGTGCAGGTTGGTAGCCCTGGAGCAATAAGCCATACCCTTAGCCTGGGTGTGTAGTAGGCTATACCGTCTAGGTTGGTGTAAGTGCACTGTATGATGTTCACCCAACAATAAAATGGCCTAATGATGCATTTCTCAGAGCTTAGCCCCATCGTTAAGCCACACATGACTGTAATTTTATAAGACAATAAGAAATGTGAAGCTTAAACCCAAAGGAATGACTTTCTCTTGAGAAAGTTTCAGGTGCCACGGTAATTTCAAAGAGGAAATTGGGGCCCAGTCAGGTCCC
Organism: Lemur catta; assembly: GCF_020740605.2. NCBI lineage: Eukaryota > Metazoa > Chordata > Mammalia > Primates > Lemuridae > Lemur > Lemur catta. Next base: position 39,804,692 of record NC_059128.1, read on the forward strand.
TTGCAGTGGGTGGATTCTAACACAGTCCCCAAGTTTCCTGAAGTCTCTCTCTCTCTCTCTCTCACACACACACACACACACAGACACGTTCTCCCCATAATTCTATCAGACACTAATAGAGGTATTATTTTGATGAGATTTTGCAGATGTAATTAGGTTCCATATCAGCTGACTTTAAGATAGGGAGATTACCCAGGTGGGCCTGACCTAATCACCTGAGCCCTTTAAAAGCAGAGAGTTTTCTCTGGCTCATCACAAAAGAGGAAGGCAGAGAGTCACACTCCAGCTGCCCTGGAAGAGAGAAAGTGTCCAGGTTGTGAGCTGCCTGTGGGGCCACATGGCAAGGAACTGGGGGCAGCCTTAGTTGCTGAGAGTGGTCCCCAGCCACCAGCTAGCAGGAAAATGGGGACCTCAGTCCGGCAACCACAGAGAAATGAATTCTTCCAACAATCAGTGAGCTTGGAAAGGACCCTGAGCCCCAGTGAGAACTGCAGCCTCAGCTGACACTTAGATTTCAGCCAGGTAGACCCTGACCTGAAGAAACTATGAGATAATAAATGTGTGCTGTTTTAAACTGCTAAGTTTGTTGTCCTTGGTTTCACAGCAATAGAAAACTAATTCATTTCCTGACCACGATGCCAGCAAGTTTCCATTCTGGCCCCAACTCAGTTGCAGAACTGCTCCATTCCCCAGCTTTCCCATCAGCAAAAGACACATCGCTGCTCTCCTACGCTGCCAGCTCACTTAGCCTGAATGTCCACCCTCCAGGAACAAGCTTTCCAAACACGTGAAATAATAACAACCACACATCAACCTCTTCCCCGTGCTGGGAAACAAAACAGTCTGCACAGCTATTGGCCAAAGGGATAAACAAGTGAGGAGAAACAACACGGAAGAATAGTTTCTGACTTCAAGTGGAATTTTTAGTATGCTCACTTAATTCCAAAAGTGTAATGGAGCACTTTGGAAAGTTTTACAGTTCGAGGTAGGAAAAGGAAGGTTTCCCGGAAGGTGAGCAAGGTGAATGTGTTCACATAAGTTCTCGACTGTGCTGCCTAACAAAACGTTCTCTTCTCAAGAGGCCACAGTACAAACCCCTAAAATTGTAAAGAAACAATGGAATAAGATAAAACATATAGGGAACATTGTTTATGTAGTCGAGGTGTGCCTGATAAAAAATGGAATTTAAATAACGATTTTGGTAAAGCAGAGCAGATATGAGCCCTAAGGATGCAATTCACTGTTTCAGAAACTTTGCGAAGTCTGTATTTTTAAGGGGTTATAAGTTATAAAAAGGAAGAATCTTTTTTTGGTGGCACCTGAAAATGTGTGCCTCAGATAGATTTTCAGGATTTGGGTAGAATTATGAACATTTAAGGAAATCTAAATTCTTTCCTGAATCCTCATGTTTTCTCTGTTGTTCTGTGGAATAATGTGCAGAACTGAGTTGAGCTATATAGCGCTAAGGTCTTTGTTGGATCATGAGGTTAATCATTACTATAGGTCATTATAAGATAAGAAGCCACAAATACATTAGTAATGGCAAAGATCTAAGCAGCTAATATAGCGTGCATGCTTGGATGGGGATATATTCTTGCAAAGATATCTTTACATTTCAGTAATTAAGTGTGCCATATTAATTGCATGGCCCTTTCACAAAACCTTGCAAAAAAAAAAAAAAAAAAGAAAAAACCAAGAACTTTTCCCCTTGATATCAGATTAGAACTGATTGGATAATTACATTACCTGGATAATTAAATACAAATTTAGTAGCCTCCAAACTGTATGATATTGTGGTTTCATTATCTAATAGAATTACTCTGCCTTTGGTGTAGAATTCTTGCTAAGCAATGGAGATCTAATTACTTAGTGACATGACATTAACTCCTCAGGGACCTTTCCTTGGAAAAAAAAAAAAGGCTTAGATTAAAAATGATGCACAGAGCTTCTCTCTCATGACATTACTGGGATCCAAATCATAGGAATTAGAGATGTGAGAGATCTATTAGAGTTTCTTCTCTCTTATTTTGGAGGCAGGAGAAGAGCATTCATCTGGCATTGTTTGTCTGGGTTTGGCTAGGTCCAATTTAGAAAACAGTGAACAATTTCTCTATGTAACACATTTTCGGGATGAGTCCCACCACCAGCCCCTGAAAGACATATCATTACTAATGCCTCACAGATCCTATAATGATGATCTGAGGACACACTTGCTTGTCAAGATACAGGGCGTTAACATGGTCATGTTCCTGACAGAATGATAATTAATTCATGTCAAAAATGATTTTAAGCAGAACTCAAACAGAAACATCATTAGGTAAGGGGTACCTACAAATAACTCCGTGCAGGCTTTGAAGGATCATCATAATTTGGTTTGATAAACATACCTGAAAGCTACTTTTGCAGGTCACAGACCAAATAATTTCATAGTTGTTTAAACTTATACCAGGTCCAAATCTCTTTGTGAAAGTGTTTTGATCAGGGCATGCAAAGAAACATCATCCATTGCTTCTACTAGTGGGAATGACCAGTAGAGCATATATTTTCCACATTTGTGGTCTGTGTCAGTTTATGTTGATGGCTCATGCATCTGCAGCCATCCGGGGTCAGCCAGGCAGCTTTGCTGACGTTGGTTAGGCTTGCCACTATGTCTGGGGTTAGGCTGGCTGCAGGCTCATGCAGGCTGGTGGGACTGGGGTGACTCAGCTCTTGTGCTGCAGCAGGCTAACCTCAGCATGTCCCCATGTTGATGGCAGCAGTGCAAGTGAGAGCAAACCCAAGGCGTGAGCCTACTTCAAGCCTCTGGGTGCATCCTGTATACCGACATTGCATTGGCCAAAAAGATTACATGGCTGAACCCAGTGTCAAGGTATAAGATGTTAATATACACGCTAACCTGCCATTGTGGGAGGGCAAAGTTACATGACAGAGGACATGGATACAGGGAGAGATGAAAAACTGGGGACATAATTGCTATTGACTACACAGTCCAATCAGCAACTTGAGATTTCTCTTTTGTTTGCTCTGGAAAAGATCCCCTGTTTATTGTTAAAGCATCTGGTGGATGACTTTTGATCATGGAGTAGGCTTAGAAATAAGCCATTACATGGGACAGTGTAGAAAAATGCATGTAGTATCTTCACTATCCCTGAGACCTCTAGTCAATTATTGAAATTGACAATTAGAAAGACTAATCTTGAATGCAACTGATAGCTTACCTTTCTGTCTTTATTAATCAAAAGAATTATTCTTTAGGAATAGCTGTCATAAGCTGCACAGGCTGCTATAGCAAAATACAATAGACCAGTGGCTTAAATAACAGGAAGTTGTATCTCACAGTTCTAGAGGCTTGGAAGTCCAAGATCAAAGTGCAGACTAATTTGGGTCTCTGGTAACAGCTCTCTTCCTGGCTTGCAGATGATAGCCTTTTTGCTGTGTCCTCACATGGCAGAGAGAGAGAGCAAACTCTCTGGTGTCTCTTCTTTTAAGGGCACTAATCCCATCGTGAGAACCCTACCCCATGACCTCATCTAACTCTAATTACTTTCCAAAGGTCCATCTCCAAATATTATCACGCTGGGGATTAGGGCTTCAACATATGAATGGGGGGAGGGCAGATGACGATTCAGTAGATAGCAATAGCTATTACCCAAATAGATTCTTCAGTATGTGGGGAAGCTCCATGACAGTAGTGTTTCTACTGCAAAAAATGGGATGTGTGTTTCACAGAGACAGGGTGAGGGTTGAATTGGGGGGGAATGAATAATGTAGGAGGAGAAAGGTTGGGGTGCATTGCTTATAAGCACTTATTCCTGTGAGCTGGGCTTCGGATCTCACATTACCCACTCCCTGATACAGGCACGCAGTCAGGGGGCAGCCACACTGTCTAAGATCTGGCAAGACAAAGAATACATTTCCCTGGTGATGCCAGTTAGGCCACAATTAGTGGTAGTGATGTTGGTAGTGGAGGTAATAGGGTAGTATCCTTACGTTTCCATGAAGACCTCAAACATTTTTTTTTTAATTGCATAATAAAAATGAAATGCAGTTTATACTACAATTACAGGGATGATTAAGATAACAATTGCTCGTATATTTTTATTTGAAATAAAAAAGTAAAAGAAAAATTTTTATTTTATAAATTGTGAATTTCTTGTTGCCTTTGAAGATTTTGCCTTTGCTTTCTTGTGCAGACTATACTGTTCAGAAGATAAGTAGTTTTAAAACAACAATATTTGATGTGGTAAAATGATAAATTCAAAAACCTAGTTCTTCTATAAGTTTTTAGGCTTATCTTACAATTTTTATTATTCTATTTATAAGTTTAGCTAATTTGAACAATCACTTTTTAAATTGGCCTTTGAATAAACTTGTTTAACTTTGCAACTAAGTATCTTAGAATACTTTCAACTGAAGTATTAATTTATATGCTCAATTTTCTCTAAAGTCCTTTAGCTATCTGACTGACTAACCTTCCCAAGTACTCAAATTATTCTTAATAAATCCCAAAATTTAAACTTACATGTGGTGATTTTTAGGCTCTCTTAAACAGTCCAGTGCTATGTACTAACCATAGTTAGATTTCAATTTAAAATCACAAGTCTAAATCAATTACTGAATCACACATTTTAATATTGGAATCACAAGGCTGAGCAATTCCTTTAAATATTGTAAGTAGTTAAAATATCAAATATGTACCAATTCTTTTTTACTAAACTATATTGAAACTACACGTTCGAGCCTCCTGGCACTTTTACATTTCAGTCTGAGTCTTCCCAGAGTTGAAAGACTTAAATTATCTCAAGCTACATCGAGGATTGAGATTGCTCAGGAAACAGAGGTTCTAGGTAGGACAGCAAGTGGGTTTTTGTTAGCAATCCTGATTAGAATATGCTGTTCCTGCTTTATAGTAATTATATTTAAACACCCTTCAAGCGGGTGGTCTCAGACAGTCTATTGTCTTGGGTTCAAGTCATACATTATCTAATTCTTCTGTAATCACAGTCTAAACACCTCATCCCCACTGAGGAAAATCACTAGATTGAATTTTACGTATTTTTGACTTTTCATTGTACGTAAATTTATCTCTCATTCTAAAGACTGTGAAGTTTACTAGAAGTATGCATCTTTCCCACATACTTTTTATTTCTAATGCCCACACAACTTTTACAGAAATATATTAATACCTAGTTCAATTGTGGAGATTTCTCATGCTTTGACCATTTTATGGTCACAACTTTCAAGATCATTCTAATGACAGAGGTTTTTTTTTTTCAGAATATCTAAGTCCAAATACTATCGGGTTTCCTCATTTCAAAAATCATTGATGGTATCATACAGAAATGGAATTTTTCACTGCACAGAAGAGCACAGTATGAGTTGAAGTTTTATGAAGTATTTAAATGTAGATGACAAATAATGTTTCCAAAGTCTACTTTAAATCTTGTGTGTTGACTGAGAAATGTCGATGTTTTGTAAGCAAACTTTGAATATGTACTTTCAAATATTAAAATGTGCATGTGTGTGTCTTCTCTCCTCGAGTAGATTGTAAGCTCCTTAAGGAGAAGCACCTTGTCTATTAGCCGGTTTATTAGCTGGAGAATACTAATTGGTTAAATAACAAAGACCCGTTATTTGATTGGGACCTGCATTCTTGCCTCATAATAAAGAAAGAATACCATTGTTCTTTAATTCAGATGCTCACTCCTGTAGCAAGTGAATGGATTTTTGGGACAAAGACCCTGCTTAGCCTGTAAAAGTGATTTAGAATCCTCAAATCAAGATCCAAGGACATGTCCTCAGAGGTGTTGTGTTCTCTACAAAAAGTTTTTGACTTTATATTTTTATGCAGATGACAATCTTTTTAAAATGTAATAAAATTATATTCTGGGTCATCTGGATGACAATGTGTGATGGAGTCTGGCCACCCAACTGGAGCACAACAGTCTGTGATAGTATTACTGGTCCCTTGACTTCAGGCCATGAGTAAAGAACACAGGCAGGCTCAATATATAAATCATATACTAGGTTTTTACAAACTGCATCAGAAAAATGGAACAAAGCATATATTACAGTTGAAAAGATCACTATGATAACAATTATTCAAAGAAATAATTTTAAAACGGTCAAATGATTTATGGCAGTTAGTTTGAAAATGTTTTCCAGGAGTTCAGATAGGTGTATTGGTACGCCCAACTCAAAAGAATGTGGGACAGGCAGCCAGCACCGTATACGTGTTGTAAATGGTAATTCAATTTCAATAAAACATTATGTCAACATTAATTTAATGTTGCTAATTTGAATTTTATTTGTTTTGCAATTTGTTTGTAATTAGTGCATTTACTTTGGTATTATAATTGAATAAGAACTGCAACATAAGGAGTACATAACTAGTTTTATGTTCATACATGTTTAAGTAATAGTATTATAAACAAAATTGAAGTCAACATCTGGGGAGCAGTGGGAGTTTGTTTTTTTTTTTTCTTTTTAAAGGAGTTTGTACACACTCAAGTTTGAGACACTATGATGCCACGTTTATGTACCAGCACATTTCCTTTTCCATCTCTGAGGACTTAAGTATTTTAAGGGTAATTTGGGTACAATAATTGATAACTACGTATATTTATGTATATTTATGTAACATATATATTTATGTAAATGCCCAGATGCATAAAAACTACAAAATGCTTTGAACTCCTAGAAGATACAGTATGTTTACATACATACCATGACAATAAAAGTTATTATAACATTGCATCAGAGTATTAACAATAAAGCCCAATGTGGCTAATCCTGACCCAGGACTGAAAGTCTATGCAGTAAGACATGTTAATGGGGTGAAGTTATTTTTAACCCATTGCAATAACCTGCTTCTTGTTTGCATTTCTCTCTTCCGGATTTTCAAGCAAATGCAAGTACCAGGATGGAGCATTTGGTCAGTCTGCTTTGATGGAGGAAACTAAACAGCCTTCCCTATTGCACCTGCTCATTGTTACTGTCACATGTCTGAGTGATGGGAACATGGGAGGTGCCCAATGAGTATCATTTGATTGGGGAGAGGCCCGGTGGCTCTGGCTCCTCTTGAAAAACAAACAAGAAGATGGCAGGCTGCCTCTAGGCTGCCATTTTCCCCTCTCAGACTCAAAAGGTAGAAAAGCAAATTATGTAATCAAAACGTTTGTACCCCTGTAATATTCTGAAATAAAATTAAAAAAAAAAAAACAAAAGAAAAACAAACAAGAAGAAAGCATTCTCAATCTGATCCTCTTAACCTGAAGCTCGTACCCTGGGGAGCACTCTGGGAGCCGGCACGGAGCAGGGGGGGCGCGTACAGAGAAGGGAAAAGGCCTCTCCGCATGAGGACAGCAAATTGAAAGTCACTGAGGGGTGTGCCTCAAGGCAGTTTGTAAATCCACTTCCTTTGTCATAACAAGAACAAATCCCACCTTTGAAGTTTTTCTTTCTTATTACAAGGGGAATGTCTTTTGTTTAATCCATTTTAGCCCTTAATACCTGACCTGCATCAGTCCTGTTGGTCAGATTACACAGCCTCACGCTGATTTGCAACTGGCCTGGGGGTGGGGAGTGGGACCGGTTCTGCCTCATTGGTGAATCTCAAGAATAATCAACATCTATGCTAGACCATTTTTGCTTTGAAAAACAAACCGTCCCCTTTGATATTTAAATGCATAATCACAATGCATAACACAGACTTTAGTGTGTTCTATCAGGGTTGTATTTTGAATGGTCCTGTAAAAACATATTCTTATTCACTTATTCACAGTGGGGTAAGAGACTATGATGTTTATCACATACTGCATCATGTCTTCAATTAAAAATCAAGAACCACTTCCTCTCCAAGGACCCCCACCAACCATGGTGTAAGTATAACTTTTTCCTGTGGTAGGGGACACTTAGTTTCCCAATCCCAAGCCTTAGTGTCATCTCTTTTTCACAGGGATCTGATTATTGAATAAGAAAGAGAAAAGAAGGAAAAGAGCCCCTTTGTAAAACACAGCCCTTTTTCTCAATCTCTGAAAGAGCTTTCAGCTCCATTCCTTACAAGAATTCTCAAAGCGGGTGACAAGCAAAGGTTGGGAGCCCTCAGAGTAGCCTCAAAAGGGCCATTTGCTAATTAGGTATCTTCCTAGGCAATGGCTATTAGCTGGTTTTTGACAATACTCATTGTTTCTCAAATCCCTTCAGATTGCCTGAGCACTAAGAAACCTTCCCAGAAAACGGAATGGATGGCTGAGCAGGGAGGAGGAGAGAGAACAGGCTGCAATTAACAGCAGGACTTTCACTTGGCCTCTTGTCCTGAAGGAGCACAGACCTCACCACTCCTCCCCACCAGCCAGATGTCACTTTGAAAAAGCCAACTGAGGAGGAATGACCAGAAAATAGCCTGGTCAATGGGGCAGGAAATGCACATGTGATACTTAAAAAATGTGCCATCAGCCAAACTGCAAGACAGGTTGGCTCCTGGTTTCTTCATTTTGGCTGGTTATGTTTGCTCTGAAAGTCTCCCCACGCTTTGCAGGGGCAGAAGCCAGGCTTATTCATCTCTCAAGCCACAAGTTATTTCACAGAGCTTGGGGCTTTGTAAAGTCTCAAAATAAGTTTATGAGTAACTAATGGATTGATGTTGAGAGTACATTGGGTGGCACCCCCCCAACCAAGAAAGCAAAATTGTCACATCAAATGAAGAATATAGAACATGCCACTTGTTCTCTTTAATAGTTAGGAGAGAGAAGTACTATTTAAGTTATGGTATTAATATTTGAGAACTGAAATTTCTTATTGGCTGTCATATTAATTCATTTATTCCCCATGATGCTTTTCCATCTCAGTCTTTCACACTGGCAGGCAGAATATGATGTTGCTTGCAGAAGATAGGAAGCATATGAAGTGATTCTGAGAGATGATAGGGTTCAGGACACGCCGCCTGCAAAATATGACACTTTGACATTTGAGAAAACTATAGAAGTAGGAAGGTTTCTCTGGCCTTCTCCTGCCCTCCTCCCATGAAGCAGGCCATAAAAGAATTCTCTGACCTTTCTCTAAAGTAGTCATAAGACCCTCATTCCAGAGGGGTCCTCCGCTATATCTGGAGGAAAGGGTTGAAGACACAGAGACACAGAAGAATCTGAACAAACAGGCCTCGCTAAGTTCCCTCAGTTTATTACCATTAGATCACATCCTTTTGTCCTCCAACCATACTTCTGCATGACTGTTCATAAAAATAGTTTTCCCAGTTTCTTTGGGTCTTCATTTCTGAAGGCTCCCATGCCACGTAAACCTTATATCAAATGAATGTGTTATGTTTTTCTCTTGTTAATCTGTCTTTTGTCATAGGGGTCTCAGCTATGAATCTTGCAATGGAAAAAGAAAAGACATTACTTCCTCCCCCCCCTCCCCCGCCCCGTCCAGCGACAAAGCAGAGCATCTTAACCCACTCCCTGAAGTCACATGGATTAGATTTCTGCGGGTACAGAAATTGACAAGCTGATTCCAAAATTTCTCTGTGTGTTTTATCCAGAAACACTATTTCTTAAGTTTTTACAACACAGAACTTCAAAACTCTTTGAAGTTCTCTTTTTTTCTTTTTTTTTTAGACAGAGTCTCACTCTGTTGCCCAGGCTAGAGTGCGGTGGCATCAGCCTAGCTCACAGCAACCTCAAACTCCTGGGCTCAAACAATCCTACTGCCTCAGCCTCCCGAGTAGCTGGGACTACAGGCATGTGCCACCATGCCCGGCTAAAATTTTTTTCTCTATATATTTTTAGTTGTCCATATAATTTCTTTCTATTTTTAGTAGAGACAGGATCTCGCTCTTGCTCAGGCTGGTCTCAAACTTCTGAGCTGAAACGATCCACCCTCCTCAGCCTCCCAGAGTGCTAGGATTACAGACGTGAGCCACCTCGCCTGGCCCTGAAGTTCTCATTGATTCAGTTAGTATTTGTTGAACAACTACTATGTGCCTGGCTCTGTGTTCAGTCTTGGGGATAGAAATATGAATATGACATATATGAATAAGACTCCTCAAGGAGTCCGATTTGGTGGTGACAAAGGATAAGAAAACAGACAGCTACAATTTAGTGTGATTGGTGCCATTGTAGAGTGTGTTGTGAGAGCAGGGATGGGCATGCCTGACACCGAGAGGTGGGGCCAGGAAAGGCTTCATGAAGATGATTTCAGTAGAAGCTCAGGATGAGCAGGAATTTACTAGAAATCTAGCCATGTATGTAAGGACAGGTTAGTTCAGAAGAGGAAAGGAAGCTGGGCGTGGTAGCTCACACCTCTAATCCCATTGATTTGAGAGACGGAAGCGGGAATTGCTCTTGATGGCAGGAGGTCAAGACCAGCTTAGGCAACATAGTGAGGCCCATCTCTACAAAAAATAATTTTTTAAAAAAGGGGGGAAGGGAGAGAGAGAAAGGCATTCAAAGAAATGGGAACATCTGCAAAGAGTGATGGAGCTCATTGTGTTTGCATCCTATGCCCTCTGAAGACCACTCTTTCAGGCCATCACGTCTGGCATGGCAAGGGGTTGTGACAGACACTGTGATTTGGCTGTCCAGTAACTCCCTTTCTTTATTGGTAATGGAACCCCAATTTTGTTTGTGATAAGAAACAGCCCACCCTTGGAGATGGATCATGGCTGATCTAAACCAGTCATGAAAATTTTCTTCCTTTTAGACAGACACACATTTTCCCAGCCTCCCTCAGATGTGGGGGTGACCTGATGACACAGCTCTGGGCCATGATAGGAAAATTTTCTTCTTTCCTAATAGAGGTGGCTGGCACCATCTCCTCCTCTTTCTTCTTGCCTTGACCTTGGACATGATACCTGAAGAAATACCATAAAACAACAAACAAAAACTAAAATTCAACATGCTAAAAATGAGGGACAGAAAAGGTTTAAATAACCTGCATCCTTGATGCATTATAGAGCAGTTATAACCGCAAAATCCACCATGTAGGACTTCTTGTCACATGATAAAATAATCTCCCATTTTCCAAGCCATCATTATTGGACTTGCTGTAAGTAGCAATTGAGAGCATTTCTACATGATACAGAACACTTCCAGCTAAAAACAGAAAGGCAAAGTCTTCTCCCCATCCTTTCTTTAAAATTCTCCTAGCAACAGCTTTTCTCAATTAGGTGCATGGACTTCATCCCTGACTGACCAGCTCTGTGAGTGTCCTTCCTAATGTCCATTCATTTCCAACTCCATTTGCTCTGGGAAGTTACAGAAAGAACAATGCCATTCTGCCCTGGCATATTTATGGTAATGCAACATCCATGGCAGCCACCATATTGTGTGAGGTCCCTGGAGCCACTACAGATAGTAAATGCTGGTGGTAGAGATGGCCCATGATCCTGGGGCCATGTGCATGTCAGGCTGCAATTACCAGAAAGATTTCAGCTTTGGTCCTGGCAAAGGACCTTGTTTATCTTTGTCATTGGCACTATTGCTTCCTTTGCTGGGCCAAAAGCTTATTAGCCACTGGAAATTGGCAGAGGCACATGGACCAGTGCAGCTGACTGTGACATGAAGAACCGATATTCTTGCCGTCTTAACAGTGTCTCCACTGCAAATTTGTGATGATGTACCTGTAACAAGGGGCAACGGGCTATATTTAGTCATCTGCATCAAATCTATCTCCAGACTAAAAGACAAATAATTTAATACTAGACCTGGATATATTTGGTTAGTTTTTTCTTTCATGCTCCATGCAAGAGCTCATTTTCCTTCTTTCCACAAGGAAAGCAGCCAAAAATGACTTTTACTCCCGAGTTGAAGCCACCTAGATTTTATTCGTTGGTGAAAGCTCTGAGAAATGATAGAGCTTTTTGAAAATATGCACAGTCATCCCTTGTATCCATGGGGGATCAGTTTCAGGACCCCTGAGATGCCAACATCCGTGGATGCTCGAGTCCCTTATATAAAATGGCACAGTATTTGCACACATCCTCCTGTGTATGATACTTTAAATCATCCCTAGATTACTTATAATACCTAATACAATGTAAATGCTATGTAGTTATACTGTATCTTTTATTTGTATTATTTTTTATTGTATTGTTATTTTTTATCATTTTTTGAATATTTTCAATCCACAGTTGGTTGAATTCAAGGATGTGGAACATGCAGATATGGACAGCCAACTGTATATGCTTTCCTATGAATAACAGAGACTTAGTTAATGTAAAATCTTCTTTAGGAAATTGTAAGCACATCGAGGGTAGAAGCAAGGTTTTTATTAGGATCTCCCATAGGACATAATCTGGTGCTTCCTCTTCATAACTGCAACCTGTGCTGACTCTTTTCTTCCCTCCCTCACTCTTCTCTCTCACCTCCCTCATCTTCACCTCTTTCATCTTTTCTTCTCTTTGAGGCTCCCTTTCCTTGTATATGGAGATAAATCAAGCTTATCTAGGTTTCTGCAATTCTGCATCTCCACCTATAACCCTCTAAGCACAACGATGACTGGCCAACCAAGAAGTGCAAACAAAGTTTCTCTTTAAAAAGGTGGGTGGGGGGGAATGCAATATGCCTACATACCCATACAACTCTTGTAAATCATAATACCAATACATTTATTCTCCCACTTAAAGCCCCCCTGAATTTCTCTTTGCATTCCAAGTAAGTTCCATCCTCTACATCTGACTTTCAAGGTCCTCCATGGCCAAGATCAACCTGTCTGAAAAACAGGGTGTCCCCATATTGGCACTATTGACTTTTGAGGGTGGACAAGTTTCACTGTGGTGAGCTGTCGTGCGCATTGTAAGATATTTAGCAGCATCTCTGGCCTCTACTCACCAGATGCCAGTAGCATGCCCCTACCCAGTTGTGACAACCAAAAATGTCTCTAGACATTGCCAAATGTCTCCTGAGGTGCAAAATCTCTCCTGATTGAAAACCACTACTTTAAAGCTTTATCTCCTGCTACCTCCCATACTTTGCCTGTACTTTCTCTATATCCAACACACTCTGAATTTTCTCCCCTTCATACCTTTGCTTACTCTTTCCCTCTGGTTTGAGATGCCCTCCCTTTCACCACCCAACTCCATCCTAAAATCCTACTCATTCTTTAAGGCCAAAATCATTGCTCCATGAAATATTACCTAACTTCCTCTTACTGAAAGCTTTAAGTATTTGTCCTTTGAATTTTCAATAACATTTGTTGATACCTCTCATAACTTAATTCTCCATTTCCATTTGACCCTGTGAGTATAGTGACTATTTTGTAGATGTTCAACAAATGAATGTTTGCTGCATGGATATAAGATGCATGTTTTCGTGGCTGAAAATTGGAACTTGGGAGTAGGAGATAATGTTCTCTTTCCGCAGTTACGGAGGCCACAGGGGGCTCACTCTCATGCTTTTTGCATCCTTCTTACTGAGTTACTGGTAATATATTATGCTAGATCTGAGGATTCAATAGACCCCGCCCTATGCAAAAGAATTTAAAGAAACAAGCAAGCTGATCTTAATTATTTCCTCTCCCAACCCACATTGTGGGTGCCCTAAACCATTCTCCTTGTTACTAGTGATGAGAAAAGTGTAGGCTACTCTCGTACTCCAGCAAAGCCGCGGAAATCCGTAAGTCCCAGCCTCATCTGACCAACCCTGCTCCCATGGCCAACAGTGCTCACACTGGGAACCCTTTCTGCCACGGTAAGTCATACCAGCAACATAAAAAAATTAAATTCTTCTACCTAGGCTCAAACTTTTCCTTTATACATCACTTCTTACCTCCGGAGACAGGGCAGCTAGAAACTCATGGATTCCAGGACAGCCTTCCCGTTGTCATGGTGACTGACCTAGTGTGGAGTTGGGAACTGTCCTCATAACTAACCATCCGTTCCAGGAGTCCTTCACTGGACGGTTTGACCTCAGAGCAGAAATTCATTTCCAGTATTTCTACACTGCCACCTTGAGGTCACTGGGAATAATGCGCCCTCCTTTTGTCACTGAGCCATCAGCTTGAGAGGTTTGAATGTTCTCTGTGCCTCAAATGACAGGCTCCGCAGCAGTCTCAAGAAACAGCATTGTCCTTAAACAGCTTAGTCACTCTAGCTATTCTTACCACGAAGCAGACCTGTCAATAGAAACATTTGATGTCTTACTGCTTGATGACATATCATAGACGTGCTATGTTGCTTTCTTTAAAAGAAAAGCTTAGAAGTAAAATCTCAGAAAGAAATAGAATTACAAAAACAAGGGGAAAAAAATCTCTTTCAGAATCTCCACTCCCACCAGACCAGACCAGACAAGGAAGAGGAGACCAGACCGGAAGAGGGAGAGAGTGATAAATTCTTAATACGCAATACCTCATTCAGACCTCATGAACCATCGTATAAGATAGGTATTGTTCTTTACCTTGTTTACAGATGAGGAACCTAAGGCTTAGGGAAGTTATATAATCTGCCCAAGGTAACACCTTAACTCATGAAACTGAGAATCAAAACCAGGCCCAACTCCAGAGTCTCTGCTCTTAGCCATTATGCGAGTCAGATACCTTCTTTCTGCCTATATGGTTGTTCCCACAGCTTCCTCCAAAGGTGTCCTCAGGCTGGCCCTGGGGCTGAGCCACAGCTGCTGTCCTGGTGATTTCCAACCCAGATTTTATTTTTACTGTGTGTGTGTGGAGGGGCACAGTCCTGGGCTGGAGGGGAGAAATTGGGCTTGTTGTGCTGTTCTGTCTCTGGACACAAGAGGGTGAACTCTCAGCAGGCACCTCTTGCACTAGGCCTCACTTGCCCCATTGCTAACATGGGAAGAGTCATCCCACTCCTGGTGCCTGCCAAAATTACTCTTTTCTGAGATCATATATGGAATAAATCTGCATAAAGGATTAGCACTTATTAGACTATGTATAGATCTAGCCCCCAACCAAAGTTCCAGAATTAATTCCCAAAACTTCCCAGCACTTGGAAAACCTCCAAAGAATCCTCACCTCCCTGCCTTTGTTCATGCCTTTCCACGTATCTGAAAGGCCTCCTCACCTTCATCCACCATAATCCTACCTGTCCAAAAGGCCTAGTTCATAGGCTTCCTCCTAGAAGGTGTTTGTGGACAGCTGTCCTTGAAGTGATCCATTTCTCCTACCTCGTCTTTGGCTGTAAGCACTTAAGACAGGCATCACTCCTGGCCTTACCATATAATTACTGATGTATGGGACATCTCCGCTATGGAGGACATGTGTTGGGTTTTGCTTGCCTAATATCTTCCGCCCCTTTTAGTAACAGCAACTTTATTTTCCTCTGGTGAACAACCTTCCCTCACTTTTAATCCATATGATTTGGATGGGGTCAACCCCACTTCCAAATCCAGAGGCAGGCATGTGACGTAGGGCTATTCAGAGTTACTATAATGGGTTCAGTGAAGGGCAGGTGACTCAATTAAAAGCATTGAGAATTACTCCTAGGACTTTTGCTAAGACCATTGGCATAAAAACCTCTATTTTTGCTACAATTGGATGTAAACATGGAGCTGTGAGGGGTTTTCACGTGGAAAAAAATTCCTGAGGATGAAGCCACCCAAGAGCAGGTTATAAAAAGAGACCTAATCTGGAGAATAACGTTGGAAACCCTTGGATCTTAGATTCAGCTATTCCTGAAACTACTAATAGAAGTAACCTGCCTAGGACAAATAAATTCTGTTCCCTGCCCACATTCTTTTTTTCTTTTTCAGCTAGATTATGTTGGGTTTCTATAATGTAGAATTGAAAGATAGGAACACATCCTTAATTTGTTTATGAACTTTAAGGGGCAAAGGCCTGATCTTTTTAACTTTACATTTCTTAGCATGGTATCTGGTAAGACAGAGGGTCCTCAAGGTGTGATGATTCATTCACTCACTTTCCCGGAGCACCTACAATGAGCTGAGCTAAGCAGTGGAACCACAAGGAATAATTAGACATAGTCCTTGCCCTCAAGGAGTTCTGAATTTAGTACAGGAGGAGGAATGAAAATGAACACTTTAGAACTTGGGCTACAATAGAAATCTGAGCAAATTTTTGTGGGATTCTGGAGGGTTGGAGGTTTGGGGAGATGGGATGTGGGAAGGCTCCTCAGAGGAAGTGACATCTGAGTCGAGTTCTTAAAGAACAAATAGAAGTTCCTAGGCAGAGAAGTGGGCATGGGAAAAAGGTGTCCCAGAGATGAGGTATTACAGGTGGAGAGAACAAGATTATATATTAATAATTATAGAATTAATAATAATATCACCATCTCCTGTTCTTCCTGTGGCTTCTTTGCAAGCTCCTTCCTCTTTCTTTTCCTCTATATCATCTCTCAGTGGAATCATAGTGGTTAAGAGCACAGGCTCTGAGCTCTGGAAGATTTTGGTTCTGCCAGATGGGGTGCCTTATGCCTATAATCTCAGTGACTTGGGTGGCTAAGGCGGAAGGATCACTTGAGCCCAGGAGTTTAAGAACAGCCTGAGCAACAGGGTGAGACCCCATCTCTACAAAAATAGAAAACTTAGCTAGGTGTGGTGGTACACACCTGTAGTCCCAGCTACTTGGGAGGCTGAGGCAGGAGAATCACTCAAGCCTGGCAGGTGGAGGATGCAATGAGCTGTGATGGGCAACAGAGTGAGACTTTGTCTCAACCAAACAAAAAGATTTGGTTCTGGCACTTACTACACACATGATC
This sequence comes from Lemur catta, assembly GCF_020740605.2. Lineage (NCBI taxonomy): Eukaryota > Metazoa > Chordata > Mammalia > Primates > Lemuridae > Lemur > Lemur catta. Next base: position 39,821,361 of record NC_059128.1, read on the forward strand.
TTGAGCAAAATTACTTACATTTTACAAATAAGGACAATAGTGTATTTGCCTTATAAGATTGTTAAGAACATTAAACAAAATTACAAATATAGAGAATGTGCCTGGAACAAGGTAAGTCTCAAGGGGAAAAAAAAAAGGAATTTCTACTCCCCTGAGACTGGCCAGGGTTCAAACTTTTAAAAACAAAAATGAGAATAGCTACCAAGAAATATATATATGTGTATATATATATATATATATATATATATATATATATATATATATATATATATTTGTGTGTGTGTGTAAAAGATGGATAAAGAAAAACATTATTTAATTTCCTTCTGACTTCACAATTTCATATCATGGAAGTGAACACTTTCTCATTTTATATAATGAGATTTTTTTTTACCTGAATAGCATCTTTGAACAGAAAGTCTACTTAAAATTATTTCACTATTTATAACCCTGGAATACACTTCTTCCCCCCTGGGTTTATACCTGGTAGCTTGTTTAAAAATCTAGGTATCTAGATTTTTAGCAAGGCATGGGAAATTTTTCTCTATTATATCCTCAAATAGCTTATCTCACCCTTGTGTATTGTCTTCTTCACCCTCAGGGATGCCTATGATTCTCACATTAGGCCTCTTCACATAATCCCACATTTCTTGTAGGCTTTGCTGTTTTCTCTTATTTCTCTGCTCTATCTCTGTGACTGACTTATTTAATTGAAAGGTGTTATCTTCAATTCCTGAGATTCTTTCTTCTGTTTGATCTACCCTGTTCTTGAGGCTTTCCACTGTGTTTTGTAATTCCTTGAATAAATTCTTCATTTCCAGAAGTTTGGTTTGATTTTTCTTTAATATTTCAATTTTTTTAGTGAATTTTTCTTCCAAGTCTTGGATTTTTTTGTGGTTTCTTTGTGTCGGTTATCCATTTTTTCTTGCATATCATTGAGTTTTCTCACAATCCATGTTCAAAATTTTTCTTCTGTCATTTTAGTGTTCTGAATTTGGTTGATGTCCATTGCTAGAGAGCTGGTGTTCCCCTTTGGGGGTGTGTTTTCTGTTTGAGTCTTCATATGTCCGGAGTTCTTTCACTGATTCCTTCCCATCTGAATCAGCTGTTGCTTCTTACCCTAGATTTTCATTTGAATAATGAAACAACCTGTTTAGTCTCTGAGCCAGCAGGTGGTGTTTGTGGGTGAGATTCTACCACATCCCGTATGATGAGTCAGTAGATGCAGGAAAAGGGTGTGCAGAATGACCTCCCTGTCAGTAGGTGGCGCTTGCTGGGAGGGGCAGGCTGCAGTGTTTTGGGGTCCTGTAACCAGCTCTTGTTCCTCTGGAGAGGCACTCTAGTGCTTCAGGTGGTGAGTGGGGCCCTGGGACTTCCAGGTGAGTCCTTATTCTACACCTCAGTGGGGGCAGGTCAGGGAGTGAGGCTGGGTCGGGCTGGGTTGGGTGAGCCTGCCCTCAAGCTCCACAAATGCTGTTAGCAGGGGTCAAAGGTCTGTTCTCTGCTTCTGGGAAAAGCTGCCAGGAAAGGACTGAAATGGTCCCATTAGGCTGAAAAGTCTGCATGTGGAGTTGGGGCCGTCTGAGACCCTCAGTCTGGTGGAGGCCTCACTCCTTTCCACCCTCCCCTATTCCTCGGTTTCTCCCGGGTCTCTGCCAGCAGGCAGGACCTCAAGCCAGCGGATCTCTCCTGGTTGTGATGCCGGCCGGGAGGGTCCCCGCCCAGGATCGCAGCCTGAGCTGTGTGCATGGCCCTTCCATGGGAGGAGGGTTGCCCCTCAAGCAGGCTGATCTGCCCCCGAAGGCACACACACCTCAGTAGGCTCATTCACAAATATCCCTTCTGTGCCCCCGGGCAATGGGATTGACACCTAGGTGTACGGGCTCTGGTCTGCAGGCCTGTCTCCTGGGCCCTGGAGATCAATCCCAGTGTCAGGGATAGGAGTGCTGGTCTCAAGTCACCCACGGGGTGCCCAAGGTGGATCGATGTCTCTCCATCTTAATATTTGCCCCGCTCTCCGGGAGTCACTAGGCAAGTGGTACCTGGGAGGGCCGGTGGGTAGGAAGCTCACAGTCTGAGTACCCCTCAGTCCATGTAGAGCCCAAAAAGGAAAGGTCCCGTTCCCTGCAGATGCCTCCAGGTGGTGGCTAAATTGTCTCTCTGGGCAGTCCCGGGTAGGGAAGGGGAAGGGGAGAATGAAGCAATATAGTGCCTGCCAATCGGCTCGGGTCTACAGGCCAGGAAGTGCCCCAAGGGCTGGTATTAGCAGGTCTCTCCAACCACTCAGGAGCCCACCAGCAGTCTGAGATGCAAGGGAGGGGAAATTTAACTGTTCCACCTACCCTTGTGGGTGGTCTCCAAGCCTCTTAGGGGCCTTTCTCCTTCCAGTTCTCCTCCTCAAATTCTTCCGGAGTCTCCTGTAGTTTCAGGCATGCTTCCTTCTAATCCTCATCCGATCTGTGTTTGTCTGCCTGTTTATTTTTTTTTACTTTCTTCTAAAATCTGTCTTTCTTGCAGAGACACTCTGGCTGGTGGTTTTTCTCGTCCGCCATCTTGTTTGGGAATCTTTTTTTTCTTTTTGAGAGAGAGTATTTTTCTTAAATAAATGTCTGTCACATTAATGATTAAAATCAATTAAGTTCAATTGCACGTTTCAAAATAGCTAGAAGAGAATAGTTCAAATGTTCCTAACATAAAGAAAAGATAAATATTTAAAGTGATGGATGTTCCAATTACTCTGACTGGATCTTTATCTATTATATGAATGTATCAAATTATCATATGTACCCTGGAAATATGTACATCTAATACACATCAATTAAAAAATCAATTAAGTTCTTGTTGGACACTGACTTCCTCATTTTAATTAGGTGATTTATTGCCCTCTAGTGGCATGATATGCTAAATAGAGAAGTAATGTGAAGACCGAATGAATTTGATTTAATCCATTCACCTATTCATTGAACAGCTATTCTGTGCCAGGCACAGTTCCAGGCTCTGCAGTTACAGCAGTAGAGAAGATAAGTCCATATCTTGACTTCAAGGAGCATACATTCTAATGAAGTTGAGGGGAGACAGAAAATTAAAGTTTAAGAAAAATCTTAGTGATACATGTTCTGTAGAGAGTTAAAACAGACTTATGTGGTAGAGAGTGATTGGGTGGATACTTTAGATTGGGCTGTCTAGAATGTTCTCCTTCTGAAGGTGATATTTACCCTTAGATCTGTATGCTAAGAGAGTGAGCCTCATGTAAGAGCAGGAGAAAGAAATTTGAGGCCAGGGAAACAGCTAGAGCAAGAATTTTCAGACCTAAATGAGCTTGGGGTGTTCAAGGAACAGAAAGATGGTCAGAGTGGCTAGAACTTGCTAGGTGGGAGAATGGCACAAGATGAGTTTGGAAAGGGTAGGTAAAGGCCAGATCACTGTCCTTTGTGAGGATTTGGGGATCTGAAAACTCCTATCTCTGCCTGCCCTGGGCAACTACATTGTTTATCCTGACTGCAACATCGTTTCATTTATCCAATTGATGTCTGAGTCATTGGTCTTTCCATCAATCCAAGTTTGCTGTTGACATTTGGCCACATAGTTACCTTGCTGATTAGAGGTGGGGCTGGGGACTCCAGACCCATTATATTAATAGATTAAGGGACCAGGAGGATATCACAGTGTTGGATTGATCGGCTGCGTACTTGTGGTTTGAGATAGCTAAGAGCTTGAGATATGTAACAGGAAGATCCACTTTTGTCTCCCTGGGTCTGGCCCACTAATTTAACATAGAGGAAAGGTTTTTTCTAAGGAGTGTGAAACTGACCATGCCTTGGGTAATGTTTATTGCGCTGGAGCCAATAGAGGGAGCTAAAGCAGCACAAATGGAACTTCTGGACACAGTGACTAATTGCAAGGAAATTCCCACATACTTGTAGAAGGGCTTAAAGTAAGCTTATTTCAGGGAATTTGGGGGCTACAGTGGAAAAGAGACAAAAGATCAATAAAAACATTGGTCACAAAAATTCTGTTGATAAGTGGTGATTACTCCAACATCTCAATATTTAATTAGAATGATTATCATGAATGAAAGAAAAACTTCTTGGCACAGCTATGATCCAGGTGTCCAGGGTACAAAAAAATGTGCCCCTTTCCCTGTTTTAATTGGCTCTGCTGAGTGGGAATCTCTGGATTTATCAGATCTCTGGATTTGTGAAGGTTGAGAGGTGTGGTAAGTTTAAAGGAGTATAGGCTCTCAGGGAACAATAGTAAGTAGGACTTTTAGTTAAAGAAAGAGTGAATGCACAGGTATTAATAGACATTAACTTTTTGCACATTAGCTCAATGTGGCCATAAAAATGTTAGATGGGACCTACTAATTTACCTTGGACTGAGTCCACAATTGTAGCAAAGAAAATTCAGCAAGCTGGAGAAGAATGGGATATGGTGATTATGCTTGATATTGCCTTGATAATGCCTTATTTTCCACCTCAGATAGCGGACCAGCAGGGACAATTTGCTTTTACATATTACAGAATGCAATATACATTTACTGTGCTATCTTAGGACTATATTGATTCTTCTATTTATGATAATAATTAAGAATAAATCTGACCATGATAGCTGCTATGGCCTGAATGTTGGTGTGCCTCCAAAATTTATATGTTAGAACTTAACCCCAGGTGGGGCCTTTGGGAGGTGATTACATCATGAAGGCTCCACTGTCATGCATGGGATTCGTGCCCTTATAAAAGTGCTTGAGGGAGTGAGTTTACTGCTGTCCATCCCTTTCACCATGTGACGATGTAGTAACGAGGCCATCGTGGAAACAGAGATTGGGTCCCTACCAGACACTGAATCTGCTGGCACCTTGATCTTGGGCCTTCCAGACCCCAGAACCATAAGCAATACATTTTGTCATAGAAGCCCTCACAGACTAAGATAACAACCATAATCTATTTTTAAAATAACTTTTTTTATTTTGAAATAGTTTAAGACTAACCATATTTTTAAAATTGATGATAAGTAAGAACATTTTTACCTGTAGAAAGTGACAGAAAAAAATGACATCACCTTGTTTGCTAATGAATATACCTAAATGTAAAGGCTAGTAAAAGTCTTAAGCACATCTTAAGTATATCCTGGGCTAGAGCTTCAGAGGATAGTCCATTGATGTAAAACAAATTGGCTGAGAATATTTTGAATTTCACCCTGAGATAGAAGCAAATGGGCTGACAGAATTATTTGGATGTCTTAGTCCATCTGTGCTGCTGTAACAAAATATTACAGACTGGGTAATTTATAAAGGATAGAAATTTATTTCTCACAGTTTTGGAGACTAGGAAGTCCAAGATAAGGTGCTGACATTTGGTGTCTGGTGAGAGCCTTCTTGCTGAGTCCTTACGTGGTGAAAGGGCAAAAAGAGCCTGTGCTAGCTCCTTCCAGGCCTTTTATAAGGCACTAATCGATTCATGAGGATGGAGTCCTCATTATGTAATCAATGCTATGGTCTGAATGCTTCCCCTAGAATTCACATATTGGAAATTCTATCCCCAATGCAACGGTGTTGGGAGGTGGGGCCTTTTGGGAGGTATTTAGGTCATGAAGGCGTCACCCTTATAAATGGATTAATGCCATTATAAAGGGCTTGTGGGAATGAGTTTGCTCCCTGTTTGCCCTTCTACCTTATGCTACGTGCAGATTCAGCAAGAAGGCCCTCATCAGATGCTAGTTCCTTGGGCTTGTATTACCCAGCCTCCAGAACTGTGAGAAATAACTTTCTTTTTTATCAATTACTCAGTCTCAGGTATTCTGTTATAGCAGCACAGAATAAACAGAAGACACTTCCCAAAATACCTCACCTCTTAATACCAACATGATTAAATGTTTGGTGTTTGGAGATTAAGTTTTAACATAAACATTGAAGGGGAAGCCTTTGAACCACAGCACTGGATATTGGAGGAGTCATCCCATACCTAGGTGTACTTTGGGGTCTGTTTGTCAAATATCACATAGAAACACTGCTCTTAAGTGGTAAGTAAAACAGCAGATGACACTGGGTCCTTATGAACTTATTGATCTTATAATTTTGGTAGTTTCCCCAATAGAAACTTATTGAGATTCAAGATCCTGGAAGGAACCAGGAGGAGTGTTACTCATGGGGCTTTAGGAATTGATGCTTATCTCATGCATCTGCCCATAGCTCCACTTTTGGAAGACAATTTCTGCTCATGATCACAGGTGAAGATGCGATGTCCTATAAAAGAGCATGAAATAATTCTAAGACCAGAAATTCCAAAATTGTCCTTGGTAATATTTGAAATATTATTAGATATTGGAGGGGCAGCTCAAAAAAGGTTACTGATAAGATAGCAGTGGTATATTAAAGAATACACAAAAGGAAGTGAATTGGTTGTGGTCTATAGGATGCATAACTGGTAGCTGGAGACAAACCTGTCCTCACCATAACATATGCTTCTGGCATTAGGGATTTGTGATATGAGTATATACATTTGAAAGAGCATGGCCATGGCCAGGTTTAGTTTACTGAGCACAGTGCTCAATTAACTGACAAGGGTATGGAGGGCTATGACTATCCACTCAGTCACCAGAAACACTCTGGGGGAAGACAAGGGTAAGTCAGCTCAATGGGCTAAGGAGAAAGTGTTTTGGCTGACTGTCCATATCTCCCAAGACAAGAAACTCTCATTCGTCTGGCAAGTATTAAAAATAGAGGCAAGATTTATGGGAAAAGTTATAGGCTTTTTGATCTCAAATAAGGATTGCTCCTGTTGACACCTACTTGTTATATATGGATGAGAAAGGTGGTGTTGATAGGAACATCAAGGTAGACCTATTGGTGAGGATTTCCAAGGTGAAAACTGGGGTCTTCCAGATTAGTGGATGCTGGGAGACCATGAGCTATGAAACATTGGCTCCCACCATACAACATGATACAATCTTTGACTCCATCTACAACTCCTTAGATGGAGTGTTGAACCTTTACCCACAGCATCAGGTAGTTTTAGGTTACATTGACTGAAATTGACACTTTGGTCTGGTTTAAACTTTGTCCACCCTGGATCTGGGGTGTCAGCATAGCCTATAATTAATGGACTGGAAATACAGACTTTCACTAATTCTGACCCTCAATTGATAAATCAGCAATAAGAAACACATTCTATGGAATGAAGATGGCAGGAGCGGGCCAAGAAATACAACACAAAGTACTGTTTTCATGTTCGTATCCCTCCCATGTCCCAAAGTTCCAACAGGGACATGATGGATTGGCTGGCTTTGCAGACAAGGAGAGCACGTGATAAAACTGAGCATGCTGGCTGCTAAGGCAGGTCATTGATCAAACTTATTTTTAAGGTATGGGATCAAGAATGAGGCAATGCGAAGCAATGGCTTAATTTCTACCTACTAATCTATATGCTTTTCTTGGGCAATTCATAACTAAGTCCTAATGAGCTGGAAATATTTTGTGGTACCCTTACATTCTGCCACTGTGTCCTGCTGGACTTACTCTGCCTACAACTAATACTATGACTACTGATAATAACAGTACCAATAGCAAACACTTAGAGCTTATTATATGCTTGGCACCATTCTAAGCACTTTACCTGTCTCTTTATGTTAAATATACGATTAATTGACTCTGGAAAGTCACTAATTTTCAGAGAAAATGACTTCTTTCTCAGAGATGATGAAGCAAATACCTCTACACAACATTTGAAAGGGGAAGAGAGGGAGGGAATCAGTAAGGGATGAATAAGTGGAGTATTAGTGAGGCATTAGTCAAGATGTCCGGGTTATGCATTACAGAAACTTCAACTAAAGGCACCTTAGGCAAGATAGAAAGCATACTGGCTCATGTAACTAGAAAGTGAAAGGGTATTGCTCAAAACAGTTCCAATGAGGAAATGACCATACTGCCTTTTTCCCTGCTTCTCTCTGAATAAGAAAGCTTCATTTTCCTCTGCCACATATCAGTTTTGTCCTTGGGGCTGGAGCTATGGCTGCTGACAGTTCCTGGGCTCACATCTTCCCAACTTTGCCATTCAGGGAATAAAGGACTCAACTTCAAGAATCCCAGAGAAGGATTCTGATTGGCCCAGCTTGGGTCATGTGCCCATATCACGATCCAGACTCCATGACCAAGAGAATGGAGCACAATGATTGGCAGCCCCCATAGAACCACCTACATGGTTGGGTGGTGGAGATGGTGTGTGGGAGAAAAGGACAAAACAGTTCTCCCAAAAGGAGAAGGATGCCATATTGGGCAGGCATAACAGTTGATGGTCATTACAAAAGAACTGAGAAAAAAATCTAAAGTTTGTCCCAGGCACCTCTCCTCTGCTGCCTTCGCTTCTCCTACCCTTAGCAACCAGAGTCCTAATGCAACCCCCTCCAGACCCTTTCCCATTCAAATGCCACGAACACTTCTCTTTTTCTTGGTAGCACATACTGTCTTACCTTCCTCAATCCCCTTCCTGAAGAAATACCTTCTCCTGGAAACTCTACTCATGGGGTTTTCATTCTATAAATGACAGGAGCTGATCAGAGAAAATAAGCTTGCAGAGTTTTATTAGTGAACCTCTGGAAACAATGCTCACAAGGAGAAATTTTAATGGGCAAGACAGGCAGCTCTTACAGTATTCCACATTCAATCAGCCCCTGCTGCCTACATATACCTTAATAAGAAGAGACTAACTGTAGGCTCTGATGTGTGCCTCAGGGACTATGGGATAGCAGTGAAATCCTTGAGGAGTTCTGTTCTGACGTGTAACCTCCCCCTAACCCCGGACATCCTGGAAGATACAGTGGAATTGTTGGTTGACCCCTGGCATAGAAATTAATACCCTTAAACTCTGTGTGTGTGCCTGCGTACATGCACATGTGCAAGAAGTAAGGGCTGAAGGCTTTGGGGAATCTGCCTACGAGTGCAAGTCATTCACCTGGAGAAGGACAGTTTCCCAGATCTTGTTTGGGGTCTTATTAAACTGTCAGTAGAGGAACACCTTTGAGTAAAAAGCAGGTAGAGTCATTCAAAGTGCCCATGGGGCTATTCCTAGGAATTTAACCCCAATTCCTCTGAAGGTGAGACTGAACAGTAAGAACTCAGGTACTCATTCAGTGCCAGCCACATAGAGAGGTAAGGACACCTTCCTTACTTCAGCAAAAGCAGGAAAGACTTCAGGGTGCCCAGTGAGGTCAGAGCAGGCTCCAGGAAGCATGAGAGCGAGCAGCTAGTGCAGTTATGTTGCACAACTGCAGAGGGCACCATTTCATTGTGTTCTTTGTGAATGACACCCCTGGAGTTTGCAACGGAGTGGCTCTGGTATAGCACGGCTGCAGCAGCCAGTGGGGAGTGACTACAGACACAGCAATAACCAGAAAACTTTGGTCCCTAAGCAAGCCCATAAGATCCCTGATCTCTGCAAGGGGACAGCACAAAATGTAGGGAGGATTTGGCATTTGGGGGCCTAGCAATCTTACTGGAAGTGAGAAGACAGATGGGGTCAATCAATGTCACATCCCTGTTTGCTGACCCCACCCCTCAAGATGGTGTGACCAGGAACCGAAACGAAGGTTACACTCCTCTTCTGAGTCCATGAGAATAGAAATCCTAACATCAGTGAAGACAACCAAGCTTGGAATCGATGCTGGTGACAGAGTAGAAATAGAGGACTAAAAATTGCAGTGTGTGAGGTTGATGTTATTCACAACCACACCTGAAAACAGAGGAAACGTTTTATAACCACTATATAGCCAATCACAAGCAAAACAGATAGAAAAGCAATAGAGCGTGTCATAAACTTCCCCATGCAGCAAGTGCTTTTATAACAACAACAACAACAATAATAATGATGATAATTAGCATATTCTTTTATTTTGTTTTAGGGCTGTCATCATATGATATGCCAAGACCACACTGAGTGCTAGTGGGCAGACTCCAACCCTGTGTCGCAAGCATTTCGGTGATTAATGTTCTTGGCCCAGAGAAAATAACTCCCTCTTTCAAACTCAGGGTTTTTTTTTTTTTTTTTTTTTTTGGCATAAAATTTTGGAAGCTAGTCCTAAAATTCTCCACAATGACCATCTTGTCTATTCTCAGGCTAGTCATAGGATTCAGTTAATTAGTCTTCTCTCTCATGAATTCACTAATGTATTTTATTTTAAATTACATTTTATCTGATTATAAAAGTAATATATATATTAAGATTAAAAACTGGAAACAGAAAATTTAAAGTAAATGCCTTGCAATCTTCCACGCAAGGACAAACACTGTCCACTACCAATGGTCCCTGACCTAGGAGGGTTCAATTTATGATTTTTCCATATTACAACGGTGGCAAAGCAATCCGTAAGCAGTAGAAGCCATACTTCAGTACAGTATTCTATCCATTTCATGAGATATTCAACACTTTATTATAAAATAGGCTTCATGTTAGAAGATATTGCCCAACTGTAGGCTCATGTACGTGTCCTGAGTGCATTTAATGTAACCTAGGCTAAGCTATGATGTTAGGTGGGTTAGGTGTATTAAATGCATTTTCAATTCATGATATTTTCAACTTAACAATGGGTTTATTGGGATGTAACCCCATTGTAAGTTGAGGAGAATCTGTATTTTTTAAATTCATCATAAGAATTTAAATAACTTCTTTTGGGGTTGTTGTATTTTTTTCTTTTCTTTTGTTCTTTCCTCAGATCTAACCTTTTCTTCATGGCACTGTGCTCCTAAACTTTTGGTTAGACACAGGCTGCTATCCACTAGGGGGAGTAAGGAAGAGCCGTCCCCAAGATTCTGGGAACTTGGAGACCCATCAGAATGTACCTCCCTCATTTTTAAATGGGAAAACTGAGCTCCAGTCATTGGCCCAAAGCCAATGGCTCTATCAGGACTCCTCCAATGTAGCAGATAATTGTTTCAAAATTCGCTGTGCTGTTTTTCAAGTGTGAAGTCCAGAAATGGACAGAATATGTCATGTGGTAGAATGTCAGAAAAGTCTTCAACATTTTCTCTTTTGAAGTGATATGTCTCATCAAAGTGTGAAAATAAAGTGCCAAGAAGGAACATGTGCTAAATTAAACAAGAATGGATAACACTTTTATCTCAAGAAAAATTCTGTCTTCCCCTATACAATGAACAGGTGGTAGATAAATCTGGTTTAATTATGTGTCTACTGATATTAATAATTGATGATTAAGAATTATAGTGCATCTGTTTGCCCTACTCTGCTTAGTGCTCAACACACACACACACACACACACACACACACACACACACACTCATAAGGTTGAAAAATTAAAGAGCAGATACTGGTCAAATCATAGATTTATTGGATTTAACTGCTGAATGCAATATTAAAAACCATCTAGTCAAAACTCTACAAATGGCAGAGACTGTTAAGGGTCTCCCTCTATTTATCTCCCCTTTTTCCTTTTACTATAGTAACAGAGCTCCCCAAGATTTAGCTGAGCACACCATCCAACAAGACAGTGTGTTTCAGGCTCCTGTGCAGCTAGGGATGGCCACGTTATTAAATTTGAATCAATGATGGGCGAGCGGAAGAGATGCATTCAACTTCCAGTCAGTTCCTTAGTGAAGTGGCAGCTTGTTCGCAAGCTTCCCTTTTCCTGCTGGCTGGAAAGCAGCAACAACCACAGCAGGTACCTTGGGCCCAGAGATGGAAGTCACCCACTGAGAATGGCACAGCTGACCAGCCACCTAGGGTCAGTGGATGACCTGGCACAGCAGAACAGCCCAACTACCCCATGATGCCAGCTCAGCTTGGAACAGGGAGGAGAAATTAAACTCTGTCTTTGTGGTTTTATCTTAGCTACCCTTGAAAGAGACATTCATACTTGTTTATCACACAGCAGCTACTTGGATGAATGAATGAAAAAAACGATAAAGTGAAATCTCTGTTTTTATTGAACCGCCAGATTATTTTATATATATATATATATTGGCCCTTGCTTATCTTAAAGAATATAATCTTAAAGTGCATCTTAAGTTGACCCACTTGACCAATCTGCTACCATGAAACAAAGTGGCAACCAATAAAGGTTTTCAAATAGGCACATCTTTTATAGTTCTAAGAGTTTTTGGTTATATTTGCTATGTGGGAGGTAGTTATGGATCTATGTGTTTGCACAGGGGTAAGACTATGGTTCAACATTATTTTTTCCTGCTTGATTTGTGGTCATGCCTTAATAGTCTTCAAACTAAAGTCACGAAGACAGTTGACACAGGACGTGGTATTGTCTCCACAAGGAAGGTTTGCTGGCATCACAGTTTAGACAGTTTTGAATTCAGATAGTGTTTGACTAGCACAGAGTTCTTAACCGATGTTCTAGTCAAAACTCTTATATTTCTACTAGTACAAGTTAAATTGTCTCCTGCTATACAGAGACCCTTACTTAGTCATCCAGTTATATTTATCCCATGATAAAAAAACAAAATTTGAGCTCTTTATAAAAACAATAAAAGTAATAAAGCACCAATCTAAGGTGATTGTCTTCAACCTTAGATTGTCTTCAACCACAGTAATCCCTCATGGAGTTGCCCTCCAGCCCCCGAGGAAGGATTGCATGCATAGATATTTGAGCAATATGTAGATTCATTAAGCTTTGTTTTTTTCTTTGTTAATAGTTGCCTATAACTGACACAATGGATATCACCTATCTCAGATGTGTTTATAATATTAAGGAGCTCAATGAATCCAACATGACGTTGTCTAAAACTGTTAAAAATCATAAAAATTGAATGTAAGAAATCATTTAAAATGCCTTAAATACATGATAAAATTCTATAAACAATTCATATCTCTATTTAGTTTGTTTGAAAGTTTTTTTTTCATTAATAAATCACATTCCTAAATCCATTAACGTCTCTTGCTTACACAGTGGTTCTCAATCTTGGCTGCATATTAAAATCACCTGGGGAGCTTTAACAATCCTGAAGCTTAAGCCAAACCCAAGAAATTACATCAGGATCTCTGGGGGTGGGACCTCGGCATCAATATTTTTACCTCTAGTTGGTTGTAGGGATGTTGATTGGGTCAACAGGTGTAAAGTATTAACCAAGGGTGACAGATGTTCATTCAGAATAAAGGGACACCAGACGTTCACCAGGCATTCCTTTCCAAGAGCCATTATTTTCCATCTGAAACACATTTACCTTCATCAGTTATTTCACGTCTCTTTCACAAAGTCACCAAGAGGATTTAGTGCTCTTAAAATAGAGGGGCCCTCTATTTTGAGGGCTAATCTGAAAAGCTAAACGTGAGAGAAATGAATAGTGCCTTGTCCTCTACAATTCCCATTTAGCTCATTGAACTGCAGAAAGGTTTTTAAATAATCAGGTGATGTCTTTGGCAGGTGCCTCGTATCTAACATTGGTCTTCCCAAATGACCAGCTGGAACCATCTAGTTCTCCCATTTTTCTTTGAGCTCAGAGACTTTATTTCTAATGTGTTACTACAGGAAATTGCTAGCAGGTACCTTATTTCATGCAAGAGGCAAGAAAAACAAACTTCTCAGTGCTTTGAATGTGTGTTCAGTGGGATTGGAAAAATTTCCTCCAAACGAAGCTCTTCCATCTCTAGTGAACCAGGCCACCCCACATTAAGGATGGAAGATAACAGCCAATTCTCAGAATGCTTCTGTACAAAATTGAAATGAGCAATATTTTTCAGTAAAATTAGTAAAAGGAACGTGTGACATAGCTTCTAACTATGAAATCATCCACATGTGTGTTCACTGCTTCATTTAGTTTTCTCAATCATATGGCAGAGTACACTTCGAAACATCATTTTCCTTGTTGTCCATATTCAGAACCAGTTGCTTATAACTGGATGTTTAAATTTGGGCAATTAGAATCATTAAGTCACCATGAACTGAACTGTACTGAATAGCAATGAAAGGTGAGAATTTGGCTAATTAGGTCCTCTTTAATTCAGTAGATACTTGTTGACAACCTACTATGTACAAGGCATGTGTGTAGAATGAAATGCTTTCTCCTTCAGTTGCAGCATTTCCCTGTCATGCTCAGAGGGCTAATTTCAAACTAATGATGAATCTCTTAGTTTTACAGGGTTTGTTTTCTTGGATTATCCAATAATTTCACTTCCCTGAAACCAAATTCTGCTGCAGACGTCCCTTGCAGACTCCAAGGAATATCTGTTCTTTTAACAGGGTCTATATTGCTCAAATATCTACGCATACAATCCTTCCAGACTTTCCCTTGTGGGACAATCCAAAGTTTTTCATCTCCCTGGCCTTCTTTGTTTAAAGAAGTTAATTTTGCCATGACTCTTGGTTCTTATATTTTATTCTCTATCTTGAAATATACAAAGACTCCCTGGCATACAGCTATTTCAAAGAGGACATATTTTCAAATTTGCCAAGGGAATATAATTTTTAAATATTTATTTTAAAAATGTGTTAACTCTCTGAGAACCTGTCATAATTTTCTTAACACAGTCTTCACACAAAATATGTTAGAGCAAAATAAAATATTTCTTCAAATCCTTCATTTCAGAAAAAGACCTTTAATGCAGTCCATAAACATTTATTGAGTATTTTAGAAGATCCTAAGTTTAAAATGTAATTCCTTTGCAACCAGGGGTTTATAATTTTATCAGAGAACCAAAATATAAATATATATGCATATGTGTGTATATATAAAAGGATTGAGATAGCAACAAAAAGTAGTTTTAATAGGCTTTTCAGAGGAGGTGGTGGAGAGAGAGAGAAAGGAAGAGAGGGAGGGGGGAAAGGAGAGAGGGAGAGAACGAAGATTTGCATTGAGTTCGGGTGAGTGTTCTGCAGGGAAGAACTACAACAGAGCAGTACTTGTCTTCTTGAGCTCATCTGCTTTGCAGGGAAAAGGTCTTAATAATGATAATGTTAATAACAATAATAGCTACTATGTATTGAGTGCACGCCACCAATCCTGATATAAAGCAGTTGTTCACTCAATGTTCTCATAAAGTGTTCATGTAAAAAGACATTTATTAAACTTTACCATGGTGCTGGGATACAGAAGGAAGAGTAGATAGAAGATAGCTACACAAACAAACAAAAACAAAGCTATGATAGGGGTAGGCAGTGAGTGTGGCCATGCATTTCCTCTTAACCACATGTTCTTGCATTGTTAGGCAAAGACAGAATCAGTGGTGAGACTATTTCGTTGGTGCTTAGAGGCAGTACTGAGAGCTTAAAATATGTGCTATGGCTTTCGACTCTGTGGTATTAACTTTGGTCAGAAGATGGCAGCAAAATTCAGCTAGCTCTGCAGAAGCCCCTTCTCAAAAGCAAGGGGAGAAGAAAATGAATAGCTAGTCACATCTTTTATAGGTTAACGGGCAAGTGGGGGAAAGTGTCTTGGGGATTACACATGGACATTTTTTTCTGATCATTTACCAAAATACTTATTAAATATTCAAAGTATCACAAGTTCAGTGTGAGCCAGGTTACGATACCAAAATTATATTTATTCATTCATTTGTTAATTTACAAATGTCAACATTCATTAATTTCCCAAATGTTTGAGTACCTGCTAGGTGCTGAGAGCTGATGATACTTGTCGGCAAAAACAGAAACAGTTCCAACTCTCATTGAACATCGAGCCCAGTGTGGAAATGATATTAAAAAGACAAGCAGAGAAATGAACTTACAATTATTCATAGTATACAATTACCTGGAGTAATTCTATTCTATTTTTAATTTTTCTGTTACTTGAGTAATAGAAAATACTCAAGCACTTGTTTTTCTATTGCTTGAGTAATCACTCAAGTGCCTAGAACAGTGCCTGGCACAAAGTAGGTGCTTAGTAAAGGGTTGTTGACTGAATGAAGGAGCATAATTACAAATCTGAGAGAGATACATGTAGAACATCATTCTATGCGAGTGTCTAACAAAGGAACATGACCTGGGTCTGAGAAAATGATGCTTGAGACAGGTGTGAAGCATAAGCAGGAGGGAACTAGGTGGTTGTGTGTGTGCATATTGAGGCGAGGACTCACCTGGCACAGAGAAGATCGCCAGTACAGACCCTGTTGTGGTGGTGGTGGCTGTGGGGTGGGCTGGGGAGTCAAGAGGAGGCACAGGGAACACAGCTTGTTGCAGGGAACTGAAAGACCAGTGTGGCCACAGCACAGGGAGTGAGAGCGTGATGCTGCGATGCACAACATAGACTTTGCTGTAAAGAGTGAAGCAGGGAGGAAGAGGAGTGGATTTGAGGAGAACAGGTAGGAAGCTACTGCAAGCCCAGATGAGAGAGCGTGGGAGCTTAGAAGGGGGGATGCTGATGGCGTGGAGGGAGGTTGTCAGTCAGTAGACAAGAGGACTTGGCTATGTGTAGGCTACAGGGCACGAGCGAGAGAGGCGCTCCAAGGACACCTATGGATCTCTGACTTGTGCAATAGGGTGTGTGGTAGGTAGGAAATCCTGGAGAAAAATCAGTTTGGGGCAGAGGGAAGACCCTAAGTTCTGTCTGGAGCACGTTGAAATTTGAGACATCCTAGTAGAAATATTAAGCACATGATTAGATTCAAGGGACAGAGCTCAGGGAGGTGTGAGGTAGAAATAGATTTGGGAGTCACTGGCATGCAGATGACCTTTGAAGGAAAAGGCATGGTTGAATCCATGCAGGGAGAGAGTGTAGGAAAAGAAATGAGGCCTGCGGCTAGCCTTGAGGAACTCCCACACTTAGGGCCAGGTGGGGAAGGATGGGCCTGCAGACAAGACAGCAGTGGCCAGAGCAGAAAGGAGAACCAGGAAAGAGTGTATGAGTACAATAGACAGAACTTTCCAGAAGCAGGAAGACCCTTCCCTGTGTTCTGAGAAAGACAGGTTGGCACTTACATTTTCCACCACACTCCTTCCCCTCAGTCTGTTCATTCATTCATTCATCCCTCCATGTAACTGTGACCACTGCTGGGTCGAACACAAATGTCCTTGGCTCTTGGTAGAGCCAGTCCCCAGGAAGATAATACCTTCTGAGCCACAAGAGCCGTAGATCAGGGCAAACAGAAGTAAGGAATAATGGCACAGAAAGCAACTCCAGGTAATTAGTGAAAGAAATTAATGGGCGAATTTTGTTTACAGATCCCAAGGGAAAGACCGCTGGAATAAGAGTTAGGAAACCTGGGCTGGGTGCAGTGGCTCATGCCTGTAATCCCAGCACTCTGGGAGGCCGAGGTGGGTGCATCGCTTGAGGTCAGGAGTTCGAGACCAGCCTGAGCAAGAGCGAGACCCTGTCTCTACTAAAAATAGAAAGAAATTATCTGGCCAACTAAAATATATAGAGAAAAAATTAGCCGGGCATGGTGGCGCATGCCTGTGGTCCCAGCTACTCCGGAGGCTGAGGCAGTAGGATCGCTTAAGCCCAGGAGTTTGAGGTTGCTGTGAGCTAGGCTGATGCCACAGCACTCACTCTAGCCCGGGCAACAGAGTGAGATTCTGTCTCAAAAAAAAAAAAAAAAAAGAATTAGGAAACCTGAGATCCAACCTCAGCTCCCCTACTGCCCCTCTGTGCCAGCGTGGGGATTCCTCTGTGCTTCATTTCAGTGCTATCATCATTAAATTTCAGGGCAGGGGACTGTGGTGTATGGGCGGGAAAAGAGAAGGAAGGAAGGAAGGAAGGAAGGGAAAATCATACTCTGCATACTTAATGGGATTCATATGAAGATCTTATGAGATCAAATGTCTAAAAGCGCTTTGGAAAACATAACATCAGATACTTTTCTATATGATATAAGAATTTTTAAAAATGCTCTCATAAAAATAGAGCCATGCAATTTATAAGTCTGGAGAGTTTCCAGACATTTATTCCTAAAAAGCTGCACGAATGCCTTTTATCTCTGTCTATGCTGCTGCTAGTGCCATATTCTTTTCTAACTAAAAATAAAAAACAAAAACAAAGAAAAAACTTCTAAAATCTGTTTTTGATACAAGGAAAAGATAAATATAGAATTTTAACAATAAAGATTCAGGACCACCCAAGCTAATGAATTCCAGGCCAAACAGCAAAAACAAAAGGATTACCACTAAATCCTCCAATCTGTTTTAAAAGCTGAGGAGGAGAAGTGATGGGAAGATGGCTGGCCAGAGGCACCAGGCACTCGCCTCCTCCACAAAGAAGGACCAGAGCAGCAAGTAGATAACCACACCTCAGACAGAGCTTCTATGAGAACACTAGAACTCAGCGGGGCAGTGAACCTCTGAGGCATTGAAGGAAGTGGTCCACATTCCCACCGGGAACACGCAGTCCTAGCCTTCCCAGGCCCTGAGACACAAGGAGCTGCTTGCAGCCCCTGCATCAGCGTCAGCATTGTTCCAGACAGGGAGTTTGCACTGGGTCCCACCCTCCTCCCCCCAGAGACCCGAGTAGCTATAGCACAGTGATATTTTGAGAGCCCAGCCCCCATCAGACTACATCCGGCCGGGGGTCCAACAGCCCTTGCATCTCCATATCTCTAGAGACCCACTGACATCCCTGCATGTCCACCCTGAGGGTTGCAGCATCGCAACACCAGCCAGACCCAGCGGTGTGCCCAGGTACCCAGCACTCTAGTCCGGGCACTGTCCTGTATCCCAGGGAATGGATGGGGCAGACCAACAGGAAGGCTGACCCTAGAACAAAGAGAGCTGAAGCATGTGCTCCCTAAAGCCTGAGAGCCACCTGCCTGGGCCACTGCCACTAACATCAATCCTGCCCCCTCCAGTAGCAGGGCCGCCATGCACCTATACAGACCTTCAGAGGGCATAGGGACTGGCCCATCCCACCTGCCACCACCAGCACCCACATGCACTATCCAGAGGCCTGAGGGCAGGCCTGCCCCTTCTGCTGCTGCTGCCCATATGCACTGTCTGGGGGCCTTGACTGATACTACTGGGGCATGCACATGCCATCCAGGGGAATAAGAATAAGCTCATCCCACCTGCCACCAGTGCCCCTGGACTGTACCTGCCTAGCCTGCTGCTGCCAGTGCCTGCCCAAGGCACCATCTGGGGACCTGGGGACTGGTCTTAGTTTTGGCAGTGGGACTTAAAGGTTGGTTCCCCACTGCTACTGCCACCGCTGATACCACACACTGCCTGGGGCCTGAGAACTTGCCCATCTGGCCTGCCACTGCCATCACCAGCACCTGAGAATGCCACCTGGAGGCACAAGGACCTGCCCACTTGAACCAGCTACCAACAGTTCCAACATACACAACTTGGGGGCCCAAGGACTGGCATAGCTGGCCACCACTGCCACCACTGGTTCCTGAGGACCAGCTCACACAGCATCTCCATCACCAGCAAAGCATGGCTAGAACCTCAATTAACTACTGCAACCAAAGTCACTGAGGAAATCACAGATACCGCTAACGCTGACTATAGTCAAAGAAATCATATGGAAACTATACTACTGGGCCCACTCAGAATCAAAGTCAAAGCACCCTATCCCAACCAACACTATAGATACACGTACCAGAAAAAATCTTTCCCTTTGAAAGCCAATCCATAAATTTGAAAGCAGTGCTGTTACACCAGATGTACAGATATGATAGCAACATAAGGACAAGAAATATGAAAAACAAGGAAACATAACACCTCCAAAGGAACACAATAATCCTCTAGTAGCAAATCCCAAAGGAAAAGGAAATCTATGAAATCCCTGAAAAAGAATTCAAAGTAATGATATTAAAGAAACTCAGTGAAATACAAGAGAACACAGATAAATAATGCAAAGAAGGGATTCAAGATGGCTGAATAGAGGCATCTGGCACTCGCCTCCTCCACAAAGAAGAACCGCAATAGTAGATAATCATACTTTGAATAGATCATCTAAGAGAAAACACTGAAATTCAACAGACAGGTAAAAGGAAACACCTAAGGCAAGGAAGAAAAGGGAAGTAAGGCATTCTGCTTGGCTGGGATTGGCTGGGAGACTGGGGAGGTCCCCTAGGGTGGGGAAAGGGTGAGAGATCCCCAGTGGTCCACATCACCGCTGCTAACTCCTGCATTTCTAGGCACAGAAGAGCCCCTCAATCCTGATGGATCCTGAGACCAATAAAGAGAGCTGCCTGGAAATTGCTTGAAGGCATTGCTCTAGAGAGGGAGCTCATGCTGGGTCCCATACACCCCCTACCAAGACCTAAGCAACCACAGTGTGGCACCATTTTGAGAGCCCATCCCCCACAAGACTGTGTCCTTCTCTTTGGTTCCATAGTCCCTGCACCTCCACATCCTTGGATTTCCATTAACATCCCACATCTGCAGCTATTGCACCAGGGCTGAAGCTTAAGCCACTGACAGCAATCCCACCACTTCCAGCAGTGTGGCTGTGGTGCATTTGCATGTACCCCAGGATAAATACCACTTGATCATGGTATATTATCTGTTTGATGTGTTGTTGCATTCAGCATTTTGTTGAGGATTTTATGTTCATCAGGGATATTGGCCTGTAGTTTTTTTTGTTGTTCTTGCATCCTTGTTTGGTTGTGGTATCAGGGTAATGCTGGTCTTACAGAATGAGTTAGGAAGAATTCCCTCCTCTTTGATGTTTGGAATAGTTTGAGGAGAATTGGTGTTAGTTCTTCTTTGTAAGTTTGGTAGAATTCAACAGGGAAGCCATCTAATAGTGGGCTTTTCTTTGTTTGGAGACTTTTTATTACTGTTTTAATCTCATTACTCATTATTGGTCTGTTCAGGTTTTCTATTTTTTCCTGATTCAGTTTTGTTACGTTGGATGTGTCCAGGAATTTATACACTTTCTCTAGGTTTTCCAATTTGTTAGTGTATAGTTAGTTGTTCATAGTATTAATAGTTTCTGATGATCTTTTGTGTTTCTCTGGTATCAGTTGTAATGTCTTCCCTTTCATTTCTAACTTTGTTTATTTGGGGTTTCTCTTTCTTGGTTGGTTTAGCTAGAGGTTTACCACCATTCCCTTGAGTATAGGACACTGTGTGGGCTAGAGTGCTAGGGTCCCTGATGCACTACTGGTCCCAACCAGTGTCTTGCCACTGCAACCCTTAGGGTGGACATGGGGGGATATCAGTGGGGTTCTGGGGATGTGGAGATACAGGGCTGTTGGGCCCCAGAGCAGGATGCAGTTTGGTGGGGGCTGGGCTCTCAACATGGCGCTGTGTCGCAGCTGCTTGTATCTTGAGGGGTGTGTGGGACCCAGGGTGAGCTCCCTCTCTGGAGCAACATTATTGAGTGGTCTCCAGGCAGCTCCCTGTTCTAGTCTCAGGGCCTGTGAGTGTTGGGGGCTCTCTCGTGGCTAGGGTTGCAGGAGTTCATGGTGGGAAGGTGGACTGCTGGGGATCTCTCACTTATCTTTTCCCTGTCCTGGGGATCCTCTTTGTGCTCCCAGCTGATCCCAGCTGACACACTTCCCTCTCCTTTTGTGCCTCACTTTTCTGCTGAATTCCAGTGCTCTCTATTAGATGCTCTAGTCAAAGCGTGGTTATCTCCTCGTTGTTTTGATTCTTCTTTGTGGAGTGCCTGGTGCCTCTAGTGAGCCATCATGAAGCCTCCCCCCTTATACCTGTTTTATCTTAGTAATTTGGTATTTTTTCCTTAAAAAGCTAGCTCTCAAAACCAGCTCCATCCCTGCTCTGAACTAGCAACATGCTAGACTTGTGAATTACTGAGACAGTCAATGGGTTGGGTTTGATGACTTCGATTCACTTCTCATGGCTATGTCACCACACATTTTAAAGGTATATTTATATAACCAAGATTCCTAAATTCTCCAGGATTCTGGGATCATTCTTTTAGTTAAGAAAGATGAACTGAGTTCCCCTTTCATATAAATGTAGGCAATCCAGCACACTTTCCCTACTTCCAAAGTTTCTTGGGAGCTGGGTAGAGGGGACAAAGGTGACTTTTTCCTGTTCCTTCTCAGGCTGAATTCCCTCCTCCTGGCTTCCAGACAGATCTTGGTCTGGCATCTCAGCTGCTGTGGTGGCCGTCTCCTCCTCTCACTACTTCTCATACGTGAACTCCATTCCCCCAAGTGCCGCTTTACTCAAGACTGTTACCCAAGGTAACAGATTTTAACTGAAAGGCTGAGGGACAGAAGCAATTACAGGGCAACAGGAAAAAATTCAAAATCAAACACTGGACATGATTTTTCTTCAAGATCATTCACACCCTGGAAGGATCTGCCTCTGTAGTCTCAGGGCCTACTCTCCCGATGGAAATTTATTTTTCTTTTTCTCACTTTTTCTAAGTCCCTCAGGGACCCCAAACTTCCTCCCTCTAGAGAAGAAGCTAAGGGAAAATTCTCTAATCCCTTTTATTTTATTACACAGGCAGATTTATCTGTCTTCATTTTAATCTTCTTTTCCCAGTTCATGCCCAGGGAGCTTTGCCTTGTGCAACCAGAAAAAGCCATTAAATAATGAATTTCATCATGACTCTTTAAGGCAAAAGGAGTATTGATCATTCCTCTCCCCACTTTTAAATATAAAAAGTTTCTTTCCATTCTATTCAAAGTTGAATTATTAACAGAACTCCAGTATTTGAGACCATACAGCATAGCTCATACCTTTTTTGGTTTGTGTTCGTAACTCTTAGTCAGCATATGGCCTTTTGCATTCTGGCTAACTTAGAAAAGTCCTCTTAGACAGAATAGTGTCTTTTCACTCTGTTTTCCCTTTCTACATAGCCCTCCCAACCCCCACATCCATCGTTCCCTCTGATAGTGAACCTGGAGTGTCTCAATTCAAAGCCCAGGCAAGTTGTAGGCAATTTAAAACCCATCTAGACATCAAGGATGTTGAAAACAAGCACCGCTGATGCTTCATGGAAACTCATTTTTTGGTCTCTGATGTTCACTGAGAAAACTGTGGCTTCTAACCAGCATTATCAGTTGACCATTGGTGACTTGCCTTTGTAGGCTTTGAGAAGATTAGCATTGAAGTATAATATCCTCAAAGTTAAAAACCTGCCTCAGACAAAAACAAAGTGAGTACACACTAAAGAGCTGCTTATCTCATCAATGAAAGACCTAGTAGGATGGTAAAATGGGATCAAAGGAATATGAGAGGAACAGATGTATTTGTAGTCATTGAAAGAAGCAATACTGGAAGAAATTACTAAATTACACACAAGATTGGTTAATATCATCATACAGGGTAATAAAACTTAGACCTTGGGTTGTAATCTTTTTCACCAAGCAGAAATCATTTCTATCTCTGTGGGCAAAATTCATTTGAATTGCTATCAGAGAAGAACTTTTGCATTGCTTTAAATTTTATGCAGGTTAATGTCCACAAATCAATAGTATAATAAGTCAAACAAAGGTACATATCATATTCCTAGAGAATTGGGTAGCTTTTAGGTGGGCCTATCAGACTTTGCTCCAGTGTGATATAGAAAGGTATGTTGTCATGCTTTTCTCTAGTTCCAAGTTTTGAATATGTTTTATTCCTCAACATTAGAAAAACAATTGTATTTTTCTCTTAACTTCTCTAGGTATACCAATCATTCAAAAATTTTTTGCTCAGTAATGGTTCCTATGGTAAAGTCTGTTACTTTAAAGAACAATTTATTTAATGCACTTCTGAGCTTTAAGCCTTCCCTAACCCCTCAAAATACTCTCTTATTTAGAATAGTCTATTACTGGGTTAGGTGCATTTACTTTATTCTCTAGAAAGAAATATTTATATATATGCAGAAAACCGAATGGCACTGGCTATGGTCTCTGCAGCATGACACCTAGCATGACTAGACACTGGGCTAAAGCTTCCATAATTATGCCTTAATCAGAGATACGCACACTCAGTAACTTATTTCCTCTCCATTAGATTTTTTTTTTTTTTTTGAGACAGGGTCTCACTCTGTTGCCCAGGCTAGAATACAGTGGCGTCATCATAGCCCACTGCAACCTCAAACTCCTGAGCTCAAGCAATTCTCCTGCCTCAGCCTCCCGAGTAGCTGGGACCACAGATGTGTGCCACCACGCCTGGCTAATTTTTCTATTTTTTGTAGAGACGGGGTCTCACTATGTGCTCAGGCTGGTCTTGAACTCCTGGTCTCAAGTGATCCTCCCACCTCAGCCTCCCAAAGTGCTGGGATTACAGATGTGATTACACTGCACCTGGCCTCTCCATTAACTTTTACATATTAAAGTAAAGTTACAAAACCATAGGAATAGTTGAAACTTAATCGATTCTTCTGGGAGATAGACATGATTTTAAATGTATTAAAGAGAGGAAAGTGTAAAACATACCCGTTTTCTGACTGACTGTCTTCTGATGGCCTGTGGATCACTATAAAGCAAATGTGCAGTCCTGAAACAGCAAATGACTTCCACACTTGCACACGTGAGCTGTGCCCACCCCAGTGACCGCCCGATGGCTTCCCAGCAGACCTCCCAGGGATGCGGCCCCACGATGTGGAATGTTTCTGCCGGTTCCTACTTATTAGCACCACAGGAAGGAGATTATTTTGAGATAAGGAAACATAGGCAAGAGTTAGCTGTGCTTTGGAAACATTTATGTAACGAATAGCCTAAGTGTTCATCTGCAGCATCCTATCCTCTGTGCCAGAGTTCCAAATTCCAGCTCTAATCCTGCAGAATTCCCACTGCTCCCCTTTGGCTGAGCTATTGTGGAAATTCTTTCTGCAGCTGTTGAGGAGGCCAAGCACAGTCGGAGAGCAGAAAAGACAGCGCTAAGCTACTGCACATTCAAAACGTAATAAGTAGAATGGTAACATTTTGAAATCTACTGATAATCTCTAACCTTAAATATTGATTAGGCTGTAATAAACCTCACATTCTCAAAGGATTAGGGATTGGGCCAATAATCAGACCTGTTTATAAATTTAAATTTATTGTCCTTTTATTTCCTTTGCCTGTTCTTGTTGAAGAACCGTATAGGAGGGAAAAAGAACAAAAGATTAGTGGGGAGCAGGGGGAGCAGTAAATATCGCTGAGTTTTATGAAATTGCATACTGTGTCTACTTATATAAGATGGAATATACTGGCATTGTACAGGAAACACTGCTTTTTGTGTGTTTCTTTAATTGTGGTAAAATATATATAACACAAAATTTACCATTTTAACCATAAGTGTACAATTCAGTGGCATTAAGTACATTTACAATGATGGGCATCTATCACTGTCATCCATCTGCAGAACTTTTCCATCATCCCAAATGGAAACTTTGTACCCATTAAACAATAACTTCATTATTTCTCCTCCCCTCAGTCCTTGGTAACCACTGTTTTACTTTCTGTCTCTATGAGTTTGCCTATTCTTCGTACCTCATATAAGTGGATTCATGCAATATTTGTCCTTGTGTGTCTGGCTTATTTCACTTAGCATAATGTTTCCAAGGTTCAATGCTACTTTGTTTTTAAACAAAGTGACTTTCAATACTTCATCTGCGAGTCCGTTATAGGAAAAATAACTTAATAGAATCTTGTGATATGATTTAATAGATCTCAAACTCAAATTCCCCAGTTTTGCCTTATAAAACAGCTGGCAGTTGAGCTCTAATTGCTTTTTATTTTTTTTTCAAGTCAACTATTGGCTCTGTAAAATATGAACAGGGAAAAAAACAACAGCAAGAATCTTCACCAAGTGATTCATCTCGGCTGAGTATGACTTGCAATTCAGTAATAAAATGAAATCTGCCCCTTGTACCTAGACTGAAAAAAATCAACAACAATATGTTCTGTTCATTGTCCCTTCCTGTGAGCCACGGAGAGATGGGACGATGACTGATTCCTCTTGTTAGAGGATAATGAAATGCAATCAGTGTCCAGCAGACCCAGCAGAAATACTCCTAGGCACAAGAAAAATACGCCCAGATGGTATTCTCCATTTTTCAAACTGAAAAAGCCAACTGCCTCTCCACTCTGCGCCCAGGATTCTGCCTTTTTTAGAGGCTCATGAATTGATTTCAGCGCTCAATGAACCAGTGTACGTACTAACCAGCCAATCAGAGCTTCCTTCATCCCTGCTCTCCCCCCAACTCACACAGCCCTTTAAATACTGAATGGGGGTGGGGGGAAATGAATGAACTAAGAAAACACTATAATGGGAACGTAAGATCAAATACGATCACATAGTGACCCCAAACCTAGTTCCTCCCAGCTGCACTCCAATTACATTCAGTAGCTCCCAGGTGTACAGCACAAAACTATTAACAAAAAAGTAAATCCTTCTTCAGGGTAAGCCTCTTATGAGCCCCTCCAGTTGTATCCAAATTCATGCCATCAAATGAAAGCCTCAAATTGTGTGATGATTAAAACGTAAACACACAAGAATACACACGCAAGACCAAAATGAGATACAGTGAAGAGAATAAATTAGCAGCAGCTGCAGCCCAATTAAGCAAAGATTTCCACAAGGGAAAGCTTACTTATAATTTACCTAAACAAACTCTCTTCTTTTTGTTGCAATTTGCTGCTTATTAATTTTTCTTATTAAAATGACTGCAAAGAGTAACCAAGAGCATCGTTATCACCCCAGTTCTTCCCATCAAAAGAATTCTTTGAAAGGGTATTTTTAGTTGAATATTTGTGTTTGTAGCATTTTAAAAATATTTCAAAATGTTTAAAAATCAAAGTTACACATGCACATAGTTACAAGTGCCAAAGCTTATGATGAAACCCTAATTTCTGAGCTAGATTTAGTCATTTCGCAATGTATATATTTTTGAAAACAACATGTACACAATAAATATATGCAATTTATTTGCAATTAAAAAAGTAAATTGGAAAAAAAGCCCTGGGAATTTCCAGCTCCATTCCTCCTTCCTCAGAGGCCACAACTTTAAAATCTTTTAGCTATTTTTTTCTGGTATTTATCTCTATATTTCTAGATAATATGCTTCTACTGTGATTTCTTGCGTTAAGCATTTTTACTTTATCTGTTGACTTCCTCTATGACAAAGATTTTGCCACCTGTTATCCTGAGTCTTACCACTACCAATCCCCCTCGCCTCCCCCAAAACTCCCAAAATAATTACAGTGAGGTGAGGATGGAGGGGAGGGCGAAGAAAGTATGATCTTCTTCTAGTGCATATTGTGACGTGCATGTAGATACAGGCAAAGAATAAAACAAAATAATAGCAACCTCCTACACAGTTCCTGCTTTGTTCCAGGCACAGTTCTAAGCACCCATTTAACCCTGGTAGCAACTCTATAAAATAGGTACTAGGATTGTCCCCATTTTACAGATGAGAACACTAAGGCACAGAGAGTTTAAGTAACTAGGAGATGTTACAAGTCCATCCATGGTCTCTGAATTGGATCCAGGATAATAGATGTGACAGCTCTTTGAAAACTCAGAAGCAATAGACCCTTGCAAACAATAGACCCTTGCGAACAATAGACCCTTGCAAAGGGAAATAATGACAATGTGCACAGTGACAATGTTGATGATGCCAGTACTGGGCACACATATGCAGCCAGGAGCCGGAGCAGCACGGGCACACAAAAGCTGATTTGGCTCTTGTGGGGGATGCGATACTTATGCAACTTGGGGTCCCTCTTTAAAAAATAGTTCAAAATTAGGTACCAAAATGAATATTTATTTGGAGTGAGAAAAGAAAGCACAGCAAATTAAAAACCTGGACTTGTGACAAATACCACAAACATTACAACATCCAGAAAAACAACATCATATATTAACAGCCTGCCATACCTCTCAAATTCGTTTTTTCTTCCCTTATTAGCTGCATACTCTTTGATCACCTCTTCGTATATCAACCATTTTGTAATAATACTAAAGAGAGCCTAGAAAACAAATTCATTCTTTCCTCTAGCACAATAGACAAAAATGTGTTTTTAATATTAACAGTTTAGCACTTTATATCAGGTTTACAGTTTGTTATAAGAGATATCATATGAATTTTAGGATGGTTGTCCAATTTGGGAAAACCCCAAGTACATAGCTCTTTTGTAATGACCTGAGGTGTTGTCACTCCTCTCACACACTCTTTCGAATCGATGGTATTCATCACCCAGAGTCTGGGACCCGAAGTGTGAAGCCCTCCACCTCGCCACCTCTGAGGACAGAGACCTCCAGGGCTCAAGCCTTTGACCTCTAATGCTCAGGCCACTGAGCTCGAGGCTCTGATGTGGCAGCTCAGCTCCCAGTGATAGACAGAGCCTGCTGTTCTCCACGAAGCTGGTCCCCTGCCCCCAAGAGCAGTTTAGGTTTCACCTGCCAGGTTGAAGACTGAAGTGCAGTGACGTGATGGCCCTGTGATCCAGGCCACTACTGGCAGCAGTGGAGGGGCAGGAGCCCCAGGCAGCCCCTGGAGGTAAAGCTGTGACTTATTCCAGGAAGGAGGCCAGAGCTTGATGGGCAAAAACTGAGCCGAATATGTTAATGAGAAGATTTGCTAGACTGTATCTGAGCCGAAAGGCAACTATGCATCTCATCATTCAAATCAAACACCTGAGACATTCTAGCAAAGTAAAGACATAAATCTTCATTTGAACAACTTTCATTACAAGCCATGGAAAGAGCAAAGTGGGGTTGGGAGAGAGCACTAGATTAGCAGTCAGGAGATCTGGGTTTCACTACCTGTACCTGGCTGCAGCCAACACGCCATTCCTGTAATTCCTCTCTGTAAATGGGGACGCTGAAATGGATCACCACCTCCGTCCCTTTCAGCACCCTGGACAGGCCAGACAAGAGTGACAATGGGAATGCCCACCCCTCATAGCCCAACCCAACCCAAACAGGTAATTAGCGGCATGGAAACACATTCCTTGCCAATTTTCCTTGGTTCATCTTAGAGCAGCCAAGGTCATGCATGCACCAGCCTGGAAGATTAAAAGGAAATCCAAGAGAGGGCACCATAAACCATTCTATAGGAGCAGAATATTTTCCGCTGTCATCCCGCAGGTTTAAAAGTTGTACAGATTCATGAAAACCTTGGTGCCTGAAAAATTAAAAAGAAAAGAGAAAGCATGAAAGAATCTATAAGCACTTTCTTCTAGCTTGAGGCTTGTAGGGTGTATTTCCAATGATGAAAGTGGAAAGAAATACTTCCTAAATAGAGCTTCTAAATGCCTCCAAATGTTCTTCTCTTTCTCCTTCTTCTTCTGAATATTAATGTAGCCTATAAAGAGGCTTGCCACTTTCTAAATTGTGTTTGTGTAAGCATCTTAAAACAACTTGTGGGCTTTTAGAGCTAAAATATTATGAAATAAGCTCTTAGCCTACTGCTTCTCCAGTCAATGGAAAAAATATGTTTTAATGCTGCACCATGATAAGGCTTGACAAGTTGGAACATACACCCCTGATGTAGTAAAGACACTTCTCTTCCCAAAATTAGTCACTGGTATACAAATCTGTTCAGGGGAACGCTTTGACCTTCAAGAACAGCCTCATGAATTCTCTGGTGTCAGTCTTTAAGAGTGAGTGTGCAGCACTTTTTTTCTGACCAATAATTTTTTTTCTTATTTTAAAGATTACTATTGTTATCTCTGATGATAAAAATAACACATGGCCATAATAAAGATTACAAAGTATATGCCATAAAACAGTGAAAGTTCCTATAACCCGAGAGATAAACATTGTTTGGTTTATATTTGTCCAGATATTTTTTTAATGTATGCTATTATAGATCTTCATAGATACACAAAATTGAAATAAGAACATGCATAATGCTGTTGTCACTTTGCCTTTTTATTTTCTTTAGCTTAGATCTCAGTAATGAACATTTATCTGTGTCAATACATGTAGAGTTGCTTCCCTCTTTACACCACCACACTGTCCCATTGTACGGAATTATCGTGATTGTTTAATCTGCTATTGATATGCATTTGGATTGTTTCCAATGTTCCTGAATGGCAACAATAATGAATAAAATACTTGTATAATAATCTTCGTGCACATCTGCAAGTATTTCTGCAAGACAAATTCCTAGAAGGGGAATTGCTGTGTCAGGGACTATGCATATTTCAGTTTTGACACATACTGCCAAACTGACTTCTAAAAGAATCAAGCCAATTTATATCCCCTCACCATTATTACACAAATTAGCCTGCTTTTTCCTCTTATGCTTTTACTAACACTTGTACCCACTAACTTTTAAAGCTTTACCAATCTAACAAAGAAATATCTTGTTTAAATCTCTTACATCTGGATTCATTGATATATAAGATATGAAGAGATTATGTAAGGGTTCACTAATAATAAATCACTAAATTAATAAAGCAGTAATGAAAAAATTTAGTTCAGTATTTTCTTAAGCTTTCTCTAAGTTTGGACATCTGAATTAATAAATCATCAAATAAAGTGCAGGTAACCAAGGGGGCAGTTTCATGTCAGAAGCAGCATGTGCCCTCTTCAGTTTCCCAGACTTAGGAGGTTCCAGAATTGATGTTGTGTTCTAGGTCTTGACACCTGCCTGACTTTCTGCTCTCTCCCCCAGCCTCCTCAGCTCCCAAAATGCTTGTGTCCCTCAGTCCCCCTCTCCACATCACCCTCCATGATTCCTTCCTTTGAATTCACACAGAGCCCAAATTTGATGTCAGTTCATTGAATCAGTGGACAAATGTGGACTTTAGGATGCAATTGGCTAGAAGGGCAAATAGTCCCTTCATCACAGGAGCAGAGCTGCCCATTCCTGCAGGGCTGCAGCTTTTGCCTTGGAAATGGGGACCCCCTTTGAAAGGGGTCTATTTGTTTCTGGTTTTTAGTGTTTTTCTCTAGTTGAAAAAGAAATGCATGAACAAAAATTTAAAAAAAGAAGGACATGCAGACCTAAGGAAAAGTAAGTTTCTCCCTCAGTCCTGAGCTCGAATCTTGCTACATCTATTAATCTCTGGTGTGTCCTTTCAGCAATTGTCTATGCACACATGTATCAAGTTTTTACATAAATGGAAGCATACCATGCAAACTGTTGTGTACCTTGCTTTTTTTAATCTAACATATCATATAGATTATCCAAAATCTTCAAGTACACATGTACCTCATTCTACTTACTGTGCAATATTCTATGGTGGACATGCCACAGTGTCTTTCCTTCTCTACTAAAGAGGACTTAGGCTGAGTTCATTGTCTGAGTATGAGATATATACATAGCCCTTTGTGCACATATGTTAGTGTATGTGCAGGATCTTTCCCTAAAATGTAATTGCAGTGTTATAGGATTTTTGCATTTTTAATTTGGCTAGAGATTGCAAAATTGCTTTTAAAAGAAGCTGTACCAATTCACACTCTCACGAGTGTATAAAAGGCTTTTCCTCACTCTATCAAGAGAAGCTCTTTAAAAATTAGCAATCCCACAATTACTATGCATGATAAAACTGTTCCGAGAAAATGAATTTTAAATGAAAGACTCAAATTACATAAATTGGAAGCTGCCGGGACCCCTCAAACGGGATCAAGTCAGGCCGATTGGTAGGGGTTTCCCTTGATGGGGCTGCTCTGTTTGTCTCCATTTACTCCAAGGCCTTTGTGAACCACCCAACTTTGGCAATTTTACCCATAAATCGCTGTCTGTGATGGAGGTGATGGCCCCAACACCACGTAAGTGCTCACACCGAAACCCCTTGCTAGCGTATTCTCCCATTCTGAAGCTTGAGTTTGCCCCCGAGTCATTAACAGAATCATCTTCCATTGCTCCTGAATTATCTGCTGCTCTACCGAAGCCACCGATTGTCTGAAGGGAAACACCACATTCACTGCCGTTAATAATAATGCCACCTTGGGATCAGAGAGCTTCTTCACCAAAGTACTCACAACATTGTAATATATCTTATCTCTTTTACCTCTGCAGCCGCGTACTGAGGTGGGGAAGGTGTTGTTGAAACTCTGTGGAGCCACAAGGAGAGGTTTTGAGATCCACTATAGCAGCCATCAACACAAGGCCCTGTGCCAACGTCCCCGAATAAATCAAGGCACACCCAAGGAAACAAGGTGACAAGACTTAAAAATATCTATTAAATGATACTTCTTTATTTAGCCTCTCTGGGATTTCCTCAGAATCTGTGGGTGACCTTTAAAAATGCAGCATCCGGGCAAAAGTGGGCTCCTGAGATGCTCGACCTCCCGGCGGTGTGAACAGGGTTGGCGGATGGTCACATGCTCCTGCCTGGCTCGTGATAAATCCAGATGGCACTGAGGGTGCAGGTGACCACACTCTTTCAACCTGTGGATAAAGGAATCACAGAGTGGGGTGAGGATGGCTGGGGAGGGAGAGCAGGTGGCGGTGGGAAAGAAGAATTTAGCAGTTGTAACCCTGTCACCAGCCGGGCAGGTCCATGATCCCAGTGTGTGAAAGTAGGCTCTTTCAGGCATTTGCGGCTTAAATCCTAAATTTACGTTAGGATTCTTTAGAGTTCACATGGCTCAATTTGAGTGGTTGTTTGAATGAGAAACCTCACAGGTCTGAAAGGGAGTGTGTATTGCTTACAGAAGAGTCATGTATGCAGTGGGAAGCTTGGTTTTAATTCCGGAGAACAACAGGAAGGTGCCCGCTGGCTGTTCCAACCTCTCCTGTGCAGAAAACTGCCTTTGAAAGGACTCCGCCGAGCCACCTGGTTGTCCCCAGGGACATCTAGCCCAGCCAGGGAGCCCCCACTCTGCTCTAAGGACACCTTTCCCCAGTGGAACCAGCCCCTGGCATAGAAGCCCCATCAAGTGGGTTTTTTCTGAGCCCTCCCCAGACTGAAACAGGGTGACACCTGCAAACCATCCAGACCCCTTGTGCTTCCACGGGCCTCCAGGAGACGGCTGGGGCAGAACAAGGAAGGAGGGTAGTGGCAAATTTGACAGTGGTAGATACTGGCATAGCCATGTTACAAAGGGCGAACTTGAAGATCAGAGAGGTTAAATAACTTGCCCAGGGTCACAGAGCCCTTTAGTGTCTATGTGGACACCTATTGTTCTCTCCTGCTCACATCCCTTTATCCTTCTTAAGTAGCAGCGTCATCTTTCTTGAGTTCAAATAGGACAGATTCCTCCCCCTGTTTCACCCCAACCTCCCTCAGGAGTATACATGTGACTCAGAACTGAACAATCAGCAACCTCACCAAGACCTTTGCTGTAACTCTTGGCAAAAAGACTCTCTCCTTCCTCCATTCATTAGTGCAAGGGCCATGCGAGTCTGGAGTTGCTGAAGAAGACTTGTCCTCAGAATGAGGCCAGTAGAGAAATAATCAGAGCAGAAAGAGAGAAGGAGTCAGACTTGCAATGACATCCTTTGAATACCTGGATGTGGCTGTGTCTGAAAGGCAAACAAGTGCCTGGATCATTCAGCTGCACGAGCCAACGAAGACCTTGCTTACACTATTTTGATTAGTGCACTAACATGCCAGAATTTGAACCCAGCTCTGTCCAACTCCAAAGCCAATGCTCTTTCCACCATACAAAACAGCTTCTCAAAAATATAGCACTCAGTGAGTCTGTCTTTTCCTAAGGCCCAGACTGACAAGCCCAATTTGCAGACCTCAGGGTGGAGGAGAAATCACACTGTGGCCGTGAGGTGGAGGACACTTCCAGTGTGACACATTCACACACACATACTCCTCTGGGGTTGGTGGGGAAGGAAGCTGCCCTTGGTATCTGAGCCCCAATCACCTTCTGGGGTCTTAGGCTGGGGTGCCACCTATCCAAGCTATGGTGGCACAGGTCATCTGGAGGTGCCAGCCAAGATCTGTCCAGTTGTACATGTATGCTGGGACACCAAGCACTCCCAGTAGGTGGCAGGATACCAGCAATTGTGACGTGTTCCTGGGGAACATGGCTGGGAGGTTGGCTTAGTCTGCTTGGGCCGCCATAACAATATACCACAGACTGTGTGGCTTAAACAACAGAAACTTATTTTCTCAGTTTTGGAGGCTGGTAAGTCTAAGATCAAAGTGCCAGCAAGGTAAGTTTCATTCTGAGGCTTCTTCTCTTGGCTTGTAGGTGACCACGATCTCACTGTGTGCTCATATGACCTCTTCTTGTGCGCTCAGAAAGAGTGAATGGGTTTTCCGGTGTCTCCTAAGGACACTAATCCTATTGGATTAGAGCCCCACTCTATGACATCATTTAACCTTAATTAATTCTGTAAAGGCTCTATCTCCAAATACAGTCACCTTGGGGATTAGGGCTTCAACATATTAATTTGGGGATGGGGAGAAACATTCAGTCTATAACAGAGATGCCCTGGAGACTTTCAGTCAAAGGAGATGTAGAGGAAATTCAGAACAGAATATTCAGGAGGATTCACAGCTGGGGCTTCCCAGAGCTCAGGCTTAGGTAGTTTGTAATGATCAGTATAGATATTTCCTGGACCTGTGCTTTTTTGCTGTCTTGTTACAGGACAAAATGTCGAGTTTTCCTCTTTGTTTTAGTGGTGATGTATGCTAGGGCTTTCTGGTTTCAAGATAAATCCATATGTTAAGGTTTGTGGTGTCCCAACTGGGAAAGCTAAATTAGTTAATTGAAAAATGAAAAATAGCAAAATTAAACCAGCAAGTTCTCCAAACATATTGGGCCAATTTAAAACCCAGGTTAACATTGATTTATTGTTTTAATAAGATTCCTGTGTAAGGAAAAATGACTGGTCTGCAACATAAATAAATGCGGGAATGTGTTTATTTCGCTGCAATATGCAGGAGCAACAGGGCAAATGACTCCTTGAGTTTTCTGCATATTTTTTCTTATCTTTAAAACCCTTGGGCCTTAAATGTTATTTTTAGCCAAGAGTGATGCCAACAAAATAAATGTAATATTCTGAGTTCTCTATTTACCAAAAATGACCCATGAGGCCATCTCAGAACTCGGGTGAGGCTCAGAAGAGGCCAAGTGGAGGGGCAGCTGGACCTGCCCCCAACCTCAGTCCCCACCCCAGAGGGGGTCTCCCTGCCAGTACAAGTCACTGTAGGGCTGGGGTTCCAGGAGGCAGTGCCACCCCTTCCTCCTTGATGAGTCTAGTCCTCTTCAAGTTCAGAGAGCTTGGCCAGCTGCCCCTGGCCCCTGGAGTTGATCATAATGCAGAACTATGGTCAGGGGGTTTGGGCCCTCTCGTTGAACATCTGAGGAGCTGCGTGACTTCCATCTGATGACAAGGCCCCAGGAAAAGTGCCCAGCACTCATAGCCAAGCTCCAGACATTACATGGCTAACCCACAGCCTGGAAAATCATGTGATCAACCCTGACTTTGACAACACAGAGGCCAGAGACATAAGAGGCATTTCCAGGGCCTTACAAAGATAGGCAGAGCCAAGAACCCAGGTCTTCAATCTGTAGGAAGTGATAGATTCTATGATGAAGGCATTGAGCATAAAGTGGATTTAACTGTGCTCCCGATGTTGTGTTTCTTGAGCCGAGTGGCAGATGCATCAGTATTTGTTGTATTTCTCCTTATCCTTTTTTAACTTTCTTAAAAATTGCATGATACATTTTTAAAATAAAGTTCCATTCAAAGAGAGATGGCATTGAGGCAGGAAAGTAGAGAGACCTTTGGAAAGTTATTATGCCTGATGAATTTGAGGGAGAACTGAAGAGTTATGTGCGTATAAGAAGTCCAGAGAAGATACTTCCCATGCAGGACCTACAAAGTTTTAGATCTTTGTGCTGGGTAAAAGAAATCAAATCCATCAGCTACTGAGTTGAATGCTAAAATAGGACCAATAGACTATTCTTCTCCGTGCTTGAGCCCAAAGGAATACAACAGTTACAAGTTTTGTCTTTGTGCATGAAGAGTGCATTTTACCTGTTCAAAGCTCTTTCTCAATCATGTAGTTTCCATACCCAGCTCAGAGAGGAGATCATGGCTGCGTGCCTTCTCACCGTGGAGGATGACATTTGGACACATCCCATGAGCAGGCCACGCACACGCTGGGAAAAAACAGGAGCGCTGGGGTCAGAAATGAAGGCATTTTGCTCCACCAACCCTCCCTCCTCACCAGAAAGGCTTTCCCTGCTGCCCCGTCA
Source organism: Lemur catta (assembly GCF_020740605.2). Classification (NCBI taxonomy): domain Eukaryota; kingdom Metazoa; phylum Chordata; class Mammalia; order Primates; family Lemuridae; genus Lemur; species Lemur catta. The sequence goes on from NC_059128.1 coordinate 39,857,262, forward strand.
TTGAGCAATCTAGCATGTGTCAGATGTTGCGTAAAATTAATTGGGAATGGACATTTATCATTATTGATCTATATTTGATGGGTATTTAGAATATTAGCTATTAACAAATGGTAGACGATAAAAAGGCCGAGGGGTAATGAGGGCTGGAAATGTTTCCTGAAAAGACATAACCTCTATTGTGCGGCACTCGCTCACATTAGCAAGTCCATGAAATTGATTTCCATGGAAAAGGCTTTAGATGAAGATCCAGGGAAATCTTTTATAATTACTGAAACTGTTATCTCTGGGGGAATGTTTATGTGTACGTACATATGTATGTGTTTTTAATTGAGCTATATCTTATTTGATAATAAGGAGGCCTACGTAAAAAGCGTAAAGCCCAAAGGCCTTGTTGTAGATAGCATGTACTTCAGATAAAGTTAAATGTAGCTTCGCTCCTTGCTCCACTTACAGTGGTAACTTCAATGTGATGAGGTTCATTAATGAGTTACTAGTTGAGCTAATAAATGGAAACAAAGTGAAAATATTGTTATGTAAGAAGACTGATTTGGGGGTATTAAACAGACTATAGTGGGCCTGTGTGACAAAATACATGGCACGAATGCCTACCTGGAGAAGTGTATCACCAACAGGTCTACAAGAAAACCTGCAAAACTGCAGTGCAACGTGATAGAAGAGGGCACCAGCTCAGGAGTAGGGTAGATCTGGGTGGAGTTTGGATCCATAGTTTACTAGATGTGTGACCCCCATACAGAGGGGCCCTAGGCTGTTCCTCTGTAAGATGGGAGAAATAAGTACCCACCCAGGCAGTGGACGTGAAGGGAAATGAAGCCATGTTTGTAAAACTCCAAGCTCAGCACACAGTAGTCTCCCTTTCCACCTTTTATCTAGAGCTCTCACTCTCAGGACAAGAGAGACTAAGTTTTAACTAGTTACAGCAATAGCGAGAGAAAACAAAGGAACAGGATTCTATCAATATTTTCTCCCCATGGCTCCAAAACCCTGTATGAACCACTTTAAAGTTCTTGATTACAGATTTCAGCTGCCAGTATGCAGGGGTATAGCTCTTCCAGTTGTTAAATGTTGAAATGCTTCCTTACTGGCTGCAAAGTTGCTTTTGCTTCAAGTCCTTGCATGACCACCCCAACCACTGGGGAACACTCACCTTCCCTTGATCCAGCAACCAAAGAGTTAATGCCCACTCCTTGGTAGCCAGGAAGAGAGTGGCCTCAGGCCCTTTTTAAGAGCTCTGGCTCCTTTCCATTCTGATGCATGGGCACCCAGGCCCTTCTGGCTTCTGAATACTTTGATTATCACCTCTGTTGCTAACCAGCCCTCTCTTCACACACCTCTTGGTCCCCAGTATGTTTGCGGGAGAGCAGAGAACTTGAAATCACTCTCCCCCGGGGAGGCCCCTTTTGTGGACTAGAGCTGCCTGTCCTGGCTGGTGCCTTGTCTACTTCATTTCCCCTTTCAGCTCTAGCTGCTAGGAGGTCACTTTTCCTTGTAAGGTTTGTAATATGAACCAAAAGGGTATAACTGCAGTCCCAGCCTACAGGGTAGCTTTCCTTGTTTTGGCAGATTCTGAACCATGAAAGGAGGGATTTCGACAGTGTGGTTTCCTGTGGGTGGGCTGTTCTAAACACCCATCTTCCCCCAGGGCACGCACATGCTTGGAAGGAGCTCACAGAGCTTCTCAAACAGCCCCTGCACACACAAAACTGGGCAAGTTTGGTCCTTGTTTATCTCCAGCGGTGCCCCCTCCTGTGAGCCACTCCCTCCCTAGGGGGTCAGTTATTGTAAAGAGGCCTGTGAATTCATATTCACCACCAGCGCTGTCTTCATTCATCCCACTAATATTTACAGAGTACTGTAGTGTCCCTGTCCTCACTGGGTTTTTAATATAATTAAATACCGTTAGGATTAATAAAATGCAAATTAATCCAAAAGCTTATTGAACTTAGATGCTTTTTATCACATATTTTAAAAAATCAACTGATACTTAAAGTACAACTACTATCATGTGGGAAGGCTGTAAAATTTGACATTCACAAGTGGTCCTCATTCTAGAAAAGCTGGGCAGTGTTGTAGCTCATTATGGAGGTGACAAGAAGGTACATAATTTAATGAATCACATGAGGGTGAGGAGACATAGAACATCAACGTACCACTCTTCCGCCCGGAGGCCGTTACTCTAGTCCATGGGGTGTTCCTGGTTCTGCATAACTGCAAAGGAAAGAGGAAGATTAGGGTAATTCTAGAAGCTCCAACCTCAGGAAAGTATGCTCACAGCTAAATAGGACCTTTCCAGGCAAGATCAGTGAGGGCTGGTGAATGCGAGGATGTCAGCACCTCTGCAAGCACACAGATCTGAAGGGGGAGGCAATGCAATTAGATTTGTATCTTCTCCTCCCTCCCTCCTCAGCCCTCTGCCCTCCTGTTCTTCCCTCCTCTGGCTGGTCTTCAGAAAAGTGTTGGCAGGTAGCTTCCAGCTGGGACGGCCGCCAGGTTTCGAGATGGAGGAGCTATGCCACAGCTGTGCTGGCAGGGAGAGGCGTGGAGGAGCCAGGGTAAATGAATTAAGTCCTGATTCTCCATGGTTAAGCTACAGAACATTTCTAACACATGGGGGCAGCTGCTCGCTGCATCGCATCAGCTGGTGCGAGCAGAGTGTTGCAAATAGATAGAAACACAACAGCAGTGACCAGAATGAAGAGAATCACCATGCTAGAGCAATGCAGGGAGGGCTCAACTCATTTTACGCAAAACCCTGAAACAAATGCTTTTTTAAAAAAAAAATCTACTTTTTCTTATTACTTGCTGAGGATGCTGTAATACACCTTCGATCAAACTGCACTATTTCAAGCAACCGTCTCATAGTCTTTCTCACCTAACCCCAAATTGGCAGTATTCTAGGGGGTGGCCAGTTTCCAAGCGCAATATGCCAGAGTCTCCATAGAATTCAATAAAATGGAGAATTGGCAAAGTGAAGGTGACAAGGGGAATGTATGTAGTCATTTGTGTCTCAGGTCCAAAACACATTACTCTTTCCCCCAGAAATTGGATGAGTCGTGACTAAGCAATGTAATGGCATAGGCATGCCAGGGTCTTCCACGGTCACCCCTGCCAATCTTTGAAACGTCTTCGGGAGTTAACTTCTGATGTAGCGAACTGATGAAAATAGTTAAGAAAGAATCTATAAAATTGTTCAGGCTTCAATACCACTGCAGTAGGCAGAATAACACCCTCCTCCCCCCAGATATCCACGCCCTCCTCCCTGGAAGCTGCGTGCATGTTACTGTACGTGGCCAAAGGACTTTGCAGATGTGATGAAGGATCTTGACATGGGGAGATTATCCTGGATGGTCTGGGTGGGCCTGATGCATTCACAGGAGTGTTTATAAGTGAAAGGGTGGCAGTTCAGTCGGTGCCAGTGATATGTGGAAAGACTCGACCCCCCATTGCCGGCAGTGAAGGTGGAGGAAGGGGCTGTGAGCCAAAGAATGAGGGAGGCCTCTAGAAGCTGGAAAAGGCCAGGGAGCAGATTCCCTCCTAGGGCCTCCAGAAGGAACACAGCCCTACTGAGACCTCGACGTTAGCCAGGGAGACCCATCCGCTGGTGGTAAAGTTACAGCAGCAATAGGCAACTAATACAATCACAATCAAATACTGTCAGATTGGTAGCTAAAAAGTTCTGTATTTCAGTTAGGATGAAAAACTGTCTATTCCATCTAGAAAGGACCCTCTGACAATATTCAGTCATTACAAAATATCTATCAAACATCTCAACTTTCATAGAACTCTATTTTCTTAGTTCCTCTTCTCAAGAGGGGGGTGAGTATCACACTCTAATGACACTGTATAGTTGGGTAATCTGGATGGAGCAGGGGGGTTGCACAAAACCAGAGGCACAAGGAAAGTATGTAACAGACAGAAATGGATCTTTAGGTCTCATATGTGTCTCTCCAGTGAGAACTTAACTCCTGTGCCTCACAGGTTTGGCAAGTAAGGGCATGTCTAGATAAAACTCTTATTTTTCTCATCCGTGAATTCTGAGATACATTAGAGATTCAGCCTTCAGAAGAGATCAGTACATCAGTTAAATTAATATCCCCACGAACTTAAATTGAGAATTATATTGGCAAAAAATGGAGGCATGAAACTTCTCCATTCCTATGGCTTTCACAAGAGGAGAAGGAATAAAGACATTTTTACTTGAATTGTTCAGGTTACACTACTATTTTCCAAGGCACATTTCAGTGGCCTTTTTTGGATCAGGTGTACATTTCATGTGAAATGATCTCTGGTTTTAAAAGGTTCTGGAGTGGCAAAATATATATATACATATATATATATGAATCATTAGCCTCACATCATAACATAATAACCCAAACTGTTGTCTAACTGGAAAATACAAGCCAGGGTAAGATCACTGGGAGCATATTTTTCAAGCTACATCCCTAGTGGAATTTCTTTGTGAGTCAATTGTGGATCAGCAGCAATAATCCAAGGTCCCCAATGGTGCACTGTTGGGGACGTGAAAATAAGCAGGAATTGGTAGAGATCAGGACAAGAGGGATGACCCAGCTATAGCACTGGCCTCCCAGGAAGACCTGTTTCCTCAGAGTTAATGGGTTGGGAACAAGGGAAACTTGAGTTCACCCCAGGAAGGTATCATTTTTCAAGTATTGAGTATTCAAGTCTCACTGATGGATGGCATCTCTGGATGGAGGGAATACCCCTTAGCACAGGGGGAGTAGCAGTGCCTTTCAAGAAGGGATGGGATCCACATCCGTCATGTGGGTTGAAGCAGAACAGCTTCAAGCCAGGGTCAGGGGAGGGAGATAGTGTGAAAACAGTACATCGCTCTACAGGGAGAAAGGGTTAAGCAGACTGTCATGGTGTTGAACTAGATGGCTGGGATTCATGGCAGCTCCAGGCCAAGGACGAAAGAGGAGTTCATGAAGCTGGACAAAATCTCCCTGCTCTATGAGCTACACACACAGAGGGTCGCTCAAGAAAATGGCAGTTCCTTAAGCAGCCACCGCTAAGCTCAAGACGACTTAATTCTAAATCTCATGCATGGTGGTCTAAATCTCATACATGGTGGGTGTGGAACCCTGGATAAACTTCTCAGCTTGGTTCGGATCAGCTCAGGGACTGGCTGCGACTGGTCCTTGCCCCTGAAAATCTTCAGTCCTTGCTGCCAGGCGGAGCTGAGGGCAGGGTGGGAGCTGCATTCCCAACACTGCGGGCTTCATCCAAGTGGATCATGACATTTGTCAGTAAGAAGCTGCAAGAATTTGAATTTCACATTCCTTTTCCAATCTTAAAGCTGCTCTGTTCCTGTCACATGGACGTTTCACTTTGCAATTCAATGAAGTGAGCCCGAAATTAAAAATGGAAAAATGAAAACAAGTTGCCGCCACATTTAATCCCCAAGTTCAGCTCTGCATTTGCTAAGCCCAAAAGAGGAGTCAGGCAACTCGAGAGAGATGAATGTGAGGAGGTGGGAGCAAGGAGGGGAGGAAGCCAAGTGGACTCTTAGACTGAATCAGAGCACGTGCAGAGTTCAGGGGTAAGAAACGTCTAGCAGAGTTGATGAACCATCGCTGTTCAGGGCTCTCTGAAGACTCCTAAAGAAAACCCAGCACCTCAGAGGAGGCCAGTGGAAACCCAAACATGAGGACATTAAACATCCCAGCTCTTCTGAGACATCAAGTAGCCACCCCTGCCCCCCACAGCACACACTTCCGCAGACAGGGGGGCGGGGCAGCAGGCTGAGAGCGAAGCAATCAGCTCCTGGCATCATTAGGATGGGGAGAAGAGGTTTGGTTCACATGAAAAGCCTTTTAGGTTTCAGACCTGATACATTCCTCAACACAGGAGGATTCGTGGTTCACTTTGATTTCCAGAGGTGGAGGGCACTGGGGTAGAAGTCTGTGGCAAGATTTCCTTGGGGGACCCACTCCATGGGGGCTCCTGAGAAGATGATGGAAAAACATTTGCAAGGAGCTTGAACTTCATACCTGGTGCAGCTGGTTAGCACTCGTCTTGGTAACTTCTGATTGCTGCTGTTTCTTAGACTGTCTTTTCTGTCTCTCCCCACCAGCCCTTCATACAGCCCTGACATGCCAGGGGGCAGAGGTCAGGAGAAAGATGGAGGTGGGTGTAGAACTGGATGGTCTTGATGTCAGAGTGGGAGTGGCCCTTGGGACCCACTAGGACAAACACTGATCTTGGACTTTGAGGACAGACAGGGCCTGTGGTTCATGCAAAACCTGACTAAGGAATAATTAGAAGACAAGCCCAACCACAGCTCCTTCCCTTTTTCCTTTTCCCTTTTGACTTAGCTTACACCAGCCTGCCTGCCAGACTGAAAGTGGGCTGCAGCTTGTAAATAAAAATGGCAGTTAGGAAAACACACATGGCAATTGTCTCAGGTGGGATCTCCAGGAAGCAGAATCCAAGATGGCGACTGCGTGCAGGTGGTTTATGGGTGAATGCCATCGAGGAGGTGTGAAGGAGGCTGGATCGGGCAGTGGAAGAGGCTCAGCGGTGATGCAGCCATGAGAAAGGCCTCAGCTCATCCCACTGGGAGCCTTGAGGCTGGCCTGGCCCTGCAGGGTTGTCCTGAATTTGGGTGAGAGGGACAGGTCTTAACACTCCTGCATGGTCAGTCAGTGAATGTCAGCTGCCTGGGACAGGGGGATGTGGCCTTGGTCCACATGGCTCACTTCATGGCAAGTCCTGGGGAGGGACTCAGATGAGACCAGTCAGCCTCCAACACAGGGAGTGAGAGCCTGAGGGTTGGAGGTGGTGATCTGGGCGGTGCACCTCTGCATCCTCTACAGGCCACTACATCCTGGGAGCAGTTCCCCCAAGACACTAAGGAGCTCTTTTCCTGGGAGACACTTTTAAGACAAAAGTTAATGGTATAAACTACAACTATTGCCACTACAGCTGGTCTTAGGGTGTACTGGTTCTCATCTTTTCCCTCCTCTGCCACCCATTCTAGATCCCCACCCTAGCTAGTACTTCTGCTGGGTTAGGTGGCTCACCACCCCCACCCTGAGTAGCTTGGGTACCTGGTCACCCTGCACCTTTGAGCCATGGAAGTGGTTATTGTCTGTTTACCATTGAGGTTGGGCAAGAGGTGTCAGGAGGCGTCCAAGCAGATCACCTGGTGCCACACAAGCTTTCCTGCCCCTGTGTCATGACAGCAGCCCTCCTTCCTCCTGGTGATCAGGGTCAGATACCCCAACTAGGATGGTGACTCCTCACCTGCCATGGGAAGACTGCGGTAGCCAGATGGAAACGATAGTTTGAGGTTTGGTGGGATGCTTGCTATGTCCTGTGGTGGATGCATTTCCCCTCTGGGAACCAGGACTTTTGAACCACAGAACCCAGAATTATGGGACCAAAAAACACCAATTCACCAGGTAAGTCCCTGGGAATGATGGAAAGTGGGGCCACTCTTACTTCCACTTTAGGTTTCCCAAACCCTGCATTCTTTCCATTGGTTGGCATGCAGGTGGTTTACCAGGGACTGCTCTCAGCATCACGCCTGTGGGGGAACAAAGGAATTAGGAGTGTGCTCAGTCCCAAAATAGCCTCAACCTATGCCACAGGGAGCTTTGGGCTGGATGGCCCTGCACAGTTATCCTGAACATTTACGCCTCTGCATCACCATCTTGTGGTTGTGGATTTAGGGCTTACCCTGTGTCCTGGAGGCTGGCACCCATTCTCAGTGGGTATCCCCTCCTTCAGTGGCTCCTCTTCCTCAGACCTCCTTGTCCTCAATCTTTTCACCTCTCTCCTTCCAGGCCCTGACCCACCAGCCAAGCGGTCACCACTGTCTACGAGTCCATAAATATTCTAACCTCAGGCCACTCCCACCCAAAGTGTGTACACCAATGAATGTCCCAAAGCTCTGCGCATGGTGAGGATTTCCAGCTTGCACCTACACACTGAGCTGATCCATCCGTGAACCAAACTAGACCTTTACCCTCCATCGTCAGGTAGTCACGAGAGAACCCCCCACGTGGCTGAGGGAGAGGCACCAGTTCATCCATGGAAGACACAGGGATCTAAGCCACCTGCTCATACAGCTCACTTGTGTGCCCTCTGACCCTGTTGTGCCCATTCCCAGATGAACTACTGCCATCTTACTTATGACACGGGGTGGAAGAGTTAATATAGTCCTGAGAAAAGATCATAAGTGCATTCTCTTTCCTGTCCAAAGTGATTATGAACTATTTCTGATTTTCCTTTCTCATCAGAATAAAAAACACATTATCTATATTAATAGCCATATACCATGTGTCCAGGCCGTATTGATCTGTTGTAGCAAAGGTGCCACATGTGGACAACATCTGTAATTGAGGCTACTGTTTGGTTGAATTTGCAGTAATCCACTGTCTCATTCTTCTAGCTCTTGCTGGCTTTTGTAGGAGACAGACTGGTTAATAGTGGGGACATGATGGGGACCGCTCTGCCTCTCCCCTGACATCCTTTAGGTCTTTAAGGAGAGCCCTAGTCTTTGCCATTCCCCCTTGGTTGTTGTGATGGTTAATTTTAGGTGTCAGCTTGACTGGATTGGAAGCATTATTTCTGGTACATTTGTGAGGATGTTTCTGGAAGAGATTGGCACTTGAATGAGTAGACTGAGTAAGGAAGATTCACCCTAACCCATTGTAGGCAGGCACCAGCCAATTAGCTGGGGGCCTGGATAGGACAAAAAGGCAGAGGAAAGACAAATTCTCTCTTTCTCTTCTTCTCCTGCCCTTGGACATCAGAACTGCAGGTCCTCTGGCCTTTGTACTCTGAGACTTGCACCAGCAGCCCCCCACGTTCTCAGGCCTTTGGCAATTACACCATCAGCTCCCCTGAGGCCTTCAGACGTAGACTGAGCAACACTACCAGCCTCCCTGGCTCTCCAGCTTGCAGAAGTCATTATACACGTCTCAGCCTCCATAATCATGTGAACCAATTCCTCTAATAGATCCCCTCTCATATACCTATCTATGTATATTTACTATTAGTCCTGTCTCTCTGGAGACCCCTGACAAATACAATCGCATTGTTTTTTCTTTTCCTTTTTTTTTTTTTTTTTTGGTTAAGAAGACCAATTAGACAAGTTTTCTATTTACTATCTTGGCCAATGAGGAAAGGGGGTAGTTATCATTTGGGCTTTGTTGCAGTGGTAGCTCTTACCCCACAGCTAGGGAGCTAACATGGGTGTTCTGCCAACTACCACTTATGTCTGCTTCAATTGTACATCCCAGGTCTGGTGAGGAGACCACCTGGTGAGTCTGTGCACCTGGGGACACACTGAGAGATGGGCTTGACCAGGACCTCCATGTGCCCACATTCTAACAGGGCACCTAGAGGACACTTCAGCTCCCCAGGTATTGACACCAGCTCAGACGCAGTGTCCACCAGTCTCTGAAATGCTTGAGTACTCCCTTTGCCCCTGTGCGTGAGTACACAAGTTCTGCAGGCAGCATATTCCAAGGCTTTCTGGCCTTGTGAGGCATATCCACTCCAGCAAGCCTGCTTCCCGGAGTCTTTCGGTCCTGCTTCCTGCCATTTTCCATAGTAGTTCTGGCATTTCCAGTTTGTGTAATGTGAGCCACCAATTTCTCCAAGCTTCAAGAAACACCCTAGCAGCATGTTAGACTATTTTCCTGGGGTCCTTGTCAGGGTGTACAATTCTGTATCACAAGAGTATTTCCATACCCACAAACTCTCTCTTATCCAACTTTATTTTCTGCTCCTGTGGATCCAGCATCCAGCACTCTCAGGATCCAGCCCTGGCAGGAGTATCCTGGCTCTACTGCTAAGTCCTGCAGCCCCTTCAGAGTACAGCTCTTTTCCCTTTTAGCAGATCCAGCCCTTCCCTAGCCAAGTTATGATGTAATTGAACCCTCACAGTGTGTGTATTGATCAGGACGTGAGCTGCGAGAGGATTGGGGGAGGAAGAGCGTGTTGTCTTGCAAAGCAGAGCCCTGTGCTCCATCTTCAGGCAAGGGCAGAGCACCAGCCTTTATCCTGGAGGAATGGGCCACATCTGTGGGCCCAGGGGGTTCACACACATCTGGGAATTCCCACTTTTCCAGTGCATCAACCCAGATATACCTATCCTATGTCTCAATGTCACACTCCTGGCCTTGGCATAGTAGGCCTGTCAGAGCTGAGAACTCACCTTCTCTGGAGCTCTGCTACTTTCATGATTAAGCCCTTGGCCTATCCCTCAGTTCCCTGCCCTCCAAGTGCAGCAGATGGGTCTCTTTATAGCTGTGAAGAAGGCCCTCTGACTTTCACTGTTAGCCTTTTGTTTGTGATTTATCACTCTTCATATCAACAGTTGCAGGTCTGGTTCCTTGGGAAGCAAAATCTGAGACAGAGATTTGCCAGGAGAAAGCTTATTATTATAGGAAGTGGAAATGCTCTGGGGATCAGTCCCTATGGAGAAATGAAGGGAGCAGGGTTGGGCAGAGGGAGAAGGTGAACCACGCTATGACCACAGCAAAGGCCTCGCTGATCGACAGGGAGCTCTGGGGCTGGCATGGCCCTGCAGTGGGGTCTCAAGTTGGAATAAGGGGGCAAGGCATCCCACAGTCACTCAGTAAGGGCTGCCCCTGGGTAGGAGGTCGACCTTGGACAAGGTGACCAGCTCTCTTTAGCTCAGAGCAAGTTCCAGGCAAGGACTTAGCTGAAAGCTGTCAGCCTTGGGGAGATGGAGGGAATGAGTGCTTGAGTCTGCCAGGGAGATCTAGACAGATAATCCTGACATCCTCTACACCCACCCACCTGCTCACATAAATGGAATTTTACAAACCTTAACCGCGTAACCAATAATTACTTTCAGATCTTCAGGTGAAACTTAATAATGAAATATGCATTTGTGAGCTCCAGTTATACAGCATCTTAGGTTTTCTAGGGGTCCCAGGTTTGAAACAAACCAAGATCTTTTTTTTTTCTCTTTTTAACATAGATAACAAAGGGTCCATGGGGCATTTGGAGAGACAACCCCACTGATGGTTCTGCAAATGGTCCCAGAATTTCAACCCTCTTGTCTACCCCCCCTTCTTTGCTACTTAGAGCTGAAAGCCACAGCTAATTCTCAAAGCAACTGAAAGTGTTAACAGTCCTGTGGTCTACACACATGCATTCTCTGAGCCACCCAGAACCACGCTTTTGTGGTCCCAAGCTGCACACAGCCGTCCAGTATTTGCATCAGGTGTGCAGACAGCACACTGATTGCCCGCGGTGCGAAGGAGCAGTGCAGTAAGCAGGCCCATTCCTTAGCAGGGAAAAGCAGTTGAATCCTGTGCGCTGAAGACAAATTGGCCATAAACGCTGCAAGCCACGGAGGTTATTTCAGTTACTAAATGATTAAAGTCTGTAATCTCTGGAGCGGTGATAAAGAACACCGGAGAAGGGGGCTGGGTTTTTGATGCTAGGGGAAGGTACAGAAACGTCTCTCTTGAGACCATGCCAGAGGAAGCCCACCCCATAAAAGAACCACAGATAAGTAAGACATCATTAATAAATCAATGACAGGAAAATGAAAACGGAAGCAGACGAAGCGGCCAGCGGATCGGGTCATAGATGGAAAACAGCACATCTGTTGGGGCTGTCAGTGCATTAACAAATAAGTCTGCTGGATCGGACGGTCTTTCATACTAATACTTGGAATAATGAAGCTTCAAGAGCGATTAAAGCATAAATCAATTTTTAAATGTATCTTGTACCTCCCCCAAACAGCAGGAGGCATATTTTTCCTTGCTTTGAATTCTTTTTGGCAGGCATCGGGAGGTGCAGGGATAAAAAACACTGCCTCATTTTGGCTCTGCTGTGAGGTACAGGCACACAACTAATTTAGTGTTTAGCCTCACGCTTTGATACTTACCAGCTGAAGGCACTGAGCTGTGCTTAATCGATATGTTAAATCCAAGCCAACGCATTTCAGCCCAAGCAATACCTACCAGTCTTCTTGTCCAGGACAGCTTGGCTCTAGCTCCTTTTCCTCTTCATGCAGATATTGATTTACATTTTATTTTGTTATTTTTGAAGACTTCAGCAAAATTAACGATTGAAGCGGTGAAGCCTTTTTCTCTTTGGAAGCATAACTTCTCCTTTGCTTCTATGCCAAACAAAGTTGCTCCTCCCTCATGGCGGAGTGGCCAGGTTTTAGGACATTAAGGATGGACATGAGTGGCTAATTTGGCAAATTGCATATCCATGTCTAAAGGGGAAGAGACATGCTCTTGGCATAATTTTTGATTGAAAGATGTTGGGACAATAAGGGAAGGGAGGGAAGAGGCTTGAGCTAGGAAAGGTGCACAGGGCCAGAGAGGACATAGGATGGCACAATCAGGAAAGGAAATTAAGTTCAGTGCCAAAATCTCTCTGAAAAGCAGAAAATCCTGTGAGCTGGCTAATAAATAAGTTCTTACTGAATAAGACAAATGAGGAGGGGACAGGAAGAATGAGTGACAAAGAGGAGACCAGACCACGCTTCCTCCCGACGCACAGTCTTCACTTTGCGTTATACCCCCAAATCAGCCACAGAGTAATTGTACCCCAAGGAAGAAAATTCTCTTTCCTTCTTGTTCTTCCCCTTGAAACACAACAGCAACTTCAGGAAACAAAGAAAATGCAGGAGAGAAACTTTTTGTTCAATTCATCACAGAAAACAGACTGCCCTCAGGTAAGCAGATAAGGTATCCTGAGTTCATTTAGAACAGCCAGTAACATACACATTTGGTGAGAAGACGCCAAAAAATTACAGCAAGTGTAAACTTTTATACTGATTGATGAGTGACAAGCAAACAAAAACATCAAGGCTCATACAAACATTTCCAGAAATAAGCACTAAGTTAGATAGAGACTGTCTGCGTTTTTGATCATTGTGGGATCTGGCGATACAAAGTTTTCATATTAGGTATTACCTATATATGATTAGAGTACAAAACAGCTGGAAAATTCCATTGCCACCTGATAACTTCAAATTAAAGTATCTGGAAAATTTAAGGACATATGATAGTCTATAAACCAGGGTTTCTTAAGCTTTTATGTGCTTACAGATACCTGGGGATCTTGTGAGAATTCAGATTCTGGGGAAGCATTTCTGGAAGAGTGGAGTAAGGATCTCCAAAAATAGACTCTTCCACAAACAGCAATGACGAACACTGGCAAAAATCGTCAAAATCAATTTTTTCAGAACTCTGGAAATTAACCAAAGGTATGAAACAATCTGAAGAGCATTTATTCAAAATAAGCAGCTGAATATTTGGTAAAAACAGCAAGCTTTGTGGCGTTTTAGCTTTCCTGTTCCCGTTCCCTTCTCCACAGTTCCATAGTAGTCCTAAAAATGAATAGTCCCACAGCCACCGTATCTGTGAAAACCAGCAGCCTGGCTGCTACTGGAGGAGCAGAATGGGTACACCAATCCCTCGCAGACTCTTGTAACAGTGGAAAATAAGAAAACACTTCCCAATCCATTCTATGAGGCCAGTAGTACCTGACACCACAATAAGATGAACATATCACAAAAAAAAAAAAGGAAAAAAAAGAACTACAGACCAATATACATTATGAATATAGATGTAAAAATTCTCAACAAAATACTGGTAAATCAAGTCCAGCAATATATGAGAAAAATTATACACCATAGTTTTAAGTAGGATTTACTTGAGAAATGCAAGTTTGGTTTAACAAGTGAAAAATCAATGAATGTAACACACCGTATCAATATAATAAAGAACAAAAACACACATTCATGTCCATAGATGCAGAAAAAGTATTTGAGAAATCCAATCCCCTTTCATGATAAAAATACTCAACAAACTAACAATAGAAGGAAACTTTCTTAAACTGATAAAGAGTATTTATAAAAAACCCACAGCCAATTTTATATATAATGGTGAAAGACTGGATGCTTTCCCCTAGTTATTAGGAATAAGACAAAAATATCTGCTTTTGTCACTTGAATTTGACATTGTATCGGAGGTTCTAGCTAAGGCAATTAGGCAATTTTAAAAAAAGGATTCTACATTAAAAAAGAAGAAATAAAACTATCTTCACAGATAACATGACCTTTTATATGGAAAATCCTAAGGAATCCCCTAAAAACTATAAGAATTCTAATAATAAATGAATTCAGCAAGGTTGCAGGATAAGGAATCAATATCCAACAATCAATTGTATTTCTATATACTTTCAATGACTGATCTGAAAATGAAATTAAGAAAACAATTCCATTTACAATAGTATCAAAAAGAATAAAACATTAGGAAGAAATTTAACAAAATAAGTGCAAAATATACTCTGAAAACTATAAAACATTGTTGAAAAAAATTAAAGATCTAAATAAATGGAAAAGATCCTATGTTGATGGACTAGAAGACAATACAGGGGGTCTTCAAAAGCTCATGAAAAATGCATATTATGGAAGAACTATGCATGCACTTCAATTTTTTTTGCACCAAAATTAACGTGTACTGAGTTGTTATAACATGTCTGAACAGGGTTTAGTGTGAGCCACTAAGGAAATAAGATACTAGTTTGAAAAGAGCCCCTATCAGAGTAACATGAATTCTGCTAAAATTGAAGCAAGAACAAACATCAAATTTATGGTGAAGCTTAGGTGGAAGAATGGTGAAATCACTGATTCTTTATGAAAAATTTATGGAGACAATGCCCCAAAGAAATCAGCAGTTTGCAAAGGGATAACTCATTTTAAGAAGGGACAAGATGATGCTGAAGATGAAGCCCACAGCAGCAGACCATGCACAGCAATTTGCAAGGAAAAAACTAACCTTGTTTGTGTACTAACTAAATAGGGCTGATGATTAACAGCGGAAACAATAGCCAACACCACAGACATCTCAACTGGTTCAATGTACACAATTCTGATTGAAAAATTAAAGTTGAGCAAACTTTCCACTCAGTGGATACCAAGACCGTTGCACCCAGATCAGCTATACACAAGAGCAGAGCATTCAATGGAAATTTTAAACATGGAGAATCAAGATCCTGAAGCATTTCTTCAAAGAATGTAACAGGAAATGCAACACGGATTTACCAGTAAGATCCTGAAGACAAAGCACAATCAAAGCAATGGCTGCCAAGGTGTGGAAGTGGTCTAGTCCCAGCAAAAGCAGACTAGTCAAGAGCAAAGGTCATGGCAACAGTTTTTTGGGATTCTCAAGGCATTTTGCTTGTTGACTTTCTGGAGGCCCAATGAACAATAACATCTGCTTATTATGAGAGTGTTTTCAGAAAATCAGCCAAAGTTTTAACAGAAAAATGCTCAGGAAACCTTCACCAGAGAGTCCTTCTCTACTGTGACAATGCTTCTGCTCATTCGTCTCATCAAACAAGGGCAATTTTTGCAAGAGTGCTGTAACAACTGGATGTTCACATGCAAAAGAAAGAAGGTGGCGCCTTCCTCACACCACACACAAAAACTCAAAATAGATCAAAGACGAAAATGGAAGTCCTAAAACTATAAAAGTTTTAGAACAAAACATAGAAGTAAGTCTTCATGACCTTGGGTTATGCAATGTTTTCCTATATATGACTTCAAAAAACAAAAATTTTTGTGCCGCAAAGGATATAATTGAGAAAGTAAAAAGATAATCCACAGAATGGGAGGAAATATTTGAAAAGCCTATATCTAAAGAACCCCCTTATAATGCAATAATAAAAAGAGAAATAACTCAAAAGTGGGCAAAGTATCTGAATAGAAACTCCTTCTAAAAAGATATACAGATAGCCAATAAGCACATGAAAAGATGTTCAACATCATTAGCAATCAGGAAAATGCAAATCAAATCCACAGTGAAATACCAACTCACACCCACTAAAATGGCTATCACCAAAAAGACAGATAAAGTGCTGGTAAGGACATGGAGAAATTGGGAAAATAAAGTGGTGCAGGCACTTTGAAAAACAGTTTGGCAGTTCCTCAAGAGGTTAAACCTAAAGTTATCATAGGAACCCACAACAGCAATCCTATATATATATATATATATATATATATTTCTCCAATATATAAGAGAAATGATTTCTCCAATATATAAGAGAAATGAAAATATATGTTCACACAAAAATTTGTAGATGAATGTTCAGAGCAGCCTTATTTATAATAGCCAAAAATTTGGAACAGATTAAGTGTTCATAAATTGATAAAAGGATAAATTTAAAAATGTGTTATATCCATACAATAGAATACTATTCAACCATAAAAAAGAATGAAGTACTGACTTACGCTGTATCATAAATGAACCTTAAAAATATTATGCTAAGTGAATGAAGCCAGTCACAAAAGACCACATAATGTATGATTCCATTTATATGAAATGACTGGAATAGGCAAATCTATAGAGAAAGTAAATTAGTGGTTGCCTAGAGCTGGGGTAGGTTTGGCTGAAACGGGAGGGTGACTGCTAATGGGAGTAGGGTTTTCCAGGTCATGAAAATGTTCTAAAAGTGATAGCATTATTGGCTGCACAACTCTGTGAATATGCTAAATGACTTTGAGTTGTACACTTTAAATGGGTGACTTGTATGTTGTAAATTATACAACATATTATACAACATACATATATTGTTTATATAAAAAATAAATAACTTGCATGTTATGTAAATTATATCTCAATAAAGCTGTTATTCAGAAAAAAACAAAAACAAAAAACACCCACCACCTAACGCCCTCACAGGACGGGGGAAAGAAAAAGTAAGGATGGGAAATGTACTCTCCAACCACTACCACATTCCTAGTTCTATTACTGAAAGGAAGGAGGCAAGACGGATTTTTGCGAACACTTATCAGACTGTCACATATTCCATCTTCACCATGTCGTGCTCTGACGTAGCCCTCACGTGTGCAGGTCAGGGCAGAAATCCCCCCAGGCATCCTTGCGATGCTGCTCGGCCAGCCAGTGTGACTATTTCCGAGCAGGCCCTGCTCCCGTCTCTGGCAGCTCACCTGCCACTGAGCCTACCCACTCTTCTGAGATACAGTTTTGTTCACTGAAAATGGAAAGGGCACGTCCTGATCTAGTGGTGTCTCCGTTAGCCCACACCCGACATCCCGGCCTATGCAAGGGAGAGCCTGTCCCTCTTTGGGGTGAATACTTCTTCCATAGAGAAATTTACTCTGGATGTCTGAGGGCTTAAGTCAGATGCCCTGTGGATAACATTCCCTGGTATCAAACTCTCCCTTCCCTGTCATCCCTCACCACACACTTAGTTCTTTAGTATTCTTGAGTATCTTCCAGCGGTTTGGAAGGCCTCCAGCTTAATAAACATGTACGCCAGGGGCCTTTGCCATTTCATTATCCCCAGGGCCTGAGCAGTCTCCTTTCAGGAAGGCCTAAAATCCCTTCTTTCCAATGGTGAGTCCCACTGTAATCTTTGCTACACTTGTAAAAGGAAATTTAGCAGGTGTCAAATAAATGCTTGTTGATCTACTGATTCATCCTCACCATAGAGCAGATGAAAATCAGTCTAAAAAGAAGTGAAACAGTGCCTAAAGCCTGCACTGCAGGATCGGGTAGGAGGTATGCCAGGGTGCGGCAGCTTTCCCATTTGTTAAGTGAAGATGCTTTCTTTGACATGTTTAAGCATCTTCAGATAAATGCTAATACACTGGGAAAATGGACTGAGTATCTGAGAGTGGCGGGAGTTGACAGAAAAGCATTCCTTCTCAAAGTCAGCCTTCCCCGGAGCACAGGGCAGAGGCTGTTCTTCAGTAAGCTCAGGGAAAGAACACAGAGCAGGGGAACTAAGCTGAGAAAGTTAAGTTTATGACTCGACAGACATCCTTTCTGTACTTACTTTACTTGGGCAAAGTTGAAATGAAGTGTCCTTGCTGAGCAGGTTTTTCCAAAGTGTTAGCTAATGTGGTCAGTAATTGGGATACATTTGTTCATGTTAAAACTCCTGATTTCAAGAAGCAGCTGAGTTCAGACTAACATAAGTGTGATATATCAAGGTCTTTAGCGTACCTTAACCCAGACCATTATTCAACTCCCAGGAATGTGGAATAACCAGAACAATCCAATAAACTCGCATTGTGTTATGAAGTCCATTGGCATTCTGTATACCAGCCAATCATGTCTGGGCGGGCTTTTCCTTTTCTCTACTTCCTGACTTCTTTATTTAAGTAATGTTCTCTGTACTCATCAGAAGATGTTAGCACATTACAATGGCATTATGAAGCATCAAGGGGGTATACATTTGTTCCAGATTTACTTTTAAATCACTGAAGCTAAGGAACAACAAAATCAGGGCCAGCTTCCCAGGGGCACAACCTGTGCAACCACACAGGGCCCCACGCTTAGAAGGACCCCACACTTAGAAGGACCACACGCTTAGAAGGACCCCACACTTAGAAGGACCACACACTTAGAAGGACCACACACTTGGTTTAACATTCTGCTGTCGACATTGTCAGTTCATTCTCCAATAACTATATTCTTTATAGAGCTACTCTCTCCATTGTTATTTTAGGTTGACCTAAGTGACTCCATTGAGGTACTGACAACTTTCACATTGTCTTAAGATTCTCAATAATTTTTGAACAAGGGGCCACATATTAATTTTGCACTTGGACTTGCAAATTTTGTACCTGGTACTGAACACAATACCAGATTCGATCCTTATTAGTTTTGTGACCTTAGACAAGTTTCCTAATCTCTCTCAACTTCATTTTAAATGTAAATTTCTCAATGGTTAAACGTAGAAAGAACACCTGTGTCATAGAATTGTGGTAAGAATTAAAAGAGATAGGAAGCCTGCCAGTGCCTGCCGCAAGGTGCTAGTAACTAACACTCATTAAGTGCTTACTCTGTGCCAGGCACCATGCCAGCAGTATACACACAGCAGCTCATTGCTTCCTCCCAGCCATGGCTGATGACCAGCCAGTACACCCTGTTTGCATTGACAGGCTTTTATAGCCACAGTCCATTCCCGTTGGCCCAGCCTCCATTCAGGTCGCTCAGTGTCAGTTATCCTCACCACTGCTCTCAATGCTCTGTGCAGTCGTATTTTATAAATGAGGGAACTGAGGCACAGACATATTAAGTAACTTGCCCAAGTTCACACAGCTTGTAAGTAGACAGTCCTTAACTATTAATGTTATAACCTGTAGTAAACAGCAGATAGAGGTGATATCTTTTAACTTGAAGTTTAATGTTCTTTTCTTCTGCCCCCAAATTCCTATACCTCCAAGGAGTTAATAATCAGAAGAGAGTGCTAAGGCACATATAAACCTGGCTACTGCAAAAGGCCGTGTGCTCCTACCTGCTCAACTTCACCTGCCAAACACGTGCACTCTAAGCTGCTTGCAGTTGCCCTCTCAGGTTTCCAGGCCTTTGATTAAGTTTTTTTCTCAACTAAAGGCTCTAATTCCCAGTCCTCGGCACTTCCTACCTAATTTCTCCTTTTCCTTTAAGACTCAAGTTGAGTGCCTCACCTCTTAAGAAGTCCCCTTCTCTGAGCACACTTAGCCGTTTACCCGAAGATTTATCATAGCACTTTCTCACATAAATTCTAATCAAAATTTCTTTGTCTGCCTTCCTCCAAGCCTGAAAGATCTCTGATGAGAAAAGATGACATATTGCTCAACTGGGTGTCACCAGCACTTAGGAAAATGTGCCTGAACCATAACTGCTATTCAATAAGCGATTAATGAAAAGTGGTGCTATTTTCCATGGAACATTAAATGCTTGATTGTTCAGAGGAGGGAGAGATGAACTCAACGGATGGACACAGCCTTCATGGAGGAGGTGGTCTGCATGTTAGGTCTTGAAGGATGGGGAAGACCAAAATAAGTAAGACTGGGAATAGAAGCAGGAAATCAGTTCAGAGACAAGAAGCAGCTTCAGCAAAACTGGGAATGTGGAAGGTTTAGGAAAAAGCTTATTTAGGGAACAACAGGTGGATTATTTGGCCTGGAACATAGGATTTTTATTGAGCAAGGAATTCCAAACATATATGTTTCTTGGAACCAGGCTATAGCACAGTAAATGAATGAAACATGGCACCATGTGTTACAATAGGGAGGGGAGGGGACTGTGGCAAACTGGAAAGCACACACCCTATTTAAATGGGAGGTGGCTGTTGCTACGCGACAAATGAGCATGTGTGGACTTTTCCATTTTTCCAGATAACAGATTTTGTGTGTGTGTGTGTGTGTGTGTGTGTGTGTGTGTTTGTGTGTGAAACTTAAAAGCAATTATAAATAAAGCTGCTATAAACATCTGTGTGTAGGTTTTTGTGGGGATGTAAATTTTTAATTCATTTGTGTAAATACCAAGGAGTATGATTGCAGGATTGTACGGTAAGAGTACGTGTAATTTTGTAAGAAACTGCCAATCTGTCTTACAAAGTAGCTGTACCTTTTTTTTTCATTAACTTCTTTTTATTTCAATAGATTTAGGAGGTATAAGTGTTTTTTTTTGATACATGGATGAATTGCATAGTGGTGATATCAGGGCTTTTAGTGTACCCATCACCCAAATAGTATACATTGTACCCAATAGGTAATTTTCCCCTTCTTAGTCTCCAGAGTCCATTATGCCACTGTATATGACCATGCTTACCCATCACTTAGCTCCCACTTATAAGTGAATGAATGTGATATTTGTTTTTCCATTCCGGAGATACTTCACTTAGGGTTATGGCTTCCAGTTCTATCCAAGTTGCTGTGAAACACATTATTTCATTCTTTTTTATGGCTGAGTAGTATTCCATGGTGTGTGTGTGTATGTGTATATATATATATATATATGCACACATATGTCTGTATACACACAGACACGCAAACACATATCACATTTTCTTTATCTACTCATCAGTTGATAGGTCTGTAGGTTGATTCCATATCTTTGCAATTGTGAATTGTGCTGTGATAATCATTAGAGTACAGGTGTCTTTTTGATATAATGACTTCTTTTCCTTTGGGTAGATACCCAGTAGCGGGATTACTGGATCAAACGGTAGGCCTACTTTTAGTTCTTTGAGGAATCTCCATACTGTTTTCCAAAGAGGTTGTACTAGTTTACATTCCCACCAACAGTATATAAGCATTCCATTTTCACTGCGTCTGTGCCAACATCTGTTTTTTTACTTTTTAGTAATAGCCATTTGGTATCTCATTGTGGTTTTAATTTACATTTCCCTGATGATTAGTGATGTTGAGCATTTTTTCATATGTTTGACCATTTGTATATCTTCTTTTGAAAAATGTCTATTCATGTCTTTTGCCCACTTTTTAACGGGGGTCCTGGAGAAACCAGATGGACACTGGGCTGGCAAACTTGCCCTCAAGCCTCCCTGAGTTCAGGCGCTGGCTGTGATAGTGAGGGCTGGGGTGATCTCCTGGTCTGGAAGAATTCTCAGACGGGAGCGGTGGATGCACTGTGAGCCTGTGACAGGAGGAGTGGGCCCCTCTTGGTGAGATTAGCAGAGTCAGCCAGCTGTAGGAGGCACAAGCCGCCCACAGCTCCCTCTCTTGGCAGTGACAGCAGTCTCTGTCCTTGGGGTCACGACAGCACTCAGATTCCCAGCTCCCACCCCGACCCAGCTGCAGCAGAGGTGGTGGAGGTGGCTCAGCCCAGTGTGCAGCGCTACCTGACCACTGTGGGCTTGGCCGAAATGCTCTGGTGGGGGAGCTGTGGTTGGCTCCTCCCAGCAGAGACAGGCAGGTTGGAGCCAGGACTGCTATCCTCACCTTCCCTCAGGGTAGGTGGTAGCTTTTGTCCCTGGGGCACATGAAAGTGCCTGCTGCAGCTTTTCAGAGGGAAAAGAGTGAGCCCCAAGCTCCATGGAATCCTGGGTGTCATAGGCGCCCTGTCAGAGGTGGGGCAGCCGCTCCCAAGTGCCCTGGCTTCATTATGGCTTGTGGAACCATTGCCAGTCCCAAGCAGAACAGCCATGGCTGCCTCAGCAGCAGTGGGTGAGGGAGAGGAGGAGGAGGAGAAGGCCCAGGGTGGTGGGGAGCTGGTGCCCTGGTCCCGTTTGTCCTAATGGGCCCTCTGGGGTGCTGCACTCTCCTCTCATCTGGAAGCATCCACTCTGAAAGCTCAAACTTGGAAGACCCACAGTTCCCCCGGGACCCACCAGTACCTCAAGCCTGCTGCGGTCTGAGTGGGGTGTGGGGAGCGTTGTCTGCAGATCCAGTGATGCAGACACCCAGGAGCTGAGATTCCCTGGTCAAGAGAGCTGCAAAAACACTGCCTATCCGTGAAGGGAGGGAAATGAGCCAAACCCGGTGTGCAGAACCCGGGCTCCACAAGCAGAGGTATAACCCCCTGCAAGTGGCTATGGGAAATGTACCTCTCCTGCAAATGGCTGTACCATTTTTCATTTCCACCACCAATGAAAGAGAATTTCTATTTTCTCACATCCTTGTCAGCATTTGGTGTTGTCAGTATTTGGAATTTTGGCCATTTTAATAGGTTTGCAGTGATATCTAAATATTGTTTTAATTTGTATTTCCTTGATGACATATGATGTGGAGTATCTTTTCATACGCTTAGTTGCTATCTGTATATCTTCTTTGGTGGGGTGTCTGTTCAGGTCTTTTGCCCATTTTTAATTGGGTTGTTTGTTTTCTTATTGTTGAGTTTTAAGAGTTCTTAGTTATTTTGGAAAACAGTCCTTTATCAGATGTGTCTTTTGCAAATATTTTCTTTCAGTCTATGGCTTATCTTCTCATTCTCTTGCAACTGTCCTTCACAGAAGAGAAGTTTTTAATTTTAATGAAGTCTAGCTTGTCAATTATATATTTCATGTTCATGCCTTTGGTTTTGTGTCTAAAAAGTCATCTCCATTCCCAAGGTCAATTAGGTTTTCTGTTATTTTGTTGTGTTTTACATGTAGGTCTATGATCCATTCTGACTTAATCTTTTTGAGAGTGTAAGGTCTGTATCCAGATTCATTTTTATTTTTGCAAGTAGATGTCCAGTTATTCCAGCACCATTTGTTGAAAAGACTACATTGTATCCATTGTATTGCCTTTGCTCCTTTATCAGACATCAGCTGACAAAGTGTGTGGGTCCATTTCTGAGCTCTCCATTCTGTCCCATTGATCTCTTTGTCCATTCTTTCACCAATACTATCCTGTCTTGAATATTGTAGCTTTATAGTAAGGACAGTAGATTTTTGATTATGGTACTCACCTGGCCGGTTCTCTTAAGATGGTCCAGGCAGCATAGTGAAGCAACAATACAGGAGAGATGATGGGGACTTTCACAGCCTCCGACTCTCTTGGACACACACAGGAGGAAGTTTTCCTTATTCCTAGGAGTGTCAAGGGGGCATTATAGAGGGGGCCAGTGGATCCAAAGTGGCTTTTGGTTGGGATGAGGGGTACACAGAGTGTGTGGGCATGATAATCTGATGCCATAGAGGGATCGAAGACCCTAGGCTATGACCTAAGGCCATATGGCACCATGTCCAAAGACCAGATGGTCCAAGCAATATCTTGGTGAATGCTAGTCCATATTGAGGGCCAACCCCTCCTTCCCACTGCTAGAAGCCTCAGCCTTCTCCCCAACTTAGAATGTCCATGGAGAAAGGAGACAGGGGACCTAAATACACCAAGTTTGTAAAGTTACCAGAAAAATAAAGTAACTTATGTTTTAAAAATCTTACCTGCTACATAATTATAAAGCTAAATTAATGCTTATATATCAAACTTACACTGAATGAGGTTAATTGCATATCTGAGTTCAGACTTCTAAGAGGCATCCAAGTTCTCTTAAAGGGCAGTAGAGTCTCCTTATTTTATTTTATTTCATATTCTATCTGTGTTAACCAAGAAAGGTATAGATCCCTCACTCCCACCCCAGGTGTTCTTACTTAAAGTAATTCACTCCAATTGTGTTGGGTCATGGCTCATTAGATAAAAGCATTTTCTTTAGCCTCATGTAAATATTAGAAGTCCACATGGTCTGAGGTCAAGCCTCAAATGAAAGGAACATGGAGGTGATGCAATTATACTGATTTCAGAGCAGATGGCTGTTTTCTAGAGGGAAATGGTGCATAAAGCACACAAACAATGAAAGACCTGAGAGGGAAATTCTATATGGCAGCCGTGATTATAAAATCAACACAAAGGGACTAATTCACAGAATTGGTGTAATGTTTAGAAGCATTAAGGAAACAAGCAGTGCCTGCCACCCTGACGGGGCATCCTGCCTGGACTTGGAGGAGTAAGAGCAAGGGATGGGGTGCAGGTATGCACATTTCTACGTGTAGTATGTACCAATGTTAGTTCACAAACCCCAGTGTGGAAAAAGTCAATTCATTTTTCTATAAATGAAGTTAATACTTACAATGAACCCCTTTTCTTCCACAAAGTAGAAACTTAATTTCAGTTGTGTTAGGGTACCTGCCCTTTCCCTATGACTGCATCTCAGCTTGAGGCTTACATAATGCCAGTGAATGAAAGTTAGGGGTGTGGGGACATCTCACCTGTGCTGGCATCACTCTTCCAAAGCACAGCTACTCAGATGGGACGTGGACACCTGCCGGCTATTGCTAAGCCATCCCTGTAACCAGACCACATCACAGTAATTTTGGGTCTGGCTGTGGGCCAGCTAACTTCCAGGACCCTCGTTGGCACACAGGATCATCCTGATGCTTCCATGACATTCTGGGACTACAAAAACTTGGCGGGGCCATCCACAGCCATTTGTCACTTCCTTGATACTCTTGGGTACACAAGAATCATTCCACTGCCCCAGTGCTTCAACCCCCAATGCAGAAGAGGAAGTCCTTTGAGGGAAGGGTGAAGTCTGATTGGAAACTCCCTACCCTACCAACTGGAAGGACACAGCTCCTCGGCCAGCATCTCTCTCCATCCCTTTGTTTCTGCCCCAGCTTCATTTCTAGATGGCCTGACATTTGTGGAGGCTGAAGACTGGAAGGCACACCAAGTTCCTTTCTTCTCCTTAACCCACCCCAACTCCACCCTCCAACACTCCCAGTTACATCCACATGCCTCTGGGCAGGATCTGAAGGCCAAGCTTGCTGACACCTGACCTCCTACCAAGGACCCATAACCAAGGCTTCCCAGCCCGCTTCCCAGCTCTGACTTAACCCTGTAGATGCCAGCAGGACTCCCCAGTCTTCTCTCTGACCATCTCACTGTGTGTATTATTGGCTCTAGGTTGAAGCCTGACTTGTTTTTGGCATGCCCTAGTATGTGTTTAAATCCTTATGGTATTTAAACAGTTCTTCTTAGCTGAGGTCAAATATTTTTATGAATTAGCTGGTCTGTAAGGACCAGCTAGAGTGGCCACATAGTTCATCATTAAGATCTGAACACTATTTATTGACGGTGAAAGGAGGTCCTAACTGGAGATGATTCTGGGGCCACAGATGCCAAGCAGAACAGTCATTCTATCAATGAGGCAAACAAGCCTCCTGCAATGGGCCTGGAATCATGTCCTTTTATTTGCCTTTGGAGAGGGAAGACAGAGCAGAGCGGAGTAAGAAAAATGGAGAGGCAGGAAGAAAAACAGGGAAAGGAGAAGAGGCAAAGTGAGAGGAGAAAAGAGAAGGACTGTGCTCATTTTAGTACAAGCTCTGAGAAAGTCCCAATCTCTACAATACACTAACTGGGTCCTCTCTCAAAGGAATGCATAAAACTGGAGAATGAACCAATGAATCTAAGGTAAGATCTCCTGAGCTGACCCCACAGTTAATCCAGCTGCTAAGTCCTTACAGCTGCTAAATTTGATTTCTTCCCAGTGTACAGGATGGGTTGTGGCTAGTCCTAGCAAGGGCTGGGCTGGGGAAACAGAGTAGTTACGTGTGGCTGGAATATATGGATAGTTTTTCACCCCTCCTTTAACCTGTGATCCTTCTCCCAACGAGTTAGCTGGTATCACTGTCTCAGGGAAGGAGTGACTGGACCAAAAGCAAATAATACAAAAGGAGTCAACTATTAGCTTTTTAGTTTTTAAAGTCTTGGCCTCAGAAGAACAGAAAGCACTGGAGTGTCTGCAGCCCCAGAACAGCACCATCCCCACCAGGAATGAGAGCTGAGATATTACCCTCCCCGGACGAAAACCAACAAGCTCAGCTGAGCCTGGCCTTCCATTAAGTCAGTCTTGCCTCCTCCTCCTGTACCCTTCCCACGTGAACCTAATTCATTATCTAGTTCCCTGTGACAGAGGCTTTTATAATTCAGAGCTGAGTGGAAGATCTTTTCCACTCAGAGCAGAGACAGTACTATTTTTGGATCCTGTTTATTTTATAATTTTGCATATAAAGAGTAGGCAGCCAGAAACACAAATGATCTATTTTTTTCCCCTCTATTCTCTTTCTCCCAACAGAATTCACATTAAAGCTAGAGCAATATTATGTTTTAAATCACCAAGTTGGTGGGCACAGCTAACAGGCAATGCAAAGTGGCATAAACACCCCCACCCACCAACACACACACAGGCCACATGGCACACACACATCACAACATACACCCTCAAACAGCCTTGTATTTCTTTTAAAATGTGCTCTTTCTTTCACACACATTCTCATGTTCTCTTACTCCAAACTTTGTAACAGAGTCCACTTTTGGATTCGGTCAGGCTTTTCAGGATCTTACCACAGATGATCAGATTTAATCATATTCTATGCCACTAATGAAGGAACTCGGCAATAAAAGGCCTTGACATAAACAAAAAAGCAAGCTTCGGATTAAGAGCCACATTCTGCAGATGGTCTTTGTGGGCTTAATGAAAGTAGGTTCAGGCGTTAGACCTTAGATGTACAAATTGGCTAAACAAACATCAATTTGTCTACCAAAGTGCCTCTGAATTACAAATGAGTGAATTCGAGTTGTCTTGGGATCTAGAGTTATCTGGCTTTAAACTTGGCTAGCAGTACCATTAACTATTGATCTGTTAATTTACGATGGTTTAGAACAAGACTTTGATGGAAGCTTGGACCAGAAAGTCAATATGTCTTTTATAAAACAGCCTTATCCATGTATTATACATATGCTCATTGGCAAGCCTTCATCTGGGGCATTTCTCAGTCGGGCTTGAATTCACCGACTATTCATAATTCTAAAAACGTCCTATTAAACCCAGGCCATTTAAATTTCTAAATATCTGACCATTATACATTACCTTAATACTGATGACTCAGTACTCTGTGCCTCTCTAATGTGCTAATAAAAGGCGAGGGTGAATTATTTTCATATGTTCCCTTTTCTGGGAGGTGAATCAAGGACTCTTGTTGCAGTGCTTGTGTTCAAAGTTTATTTCAAAACCAGAGCGGTTGAAAAACATTTCTCTATCTGGAAAATCTAATGAAAATGTTCTTACGCTAGAGCAGAAACATGGGTGAGCTTAATGGGGCAGGGACGGGGAGGACCACAGCGACCTGAAACCGGGAAAGCCAGACAGAGCAGAGAGAAGTGCTCTCTGTGCCCCCAGACAGCAGGTCCTTGGTGAGTACCTGTTCTCTCAACCTTTCCTTCACTTTCACAAGTCTTGCTTTTCTTTTAGCCACCAGACTTCCTGTTTCTCTGTTGCGAGACAGCCCTCCCAAGGTCTAGCTTTCTAGACACAAACAGACCTGAAAGGTTGACTTCCATCATTACCGTATTTCGGATAGAAGCTTATTTTGCTGGGCTGAAGACAGATGTTTTGCAAGTTGAAGGAGTAAGTGCATGACGAGCAACAGGAGTCCTCGGACATCTTTAGGCTCCGCTCTGACGTGACCTTAGTGTGATGCCACACTCAGCTCAGTCCAGTCTGCACATGATCCTCTTCTGTGGACCACTGATATATGAAAAATATTTCCAGATAGTTTAGGAAAAGGCAATGCAAATTGTTAACACATATGTGAATAATAAATACATGCTCTCATCAGTAATTAAAGAACAGCAAATTAAAACAAAATTAAGATGCTTTGTGTGTGTGTGTGTGTGTGTGTGTGTGAATTAATTTGGGAAAGAGTTTTAACAATTACAATGCTAGTTAGAATGCTTTAGGCTGCGATAACAACACCCAAATCAAACTTCTTAAATAATGTGTATAATGTATTATTTCACCTAAAAGGAAGTCCCAGGGAAGGGCGGCTCCAGAGTTGGTTAATTCAGGCATTCAGTGACACCATCAAACTGTTTATGTCCTCAGGCTGGCATGGTTCAACCTGTTAGAAGCAGACATGACGATGTGCACATGAAGGGAGACTTCCCTTCTAGTTTCTTTTTTAAAAAATTCACCTAGTAAACTTCATATGTCATCTCATTAGCCAGAACTGGGTCACAAGCCCATCTCTAAACCAATCTCTAGCAAGAGAAATAAGATTACCAAAATTGGCTTAGGCTGATCAGAGGAAACATGGACATCTGAACAAACGAAACCTCTATCAACAGGGAAAAAGGGAAAAGAATGGCTCTTGGGTGGGCACCCTGTGGTGTCTGCTCTGGCTGCCAACGATATAGTGAAATGGGTCACACGTGGCTGGTAGATGTTCTGGAAAATAACCAGAAAATAATTTGGCACTGTATCCCAAGATATTTAAAAGTATCCACACACTTTGAACAAAGCCCACGGAAACTGCACCTAAATGTAGATACAGGGCTTTATGGTCAGAGAGGTTCACTGTAGCACCATTATAATGCAAAAAAGAAAGAGAGAGAGAGAAAGAGAGAAAGGGAGAGAAAAAAAGAAAGAAAAGGAAGGGAGGAAGGAAATAAGGAAGGAAATAAGGAAGGAAAGTAACTTAAAGGTCTACTACTAATAGGGAAAGAATTACATAATTACAGTACATCCTTTTAATCAACTACTTTCTAACGTTTTATTTTTATTTTTTTAGAGATGGGGTCTCACTGTGTTGCCCAGGCTGGACTTGAACTCCTGGGCTCAAGCACTCCTCCCATCTTAACCTCCAGAGTAGCTGGGACTACAGGTATGTGTCACTGTCTCCAGCTTCTCTAGCATTTTAAAATGATATTTACAAAGAGTTTTTAAGAATGTGGGAAAATGCTCATATTGTAGTATTAAATGAGAAAAGCAGGATGTAAAATTATATATATCACTCTATGTAAAATAGAGGAACTATCTTCTCAGCGTCTACTATGACCTAGTAACCGATGCACGGTCTCTAAACCTTACAACTCTGAAATGTAGTTGTTCTTATGTTCAGTGTGCTCACGAGGCAACCAAGGCTCAGAGATGTGCGGTAGGTTTCCAGATTCACTCAGCTAGTAAATGACAGAACAGGAATTTGAGTCTGGGTCTCTCTGGCTGTTTGGACCATGGTCTCACAATTTAGGAGCAATCCTCTTTCTTTCCCCTTTGTTCTGGTCTCCCTTCCTGCAGCTGACAAATATGACGGATAAGATCTCCTTGAATTTAGCTGTATGAACAAGCCATGCTTAAGAGGTAAATGCACAAATATTTAATAAAATGTAATTGAATAAGGACAATGGGGAATTAGGGGGCCAGGGTGGGGGGCAAATGGATAGGCAAGCAGGAGAAGCAAGAAAGAGAGGTGACTGGAGTGACTGCTGAGAACCAGGAAGTGACTGTTCACCAAGCCAACCAGAGCTCATAGATGTCCCTTTTTGCTGAAATAGTTCTCCAAATGCCTCACGCAGCATGCAGGCCTTGCAGTCAAGGATGGTCCACTCTGATTCACCAAGAGCCTCTTTTAGGCCCCGGATGCTTCTCTAGATGCTGGATCCCTGCCTAATTCCAATGCTAATCAGAAATCTCTCCTACAGGCCTGGCTGGATCAGGAGAGAATGGAGCGTGTATGATCGCAGGAATAGAGGTAGCAATAGGTAACTCCATGAAAGATGGGGCAGGAGCCCATACACTGGAAATCACACATTATTTCTTAGAACAATACTCACAGCCCCAAGATAAGGGTATACTTGTAACTAATAAGTGGAAATTGTTGAATTAAGACGGGGGAAAAAAGGGAAAGACCCTCCTCTGGCCATGTGCTTCTGTTGTTTTTCACTCCAGTGCTGCCTCTGCTAACCCATATCCACATTAGAACCCAGCTGTGAACTTGGCTGAAGACGTATCTGTTCTGCAGAATTTTTCTAAATAGAGACACACTTTGTTTTTGTATTTGTACTGTGACCACAAGAACCCTCAATCAGGCCTCAGTGCTGCATTTTTGCTACCAACTCCCCAGGGGAGGTGAAATCCCTGCTGGTGCGGTGCTAGGGTTATGAGATGATTAGCATCCACGGGTCCCCTGGCTCCCTTGTTTGTGTGAGAAATGCAAGAATAAAACAAGCATGCAAGACTAATGAGCATCACAGCTGACTTTTGGAAACCTATTAAAATAACAAATCAGCAATGTCTTCAACAAAAATCCCTGCAGATAAGAATCATGCAAAGAGCTGTTTCTTTTGGAGGGAACAATGTGTACTATTGCTGTTTCTCTTAATGCTGAAGCTTTTAAAAGCTGATTTAATCTTTCATTTAATATTTTCAGGTTTATTTACTATGCCTGAGATTTCATATCTATCCATGCATTAAATATGGGAAGAGAAGCAATTCTTGCGCCGCAAAATCCTCCACTTGGACATCTTTACATGCTATGTCTGTGAGGATTTCTGAGCAGGCCCCATGCTCCCCTGGTAACCTGGGTCCTTCACTTGAGATCCTTTATCTCCAAAGCCCTTCCCAATCCTCATCCCAGACATCATGAGAATCAGCCCACCAGCTCTGAAGGTCCCTCCTGAAAGCCCCAGGAAAAATTCTTTGGTGCTTAGACATGTGTGGTTACTTCTGGGTTCCAAACTCCAGGGCTCTCCCTTATTCCTGCACTTAAGTGGAGCTTTATCTGGGCCAGTGAGGGTCATTGCCAGGAGGAGACGCAGGGCTAAGGGCTTGCTGAGGCAAGGTGGTAACCGGAAGAGCTGGAACAGAAAGAACCCAGGCAAGAAGGGCAAACCGGGTTTAAGGAACCTGTCAAAGGAGAGAAGGTGAGGCCAGATCCGCCTTCAGATCCAAGGGGGCACATTTAGGGAGGAGAAAAAACGAAAAGGTCGAGTCACTGGGTCAACACAGGGTTGGAGCAGGAGTGGTGGGGAAGGTGGGAACGAAGGCACAGGACTCAGGGCTGGATTCTCCAAAGCTCTTATCCTACGCCAGCTGCAAAGAGGGTGGGCGAGTCCAATAATAATAATTTAAAAGCCCAGGGTTCTGAAAGGAGCCCTTTAAAACCACATGCAAAGAGCCTAGGGCTGAGTGCTCAGCCCAGAGAATGCTCCAGAGAAGACTGAAACTAGCTACCCTCATCCAGAAATTGTCATCTCTGTCCCTATATGTTTAGTCTCCCTGAGGTAGCCCTGAAATAAAAATGCGTAGGTAAATGACGAGCCTTGGTAACAGAAGATTGCAGGCGTGCAGCACATGTAGGGCCTGAGTTGAATAAGTATTCTGTCAACTGTCGCTTATGTAAGCTGTCAGAGTCAGTGACATCTTTGACATTCCCACCTCAGAAAGGTACGTCACCGTAAATGACTGCCACTCCTGATGTGTCGCTGGCTGGGCGGTGAGGGGAACTACCAGGCGTGGAATCTGACAGCCAGGCTGTTCCGCACAGGGCACAGGCCAGAGGGAGTCCCCTGGTATTTCCATCCCTGGGGGGTCTGTTGAAAATGGGCAGGGAGGGCTGCCGTGGCCACACAGGGGGTGAAGGGGCTCGTAACACAGAAGCGAGGAAGACGAGGGGAGCCAGCCTCAGCCCCTTATCAAAAATGATTTGGGGAGAACCACATCTGACGATTCCTCCTAGTGTGTTCAGACCTTGTGCCAAGAGAGCACTGAGCACCCTGTCACTTGTGGTCATCTAGAAACCCAGCACAGGCGAGGTTTTGCTTTGAGCAGTCCAGATCTGGACATCTCCCCACCTCGGGAATGGAGAGTGCATGTCATCCCCTTGGGGACATCGCTCTGACAACAGTCACATGTTGACCCCTTTCTGGTTCCAAAAAGCTGCCTGCAAATCCCAGTCTGCAGCAGAAAGATGTTTTAAAATTAACTTCTAATTTTAGGATAATTTTAGACTTACAGAAAAGTTGTTAAGGTAGTACAGGGGGTTCCCATATACTCTACACCCACTTTCTCCCATTGTTAACAGCCTACACTTTTAGCACAGTATATTTGTCACATCTAACGAACCAATACTGGTATATGATTATTAACTACTGTCCATACTTTATTCAGATTTCCTTAGTTTTTACGTAATCTCCTTTTTCTAGTCTAGGATTCCTTCCAGGACACCACATTACATTTAGTTGCCATGTGTGCAGGGAGGATTTTAAGTAGGAAAAAAGTGTGTGAAACCACACAGGTGTTTTTCGTTCTACATTCCTACCTGGAATAAACATTATACTTACCCATAAAGGAGATGTTATTTCTAAGATTTCTTTAGGCAATAACCTATATTCCTGAAATAAATAATTTGAAGCAATTTCAAATTTTCCTCTTAGTACACATAGAATCCCAGGCCACAGTCAGGTCTCAGGAGGAGACTAAGGAGCAAGAAGCAGCAACCTTTTGTGCAGTTTCTCTCACTGTATCATAAATACCTCCTTGTTGCTTTAAATTCCTCCTGTTTCCCCCTCTTTCTATCCAGGTGTTCCATGAAAATGTCTTGGCTTTGTTTCAAGTTAAGGGTTTGAGACAGTGCTTTCCAGTTTTCAAATTTCAAGAGGTACAAAGGTTCAAAGTCACCACCATCACCCCCCCCACCCCCCGCCATGGAAGAAATATGAAATTCCACAGCAAGCACAGAATTCCCAAGTACAGCATGCATGTTCAGTCAAATAAGCAGGCAGTTCTGTTCTGAACACAAGGGGTTAACAAAGATCACTAATCCAAAGTGTCTACAGAGCGCTGTGCCTGTGTGTGCAGTTGGCACAGAACACAAATGGGACAGTCCCTGGTCTCAGGAAGTGCTGATCTGGGGAGATTGGATGTTGCTTACATCAGAACTCTTTTCTTTCATATTAGATGGCAGAGTTTTAGAAAAACATGTAATAATCATTAGGAATACCTTGAAACTATGCTTGAACTGTGCATTAGCAATGAAGAGAAGTAAAATAGGAAAATGTTTTAAATTGTGAAAGAAATTTAATGATGAGCATATACGAATATAAATAAATATTTAAAAGAAAAATAAATATTGATGCAAAAAAATACAGAATGAGAACTCATTCTTTTCTTATAGAAGATACTGTACAAATAAATGTGTGATATGGTTCCATTTAATACCATGAAAGTGGTCCTTGACTTCCCATCTTCTCCCACCTGTCCAAAAGAAGCCTCCCAGTGCCATTTCAATTTCCCTTTCTTCACTCTTTCCCCTGAAAAGAGTTTATCTTTGCCAGACAAGTTCTTCTGGAATTTTTGATGTTGGATCAAAAAATAGCTGTTGTATCAGAAACCATAGCCCAGAGAGGCAGAAGGAGCATTGAAGGTACTTACAGGAAGAGGTCTAGTAACTGCACACACTAAAGAGCCGGACGAGAGGGGAAGCGGAGAGACAGTGAAAGCTTCATGGGCTGGGGTAAAGGAGGTGTCTTTGTTTTGGTTTTGCTGTGACAAGTTCCTGAGAATCTGGTGTGCACACAATTGGGAAAATGAGGAAAGCATACCTAAGGTTACTACTTTGATCCTCTTCGATGTCCTTTAAGAGATGAGAGGAAACAAGAAAATTCCTTCTTGAGCAGGGCTTTTTAAAATGCACCTTGGCTCTGAGACTGGACCACATGGGTCATAGCTTTGATCAGATTATTAGTTTAAAATGGTAAGACCTTATCAGGTTCCAACTACTGACAAATTGATCTTAGCCAAGTCACTTGAATCTCTGAGCCTCGATTTTCTCATTTGTAAAATGGAGCAAATAGATAGCGTTAGTGTTTCTGAATTATGTTCTATAGCAACTTAAAAATTATCTGGAAGAAAGTATCCTTAATCAAACAGATTTTGGAAACAACGGGTTAAACATATTTACACCAGCTTGTTACCTCAGGAGCTTCTGAGAGAAGTCTTTGTGACTTGGGATTTCATATTAATGTCCAAACTTGCTTAATTGTGGAATCTTTTTCTGTAACATCTCTCTTCTCAGTGTTTCTCAGATTGTACTTTGGGTAAACGTTGAACTAGACGTTCTTTAGGTTTTTTCCCTAATTTGAAAATGCATGATTTTATGAAAAATCATGCCCATCGATGTGAAGATATCATATGATTTATCAATTAAGAAAATACATTTCCTGAGAAGTTAGAAAAGTAAGAGCTTGGTGTTTCTTGAGTTATTATTTCAGCTTCATGAAGAAGATGGCAGAAAAAAGGGTGTGGAAGGAAAGGCAGGCAGGGAGGGAGGGACTCTGTCAGGAGGAAAGTCAATTACTTTCCTGGGGACCCCCAAGTCACTTGCCTTTGAACTGGCCAGACTGCCTCTGTGTGTGTGTGTGTGTGTGTATTTTTAATCTTAGTTGTGAGTATAGGGGACTTGTGTGTCTTCCCGATGGTGGTCATCAAATAAAGGAGGACGGTCTCTCATAGCAGCAGTCCCCAACCTTTTTGGCACCAGGGACCTTTTTCATGGAAGACAATTTTACCACAGACTTGGGAGAGGGGACAGTTTCAGGATGATTCAAGAGCATTACATTTATTGTGCACTTTGTTTCTATTATTATTACATTGTAATATATATTGAAATAATTATACAACTCACCGTGGGCTGCGGAGGACCCCTGTTTATAGGTTCTGCCACCAAGACCTTTATCCACAGAATAGCACATGATGAGCAACAAATAAGACATCATTTAACATACTGCCAGAGCAGCACAGAGGGTTGAAAGCTCTCAAAAAGAGGCGAATTCCCTCGCCTACTCTCTGGAGGCAGCTGTGGGTCCATTCCTCATTCTTTGAAAATCCACTGCAGGGATATGGAGATCCAGGAATATCAGTAATTTCTAGAGGCAGAAACAAACCTTCACAGGATGACCAATGCCGATTGACTGTAGTGACACTTCTTTCCTGTGAGCCATCACAGCTTCCTATCGGCAGATCTACGCAACCGGAGTTATACAGGGAAACGAAACAAATCGGGGCAGAAGTTGACATGTGCTGTTTTATGCAGGTCCTGCTGGGGTTTCTTTCCCTCTTTGGGGCTGGGGTAGTGGCCACGCCACAGGAAAAGACGAGCCAAAGCCAGATGGCTGTCAGGGAGCAGTTCTCATCCACTGAAATACTTCTTATCAAAAGTAAGTTTTTTAAAAGAGCATGCACTATATAGTACCCCAGTCATAAAGTCTGGCCAGATAATCAGACACAATTACTCTCTGCATTTGCTCCGTGGAAAGATCTCTTTTCCAGCATTGCTGAGGGCCCCGCGGAGCCCAGCAGCACAAGGGGCCGCCGGGCCTGCGTGCCGCCCTGCACACACGCGTCCTTCAAGGAGGTCAGCAATTCCCTAACGACATTCAAAACAGCAACCGGGGAAGCGGAGCCCCATGGCCGAGACTCACCCAACCAGAGTGCCGTGCTATTTTTATCCCTCGAGTTGAGCGTATTGATGGGATGCAGAATTACTTTTGTGATTAAATGTGGCCAAAAACCTAGCAAGTGTTAATCTCTGGAAATCTGTTACAAATTGGATGGCAAGCTCCCTCAAACTGCTATTTTTCAAGTCTAAAAATAATTCTTGGTGCTCTTGTGTGTAAGTAATGCAGCCGGAAGAAAAGAAATTTTCATTTAACCAGTTGGGGTGGTTTGGTTTTCAGCAGTCAATTTCTAAACAGAATCGCCGGATGGATGTCTGGAAGCCCGAGTGGAGAGGAGTCAGGTGCTGAGGGGATGGGCAGAGGCCCTGGCAAGTCTTTGTATTTATGTATCTTAGTCATTTTGACCTAGAGAGCACAGCTCTAGAAGCAGATATACTCCAACTCCATGTTTTTGGGAATTTATTTGTGATTAGGATGGGAGTAGGGTCATATATGGGCAAAAATAGGACGGAGGATTCACTGACCAGTTTGAACCAATGGTGAATGCACTGGCCATATAAAGTCGTATTGGCCTCATTTCCTCTGGCTCTGTCCCTTTGGAAAGCAGGTCCTTTTTGTTCTGTCACAGAAGGGAGCAGAGTTTCCAACTGGGGTCCATATGGAGGTGGCTGGTGCCAGACCAGCTGAGGCACAGTTATCTCCGGACCCAGGTGGGACAGCACTATCCGCAATCATCCCAACCCAGGCCCTTCACAAACACTTTTCAGAACGTCCACTCCAGTGCTCCGTCCCACTGTTATTCTTCTTTCCCTGTCCCCTTCAAGGAGCCCAACCACACTGTGGCTCGGTTTCCTTTTGCTTGGGTTGAGACCTTAGACCCTGTCATTCCCAGTGATGTTTACCTCCTCCCTCCTTCAGCCTCATCCAGTGTGCCTGGTCCACATCCCAGGGTCTCTGTTCTACTTCCTCGTCACACTCCAGTTCTGTGCCTATATTAGCCTCCTGAGCTGGGGCCTGAAAGTCAGTCAAAGTTTTGCCAGCCTTCTCATCCTAGAGCTTGGCCCTAACTTCTCATTCCATCTCCCAACAGAAATCCTGCTTCAGTCTGGATAGTCTCCCGGGACCTAAGGATGAGGCCCTCCACTGATTAGAGCCTTCCGATGCCAGACCCAACCTATCAGATCACACTTGTAGGAAAGTGGTATCTTTCCAGGTTAGTACAATAGTTGAAAGCATGGGCTAGACAGTTATCCTGCCTCTCCTGTATTAAATGTATTTTAGGACTTCTAACTAGTTGACAAGGGTAATTTCTTCTTGTGGAATTCCAGCTAATAAAATGCATAAAGAATAGTGGAATTAGAAAATTACCATTTTGGAACACCCAATGAAACAAGAATCTGTTCTAGGCAATGATCAATGACTACTCAAAGCATTAGGTGAAATTTTCATGGGGAAATTTATAATGGATAGATCAAGTTGACAACCTGATTTGACTAATCAATATTAAAGGCACTAATGGAAAGACAGCCAGACATTATGAGCCTTCTGATGTGCTTCAAAGGGAAGTTCATAGGCCCCCATGAGGTATCCTTTAAAAAAACTGAATCTGAATCTAATCATCTAATCAAGTCTTTAGATCTAAATAGTAGTTTACAAATTAAGAGGGCTAGAGGAATGTTAAATGACATCATGTGGATTCAAACAAATCTAGATTGTGAGATTCCACCAAAGGATGAATGAGCCAGTTTTTTCAGCAAATAAGTGGTGTTTAAAAAAGAGGAGTTAACTGTTACAAATATAGAAAAAAACTTAAGACAGTATCAACCAAATTGAACATGTGGGTGAAAGTGCTGTATAAATGGCCAAGTTATTAAATATTAGTTATTATTACTATAATTGTTCCTTTACATCTTAGTTCCACATCCTTAAGTCTGGGATATTCATTGTTAAGATAAACTTCAAACACTATACACTTTATTTTTTTGGGGGGGGTTGGATTTTACATAGCTTGCATTTTATTTATTAATTTATTTTTATTTCAGGAAATTATGGGGGTACAAACATTTTGGTTACATGTTATGTCTTTGCCACATCCCAACCATGATTCGAGATGCGTCCTTTCCTCTTCTACAACGTTCACTGCGTCCATTAGTTGTGAGTTTACCCACCCCCAAGCCCCCATCCCCAAAGAATATTACTACAGTGTATACACTTTATTTTTTAAAGCTTGTGTCTAGAATATTCAAAGAAACTTAGACAAAATGTCAGAAAAACACAATTTCCTAAAGGGTAGGAGAAAGCTATGACAAACAGCCTGAATCATCAAGCAATGGCAAAACTGAAAGTCTGGTCAGATTTTGATGTCTCATTCTTAAACCATCATGCATTTTTATTTTAATTTTTTAATTGACAAATAATAATTGTACATATTCATGAGGTTTATAGTGATGTTTCAATACATATATAGTGATCATATCAGGGTAATTAGCATATCCATCATGTCAAACATCTGTCATTTCTTTGTGTCAGGAACATGGAATATCCTCCTTCTAGCTTTTTGAAACTATGTATTATTGTTAACTATAGTCATCCTACAGCAGTATAGAACACTGGAACTTATTCCTCCCATCTAGCTATAATTTTGTATCCTTTAACAAATTTCTCTCCCTATCCTTCTCCTTCTCCGTACCATTTCCAGCCTCTAGTGTTCTCTGTTCTACTTTTTACTTTTATGAGATCAACTTTTTTTAGCTTCCACATATGTGTGGAACGTGTGAGAACATGTGGTGCTTAACTTTCTGTTCATGATCATTTCACTTAACATAATGCCCTCCAGTTCCATCCATGTTGCCATGAATGGCAGGATTTCATTTGTTTTTTTATGGCTGAAGAGTATTCCATGGGGTATATATACATTTTCTTAATCCATTCATCTGTTGCTGGATACCTAGATTGATTCTCTGTCTTCACTGTTGTGAATAGTGCTGCATAAACACAAGTGTACAGATATCTCTCTGATACATAGATTTCCTTTCCTTTGGATAAATTCCCAGTAGTGGGATTGCTGGATCATGTGGTAGTTCTATTTGTAGTTTTTTGAGGGACCCATACCGTTCTCTATAGTGGCTGTACTAGTCTGTATAAGAGTTCCATTTTGTCTGCATCCTCACCAGAATTTGTTATTTTTTGTCTTTTTGATAATAGCCATCCTAGGTGGAGTGAGATGATACCTCGTCGTGGTTATGATTTGCATTTCCATGATGATTAGTGATGTTGAACATTTTTTCATATATTTGTTGGCCATTTTTATATCTTCTTTTGAGAAATATCTGTTCAGATCATTTGCCTATTTTTTTTTTTTTTTGAGACAGAGTCTCACTCTGTTGCCCAGGCTAGAGTCAGCCTAGCGTCAGCCATAGCGTCAGCCTAGCTCACAGCAACCTCAAACTCCTGGGCTCAAGCGATCCTCTTGCCTCAGCTTCCTGAGTAGCTGGGACTACAGGCATGTACCACTATGCCCAGCTAATTTTTTCTATATATATTTTTAGTTGTCCGGCTAATTTCTTTCTATTTTTAGTAGACACGGGGTCTCATTCTTGCTCGGGCTAATCTCGAACTCCTGAGCTCAAACGATCTGCCTGCCTCGGCCTCCCAGAGTGCTAGGATTACAGGTGTGAGCCACCACGTTGGGGCTCATGTGCCTATTTTTTTATCAGACTGTTTTTTTGGTTTTTTTTTTTTTTGCTGTTGAGATATTTCAGTTCCTTGTATATTTTGAATATTAATCCCCTGTTGGATGAATAATTTGCAAATATTTTCTCCCATTCTGTTGGCTGTCTTTTCACTCTGTTATTGTTTCCTCTGCTGTGCAGATCCCATTTGTCTATTTTTGCTTTTGTTGACTGTGTTTTTGGAATCATATCAAAAAATCATTGCCCAGACCAATGTCAGGGAGCTTTTCCCCTACATTTTCTTCTAATAGTTTTATTGTTTTGGATCTTATATTTAGGTCTTTGATTCATCTTGAGTGGATTTCTTATCAGGTGAGAAGTGGGGGTCAAGTTTCATTCTTCTGCGTGTGTATGTCCAGGTTTCCCAGCACCATTAGTGAAGAGACTCTCCTTTCCCTAATGAGTGTTCTTGACGCCTTTGCCAAAAATCAGTTCTCTGTAGATATTTAGATTAATTTCTGGGTTCTATGTTCTGTTCCATTGATCTCTGTGTCTGCTTTTATGCCAGCATCATGCTGTTTTGGTTATTACAGCTTTGTAGTATATTTTGAAGTCTGGTAGTGTGATACCTCTAGCTTTGTTCTTTGCTCAGGATTGCTTTGGTTATTCAGGGTCTTTTGATGTTTCATACACATTTTAGGATTTTTTTCTATTTCTTTGAAGAATGTCATTTGTATTTTGACAGGGATTGCATTGAACCTATAGATTGTTTTGTGTAATATTGTCATTTTAACAATATTAATTCTTCTGATCCATGAGCATGGGATGGGGATGTCTTTCCATTTGCTTGTATTCTCTTCAATTTCTTTCATCAGTGTTTTATAGTTTTCTCTGTAGAAGTCTTTCACCTCCTTGGTTAAATTTATTCTGAAGTTTTGGAGTTTTTTTGGTAACTATTGTGAATGAGATTACCTTCTTGGTTTCTTTTCCAGACTAGTTCATTGTTGGTGTGTAGAAATGCTATTAATTTTTGTATATTAATTTTATACCCTGCAATTTTACTGAATTTGTTTATTTATGATCATGTTATCTTAAACAGGGACAAACTGACTTTTTCCTTTTCAACTTGGATGCTCTTTATTTCTTTTTCTTGCCTGATTGCCCTGGCTAGGATTTCCAGTATTATGTTAAATAAAAGTGGTAAAAGTGGGCATCCTTGTTTTATTCCAGTTCTTAGAAGAAAAGCTTTCATATTTTCCCCATGTTAAGATGTTAGCTGTGGGTTTGTCATATATGACCTTTATTATGTTGAGGTACTTTCCTTCTAAATCTAATTTATTAAAAGTTTTTATCATGAAGGGATGTTGAATTTTATCAAAATATTTTCCTGCATCTATTTAGATAATCTTATGGTTTTTGTCCTTCATTCTGTTCATGTGATAGATGACATTTATCGATTGATATATGTTGAACCATCATTGCATTTCCTAGGATAATTCCCACTTGATCATAGTGTATTATCTTTTTAATGTGTTGTTGAATTTAGTTTGCTAGTATTTTTTTGAGAATTTTTACATCTATGTTCATCAGGTTTATTGGCCTTAGTTTTCATTTTTGTTGTGTCCTTTTCTGGTCTTGGTATCAGGGTTATGCTGGCATTGTAGAATGAGTTAGGAAGAATTACCTCTGCTTCAATGTTTTGGAATAGTTTGAGAAGAATTGGTGTTAATTCTTCTCTAAAAGTTTGGTAGAATTTAGCAGTGAAGCCATAGGTCCTGGACATTTCTTTGTTGGGAGACTTATTATTCCTGATTTAATTTAATTACTTGTTATTGGTCTGTTCAGGTTTTCTATGTCTTTTTACTTTAGTCTTGGTAGCTTGTACGTGTCCAGGAATTTATGCATTTCCTCCAGGTTTTCAAATTTATTGGCATATATTTGTTCATAGTAGTCTATAATGATCCTTTGTATTTTTGTGGTATCTGTTGTGATGTATCCTTTTTCATTGCTGATTTTATTTGTTTGGCCTTCTCTCTTTTTTCTTAGTTTAGCTAGTGATTTGTCGATTTTGTTTATCTTTTCAAAAAATCAACTTTTTGTTTCATTGATCTTTTGTATTTTTTAGTCTCATTTTCATTTATTTCTGTTCTGATGTTTATTATTTCTTTTTTTCTACTAATCTTGGGTTTGGTTTGATCTTGTTTCATACAGTTTTGAAAAACATTCTGATCACAGAAAGATTTGGCATGGCCACTTAATACACACTCATATGTACTCCATATAATTCTATATGCACCCACACATGTTGACAAAAATTACTAATTGTTCATTTACACATACCTTGTAGCCATGAATAAGTAATAATCCTTTTAATTATTCTCTCTCCTAGGTAAAATATTACATAGTAAAACATTGGCTATTGGACATTCATGGGAAATAACTCATCTGGATACATGAAGAGTCTCAAACAAATCAAGATTTGACCTCTTCATTCACCAGTTTTATTTTTTGCCTTTCTAAATGGTAACTATTCTAAGATGTGCTTCACTCTTCTCTGCATCTTAAAAAGAGAATACCAAATACTTCCTTGATACATTAGGGCTATCATTATGAACATGATAATACTAGGGTATAGTACATGTCCTTGAAGTTTATTCAAGGTATTTGACATGTTGGCTGTTTTCCAATCCATGAAATGGCTTCAGCCCACTGTGCTCTTTAAATTCTTTTGTTGTTGTTTTTGTTGCATGAATCAATAGTTTATTCCTTTTTATTGTTGAGTAGTATCTCATCTTATGGATATACCATGATTCATTTAACAATATTTTAAAATTTTGCATATGCTATAAATACACAATTAATTACTAATATTTTTGCTTTAGATAATGGTTGGCAAAGGATGGCCTGCCCACCCACAAGCTGAAACCTGCCTACTGCCTGATTTTGCAGGCTTATGAGCTAAGAATGGCTTTTACATTTGCAAATGGTTGAAAAATCAAAAGTAGAATGTGCTGTGGCCCATAAAAATTATATGAATTCTTATTTCTACATTTTATAGTTTTTCTTTCTACTCTTACCCTTCAGCTTGTGTCTGCAGTAGCTACTTGGTCATCCCTTCTAATTGTAGCTTCCAATCTGTTTTATAACCAGATAATGAAGCTCAATGGATTTGTGGGCACAAAACAGTAAAGAGGCTCTGCTAAGCAACTAAGAGATTCTTTTGTAGGTAAATTGCATGACCCATTAGTATCTTGGCTTTGTAAACGTAATTTTGCCGCTAAGAGGCATTTTCTGTTGCCTTTCAGGCTCTTAGCTATGTTCTTAGTGATAGAAGCTTCCAAAAAGATGATCGTTCAGAAACACAACATAAAAATGTACACTGGAAGTGTACTTGAGTTAGAGGCTTCCATT
This sequence comes from Lemur catta, assembly GCF_020740605.2. Taxonomy (NCBI): domain Eukaryota; kingdom Metazoa; phylum Chordata; class Mammalia; order Primates; family Lemuridae; genus Lemur; species Lemur catta. The sequence continues at coordinate 39,899,868 of NC_059128.1, forward strand.
AACTCCTCTTAGAGAAAATATGATTTAGTCCCATGGAAAAATGAATACCACTTTTCTTAAATTCACAATGAATCTGTGTACCATTATTATACTGAGATCCCAAACTCAGATTATAAATTTCCCTTTTAACACAAAACCAATGAATTTAATATCTTCCTTAGATACTACTTGAACAAATTCACTATATATACATGAAAAATTGAAGTTTACAAAGACTGTATTTAGGGTTCATTCACATACAAATGCCTGGCAGTAATATAAACACTTAACACCGTTGAATGATTTTCTGATAAAAGAGAATTTTCTTGGCCTGATTGGAGTAATACTTGGATATAGTTTGGGTAGGCCTGTGAGATTGATTTTATGAAGTACCTGGTTGAAGAGTATTATTCTAACACTCTCACCTGTATGAATTTTATCCCCTTACTCTCTCCCTCCCTTATCATATGCATCAACACAGGTCCCCAATATGATACCACGTAATGTCCCCAGCCCCAACCTCTTTCAATTAGATCTTGGGTGTTCCCAGCTCATCCAAATTAGATAAATAGCAAGTGCTTGGAAATAACCAGAACTCTGCAGGTCCTCTCTATAATATCCACTGGTGATTTCCATGACATTAGAATTTAGTGCTCTTTCTAATTACCTTGCTTCTTGCAATTGGAAGAGAAGCATTTATGATTTTAGTGTGTGCGTAGAGCAATGTATGCATGGCTTAAGAGCGTGAGTTAGGTAATCCCTAGGTTTTTCTGAGCTGAGAAGGTCTAATGCACACAGAATCATGAGTGCATTACTGCAGAAACAAAACATTTCCATCTAAAATGAAATGTCCATTAGCACATCTTCATAGCACTCTCTCCTCTCCACATGACTGGAAAATCACAGGAGGAAGCTGAGCTGATTTGATGAGACCAAAATCTCTTTTAATTATGGTGAATCACCTAGCTAGCTGCATTATTATTTGAGCCAAACAAATGTATAATTGCCAGTATTCAGAAGTTCTTTCTCTTAAAATTAGAAATATCTTTATGGCAACAAACTGTTCCTGAGATGGGAAAATAAAAATTCTCAAAACACATCTTGTGCGTTATTGGCTTGCCTCTGAGATATTCTGCTTTTATTTACATTTTAATAAAGTATCAGTGAGGATGGGTTATGGAAATATATAAACAGTAAAGTTTTCTGTTTTCAAGATCAGGAATATTCCCATTATTTCAATTTCAAAAAGAATTTGTAGGCTCCCATTTATCTGTTTTACATATATCATTCAAAGTTAACTGAATTTACTTTTAAGATCTACAGAAAACTAGGGCTGGTAGAGTGGTTTGAGGGATTTGTGTTATGTCACTTAGTGTACCCTGGTTAATGAGATCAAGGCAAAAGTTTGACCCCAGTGGAACCCACAGGCCATAGTCTTGACTCATTCATCCTAAAAACATATGTCCTATTGCTGGTGCACCAGCCTCATAACTGCCTTGAATACTAAAGGCTGACTAGTCTACATTAGCACAAGCCAACTTTAGATGGAGAACAAAAGACAATAAAGCACAGTGATTAAGTTCACAGGCCTTACAATCTGATAAACCGAGGTTCAAATCTAGTTCCACTACTAAATAATTGGGTCATTTTGCGCATGGTACTTACCCTCTTTGAGTCTCATTTGCTTCATCTATGAAATAGAGATAATAATAGTGCACATGAATTTAATGCAGAAAAAACATTCCAGGTATTTTAAGCAGAAAGGGATTTAATATAGGGAAATAATGTTTATACAATTGTTGGAAGGACTGGAGTAGTGGAAGTTAGGGGGCCACCAATGGACCATACACTTAAAGGGCATACCATCATCACTGAATTCACAGCCATAGCTGCCTCTCACAAAGCTGGTGGCTGACACTGAAATGTGGAAATCTCTGAAGCAAACACTCACATCCATTTGACCTTACTTGCTAGCACCAACAATAGCAAGCAAATAGCCACCACCTCACTTGTATCTTCCAAATCTTGGGCCATTGCCTCTCACAGGTAGAACTTTCTTACATCCAGAACCCTAGCTTTGAGGAAATCTACTTATTAGATTTCTAACACCAGCAATGTAGGAATGTACATGGAAAGGGATGTGAATAGACACTAAATGGCAATAGACCATATGGTGCACATGATACCTACCTCACTGACTTGCTGTTAAGATTATATGAACTAATATGAGTAAAGCATTTAGCACAATCCCTGGAATATAGTAAGTACCCAATATGGTTATTTATATAGTTGTTATATTATTGAAATTGAGGCATCCTCTGCGCATTAAATGCACCTTACTCACATAGTTCTTCCAAGACAGCTAGATTGCTTTCTTCTTCTACTCTTCTTCTTCTTCTTCTTCTTTTTTTTTTAAGACAGAGTCTCGCTCCCTTGCCCTGGCTAAAGTGCAGTGGTGTCATCATAGCTCACTGCAATCTCAAATTCCTGGGCTCAAGTGATCCTCCTGCCTCAGCTCCCTGAGTAGCTGGGACTATAGGCACGCACCAACATGTCCGGCTAACTTTTTCTATTCTTTGTAGAGCCAGAGTCTCGCTCTTGCTCAGGCTGGTCTTGAACTCCTGACCTCATGCAATCCTCCTGCCTTGGCCTCCCAAAGTGCTAGGATTATAGGCATGAGCCACTGCACCTGGCCCAGAACTCTTTCTTCTTGAACAACTTTTTCAACATTAATTCCTAGATGTGCAAGGTCCTGTTTAAAAGCCATTTCATTATTCCCTTGCTCCCAGCCTGTCCTAGGCTTTTCTCAAATTCCAGTTTTACCCTATTTTTATCCTTCAGCATATCCTTACCTGGAAAAATGTACCTCTTATGCTGCATCAACAGAGTCCAAATTATTAGCAAACAAACAAACAAGAAATGGTCCTCATTTCTTCAAGAGCAGAGAGGGCTTAATCTTCAAACATTCCCAGGGTAAGAGGAAATATTTATGTTCCATAAATCTAACACAGGAAAGATGAGAGAAAAGTAAAATAGTTGCCTTATTCATACTGAAGCAGGATGAAAATTCCTATCCTGACAAGTAGTTACACATAGTCAAGTCTCAAATGGGAAGTATTTCTAAGATTACAAAGTCAGAAGTTTGACCATATTCCCCCTGTCCTAAGATTTTAAAAACCTCAAGATCATTAAGAGTTTAAGTTGTACCCCCCCAACTGAAAATGGAAAATTGGACATAGATTTCCTGCTCCCTTTCACAAAATTCTATTGAAAAGGCAGCAAAATTTAACAGAAAAAAAAAGCTATGGAGGCTGGGCACAGTGGTTCATGCCTGTAATCCAAGCTGTTCAGGAGGCTGAAGCTGGAGGATTGCTTGAGGCCAGGAGTTCAAGACCAGCCTGGGCAATAGAGAGACTCTATCTCTACAAAAAATAAGAAAAATTAGTCTGGCATGGTGGCACATGCCTGTAGCCCCAGCTACTCTGGAGGCTGAGGCAGGAGGATAGAGTGAACCCAGAGTTTGCGGTTGCTGTGAGCTGTAAGCACACCACTGCACTCTAGCTTTAGCAAAAGAGAGAGACCCTGTCTCAAAAAAGAAAAAAGAAAAGAAAAGAAAAGAATAAGAAGCTGTGGTAGAACTGAAAACAGCAAGCCTGCTGCTGTGGTCTGAATGTGTTCCCCCAAAATTCTTATGCTGAAACTTAATCCCCAGTGTGATAGTATTGAGAGGTGGCACCTTTAGGAGGTGATTAAGTATGATGGCAGAGCCCTCATGAATAGGATTATCGACCACATAAAACAGGTCTGAGGGAGCTGTTCACTCCTGTTTCCTTCCACCATGTGAAGACAGATGGCACCATCTATGAGGAACAGACCTTCACCAGACACTGAATCTGCTGGCCCCCTCATCTGGACTTCACAGCCTCCAGAATTGTGAGAAATAAGTTTCAGTTTGTTTACAAATTACCCAGTCTGTGGTATTTTTATTAGAGCAGCCCAAACGGACTAAGACAGTGCCAGGAGAGAGAAGATGAAATGTCAGACTCCCAAAATTCTACAGACAGGAAACAGGCTGATAAAACTACTCAGGTGCAAACTCTGCTACCCTTTATGAAAAAAGAATTATGATTCAGAAGGTGGAGGTGAGGGCCCAGAAGAGCCTTGAACCCCAGAGGGCCTTGAAACCTAATGGAGTTTGCCCTGTTGGATTTTGAAATTGCTTGGACCAATAATTTCTTCCTTCCCTTTTCTCCCTTTGTGAATGGGAATGTCTGTAACTCTTATCTTATGCTTGTCCATTGAATTTTGGAAACAAATAACCTGTTTCTTGAGTTTCACAGGTTCACAGATAGAGAGAAATTTTGCCCCAGGATGGGTCGTACTCAAATTCTCACCCACACTCGATTTAGATGATGGGATAGAGGGACTTTTAGGCTGATGAAACTTAGGTAAGATTTTAGACTTTGAGTTGATGTTTTAATGTTTTGAGACTTTTGAGGATACTGGGTTGGGGTATATGCATTTTGCATGTGGGATGGACATGAATCTTTGGGAGCCAAGGGATGATGAGGGTGGACAGAATAGTGGCTCCCCAAAGATGTCCACATCTTAGTGCCTGGAATTTATGAGTATGTTGCTGTACATGGTAAAGGGTCTTTGCAGATATGATTACATAAGGATCTTCAGATGTTGATATTATTCTGGATTATCCAGCTAATATAATCACAAGGGCCCTTATAAGAAGGAGGAAGAAGGGTCAGAGAGAAAAAGACAATGTGATAACAGAGTCAGAGAGAGAGCAAGATTTGAAGATGCTATGCTGCTGGCTTTGAAGATGTAGGAAGGGGCCACAAGCTAAGGAATGCAGGAAAAGGCAGGAAAGTGGATTCTCCCAGAGCCTCAAGAAAGCACACAGTCCTGCTAACTCATTTTGGACTTCTGACTTCCAGAACTGTAGGATAATGAATTTGTCTTATCTTAAGCCACTAAGTTTATTGTCATTTGTTATAGCAGAAATAGAAAAACTAATAAAGAGATGAAAGTCTTTAAAAATAAAAGAGCCTATTCAATATCAAGCCAGATAAGTAGAGGTCAGTTGAGGCAGGGAGAGGGAGGGAGACCACCTAAATACATCATTGCAATATTTTAAAATATCAAGAAGGGCTACTCGATGCTAAACTTGAGAGGGAGAAGGGAAGGGGAGGAAGAGTTGGGCAGAGAGCATATTGAAAAAAGTAAGTTTCAGCAACATTAAATATGGATAGACAATGGGACAATTCCTTCAAAAGTCTGAGATAAATTTATTTTGCTTTCAATCTAGAATGCTATACATAGTCAATCTCTAAATCTACCATGAGGACAGAATGAAGGTATTTTTGGGCATGCAAAGATACAGAAAATTCACCCTCCAATATCTCTCTTATATTATCATTTTTTAGGGAGTTACTTAAGGATATGCTCCAGCACACAAAAAAAATGTAAAGCAAGAAGGAGGTAGACATAGGATCCAGAAAGCAGGGCTTCAATTCAGGGAAACAGCACAGATAGTCCCAGGATAAGTGCTGGGCAGGAGGCTTTGGGGAGCAGCCAGAGCAGGTAGAGGCAGGGCTCCAGAGGGACAGGCCTGGTGTTGAGGGCGGAAGGGATTCCATAGACTATATATGATGATAAAGAACTTGGAAGCCTCTTTGACTATGAAAAGGGCACAGAATGCATGAGGAGGAAAGAAGGGGAAATGGGAGAAAGGAAAGAAAGCATTCAAAGCTTCCAGGATACATTAAAGGTAATACAAATTGTGGTCCAAATAAAAGTAACCTGGAAGTCAGTGGGCCTCAGAAAAAATAAAATGGATTCCAAGTAAGAGTGCCCAAATGAGAAGCTGGAAGATAATAAAAATATAATGATGAGTGCATATGATTCTTTTTCCAGTAATTAAAAAAGAAAGGCAATTAGAAAACTCCTGAACACAAGACAACAGCCACCTCTGAGAAATGCGTGGTTCAATAATGAAGCAAGTGTGACTACGGCATGATGGTGACCAATGGGTAGAATATACGAAAGAAAAATCTGTTTCATCACTTTGCTCTGAAGTCATGACATTGGAATCAGAGAGCAAAACAAAAAGGTAATCATTTCTTCTTGGCTCTCAAAGAAAAAGTTATATAATATAAACTGTAAATACTTTTAACTGGTTTTCATTTTTTTAAAAAAAAATCAACCTATGGAGAACATGTGAAAGACTTAATTATGGTTTCAGAACAAAATACCAGCTTTACCAAGGAATCACTGTTTCCTCCCCACCAAAAGAAAGTAGAAATAATCAGCTTGCATTTAGGGGTTATATTGTGCAAAAAATAATACATCTTTAAACATTAGAATTACACTCAATTCAGAACAGTTATTTTCAAACTTAAGCTTGCATCAGAATCACCTAGGGGGCTTGTTAAAACACAGATTGCTGGCCTTATCCCAGAATTTCTGGTTCAGTGGGTCTGGGGTGGGGTCCAAGAATTTGTTTAAGTTCCCAGGTATACAAGTTGAGTATGCCTTAGCCTGAATGCTTGGGACCAGGAGTGTTTTGGATTTTGGATTTTTTTCCAGATTTTGGAATTTTGCATATACATAATGAGATATCTTGGGGATGGAACCCAAATCTAAACATGAAATTCATATATATTTCATATACACCTTATACACATAGCCTGAAGGTAATCTTATATAATATTTTTAATAGTTTTGTACATGAAACAGTTGGTGTACACTGAACCATCAGAAAGCAAAGGTGTCACTATCTCAGCCACCCATGTGGACAATCTGTGGTTGTTGGGCATCACCATCATGCCTGACTCAAAATTTATCTGCTACCAATCAGCAATCATTGTCTTACACTTATTTACACATAAATACTTAATGGTAAAAAAAATTACATGTCATTAATACAGTGAAAAAATGTGTTGATGATAACTGAACAGCACAGTAGCACCACCAGGACACTTGTGTCACCTGTTAAACAACAGCAACAACAAATGGCACCTGAGGTCAGGTGTGGACTTTCCCACTTACGGAATCAGGTTGGTGCTTAAAAAGTTTTGGATTTTGGAACATTTGGATTCCAGACTTTCAGCTTAGAGATGCTGAACTTGTACTGATTTGAGAGAGACACTCTCAAATATAAGTCAGGGGGGTGGCGGCGAATGAGACCAAGCAAGCCCACGATTATGTCTCCCACCTGTGGGTGAAATCCATCATACTGTCCCCCCACACTCCCTTGGCCTGTCTGCCTCTGCCCTCCCTCCTTCTCTCCCTTCTTCCCCACAACCACTTTCCTCTTCTTTTTTTGGCCAAACTGAGTTAGCTGATACGTATAAGCCAAGTGCACACATATTGCAACTCCACGCTATCTTATATTATAAACCGCGGAGTTGAGATATGTTACCTATCACTAATAGAAATAGAGGTTTAACCATATTGTTTATAGTAGAAAAAGTAGCCTAGAGAGGACTTTGCAACAGCCATGTAACTGTACTGGGAGTAAAGAAGGGATTGATGTAAGTGAATGAAGAACTCATCTGTCATAGTAGGAAGTCAAGAAATAACATTGATAGGAGTTAGCAGCATACACCTGACACTAGCAGACATAGAGGAAACCGCTTGAAGAACTAAAATCTCGAATATTCAAGCAGGAGCTCAGGGTCAGGCAGAGGTGAGATAAAGATCTAATCTTTGAGCGATTGCCCTGGGCAGTAGCACTAGGGGGCCAAGGGGGAGAGGAAGACTTGTTTTTCATATTGTAAACCTCAGCACCTTGTGAATTTATTGTGTAATGCTTCTATGATAACCAGCTAAATATGTTTTTTATTTTTATTTTTAAATTTAAATAAGACAGTTTAGGTAAATCCAATGGTGTGAGTTTTTATTCCTGGGACCCTGAAAAGCTGAACCGATGGGTGTCGAGGGGCTGATAAGGGCACTGTCGCTGCTTCCCCGTGGAAGTGCCGATCACCAGTTCCTGTTCCACTGTTCTCTGGGCCCCTCCTTTCTCAAACTGGAGGATACTCTGCTGTCACACATCCACCCATCCTCCTCCATCCAGTGACACCTGCTCTCACCTTCAACCTTGGATGGCCTGATTTGCAAGCAGTTCCCAGCCTTTCTGGACCACCCCCCTAGAGAGAGCCTTATCCTTTTAGCTTCACTGTCCCCTGCTTTTTAGAAACTTCAAACAAGTGCTGCAGGGATTAGACTAGAAGCTATCTGAGAAAAACTGCCCTGCATCCCAGCTGATTATGAACCTGTGTCCCATTACAAGATTCAGGCACTTTAATTCCTCTACTGGATTGTAAATTTCCTGCCTACTGGGTCACTTGATTAATCCTTACCTGCCCCCTATTCCCAACTTCAAGAGGAATAAATTAAGGCCCAGAGACATTGCACGGGTATCCAAAATGCATAGCAAATTTCTATGCAAATTAAAGCCCACCCAGCAATGCTGACTCCCAGGCCCATGTTCCTGTTAAGGACCATTCTCAAGGCCAGTGATGAATCTTGCCACTGAGTGCTAGACTTTTGGCCTCCTGGACCTCATACTGCAACCTACAGTTAAGTCTGCAGCATTCATTCAAGCGCCAGCCTTGGACGATCTGTTTGAAATCCAAACCTGAAGGGCTCTGTTGGGAGAGTCTGGGATCCAGAATTGCAGTGCTGATGGGCCCAGAGGATGCCATGCCCAGCACTACTCACTCGGCATGGCACATTGGCTAAGGGCTCAGACTCTGGGCAGAAAGCCCAGGTGTAAATTCTTGCCTGCCATTTTGGAGCTGTGAGATTTTGGGCAAGTCACACAGCCTCCGTCATTTACCCATCCAAAAAATGGAGACTATTAGTAGCCTCTATTTCATGAACTTGTTATGAGGATTAAATGAAATGATGTTTACACATGCATATAAGGTGTCTGACGTATATTCATTGAATGTTAGCTTTTAATACCAACAATGTCATTTTTGTTATTACAATTGACATACCAATTAATCAGACTTACTAAATTGCCCAGGAGAGAGAAGGGATACCATAAGCTACGGTTACAAATAGGAAGAATTAAGTCCCAAAATTGCTTCCATGAAGAGAGCAACAGATGATTTGGAAAGAGCCCTTTGACATTGGGATCACCCTCAACTTTCCTGTCCCTAATCATAAACCACTTCATACGGGTCATAACAAGGTCATCCTAAATGAAAAGCGAGAAGGACCAACTGTGAAGGTGCTCTGAAGGGTTAACCCTCCTTGGGGCAGCGCAAAGCTGAATGACAGCTTCCCAAGCGGCTATTTTTATCTTTATCTTGTGTTTTGAGCATCTGACTCAAGCTGGGTAAAAGGGTTCATTTTCTCACTTGTAAAGTTTTCAAAACACCAAAAGGGTTTGGTCAAGAGGGAAATATATCCACTCCAGCCAAATTTTTTTCAGTGGTCAAAAAAAAAATAAAAAAGAGAGAGAGAGACCAACAAAAAAGTTAATCATAAATCTGCTTCAGGCAAGATATGGACCCATTCAGGGGAAACTGTCATTTGTTTATCAGTAGCAGACAGCAGCTTCCTGCAACCAACAGCAGCTGTCACCCTACAAAAGGACATCTTTTTATTTTCATGAAGAGTAGTGAAAATTTTAAGGCAAAGCAAATGACAAAATATTTGACTGCATTTATCTGCCTTTTGGCTATTTTTACCCCTGTGCCATGCAAACGCCTTACAGGCTTCCCTGACAACATCTTACTTTTTATTCTAGTCCTGCTTTAGCAGCCAAGGCACAAGTGTTGTCATTTACATTTTACAGATGGAGAAGCTGAGACCCTGAAACTTAAGGAACGTGAACACGGCAAGGCCAGGCAGAGCTGGAAACCGCTCCACGGTTGACTTAAAACTACCCCAAGTCCCAGGGGAGGGATAATGGGCATCAGAGAAAAGGGAACCAACACCAATTTTGTGAATGCCGACTCGGAGCAGGGAAAAGCAGTGAATGTGGTGACCTAGAAAAACAGAGAGTCTAATTGCTGGTTTCTTCCCCAATGAAGAACTTGATATATAACACTCACAGCACCATGTGTTTGCAGGGTAAGAAGTTTGTTTTCTCAGCTAAGAATAAAGTATGAGATCCCATGCTTATTGGTGCAGTTTACTCCCCACAATTCCTTTTTACATATTCGTAATCTGGGTGATTTACTCTACGTACTTCTGCCAGACTTAGTTCTTTCCTCATCCAGAATTACCCCAATGATTTTGCTAAAGTACCTGAACCCATCCATCCACTCATTCATTCATAGATCTTACACGGACGGGGTCCCTGCTATGGGGCATAGACCTGGGGACACAGAGATGAATGAGTCTCAGTTCCTAGCATCAAGGGGCTCCAAGGCCGCCGGGGAAGACTGACATGTAAACAAGTAGGTAGATGTGTAAAGACATATCCTGGGAACCGTGGAGGCAGCCATCTCTGATGGGCGAGGAAAGGCCCTCTTCTCTTCCTGGTCCCTCTTCTGAGCACCTCTGGCTGCCTCATTCTGACATCTCACCTCTGCCTGGTCCAGTCTGCCCGGCCCCCCTTGGGTGTTGAAATTTCCTCTGACATCTCCCTCATTGCACTTCAGATCAGACCTCCAACCCCTAAAGTTGTTACTCCAGGCCATAGAGGCGAGGTTCATGCATATAATACTTATTTTTCCAGATGCCTTTCCCATGAGTAGTTCTTTCATAGAGTAAATCAGTGCTAATTCTTTAAAGCAAAGCAACATTTAAGTCTTATTTTTTTTTTCCTGGAGCACATTCTGCAGATTACAATCTATGAAGAATGCTAAAATGAGAAAGGATCCCTGGGCCTAGATTGGAACTAATTTTTATTTGTCTGATTTATAGAGTGGATGAGTGAGGCAATGTCCTCCTCAACTTTGATGGAGGATAGGCTGACAGCTCCATCAATCAGGCAAGCTGTCAGAGCACAGCACTTCACAAAAGCTGTTAAACAAAGGTCTACCTGGCTAACACTTCTAGGGGATGAGAAAGAAGCTTATATATATATATTTTTTTGAGACAGTGTCTTGCTCTGTCACCCTGGGTAAAAAACAGTGGCAGTGGCATCATCATAGCTCACCTCAAATTTCCAGGCTCAAGCCATGCTCCTGCCTCAGCCTCCTGAATAGTTAGGACTACAGGTACACACCACCATGCTTGGCTAAATTTTTCTATTTTTGGTAGAGACGAGGTCTCACTCTTGCTCAGGCTGGTCTTGAACTCCTGAGCTCAAGCGACCCTCCCGCCTCGGCCTCCCAGAGTGCTAGGATTACAGGTGTGAGTCACAGCACCTGGTAGAAACTTAACCTTAGTGCCCAGAGAAAAGTATTTCACTCGCCCAGCAGAGAAACGGACATAGCAGTAAAGTCTTCAGACAGAGGTATTAAAAGGTAAAGACAAATTCCAAATATATGTTTGTATTTCTGCTTCCTTTATGATCCTGGAATCAATCCCTTCTTAAAATATATTGATAAATAATCAGCCATCAATGGCAATCTCACTGAAACTTAGATCCATCTTTATTAGTAAATTTAAAAGCCACTTATGTCTATAAATACAGGGCAGAGAAAATAGAGGGCATATAATCTTAAATCCACAGTTCTGCTGGTCTACTGAGGAGCTGGATTGCAGCTGGACGCCTTTAACAATTAGGGACACAAAAGGACAGTGGTCATTTACACAATCGCAGCAATAGTGTGGTTGGTGATCGTTTTATGGTATCTTGAAAAAATTTAAGCACATACAAAACATCCAAAGGACATATTTTATCTGCTAAGTTTAGTATATTTTCTTTCTCTCCATTCAACACCTTCAACATCTTTCAACAGTTTTAGATCCTTCTGAGTTTTAGGTCATCGAAGTTCCTCAAGGACAGAGAGAGGTTCCATTAGGGCATGAGAGAGACTCATCAAACGACCTCTTATGATGTCCAGGTCAGACAGACAGCAAGAGTGTCTCCAGTGGTCTCAGAGATCCTGGCCATGCTTCAGGCCTGGAGAACAGCTTCTAGAATGGGTGCAATGCAAGAGTAACCCCAAAGGGCCCCCAACCGGCAGATGGCACTGCGATCTTTGGCGATCTGAGCGTTGTGGCTGCTCTCTAAGAAGGGTCTTTGTTCATCACTCTATCCACAGCATTGTAATTCCCTTCAATTGTCTTTCCTGCCCTCAGTTGACTTTGCTGAGTCATTCCAGCTGTGTCATGGAATTCTGCGCTGCAGCAGGAGACTCAAAAGCAGCTCTGAACCTTCTGCAGCTGGCTGTCAGGCTAACTCACCGTCTGGGGGCAGGCTGTCATGCCCAAGAATCCCCGTGAGGGAGGCAGAGGAGTGACAAAGGAGACATAGTTGTGGGGGATCCAAGCTTCGCAGGGTTTGAGGACTTCTCTCCAAGTGAGTGCCCCCAATGGTTCCAGGTGTCCGCAGGGCATGGCCAGGTGCACCCTCCCACAGGAAAGGCTCCCGATGAACATCAGCCTCACACACCCCACAGAAGAGGAGGAGGAAACTTTCTCCTCCCACTGTGCCTGGCTAGCTTGCATGGAGAAGGAAGGCTCTCCCCAAAAGCAGTGAACCTCTTTGCTCCTTCTGTCAGAGTTGGTGGCGAGGTGAGGTGGGAGTGAGGGAGGGATATATTTTTGTAATCCCCTCCTAATTTCTAAGGAGGAAAGATCCTGAAGAAGACCCCTTAGTTGCTGAGGGAAGACAGAGGTGTTGGATTGATTCAGGTGGGAGGATGCATATTGGAGGGGAGGGCACCTAAATTATCCTACACTGTGTGAGGAGGGACGAGACTGAGAGAAAACTGGGGGGAGGTGGGGAGGATAGAGATGGGGAGGGGACAACAAAGGTAGAGATTTTGGTAAGTTTTGCTGTGCCCTGTGTGCTGTATTCTCTTCTCCATCTTCCCATGAAACAACCTGCAAAATCAACATTACCAAATAATGCTTAGGAAGCAAGAATCTAAATTCTTAACGTGTACCTTGGGTATCTCTCATGCACATTCAAATTTGAAGACCATTAATCACTGAGTCTAGAAAAAGGGATATAGAAAAGGCTGGTTAGCTTCATTTATGTTTTATTGGAGGGTAAAGTCAGTCTTCACTTCTAGGGCCAAAGCTGTGGCCTGGATGGAGAAGCAAAGAGGGTCTACGTTTCTACCTGCAGAAGGGCAAGGGCTGCTTGGTTGTGAGTGAGGCCATTTATGAATGGTTGGTTTCCATGTATAGGCTAAGCCCTTAATGTTTGAGATATGTACTATATAGTATTTTAAGAATATTAAATTTAATATATCTCTGTGGTAAGAGTGCTTGTCTGGTATTTAAAATATTCCCCAGAGTGCTGGGAAGTAAGAAAATGCACAGCCAGCCATATACCATAAAATTTCCTGGGGAAATTGCTTTGATATAGCTATAAATATATGATTTCCTATCCTATTTAATTTCCTCATTTCATGTTCTTCTTTTTGTTGATCCAATTTTTCTTTTGTTGCCCAATTGAAAAATTCCTTAGGTAATAATTAAAAAGAAGTGAGGGGGTGCATGTTTTGGAGACGGCAGGGAAAGGGTGCAGTTTGGGGGTCAGGAAAGCCTGTGTTCCATTCTGCAGAGGGGAGCGTGAGAGAAAGAGAAATCCAGGCCGGAAGTCAGGAGACACCAGGGAAAGGGAGGTGAGCCCAATCCCTGGGGCCCCGGAAGTGGCCAATAGGAGAACTCTCCAGGCGTTCCATAGCTATCCCCACCAAGCCCTTCTCAAAAACTGAGTTGGCTACTCCATGATTTAAATGTTTATCACCAGTTACCCCATTCTAACAATAGGTGCTTGTCAGTACCCAAGGATTTAGAAGTAACCAGACACCTTACATTTGCCCGTAAATATTTGCATGTCTACTTCTACGGTATAGACTTGTCGTGTGTTTTTAAAACTCAACTCCCCAAAGCGCAGCTTCATTAGAAGTCAGCTGGCCTTTTGACTAGCATTTCAGACTCTGATTATTATACCAAAATCCATTAAACACATAAAATCTCTTATTGGAAACTCCAATTAAACCTCCAGTCTCATAAAAGAGAATGGAGTGATTATAGGAAAGTGATCTGATACCGTGCAAAGTGCTGGGAATAATAATGCCAGGGATGTATGAGATGCCTTTTGCCCAAAGAGCTAAAAGCATCTCCTAAACTCTGTCTAATAGAGTAGGCTTTGATTCTTATTTTGTTAATTATTTGACCTTGCATATGTCCAAGGTTTCCTACCTGGGGAAATGGGGTAAGTACAACTGCCTAACCTAATACTTGGACAGGGAATACCATGGAATCATTGTTATCATTGTAGTAGAAACCAAGGTGTGGTTATTCCTTCATCTTTAGGCTTCTAGATTTTGTGGTGCATTCGGGGGAACCATTCAAGCTAATACACTGTAGTGCATCGGCCAGTGTGCATGCACAGTAGGGCAATGGTTCTCACACATAACTATGCCTAAGAACCAACTGGAGATCTTGTTAGAATGTAGATTCTTGGGACCTGCCTCCAAAGATTTTAATTTGATTATTTTGGATTGGGCTGGAGAAATTCATCCATCCAGCAATTCTGTGTGCCAGACACTGTTAAAGACACCAGGGGGATGTAAGTGAACAAACAGACAAAAATGCATTTTTGCATTTTTGCAAAAATGGTGGTGCTCATGGTCTATCTGCTTTTGCAACAGGCCCCCAGGCGATGCTGAGACCACGAGCCATACTCTCCCAAGGGCCACAAGCAGCACAACTAGTGACAAGATCTATTGACAAGAATTTCCAATGGAAATTTCATCACATTTCCAAACTCCAATTATTCTTCCTTTTCACTGGGACCTAGTTCTTGGCCATACCCTTCTGGAGTCTTTTTATTCAGGAACAAGATATTCAGGAACAATGGGCTCATTGTGTTCCTGTCAGCAAGTTCATTTGCCCTCTTGCTTTTCCATTGCCGTCTCACGTATAGTCTGCACTGGTTTCCCAGGGCTCTCCTTAGTAGCAAAGGCTTTAAGGGAGACTCAGGAAACATCACTCGTTCCAGGGACTTTGGCAACAGCAATCATTACGAATATGTCTGGATTTGACCTCCAAGGATCAGAAGACAATTAATTTGTCTAGTTCTAATCTAAACTATGGGTTTACATTGAATAGAAATTAGCCCTAGAGTGAACTCACTCCAAGTCATTTCATTTACATTTTCCTTTCTAGATCGTATCATTTTGAATTGGGAAAAATTAGCTTTTGTTATTGGCCCATACTTCCTGTGGAATGAAGGCTCCATTCTGAAATAGTTGATTAATTTCCTTAAGTCCTTTGACATGTTGATACTAAAGATGTCTTGGAATCTTAACCAAACCGACAGAGTAAATAAAGTACAACTGCACAATGGCATTGGCCTTTAAAAAAATTATGTGTAATATCTGCCTTTCGAAAGACGTGTTAATAAACAGAGGTGAATTATAAAAAATTCATTTCATGCCAGCAAACCTCAAGCATCCAGAGCTGACAACGGATGATTCAGTAAGTGAACTAAAGGTAGAATAAAACAAGGACAAATAAGATTTTAAGTTAGCGAAAAAAATAAAGAACAAAATACTTGCTAATAGATTTTAAGCTCATTGAAAAATATATCTAGGGAGATTTCTTAAGTAATATTTCATTTAGTCCATATTTTGTTATTTATGTCCTGCCTCCTTCCCAAAAGAATTCAAGGCTGCTCATTTATTCCGGGTACCTAGTGTGAGATAACCTTTTGAAGGAAAAGATCATCTCTTGTCTTCATCTCCTCCCTCCTCAAAGTTTTTTAACCACTTAGAAATTTCAAACAGGATAAGGAAAGCACATTACTTATCCTATGATAAGTTTTCCAACATCCAGAAAAATCTATCATTTTAATAACTATTTTTATCAATCTTAGAGGCTTTCTCAGCTCCAAAAAAACCTATGAGTCTTTATGTATGCAGTATGTTTGTAATTGACAGTAACAAAGTAGCACAAGTAAATGTCTTGATTTATTTCCAGTTTTTAAAAGCAACTACAAAATTTTTAAAAAAAAGAAGTCTCCAATTTTTGGAAATCATTTTCCTTTTCCACGTCCTTCCAGACCTTGTCCTCATGCATACATGCACATTCAGTGTGCAACTGCTTCCTTCAACATTATATTGTATACATTTTCCCCACACTTTATACATTTTAACTTAAACATTTTTTTAGATTGCCGTTTTTAATAGCTACCTAATAGTCCATTGAGTTGCTGTACCATTGTAATACAGGAAAAGGAAGGGAGATATTTCAGCAGATGGCCACGACGCAGTTCAGGAAATGAGACGCATCACTGTTGTTTATAGTGTGCGGGGCACTTAATATTCCAGGAAGAGAGGTCTGGTACCAACGAGTTTATTACTGTGAGGGCTTATTTATCTGAAATGCATAAGATGGGAGCTGTCCTGTTCTCAGTTTTGTTTTGAAGTCACTCTTTATTCATTTCCTGTATTAATATCCTTCAAGGGGCAACAAGCTCTATAAAAAGCAGAAAGAGGAGCCGAAATAAAACAGCTCACCCCTGTCTTGTGCACAGCAGCTGGGCTAGGAGGTGAGGGCTGGATGCTCCGTGGTGCCTTGACACACACACACACACACACACACACACACACACACATACACACACCACTCCAGTGGGGTCACGGTGTACAGGGCAAATAGCATACGGGGCATTGGAGTGGAGTGGCTACAAGCATGTACTCTTGAACCAGACCTTGTGTTCTCATAGCTTAGCCTTTTGCATCTGTAAAAACAGAGTTATAACAATAACATTCACTCCATGGGGTTGTTGTGGGGTTAAATAAGGCATAAACATAAAGAACAGGATTCCACATGGTAAACACCAATAAGTGTTTATTATATTACCTTTCCATTCACTTTTAAGGACAGCAGAGGAGTGCAGAGGTCACCGTGCCAGGACACTAACTGGGCAGCTATGCCTTTGATAATGTAAAGGACAAACTTTCCAACACAATCCTTCCCCCTCTACCTGAATCCAATAGAGAGAAAAGTGGCACTTGTTTTATAAGAATTTTAGCCCAGGTACTTGAGAACCTGCGTGTGCATTTTAAGCCCATAAACAAAGAACAACTCCTGGAAGTGTGAGCCGTGGTTTCGACTTCAAGTACATAATGTGAATGATGCTGTCATCGGTTGGCTCTAGATTCTCTTACCACCATTACTAGCAATCATTTATTCATCACCTACTGCATGCCAGGACTCTCTGCTTCTTATAAGTGCATCTGACCCCACAATAATCTTATGGAAGAGGTTATTATTATTATTACCATTTTACAGATGTGGGAACGCAGGGCCAGAAAGATAAAGTGATTTGCCTAAGGCCAAATTTGGAATTTAAATTCGGGTCTGGTTAACTCCCAAGTCCATTCTTTGACCCCTGTGCCCACTCCTGCTTATTGTGATATTTGTATGAAGATGACTTGAATCTTGGGGGCTGGCACTGCTGATTCAGCAAACAGCTGATGCCTACAGCTGCTCTGCTGAACTGTTCAGTGCTTCCCACGCGCCCTGGGCTCAGCGCCAGCCCCACAAACCCCTCTTGCTCCCCACGCCCACACCCGCTCTTCACACTCAGCGTCTACACTCCTGACCCTGGCCAGAATTGGCTCCTCCACCCTGCTAATGAAAAGAGTTGTGTGTAGCTGACATGGAGACAATCAGATAGCACCCACTGGCTCTGGTCCCACCTGTCTGCCACCTCCCCCTCTGTTCCCACATCTGGCAACCTTCTGTCTCACCTCACCTCCTCTGCCCACTGTTTATCCACTTCTTCTTGCTGAAAAGTTGGCTTTGGGGTTAGGAAGGAGCGTGATAGAGCCTCCACCTTTTCCCTTAACCCCTGGCTGGTACCGGGTATGAGAATCCCTGATGACACTCCTGGAAGTGAGGGTGCACACACCTCCCTGTGATGAAAGTTGGGAGAAGGTGCAGAAGGCTCACGCTGAGCTGCTTTTGAACATCAGGCAGAAGGGGCTGGCGCTCAAGGCCCACACTAAGGTCAGAGCGCAGGCGTGAACTGGTGTAATGCGTTGTATTGTGCTCAACCCCACCCCCGGCCCCCAGGAAAGATCCTATGTTGCAATCCTATCTCCCTGTACCTCAGAATGTGACCTTATTTGGAGACAGGGCAGATGTAATTATTTAAGATGAGGTCATAGTGGAGTGGCCCCTAATGCAATATGACTTGTGTTCTTATATAAAGGGGGAATGTGAATACAGACGAGCTCACAGAGAGGAGGCCATGTGAAGAGCAAAGATCAGGATGATGCCTCTGCAAGCAAAGGCGTGTCAGAGGTTGCCTGCAGACCACCAGAAGCCAGGGGAGAGGCACGGAACAGATTCTCCCTCCCAGCCCCTCAGAAAGAAACTCAATTGGAACATCTGACCTCCGGAATGTGAGAGAATAAAGTTCGGCTGTGTAAGCCACCCAGCTTGTGGTGCTGTGTTCCAGCAGCCGTAGGAAACTGCTAAGCTGGAGAGATGCCCAAAGGAGTCATCCAAAAGTTCACAGTGAGTCAGCTCTGGGGTGAGGTAGGAATCATGCCTTATAGATTGTGGGAGCGCTGCCTGGATGGGCTGAGGGTGCCCCGTTCACAGACAGGCCCCAATCCCTCCCCGAGGTTCTTTGGAGATGGTTCTAAACTATTCTAGACTCATCAAATGTCTGATGCTACCAGCCGTCTCTGGTGAATGCCTGGGGAGATGGGAAAAAGTTAGATTTTAAACCTGGTGTTCCCTTCAGAGTAGGGAGTCATTGCAACTTTCATCAGCCTTAGGCACTTTGGCTTTTGAGGGCTTACTCCTACATTTAAAAGAAAATATTTAACATATTTTATGACTTCATTGGTGCAAAGACAAGTACAATTTGTACAGATTCATCATTCTATATTCATTATTGCTATAGTTACTTTTCTTCTGATTTTAAAAGAAATTAAAACATGTTTGCGGGCCCCTGAAAGTGGTGTGAGCTCAGGCACTGTGCCTGCCGTGCCTGATGTTGGCTCGGCCCCACAGATAAAATGAGAGAACCATCCGGGACTCCAAAAACCTACCTCTGCTGTGGGATACTGCCACCAAGAAACCAAACTATGAGTGAGTGTGTTGTATTAAGCCCTTTCTCCATCCTTTAAAAGCCATGCAATTGATGGACAGGTTGCATTGCTGTCAAAAAGTCCATAGTTTGCCTTACACTTTTCCTTTACCTCAGGATGAACCAAAAAATAAATACTGCCAGGGATAGATAGAGAACCACGCTACATATTAGCTGCCACCACCTGCAAGTGTGGGGCCATAAATCCACGCCTTTTCCGCCAAGGCAGCCGTTGTACATTGTCAGAACCATACATAAAACATCCTCCTATGCACTGTATTATTGGCCTTCCTGATTTACTGTATATACAGTCTCCAAGTTAAATACCAACAGAAGCACCTGAAAATATATTCTCTTGCAGCCCCTGCCTGAAAACTGCATTGCCCAAATAATGTCTGCTCATTCATCATTTACTTCGCAATATCTGAGTGTCATTCTCTGAAATACGTCCCTACAGCAGTGCCCTGTGAAACTCATGAGCACAGAGACAGGGAGGTAGAATCTCCAGCTTTAAGGCCCAGGCATTTAAAAAGTGAGCATGTTTCAAATGCTCAAAATGAGACTAAGCTATTCAAACAGTTGGTATCTGGCTCCCCTATAAGGGACTGTTACTGGCTTCCCTTCATGCAATATTTGAATCTTAATCTTAATCTATCTTCCTTGTATGCACACCTCCTAGAAATGGGAGCAGGAATAACAAATTGATTAAGTAAACCCACACTAAATGGTTCTCACTAGAAATCATTAGGAAGTGTCTCTATTTATGCAGCATTCCAATTCCTTTCTGCGGGGATCTGGGAGCAGAGATTTCTACTCAGTGACAATCCACTGAAACACAAGTATCTGAGGGTAAAACCAATTCCTATGTTAAAGGTTATCAATACAAGAATAGGAACAGCATAGTGGACGTGTACTGGTTTTATAGACTGATCTGTGTTTGAATATCAGCTTTACAACAACTAAATAGATGATGTTTTTTGAGCCCCTGATCCCTCATCTACAAAATGAAGACAATGCCAGTGGTGGACAGTGTTGACAGGGAATTCAACTCCATTCCCTCCTTTCTATCAGGGCCTTGATTTTGTTTAGGTAACTACCTGTCCAGGGCTGGCGTCACAGACGTGTGACCTGTGCATCCACATGGGGCTTCATGTGCAGACGGGCTCTATGCTTGGGTAAATGCTCTGCTATCAGCAGCTTGAAATTCTTAGTAATTTTATCTTTGAACTTGTGATTTGGAAGTGAGGTCTGATGGGACAGCAGATCACGCACGTGAGCAGGGAAGACAGCCCTGATACACATCTGCTCTTCTAGCCACCCTATTCTCAGCCTCCATGTTTAGCTTGTACCAGTCTTCAGTCTTGCTGACCCCCATGCACTGTGGCTTCGCTGGAGTTCCATGATCATGTTCTGTAGCAGCATGTCTATGACTGAGTAGGAGGGTGCTGACATCTCCGAGCAGCCATGCTTTCCATTCCAACCAGACATTACGTGGACACAGAAAGCAGGCAGCGGCATTCTAAGAAACACAAATGAACAGGGACCCCTATCATAGCCTTTCTTACTTACGTTACCTCTTTGCAGGAGTCAACCTCTTATGTTGAAAGTAATGACAGGGAAAGATAAGGCAACTCACAATTCTCTTTTCTTTAGGTCCTTCCTTATTCACAATGAGTAGAAATGTATAGAGTGTGAATAGAATGTGCACACATCAAAAAATAAAACAAAAACAGTTGAACTGGTTTGGTGCAGCATTTCCCTGTTTGGTAAGAATGAAATGCATGTGATGTGTGAGCTACAAGCTATAAATTATGTAGTTTCAGAGACTCCACATAGGAGTTAAGTGCTCTTATATTTGCTGACCATACCCCTGGCTCCAAGGGTGGGTATGACAGGATCAGGGGTAAGTGTATCCCACTTGCAGGTGACTGGTTTGGGACCGGGCATGCCACTCAAATCAGACCACTGAGCAGCTTGCTGGGGCTTCTGGGAGAGTTCTGTCTCCTGCTTCCAGACCTGACTCTCTATTCCATCTTTCTATAAGAGTGAGGATGGGGCCAACATACAGAGGATAGCAGGGTCTGGAATTCATTAAAAAATTATTTTTTAATGAATAGGCAAAAATATAGAACTAAAGCTTCTGAACCAAGCAACCTAAGTGCTAGCCCTCCCTGTGGACTTCTAGGAATGTGAACCGACCATTTCGTTGTTGCTAAATCCAATTTTAGGTGGATTTTTCTCTAGTTTTATTTTGAAAGCATCTTGATAAATATTGTTCACTGAGTGGATGGATATGTACGGCATTGAAAAACCAGGAGTCATCCTGGCATTGGACTGATAGGACTGGCCATGGAAAACTCCATGGGTCTTAATGGGGGGTAAGATCTGACAGCTGAAGGACAAAAGAGAAGGCAATGCTGGAAGGAAGGGGCACTCTTGTGTGTGCAGGGGTCAGGGAGGAACACAGTCTGAGATGCAAATGGTTCATGCAAGGAGGGTGGGGACCATAACGTAGGGACCATAAAGTGCCTCTCCTGAATTTTAAGGGTCTGGGGTTTTCTCAAGGTGGCGCAGTTAGTTGCACGTAAACCCTATGCCAGGGCATGGCTCAGAAGTGCTTGGGGTGGCGAAGACGTCTGCAGCCGTACAGTCAGGGTAAGATCTTAGGAGCTATTCTCTTATTTACACAAAGGCACTTTACTGAAGAATGAATAGCTCAGTTTTGGTGTCTGACCATTTGGGTTTGAAACCCAGCTCTGCCTCTCACTAATGGTATAACCTGGGCAAGTTATTTTATCATTTGGTGTCTTGGTTCCCTCAGATGTAAAATGAAGGTATGAATAATACGTACCTCACCCTTCTCTGTGAGAATTATGAGGTCACCCAGTGCTTGGCACTTGGCAAGAGTTCCATGGACATTGGTTATTATTATGTCCTTTGATTGCCTCATGTGGTCCCTTGCAGGGGGAGATTGTTTTATTTGGGGGCCCACCATCCCACAGGCTCCTACACCCTTCCCTCACCTTTAAATGTCTGGAGATTGCTATCTGCAATTGCAAACCTCTCTTTCACCTTCCTTGTGCCTCCTGCAGTGGCCTTAAAGCTGCAGGATGAATGCCTTCTGGGCTCCAGGCCACATGTAGCTTATTTTTGCCTTCCTGATATTTAGGCTGGAGGAGGAGGATGCAGAGGCTGTTAGGACCAGATTCAACACCAGCCAGTCAACCTCTGCCTGTCCCCAAGAATGACTTGAGAGGCTTGAGTCTTGGCCACCTTAGAGTTTATAGAAGAAAAGCTAAAGCCCACAAAAGAAATACTTCTGTGACTGATTTCACTTGATTGATAAGAATTTTTCAAGTGAATAAAGCATATTTTTACCATTTTTGATATAGTGTAGAATACTGTCCGTTTTAGTGATCTGCTTCCCCAGGCCACACGTTTGGCAACATTTGATATTACATCCCACAGACTCCTGTACCTTTTTGGCCACAGGAATCAGATATGGCCCCATGAGGGACAGCACATTTTCTTTAGTTTATTCATTCATCATATATTCATTTAATGCCTATGACATGCCAGGTACCATTTGGTGAGCTGCCTTGTACAGTTATCTGCATTTTATATATTATGCATGATACAGCAGATGAGCTTATACATATGGACTTCTGCATTTTCAAACAGCTAGAACCAAACTACAGAGCAAACATGCAATTTAAACCACAAACTACTCTTAAAAACTTTCCTTCAAAACCCCAACCAAGAATTGGATAGTTTGAAATGTAATGATTTCTGGCCTCTTGATTAGTCTAGTCTTTCTGAAGTGGATGTAGAAATGTAATTCCATTCAGCACATCGTTACCACCAATATTTACAGTTTGCTTCTAAAAAGTAAACAGGTTAGGGAAACTAGAAAAATTCTAAGCCCCCAAATTTCCATGACTCTTTCTTATCATGATGTGATAAAGACATAAAAACTCTTGGATATGGTTTGATACCAAAAGATGATTCTGCATCTGCAGAACATCTGACATATACGAAGTTTTAAAAATTTCCTTTCTAATGAATATGCAGATTAAGCATGCTCTGTGTATAAGAACAAAATCATATATGTTATCAATTCTTTGAAATACACAGCACAAATAGCCAACAAACACAGCTAGAAGCCACCAGTGTTGTTGGTGAGATTATGCGGGTGGGGAGAGATTGCTCACAGCTGTCATGTTAATTAAGGAGCAAACTGGCTCCATCTGCTACTCCTTCTCTCTTTTGAGCTACCAACCCCTTTTTGTTGCTCAGCTGTGAGTTGACATTGAGTTAAGGAGCTGATGACCAAGTCCCTGACCCCAGGCAGATTCTCATCTGACCACATCTCACACTTAGGCCTGGGGTGGGGGTGGGTGGCATGGCAGGAGTGCCTCCCCCGAAGACACAGATGTGACTGTGGTTGTGGGTAGGCTCTGTGGGCTGGGGCCTGTGGAAGCAGTCCCTTAACAGGAATGGCGGGGCTGAGCAGAGAGGCCAAGGTGGGGAGGCATTGTGAGCTCCCTGAGCAGTTGTTTTGCTTTATTCATCCACATAATTTGCGCATAGCACTAGCCCCAAATAGGACACAACATAGCCACCAATACAGTCAGCTTTGGTTGCATGATCCTAGAATAGTGGAGTTTGGGGTAAGCTTTTATTTAGTACTTTTCCTAGGGCCACAATCAGAGACACAATGAATAAACACCTTCTGGTACTGCTGAGACATAAATCTCATAAAATCTGCCTCTTACTGATGGTATAACCTGGGCAAATTACTTTACTATTCCATGTCTTGTTTCCCTCAAATGTAAAATGAAAGTAGGAGCAATACTATGTCCCCTTTCTCTATGAGAAGTAGGAGCTCATCCACAGATTAAATATATTTTACAAAAAAATGGGTGGCTTCTCACGTATCCAGCCTTTAGATATGAGTAAGTCACACTTCGTGGGTTTCTCTATCAGCTCATGTTCCTTAATTATGGTAAAAATCATTCTGTCAAAGATGAAGATGAATGTTAAAAGTTGGGAAAATTTAAAATGCATTATGTTCATGACTGTTATTAAACAATCAATGTGTATCAAAAGTCTTTAATAAAATAAACATGACATTGTTTTAAAAAGTCAGTACAAAATCATATTATCCCCTCTTTTGTTTTTCCTACTCCCTTGTCTGGAGGAACTAAGGAGCAATGAAATGTCAAGAAGGGAGTTAAATTTCAAGAGGGAAGATTCACTGAGCACCTGCTGTGCTGTGTGCATAGTCATTTTTCCGTAGAGTGCTCTGTTGTCACCACCACAGTCCACATACTTTCCCTTCCCTCCCAACTGATGGCCAGTAGGGTTATTTTTCCTTCTTGGCCCTGAGGGGATGAACTGTCAATCCCCTTCGGAAGGCTTCCACCACCCCTCGCCCACACCACGCCACCCAGGGGATCAACCGTTTAAAAAAGCCGTAGGTAACTGCAAGCTCCAGCCCACCCGGGAACTACAAGGAGAACAACCACCCACTGAACACCCACCCACAAGTGGTTCTCCAAAGAGGCAGCAGGGCTCAGGGGCACAAAAGGTCCTGTGGTGGGACCTGTGATAGCAGAAGAGAGAGACCAAAGTTATGGCAATGGAGGAAATATTCTTTCTTTGAGATGAAATTAAGCTGCTGACTATAAAAAAAAAAAAAGATAATGTTTGCCTTAGCTGCAGCTCCCTTAGGTGGGGAGAGGGGATCAGAGAGCCCCAGTTCATCCAAAGCTTTGGACCTATCACTATCTTCCTCCGGAGCTTATAACACTTAGGAAGAGGAAAATATCAACAAAGACTGGTTGACAATTCAAGGCACGACTCAAATTGCAAGTCGGAGAAAGGGGTTGAGAATACCCTACTCCTCTTTTGGGTAGGGAAGGGGCTAAGCTGCCTGGGAGGTGTCAGGCGTGGGGGAGGTGCCAGAAGCCAGAGAGCAGAGGGGAACAGAGGGGTCGTACCCCAGGGGAACACACATGATGGATGTCTGCATTTAGGTGGTTCTTCTCATCTGTGCTGCAAGAGGACAGCTAAGTAGATGGCTGCTGTTGTTTCTTTCAACCTTTATTCCTTCTAGACCCTAATTTCCCTCTCAGAATTGCTTGACCTTTCAGTAAAAAATCCTTCCTGCTGGGGCATCTCCACCCTCCAGTAATGTGTATCTTTACTCCAAACCATTTTTGGATGGAGGCTTTGGAACAAATGCCAGTGGCTCTGGAGAGCACTAGGAAAAAACTCTAGAAACTAAAGACAGTACGACGCAACTTCTTTATTGCTTGTGTAGGTTAGTGAAGATTCCCCTAATAATGATTTACAGAATCTATATTAACCTTTACACATAATCTTAACCACCAAATAAGACTGCAACCCAAGATGCTATGAAATTCTTCTTCTTCCTAAAATTCTTATGTCTTTAAAACCATCCAAACTTAATGATGAGAGGGCATGTGGAACACTTGAATCAAGGGCTCACAGCAGAGAAAGCCACGAGTAAGATCTAAATGGTGTGAAGAGAATCCTACAAGCCCAGCACGTTGAGGCACCCAAGATGCTCAAACCCTTTGTATTGAGAAGCATCATAAAAATGCAAACTATGATGATGAAAACTCATTGAGTGCTTACAAAATGCCAGCTACTGTTTGTTCCAAGTGCCTTTCATGTAATAACTCATCTAATAAGCAAATATGTTTGTAAATCAAGTGCAAGCAGAAAAGGAGAGGTTTATGCATTGTCCCTAATGTTTCCCTCACAAGGTGTATTAAACAGTCATATGAGCTTCTTCTTTGATATAGTTCATTATTTACTGATCATTGATGGCATCCCAAGACAACCAGTGAGAGCCAGGCTCAGATAGCAACGTGGCAAGGCCAACTCTACTAGACGTTCCTAGTGATGAGGTTTCTGTCCCAGGTTCCCAGCACTGCATCCTGTTGCAGGCAGTACCGGTCTCTCAGTGGTATAGATTTGGGTTGAAATAAGGCTCTGTTGTTTGAGCAACATAAATCGAAGTGGCATAGCTAAATAAACTATCTTTTTAATCAAAACCAATTTAACCACCTTTTTCTGTTTACATGTCATTAATTTTAAAAACGTGTTATTATACAAAACATGGAAGTCGTTAATTAAAATCCCACAAATTAGGCTCTGTAGGTCTGGAACATTTAGAAGATAATGTATAGGGGGTTGCCATGGCAACTCATCAAGTTGTAATTCTGTACCTTCCTGAGTAAGAGCCTAGAAAGGAGGAGACAAGCAATTTGAGGAGATACCAGCACCAGAAATGGAGTTCATCTGTGATGTAAGCCCTCTGTAATGTTGATTATCAGCTATTCCTCAAGTAGAAGAAAAATAAAGACTAAGAAGGCATAAAAGATTTTATTTCAAAGCTCCCTAAAATTGACAATTCCACTCTATAGCCGAGTCTCAAGAGAAGAGGAAATGGGAAGAGAAGGCAGGGAGGTGAGACTGTCATCAAAGAGTGAGCTCCAAGGAGAAGTGTAACCTTGCCTCGGAATGGCAGGAGGCAGGGGATTCCCGCCTAGCCCCGTGGATGGATTCTGTTTAATCTTTGGATTAGAACCCAGCCTCAACTCAGCGTTGCAGGCCAATTACCACCCTCCAACAACACAGAACTGACCTGAACCAAACTCACCCACCCACACACCCTCCTGCCCGAGGAACCCCGTACATTCGGGGTGGGAATCTATCAGACACTGAGAACTCACACCCTCCCTGGGCTGCCCATCAACTCTTATTTTCCCCGTTTTATTAAGCAGGGCACAATTGATGAAAACTTCTTGACTTTTTGTGTAACTCTTCTTTCTCCCTCACATTATTCAAATGACACAGAATCAGGGTTCTCTGAGACAGTCTCCCCCCAACCCCCAACCAGTCCTAATTTCTCTGTTTACTTGTACAAAAACTGATGGATTATAAAAATCTACTTCCTGGGTAGATAACTTGCCTAATGTGGTCAGGAAATGTGAACAACCAAAATAATCTTGAGGACATTATTAATGGCAGGGATCTCAATTACTTAGCTTTTAAAATTCCAGAGGATTAGGGACAATGGAATTAAGTGCATGGCTGTTGTCAACAGTACTGTGTTGTGCCCGGGAACACTGGGAATTGGGGACTTTTCTGCAAAGTTGGTGACGTCAGGATTGTGACAAGAGCAAGGGCCAGAGAAGGGTTCTCTTCTTAGATGATGTGTAATGTGATGAATATGTCCAGAATGTACTTACAGATAACACATTGGCAAATAAAGTAAATAATTTTCTAGTTACCAAGACAATTCCAGTATTTGTTGGCGTTACACTGGATACTATTTCATTTATTAGGAATTTATTCAACTTCCTAACTTTGCACTGGGGAGTTATAATAGGGGCTGGAAAGGGACCTCAATGCTGAATTAACTGGCCACACCTGAGCCAAAGGGCTCTACCTGGGGACAGTCTACTTCTCAACTCAAACCAACAGCATGGGCTGATAAGGCACAGGGAAAATAAACGGAGTACTATTGTGTAAACGGCTGCTACAATATGGCACGAAAAGGTGCAGCCAGGCATCTTTCCTTGTCACGGATCACCTTCCATCTTAGCATCCACCAAATTACCTCTAGTGCCCTCTGACCACATTCACCAGAGGAAAAAACTTCAGTGAAATTGGCTCACTATAGAGAGCGGTGATGGCTATACAACACTGTGAATGTACTTAATGCCACTCGATTGTGCACTTAAAAATGGCAATAATGGTAAACTTCATGTAATGTATATTTTACCACAATAAAAAATGCTACTATCAAGGTCGTTTTTTTTTTTTTAAAGAGTGATATTTGTTGGGGGAAGGAGGGTTTGGTGGGGAGAAGGGTAAGAGGGAGAGGGAAGGGAAGAAGTGGTGGGGTGTGGGGGAGAGAAGGAGACTGACCACAAGGAGTCGCACAGTGTGGCGGGAATTTCCTAGGCAGACAAAACTGTGATGTGTCCCAGCAGACGTTTGTGGTGTTTGGCTGCCTAGCGTCTGAACACCCTTTCTACTCCGGAGGAATCTCACGATGGAAGCTGAAGGGTGAAATTTGGGAACTAGACTGAAGCACATTCAGGCGGATGCTCATGCCCAGGGCTCTAAATTTGAAGGAGGGACCCAGAGATGTAGGTTAAGTTGGCTGCAGATAGCTCTGTGTGTCTTGTTTCCTCTGGTTCCTGCCCATTTGCCTGTTTTTTCCAGCCCTGCTGTTAATTCTCCAATAAAATCCTTCTAGCAAATCCTTTTTTGGCCAGGTGGGGTGGCTCACGAATGTAATCCCAGTGCTCTGGAAGGCTAAGGTGGGAGGACTGCTTGAGGCTGGAAGCTCCAAGTTACAGCGAGCTATGGACGGCGCCACTGCACTCTAGCCAGAGTGACAGAACAAGATCCTGTCTCTAAAAATAAATAAATAAATAAATAAATAAATAAGAGTTACGAAAAATTAAAATAAAAAAATTTAAAAATTCTTTTTCCACTTAAGTTATCCTGCAATAGTTTCTGTGGCTTGCAATGTTAATGTTAATACAAACAAAATATTTCCTGACTCCCGCATTGTCAACTAATACTTGAAATCAAAGTCAAAACGGAAATTCCATGTTCTTTAACCAAGTGAGAATCTTAACTGAATTGGTAGCTTCCTCTGTTGTCACCAACCCGTTCGACCTTTGCCCATTTTCAGTCAAACAGAGGCTCAGATGATTAGGAAATAGCTTTCTTTTCTATCACAAAATATGAATCCCCTGGAAGATGAGAGGGACTGATTTCATGCCCTCTGGTTTTTTTGTGACAGCTGCTCCAAAGGCTGCAGTAGGAATTCCCACAGAAGAGGCTGTATCTGTTCCCTAAAAGCCTGACTAACGAGGATGCCAGCAGCAAGGATGTCACTTCAGCAACCCCAGGTTACTCCTCCAGAGTGGGACAAGTTAGGGCTGACTAGGATCCAGGCTCCAAAGGCCAAACCTCGGAGCCCAGTGCTGAGAAGTGACCCCACTCCCACTCCAGAGGGCAGGCTTGGGATGGTTTCTCTCCTTTCATAAGATCTTTATCTCTTCCTTCAACTATATCAACCTTGATACCCAGGAGAGTTCTGAGGAAATTGTGGAGCCCAGAAGTGTGGAACCCAATGTCTATGCAGCAGTGGCTCCGGCTGTGGGCTGACCAACAGATGTTTTTGTTGACTTCTTCTTGCTCACCTCCTTTCCTTTTTTCCTGTGATTTTTGCCCACAGGTGTCAGAAATGGACTGCACATTAAAGCTTATTTACACCCTAACTCTAAAACAAGCTATACTTTTTGAAAGCAACATAGTCTATGAGGATGATTTCAACCAGCCTCATAGAAGGCTCTATCGGAATCATTGAGGGTGGGTTTTCCCCTCAGCTATGGGCATTCACTGCCCTTCTCCCCCAAACGTACACACTCCCCCTTTTGGATAAGCACCCCCGCTTCATGTTGAGATGACCAGGGCAAGGTGCGACAGAATTCTTTCAGCGTTGCCTGACTCCAGCGCACTGGGCACTCGGTAGAAACCAGGAGCCAGGGTCCATCCTGGCTCTGCCACCTACGGACCTGGCCACCTGACAGCATCCCAGTCGGTGCCCACATTTAGGGCATTGTGAGGATCCGGGAGAAAACAGTGGGAACGTGCTGGGCAGTGCAAAGTGCTTTAGAACTATAATTCGTCAGTGTGACGAGTCATAGTTTTATCTGATGTGAGTGCTAATGCTCTCAAAGGACAGGCTCTAGAAAAGAAAGGGGGCTGAGTGTGAAACAGCGACAGGTGAATTATGCCTTGCTTCCTTAAAAAAACCTCTTCTATTTCTTGCTATCGAAAAAGAAAAAAATGAACAACATGAGTGACTTAGTGGTGAGTTAGTTCCTCTCTGAGAAGTTTGAAAATGTGCACCAAGGTAGGAATCATCATAACTTCATTAACAGAGGTGTCCATTTTCTTTCCAAGAGGGATTATGAGCACCAGCGTTTTTATATTCGATTTCTCTGCTTTGTTTTCCCTCTGCTGATTGTTCTGCTGGAGAAATTATGCAGTTATCAGCGAGAAGGTGGGAAAAAAAGAGACAGTATCACTATGGAACAGGTTGTTACTAAGCCAAGCTTATGATAATGGAGAGAAGCAGCATTTAGGAAGATACACAATGATGTTTGACCGAAGTAAGAAAATAAATAACTAATTAGATTCTGTTACGGACATGACACTGTCTTTTGCAGAGATGTTACACTATTTTCAGTAACAATTTTTGGGCTTTTCAGAAATTAAAATAGCAATTAAAATAATTACATTAATGCCTACATAGACATGTTGGTGTTGTTTGATACTGTAATATTTTAAGTCCCTTGCATAATTGGATTAAGTAACAAGAACACAAAACTCCAGAGCTAAAGGCCACTGTCATCCCAGCATTAGCAAACAAATTTATTCCTGAATAAACCAGAGAGAAAGGAGTTAAGGCTTTGATCCAAGACTTACTATTTCAAACCATCTCCAAGTTAATCTCCCGAAGTGAATCACTGGAAACCAGAGTATACACGGCACTCCCTCATTCCCACTAAACCCCCATAGAAGGAAACATGCTCTCAAAGTTGCTAACCTGACAAGTGAGAAAAAGCACGTTGTGCGGGTGTGGCGAGCGCTGATTCTCCATTTTGAAACAGTTTGCCAGTTTCCCCCCTTCGTGACCTTGGGTAAATGACTTCAGCACTTTTGAGCAGGGTGCTGCCTTTCTTACGCTATAAAAATGGCTATTATGTCTATGGATCATGCAGAGGTGCCACGAGGCTTAATTTATTAGTTAGCGTTTGTGTTACACTCTGCAGCTCTTAGATGGAAGATGCTGTAGAAATGCAAAGCAGCAATGTATTACCTAAACATCTGCTACTTCGAATAGCTCTCTAGAAAGTGTTCATTGCTTTGGCACAAATGATTTTCCCCAAAATGGATGATTTTGTCCAGGTCTTTCTCCGTCTGTAAATTATTTCCCCCTTCCTTTCACAGCGCAGGATACACTTCCCGCCTCGCTGTGGAGGCGCGCCCGTGTGTGTACACCGCAATTACTGAAAGGTCTCCTCTTTTCTCGCCACACTTGCCCTCTTCATTCTTTATTCCAAAAAGCCATTAAAAATTGGCTCTGCTTTTGATGCTTAATTTTATACATGGGCATGTTGCATCCAACCCAAGAGCTTGGTGTTTTAAAATTTGGCATTAAAAACAAGAAAAAGCACTTAAAAGTTTCTTGAAAAGAGAAGAAAACACACACACACACACACACACACACACAATAAAAATGAACAGGTCCAAGTTTGAATATGTTTTAATGAAATTAAATTAACTGTAGAATTGCTAAAGATTATATTGGAGATTATTTCTGTTAATGTTAATAATTTTTGTTACGATTCTGGCAAAAACCCTACTGTAAATGGATGTTTATTGCTATAGAAATGCCATAGTTCCAACATATATATGCTGGGATTTAGATAACTTCTTTTTTAAACACAATTAGAGAAAGAAAATGAATAAAAAATTATATTGACATATTGTATTTAAAGGCTTTCCTTTCTCCATATTTTTATTTCCACTTACCTTTGGAGCCTATTTTTTTTCCCCTTTGCAAATTCCTCAATCTTATTGCTTGTGGTTATGGGAATGCCTTAAAATGTACCTGGGATTTGTTTTAATTAGGTAGGGTAAGGTGACAGACACAAAGACAGCTGTCTTTGAAAGAAGAGGGTATTACCGTTCCCAAAAGGAGGGCTGTGCCACGTCACATAGGGCCACATGGGGAGGCACCTGGGTTGGTCGGGAGGCAGAGGGAGGAGAGAAAGGCCTGGTTCAGAGCCTTTACTGTGGTTTCCATGGGAGAGAATGGCCGAGGCAGGGTAGGCAAGTTCGAGCAAGTTCAGGATTGGATAGTTTGGAATAATTTCAGTGGGCTCTGGCTATAGGGGTGGTGTCTAGTTGTCTGATATCTGGCCTTGGGGTGATTTAGGGCAGGAGAAGTATTGGCCTGGTGAGAATTAAATAAAGGAGGTGGTTGACTACTGGGTATCTAGCTGAAGGAAAAGAAATCATTATGTCAAAAAGACACCTGCACTTGTATGTTTATTGCAGCACTACTCACAATAGCAGAGATGTGAAATCAACCTAAGTATCCATCAACTGATGATTGGATAAAGAAAATGTGGGCATGGGTGTGTAAGTGTGTGTGTGTACACATGGAATACTACTCAGCCACAAAAAAGAATGATATACCATCCTTTGCAGCAACATGGATGGAACTGAAAGCCATTATCCTAAGTGAAGTAACTCAAGAACGCAAAATCAAATTCCACATATTCTCACTTATAAGTGGGAGCTAAAATGGCTACACATGGCCATACAGAGTGGAGTAACAGACACTGGAGACTCAAAAAGGTGGGAGGGAGAGGGTGGGAAGAGGGGGGAGGATGAAAAAGTACTTGTTAGGTATAAGGTCACTATTCAGGTGAGGGGTACAGTAAAAGCCCAGACTTCACCACTACACAATATATCCATATAACAAAACTGCAAATGTACCCCTTAAATCTATAAAAATAAAAAAATATGTTTAAAAAGAGGTAGTTAGGGTATGGGCTTTGGGTCGGTTGGTTTGTATATGAAAGGTATGCTCACAAGCAAGTTGTTTGCTATGTCTAAGAATTAGCTAACCCTGAGAGGGGCAGCCCCTCCCCAGGCCCACAAGGCCCCTGAGATGTCAAAGCATCATAAAATACAGAAAATAAAAACTGTGATTAATGCAGAAGGATCTTCTCTAAAATTTTCCAAGCAAATCTTTAAAATAAATTTGGCCACATAACTCTCACTTTTTAGTTAATGATAAAATATACATTTTATAAGGAAAAAACTTGTGAAAATAATCATGAAAACAGCTACCACTGATGAGCACTTACCACGCCAGCAATTGGTGAAACATCATATACAGTCTCATTTGCAGTATTAAACTACATGAAAGCTAAAATGAAAAAGAAAAGTTTAAACTACTTTCTTGTCCTATTTATTTGTTGTTTTATAGTAAAGTATCTCAAGGTAAGGTTTGCAAGAGGCTGATCGAGGGCTTTGAACGTGGTAAATCAGCATTTTCTACCTTCTAAACAGAGATGAGTCAGCTTCTTAACACATGTGGTATTGTGAGGCTGCTCACTTATATGCATAATCTGCCATGCTGGGCAGTCAACTGGCCAATCTGAATTAGTCCCAACATTGTTTGGAAGCTCAGCTCTGACAGGTGACTCTAACTGAAAGTCCCTCCATATAGAACGCCCTCAGTTTGGGGGTGAGGGTTCTTAAACCAGCATTATCTAAGCAGTTGTCATCTGGCATGTGTACCACCACTCCCCAAATGATACCCATGGTAAATACCGTTTTGTCTGAGTAAGGGTGCAACCTCAGAATCTCAACACAATGTTTTCGGAATTCACACCCAATTTGTATAGGCTGGCATGACAGATGAGGTATATTTTATATATATGCCATCTCTATACAGGAGAATAAAGATCCTGTCTCAATACATAGTTACAATTACTTTTTAGAGTGTTGTAGACTGAAAGATAATCAATAAGTTATTGTTTATTGATTAGGAAATTTGAGGACATAGTTTGACGTTTATATGTTTATAATAGCTGTTTGCCTTATGAAATGTGCAATGCAGGCTCCTGCTGATTAACCAGTCTGTTTCCCAGGAAGCTCCAGGCGGGCATCTACTGCTTTAGATGGCACAACATCACGCCCAGTGCCAGTTCCCTCTGACACCAGGACCACTCCTCCCCATGAAGACATGACTCGATGGGCGTAGTTTGAGTAGTTTGGTTGGGGCTGCTGCCGCCCATCTTTCCCTCCTTGGCCGGCCGCCCAACCTCCCCACTCCTCACCCCAAGCTGTACAGGAGGAAGCACCTGGTCCTAGCTAGATAACAACGTCCCTCCATCCATAGTGACTGGTTCTGGGCTGAGCCAATCACAGCCCTTCCTGGGACTCCTCTGCTGGATCATCAGGGGAGACCATTTCTTCTGGAGATGTGAGGCCAGGAGGGTATAAGCCAAGGGCTGGTGGTAGCCGTCTTCCCCATCATATGGAAGATTGCAGGCATAATTATGTGAGCACAGCCAAGGGACTGAGAGAGAGAGAGAGAGAGAAGCAGTTCCTGAAACAAGATCCACACTGAACTTCCCAGGTACAAGTACCAATAAATTCCTTTTGTGTCCCCTTAGGCTAGTTCAGAAACTGGATTTCTGAATTTGCAACTGACAGAGTTCTAACTAATACAAAGACATTTTAAAAATATCAAAAGAATATTTTTACTCTATAGTGCTATTTTCTGGTATTCCAAACGTTCAACAGGTGCTTGTTATTGAAAAGATACATGATTTTATACAAGAGATAGCATTTACTGAGTGCTTACTATGGGCTAGGCATTGTTCTAAGTATTAATACTTTCCATGCAGTGAATAAATTAATTCCCATAAAATTACTTGAGGTGAGTATTAAACAATTCAGGGACTTGTCCAAGGCCACAGAGCCTACAAGCGGCAGAGCTGGGATGTGAACCTGGGCAGACTGGCTTTAGTATGTGCTCTTAGCCACTCTGCTAATACTAACAACCAGCTTTTGTCCTATGTCCAATAACAAAACAGAACAAGGCACAGTATCCCTTCTCCTTTCTAAGCCTTGAATGTCCACTTGGCCCCTATGGGCTGTATAATCTTCCAAGGTGAGCAAGAGGGCCTTGTCACTCTTTATAGAGAGTCACTGTGCTTTAGACTTGGGAAGAACATTTCAGAAGGAACACCATCCATAAGCCTCAGCCTATATTGGCACAATGCTCCTCCCTGAAAATACCCATCTTTTCATAAGTCTATTGAAAGATATTATTAAACTATTGATGAATTTAAGCCCATATATATAGGTGAACTGCAATAAGTAATAGGAAATAAATATACCTGAGAAAGTCAGATGTGAGATGAGAAAGGCTATTCCTACTATTTAGGGAGTAGAGTCGAACGCAGGAAAATCTGCTGTGCTTAACTGGGCGAAGTCACCAGGTTTACATTTTTCATCTCTCGTTGGTAGCCGAGGACGAGTCTCCCTGAAGCTCAAATTCTCACTGCTCTCTGTCCCAGTCCCCTGCAAAATTGTCAGACGCCGCTTTTAAATTTAGTCACTTGGTTACCTGCTGAAATCCTAAAAGGGCCCCAGCTGTCGCTCCAGCTCCTTGACTGCAGCGGCGCGTGCGTCTCCCGCGTCTGCGTCTGCCGTGGCCGCGGGGCTCGGGAGGCGAGGGCGGCGCCTGCGCAGTTCCGAGCCGCGGAGGGCAGCTAGGAAAAGGAGCAACTCTTGACCTTGCCGCTACAACAGGAGCAACCGAGAACACTAGAGGTGATAATCTTTCTTCTGAGGAATGCCAAGTATTTTAAAAAAGAGAATTCTGACTCACCGTGCAGAAGCACAAGGGCACACGCTCAAAAAGTGGCATGGTTTAGAACATCGAGATGCCCTGCAGCGGGGTGAGGTTTGCTTTTTAAATAGAGGGGTAGCCTACCGAGAGAATATAACGATCTTCTCTCTAGAGGCCCCGTCAGCGCAGGGGGACCTTCCTTTCAGATGACTGACAGGGACGCAGGGTGGAGGCCCGGAGGGAGAGGCTGGCGGACACGCAGGCAGGCGGCACTGTGCCCACAGC
Organism: Lemur catta; assembly: GCF_020740605.2. Taxonomy (NCBI): domain Eukaryota; kingdom Metazoa; phylum Chordata; class Mammalia; order Primates; family Lemuridae; genus Lemur; species Lemur catta. The sequence continues at coordinate 39,935,858 of NC_059128.1, forward strand.
ATTTCTCCTCTGCTTTCTGAATGGAAGTTGACAGACACTGCAGTTCCCTCAAGGAACCAGATCAAAGTGACTTTAAGCCAAAGGGCCAGCCCTCTACAAGCGCTCAACTCTATTTGAGCTTTGATTTGGGGTAATGTATTCTCCACGTCGGTCAGACCTTTGCCCTGCCTCAGTTGCCCTGGCCTCAGAGGAAGGCCAATTGCTGAATTCACTAAAGACAGTAAGATCCTTCTGGACAGTCTGCTGTTTGGGATCTTGATACTCCCCAAAGTTGGGTCCACTGGCTCTTTCTGCACAAGTGACCAAACTCCCCAACTGAAGCTCTTCAGGGTGAAACCAGCTTATGCTAGTGCCTGAACCGCCAAAGCCTGAACCCTCTCTCTGTTCCCGTGCACAACAGCTCCTTCAGAAAACAGAGGGAGAGGATGCATCCCCCTGCCAAATCAATTCTGGTCAACTCTAAGTGAGTCCATAAGCCCCATTAAAATAAAGTTGATTTAACAAATCATTGCCGAACATTTAATGTGGAATCACCAAATGCTATGTCTTAATGGTTTTGTAAGAAAACCTCACCATTTGATATTAAAAGGAGAAAAAAATGAATTTTGGTATGCATTTGTCAAATCTTAAAGAACACTAACTTTCTCAAAAGAGAACTTTTCATAGCCCTGATATAGAAATTGAATAATTAAAAAACTACATATTTGAACACAGTTCCTGCCCTGTGGTTTCAAATACAGGCTTAGGACTTCTGCCCCTGAATAGGATGTCATGCGGCAGACAAATGCCACCCAGAATGACTAGAAATGCCACATAAAAAAATTAGCTTTAAAACTCTGTTAAAAGGCATAAGAGGGCTGTTAATGCATAGAAGCCTAGAAAGGCCATAATCTGAAGAGCATGGAATCACAGAGAGGTGAGCTGTTAGTCTGCAACTTCTTTTACCCTGGGCCCTTTGCAGATTCCAGATGTAGAGCAAAAGTCTGCTACTGGAGGCAGAGAAACCAGAAGAGCTCTGGACAGCCTTGCAGGGTTCAAAAGACAAAGCTGGACATTTAAGAGGCCAAGAACCTTGGTGAAGGGCAGAAAACTGCCTCTGGCACACAGTAGGTTTTCTTTTCAAGAGGTTAACAGAACAAAAGGCTAAAATGTAAGTAGCTAGCCTCTGAAAAGAGAGTGAAGTTTTTGGCAGGGTCATTATGCATAGGGAACAAGGATTATGGTTCAGGACCCACAAAGGGAGGAGGAAGGCTCTGAGGAATAAACCAGGATCTTGGCTGAAGGCCATGGGAGTCTAGACTTGACTCGCTTAGCCTCTTCTGAGCTTTCCCAGCAAAAGCAAGCATGACTCCTCCCTGGTGAAGAATACCATCTGAAGCCTCTATAGTTTCCCTTTTAATACACAATGTCCAGCATTCAATCAAAAATTTTGGGGACCTGGCAGCACACATGGTAATGGCCATGATGATGGTTTTCCTTATTTCCTTAATTCACAGAACTTGGGATTCCTTGGGAGCATGGTTACCATAGGCAGCTGGGGAAGCCGTGCCAAGGCATATGGGTCTGTGTGCATAAACCTGGCTTCCAAACTGTGCAGAAGCGGCTAATTACATCAGCATTGTCAAAATTTATAGGGATAAGTTGTAAGCCAATAATTTATCAAAGATAATTCTCATTTGGTTTCAGGCCAAGGAGTTTTGAGGAAGAATTTTTTTTTTAAACTGGGAAAAAAGCCAAAAAACAAAAATGAGAAAAATGGTGCTTAATCAAATCCAAAGGGTAAAAATGAGAGATGAAAAATTCAAATACTTGATCTACTTGTAAAGCCTTCTCTCACCCTGCAAATATAGGTCAGGTGGTCCTCTTCTGTGCTCACATAGCATGATGCTTACTTTCACTCATCTGTATTCCCCACAGGCTGAAAAGTTAACCTTAGGCAAATCTTAGACCTTACTCACACCAGTCTCCTTAAGGGGCTAGTGTAGAGCCCAGAACACAGTGGTGGCTTGATAAGTATTTTTTGATAGAATTAATGAAGGAAATAAATGAAAACAAACCCACTGTGAAACTTAACTTTGGAAAAACAGATTGATAAGTTTTCTAGTTGGGTGCACAAAAGCCCTATTTGAACTTTGGCAGAAATTCTCTTATCCAATGTAGTTATTCAGTTCATTGAAAGTCATTTACAGCAGGGAACTTATAAAAAAGAATACATACTTTGTGCATTTATTGTAACACCTCACTTTAACTTAAAAACACAAAAGCACATTTGTATACTAATATTTTGATCGTATGCCAAAGGCTTTTGAGTATAGGTCCAGTTACCTAAGATCCAAGTGGTCTTTCTTGAATGAACCACATTCACAATGAATCATTTCCGATTGTTAGCGTCTTTAAAGGAGAGTGAGAACCAAAAGTTACCAGGGACAATCTGAGCAAAAACTTCACAAAACCTGTACATTTCCCAACCTTTTACAGTTTTCTTGCCCACATGTGAAAATTTTTTTTAAGTGACTTGAGTCCTCTCAAAGTATTCAACTTAATTTTCACAGGCAAAACAACTCTTTGATTCTCATATCTCATGAGGTTATATGATATTTAATTACATAGTATCAACAGTACAACTGACATAAGTTTGGGAACCAACGATCCTCCTGCCTCAGCCTTCAAAGTAGTTGGGACTACAGGTGTACGCCACGACACCTGGCTAATTTTTCTATTTTTAGTAGAGATGGGGGTCTCACTCTTGCTCAGGCTGGTCTCAAACTCCAGAGCTCAAGGAATCTTCTTGCCTGGACCTCCCAGAGTGCTAGGATTATAGGTGTGAGCCACCACGCCCAGCCTAAAGCTACTATTTTAAGTGACACTTTGCAACAAGTTATAAGTATTGTTAACTATATTTGGCAAATGCAACATGGCATCCTTAGTTTTGTACATGCTAAAGTGGAATGATGAAGTGTATTATGCGAGGTAGGAGTCCAAGTTCATTCTTTTGCATGTGGATATCCAGTTGTTCCAGCTCTAATTGTTGAGAACATTATTCCATCCCCACTGAATGGTCTTGGCAGTCTTGCCCGACGGGATTTACCTTACAATTGTAATTGGCTGTATTTTTCTACAACATATCTTATAATTCACGGGATCTTAGATTTGATAAAGTATGGAACATTCATCCCCTGAAATAAGAGTCTCTCTAAATGTGCATTTTTTGGAAGTGAAAAATCTATTTTCCTTCAGTAATACTGACTCCTTGAATACTGTGATAAGGAAAAACTGTCATAAATACACATATTTTCTTATGATAGATAGTTTAAGGCTTGAAGGCTTACACACAACACTTATGTCATTAAAAGTGAATGAAGTCTGTCACAAAAGTAGCAATATGACTGTAATGATCATGAAGAAAACCCATTAAGTCTACAAGCCAGGTTAAATGTGCCTGGAAGTTAGATTTATTTGACAGTGATGTAATCACATAAGAAATAGTAATATAAGCACCATAAAAATTTCCTTAATAAAAAAATTTAGGGGATTTTCAGAATCCAGATTTAAATATGTATTGTGCAAGATATAAAACAATTAATAAACTCGATTGTTTGGGATTAACTTAAAAGTTTGAGAAATGCAAAAATCAAGTCTACTTTTGTATCAATTTCCTATTGCATGTCCTGATGAACCCAGTGACAACCACAGAGTCTGAAGACAACGACTCACAAACATACTGAGATCCGTTTAATAGTTTTTGAAGATTTTTTTCCTGTAAAATGGCTTGTATTTCCACAGGTACAATAGTGAAGAAATAAACTTTTCAATTTGACATGAAATATAAAAGAACAATTTTACAAATATATCCATAAAATTTAACTGCTCATAACACTATACATGGTAAATATGACCACCCCTTAACTTCTAGACTATTTAATACAGAGAAGCAATCTGTCATCCCAGCTAAGAAATAGCTTTCCTTTCATCCAGCTTATTTTTGTTTAGAAACACATTTAGAAATAGTTAAGTAGAACTGGAAAAATATTTGTTTTTCCCTATGTTCCTCTAGAGGATTCTTCATGAGGGCAAAAACTTACTCAAAAGGATGTAAGTTTTACTAAAAAAAAAAAAATACTGAACCTTCTTTTGTTTTACTACTTCAATAATGCTTACATTCTCTTAAGAAGATCCTGAAGTTGTCTCATTGGCCTTTGAATCATAAAGAAATGATAACAGAGCTGTGCTCTGTTTCCAGCACTGAAAGAACATCATGCCCTTAGTCCCCAAAGACTAAACTATTGGGACATAAGATCGACAGCCAAGGGAATGGGGCTGGATTTGGCTTAAAACCAAGGTCCTGTGGTTTGTCTCTAAGAAGTTCCACTGTTATGAGGCAACATTGCATGAAGATAACTAGTTTTCACCCAGCATTTACAATGGTGCAATCACACACCCTTTCATGCACATCCAAAGAACAGAATGGCTTCAAAAAAGAAAAGTTGAGAAAAATCATAGAATCGCAGGTAACAATTCTATATAACCTATATTACACTTAAATTAAGTAGAAAACATGCTTTAAACTCTCAAAAGTGCCCAAATAACAATACTGAGCTCCCAAATAACAGAAGTTTGAGTTTTTCTATGAAAGCAAAAAAATAAAAGGCATTGAAGCTTTATGAAGAAAGGAGTTCTCCTCAACTTTCCTAATACAGTATATGTAATAACTTAAAATAATTTCCCTATTGGTACTGGAAAATAAATTCTACTACAATCATGTTTTTGCCAGTTCCTGGCACATTTCTGCATACAGATTCATTAGTCTCCTTAATGAAGCCCATCATTTTTCCAATGGCTTTCTCCTTTCTTTAAACCCTAACCCTGAAATTCTATAACCAGTTATATATCACATGGCTTCCCTGAGGCACAAAGTTACCAAACTCTATAATTAACTATCAAGGAATGATAAATATGCTATTTATATTAACAAATTTTAATTCTTTTGGGCCACAGTTAGGGGGAAAAACTCCAGAAAACTTAATACTTTACTCTGCAGTGTGAGCTGTAGCCCTTTTTGCAAAAAGCTGTACCAAATAAGGGAAATGTTGAGAGTTGCAGCATGCATGACCCGGCAGCACCGATTATTAATAAAAAATTCCAGACTAGAAAAATACTCAGAGTTGTACTCCATTCACTCTGAATCTTTTTTTTTGTTTTTGTTTTTGTAGTAAACTGACATAAACAACTGAAAAAAGTAATAATTCTATGGGAATACATCACTGGGGCTTTACTTATGGAAACCTACTCACAAAAGGCATTTTAGGCCAAGATCAAGATGATTGGTCAGCAATTTCCTTATGTATACATACATACAGGGGAGTGGGACTCATTCTTTAATGTGACGGCAAGCAAGAGTAAAAACAGAGGTGACCTTTCAGAAGTTAACTTTTCTGAATTGTACTACTCTACTTTGGTGAGCTAGAGTTCTTTATTCTCACAAATCGCTTTTAACTCTGGAAAAAAATCATAAAGGAATCTCATTAGTCAAAATTCCTACTACAAGTGGCTAAGATTAGCATGGTTTCCTTTCTGCAGATTTGCCACCTCTCTGCGGTTCCTTAGGGTGGGAGGGGACCTCACTTGGAAGCCAGAGGAAAAGTTAATGGAGCTGAAAGAGGGTGGTTCACTGTTACCTCTTCTAAGAGCTTGGAAATCACTACCCAAATTTCAACTTACACTTAAGGTATCTGAGTTCACTAAAAGTCCAAAACTTTTCAGGTTGGAAGGTAACTGTATTTTTGGGCACATGTCACATGCAGAACTACTAGACTTATATGTTGCTTTTGAAATGGAAAATTATGATGTACATAACTTTCTGGAAATTTTTTTTTTTTTTTTTTTTTGGGTAGGTAAAATCCAGCCTGTTTGGATGCAAGACCACTTAGCTTATAAGATGCTTTTAAGGTATCAAGAATCCTTTAAACCATTTTCTAGCCACATAGGAAAGAAAAGGAACAACTGCCTTCTTTATCATTCTTTGGAGCCCAAAGAATCACAAGTTGAAAAGATACACTCTATCAGTGAAAGCTAATCACTGGTGACTCTGGCTAAATCAAAAGGCATTCAATATATTATTCTAGGTAAGTCCTTTTTTTTCTTTCATTTTCTGTCTGCAGGTACAGTAAGCTATACAGAATAGAGGAAGCTATCAGTAAGAGGACTGTTGTTGAATTTTCGCATCATTTAAAAATTACCCCAAACCAAACCAAAAATCCTCATCCTAAACAACGATCTCCATTGAAAAATAAAGCTATTTTAAAACTGAGAGGCTGAACTTTTAAAATACTAAGTCAAATTAAGCAGCAGCAATCGTATCACTTTAAGGAAAAAGGTACTCAAATAGGTTAGAACGACTGCAAATAGGCAAAATATCTGCCAGGAGGCAAAACATGGAACAACCAATTCAAGTATGGATATAGTATATTAGAATCATATAAATTATATATATTTACAAAGGTTAAAAAAAGGTCACCCAAATCTGCAAGAGTCAATTTAAGAGAATGTTAGTTTAAATAAATACTTGCTCCATGTGGCAGGGATTTACTTTATCTCAGCCAGCTGCTACCAGTCCCATGTCCAGAAGGGTCTGCACACTCTGGGAGCAGTGATGTGACTGGTACCGAGCACAGAGAACGAGCATCCGAGAATTATTAATCAGATGAAATGAAACTAACAGAGAGGTGTGGTGGAGCTCATATGAAATTCTGATTTAATTATTCCTCAGTAAACACTCATTTGCTCGCTCAAAATCAAGAATTTCAAATGATCTCTGCAGATGTACCACTTGGTGTTGTGTGTATCTAATGATCACATTTAAATTTAGTTTGATTTGCAAACATTTTCAAAACTTACAGGGCTCTGTGAGCTGCAAGGGAAGGTGACAGATGGTGGTGAGGGAGTGAACAAAAATGACTGCATCATTGTGATCTGTTGTTTTTAGGCTCACAGAATTTGGCTTTCTTAAGGAAGAAAAAAAATCTATAAACCTTATGAAACCCCAACAAGTGGTTTTAAGAAGTAAAAGCTTATTTTTAATCATCCTTAAATCTTAAAACAATTCAGTAAGCAAATAAACTTGGTGGTCTAGTACCTAGGCCATGTCTGCTGCTGTCATAATCACCCTCAGTTAAGTGAATTCTAAGAGCTGACATATTTTCATCAACCAAACAGTTCTGGCCATGCAAGATGAGTATCAGTGACAAATCGTATTAGGCAGAAATAACAAAAGGCAGACTAAAAAGTTATGGAAAATTCTTTGTTTGAAATGCCACGTATGTGATGAATGAGTGTATAAAGTAAATTCCACTGAAGTTAAAAAAAAGCCCACAGTATATGAATATCATCTCCCCCTAAATGAGAGAAAAATAAATCGGAAAAAAGTCCCAGATTTCAAAACAACCACCTGTGGCTAAGGTCTCCTATGCACCAGTCACACTGTATAGAGCTGCCCCTTTGGTATCGGGTCAGAGTCTGGCTATTATCAAGTATTTCCAGACACCGCATGTCTTTCAGGTAACGCCTGTATCACGCAGCACTGAAGGTTGCACATTAAATGCCAACAACTTTTGAATAAATTTCTTCTACATTTGTAGAATATGACTTAAAGTCTTGTCCAAGTTTAAAAAGGAAAAAATCTGGTTAAAAACCCAAGGTTAAAAATAAAAGCATGGCATTTAAAATCCAATTATTACAAAGGTATTATGGTTTAATCAAGCAGACTTCAATGCCGATGCCGCTGTTCTGAGCATGCAACACACCACTGGTATCTGTTACACTCCTGCCATGAGTCATCACTGTGTCCCCTCTTTTGTCCCAGCCCTAGTCCCCCCTCCCCTTAATAAACAGCATTACAAAAAGGTAAAATCTAGAGTTAGTGGCAAAAATCTTCACAGTAACTTGTTAATAAAGTCGTAGATGGCTGTCAAGGGCATCAGTCGACGGGACCTTGGAAAATTAATTTGATGCAGTTTTGCTCCCCGACCAGCTGCGTCGCACAGAAAGGGCAGGCGGCATGAAATGCGTGAGTTCCGTGAGGCAACGGGATCTGAGACCAATATTTTGCAGACTTCTCCGAGCACACATGTCCACAGGGGGTGAAAGCATGAGTTGGGGGTCCTGCGTCTACATAAAATCCCGCCTCGCAGCCGAGCCAGAGCGGCACATAGGGGCCCACAGTCCTGCACATGGGACACTCCCTCTCATTGGCCTCTGTGTCGCTCCGGTGGCCCCAGTTGTGGTACCCGTGCACATGGCCACAACTGAGATAAGCCCAGGGCTGCTTCTCCTCCACCACCTCTTTCCTGTTGATGCTGGGGAAGGCCAAGGTGTTGAGCCCCACGGGACACTGTGGCCGCGCGGCGTTGATCTCCTGCCGGAGGGCTTCTATGTGTTTCTGAGTCGGGGTGTGAAAAAGGCCATCTGCTGTTCTCCAGAGCAGAGTGGCTCCGCACAGGTCAATGAGGGAGCCGTCCTGCAGGACGTTGGTCTCACTTTCCACCTGTAAGTTTGAGAGACACGCCTTTTAAAACCAAAATCCAGCAAATCTCTGGAGCAAATCACTCCAACATTCTTCCCTCTCAACATAACCAAAAAATCATCTTTGAAGACAACACAGGGAGGCAATTCATCCCACTAAAAACAGGATGGGGGCAGTAACCCAGCCTCCCTCAGCCTTGGTTTCCTCATTTGAACACTGAATATAACACACACATGCTACATGTACGAAGCCTGAGCGCAATATACCCAGCTTTACATGTTCAATTAACGTAGGGATTATTTTAATGAACTTCACACATCATCCTAGATTTTTATTTTTAACTCCTTAAATTGGTAACACAATTACTCAATGATCTCATGAGGATGGGGGAGACGTCCAAACAGTCCACTCAGTGAAGATTCATTCTTATTTCGACCAGAGCCAGTCTAGAAAACCCTTGGGGGCCTGTAATCATTACAGCAGTGATCCAAAACACTCCTGGTAACCCTTTGCTTCCTCCACACTTCAAATCTATCTTTCATCCTTCATTCCTGAGGTTTGAAGCTGAACAGTTCAATATAAGCATCCCTTTTTAGAAGGGCATCTGTGCTACATATCAAGTGCTTCAAAGACTGATTAACAGCTGACGAGAAGCAGCGGTAGGCATGGTCAGCAAGAATCTGACCGCCGCCACATGTGCTGGACGTGTGCTAAGCCTCGGGGGTAGCAGAGACCGAGGAAACCTCTCCCCGTCCTGCTGAGACCTGCTCTGCTGCAGTGGGAGGCAGACACGCCTAGAGCCGGGACCAAGGGAAGGTCAACAAGCGCTGCGAGAGGACATGGCACCACAGTGGCTGCGAGTGTGGACTCTGGGTTTGAACCCTGGCTCTGTCACTTACTAGCTGTGTGACCTTGGGCAGGTTAAGCTCCCTGTGCCTGTTTCTCTTTAGTAAAATTGAGATAAGGTGGTTATGTTAGATAAGTTAATATCAAGTTTGTAGAATAGTATCTGGCACGCAGTGAACACTCGGTAAATATCTGCGACTATTACTTTGATGAAGATACTCAGAAATGATTTCTAAAAGGGTTTTTCTTGAACAGAGACTTGAAAAAGATGTCAGGAGTCAGTAGGGAGGATGGAAGGAGGGCACACCAGAAAAGGCAGGAGAGGCAAACAGCAAGTGCACTGACGGAACGGCAAAGAGTTCAGTGAGGTTGAACCGGTAGTTGAACAAGGCTGGACGGAGCTCAAGGTGCTGGTGGGCAGGACAGAGACCCAGGCTAGAGGGCGAGGCTGGTTTTAGGCGGCCATAAAAGAACTGACTTGCCTTTCAAAAAGGTCACTTCTAGCAGTTTAGAGAATGGATTGGAGGGGTGTAAGACCAGTGGCAGAGGAGACAGCTGGGTTTTCCTCTAGGAAGAGAGGGTAGATGCACCTCAACACAGAGGGTATAAATGGCAATGGGCACGAGGTGCAGGGATTAGATGGTAAGGATTTGGACTTGGTGGCACTTAGCTCCTGATTTGAGGAAGAAAGACTTTTATATTTCTAGTTGTCTAGGTAGAGTAGGGCTTTCCACAGCCAGGGAAATAAAGGAGAAATGGCAGATTATAGGGAAAAGATAGCTAAGTTCGGTTTTGGGTGTGTTGAACGTGAGGGTTGTGCAGAGTATCTGGAGTGGCCGTGCACACCAGGCACATGTGAATGCAGCGTGGGAGACAGACCAGGTTGGGAGATACAGCTAGGAGGTATCGGCACCTGCGGGGAAGCCATAGGAATGGATGCGACTGCCCAGGTAGGGTCCTTGTGGGGCAGAGAGGACTGAGCACAGAGCCAGGGGTGCACTCCATTAAGGTTGGGGTGGAGAGAAAGACCGGTGTGAAGGAAAGAGGGAAGAATGGAAAGAACCAGAAATGTGAATATTTGGTTCAAAGGACCTTGCTGATTTTCCACTGCCCTCAAGATAAAGCCAAACTTCTTAACATGTTTGAAAGGTCACTCCCAATGTGCCACTCGACTTCTCTAGCTATAACTCTTCCCTTTCTTACTTCGAACCAGGACTGCCCCACGCTGAACCAGAGGAAGTGGAGTCCATGAACTCACGGACTTGGATTGCCCACGGCAGGTGCAAGAGCAGCCTCTGCCTAGAATCCTCCAACCCAGCCCCCACAGTCTAGCTCGAGTCCTAAGCTGGGGAACTCCTACTCATCATTCAGGTCTCACTGGGATGTCACTTTGCCCTGGAGGTTTTCCCTGAATGGAGAAATCAGCCCCTTCCTAATAAGAAAGTACCAAATATTAGCAGTTAGAAAAACTTAAAGTCTCAATAAAATGATAAATCTTAATACTGCACAGGACAAACATTATGACCCCTTCCAAACAGCCTTTTGTAGGTTTGCTGAAGCCCCCTCCTCACCCTAACGCCATACTGAGTACCCCACGGTCCCCCTGGGAGTACCCCAGCTCCCCTCCCTGGCTGACCACAGGCTATCCTCAGAGGAGGTCTCAGCTCAGGATGTAGCTGTGTCTAAAGAACTGAGATTTGGTGGTGGCCCTGCCTCTGGCCGTTAGACAACTAACTCCCTCTTTCTTCCCTGTAGGGCAGTTATTGGTAAACAACAAAGTCTTATCATAAATGTGGAGTCTGTGGTCTTTTATCTTCCACGTATCCTTGACTCCCACATCTAGGGCAGGTGTCTCTCCCTCTCTGAGGGACTCGTGTACCTTCCAGTACTGTCTCTATGACTGTGCTCATCACACAGTATCTGTTGATCTAATGATTTGCTGTCTAATCTGTGAACTTCTCCAGATTACAGAACTTGAGGGCAGAACCCTGGACTTGGTTGGTGTTCACTGTCAGATCCCAGCTCCTGGCCTCTGCTTTGTAGTAACAACTAACCAATTATGGAGCGTTACTGTATACAGCACTGATCCACTCCTTTCCAGGTACTGGACTGACTTAGCTCTCACAAAAATCCCACAAGACGAGTACTAGTATTGTTCTAATTTAATGGATTTGGAAGCCAGGCACAGAGACGTAAGTCACTGATTCAAGACCACAGAGCTACTAAGTTGTAAAACCAGGACTTAAACCTGGTGGCCTGACTTTGAAACCATTAACATACAATGACTGCTCAAAAATTAGCCTGCTTCCCCTCTTACCTTTTATTTCTTGTGTGCTATCTCTACCTGTGAACCAACGTGTAGTTTTCCCCTAGAATACGGTATGCAGGAGGTAGCATGGTGAAGATACACTCTTAGCCACTGTGTAGAAGCATGGATTCAGATTTTACTTTTTAAATTCTACCAAAAAAGAAAAGCTAAGTGCAGGCACAGAGACTGAGTCTGTTGTGGAAGAGACAGTTAAAACACGGTGGTCCCTACATATCAACTAAGCACAATACAGAGACATCAACCCCCATCTACCACTTATTAGTAAGTGACTAATGTTTTAAAACTCAGGTTTCCTCATCTGTAAATGGGAACAATAACACTGACCTCATAGGTTGTTTTAAGCAACACCTGAGAATTAATGTAAAGCACTTTGCAGAGCCTGCACACAGTAACTTTATTGCTATTTTTATGATGTTATCTAAAATTAGGTAAGCAAATCCATTTAACCAAATTTACTTAATTTTATACAAAGCCAGTAGAGTTTAATAAAATACCTCAAATATAATTTAATAAAATACTCAAGGGACTCCTAGACTCCTAGAGTATTATAAATGTTACCATATGTTGTCATTAACTAGCTAAATGAGTAGGACACAATTCAAAGTCCATTCACCTATTTATTTATTCAGGGGCCTAAGCGCCTGAAAAGACATTTCCCCCACATTTAACTAATTTTGTTGACTAAAGAAAGTACTAAGGTTCCATCACTTGTTGTAATGATGAAAAAACCATGGCAATTTGTTAAAAACACATTAGTGTATTAATTCATATTAAATGCTGAGTACAATATTAATACATCATCTTCCACCAGTACTAGCTCCACTCTGTGAGAGCCAGGGGCATCTACAACTGTTATACCAAACAAATATTTTGGGACTTACAGTAGCTCACTTTATATCCCATATTTCTGTATTAGACTGCAAATGACAAGTACTGCCAGAGACTGTCCCCAGAATCTAATCTCCAGAGAGACATAATTTATATCAAATGCTACCAGCAACATGTATAGGACCAAAGAGCCATGAATTGAAACCGAAGCTCAAAGAACCAGTAGGCTTTCCTCGCAGGCAGAGCCAAACTGCTCCCCAGAGGTTTAACAGGACGAGATGGCAGGAGGATGTATCTGCTCAGAGTCTCCCCCAAGCCCAAGATCAGACTGATGGAAACCTTTCCTACTGGCCAGGCTAACAGTGTGCTACTGAACAGCACAGCACAATTTCACACAGACCTAAGTGTCACTCACAGGGACTAACTTCTAAATTAGTCTCTGTATTTAACACAACCCATTAATACAAGCCATTTTTGGAGTTCTTTCTTTTTGGTAGCATTGTAAAATTCTCTGGCACACACAGCTGTCTGAGCTGGGTCACTACACAAACAATAACCAGTGTGGACAAGACACTCACCCTGTGACACGCCCTCCTGGACAAACAAGCCTCCCACGGATTCCTGTGTATGCTTCATACTCACCCAGGGAGGCAGATGCTCTGGCATAAACCCTTTCAGGTGAGAGCCGTGTGGCTCCCCACAAGATGGTACAGAGTAGTAAGTGGGCATCCAGACTCTCCGATAGGGAGACCTGAGTTTGAATCCCATCTACTGCCACCTTCTAACCCTGTGACACTGGGCAGTATTTGACTTCTCTATGCCACACTGTCCTCATCCATGGAACAGGAATGATTCCCCTTCCCTCATAGGGCTGCTGTGCGGATTAAGTGAGCCGACATCTGAAATGTGAATGCACTGCCTGTGGCCAGCAACCAGTGACTGACTCTGTACTCTTTCTGTTATAATGATCAATAACCAGTTCAGCCAACCTCGGTCAGTTTTGTGTAAAACTATTTGATGATCAGAAACAGTTATTTGGAAAAACTGCTTTCACATTTCCTTCCCTATTTAAAATTTCTTGAGACTGTTTAACCAAAATTTATTGAATTTGCTTGGCTTTCTTAAAAGTGTTTCTCATATTTTATTCAGCCATGATGCTCTAAGACTAGGCTTTACTGTACGTGCAGAAGCTGTGCCTGTAGCCAAACAACAGTATAAAAGAGATATAAAAATAACAGTTCCCTGAACAAAACCATCCAGCAGAGAACAGCAAATCAGGTTAGTAAAACAGTCCCCCTATCTTCTTTTTCCAGCTTAGAAATATTTGGTGACCCTCTTTCTCTCTGGAAAGTGCTAGGGTACATCTTCTATTCCCCCTATACATTTTTCTACAAGAGTCTTGAAGAACTCCCTCTTTTCTAGCTTCTAGAAAAAGACATTTGTTCTCTTGTTCTAGGTTCTACCCAATAATCAAAAGCACGGGAATGGACAGTTTACTAAGACTCTTTCAGTGGCTGTGCCACATGGCTGTGGCAAAATCAGAAACCCAAAGTTTCCCATTTAAGGTATTATAATAATTCTTCATAGAAGAAAGGGTTAAAAAACCAACTGATTTAGGACATGATGCTAAATGGTAATATTTACAGGAAGATATTAATATGTATGGCAGGTCAATGCAGAATATGAATCATAAATAAAAGTTTTAACTATCTTTTTGGGGGACAATATAGAGAATTCTGTATTAATTTATGACTATGAACTCAAGGGAAAAAAAAGCTACCATAATTATTTCTTAGTTCCAGAAAGTCTAGTAAAAAATTCTTTAATTCATAATTTTCACTAATTAGTCTTAGACAGCTCAGGATTTTTCCAAATCAGCAAATTTTTACAATAAAAATAAGTTTATTCTCCTTACAGTCATTTTAAGTAGAATTTTGTGGTGAGGTACATAATAAAAGATTATGCTCTTAAGGTGGTTAAGTAGCAGAAGATAATTTACTTCCACTATGGGAAAAGCTTACAGGAAATAAGGCCATTTCCCTGTAACTCTCAGGTGCTTGCAGAATTCCCGTTCTCCTGGTTAGGGTACACGGCACTCGTACCCACACACAGGTTATGAACTGCAGGAGGGATGATGGTCCTTGAGTTAGGCTTTTGTAGTTTGGTACATTTTCCAGAGTGGAGCCCACTCACCAGCTTTCCCCTCTGCTGGGCCGACCTGGTTTCTCGCAAGGTGTACACGTCCCCACAGACAGAGATCTCGCGCCAGACCCCAGGCTGGGACTCCTCGGTGAAGCCCCCTCTTGGGTGCATCACCAGGACACCATTTGTAGTGAGCCCATCCATGTGACCGTCGGGGTTTTTCCATTTTGCTGCTTTTTCCTGGAGAACAGAACATGGAACAGAAAACGATTGCTAAGATGGCCTTAAAGCTGAAGGGATTCTGGAATTTCTTTAAAATATTGTAGGGGCAGAGGGGGAGAAAGGTATAAATTTTCATTTTCTATCTAAAGCTAATAATCACAAGGATAAAATATGCAATTATTCTAACAATATAAAAGAAGTGCTGAAACAGATGAATGCTTTGTCACTGGATACACATTATATTCATCTCAAGAGCTTAAAAAAACTGATGCCTGTGTTTCTTTCTCAGGGGTTCTTTTTACCCTCCCCACATCCCCTTGTGGCTCTAAGAATCTAGTATGTTCTCTTTCTTCAGTTGTACTTGTATGGTGCTCTTTTCCTACTGTCTAAAAATGTTTCACATGTACTTGTTATGGGGATACAGAAGAAAGAAGAGTCATTAAAAAAATGACCTCATGTTAAAGGTACAAAACTCAAAAAATGTTAAGCCAACAAGTTGCGGCCATTATGTTTTCACGCCAATTACACCCTCAAAAGTAGGCGGCATGAGCAGCACGACATGATGGCAGGAGACACTCCTGGTGCCTGTACCACAGCTCGCCAGCACCGTGGTGACGGAGCCCAGACTGTCCACCTGACTGAGGGCAGATGCTGGTTGGGGAGAACCAACACCACACTGCCCCCCCTCCCTGATGACTGGTGCAGGGATGGGCATGTGACAGGATTCTGGCCAATGAGACACAGGTGATGTCTTCCGGAGGTCTCAGGCAAAGGTTTTTTTGCTCTCAGAAGAGACAAGGAACTAACAGTACCTCTGCCATCTCTTCTTCGGCTGGAAGTTGCCAAATGTTAGGGGACATCTGAGTGCCGTGGCCAGCTTTGTGGCCCGCAGCAAGATCTCCCCCGAGGAAGCTGGTTGCACTATGGGTGGCAGAGGGCAAGACAGAAGAACCCGGGGCCCTGGAGGTCTTAGAGCCACTGAGTCACCCAACCCTGGAGCTGGCCTTCCTTGGCGCTTCTTATTACGTGGGACAATATTTTTTTAATTTATTGTTTACTTTAGACCATTTTCAGTGTTTTCTTTTTTCTTGCAAAAATATCCCAATTCAAAAGAGAATTATATTAAAACTGGATGGATATTCACTAAAACTTTTGGGTTCATTTACAAGGAAACTGTAAAAAGGCAGGCATTTTAAATCTGTTTTGTTCTCTGTGATACTATATTGATAATACCCAGTACAGAACACAGCAAACACTCAATAAGACATTTTTCCATGAATGAATAACTCACTAAACATTTTCCGTTAAGTCCTTCTGATCTAGATTTTGCCATTTATTTTTCCCTCTGAAATAAACCTCTTAACTACAATAAATACATTATGTACAATGTTAATACACATACTTTAAACAAAGTAATTACTGTATATATTATGATTAATATAACAAATATAACAAATAATGCTTTAATAATTTTCAGATTTTTAATGATAGCTTTTCAGACTGGCTACTTGAAAACTAAAATCTCAAAATCTAACTAGAGGCAACATACAAAGTAAATTTCTTTGCCCCAATTTTCTATGTCATAATAATAGATGTTTTTCTTGGAACAATGAACTTATTAATTAACAGCACTTACTCCAAGAAATATGTTTTTGGAAGAGTCAAATCCAGCTGCAAATATCCGTGCTGTATAAGGTTCATTCCTGTCACACACGATCCTGCAGGCAAACCTGGATATGGTGCTTTGTGTGATTTGTGCTTCATCGTTGTTCTGACTTCCAGAAATTGTATCTGTCACGACGAAGTCGATAGGGCTTTCCGTTGATCTGCCAACCTAAACAGATCAAATGCACTCATGATCCACCTGAAAAATATCAGCTTACCATATTTTCTTCCCACAAATGGGTGTTTGGGATCGCTTTAACATTCATTATCTCTGCTCTGAAGGTCAGAATTTAATGATACACTTTCAGTTGTGTTCCTTTTTCTATTTAACTAATGGAGATACTATGGCAACCAACCATCAGATTTAAAAAATATTTACTTTGTAATTTTATTGTAGTAAGAATACATTATGAGATCTACCCTCTTAAATACATGAGCACACATGCAGTAACTGTTGACCATAGGCACAATGTTGTAAAGTAGATCTCTAAAAATTATTCATTTTGTTTAACTGAAACTTTATGCCCACTGATTAGTCCATCATATTTTAAGTATTAAGAGAAAGCTCAATTAAGAGGAAAACATTATCTCTTCTGCCATACCTAGTTTTTATCTCTTGGATCCAGGAAGAAATACTACTTTCACAGCAAATTATTCTTTTGTTTTTTTTCCAGGTGGAAAAGATTTTAAATAAACAAAGGAATTCTTGCCTCCCACTCTCTTGCCCAATTCCACAGAATGGTTTTCTCTAAGTACATGCAACAGTGACTCACAGCACTGAACAGCCCTAATCCAGACAGAGAGAGAGAAAATAGCTATTATCAGTGCCTTAGTGTATATGAGAATGATACAGAGTTGGCTCAAAGTTTGGGATGTAGTCAAACAAAAGATTTTAAAAGCTGGTCTTGGCAATTTCAGTTTAAATTTTTAAAAAACTCTCTTGGGGAAGTCTAAAAAGGTGCCAATAATATTATATTGGCTTACTTTTCTTTGTAAGATTTAGATTTAAACACTGACAGGAAGAATATATTTCATTAGGAAGGTCTTAGAGTTCTAACATAGCTTTCCCTATTCAATAAATTCAATATTGCTCTCTTGTGAACTAGGAAAAGTATTTGTTTACAAATAAGGAAATCCTCAAGATGGAATATTAAAACATTTATGTAATGCTATTCTATGAAATCTCTAACTGGAAAACAGTGATAAATGTTTTATCTGTCAAAGAGACTTAAGTTAAAATCATTTATACATAAATGAATACCTTCTTGCTAAATATGACATTAATGTTCTCTCCTACCAATAGCAACTTTGATTCCAAACCTGCAAATGAAAGGAATGAACAGAGCCTTGAGATGTATACATATAAGGCCCCCAAAAAGTCAATTTCCAAGGCATTTTTATTCTGATTTCAAAATTCCATAGGCAATGTAATACATTTTTTATCCAAGTGAATAAAGTGAAAAAAAAAATCTTGTATCATTTAGCTCTGCCTGTTTCCTGGAACAATTATTAAATTTCTTTTATAAATCTCACATATACATTCTCATGCATAGACTATCTCTATAAAACCAACAGAAAATAGATATATATTTCTCCTTATTTTTTGCAACCCTTAATTTCTTGCCCTAATGAAATATGCCTGGAATAAACTAAACCATTAGTTTCACTGAAACTCATCAACTTAAACAGATGTATACTGCTTTAATGCATGCATTTCAGGTTTAGAAAACATATAACTTGTTTAAAAATGCAACATAAAATCTAAATTAGAGTATTGTAAAATCATATCATACAATTCGTCTTTCTAAAGTTGCTCGGGAACAAGCCCATGCTGAACCTTCATTACAATGAAGTTTAGGAGTGAAATGTAAAAAGTTCTAAAATTCCCTGGTCACCTCACAAAATCTGGGGCCTTCAGAATGACACAGTCTCTGTCTTCATTTTTGTCAACCTCCACAGAAGAGGAAAAAGACTTTTCAAACTCTAAGCTCAAAGCTAAAACCACCATCTTCTAAAATGTCCCACAACTGTTCCTTCTTGTTTACAGAAATTACTCTCTTCTAGAAGAACCACATTCTGGCTTCAACCAAATGTATCAAATTAATGTCTTGGTGAATTAACTGAAATTGACTGTAAAACAAGAAATTTTATTCTAAGTGGAACACAATGCTAGGATCCATGATTTTAAGTCATGACACTTATCTGACTGGTCATATAAGATTTGTTTATCAGTTCACTTCCATTTAAATCTAGAGAGTGCCAGTAAAATTTTATGCTTTGGGACATAAGCTTCATGTTGCTTTTGCCAGGAAAAAGTCTAAGTTACTTTCCTACTGAAAAATCACTCAATGCGGAAAACTTGCAGCCTGTATTTTTTTTTTTTTTTAATATTGGATCAACTCTACACTATTTGAAAGGCAGTCATGTAGACAAGCCAAGATGTTTCTGAATTTCGTCTGATATTCATACAGTACACCAGCCAAGATGCTTCTGAATTTCATCTGATATTCACAGAGTGCTGATATAGTGGCTATTCATATAGTGGCTCTAGTGAGAATTTTACTCCATTCAGTACTTAAAATTTTACATATGTAAGAAAAGTCTGGGTTTGCTGGGTATCAGTTGAAGCCAGGACATGTAAGATGATACTGAAGCACTGGGAAGGGCCTCCCTCATCTTCCCCACCAATCTCTCTCTACCCTTCTCTCTGTATCTGCATCTTTATTTTCTGACTTCCCTCCTGTAATAAGAATGAAATATTGTTGCTCCTATTCAAGAGCAATCTCTCCACTAATGCTTGGTATCCCAATATTCTCCCTTCCCAAAGATTTTGCTCCTAATATTACCCCCTTTCTCTCCTGAATCAATTTCTCCCTTTCCACTGGATCATGCCATCAGCTCTCAAACACATTCTGGAGCTTATCAAACTCTAAGAACTATTTTTTGTTATTGTTTTCTTTTATTTTGAAAATTTCAACCTGTTACTGATAACTTTAAAAAATAATTAATAAATAAAATAAATATAATAATATAAAATAAATAATATAAAATAATATAAAATAAAATAATATAACTAATATAAAATAAAATAATATAAAATAAATAAAATAAAAATAATTAATAGAAAAATGATCATCTGGCTTGGATGTTTCGGCAATACAAAGTTGCTATAAAAGTTGCCAAATGCTTCCTCTCAATTTTGGTACTCATCTCATTCTGTATGTTAACAAACGCTTCGCCACTTGGCAGAGCACAGTTTGAGTGGCCATGCTCTGAACTAGTCTCCCCTCTTTAAAAATGCTTTCCTTTGTCTGCAAGCAACCCTCAAGCTCTAGCCCCATTTCTTTGATTCACTTAACAGCAGGACTTCTTGGAAAACCTGTCACTAGTTACTTCTTCCATTTCCTTACCCATCTCTTTAACTTCCCTTCTCAACCCACTCCAACTGGGCTTCCTTCTCCACAACTCTACTGACACTACTCATGCTAAGGTTCCAACAATCAATATATTGCTAAATCCAGGGCTTTAATGAGCCTGGTACATCAGTATCTGGTATTAAAATAATGAAACACTTCTAGGCTAGATGGTAAATAGCTCCCTTCTGTTCTCTTTCTGTTCTCTTCCTAGACGACATCATCAAATCCCACTTACTAGCCAAAAAGCCTTGATCTCTTCCCTGAGCTTTAGACTGGCACACTCAATCTTCACCTGTGTGTTCAGTAAGTATCTCGAATGTAACATGTTCCAAACAGAACTTGGATTCTCCCTTCAACCTCTAGGTTTCCCTGTTAGTGACTGACTGGAATCCAGTTTGCTCAAGCTAAAAATCAAAACCCAAGAATTATCCTTGATTCTTCACTTTCCTCCACGGCCACATTAGCCCTCTGTAAATCCTGTCAACTGTACATGCACACACAGACTCAATCCTTCCACTTTTCCCACCTTAGTTCCAGTTATCATTATCTCTTACTTAGATTCCATTACCTTAGCCTCAAACTAGTCTCCCTGTTTTCATATTAAATACTTGGCTCCTAGATTCTTCTCCATACAGTAGGTTAGAGAAATCTTATAAAAATGTAAATCAGACTATACCTCCTCCCTGCTTAAAATCCTCCAACAGCTTTTCCCCAAACTCCTAGAATAAATCCCAAACTCTTTACCTGACCTGAAGGACCTACCTGCCCCAGCCTCCACCTACCCCTCCAAGTTCATCTCATTTCACTTCCTCCCTCCTCCATCACTGCACTCTTGTCGAGGGGCCTTTGCCCTCGCTGCTGCCTTTGCCTGGACTGCTTGCTTACTTGGCACTGTCTGCCTCCTCCAGAATACAGGCTCTGTGAGAGGGCAGCCTTAGCTACCTATCCCCATAACCAGATGAGTTTCTCACACAGTAGATGGTCAAGAAATTAAAATAATGAATGAAGGATTGTGACAAGGAACTTGAACTGTATGAAATACACACACATGCACACGGATGTGCATGTATAAGTACAATATTTTAAGAAAAAGCTATTGAAAAATGTATTCTTTAACATTTTTCTCTTAACTATATAGATGTTAATCATGTTATCATCTAAAACTACAGTAAACCGACTAAATTAAAAAACAAACAAACAAAAACTCAAAATGTAAGGCATTGCAGCACCCAGGTTCAGAGCCTGTGAAATTGAGATCAGAGGGAGGAAGGACCATGAACACTGGCTGCAGACTTGGCCAGCCCACCAGCTCCTGTGGGTAAACGCACTTGCCACACTCTACTTCATTTTGTGGACTTCATAAGACATGTTGTCACTTCCTCTGTCCCCTTCCATCAACTACTTTCTCCTTTATGTTTTACTGTCTTGTTAGACTCTTCTCTTTTTCCTTTCAATATTTACCTCTACTCCAGAAAATACTTAACAAAATCTTATTCTGATTATATTAACTCAGACTTCTATCACACCTAATTGATCCCTTAAATTCAGATCTAACAAGGCCTGTTTTTGGTCCATTCTGATGTTTTACTTTTAAATACTCAACCTAGAAGTCTTTTTAATGGGAATGGCTAAAATGAACAGCCCTTCACATTGAGGTCCACACTGGACAAATGGGAATGTTGTGGTGCTCTCTGCTCACTGAATTTTTCAAGGGTAGACTTTGGACATATAAACCTGTTAAAAGGAGGAAAAATTTAAAACAAGTTTGTCTTTTCAAGGCCTTCTGAGAGTTGCTTAATTTTCTGCTTAAAATGGTCTGACATTAATCTTTCAATATGTCCAGTTAGTCTGTCAATAGAATCAGGTTACTTTAGTAAAATGAAAACGTGTTATGTTTTCTTAAGAAATACACAAATTCTTGTTTAGCTTACCATGCTTTGTTTAAAGAGGTCTGAGTTGGTACTGTGTAGAGAACGAAGAACTCAGGAGTCCTAAATCTTAGTTCTGCAGCCAACACCTTTTCTGACCTTAGTTTAAGTTACTTTTCTTTTCAAAGGCCCAGATTTCTCAGCTATGAAATTAAGAGGTTGGCATATATCAGTATTTCTCAGAATGTGGTCCATGAACCCCTGAGGGTCCCTGAGACCCTGTCAAGGGGTCCCAAGGGGTCCAGTCCACGAGGCAGAAATTGCTTTCACAGTAATACGAAGATGCCAATTGCTTTTTCCACCGTGTTGATTTTTGCATGAATGGTGCTAAAGCAATCGTGGGTAAAACTGCTGGTGCTTTAGCATGAATCAAAGCAGTAGCTCCAAGCTGTCATTGTATTCTTCACTGCTATGAACTTGCAGTTTAAAAAATTATTAATTTCATTAATTCTTCAGTGTTTTGATATTCTTCGTGACAAAATAGAGAATACGCATAAAGCACTTAGAAGTTAATAATAGAAAGCTGAAAAAGTTCAACTAAATCTTCATTTTGCAGAGATGCGAAAAAAAAGAAAGTGAACAATTTGAGTAAAATGTGATTGTACAACAGTGAAGAGTGCACTGTGTCACAACATGTCACTAAAGAATACTACATGAAACTTTGAAAAATGACTAAGAAACAAGATTCTCCTGAAAGGAATTCAATGTCTCACACTTTAATAGTGCTTGACTTACCTACATGTGTCATCACAGTAAGTTGTTGATTTTAAGTGGTAAAAAAGTATCACTGACAATTGTGAAATATTCTTGATTCACTTTTTTAGTATAAAGGATCTTATCTATGCAAAAAATCTTATAAATCTTTACTATTACTGGTAAAAAAAATCTTAGCAATCTTTCCTGCTATAAGTAGTGAAAAAAAATCTTATAAATTGAAAATGCATAATTTTGTTAAGTATTAAAAAATCATTATGAGGTTCCATAAAAATACCAAGGTAAGTATAGGCATATACTTATTTAGGATGAGATTTTCTTTGGTAGAGTAAGAAGAAAAGACATTTAGAAGATTACATAATGGAATGGAGAGTTAAACCACTGTTAAGATTTTGCCCATTACAACGTATACTACTCAGGTGATGGGTACACCAAAAGCCCAGGCTCCACCACTATGTGATATATACATGTAATGGAATCCATCTTGTAAATCTAAATTTTTAAATCTATTAAACTAAAAAAATTTTGAAAAAAGACTGCAATGTCTGAGTTGCTAGGCTCTCTCCTTTGCAAAAAAAAAAAAAAAAATTTGCCCAAATACGATAAGTCTTACTCTTGAGTTCAAACTGGTGCTTAAATAACTATTTTTATATCTATGACTATGACTATGTCTGGCTTTCATCTGTCTGTTTAGGATTGGTTAGTTTTTTTAAATAGCTAATACATTCACATGGTTCCAAAATCAAAAAGTATAAAACATCTCCGTGTAATATGACCTGCCCAGTCCCCTTCGCTACAAAGGCAACTGCTTCAGTAATGCCTTGTTTATCCTTTTGGAGATTTTTAATAATGCATATAAGCATTATTTAAACCATTTAACAATACTAATTCAACATTTTATAATTAATGTAATATTCAATATTTATTTAACATTATTTAATTTATTAATATTTAACATTAACCTTAACTGAATAATACTATATTATTCAATTTATTTAACAATAAATTATTTATTTATTGTTAATAAAAAATAATACAATAACAATAAAAATATTTATTTATTGTTAAATAAATAATTTATTTAATTATAAATAAACTGGCAGACTCACTGAATAGCTGTACCCAACTTTACTGAACTGTTCCCCTTCTGAAGGATATTTAGGTCGCTTCCAGTCTTTTCCTATCAAGTAATGCTTTAAGTAATAACTTTGTACAAACAACATTTTACATGTACATAAGGATATCTCTGAGGTCAGTCTCTAGAAAGGGAAGAGCTTTATAAAGAGAAGAGCTGAGTCAAACCATGCACACATTTTGTATTTTTCAGAGGTATTTCTAAATCACTACGCTGCAAAGATTATACCAATTTATAGAATGTAGGAGAGTGTCTGTTTTACCCATAACTTCAACAAAACCTTTTGGATTTCTGCCAGGCTGATAAGTGAAAAGTAGTATCTCTATGTGATTTTAATTTGTATTTCTCTTTTCATAAGTGAGGTTGAGCATATTTTCTTATGTTTAAGAGCTACTTATTTTCCTTTTTTGATGAACTGTCAAATCCTATGCCCATTCATCTATTTAACTGTATGTCTTTTTCTTAGTGATTTCTGTGAGTACTTTATTATATTTGGAATACTAACCCTTTGTGATAAGAATTGCCAGTATTTTCCCCATTTGCCATTTGTCTTTTATTTTTACTTTATTATATTTTGGCCACACAAAAATTTAACTTTCTAAAAAAACAAAAGGTATCAATCATTTCCTATATGGTTTGTGGGTTTTGTCTCATAGTTAAAAAGTTCTTCCTTACTTTAAGTTACAGGATAATTCCCCCATTTTCTTCTAACACTGTTACTTAATTAAAAAAAAAAACATCTTTACATCTTCAACCTAGTTGAAATTTTACAGTATGAGATGCTGATATAACTTTTCTTTCCCAGATGGCTACTTTATATTATTTTCACTATTAATTTTTAATTTGATGAACACAAAGAAAAATAGGTATTTCTCCCACGTTTTGAGAGAAAATTTAGAGGAAGAAGAAGTTTGTGTAAGTCTGGTTCTTCTTATCAGTCTGAGGTGAAGTTCATGACCACTATTGATATTTTTAAAAAAATAAAATTTTCCTTCTTTCTTGATCAAAAGTACTGGACGTAGATGGTACAGGTTAGGCATGTACATCATGATGTTATAGAAAACAGAGTGAAAGAGCTAGGGCATTTCTTTTTAGTTTCATCTCTCTTTCATACATGTTGTGTGTGCATATAAAAAATACAGCACGCAGTGGGCATATGCCTCTTTTCACTTATTTGATTGTATTTCCCATTTAATAATCATGAAATGGCTACATGGTGTTTTGCACTTAAATGAACCATACTGTAACCATTCTTATTTACTGCTGGAAGTGTAGATTTATTTCTAGTTTCTTATCAGTATATACAACACTGTAATGAACATCTTTCTGGTTAAATCTTTGTTCATATTCCTTAATTATTTATGTGCAAAAATCGTTAAAGGTAGAATTACTGGGTCCGTGGGTCTGACTGTTTATATTCTTGGTAACACCACAATGCTGCCCTGTAGAAAAGCTGTGCCAATTCCCAGTCCTACCAGGAGTTTCAATTCCATACAATGTTTTACAGTGCTATATTATTTAATATTTTCCAATTAATAGGTAATAATGAATATTTTATTATTAATTTATTTGGTATTTAAAATGTCATTTTTATATGTTTATTGGCCATTTATATTCCTTTGAGAATTATATATTTTGTTCTTTGTTGGTTTTTTAAATATGGGAAAAGTGATTAATATATCATAGGTATCAATCCTCTGTCTACTTGATTTGTTGCCTAAATTGTGCCAACTTTGTCTTTTTAATTTTTTTTGACATTTAGAAAGAGACTAAGATATGTAAAGTAAAATCTATTTCTTCATTTGTTATTAATCCTTCCCCACTTGAAGAATACAAATTCACATAAATCTTTTTCCAGGACATTTTTGTTCCTTCATTTTTACATGTAAATGTTTAATCTTGATAATTTATTTTGGCATAGAGTATGACATTAGTATCTGTAATATATTTTGACATTTGTTTCAATATCATTTATATAATAATGTAACTGTCTATAAGGAAATGCAAATGTGTCTCATTGTTTCCAACTTACATTTGCTTTTTTTGTTATTAGCCTAAAATTTAATTTTCTGTTGTTTTAAGTACCAAATATATTTATTAATTCTCTTCTTTTTAAATTCATTAACTGATGAATTTTTAAATTATTTCCTTCCTTCGCCTTTCTATTATATACCACTAAAACTATTCCTGAATCCACCCTGTACTTCTTAATTATTATCCTTTTTTTAAAAAGAACTTTTTGAGATAAATGCTTAGTTTCTGATTTTCCTTCCTTCCCCTTCCCTTCTCCTCCCTCCCACCTTCCTCCTAACAATGAAAGCACTGAAGGCATTTTCTTCTGAGTAAGATGTTGGCCACAGCTCATGAGTTTTGCTATATAGTATTCCCATAGTTATTGCAGAAAAGGCTTAGAAATGCAGTTTTTTTGATGTCCTCTGTGATTCAATTGTTAGTTTAGGAAGCAGTCTGATTATGTTGGCTGTCAAATATTTTATTCTTGCTATTAATGTCTATTTTTACTGCATTGAGATCTGAGAACATAGCCTTTATAATTTCTTTCTGTAATTTAAGAACTAAGTTTTTCCTTAATCTTTCAAAAACCAAATAGGAATAACTTTTATATTATCTTTATCTCTTTCCCCCGGACATCACCAAATACTCCTGGTGCTGGACGTTCTGATTACATATCAAAATGCAGAATTGAGGGGAAAATGTGCTAAAATTTCTATCAAAAAGGAAAAGATGTTACCTGAAACATATCCGTATCTTTATCGTGTGTGTACTCAACCACCACAGTCTGATTCCTGGACAAAGTGTAGGATATACTGTGTTGACCTTTGCAGCTGATAGCCTAATAATGAAATTAAAAAAAATAGACTCATTAAAATTACATTTTAACAACTTGCCATAATTCTGTTTGTAGTTAAGAGCCATTGCTCTACTAGAAAACCCCAGCACAAGCCAGCATTTCCCAAACAGCCAGCTCCTGTTCCTGTGCTCTGTCCCCTGATCACAGAGGAGCCAATGGTCACAATTCTGGTTTTACTAAATAGTCAATCTTAATGCGAACAATATTTCATTTAAAGCAAACCAAAGTTAATTTACTAGTTTGCAAGACTTGATCTAATCACATTCTTAGGAAAAACATATACTTTCTCCATATTACCTAAACTCAGATAGCATTTTTAGACTAATAGAGTGATTTAAAATTTTAAAATTCATTTCAGAGACAACATAAGTCAGTAATCTTTTGTTATCTTATTATTATTTTCCCTAGGTAATAGAGATTATAAGCATGGTTAAAGAATCATTAAAACACTATCAATTTCTATAAAGGTTTCTGTATAATAAATACCATCCTGTATCTGTTCTGTATCTCATTTAAATCTTGTATAAGCAGTTGCTTAACCCACATATTTATTGAATTAATAAATAAGGTAGCTAACTTAGTGTTTTTTTTCTGTTTTTAGACTGGAAAAAGCTAATATTCTTTTTCAAATAATCTAGAAATAGTAAGAAAGATATTGCTTTTATTTTGTCCATAATGATATATTTGAACACATCTTAAATTGTGGTCATATATTTTTAATATTTCTAAATTAACAGAAAAATGGATGTAAATTGGACTCCAAATCATTTCAATTACATTTTATCCATTCCACTTTAACCTAATTTATCATTTTCACTTTTACATTAGGCATAATAAATAATACTTTAATAAGCCTTTCTATTAAGCATTTCTTGAATGACAACACTGTATGAAGACCAAGAAAGCAGTCAGAAGTAGATGGCCATACATAGCATGTTAATGAAAATGTACTGAACATTTATATTTGACTAATATAATTGCTTAGAGCAGTAAAGAGTACAACATTCCAAATCAACTTTAAAGTTAGCCTGGTTAATCTCATGCTTATTTAATAATCTGCCCCGAGGAACTTCATGATTGAACTGATATTTTATTCTACTCGTGTTATTACGATAAAATACAAGTATTAGAAATAATACAGATCTTTAATACAGTCAGGAATCTAAACAATACTTCTTAAATTACTCAGCACAAATATAATCCTAAATTTTCACTGGTCTGAGTCATGAAATTCAACGGTAGTGACATTTTCCCCCAAATTTACAAAGAACTATTTGCAATTTAAGTGGATGTGATTCATGTAAGTATTAATTTAATTGTAGCAATCATTTTGCAATGTGTATGTGTATCAAATCATCATCTTGTACACCCTGAATATAAACAATTTTTGTCAATTATGCCTCAATAAAGCTAGGACAAATTAAATTTGAAAAAATAAGTGGACGTTTATAATCAGTGAAAAATGTACTTTTACAAAACTAATAATTGGGGAGTGATTATTTATAAAATAATTTATTTTAATGTTCCTTAAAAAGTACCCATGGCATTTTAAATGGATTTACAAATACTCAAACACAACTTTCTTGGCATACACATATTACATAAAATAAGAATGACTGCAGTTTGTCAGTTATCTGCAAAACAAGGTGTTAACAAGTGCTGTAACAGAAAACCTTTTAAACAGTTATACGTTTTTGTATGATGGTACTTTCTTAAGTATGGTGTTTCTTAAAGTTTCATCAAAGTTGCCTGAACTGGAAGAGAGCTCCCTGAACCTTGGAGATGTCTGGGCGAGCAGCACTCAAATGAAGTTTCTCATGGTTAAAACATCTTACCTTAAATTATAAATTTTGTTTTCTACTCCACCACATGCTTGCTAGCGTTAATATTTAAACATTTCTTCCAGATGTGCTGGGCAGTCAGTGCCTTAGGAAGACTCGCTGTGCTCACCCTGAGGCCTGGCACAGCCCCACACAGGGTGCCCTGGAGACACTTCCGTGCCACTTTGGGAAGCACCAGAAAGGGCCACTTTATGGGCCCCATGTTGTCCCTGGACACAATTCCTCTATGACATTTAATTCTAAAAATATTCTTGTGACCCAAACTATTAATATAAGCCTACGTAACACATGAAAAAGGATATTTATAGGGAAAGTGTCACAATACCTGGAAACTGCCCACAGCAAGGGGAAGCCTTGCCCATGCCCAGGCCCAAACTGGAAAGGAGGCACTGGTACTTTGAGGCCGGGAACGTGGAGTCCATTTAAAGAAAAGTTATAATTTCAAACTTCTGCCACTTTTTTATGTTGCTAAAGGCGAATGGCTAGGCTTAGGAAAGGTGAATGTTCTTGAGTTAGGAAAACACTTTCTCTGCATCTTTTTAAGAAAGTCCTAGCTGCAGGCTAGGAATTAGAGGCCTCTGGATTTGGGGAAGATGGTGAAGCTGGAATGGAGACTGTGTGGGAGAAACAAGTCCCCAGAAGGCGGTGAATGGCTCCGCAGCAGGTGGTAATGCCCGCCCTGCAGCAGGGGTGGCTGAGGAACTTCAGAATGAGTGTGACATCCACCTCAAAGTCACTTCCAGTTCTGGTAGTACTAAGCCAGGAGAGGAGTCCTGCCCACACAAGGACCCTGAGTACTGATGCCTGGGGACCTAAACAGGCTGCACCCACAGGAAGCAGAAGCATGGGGAGGAGCTCGCCTGGAAAGACTGAGGCTGAAATGAGGACTGGGATTTGGAGCAAAAGGTGGCTGTCAAAACCCAACTAGGATCTTCATAAATAAATGGAGAGATGTGGACTTCCTTCAATTCCGTTGAGTTAGGACTCACATTATCTTGTTTGCCTATTGAAGTCTTGGGTAGGGTCAGATTTAAGTGGTTGGGGGGAGTTAAGAGGAAACTTTAAACTGAAGATCAATTTTTGCTTTCTTTCTTGGGTGTAGTCTTACAGAGAAGTCTGTAGGTACATAAGGCATTAAGCTGTTACGGTTTTCGTTTTTGGTGGGAAGAATCAATTTTTCCAACAATATTTTTTAACATTTAAAATATGACTTTCAGAAATACAGCTTCTAGAAAATTACAAAGTTAATATCTGTAGTCAACCATTTCAGGTATTCTGGAAATAAAAATTTCCCCAAGGCATCATGCTGTTTTGAAATCTGTTTCTGAAATATCAGAAAGGAGAATAGGTGGGGCCTTCTCTTGGCACGCACTACAATTTGGTTCAAACACAATTACCGTAACATAATGTTGTGATCTTACAACACTGAAACACTAACACAAATCCAGAAACTGAGCTCTTTAACACTGTAAAGAAAACCGGCCCTGCAGCTGGTCAGGTGGACAACGCTCATCTCCTATGTCCACTTTTCTACTATGGGGTTGTGACGAGACGGTGGGTCGCTGACTGCGCTTTAACACTGCCTGTACCTCAAAAGACAGGTCCGGTCTTAGTTATGTTTCCAACCCCAGCACCAAGGGAACGGCAGCAATTCTGAACGTCAAACAAATGAACGAACGAATGAACGAACTGCTACTGAAACAAGATGAGATCCAGAGCTTCTTTCCTCAGGTTTTCCCCTCACTTTTCCTACTTCTCACTAGCAAAGGAGTGACACTCTCAGCTCAAATATTTTGCATCTATAAACACTAATATTACCAGTATGAATTTTATTGGGTTAAAAAAACACAATAAGGGAATTACAGATACACAGATTAAAGGACTCCAACTTTATCCAATTTAAGTTACTTTCCAATCCCGGACGTCCAGACCAGGTCTGAGCCACGACATTTTCTTCTTAGCTGAGGATATGTTATTTTCTTAGTTCTACGCTACTTATACCATAGGCTCAGCTCAGCCTGCCTTTGTCATTCAGGGATGAGAGCAGTTAGAGCTGGTTGTCCTGGTTCAATTTACAACTACAAATTAACCAGCAGGTTCTCTGAGTCTCCAGATTCTAAAGCCAATATGGCTCACACGTCTATAGAATTTTCTTCCTCTTATAAACCTGTATCTACATATGTAAAGGCACTTATAGGGATATATGATGTGGAACGATACAAGGAGGTAATCCTGACAGAGGCATAATGGGGATGCGGATCTTCATGGCAGCCAGAAAGCTTTCATTCAGACTTTAAAGTACAAGGGGAATAATTAAATCTTTTATTTGTTAAGAAGTGGTGGTGGCTCTCAACCACAAAGTAAAAGGGAAAGAGCCCAAAGAGAAACTAACAAGTTTCTAGAAAATACTAATTCGTTATGATTAAGCGCATTTAATTCAAGCTCTATAAGGCTGCTAAGTGAGACTCTGTCAACTGTGTGGGGAGAGAAAATGGAATCCATCACTGTGGAAGACACTGTCAGTTTCCTACCAAATACCCTTCTCCCTGCTAGCTGCGCTGGCTTCCTGTGAAAAAGCCTGACAATGCCAACTCTCACTCTCTCATTCGTCTCTGAGGCTACCACATGGAAATGTGACATACCCCTGGCCAAGGGGACTCAGGAGAAACCCAGCATGGACCTCTTGGGGATGAGAGACACCAGGAGGGGTCCTTCCCTTCTCTGTTGTTAAAACAATAATGGATGTTTGCAGCTGAGGGGGACATCCTGCAACATGAGATGGAGGTCAAAAGACTGTCAGGGAGGTTGACTGAAAGTCCTGACGTCTTTGAGATGCTGAACCAAACCTGGAACTACCTGTCCCCAGACTTCTGGAAGAAAAGTGAGGGTTTTAGACTGCTTCTGGTTGGGTATTTTGTTACCTGCAGTGTAGAGCATCGTTATCCTGTTTGGGCCAAACATTTGTTTCCTTCTGGGTTTCCTATTTCAGTCAACAGCATGACCATATTCCCCGTCACTCACACTTAAAAGCTCCACGTCACCTCTGAGGCCTCTCTTGCCACTGCTGTCCACATGCAATTAACATTATTACCATCATAATTAATCTAACAGGGAGTCAAAGCCAGGCTCACTGATTTCACTGCAGTGAGGCAAAAATCAAATAAAAAGCAGAGCAAATGACGTGTAACATTTCACTTTTTCTCCTCAAATACAAAGTAGTTATTGGGCAACCAGTCAGTACCTACGCAACTGATTTATTCCCCAAAGGAATGTTATAATAGCCCCTTTACAGCTATAACTTTCCACTCTGGAGATGACTGGCGGCGGTCTGATTCTTCCCCCCTGGAGTCTGGGCTGGCTTGTCCAACAGCACGCAGCGAGAGGGAGGCAAGGGGCTTCCAAGGCTGGGTCAGGGGAAGCCTTGCGCTTCCATCTGCCACTCTGGGAGCTCCCAGCTGCAGGTAGGAAGCCTGACTACATAGGTGCCACCAGATGCTACAAGAAGCCCAAGCCACGGGGAGAATGAAATGCCATGTGAGGAGGGGAGGCCTGGGAGCACCAAGACGCAGATGTGTGAGGGAAGAAGCCCCCTTGGGAATGGATCCTCCAGCCCCAGCTGCACTAGATGTGGATCAGAGACAAACCACCCAGCTGCGCCCTTCCCAAATTTCTGACCCACAAAATAATGAACAGAATAGAATGGCTTTTGTTAAGTCACTAAATTTTGGAGTAGTTTGTTACACAACAATCAGTTTTAAAGCCCTATTGATACCACGGCATTTTCTACATCTTATGTGACTCATCACCTGAGACATTACAGTTAATTGTGTGATTACCTTGTCTGCACCACAGGGCAAGTGATAGGTGTGTCTACAATGGCAGGCAGCGTAGTGCGTTTACAAAGAGCAGGGACTATGTTTCTAATGGAAGTTTCATGTGCTCCTGAATGCATTAAGAAGCTGTGGTTAGTGCAAACATGTTTTTTTATTGTGATAATCTCCAGTCGTTACAAGACTGAGAAATGAAGAAAATTTTACATTAATATTTAAAATTAATATTTAAAGATTAATATATAAAAAGAATCTGTAAATCATTCAAAAAATTGTCACAGAAGGCAAAAGCCACCAAGTGTGTCACACTGACATTTTTTAGTCTTTACACATTTGGAACTGGAGCAGAGGGGATACTAGGAAGTCAGGAGAAGAAAATAACCGTTTATGTTAGAAACTGTGACGCCACCGTTTGGCAAACTACGTGTTATGTATTCCAAAGGGGGACGCCTTACTAGAGCCTACCTCATTTAAGGGAATGTAGTGTGTGCGTGCCTGTGCACACACATCTAAATTTCAAAGAAAATGAAATTCTTTTTCTTCAAAACTACACCTAATTTTTCTATGTTTTTCTTAGAACCAAATGACTCAAGAGTTTAATAATCCCTCGTCTAGACATCCTGAATGTATATTATTACAGAAACGTAGTTACTGTTCCTGGGTCGCACGGTAGTCTGACTAAATCAAATGAGCCTGTTTCTGGAAAGAACACACCCTGCACAGTCTTCTCTGTGTGTAGCTATAATTAGTGTTGTTTCTGTCTCTCAAAAGTAGAGGGCCACAAACCTGGTGTGGCTTACATGCTAAAGCAAACTTTTTCAGATAAATCTCAAGTTCTCACTGAATTGCTCTGAAGAGCCCTGCACCACGTATCTGAATGTGGTGCTAGTCTCTGACGCTGTTCGCTGCGCCTGTCCTTCAGGTCCCAGCAAAACACCTGGGAAGAAAGAGCCCTGGGGCCGGATGTGCTCTGGGCCGAGCATGCCTGTCCTCATCCTGCCCTTGTTCATACCATCTGCTCTCCAGGGAGAAGTCAGAGGTTCTCTGACAGCCCGCCTGATCGCACAGTGCTACGGAAACTGAGCACTCTCCTCAGGGAGCTGGCGACCCCTCTGTCTTTTGGGTTCCACCAAGAAACATAACCTAAGCTTGTGTTCTCAATAGCCTCTAAATGATTGGTCACATGCAGTACTCTTGAGTAAGGCTTCCTTGCCAATGATTCTGCACGTTCTAGGCAAGTTTATTTTCAGCCACTTTAATTGTTAATTCTAATTTGTAATTTAATATTTCAGTCCATTATACAATGTAAGTAAATAACTATATAATATGATTGCTACAGAAAGGACCTAATGAAATTGGGAAAATAACCACACTGGCCTCTCACAGTGGTTTTGGTTACTAACTACAAGCATTCCACCACAGGGTGTACTGCTGTAGCAACGTTTTAATTGGTATGGGAAAACATATAATGAAACTCTTTTGGGGTAAGTCTGAATGGGGCCAATGAGTCAAATCTTTGTTGTTCAAAAACAAATTCTAATATAGTATTTATGTTTCTGGCAGAAATGTGCACATTTATGAGCAAATGAATGTGATGTGACCTGCGGCAGCCTAGAAGTAACAGTGGAATGACTTTACTTTCTGGAGCACTGTGACACTGGGTATCAAGCATGTGTGGGCATGCACTAAGTATCCCGTGAGGCACCTGATACTAACTGCATCAGCGCACCCCAATATCCACTAATAATCCAGCAAATGCTTGAATACTGGGCAGAAGAAAACACTCATGCCAAACTGGCTCTCTCAATATGACCACCTGGTTTATTCTGCTGAGCTCCAACTTCACAGGTACTTTAGGAAAAGAGAGAAAGAACACATGTGGATACTGCAGAGATCAACTTGGCTAGTGGGTTTTGCTCTCAAGCAAACCTGGGCCAGGACTGAATCTGAGTTCAGATACTCACCAACTGTAATCAAATTACATAACCTCTGATTCCTTGGTTATTTGTCATTCGTCAACAAAGGGAATCAATGTCTGCAGCCCTGATTTCACTGTATTCAAAGCAGAGGGAATGATGTATTTAATATAACATGGCATTTTCTCTCTTCAAATACCAACCTGTACTTAGAGCACTGCTTCATGACCCAGAAGTGCTTCCCATTAGTTCCTTGTAGTCCATAAGACACATTTGGGAGATTACCATTCTGCTGGGCTTTAGATATGTGCTAGATATTGACTATATTAATTAGAGATAATTTTGGTATGACAAACATGTTTTTCCAGAACTAATGATTTTTATGTCAGGCTGACAAGTATAATTAAGCAATAAATCCTCAATCAGTCTGGTTCAAACTGCTACAGGGAAGATGAGGTCTCTGCCATCTTTGTCAATTTTTGTATAAAATATGTATGAGTACTATTTCTAAAGAGAGGAGATGGCTAAAGGAATTCACAATTTATGTTGCATGAATACACTCTTTAAAATATTCTATCTTTTCAAGGGGTCGTATTTCAAACAAGTGACTGAACCATGGCTATGATAAGAAAGTCACAAACTGCTAACTTCAATTTCATCAAAATCAACAGCATTTCCTAGTGAATCAAAATGATAAGCCCATTTGTTAGAGGCAATGGCTTTGAACTTGGGCCTGGGTCATTCTCGAGCCTATCCTGGACTGGCTTACTGATTTACGCAATGAACCTCAGCAGAGAACCTACAGCACGCAGAGTGCTGGACAGGGGCTGGGGCAGGTATGCTCGATCTGTCAGCAAGCACAGATGCCAGGGGGTGTAAGAATGTTTGAGGAGAGCCTGCTGCTGCTGTGGGGTCACTCCTAATTATGAGAAAGCTGGATTTGGTTGGTGGCACCAGTTGCAAGGGGGAACCTGACTTGGATACAGTTCGGGAGATATGAACACAAAGGGCTGCAGCTGGCGAGCTGGGCAGGCCATGTCCACGTGCTTTGTGGGCATCTCTCCCCAGGAATCCCACCACCTCCAACTGAAGAAAGAGCTCCCTGAGCTCTTTTCAAATTAGCCCTCAGGTCCAGCAGTTTGTTGTGAGGTTAACGGCACAGATCAGGCGGAATCCCACCCCAGCACGGGCTGGCCGTGGGACCCTGGGCAATTCACTGAAGTGCTCTGGCCTTGGTTTTGTCATCCGTACACATGTTGTTCTTGTGTCCCCAGGATGGTCATTGCTGTCTAAGAGCAGAGACATTTCCGCTACTTCTATATCTACCCAGCTTATCATGAACGAAGTGCTAAACAAGTGAAGGCTCATATTCAAGTTTGTATGGATTATTTCATTGTGTTTTAGAATCTATCAAGGCAACTTATTGTGCACTCTCCTCTTTTAATTGTTTTATTTGCCCCATCTCTTTTGAAAAACAGGGGCAAAGTACAGTTTTCCCACACAGGAATGCTGTGACTTAGACACATATCTATATACATAAACAAGTTCACATTAACAATCACACACTGCACATTAGTTACCATAAATGACAGCCAATTTTTTTTCTTTCCCAGACAGGGTCTCGCTCTGTCACCCAGGCTAGAGTGCAGTCGCCTCGTTACAGCTCACAGCAACCTCAAACTCCTGGGCTTAAGCAATCCTCCTGCCTCAGTCTCCCAAGTAGCTGGGACTACAGGCGTGCGCGACCATGTCTGGCTGATTTTTCTATTTTTCATAGAGACGAGGGTCTCACTCTTCTTCAGGCTGGTCTTGAACTCCTGGCCTCAAGTGATCTTCCTGCTTTGATTATAGGCATGAGCCACCTCGCCCAACTGACAGCCTATTTTTAATAATGACTTTCAAAGCTCTTCTGCCTTTTAGTCTCAGTTTACAAAGTGCACATTTTAGTGCAGAACCTGGAGACACCTTCCCACACTGACTCTGTGTGGCAGCTCCTGACAAAGCATGAGAGGATGAGGAAGGGACAGTCCTAAAAGCATCACGTCCCATAGTGCAAGGCAATGCTCTGGAACCTCACCCATCTCAAGGCACACACACAGAAGGCATCAGTGCTGCTGGCTACCCCGGGGCATGATCCCACAGTAAGGCCCACCCCAGTCACCTAGAGAAGGGCAGTAGAGAGGACCTCACTCACCTGGTAAGAGATGGAGAAAGTGACCCTCAACAAATTCATTCTTTAAAACAGCAATGCATTTGCTTCTGGATATTTTACGGTTCTAGTCATGAGCAAAAAGGGGCACAGGAAGAAATGAAGAAGATGCAGCATTCTTGTGAAATGCCAAGTGTTTCAGTAAAAATTAAAACAATGGGATTTCTTATTGTCGTATACATTAAGAGAAGCTGCGGTCCCCAAGCCCTGCCTGGTACAGTCCATGGTCTGTTAGGAGCCCTGCTGTGCCCACTGCCTTAGTGCCACTCCTTGCCTACCTGCCCTGCACCCCCCCATGGAAAAATTTTCTTCCATGAAACTTAGGAATGGGCTACACAGCAGGTGGTGAGTGGTGCGTGAGCAAGTGAACCTTCATCTGTATTTACAGCCGCTCCCCAATCGCTCGAATCACCACCTGAGCTGTGCTTCCCCCACCCCCACTACCCACTGTCCGTGGAAAAGCTGTCTTCCATGAAACCAGTCCCTGGTGCCAAAGAGGTTGGGGACTATTCTTTCAAGGATGCATGTGAATTTGTCTGCTGTGATATCTTACATTTACTTCTCTAAATATTTAAGTATTGGCATATATATGAACTATTTGCCAGAGGAAGCAAAGCTCACTGAAAGAACAAATCCTAATAAATATGAATAAGTAAAAATAAATCATGCAAATAACTAAGTTGAAAAAGTAAAATGCCTTGTTCAATAATTCCATTTACTTATTGCTCTTTCAATAATGCATTCACTGGGTAAAACAAGGCATATAATCTGTTTTTAAAGAGCCCTGGAGAAAAAGTACATAGGCATCCACACTGTAATGTGTTAGTGTGTCCGTAGTACATGGAAGTCCTATCTGTTGGTGTAAGCAGGCAAACTTCCAGATGCTGTAAATTGAACCCGACATAAATCGATTTTATACTAAGATACCAAAAGACCCGCCATATAATTGTTTTAATATGTAGGCCAGTTTATCAGCTGTCAAAATGATCCCTTGAGTACTGAGGAATAAAAAGATTGAAATTTACTCTTGCTCCAAATAAATTAAAATACAAACCCTATTGATTATAGCGACAGAATCAAAAGTCCTCATTTAGAAGATGTAACAAAAAGGAGGAAGATTCAATTTTTTTCCTCATTTTACTTGTACTTTTTAAAAAGGACTTGGCCTAGAATGAAGATTTGTCCATCTGCTGATGAATCTCATTTGCTTTATGGAATAAAACCAGACCAACAGGGCCACATCCTAGTTATACAGAACCATGAAAATATTTATTCTCAAAAGACAACATATATCTTAGCAGTTGGTATTTTCAAGATGTTGAGCCTGTTAGAATCATGCAAATTACAAAATTTTGAGTGAGACAATGGCTGTTTTTCCTTGGAAGTACCTGCCACCACACAAAGCCACTCACACGGTTTTTGGTAGAAGCTTGGATATATACTTGGATGTTATTCCTGAGGCCTCATTAAACTGAACTTCTTAAAAGATTCCTTATCAGCTGTGTATCCTTGGGCCATATTCTGAATCTACTTCCTAATCTATAAAGTATGACAACTACACTGAAGGACTGTTGCAAAAACTCAGATGACGTTTGTAATATACCCAGAGTATAGTACCCACCATATAATTACTATTATAGTCAATTATTTTGATTACAATAACATTCATAATCTCTTCCAGAAGATTTAATACTTAATTTTATGGGGCCCTCCAGGTTCTTGATTGACATAAAAGGCAAAAATATTTTAAATAAGGTAATATGTGCACAAGGTACCAAGCATTACCAGTGAATAGTTTGTTCCTTCCAATTCCAGCCTTCTATCACGGAGAGGGCTACTATTACTAGTTTTTCTGAATATCCTTCCAGAGAAAATCCCATGCCTGCACTAGCATAGTACATATGTAAGTGACAGCATACTGTAGTCTTCTGTTCCCTACTTCTTTCACTTAACACAACAGCTTGTAGAATGGTTTCTATATCATATAGCTATAGTGCTGTCTCATTCTTTTTGATGCTTAGATGCAGATTTAATACATTTCTTTTTGGCTGGCATTTAATTTTTTTTATTTTACAAGTAGTACTGCAATAAATATCCAGTTATTTATTTTGCAAATAGGGAAATCTATCTACAGGATAAATTGCCAGAAATAAAATTGCTGGATCAAATGGCATATGGTATGTGTACTTTTAATATTGAAAGTTATTGCCAAACTACTTTTCATAGAAGTTATACAAATTTATATTCTCACTAGAAGTATATAAAATGTTTCCCTAACTCTCACCAACACAGGGAGTTAAATGTTATTATATTTACCTTCTGATATATGAAAAATGATCTCATCATGTGTTTTTTTTTCTACAGAGACAGAGTCTCATTCTGTCACCCAGGCTAAACCTGCTGGGCTCAAGTGATCCTCCTGCCTCAGCTTCCTGAGTACCTGGGAATACTGGCACACACCACTGTGCCCAGCTAATTTTGAAATTTTTTGTAGAGATGAGATCTCACTATGTTGCCCAGGCTGGTCTTGAACTCCTGGCCTCAAGTAATCCTCCTGCCTCAGCCTTCAAAGTGCTGGGATTACAGGTCTGAGCCACTGTGCCTGGCCTCATCCTCCTTTTAATCAGCATTTCTACTATTATGAATAAGGCTGAACATGTTTTCAAGAATGTCTATACTATGAAATGTTTATATGCTTTGCCCATTACTCTTTGGGTTCTTGGTCTTTTTCTTATTAATTTGTAGGCACTCTTTATATATTAAAAAATTATTTCCATTGTCTGTGATGAGAGTTGCAAATCTTCCCATTCATTTGTGTTTTGACTTTACTTAAGGTGTTTTTTTTGCCATGCAGAATTTTTAAAAGTTCATATAGTCGAATTTATCAGTATTTTCTTTTATGATTTATAAATTTTACCTCATAATTAGAAAGGCTTTCTTCACTGCTAGATTAAGCAAAGAATTCTCTACTTTTCTTTAGTATATGATTTTGCTTTTATGTTTAAAAATATTACCATAACACTTGTTTGAATAGTCACAGTGCTTGTAAAGAGGGTATAGTTTGTTTTTGGCATATGAATGTATCAATAGTTCATTACTTTTTATTGCTTAGTAGCGTTCCATTGTAAGAATATACCATCATTTCTTCATCCGTTCATCTGCTGATGGACATTGGGTTAGTTCTAGTTCCTGCCAACTTTTGGAATTGTCAGTCTTTTAATTTTAGCCATCCTTCTCATTTTGCCTTTAATTTTTATTTTCCTAATGACTAATGAGGTTGAGAATCTTTTAGTATGCTAATATTTCATCTATGTATCTTCTTTGGTAAAGCCTCTGTTTAACTCTTTTGCTCATTTTCAAAAATTGGATTGTTTATTTTCTTATTGAGTTTCCGGAGTTCTTTATACATTTTGAATACAAATCCTTTATCAGATAAATGATTTGCAAATATTTTCTACCAGTCTGTACCTTCTCTTTACATTCTCTGAACAGTTTCCAAGGGCAGATATTCTTAATTTTGATGTCTATTTATCAATTTGTCCTTTTGTGAATCATGTTTTTGGTTTTAGTCTAAGAAATTTTTGCCTAAGCCAAAGTTACAAAGATTTTTCTTTTGTTTTTAAATTTTTTTGTAGAGATGGGGCCTTGCTATGTTGCTGGTCTTGAACTCCTGGCCTCAAGCGATCCTCCCATTTTGACCTCTCAAAGTGCTGGGATTACAGGCGTGAACCACCCACGCCCAGCTCTTCTGACGTCTTTTAAAAAATCTTTTGCATTATGACCTGTGCTTCTTTGCCTTGCCTTCTGTATTTTATGTGACTACTGAGAAGGGGTATATTTCTGTTCTTGTGGCTACTTCTATATATGCAACTACAAAAATATGTTTATATTCATTAACTCTCTAATGAGAACAATGATAAATAAGAATATTTTCATTTTCTCTCTACCACCCTGCTGTGTGTACTTTTTATTATTTTTATATTGTTTATTGCTATTTACTTTTTAACCTTTAAATATACTTATTCTTCCTGTTTTAAGCGAGAGTTTTTGTCTCCAGCTATAAAATCTGAGGACACTAGCACGCTTACACAATCCCTCTCCTTTTCTCTCCTTCCTTGCCCACCTTCTATAAATTTTATTATTTCTACATTGTCTATGTTCTATTCTTCAGCAATCATTTTCTCATTTGCTTCAGTCTTTCAGAGAGAGTGGAATTCAGTACTTAAATGACAGTCCCTTCACCACAGGTTCTCTAGTCACCTCTTTTTGGCTGAAATTGGTCTTCTAGGAATTTCTTCAATAAGGGCTCATAAAAATTCTATATCCTGAGTTCTTGCATATTTATCAGTCTTTGTTTATTGGCTATATATTTAAAAGAAATTTGGGGTAAGTAAAGAAATCTTGAGTCACTAGATCACAAAATCCTTGATCAAGGAATCAACACATTTAGCGTTAGTGCAAGAACTCTCTGAAAGACCCCCAGAGGAAAAAGGTCACAGAAAACAAACAAAAAAAAGAGGGTAAAAGGTATTATATACACAAATATTTTCCCCCGTGTATATTCTTTATTAAAACTTTTACATTCTGGCTGCATTTGGTGAGAATATGATAAAAAAAAATCAGGGATATTACATAACACAAGAATCAATGAAGTGACAACAGCAGCACTGGGACACACTGTGCCCGTGGAGAGAGGGTCAGAGGAGCAAGACACTCTGAGGCTTAGCCCTAACATCAACTAACCATGAGTCCTCAGGCATGTTACTAAAACCTTACAAATCAGTGAAAGAGGAAAGCAGTGGCACAGGTTTTAAATGTTATTTTTTATTGTGAAAATACATTCTACCTATGGTAAAGAATTAGCTTTATCATCCCCTCTCTAACCTCAGCTATTATTAAAATTAGTTTACATTTCTTGAGAAACTACAGGCTGAAAGACAAGAATGGGAGGTAAGAGGCATCTCAGAGAAAATAGTCCAATATGAAAAAATCTATAGTTGAACCATTTGCGTAGAATAAAAAATTAATAAGAAAAGTAACATGGCTTGATATTGAATTCACTGTGGATTCAGATCTCACTG
Organism: Lemur catta; assembly: GCF_020740605.2. NCBI lineage: Eukaryota > Metazoa > Chordata > Mammalia > Primates > Lemuridae > Lemur > Lemur catta. The sequence goes on from NC_059128.1 coordinate 39,977,347, forward strand.
TTAGTACATCAGTAAGACTATTACCATTGATTAAAGGGTCTATCCATGCAGTACATAATACAATGTTTATTCCCTGAGTGCTGCTGTAGAATAAAACTCCTAGAACTGCAGCTAAAAATGACCAGGGGATCAATGTTAGGTTATTAATACTTGCTATCTAGCTAAAGGAAGACAAATTAAAGGACAGAGTTGCCTTAGGACTCTGCCTGTAAACTGCTGCTTAAAATAAACCTGCCCTGCCTGTAATACTTTTGGAAAGAGACAGAACGTAAATAAATTTCACAAATAAAATAAATGTGTTGCTACCTTGTGGATGAAGCTTGTGCTGAATGGTAAACCCTAGATACCATCTACCAAAGCAGTTTTCAAAAGTAAAGCTATGTCATAGCCAGAGCAGAAAACTCTCACTAATGTAAACAGTCAGCACTCTTTAGTCAATATATTTACGTGTTAAGTTTAGATTATCAATCTACATGCATGAAATCTTATATATTAGTAACTCTAGCTAAGAAATAAGAATCCCAAAACAGATTCATAAAATAAGAAAAACATATACACTTTCATAACCAAATTAGTAATAATTTCTGTGTATATAGTGCTTTTTCAAGGTATAGCATTTTCATAGATATTACTTAGTCATTTGATCTACACGACACCACTGAAGTGGGTATCATTATCTTCATTTTGTAAAATAAGTATACTGACTTGGAGAGGAGAAGGAATTTCCTCATGGATGGGCAGCGAGTCCACATTGCATTGCATACTCTCTCCTTTGCTTCCTTACAAAAGGATGTCCAAGTTTGAGGGAGAGGATTTACATAAACATTCATAATCACTTATAATTTGTGAGATCATAGGATTGGGAATCACTTCAAAAGAGATGTAGTTAAGTCACCCACCAAATCCTCTTTCCATCATTAGAAAGGAGGAACCAGAAGAGAAGTGAAAAGAGAACCAACAAAGGATGGTCTCATGCAAGTCAAATTTGTAAGAATGACTTCATGAATGAACAAACAAGAACAAGCAGCAATCAAAATTGTCAGCTGGCGCAGAGAGATCAAGCCATAGAAACGAGGCGTGGCCAATGAATTTAAGTCATTTGTAGAATAATCACAGAACACAGTCCCTAAGTATTAACACAAATTCAAAGCAAACATATTCTTCAGAAGTTTCTAGAATCTCCTTTACAGCATACTGTCCTTGTCAACACCATCCAGTCTAAAAAGAAAAATCACCAAACTTGAATAACCTGGTAAGCTTTGTGGTGGGTAGACACCTATCTCCCTGTAGACAGACATTCAGGAAAAAAAATAAAAAATAAATAAAAACCCAAACCCAATCCCCCCCCATGCTAGAATCCTTGAAATATCTACAGAGAGCCTCCCCACACCTTATCACACACCACAATTGACTAAACTCCAGTATTTCCTTCTCTTGGTGAAACGTCTCTCATTCTTTCTGATTTTCTTCCAAATACATGGCTTCAAATCCATTCACTTTCCTGGTTATTCTACTCTGAACACAGACTTGTCCATCTCCATCCATTCTCAAGTCTCCTTCACGGAACTTCATAATCTGCGTATCGGCTCATCAGAAGCACAGTAAACAATTCTACTTTTTTCACTTCAGAATAAGAGTGTGTTAGCATCTTCAGGAACCCATCATACTATTTACTTACAGGAGGACTACCATCCAGATTTACTTTGTGAAAATCTATTTCCCATACTTTTAAAATTGGCTTTGCTGTGGCATAGTTTACATTTGCTAAACTCCACCAATTTGATAAGTTTTGACAAATGAAAAGTCACGTAACAACCACCTTAGCCAAGATACAGAACAGTTCTGGCACCTCAAACAGATCCCTCATGACTTTGTGCAGCCAATTCCCCACCTCCCACCTGTCTTTCTCAGAAACCATTGATATGCTTTCTGTCACTATCATTAGGTCTTTTTTAGAATTTCATATAAATTAAAATAATACGTAGTCTTATACACTTGGTGTCTTTACCAAAAATTTTTCAGATTTGTCCATGTTACTGTACACCTTGGTAGTTTGTTCCTTTTTATTAGTGGTTATTCCATTGCATGGATATACTATAATTTGTTATCTATTTACCAGTTGATGGATATTCAGATTACTTCCAGTTTTTGGCTATCAAAAATATAGCTGTGGATATGTTTTCATTTCTCCTGGATAAATACTTAGAAGGGGATTGGTGGGTCATATAGCAGATATACATTTAAATTTTTTTGCCACAAAAAAGCAATCTGGGACTTGGGAATTGTGTTGAATTTATACATCATTTTTTTTCAAAACTGGTATCTAATCAAGTCCTCCAATCCATGAACATGATATATCTCTCCATTTTATTTAGGTCTTTTTAAATTTATCGCAGTGATTTGCAATTTTCAGTGTACAGTGTTGCACATATTTTGCTAAATTTATGCACAAGTATTTCATATGATATCTTAAATGCTTGGTTTTCAAATTTTTCATTCTCAATTACTTATTGCTAGTACAGAAAAACAACTTATATTGGTCTTGTATCCTATCAGCCCACTAAATTTATTAGTGTGAGTAGCTTCTCTTTTTTTATTTACTGTAAGATTTTCTATGTGGATAATCATATTGTTGTGGAAAAAAAGAGTTTTACTTTCTTCCCCCCTCCCCCCAAATCATAAGTGTTGTTTTTCTTGTTGTACTACACCATCGGGACCTTCAGTACAATGTTAAATAGAATTGGTGAAAAAAGCAAACATTCCTTCCTTGTTCCCAGTTTAAGGAGAGAAAAGCATTCAGGCTTTTATCATTAAGTGTGGTTACTTAAGTTTTTCATGGACACCCTTTACCAAGTTAGGAAGTTTCATCTATTTCTAGTTTTCTGAGAGACTTAACAATGCATGAGTGTTTAATTTCAAATGGTTTTTATGCATCTATTAAGATGATCATATAGTTTCCTTTTTAGTCTGTAGATATGGTGAATTATATTGACTGATTTTTCAATGATGAACCAACCTTGCAATTCTTGGGATAAACAATGGAAGAATCTTAGTTTCTTCCTTTCTGTCCTTGATACTACTGTCATACATTTTATTTCTATATATTATTATTAACATAAATATAAATCCCACATATTATTATTAATTTGGCTTTAAAGTCAATTACCTTTTACAGAGATCAAAAATAAGAAAGAAATGTCTTTTATATTTACCCTATTTTTACCATGTCTAGTACTCAATACTTTGTGTAAATTCAAATTTCCATCTGCTATTTTTTTCCTTCTGCCTGAAAAACTTTAATATTTTTTTGTTGTGCAGGTTTTCTGGTGATAACTATTTTTAGCTTCTGTTCTTCTGAAATGAAGTCTTCAATTCTCCTTCATTTCTGAAAAAACTTATGCTAGGTACAGTATCTAGGTTGACAGTCTCCCTTTTCCCCCCCTACCTCTGTCTTTCCCTTCTAATAGTTTAAAGATGTCAGTTCGTGGTCTTCTGGTTTGCACTGTTTCTTTCTTTCTTTTTTTTCTTCCTTATCTTTGTTCATCTACACATACCATCTCTTTTTCCTTTGGATGCTTTTAAGATTTTATTATTTTTCAGCAATTTGATTGTGATGTGTATTATTGTGAGGTTTTTTTTATGCTTCTTCTCTTTAGGTTTCACTGAGCGTCTTGGGTCTTGGCTTTATCATTTTCATCATATTTGGAAAATTTTGGCCTTTTACAATTTCCTCCTCTACCCCATTTTTCTTTCTTTCTATGATACCAATTACACATACTTGAGACCACTTGATATTTTTCCACAGTTTAATGTGGCCGTCTTCTTTTTTTTTAGTGTTTCCTCTCTCACCTCACACGGGATACTTTCTATTGCTGTATCTTTGCTGATCTTTTCTTCAGTTTCTAATCTACTGTTACTTTAATCAAGTGTATTTTTCACTTCGGACATTTCATTTTTCACCTTGGGAAGTTTCATCTGGGCCTTTTTTCTATCTTATGTTTCTCTCTTCAACATGTACCCATTTTCCTCTATATTCTTGATCACAGGGAATATATTTGCACCAGCTGTTTTAACTTTGTCTGTTAAATCCATCTGTAATTTCTGGGTTTGTTTCTACTGATCAATTCTACCCTCCAACCCCAGTATAGGTCATATTTTACTACTGCATTTCTGATAAGTTTTGATGGGATGCCAGACGTTGTTAATTTCACGTTTTGGGGTGCTGGAAAAACTTGTCTGGCAGGCAGTTAAGTTACCTTGGTTCCATTTTATCTCTCAAAGCTTGCTTTTAAGCTTTGTTTGGGCAAGTCCAGAGCAGACTCTGATCCAGGGATAATTTTCCCTCATTACTTAGGTGATACTCTTCTGTAGGCGCTATCCTATTTCCCTAGTATTTTGAGGTCTTTCCACTCTGCAGGTGGAAACATGAACTAATCCCAGCCCTTTGTGAGCTAAAGAAGTTGTTCAAGCCTATCGCTTTCCAGAGGTTCTTTCCCTACGCTGTGAAATTTCACCCCCCCCCCAAGCTAAGTAGTGCTTAGCCAAGGGTTCAAAGGGCATCCTCTGTAGCTACATGGCGCTCTTTTTCTCTACGAAGGCCCCTCATCTCTGATATTCTCCTTCACAAATTCTAGCTGCCCCAGCCTCTCAAAGTGTCATCTTTGTCCCTCTGACTCAGATCACAGGGCTGTCTGGTTCCTCATCCCTGTGCTTGGGCCTTGAAACTGCCTTCAGGTAGTAAGCTGGGCACCTCACTTACTTCCCTTCTCTCAGGGAGCGCAGTCTTGAGTCTGTTGTCCAGTGACTGCAAACAGTCATTTAATATCTTTTGTCCAGGTTTTTATGGGGGGTGGGAGGGATTTCTATAGCAGTTAATTCTTCATGGGTGGAAGTGGAATTCTGTTTTGCATACATTTTAGACTTTTTTCTCTGTTTCTCTGTGTGCATTTGTGTATACACACATGTATAATCTACACACATACATATAAAGAGGAAATCTAGTATACCTGAAGTAATTAATGACAACTTTAAGCTTAAATAATTCAACTTCTTGAATTATTATACTCCTAATAACATTAAATATTAACACCTCCACTTTAGTTCTCTCTAATCCTATTTTATTTTTTTTCTGAGCACTTAATAGAAGCTGATTATTTATTTTACTTATTTACTTCTTCCTCCCAGCCTGTGTGAGAATGTAAGCTCTGAGAGGGTAGGATCATTTTCTATGTCATTCACCACTTTTATCTCCAGCACCTGTAACAATTCCTGGCACACAGATAGTACCCAATTACTTAACTGTGGACATCTATTCTTTGACTTGGTAGGTACCTCTCACATAGTAGAAAATATATATATATTTATTATAAAGCTAATTTTGGCTAAATAATATCCTATTTGCCCTTGATGCCCACTACATTGTAAAAGAAAATAAAAATCTCAGGACCACCCTGCCACCTCCTTATGCAAAAGAGGCACCTGTGAAGAACTGGCACCACAGATAATTCATTAAGCAAATTCCTTGCTGGACATGCAAATTGTAATTCTAGAGTTGTAGGCTAAGTCTAGCTCTTAAAACTAAAGTCTGTTAAGTGCCACACTAATAATGAATTACAAGTTTATCTTCCCAGGTACAGAACAAAGACAAGACAGGATCAAACATTTTTTTCACCTACCCAGGGGCATCTACATAACTAATGCTTCCTTTACTCCCGTTTCTAACATTTATTTCATCTTATATAAAATGTAGATTTTTCTGGGTCTCACAAGAATGCAACCATTTTGTCTCGCTACCCACCCACCCCCTGCTTTTCTCTTTCCCTTTCTCTATGCCCTACTCTTCTTAAACGCTGAAACTTGTGAATTCCCTTTCAGAAAAAGAGACAGGTTTGTCTGTGGTTTTGTTTTCCCCAGTCAAGTCCTCAACTTTGGTTTAATAAACCTCCATTGACTGAGACCTTTGCCTCAGTCACTGATTTTGGGTTGACAATATATTATTAAAATAGGATCCTATATATGAGCAGGCAAACATTAAGAAAAAAGATGAACATTAAAATTCATATTGAAAAAAAATTAACAGTACACATGTAGTTTATATCTAAGTAAATAATGTATAATAATGCAGGCTATTCCATGTAGCTACTCAGGTAGCCGGCACCGTCTAGCGGTATGATTCTGAAGATGGAATCCTACATACCGAAGACAGAATCTTTCTTCTCACTTTCAAAGGTGTGACCTATATTAAATCAGAGCATAAAGGGTGGAAGAGGGGAGATGTGTCTGACATCTACCTGCAAATAAAATTCTTTGTTATTTAAGAGGTTAACTAGGAATTTTATTTATTCTACATATTAGTTACTCCCCAAGGAATTCTAAAGTTTTATGTTTTATAACTACATTTTGTGTTACATAAAAAACACAGGTTTAGTCTCCACATAAAATCTTTGCAAAAAAATCTGAAATAAATGAAGTTTATTTATATTTTTAATCAGATTTAAATAAATATTTCCAGATATGCTCTTTCTTCAGAATCACACCTGGCTTCTTGTATTTCTAAGTAATTTTTATTTTGAAGTGAATGATATTTTTTGTCTTGCCTAACAAAAACTGACTCCACTGTGAGCACCGACACACATCTTACGATGTGTTACAGGTTAAATGTGTTTTTACATAAATAATTTTACAGTTGTGCTTGCTAAGACCTCTCTCAAAGCCTCTTGACTTGGCAAGTGACTGAAGGCACTGCAGTACTTTACACACAATGGGTGTCCAATAAAGATATTGCCATGTTAGTGAACACAGCCCAGAACATCTTTGTTTTGGGAAATCTTACTCTAAAACAGGGGCATGCTACCATTAAGTATGAAAATAATTTTAAAGGCCCAAACACCTTTTTCTACAAGTCTGGCTACTTAGCACCCTTACCCTCTGCCATGACAGCGATTTACGTGTCTATACATTGCCAGCTCCTTATTGTACGGCTGCACAATGTCTGCTGCAGAGCACACTCATGTTTGCCGGACAAAGACATTGCTGAAGCAGAACACCCTATGCTCCCAAGTATTCTAGGTGCCTAAGATATTATTATCCTGTGTTATTCTCAAACCAAGCTAATTAACAATTCTCAAATTCCTACCTCATAATCCATTTATGCCTCACTATGAGTAAAAACCGAGAATTACAGTGCACACGCTTGGCGCCTCAAGTTGTCATGTCAATCTAGACAAAAACACAAGATGAATAAAAACTGAACTAAAATATCACATATGTGACTACTCTTGATGTGGAGCTTTAACAACTTGTCTCAATATGCTATCCTAGATTTAAAGAATTTACACAGCTAACATTTTACATCTAATGTTCCCCACCATTTATGCTCAGAGGCCTCTTTTCAAGAGTTGTAAGTATCAAAAACTTGGCTTGGACTTGGTTTTGCCTGCTGATTGCAGAGGCCGCAGGGTACAGTGAGACTAAAACGGGGTGTGGAGTTAAACAGGTGATCATAATTAGAACCTAATCTAAGGCACCACCAATAGTATCTTCGAGTATTGAATTATCTGGCTGAAATCTGACAACCACCACCAAATGGGAACGTTTCCAGCACGGCCCACACTTTCATTAGGAACCACCAGCACATCAGACAGTGTTCCACAGACAATGTTGGTGGCTTCTGGAAACAGGCTTGAAGACAAAGCTTGGGCAGAAAACATGGCATTATAGGAGGCAGAGGATTTAGCCCTGCTTGAGGCATCCTTCGTAAGGAGGATGGGTTTTTGAAAACCTACGGGTGAAGGGGACTTCCGTCCCTTGGAGAATACCACAGAACACCTCCCTCACTCCCCATGTGAAACATCCTTCTGATCTAGTCTGTTCACGGAAGTCAGGCAAAACTCCCAGAAAGGCTTTCCCCACTTCAAACGTATTTAAATGACATCAAGATTCACATATCCCCCGGCAGGAACTCATGACCCTTTGCTGAATGATTGAGTCAATGCACCCATCAAATGAGACAGAGCAGTGAGGGACACATTCCTACCATCAATTCTTTCCAATCTCTACCCTCTCTGAACTCCCACAGAATTGGGCACACGGGCCACATGTTTTGTCAGCCACGCGCTACCCACAGTTACTGTTCATCTCCTTGGTGTGTATCCCCATGTCACCTCCTCGAGGGAGCGTAAGCCCTTTCCTTGTTCACGAGGTGGACCTGCCATGTGCCCTCTACCATGCTCAGTGTTGGGATTATAAGGATCAAGTTAGGGACAGTTCTTGTCATTCCATTACTCACATGGGAGCCCATACCTAACAGACAGCTTAAGAAATGTGTTAAATGCATCTTAGGCTGGATAAGGACTCCTGGAAGACGTGGTCTTTGAGCTGGATGCTGAGGCACAGGGTTTAGACAGGAGGAAAAAGGTATGAGGGGACATCCACACTGTGGAGACAAAACTTGTAAATAAGGATACCAGATCATGTGACAAGGGCTGATGGGCAAATGCACTACATACGTACAGGATGCGAAAGGAAATGGGGACAACGAACGGCCCTAGGCCTTGGCCTTGCTTTTCGTTCCTCCCATCCCACGGCTGCCTGGTACAGAGTAATTGCTTAATACTGCATGAATTTTAGTGCGCATTAATTCCTTACGCTCAGAATTCTCATGTGGGAATTTCTGGAAAGTAAAAGATACCCAAATCAAGTTTCTGAAGCCAATAAACACTTCTGAGCATCCCATAATCTGTCTCCCATGGCCAACTCAAAGCACCACTACTGCAGGGAGTAATTGTTAAAAGCACCCAAACCCTCATGTGAATGGTCCAACAGAACCACAAATATAGAAGTCTAGGCAAAAACTAGGAAAGACGATTATGCATTTTATTTTATTTTTTTTTTGAGATAGAGTCTCAGTCTAGCTCACTGCAACCTCACACTTCTGGGTTCAAGGGATCCTCCTGCCTCTGTCTCCCAAGAAGCTGGGACTATAAGCGTGAGCGACCATGCCTGGCTAATTTTTCTATGTTTTGTAGAGACAGTGTCTCACTCTTGCTCAAGCTGGTCTCAAACTCCTGGCCTTAAGTGATCCTCTTGCCTTGGCCTCCCAGGGTGCTAGGATTACAGGTGTGAGTCACTGTGCCAGGCCTAAGATTATGCATTTTATTTTTTTGAATTGACAATTAACCATGCTTCTCTGGGATCTACTCCAGGAACAGTGAGATCCTCTCAAAGGCGGTCTGGTGAGTGCAGTAGGCAGCACACCGACTGCCCTTCTCCACTTAGCAAACTGTCTGCCACAGCTCAGCCCCCTCCTCTGTGCCTGACCCCGACGGGAGTCACTCCCTCTCTCTACACCTCCCAACCAGTTTCCCACGTTGCTATTTAAGCCCAAATTCCTGAGCCTGGCATTCAAGGCTCTCCAGGAATCGGCCTCCTCCCGTCACCTTCCGGCCTCTCAACCCGTGCCTGCCACCGCCTTCTGTTGCTTTTCAGACACTTCTGGTTCCCCCACGCCTCTCACCTGTGCTCGCTGCCCAGCCTGGGTGCCCCTTTCCACATTCACCCTCTGCAAAATGTGCAGCCCTGGCTGAAGGGCACCTCTTAGAAAGCTTTCCATGATTCTCCTGATGATCACAATGAATCACTCCTTTTTCTGTGCACTTTTCAAATTTCTCTGTGCTTCAATTCCTTCGACTAAAAAATGGCAATCATGATCTGCATTTTGTCACTTCAGAGTTCTTGAAAGGTTCAAATGAGGTGACATATGTGGTTGTTCTAATCTCTAAAGTCTTAAAAAGTTAAAGAATAAATTAAAATGTGCATAAAACTTAATGTTCTCATTATTTACTATGTTCAAGGAAGTCACATATTTAGTTGGCTCATATGACATGTTCATTGCATAATAAAAGTTAGCATAGTAGACACTGAAAATTATTTTTATACTCTCGTTCACATTTAGGCAACTACTTCTAATGGCTTAAATCAACCCAATATTCCCAAAATATATTTTAACTGATTATATTAAAGCCAATCTTGCTACAAAGTTTCCAAATGGAGCACCCACACTGGTACTGGTTACATGGCAGTCAGCCTAATGGAATCAAAATAGCACTCACACTTTTCTTTTCTTTTTTCTTTGGCAATAAAATCGTGGGCATTTTTAGACATTTTTTCAGACATTTCCTAAAGACATCTGTCGTTTATATTTCAAGTTTTCCCAAATATAGAGTACAATATCATTTTTCCAGACTGGGTAGCAAAGATTACTCACTAAATGACTACTTTTTTAACATGATTCCATGAAGGCATCTGACAAGATCTGTTGTGACATTTTGTACCTACAATGGAGAGATATAGTTAGAAGATAATACCTGAGATAGATTTGTACCTGAGTGAATGAACACACCTAAAAGATCAGTTTCAACATAACAGGAGCCCTCTGGTGGCAACTAGCAAATTCTGTTCTGAACTGCTGAATTCAACCTTTTTAATCCATGATTTTCAAGATGTTAAGGAGAGTAGGTTGATCACAATTTTAAAAATGAAGTAAAACCAAAGATTGTGAGTTCACTGGTGACAGAATCGAAATCTATCCAATGATAATACATCATAAAACTGGGCCAAATATAAAAAGATAAAATATTTTTAGAGATAAATGTAAATTTCTGTATAGGTTCAGACAATCAATTCTCAGGAATAAAGACCTATGTTCAAGACAGTTCCCTATACCATTATTTATAACAGCATGGAGAAAACCTAATCATCTATCAGTAAGGGAATATAGCTTAAGTAAATTAAGGGTATATAATATAGTATACTTTGCAGCTATAAAAAGAAAAAAAACTGCAATACACTAAAATATAATGATATGGTTAAATGGCCATGATAAATTTTGGGTGATAAAAGTAGGCTGAGGATATTATACACAGACTGTTCCCATTCTTGTTCTTGCTTTGAAAGAATTCCACATGTATGTATGTTGATTTTCATATACACATCAGGCATGTGTTTTTATATATAATAGCAACATTTGAGCACTTACTATATACCAGACACTATGCTATAGGTACTTCATATTTATTAGCTCACGTTCATATCTCCACTTTATTTAGGTACAGAAAAATTAAGTGGCAGAATAAGAATGCAAAAAGGCAGTCACATATCACACTACCAGCATGGTTACTGGGGTGGGGGAGGGTTTTTGTATATATTTCTGTATAGTTTAAAGGCTTTAAGAAGAATGTAATAATTCTTAAATTCAAAAGAGTTAATGTGGCTGAGGTAGAAAGTATGAAAAAGATACAGTATGAGTCACTGGAGTGATGAAAATAATCAAAAGGAACTAGAAACACGGCTCTTCTACTTCTTGGATAAGTTACCTTGAGCAATTTACTAAACATCTGAGCCTTAGCTTCCTTACTAGAATACTATAGATAATTCCACCCTACTTGCAAAGTTATGTGGGTTACATAAAATAACACAGAACTGTGTCAAGCCCATACTTCCTGGGACACAGCTGGCCTACTTCAGTAAACACTGTTTCTAACAAAACAACAACAAAAAAATCACTCAAGTCTACACAGGTAAATTGACACAGGTAGACCACACCTGTCCTGAAGAGCACACAGATGCAGAGGCACAGAGAGGGAGAATGGAGGAGATGGGAAACACAGGAGGAAGGGCTGAGACCTGGAGCAATTTCCCCTAGAAGGGATGTCTTAGCAGAGGATTAGCAACTTAAATAATTAAAGGCCTATTAATACAAGAGAAGAATTTAACTTTTTCTGTTTGGCTCTAATGGACAGAATCAAAACCATATAAAATTTATAGAGAAGGGGAATCAGTTTGGGTTTAAATATATAAACCTTACAACAGTTATAGTTGTTGAAAACAGTACCGACTTGCCCAGCACTGGACTCGCTATCCTTCCCAAGTCACCGCAAGCTTCGTGACCTCTGCTTGCCCTGACAGAAAGTTCACAGAGAACACACCAGGTGCGCTGCAGAGGAGAATTATACCTATTGAGGAAGGATGGAGTAGATTACTCCTGAAGTCTCCTGTAACTTTAAGATTTATAGGATCTATGACATTCAAAGGAGCTCTTCAGTTCAAAAGGTCTACCGGTTTAATAAGTACAATGGTCCCTTGGTATCTTCAGAGGATTGGTTCCAGGACCTTTGTGGATACTGAAATCCGAGGTGCTCAAACCGTTATATAAAATGGTGTAGCATTTGCATATAGTCTGTGTACATTCTCCCATATACTTTAAATCATCTCTGGATTACTTAGTAGACCTAATACACAATGTAAGTGCTATGTAAATAATTATACTGCTATTTTAAAATTTGTATTATTGTTGTACTGTTATTTTTTGTTTTTATTTTTTCCTAAATATTCTCCATCTGCAGTTGGTTGAATCTGTGGATACAGAACCCAAAGGCACAAAGGACAGAGAGTATCCATAAAAGGTAATATTTTAAAGTCAATTATAAGTATTCCAAACGCTTTCACTTGGGTTTGATGAAATATTTAGCTTGAGCAATAGTCTGGCTCCGTATCTAAGCCAATTAATTTAATATATTTTAGTTTACTAAAACACAAATTAGAAAATCACAACTCCTCGCACTGTGCAGATTGCTGCTGGTAATTGTTGCAATATTTTGAAGTAGTAGGCAATGCAGGTATTTGCATCAAGGATGAACCCAGATATTATGGGAAAACTTATTAAAGGCTTCTCTTGGCATTTACTGGAATCTAAGTTATCCTTAAAAGCTAGGAGACGGAACGTTTTAACTTGGGAGAAAATGGTGAATAGATTCTTCATTCATTTATTGTTTGCATCTGCTTTAGATTTTTAGATATGCCCAACATAGCAATGCTTTCTTGATGAAAATCAGCAAATGCTAGTCCAGAGTCAAATTCTTAGTGATCCAGGAATCAGCAGGATCATCCAGTTTTTAAAAACTCTCAGTATTTTATTTCTGTCATTGACCAGGAAGAGACACCTTCATCTAGAAAAGATAAAAATACCTATGTGATATGCCATCTCACTAAGCCAACGGACATCCTAGAAATGGTCCTTACTCACATAGGACCAGGGAGAAATATTTTATTTCACACCTTATTTTCAAAGATCTCAACAGCTAGCGAAACCCAGTGTGGAAAAGCTGAGATGTTTACTTGCTGAGCATTTCTTCATACAGCCCCGTGGAAAACAGACATGCAAAGATGGAGCTTTCTTCACCCTCTTGGTGGAGAAAGCCGAGGGTGGGTTAGCACTCGCAGAGTGGCACCTTCTCTGTCACATGCTCAACAGGTGCCCTGCTCTTAGGAATGTCAAGAAACCTTCCCAGTGACATCAGTGCCCACAAAATAAACAAGTAAAAACAAACAAAAAAAGAAATCTCTCCTTCTGAAGGAAGTGTTTCCAATGACCAAAATTATGAAACACTGCTGAACACTTCTCCCTCATGTGTGTTATCAGACATACGCCAAGGGCTGATTGACATTCCAAACATCAGTGATCTCAACAAACAAACTATAAAGTGAAATCCGCATTCACACACATGACTGCTCTCCCATAGTGCACACCACTGATGCTAAGTGACATGCAACAGGAGCATTTGATAAAGGATTTTGCCAAAAGCTTGTTCCTCTTTCCCTTTGAATATGTTTGCCATCACTTTTGAGGTTAATGTTGCAAACTTCTCAGCAAATCTGCTTTTGCTATGACGAATATAACTTTGAATGATGCCTCTGAGTTCTTGTTCTATTCTGGGTCCTTAGCAAGAAAATTCATCAATTTCACCCTGGAAAACACTATTTCATACTTGATCTGGGAAGACACAACTGGTTTCCTAGAAAGGCCACTGTACTTTGCCTGAAAATGACTCAAAAGCATTGAGGGTTTCATGCCACTATTTGATAAAGTTTCATAACAGAGAAAGCACCAGAGACTATGAACAAATAAATCACCTGCCAAGTAAAATTCAATTTTTAGAGAGTCTATTTACAATTTTTCTTTTTCTGTTACTTGAGTGAAATTATCAACCTGGCAGATTCACTGGTCCCTGGATATTTAAGATTCACATTCTATAATTATATTAGGTTTCCATTCAGTATTTGTTTACGATGTTCTTTTGAGCTATACTATTTTTTCTTACTTTTTGTCACTCCTTTTACACGTCAAAGAACCATTTCTGAATTACTGATCCATTTTTGTGAACTGGATAAAGAAACAGTAATGACAAAAAAACAAAACAAAACAAAACAAAAACATACCACAGTAGGCTTACTATGTGCCATGCACTATTTGAAAGATTTTTAGTATTTTAACCGATTTGCTTCTTCACAACCACTTTCAGAAGAAAGTGCTATTATTATCCCTATTTTATAGATAAGGAAACTGAGGTGTGACTTCACCTGCCCAAGGTCACAAAATGGCAGGAATTGAGACCAGAGGCTCTTCCCACACTCTGATCCCTTTCAAACGAGGAGAAACATGCAGAGATCAGTGTCTGTTAAGTAAAACAAATGTATGCATGCAGTCCTTGTAGCCCAGGGGGAGTTCTAGAAAAGGTCTGTTAGAACAAGCTTGCCCTTCTAGGAAATCCTGGATAGCTCCATCAGGGACCCCACCACAATGAAGATATCCCTCAGAGATGGAATCTGTTCACAGAAGTCAACAGCCAAGGGGCTCTGAATGACAGCTCCCAAATGACAGCTTGCCATCCTATGCCTTAAGTCGCACTGGGGTGGAAATTACAGACTTCCCTGGCAGGTGGGTTGTGTGTTACATAACGTACCAAGTTACTCCCTTTCTTGATTTTTCAATTACATGTCACTTTTGACATGTCATATTTTACAAGATGAGACTTTAGCTTTCTCACACAGACTCCCTCCCCCATCCTAATACAAAATAATTTTTTACTCAGTTGATATTCACTGTTTTCATGGTTATGACTATGAATATGATGTTCACAGTGGAGTCTGTAGTATGAGTGTATTTTCTTTCTTAATAACTGTTTCTCTTGAAGTTGATTATAACTTGTTTTATAGTCACTGAGCTTTCTATTTTCCTAACACTAATTCATCCCCAAACCTTGTGACTCAACTATTAACATAAAACTCCCCTGTACAGAAACCCATGAGGTGGCCCTTCAGTGGGTCCTCCTGTCCCCGCACGCCTCACACTCAGCCATTCCTTCCAGAGCCCTCTGCCCTCCGTCTACCTGGGCGGCTGATCTCAAGGACCACTGCACAGCTGTGTGCCCTCTCCCCACCCTGGGAACTCCCTTTGCTTTCTTCTTGTGTTGAATCTCTTATTTCCTACACCACATGTCTTTTTCTTTCTTAATTTTACTCCCTCATTTTTGTGGAACATATTCCTACAGCAGCTAAATTTTTAGTCCTTATAGATCTAAAATGTCTTAGTTCTACTCTCCTGCTTGATTGTTTGGCTGGGTATAGAACTACAGGCTGCAATTTGTTTCCCCTCAGAAGCAGCATAGAGCTTTATTACTGAGAAATTCAATGTTATTTGACTCTTGATAGTTCAAATATAATCTGATTTTTTCCTCGATGGAAATTTTCACTATCTTTCCTTTATCCCTGGTGTTCTGAAATTTCCCAATAAAGTGCCTTGGTATGAGTCACTTTTTACTATTAATGTAATTCCAACAGGATATATAAACTCCATGACAGCATAGATTTTTGTCTGCCCCAGCCTCGACCCTGCACCTCTAGTGATTTAACAGTGCCTATCCTATATTGTAGGAACTCAATGAATACAGGGAGAATAACAAACAAAACTTGCCTTTACTTGCCGAGCCCTTTCAATCCAGAGGTATGTCAATTTTCCTGAATTACTTCTTTATAACTTTCTGCCTACTACTTCTTCTGGAAGTCATATTACTCAGGCATTAGACTTCCTGAATTGATTCTCCAATATTCCTTTTTTCCCCTCATTGTTCTACTTTTTGAGAAATTTTCACCTTTATCTTCCTATCATTAAAAGTTGCTTTAATCCTTCACAGCTGTAATCCTAGCACTCTGGGAGGCCGAGGCGGGTGGATCATTTGAGCTCAGGAGTTCGAGACCAGCTTGAGGAAGACCGAGACCCCATCTCTACTGAAAAAAAAAGGAAAGAAATTAGCTGGACAACTAAAATATATATGTAGAAAACATTAGCCAGGCATGGTGGCACATGCGTGTAGTCCCAGCTACTCCCTCAGGAGGCTGAGGCAGAAGAATCGCTTGAGCCCAGGAGTTTGAGGTTGCTGTGAGCCAGGCTGATGCCACGGCACTCTAGCCTGGGCAACAGAGTGAGACTCTGTTTCAAAAAAAAAAAAAAAAAAAGTTGTTTTAATCTTTTGTTACCAACTGTTTCGTTTTCAGTTCTTCCTTGTGGGCCTAACACTGGATGATAAGTCCCATTCATTCCCTAAAGGGAGCAGAATCCCAAAACCTTGGTATTTCTAAGGTCTTTTTCTCTAGGTCTGGTCAATTTCCTCAGAGAAGAATCCTCAAATCCCCTGGCTGATGTTATTGGTCCCATTTCCAGTGTTCCAGGAGCCAAGGAAGTGGAGACAGCCAAAGATCTCAGTAATCTGCACATGGATGTTCACCTGATCCCCTATTTCAATAATGTGCCATTCCCCTGCTTTCAGCTAACACTCCCAAGAGAGAATGTGGGCCTGTCTACAAGCCAAATTTATTCCCGCCCACAGTGAGTATGGTTCAAGGGCCTTACCATCTTTCCTCAACAGTGGGCCTTGGTCACTACCCAAGTGTACCTGACATATTCCCATAACTTTGAGTGTCAAGGAGAGAGGGCTACAGGTTTAGTCCCTTTTCTCTCAAGAGGCTTCTAGACTCCCTATGGGTAAAACATGTCCACTCCCTCTCCAGCAGCCTTCAGACTCCAAATGTCAGTTCTTTCCTGAAAAAAGATTTAACATTCTGCCTCATGTGAAAAACCTAACTCTGAAACACCTGGGCTTAGATAGACCACAGGCCAAATCACGTGCCCTGAAACAGTCCACTGTACCGTGGGATGGAAGCTTTCTTACAGTCCTGTTTTCTGCCTCCCCTCTGTCAAGTGACTTGTTGCCACTGCTGGAAAGTTCACCAGCAGTGGAGACTGAACCCAGGTCCTCATCTCCAAATCCCACCCGTTTCTGTTACTGATAAACGATTTCTTTTACTGTCTATTCTACATTGCCCATCCTCCTTGTCATTTCTATTGAGAAATGTAACTAAGAGTTGACCGTAGATGAAGAAACATGGACTCAAGGAATTTGCTGAAGGTCACGTGATGGACACGACTCCACTGAGCTCTGTGTTCTAACTGCTGCTCTACAGGGCTTTCCAGATCACAGGTGCCATGGAGGGCCATGTCTCTCCACAGGAGCACACGGGGCCAGGGGGACTATAGCGCACTCAACTCAGAATTGGAAGACTCTAGCTTGAGTCTAGTCTGTACAGATACACACAAACCCACGATAAACATACTGTTTACTCTGTTTGCCCCTCAGAGCTCTGGTAGTAATTAAATGAGAAGAGAAAGAGGAAAGTACTCTATAAATATGTTGTAATTAGCACTAATGAGGGCAGGTTTAAAAGAAAAGGTCTAGAGGATGCTTAACCAAACAGAGCACTATGGTATACCTACCTACTCTTTATAAAAAGTGAGTTCTCATCTGTTGGTAGAACTACCAAACTCAAATACAATAACTTAAATCGAATCAGACAAAGTTAGGTGTTGTCCTTTAAAGACCATCGAGAGTTTTTAAAAGCAGATGTTCTAAAATATTCTCTTCTTGAGGATTATTTCCCTAGTCTCAATTCCAAAGAAAGAATATATAAACATTCTCTGACTTTCTAGACTGTCTAAAACTGATAAAGGCAACTGTTTTGCACTTACGAAACTGTACAGAACATGGCAGGCAGTAAATACCATTTGTGGTTTAATAACTAATGTTTTTCATTATTTTAGCCCTTTTAGGAAGATGAATTTATATTGTAATATCTCCAGTTCACTAACAAACAGTAAACACATAAGAAGTCCTCTCCAAAACATATGTGGTAACATTTAGAGCTAACTCATGCTTCCAATCAAACTCGATGAAAAAAACATTTTTCACCATTAACAACAAAGCATATTTAACTTACTGCTTGAGTTGGTTTAACCATATCAAGGAAGTTTTCAGCTACCTTCCTAAATTGTTACTCTTCTAACCTCTTTTATCTCCAGAAAAGGATTTTTTTTCTAGTTCACTAAACAAATCTTTTCATGGGAACCTTAAGGTAACTTTGACCCACAGATCCTCCTGGTTAAACATCTCTGTCAAATATGTTCACAGGCATGGAATCTGCCACTCATCTGGCTTTTAGACACATGCTGTGTGCCCCTGTACAATCAGTTTCTTGAAGCATCTTATTAACGGATTAACTGGACTCCAAATTCACTGTCTGAAATTTAGAACAAATCTTACCACGGATGTAACCATGTGGCCTAGTGAGCCCTGCAATCACCCAACAGGAAAGTTGCTTCAGAGTGCAGAGGGACCAGCTCATTGTAGAGATGAACTGAGAACACCAAACATCTTCAACTGCTGTAACCGCTGCTAGAACAGCCTTCTAAAAGTATTTATGACAAGAACCTAAATTATAACTAATAGATTTTTTGGATATGTTATGTACTAGAAACCTGAAATCAGCAGGAAACCTAATTAAAGCGGTCAATATAAAATGGCAATCGACATGGAATACTGGATAAAATGAGATTTTAATAATCTCTTCTCCTAAGTTAAAGACAGTAAATGAAATGCCTCTGTAAAATATAATCTTTTAAAAGTCAAAAGAACTGCAAGAGGCATATTAATTCAACAGAGGTGGTTATTATTAATTATACCTGAATAACTATCAACTTCTGCAGATAACTGACATGTTAACTGAAAGTGATAGGTTTTTAAACAACTTAGGAGTTTTTGAGATTCTAGATAATTTTCTACTCAAGGAAATTATTCTTAAGCAAAGATAAATAGAATCACAGCACGGCTTCAATATGCCCATTCAAAAAGAAATCATAACAGTATATCACTTACCTTTTTTTAAAAAGCATATCATCCCTAATTCCAGGATGAATAAAATCTAACTTAACAAGAAAAGAATGAGCACGGGGGCAGAAGGCGACGAGACTGGGGAGGGAAGAAGGACGGGCCAGTGGCTCCAGCAGCTGTAAGGAACTGTGCCACGAGCTACTGCAGGAGGCCACAGAGAGAATGAAAAGCAGCATCTGGTGAGGCCAGGTGCTCTGACACGAGCAGGTCCTGTGTGGAACAGGGAATGCAACCAGGAACATGCACTGCCCGAGGAACTGGCACCCTGGACACCAGGTGGCGGGAAATCATCGGCAAGCCTGATGTCCGGGGATGGACGCCTCAAACCACGCTGCCCAAGAAGGAGTTAGACACTGAGGAATTTTCTCCAGAGAAGAAAAAGCTCATGGGGTGGAGAAAGGAAGAGGCATAAGGTACCTGAAGCCACATGGAAGAGGGAGATTTATCTTGTGTTGCTTCAAAGCACAGAATATTAAACAAATGGGAAAAATTAAAGGGAGAGAGAATTTAGTTCTGTGTGGGAAAGAAGGATCTAAAAATTAGAGTTGTCTGACTAGAATGGGATTCTGAACAAGTAGCAAGCAGGGTCTGGATGCCTCTCTGACATGAATTCCCCCACCCCTGTAGTAGGAAGTAGAGAGGCTAAAGAAAAAAGAATTGAGTCCTTAAGAATTAAGCGAGGACTTCCATTTCTGAGAGTTTGTCTAAGTAGGTAGTCTGGCCTATCCTCACACTGAAAACTAAAGACGTTGGATAAAACATTAAAAACAGATAATACATATGACCTGGCTGGTTAGTCAGGAATATCAGAAGTCAAAGATTAAGTGAAGGCAGGAAGCCCAGCAGTTAAGCAGGGGACTAAAGGTAGTTTCCACCTTGGGGACATTTACTAAGGGTGGGTAGACATCAGCTTTGATTTCAGTCTCATGGGGTCCTAGAAGCAGGGGAAAAAGACGCAGGGCCTGCCCAGAGTGAAGCATCTACCAGGACACACCAAAGGACCACACCTCAGTATCCAGGAGAAACAGAATTAAACTAACACCTCAGGACTACAAAGATTAGCCTGTCTTAAATCTTGGTACTAAAAGGACACGGAGAGATCCACACACCTCTGAGAATTCACAGTCCCAAGAACAGCCCTTATGTAAGTCTGCGGCCAGAAGTAAGGTTCAAAAAACATGAAGTTGAGAGTTTCTGGTAGTCTCGGGGGCAGGAGTGGCTCCAGCCACCCAGGATAAGCAAAGGCAGCTCCTCTCTGGAGGAACCCACTATCAACTCTGGCCTCAGAGAATTCTCACAGATAAAGTCTAAGATATACAAACTCATAGTAAAAAACCAAAAGAAAATACACACAAAAGCAAGGCACCATGAGTAAGAGTCATCAAAAACAACAGAGTAGAATCAGAACTACAGAAGCTTTAGTTACCGAATTTATCGAAAATAGGCCTGAGACTGAAGGCATGTGTATACACATGCATCACACACACAACACTCAAAGCCAGCCAGGAGTCTGGGTATGCTGGCATCTCATTCATTCCTCAGAAGCATCTTAGTATCAGAGATTCAGAGATGCTGCAAAAGTTATCACATAAAGTGTAATTAAAATCTGAAGATAAGTCTCCTCTAGGTATTCATTACAGTACAGCTTATCTCTGTACAAAGAGCTGTAGCTAGAATTACACTACTTAAATACTTGTACATACATGCCTATGTATATGTGTTTTAAGTCAACTCCAACTGCATTTATTTTGAAACATGCTAGAATAGTTAAGTGGTCAAGTTTATAAATTCTAAAAATTTACTTCTATTGACCTCTCACAAAAGAGTTGACTAAAAAAAAACAACAAACATTTTAAAAGTCATATAGGAACTCTACAGCAGATATTACCACTTAGAAACGGTAATGCTCTACCGTAAACCCGGTCCTATTTATACAGGTTCCAAGTTAAAGAGTCTTCAATCAACTGAATATGGGACTAAATAAAAATTAAACATGGGGAAATTTCACTACAAAATGGAGAGGTTAGCCAAGGTTTAAAATAATAAACAAGTATATATTTTTTTCTTTGATGTTCATTATCTAATGTCCTTTTCTTAGCTCTTTACACTTTAGTGCTAATGTGTGTTTATATGACATGTATCGGGCAAAATGACCCAAGGACAACATCATTCTCATTTCACTGGTTTCAATAACCTAATAAAAAGCTATCTGATGCTGCTAGAAATTCAGGACCCTGACATTGCCTCATGTTTCCTGCGCCAGAAAGGCTCGTTATGGTCCAAACACTCCTGTTAGTCACAAAGTTGATGGTGATGAATCAGAGGGAGGAATTAAAGCAGGCTTCTAAGACAACCTGCCTGATGCACTACACATGGGAACAAATGTTAAACTAGAGCTTCAAACCTTTAAAAAATGTTCAAAGTTAAAACAGTATTCAGCTACAGCTCATCCAATATCCCACTAAGTAACCAGAAAGACACAGAAAAGGGGAAGGGGGTGAAATCTCACTAGCATCAAATCAGAAGCAAAAGCAAATTATAAGGACCAAGAGTTAAACTACTTTCTGAATCTGATTCCTTGTAATTACATAGCTAATGGAACTGAGTCAAAAAACACAATGGAGACCTAACCTCACCTCCAGAAACAGGATATGCCTGTGGGCCTAAATGTAAGAACTGCCTCTCCTTTCACTGTCTTCCCAGTGGTTTACAAGCAGGCATGGGATAAGCCAACAAGAAAACTGGACAGAGAGCTCTTCTGCAGGGGAAATGCTTATTAGAAATGCTATGAGGAAATGAAAACATCCATTGCCCATCCTTCCATAAAACTGAAAGATCTGGATCTGCCATAACACAATGCTGTACAAACAGGTATTGCTCATACCACTACTGCCCTTATTGGCCAGGCTCAGACTGCACAAGCCTGGCAGGGCCAGTCCCTACACACAGGTGGCTACAGCAGTGCTGGCAGCCTGATGCGAAGGCTGGCCAGTGGCTCTCAGCCTAGCTCTGAAAGGTGACCTAAGCAACACGGAGTGCCACCCTTTAGAGTAGGAGAGGAGACGAAAGCTGGAGAGGTGACCTGGAATCTGAGAAGGCTAGGTGGGCCACAGCCAGGCTAAACACACCAGAGTGGAGAAACTATACAAGCAGAGACAGAGACAGAGAGAGACAAAAAACCCAAGCACAATAACAATGAGAATCAGCAGGAATGAGAACCCTCTGCCAACTCCACTCGACCTAGCTCCAGTGAGTTTCTTCTGACATCAAAAGAATCCTAACTACAACACAGCAACCATCTCTGGAATCTCGACCTGTTTCTGTGGCCATCACAAATGCCAAGATCATCACCTCCTGGTGCACCAAGGCTACAGAGTATTCTATTCCCGGAAGCAGAGAGGAGAGTGACAGTGAACATCTGTAAGGACCCACTAATACTCCATTCAACGAATGAGAGAAATTACCAGTTGCTGGGAAACAGAAGCAAATATTCATGTTATCTTTTATCAAAGACAGGAGAGTTTATTTTG
Organism: Lemur catta; assembly: GCF_020740605.2. Lineage (NCBI taxonomy): Eukaryota > Metazoa > Chordata > Mammalia > Primates > Lemuridae > Lemur > Lemur catta. The sequence goes on from NC_059128.1 coordinate 39,999,992, forward strand.
GGAGAAGACCTCTTAAAACACATGAGATAACTGTATAAAAACTTCATAAGCAGTAAGCCTTGTCAAAGTTACACAGCACCACTGAAGAGAGGTGAGCATATTAGAAATTGATACATCACATGAGATTTCTCAGCCTCCCTTTAAGAACAGTATGCATTTTCAAAGATTTCTGTGAAAGTTCCCAAATATTTGGGGGATATACCCTGACACTAAATTACCACAATACTATTTTTTTCTTAAGGTCTTTGTATTATTAACTACTTTTGGAGCAATTTAACATTTTCATTCACCACAGCATTAAACATTTTTTCAGAAGGTAAAAAAATAAAGGAACATTATCTACTAAACTTTGATGTAGAGATTATAATTTTTTCCTGATATATTTCCTAAGCCCTGTCTCAATTTTCTTAGATGTGAAACACAACACAAAAAAGAAAGTGAAGTGGTGACGAAAAGGGCTTCCATATTAAGCTCTGTTGGAAAAATCACACTCCCTAGTCCCCAGTATCAAGTCTGGGCAGAGCCCCGCTCTGCGGCTAGGCCCCAGTCACACGCTGTGCACACGCCAAACCATCTCCATTCTCCATCACCGCCTTCTCTGCCATTTCTAATTCTCCTACAAAGCAGCTGAAGGCACACTCCCAGGCCTAACCAGGTTTATTAAAATCTTAACTCAATGCAAATTTAGTAGACTGATTTTTTAAAAAAATTGTTTATGATTCTGCATTTTTCTATAATATATAAAGTTACTGAATATTTTAGTCACCTAATTACAAAAGCAAGATTAACTGTGAATAACATGATAACGAATAAAAGATATTCAACTTAGGCATGCTTGGAAAAAATCTAGGACTTTTTAGATATATAGTAAAGATCAGAAATCTAATTCTTCAGGTTTTTTTGTTTTTTTTCCTGCCAGTATCTATGGATCTACATCAAGGTCTCCAGAGTGGCATTAATGATGCTGAGGAACAGAAAATACAAACCAAAGCAAGGTGAGTCACTATGGCTGACTTCAAATAATAAAATAATGCCCCTGTCACAAACTAGAAATGCTTAAATATAAATTTTAAATAAAAATGCCATATTTTACACATAGCTATTGTTTTCTCTATTATTTCTTAAAATGAAAGTTTTACAAGGTGAGGGACTTCTTTGAAAGCAAAGCCTTCTTCAATCCTCATCAGTATCAAAACACTGCACTATGTGTGGCAGGAGAGATAGGTTATATTTGGGATGCCTGGAAGCAATGATGAGGTCACACCCGGCTTTTCAGTTCCACTCCCAGCAGTGGCACAGATTCACTCCTCAGTTAGGATCTGCATTTGTTTTGGGAACTCCGTAATTTAATTTGACGTTCAGACTGTCCACATTTGCCAGTGGAGCTCCTTCCGTCTGGCTTTTGAGTCCCTTTGACAGGCCTCTGTCATTTTCGAGCACTGCCTTACTTTTCAGCACAACACGATGTTCAGGCTCATTTTGTTTTTTCCCTCCCTGGGCTCTGGAATCAGTCAGTTCTCTAAAGAGCCTGGTTCCTTTCAGGGGAGAACGATATTTAGAAACCAAGGTCTGGATGCTAGGAGTGCTCATTGCGTGGGAGTGCTGCTGCTCCCAGGCTCTGTCAGAGAACAGAACTGGGGACCATACACAAGTCTACGGATACATACACACTCACTCATATTCATCTCTACCTATTTCTGTATGGCTACGATTACTGAAATCCACGAGTGCATAACTCCTATCTCCAATCTATAACTACCAACTACTCATGGCCACCACCAAGCCCCTAGCCCCGCAGGGCTCTCAAACATCCCATATCAGGCTTCTATTGTCACTCTCCACCCCACCCCACCTCATCCCTCTCAGGCTCTGATGCCCTAATGCCCTCCTCACCCCACTTGGGCTCTGGCAGTTGTGCAGGGCGGCCCTCTCCAAAAGATGCCAGCCACCCCCTCAGCTCAGCTGGGCCACCATGGCCCACCGCCCTCCTCTCCACAGACAGCAACTTGCCCAGGCCCACCTCATGGCTGTGAGTTGACCTGCTGAAGAAGCGGAGGAGGACAAACTTGGTAATTGTCTTTAAAATAAAATATAATATTTTTTTAGGTGGTTCATTTTCATTTTATGTAATAGTCACATTCCTGAAAATTTCCATAGATATTTAAATTATTATACAGGAATCACATTTTAGAGCCCTGGAGGCCTTCTACCCAAAGGAACACTGTGGTGAGCTATTTCTAAAGCAAAAAGTCATTTTGTAGTGTGAATAATCCCTACTAATATATCTGTCCTGCAAAATTTGATTTTCACCAAACATGATTTTTTAAAGTGCTAGTACCTGAGGAAGACATGAAGTTCACTAAATAACAGTCAAGGTACTCCAGAATTTCACAACTTATGCCTGAACAAATAAAATACCATTTCATTGTAATGCAGACCCCCAGAGAAAAATTAAAGGGCACATTCAGGAAGTTTTTAACAGCTCACAGAATGTAATCTTAACACAAGTGTCAATGCATCTAAGTCTGGAAAGGGGTAGTTAAACTAGGAATTCACAAAGTAATTTTAGTGCAGACATACGCAATCAACAAAATTTTTGGAATATTTAATTACCTGTATATTTATTTAGCAACTTGGTCTGAAATCCATTCAAGTAGATTAGAAAACAGCACACTGCCTTTGTGTCAGTAACTGCTATCAGAAAAGAACAAAGCACCTCTTTGTCTCCATGATCCTGGAAGCAGGAGGCTTGGTTGTCATCAAGGGACCCATCAAAGGGGGAGCTGGCAGTAACGGGGCTGGCCGCCTGGCTGATGCTCAGTGAAGTGGGCAGGAGTGAAGAGCAAGTGAAAGGAAGGGGGAACCGGCACAGGCAGGACCAGGCACGCATGAGCAACAACCTGGGCACTAAGTCCTTGCTGGGGCAGGCACTGGGGGAAGAGCAGACAGGTTGGTCAAACTATGCCAGAGAAGCAGGGGAGTGAGTGACACTGGAGTCCAATTGACCACGAGGAGTTAATTGAGCTCACCTGACCTGACTTTTGCAGCCAAAGGCAGCTTCCTTTTGGTATGCTGGGTCTTTCTCTGGCAGCCTTGACTGGGACAGTCAGTTCCTTCACTGGCAAGGGGAGTGCAGATTAGGGTTAAAAGCATAGATTCTGAAACCAGACTGAGTTCAAATCCAGGCGTCACACGTATAGTAGTGGCTGAGTGACCTTGAGCAAGGTTTGCAACCTCTCTGTGCCTCAGTTTCCATGTGAAATACATATCCTCCACACCAGAATGGGGATGAGTGGAGCAAGGAGCCCACTACTCCGCTGCACCTCCCCCTGCCCCGTGATGTGCTAGACCATGGAAAGGCAGCTCTGGTGGAATGGTCTGGGGGCTGCCCCAAGTCAGAAGGCTTCTCTGGGTAGGTTTTCTCCAAAGCTCTCCTCTGGTAGCTTTTGCCTCCTCTAGGACAAGAAAAATCAACCAGAGAAGCACAAAGCAGGTGGCACCTCTCCTGGAAAGGCGATGCTGCTGAGAGTGGAGACCACTGCCCTGGCCCCTTCTCTCTCACTGCAGCCTTCCTGGCGTGTCCGCAGGAGGATGGCCCAGCCACTGGGACCGCTGCAGCCAGCATGGGATCTCACTTGTGCTCAGTTTAGCCCACTGTGGACCCCATCCAGCCTCATCCTGGTCCCCTCTAACTGCTAGTGCCTCCTCCAGCCCGGACAGCCTTGAGGTCATGGCAGCCGCAGTCTTACCTCCTTCACACCCTGTGCTCAATTTGAGCTCTCAGACACCTAGATTTCTGGAGAAGCCAGCCCCCTGGCCCTCCTTCAAAACTGCTCTCGTAACAGTAGCCCGACGCCCACCTCAGCCTGTGCCTCTGGGAGTCTCCAAGTTCACACAGCAGCTGCTCGGAATTCCCAGATAGGCCTCGTCCTTTCCCCATTTCCCAGGGTCAGACCTCCATTCTCACTGGTCATCTTTGCCTAACACTGACTACATATACACGTGCACATGGGTTTATTCACTCTCCCCGTACACAGCACCCAGCATCATGGAAGGCTCTGGGGACACGTCCACCAAAGATACACGGTTATCTGCACATACCAAGACCTTCAAACTAGGCAGAGCACTGAGGGAGAAACCAATTGGCAAATCAGCAATTATAAAGCAGTGTGGCTGGTGCTAGGTCAGGGTTACATGTGAAGTGGGAGGGGACCCAGAGACGGTGGCTAAGGCAGACAGAAAGTGGATGTTTTGGCCAGGTCTTCATATTTTGATTCAACTATACTTTACATATTGCCATTTTTATTAGTCTCACAAGTCCAATGAAGAATTACCTTGTTAAAATACAACAAGCCCTCCACAACTGTAGCAAAACATTTCCTTCCGTGTATACATATAGAAATTAAACTATTACACATAAAATATATTACTCCTTAAATTCTACATTGCTTTTGTGAGTTAATAATGGAAACAAAATTCTGACAAACTATAGTGGGTAGAACTTGACTGTGAGCTCAGTTTCTAAAAGGAGAGAATACAAAACACATGGCATTATGCTGTAAGAATTTTACCCCACTCAACTTTGAACAGATGACCCTTTTCTTAAGTGCAAGAATTTTACCAGCTAAGTTCCAGAGTAAGCTATTAATGAGCTTTTAAAAACTAGAGGGCACCACTAGAGGGCAAGCTCATGGTGGACTTTCCAAGTGAGGAGACTGCAACTTAGTACCTGTGCAGACCACACTAGGTCATAGTCACCACTGATGAAATATGAGATTTAGGACAGATTTGGAAAATGGTATCAGAATCTGCTTTTCTCTGAGCCTAATCCCAAGTCTTTACATTTGCATGCAATATTAAATCCTTTTACTGAAACAAGTATTCCTATAACTGAAGACAGAACCTTTGAATGAAATCAGCCCATTCAAATTAATATCAAAAGCCACCCTCATTATTCTGGACACTTCTGAACACGTCACGATGTCTAAATCAGAATTTTTAAAAGCACATACACATTTTCACCAATCCCCTTTCTTTTAAAAGCTATGTTCATCTATATTTTCATATAAGAGCAATTTATAGTGCTCCATTATTTTGCAGACTATGAAGTCATCTGCTCTCAGAAACATACTCTAAGGCTGCAGCCCCCAGCCCCGGGTACCGTATGGGTCTATGGCCTGTTAGGAATTGGGCCACACAGCAGGAGGTGAGCAGTGGGCAAGCAAGCTGTATTTACAGCCACTCCCCATTGCTCACATCACCGTGTAAGCTCTGCCTCCTGTCAGGTCAGCAATGGCATTAGATTCTCATTGGAGTGTGAACCCTACTGTAAACTGCACATGCTAGGGATCTAGGTTGCAAGTTCCTTATGAGAATCCGATGCCTGATGATCTGAGGTGGTGTTGCTAGCACTGGGGAGCAGCTGCAAATACAGATTACCATTAGCAGAGAGGTTTGACTGCACAATAAATGTAATGTGCTCGAATCATCCTGAAACCATCCCCCTACCCACTATTCCTGTCTATGGAAAACTTGTCTTCCATGAAACCAGTCCCTGCTGCCAAAAAGGTCGGGGATTGCTGCTCTAAAGTACATCAATCTCCAACATCCTTGTATATGTCTATATGCCAAAATTGGAGGCAGGGGTGTGTGTGTGGATGAATGGAGGAAAACAGGTATTATATGATACAAACTGACAAATTAATTTCCTTCAGGAATTTTAGCAAACAACGTTCAAATCTTACAAAATTAGAGAAAATGTTTAAATAAGAAAAACGAATAAAAATCCTACTGTGATTCTTTTACCCTTCTGTAACTTCATAAAGTTACTAAACATGGTACTGAAATCTGTATTTGGCCCTCAATGAAGTTAATCAATGATCAATTGATCAATCTTTCTAGTATGAAAAGAAGGAAAATAATCAAGATATGTATCCAACTAATAAATAGACCCTTTTACAACTAGATTTTCCTCTCTCTACATCTGCTTCCATATTTTGCTTTCCTATTATTATGACTGCGCCCAACCCACAATTTTGGCCTTTCTCTGTACATCTGCAATCCACAGGGGCACAGGATAATATGGGAGCAGAGACGAGGGCAGGCTCTCACAGCCAGCAGGCTGCGGACAACCCAGACGCAGGGAATCCTTTGTTCTGGAGATCCCCACACACCAGTAGAGGGGGAGAATGTCAAAGCTCTAAAACATTTCACACTCTCCCTCCAGTGTCTCTAATTCCTTTGCCCAGAGAGCCTTGGAACTTAAGAATATGCTCTGCCCCCTAAGAATAAGCTCTGTATTTAAGCTCTGCAGTTAGAGAAATTAAGACCAGTGAAGGGAATTAAGGTTAAGGAAAGAAAGATTGATTCCCTTGGTGGTAACAACGGTGGTGAGACTAGCATGATTTGCTGAGGTCTTGCAGAGCCTTCTTTACTCCTTTGGGCTTTGGCCACAGGCTCTAGAGGTGGATGGGGCTGTGAGCATCGAGGGCCATGGGGAGGACCAAATTGCCTTCCAGGCCTTGCAGTCATTCCCCCTCCTGCTCCCTCTTCCCCCATTCTGAAATAATTTATTTACCAGTTACCAATCTATCATTTTGCCCTGTATCTGTTCTCCTCTCCTTCATTCTTTGCCTTTTCTCCATCAATACCTTGGCCCTTCCCACCCCCCTCAGCTGCCATGTTCTTAGGCCAGGCTGTGCTATGCACAAGGGTGCACAGGAAGCTGGAATCCAGCCTGCACCCGGCTCCCTGAGCCACATATCCCGATGCCAGGCTGTGTCTACCCAGAGACAGGGAGGCTTTTTTCTCTTTTGCACAAAAGCACCATCCATTCACCAAGCCTTGTGCCCTAGGGGCAATACCTGCCCAGAGAGGGCACCATTTTCTAAATTATTAACGTATGGACTAGGGCTGGCTCTGCTCTCCACCTTCTTAAGCCATCGTTGTGAACTAAAAAGACAGTTCTTCCATCAAAACAGATTCTTTTCGTATTGCCTTCGATAAAAAAATATTTTTCATTTTAAGATATTAGTTCCTCCTTAAGTCAAATAGAGCTGTTTTAACTGAAATAAATGAATAAAGGGCTTCAGACAGTGCCTGCACAGTCATGTGGTGAGCACCAACCGAGTGTTAGATGTTACTACTCTTACCTTTGTAAAACACCCTTCAATGGCGGGTTCGCCTAGTGACTCAAGCATTTTTAATAGTGATGTGAGGGAAATCTGCCTGGGCAAATTAAGGGAACTAAGTTGTTCCTGCTTCTGATCCACATCCAGCAAAATGACTTCTGGCATTTGAATAAATGAATCACAGCTGCAAAATGTATTTAATTTAGCCACACATATGCAGACCAATGAAAAGGACATCTTGCTATGAAGATTAAATGAAGTGACATAGATAAAGCTTCTAGCATAATGTAGCAGGAGCTCAGTAAAATGTTTTTCAGTAAACTTGCAAAACAATTAAGAAAAGCAGGTGGCAAACCTATTAAAAAGCAGTCCAAAACTAAAAAAGAATTGCAGCCTAGGGCCTTCGTACATAGAGGAAATCCACCTTAATATAAAATAATTGTTTAGTCAAGTCAGTGACTTCTTGCTCTGCATGCTCTTTGTGAGGCCGGACGCTAACTAACCTTCACTGAGCTCATGGCTGCCCCATGTTATCAGGATATGTCCATTGCGCTCATCACCTCTCTACTAGCTCAGGGCTGTTATCCTGCTTTTATAAAAGAGGGACCGAGCAATTAGTCTCAATGTAGACCATGACCACCCAAAAGAAGGTTAAAATAAAATATGAATGTTTAAACCTGCAGTCCCAAACCCCCGGGGTCGCAGGCTGGTACCAGTCCATGGCCTGGTTAGGGAACCGGGCGGCACAGCAGAAGGCGAGGGAAGTGTCATCTGTATTCACAGCCACTCCCCATCACTGACACCACCGCATCAGCTCCGCCTCCCGTCAGATCAGCGGCAGCATTCCATTCTCATAGGAGCAGGAACCCTACTGTAAACTGCGCGTGCAGGGATCTAGGTTGTGCGCTCCTTATGAGAACCTAATGCCTGATGAGCTGAGGTGGAGCTGCGGCGGTGATGCTAGTGCTGGGAAGTGGCTGCAAATGTAATAAACGTAATGCCCTTGAATCATCCTGAAACCACCCCCCATCCCCCATCTGTGGAAAAACTATCTTCCATGAAACCTGGTCCCTGGTACCAAAAGGTCGGGGACCGCTGTTCTAATGGCCTGAGAGATGCTTCCTGGGCCCAGATCCTCCTTAGGTAGGTCTTCACTCTCCTCAGGGGCCTCAATTAAGTGCCTCACATGGTGTCTGTTCTTTTTAGGATAGGATATTACAAGTCTCAGGTGTAGTCTAAGAAATGCAACTTTAGCTTCCCAGAAAGCACAGCCAGTTTGGCGGGTGGAGATGCAGCTTTGTGTCCAGTGCGTTCCAGCTGCCCATGGCACAGGCGCTCACAGGGCCCGACTGTCCCCCTGGTTTACAAGCAAGGGATGTGTGCCTCATCTCCTTCCCAGCACTGTTGCAAGGGCAGAATCATGTGCTTCTGAAAACCCTCGAGAAATATAGTATGTGTATAACCTGAACCAGGCAGCTGTTTATACTTTCTGGAAATCCTTATAAGATTCTGGATTTTAGTAACCAAAGTTGGCTCCATTTCATGATGTTCACCCTTCCTACTCCCCATTTTCACACACATCTCCTTTACCTCCTCCTCTTTGTGGTGGTGGTTCTCTACACACTGGTTGTGCAGCCACCTGGATTCTCAGTCTATGCTACCACCCTGCCCTCTTCAGTTGTGGCACAGATTTCTCTCATCCTTTTTTTTTGCTTTGCATTGTCATACTCTTAAAAATTTCAAACCCAAAGTACAAACATACTGATTGTTTCATCACATGGTTTTGGCAAAGTCAGCATGCAGTATTGGAATCACTTTATACAATGTTGTCCTTTTATACAAACTGTTACATAAATGCCAAAACACAGGGAAGCTATTGCTTGGTTTCTGGGTGTTTTTCCAGGGTGAAAATTTAGACTTTTTTTCTCAAAGAAAAATATAGATACATACTGTGTCTTATAACTATGTTGTTTCAAAACTATCATTTTCTTTTCAGTTATTTTTTCCCAAATATTAGCTTCCAACCACATTGTCATCTGTGTGTCAAACAGTAAAACACACCCCTGCCGATGTGCCTTTCCACAAATGAAATTAATCTGATTCTAAAGCTACTGAGAGTTAAGCCACATTCCCACTGGGTGGCCCACTGCAGTCACCCTGGCACTGGTGCTGGTGCTCTGTCATAGGGAGTTAGCAGCTGGGACATGTCTGTCGTATGCCTCTTGTCCAGAGCCTCAGAAAGGGAGTAGAAGCGGGGAACAAGCTAAAGCCAAATGTCTGCAGCCTGTAGATAAGACACAGGTTTGGTGAAACAGGAGAATTCTCAGTGGTTGTTGTTAACTTATTGTTTACCTGAACAGCTTATGATATGATTCCCATGGCAAGCATTAATAAAGCAATAAAAAGTGTTAGCAGAACACTTAAATTATCTGTTTTGCAGCACAGATTTTTTTCAATCCCAGGCTTCTTTAAGGAGCCTGTATTCATTAAAGACATAACAAGGGACTCTTCTGTAAGGATGTCAGGTGCCTTGAGTCCTTGGTGGAATGGGGCAAGTTATAAACACGTAAGAAATAAACAAACAACCCTAACTGAATGAAACAAATGTGTATCATGTCACTTTTTAGTTTATCAGCCAAAGCACAATTTTCCCCATCTTATTTTCTGCTTTTAAATTGGCTACAGATATAAAAGTGGAATAATCAACCAGTTAAGAATTGTCCATAAGCAAGAACGAGTGAGTCCTGGGAGTAGGAGGCCTCTGGTGTGTGGGAGGCAGCTCAGGCCCCTTTATTTGACTTCCTGGCTGATGCTGACTGGTAGGCCCCTTCAAGATTGACAGAGAGGTTGCTGAGGTAACTGAGACATGACTGACACGTAGTGCTGAGGGGTAAAACAAATCATCGTGCAGTTACTGGGAGAGGAAGGGATGGTAAAAAGGTGGGACATGAACACTGAAAAACAACTAGAACTGTTAAGAGTTGGAAACAGTTTTTAACTTTAGGCAGGTCAATATTAATTTTCAAAAATCTATTAAGAATTAGGAGACAACGATACCTAAACTGGCTTGCATCTGAAGATACCTTTGCTTCCTTTTGCTTCTTTTTGCTTCTTAGGATGCTGTTTACTATTAGAAAGAGAAAGATGAAGGCAGAGAACAGAAACTGATCTGGTCATGCCCAAGAAAGTATAAGGAACGGGCACCTTACAGAATCCTGGCAAAGGCAGCACAAGATCGTTGCCTGCTGCCTTAATATGCCCACAGCACGTGACCAACCCCTTCCTACTTACCGTCTTTGAGAATGAAACTCCCATCACATTTAATTTTGACCAGATTTTCTGTGTCTGTGAGTCAGAGTGTGCTCTACGGACACACCACAGTTTCAAACCAACAGCTCTCCTGATTTTTGTAGCTTAATAGGTAATCTTCTGGGAAAGTTAAATCCTCTTTCTGAATCTCTCTTGCATGCACACGCACGCGCACACACAGAGTCTTGGAACCTGATATTTTTTAAGGTATCACCCACAAGGATAAAGCAGAACAACATTTTCATTTCTCTCACAGAACATTTTCATTTCTCTCTCTTGGGGAAAATAAAGGAGAACTTCTGGGAGGTAGAAGAGCAGGCAGCAAGAAATTAACCAGGCTCACACTTGTAATCCTCTAGCACTTTGAGAAGCTGAGGCAGAAGAATCGCCTGAGGCCATACGTTTGAGACCAGCCTGGGCAACATGGTGAGACGCCGTCTTTACAAAATATAAAAATATTATTGGTGCAGTAGCACACGCCTGTAGTCCCAGCTACTTGGGAGACTGAGGCAGGAGGATTACTTGAGACCAGGAGTCTGAGGTTGCAGTGAGCTATGAAAAAAAAAATTGGCACAAAACATTCACTTTGTATATAACAGATTATACAGTCGACTATACAGTCCTCGAATATGCCAAAATCAGCAACAATTAAAGAAGGAGCAATGCTAGTTCCAATACCAATCATTTTTATTATCACCTGGAACTAATCTCTGCCCTAGGACTATGAAGGTATAAATAAGAAAATGCTTGGCTCACATTTTAAATATTAAATACTGATTTTGCTTAGTTGGACATGAGAACAGAAAAAAATTCTCTAAGTGAAAAAGCTGCCAGCTGTTTTTAAAAAGACAGAGAAGATTACATTCTCTGAAGGGAGACATCCCAGAAAATAATGATAGAGCACAGATTCTTAACCTGGTCAAGCAAGGGACAGAAACAGTCTGTTCATTTATTAGACCCCAGCTATGGAGTCAGGAAAACCAGGTTCAAATTCCAGCTTTGTCACTTATTAGCTATATGATACTGAGCAGGTGTCTTCATTACACCTCAATTTTTTTTCATCTATAAAATAGGGATGGTTAGAATATCCAACCAATAGGGTGGCTGGAAGAATTATAGGAGATCCTGTGCGAAAGGTATTTAGCAGAGTGCTTGCCTGGCAAATGACTCTTCACAAATAGTAGCTCTTTATTAGGTAGCTGACTAGGAGCCTCAGCAAACAAATAGTGTTTGCTCCAAGATCCCTGAGATGGTAGGACAGTACTGGTAAGGAGCAAGCAGGAGGGAAAAGCCGCCCTACCAAGGAGAAACAGCGCCACAATGGACGGGGGAGAGAGAGAGAACAGAGGGATGGCTATCAAAATGGTAAAATCTCAAAAAGTTAGAAAATGATTAAATAAACTGCCTTTTTCTATTATATGCATTTTTTTTTTCCTGTAATGAAATGTATGTCTAGCTTTCAGTGTGGAGCAGAATGAAAGGGTACCAAATGTTTGTTAAATGCAAACCTCAAAAATGGCACCTGTGAAAGGCATCCTGATGCAGTAAGGGAGGAAAAGAATGGGCTGTCACTCAGAAAGTGTCAGACAGGGGACCCCCGGTGGACCCCTGGCCAAGCAGGATGCCTTCCCCTCGCTGACAGACAAGTTCTCCTCCTACTGCAACAGCAGTATACGAATCCAGTCACATCTGGAAGGTTAGCGGTTCAGTGTTCTAGCTGTTTTGTATGCCAATTCCCCTGCCGGGAGGTGGGAAGCGCCCACAGGCCTGCCAGGGGATGCAGGGAGCAGAGGTCGGGCTACAGCCCCACCTAAAGCACTTCCACGCTGCGTGAACCTGGGCAAAGCCCTTATCCTCCCAAGGCCTCAGTTTCCTCCTCTGAAAACAGGAGACACACCACTAGTATTTCTGCCTCACACGACTGTTAATTACACTCAAATGAAACGTGTATGAAACTATAATGCAGCAAAACAATGTATGAAAAATTCTATTAGAAACAACAATCTATTTGGAAACACTTTCCTTAATGTATTTAACACACTATTACGCACACAATGAATGCTTACAAAAAAACTTCAAGAACTGAATTGAGATGCTGACACAGGACTGAATAATTTAGGACATGTTTGGAAATGATTAAATTCTTAAATTATTATATAGGTAAGCAAAATTATTCTTAGGGACACTGTAACATTGCACGCTAATCACCCTCAGGAGAAGCAGTAACTGTCAACAGCTCATGGCAAGGAGCCAACTGTCTGCCGGTTAAGTAAAGAAACTGAATTAGCTTTTTCAGAGGAGCCAGAAAACTGAGCCCCGATGACATAAATCCTGAGAGCAAGGGAACTCTGAACGCAGCCTTAGAGTTTTGTTCCTTTCTTGCCTGTGAATTAGGTTAAATTACAATCGCTTTACAACTGCCTAGCAATATTCATTGAAAAACTACCATCAAATGTATAAAAACTCAGTCACTGCAACTAAGAGAATTATAATTTGACAAAAATGATACAAATTATGCGAACTATCTGCCTTTAAGAGCGACTATGCTTGCAGCACAGAGCAGCCTGTGTCTTGTTGGGTATGAGTACGGTTATTTTACAAAATAACAGGGCTGCTCGAACATCCAACGACACAAGCTCACACTATGCTGAACAAGTAAGTAGTTTAATACACTTTAATAAAAACTTGGAAATGATCCTAGAAAACAATACTGAGCAAAGCACAACTTTACAACTGGCTCAGAAGACAGAAAACAAAACAGGAACCTTCACAAATAACACTACAACCACACAAGTGCAAGTGACCTTGAATAGCCTCCACTCCACCCCCCTAGCCAAGAGCTCACACACATGAAGTCTGAACCAAATAAAGGATGAATTATTAATATTTCATGGGTACACAAAAAGCAAACGCATGAGCAACTGCATATAGTTTGTATTTACTTTTCTGTAATGCTGATTAAACAATAAAGTAAAATTAAATGCTATCTTAAAAGCTCAGAGATGACATCTCTGCAAAATACAAGACAGATTAGGCAAATTCCTGAGTAGTGCTAGCATATATTTCTCACATAAAAATAAAATTACAATATTAGTATAAATGTGATATATATTCCACAGCATCATAACAATGTGAAATGTGACTACAAAATAAAACTGCATGATTTCTATAAGCCACCACAGTGTCATTACTATGCAGGAACACTGCATGTTTTAAGCTACTGACTGATGCTCACAGCATTAGGATAAATAAATTCAACACCACTGGTGATAGTGACAAGACCTGACAGGCATAATTAAACAATAGTGAGCTCAATTAAAAATTCTTTGTAAAACTGGGCTGCATTTCAAAACTCACTCTGATTCTTAAGACCCAGTTAATTCTGAAAATAAAATGCTCCTTAACTCATGTGTTTTGCTACCAAAATGTAGAGTTCAGTTAAAATATTAATATACTTTAACACCAAATATGAATTTCCAACAATTATTTTGTTTTCAATCATGCTTTTAGTCTTGGTTCATTAACTAATGATGTTCTTAAAAAGCTATAAATAAATCTTAAATCTAGAAGACAAGTATGACTTCCTTCTACCTACCTACTGAGGGAAACCCAATCATGTGAAAAGAACACTGAAGTGTATTCACTAACAATGAACAAGCAACATGCCCCCTCAGCCGGCTCCCAGTGTGCTGTTTTACTACAGCAGCCATGCAGGAGGCTGTCTAGCCTTAAATGCCCAAACCCCCTGTGCTCCATGAAAAGGGTTCAGCCTGCAAGACACATTAAAGTCTATCACCACAGCGTTACTTCCTGGCGAGTAAACAGATTTCTGAAGGTAGGAAAGAGAACAATTTCAATTGCTGAGTCTCAAAACTGATAAAGATCTATTTTGATGTCATCTACCTTAGGAAGTGAGACTGTTACATAGATAAACTGCAACTGTGTGATTCATGAATGAAATGAGCCAGCATCTTAGAACTGAGTAAAAAGCAGATATTAATTACTGATACCGCCTCTTCTCAAATTACTGACCCAATGTATGTGTAACTATTAACTCTAAAATATTGGTTTAAGTCACTAAAATACCCAGAATCTCTAAATTTTTTTTTTTTAAAAAGATACTCAGCAGAGTACTAATCCCATGCAGTCACCTGCCTGTCCTCATTGCTCCCCATCAAAGCTGGTAACGCTGCTCTGCACTGTTTATCTCCTTGGCCATTTTTCCCCAGCTGGGGAATCCCAGAGGGTAAGAGCTGTCTCAGCCTGTCTATCCCCAGCACTCACCCAGGCAATCTGTGTGCCACTCAAGACATGTCAATGTCTCCCCAAATTTACCCTTCCAACCAACCTCCTTTCCCCACTAATCACACTTCAAAATGCTGCCTTTGTGTCCTTCAATGTATGAGTATGTTAAAGAAGAAAAATATGTTTAATGTATCAAGTATTACACCCAAAAAGGCTGAATATCCATCTTCCAAACTCCAGAGGTTGCCGTGCCTCCAGCCTCTCCAAGGCTGCCTCTGACAGACAGCAGCAGCTGACTCCAAGTCAGTGCCCTCTACGACACGTGGGTCTGTGCCCTCTTCCTACTAAGAGATCAAACAAACCAAGAGGAAACCACTCAATAAACTCATCCCACTGGACACTCAGGTGAAGGGCTAGGAGAAGAAGAGAGACTAAAATTAGGGATATTCTACCAAAGAAATGCCCACACATATGTTATCATTTTTGGATATTCTAAATAGTACTCTCCAAACCAAATCAATCCAACTGGTGACCACCGCTGACATCTAAAAATGGATTCAGAGAAAAACTAGCTTCATTTCCTATCCCAAACCCATCCCTGGTGTGCATCAAAGTCACAGCATAGGCTCAAGGCCTTCTAGTTCCCTCCCCACCCTCCATGCCTCACAGCCTCTCCAAGAGGGGAAGGCAAGACAAATTTTCGTGATCTTGCATCACAGTTAATTTAAGAATGTACTTCCCCGTGGGCCCCAATTTGGGACCTGTGAGTTTTACTGAATTATATTGTAGTGACATTAAGACAAGCCTTGTAAATGCATGTTTTAAAAAAGGCACATATTTGTCATTCAGAAACTGATATATCCCTTGTAAGAAACCAACTAAATAAATAAACCTAAGCTTTCTGCTGGCATTTTGCTACTTGTTAATCAGCATCACTTGCTCTGAGCCCCTCTCTGGATACTTCAATCCCCCCTTCTCTACCAAGGGCTCGTTAACCTCACCCCGAACACATTTTTGCTCCCTCTATCCTAAAAACACTACCATCACCACCAAAATTCTTCCCTTTATCATTAAACTGCCAAATTTCTAAGTGACTACAGCCCACACTCTGCTTCAACCTTGGCTCTTTCCTCTACTTATCTCTGCAATCTGGCCTTTGTCCCTTTCTCTCTGGGAGCTGCCTGTGGGCTCATCACGGCCTCCTCCGCTAACTCTGCCCCTGCCCTCTGTGGTTCCTCTCTGGGCACCGGCAAGCTAACTTCCTTCTGGATATCCTTCTGCCCCTACTGTGCAAAACCTCTGCCTGGGCCTGAAAGGTGAAACACAAAACAGAAACAAAAATAATTCATAATGATAAAAACTGTAACTTCATCCACACATGTTGGAGGAGAAAAGAAATCATTACCCAGATGGTTTCTATTTCTTACGGAAGTGCTATTGAAAAGGATGTTTCCCAGTGCCAGAGCTCCTACTGTTTACATACTGGTGCTCTAGGCCTGCGGTCCCGAACCCCCGACTGGTACTGCTCCATGGCCTGTTAGGGACTGCGTTGCAGAGTTCTCCTGCACACCCCCCTTCCCACCCCCCACGCCCCCGAAAAATTGCCTTCTGTGAAACTTAGGAACACAGGTGTGTGTGTGTGTGTGTGTGTGTGTGGAGGAGGAGGAGGTGAGCAGCTGGTGAGCGAGAGAAGCTTCACAGTATTTGCAGTTGCTCCCCATTGCTCACATCACTGCCTGAGCTCCATCTCCCTGTGACCCCAAGTCCATGGAAAAATTGTCTTCCATTAAATGGTCCCTGGTGCCAAAAGGTTGGGGACTGCTGCTCTACGCAGTTTGCCTGTAGTCACTTTTAAGTTTTAGTAATAATTCTAAAGATGGGCTCAAGTCATTAAGAAAAGCGAAGGGCAATGACAGGCAAGCTGCAGGTCTCGGAAAAAGCTCCTTCCATGCACTTCAGAGCCAGGACTCCAGAGAAGGGCACACACAGCACGTGTGGACCAAGACGCTGCTCCTGCCCTGGCCTCCCAGCCCTGCTCTCACGCCCAGCACCTCTGGCCTCAGCTTTATCTGCCAGCCGTGGCTCGAGCCTCCCCTCCCAGGCTTGCCCCTGGAATGCATCCCTGTCTTGGTCCTACCTCCAGGACACTTGCAGGAATGGAGAAGGCAGGCTGGAGCATTATGACTGCTCTCCAGGACTGGCCTGCACTGGGGTCAGGGTGCCAGACACAGACACTCTCCCTGGGGGAGGAGGGGTCCAGGGAAGAGAAGAGGTGGGAGGCATGAGACAAAAGGCATCTGGGTCAGAGCTTTTTAAGGAGAGGCTAAGGCTCAGGGATCTACTGAGAGTCGGCCCTGGCTGGAGAGTTTGGGGGAAGGAGTGAGACTTTTTTAAATGATAAAATATAGCACAGCAGAACCTATGAAAAGCAAAGCAATACAGGATAGAATGTGAAAAATCAGTTATGCTCAGGACGTAACAAAGTGAGAGGATGGACTGTTTGGTGGACTTCAGACACAGGCCCCCATGATGTCTTTGGACACATACTGATGTCCTAGGAAAACGGGGTGTGTGTCTTCCTGTTTTCCCCCCAGCTGCTTTCACTGTCTTGCTCTTCTTTGGTATCATCTACCATAACTAGTTCCCTAATTCTTTCTGCCCCAAATAGAAGCCACCAGGACTATTCCTAGCACATAACATGTTCTTGATACATTGTTGCTGACTAAATGAAGGTCCCAGTCAGCCATCTGACTTCGGGTCTTTGTTCCACAACATGACACTTCCATTCCTGGGGGAAAGCCAACGTGTATGCGTTTGTATGGATTTTGAGTTTTGGTCACATGTATTTTCCTCTTAAAAAAAGGAAAAAAAAATGCCTTAGCTAGATCTACAATAAAAAAAATTAAATAGCCTTTTTAATAGTACTCCCACCCTAACCTCAACTTGGAATTCAGCTATCTGGCAACTTTACCATCTGGAAATAACAAATACAAAAATAACACACATTTAATACTTTTATAACACAATTTCTCTAAAATTTTGAACTAAGTCTAAAGTTCATTGTATTTATATTCACCCATCTATCCACTCAAAACATATTTCTCACTCAATTCCAAATACTATAATTAGTGCTGGAGAGACAGACATTAATAAAATACGTTCACTGTCCTAAGAAACTTGGAAAACATATCTGAAAATACATACGCTAGCAAACACAAGACGCTTCCTAAGAGGTACACAAGTACCTCACAAGCACTGAACTCAGCCTGTAGATAGTGTGAGAGGGGAGAAGTGGCAACACCAGGGCGGTCTTCACAGGAGGTGACAGGCCACAACAATGCTGTGACATCTCAACTCAGAGGTCTGCCTGCCAGCCAGGAAAGAACAATCGTTCCATGACCCCACGACGACCTTCATGATGACCAGAGCCAGCCAGCCAGTCAGCCACGGTGCGGAGGGCAGCACTGTGGTCACTGGGTGAGCTGCTTCGGGACTGGGAGCTGCCGTCTCCGTTTCCAGGGATCAAAGTACATGACAGAGGTGAGGGAGCAAATACTCAAAGACCTGAGGTTTTATCTACCGTGTGGTGGCTTCTTGGTTGGCTGTGCAGCAGGATAAGGAATCACAGATGGGCTAAAACAGCTTCAGAGTAGCTTGTAAGTTTTGCATATACAGTACGGTCAGAAAGTGTGAGCTGCACCCCAACACCCTTGGTAGTTAAGTACTTAAGACCAAGGACATGAGCAATAACTACCACCAAAAGCAGCAGCAAAATAGTCAATAGTTATTTTCAGTTATTTAGAGAGAAAGGGGTTCACTTTTCATTTAAGTGGAGGGAAAACTCTGCAGATGTCCAGCCACAGGTCACAAAGAAACAGCTGGGTCCTCACTCTCTCAGCTTACTGACCGGGGGGCCCCAGACTGAGCACTCTGACCTCAGGCGCTGTCTGCCTGGCACCCCAAATCCTGCCATTATTGTGGGCATCACTTTTACATTTTTGCAACTCTCTTTAATGCCTAGCTGGATTATCATATCTGCTTCTGCACTCAATCTGTTGGATACGTTAATTTGGCTAAAGTATATGAAGAAAATATAGCCTTACGTAGTCAGGCAGCTGGAAAAGAGAGGAATATTTTAATAACCTTTTCAGATAATTTTGCAGATACTTTTGTGGTACTACACCAAACAAGGTTAGTTGCAAAGTGGAATCTGAAACTATTTCAATAACCTTTTCTTACTCTGTTACGTGAAAATCCATTGGTCTAATTTATACTTTGAATGGATCTTTTAAATGTGTATGATTCTGTAACATTATGCATTGGTCATTTGGGAAATATTAGTTCACAGAATTATGGAGATGTTCCAAATGTTGACACATTTCATTATACTTAATCAAAAAATCACATTTATTAATTTCACCACCAAGCTCATCAGAAAAGTCTTAAGTATTAGGAACTGTCAAGTCTTGGGAGCACATACAAGTTTTCTAAAATCCTAATTTTTGCTTGAAAGCTTGAATTTTCACAATGGTAACACAAGTTTTGCGTCTTTTTCCTTTAGAAAATGGTTGCTGAATAACCATATAAATGTATCATTCTTTTAGGTAAAAGTGGTATTCTATGAAAGTGGCTAGTTGAGCTTGTGAGTCAACCACGGCACAAGTGCTCTGCTTGGAGATAACTATCATATTTTGGTATGTACGTACTTCCCCTTTCATCATGCCTATAAAAAGGTGTACTCAAGGGTGGAGATTTAATAAGAATAATGTTACTGCTTCAACAAGTGAAACTGCATTTTTTTAAAACTGTAGGTGTTTTGCGGCAATGAAGAATAAAATGACTACAGTCTGGAGCCACTGCATTGCTTCATGCTAAAGTGCCAGCAGTTTTACCCTCCACTGCTTTTGCTCCATTAGTGCAAATGTCAACACAAGGAAAAACGCAGATGTATATACTATTGGGGTATATCCTAACAGTCTATCTTCTCCTACACCTTCCAGTCAAATGGAAATGCTTTCAATTTTTGGAGCAGATTTTGCTGTGCCTGTCTGAACAGTCATTTCTCCTCTTTTCCTTCCCCTACTCCCCATCCCAATTTATTGTTCAGGTCTTGGATATCATCTCCTCTGAAAAGGTCTCTCTGCCTCCCTGAAACTAGGTTAGGTTGCCCTCCTAGGTGCTTCCATAGCACCTGTGTGCTACAGTAAGTAAGCTTCAGCAGGAGCTCCTGAGACAATCCCTTCCCCACTGGCACCTGCCCCTCCTGGCAAGCACTCAAGAATGATTCTTTCTTTGTTCACCAGACTGACTCCTAAACTGTGAAAGCTTTTTCTATAAAACTGGCTGATGCGCCTTGATAACACAGCACTTTGAACTTAGGCACCAATGCCACGTGTGACATGCAAGAGGTGTCTGGCTTTTATTGCCTATATGTCTGGAAAAGATTAGTTTTATGTGTGTTTTTTGAGCCCAGGCCTGAAAATACCTGACAACCCCCAACGTACCTGTCATTTGCATAAAGGTGCAGAGTCCATCCAGAGACAGTGCGATGACCATGTTTCCAGGACGGCTAACGGCAACAAGGCCCACTCCTGGTGGACCGTGCCGATGCAGACACCCTCTACCTTCTGGCCAGACAAGAAGAGCCTGAGCTGTCTTCACAGTTCCACCCCTTTCAGCCTTTAGCCAGTGCTAAATCCCACCTGGCATCCTGCCCTCATTTCCTAGCAATCTCCCCACCTGTTTTCCCCCACTGGGTCTAGGTGATGTTAAAGCTTAATTGTGTTTTATCCACACTACATGAACCTGTATTTCCATGTAAATATAATCTGCTAAAGGAAAATGAATCTGGTAGAAAAATCAGTCCCTGTTCCTAATATACCCCAATAGTATCATGTTCTAGTGGGACTGATGATTTTCTTGCTGGAATCTCCCATTAAATTATAAATTCCTGAGGGTAATGAGTATAATGTCCCCAGTACCTATCACAGTACCTGGTACATAGTAGGAGCTCAAAAAGTATCCGTTGAAGTAAGTAAATGATGTAATATATATAAAATTCTTAGTACGGTGACTGGGACAGAGTCATCAGTCTAGAGTGTAACCTGTTCTGATTTTGATGTGATGACAATGACAACGACATTAGGATTTATATAGAGATTATTCAGTAATTTTTTGCTCTACTGGCCTTGTTGGCAATGTGCAGAGAATATTATTTATTAGGATCTAGTAATCTTAGCATGAGTCTAAAGGCAGTGAGAAATGATACAATTCATGAATCTTAAAACCTTATGTTCACTCTGCTCTTGGGTGGTAATTTTTTTTATTAATTTCCACCATCTCCCCAGGATTTCACTGCAGACTTATAATTCAATACCGTGTAATCACTGAAAACTAAGGGCCCTTATTTGATAACTTACTGAACACAATTTGATTAGGCATAGCCAACATGCTTTCAGGACCGGCAAGTCATTCTCACATAACACGCAGCAAATCCCTCTGAGGATAATAGAGACAAGTTTAATAAAAGGAGTAGCAGTGATCTTGGAATTCAGAAAACACTTGACAGAGTTCCATATCAAAGGTTAACAGCCAGTGTATGAGAGCCATAAGCAGAGAGGGAAATTGGTATTAGATTGATAAAACACTCAACAGCAGGAAACAAAGGAAATGTTCAAGGAGGAAAGAAAAAAGTCACAGAATACTGCACGAGCTGGTGAGAAAGTCCAGGATTTTTATGTTATTTTAAAACATGTGAAAGGAAATCACTCTGTGTATTCTAGAAGTGTGGAACTATTAGAAAAACAAAGTGGCCTTTAATGGAATACTGGAAATAGAAATATCACATGCAGCCTAGCACGTGAAAAGAGTCATTTACTGAACTCTAAAATGACAACTTACTGGATGGAGCACTTGCTATAACCAAAACAATGAAGTTAAACTGAAAGGAAGCTCTTAAAAGGTTTATAAAGTGTGATCCATCTGGTGAAAGAGAATATTGTAAGATGGGCACAGGCAAAAGAGATACTTCGTCAACTAAGAAGAACTTTAAAAATTTTTTTTCTTGAAAGGGAAATGGAAGGGTGATATGTAAACCTACATTTGGGTGTAACTTTTGTGTTTCCCTAATTCTGGTAACTAACAAGTCACAACTAATCTGTTTTGATCTAATAAAGGGAAGTAATCTGAGGCACTGACCCTGTAATCAGAAAGTTCCTGAACTTACCATTTGTTCTAATTAGGTCACTTTCCTACTGCAAACACCCTAGTAAATGAAGTGTGTCACTTCAGTAGTCAACGTTTGAGACAGTAAACTTCTGAATAGCTGCAGCACTTCCTGCTGGGAGCATTTGGTTGAAAGCTAAGTGCTATTTGGTAGGTTATCTGTAGTCTTTGCATGCATCAAAATAATGGTTACTGATTAGTCTACAGGAAAAAAAATCCAATTATCCCCTTAAACACCCATGATACTTAGAACAGCCTTTTATTTCAAATGCATTTAGTTAACTGCTCCCCTCCTTAGATCCAGCACCCAGCAAAGGGCAGTGTGACCGACAGAGAAATCCTGGGACACACGTGCCTCAAAGCCATCAAGAGGTCCTTGCAACATCTCCTTAGAATGGCGCTGTGCTTGACAAGAGCAACCAGCATGTCTCTAGCTCCAAAAAAATTCTATCTGAAGGTACAAAATTTTATTTACTTTTGAAATCACAGGATGGTTTTGCTTTTTAACTTTTTAAAACATTCATTTTAACTTTGTACTGAGTCACTGCCTTTGACACTTCCAAGCTTTCCTGTGTTCTCTTGTTACAACAGAAAAGGATTTCATGCTTTTTTAGGCCAGTCCCAGCTAAGCTCAGGCCACTCCACCCACCGCCTCTAGGAGCCTGCCTAATCAATTATCTTCCCCCTGAATTATCAATCTCCCCCTCCCCACAGGCTCATGATCTTTAGCATTTAAGCAAAACCCTTCCATATTAAAAAAATTAGTGAAAACCCTTCCTTGACTCTACTTCCCCACCAATGTCACATTCCCATCTCCCATTCACAGACCAATTCCTTGACTTCCAGGCTTGCCATCCCCATATCTTCACCCCCACCCCCAGTGTCACAGCCCGCCCAGGGTAGTACGGACCCATGCTGTCTCCAGTGCTCCATGTTCCAGTGTAAGAGCACCCCGCAGAGTGCTGGTTAAGCTGGTGGGGTTTATTCAGTCCTCTCTTCCTGACCTCTCACAGCCCCTCGGTCTGCTGCCCACTCCCTGGTTTTGAAGCCCCTCTGGTTCTCATCCCACCCTCGACCTAACTCATAGACTCCTCCCTCTCTACTGGGCCCTTCAAATACACCCAGTCTTCTCAACAGTCTAAAAGCTCTTCCCACAAGAGGGGGAGCCTCCTTTCTCCAAACCTTCTGCCACCCTTTCTCCAAACACCATCTTTTGCCAAAAGTCTCCCTAATCTTACCCAAACCTCACTTTTGAGCCCCAGACCCACACATCTTATGGCCTTCTGAATGCCCGCACTCATAGGTCCCAGAAATGCCTCAAATTCAGCATATCCAAGACTGAAATCATGTTCTTCTCTCCCCTTTTCCCCCCAAACAAAAAGACAGTGGTCCCCCTCCAGGATTCACAGTATCCTTCCATTTCCTCCAGTCGGAAGCTCAGAGTCACCCTAGGCTTCTCACCCTCTCACCTGCCACATCCAATCAGCCTAAGGATTGATCCGAACATCCAGCTTAATCGACTATGTCAATCTCATGCTAAGCCGTTCACGTATCTTTATTTTCATGACCACAAATTTAGCCTAAAACATCACGTCCCCTTGTCTGAACAATAGCTTCTAACTGATCTCTGGGTATTTACCAACTTTGAAATCTTTACTCATTTCTCCAACCTCAGAGCAATCACCAATGTGACTACTCTAAAATGGAAATTCAATCCCATCAGTGGGCCCCTGCTGAAAGCCCTCTAATGTCTTCCTGATATTCCGGCTGACAAGGCCTTCTGGGAGCTCAGCCTGCTTACTGCTCAGGTCTCGATTCCCGCCCAGAGGCAGGAATTGCCATCATCCTCTCTTGCTACAGGGGCGTTTGCATTGGCTACTTCTTCTTCATTCTACATTTTTTCCATCCTCCTTCTATCCCACTCACTATTTAACACAGTTAACTCCTAATCTTTCTTCAGGAGACTAAGCTGAAAAGTCACTGTCTGTAGAAGCTGATTTTCTCTACTCTTCAGAGTAGGGTGGGAGCCCCTGTACATACAGCCATAATCCCCTTCCGAAACAAGAGCCCTTATCACTTGTATGTGCTTATACCAGGCTGCGCTGCAAGGCTGACCAGGATGAAGACTGAACCTGTTTTGCCCACAAGCACCTGTATGGTATGGGCACCCTTAGCAGTACTTAGTAAATCTTTGTTTTATAAAGCTAATAAATGGCTTCATAAACATCACATTTTAACCGTTTCACTGCAGTTTGAATCACTGCTTTGTCCTTCATTGTCCAACTCTGAGAAATAAACACTGTTTTCACAATAAATCAGATAATTCCCAGAAGAGAAAATTTACAGATACAGAAGCCCTCTACATACATCACACACATAAGCTTTTTATATGTATTTTGTATGTATGTGGACAAAGAGATACATATGCACAAACATATTTTTTGCCTGAACTATTTCAGGGTAAGTTACATACACTCATTACAGAAAAACTGAAAACTAAGCAAAAGAAAAAAGAGCAAATATTAATGCAGCATTATTTTTATATTGAAGGCAAAATTTCCTAAAAATATATATTGTTTTTTACTAAAGGGATGATGTCCTATATACTTTTTCCTCCCCTATTTACAAGGATGTTACAATCATCCCCATTGTATTTGGTGACAATGAAGGGTATTTCTTTGTTAGAAAAAATAACTTATATGGCCTCAGCTGTGCCATTTTAGGTTGGGCTTTGAAGACCTGGCACATCACCTACGTGTGACACCGGCAGGTTATCTCATGCATCGCTGTGCCTCAGTTTCTTCATCTACTAACTTATCTAATTGAGTTGTAAGAATAGACAACTTAAGACATGTCAAATGCTAGAACAATATCTAGCACACAGTAAATGTTCTACACATTTTTGTAACCATAGTGAGTTATTATTAATATTATTGTAAGCCTGTGGTTAAGAAGCCTGTTTTAACTTTAAAATGACTTGAGCCATGAGGATTCAGCCTTCATAGAAAAAGAATATGAACTGAGTGACCATCAATGGAATTACTATAAATACTTAGCTAGCTGGATTCTCGGTTAAAACATCCCTAACTGCATCTTGGTAAACTATGGTGCAAGTGAGCCACCTGCTTGAGAGCAAGAGACACTTAGCAGCTCAAAAGCATCACTTCACCAATTCTGCGATGAAGTGGATGACAGCCTATGAGAACGGAATGGTTTTAGGTGAAGTTCAACAATACAATTCAACCAAAGTATGTAGGGAGAAGCATTTTCCTTTTTCAAAATAATACCTATATGGTAGGCTCTTAAAAATGTTGATTGAACGTATGGAAAAATCTCTACACCCTCTCATCCATCCATCCATTCAATACCCACCCATCCACCTATCCATCCATTCATCCATCCTGAAAAAAAAAAATTCTCTGTATACAGGAACATAAACTTAAAAGTACAGTACTAGTGCTACAGTTTCTAAAATCCCTAGATCTTTCCTGAGTATTTATCATTGCTGGATACATTATTGTCTAAGACTCAGGATAAATGACTATCTCATATCAAGTGGAAGGCAGCTTGCAGACCTAACACTTGAAAAAAAAATCTGTCATGGGTTCTAGCTTATCTTTATCTTCTAAATGTCTTCTAAGTAACATTCTCATGGAAAAACAACTGCCAGAATCATCCAGAATCATCCTTTGATAGATAATGAATATGAAGAATTGCAGGGAAACAGTTCTTATGTGCAGTTGCATTTTATAGCTTTCTCACTAAAGCTCAGAGAGAGTGAATCGTTTATCTGGAGCCACATAGCAGGGAGCAAGTTCCAGGCCTCCAAATTCACAGGTCAGTGCTCTTCCTTGAGTTCACATTTAAAGACCAAAGCTTAATGTTATTTTAATTAGTGTTTTATGCCTAGATCAGAAGTATTTTAATATTAAAGATGACTGTGTACCATTTTGATATTAAAAAAGGGCCTATGAAATCCAAACAAACCTGTGAAACCTTTAGACAGTTTCACTTAATAATGATCACTAATGGCCATTAAACAGGCAAACTCTATGAGCCAAACAATCAGCATGTTTGTTTGAAATGCAAATGTAAGATAAATGATGAAAATGCCAATAGTTCTTCTGCTAAGGCCCACTATCATATTAAAAACTAGTCTAATAGGAACTTTAATAAGGAGAGACTTGGGTCAGGAATTCAGTTACTCAAAAAAGAATCACCTTTGCCCAAACTATTCACTGTTCATTTACAATCATCAGCATTTCAAAAATCGAAAATCTTATCTTTCAACACATGGGTATGTGTTTTCGCTTGAGTGGTGGTTATACTGATTATCTCGCCAGCTTTTAATGAGATTTCTTTCCCTCTTAGTCATCACTTCCAGTTCTAGACTGTACCCTATATGGTAAGAGGAGGGAACGGAGTGTGGCAGTTATGAAACGAGGCTCAGGCATTAGAAAGACCCAGACTTGAGACTACACTCCCCTTCTCACCAGCTGTGCCGCCTTGGGGAGGTTATGTCATCACTCTGTGCCTCAGATTTCTCATCTGAAAAACGGAAATGATAAAGGCCTTACCTCCTGAAACTATTGTGAGGAAAAATAAGGAAATATATGAAAAGCTCTTAGCACAGTATTGGCAGACAGCAAGTACTCTGTATTTGACTCTCATTATTATTACAGCAGTGTGGTGGGGCAGAAGTAAAGTGGATGGAAATCCATTCTGCTTTGCTCAAGCAACAGTAACAACAACAACAAATATTTTGAAAATGAATTATGACCCAGATTACAAAGAATATAAACATTTTTACTGAGACTTTGAATTCTTTAAATCACTGCTCCCTATATTGTAACTCCATTGTTAATCACTTAAACTGCTGACTGCCAGAAAACCTAAGCTTGATACAGACCTATTGTCTACCAGCTAATACACCTAGTGTTGCCACCTATGTAAGGTAATTCTAGAGTTAAGGCAAACTCCAGGTACACCCAATCAACATCAAGCCGACAAAGATTTATCGAGCACCACCTATGTCTACGGCATGACCATAAATAGAACTTGCAGTACAGCTTAATTAAATCTCTGGAACCTGGTAAGCTGAATTAAAATTATATGTAAATGTTGAAGAAACAGCTGGCTGGTTTATCATTTATGTTTACATATTTTAATTTACCAAACCAACTTTTATCTGTCTATATAACCACTAGGGTTTGTGTTTAAATCAGGATGACTGTGTTAAACAGGCCATTAGAGTTAATTATTTATAGGGCGGTTTTCACTCATATTTGCTAGTTACAAAACCTTAGTTCAGTGCTAACCACACCATGAGAAATCAACAGGAAGAACCATGAAGCTTTGGATAGATTTAATTAATGTATTATTTTAAATATAATCTTCCATTTTAATATTCCCAATAATAAAGAATGGTTTTTAATTAAGTTTAGAAATCTACCATCTGTGATTAGTTGAACACTTTCATTACTCTCATGGTTCTTGGTTCTTTAACTGGATTCCGCCTCAACAGCAACATATAAAGAAAAGAAATGACCCAACTAAACTGTCCCTTGTACAAACAAAAACAGAAGTCAATGGTGATTAGAGCCCAAGCAGAACCGCAACATTCAGTTTCCAAATATGGGCATGTAGAGACATTCAGGATAATCACTAAGGATGATTCAGAAACATCATGTGATTACTCTCATGAGAAAGACCTTGGGCAGCAAGAGAGAAACTTTTGGCTCATACACGACAGTAATAAAATTGTTTTTGTTTATAGAATTACTGTGGGAAGAGAGAGAAAAGATATGAGCTAAATTTAATAATATTTAAGAAAATAAGTAACAGTAGAAAAAATAAGTCATAAGCTGGCTCTTTGAAACTATGAGTAAAATAAAAAATATCTAAGCAAAAAAAGAGAAAAAAGGAAAAGTGAAACAAAACTGTACAATATTAGAAATAGGAAAGGTGACATAATTACAGATATGAATAAGAGAAATATAACTGTATATTATATATAACTTTGTCAGTAAATCCAGAGCAGAGAGAAAATTTTCTAATAAAATATAGATATACCAAAATTAACCAAAGAATAGGTAGAAAACAGAACCAGCAACTATATGCATGGATATACAAAAATCAACAGTGCTCCTTTTTCCCCAACAACAAAGAATTATAAAATGTAACTTTAAAAATAGGTATAATTTATGATAGCAATGATAACCGTAAGTTACCAAGGTCTAAATTTTTTTAAAGATATGAAAGATCTCTATTGTAGATCAACCTTATTAAAAATCATAAAAGATGACCTAAATAAACAAAGATCATGTTAATGGATAGTAAGACTCAATACTGTATAATTTTTACCCCAAATTAACCTAAAAATTACATTAAATTCCCAACAAAACTCTAACATGCCTTTTGATGGGACTTGGCAATTTGATCCTAGAATTCATATCTGGAAGAGAAAAGGGCCACGAACAGTCAAGACACTCCTGAAGAACAAGGTGAGTGGGGCTTACCTTAACAGACATTAGGATTTATCATAAAGGTGCAGTAATTAAAACAATATGATGCTGTACAGGGATAAACAGACCAATGGAAGGGAATAGAGAGCTATATACATGTGGGTCCTCACGTTTATGCAGGAGGTTTTGTATATGTGATGGAGAAAGCATTACAAGTTAATGAGAGGAAGTACAGAGAAAATTGTTTATCTACGTGGAAAAAAATTGTTTATCTACATGGAAAACTTACATGGGGCTTAACTTATAACCCACACAAAATAAATTCCAGATGGTTTAAACTCCTACCTACAAAAAGCAAAACTTTTAAACTTATTAAAAGACAACAGCAGAAACAATCTCTAATGAGAGAGATTTCCATCAGGATATGGAAAGATCATTTAAAGACGAGACACAAAAGCACATGCCACAAAAAGAGGTGTGGAAGAGACAAATTTACCCGAATACATAAAAACCTTGAGCCTTCTGATTCCCACCTGATGAAATGAAGAGTTCAACAAAATTCTCTCCCCAAAATGCAACTATTAGGCTGATAACATCAAGTATTTGTGAGAAATGTGGAGAAACAGAAATACTATAGAAGTGTAAACTGTTACATCTTGGTGAACAATTTGGTAATCGTTAATGACACTGACAATGCATTTACGTCTTACCAAGCAACTCCCTCTAGGCGGCAGGTCTGGAGAAACTACTCCACATGTGGTGAAGGAACCTGCTCTGCCTGATAGTAAAATGTTACACAGCAAGAGACAAACAGACCCAGGGAATGGAACAGAGAGCCAAAGAGGGATCCAAGTATAATATGGAAGTTTAATACATAGGAACAGTGGCAGGTAAAGTCAGTAAAAAAGACTGTTCAATAAAGGGTTGTGGCACAACTGATTTTCCAGAAAATAATACAACTGGACCCCTGAACTCACACCATATCTATAACCTCTCATCCTTACAGATTACTTCTTCAAATCCCTTTACCAGCGCTCTCGCTTGTCTCTATTTATTCATCAGTACCCTTTTCTGCTCAAACTGAAACTCCCAACGCTATCCTAGCAACTCTGTTTCTGGAGTATCTAGAGAAAACTTTCTTCCCCGCTTCTCCTCCTTACCTCTTTCTTCAAACTCCCTTCCTGCCACCCCATTCCCTTATCTAGCATTGAGGACAGAAAACCATCAGATGGGCCATCTCTCATCCCCCACAACAGCAAACCTACCTGCAGAGGACCCCTCACCTTCCCTCCCTTTACACCTCGTGATGCCCTTCCACACAGTCACCTGTGCTGGGACACGTTTCTTTTTCACTTTCACAAGGTGGTCCTTCCCTTATGCTCTCCCTCTCCTCATCATCAATATTCCACTGTACTAGTCAACTCCACCAGCATCTGAACGTGCTCTCTTATCATCCATCATGAAAGAGTAAAAAATAAACACCTCCCTTGACCCCAAACCCTCACTACCCCTGCTAGTTTTGCTGTTCCGCACCACTACGCACCTTCTCGGAAGAGCTGCCCCACGGCGGGCTCTGTACTTCCTCATCTCCTACTCGCCCTTCAGCCCAGGCCATGCTGGACCCTGCTCCCGGTGCTCTATCAGATTTGTGTCAGCCACCGTCACCACCAATCTGCAAGTGGTCAAATCTAACAGGCCTGTCCTTTTAACCCTCATCTTACTGGACCACCCAGCAGCACCTGCTATTCTCAGCTACTCTTGCCCTGGGACTCTTGCTCTCAACTTCCATGACGCCAAGCTCTCTTGGTTCCCCTCATTCTCTGGTCACCCCTTTTCAGATTTTTCCTGAAGGGTGAATTCTCCAGTGTTCAGTCCTAAATCTCCTGCCCCTCTCTACACTGCTGCGTTCCCGAATCATACATCCAATCTGTGCCCTCAACTCTTCCAGCCACAGCTCATTGGCACCTCAAGCTAAACAGGTCCCAAACCAAACCCTTGAATCTCTCCCCAGACCAGCTCCTCTCTGTTGCCTTCACTTCAGTGAACAGCATCTCCACCCATTAATTACAATTAATTATTCCTCTGAGAGAATCCTGTTGTTTCTTCCTCAAAAATATGCTCACATCCCTGTATTTTCACTGCCACCACCCTACTTGTATTAGGGTTCTCCAGAGAAATAAAACAATAGGATGGTATTTACACAGCAAGAGATTTCTGTTAAGGAATCGGCTCCTGTGATTGTGGAGGCTGGCCAGTCAAAATCTGCAGGGCAGGCTGGCAGGCTGGGGACCCAGGGCAGAGCCAATGCTACAGTTTGTCTAAAGGCAGTCTGCTGTGAATTTCCTCTTGGTTGGGGTACATTCATCTCTGGTTCTATTCAGGCCTTCACCTGATTGGATGAAGCCTACCCACATTATGGGGGGCAATCTGCTTTACTTAAAGTCCAGAGATTTAACTGTTAATCTCATCCAATAACACCTTCAAAGAAACATGCAGAATGAAGTTTGATCACATATATGGGCACCATGGCCCACGCAAGTTAACAATAAAATCAGTCATCACACTAGTCTAAGCCACCTCACCTCTGGTCTAAGCTGACGGAAATAACTCCTAAGGAAACTCTTACTTCTCTCTAGCTTTTAAAGTCACTTGGTATTAACCCTTATTTCACCTAAACTCCACAATTCTGGAAATTGTCTTTAAAAATCAGTCATAACATTTTAAGCATTTCTGTATTTACGGTACTCAAGAGATGAGTAAACACCTAATGGTATCACAGTCCCACCTCCCCAGCCCTACCAATCATAAATTAACATTTTGGAGTCAAACAAAAGCCATATCCTGCCAACTGGGAGTATGCCTGTGGTGATGACGCTCCCGTACCACAGCGCCACCCACATTCTGCCCGACACTGCACCTGCCAACCACAGCTCGCACACATGCACAGCATCTAAGCATGGGTCCCAAACCGCCAGCTGGACAAATTAGGCTTTTTGACACCTGATTCATATTTAAACAACCAAAAGGTCTCTGCGGAATCACTCCAAAATCTAAAGAAAGGTTTAATATAAACCAAAACAGCAAAGGTGCTAAAGTTTCTTCTGATGAGTGGTTTGCGGTATTTAAACACAGAAGATGGTGGCGTTTAGAGGAAAGGTATCCCCACCTGTTTCATTAGTGCCAGTTTTCCTAAGTGAAAATATCTCCACTGCTTCTAAAGCCTTTAGCTAAATTGCTGAAAGGCCTTTTGCACAGCAATTCTGTTTTATGGCCATTAAAATGCCCAACTAGCTTCAGAGCTGCCTTGGTGAACAGATGCTGTGGAAAACTGCTTCAGCCTCAAACCAGCCATGGGGGGACAGGGAGGACGCACCGAGCACCGCGAAGAAGGGAAGAAGGAAGAGGAGCAGGTGCCTCGGGAGAGCACTGCCCGTGGGAAGGGGCGGCTCGGCACTCCCCTGGCAGCTCCGGTGTTTGTATCTCTACACCCACGTCCCGACTGGAAAACAAGGGAATGGCGAAATGGTAAGCAGCAGAAGACACAACATTACAAATAAACAGTGTCAAGACTGGGCCACAGGGATTTCTAGAAGCATGACTTGGTGGGGATCCCCCTTTTCAGGGATGGTTACAAAGGGTACAAAAGAGAGGCTCTGTTCATTCTCTAGACTTATTCACCTCTGGCTTGCATGAATCCATCTGCACAGATGCCAAACAACATTTTATTAAAAGCTGTGGAAACAAATATGTGTCACGGAAAAGCATTAAATTAAGGAGCATCCAGTTCAGTTTTAGACTGAATTCTCATCAGTGGGAAGTGAATTCCCCTGCATTCATTAGGGTCATCACTGCACACAGTGAATGATAGGATATTTTAATTCTGCACAGCTGGCTCTTGAATTCTAGTAACAGGGACCAACACTCGGTCCTTATTTTCACCTACACAAAAGACAAGATTCTAAACGTACTAATCTCTTACAATTCCCCACTGACTGAATTTCGAAGCAGAGCAATGGGGTGCCAGTGGAGAAAGGAGGCTGGAAAGGTATGGGGGCCACTCTGTGAAAGACTTCATGTGCCAGTCCCTGGAGGTGCGGGCTCGTGTGGTATGCGATGGGCGATTATTCAAGGTTTTCAACCAGGTGAAGCGATGTCACTGGGCAGACACTGTCAGTGTGAAGGAGAGAGTTACCTGTTACATTCAAAGGCTATTTAGTATTTAAGAGTCACGTCTATAGGCATGAATAGACTAAGGCCTGGAGGGAAGGGAAAACTGCCAGGGTTCATCCATCAGTCCACTCACAAACCAGAGCAGATGTCCATGCCAGGGATCATGGCCAGTGGAGAAGCAGATTCTACAGATCTGGAGACTCGCTGGTGGGGACAGAGCCTGGGATTTATGGGAAAGAAGAGGTATAAGCACAATACCAAGTTTCTCGCTTAGAACACGAGGTAAGTGGTGAGGGGGTCACAACCAAAGACAGGAAGGATGGGGGAGTTGGAGGGCGCGAGCAGGTAGGACCAGAGGCTGAATTTGTTCTTGTAGGGAGAGGCAGACACATGCTGGAAAATTCTGTTGCCCCAGTGGGAAGTAAGGCCAGTGCTCAACACTTTAGGCCATAAAAGTATCTCAAACCCAACTACATTTTTGTAGGTGCTTTTTACCACATAGGAGTCCACAAAGTTCAGAAACAATCACTACTTAAAGAACAAGGTGGTAAAAGACTTTTATGCTAGCCAAGCCATCCTAGAAAAGCCCTGTAACTCCAGGCCTCGGCTTTCACGCTGGGAAAAGAGAACGAGAGGAACCAGAATCTCTGTAAATTAATATTTTAGAAAAATGGTATTATAACTGGGGGCAAATTATATAATCCTTTATTTTGACAAAAAAGAAAGCTGACTTCCCTATAAAAATCTCACATTAACTTAAATTATTTTTCTGAGCTGAAAATTCCAATTCTTCATCAAAAGTGTGTTTTAGAAGTCAGAAGCTTGATAAAATTTTAAACTATTTGTCATTAACATATTATATAATAACATATACAATTTATATGAGATTAACACAGAATTCCTTAACCTATAAATTGATTAAGTGTAGTTCAGTTGCATGTATCATCAGTGTAGATATTTTGCTGACTTAAATTACTTCAAGTCTGTCTTGGTATGTACAACTATGTACTTACTTATTTGCAGCTTCTTCTCTTCTTTCTCATCCCATTCTCAGATTTTAAGAAAACATTTTTTTCCCTGCACATAATCTCTGCTATTCCTTCTGCACCATCCCCCTCCACCCAGCACTGCTTTTTTTATTCTATGAAATTAGCAACTACTGCCACAATCAGGGCTTGGGCAGAATGAATTCATCCTTGTCAAATCAGACAGTGGGTTAAATCTGAGGAGCAGGTAGCTTCAACTGACTGAGGTGAGAGAGAAAATCAGCGTTGCTTCCAGCCCATACTCCCATCCAGAGGCTTCTCACTACCGTCTGTCCTGTGCTGGGGACATAAGGTCTTGAAATGTCCCCCCTCCAACCCTGGGGGGACAGAGGCTCAGAGAACGGAGACCAGCCCTTCTGAATCGAGGCCAAAGACAGACTAACCCCCTGTCGAAAGTGAACCTGTAAGTCATCCCCCTCTATCTCCACAAAGCCTGATTTAAACCAATGGTTTCTGCTAAGCAGCACAGAGTTACTGAAGGAAAAGGAACTTGTCGGAAGAGTCCGATATCCATTCATGTATCCATTCACGTCACCACACTGCCTGCCAGAAAACTCAGCAATGCAGCTTTTCAAAATGAAGATTAATTTGCTAAGAAATGTTCTCACTTATGATATCCCCTTAGGTCTCCATTCTATGATATGGTGAAAAAATAAGACATAATATGATACCCAATAGTCTTATAAGTAGTAATAATCATAGTTAACATTTATTGAGCATTTATAATATGCCAGGAGCCATTCTTAAAGCAAAGAACTTTCCAGGCATTAACTCATTTATTCTAACTTATGAGTTGGGTAATAATATTTTCTCCCACTTGAGAGATGAGAAAGCTGAGGGTCGGAGTGGGTCGTCACTTGGCCAAAGAAGAGTTGGGATTTCAACCCAGGGAATCTGACTTCAGAGCCTGTACTATTAACCAGATTCCATACTGTCTAGAGCTTAATTAAGAGTCTAAATCAGTGGTCCTCAACTGGGGTGACTTTGCCCCCCAGGGGACATTCGGTAATGTCTAGAGACCTATTTAGCAGTCACAATGAGAGGTGGGAGGGAAACTGGTGTCTAGTGGGTAGAGGTCACAGATGCTGCTACACATCCTACAATGCACAGCACTGCTCCCAGAACAAAGTTACCCGGCCCAAACTGCCAATGGTGCTGAGGGTGAGAAAGCCTCAATTTTCAATTAGAAATAATAATCCTAAACCCCTTAACAATCTTTCCCTTCTTTACCGCTGTTCCATATGATTCTGTTTAGGGAATAATGAAGAACAAAGAATATACACTAGATATGTATCAGTACAATAAGACCAAGTGGAAGAAAGTTCAATAAAATTGGTACTAAAAGTTTTATCTAGATTTTCAAAAACAAAAGTACCTTCCCATTAAACAAAAATATTCTCTCTCTCTTTTTTTTTTTTAAAAGGTAGTAACTAGAGCCAAAACTTCTTTAAAAACTGATTTTGTATCACAGTTCAAGTAGAAAAGTTCTCAAAATTAGTTTGGGCTGTCAAATTTTCAAGATGATAGTGGCGTAGCAACTCCACCAGAGGAATTCATATTGTCTCTGACTAACCTCACAGGCTCCGGAGGCGGCAAGGAAAGGGAAGAGTCCCTCCTGAGTATTAGCAACACCCTTCCGGCAAGTACCCTTTGGCCAGCTGGCTGCAGACAACCTGATGTGAAAGTCAGCACCCAGTGACTTCTGCTGCCTTTCTCCTTTACTGCGTGCGTGGCCACCCCAGTTAATACTTCCATGGCAGAGTTATGGCACTGCTGCCCGGACCCCCTCACCCCACTCTTGTGTGACTCATCATTGCTACCAACCAGCCACATTTCATTTTCCCACCTGATTACTGCATTTGTGTGTTAGGTAAAGATTAATGTTCATAAATAAGAAGAAAATATTTCAACCAATACAACTGTCAAGAATGCTAAAGACAAGTATTTAACGAGAAAAGCTTTCAGCTATCTCTGGCCAAAAGTTATTAAACTCCTTTGCACTTCATAATATCATGTAAATTCACTGAAAAGCAACAGATTTCAAAAAGCATAGCTGGCTACTGTTCACCCCACCAGTTACGGGAAGTTTCTCCTCTGGGCACCTGCCTGCGAGAGTCGGCCCTGCCGTCAAGGAGCTGACAATCTGCTGCCAGCAGAGACTTACCAGGTCCAAGTCCAATGCAAGGGAGGAGGAGTGCACACTAGAGAACACAGCAGATTTCACAGAAGAGGTGGTATCGGGGACTGTCACCTTTCAGAATAAAGTTTTAAAGATGTTATTTTTTTAGTGTACAATTAAGGGATTAAATATTAAAGATTTGCTTATACTTTAGAGACTGAAATCCAGCTACACAGCCAACAAGAATGAGCATCTATGCACTTAAAAAAAAGAGGAATCATTCTAAAGTCTTCTCAATTCCGTGACCATTTACGTTGGTGGTTCAGTACATAATGTAGTAATACAGAGTGGCTTTCAAAAGATCGTATGATTCCATCACATCTTTACAACTTCCTTGCAAGGTGACTAAAAGAACAGTTACTAATTCCCCTACCCTGGCCAGGAGGTGTGTGTACTGTCCATTCTGTCTAATCCTCACCGGCAACTCTGAAAAGGCTATTACACTCAGAGGGCTTGTCCTGGTCACATGACTTGCAAACAGAAGAGCTAAGATTTCAATTAGGTTTGTCTGTCCTAATTGAGTCTATGTTCTTCCTGCCGCCCATGTCAGGTTGCCTCCCCATCTCACAAATGTGAAAACTGAGGAAAATTGGGTACGCAGGCCCCCAGCTGCAACACAAGATATATGCCTTTCAGGAAAGGAAAACAATACACCATAAAATTCAAAGTTTAGCATAAAATTAGAGTTATTCCTCCAAATATTCAATTCTGTAAAATCATTGCTGTTTTAGCAGGCTAACCCTTTCTCTAAGTGAGAATACATTTCTACTTGTGCAACAAATAGCTAGATTTTAAACTGGTGCAAGCTATGAACATGAACATTGCTGGCTATTATTGACTTCCATTTATTTTGACTTCACATCCTAAAGCAAAATAACTGACTTGTAAAAATACCCTTAAAAATTACAAAAAAAAAAGTAACTGAAGTTTTAGTGCTATCAAAACTTTAAAGCACATTAGGTAAGAGAACAAATATTCACACAATAGAATATTATATATTAATAGCAATGAACAAAACCATTGTTATATCCAACATGGAATATTTTACACACAAATACAATGATATATAAAAGAAATACATAACAAACATGTACATACTACAGATCCCATTTTTATAAAGTACAAAAACTAACCTGTGGCAATAGATCAGGATGGTGGTTATCTGGTGACTGCTTCGGGTGAGGCAGTAACTGTGAGGGGAGCAACAAGGTCTTTTGGGGGCCATATCAGTAATGTTCTGTTTCTTGATCTGGGTACTGCCTAAATAGGTGTGTTCACTTAATAAAATTCATCAAACTCTATGATTTGCATACTTTAAAGAAAGTCTTCTTAAAATAAAAAAGGTCTGTTTACCAGAATTCTCATAATTCTCATTCTTCTGCATTTTAAGGGAACCAAATTAAACATCAGCTGTACCTAGTTTATAAGACTTAATTATCAATGCTATTTAGAAGTTTAAAAAAATGACATTCCTAGATTTACGATACTGGATTGCTGAGTAAAATAATAAAAATATTTTTTTTAATGCTGGGGAAAAATCACTGATATTCATATTACATCATTAGCCATGATTTCAACCAAGCATTACAGAATGACTTAAAAAATTTTTTTTATCTAACTATTCATGTGAAACAGGTTTAACTCTAAACTGAAAAAAACACAGTACTCTTTTGTTCAAAAATCAAGAAATGAAACTAATGTTAGCAGTCTAGAGAATGCAAAACCATTTACGGACAAATGCATTTTCACATAAGAATGCTTTATCAAAATGTTTTAATTGTTAAGTACATTCTCCAGTGAGGAAATGTACTAGTTTTCAAAGTTAGTGGATCCAATTAATTCAGAAATTGTTCATTGTAAAAACTTCATTACTGTTATCTAAAGAAAATGATAAATTTAAACCGTAAAGTTTGCAGAAGAAACCTATATTCAAATCATGAAAATGCAGTTTTAATTTTTAACCTATCAATGCATTTTAGCTAAAAGTTTTTTATACACTAGAACTGCCAAAAAGTAAGTATGGATGCTAGGTTTCATCATGCCCTAAGACCATTTATAACTTCTTATAACAATTATAAGAATTATAATTAGTACTTTCCAGAGAAACCATTAGTAATATTAGGTAACACTAATCAACCACTACCCTGTAGTAGGCATATGATATGTCCCCTTCATGTTTCCCTTCATGAGTCGCTAGCTAGAGGGAGACTGTACTACTATTTGCAAGTATTTGATACAAATTCTCCCTGCAAAAGGATTCTACATCCCCAGACTTTGAGCTCAGGCAGAGAGCCATGAGACTTGCTTTAGCCAGTGCAATGAAAGCCTCTCACTTCCAGACAGAAAGTTGAAGAGTTACATTTTCTCTTACCTCCCTATGTGACTTCTGAAGTGTAAATTAAGATGGACCCTCCATCAGCCTGGGTCCCCAAATTTCCACAATAAACACAACCTCCTCCGTGCTAACCCACTATGGACATAAAACAGAAGTAATACATATTTTTTGTTGTGGTAACCTATTGAGATTTGGGAGTTGTTACTGAACGATAACCTGGCCTATACTGATTGATATAAATCCTTGTTTTACAAAGCTAAAAAGTGAGCCACAGAAAAGCTAAGTATTTTGCCCAAGAGCCTACAGATGGTACAGGGGAACTAAAAATTCAGAAAGTCTGAACTCAAAAGCCCATACTTTCATTCAATTCTGGTTTTCACAATTTAAAAAATATATAATCAACTATTTCTTCTTAAAATTCTCAATAAGAAATATGTGATTCCTGAGATCAGAAGGAAAAAAGCCCAAAGAGACACACAAATTTCTGCACAAAGCTGATTATCACAATCTTCTTTACAACAGAAAGTTTGGTAATGACAATAGAAGAGTTATATAAATTTTAATTTTAATACACTTAACATACTAACACAATGAAATACTATGCAGTGCCTAAAAATCAAGTTTTCAATAGTCATTCAACAACACAGGGAAATGTCACACTGTAAGAGAGGAAAAAAAAGGCTATAAAGCAATATATATAGTATTATCCCAAGATTCTAGAATTAACCAGAACAAAATTTACCAAATACGTCTGATATATAAACTGATCTGTGCATGTGCCTGTGGGTTTGCAAAATAACAACACATTAGTTATTAACCTGTTAGAACAGCCAGCTTTCTCAAGGCAGGTCACACTGTGTGGTTATTCACTCAATGTACTGCGATGGGCAAGTGGATTACAGAAATTAAGGACAGTACCTGCCCTCAAGGAGCCTGCTGTCTAGGATGACAAGAGAAGACAGCCAACTCTAACACAGCATCAGAGAACTTGTGGGGACACACAAAAGGCTCTCCTGGAGTTCAAAAAAGCACTTCTCACTGAGGCTGGAAGTGAGGGGAGACATTTGGGCCAAGTTTTAAAGGATAGTGACAGTGTAGGTTAGTGCACCAGACTGGAGCACATGCTAAGCTATGAGAACATCACAGGCAAAGGAATGGAGGCAAAAGAAAACGTGGTCCTTGGGGAATGAAGAGGAGAGCAGAGTCCTGTGGAGCTCACCCGGCAGCGGCAGCAGGGGAAGAGTGAAGCAGGACTGAGCTGCGCATCTGAGAGCTCCTGAACCCAGGCTCCCGGAGGCCCTCCATTAACTCTAACTTTGGAAAAGCAAACCCAGAGATTCCTGAAGCCACCCATTCACACCTCACCTGGAACATGGGTGTGACCAACAGAGCTCCTAAGTAGGCATCCCAGGGAATAGTCAGCCGTGGCAGTACTTCAAAGAGGCTAAAGTGCTTTCTCACAAAAGAGAAAGTCAATCATGCATTTTAATATGAAAGGCAAAAGGTGTAACAAAACAGGCCATAGCCATTCCAAGTCAGCCAATGACACCTCCACGGGCCTCCTTTGCAGTCTGTATCTTCTTTCTAACCACACAGAATTTACTCTGATGCACTTTCTACTACCTGCTGTCATGACTACCCCTGCTACTTAATATTCAAGCTTCCGTCATTTTTCCTTTTTTAGAAAAGGCTCTCTCTACAGAGCACCTATTTTAGACTGACAGCTTATCGTAACGGTGCTACTAACCAGTAAGTCCGTAGAGTAACCTCTATTTTTACTGCCAAACATCTGTTCCCTTATTTTATGTGGTTATAGCAATCCTAGTTTGGAAACGAATGACTTTCCCAAGTCACACTACTGGGATGTGGAAGAATCTGGAGCAGAACCCCATTGGACCAATCCTTCCGATCATTTTCTACCCACAGCAACAGACCAATGTTCTTGGGCCCTGGGCAACACACCTGCCTTAGTGACCTGAGACAACTTACTGTGCTTCTCTGAACTTTAAGTCACTCATTTGTAAAATGAGCAGTCAGTCTGCATAAAGTCCCTTCCAACTTGAATGTTCCATGTTTTTAAAAACGAAAGTTACAGCAAAAGATTTTCTTCCTCCAGAAAAAGATGGTTGCAAGGGCATAATTCAAATAAGTTTGAGTAGAAGCATGATTGTAAATATAAATATAAGTATTTGCCCATGCTCACATGTTAAAAACACCCTTTAATAAAATCATACTTTAAGGACAACACAAATTAAATGATTTTTCCAACTAATACATGCATCAAGTCAAAATTATTGTGTATCAGCAATGCAGATAATTATACTGATAATTACAGAGCTTGAGTCAAGCTTGCCTGCTCTAATGCTCTGGATCCAAAAGAATTCTGAAAAGAAAAGTAGGAAAAAACACCTCTTTGCCTGCCTCTCAATTCTTTCACCCCTTCCCCATTCTTTCATTTCCTGCAACACAAGGATAAGAGCTGCTAAGTAATACAAAGTATTTTGTATCTAATTTCCATAAAATAGTATGTATAAATTTTCTCTTGTTGCTGTAACAAATTACCAAAAAATTCAGCAGCTAAAAACAACACAAATTTATTATCTCACGGATCTCTTGGTCAGAAGTCCAGCAGGCTTAGCTGGTTTCTCTGCCCAAGTCTCCCAAAGTGGAAATCAAGGGGCTGGCGGGGCAGCATTCCTTTATGGAGATTCTAGAGAAGAATGTGCTTCCAGGGACATTCAGGTTGTTGGCAGGATTGAGCTCCATGAGATTACAGGACTGAAGCCCTTGTTTCCTTGCTGGCTGACTTCCAGGGCTGCCCTCAGCTGCTTCTAGAGGCCGCCTGCACCCCTCTGCTCACAGCGCCCCTTCATCTTCAAATGCGGAAGCAGCAGGTTGAGCTCCTCTCCTGCTTCGAGTTGCTCTTGCTTCTTCCCCCTCACATCCCCAGGAGTCTTCTGCCTTCCCCTTCCACTATTAAGGACCCCTGTGATTGCAATGGGCCCGCCCAGATAATCCAGGCCAATCTCCCTATTTTATAATAAATTCCATCTGCCACGTAAGGTAACATATTCACAGGTTCCTGAGATGAAGGTGTGGACATCTTGGGGGTGGGTAAATTAGTCTGCCAAACACACAGTAAATACAGAAAAGAAGAGATAAATGTCTCTTTTACTAGAAAACAATGAATAATTCTTCTGCCCACACCACATAGCAAAGCAGAGATTTATGTTAAATGTCAACACATACATACAAAATTAGTTGCTGGTGCCTGAAAAGATGAAACTATATATGCTAGAAGAGAGCTTTAGAG
This sequence comes from Lemur catta, assembly GCF_020740605.2. Classification (NCBI taxonomy): domain Eukaryota; kingdom Metazoa; phylum Chordata; class Mammalia; order Primates; family Lemuridae; genus Lemur; species Lemur catta. Next base: position 40,041,407 of record NC_059128.1, read on the forward strand.
AAAACAAAACTGTTAGTGTCAAACTATATAAATTGCTGAAACTAGGAAAAATGTGATATTCTGAACCAATGCTTCAGCTTTCTGGAAGTATTCACAGTGGGCACTGTGAATCATACTTCAAATTTTTATTTTAAACATACTATAAAATACCTTAAAACCTACTTGAAAGGCTTTTTACACAAATCTGTATGGAGAAATGGTGATAAGTAATTATGCTGCTTCAGATCTTAAACTAGTGCAAGTCAAACTGCCTGGCTTAAACATAGCAGCAAAAATCTCAACATTTTATTAGGTAATTTAAAAGAAAATATATTTAAACAAGAAAGCCTCATGTTTACATTGTGAATAACAGAAGTAAAAAACTAAATCATAAAATAAGAAGGGAAAAGAACAGTTCACAAATTACTATATTTCTACTCTTTGCAATGACAAAACTATCAAAAAACTTTATAAAAACATAAAAGTATTGATGGTTAATAACAGCCAATTCCTGATGTTAAAATTCACTCTATGTAAAACATAAAATGACACAATCACCTAACTGCAGATATGCTTACAAAAATTATTCATGCCAGGAGTGACAACAGTTAACAACTAGCATTTTAATAAAAATTTAAGTATATAAATCAAAAATTTTAAAGTATTCCCGTTTATAATACTTTCTAAATAATATGAACTACACATATTATTAAACTATACCCCAAATGATATAAAGTATAACACCAGTCATTCATCAAATCATTCTAATAATTTCCAAATTATCTGTTCAATGGTAGAAATCACTGGTATGATCTTTCTGTATCTGTCACAAGCTAAGCAATGTCTTAACTATGACTGATGGAAGAAACTAAATTCTTTCAATAACCTCCCCTATTTAACTGAAAAGCAACGGGTGAACCAAGTCTTAATATATACAGATTTCCCTATAACATAACATTGTTCATGGTAAATCTTCCATTGCCTTCTGCTGAATTAATATCAATTAAATTCAATTTTTCCAGTCCTAATAATGAGTTTTTTTATATTCACTATTTCTATTATCACCTAAGCCATGAAAATCATTTATTGGACTTTCATGTTTAATTATCTGCCTTAATTTTATAAAATTTTGTTTACCTTCAATCTATGGTATTTCCAAAACAAACAACAATTGGCCAAGTTCACAGAATCAATAAATCAAAAAGATGCTATTAAAAGGTTATTGTATTCTTCAGATTTGTCATCATTTAATTTGTTGGACAATTTAATAGTTCTTCCTTTGGATTTAATATTTTGTTTCATTTCAAATTTGTTTATTTCTCTAATATCCTGTTTCTCTATCACAATTTCCTATATTTGGTTTTACATGTTCCATCACCTATTATTTATCCAATAAATATGTCCATTTTAATAACTGAAATTCTTCTATCTTCTAAAACCATAGAAAAATTTCACACTGGTTAGAATATCATGCAATAAAGCCAGATCTCTAAAAAAATTAATTGTCCAAATACTATCACAATTTCTGTTAAAGTAAACATTCAAGTCTTTGGCTGCCAATCAAGGTCCAAATACTTCATTATCTCAATTCTAAGTTCTTAGATGTTACTTAATTCTCTAGTATTTACTTGATGTGAGATAACAATTTAAACATTTTTTTAAAAAATGTTAAGTGGTTTACTTGGTTTATCTTTCTATCTAACTGTACCTCATCCACAGATAACTAAATACAACGGAGACAGCATCAAATGAAAACATTAAGAAGTTTCTCTAGAATTTCAGCTGAGATAAGACTTTTTTCTCCCTAGCACTATACTTGTACCATCTGTACAAAATTCGTAAGGTTTTCACATAAATATTTCTCATTGAAATATTTTTCTTGAGCATCACAATAAAGTTAATATATTTCAGATGTTGTCCCTTCTAGCTCCATGAAATAAAAAGAAACCATCACACTATCTTCAAAATCTTGAATACTGCATTTTTAAGTAAATTATTAAAACACTTTTATGTGAAATAGCTGGAGCTTTGTCAATAATGACTGAAGTTTTACTGCTTTGATTTATAAGTTTTCTAAACAGTGTTTTTTCATTTCAGTAGATGTACATTTGCAACATTCAGGACCATAAATCTAAACTGACATGATACATTCATATAAAAACAATTTTTGAAGTTCTAATACATACTTTATGTCAGAAAATTATTTTAAACTGTACAATATATCATATTGATACTTTATAAATATTTTTTCCTTTGCTCTGTCAACACTCTTTGATAAAATGTTTTTGGAAGTTGTTATTTCAATTTGTTTTTTGAAACTGATTCACATTTATATTTTTTGTTGAACTGTTTTTCATTCTAGACATACAAATCTTTTGTTCTGGGTTTGTATTCCTGCATAGTGTCAAAAGATATTCTTGGCTGCATTTATTACTTTTATTTATTTTTTTCTTTTCTCACAGCATCAAAATATTCATATTTATTACATTTAAAAGAAGAAAACTTATCCAAACTTTGTTCCCTCTTCATTTATAATAAAATACTTCATTAAATTAATTCTTCAACTTACAAATATCAAACACCACACACTACTAACCCAAGAAATATAATGCAATAACAATGAAAAAAACCAAAGTAAGACCTAGTTGAAACTCAACTATTTAAAAACAATGGCAATTAGAAAGACTGAAGATAATGATACACTGATGATTCTTGTAAAACACAGAAGGTTCCAGCTTCCAGATGAGTGTGCTGTGGAGAAACGCCACTCACTGCCACCGAGACATAGGCTGGACAGACAGACAATGAGTACTTCAAAAGGAGACCCCACTACATCCTATATAATTACCTTGGGCTACTGAGTTTACATTGAAAATTATATCATTAGTTTTACCACTTCTCACAGTTACTACTATATTATTCATCAACTGATAAGAAAGAGTTTCAATATTTTATCAACCAGTAGAGTCACACTAGCTCAAATGGGCTGAACAGCACCCCTGGTTATAGCAATGATGTTAAATGGCCCTAATTTTTCCCTAAACCATCACTCAAAGACCACTAATATTTTCCATTCTGAAGTATGCCAACTGGACAATGTGATTTTCAGTTGTTGTTTTTTTTTTTAAAGTAAAAACACCCAAAAAAGGAGATTTAAATAAAGCACAATCTAAGAAGGGAAAACCATGAAGAGTGAGTTTTCCATAGCAGTGCTGCTAAATTTAAACCGTGCTGCTAGCAAAACATTCCCCTATCAGGCACCGGCATCAGCACCATCACTGCCTCCACCACTGTCATACTATTTACCTATTAAATAATAGCAAAATAGTTACCCCATATCATAGAAAAGTAAATGGATACACATAAATTGACTTACATTCTCAGTCATATCATGCCATTCCCTCTGCTTAACACCACTGTTCAATGGTTCCCCTCAGATAAAAACCCAAATTTTCCAGCCAGGCCTCCAAGATTCAGGGATCTCTCTGTTCTCTTGGCCCCCCCTCCTCCCCTTCAGCTCGCAGCTTTCATGCCACTTCCTCAGAGAGCTCCCCTGAGCCCCCTGCCTGAGCTCCGCACCCTTTCCTCGCAGCACTTTCCGCAATGTGCAGTTACATGTGTATTCCCGGGGTTATTTATTGTTTGCCTACCGACTAGACAATTAGCTCTACGCAACGTGCTTGTTCACAGCAGTATATCCAATACCTGGAATGATGCCTGACCACATCAAGGGGCTAGGTAAATATTTGTTGAATAAATGAATAGGTAAATAAATTACTAAAGACCCTATGCTTACATAACAAAACAGCCAAAAGTGAAATAGGACTTTTGATTTTTTAAAAAACACATTATTATAGTCAAAGAAATACCTGTATTAATCCAAGAGCAAATATGTACCCAAATAAAGATTACACTAATAGAGCACACGCTTGCCATCCTCCTGTGACTCAGCATGGATGCTGGTGTGCATTGAAGGCTATGAGGCCTGTTTCCCAGCTGCCCCTGCCACTAGCAAAGGGTTATCCCCGTTCTGCCCCCAGACTGCGGGGCAGAGGGAATGACTGCGGCCGAGGAAAGACACTACACAGCCAAAAGGCAGAGGGCTCAAACCCTAAGGAGGGCTAAAACCACACCTACCTTCTAGTTGTCACTTTCACAAGTGCAATTCAAGATGAACCTCTCGTTACCATTCCTGCAAAATCAAACACTTCAGGGCAGAATAACCCTTGTCAATTCAGGACAAACAGTTTTTGCCAGGCACTACCACATACACTGGCATCCTGAAGAAACACGGGGTGAACAATAAGGAAGACAGAAAAATAAGTCCCTCAGAGTCAGCACAGGGCCAAAGACAGAGCCTCTGGAGGAGGGGGCTGCCCAAAGGCCCCAAGAGAAAGAGACTCTGGGTGCAGTTAAGACATACCTGGAGAAGCAAGTGGGCCACCAACCCTGGCAAATAAGGACAGGAGGGTCAGATGTCTTGATGAGAGGAGATAAGCAAGTATACAAACAAGTAGAATGAACTTGAGCTTATGGGCACTGCCAAGCAACAACAGGGTGTAAAGTGCACTTTATCAGTGGGAAAAGCAGAATAGAAATGACCCTTTCTGAAATTGAAAGAGCTGAAGTACTATGAGCCATAGACTCTGCGGAGGCTGCAGGGGTCAGGCAGGAAGAGACCGGGCTAGGTAAGGAGTCTCTGAAATATGGGAAGGTGTGACTAAAGGTCAGTAAGGTCAGCAGAAGCTGGGGCAGAGGTAAGTAACATAAAAAATAGGAGACTGGAATGAAAGAATGAAATCATCCTTAGTTCCACAAACTGGAAGAGATGGGAAAAAGAGTGAAAAGAGCACGTTAGTTTAAAATCGGATTCAGTTAAGGCCAGGTGGTGGGAGGAGTACTTGAGGACAAGGTTAAATACGCAAGGAGTTTTGTCTATAACTCTATGGGGCTCCAGAGTAGAAGGGCCAACAGTGCAAACTTAGCAGAAGTGGCCAGGCAGGGCTGGCTGGGACGAGAGCTTGAGGGGGACCAAACAGAGTGAGGCCGGAGCAGGCAGAGGAGGCGGCAGACGTTCAAGGTACAAACCATTACCCAGTACTCACTACACACCAGGCCTCAAGGCAGAGGTACAAAGATGAAGGAGATAAAGCAGGTACAGGCAGCCCAGGGTGCTGGTCAGCTCCCAGCAAACTTGCCCGGCCTGCCTATCTCCCTTGGTCCCGGCTGAGTAACCCAGGCTAGGCCTGTCAGACTCTCTCTTGTGAAAATTTAAAAACTTTAAAAGAGACAGATGGTGGCTGGAGTCAAGTCACTTCGTAACACCCCTGAAAGAACACCCATGTTAACTCCTGTGGATGCTGCGCTTCTCCTCTCTCACAAAACCTGGCTACTCAACTCTTCTTTGCTTCTGAGAGCTACTCCTGCCCTATCCTACGTAATCTCTCCATTTTTTTTTTAAGCAGAATAATTTCTGTTGCTTATAACCAAAGTATCTTATTTGATTCAACACGGCCTCTGCCTGTAGCCAATTTGCTGAGCTTATAAACGAGTGATCTGAGGCCCTGGGAGAATATCTTTTTCCACATTACAAGATAAGAGGGTCAAGACCAAAACCCAGTTTGCCCTACTCCGGGTACTGTGGGGAATATTTTTAAACACAGATTTAAACAGACAAACACCAAAAAATTTCTAATCTCAATAAATTGAAATAAAATCTAGGTAAAACATAAAAGGTAGTAAAACAGGAGGAGATGGGGGGGTAAAGAATAAGGAAGAGCCACTTGTCACTCAATAGTTTCGTATTCTATCACAATGTGACGTCTGAGTAATCAACGCAAGAGTTCTACAAAGGTTTCATATATCAGCCCCTGTATTAATATTAAGATTTTTTTTACAAAAGAGAAAGGAAAGCAAAGAAATGTCAACAAACAGACAAAATTATAAGGGCCACATGTATAATACCAGAACATCTTTGGCACTCATCACATGCTTCAACATTTGTTTTGGTGTCCTTCACCAAATATTTCTAGACTATAAAATCTTTCTCATATTTCCTTGACCTTCCAAGACTTTGTTGCTATTTTACCTTCCTCTTTCCTCAGAATCTTTGTGAAGCTGGATTTCCTTTGTTTTCCTTATAAAATGTCCTCTTCTCCTAAAACTTTTAGTTTATTTATCTTTCTCTAGCTTTGGCCTGTCCACCAGACATTAATCTTTCCTGTTTCCTTGGTGCTTGATATTTTCCTATCTATTTATTCCCTCATTAATGCAAGACAATCTTAATTGGTACAGTCTAACAAATTCTTTCCCTGGCACTGCCTCAGAAACAATAGGAGGTCTTTAAATAAAAACATTCTCAAAGGTGATCTATGTTGCTAACGTTGCACATAAATACCACACGTGCTTCCACAAAGCTATTCATTTTTCTTTGAAAATGGGTTTTCAGTAAAAATGGGAATCAAGGCTCTTATTAACATCCCAGATGGCTCCAACTCATGATGACCTATGTGTATAGCCACTAGCCCCATATGAAATACTTAAGGTAAATATAACTATTCCATAGAAAAAGAAACTATAATGTACAATAAAGAATTTAATTAAAGAAAAACTATAACAAATCTAATATGTAACATACACCAAACCAGACTGGAAATGCAAATTTCTCCTTGACCTATGTATCAGAAAACAAATAAAATAATCCTTTTAAAAAATGTAGCATTTTATTGACTTCAAACCTAAAAGAAGTAAAATGTATAGTGACTTATGTCACTTAGCTCTGTTTACTTACTGCCTTTCTAATAATCACACAAATTGAATTCCATGTACATGTAGATTGTGCGAAAATACCTACTGCACTCAACAGAAGGAAAATAACAAATCTTCATGAGGTTTAAACCAAGACAACACAAGAACTTCTTAGGATAAAGAACATCATGTATCTTTCAACTACAACTATTCTAAATTGATAAATGTTAGTTGCTTTATATCCTAAAGCAGTGGTTCATAACAGAGCAGATTTTACTTGCCCACCTGTCTCCAGGAGACATTCCGCGATGTCTTGAGACATCTTTGGTGGTTAACAACTATGCAGGCGAGCAGGGTGCTACTGGAATCCAGGGGTCAAGGCAAGAGGTGCCGCTAAACATCCCACAGCACAGCCCCTCACCACAAAGAGCTAGCCAGCCTCAGTTGGTCTGAGAAACTGCCCTACGTGAGAGCAACTGAAGGAGTCACCATGAGTAACTGTTTGCCAAGGCCCGCCCAATTCTGCCAACCTACCTTGGATGCCTGGGGCGTGGATATCACATGGACCGTGCTGGGTCTGACACCATTTGCCTTGGGCCGCTTATAGAGAGCAAACCTGCTTTTCCTCCGTCCTCGGTCTCCATTAGGTAAAGCACCATTGTACCTAGAAAGAGGGATGAAAGGGTTCATTTATTGGCAGATTTTGAAAGTTTTAAGCATCAAAGTTAGAGGGAATAAAGAAAAGACAGGAATGGTCATAAAGAATTGCCCACTAACACCCCCAAAAAGTAAAGGGTTGCAAAACAGACTAGAGCTATAATGAAATTCAAATCACTTCCAGAAACTTAATTTAAGAGCGATGTGTAAGTATAGGTTGCCTATTCTATCTACAAAGTCAGACTCTTCATATCTTTTTGGAAAGAGATGGAGTATAAATAAACTAATGAGTACTCTGCACAGGCTGTATTAGCGCTGGCTCAATTCAGCCAGCACCATTCTAATGGACCCCAGAGAAACACTTGAGAAATATTTTTAAATGAACTAGTTAGAAAATAGCATACTAATTAAACCTCATCTCTCACTTTTAAATCATGTTAATGTTGTCTGTAGGATCTTTATTTGTAAAAAGACCAAGTTTAATTACTTGCTTTCTGAAAGTTCTGAATTGTCTACATTCATCCCCATTTCTGTCTGAACCCTACACTGTTGGGTTAGCAAAAAATAGCCTGCAGAAATTAAATACTTTTGTTAGCAAAAATTAGCTCGTAAAAAATATACATATAAGTTTTAGCCCACAAACTGTCAAATAACTTAAAAGTCATCTAGGAAACATACAGTGTCCTTAAGCAGATTTCCTGTATTTAGCTAACACCAGTGGTTAGAAGAAATGCAGGATTACAGTTAGCATTTCAATTTCCAACTGTATTTTCTAACTCTGGATTAATTGGCCCTGTATGTTCTTACTGCTGTCCCATGTTGCCACACTGACACAACTATTCTCTGCCTCCACCTTGGCAAAAACTCTTTTCAAGAATAAAAACTAAAAGAAGGGAAGGAAATCATTTAAAGTTTACATGGATAAATACGACTGCTCCAAGGTTCCCTCAGAACACCAAAGTTAGGGGACAAGGCTAGTGGCTTATGCCTGTCCTAACTGTCTTGTCCAGCGGACCCCTGGGACTTCTCCGGCTACACTAAACAAAAGAGAGTGGCTGGAGAGGGGGCACGGGGGTGTGAGGCCCACTAGAGAACAGCAGAAGTTGTAACAAAGGGGTTTTGCGTGTTTGTTTTACCAGTCAAGTCATAGCTACAGTCTGACAATGGTTTTAGATTATCACCGGAAGTCATTCCCACTGTGTTTTTCATCTGTTTTCATTTCCATTACCAAAGAATGTCAGCTATATAAAAAATGTCTCTCAAATAAAAAGATAATTTATTTCAAGTCTTATTCCTCTCTTTTTCTCAGGCAAGATCAAAATAATGTACATAATTTTCTTAAACATATTTGTGATCACTACTATAAAGTATCCATGAGTCAACAACCATTACAATCCCAGTTTGTTTTAATACATTTCCCCATCACTTAAATCAAGATGAACGTTCTATATTAAAGGAAACATATGTGAACCAATTAAAGTCAGGATTGTAAACAACTGAGAGGAACATTTTCACTACTGTGGACTAGAGACAATGAGCACAAATCTGGCAAGGCTTTCCATGCCCTCGCTTTTAACCAGCTCTGTACTGCATCTTTCTCTCAACCACACGCTCCTGGTCAAGACACCTGGCCCAGTAAGGGTGTGGCGGACACTTCTTAGGCTATCTGCTCACAATTATACTGTCTTCTCTGGAATTTACTCCTTCACTCCCAAAGGTGAGCCCCGCTACCATGGCTGAATGCAGCGGCCATGCCAGCATCCTCCCCACCACCCTGGAGCTGATTGGCCAGAGGTTGACATCTGGCCCAAGCTGGCCAATGACATTCTCATCCTAGAAAATACAAAGCTGGAACAGAGAGATAGCCATCCATTCTCTGTCGGTGACTAGAGCTGTAAAATGTAAACACAGGGGCTGCGGGGATGTCACCGTCTGTTACATGGCCAAAGAAGCAGACAAAGTGAAGAATGAAGCAGATTAACAGAGACAAGCAGCAAAAAGAAATGGAAAGAGGATCCTGAAGGGTTCTATTGGCCAGAGGTACTCTTACCCTTCTTTATGAAATTCTTTTTAGTTTCAACTAACTCAGGTTGCTTTCTACTACTTACAACCCAAAAGCCATATCTAATATAAAGGGGAAAAAAACAGAAATGTCAACTTGAACACATGCAGCGACATTTTAATTTAAACTGCCTGAGCACAGATGCACAGATATTGCAGGTTAAGCAAATAATAAGCCAATCTATTTACAGACTGCCTCCTTACTTAACACATCTAGATGAAAAATCCTGTTGGAAATAATTACGGTAGTAGTGGAAAAGCCAGTGTCAAGATAGACAAGTTTCTAATTAGGTTAAGCTACATGGTCATTCATTCAACATTTATAATGCCAAGTACTAGAGCTACAATGATGAATATCAGCTTCCCTGCCTTCACAGAACTCTCCGCTTAGGAGAGAAAGGCACAAAACCAAGTGTGGTACAATACACAAATAACAAGATGCGCTAATAGCACAGAGCACACAGGAAGAGGCACTGTGGAAGGCTTCGTGGAGCAGGCACTGCTTGAACTGTCTTAAAATCTCAGCAAAATGACTAAATGGCAGTACAGGGCAACAGCATGTACAAGGCCAGCAGGACTACAGGTGGTTTAGTACTGCGGAGAGCACAAAGTTCAAGAGGAGAAGGAGTAAGGGGCAAGGAGGGTAAAAGGCAGGGGCTGGATTCTACCAGCCTGGAGCTCCACAGGGGCACAGCTTTTCACCTGAGGGGACTGGGAGCCTGGTGAGAGTTAAGTGAATGGCTGCCATGATTGGGAACAGAGAGTGAGGGCTAGGGCAGCACAGCATGGGATGGACTAGAGGCAAGATGATCAGACAGGAGAGCCATCATAGCCACAAGGGGGCATGGAGTGGGCTGAATGGTGGCCCCAAAAAGACATGTCCACATCCTAGATCCTGTGAATGTGACCTTTTGGAAAAGGGGTCTTTGCAGATGTAATTAAGGATCTCAAGATGAAGTCGCCATGGATTACTGGTGAGCCCTAAATCCAACGGCAAGTGTCTTTGTAAGAGACACACAGGGATAGAGAGGAGATGACCATGTGGACATGGAGGCAGAGACTGGAGATATGAAACACCCAGAGCCACCAGAAGCTGGAAGAAGCAAGGAAGGACGCTCCCCTTCAGAGGCAGCATGGCCCTGCTGACAGCCTGATTTCACACTTGTGGCCTCCAGAACTGTGGAGAATAAATATCCTCATTTTAAGCCACCAAGTTCAAGGTATTTGTTATGGCAGCCACAGGAAACCATAAAGGCTTAAACCAAAGCAGCAATGGTAGAAACAAGTTGGAGGACTAGAGAAAAGCCTTAGAGTTGTTTTCAATCTGAAGTGAACATCAGAATCACCCGGGAAGCTTTACAAAAACATGGGCACCTATGTCCCAAGAGCTTCTGACACAGTAAGTTCGGGAAGGGGCTCTGGGTCTGCATTTCTGCAAAGCTCCACAGGTGATGCTTACACACAGCCACAGTCAAGAACCCTGGTTTTAAAGCAACATTAACAGTACTTTGTAACCTGTTTGGATGCACAGGGTGACAGACAGATGAAGAGAAAATCATATAGACTTCTGGCCTGGCCAGGTTGAAGGATTATAATAGAAACAGGTAGAGGAATTACAGGGACATGTAGGAGAAGATGTGTAGGTGGCAACTGGATAGATAGGTCTGGAGGTCCATACAAGTTATAGAGCTGGGGGCCTTCACCATGCAGGTGGCAGTTCAGATCATGACAACAGATGGAAGGCTGGGACAGAACCTGGGAAAGGATACTTTTTAAGGAAACAACTCTTAGTCACAGGCAGGAGGACCAGGACCAGAGAAAGATATATTACCAAAGATAAGAGAAGGCACAATTTCAACAGTGTTTAATCAGTTAAGAGGTCAGTTTAGAGAATGAAAATGCACAACCATGATTTGGAAAAGAATGGGTCATTGGTGACCTCACCCATCTTCAAAACAAAGCAAAACAAGCAAATGTCTCCAACCCTAAGCCTCGCTCTGAGCCTCCACACACATTCCCATCTTCTCACGAAGCCAAGAATCTTGAAAAGTACTCCACACCCATTATCCCACTTCCAACACTTGCTGGCTTTTCAGTCCACTATCATCTGATGTTTGCCCCTGAATCTAAAAGTACATTTGATCCTGTGTCATAACACCCACCACACCATCCAACCTTCCCTCTTTAAAGTCTCCCAGTGGTGCCCCTATCAAGGAACCCAGGTGGCAGATTGAAGAGGGCTACTTCTCCCACTGAGAGGTGGAGTCTAATTCCTCGCTCCTTAAATATGGGCTGGCCCTAGTGACTTGCTTACCAACAGGATGCAGAGGAAACGATCCTCTAAGACTTCTAAAGCCAGGTGTGAAAAAACCTTGCAGCTTCTGCCTAGGTCTCCTGGGAGCCCAGAGCTGCCCTGTAAAAAACCCAGCTACCGTGGGACCACCACGCCGAGGAGGCCATACATAAGCACTCCGGTCAGCAGTCCCAGCTGAGTCCAGCCTTCTAGCCATCCAGCTAAGGCACCAGACATGTGAGTGAAGCCACCATGGACTCTGTAGACCAGCCCATCCATCGGCTAACCACCACCAGGTGACATCAGCTAACATCACCTACGGCAGAACTGCCCAAACTCCTGACACACAGAATTGTGCAATAAATAACATGGTGCTTGTTTCAAGCCACTAAGTTTTGGGGTAGTTGGTTATATAGCAATAGATCCTGGAACAACAAGCTCCAAACCCTTCAGCATAGTCTTCTTTCCTCCCCTGCTTTACCGGTACCCAATCTATCTCAAGTCCAGCACTGTCTCCTTCTGAAAACTATCACCAAATCTTCCTGTCTCCCCTTCCCGCCCACCATCTGGCCCCTCAGACACCTAGGGAATGTGAGTTCCAAGACAGTGGGGCTTTCTGTCTCTCTGGCATCAGGGATACACAGTAGGCACTGAAAACCTCCAAGCCAGCTAGATGACAAAAGGGCCATTACCTTAGTCCATTTTGTGCTGCTACAACAGAATACCTGAGACTGGGAAATTTATTAATATAAAGAACAGAGATTTATTTCTTACAGTTCTGGAGGCTGGCAAGCCCAAGGTCAAGGGGTCTGCATCTGATGAGGCCTTTTTGCTGCATCATCCCATGACAGAAGGCAGGAGGGCAAGGGAGCACAAGTGTGAGAGCAAGCAGGAGATCAAACTCATCCTTTTACCAGGAACCTACTCTTCAGATAACGGCATTAATCCATTTATGAGGGCAGAGCCCTCATGACCTAATCACCTCTTAAAGGTCCTACCTCCCAATGTTGTTGGATTGGGGATTAAGTTTCCAACACATGAACTTTGGGGGGCACATTCAAACCATAGCAACCGTCTTTTGTATAGTGGAGTAGAACCCAGACATAAAGACAAAATTCTGCTTGCAAAGGCAAAAAGTTACCGTCCCATGAAAGAAGGTCAGAATGTTCCCTGGCCTTGCAAGCTTTTCAGCCAATAAGTTTGTATGAATAAAATGTCCAAGTGCTGCTGACATACCTGTTTCAGCTGCTGAACAGGGGTATTTCAATTCAAACCCACAAGATGGCTTTCAAGCTTCACTTTTTTTTTTTTAAATTTTGGAGACTTAAAAACATCCATTTGTTTAGTAAATGTGTGATGAAAATTTAATTCTTCATATGTGCAGAGCAAATAGTTGGTCTTAATAGTAAAGGTATTTGGAAGCTATAAAGGATAATAAAAACACTGTGTAAAAAACCTCACCAAGTAATAAAAGGTTTTCCTTGATTTATAGTTTAACGTTCACATCTTAATGTGAATTAATAACATTTGTTGTGCACTTACTATGTGCCAAGAAACCCTGTGAAAGAGGCATTATTACTTCTAGTAGACAGAATGGTTGAAACAACACAAACTTATACAGCTAGGCAGGCAGAACCCCAAGCTACACCCAGTTTTGTTTGATTCCAAATTTCATACTCTTTCCAGTAGACAAAACTGACAATTTTAAAATTCAAGGAAATTCCTGGCATACAACACAATGATATAGTCTTGAAAAGATGCCTGCCACCTAAAAATAGATTTGTCAAAAAGAATTTTATATGGGAAACAACAGCAAGAGAGAGGGTGCTAGGGGCTCCCAGTAACATTTTGGAAACTAAATCTAAAAGTACATTTGATCATGTGTCATTACACCCAGCACAACATCCAACTTTCCCTCTTTAAAGTCTCCCAGTGGTGAACCTATCAAGGAAACCAGTGTGGCAGATTAAAGAGGGCTGCTTCTCCCACTGAGAGGTGGAATCTAATTCCCCTCTCCCTAAATCTGGGCTGGCAACTTAACTCTCACAGCAACATCCACCTGCAATGGAAAAGAGATGTGGGCTCCACAAGTGGAGACATCACCAGCATCAAATGATCACATTCCAGAGGCAGCAGCTTTTCATTACAGACTGAAGGCTCCACCCTCCTTCCAAAGCAACCTCTCTCATCTCTGTCACTTGCACCAATAAACTGCAAGCAACTACTGTAACTAAAGTAGACTGTGCAGGGCAGATTAACAAGACATGACATCGGAGACAAGAGCCTGGAAGGTGGGGCCCAGAATCTGATAGAACCCTGCAGCATGGCACCTATCCTGAGGCAGCTCACATTAGCTCACCACATGAATGCACTATTGCAACTGTATGTAAGAAAATGCACATAAACCAGTAAGTGCCTGATGTTGATTTTACATAATTACAGTCCCAACTCCCTTATTACTTAGCCTATCATACATGCAAGGACTTCCTCTGACCCAATAGACCATAAAGCCCAGGACACAACAATGTTTATTTCTCTGTGCCTAAGAAAGGCTGTGTATAGGAGAGTCTCATAAAACAAACAGATCTTGATTTCTAACCAGAGAACTAATTATGGCAGCATCATACCAGTCTATTCCCTTTGGAGATAACCTGCTGCAGCTTTGTAAACATCAACTCATTTAGAACGTCTTCCTGGGCTTGGCTTACTATGGAGATTCTCAAGTCCCCATTTTCAGTTGGACGTGGTCTTTGCTCCAGGTAGCTATTTAAGACCTATCAAATATGAATATGAATTTCATATATATGTGTATATATATTTTTGGGGTTTTTTTTTTTTTTCACTCAAAATGCATCAAGTGAAGTGCATATGTCATTTCGGGCCCAGGGCTGGGTGCTAAGGAGCTGAGGATACAAAAAGACACCCTGTCACCTGACAGACTTCAGCTGGGTGACAAGACAGTCAAGGTAAAGGATATAAAACAACACTCATAAATGCTAACGAAAGTGAGTCAGAAAACACAATGGGAAAAAAAGGAATCAGAACAGTAAGAGTTGAATTAGGATGCTGCCCTGGTGTCTCTGAAGGCCTGTTCATTATACTGGCATGTCCTATACATGTGACTCCAGTCTTCTATACCAGACCTCAGTGACAGCACAAGTTGATCTGTTTATCTTACAATATTTGTACCGGCTGCTCTTTGGGAAGTTTCCTATTCCTTTGCATATCCCCCTTCACCTCTGCACGGCTCAATAAAACAAGTTACCACGCTGGTGTGGGAATGATGACAGTGGTCCCAGGATCACCAGGCAGGATTCTAGCTCCAGCTCTAGCTGATGCTGTAAACTCATCTGAATCATAACTAAGATGGGCCTCAGTTTCCTCAGCTCCACAAAAAGCAACACAAAATTACAAATTCAATTTTAAAAAGAGATTCCCAAACCTTTTTCAAGCATTTTGATTCAATATGGACACAGCAGGCATTTCATCCAACTAAAATACCAGCACCCTGTCTAAGCAGGTAAAGACTGTCATTGTTATTTTAACCACTGGCTTTTATATACTCCTACAGTGTATAAAAAAACTCCCAAATCTTTATGCCAACTGAAATGTGGCAGTTACACTTTCAGGTAACTTTTTCTTAAGGTTTTCTAGCTTTCCCATGCCAAAATATTTCCCAAGGCTAAATATTAAAAGTTCTTTATATCAGGAACACAGTACTACAACCACGTTCAGTGGATTTTAACCCGCTCTTCCTGCATTTGCACACCCACACACTCTCACCTGCCCCCAGAAGGGGACACCTGGTGTAGAAAGGAGGACTGCATGCTGGCTCTACTGGCAATCCCACACATAACCGTGTGAGTCCCTTTGCTTCTCAAAGCTTGTTCCCTTCTCCATGAAGTATTATAATTGAATAATACAATAGAAAAGTATAACATTCTACAGTTTGGGCTCTGGGACAGTGTGGTGTTGGGAGAGGAGAGCAGAATCAACCAGCTGCCAAGAGGCCTCGAATGACTCCAGCCTCAGCACTAAGCTACACCAACTCCTGGGCAAACACCGGGCTCCCTCCTGACTTTATTCAAGCCCTGTTGGTTCTGAAGGTCAAACTTCCCTACCTCTTCCTCCAACCAGACCACACCGGAAAAAGAATATGCAAAGCAAATCCAGTCTACCTAAAACACAAAGGAATTGTTTAAGAAAAAAATTATGTATTATCTAATATTTATCTGTTTGCTTTTTTGGAGTCTTTCTCCTCCCTTTTTTCACTTCAAATAGGTACTGTCACTGAATCATACAAGACAATTTTCTTACTGTAGTGAATCTTTGATTTTTTGAGCATTACTGGAGGGCAGAGCATTTTTACTGACCATTTGAAGATATTGGGCAAAGTGCCAAGAATAGGGAAGGCTATTTATGTTACCCTTAAAGACAATTTCTTTAAGATTGCTTCTTTTATTCTGCTGTTGGCTCCAATACTCTAAAATACCTCCGATTAAGTACATATTATTATTAGCACTTTATGTCACAGAATTTTTTTACCCCATGGGTAAAAATTATTCTTTAAGTATTGCCCTGCAGTAATTTTGATTCCCAAAAGAAAATATCACACCAAGAGAAAAAAAACAAAGTTCAGCAGGAAATGGATTTGATATAGTACATGATTTATACAACTTAAGAACTACCAGGTAAAGATTTATTATTACACCTCATTCTTGAGTTAATGTCATCTTATACTCCACACTTCTTTACATATTTCACCAATTTATAATTTTAAGAAACAGATTAAATCCCGTATATTCCTTTTTCATCACTTTAACATTTGCCTATTTCAGCTTCTCATCATCAAAATTAAGACAGTCAGGTCCTTCAATTGCATGTAGCAGGCTGAAATACTGGTCTCAATCCCTCACTCCTCCCTGAACACATGCCCTCTGAGTTGTACAATCACTTTGTAGTTCCAGGTCGCTTCCTTCCCTGGGACTTTGGGTTAAGCCACGTGACTTGCT
The DNA here is from genome assembly GCF_020740605.2 of Lemur catta. Lineage (NCBI taxonomy): Eukaryota > Metazoa > Chordata > Mammalia > Primates > Lemuridae > Lemur > Lemur catta. The sequence goes on from NC_059128.1 coordinate 40,058,156, forward strand.
TTGGGCAATGGATGGGATGCAAACAAACATAAGGCAAATGGGACTGAAGTGTGCTTGGCAATTGGGATTATCCTCTGGCGCCTGTGCTGTGGCCATTGGAAGAACACGTTCGGCTAGCCTGCCGTGCCAAGGAGAATGAGAGACACCTGGAGAAGGCCCAAACCACATAAACACAGGGTGAAGCAAAGCCACTCCACCACAGCCTAAAGCACAGTCTCCTCAACCAGCCCACAAATTCATGAAAATAAACAATTATTTCAAGTCACTGAGTTTTGGGATGATTTGTTACACAGCACATATGGCAGTAATTAACTGATATGCTGCATTTCAAAGGCAAAGTAACTTAAGCAGCTTCCTCAGTACCTAAAGACTCTGGGGTAAATATACATAAAATATCAAATATATACCCTTAGGTTTTATATATAAGGAATACTCTTTCATTCAGAAGGAAGAAGTCTAAAATTAGAGATAATTTCAAATGCAGCCCTTCTTAAATTGGATGTAAGAAAATGAGATTCTTTAAATGCATACATAGTAAAGAAAGATGGTAATATTAAATTGTATGTATTTTATTTTCCTCTTCAATTAATCATTACGCCCATTAAAATCTGTGGTCCCTCAATTAAGCCAAATGTGTATGCACAAAGGTCTTACTCTCTAATAATCAAAAATAGACATAAAAGAATTAGGAAAAATTACTAATTATTTGGCAAAACACGGATTCTTTAAAAATCTGTTTATACACAACTTCTATAGCAAGAAGCCTCTAAAAAATGAGAATCTCAAAGGCTGCCTAAAAATGAGAAGTATCTTAAACTAGCATTGGCCCTATCATCTAACATGAATTAAGCTACGGGCATTTCAAATAAAGAAACTTAACAGTACAAAGATTTGATTACTGGCCAAAGTTTGAGAGTAAGTATTAAAGTCATAAATTGAAATTAACATTGGAAACTACTCTGTATCCTAACTATACTTAACTACTAAAATAATTTTTCTAATCTCTTTTCCTTTAAAATTTCATGGCATGCATTTCTTACTATTCCTAAAAGAATCACATTAACATAGGTTAATACTTTTAGAGTATGCATAGAGAATTTTTAGAAATTACTAGAAATACAGATATGCCAGAGCAAGCAAATTCAGCTTTGAACATTACTGGGCAACCTCTGAACAAATTACTTCCTAAAGAGATATTTAACTGCTATTGTATACAAAATCAAATTCTCAAAGTTAGTTTTTACAGAATATTTTGGCTTTGTTCAATTACCCATGGCAGAATTTGGGGGGTGGTGGGAGTGATTTTATACCAAAAATAAATACTTTTTAATGAGCTACAATGCATAAAATCATTCATAGCTTTATAGGACACATACTGATACTACACGGATCTACTCGCTTTTCTATAGCCTTTTTTTGTTGTGTTTTTGTTTTGAGACAGAGTCTCGCTCTACTGCCCAGGCTAGAGTGCCATGGCATCAGCCTAGCTCACAGCAATGTCAAACTCCTGGGCTCAAGCAATCCTCCTGCCTCAGCTTCCTTCCTGAGTAGCTGGGACTACAGGTGTGCACCACCACACCCAACTAATTTTTCTATTTTTTGTAAAGACTAGATCTTTTTCTTGCTCAGGCTGATCTCAGAACTCCTGGCCTCAAGCAATCCTTCCTCGTGGGCCTCCCAAGGTGCTAAGATTATAGGCACGAGCCACTTTCCTATAACTTTTCTAAGGAAGATTTTTCTATTTCTAGAACACTTACATACAATATTAGAAATATAAATGTATATAAAATCAAGTTTATTTCAAGAAATAGAAGCACTTTCTACAGCTGCATTTTCTAACTGCAAAGTGGTAGTAGGTGAATCAGGTCAATTACACAAAAGTGTTTCTGAGCCTCTAAGTAGTAAATGATATTTGTCACAACCAACTCTTCAGTGCTACAGAAGCATGTTACCTATACTGGGTTTGGTGCATTGACCCACCCACTGGCTGCAAAAAGCAAAGGGGGGGGAGGAAGGTGTCCTTCAGACTTACCATGAAAATACATAAATACACTAACTTGTCAATTATCACAAATATTAATAACATTATATTTATGTGGCTGCTAGAAGTCAGTCAACAGCCATGTACATAATCTGAATACAGGGAGTACATTATCAAAAATTCAAGAATCAGAACATATCAAAGGTTCTCCCCCCAAATCTCCCAATTTACAAATTCTTGAAATGTTAATAAGATTCTCAGGAAATTTCCAGCCCTATTCAGAGAAGCACAGTTTGAAAGCTACAAATGACTTCATACTGTGAATCAGTATATCTATAATATGTCAAGTGAAGAGGCTCCGCAAGGTCACACAGCCAATCAGCAGAAGGATCCTGAATTCTAGTTCAATTCTGCTCTCTGGATTTCTAGAATTTGACAGTTTTTGGACACTATGTTTTTGAAAGAGTTTCCTGGAATAATGCCAGGGCTAGAAGACATTCTCAAACGCCATCTCTCTGTTTGAAGATTTTTTTTTTTTTCTCTAACTAGTAATTAAGAAAATGTCCTACTGCCTTTTAAGGGAAAGGAAACATTCTAGCATTAAAAAATATATTTTGCTTGGCATTGAAGCATTTTCTCTAGGGACACATTTTGGAATTTACAATGTAAGTTACTTACAAAGTATGATTCACCTACAAAAATTCACTTCATAAACAACTTCCAGATTCAGACATATTACAGATACTGGAAAGGCATCTGATAAAATTCTTTGCTAATCCAGATTAACGCTGAGAGCAAAGAATTAAAAAAATTTCCTTCACATAACTATTTAAAGATATAAGTATTTATATTCAAAATCAGAAACAAAATAAGAATGTTTACTATTACCAGTTTTACTAAACACGGTTATAAAAGTTCTAGCCTAATCAATTAAACTGAAGTAGAAATAAGAGGTATTAACTGTCAAAAAAAAGAAGATATAGAACCAGTATTGGTGCTGCAATAATTAAAATAATGTATTACATGAGAAGGAAAACCACAAGCAAGTAGAACGGAAGAGATCCCTCAAAAATAAGCCCTTGAATATATAAGAAAGTAATGCAAGATGAAGAGCTGCCTACCAGTCAATAAGAAAGAAATTGGATCATTCACTCAATTGTGCTGGGGAAACTGAAGCTACTTTGAATAAAAAAAAAAAATTGTTTAGAGCTTCATTTACATTCTAAAACACAATAAATTCTAAAATACTCAAAAGAAAAATGTGAATAGTCATAAAATTAAAGACGACAACAAAGTTGATTATTTATCCTATCCCTGAATCAGGAATAATGTTCTAAACATAAAAGCAATAAAAAAATTACAAAAAAGATCAATAAACTTATACATGTAAAAATCTGAAACTTCTACATATCAAAAATCATAAAATTACACATCCAACAAAACTAGAAAAAATATTGGCAATGATATGAAAAAAGCCTACTATCTTTAATAAGAAAATGTTTTTACGAACAAAGGAAACAATAAAGACATCCCCATTAGATAATATAGTAGAAAAATGGGCAAAGAACATGAACAGACATCTCACAGAGAAAAAAATAACAATGGCTAGGAAACATTTTTAAAAATGTTTAATCTCATCAGTAATCAAAAAGTGCAGATTAAAGCAAGATTTCATTATTTGCCAATCAAATCACCAAACTATGTTCAAATGACACAGTACTCCAATAGACCACTGGTGAGGATGTTAATTACTACAATCTCTCCAACAATTTAGCAACATGTATCAACACCCTTATAAAAGTATTCATGTACTTTAACCCAGTAATTTTAATTTTGAGGGATTCATAATTTTGAAATGTAAGTCAAGTTTTATGCACAACGATGTTAACTATGTCACTGTTTATAATTTAAAAATGCAAATAACATAAATCTTCAATAATAATGGATTAAGTAGATTGTATAATTCTACATGATAAAATTATATTTACCACAGATTCTTTTTTTTTTTTTTTTTAATTTCAGCTCATCATGGGGTTACATAAGTTCAGGTTATATACATTGTCCATGGCCCGCCCATCCCCCTGAGTCAGACCCTCAAGCGTGTTCATTCACCAGACAGTGCGCCTGGCACTCACCATGTAGTCATACCTCCATCCCCTCCCCCCAGCCCCCACCTCCCCGAGTCAGCACCTTCAAGCATGACCATTCCCCAGACGGTGCGCAACGCACTCATCGTGTAGGCATACATCCATCCCCTCCCCCCACCCCCCACCCCCCGTCTCAGTCTGATATCTAATTGGTACCCTTCCCTGATGTGCATTTAGGTGATGATCAGGGAAACCAATTTTCTGGTGAGTACATGTAATGCTTGTTTTTCCATTCTTTGAATACATCACTTAATATAATGGGTTCCAACTCTCTCCAGGAGAACCAAAGCGATGTCGTATCATCGTTATTTCTTATAGCTGAGTAATACTCCATGGTATACATATACCACAGTTTACCAATCCATTCGTGGATTGATGGGCATTTGGGTTGTTTCCACATCTTTGCAATTGTGAATTGTGCTGCTATAAACATTCAGGTACAGGTGTCTTTGTTGTAGAATGACTTTTGTTCTTCTGGGTAGATGCTCAATAATGGGATTGTTGGATCGAATGGTAGGTCTACCTGAATCTGTTTAAGGTATCTCCATAATGCTTTCCACAGGGGTTGCACTAGTTTGCAGTCCCACCAGCAGTGTATGAGTGTTCCTGTCTCTCCGCATCCACGCCAACATGTGTTGTTTTGGGACTTTTTGATAAAGGCCATTCTCACTGGAGTTAAGTGATATCTCATTGTGGTTTTGATTTGCATTTCCCTGATGATTAGGGACGTTGAGCATTTTTTCATATGTTTGTTAGCCATTCTTATATCTTCTTTTGAAAAATTTCTATTCATGTCCTTTGCCCATTTTTTGATAGGGTTGTTTGATTTTTTCTTGCTGATTTTCCTGAGTTCTAAATAGCTTCTTGTTATCAGACCTTTATCTGATGTGTAGTATGTGAAAATTTTTTCCCATTCTGTAGGCTGTCTGTTTATTTTCATGACTGTTTCTTTGGCTGTGCAGAAGCTTTTTAATTTAATCAGGTCCCATTCATTTATTTTTGTTGTTGCTGTGATTGCCTTAGGGCTTTTCTTCATAAATTCTTTGCCTAGACCAATGTCTGTAAGAGTCTTTCCTACATTTTCTTCTAGAATTCTAACAGTTTTCCCCCTAAGATTTAAGTCTGTTAGCCACCGTGATTTGATTTTTGTGAGAGGTGAAAGCTGTGGGTCCTGTTTTAGTCTTCTACATGTGGCTATCCAGTTTTCCCAGCACCATTTATTAAATAAGGAATCTTTTCCCCGGAGTATGTTTTTGTCTGCTTTGTCAAAGATTAGATGGCTATATGAGGATGGTTTTATGTTTGGATTTTCTGTTCTGTTCCATTGGTCTGAGTCCCTGCACTTGTGCCAATACCAAGCAGTTTTAATAATCACAGCTTTGTAGCATAGTTTGAAGTCTGGTAAATTAATACCTCCCATTTTGTTTTTGTTGCTTAAAATTGCTTTTGCTAAACGGGGTCTTCTCCGGTTCCACACAAAGTGTAGAATTATTCTTTCTGTATCTGTGAAAAATGATGTTGGTAATTTAATAGGGATTGCATTGAATCTGTAGATAACTTTGGGCAGAATAGTCATTTTAACAATGTTGATTCTTCCGATCCACGAGCATGGTATGGTTTTCCACCTATTTATGTGTTCTACCACAGATTCTTAATAGCAATGAAAAAGGATTATATAAACCAAAGGTATCATCTCTAACATGTTAAAAATATTTAATATACATAGGAAAAACTAAAATAAATATAAAAAATATTAACAGTGGTTGCTAGACATTAGAATTGTGTGACTTAATTCTTATATTTTTTTATCTTCTAAATATCTATATTGGGGGTGTATTTCTTTAAATCCAAATTAAGCATTTTTAGAAGTATATATTTTGTTAAAGAAGGTGCCTTCATTGTTTTAATTTCTAATGGTACAGTATTACTCCATTTAGATTTGAAACAAGACCCAGAAATAAAATCAACCTTTAGGATGAGAAGGGGATTTAAATTTATACTCTGTAGAAGGGCACCATGCATCTAAACTATTTAATGGCTACATTCACGAACACCATTTCTGCATGGATTATCATTGGCACACAAATAGAACTAGGTTTTTAAAGATGCATAGTGATGACCTCATTTAAATATACAACACAGTTGAGGTAGCTGTTACTCTACAAAAAACTCTTTGCTCCTACCATTATCGTACTTTGTTTTTTAAATTAAAAAAAAATCCCAAGTTTTCTGCTTCTATACCACAGATATTCTTGACATGTATATATTTAATTCTTGCATAGAGAATCTTAGCCAGATTTTTAACTTACGTAATTTATCATTAGAGTACAAAACTGGTTTCTAGGGCCTGAAGACACATTTTTGAAAATTGTAAATCTTTTCTGAACCAATTCCTGGAAGAAGAGAATTGTCAATAGCACTAATCAAGCAATGTCAGACTTCCCTTCCTCTCACCAGTGACCATCTTCCTGATACTTTCTCTCTCGATGAAAAGGATATTAAACTTTATCTTTACACTTGACTCTAACGACAAAGAAGAGCAGGAACTGCAGGCAACTCAGAGATAGATCAGGATTTCTCATACTGCCAAAACCAGCATATACGGAATCCTGTTTTCAAGAATGGTTATAGCAGCGCTACTCATAACAAGCCTGTAAGCCAAAAAAGTTCAAGAATTTGTGAACTAAACAAAATTAAGCAGGCTTTTTTTCTATCATTCTTCTCATGGCTTTTAAAAGAAAATGCTAATATATCTATGAATCTCCAAGTGGAAGACACAACCTGCAATATTCCCAAATTTACCTGACCTACCACCCTACGATCATCACACGTGCACAACCATTCCTGGAACAGAGCTCGGAGCACAGTCTGGACTGCCAAGGCAGGTGTGTGTACATGCAGTCCCAAGAAGCCCACTACATTACTACAAAGACACAAGATAATGTCTTGGAGCAAAAGCAGGAGTTAGAAATAACTGGATTGTATACTTCCTACTTTCTCACTAATATACATATTCTAACCGACAACTAGAAATGAATTTCTTATGTGAAACTTCACTTTACAGCCATCTTTTTACAAATATATCTACCATAAGAATTATAATAACATTATAATTATAAACTAATACACTAATAGTTATAAATTATTTCCCTTAATTTGATTTCTTGGTATATCAAGGACAAGCTACAGTGAAAGAAGAAATAGAAAAGAAAAACTGAGAGTTCAAAACCACAAACATAGATGATAAACTTTTCTCATACTGACCCAAGGGAGGCCTAAACAAAACCTACGCAGGACAGACTTAGGTGGAGCTTAAACATTCCTGGAACTTACAGTAACTATAATAAGTCTGTGGCTACCCAGAAACCTCAGAAAATGAGGCAGGCAGGGGAGTCCCAGTCAATGGTTTTCCTCCCATAAAAAGACTGTTTATTGTCCCTCAATACTTATTCTCCCTTCTTCCTTTTAGTAAAATAATAATCACAATCACTAACATTTATATAATGATTCCTTTGTATCAAGTCTTATCCTGAATGCTTTATATATATTATCTTAATGTGATCCTCGCCTTAACCCTATGAGGTAGGTACTCCTACTAACCCCATTTTATAGACAAGAAAGCAGGCACAGAGAGGTAAATAACTTTCGCAAAGTCTGACATCCTGTAAGCAGGGCTGGAAATCTAACCAGACCATCTGAGGGAAACCCCCTCAGTTTCCCTTGCAGCTAGGTGTGGACATGCGACTGTTCGGGACAACGGGACATGACCGTAAGTGACGTATACGACTTTTGGCTCCCGTCCTCAAAGTTGGAACCACTCTCCCTGGCCCTTCTCTTCCCTGCAGACTGGACGTAGGGCAGCTTCTACAACCTGAATGAGACCAACTGCCTGTGAGCAGCAGCATGAACAGAAACTGGGCCCGTGAATGATCCTATGGACTACAGCAGCCTTGGATTGCTCCACTTTGGGCTGTTTCCTGAGAGAGGAGACATCTACTAAATTTCAGCTATATTACTTAGGGTCATTTTGTTTTGGCCCAAAACTTTGTCTTCTTAAATAAACTCTACTAATAACGTGTTGCTTAATAAAACTTGGTTCTTAGCTTTGATCCAAATAACTATAACTTATGAAATGCTTACTTGACCCTGTTCTAAGCACTTTACATGTAGCAACTCATTTAATCTCCTTAACAAACCCATGGGGGAGGCCGTGTCCACATCCCCACCCAAGAGATGAGGCACTGGGTACGTAGCCTGTTCAACACCACAGAGCTAACAAGTCACTAGGCTGAGATGAAACAAATGCTCTGACTTCAAGTCCCAGTGGAACAGGTATGTCCTACTGACTGAGGTATTACTCAAGTCATACAACATGTCTAGGAAGTACAGCCCCTTGAGAAATGTACAACACAATACAGAGTGTTATTCTTAAACAGGTCCATGTAAAACACTACAGGAACCCCAAGGTTGAAGCACCTGGGGCCAGTAAGGAAGACAAGTAAGCATGGGGTAAAGGTAAACAAGGGCCTAGAGCAAGTCCACAGAGGAGCTATCTGTAGAGCAATGCATTGGACAAACAAAAATTCACCAGGTAGGTAAGGGGAGCAGGGAGAGAGAAACAGAGTGACTACGTGGGCGAAGGCCACACGCTTAAGGCGGCCACACCGGGTACTGTGGGTGGGGGTGCACAGACAACACCGTCAGAAAACTGATCAGAAGCACTTACCTTCAATCTCATTTTTCACTTTTTCTAAGTCTCAGCTGCAAACATGACAAAGGTACTTACTTGAGCTCCTCATTTCCTTAGTTCTTAACATGTGAAAGGTAAAATCATTTAATTTCCTTAAACGTCAATCTTATCTGTAAAGCTGTACCAGATTTCTCAGGATCTAGGGTTGAAGGAACCCTGGGCATCACCTGGTCCGGCCACTCCAGTGCTGCCCCAGAATCCACTCATCTCTGAGACAGAGGGTCCACCAGCTGCCCCTCCTGGGACAGCCACCAAGGCGGCCAGCTGCGTTGAGACCCACATCCCCGTAAAGGGACCTGACAGCCCTTCAGATATTTAGAATCTTGGAAATAAGAGGTTGTAAGATATTCCCCAAGTACAATAAACACCTCAAAATATATATAAACAGATATTTAAGCATTTTTATCTAAGCATCTATGCCCAAAACAATTAGTAAATATTCCACTACTCAGAATTGTGTCACATATAGGCTAATCTGAAAAAATTATTTTTGGATAACTACTTAATGTATTTAAAAACGATTTTTTAAAAACTAAACATAAGGGTAACAGATAATGGGATCAACTATGAGATTACGTTGCATCAATCAACACGCATGGTATTCATTAAAATACATCTTCATTCTCAAACTGTTTAAATGAATTTCTTTACTTTGGCTTATACAGGGGGAAATGGTTTCCTTCAAGTTGGCATATTGGCAGTTAACACTGGATCCTCATGTTAACCACCAGACATGCCTGATAGTTACATCGTGCTTTCTGCCAGGGACTTAATCCCCACAATATTTCCTCCTTAAACTATTTTGCTTTTGAGAAGATCAAAGCACTTTACCTTATTTATCCTTACACCTGCCTTGAGAGAGAAGGTAGCAAGTATAATTATAGAGAACTAAGTTATTAAAGTTTTCCTCTTGATAACAATATTGGTAATACCTTGAAGACGACTTCTATAAAAGCCATCAACCTCACCCACAGTGTGGCTGGGCCAGTACAGAGCTAGAGGGAAGCAAGACCTGCTAAACCTCCCAGCACCACCAACAAAAGGAAGAGGGCTGGAAAGACGCAAGTTCCGTACATGGGGAGGAAAGACATTAAATGTCCTTAACAAAAGTAAAACACAAAATATTTGCATTCATCTCTAAAAGATACTTAAGCTCTTAGACCAAGAACAAAAATATAAAGCATACAATATTTTAAATAGAGATCTTAACGCCTTATTCACAGATGCTGCAAGGTGAGATAATTGGGAAGTGAACTGAGGCAATACGACTCGTGAAGGTCAGGTAAAAATTAATCTACCAGAATGACAAAAAAGACTTCACAACCATGATGTAGTTTAAAAAAAGAAAAAAAAGTAAAAGGTGGGCTCCAATCTCCAAGGAAACTGCACCATGAACCAAACGGAGAACTACTTGGTGATGAGAGACAGTCTCACATTCCTTCCCTCGCAACATTTGCTTCCTAGACTGCCATGCTCCTTCGGGCAGGCATGCTTATTTTATAAAGTGTAATTCCACATGGGATTACCCCTAGCAAATTGTAGAAATAAAAATTTCCAAAGAATGAACAGCAGCATGCAGAATATCTAACCAGAATACATAAAGCAGAACTACATATAAGAGGAAAGTTAAATAGGGAAAAGTACATTGTATGCAAAACCCTCACTTTTCAATAACCATGGATATGTGGTTTAAAGCTTATCTAGTAGGTTCACACATTTTGGCATCTAACTTCACAAGTCTTGTTTCAGTTTTCTTACAACTCTGGTTCGAATGTTTTGTCTTCACAGAAGGATGCATATATAGTAAGGCTAAAAAGGCTTAAACCCTAATATAAAGGATTTGGATAAAATATCAGTCTACGTTTTCTAAGCATGAGAGCTCTTGATTATTGGAACAAGTAACCTTAAAACCCCTTCACTCAGTGAATAGGTTTGGGTCTCCTGTTGCTGAAAGGCACAGTTCCCCGCACGCTTCCTCCAGTGTTCATGGACAGCTCCTCACTTCCCCCAAGTATCTGCCACTCCCACCCTGGTTAGCCCAGACTCCTTTTCCCTCCTCATCTGCCAATCATTGTTGAGTGTGCACTTGGTGCCAAGCACTGTACTAGATGCCAGGGTCACAAACATATGAGAACAGTGGAGTACACGGGCCATAACGGGAGCAAAAGCAAACACACTGCTACAGTACTTGGGAACAAAGTCACATACAAAGGTTTGCAGAAGTGCTATGAGAACACAGGAAGAATGGAGGAGGGAGAGAAAAGATGTCTGGGAACATTTCAGGTAGTGGGGGCACCTAGACTAAGTCTTGAAAGGATGGACTTTGGTGTTCAGAGCAGACAAGGGCTGGAGAGGACGGGGTCTCCCAGACAGTGAGAGCAGGATCTGGGAAGGCCTGGAGGCGACAGAGCAAGAGGCTTCCAGGCTGCCTGCTGTCCCTGCAGACACAGGGATGGTGCAGACGGGGTCTGGCCAAGAGGGCCTTTTGCACCACGGAACATTTACACTTCACCCTAAAGTCAGCGCACGCACACACGTGTGCGCACACACACATTTTTAGATAAATCTTAACAGGGTCACATAAATCATTTCTCATTGTTAACAGATCTCTCGAGCACCACTGTGAAGGATGGACAGGAAGGGAGAAAAGATGAAAAGGAATTAGGAGGCTACAACCACAGCCAGGATAAGAAATCAGATTGGAAGTAAGGAAGAAAATATAAAAACTCAGGGATCCACGCAACATGGGAGAGAGGGAAGGATGCGGGCTCTGGTTTGCACAGCTTGCAGTGCCAACTGACCGGAGAGAGGGGACCCAGGGGACAGAGGCAGATTGACCAGGCTTATCAGGGAAAGATGATAATCTTGGTGCTGAACTTTATATTGTGACTAAAAGGTATAAAGGAATCTATGCTTCCCACCTAATGCTATTAAAACATCAAACCTAAATCCATCTGTTACTGAGCTATCTACACACAAATTTCAGTCTTGTACCAAATCTGATTCCAAGACAGCTCGTCACACTACTAATGCTGTGGTAAAAATACCACATGGGTAATAACATAACAGTACCCTAGTTTTCCTTTTTAACACACACCCAAACCACACACTCCAAAATATCTGCTCTTCCTCCTACACATTTATAGCTTTCCCCTAACTTTCTAAAAGCTAGGGCCAGAGAACTCCAGCACAACAGTTATGGGGGGTGTTGTTTTAGTCCAGCTGGGGATCACCTTAGGGGTATTTTTCCAGACTCCAGTGATTGACAAATAGTGCACATAAAACCAAAGCTCACAAATAGAAAAAGAATTGATATGAACATTGAACTCTAGAAACAAGAAAGCAAAATCTTCAGATTGCCATTCTATGCAATTTGGTGCCGGTGCAGGAATTCAGAATGTCAAGTAGAAGACAAAGAAGACAAGCCAGCCCACCAGTGACATTCGCACCTCCTCCTTCCCTCTGCCCCATGTACACACGCTGCTGTTCACCGTGAGCGTACATGACAACACTGTGGCTTGCTCCCAGTAAGACCATACACTCAGTAAGATGGTACAGCTTCTTTGGACAATAGTATGGCAGTTTCTTAAAATGTTAAACACACACTTACCGTAAGACCCAGCAATTCCGGTACTAAGTATCTACCAAACAATAAACTAAAACATACATTCACACAAAGACTTGCAAATGTCCATAACAGTATTATTTGTAATAGCCAAAACTTAAAAATAATCCAAGGGTCTATCAACTGATCATGGATAAACAAAATGTGGTACATACAAAAGAATATCACTTTCACTTGGTCATAAAAAGAAGTACTGATACGTGCTACTATATGGATGTCTATTGAAAAAATTATGTTAAAAGAAGTCAGACACAAAAGGCTACATACTGCATGATCCTATTTATATAGAATTTCTAGAAAAGGAAAAATTATAAGGACAGAGAGCAGACCAGTGGTTGCCTAGAGGTGGGCTAGGCACAAGAAGTAACTACAAACTGGCAGGAAGGAATGCTTTGAGGTGCTGAAAGCATTCCAAAACTGGACTGTGTGGTGAATTTATAAATAAATATATAGATTAACAAAGCCACTGAAATAGGTAAATAGTATGGCATATAAAGAATACCTCAATAAAGCTGGAAAAAGGAAAATAAAACCAGAAAAATGAAGGAAGACCTTAATCTTACAGTGTTAACACAAGCATAAGTTACCTCTCAGAATGTAAATGTAAGAATTCCATAATAAGGACTGTGCTAGAAGGCGACACTCAACTCCAAAAGTTCATTTGTAGTATATACCAGCAGTACCGAACCACCCACACCTCCAAGCCCCATGACCATGTATGTGCTGTTAGTTCTGCCAGAAATATCCTCCCCTGCCTATCAGCCTGGCAAACTCCTTCTCGTCCTTTAAGTTTCAACTTAAATGCTAACACTCTCTCCCACCATCACACTGCACCTTGTACACACCTCCAGTATAGCAATGAGTGCATAATATGGTAGGAGTATGTTTGCACCACCCTCCAAGGGGAAATCCATGGACATATTCTTTGGGGTCAATACTATGTCAAGAAGCATATTCTTTAATCTTGTTTTTCAATGTCCCAGTTTGTATTGCATTTAGAGACAGGATGGGGCAAACTATTACCACTTTCATTGTGTGACACCAACAGGAAATCAATAGAGGCAGACCTACCATACAGATGATACACTTGGGGCAAGAGAAGACCAAATGACGTCACACTGCACTCCACAAGAACCAGGACTTCAGCAGTTTCAACACAGAATTGGCAAGACTGAGTCATCCCATGGCAAGAGAGGCAGGCTGAACTCTGCCTGTATGAGTCAATGCAATATTTTGTATTACAAATAGTACTTTTGCTTTAGTAAAACAATATCATCTGTCACATTAAATTAATACAGTAAATTTGGATTTCAATGACTTTGTAGTTTTATATTTCATTACATACTGGCTTTGGCTCATAGTTGTAAGATAAATATAAGCATAAGGTGATTATTCCTAGTTACAGGTTTCTACATACCTAAGGAACATTATAACAAAAGTAATATAAGTCAACACTGGGGATTCCAGATAATTTTTTTTTCCTTTGAAACAGAACCATATATTACTCACATTAGAGAAACAGTACACTAGAATATATGCCCTTTAATAACAGAGCCTGTATCTTTTCCTCTCTATAGCCCAAATGTATGACATAGGAGAAGCCTTCATAAAATGTGGTTAAATAAATTATAGTTTGCATTATCCTGCTACTCCCAAACAACAAAAACGTGAACTGCTACTGTCCGATAATGATAATGCCCTCAACTAATTTATTTTGAAGCTTTAAACTACGTGAAGTTTTCCTTTTCTCAAAAGTATAATAATTAACCAAGCAGAACTTACAGAAGGACGGAAGAAAGGCGTGGGGAGGGGCTGTGGGGAGGGGGTGTGGGGAGGGGGCGTGGGGAGGGGGTGTGGGGAGGGGGCGTGGGGAGGGGGACAGGAAGCAGACATTCTGTGAAAGGAACAGATCTGTCCTTCAGCGTAGAGAACATTTATGAAACGTTTCCCTAGAACCCAGGACTTAATCTAACATCCACCTTTTGATCTCTTTCTAACACCTTCCAAACTGGGTCTTCTACTTCACTCTCCTCTCATAATGGAAACACTGGCAAAGGGGAAAATCATTACTAAAGAAATATTAGGATGAAAGGCCTTATTCCTTTTACCCATTCAATAGTTAGTCTCTGTACCAGGCACGATCCTAAGTGATGGGGATACAGGGCAAGACTGATAAATAATAAACAAGATTATAAATAAAAGGGATAATTAGAGATTTTGACAAGCACTATTCCTTATTCATCATGTCTATAAATTTTGCAATTCTATATAATTTTGCAAAATTTTAAAATTATGTCTATATTAGCAATTCTGTAACTACATTATGCATATACTAAGTGTGATGGTCAGCTTTATGTGTCAAATCTGGCCAGACTATAGTCCCCAGTTATTCAGTCATATATTAATCTAGGTGCTGCCATAAAGGTATTTTGTAGATGTGATTAAAGTCCATAATCAGTTATCTTTATGTAAAAGAGATTATCCTACATAATCCACGGGGCCTGATTCAATCAGTTGAAAAGCCTTAAGAGCAGAACTGCAGCCTCCCTGAAGAAGAAATTCCACCTGTGGACAGCAGCTTCAGCTCATGGCCAAGAGTTCCAGCCTGTCTTTCCCGGCAGCTTGCTGTACAAATTCCAGACTCACCCAGCCAGCCTCACGATCACATAAGCCAATTTCCAACAACGGATCTTTTAATATATCTCCTACTACTTCTGATTCCCTGGTTCAATCCTCAATGATACAATAGGACTGAACAAATAAGTAAATACACTGTAGTAATGAGAATCAGGTTTCTCACTGTCTGAGAAAGACGTTACAAATATGGGAAGAGAAAAGGCTAGAATGAACCTTAGGGTGCTGGATGGGAATCAGAGGTATGAGTACAAATTAATGGTCTTTAAATATATATAGACGCACATATATATTTATGCAAATAGATATAGAAATAAATATAGATGTGTATGCAAGCACAGGTTAGTATATATGCATGTTCTTCCTAGCTCTGTCCATTGAGAGGGCCTAGGAGCAACAATAACCCAGTAAGTAGCAATGAATTCACTTAACACTCAAATCCTGCTTTCTAAGTATCATCCTCCAATTAAAGGCACCAAGGATCCTTGGGAAAGTGGCTGACTCTAGGGCTAAGGGCAGGGAAAATACAAGATGAGCCTGAAACATCATGTGATGCCAAAAATCAAGCAAGTGCTCAACAAAGATGGGACATGTCAATTGGGACACAGGAGCCAACCTGCAGGGGCTCTCAGTGGCCAAAGATGGAACAATCTGAGCAAAAAACAAAACATAAAATAAAATAATACTTCTGGATAACAACCACAGAATAAAATAAATGTCCATAACTCCATTTTGATTTTAAAAATTGAATATTTAAATGGAGAAGGGATAGGCCTTCCTTACAGAAAAATTCGAATTAATAAATGTGAAAGGAATGAAGGAAATACAAAATCACCATTAGGCAAACACCACAGAAATAATTGTTGCAGGCAAGACCTACTAATCGATGCTAAAATCAGAGGGGGGAATTTAAGGGGAAACGTGAAAATTAGTCTCAAAATGTCTCCCTCAAGACATTTAATCAATTACAAAGAAAAAATAATAACTTTACTGAGGAGTAATTAAGCAGACATCACCTTAGCTAAGTGATCAAGGTAAGACATTTCATTATTATGTAGTCCTGATACCATGCACTAAGAATACATTACTTCTGTGGACTTTCTGACAAAACCAGTTACCCTCAGTTTAATCATGAGAATACATTGTTAGACCAACCCAAACTGAGAGGCAGTCTACAAAATAACTGACCAATACTCAACGAAAGAGTCAGGGTCATGAAAGATTGAGGAACTATCACAGAGTGGAGGGGACTGAGGAACCATGACAACTAATGCAATGTGAGATACTGAACTGGATCGTACAGCACAAAAAACAGGAATTAGGGGAAATATTGGTGAAATTCATGTAAGATCTGTAGTTTTGGTACTAAGATTGTACCAGTGTTAATTTCCTGGTTTGATAATTGTTCCTCATTATGAAAGTTGATAATGTTAGAAGCAGCAGGGTGAAGGGTACACGTGAAGTCTTTGTACTATTTGTACAAATTTTATGTAAGATTAAAATTATTTTAAAAGAAAAAGAAAAACATCCTGCAGTTCAAAAGAGATCTAAATCTGGTACTATGATTTTTTTAAAGTTTTAAAAATAGTGCAGTAGTCTGGATCTTTTTCATTTGAAACAGGAAGACTATGTACTCCCATTTTTATTAAAAATAAAATTATAAATAGCAATCTTTAGTGCTTTTTTAAAAAAGTGTGCCATAGCCCCATCCTCTTCATTTAAAATGAAAAGGAACTATACTGATGCCCGGTCGGGGGGAGGGACCAAACTGAGAATTTTGTAGAGGACTTGTGTATATGTAATTATGTGTAACTGTGCATGTAAAGAGAAGGGTCTTAAAGATTCCTTTGTTCATTCATTGTTTAATAAACTTCCATTAAACCCCTACAGTATGCCAGGCACTTGCCAGGTTCTAGGGACACTGCTGTGACATGGCCCCCACACTCACGGAGCTCACACTCCAGTGCAAGAGACAAACACAAGTAAGCAAATATAAATACAAAGTAGGATACAGTCTATAAGAGATACAGGATGTTGTGATGGAGACTGAGGGTTAGGAGAGAAGAGAACACATGGCATGTGCCAGATTCACAGGGACTTGGAAGCCCTGACTGGTCTACACAGCCTGTGACCGGATCTGATGCATATCACTAAAGGGCCTCTGAGCGGCTGCGCTGGTAGGCACTGCAGAGCAGGAAGGAGCTGGACAGCTCAGGGAGTACTGCCTGTGTGGCATTTGTCCCCTCCAAGTGATGGGACTCTGAGTTTCTTATTTCCCTGTTTTTACATTTTGTATTTCCCACAACTTCAAAAATGAAGTTAGTAAAAGGCAATTATTTGTAAAAAAAAAATTAGGAGGTATCTCAATTTGCCATTGCTGTACCTGCAGATTTCTAGTAACCCTGAGGTTTCCTATTGTCATCCTTTCTTCTAATGATAGCATTCAGAAAAACCAAAGAACAGAAAATGATTTAATTTTCATATTTGGGAAGAAATTGCTTTACAAGAAATGTGTTCCAAAAGTTTCTTAAGTTTAATACCTCTCAGCTAAAAAGCTAACTGAGAGAAAGCTATCAATTCTGAACATTAAATTCCTAAAAATTTCTGGAAATTTACCTACTATAAGATATCCAAGGACACGTGACTGGTAAATGCGAGCATATAGTTAAGCGGGGTTTCCTCTCATGAGCTCCCCACACTCTCAGACAGTAGGTGGGACCACCGCCCCCCCCAGACAACAGTATTCACAATGTAGCAAGTCCCAATTGTGCACCACAGATTTATAAATAGGCAACATATTTGTTGTCTATTTACTTGAAAACTTGGGTTTGTTTTAACTTTAGAGGGTGAGCAAAAATTTAAAGGTAAAGCAGAGGCCAGCGTCACTATGCGAAGTCTGCTCACGAGCCCACAGCTACCTCTTATTTCAGAGGGAATGGGTGCTTCAAGTCACAGTAAATCAGAGATCACTGCTCATCGAAGAGCTCTCTAGAACTGGAAAGGATCAGGACGATACTGATGTCGAACTGAACAACTGCACACTATACCCCTTACGTTTAAGCCTTGCCAGTGCCTTTGTACGACACTACAAAGCATTTTCCCTGTAATGAGAAACTTCAAATCCAGGAATATGGCCCATGAAACAAATCATCTCCTGAAAACTGTGAGGTAAATTCAGCCTCAGAAAGATCCTAACAGACGAAAGAAGAAAGGGTATTAATTTGCCTACCTAGCTTTTCACAAGCCAGCCAGTCTTCCAGCCCTCAGATTCCCGTCCTGAGCAAGAGCCCTGAGGGCACGTGACACACACAGGACTCTGGTCTGACAACGTGTCTCCCTACATTTAATTTTCCCTGCTCCATACGCATAGCAGGCAGAAGATGGTAAACATTTTCATTAGGAATCAAATGATCACTTTGTGTTAAGTCAATTAAAACAAGTTATGTTTTCATCCCATCCAAGGGAAACCCAGACTCGTCAGGAAACAGCCCAATATTACACAACTGCCATCCCTGCGTGATGGCCCAAGCCTTGCCACCAGCCTTGCGGTTCTAACCACACCAGACAGAATGATCCTCCTCACATTAATGAACTAAGGCCCTCCTCAGCTGATAGGACCACTAAATAATACAGCAACAGGGGAAAGAGGGTAGAAATAAACGCTCAGCTGCTGCATCAGTGTTCTCACACTCTGGCCAGCAAACCTGCCAGCTCGACACATCTGTCCCACCCTCCTGGCCTTCACTCCTGCGCCTCTCATGAACTGCAATGCTCCCATGATGGGAAGCCAACCCCCCACTTGTCCACTAGGTCCCATCAGCACTAGTTCTTGCATCATCAATTCTTCCCTTGTGGTTAAACCAAAATTTCAAACTGAAAACACTACTGAGTCCCTGGTATAAAGATAAAAACTAAAAATAATTTTAAGCCTTCAAAATTCTCTTTCCCTGCTGTTATTCCATAAGGAGAGGTTGATAAAGACCCTCTTAAAGAGGCTTATGATCCTATCTGCATATAACCCTTTAATGTAACTGTCTTGACTTAGAAACTTTCAAAAGTAGCTTCTTTTCAAAGCAGGAGTCATTTTCAAAGGTTTACTTAAATTTAATATTCTTTTAAGACCTGGCTGTAAAGGCAAAATAAAATATGAGGATACATTATCATTATATTTATTGTTGCTTTTATGACTTTTGAAAAATTAGATTAATTTGTACCCAACAAGAATATATTCAAAAGGGGTTTCATTTACAGCAACCACTGATACAGTTTTAACTCATTTTAAATGAATAACTACAATTAGGGGAAGGTTTTGTTTGTTTGTGTTTTGAGGGAAGGAAGTTGTTATTAACTATTCTTTACAAGTCCAGAGCACATTAATGGGAAGCATGCATCAGTTCTGTAAAATTACAAACCTTTCAGGTGCAAGAGCACTCAAATGAGGCACCGGCTCTGACTTACACACATATCTGAGGCGTGACTTAGCCATAATCAACAGAGCTCATTTTCATTTCATTCAGACACATGCTAGATGTTAACGAGGGAGAAAAAGAGAAGGGGGAAGGAGGAAAGACCCATGTTAGGAATGAATTAATCATTTATTTCTGATGAAAGCCAAGGTTCACAGCAAAGAAATGCCCTACCAATGACAAGCCGCAAATATTAAAATCCTACCTCTTCCTTTTAGTAAAGAGTTGGTTTTGATCATCCTTTTCAAAGGAAGGAGCCAAATTTTACCAACTAGAAAGCCTGCCAAATGGGAGTGGCATGTGATGGGATTATTGTCAGGACTTCTCCTGGCTCCAGTTTTTCTGTTTTTCACCCATGCTAGTAGAGTCTCACTACTTTTTAATTAACTTTAAAAAAAAATTTTGCAACATGAGAAAACAAGAAAGAGGCGGCCACGCTGGAGCATAAAAGGCGGTAAGCATAAAAAGGGGCCCTCAAGGCACTTGACTCAAAAGTAAACCTAAAATTTAAAAAAATAAACCAAAAAAAATACCCAAAGAAGAGAAAAGGAAAGGTAAGCAATGATAAGCAACAAATGGGGGGGGGGAGTCAGTTCAATAAGAAGTGAACTTTAATAGCCCTAAACAAGAAGACACAAGGTACTCTGCTTAGAAAATAAGCAAATAATTGCATACAAAACATGGATCAACCAATCAATCTTCACATAGTTTCATAATCGGTCTAAGACAACTAAATCATGACACCACCAAATACAAAGAAACTCCAACATTTTCCAACCCCACTCTATTTACTCAGCAGCCCCCCCAAGTCTCCCCCCCCCCGCAACCCTCTCCCCCCCCCCCCCCGGCCCATCTGTCTTTCTTCCCTCCCCCACGCCCACCCCCAGCCAGCACCAAACCAAGGAGCACGAATGATTGCATATATAATGCCCCATCATTCAGGGTGTTGGAGAAAGGCACGAGGCATGCTGTTAGATAATTAAGGATTCTGCGGCTTATCCAGTGAGTCCCCTCTACCCAGCTGTCCCTGCAATTCTGAAAATCCTTCCAGTTCCCTGTCGGCTGGACCAGCTTGAATCACACGTAAGCCCCATTCTTCCCCACTGCCTCCCCACATGTTCAGCAGCTTTGCCAGCAGGAAAGAAGGGAAAGCCAGGCTGTGAAAAGGCACCTGAGAAAACAAACACACCAACAACACAGGAGAAGTAATTGTTTCAACATGAACTGAGTGTTTCCATAATCACACTATTGAGACTTCAAACAAATTGAGTGAATGAACAACAGACATTACTAGACTGACAGTATACTGAAAACAATTTGCTCACTGTGTCTTTCAGTTATACCACAAATCAATTCCAGTCTAAAATAGAATAAATGATAAGATGAATTTGGTGGATCAAATCTTCAAAATTTTAATATTCTATCATATTCACATATCGCTAACAGTAAGACCTGGCTTTTTCCTAAGTGTGCCAAATAGGACATTTTACTACACAACAGAATAATCTATAAATACTTTTCAGTTTTTGAAAGAAAAAAAAAGAAACACAGAACCACCTGCATGTTGAGTTGATTAAAAAGTTGCAGGGGATTCCAAGAAGAGGAAATGCTCAAATCCTAAAAAATGCCTTTGCTAATTTCACAAGAGGACTATACCTCCTAACGCATGGAGCTTTATGCCAAAACTTATGTAAAAATGCAATGTTTTGAGATACAGTACTTTTTGCTAAATACATATATTAGCACAATTTTCCAAGCATACTCCTGAAGTTACTTTACCTGCTCATGAAAAATGACTACTTTAGACAAAAACAGCCATTTCTTGGAAAAAGCAATTTCTGAGCACTGTAATACTCTGGTGAATACCTAACAGACGCAGGAAATCAGTGGAGCTGGAGCAGTGAGGGGCAGGGCGCAAGGCTTGGCCGACGGACTCTCTGAATATTTGAGAGCGCACAAAGCAGGCTCTTCCCAAGCAGGCTCTTCCCGCAGGGGCAGAGGCCGCAGCCACACATGCATCCTGGAGCCTCCCGCAACTCTGTAGATGAAGAAGTGATGTCAGACAAGGAACATGCAGCCCACAACGGGTGAACTTATTGCCCCCAGCTCAAATTGAAATATCTGGAATCAAATAACATTTCTATGAGAATGATCTAAGTGTCACTCTTAAAGGTTTCTGAACTCTTCTGCAAAGATCAATCTGTTTTTAACTCCCTAAAAGCATATCAGCAACTTAGAACAGTTTAAGATCTTAAATCCATCAAGCTCAAATTTGATCACACATAATCATGATTGTTAAACAACTGATGATAGAGTCCCACGCATGAATGTGAGTGATCATTTTTCATGCACTAACTATACTGCTAAATACCCTAAAAGGGGGGAAAGCATGTACAAAACCACCTTTCTAACATTGCTCCTTTGTACACGTATGAGCCTAATCTCCAGCAAAAGAATCAAACTTAAAACATTCAGATCAGCAACGTTTTGGAGGTGACAAGGAACCAGAGTCAGGGTACCCTAAAGGGAAGCTGGAAAAAAGTCTGCTGTCCTGGCAATGGAGCACGACCCAATGACCCACTAAGCTCTAGGTAGCTTAGGTTTTCACTCTTCTCCTCCACTTTAATCCTGGAGCGGAACAATTACATGTTACGTGGTCCAAAAAGCTCTTTTTTTCTCTGTTACCCATTCCAACGACTGAAAAGTGATTCAAATTTCACATGAGAAAATCATCTTACCATGCACACTCAGCCACCTCTCTTTTCTAAGGACAGAAAGTTACGATGGGCTTCTTATGTTAATGATAAGACATAAAACCCTTTCTGAAAGAGGTTCAAACCCCATCTCTGACTCCTGGCTGTAAACTTAATGCTGTCACCTCTTGTGCAGTAAGTAAATCAAAACAAATTTCTACTGGATAGGTACAAACTCACCCAAACAAACCTGTCCAGTCAGTGTAGGATCAGACACCAGCCGGGCATAATACTGTCACCTCAATCGAGCAGGCAAGAAAGTGCAAAGTGCTTTTGCAAGGGGGAACTGAAAAACAGACTAATTCTATATTGGTGGCTTCTTCTCCATATAAGACTCCTAGAAGAAGCTGCCAAACACAAACTGCCAAGGTCTACCTGGAAAGGAACGATCTCAGAGTGCACATGAAAAGAAGAGTAGGAGGGAGAGGGAGAGAGATAGGAACAGGAGGGAAGAAGGAGAAAAAGAAAGAGGAGAAGACAGACACATACTCAGCTTTAGAGTGAGGCCACTGGCAGGAGTCCCACGTAAGTTCCATGCTTTATACATCAATTAGAAGTAATAAATTACACTAATAAATTACATCAGAGGATGTAACAATGACCAAGGTCAGTGAGCTAAAGCAGTCAATTATTATTTTTATTCTTATATAAACAAAAGGCATCCCTCTAACTGAACAGCTCTGGAGAGTGGTATTTCACATACGACATCTCCAGCTTTGCTTTCTGGGCCCAATTCTCTTCAGTTCAAACCCTGACATAATCTCATTTTCAACAGCCCAAAGCATTACAAGAAAGTGCCAGTTTAAAAGGTTAAAAATATAATCTGGCAGTTAGGAGTGATGTTTCTAAATTATATGCTGCACAGATGCGCCAAGAGGACATGTTTATTTTGTTGCCACACTATCTAAATCCAGAGCCTCTGGGCATGACTAAGGGACACTGTGGACCTCAGCACTCCACCACACCTCCTTGGAGACAATGACAAAACTCAAATATGCAGAATCGAATGAACCAGAGGAACCCTGGGCCAACAGAAATGCCTTCCCTACAATCTGCCTTTATAGGGAGCTAAATTATCTTTAATACTTGATTTTTATTTTTTAATTTTAGCTATAGAATTAAATATTTGAATAGGATTTTCAGAGAATTCCCTTGGGTCCCAGTTTTCTACTACTTTTGAATGTACAGTGTTATTGTTATTCAATGACCTCCAATGTTCAGAAGGATCAACAAGGAAGCCTCACCCATCACAGAAAGATACAAGTAGACTCCGTATGTTGGATTTGAAAAATCAGAATCATAAACTGCAATTTTGTTTTAAACAGTCCTCTACACAGATTTCTGCTTGACCATCAGTTACCCTGAAACTCCAATGATCCACAAGCATGCCACTCCTGCAGCATTCCATTATCTGAGCTTTTCACTACATAAAGCCAAGGCTGCTACCTATGCAGTTAAACTTTCTTAGAGAGCAGAATATGCAGCACAATATATTGTTAGTCTTACTCTTTTTTTACTCAGTTTTGCTCCAGAAGAAACAAGAGTTCCAGATTTTGAAATATATCCTATCAGAAAAATAAAGGCTGTTTTCAATTTAGTAACAGTCAACATGTGTTGCTAATGCATTTATAACAAAAAGCTAAAAATGTCAGCTCTTAAAGACATCTCACTTTAGAGAGATCTTCAGTAATAAACTGACTTATCGACCACCAACATTACCACAAAATCTCTGGGCTACCATCCTTAAGCATCATTTCTCATTTTGGGAAAATATCTGCAATTTCTGAATCATTTTTTATTGAGTACATGTGCCCAATTATATACCAGAAAGAAGATCTACAAGGCAAAAAATAATCAGCCAGATACTCTCCATAAGACAGTATATTCTTATAATGTAATCAAAGCTTATTCACAAATCATGTGGACCGCAGCTCACTCCCAAAGATCTGTGTACACACTGAGCAGCAGACCAGTTCCCTCCTACTCACTGGCCCGTCATGAGGGAGCACACATGCTCACAGAACCAGACCTGTGTCTGTGGATGCCTCACACTCAGAATACAGCTTTGGGTGCAGGACACCACTAAGACCAAGGACTTTAATTCAGATAAATTATGCCACCACACTGCTCTCCAAGGTGTACACAAAATTTTTTAATATCACCACATTTCCCTTTTTATTTGTTGTAAATCCCACGAACAACCTGAATTTTAGAAATTTCATTATCTATTATGGTCCCTACAACAACTGGAGTGGGAACGGAGACAGCAGATCATTATTTATTTGAGAATTCTATGAACTGAAGGCAGGATGGGAAACTGGATTGGGGGGATGGGCGACAGAATAAAAGAAAAACAGAGATGGAAGATGGTTTATATTCCCCTGCTATACAAAACCATTCTCTAGGAAAAGGAAATAGTTTAATGACAAGATCTCTGGTTCCTCATAATGACTTAAGACAAAAGAAGAGAGAAGGAAAGGGAAAGGGAAGGAAAAAAAAAATACTCAAGTTGGCTTCCAGAGCACCCCAGCTGTTCTGTTTCAACATAGTACGAGGGAGGGAAAAAGTTAACAAACAAGAAGTATGTCTGTAGGGACATGAAAAAAGAATACACCAAAATTGGCAGAACAGCAAATATGGTATATACATTATGAGCACAAAGTTCAAAAGAAAGGAGTTGAAAAGTAGAAGATGCAAAGTGAAAACACAAATAAGCCCAGCAAGCATACAAACGCAAACCCAGATATGACAAGTACCAGGAAAAAATAATGGAAAGAATACTTACCTGTGAATTCAGA
Organism: Lemur catta; assembly: GCF_020740605.2. Classification (NCBI taxonomy): domain Eukaryota; kingdom Metazoa; phylum Chordata; class Mammalia; order Primates; family Lemuridae; genus Lemur; species Lemur catta. The sequence goes on from NC_059128.1 coordinate 40,083,310, forward strand.
GTGAAAAGATAAGAAACCAGAGCAACTAATATTGAGTAAAAATAAAGATTTATCACTATGAAAATATGTTTGGGCTTGTTGATTTTTCTTGGGAGATTTTTAATACTACATACCAAGAAAGATAATTTAAAGCAAAAAGCTGGAATTAACTTTTAGCTTCAGGCCACATCCCTATATTCATCCACTTTAACTCTTTCTCTTTCTTAAAGTTTAGAAGGAAAATTTAAAATTCACCATCATCTCATTTCAAGACCAGTCAACTGTCAATGAGCACCCATTATGTTTATGTGCTGAAGACTTTTACAATCTACCTTATGCCTTGGAAGACACAAACAGAATACTTTTAGGAAGCTAATTAAAGACATATAAATAAACTAAATACCTACTTCAAAGTAAATAATACATTCTTAACAACTAGAGCAGGGTGCAGAGAAAAGGAGGTAGAAGCCGTCCTTATTGTTAACATAATGCTTGTATTTCCAGGGTAGCACTTTTTCACCCATTCCGTAGCAGCACAGATACCGGGAGAGAGTGCAGCTCAGTGAGCCCCAAGCCCTCCCCTGAGGGGGCCCTGGAAGGAGGGGACATTTACTAGGCACAGAAGCCTACTAGAAATCTTGCTCCTGATTGGAGAAAAAAGGAGGAGGAGTCAGGAAGGGCAACATGCTGGAAGTGACACCTGAGCAAATCCTACAGGTGAGCAGGATGCAGCAGGCACAGGGAACTGCATGTGCAAAAGCACAGAAGATGAAGAAAGTTCTCTGAACATGTAACAGGGGTCCTGGGGGTAAGACTTCAAGGGCAGGAAGTAAGTTATCCTGAGCTTGCTTGCCTGGGCAATACATGTGTAGAATTTAGTGTCCTTGATAGTGTCCTTTCTTCTAAGTACCTAAGAGACTTATTTTCAGAAGCCATGCCCTTCACATACCTACTGGTCTTTCAGAGATCTTCTAAAGATCTCGAAGTGACTAGAACCCTGTTTCCCCTCCTCTATACATGCTGTTACAATACACAGAAACCTTAGAAATTTTTCTTCCAATTTTATTTTCTTCCAATTTCTTCCAAAATTTTCATTAATATGTTTTATATATGCCTTTAGCATACAGCTTTTTAAATTAAGACCACATTATCTGAATATAAATGGTCTGCCTTTAAAACAATTTCCATTCACAAATGTTTCAGTGGGAAAAAAGCCAAATGATTAGTGTTAACATCTAAAAGTTACAAGAATCTATGATACATAACTTAAGACTGGCTTAACCTAGGAGAAATTGAGGTGAAAAAACTTCGCAAGCAAAACCAAAGAGGGTGTGATTTATGGTAACTAACATGGTGAGTGTTCAAGTAGATAAAAAGACCCAATTAGATGAGAGAAAAATTCACTTAAACTAAGCTTAAAGGGCTACAGAAAACCCTTCTCCTGAGGAAGCTGAGCTCTATTGTCTGAATCTGATCTGCATGGAGGTAACAGGAATAAGAGGGGCAGGTATGCTCTGACCTTCCGTGGGCCTGAAGGAGAGGAACATAAAGGGAAATGTGAACAGGCAGAACCACCAAGCAGTGGGCAGGGGGCAGCCCCCGCAGGGCTGTCAGCCTACAGCCGTCCACCCCATCACAGCCGGTCCAGCAGCGAAGTCTCCAGCATTCCCACTGTTACAATCACAACTTCAGACTCTAACATCAAACATTCCGAGGTACACTCTCTGATCTTTACCAAGAGTTACCACTGACAAGGATGTGGCCTCAGCGCAAGGTCTCCAGTCTTGTGAAGCCCTTATACATACGCATAAGACGTACACACAGACTCTAGAAGTACAACAGGCATGAGCTTTAGAATCCGAGACCTGGATTCAAATTCCTAAACTTCAGATCCTTTACTGATTATGCAGCTGCATATGGGACACTCTGGGCATTGGCTTTCCTCATTTGTTCAATGGGCATGACAGCACCTCCTCCAGGACTGTTGTAATGGAGCACCTGGCACGTGGCAGGGGCTTGGGCCCCTTTACAAGCCTCTCACACTGTGCAAGGGACCCGAAGTTCTGACTACCTCCTACAGTCAGTAAATTGTGCAGGAGCAAGGGGGACTCAGCGAAGGGAAAGTCCCTCTCTCAGACCTCCTCACCACCTGCAAAGAGAGAAGCAACTCTCCACTGTACTCGGCACAATCGAGGAGCAGGGTTATTGTCCATACAACACAAAGTCTATATGCTTTATTTCTCCCAGACAGGATTTCCAACTAATAAACCCAAAACATGCGCTTTCACAGTCATGAGATGGGTTGGGAGGGAGGTTAGGGAGTGGGGAGGAGGGGATACAAATTACTAAGGTGATGAATATTTGGGTCTTTTCACTCCCACATAGGGAAAATGTGAGTTGTACTTTTTTTTAATATTTAAAACAGTAGCGCACAGGCAGACAACCATCGTAAAACAATTAATTCAATTGAAGGGCATACTAGTGTGTATAAACTACTCAAGTTTCACCCTTGTGTAGTTTATTACATTATCAGAATCTGACTGAATTACTTCCCTGCAGTGCTTCCAGGTCTCTGCTTTTGCCCCCCATATAACATCTAATGTTGCTAATCAAGATGCTATATTTGTCCTTTGGTATTTTATCATCAGATATCTAGGGATGCCTGTTTGCTCAGAATGTTTTTCAGAAACCGTGGGTCATGGGCACCTCACCACTTATGTAACCGAAAAGGTTTACCTGCCCTCACAGGAAGGGTGAGACTGCACAGCATAAGGCTATGCAGCTCTCAGAAGGGTCGAAGTCAACTGAGTTTCATCAAAGCCTCAGCATCTGGTCTAAGTTAACACTCACAATAAGCAAATAAAAGGCACTTTTCCTGGACTGCCACTGGCCTATGTTTTTTGAATTAGCTAAAGTGGTGCCACTGCTAAAACAAGTTGTACCAAGTACACTACCAGTGAGGAGACAGAAGCTGCGAAGGCCTTTTCCCTTAATCAATACTAACAGGAAGATCAAGAGACAGGAAAACTCAACATGCAGTAACATTAGTATCCAGGCAAAAACAGACCTCTACTAGAGAGGAAAAGTACTTGAAGCCCCTTTTCCAAACTATAAACAAAATACAAATGCTAGTCTAAATTATCATCAAAAACAGCAAAAGAAAAAAAAGATTTCTAGGGTGCATGCCACAGCTAATGAGATTAGAGAGCTTTACTGGAGGAAGGAAGAATAACTCAATGGATTGCCTAGAAACCTAGAGAAAAGAACTTTGAATTATTTTGGATAATAAAGGCAAGTCTTCCCTGAAGCATTAATTCAATATATTACACAATTATATATAATATATTCAGGTAAACAAGAATGCAAATATGATGAGCATTTGTTTTTATTTCCTATAAATTATGTATTTACTTTTCTGAAAATACACTAGGAGCACAATACGTAAGTGGGCACAGTAAGTATGTGGGCAACTTCCCAAAAAAGTTAACGTAAGTGGTAAGCATAAGGGAAAAAGCATTTAATTAACCTCACTGGTAACTTCAGTGAATGAGTGAAGTTTTGTGTCACTGTGTTCAATGAGAATATCCAGTATGGCAAGAGGTCGGTTAAAAAATAACATACAAAACTGCTTTTGAACACATACAGTAAGGACAGGATTTAAGAACAACTTGGAGTCAAGGACTAGGTTCGAATCAAAACTCCGTCACATGTGACCCTGCACAAGCTTGTCAAGCACCATGACTCAGTTTCCTCATCTATAAAATGATAAGTGATGGTACCCTTGGTCAGAATTTAAAGAGGCCATGCACAAGCAGCACTTTACACAGGACAGGGCTAAGAGTCAGCCTCAACAAAGGAAAGATATCATCCTGACCCATGAGCCAGCCTTCTGGGCACCTCCCCCAAGGAAAGGAAGAACCTGGCCACTAAGGAGCAACAGTCTAGCTGGAATTTCCTCAACTCTGCAGAAACAAAACAAAAAGGCTCCCATCCTGATGCTTCCTCTTTAATGATGGATTTCAACTGCAGGTCCTGACCAGGGCGAAGCAGGGCACACGCACAGGGCAGCCCACCTAGACCCGCCTGCCTGCTGCAAACACTGCAAGGACAGAAATTTGCTCCGCTCTTTTCTCCAGCAACAGCATCAATTACATCAACGGAGGGACTGGTCTGTGGGTGAAATGCCAGTCCCCTCATCCCACACTACTGCTGCCACAGGTTAGCAAGAGGCAGCTGACGTCCAAGACCTTGGACAAGCCCCCTCCCCCCAGACTGAAATAACAGCCTGCAGGAAGAGCAGCTGGCGCTGCTCCCATGGGTGAGCCACCAGCCACTGTGCACACTCAGCGTCTGCAGACACAGGGAGAGGAGGGCCTGCAAACAACGCACACGGGACCCCAACACTTGGACCTTCAGGGAACGCAAGGCTCTGGGGGGCAGCTGATCACTAACAGCTCTGCTGGTGGGGTCAACCCAGAAACATTCATCAATTCCAATACAAGTTTCCAAAACAAACTGAGTTCCCAAATGATCACTTTATGCCACTCACCATCACGCAGAGCTGGGCTACACCCATCATGAGCAACTGTCCCTTGGGAAGAGAAGAGAGACAAAGGTAGGAGGGAAATGAACTAACTACAAAAGAGAAAACACAGGCCTATTTGGACATTTCAAATAAGACCAGGTCCTAACCATTAGTCCACTACCCTACTCAGAAAGCTTAACCGGTGCCTGCTACCTACAATCTGGAATAACACCTTGAAATGTTAGAAGGCTTCCCACTCCTGGAGGCCTTAGTCTTCACAGGGCAGCCCTTCCTTCCAAGTTTCTTTCATCACACTGGCCATCCAGCCCCTTAATTTCCAAACTCAACTGGATGTCTCTCAGCTTCCGAACCTCTCAGTGTGCCTTCCCACTCTGCTCTCTCCCCACTAACACTAGGCTAACTCCTACTCACCATCTCAGCTAACATGGAATCCTTCCTTCCCCACAAAAACAAGTTTGGTACCATATAATACAGCCACATAAAACCCTGTACTTCTCCTTGGCAGCATCTTGCCGGGTTTATTTTGTTTAAAGTCCTTCTTTCCTGATAGACTATAAGCTCCATGAAGGCAAGGGGCTGCTCTGTCAGTCAGTACCCACCACAGCCCTAGTGCAAGTTATCTGCTGACTAGCTGACTACTCCAACCTGACTTCCCAATTTCATCTCCTTTCCCAAGCACTTCAGCCTTCAGCCAAATCCCTCAAAGTTTCAAAATCTCCTGCCTTTATTGTTACTGCTCTAAAAAATCCAGGTCACCCTTCAAAAGTCTGCTCAAAGGCGACCTGCCTTAGAAAATTTCTCCCAATCTCTCAACAATACACATGCTGCTCACCTTCACCCTAGTGGGAAGAATCAAGTTTGAGAGCTGCATAGATGACCTTCTGATCAGGCTCTGCCACTAACCAGGGGAGAGAGGTTGGACAAGTCACTAAGCTGAAGTCTCATCGCCCAAATAATAAAATTGAATTCCTGGGAGCCATAATGTAAAACACCTAAAAGACCCTGGCACACAGGGCACCCAGGGTAACAACTCCCTCCAGCCACCCCTCCTCTACACCTTAATTAACAGTTTGTCCCTAAGTCATCCACCCTAATATTAGATTGTACACCCCTGGAGGACATTTCCTTTTGTGGTTCCACACCCCTAATCCTCTAATGTGAAATCATCATTGTCAAATAGCAACAATGACAGCATCACCTGACACAAATTGAGTGGTTTATATTTAGTGTGTATGTTTATATAGTGTTTAATTTCTAGATGTACAGTGGATCCCATTTTTAATTAAATATATACATGTAGAACATACATGCAATAAAATTTACGTAGGTATTATACATATATATAGTATCACAAAAGTCTTAGTATGATTTTAAGCTTTAAAAACTACAAAATTATAAAAGCTACAAACTTACAAAACACATCATTTGGAAGTTCAATCATTTAAATTTCTTTTTCACTTCATTGCTAAATTTTTATTTTACATTTCTCAGTCCCTCTCATTAAAAATGGAAAATGCTAAAATCCCCCCCAAACAGAATTTGGGGAAATTTCAGAAGTCATATTTACTTTAGCTACTAGAAGAATTTTTTTTTTTTAATGGTAATAATGCTCGATTTGGAAGCAGTAACTGGTGGACTGTATGCCCGTGGCTCTGAGTACTGAGTACTGTGTAGGTGCTTGGCAGCAGTCGCTGCTGTCACACTCTGTCTCTCTCTGTAGAGTACACCGGCCCACCCCAAACTGTACCACACGAGCAATCTTCTGCCTCTCCTTGCTTCTTACCTGGCATGGAATTGTCCTCCATAGTGTGGAGGAGACGTGTAAAGTACTTCAGGAACAGTACTATCTTTTCACTGCCAACAGTCACAGACAGGTACAGCCAATCTAAGTGAGCTTTTCATCCTGTCCTTTAACCACCCAGCTGCAGTGCTGAAACATTCTTTGGGTCCTTCCGTCACCCTACAGGGTGCTAGTACAGATCACCTCCCCTACCTACTTCAATGTCTGTTAGTTCTATTATTTCATGTCAGGTGACCTTTAAAAGCTTGAAAACCTGTGTTATGCATTAGTTGTCCTGGGTGAAAGCTGCTTACGCTCGAGTCTACCAGAAGCATGATTCTCAGTAAGCTGGGCTATTCTGCAACTGACATGCTCTCAATGAATTTCAGGAGATAATATTGATTATGGAGATTAAAGAATGCAAAGAAACTTGCAGATGACTTATATATGATAAAGTTATTCCAAAAATATTTTTGTTGGCTAAGATTTTCAAACCATACAGTACTTAATGTTTGGAATAACTCATCCAAAGGCAAAATTGTGTTCATCAGAGTAATCAATGATCTAAAAAAACCAAAAAACAATTCTACAAAAACTCAATGAATTCGTATTAGTTTTTATCACGTTCCACCCTGAATTCTAACCAAGAGTATAATAAAAGTGCCCCAACCATAACATAATCTTACGTACTACAGCAAGGATCTAGTCAGAATAATTTTCTGGGAGCCGGTGTGAAAGCACACTCCCTTTGTCTATGGTCCTTTCGCAAAAAAGGCTTTTCCTCAAAGTAATCAATCAATTGCTCCAGAAAAACCTAATTGCACACCCATCATGAGTTCTGGTTATAATTAGAGTGTTCTATAGTGGGGGAGCAGGAAGCGTGAGATGGGAAGGGGGGACACTGAGGTCCTCTAAGGCCCTTAGTAATAGTAATCAGCCATTTTATATCAATAGCCTAGAAGCCAAACACAGAACTGCCTGCTTTAGTTGGATTCTGTTAAACCAGTACTAATTAGAATGGAAGTACAAAGCTTGAAATAATGATTTCTTATCCTGAGAACAGATTCTGCATGAGTGGAAAAGCAGGGAATAAGCAGAGTTAAGTGTTTGAGAGTGGATGGCTGGAAAGAAAACCTCCATCGAGAATGACTCGCAATAGCCTTAAACCTGCCGCTGAAAATGCCCCTAATGCATATTTATTAGGTCTGTCATCCAAGAGCTTGTATGCCACAGTATTTCCAACCATCATTAACGGCATTAATGACCACAGCCTTTCAACGCCACCATCACCGTGGCACACTGCAATGCAGCACAGAGCAGCTGGTGGGATCAGAGCAGATGGCCTGCTTCCCCCTTCAAGGCAGGACTTTTTGCAGGTGACAACACAACTGCTAGGTGACTGACAAAAAGAAAAATAAACAAAAGTTGAAACTGGGATATCTGATGTCAGTAAAGTACATGCTTAATTTCTCAGGGAGCCTTTCACTTGGGCCCTAAAGGTTAGTAAGATTGTTTACAAAACTGTAGCTGTGCTACAGAATCGGAGTGTTCCTTCCAAATCAAGAAACACTGGCTGAGCCCTGGCAAAACCTCCATGCCAAGTGGGGCACTGGGGTGTGTCACAGAAACTCAGTCCTTCAAGATGCTCCGTGAATGCCTACTGTGCACCAGAAAGGTGTGCTCAGCACTCCAAGAGGGTGGAGTGGGGGTGGAAGTTGGGGTCTGTGCCCGTAAGAGGCAAACTTCGAGGGAAGATCAGTTTCAATGAACTCTGGTGGAATGCAATTACCACTCTGGGCACATGGCAAGCAGCACAGTGGACTTTGAACCATATTTGTGTCTAGGGACATTAAATATCTGACTTTATTTTTGTTTATACTTCTATTTTCTCTTTGGTGAGCTGCTTACATACTAGGTGGCTTAAGCAGAAAAAAGTAAATAAAAAGTGAAAAAGGTGGAGGCTCTTACAAGACACAGGATCATTTTCTCAGAAAAGTTTTTCCTGATTATTCTGTCTAAAAGGGCCCCCACTACCTCATCCCTAGCACTTCGCCCTGCTAACTCCCCTCCTCGTCCACCCAATCACTCTCTTCCCCCTTATCCTGCTTTATTTTCCCCAGTACACTCTTTGAAATTCCATTTATTTATCTACCTGTTGCAGACTCCTCTCTCCCACCCAAAGGTAAGCTCCATGTGGCGAGGCAGGGAAGTTGTCTGTCTTGTTCGCTGGTGTATCCCGGGCTGGGAGCAGTGCCGGTCCTCAGTCATACTTTTTGAGTCACTGAATAAATGGCCAATCACATGGAACTCAGGGCAAGGGATGCAACTAGGTCTCAAGAGAGACGGGAATCACGAAGTGGAAGCAAAAAAGCTGCTCCATGGCTCACATCTCATTCTCTCTTTGCCTTATTGGGCTCCAGCCTCAGTTTCTCTTCCATCTCCACTAGAGGGCTTTCTCCAATCCCATCTCACACCTGAAAACCCTGCAAGTCTCCTGTGCCCTTAGGATAAAGTCCAAAACCCTCCCAATAATTTATAATCCCTTCGTGATCTGTCCCCCAACCTCATCTCTCACATTATTTCACACAACCACTCTTTTCTAGACCTGTGGGGATTTTCTCTGTTCCTCAAAGGAGCCATGCATGCTCACCTCTTGGCCTTGGAATATTCTGTATACTCCTTCCTAGGTCACTCTTTCCCTCTCACCTCCATTGTGGCCATCCCCTTTTCATCCTGGCATGGGGTTAGGAGACCCTGCTAACGTACCCGCCATTACAGCCTTTTGATCTCCTGACTAGGCTATAAGCTCCGTGGCAGCAGGGACCATGTCCGTCTTGTCCACCTGTGGGTTTCTTAGTACAGTGCACAGCATCTGACACGTGGCAGATGCTCAAATTTGGGGAATAAATGAACTGTATGTCAGTAATGGTTGTTCACTAAGAGGCTGTGGCAAGAATAAGACAGCAATTCACCAGGGCAAGGAACGTGTCTGCCTTATCCTAGCTGTATTTCCCGTGCCTGAAAGAGTAGACATCCAATAAATATTTGCTGAATGAATAAATTTCTGGCTTGCCTGATGTAACTCCACCCCTTTCTCTCCCACTTGAGAAAAAATATCAGAATACGAGTGGGTGAAAAATGGCATTATTAACAGGACATCTCTGAATCATTTGAAAGGTCCACACTTTATTACTTGTCATAAATTACTGGCCATGTACCTCAACACTGATCATCACACATGAGGTGGCTGAGAAAGCAGTCGAAACAGATGATTTAGACAAAGCTATGAAATATGAAGCACTTTCAGCGCTTATTATTTTATTTTCCAGAAGATGAAGGGTAACAATAAGCTCAGTTAGGAACCAATATCTAAATTATTTTAACCTCCAGTTTTCTTTCTATAAAATAGATTTCTGCACAGCCCAGGAGAAACCTTTAATTAAACTGAAAGACGTTAGAAATTCCTTTTCAGTTATTTTTCTTCCATACCAATGAGGCCCACCAAGTTGCTGCTGTCTCTATTCAAAAGCCAAAGCCCCACGTACTTACTTCAGGGAGGCCACACTGCATCCCCTGCACAGCAGATACAAAACCAGTGCTCCAATGTGACAATACTGGTCTCCCTCAAATATAGCAACTGCTACTTTTTTGTTTTGTTTTGATCGTTTGTATGTAAATACTTTGGATAAAATGTTTCATAAAATTACTAAAACCTGAATCAAGCTAGTTTTATTTTTGTTTATATAGTACAAAGCATCCTTAAATACTGATCACATGATGAGATACAACCAAAAATGAAAAGTCCTAACGAACGTTTCAAGTCTTGGTGTGTTAAAGAGAGAAACAAATAAATCTCAGAAAGCCAGACTAGAAACCACAAAGTAACACAGACAGCCACATACTCCAAACAAGGCTAAAGTTAGTAAAGGAAAATATAGCAACCCAAAGCCAGTAACATCATAACCCTTAATAGCCTACAGAATTAGACACTCCATCTACCCAAACAGATCTGAGTTCCTCAGATCACCCCACATGCAGACTGACACTAAAGATTTTATTTTATAAAATAAAAAAAAAGAGTTGAAAGACCTTTTAGCCTACAAAAGATACTAGTGTTTGATGTCTCTGGATCCAAATTAGAGTGGAGGACAAGAAAAAAAAGTGTTAGGGTATATTTCAAGGTATCTTATTACTACCAAAAGGAGGGATAGTCAAGGCAAAGTGCCAAGGTTACAATAACAACTACCAAAAAAACATATGGAAATTGGAAGCCACTTTTTTTAAAAAAATAAAGACCATAAACTCGACAAGCATTAGTACTCTTTGTCTTACCCAATAGAATGCTGCATCACCCAAGTGAAAAAGGCAGGTACCTACCCCTTTTTGTAGAGTTTTATCAGCTTTCACTAAGATACTTCATTTCTCAGTCATATTTGTAAGCCCTCATTTGTAGAGATTCTTAACCTGTTTTTGTGCCAAGAATCCCTTTGGCAGTCTAGTTAAGCTTACTGACCCCTTCTCAGACAAATGTTTTTAAACACAAAATGAAATACAAAGGATTACAAACAAAATTAGTTATACTTAATTATCAAAATAGTCTTAAACTGGGATACAATCATACGTGTACTTCTGTATTAATGCATTAAATAATAAATCTAGCTGGTCTTTCTGTTGCCTCCATGTATAATTGAGTGAAAAGCTAAATTTCAGTTTGAGTATCATGAAAACAAACGGGCATTTTATTTCCATATCCAAGTTCAAGAACTTTATGAATTCTGTGGACCCTACGTTGAGAACGCTTGCTCGAGAGAGAGCCAATAAACATAGATTTTGTGAAAACATCAGATGAAAAATAAAGCCTTGCAAAATGTATTATCCATTCAACTGTGAGGTGAGAGGAACTAAGAGAGTAAACAACACCTCTCTAAAAACCACGATGGGCCATTAGTCAGCAAGAGAGCTACATGCTTCAAAATGAATCCAGAAAGGGTGCTTTGAAGAACTGACAGCACTGCTGGATCTGCCCTAAGGTGTGACACAGCTTAGCCCAAATCAACTATGAACTTGAACAAATCTCCTTCCTTCCAGGAGCCTGTGTTTCTTCATGGGTAAAATACAAGGGCTGGACATGTACCCAGACCTCTTAGGCCCCTCACAGTCCTAAATCATCAGATTATCTCCTTCTTATGTTGGTTACTTTAGCCTAATTAGCTTAATTTCAAAATAAGAAAGGCAATGGCCTTTCTTAAACTTGGAACAGAAAGTTTTATCCAATTTGAATACTCTCAAGTACAACCTCACACCAATGAGTCAAATATATGTATACCATTACAACTTTAAAAGTCTGTTTTGTGCATATCTACTTCATAAAAAGCAATCATAGCATTGGTCTTTTCTGCTATTAAAACACAGGATGTGTTCCTGTTTGAATTTTAGCACCATCACTTTAAGAAAACACAGTATCAACAAATGTCAGGGTACTTAGAATATTTTACTTAACTATACGTTTTCCACATTTGTGTCAATGAACAGAATTACAGAGCAGAGACCAGGAAGGGCCCTTGAAGACTGCCTAATCTAATCATATTTTGTTATTGTTAAAGAAACTGAGAGAGGAGGAAGAACCAAGCCAAAATCACAAAGCCAGCAGACAAGACAACAGGACTTAAATCCAGGTCCCCTAACTACAAAATTCATGCTCTTCCTACTACACTGAACTGCCTCTCAAATCCTGAGCAACTTCTCCAGCTTTAAGATGTTAGCCAAGTTTAAAATTAATAGCAAAAAAGACCTGATAGCTAGACCCGTCATTTTTCTCTATCTTTGGCACAACAAAGAGTTGTGGCTATGATACAATAACTGGTTGGAAACATGAAATAATTAAATTGCACCAATCTGCCCAGAAAGTGATGAGCCCACTAAAATCCTTACTACGTGGCATTCTCTTAATAATACTGTGTAACAAAAGAAAAGATGTAGAAGTATTTTGTACATGAATATAGACATCTTATCAGCTCTTCAGTCTGCTCTCCAGGATTTCCTAGTAATGTTTTACCATGAAATTCAAAACAGAACAAAAAGGAGTCATACAACAACTTTTTTAAAAAGCATTATATTTTACAAGCAAAAGCTTCTATCAATATGAAACGCTGGGCATTTTTAGACCTCAAGAATAATTTCATCAATAAGAAAATGTACTAGAAATTCTGTATTTACCAATATTTATGTCCCAGAGGACCAGACATGCAAAGTTGATATTAATTTTTATTTAAATGTTATTCTTTTAAGAGGGAAAGCACTGTCTCAAGTCCTAAGAGTGGGAATATGAATTAAAAAGGATGTCTTTAAAAATATACCTACTATTTCACCGCACTTTCAATGTATTCAATACTGCTAGAGTCAGAAACCTACTCTCAAAAAAAAAAGAGACTACAATCCAAGCATTCAAAACCCAGACTAGCATCCTCTACTCACATTTCACTTCTTCAGAGAGAACTTCCCTGACCTGAGAGCTGAGGAAAGCAATACCCACCTAAAGCAGTCATTCTTTAAGTTTACCGACTTCTGTTCAGAACGTGGCAACACCTGAAATTGTCATTTATTATCCATTTGTTTACACATTTCTGTTTATGCATGTCACTCCACGTGGAAATGAAAGGTCCTTGTTCTCTGCTGGATCCCCAATGCGTGAACAGTGCTGGCACATAGTGGGTGCATGAATAACTGCTGAGTGTCTGGCTCAAAATATTAGGTAAGTGCCAACTATGTCATTAGCAAGGGCAGAGCACATGCCAATTGGCAAGGCATTTCCACAGCCTCCTGAGAAGTAAGCCCATGATGCGAAGACAATCCAGGGTATAAATCCTTTCCGTGGCTTTGGAATGCCCTGCACTTCCAGCTATGAACACAAAACCTCTCCAGGCCCACTCACCCACTGCTTTTCTGAAACATCTCAACAATGATTTCCTGAAAAGGAAATAATGAGATAAAGTTCTGGCATAAGTTACAGTTCCGTGTCAAGTTCACAGTGTTAAACATACTTTGAAGCCAGCCACACAAGCAAAACCAAACTCCACAAAATTAGGTTGGGCTGAAGCTACATAAGACAGACTAAATAAACTGCGGCTTTTTCCCTGTCATTCCTCCCTCCTTCCAGAGAACCCTGACATTTGTCTTTTAGGTGCAATTAAGATGCAGGTGAGACAAACGCTTGTCTGCAAACAGCTTCAAAATAAGTGAGGAGATTTCCAATACTATCCTACTTAACACACTAGCAACAAGGTGAGGAAGCCTAGGAAACTTTGAGTTAGACTGTGTCTAGAAGCTTCTCTTAAAAACTCTCTTTAAGATTATTTTTAGGTCGGCAGTTACTTCAAGGTACTCAGTTATCAAAACACGTTTGTCAAAGTTCCCTGAGTTCTTCCATACCCGTGACTCCTCCTGTGTGTGCTAAGCCCACCTATCAGCACCAACGATGATCTGAATACAGGTCTTTCAACACAGAAGGACAAAAGCGCGGGTTCCCAGGAGCGACACGTCCAAAGGAAAAAATAATCCTTTCTCCTCCAACACTAAACCCAAGTTGCTCCTTCCCTCAGTTTCCTGCACTTTCCCCCTCCCCCTTCCACTCCCCTTTCACTGCCCACTTTATCCTGCTCTAATCCCGCGAAGCCTCTCTCCCGGCTTATTAAGGGTAAACAATAGAAATGTCACAAGGAAACTCAGGAAGTAGATGAAGTCTCTAATTGCTGCCGTTTAACGATTGCAGATAATTACTATCTTCAAAATGTGGTTTTCACCAGCGGAGAGGGAGCCGAGGCGGGCGAGGCTGGCGAGCCCCCCGCCGCCCGGGGGGCATCTGCGTGGCCGGGGACCGAGGGACCAAGGGGATGCGGCCTGCGCACCGCGGCCAGGCCCAGCGCAGCCGCGTCCCTGCCCCTTCCCTCCAGGACGCTCCCGGCGGGCAGAAGCTAAGGGCCGGCCAGCCCGCCCGGGTCACAGACAGTTCACTGCCCTCCGGCTGCGGCTGCCCGCGGCGGTCATCGCAACAGTACGCGAAGCACAGCCCGCGGATCGCACGGCGGCGGCGGCCCGAGCCCACAGCGCGGCGCCCGGAGTTCTGGAGACCCGGGCCCGGGGTCTGCGGGGGTCACGAGGCGCCCGGGGATCGGCCAGTCTCCTGGCTTCGCGAACCCACCCCGCGAGGCGTCCGTCACGGCGGCGCCTCACCCCGGGGTCCTACCCGCCCTCCCCGGCCCTGGGCGCCGTCCAGACCCGGCACGGGAAGTCGAGCCCCTGCCCCCCGCGGTTCGGCGCGGACCCAGCGCCCGAGCGCTGCGCCCGGCAAGCTCGCCCGAGTCCCCGCCGCCACTTCCTCGGCCGAGTCCTCCGCGCGGACAGCGCAGCCCGGCGCCAGCCGCAACGCCCCGCGCGCGCGCTGATGGGGGGCAACGGCCCCGCGGTCGCCGTCCGGGCCCTCCCGCCGCCCGGAGCGCCCGGCGGTCCCCAGCGCTCGCCCAAGCCGCCCCCCGGCCCCGCTCCAGGACGCGGTCGCCCGCCCCCCGCCCCGCTGCCCCGGGCTGGAGATCGCGGCACTCACCCCAGTACCACCAGCTCCCCGTATTTCACCGGCTCCTTATTGGGGGCGCAGTGCTCCTCCTGGCCGGGGGAAAACATGGAGCCCCCGCTCGGCCGCCGCCGTCGCCTCCGCTGCGATCCCCGCCGAATCCGCGCCGCCGCTACAATCCCATCCCGAGAAGGGAGTGAGCGCGCCGGGGAAGGGCACGGCGGCGAAGGGGGCGCGGGGCGGCCAGTCCCGCGGCTGCTCCGTCGTGGCTGCGGGGCTGCCCCGCCTGGCTCTCCGGGGCTCCGCGCGTCGCGGCCGCCCCGAGCCAGACCCGGCAACAAATGGGACAGGGCAGCAGGAGGACCTGCCCGCGCCGAGCGCCGCCGCCGCCACTGCCGCCGCCGCCGCCGCCTGAGCCTCGCAGGAGGGAGGGCGGGAGGGAGCGGGCGAGGGCGGGGCGGGGGCAGCGCGTGGGGGAGGGGCGGGGGCGGGAGCGCGGGGCGGCCCGGGCGGCGCGCGGGCAGGTGGGAGCCGCCCCGCCCCCCGCGGAGAGCGCCGCCCGCCCCCGCCCCCGCCCCCGCCCCCGGCCCGCTGGGCGCCCCCTGCCCGGCGCTTGGGGCCGCCGGGCCCACTCAAGCCCCCTCGGGCGGGGCGGCGGATCGGCCCCGGTGTTATGTAAACATAGAGTAAAAGGGAAAGGAAGTTCTTAAAGGAGCAGCTCTATTTTTTTTTCTTGCTTCCTTCCCCAAACTTAGAGCGCGGGGTCCTCAGCCCTCGCCGCCGAGCTCCTTGGCCGCCGAAGGCTGCGCGGGAGACCCCGGAAGCGCAGCGGCCGAGGCGCCCGAGCCCAGCCTACGTTTTCCCGGGTTTGGATGGGTGGAAATAACGTCCTCTCTGGGTGTAAGAGCGCCTTGTCGCCGACTGTAGGTCCTGGTATACGTCCGGAGGTGTCGCGCACGTGCACCTGGATGCCTCCTCCTCCAAAACCAAGTCCGCCAAAGCTGGGAGGTGTTTAGAAAATTGGAGGGCTTCGCTAACGGGTGCTGGAGCGGAGGGAGTTTTGAAGGCACGTGGAGCACCATGGTACAGGATGTTGCTACCCCGCTTTGTCATCAGCAGAGCTTCACATGGCTTTTGAAAAGCATTTTTTAAAATTGTTTTTTAATCCATACTCTATCCACTTTCCCCGTGCCTTCTTTCAATCCCTAAGGAATCTAAGAGAAAATTACCTGGGTGGATTTTTTAGTGACTAGAACTGTTTCTTTATTATTAATATCATGATTTAATCAAGTCACTATGTTTTTTGTATTTTTTAAAATAGTTATTACTACGGTTTTAAAATACTGTAGACCATAATAGTTTTACTGACTGCTGGTTTTCATCATACACGATTTTATTGTTTAACATTTATTAAGCACTCATAGCATGCTAGAAACTCTACATATTATTGCCAGTCACTGCCTATCACAACTGTTAAATATTCAAAGAAATAAATACTGCAAAAGCTACCGTATGTATAAATAGCGACTGGTTGGCTATGACCCGAAGTAAAGGGCTAGAAAAAAAATAATTGCATCTGTAGCCTCCCATTCCACTGTTCAGCACTCTGTGTGTAACATTCTCTGACGGGTTATTACTCTAGTGACATGATGCTTCCCGTAATTTCACTTCAGTTAGTAACTGATTCTTTTTTAAATTAAAGCTTTAGAAATAAATTATTCCAAAGTAACTAAAGCCACACCACTGGTAAGCCCAAAATAAATTTTATTAAACAGTTCATTTATTTCAGCTTATTATAGAAATTCTATATTTCAACTGATATAGCTGTTCTGCACATTTTAAATATCCTTTGTATTTTTTATGTATTAAGAAAAATTTGTTATAGTTTTAACCAACAATCCATTAAAGGGTTGAATTCTTTCTCCTCACAAGTGTCAGTGTGAATTTCCGTCTGAATTTCTGCTTGATTAATGTTGTCTTCATCTACTATATGCCCCTACTTACCACATGGATGTGCTTCTCTCAAAGATTGTCAGAATCATGGCGCAGTTGTGCAAGCCGCCCTGACTTCTCTATAGGCCTCTTCTCTTGCTGTTCTGCTCTCTAGGCTAGAATTACCTCCTTCCCCCCTTCTCTCTTGGCATGCTGTGCTTTTGTGCATTGCATTACACTGTTCTGGCTCCATTTCCTCCTTGCTGTGTTCTGCATCTGCTCTTAGGAAGATGGAAACAAATATTTATTAACCTCCTACTAAGTTCCAAACACTAGACTGAGAGTTTCCCATAGGATATACCAGTCTTGCAAGGCCCTCCATGCTAGCTATCTGCCCATGGCACCCCTGACTTCCAGAGGGGGTTCTCTCTCTGTCTACTCTCCCAGCACGTCTTTCATCATGTTTATAGTGCTTAATCAGGTCTGTCTTTATCAGAGTCAACTATAGGAAGTGTTGCTTTGAATGAGTTTTTCTGTCAATGGAGGCTTTTTATGCTAGGCAGCTCAAGGCTAGTAGATCAGTTCTGTGAATCACTCTGAGCCCTGAAAGCTTCTGACTGGTAAGAGCAATTCTATTGATCAGAGTCGGGAATACATACAGGGGCCAGGCATGGAAATCCAAATGAGCAAATGGGCTGAGTGGGGACTATGGCACATTGGTGGGTCTGTGCCATTTAAAGGGGCATCTGCCACTCATCTCTAGCTGATTGTTGCCATGTGGCAATGACAGCTCATTCTTGCTAGATTTAATTTTTTTAAAAGCCTCAAATCCTGATTATGCCAAATCTCCCAATTTTTAACTGTTGGCAACTCATTCAAGCTTTTTAATTTTCTTTAAATACAGCATGAGCCTATCAAAACCATGTCTATTTTCTAGACTGTGCCCAAGGTCCCCAAATTTGCTTTCTCTGATTTCAAGGGAAAAAAATATGAATAAAGGTAAAAAGAACACTTCTCAAGTGAAATCAAATGGTGAGGCTGGCGGGAAGGGGATTAATACTACTTGATTTTCTCAGAGAGTTAGCAGTGTATGTTCCTACAGAAGCCCACTCGATCCTTCCCATGCCCATCCCTTGTCAGAGTTACCTGCTCACAGCTTAAATGAATTAGAACATGACCCCCACTATCCCCAGCTAATATTAAGAATCTGATTGTAGCATGAATTTATCCCCTCTGGAATGTAATTGTTTTAGTTAGTAGCTCCAGGCTGGTGGGACAATCTGGCTATGCCATCTGCCAGCCCACTGAAAGCCTGGGTGGGTTTGGCTGCCTTGACTGACAGGGCAGACCCTTCTGTGCCCTCCCTGCTCGCCATTATATTTATGTGCCCACTAGACCACTGTCCTGAAGAGGATGACCCACCCACATTCCAGAGGGAGTTGATGCTATTTCTTGGGCTACCAGAGACCGTATGTTTACTATACAAACAAATAATGTAAAGTTTTCTCTTGATTTCTCCTCCTGTTGTGCCTACCTCTTTTATGTTAGAATCAAAAGATGTAGTGAAAAAGTTTATATTTTTTTAAGCATACCTTAAATAAAATCAGTCAAATCACCCTCCAGTATTTCTAGAATGAAGAGTCTAATTTTTGGTCACTCTACATCCTATACACGTGTATGTTTGCAAAGACTAAAGAGCAAGTAGACACTTTCAAAAATGTATGTTTGGACAAACTGATCAGGACACAATATATTTTCTCATGGACTGTTAGATTACATTTGACTTTTAAATCATCTCTTTTTGTTGTTTGTTTTCTAATTGAGAGAGTAATGTGAGCTCTTTGTCAAAAGTTTGGAAAACATGGGAAAAAAAGGATTTTTTAAAAATCTTGTCTTACATTATCCATAATCTCATTGCCCAAGAACAACCCTATTTACCATTTTTGTATATTTAATTCTTTTTTAATTTTTAATTTTATTGACTTGGTGGTAATACTATATGTAATCACCCTCTGTAAAGTTTATTATCCTGCCTTTTTGCGCTTAATACTATATCAAGAGCAGTTTTTTCTTGTCACTAAAACTTCACAAACATTTTTGTTGTTTCATAAGTATCAACATTTATTAAGCATTCCCTTCTTATGAAATAGTTGGAAGATTTCTACACTTTGCTCTTATAAATAATAAACATATTTACATTTGTTACTACTTCATGAAAACAGACTTCTACAAGAAAAATTATTACATCAAAGGGTATAAACATTTTTAAGACCCTTTGATACCTATTTCCAAAGCATTTTTCACAATGGTTATGCCTGCCAATTTGTGCTGTAACTAGCAGTAAATGAGAGCCTGCCTCAGGGAACTCTCACCAGCATTTTAAAATCTTTACTAATATGACAGGTGAAAATTTTTTATTTGCATTTCTGTGATTGCTATTGTGAGATGCATTGACTTTTTTTATTGTGGTAAAAAACACATAACATGAGATCATGAGATCTATCCTCTTCACAAATTTTTAAGTGTACGGTGCAGTCTTGCTAATCATAAGCACATTGTTCTACAGCGCATCTCTAGAACTTTTTAATTTTGCATGACTGAATCTTTATACCAATTGAACAGCAACTCAGCATTTCTCCCTCCCCTCAGCCCCTGGCAACTAACATTCTACTTTCTGCTTTGATGAGTTTGATTATTTTATAACAGATACCTCATGGAAGTGAAGGAATCATGCAGTATTTGTCCTTCAGTGACTAGCTTATTTTACGTGGCATAATTGACTCAAGACTTATCCATATAGCATATGAGAGGATTTCCTTCTTTTTTATGGTTGAATACTATTTCATGATATGAATATACCACATTTTCTTTATCCATTTATCAGTTAATGGACATTTAGACTGACTATTGTAAATAATGCTGCAATGAACATAAGAGTACGAACATCTCTTTGAGAGCCTGATTTCAATTCTTTTAGATAAATATCCAGAAGTGGGATGGCTAGATCATATGTTAGTTCTATTTTTAATTTTTTGAGGAAACTTCATAGTGTTTTCCATAGCAGCTGCAGCATTTTATATTCCCATCAACAGTGCACAGGGGTTCCAGTTTCTCCACATCCTTGTCAACACTTGTTTTCTGTTTGGTTTGGTTTTGTTATCATGGCTATCCTAACAGGTGTGAGGTAATATCTCATTGTGAGTTTGATTTGCATTTCCCTGATGATGAGTGATATTAAACATCTTTTGGTATATCTATTGGTGGTTTTTAAGTCTTCTTTAGTGAAGTGTTTATTTAAATCCTTTGCCCATTTTTTTATGAGGTTATTTATATTTTTGCTTATTTTGCTATTGAATTGTGGGAATGCCTCATTTACTTGGGGTATTAACCCTTTATCATATATGTGGGTTGTAAATATTTTCTCCTATCCCTTATGTTGCCTTTTCACTGTGTCACTTGCTTCCTTTGTTGTACAGAGCTTTTTAGTTTTATGTAGTCCCACTTGTTTAGTTTTGCTTTTGTTGCCTGTGCTTTGGGTGTCATATTTAAGAAATCATTGCCAAGACCAATGTCATGAAGACTTTCCTCTACGTTTTCTATTCAGAGTCTCACAGTTTAAGGTCTTATGTTTAAGTCTTTAATCTACCTTGAGTTAATTTTTGCATATGGTATAAAATGACTCCAGTTTCATTCTTTTGTATATGGATATCCAGTTTTCCCAACACTATTTGTTGAAGACACTATCCTTTCCTTATTGTGTATTCTTGGCACCATGTTGAAGAGTAGTTGACCATATATGAATGGGTTTGTTTCTAGGCTCTCTATTCTGTGTCATTGGTCTATATGTCTGTGTTTATGCCAGTGCCATACTGTTTTGATTACTACAACTTTGAATATGTTTTGAGATCAGGAAATGTGAGGCCTCCAGCTTTGTTCTTCTTTGTCATGATTGTTTTGGCTATTTGAGGTCCTCTGTAGTTTCATATGAATTTGGGATTTTTTTTCTAGTTCTATAAAAAAAAATGCCATTAAGATTTTGATAGGGATTACAGTGAATTATAGCTTTGGTTAGTATGTACATTTTTAACAATATTAGGTCTTCCAATCCAGGAGCATGGAGTATTTTTCATTTATTTGTGTTTCTTTAATTTCCTTCAGCAATGTTTTATGCTGTGCGCAGGTCTTTCATCTCCTTCATTAAGTGCATTCCTAAGTATTTTCTTCTTTTTGATGCTTTGTAACTGAGATTGTTTTCTTAATTTCTTTTCAGATTGTTTGTTGTTAGTATAGAGAAATGCAAAGGATTTTGTATGTTGATCTTTGTATCCTGCAACTTTACTGAACTCATTTAGTAGTGATAACAGTTTTTTTGTGGAGTCTTTAGGGTTTTCTATGATAAGATCATGTTACCTGAGAACAGAGATAATTTTACTTCTTCTTTTCCAATTTAGATGCCTTTTATTTCTTTTTCTTGTCTAATTGCTCTGGCTAAGACTTCCAGTACTATGTTAAATAGAAGCACCGAGAGTGGGCATCCTTGCCTTCTTCCTGGCCTTAGAGGAAAAGATTTCAGTTTTTCACCATTGAGCATTATGTTAGCTGTGGGCTTTTCATATACAGCATTTGATATGTTAAGGTAGTTTCCTTTTATTCCTAGTTTGTTTAGTGTTTTTATTATGAAAGGATGTTGAATTTTTTCAGATGTTTTTTCTGCATCTATTAAGATGATCATGTGGTTTTTATTCTTCATTTTGTTAATATAGAATATCACATTAATTGATTTTCATATGTTGAACCCTCTTTGCTCTCAGGAATAAATCCCACTCAACCATGGTGTATGATTCTTTTAATATGTTGTTGACTTCTGTTTGCTAGTATTTTGTTGAGGATTTTTGGATCTATATTTTCCAGAGACATTAGGCTATAGTTTTCTTGTAATGTGTTTTGTTTTTTGTGTGTGTGTTTTTTTGGCTTTGGTATCAGGGTAATGCTGGCTTCATAAAATGAGTTTGAGAAATATTCCCTCCTCTTCAAGTTTTTGGGAGTGTTTGAGAAAAATTGGTGTTAATTCTTCTTTAAATGTTTGGTAGAATTCACCTGTGAAGCCATCTGGTCCTGGATTTTTCTTCATTAGGAGATTTTCTTATTACCAACTCAGTCTCCTTACTCTAGTGATACGTCTGTTCAGATTTTCTATTTCTTCATGATTCAGTCTTGATGGGTTATAAGCAAATAGGAATTTATCTATTTCTTTTAGGTTGTTCACTTTGTTAGTATATAATTGTTTATAATAGTCTCATAATCCTTTTTATCTCTGTGGCACCAGTTGCAATGTCTCCTCTTTCATTTCTGATTTTATTTATTTGAAAATTCTCTCTTGTTTTCTTAGTTATTCTGGCCAAAAGTTCATCAATTTTGTTGATCTTTTCAAAAAACCCACTCTTAGTTTTGTCAGTATTTTTCTGTTGTTTTCTCTTGTCTGTTTTGTTTATTTCTGTTCTCATTTTATTATTTCCTTCCTCCTGCTAACTTTGGGCTTTGTTTGTTATTAATATTTTTCCAGTTCCTTGAAGTATAGAGTCAAGTTGCTTATTTGAGTTCTTCTTTCTTGATGTAGGCATTTATTGCCATAAACTTCCTTCTTAGTACTGCATTTGTTCAATCCGATAAGTTTTGCTATGTTGTGTTTTCATTTTTGTTTGTCTCAAAATGTTTTCTTATTGCTCTTTTGATTTCTTCTTGACCAATTGTGTGTTCAAGACCATGTTGTTTAATTTCCACATATTTCTGAATTTTCCAGTTTGCTTTCTGTTACTGATTTCTAGTTCCATCCCATTGTGGTCCAAAAAGATATTAATATTTGCTATTATTTCAATCTTCTTAAATGTATTAAGACTTGTTTTGTGACATAACATGTGATTTATCCTGGAGAATGTTCTGTGTGTGCTTGAGAAGAATGTGCATTCTGCTGCTGTTGGGTAGATGCATTCACTTTTTTAACAGCCAAATGGTTGAGCTCATAGTCAGTAAAATCTTAGATTTTTGTCAGATGAATTGCTTTTAAGCAGACTCCACCTCACCAAGACCTGTACAATTGAATTATTGAATCTAAGTGAAATATTAAATATTTATTCCTATTCTATTTCCAATCTGTTAGTTTCAGACAATGCAATGAATTTTTTCTTATTCTTTTAAGGAGGTTTTAACTATTTCAATAGGTAATACATACAGATAGTAAGCAATTCAAATAATACCAAAGAGTAAAAAATGTCTTAAACCTACTTTCATCCTGTAGTTAGTTCTCCCTAAGTAGAAATCACTGTTATCAGTTTCTTGTGCCTATTTTCAGCAATATTCTCTGTGTATGTGTGTGTCTGTGTAAATAACATTTAAGAAAATATATAGAAACAGAAGTACACTATATACTCTGCTCTATACCTAGCTTTTTTTCACTTAACATGGAGACTAAGAAAAGCCTCTTCAAGGAGCCTTTCAGCAGATGACTGAATGGTAAGACACAGTCACCTGTGGAAGATCTGGGAGGACAATGATATTTCACACAGAAGGTACAGCAAGTGCCAATGCCCTAAGGTGAGAGTAAGCTTGGCACTTATTAGGACCAGAGAGAAATCCATGTTGCAGCAGCTTACTGAATGAGCAGGGAAGGTGTATAAGGTAAAGTTGGAGAAGTAGGTAGGAGCCAGATCATATAGGGCCGTCAGGGTAATAATGTGAAAATGTGATTTGTTTATTTTTGATATTGGAAATCTCTGGAGAGTTGGATATAATTGTTGAAACAATAAAAAATAAAGTCACCTAACAATTTTACCTACATAGATAGCGTAAGATACCATAAAATGCTTTGCTGAAATCAAAATACACATTTTAGAAGCTATATATTAAATGATTTTTAATAAAGGAATTAATTTTTACATTCTTATCCCAAGGCCAGAATACTACAAACAAGGAAATGAATTTTTAACAAGGAGATAGTCCTGAAAGAGGCCTTCCCTACTCTTGTTCATCAGTGAGACAGGTACTCAAGGAAATAGGTTAACCTGAAGCACGAGAAAGTCATTCTATTAGAGTGGAGGTCTAATTTAGGAGTCAGACACCTCAGTTCCACATTACTTAATCTTCTTACACCTGCCTCAGTTATCCCATCTGTGAAATAGGACTAATAATATCCTGCCTATATATCTCACAAGGTTTCTGAGAAAATCAAACGAGATAACGCATGTGATGGTAATTTGTATACTGCAAAGTATTATTATTTTTTTAATAAAACCACAGGAAGAATGCTGTATGAGGAAGAATGTGGAAATATTAAATGATATATCCATAAATATGTGTTGAAAACTTCCTGTAATAATAAACCAATGTGATAAATATTTATTTAGTGGCTATGATGTTGAAGGCATGGGGTTAGATACAGCAAGTGACACAGCTGCAAGTGAAACAGCAGCATACCTGGAGTCCCAAGGGTCAAACTTTGTGGGTAAAGAAATTTGGATCCCAGAATAAGGGAGAGTACAAAGCTATTCAATGGGGACATGTGGGACAGAGTCCACACAATCAGCAGCTTTCCTGCCTGTCGTGAAATGTACCCGTTGTGGCAACTAGAACCTCATAATTGAAATAAGAAATAAACCTAAATGAGAATGCTTTCTAAACTGTAAACTGCTGTACAGTAGTATGATTATGAGGGAATGCTAAAAGATCATCTGTGTCAGGAAGCTAGATCTAAAACTCCGGTCTAAAGTTTCAACCATCTTCAACTTGCCTATGAATGTCCATTTGACCTTAAATTATACTGGATGCACTCATTTTATGCTTACACTTTCATAATCTTTTAAATTCAGCCATTATTATTGCACACGTGAAGTGATCGGGTGTTTTAAGCTGCAAAATCAACACCTGAAGCAGAGCCACCTAATCTCCATTACCACGTGCTAGTTCACATGAAAAACCCAAGGGCACATGCACACACACAGCTCACTACAGATGAAACTGACCCCCGCGGTCAACAATTAAAGTAGGAACCAGGCCAGATAGCAGGTAGAAGTTAGAACTACTCTGCTAAGATAAATTATAAGACACATTGACTTTTTTCAGTTCCTTTTGAAAGTACTAGAACCAAGGTTGCTGCTTAATCATAGTAACAGGAGAATTAAACACTTTTAAGACCCACAAAATCAAAACTGTTGATTCACAAAATATCCACCTGCCTGGTACATTTATGTTCCTATTAACCTCTCTCTTTGTTTGGTCATTGGTCAATTATACAAGGTCTTCCCCTCTTGTTGTGTTTAGTTCTTGTGTTATGATTGACTAAAGTCAATATACCAGAAAGACCTGCTGTTGACCAAAAGCAAGTAGCAAATACACAACAGGGAAGTAACAGCTCTTCACTGAGCTCCAAGACTTAACAGTTAAAGAAATATTCATTTATAAGAGAAAAGGACCAAATTTATTTCCTCTGTGAAATGATGAACATTTTATTAAATGTTATTTTACTAACTGTGTCTTCTTCTATGTTCAGACCAACAGATAAAAGACAGTTTTAAAAAATCTTAAAAAATCAAATCCTTGCCCTCTCCCTCCTCCTCCAGGCATCTTAAAATTCATAATCTTTCTGGTGTTTATCACTGTCTTGCCATACATTTGATACTATATATCATATTCAATAGAAAAATATCTTGTAATAATCTTTTTATAATAAAATCATATAGATATTAAGTTTAAATGTCCATAGTTCTAAGCATATTTTTTCATTCACAATTAAAGATTTTATTAAACAAATTTTAAGGATAATGATTGTATCAATTATCTATTACTGCAAAACAAAACATCCCAAGGCTTAGTAGCTTAAAACAAAAACCATTTATTTGTCCCCAAGTCAATGGGTTGGTACTTTGGGCTAAGCTCAGCTGGGTGGTTATTTTGTTCTTTGTGCTTTGGCTGGCTCACTTAGGAATCTGTAGTCAGTCGGCTGGTCAGCTGAAGGCTGGATGGTCCCAGATACCCTCACTAACATTGTTAGTGAGGGCTTCATCTAGATTGGCTGGAACAGCTCAGATAGCTGGGCTGCCCCTCCTTCCCTCCCTCCCTCCCTCCCTCCCTCTCTCTCTCTCTCTCTCTCTCTCTCTCTCTCTCTCTCCTTCTCTCTCTCCTTCTCTCTCTCTCTCCCCTTTCCATCTCCCCAGTGTTCTTTCTCTTTTCACATAATGTTTTAGCCTCAAGGAAGCTCTCTGGGCTTGTTCACAAAACAACAGTTTCCCAGAAGCGTAAGTCTTGATGCTGAAAGTTCAAGGATGACGTGCGAGACAGGTAGGATATTGGTACCTATAATTGGGTTGCTGCCAAAATAAAAATCTAAAACTTGTGGCTTTGGCTTTGGGACTGGGAAGTAGGCAAAGGCTAGAAGGACAGAGGAAAGTATCAGTAGAGACTAGAATAGCAGAGGAAACTGCTCCTGGAGGATGGAAAAAGGACAAAGCACATTATGTTGCAGCAGGAACAATTTGCAAAATTATTGTCCAAGGTAACTTTGAAGATATTAATTAAAAAATGCACTTGATGAATCTGTGGATCTGACCAAGGAAATTTCCAGGCAGAATGTTGAAAGTCTCATTTGGCTTCTTTTAGCTGCATGTGAGTAGTTACAGGAAGAAAGATAAACTAAAGAGGGCTTATTCTGTTTGTAAGCAAAATTTATAGAAAATGTAAAGGACACTGGACTTGCTGGGTTACAAAATGAAACTATTTCTTATCCCCAGTATCTACAGCTGGCAAAAAGTCCTCAAAGTGAGAATTTACAGAGGAAAGGTCAAGTTAACAACTTGGCTGTAAGACTCTTTGATATGACCTCCAGAAGATTTAAGGTGGTGCCTAGTGAAACCCCTCAGCTTGAAGAAAGTGCTTCTAAGACTCTTAAGGACTATCCCTACAGCAGCCTCTCTTACGCCTCCCAGAAGAGCCTCTCTCAGAATGAATTATGAATATATCTTTTGAGGAATGCGGTGAACCCCAATAAAATTTATATAGGCCCACATTGTTTTTTGAAAAACTTTATTGAAGTATAATTAAAACACACTAAATTGCACATACTCAAAGCATCCAATTTGATCCATTTTTATACACACACATACACCCATGAAACTAGCACCACAATCAAAATAACATTTCTATCACCCCTAAAAATTTCCTTTTCTCTTCCTCCATCCCATCCCCAGGCAAATGCTGGTATGATTTCTGTCACAAAAGATTAGTTTTCATTTATGAGAATCTTATACAAATTGAATTAAACAATATATACTCTTTTTGCCTGGATTCTTTTCTTCAACATAATGATTTTGAAATGCATCCATATTGTTGTGTGTATCAATAGTTTGTTCATTTTTATTACCAAGTAGTTTCCCATTGTACCAATATACCATAATTTGTCTACCAATTCATTTGTTGAGGGATATCTGAGTTGTTTACAGGTTGGGGCTTTTTGTTTTTAGTTGTTACAAATAAAACTGCTATGAACATAGGAACATTCATGTGCAAGTCTTTGTGCATAAGTCTTTATGTGGACACACATTTTTACTTCTTTTGGGTAAATACCTAGGATTGGAATGGTTGGATCACATGGTAGGTATATGTTTTTTAAAAAACTGCCAAACAGTTGCCAGCAGTGATTGGAAGTTTCAGTTGTTCCACGTCCCTATCAACACTTGTTATGGTAAAGCTTTTGAAAAGTATTATCCACTCTAATGGGTGTATAGCAGTATCTCATAGTAGTTTTAATCAGCATTTTCCTGATGACAAATAATGTGGAACATCTTTTCATTCTCCATCTGTACACTCTTAGGAGAAGTAACTGTGTAAATCTTTTGCCCATTTTTAATGTCTTTTTGTTTCTGAGTTGTAAGAATTCTTTACATATTCTGGATACAAATCCTTTCTCTAATATATGTTTAGTGAATATTTTTCCCAGTCTATATCTTATATTTTCATTTTCTCATAGTGCATTTTTTAAAAGCAAACACTTTTAAGATTTGATGAAATCTAATTTATCAATGTTTTCTTTCATCGTTTATACTTTTTTTCATAGAGACTGGGTCTCACTATGTTGCCCATGCTGGTCTCAAACTCCTAGCCTCAAGCAATCCTCCCACCTTGGCCTCCCAAAGTGCAGAGATTACAGGCATGAGCCGCTGCACCCAGCCTCATTGTTCATACTTTTTGTATTCTATCTAGGAAACTTTTGCCTATGTAAAAATCACAAATATTTTCTCCTTGCTTTTCTTCTAGAAGTTTTACGATTTTAGGTTTCACATTTATGTCCATGATCCACTTCAAGTTAATTTTTATATATAGTGTGAGAAGATTGTGTTCATTCATTTCATTTAGATGTCCCGTTGATTTGGCTTCTTTTTTTGAAAATTCTTTTCTTTTCACATATAATCGGCATCTTTGTCAAAAAATTAATTATCCATTTATGTGTGAGTCCATTTCTGTACTCTCTATTCTTCCACTGATCTATATGTCTGTCTTTTCGCCAATACCAAACTGTCTTGATTAAGGTAGCTTGATAGTAAGTCTTAAAATCAAGTAAGATAAATCTTCCAATTTTGTTCTCCTTTTTAAACATTACTTTGGTTGTTTTAGATCCATTGTATTCCCATATAAATTTTAGAATCAGCTTGTTAATTTCTACAAATCCTTCTGAAATATTGATTGGTATCATGTTAAATCTATAGTTCAAGTTGGGAAGACCTGCCAACTTAACAATATTAAATTTTGCAATCTATAAATATGGGGTTTTTTTGGTATTTATTGAAGTCTATTTCTGTCAGCAAGGTTTGGTAGTTTTCAGTTACTTAGATTTTTTTAGAAATTTATTCCTAGGTATTGTTTGGGTCTTTTTTTAGCACAACTGTTAATAGGATATTTTTAATCTGCTAATATATAAGAATGCAACTGATTTTTTTACATTATGTTGTATCCTGTGAACTTGCTATATTTATTTTTCAGTTGTAATAGTTGTTTTATAGATTCTCTGGATTGTCTATGTAAACAATATCAACTGCCATTGGGACAATTTTCTCTCTTCCTTTCTGATCTTTATGCCTTTTATTTCTTTTCTTTGTCTTATTGAAATGGCCATGATATCCAGAAAAATGTAGAACAGAACTGGTGAAAACAGCACTATTGTCTTGTTCCTGATCTCAAGAGGATACAACTGAGTTTTTCACCACTAAATAGGATATTAGGTGAAGGTTTTGTAAATGCTCTTAATCGGTTTGAGGAAGTTCCCTACCATTCCTGGTTTGTTGAGAGGGGTTTTTTAAAAATTAATTAATGGGTATGGTATTGGATTTTGTCAAATGCCTTTTCTGCATCTATTGAGATGAAATCATATGGTTTTCCTTTTTTATTCTGTTAATATGCTTAATTACATTGACTGATTTTTCAAATGTTAAATCAATGTCATATGTATGGGATATGCCTAATTTGGTCATAAAAAATTATTGTTTTATATACTGTTGAATGTAATCTGCTCATATTCTATTAAGGATCTTTTCAGCTATATTCATAAGGGATATTGGTCTGTAATTTCCTTTTGGGAATGTCTTTACCAGGCTTTTAATTAGGTTATGTTGGTCTAATATACAGATTGGTCAGTGATCCCAGCTCTATTTTTTTAAAAAGGTGGTGTAAAATTGGTGCTACTTCTTCCTTAATCATCTGATGGAATGGAATTTTATAGAACTCACTGATGCAACTAGTGAACTTGTCTTTTGGAGAAGGTTTTTGATAACAAATTCAATGGTTTTTGTTTGAGATAGAACACTCAGATTTTCTATTTCTTCTCCAGTCAATTTTTTAATTGTTCATTTCATCAAAGTTATTACATTTGTTGACATGATGTTATTCATAGTATTCTCTTATTATCCTTTTAATGTCTACAGGGCTTGCAATGATAATCCCCCTTTCATTTCTGATACTGGCGGTTTGTGTTCTCTCTTTTTTTCTTAGTAAGTCTAGATAGGGGATTATCAATTTTACTCTGATCTTTTCAATGAACCTACTTTTCACCTTGTTATTTTTCTCTACTGTGTATTGATTTTCCACTTCATTGATTTCTACTCTTTTCTGTATCATGTCTTTCTTTCTACCTACTTTGTATTTACTTTGTACTTTTCCTTTTCTGGTGTCTAGTCTAGTTTAGAACAGAACTTTAGGTCACTGATTTTAGACTTTTTTCCTAATATTATAAACATTTAAAGATAAAGTTTCTCTCAAGGCACTGCTTTAGCTGCACAACCCAAATTCTGATATATTCTATTTTTGTTGTCATTCAGTTTAAAATATTTCCTTATTTCCCTTGTGATATTGTCTTTGACCCATGAGTTATTTAGAAATTACTTTTTATTTTTCAAGTATTTGGGTGTTTCCTCAATATTTCAATATTTTTCAAGTATGTGGGTGTTTCCTCAATATTTACTGATAATCTAATTTAATTCTATTGTAGTTTAAGAACACATTTTATATTATTTTGGTCCTTCTAAATATATTGAGACTTGTTTTATGGCCCTGCATATGTTCTGCCTTGGAGAATGTATCACATGCAGTTGGAAAGAATGTGTATTCTGAAGTTGTTGGGTATACTGCTCTATAAATGTCAATTAGATTTGGGTGATTGATAGCATTGTTCTTATTAATGTTTTTCTAGTTGTTTTCAATTGCTGAGAGAGTAGTGTTAAAATCTACTATAATTGTAGAATTGTATAGACAATTTTATTTTTATTTTGACAAGTTTTTCTTCATGTATTCTGTTATTAGGTGCACATACATTTGTAACTATTACAGCTTCCTGATGAATTATCCTTTTTATCATTATTTTGATCTCTATCTTATTTTGATCTCTCATAAAGGACAGAGGTTGAAGTACTGTTTGTTTTCAAGTCTATTTTATCTGACTTAAGGTAGTCTTTCCCACTTTCTTATGTTTACCGTTTGCACAGTTTATCTTTTCTTCATCCATTTACTTTCAACCTATCCATGTCTTTATATTAAGGTGTGTCTATTGTATGCAGTAAATAATGTTGTCTTGCTTTTATACCATTCTGTCAATGACTGCCTTTTGCTAGGACTATTCAGCAACACTATATATATGGTAGCCACTATCCTCATGTGTCTATTTAAATTGAAATGAATTAAACTTAAATAAAATTAAAAATTCAGTTCTTTAGTCATAGTAGCTATATTTCAAGTGCTCAGTAGCCATGTGTGATCAGTGGCTACTGTATTAAGCACTTGCATACTGGGACTTGCCCTCTTGGAACGCTTCCCCTACCATCTGGAGAAGCCCATCCTCCCTTACTGAAGGGTGAGCGGCCACAAGAAAAGAACTGAGGCATCCGGTCAACAGCCAGTACTAGTTGCCGGGCATGCTAGTGGGGCCATCTAGGACTGTCAAATGACTGCAGCTGCGTGAACTGTCCCAGGCAAGACCTGCAGAACCCAGCTAAGCTCAGCACTATTTGTTGCTCTACAGAATTGTTGTTCTAATATACTAATGTTTGGGGTGATTTATAACCCAGTGATAGTTTAAATAAGATGAACTACGCTATTCTTCTGTTTAATATAGTCTTGTTGAAGGGTTTTTGGTTACAAGTATCAGAACCCTAGTTTAACTTATCTCAAATAAAGATAAGGAATTTATAACAAGATTATGTAGGTATTTTATGGAAAACAAAGACAGGAAGTGCATTGGGCCTCATCAGGGATAGAACCAGAAAATGGAAAATCTGACCAGGCACTAAGGTAGCTAATCTCTGTTTTCCTCTGGGACTGACTGCATGAATTCTTTCTTTCTTTTTGGTTTTTTTCTCCTCTCTGTGTGTTCACTGTTATCTTCTCTCTTTGTGGTCATCTTTGTCTGTATCTTAACTCGCCTGACAGAGGATGGCCACCTTATAGCTCCCAAGGCTACATGTCCTTAGATTACACAACAAAAACTGCTTAGCCCCTCCCAATTCTAATGCCAGATTCTAGGAGGAAAGAATTTGATTGGCCTAGCTTGGGCCAGGTGACCAGTCCTGGTCCCATCAGCCAGGGTTAAAGGTCAGACAGAGTCATGAAGTTCAAACATAGCTGCCATGGGGGCAATTTTTAGGGAAGACAGGATGTGGGCTGGAAAAACATCTCCAGAGTTTCTACTACAACTGTAATTCCAATGGAGAAAAAGTGGGAGAATGTGAGCATCAACAAAATGTTAACATGTAGAGTTATATTTAGTATGATGTGTGGGAGAAAAATGGGTAGGAAGCGAACAGGGAGAAGAAGATGCATTAACAAAAGCCAGTAAAGAATGGTGAAAGATCAGATGATGAAGGACTGAAATAAGAGTGAATAATTGGAATTTGAAGAAGAGAGGTCTTGTTGAAGATTTTGAGGAAAAAGGTAATGAGATCAAAAAGGCAGGAGCAAAATTGACATTCATGCATTTAAAATAATGACTCAGTGAATGTCTACTATGTGCCCAGCCCCGTGCTGAGCACTGGGATTATTTTAATAGCATGCTCTAGAGCATCTGAAGGGTATTTGCTGTTTGGAGGGCTGCCAAGGGACTCTACTCCTGCATACTATTGAGGGAGAATGACATGTTATTGCAGAGAGAATGACAACAGTCAGAACAGCATAGTGACAAAAAAAAAAAAAAAACAGGCAAATCAGAGAAGGACATCACCTTTAGTGTAAAATTTCACTTTTCATTCTTTAGTTTTCTGTACCTGTAATTGAGGATAAAGTTTGGGTAACATTATACTTCCTTCACAGAGGCATGAGAAAGGCAAGGCTTGGTTTTTCTGTAGAGTGTTTAAAAAGAATCAGTGTCGAACAGGAACTTGTGTTCCTTCTAACTTTGCAGCTGATCACCATATGGCCTTTGACAAGCCTTCAGCTCCCTGTGCCTTGAAGTGTGGTGGGTAAGGACATCAGGAACGCTGACTGAATGTTCGTTGTGTGCCAGGCTCTACTGTACAGACTTTACACAAATAACGCATTTAATCCTCACAATAACTGGATGAGGAAGGTACTATTAATATATCATCATCCTCATTACATAGATGAAGAAAATGAAGCATAGAGAGTTTTAAGTGCCTCGCTCAAGGCTATACAGTTATTAAATGGTAGGACTGGGCTTCAGACCCAAAATATCTGGTTCCAGAATCCATGCCTTTTAACAATATCTATGGTGCTTTCTAATTCCTTTTTAAAATAGTCCTTTGTACCTACTGGCAATATTATCTGAACGTTCTTGTTTATGTCCATCATGGTCAGCAGTTCTTGTTATATACATACTTCTAGCATGGAGGACTGTTCAACTAACTGGATGTACTTCCTTGCCCCACAGTGATCAAAAGCACAGAGCCAGAGCTCCTTATTCACAAGGCGCTGTAAGGGGCAATCATAGCCTGTGCTAGTCAACCCTCTGGTCAGAACTGCGAGCTGCTTCTCTCCTGACGGAGGCCAGTGACCAAAGGCTCAATCTCTGCTTACTGCTCTGCTGCCTCAGCTCCACACACATGCACACACACACTGCACTCAGAGTGGAAGAGCCATTCAGTCTCCTCGCTGTGACAGAGGGACTGGCATGTCCAGCTTCCCCGCCAGATTACCCTTGCCCTGGCTACTAGAGTGACATAGGGTGATTGAAACTGTCTTCAATTTCAGTGCCCTTCTGATTCCTCACACTGAGGACAAAAGTTTATGGCCTTGCCAAGGAACCATGCTGCTTGTTCAGGAACTGGGAGGCATCTCAGTCATCCCCCTATCTGTTCTCAAGAGACCCTGGATGAAGGGTCCAGTCATCTCAGAGTAAGACAGGTTTGTTGGCGGGTGTGTCCTCTGTAGCCAAGTTTGTAGCCAGCTGCTGAGTTTGCCTACATCAGCATGGGTGAGGAAGAGATAAACAGTTGTTGCTCCAGGAAAGCAAGCCAACATGAAAATAATGCTTTGTATTTCTGCTAACTCCAAACGTGCCCAAATTTGATTACTAAAAGGATCAATGTCAGTAACCTGAATATCAAATTATCAAGTTCCATTGTCTAATGTAAGTTGGCAGCCTGTAGCCTTTTTATATGAACTCTGGACAAGGTTGTGTTGAAGTTAGGTCTTTTGAATTATAAGAAACAGAGAGCCGCTCATGATACTTCAAGAAAAGGGAGGTTTTTCTGCAAGTCTCCACCTGGATTAAAATAGGAACCGGTGCAGCCGTAGGGACCAGTGGGCTGTCCAACTCCCAGGAGATGCTTGATTTCTAACGTGTTGCTGTTTTTCTCTTTCTCTATATAGGCGGGCTTCCTTTGTTGACTCATATTTTCTTCCTTCTTTGTCTTTTGCAGAGCACATTGGAAATCCAAACCCCTCTATGTTGAATTTTCCAGCTCTTCCTCCTAATAATGCTTCCTGAATTCCTTCTCTTGGAATTCCTTAGTTCGCATTCCTGAAAGAAGGAATCTAATTGGCTCAACACATTTTTTTTGAACATCAGGTCAGAGGTTACAGGCTGGCCTTGGGCGGGTGCATCTCTTGGCCCAATCAGCTGTGGTGGTGAGGAGTGGTAGAAACCACGGCTGCTAATGGTGCGCTCTTGTACGCACTCTCTTTCTCTCTCTCTTCTCTCAAGTAAAGATTGCCTCACTAGACGCTGTTGTGGGCTAGCAGGCACCGTAAACATGTCTAATATAGGCGGTATATTTGGGGTAGAACTGAGAAAGATTTGGTAACAGGATATTAACATTATCAATTTTATGTAATTAAATTAAAAGGAGACCATTTAAAGATTTTTAAATGTTCAAGTTTACAGTCATGCTAGTCAATCTTTATTTTAATCTTTAAGATGTAAGATTACCCATATTTTCCAAAGTTAATTCTTCAGTAAGTTTATGTATTATTTTTGTAGAAAGCATATTTTAAGTGAGTAAATTGGCAAAGAAAGGTTTGAGACTACTTACAATATCTTTCATCTTCTGAAGCTTCAAAAGTATCCTCAGCTTTTCCAATCTTTTCCCTAGAGTTTGATTTCCACATGCTCCAGCCTCACTTTAATTGAGGCCAAATAGTCATGACACGTGAAACCACCAGAAGCAACAAGAAATGTTCAAAGCATTTATCCTTGTTGTTTAGCTTCTAACATAGGATCTACCCTGAAGGTCAGAGTTCACAAAATTATCCTCTAATTATCTTCTAAAGATAATTTTTTGGGAGAGAAATAGCAGATTCAGAGATAAAGATATTTTAGCAATAAAAAGTGTAGTAGTATTAGGTACAAAGAATGAGACTAATTTTCTAATTAGTCTCAATGACTAATCTAATCAAAAGGATCTCTTTCCAAAAACAGATTTCTTTTCTTTTTGTTTTGGAAAGGAGAGCTTTATTTCTCATAAAGGGTTGCACCCTGTAGGTGGCCATTCCCACAGGATGGGAAGCAGAGCCCCAGCCAGAAGCCAGAAACCGGTGCTTCCAGAGGCAGACAATGGGAATAAGAATTTACGCTAGCAGGGTGGTCAAACATACATATTGTATTTCAACTTTTCAAAACTTTTGGAAATTGAAACATGGAGACTGAATCAACTTATATTTTATGCTTAAGAGCCATAAGGTCAAATAGAATTAGTATTAGAATTCGCTTAAAGCATTCCAAAGTTAAATTCAGCTGAAGTTATGAAGAAGTAGATCTTAAAAGACTAAAAGACTTATAGAAGAAACTTGTTTCCACAGGGAAGATGGAGCTGAGAAGAAGACACTACTTGGGAGGCTGAGGCAGGAGGCGAGACTCTGTCTCTAAAAAAAAAAAAAAAAGGTAAAGACAATAAACTGAAAAAGATGACCAAGATAAATTATCTGCCTGAAGATATTTGAGTTCCCACAAGTCCCCAGCTGTATGATTACATTCATAGGATTTCTTCAGACCCTTATAATAAATTCCTCTTTACTTCAAGTAGCTTAAGTGTGTTTCTTTTTCTTGTAATGAGATTAAGATAATTCTGTGTTTTTTTATGTGCATATTTTTAATCTGGATGAAGATTGCATTTAGTAATGCCTCAAAAGACAGAAAGGGATGGCCTCCACCCCCTCCAGTGCTCTCTGAAGAAAATTGAAGGTGAGCACCAAAGCATGCATATCTTAAGTATTTGCAAAGAACAGCAGTTTCATCCAGAATGGGATTTGATGAGTAACTTCTGTGACCAAAATGGAACTTAATAGAAAAGCTTTTCCTAATAAGATGGATGGTTCAGTCATTGCAATCACTCAGCAAATTATACTGTGTCCACTACATGTGCTAGGCACTGTGAACAGCTCTGGTGCCTCAAAGAGATTAGGTGAGTTATAAGTAATGTTCCCAATAGGACAATGAGTAAATCACAGCTACAGCATACTATACTTTAGCCCACTGAATGCTATGTATGGTTTCAAATGGAAAGCACTGGGCAGGAGCGTTGGGGAATTTGAGAAACACATAAAAAATTCAGGCCTTTCTTCCTTGAATGTCTCTGACAATGGATTCCAAGTTTAAATAAAGTCCTTTGAGCAAGTTTCTGAGACAATTCTGAACAAGTCAACAGACATCTATTAAAACTTACTATGTGCTAGGCACTGAATATACGCTAAGATGAAAAGGGCTTGGCTCCTTGTCAACGAGCTTTTGTGCTAGAAAGTGAACAAGGTAAACACATCCAAATGGCTTTTATATCCTGATAAGAGATATCATTCACTCACTAGCTTCCTGTTTGTACTGATGCCTGAATATTGTGTTGGTGGATTCTGTAGCTGTCTGACACCTTTGTGACTCCATCTGATCTCCTGTCATTAGTTTAAATTCTATCCCATTAGGAACAGGTGTGATTCCAAGTAATGTCATTATATCTTGATAAGAGTATAAATAACTGAAAACCCTCAACTTGCTTTATGGACAAAGTCTAGGAAAGTCCACTAAGTCTTAGCCCTGGAAAGCAAGTGTCAGACTTTAAGCAATGATATATTTGGTGCCATTTTTGTTGTTGAAGAAAAGGGTAGGCAGTATAACCCTCTGAGCAAGTTAAAACATCAGTTGTCAACACAGGAAGCAAGTCGAAAGAGAGCTATCTGACACAAGAGCTGAAGCTGTCAGTCACATTAGTGGAATAAAGAAGAGTATACAAGTATCTTTGGATTCCCAAATCAAACTGCCTCTTTCTTCCACAGCAGTTCAAGGAAGTTTCTGAGAATCAGTTAAGGACCCAGCACAGCTGGGATCAGAGACTTAGACGGAGAAGCACAAGATCAGAAAATATTT
The DNA here is from genome assembly GCF_020740605.2 of Lemur catta. NCBI lineage: Eukaryota > Metazoa > Chordata > Mammalia > Primates > Lemuridae > Lemur > Lemur catta. Next base: position 40,120,448 of record NC_059128.1, read on the forward strand.
AGATAGCTTCTTGCAGATGCACAGTCCTGCCTAAGTGCTTCATAATCATAATGTTATGGTTGAGTGCCTATCAAATTAGAGCTGAAGACCAAGCAAAGCACAGACCTTTTCAGAGCAGTTACTGGCTTACTTAATGGTCTGATAGGGCAAAGCATAAATTCTTAAAAATGTCAGATATTCAATAAGTCACATTCTTAGAAAGAGAGAAAAAAAATCCTTCCAGAATTCAGGCTTATTACCTAAGATAAAAGTCATAGTTCATGTCCAGCAGGAATTTACAAAGACAAACACAAATGTTGCAAAATGAGTCCCCAAAGCTCCATAATCAAACCAAGGGATTTTAGCTGCTCTGAATCATCCAGTTATGTCCCCAAAAGGCCACGCTATCAAGATGCAAAAGATTCCATAGTGAATTATCTCAGCTGGGATTCAAATGGACCCTGACATAATAACTCTTGCAAGGAGGAAGGCTGTAGCTGTGGAAAGATGGACAGAGTGGGTAAATGAAGGTCAGATGGATATGGCCTTGGACCTCAGGGCCTCCATTTGCCAGCTCTGCGACTTTGGGCAAGCTACTTAACACTTCTGATCCTCAATTCTCCCTTCTGTAAAACAGCAGTAATAATACTGACCTCACAGGGTTATTGTGGGAATTAAGAGAGGTAACCTGTGATGTGTGATAGCTGGCATGTGGTGGGCAATCAATAAAGATCAGTCCCCCTTCTTTAGTATGGTCTGGAAATAAATGTCACTTTACGGTTTGCTTTTCATTATATAATACTTTACCTATTTCTTCACTGGACTGGAGAGAGAATACTGTGGAGTAGTTAAAGCACACAGCAAATGGAGCCCAACTGCCTGGGCTCGAAGCCTGGTTTCACTGCTTTCTAGCTTTATAACTTTGGGCTGGCTGCTTAACCTCCTTCTAGCCCAGTTTCCACTGAGGATGAACTGAATGAATGTAGGTAAATGACCTGGAACGGTGTCTGGCACATGGTGAGCTCTGTAAGATTTAGCATCATCATTATTGTCATTGTCGTTACCTGTATCCTTGGTAAAATATACACCCACCCCATCAAGGAGCTTATTGCAATTAAGTTTTTCCCTACAGTTGTCAACTCATGTCTTGGATAATGTATATTCTGAACCACTTTGGTATTTTTTATCCCTTCTTACCGCAGATTGTATCTTTCCATAGATGACAGCAACAATATCTCCCATTTCATGTGCATTTCTACCACGTGACATATTGCTTCTCCATCAACAAGTGGTGTCCCCCTCCCCTTGAATCTGGGTGGGCTTTTGACTGCTTTGGGCAACAGAGTGTGGTGGAAGTGACTCTTCTACCTTGTCTACTAGAACACTTGCATTTGGAGCCCTGAGGCCGCCGTACTTGTGAGAAAGCTGAGCCTTGTGGAGAAGCCACACAAGGCTCACTGGTCAGCAGTCCTCCTCTCCACGTCACCTTAGCCCAGATACAACAGAGAAGCAGCCTCCAGAGCATTCCAGCCCCCAGCCATAAGTCACCCCCAGCTTTTGTGCTTTCCCAGCTGGGATCTCTGACATCATGGGGCTGAATCAATGCATCCCTTTTGTGCTCTATCCAAATTCCTGACCCACAGAATCTAGAAGCATATTAAAATGGTTGTTGTTTTAAACTGATACATTTCGGGGGAGTTTGTTATGCAGCAATAGTATCTGGAACACTTTCTTTCAAAGAAAGTTCATAGTTAACATGTGAAAAAATTATTTTTTTGATGAACAGAAAACATGGCCCTCTTCACAATTATTCATGAGAATAACTTGAAAAAATAGACATTTTAAATTATATATTATATATATATATTAAGGCCTGGAACTGGTGTTTATATATTACATGTCAAAAAAGCTTACATGGTTTTCCTCCTCCAACATGTGTACAATTATCAATTATTTTTCCAGAACTAGAGTTCCTAAAAAGAAATTCTTTTTGTTGTAACTGAAGCAACAAAAGTCTCTCTGGTGTTTCCTAACTCTGAAATAGAAATTGTTTAGAAATGTTCAAACAGCTGTATTCAATTATTGCTGAGCATTTTAAATAGCTAACGGTCTCAGATTCAGAATATTCACAGCGGCTTGTTAAAGTGGTGAAAAGGTCTCTGTCAATTAGTATTTATATATGTATTTAAATCCCTGTTAGCCAGCTGCCACTCTCATGGTGTCACTGTGGAAAGGCCAGTCTCATGTTTGTAAAATTGGAAAACTTGTGGCTAGGTATACAAGACGCTCAAAGACAAAGACAGGATTTGCTCTATTTTTTTTTTTTTTTTTTTAAGATATGGGGGCCTTGGTATGTTGATCTCAAACTCCTGGCCTCAAGTGATCCTCCCACCTTGGCCTCCCAAAGTGCTGGATTACAGGCATGAGCCACCACGCCCAACCTGCTCTGTGTTAAATAAGGACACGGCATCCCATTTCTCAAAGGAGGCTTTCCTGAGAACAACCATCTGTCACTCATGTGTGAGAGTGTGAGTGTGTGTGTGTGTGTGTGAGTGTGTGTGTGTGTGTGTGTGTGTGTGTGTGTGTGTGTGTGTGTGTATGTTTCAGGCTATCCTGATTTCAAACCAGACATTCTAGTAAAAGCTGACCTGCAACATTTTCATGTTGTAGCTTCCACTTCCTTCTTGCAGGCACATTCATTCTGTCTGGTTGAGGTTTGAGAGAGGCTGTTTGAGAGGACACAGGAGGCAAGGGTGCTGAGCAGTGACAGATGGTCTGAAAATTCCCAGTTTCACTTCTTAGGTCCTTGATCCCTTCGTCCTTGGAAGAAGCTTCTTTTTGCCCAGCCCCCTTCCCACTTCCCACTTGCCCCCATAACCCATCAGGGATACTGCTACTTACAGCAAGGGCGTTGTGGTTAGAGACACCTAGATTTGATTCCTGGATCCTCTACCTACTATGATTTTGGGAAGTTACTTCAATTGTCTGATCATCAGTTTATTAATCTTAAGGGAGGAAACAATAATATCCCTACCTTACAAGATTGTTGTGAGAATTAAAGAAATAATGCACCATCAGCACCTTGCCCAGTGCTTAAAACATAACCAAATGTTCACTGCATCTTAGCTATGCTTTAGAATGAATGACTGTGTGGCATAGATATTAAAACACGGAAAAGCTTTAGAGCCCAGGTCCCTCTTCCTAAGACGCCCTTTGGATTTCAAAGTTATTCCAGGAGTGTCAGGAATAGGCAGAGGTGTCAAAGTCAATAAAAATGCCCCCAGAGATCACCTAAGGTCGTGCAAATGGACTTTGCAGAGGTCAGGCTCCTGACAAGGTCATGCATGGTTGGTTTAAGAGTGCTGAATGTAGGCTGTAGGTTCCAGTAGGATTAAGGAGTGCAATCCCTATTAAAATACCAACATCATTTTTTGCAGATCTAGAAAAAATAATTCTGTGCTTCATATGGAATCAGAGAAGATCCTGTATAGCTAAAGCAACCTTAAGCAAAAAGAACAAATTGGGAGGCATCAGTTTACCAGAGTTCAAGCTATATTACAAGGCTATAGTAACCAAAACAGCATGGTACTGGCACAAGAACAGAGACACAGACCAGTGGAACAGGACTGAGAACCCAGATATAAAATCATCTTCATATAGCCATCTGATCTTTGACAAAGCAGACAAAAACATACACTGGGGTAAAGAATCCCTACTGGGGATTTCTTGTTGCTGGGAAAATTGGATAGCCACATGTAGAAGACTGAAACAGGATCCATACCTCTCACCTCTCACAAAAATCAATTCATGATGGATAACAAACTTAAACCTAAGGCATGAAAACATAAGAATTCTAGAAAATGTTGGAAAAACTCCTATAGACATAGACCTAGGCAAAGAATTTATGAAGAAGACCTCAAAAGCAATCACAGCATCAATAAATATAAATAAACGGGACCTGATCAAATTAAAAAGTTTCTGCACAGGCAAAGAAACTATCACTAGAGTGAAAAGACAATCTACAGTATGGGAGATAATATTTGCGTGTTATATATCTGATAAAGGGCTGATATCTAGAATCTATATAGAACTCAGGAAAATCAGCAAGAAAAAACTAAATAACCCCATTAAAAAGTGGGCAAAAGACATGAACAGAAACCTTTCAAAAGAAGATAGACTAATGGCCAAGAAACATGAAAAAATGCTCAAAATCTCTAATCATCAGGGAAATGCAAATCAAAACCACAATGAGATATCACTTATCTCCAGTGAGAATGGTTTTTATCAAAAAGCCCCAAAACAACAAAGGTTGGCGTGGGTGTGTAGAGATAGGAACACTCAAACACTGTTGGTGGGACTGCAAACTAGTGCAACCTCTGTGGAAAAGAATTTGGAGATACCTCAAAGTGCTACAAGTAGAACTACCATTTGATCCAGCAATCCCACTCCTGGCTATCTACCCAAAGGAAAAAAAGACACTGTATAAAAAAGACTTATGCATACAAATGTTTATAGCAGCACAATTCACAATTGCAAAGATGTAGAAACAACCCAAGTGCCCATCAATACATGAGTGGATTGATAAAATGTGGTATATGTACACCATGGAGTACTACTCAGCCATAAAAATGACAAACTATCTATTGTATTATCCTGGATGGAACTGGAGCCCATTCTTCTAAGTGAAGTATTACAAGAATGGAAAAACGAACACCACATGTACTCACCATTAAATTGGTACTGTTCCATCAACACTAATGTGCACATATGGGAAGTAACATTCATAGGGTGTTTGGGCAGGTGGGAGGCGGGAGAAGCGGATGGGTAAATCCACACCTAACGGATGTGGTGTGCATTCTCTGGAGGATGGGCATGCTTCTCAGGAGGTGCAAAGCCAATTTGTGCAACCAAAGCATTTGTACCCCCATAATACTCTGAAATAAAAAATTAAATTAAATTAAATTAAATTTTAAGAAAGAGTGAGAATGGCTGGGCTAATGGAGAGCATCCTCCTATAGGCTCAAGAATCCAGACACACCTTTGCCTCCTGTTCATCTCAGTGAGGAACTTCCTTGCCAGCATATAAATTATGTGAGGATACATTCCCACCTGCCACAGGGGTTGTCTACCTGATTTAAATGAACACTTGTTCTTCAGGGAGACCAGTATATCTCATCTCATGTTTATGTAATGGGCCAAACCTAAGATACAGGTGATACAAGTGTGCCAAAGCAGCCCTCAAGGGATTTTCTGTGCTATGACAGCAGCAATCACTAGGTCCCTGGGAATGAAGGTAAGGAAGGTAAAGTTAACTTCCTATTCCTCTTTTCTCCCTCTCCTCCATTGCCAGGACAGCATCCCAACTTCTATCCTGATCCTCAGTTTACCACCAGCGGAACTCCATTCTCATCTTCCCTCCTCCAAAGTGTCCTAAGCTCCCAAGTTGCACTCCTTCAGTCCTCAGCAGGACACCACTCTTGTTATTCTCTGCACAAAGCTGTTATCAGGTTAGACTAATTCATAGTGAGCTATGCATGACCAGCACGTCTTGAGACTCAGCAATCCAGTGCAGTGGATTGAATTGTCCCCACCCCCGCAAAGATATTTGAAGTCCTGACCTTTAGTACCTGTGTATGTGACCTTATTTGGAAAAAGAGTCTTTGCAGAAGTAATTAAGTGCAGGATCTTGAGATGAAGTCATTCTAGTTTAACTGGGTAAGGCCTAAATCCAATGACAAGTATGCTTATAAGAAGAGGAGAAGACAGGGACGTGGAGGAGAAGGACATGTGAAGGCAGAGACTGGAGTTATGCAGCCAGAGCTAAGGAACTGCTGGAGCCACTAGAGGCTGGAAGAGGCAAGGAAGGATTCTCCCCTAGAGTTTTTGGACAGAGAATTCTTCCAAACACCCTGATTTTGGACTTCTGGCCTCCAGAACTGTAACAGAATAAATTTCTGTTGTTAAAAGCCACCCAGTTTATGATAATTTGTTATGGCAGCCCTAGGAAATGAATATGCCCAGTAATCCCAGTGAGTACAATCCATGGGCCCTCCAAGCATGGACCTGCCCATGCAATATCCCAGTGACCCTTCCCAAGGCAGAAGTAGGACCTGATCTCACCTTAGATGAACAGCCTGAAGTTCAGAAAGGTTCAGCAACCTGCCCCTGATATCAAGCTAAGACCCAAACAATTACTTCCGCGCCTTTCCGTTCTGCAGCTTTCCCTAAGTAATTAATTATCATTATTGGTTTTATATCTGAAGAGTAGCCTATTGTCCCAAATGCGTATTTAATGGGCAAAAAACTTCCCCTCCTTCCTTCTACTTTCCTCTCTCTGCCACTTTGTCCCAGAACCCAAGGCCCTGGCCCTGAAGACTCAACTTTCCCACCATTGCTGACTTCAGAGAGAAGGTGGAAGGAGGCAAGGCTGCATGAAGTAGCATTGAATATAAAACCATCAATTTTTGCAGTTTTTCTACTTCCCTTTCCATGCTCCTTTTGTCAGGGCTCAACCATAGCCCATCTCTAATTTGTGAACAAACACTTCAGCAGTGCTACTCGCTCCATCGTTGTCATCTGTGCTTAAGCATATTTTTAAATTAAATGATATTATCAAATTTTGGTCACAGTTCCCCATATTCTATTTTTCAATAGCAATTATGCTTCCAGTGACACATTTCAATATGTTCCAGAAATATTTTCTTTATGATGGATTCATTGGGAGGCCCCCTTCATTTTCCCATAGAAATCAGAAGCTGACATCAGCTTACACCTTCATAATTTACTAAGGCTCCAGGTGGCTAAGATATCAGCAATAATCCATCACTTTTTTCTTCTTGTGCGCCTCACTCTCATGTACCTCTCTTTGGTGTTGCTCAAGTATTCCAGCGTCTTTGCAGGCTGAGAGGTGCTGAAGCTGGCACACATGTATCGAATGGCTACCCGGTATAGGGCATTGTCCTCCAGTTGCTATAGAAATAAGCCAGGGACTCTAACTCTGGATTCTTATGTCTCACATTTTCAAATTTAGATGAACTATGATGTGGCTACAAAAAAAAATTGTGCCATATTTCATGAGATAGAAATGCAAACCTGCCATTTCATTTGGCTCCTTAAACTGACAAAGTAGTCATGGAAAGCCAAAGGAAATCATTTATCTGTTCCATTTTGTTCCATTTCCCAGCTTGAGGGAGCTTCATTTGTAGTGGAAGCTTAGTCCTGGCTATTTTTGCTGCCCTGAAGCTTAATGAAGTTGGGGAGAAGACAGAAGAGAGGGAGTTACAGTACAGTGACATGGCACATTCTTCTAGAGCTTGAGACGACAAATTACTTTTGTTTTTCTAATAGTACATCACATAAATAGAATTCACCTGGAGCATGGTCATGCCTGAGACTGCTAAGCCTGAGGGACAGTACAGGTGAAGCTCGTCTGAAATGTGTACCTACCAAGAGTCAAAGAAGAAAAAACTAAGGAACCAAAACTGAGTGTTGAGAAAGAGGTAGAATGCTCTATTTCTAATTGTGCTACTTTTGAGGCAAACTTTCTTAGTTTTCTTGAAAAGAAACTGAAAATCAATCCATACCCACGTTAGGTTGGCCTCGATGTTTCCTGGTCCTCGGTCCCCAGTGTCAGGAATGAGTACTGGTACTGAGTCGAGCTGATTACAGAGTGATCACAATTGCAAAGCAATCCCACACAGGCAGCGTTTACTGCAAAGTGAAAGTACATCTCAGAGGGAGAGACGGGTCATTCTCCACGAATGGAAAAGACCCTGAAGCCTTAGCACGCACTGTCTTTTATATGCTCACTAGTTTGTCCCGCCTCTCTCCTGGGTGGGATTGGTTGCTGTTTCCTGCCTTTGGGTGATTGACAGGTTGGGGTTATATAACAGTTTCCTTTCTATTCATGCATCTTCCCAGAATCCTTCATGAAGCACCTATGTGGGGGCGGTGTCAAAACCATAATGCTAATTAGATAGTAATGATCCCCAGGTCACTTAAGGTCACTAAGAGGTCCTCACTATGCATGTTTCATCCAAGAAAAAGTCTCTGGTCACAAGTATCTGATATTGCTGTTTCTTTTCTCTATTCTCATTAGTTTCTGCTGTCCACCTTTAGCCACTTCCTCTACCTGCCTTGCCACCTGTTCGCCCTTCATCCAGACCTAACACCCACACCACCCTGTACCTTTTGTTACTATAAAGCACACATTCAATTTAAAAGTGGGATGGCTGAGAATAAAGCCACTGAGAAATGCTAAATGGGATGGGGAGTGAGGAAGCAAGAGAAACTAGAGAACATTAAAAGTTTTAGTTCTCATAAAAGTCAGTCTATAAAATAGCATTTTTCCTTTAACCCATGACTACTAGGAAAGCCTGCACTTGAAAAAGCTCTTGAATAAATCTTTCCTCAGATGCATTACAAATGCTGTGTTGCAATATTTGAAAGGGAAATTGATTTAGATGAAAAAAGTAAGGACTTACATATGTTACTTCTCAGTGATTTCCACCCTAGCATTTAAAGTCACTTGGTTTATGGGGCCAGGCATTTGAGTAGCGCAGGTTACCTACCTCAGCCAGGGAAGTGCTCAAATGTGACAATATGAAGGGGACTTATCAAGAGTTTGATGGGAGCTTGGAGCTGTTAACTAAGCAGGTTTAGGGACCATAATGCTTACCTTTGCTTCTATTTTCTTTGAAGAGAGAAAAGGTGTCAGCTAAGAGTTTGAAAGGGCAGTATGAGGGATTTCAGTTGGCTGTCAAACAAAGAGAAGGTTTCACAAGAAACTGGAGATGTTATTGAAAAGACTGTCAGACGACAAAAGCCTTGGCCTTAGGGGCCATCCCGGCAGCCCTCCCCAGTCATGGGATTCTGTAAATTTTAGCTGCAGTGTCTATAGAGAGGCAGTGAGAGAGAGTGACCAAGTGATTTCACTTTGGAATCAGATGGAGGGTCAACTCTTAGATCCACTGCTTGACTGCTGATTAAGCCAAGCAAATTATTTAGTCTCTCTCTGTTTTAGTTTCTTCAATAGTACAAAGGAGACAATAATTATAGTGTGTACCACTTGGGTTCTGGTGAGAACGAAGTGAAATAATGCATAGTAAACGCTCGGCCTTGTGTCTGGAACATAGCAAATATTCAATAAATATTAGCTAGTATTGTTGCTACTGCAATTACTATTTCAGCAGAAGATAATAGCCTACTTCCTTCTTCTTTTAATTCACATCTGATGCCAGTAAGGCACTAGTATAATCATACCTGCCACTGTCCTATCACTACTTTGGTTCTTCAGAAATTGCAAACGTCTCAGGCCTAAAGCTGCCCACATTTCATATCCAGGTTGACCTTTAACCTAGTGGGAAAATATTAACCTACTCTGCCGAATTCTGCAACACTTCACTGGACCAATATCAGCTTGGGCTTCATGTCACCAGGAACACTCTACCTTCTTACCACTGATTTGCAGTTTTTCTCAGGTCTTAGGGCTTTTAAAATTGGATATGATCGATTTCATTACTAGTGGTCTATAGAGTCAATTTTAAAATCATTAATCTTTGTAAACTCAAAGGTGCACCCATCAGCAAAGGTTCTTGCAGAATTTTCATTATTCTGAGCTACAGAGTGGATGAATATACAGGCAAAGTCCTTCTCATAGCAATAAGATCATAATGTCTTAATTAACAGAGAAATGGTTATCTGCTGCAAGAGGTATAAGACTCTTGCATTCTTACTGGATTTTTTTTTAAAGTTGCTGCAAATATTAAGAGCATCCACCTGATGAGGGTTATGCATGAAAGCTCCTAGAAAACGCAGGAATATATTAGGTGTGACAACAAAAAGGGAGAGAACAATTCCCTAGATCAGGCCTTTAGGAGAAGGGAGGAAAAATGCAAAAGGTCTGTACCTTTGCTTACTTGTTTTTGCAATCTGTACATGGGATCTGAAAAGTCACATACCATTTTTCTTTGGGGGGTGTTGTGCTTTTTTTCTTTTTATTTACTTTTTTCTGGTTTATAACCCCAGGTAAATATGATTAAAACAGGAAAAAGTAAATAATTGCTGCCTGAGTAAAAAATAAACAAATAAGCACATATGGAAACAAGAAGAAATGAGTTTCCCAGTTCATAAACCACTACCAGAATAGAAAGAGTTTCCTGACTTTTTTTCTCCAAGAAAAGTCAGCCTCCAATAAATCAACTTTTGCAGACATGGCTTCTGGGTGGCACTGGCAGATGGAAAAAGGGAAGCTGCTTCACCTTGCAGAGCTAAGTTTAGATCCTGTTTTCTGCAGGGTTCAGGGTTTGAGGGAGAATTAGCTTAACAAAAGAAATGGGGAACACCTCCTCAAATCCAGGGGGGCTCTTTAACCAGTCCCATGACAACAATGTCATAGGGAAATATCCTTTATGCATTAAACCAAAAAATAAAAAAATAACTGCAAAAACGAAAATAAAAATCTTTGTAGGTCTTTTTCCTGTGAAAGACCAAACAGGAGTTCCCTGTGAAAGGAAAGCTTTTACTTAACATTCAGCTATCATTATTTTCAGAGCAGATGGGGCCAGAGTCAGCCCAAGCTTCCTCACACGCAGAAATGGGCCAGAATTGTCACTAATTAGCAATGCACCACACTGTTAAATGGCCTTCTCCGGTCCATTTGCAGGCCAAAGCCTGGGCGACCTGCAATGGGCCACCTGAGACCATGACTCGACAATCACGGCCTATAAATCGTCCTGCAGTGGCCACCCTGTCCGTGGTGTCCAGTGTGTGGGGAGTAACAAAGGAAGCCAGAAAGTGGCTTCAGTTTTCACTTATTTTTCCATTTTAATTCCTCCAAAGGAAATTCCAATTTCTCAAAGGTCATTGGCCAAGGAAATAAAAAGATTTTTTGTCTTACCACTTATTTTCCCTACTTTAATATTTCTTACCTCTTTTTCTCACAGAAAGAAAATGTGAGGCGCTTTTTTCTCTCCAAATAAGAGCAAGGGGGATCTTTTACTTTCTGTGCCCACATGGTCATTTTCAAGAGTGCGTGTGTTTGTAATTTGCTTTTCACTTGTTTTACACCATTTGCAGGAGAGGCTGTCTGGTCAACCCTGCTGCCAGGCAAGATGAGCACGTGCGCAGGCAGCAGCCGTCTGAGCTTTTTCTATCCTCACTCTCCTCACCAGTCATGGCATTGAGGGACAGTCAGTAGGAACTAGGGCCTTCAGGGTTTCATCTCGGCCACAGAGGCCCCGGCCCTTCTTGTGGCCCCCAGGATATGGCTGGCTCTGTCAAGTCCACAAAGACAAAAATTTTATGTTTTGTAATCCCTTTTTCAGATGTACCACCATTAAGGGAATCATTTTAGCAAATTCAGGGGTAGCACAGAGGTAGCTGTTCTGATCTGAGAGAAAATTCAATTCTGCTTCAGATTGTGTGTGTACAAGTGTGATGTTTGGAAAAATTTTATACTTTATCTTCACAACTTGTCCAGCACTTTTTGGAAGCTTTTTCTGAAACAGCATATTCAAAGTAAAAGTAAATAAGTAATGATATGTCCATTAGGTTCTAATTGGCTTTTGGAATTAAAACCTTGGATTTCTAATATTTTATATTTTTAAGTAGAGCAGATTGGTTATCTTCACCTCTGAAAACATGAAGACAGGCATATTCCAATATTATTATAGTTTTTTCTGCCTTTATAGTTTTCAATTAACAGGAGCAAGAGTAATAATAATAATAGTTAACATTTATCAAGCACTTTATCTGGGCCTGAAACTATGCTAAGAACTCTATACCCATGACTTTATTTAATGCTCAAGGCAATACTGCATTAGATACTAGTAATATACTCATGTTAGAGATGATAAAAACTAGAGATCAGAGAGATTTAGTAACTTGCCTAAGGTCACACAGCTAGGAGGTGGCTTGGGCAGGTCCATCTGCTCCCAGCATCTGAACATTTAACCATGACACTTGCCGACCTGCCTTTGACAAATGGCAAATAATTGTCTCCCTAGAACTTTTTGAGAAAAAACTTGGCTTGGATGTGTTTGCCAGTCCCGTTATAAATAAATAAAGGCTGCACTGGCATGCTTCGGCCAATCCCTTCCCAGCGTTTTGTACACAGGAGTATAAACACGGCCAGAGATGAATCCCTTATGGAGAACAGCTGGTTCTGACTGTTGGGAGCATCAGAATTAGCTGGAGCAGTTGCTTCTGGCATTTCATTGTTAACCAAATTTTTCTGTAGTTGTTTCAGTGACATATTCAGGGACAAAATTCAGCAATCACACAAACAAACAAACAAAAAACCCAAATTATTTAGGCAGGCAAAAAGTTTGCAAGGAAAATAGCGTGAACTCCAAACCTTAAGGTTTTTATTCTTTCCTGTTCTTTAATATTGCCCTCACACAAAGAACTCGTTTAGTGTCATATGAAATTAAAAGGCATCACAATGAAAGTACAGAAAAGGCAACACCGTTTTGCCACTACAGACCTGGGTTTACATTTCCTATTACAAATTATTGTGGGAAAGACCCTCATTTGGCTAACAAGGGCTCCTTTAGTTATTTTGACAGATGTGAGGTTTCCTCAGAATCTTTAGAAGCAACTTTCTTACTGTTTTCTCCTCAATACTTATAAATATAAAGTCCCCAAAATGAGATAAAGGTCAGCTGCCAACAGAGACTCTGTAATCTCTTTCCCATCTCCCTTCAGGCAGTTAAAATTTTCCTTCTTTATTGAAATGTTGTGCTCAGTAGAGGTATAAACAAATTGTAAGAGACCATTTATTTGAGTCTGACAGCTTAACCAAATCTCCCCATAGCAGGGCTTCCATTATAAGATTCAGTTCTCATATGCCACAGAGGGAAATTCATATTCATAGGACAGTGTAATCTCATGTGAAAACCTGTCACGCTGATGGTACATCCTCCCCAGTTACACTGTTTGCAGGGTTTGTAGTGGCACCAGCCACATTACCATATTCATGCTGAGGACCCACCGTCTCCTTCATCTTGGGAAATTTTGGCGTTGAATAAAATAAGAGAGCTGATCCTTTATGCAAATACTACCAGTAAATATGGACCACTTAGCATATGCGCCTTGCTGGCCATAAGGAGCGTCAGTATTGGAAACACAGCTTTCTGCCAAGAACTCTGGAGTCATCCTGTCATGAACTATTAATTCAGAGATCAGTCTTCCTGTTGGCAGCTAACCACCAATCCCGCAAAGTTGTGTTTAATTTGCTCTTGGAGAATAGACTGAGTTCCCCTCCCTGCACTGTGCAAGAATGACCTGGAAAATGCAGTGCCCGGAAACTGCCTGAACGATATAGCACTTTTCATGGTTGTCAGTGGCATGGTCAGCCTGTTCCAGAAGCCTTACCTGGAAGCAAGGACAAAATAAACACAGCTAACTGCATGGGCTCTTGAGGGAGATTTGGCTCTACTCTGTGAATTCAGAGCTCTCTATTAACAAAAGTTAATATGGTCTCTCAATAGCCTGCTTGTTTGCACAGTAAAAACGATGTGCGGCTTTCACAGCAACTGGAGGGATTACCCAGCAGCTATGGCAAGAGTGGATGCCTGTATTTCTCTGATGAAATGCACACGTGTGGCCTACCTCCTCTACAAGGGCTCTCTCAGTGGACCCGTTTACTTACTGCTAGTTCACGGGGGCTGGACGGGGCTCTGCCCCAGCTCCAGGATAGAGTTCATACCCAGGCCTAAGCCAACGAACAGGAGGCTGGCATGTAAATGGCTAGATGTTTGCTAAAACAGAAAGGACAGAGGCTTTGCTAATTCCTGTTGTATGCAAACTTGGAAGGATGGGTCTTATGCCTACGTAAAGCCTGAGAATACATCCGTTATGGAGGAAGCTGATCTGGAGAAAGGAGAGTAATCAGTTTCTGGTGATGTCATCTAAGCCTGATGAAGCCACGCAGGAAGATGACTTCCCTTGGACTCTCCAGTTTTTATTCAAGTTTTTGCATGGGCTGATTTGAGTTATGTCACCTGTCACATACAACAAAAACAATCATAACTGATAAAGTGCTACTTTTAAAAAACTTAAATGACAATTATCTTAAGTATTTCATGTATTAGGGTAGTCAATTCACTAGAGTTACATATTTTTCTAAAAATATTTTGGGATGACAGTAACATTCTAAACACATCTTACCAAACTTACAGCAAACAGTAATAATAAATGTTTTGTATGGGCAAAATGTTTTAGTTCACCAAGAGTTTTTATGAACATTATTTGATTTGATCCTCATAAGCAAAATGTGAGGTATATAGGACAAAGATTATTATTTTATTTTATTGGAAAAAGGACTAATTGATAACATATCAAAAAAACATAAGGGCAGAAATTGACCTTACTGATCATACAGCCCTCTCTACTATATTACAGATGAGGACATTATAATTCCAAAAGGTCAAGAGACTTACTTAACATCACATAGCTAGTCATTTAATTAATATTTTGTAGAAAAAAACTTTTTTGAATTTCTTTGTGAGTTCAGATGCTACAACATATTTATTATCCATAAATCTGTTATACTTGCATGCTTGAAGTATGGCTTCCTTCCTCAAAAGGAAAAAAAAAAGGCCATGTTTCACTCATACAAAAGGAACATTCAGTCTAATTCAGGTCAGGTTTCTGAGCCCTTGAAATGTGACTGGGTCACAGACTTAGCAGAATAAATTTTCCCGTCCATAACCATAACCATAACCAAGACCATAACAGGCACATTTCCTCACTGCCCCGAGACGTTATCCCAGCACTTTGATGTTACAAATCATTAAGGAGTGATTCCACTCTGTCCACGATTTCTTGCCTGGTAGTTGTGAGTGCCATAGTTTTATTCTTAATGTTAGAGTCCCAACATTGGCTCTTCATTAGCAGTGGGAAGCTCTCCAGCTGGGGGTCCACCATCGGCAGGAAAGTAAGAAAATGCTACCCCTAATCACTGCATTCTTGATTACGATGGTAAGGTTACTACTGGGTGATATCTTCCCCAGGTCTGGTATAAGTTTAAAACCTCCAGATCACTAGATTTCTGGAATCTTTTCCCTAAACTACCTTTTTAAATATTTAATGGGAATCTCTTTGGCTATTCAAATATATTCAATCAATGAAGTCCATTCATTTGATCTTTCAACAAATTCTATGTGCCTGGTACTGTTCTAGGTGCTGGAATAAAGTTGTGAACAAAACAGGAAAAAATGTTTGACCCTGTGGAACATACATTCTAGTCGGGAAGCCAATAAACAAGGTAAGTAAAATATATAGTTTCATGATGATAAATGTTAAGGAAAAAAAACACACAAAAAAGCAGGACAGACTTTCCTGAGATGGAGTAACTAAGGCAGCGAAGGGTCTGGCCATAAGAAAATCTGGGAGAGGAGCAATCCTGGCAGAGAGAACAGCATGGGCCTGGCAGAAGCATATCTCAGGTGTGTTTGTGGAACAGCAAAAAGGCCAGTGTGGTTTCATTGGCACAATTGAGGGGAAATCAGTGGGAAGTGGGGTCAAAGGATAACAGGGCATCGTCATGTGGACTTGACTTTTATTCTGGATGAGATGGGAAGCTCTTGGAAAGTTTTTCAGCATACGAGTGTCATGATTGAACTTTATATTTTAACAGGGTAGCACTGGCCACTAGGTTGAGCAGAAACTGCAGAGGGCAAAGGTAGAAGCAGAGAGACTAGCCTAGAGACCTCCACAGCAGCGAGGGATGATTGAGAGATGAACCAGGATGCTAGTAGGAGAGTGATGTGAAGAATTTGAATGCTGCATATATATTTGAAGGTAGAGCCAATGGCATTTGCTGAAAGATCATACATAGGGAGTGTGAGAGAAGAAAGGTTAAAAAGGATTCCCATAAGATCTCTTGGCAGAAACAGCTGGATGAATGGAGTAGCCAGCAACTAGAGACTGCAGGCAAAGCCAGTCTCAGGGAGAATGCAAGGAGCTCAGTTTGGACACGTTAAGTTTGAGATGCCAATTAGATATCCCATTGGAGAGTCAGGTGGGCAGATGGTTTTATGAGTTTAAAGGAGAGCTCCAGAGTGAAGATACAACTTGGAAGTCATCAGCTCAGAGATGGTCCTAAAGCCATAAAACTGGAAACATTTAGCAAGAGAGTAAATGTGATTACAAGAGTGAAGCATACAAGGGCTGAGCCCTGGGGAAGTCCAACATTTAGAGGTTTGAGAGGTGAAGAAGACACTACCAGTGAGGTAGGAGGAACACCAGGAGAACCTGGAAGGCAAGAGAGGAAAGTGTTCCAAGGAGGAAAGCATTCAACTTTGTCAAATGCTGCCTATAGGTCAATTAAGAGGAGGTCTGAGAAGTTCCATCAGATTTAGAAATATTGCAGACCACTGATGACCTTGAGCTGTGTCAGTGGAGAGCTGAGAGCCCCAAACCTGCCTTGAGCAGGTTCAAAAGAGAGGGAGAGAGAAGCAACTTGAGGTTCCAAGAACAGATGCTTCTCTCAAGGGGTTTTCTTCTAAAAGGAAGGAGGAAAATGGGATGTAACCAGAAGAGGAAGTAGAGCCAGAGAGCATTATTTCTAAGAAATAACAGCATGTTTGTAAGTGGATGGGAGTGGTCCTGTAGAAAGAAAGCTTGAAGGTGCAGGAGAGAGAGTGGGGAGAATTGCTGGGACAAACATCCCTGGGTAGGACGGCCAGGCTTGGCCAGTGCCCAGGTGGAGACTTCGGCCAGGTTGTCACAGGGATAGGAGAAGGCAGAGGCTAGGGAGAGGCAGGTAGGTTGGTAGATGTGGGGTTGAAACTTGTGTCAGTTCTGCTCTCATAGCTTCCGTTTTCTTGCTGAAGTAATGTGCATTTTATACAAAGAGATTCCTTTCAACATTTTGCTAAAGTAAGGAATCTCAATGTTGAGGATTTTGTGACTAGGAAACCTGACAAGAGTTGTGCTGCTATTATTAGTTTTGTGCCCAACTTATCACACTCTGTAGAGTAGATGTCTCTACGATCATAGGACTAGGCCTGTGTTTCTCGAACCAAATGCCCGACACCCAGATTAGATGGTTCTGATGAAGTCTCACGTACCTGATTCTGTCACTCCTGGGGAAGAAACACCAAACCTTCCCTTAGCTTGACTTCATGAGTGCCTGATTTCTCATTCCATCATACAGTTCCCCTCTCTGTCAAATCTCTTTTCAGAAGTTCAGGAGAACATGCCATAGAGGCAATCGTAGCAAATAGTAGACCAGAAGGAAGCCCCAGGAGACTTGCAGGCAGGTCCTGTATCTTAATGATTTTCCCAGATTTACATTGAGATTGTTCCTGATAATTCCTTTCACTGCTTTCATGAGTTTTAAAAAGTCATGCTTAAATCTCTGAGAGAGGTCTCTATAGAACTATGATGGATGTAACAAACACACTCTTTTCCATTCCTTAGGACTACAGATTTTCAAGGTATCAAGGCAGGTAGGGAAAGGAAGAGGGGCTTGTTATGTCACTCAATTCTGATAGTCCTGTGTGGTAGGTATTGTTATCTCCATTTTATAGATAAGATGCAGACAGATTAAGTAGCTTGCCCAAAGCCACACACTAGTAAGTATGGGATCCAGACTTGAACCCTGGGCTATCAGACCCCAGCACCACGCTCTTTTCATGGTCCTTTGCTCTGTGATCAATTAGGAAAGGCAAATGTTATGTCAGTAAGAGATGAAGGATTTTCCCGCCCTGTCCCGAAGCTGGCTCTCCAGGTAATTCAGAAACTCCTGTCTCAAGCCCTTGTCCTGTGGGTTTTATGCTACAAAGAACCTTTTGTTACACCATGGACATTCAGAGCACTGCTTTCTGCCAAGGTGACTTTTAATTTACCAGAGGTCTCTTTGGTATATAAATGTCCAAACTGTTTGGTCTACTGTTTTCTTGCCAAAAAGCAGTAAGGGAGGAGGTCTGGGCATTCACCTGGGATGTGAAACTGCTTCTTTGTCTTTGCGATTTCTTACTTTCAAAAACAGCTTCCATCCCCCACCCCATGGTAGTGTCATTTTCCCGCTCTGCATTCTGCGTCTACAGAGGCACTATAGTTTCCATTTTCAGAGTTCCCAGCCCCTTTGGTAAGCAATCTTTTAGTGAGAAGGTGGAGGCCGTCCTAGGTGAATCTCCTCCTCTGCCCTGTGCGTGCAATTTGCTGAATGCTTGCCCTGTCCTCCTTCCTCCTACCTCGGAGGCAGGTAGCTGTGTCCCTCATCTTTCCAAGAGAACCTTTCTACATGTGTCCTTGAGGGCACTTCCTCCCATCTCCTGCATGGGAATCTCTTCTCACATTTTCAAGCTCATATTCTCCCTAATGTCTAAAATTTTAAAAATGTCCTCTGTCTTCTTACGCCACTGCTGCATTTCTTAAGTTTCACTGCCAAGCTTTTTGGAAGAGATCCTAAAACTCCATACCTTTACCTCTTTTCATGGCAACCTGTCCCAACCATTCTACTGAAATCTCACTTGGGACGTCACCAGTGGGCATCAGTGGGATGTCACCAGTGGGCACCCAGTAAGTGGCATGGTCTGCACCTTCATCCTGTTTAGCATCTGCAGAGTGAAGAGCGTTGCCATCAGTCAAGTCTGGGGGCAAGTCCTAGCTCTGCCATTTCTTAGCTTTGTTAGGAGCTTTAGTGTAATGTCTGGCACATATTAATAGTAAACTGTCAACTAATGTTGGTCATTATTCTTCTCATAACTATTAATATTATTAGCTATCCCTTTTGGGGAGAAATCCTTTCATCCCTGTGTAGAGTAGATGGCCACTGAACTCCTGCATTCTCCTCCAGTCTCTGACGGTTTTCTCTAAGTCCCCTCCTCAGCCTTTTCCTCTCCTCCCCCTCAAATACAGCCAGTCTCCTAGCTCCAGCCCCTCCCTTTCCCGTTCCCCACTGTGTTCTCTCCCTCCGTGGTCTCACTCACCCCACAGCTCCCTGTGCCCTGCGTGAGCTGGTCCTCTCTGGCCAGCATTGCCCAGGCTGGGGCTCTTCTGACTGGCTGGAGGTCTCCCTGCTGCCCTCCTCTGGTACAGACCCCCCTCCAATGCCGTGTCCTTCACAAAGCCTTCCAGGCTCATCCATCCTCAGTTAGAAACAGCCCTCCCTTGGGAAGCTTTCACTCTTCAGATCCTCATTTCTGTGCTTATTATTATGTGTATTGCCACTTTGAGTTACCATTGGCTCCTTCATTGGACTGTAAGCGCCACAGGGCGGGCGCCATGTTTGAGTCACCTCTTTATCTACTCTCACTCTGAAGGCATGTTTTCTTCATGGGAGGCTGAACCGATTTGAACTAACTAGAATACAGAAAGGACAGGCGGGGTTTGGTGAGTATTGAAACACCCAAGTGCCTCTCGAACTTGACTCCAAGTTATGGGATGGCTCGGGAAGGATGAGAAATGTGAGTGTTAAAGAAGAATCAAAGGAGGAAAGTGTAAAAATGAACTTAATGCAGGTGATTTGGAGATGACAGACCATGGCAGAGGATTGAGACAGGAAAGCAAAAGGAAAGATTCAGATGACAGGGGCATGAAGGTGGGGGTGGAGGGGACAGAAAATAAAGAAATCCCAGTTTCTCTGTCCCACAGCTTTGGGCCTTTATTTCTCTAATGTAATTTCTCTGGCCCTGGGAAAGCAAATTTTCACAAGGGTGTTTTGAAGCTTGTTATTTACAGTTTTGGAAGATCTTCAAACATATAGTATAAGAGAGAGATATTTTATTGTTTCATAAGTAGTCTTTAGATAGTAAAGTGAGACAAATGTCTTTAAATACAATTAGAAAATATACCATAAGACTTCCCTTTTATTTTTCTGATGAAACATTATAAATAAGATACACTGACCACACTGACTATAAATATCTGCTGAATGAATTTTTAAATGACCAGATGAGAAGTAGTGAACAATTATATATAGAATGTGAAGGAGGGAAAAGCAACACATTAAATTTATTTTTAATATCAGTTTTCTTCTTTTTCCCATTTTTCTTTGCACTAACAGTAAATACTGTAGTTAATTAAGCTGAAATCCCACAGGCTGTGATGTAATCATTTAAATACAGGCCAGATGCTAACACAAACCCTACTTAGACAAGACCTCCACTCTTGACATCACTCCTAGAATGTTCCATGGACAGTTTTAGAATTTTTATTTCTGAAAACTGGCATACAAACATTTTCCACAATAGGAAAGAAAGCAACAACTTTCTATTTGCAGCACAAGAAAACACCATTGAGATGAAGCCTCAGAAACACATTTGGGTGACAGCAGATCACAAGACACTTAGAGTCAAGATATTGAGTTTCAATCAAAAATATATAGATTGGATATGAATAGTCTTTCCTGAAAACTCACCCTTCTCTCTGGCTGGGGATTCAGACGGAGAGATCAGTAACACTTGCAGATGACTCCAGAGAAAAAAGCATCCCATCTGTAGACAGATGAAAAAAAAAAAAGAGGAAATTTTTCTTGGGTACTTTGCTTGAGGCGTGTTAGAAACAAAATAGTCTGTCACATCTTTCTAACAGCATCGGCTGGTAGTCTCTTGCCAACAAACGATTCAATGGGTTTAGAATGCTAAACTTGGAGAATTACATCATCCATCTCAGAGGTTTGCAGGCTCACTCCTGCCTTGCTATTAGGGAAATGAAGACATGAAAGGTCAACAACATCCTAGCATGGCAGCCCATATTTTGTTTTATCTTTGCACTCACATGCAAAGACAGCACAATGAGGGGAACTATAAATGGCAGCACGTTCTCAACATGGTCTCCATCAGATGTCTTCCCCTGTCCTATCCAGACCTACTCTCCACTCTGCTCCATGCAACAGAGGGCTGACCCAAACTCTGCCAGCTGGGCTTGGCTCATGGAACACTCTGGCAGGAGACTGCAGGTAGGAGAAGAGTGTGGTCTGGGTGTCTATTTCCCCAGCTCCCTCTCTGCCTGATTGCAAAGGCTCCTCCTGTCAAATGCCCTCACCATCCAGCCAGTCCTGCTGGATTCTCACAACCACTTGTCCCTTCAGACCTAGAATTGGTAAAGGTTATCAATAGTCTCTGTATTAAACATCTCTAAGATAACTGTGGGCCAACAGATGGATTATTGTTGGCTGCCACCATCAATGCTGTACTAAAGATTCGAAGACTGGCATGGAGATCACAATAACAAGTCCTGTGATCCTTTGTTGCTGTTGACCTTGGGCACAGGAAGAAGGGAAAAATAGCAAAAATCCCATGTATTTCCTATTCCTGCTATAGACCTTTACCATGGTGGATAAAGATTGGGTCATACGTAATTTTAATCTAGGATCAAGTATTTGCTCTTATAATTTAGTTGAGGCTTATTGATGGTTTTCATTTCCATATTGAAGATACTCAAATGTTAATATGAATATCAAGAAAGGAAATTATTTATAACTGGGATGACATTAAATTTTAAAACAATATTATCCTATATAACTTACAACTGGCAGATGAGATTTTGAAAAACACTGCAGTTGGATTCAATTTTCATTCCACAGTCTATCCTTGCTTCTGTGTTTTAGTTTTTCCCCTTCGGTCTCACCATTTACATAATAACAAGGTCCTTATTTCTTTAGTAATCAGTTCTCTTTACTTAATTTCCCACTCGAAGTTATTTAATCCTCCTTAAGAAGGCAAGTGTGTCCTGGAAACTAGAGTAAGGATTAGGAGCACACTGACCAAATTCTTTTTCTTTAAGTCAAATTTGACTTTTTTTGTGCCTAAATTTGTCTCTTGGCAAAGTGAGAGATAATGAGAGTTAATGCCCCTACACTTTAATAGATTGAGTCACACAAAAAGCTGACACTGCCTCGGGATTCATGGTGATCACAGCTTTACTACAAAAAGGTATTGTTCCACCATGCAGCACTGTGCCTTCTCACAGATGCAGCAGAAGGCATAGTCTCAAAGATAATTCTTTAAATTAAAATATATTTGATTATAAATGAAATAAGACAAAAAGTATTCATCTGGACATGATATGTAAATGCAGACTTTTTTTTCCAAAAGGAAATGCGTTTTTCTGGAATTGTCAGCATTTTATGGCCAATTGTTGTTTGATGAGCTTATGGACCTAATTGTCAAGACTCTGCCTAGATAACTCATTATTTCTACTTTTGACACTGAAACAAAACTTTTACTCTTTGTAAGGGAGAACAAGGGTTTGGATCACTGAAAACAAACAAACAGAAAAACAGGATAACAGAGCTTGGTGGATATTATCCATCCCCATCCAACTATACATCTAGAATTCATTCATCCATCCACTTATTTGTTCAAAAAATTTATCAACAAATGGCTAACTATAGTACAGAGTAAGTATTATTATTAAGGTTTGAACAACAAGTTGTCGGAGCCCAGGTAGTTCTACAGGTTGGGGTGAGTGGATATTGAGGGGAGATTCACATTTACGTCAAGCCTTGAAAGAGGAGTAAGAGTTTACCAGCCAGAATAATGGGTGGGGAAAGAATCCCAGGCAGAAAGAACAGCACATGTAAAAGCCCCGGAGTGTGAGAATGCCTGGTGTGGCCAGGGCATGGAGATTGAGCCAGACCCCAAAGGCCCAGTGTGCCATGCTAAGGAGCCTGAGTTTTATCCTAGGAGTATGGGGAGACTTTAAAGCCTTGACCCAGGGACAGGGGATAATAAAAAATACAGTATTGTATTTTGGAAAGCTTGTGCCATTTGAAGTTTGGGTGGATGGAAGGAGCCTTGGAAACCTGGTAGGGAGTCACTCTAAGTGTCAAGAGTGAGGCAGTCTAGGCAGGGCCACCGGCAGGGAGAGAAAAAGGGTATATGTGGCAGATACTGGAGAGGCACAGATCAATAGGATGTGGGCTGTGTGTAGGGGCATGGGAGTGAGGGACAGTGAAGTGAGTCAGAGACCATTCTGAAGTTTCTAACTAGTGAACCAGGGGAGCATGTTTGAGGGGAGAGAGAATGAATTCACTTACAGATATGCAGAGTTTGTGGTTGCTGGGGCCATTTGGATGAGCTGTCCAATTGGCAGGTGAACTATGAGGCTGGAGCTCGGACGCCAAGTCAGGGTTGAAGAGGTAGATGTTGGATGTCATTATTTCACGAGCATCAATGCCGCAGGGATGGACGAGATCATGCAGAGGAAACACACAGAATGGGAAGAGGAAAGGAAAAAGGAAAGAATCAAAGCCAAAGAAGCATGTGCTGTTCCAACTGCATAGCATTCATTCCTTTTTTCTGGTGCTAGTTCTTTATCTGTCCTTTGGTCAGCCACCCTTCCCCACTCTGTGTGATTCTATTGAAGTAAAGCTTCATGGTGTCTTGTCCAAACTCTGCTATGCTTCCTGCCCCCAGGTGGGCAGAGAATGCCTCTCATCACCCCAGCCCCAGTGATTTGATCAGCAATGTGGCAGGAGTGCTAGAGCTGGTTCCTTCCAGCCCATATGTGGCATCACTCGGGTAGCTTGAAATTAGCCATGGTGGCATTAATTACACCACAGAAATTGGCAAATGCTACAAATCAGTGCCCTTCCTCCCTGTCAAGAGCCAGTTTGCCAGCACACTACTGAATGTGGACACAAACCCCTGCAGAGCAATGAATGTGTTCCCAGAGATTTGATATATAGATCTCAGACAAACTGTGTCCTTTGTCATTCTGGATTGCAGACTGTGAGGTGTACCCATGGTAAACTCTTGTAAAGAGAAACTACCTGAGAAGAAATCCATGTACAGAGCGAAGGGTGTGAGATGGAGAAGAGACAGAATGAGCTCCAAGCACAGGATGTGCTGCTGTCTTGTTTTGTCAATTTTTAAAAATTTCTTGACTTTTAAAAATGTAACATACTCTATATAACTTTCATGTTCAGTTAACAAATTAAAAAATAAACCCCTGAATGCTCACTGCCCAGGTCAAGATACAGAATATTATCAATTCACCAGAAGCCTACTGTATGCTCTCTCTCCTCTCCATCTTGATCTTTTTAATAATTTTCTGGCTTAAAAAACCAGTTTTACAACCTGTGTATACATTCTTAAACACAAAGGTACCTTCCTCCCCACCTCTCTCTTTCTCTCTCTTAATTGCTTAAGG
This sequence comes from Lemur catta, assembly GCF_020740605.2. NCBI lineage: Eukaryota > Metazoa > Chordata > Mammalia > Primates > Lemuridae > Lemur > Lemur catta. Next base: position 40,144,535 of record NC_059128.1, read on the forward strand.
AAGAGGACAGTATTAAGGGAAGCATTTTTTTCCTGGGGTGAGAAAAAAAGGAATAGGTTCATAGAAACATTTGAAAGATCCAGTGGAGAGAGAAAGATTGTGGATACCAGAGGTAGAGTGATTTAGAGCACAGTAGTAGGGAAGATGGAGGGACATGGAACCCAGCACACTGATGGAGGTCTTGGCTTTGGCATAGAGGATGGAGAGATGCCTCTTTCTGATAAAGGGAAGAAGGTTAGTGTCTACTCAAGAATGTCCTTGGGTAGTATACACAAGGTGCCACTGAAAAATAGTCAGTGCCTCCAATTTCATCTCAGCTCATACTCTGTGTGTTCTGAGCCTTTCTTGGATAAGGCTTTGCATCCCTGGACTTTGGGGTGAGTGACCTGGGACCTCTTCTCCCTTACTCCTGTGGCCTGGCATCTCTGGGCACGGCTTTTTGTGCTTGGCTCTGGCTCCTGGAACCTGGTACTCCTTGACTCTCTCCGGCACAGGGTCCTGTCAGTGGCTCTGTCCCGTGGAGCCTCAACCTGTGGCTCAGCACCCTTCCTTGCTTCCTTTGGAGCATCCAACACCCTGGCCCAGTTGGCGCTCTTACTTTCTCTTGCCCTAGTTTTGTCTCTAAGGCAACCAGCTCCTGTGGCGGGGTGGGGCGGGGGTAGGCTGGCAGGAGAGGAGCAAAGTAGATAAGCGTGGAGGTGGAGGTGCAGGAAGCTGAGTTGACAGGGCCCACTCCTGTGACCTCCCCTGCTGAATTTGCATCCTTAGCTCATGATACCATGTGCAGAGAATGTTTCTAGGTCCTCTGAAGGCTGCTTGCCCAAGAATTTTTGAGACCTCAATCCATTGCCCAACCTCCTCCCTGCTTCTGATAAAGTGTGTGTTTAAACTGCCTTGGCCACATCAAAAACAAAACATTTCTACAAATTAAAAACTCTCTGGATCCCTTGCCTTGTCTCTGAGCTTGATTTTGAAATACTAATTAGCCAGAGAAATATGTGCTTTGTGTTTCCAAAAAAAGAAATAGGGGAGACCTCGCTAAAGATAACTAGCTCTGGTGGGAGATTTTTTTCTTTTCTTTGAGAAGCTGCAACTAAATGTCTATGTATTGCAACAACATTTAGCAAAAAATGTCTCTTATCCTTAAAAGAATAGAAGGTGCTGAATGAGAAATCTCTCACAGGGCAGGCGGCAATGAAAGGCTTTGGACTTTTGGAACTGGAGCCTGGATTTTATAAAACATTCTTCTGTGCAGTAGCAGAAAGCTTAGTCAAATGACTCCTAGCAGTGTCCTGACTGGATCTGAAAGGGTAGGCACGGGCATATTTGCCTCTTTAACTGAGCTAACAAAAAAGCTTTTCATCTCATCCTAATAGATGGCAAATGTCATTCTCTCCCGTCATTTGATGAATGACTATGGCACCACTACATTTGTCTTATACCTGGCAGCAATTCTCAAGTTAGTCACAATGAGGGTCTTCCTAACAAGGAAGCCAAATGCCCCAGTGAGTCAGTGGAAGCCGTTGCTTCTGCCCAGCTACTTCACGTGCGGTTCACAGCCGAAGGGGAAGCGTGCTGGCCAGAGGCTCACACTAATAGGCTCTTAATGCAGTGATGTTTCCAAAGATAGCAGTCCCCAAATAGTAATCACAAAACTCCCAAGCTTCTTTATTAGCTTGTAGAATAACACTATACTGAACACAGAACTGACCAAAGGAAAAAGGTCAAAACTTGCCTCCTTGTTTGAAAGAATTCTGGAAAATTGGAGTCATCACCCCCCCTGCTGCTGTTGTGCACCATTTGGGTAGAAGTTCTGCAGCACCAGTGGATAACTGCATGGATAGCTTAGTCCTATCTAGTGGCCACTTAAAAATTCACGTGGTGGGTAGGAAATAACAACACATTTTTAAGAAATATTGAGTCACATGTTGAGGGGCTAGGGGTGAACTAAGAACATCAGGAGATAGAACAACACATAGACCCAATAAAGTAGAAAGCCGAAATGATGATTCTGTTCTGTTAGCCATGATGGCACTTTTACTCATCAACCCCCTCGACTCTCCAAATCTAGAATTTGTTTCAAATTGGACTTGGAATTCCCACTCACTGCAGAAAAACACAAGTTCCTGGGGTCAGCAATCCCTGTACTTCCCAGCATGTATTTTACAGCAAGTCGGCAGCTGCACCAGGATGGAGTTCTACATTCTCCCTAACAAACTGCAGACACAGAGAAGGATCTAGGCCTCCTGCATTCCTTAGTTCCCTCACCTCTGGGGAGCGTGCCCAACAGGATGGGTGAAGAATCAATGAGGTTTCAGAGGTTCTGTGATTTTAGCTCCACAATACTCTTTAATATGATTCAGTGCTATGATGGACACTTTACTTAAATAAATTATAGGTGCATTTCTTTCTCCTCATTCATTCATTCATCCTTTGGTTGTTTATCTTTTTCTTAAAAACCCATACATTTGTTAAGCATATTCTATGTGCTAGGTACTGTGTCAGGTGTTAGAGAATCAAAGGGAAAACGAACAAAACAAAAGCATGGTACCACCTCTTGAAGAACTCTTAGCATCTAGTAAAAAAGATTGTCATGTAAAAAAATAAGCCAAATAAAATTTTGCAGTTGCTGTTAATGGAAGTATTTGCTGAATGTGGTGAAGAAAGCAAGGAGAAAGTGGTCAACCAACTGTGTGTGTGTGTTTGCACATGTGCAAGACGGGGGTGAGAGTGTAGGTTGATAAGAAAAGGTTCATGGCAAAGGTTACCCTTGAATGGAGCCTTGCAAGATGAGTCAAGATGAGTTGGCACCAACCAGGAGAGCAGGTGGAGGACGGTGAAGATCCTGGCATGGAAGAGGAGTGTAAGACTTTCCTTATGATTGGGACCTGGAGTATCGGTGAGGGAATCAAGTGACAGGGACAAAAATGTCCCTGGCAGGGGCAAGATTTCAGTAGGCCTTATGTGCCACACTGGGAAGAGTAGGTTCTAACCTGCAGGCACAGAAGGTTTTAAACATATTAAAACTGTGAACATATTGCTGCTTTGGAACAATCACTCCCCTGGCAGTGCTAGGACGAGATTGGAGGAAAGATTGGAGGGGTAGGGGCGGGGGCAAGGGGTGGGCAGAGGCAGATACACCTGCAGGCAGGCTATGAAGATAGGGAGTAGAGAAGGAGTGGTAGATGATGAGCTCATTGCAGTTTTTGAATTGGAGTTGCCTGTGGGACATCAGGGCGAGAAGTCCAGCAGGCAAGAGGGTAAAGGGGTTTTTAAACTAAAGAGTTGAAGCTCTGTGAATTTGGGTAGGAAAAAATTGCACCTTTCTTTTTGTCAACTTCTAACTAAAATTTTTTACTTCCTTTATGGGGGTAGGCAACAGACCACAGTGGTATTAGCAGTACCTGGACTTTGTCAGCAGTAGAAATTACAAACGTATTCACATCACTTTTCAGTTATTGTAGACATCTTGAAATATTCTTCACACTTACCACTTCTTCAAGATGTTGCTAGTTATTAGACCTCTGCTAAATATTGTTATTTAATGTTAATTTAAAAAGCATACATATTCTAGTACACATTTATTTTTAATATTTTAATAACTGTATTTCAGTATAACTTGTTTGATTTGTAATCCCATGTATTTTATGTCAAGTATTTAAAAACATGATTCCGAGAAGGCGTCCATGGACTTCTTTAGGCTGCCAAATGTAGCCATGGACCAAAGAAAGGTCAAGAACCTCTGGCCCAGAGTTTGAAGGCACCAGAGCTGGTCAATAATTCACAGCTTCTGCTGAGCCAAGGTATGCTAAGAAGGATGTGACCTATCCCAGAGCTCCATAAATAGATTGGAAATGAATGGAAATGGTTGACTGCAAAAGAAAGTGCAGTTTGTACTTGTTTGATTGGGAAGCGTCTGGCCTCCTGCTGGAAATATTAATAGTTGGCCTTTATAGATCCAGTCTCCTGCTCAAAATACGCCCCAGGCTGGTTTCATTTATTGCTCTTGGGGAATTGTGAAGATGAGAACCATGAGCCAATGTGAAGGTGTGCACCGATCCCAGAGTAGGGCACTCTTAAACTAAACATCACTCAGAAGAGTTGAATTGTTTGTAAAAATCAATTATGATGAGAGGAATGTAAAGCAAATGGCAGAATTGCAAATTGTCCCTGGGAAGGTTTTTTTCCTTTTCTGAACCCAGATGCTAGTGTTCAATCAGCCATCAAGAACAATGTGTGAAGTTGGGCAGAGAAGATTTGGGGTGGGGTAACCAGCTCAGCTGGCCACAAAGCCGGACGTGCCCACAGGCTCTGTCCCTTCACCAAACTCATGAGGCCTCCCTCAGTTCATAGAGCATCTCCTTTTTTAGCCTCCTAAGGCCAAGAGATTGGATCGGACACTTGGCCTTTCTGCTCACCCTTTCTCATTCTTAGTTTTGCCATCTTGTAGCTGCTTTTGGGGAGGTAAAACAATCCAAACTGCTATGCAACTTTCAACCCTTAAAAAAAGAGAAAAGGCCACTTCAGAACATCAACCCTAGGCCAATTTAGTTCTAGAAATCCATCCTACTAAAATCTCATTCATGTGCAAGGCTGTGGATTGAAGCATTATTTATGATTTGAAAATTGGAAACAACCTAAAAGTCTATAAAGAGGCAACTGTTAATTAGCAATGGATCATACACACTTACGAAGTAATTCAAAGTGGTTGAAAAGAATATACCAGTATACACAGATATTCATACTACATTGCTAAGTGAAAAAAAAAAAACTTGCAGAATTATATGTACAGTAGAACCACATTTTTTAAACAAAAAGTTTGTATGAGGTCCTCAATATGTTTGTAAATGTCTGGATAAGGACCTAAAAGACGATCCCTGTGTAAAAATGCTTATTTTGAAGGCTGAGAGTGGAATAGGGTGGGTAGGGGAGGAGGAGGACGGGAATTTCAAAGGGAAATTGTTACTTTACTATAATATCTCCATATTGTTTGAAAGCACAAAATTACTTTTGTGATTTAAAACATAATCAAAAGAAAGATCACATCAGCTCTCATCATGAAATGGTAATCATCTGGAATTGGTTTGTAAATTTTAATTTGTCAAGGAAACCATGCTGCATTGGAAAAATTCTCAATCAGCTGGAATTTAACTGTGAATAACAGAGATCCAAAATAACAGTGTCCCACCCAAGCGAGGACTGAGTTTCTTTGGAGGTAGACATTCCAAGGCTACTTTGGCAGCTCTGTTTCCCTGCTGTCTCCTTTGAATTCAATTTCCAACTCCTTCATCTTGAGTATGTGGCCTCATCCTTGTTGTCTAAGATGGGGGCCTAGAGCTACAACTGTCTCACTCCAGTTCTCAGAAGCAGTGCAGAAGGACCAAGAAGGGACTCATTTAGGGACAGACCCACATCCACCATCTGCATGTTTTTTCCTAAATCTCCAACCTTCGTATTCTGTGAAAGTGCAACACACAGGAAATTCAAGGTGCCTTTCTGGCTAAGTCCAGACCAGGGCAGCAGCATCTGAAGCCCTCTTCTTAGGGACTTCTCTTTTTCTTCCTTCCCTCCACCTCCGTTCTTCTCCACCTGCATTCACTTTCCTCATTCTCCCCTCTCCAGACACCACACTTCAGTTAGCCAAGCAGGTACCACTCAGAGCTGAAGAGTTTGCTACTTCTCAGGCTGCTTTGGGGATTGCTAGGTCCTCACAAATAGGATGGGAGGGACCACCATGAAGGCACTTCCTCACCTGCCCCCAGCAGTATTTGGAAAATTAGCTTTCAAGGTACAAAACAAAAAGAAACAAAACCCAAGAGAGGCAGCCATTCAGCCAAATATGGATTCTGCTCCTGGCTGCAGAAACTGCTCATTCTGGGGTGGGTGTGTGTGAGAGAGAGGGAGAGAGAGAGAGAACACACACGCACTGTTTATGTGAAATTTTAGCTCTTGATCTCTCAACAACAACATCTCTCTCTCATCCAAACCCCTAAAGCATTTTACTCACACCTCTCTTGTGACATTTTCTTTCTCTTTTGTTATAGTTATTTGTACATCTATTTTATCTCTCCTACTAGACCATAAACATCTTGAGGGTAGAGACTATTTTGACACATCTGTGTATCTTTTGGCTTCTAGAAAAGTGCTGGCACAAGGCCAGAGCTCAGGGTCTATTGAAAGAACAAATACAACAAACGTTACTGAAATCTAAGGTGATATATGGGTAGCCAACCTCCCAGAAAAGGAAGATTACAGCTGTGCAAAGAGCAGTTAAATAGGAGGGAAATGTGAAGAAGTCCACATTCTGGCACCTGCTTCTCTCTCTCTTCTGGAGTCTCCCTTCCTTGCTGGAGCTGACACTTTTCTCTCCCATCCCCATGTTCTGGTCACACTGACAGTCTGTCCTAGGACAACACTGCTCACCGTCTAATTAAATTCAAGGTGCTGTCTGTGACTTCCAACTATATTGTAAATTGCTTCAAGTTGTGGACCTCACATAATACTTTTGCATCCCCCAACATAGTCCTGGGTACATCGTACACACCCAGTAGATATGTTTTCCTTTGACTGATCACCAAATCATCTCTGAATATGTTAAATATAAAATGGTTAGAAAAAGATAAATAGGGATACGTAAATGAACCCAAACTTTGAAGTTAAGTCTTCCTTTCCCTGTTTTATTTTCCACAGCATTTATCAGCCTCTAACATGCTATATAATTTAACTTACTATGTTTGGAGCTTGTCTGTCTTCCCACTGACAACTGGAATCCCATACATTGTTGATGGGTATGTAATTTGTTGCAACTACTTTGAAAAACTGGCAGTATGTACCAAGGTTACCAAAGCTGACATATTACTAAGAACTCTACACACACACACACACACACAAACACACACACATACACATATATACATATATATATATGAGGGGAATGACTATGTAAGTCCACCAAAGGCAGATATAAAATGCTCATATCAGCTTTATTTATAAAAACTTAAAATGAAAACAAACCAATTATCTGTCAAAGTTAGAATGAATAATGATGCATTCATTCAATGAAATATGGTATAGCAATAGAAAAGAACAAACTAGCGATACATGTAACGTGTGATTCTCATAAACATTTTTCTTTAGTAAAAGAGGTCAAATACAAAAAAACAACTCCAAAGAGCATATACTATATGATTTTATCCATATGCATTCAAGAGGAGAAACTATCTGTGGTAACTGAAGTTAAAACAGTGGTTACCTCTGAGCAGGGTGGTATTGATTGGACAGAAGCATGGAAAACCTCCTGGGGTTTTGGAAAGGCCGTATTTCTTTGTCTGGGTGGTGGTTACTTAGTATAAACATATGCAAAACCTCATCAAGCTGTACACTTAATGTCTGTGCACTATTTTTGTATATATACCGTACCATGATTTTTTAAAAGTTAGAGAAAGAAACCATAAGCTGCAGAGGGCACTTGCACCGTTTTGTTCATCACAGTGTCCCCACCGCCAGCAGAACCTGCCTCAGAGCACACCCTCAATAGATACTGATTGAATGAGTAAAGGCACCAGGTCTGGGTTTGCTTCCTATTTTATTCATATTTATTTCTATCCATGTTTTGTTTGTAGCCCTTGATTAACCAGGAGTATGTGAAAATGGAGGCTCAGAGAAGTTCAGTACCTTGGTCAAGATGACCCAGCTAGTTAGGAGAGGACACTTAAGTGCTCTTGAACCACAATTTTAGTGCCGCATACTCTGCTTTGTGAAGAGACAGGTGGGATGGATGGGGATGGAGGTGTGAACAGGGGAGAGGAAGATGTATTCTTGGCCTGAGAGCCATATGGATAATAGAGAAGGTAGCCAAGAAGAGAAAGGGCCAGATGCGAGGCTCAGAGGAGCTGCTGTTGGCCACAGGGTGTCCTGTGAGTGCTCTCGGATGCCCAGGTCAGCAAGTGGACATAATCACGGTACACATGCAGTGAGGAATCTGTGCCCAGAGCTTAGTATCTCAGCATTCCTTGGAAGTCAAACAAACTGGTTATTCTATAGCCCACACTTCACTCCTTGCCAAATGGGATTGTAGTGCTGCTGATGAAAAAGCAGACAGGTTCCAGAGGAAGTGAGAAAAATTCAAACACCTGTTTACTGAGCTCTTCATCCTCTTCCCTTTGCCCAGTCAATATCTTTTTCTAACACAACTTAAGTGAAACAAAGAGATGCTCTACAGTTTGCAAGACACAGCAGGGCTGTTGGGATCTTGCAACAAACCGAGACCAAAGAAGGAAGGATTATGTGTTAGTGATGGGAGGATTCCATAGAGATGGCAGCAGGGCATTTTCACTGTTTCAGTTTCTGCCCCTGGACAGAATCCTTCAGAGAAGGCCTGGGTTGGAATGGCCACAGGCTGTGGTTATGTGTGTTCCCTCCATCAGAATCTAGACGCCACAGTTGGGAAGGAACACAGTTAGAAGGCATTTTCCTTGATGGATCATTGCCCTCATCCCCTGCATTCAATTCCTCACTGATCCCTATCAATTAAATCCCCCCAAAATGTATTTCAAACCCTTACTTCCTTCCCTACCCACTTCCCCCACCTGGTCTCAGCCATCATTGCAAAGTAGATTATTGCAATATTTTCCTAATGGCTCTTTCTCCTTCCACCCTCGCCTTCACATTCTACCCCAAACCCACACAGCAGCCAATGTGGTGGCTTCTCTTCTTCTCTTGTACCTAGAATAAAAGTTTACTTGGTCCATGGGCCCCAACTGATGTCTGCCCACTTGAGAATTTCAACTTCATCTCGTTCTCTCTCCACCACCCTTGCATGAGGTTCCAAATATTCAGATGTTTAAAGAATTTTTTTAAATAACAATTTTATCAAGTTACAATTCACATATCATACAGTTTGCCCATTTAACGTGTATAATTCAAGGGTTATTAGTATATTCACAGAGTTGCAACTATCACCACAATCAATTTTAGAACATTTTGTCACACACACACCCCTACCTCCCCACAAAATCCCATGCCCATTAGTGATCACTAACCATTTCCCCCCAACTTCCCTGGCCCAAGTCAACCACTTACCTACTTCCTGTCTCTATGGATTTGTCTGATCTTACTTTTAGCTCTTGAGCTCACCAAGCTCTCTCCCGCATTAGGTCCTTGCACAGGCTCTTTCCTCTGCCTCAGAGGCTCTTCCATCTACTCCCCAGGGTAACCCATTTCCTCCTTACACAGCTTGCTTGGCCGGCTCCTCGTCTTCCATGCCTAGACTGAAAAGTAATCTATTTAGGGCTTTCCTAAGTAACTTCAGACTGGATCCCAATGTTTTCCTTAATCATAGCTCCTTGTTTATTTTCTTAGTAGTAACTCCACCGTTGGTACTAACTTTGATCGCCTGACTCCCTCCAGTTGATTTTAAGCATAATGATGGGAGTGACCATCTCTCTCTCTCTTGTTTTTTGTTGTATCTCTAGTGCCTATTGCAGGGCCTGGCACTCAGAAGACTCTCAATAAATATTTCATGAATGAATAAATGAATATGCCAGATAACTGACACTGCTCAGAAATAAGCCCCTCTTGCCTGTTGCAAGCAGCAGATGTTGCAATGCACCATCTTTATACCATCTAGCTTTTCTAGTGATGTGAAACAGGAGTTTTGGATCAATCTTCTCCTCAAATCATTTTTAACAATTGGTCTGAGGGTTTTTTTTGTTTTTCTAAAAATTTTATTTTAAAACAAGGGTAGTTGGCCCAAAGAAGTCTGATCAGAATGATCAATTGCAATATGGTAGCAGAATGTTTCTATGTGAGTGGTCAGGCAACATCAGAAGGTTTTGCTTTTCTGTCTCTTGTTAAGATGGCATTATTCATTGCTACACCTTTCCCTTAAGCATTAGCAGCAAGACTATCACTGTCACAGCAATCTTATCTACCAGGCACCCCTGCTGTGATAAAGGATCCCTTTAGTGTTTCCTCAGCGTAAAAAACTGGGTAAGGACCTGGCTCATGGTTCCATCATGGTGAACACTATCCAAGACTCAGTAGTCAGCTCTGAAACCAGCAGAAGGAAATGGTTATATTCTATTCCCACCTGCAATGAACTGCTGTTCTTCCCCCCGCCACACACATATGCAAGAAGTTTGCAATGGAATAGGTAGTATCTCCTTTCTTTCCTGCTTTCATCCTGTCCTTCCTCACCCACCTTGTTGCTGCTTTCTCAGTCCTGAACTTCAGGTTGCTCAGATGTTTCAATTACAGAGAAAGTCAATCTGATGGATTAATTCACACAATGCTGTTTTACGAACCTACACAGGGTGTGCTAAAGCAGTTTATGTGGTTCACAAGGGCCAATTTTACGTATATCTTTCAACTCTGAATTCAGTGACATCAGATTGGTGGCTTGAGATTAGCCATGGTGGGAGTATTTATAGCAGAGAAATTGGCAAACACTACACATCAGACAAATTGGAGCCTTTTTTTTTTTGAGACCAGTTGTTAAACATTTGCACCACTGACTTAATATATTAGCATAACCTGTCCTCCTCACCCCCTTTACTAAAAGAATTCTGGACTAGGCTTAATTCAAAGAATAACTCACCAAGAAAGACTCTGAGCCATATGTTTAGAAAGCAAATACTTTTTCCCCACTCTCTTGCTCAGGCTCTTTCACAGCTTTCACCGTGAAGTGCTTTCAAATCTTAGCTCTGCTCTTAACAATGCACTTCATAATGTGCCACAATAGGCTAAAATCAAATTAGAACATCTTAGGGATTTTAGCTAACTTCTTTATGTCAGTTTAGACGGAATAAAAAGACTACCTAATGAAGACATCTTCCAGACATTGTTCATATATAGTGTGCATATATGTGTATATATTTTCATTCAAGCTTTTGCATTTCTGGCTTCTGAGACCTAAACTACACTAAAATTCCATAGGAAATTACCTGTTTCCTGGCCTAGTGACTCCATAGCACAGACTCATAAAATTTTGGGTCTACCAGAAAAATAACAGATCATTGGATATAGTGTCCTCAACCTGGTCTGCACATTAATGTCACCTGCAGAGCTTAAAAAAATTATGAGTATCTAGGACACAACATAGACAAAATTCAATCAGAATCATCTGGGCAGGGATTCAGGTATTTCTATTTTTAGCAGCTCTCCAGGTGATTTTAAGGGAGAACCACTGATCTAATCACCCCTCAATTTTTGGATAAGAAACCTGAGCCCCAGTTCCAAGAGTTTTGCTCAAAGTCCCAGGGTGGCTGAGTGGAGGCAGAGCTGGTCTACGACTCAGATCTCTTTGACTACCAGACCACAGATCTTTCAAAATCATGCCCCAAACCTCAGGACTTCTGCATCCCTATTTGATAAGCTCCTAAACATCAGCCATAGAAGCAACAAAGGTTTCCCTATGGTAAAAATCTTAACAGGTCTGATTTCATTCATAGGTCTAAGTGATCTTTGATCTTGAGCAAATGATTTCCTTACATTTTTTCAGTATTTCAGAATCTCTAAAATTAAAGGGAGAATCTTTGTGATAAGATATGGTAATGTAAATTACATAAAGACAGAGATATGTCAACCACAGGGCTCAATCAAGGCTGCATGCCCATTAATCCATCTATAAATACTTAATGTGTTAAGTGCCTCGGCTAGATGTTTGTAGTCATTTGATCATATGGTTAAGGTGTGGACTGTAAAGTCATATCTCCTGGTTTCAAACTGTGGCTCCACTACTGAATAGCCCTAGGTCTTGAGTAAGTTATTTAACTACTCTGCACATTGGTTTCCTCACCTGGAAAATAAGGTTTCCATATTATGAGGTTGCTGTGTGGATTAAAGAGGAAATGTATATAGAGCACTTAGCATGCACATTGCCTGGTCCAGAACCATTCACCTTGTCTTGTTGTAGCAACCTGTCTCTACTTTTCTGCTTGAGTCCTGCTGAGAAAGGAGAGATTTAAGAGTGCCAAAGGGCCAGGAAGGGGCAGCCTTTGAGCATCCTGAACTGGAATCTCTGCCTTGGCTTTGGGTTGCTCTAGCTAACAGAAAGCTGCACTGCACCCCAAGGGCCACACGCAGGAGGAGGCCTGAAGCAGAGCACTCCGGGCTGGCCCCGTTCTTCCTCCCTGGGCAAATGGCATTGACTCCTGAGAGCAGTGGCCCCAATGAGCCTCCTAGTGTCGCTCACCCCTCTAACTGGGCACTGGCCTCCAGGCCTGAGCCGCTGACCCAGAGAAGTGCTGCTAAAATGCCAGCTCTCAGCAGCCAGGCACCATCTCCTGCTCCCCCATGGCCAGTTCTCAGCTCAAGTTTGCTGTTCACCCAGGCTGCCAGTTCAGCAAGGCCCTCCCTCCCCGGCAGATGGGAGATGTTATCAGGAGCCCATTCATAACACTGACATGGCTGCTGCTCCTCGGATCAGTGTTTAATGAAAAGCCCAATGAGATTAAAGCAGAGCAGAGAAAGGAACAGAGAATGATGAATGTCCTAAAGCAAAATGAGATACAGTGCAGAGATGGTTGCAGTTGCTCTTTTGGACAAATATTTTATGAAAAACATTGGCAAAAATGTCAAAAGCTGCTAGAGTTTTAATGTGCCCTCCAAAGTTCATGTGTTAAAAACTTAATCCCTAATGTAACAGCGTTGGGAGGTGAGGTCTAATAAGAGGTGATTAGGTCTTGAGGGCTCTGCTTGCATGAATGGATTAATGTCAGGCAAGGCTGGGCTTGTTATAAAATCAAGTTTAGCCCCTCTTGCTCTCGCTCTCTCACGCTTTCATGCCTCTTACCTTTTGCTGTGGGATGATGCAGCACAAAGGCCTTGCCAGTTGCAGGTCCCTTGACCTTGGACTTCCCAACATCCAGAACTGTAGGAAATAAATTTCTTTTCTTTATAAATTAGCCAGTCTGTGGCATACTGTTAAAGCAAAACAAAATGATCATGACAAAAAGCCTTCTGTCTGAGTTTCAAATATGAGCAAAGGATATTTCCTCCTGGTCATTATCAGAGGCAGAAATGCATTCCCACTCAGGGCTCCACGTGGCTCAGTCTCCACTTCAACTATAGCACCCTTCTATGAGCTGGCTTTAAGGTTGTGGAATGCAGAGTTTGATGCAAAGCAGTATGCAGAGAGATTAAAATGTGATTGGATGTGGCTTTTAGAATATTCTTAGATTAAGACATGAATTCACAAAATACTTTAGCATACAACTATTCACTTTTGAGAAAGATTCACTTTCCACATAGACAAGGCAGAATCAGGGTGTATATGTCTATATGTAAGTATTTTCTTTTCTCATTTTCCCCACTAGTTGGTTCTATAACAGCCTTTTCAGTGCTCCTTAATAGATGGCCCCCTCGTCCCACCCCTGTTCTCAACAATTTTCCCAAGTCTGAATTTCCTAAGAACTGACATCCCCTAAGGAATGTAGGAGACCTCCAAACATTACAAAATAAGCATCCTCCCCAGCTCAAAATAATCAGTTTACCTCTCCTGATAATATGCTTGAACTGGCGAGGAGGTATCTCACCCTAACCTATTATTAAGAATTTACTATAGAATTTTTCTTAAAAGCAAACTTTAATACTATTTAATTTGCTAAAAAATTGTTTGCACATAACATTTCAGGACCACGAAATCTGGAGTAGAAGTTCCTACAGAATTAGCCAGCCCCAAATCTTCATTTTATAGATGAATAAATCAAGATCAACAAGAAGACAATTCTTCCAAGGTTTCAGAGCTTGTTATAAGTAAGGTTAGAATTAGAACCCAGGACACCTGACTCATGAATAATTTGTTAATTAAGGAAATAGTTATTGAGCAATTACCATATGCCAAGCTCTGTGCAAGGTATTAGAACATATAAACCAACCAAAAAGATATGCTCCTGCCCTCAGGTATAGTGGGAAACACATCTCTCTTGTTTGGTATGATTTTTAAAATGATGAAAATAAAGAATTAATTGGAACTCATTCTAATCTAATCAAAGCATTGGTTTTTGGTCTTCTTTTATATTATTCCTGAATTGGAAAAAATTCCCCTCACCCCACACCTCTTGATTTTTACCTAATTCCCATTAAACTCAATCTCTCATTTATACTTTCTCACTTGGAAAGGAAGTGAGAAAGGAAGGAAGAGAATGGAACTTTGGAAGCATTGAGATTGTGATGCCAGATGGAAAATAAGAGCTTTAGAATTATTAGGGAGACTTCAATATCTTGCTTTCATCTTAAAAGCAAGGAAATCTGAACTGCTTAAGATGAGCTCTGCGTATGGAAGGATGTGGGGAAGAGTGATTAGGAAAGAGAACACCAGGGAAGTAATGCTGTAGGAGGTTTTGTGGTTTTGAGTCCATTCTTCTAGAAGCAAATGGCTACAAACTGATTTGAAACTCTCCCTCACCATCTTCTCTTAACAACCCAACCCACTACACTTTCTTAATTACAAGGTCTAGAGTGGTTAGGAGTCATATTGAGACATAAAATGCAGATTAGCAAGTTCGCACATCAACTTGATAGATCCATGGATACGGGCCTCTGGCGCTAATCCCAAATAAGGAGAACAGAGGACATTGGAGCTGTGACAGATAGAGAACACCTGGGGAGGGGAAAGCATGGACAGTGAATGACCAGATAGATTTATTCTCCAGTGCAGATATGTGCCTCTGTGTTTGTATTGTACATATGCTCTTGAGTCTTTCAACCTGCTAAATCTCAATGGGAATTGTGATTCTTATGGGTTCTATGTGTTACAGTTTTGAAAAGAAATAAAGCATTCATTAAGGTTCTTTCTAGTTTGAGTCTTCCAAATGCATGTAAAAATAAATATCAAAAGGATTTAAGATGCAGGCTGCCAGGCTACATGGAAACACTGATTTAGGAAATCCTGAGCCCACAAGAATATCAGACCACCAGTGACACTATAGGGAAGAGCCACTCAAGACAGTGATATACAATTAGGCTTTGCAGAATGATCTCAAAGATTAGGACTAGCTGAAGGAGTTATCTTCGAATGGCCACTAACTCCAAAAACCAGTAACCCACCTGTCCCAGGTACTACGACTCCACGATCCTTTTTGAGTTTCCTCTTCTCTTTGTTCTCATATCTGTCAGCAGTACAGACCTCTCTTCATCACCTCTGGGACAGAAGCCTGGAGTTAACTCTTTCCATTCCCCACTGTTAATCATCTAGACGCACCCATCACCAAGTCCGTTTCTTCCTTCGCCAGTCTCTCACGTTAGTTCTCTCAGCCTCCTTTTCTTTGTCACAGTCCTACTCCAAGCCCTCACCACCTTAGCCTGAATACTGCAAGGGGCTGGCCAGTCCACGATGAACCAACTCCTCTTCTGTGTTTAGCGAGTTCTCTATTGTGTGAATCTTTGTGGGAAGCGGAGACCACTTCCTGCTGTGGAAGCCCAAAACGGCAGGTGATCTGTTTCCCAGCCTCCCTTGCAGGTGGAGCTCAGGTGCCTAATCAGAAGCACCCATCCTGGGTACTAAATCTGGGGCTAGTGATATACAGGAGCCAAAACAACTAACAGTTCACTGAGGCAGTAGCAGCGGCAGCCATACCAGTGGATGTCCTCAGTGTCCCACAGGAGGTTCTCCGCACCAGGTCAGCTCCAGCGCCCAGTGGTCAGCAGCTGTGCTGTGGGTGTCCTCAGCCCACCTGCAACAGGAGAGTCATTTTGACCGCGGCTCTGGCTGCTCCTTCATTTGTGCTTATTTCCTGAACCTGGTTTTCTCACCTTCCCAGCATGTCTGTGAGTGATGCAACAACCCATTTGAAAAATCCCTTTTATGCTAAAGACAGCAAGAGTTGGTTTCTGTCCTGAGAGCCTTCAATGACATTCCAGTTTCTGCATCCAGGTTGCCTCCTGCAAGCTATCACCCATGCCACTGTCAAACTCATTAAAAAAAAAACCTCACCTCTGTCATACTATTTCTCTGCTTAAGAAGATAAAATGAATTCTACATGAAGTCAAGCTCTTTATCTTGATTTTCAGCATCCTGAATAATCTAACCTCTCTCCTTCTAACAGAAACTGCCATTTTCTCTGCTGTCTGTCTAGCCAGTAACTTTCAGTTTTTTTGTGAGATCTATAGACATACCAAAATTAAAAACCAATACACACACATAACTGAAGCAAAACCTTCATGAAAAAAAATACTCTTACCATATGTGATACACTCTAATATTTTCTATTTCAATTTTTCCCCATTTTTAAAAAAATGCTGGTTGATACTCACAAAGTTGATTTGCAAAACACAGGTTTAGCCTATAGTGTGGTTTTCAGGCCACCCACACTCTGTGAGCAGGAAGTACCTAAAGGGATCAGCTCAAAACTGTCAGTTAATCCCACTTTGTCTATTAGGGTTTCTTATATTTTCAGCAAAAAAAAAAAGAAAGAAAGAAAGAAAGAAAATTGTCATTGTGACAAAGAAGGCTGATGAAAAATAAGTTCAGGATTACTAAATAATACTTGAATATGCAGTTAAATCAATTACAAAAACCCATTATTTTCAAACTTTTACTTGATTTTGCTCTGTTAACTATGGAAGAACATTTTTGATTCCACAATTGCAAAGGCATTTTTTTGCCCAGAGGTGATCCTTTGGAAGAAGTCCTGCTTCGAGGGTTAGGGTTTGACTGCCCTGGTTTGACGGAGGATGTTTCTCCACAGATATCCTAACCAAACAGCTATGTAACAAATCATTGCTGACACTTAGCAAACAAGTGAGGTAGACTTAGATTATTAAGCTGATTACACTAAAATGATTAGTAAAAATGCAAGTTTACATGGTGGGCATGAAGATTTTCAATGAGCTGTTAAAAATGCACACATCTCTTTATTAAAGTCCAGAGGTTAATCTGGGAGACGGAATCTGGACAAGGGATGGGGGTTGTGGTCTACATAGAGTGGTAGGCAGAGACTGACAAAAAGACTAAGCAACTCAGGGCTGCTAGTGGCACATCTGAGTTCCTGCCCTGGGGACACTGGGGACGTGTCTCACCAGCTGCTGCACTTTCACAGCTCACGACTCCCTTCCAGGAGGTTTCCGATGTCAATGCATTCAGTCTTTCTATTTGATGGCCTGTAGCCTTTGTGCTTTCCAGCCATTACAACAATCTGTGTACCTTGGTGAATATCTAATAGATGGTAGACGTGCTCTCTTGGGGTTGGAACTATATACTGAAGTAAGAAAGGAAAGATTTTTCTTTCAGTTAACTCCACAAAGGTTCATCTTCCAGCACATCATTGTATTCATCCACTTTTGTAGGCTGGAACGCTAGCCATGTGGAATCAGATATAATATACAGAGCAGCTTGCCCCCATCCCACAGCTTGGGAAGAGAGTGAATAATGACCCTCTCCCTCTTCCTCCTATTGGCTGAAATTTATTGTCAGCCTCTTGGCTATTTCCAGTAACTTTGGAGTTGTCTTGAGCTGTCTGCCACACAGCTTCCTTTCTTGACATTAAAAGATGCCCAGAAGAGCGACCAAGATAAGGCCAAACCAGAAATTCCTTGGCAAACAAAAGATGCGTCCTGTACCTTGTGTACTAAATGTCCCATTCCTGCTCCTCCTCCCTCCTCCTCCCATTCCATCTTCACGTCGCTTTTCAGAGCTTCTGGCTTTTGCTGCAGCAAAAAGCTGCTGGTCTTGGGGAAACAGACATCTACTTATTTTTCTCTGTATAATCCAAAGGGACTTCTTTGCCTTTCTCTGCACTTCCACTTGGGGGGTAGGGATAAAGTAAAAGACGTTGACTAATGGATTGTGGAAAAGAACTCTGGAAAATGGAAATAGTCTATAACAAGTATTCCAACTCTGACCTTTGCACAGAGGCAGTGCAAGGCCGTGTGGAATAGGGGGATAAGAAGCTGTGGTCAGACGACTTGGGTTGAATCCTACTCTGCCTTTATCTCCTTATCTGACCTTGACACATTCCTTAACCTCTCAAAGCCTCAGTTTCCCCCTTTGAACTCCATTTGTTATTATTTTCCCCAGGTGTTTGCCCTACTCTCTAGGAGCTTGCACTGAAATAGAAAAAGTACTGAGGCCACACATTCTATGTCATTGTCATCCTGGAGTTTCACCACCATGGCTGCCGTGGGCATCAAATGACTCAACTGCTTTCCTTAGCAAGATGCAGCATCGTGCGCTAGGCAGCACCCCTTTCCCTCCATGGTCCATCTAGTCTTGTAAGACAAATGACACCCTTGGCCCTCCAGGTTGGTTGGTTTCCTGGTGATACAACATCAACCTGAGGGTTCAAAACAGTACCTTTTCTTGTCAACAGCATGTATGGCAACTGGCATCCTATTCAGAAGCAGTGATCTGTGTGCTGAAAACTGATGCTTTGGTGGCAGATGAATGGATTTCATTCTCCAGCAAAAGTTTTCTTTTCAAAGTGAAAGGAACGAACCAACCTTCCTTCCTTCCTTCCTTCCTTCCTTCCTTCCTTCCTTCCTTCCTTCCTTCCTTCCTTCCTTCCTTCCTTCTTTCCTCCTTCCTTCCTTCTTCTCTTCTTTTTTTTCCTATGCCTGTTTGCTGCCAGAAATTGTTAAATTATTTGGGACATCTTTCTTTATTTTTCTTTTTAAATAAAGGTTGTTGACATCAGCTGGGTATTATGGCTTCTTACAAAAGCCATATCTGGATAGCGTGTCTAATTAGATCCTAGCTTTGTAACAATTCATAGGTCCAATTGCTGTTTTCGTTTTCTTTCTTTCTTTTTTTTTTTCTATTTTTACAAATCTGGAGGACATCAGAGTGAACTAAAATAATTTCACCATCTGCAAAAGATTTCACAGACAAATAGTACTTAATCTGAGAAATCCCTTGATAAATTTGCCAGCAGACCAATTCTCCTCATTGGTACAAGGGAGGTTTATAACAGGAATCCTTTGTGCATTGTGGAAGGCAAACACACATGCATTCTACATGAGCAAATTCTAAACCAACTGGCCATGATTTTTTTCAATTACACTTTCCCCAAAATAACCCCCCTTAGAACAAGTTCTCGAAGCTTTTCTCTCCTTAACTGTAAGCTGCTCTTGGAGGCCTCAGATGGGTACAGGGAAAACTGACAGAGCTTTCCACGCAACCACAGTTATTTCTTGCATCGGAGGCTGCTTGTTTTTGTTTTCTCTAGAGAGAGAATTGCAGAAGACTTTTATGTCTGTCTCAAAATTTGATTATGTGTTTTTAGTTTTACCAAGTTCAGACTTAAAAAAAAAACAACAACAACAAAAGAAACACAAAAATAACACTTATCATCCCTTGCTGCCCTTGTCAAGGGGTTTGCTCAGCACTTGTGCATGTTTGGAGTGACATTATTTGTTGGTGTTTACCATAAAATGCTACACACTTAAATGCAGCAACGAGAAGGCAACGTGAGGATAGCTATGTTCTTTGTGTGCATTGACTCAAGGCTCTCATTCATACATTAACTGGGCAGTTTTTCTTTTTATTTTTTCAGGTGATACTACTCAGTAAAGCCTGGATCTAAGCCACCCTCATGAGCGCTACCATTTAAACAAATTGTATGAAGTCCACCCTTTGCTTTTTTGAAGGATGTAAACAAAAATAATGCTTACTATTGTAGGATCAATCTTAACTTTGTTTTTATTTTGCATAATTAGTGGCCTTTTTACTAGGGCTCATTTTACCAAATGCTTTACATAAAATAACATTTAAGTCAATAAAGGTAGAAAAGGTATTAAGAAGAAAATAAGAGGAAAAGAGGCACAAGAGCATATGGAAAAGAAAGGGAGGGAGGCAGAGGGAGACAGAGAGGGAGAGGAAAAAGAAAGAAGGATAGAGAGAAGATTGATTTTATAAGCCTTTACAAAAAGCAGGAAAAAAAAAGAATTTAATGACTGGACTTAATATCATCACTGGACCTCATTGGTGAGCTCAGAATAACAAGTACTGAGAGTTCATCCATAAAATCCTTCAAGCTCCCATACAAAGTTTTCAAATGCTTACGAACCCAGCCAGCCATATCAGAATGGCCTGGGTGAAGGTCATTGTTAATATAACCCACATGGTAGCTGGGATCTCCCTACCCCTTGAGATCTGGACAAGTTTGGCTTGCATTCTTGTTCTGTGTCTTTCATAGGTCCAAATCTCCACCACCCTGAGATTTCTGTAACATTTGGGGCAAGTGGTGGTGAAGAAGGGATATGGGAGAGTGTAAGTGTATGTTTCCATTTTTTACTGTTGGCTCAAGGAGCCTGACCTTGCCTAAATAATTCAATTTATGGCTACAATCGCTACTTCAAATGTGTTATTTTATTCCACACCACATTAACCCTGATGTGAAATATTTTAATTTTCAAAAATGCTTACAAGGTTTTATATGTGGAAGATACTTTCTGGAATATTTGGGGGAGGAAAAGAAGATTTTTTAAAAAAATCAACTTTATTGAGGTATCATTTATACAAAGTAAAATGCATCCTTTCTAAGAGTACAGTTCAATGAGGTTTTACAAATGTAGTTCTTCTGTAATCACCCCCATAATTAAGATATGGAACCCTCCCATCATACTAAAAAGTCCTGTTTGCTGCTTGCTTAATAACTACCCGAGCCCACCCCCAGTGCCACACAGCCAGTGATCCGCTTTCTGTCTTTATAGATTACCTTTGCTTACTTTAGGATTTTACAGAAATCAAATCATATAGTATGTGCTCTTTTCCATCTGGCTTCTTTTGTTCAACATAACGTTTTTGAGATTCATCTATTTTGTTGTGTGTATCAGTACTTTGGTATTTTTTCCCCTCTGAGTAGTATTCCATTGTATGGATATACTGCAAAACGTTTATTCACTCACCTGTTAGTGGATGTTTGAGTATTGTTGGATTGTCTGGCTATTATGGCTAAATCTGCTATGAACATTTATTCAAAAGTCTGTGTGTGGATACATGTTTTTGTTTTCCTTGTAAAAATACCCAGGATTGGGAATTGTGGGACCATATGGTAGGTATGATTAATTTCACAAACCTGCCATACTATTTTTCAAAATCATAGTACCATTGTAGAATACCACCAGCAACATATGCGAATGCTAGTTCCTCTACATCTACACCAACCCTTAGTATTAACATTTTTTTTAACATTAGCTACTCTAGAGGATGTGCACTAGTATTTCATTGTGGTTTTAATTTGCATTTTTCTTATGATTAATTATATTGAGCATCTTTTCATATTTCCCATTCATATATCTTTTTTTGGGTGAAGTGTCTGTTCAAATCTCTTGCCCATTTTATTAGGTTGTTTGTGTTCTCACTAAGGAATTATAAGAACTGTTTTTATCTTCTGGATAAAAGCCCTGTATTAGGTACATGTTTTGCAAACATTTTCTCCCACTCTGGGGCTTGTCTACTCATTTCTTTAGTGTTGTCTTCTGATGAGAAAAAGTTTTTTAATTTTAATGAAGTCAAATTTGTCAATTTTTTCTTTTATAGTTCATACATTTTAAGTCCTATCTTAGAAACTTTTGTCTACTCCAAAGAGGAGGCATTTTTAACATATGATTTCAAGCAATTTAAAATTGAACATTAGACATCCCTGCTGGCCTCTCTTCCACCAAGATTTTATCCTGGCCACTCTGTGCAGAGACGCCTCAGGCTGGCATTATCCCCTGGCTTGTCACTCCCAGATGTGCCAGATGATTTCTCACACTCCAGATCCTTCTCCCCTTAATATACAGCCATGCGAGCTCCTAAAGCTCCAGGACTAGCTTCACACGACTAAAACCTACAAGATGTCCAGCAAGTCAAAAGAGTGTTCCAGAATACTGTTGTGATTAGAATAGCGGTTTTCCCCATTACATTTTTGAATCAACTCAAACTTCTGGCCCAAATTTCCCATCAATATTTTGGGATTTTGGCTAACCTCTATCTTTTACTGAAATAATACCCAAAGCCCTGGGACCTCAGAAACTTGACCTCTTCTTACCTGCGGTGTCCATACTGCTGATTATGATGTATGTGGCCAAATAAAAAATAAATAAGCTACTTCCCTCCATGGTAGCACATTGTCCTGTGGCCTTGTGACTTTCAACATGATCATCCCACAGTACGGAATGTTACCCTGGTGACTGTCCTCTTATCTCTAATTCCTGAGACGGCTTCACACACGTCCACCTGTGGAAAATCCCAGACATGGCAGGGTTACTTTAAAATATGGGAACTCAGTCTTAAATTGCTCTTCTCAAGAGTTGAACTCCAACTTTATAATTAATAGATACTTTTCTTTAAAAATTTATCTTTGGTTGGATTTCAAAGTGTTCTGTCACTACAAGTTCAACATGTCCCAAAGAGAATTTGTCTTCCCTTCCAAAATGGCTCCCCTTTTCCGTGGTCCCATCTATAGCACTTGATCTCTCATGTCCTTGTTATCCTCCATCTGTTACTATGGGCTGTGATTTTGAAATGCCTCAAGTTTGTCCTTTCTTCTCTACACCCGCTTTAGATTAGGCCTCTCTTGCTTGAATTACTGCAGTAACATTTGACCTATTTTCCCTAATTTTTTTCTCTCCTCTCCCTCTCTTGAGCCTGTCATCAACCCCACATCATTTTTAAACTAGGCAGAGCTTGCTGTCCTTGATCAACACCCCACCTTATCTCCCCTACCTGGCTTTGAACACCCTTGGACACAGGCCTTGCCCCATCTGTCCAAGTCTCGGCACTCTCTCCCCATGGGTCCCACGCTCATTCTGTCTTTGAATTCTTTGCTTGGGCTATTGACCCTTTCCAAAGACTCAGAAGTTAACATGCCACTTCTCACAGTTACTTTGTAAACCTTTCTTTTTCAAAACTTAACTCATCTTACTTTCTCCAGCTGATTTCTTTCTTCTCCAAACTACTGCTTCATTTATAATTCACTGATCCTTATTTGAAGTATCTATATAACATCTAGCTCACAGAGCTCATGTGATAGTCAAGTGGAAACACAGGAAGGAAAACAGAAGGTAGTGTGCTGACACTACAGCCCTGCAGAGTCCCCATGAGGCAGGGACCGAGCCCTGGAGGCCTCTGGTGAGCAGGGTTAGCCTCCTCACCTTGACATCCTTTCCCATCCCCTAATTTAAGTGGAGACTAAAGCCTCCTGAGGAAAACAAAGGGCTTGAATCTTATGTCCCATTGGGATTCACACCCATACAGCCATGTCTGGGGGGCTGCAGTGGCCTCAGCTGGAGCCAGAAGGACAACTGAGTCTTTAAGGGACACTGTCACAAGCAACGAGGAGTCTGGCCCAGGACAGAGAGGTGACTTCAGAAACGGTCCAACAGGTGACACCAGAATCATCCTGACCTAGTCCAGGTGACAGCACTTGCTGTAGGGAGAGGGTTTAGTTGTGTGAAACAGAATGAGCTGTATATTTAGCACAGTAGCAATCCAGGCTCAGTAAACCTTTCTGACAACCCTTCCTTCTTTTTCCCTGTCTTCCTGCTGGAGCTAAATACAAAGGAGCATTCTTCTCTTTTTGCCAGAGTGGTGACAAGATCTCTGGCCTCAAGGCACAGTGGCATCATTCCAGTTTCCCCAACAATGAATGTAGTGGATTCCCACATCCTCAGGTGGCTAGAAGGGCACCTCTGCAGACCTTCCAGGGCCCCAGGCTGCAGATCCCTGGCTTGACACCAACCACAGTGGCCGTGTGAGTGAGTAGAAGGCTGGATGACAGGCAGAGGCTCACTCACCACTGCTGTGGGGCCTGGTGGGGTGCTTTGCACCCAACTTAATCTCCCAGCTTGATTAAGGTCCATTTTCTAGTTCCAGAAGTGAAGTGTGATCTTTTTCCTCTACAACAAAGCACAGACTCAGAGTACACACTGAAGACAAGGATACTTTCATACCACCTGTTGTTCTCTTATGACCAAGGTGAGGGAAAAGGGGAGGATTCGTATAAAACAAAAGGGCTAACATTTCTCACCAATTCAGGCAAAGGCTCGATATAATCTGACAGTGAAGAGGGAGTTGTTCTGATGGCTATGGGTTCCTGGGAAGTTGGGTCTTTCTTCATTCATTTAGGGGAAGAAATAGCCTGAATGTTAAGAGATTTCAGGGGCTGCAACAACAGTAGCACAGATTAGGTGACTGTCCGAATTCCTTAGCCTGCTCTGGCTGGAGCTCTTCCTTTCAGGGGGCCAGCCAATGTTGACCTGTTTCTGAAAGAAAGTAGCCAGGCATGAAGGCTGGGCTGTCTTGTCATATCGTAGGTGACCAGACTAAAGTATCTCATCCTTTGAAACCATATGGCTATAGCCATCTCCACACTTACAGTTCAAGCATAGCATTGCCACCTACATTCAAAATACCATATTATAATCAAGTTGCATCAGCCATATACACATATGTCCCATGAACTTCAACTACACTAGGGCACACGCTGATGACCAAAGAAAGAAAATGTCATTACAAAGTGGCATTTGCTTAGGAAGACTGAGGCCACAGAAATGGGAGTGTACTAGGGTGTCTACCAAGATATTATGCATGACCAAAAGGAGATGCTACCTCCTATTTTGTAAGGTATTAGTGAGACTTTCTGTCTTCAAGGCCCAGTGGCAACACAGCCATTTCAGCACTGAGTGTGTAGATTTCTAGTCCTATTATTATCATGGAAACTGAACTGTGTAACAGGTTAGATTTTGGTATTAATTTCCCTTTACATCTGTTTATATAAGCTTAAAATATGTCAAAGTTCACAGAATCCTATATAACATTTATATATACGACATCCAACAGAAGGAACAAATGTTACTCTTTTAGATTTTACTTTCAGGGTTTTTAAATATATTCATATAAATAGAATAGAATGTTATTGTTAAAGTGCAAGTTCTCCTTTCCCTCTCCAGCACTATTTATTCCCTTTCCTCTCCTCCTACAATCAATCTTTCCTGTTGTTTAAGCTCCATGTCCATGTTTTTTTAATCTTTTTGCCTTACACATTCATATCCATGAACAAGGGATAGTACTGCTTTGTGTTTTTAAATTTTTACATCAAAGCTGTAATACTGTACAAATATTTTGGCAACATGCTTTTTTTTTCTTCTCTTTTTTAAATCTATGTTGATACATATAAATCTAGTTAAGTTCATGAAGTATTGTCTTCTACACAAAATGTGGTCCATGGTCTGGCAGCAGCAGTGTCCCTAGGAAGCTTCTTAAAAAGGTAGAAACTTAAGACCCACCCCATACCTACTAAAGATGCTCAGGTGATTCCTTTGCACTTTTAAAGTCAGAAAAAAAACATGCTGTATTGTATTTCATTATATGACAACACCAGAATTTACTTATATGGCATAATATATAAATACATTAAGATATATGTGTAGATACATTTATATTTATTGTTCCCCTGTTGATGGACATTCAATGTGTTTCCAATTACTTGCTGTTACAAACAATGCTGCAACAAATATACTTATATATGTCTTAGAATGCACATGTATAATGGTTTTTTTTTAGGATAAATACTTGAAAATGGAAATGCAAAGTTAAGGGTATGCTCATCTGTTCATCTTCAACTTGATATTGTCAAATTGCTTTCCAAAGAGATGGGACAAATTTTATACTCTCATCTCCAAGGTACAATCATATCCTTGATAAGAATTGATATTAACACCTTTTGATTTTTGCAAGTCTGATGAGTGTGAAATCATATCTCATGTGATTTTTTTCTTTTTTTTACAGCTTTATTGAGGTATAATTGACACAAAATAAGTTGCACAAAAAGAATGTAATTTGATATTTTAACATTTTTATGTACTTATGAAACTATCATCATAGTCAAGATAATGAATATGTCTTTCACCCCCCAAATTTTCTCAAGTCTTCCCATAATCTCTCCCTCCTTTTCCTACCCCTACCCTAGGCACCACTCATTTGCTTTTGTCACCATAGATTAGTTTTAATTCTCTAGAATTTTAAATGGAATTATATATTAGGTACTCTATTTTTTGTATGGCTTCTCTTACTCACTCAATGTACTCTGGGATTCATCCATGCTGTTGCTTATATCAATAGTTCATTCTTTTTAAATACTGAGTGTTATGCATTGCATGGATATACCACAATTATTCATTCACCTATTGATGAACATGTGAGTTGTTTTACATTTGTATTACAAATAAAGCTACTATGAATATTTGGTACAAGATTTGTGTGGACATATGCTTTCATTACTCTTGGGTAGATGCCTAGAAGTAGAATGGATGGGACGTGTGATACGTGTGTGTCAACCTTTTAAGAAAGTGCCAAACTGTTTTCCAAAGTTGTCATATCATTTTACATTTCCACCAGCAACACACGAGAGTTTAGTTGTTCCACATCCTTGCCAACACTTGACATTAATGGTCTTTTCATTTTTTCTTTTATTTTTTTGATTGTCTATTTAATTTTAGCCATTTTAATAGGTGTTCATTCATTTTGTCTTTTTTCTTAAAGAGCCTATTTAAATCTTTTGCCCACTGTAAAAATTGGGTTGTTGGTGTTCTTATTGTTGCTTTTGAGTGTTCTTTATATAGTTTATATACAAGTTCTTTTAATCAAATATGTGATTTTCAAATATTTTCTCTCAGTCCATAAATTGTCTTTTTAATTCTCTTAATATTGTCTTCCAAAAAACCCAAGTTTTGTATTTTGATTACATATAGTTTATTAACTTTTTCTTTCATAGATTATGATTTTGGTATTATATCCAAGAAATCTTTGCCTAATCCAAGTAAGTCATTAAGATTTTCTCCTATGTGCACTTCTACCTATGAGCCATTTTGAATTGATATTTGTATATGTTGTGATGGTGCATTTTTTATATGTATATCCAATTATTCCAGAATCATTTATTGTAAAGATTCTCTTTTCTCCATTGACTGCCTTTGCACTTGTGTTGAAAATCAATTGACTGTATATGTGTGTGTCTCTTCCTATGCTCTCTATTCTGTTCCAGTAATATTTTTGTCTCTCTATATATCAATACCATATTGTCTTGATTACTGTGGCTTTATAATAAGTCTTAGAATCAAGTAATGGTGAGTCCTCCAACTTTGGTCTTCTTTTTCAAAGTTTCTTTGGTCTTTCTAGGCCCTTTGCATTTACTTATGAATTCTAGAATCAGCTTGTCAATTTCTTCAAACATGTGCTAAGATCTTGACTGAAATTACATTAAATCTACAGATCAACTTGGGTATTTGATATATTAACAATATTGAGTTTTTTTGATCCATGAACACAGCATATCTCCCCACTTACTTAGGTCTTCCTTAATTTCTCTCAGTAATGCTTTGTAGTTTTCAGTCTACAGGTCCTGCATATTTTTTGTCAAATGTATCTGCAAATAGTGCATATCTTTGATGTTATTATAATAATATTGTCTTTAAACTTATAATTGTTCATTGCTAGTATAAATAAATACAACTGATTTAAAATTTTTTTAACTCACCTCATGCCACTTTAGTTTTCTGTAGATTTAGTAGAATTTTTTTCTGTGCATAATCATGTTGTTTGCCAATACAGTTTTATGTCTTCCTTTCCAGTAATTATGTTCTCCTCATCCTCCTCCTTCTTCCTCCTCCTTTTCTTCTTCTTTCTCCTCCTCCTTTTCTCCTTTTCCTCCTCTCTGTTGGCTTGCCAGTTAAAACCTTTTGTTGTTTTATTTTAGTGGTTGCTTTAGGAGTTATAGAATATATCTTTAATTAATCACAGTCTACCTTCAAGTAATATTTTACCACTTCACATATGGTATAAGAAATTTACACTGGTGTACTTTCATCCTCTGGGCCTTTGTGTGTTGTTTTCATACATTTTACTTCTACATATGTTATAAACCTCATGGTACATTTTTACTATTTTCATTTTAAATGGTCAATTATACTTTAAAATGA
This sequence comes from Lemur catta, assembly GCF_020740605.2. Classification (NCBI taxonomy): domain Eukaryota; kingdom Metazoa; phylum Chordata; class Mammalia; order Primates; family Lemuridae; genus Lemur; species Lemur catta. The sequence goes on from NC_059128.1 coordinate 40,172,435, forward strand.
TTTAAAATGAGAAAATATTTGTCATATTTACAGGTGTGCCCCATACTTTTGTGTAGATTCAGATTTCTAGCAGGTACAGGTGTTGGTTTCCTTCTGCCGCCTGAAGGACTTCCTTCAACATCTTAGAAATGTAGGTTTGCTGCTGATGAATTCTTTTAGCTTTTGTATGTTTGAAAGTCTTGGTTTTTTATAAATATTTTTGCTGGCTACAGAACTCTAGATTTAGTTTTTTACTTTTAGTACTTCAAAGATGTTGCTCCACTGTTTTCTGGCTTACACTGTTTCTAGTGATTAAATCTGCTGTCTATTTTTTCTGAAAATAATGTCTTTATTCTCTAGTTGCTTATAAGATTTTTTAAGAAATTTGGTTATGATGTCATCAGTGTCATTTTCCTCATTTGTAAGTGTGTGTGTTTGATGTTTATTGAGCTTCTTGAACCTGTAGGCTAATAATTTACAGCAGATTTCGAAAAAACTTGGTCATTTTCTTCAAATATGTACTTTTTTAATTCATTCCCCCTTTTCTCTCCTTTTTGGACTATAAAACATATACAGTAGGCCACCTGAAAGTGTCCCACAGCTCACTGATGTAGTCTTTTTTTCTGTGTTTCATTTTGGTTTCAATTGCTGTCTTTAAGTGTACTAATCTTTTCTTTGTCAGTGTCTAGTACAAGCAGAGAGAACAACGAGCGTGGAGAATAAAGTGGAGGAAACTAAAAGTTATTTAGTGTTCCTATATCTTAAAGTCCAGGGAAAAAATGAAGAGTGTTAGAGCTGGAGAAGTATGACAATTGCCCCCGATAAAAGAAGACCTCACATGCCTTAAGAATGTCAAACCTTGAAGGTCAGTGCTTCTCAAACTTCAGTGTGCATAGGAATCATATGGGAATCTTGTTAAAATGTTGGTTCTGGTTCAGAAGATCTGAAGTGCGGCCAAAAGTTCTGCATTTTTTAACAAGCTTCCAGATGACCATGCCTGTAATGCTGGTCTATGGAGCATATTTTGAGCTGCAAGGCCATGGAACAAGGCCACCGTGTAACAAGACCAACTAATCTGAGATGGGTATGCTGAGAGGCCACATGCAGACACTCTGGTTGATGGTGCCAGTCGAGCTCAGCCTTTCTGACTGCAGTGAGGCCATCTTCATCCCTCCAGACCCATCCATCTGCCACTGTCATAACAGAAAGTGACCTCAGTGGATGTAGAGCAGAGGAATTGCTCCATCAAGCCCTGTCTGAATAAGTGATCCACAAAATTGTGAGATATGATAATTGTTTAAGTCACTAAGTTGTTGCACAACTCAGTTTGGTTGTGTATCAATAGATAACCAGAACAGAATCTGGCCTAATATGCACTAGCTACGTATTAGAATCAACTAAGGAGCTTTTTAAAACTATTGACTCCCAAATCCTATCCTTAGGGATCCTGATCCAATTGGTCTTAAGTGAGGCTCAGGAATTGATAGTTTTAAAAGCTCCCAAGGTATGTGCTATAATAGACTCTGTATAGATTTTGGTGTGCAGTCAGAATTTAAGGCAATTGTAGTAGCTGTTGAAGAACCAGGGAACAGGTTTGAGCAGGGAGCCCATGCAGTTGGGTTTGTGTTCAATGCCATCATTGTCAACTATATGGAAGTTAGATTTGAAGAGCTGAAGACTGGAGCTAGGGAAACAAACTGGGGAGTTGTTGCAGAAATCTGTGAGAAATGATGGCCTGGGACAGTGGTAACAGGGCTGGAGAGGACAGGATGAATGAGAAAGATTTGGGAGACAAAACAGACAGTTTGGAGATTGAATATGGGAGAAGAGGCAGGAAAAGGATCCCCACATAAAGTCTAGGAATGCAGCCTTAGTGCCTGGGTGGGTGATGGTGACATTCCCAGCAACTGGAGGCATAGGAAGAGAGGCAAGTATAGCCTTGGCGATGTTTTGACTTTCCATAGCTTGGAATATCTAGGTGGGGCTACCTGGCAGACAGCTAGATATATAAATTTGAAGTTCAGGGCAGAGGTGTTAGCTACAGACATTGATTTAGATAGTAGCTGAGACTACTGTCTAAAGAGAATGGGTGTGATCTCTCAGGGATGGCTCTTAGCCTGTTGGGCAAGAAAAGCCATGTGCTGAGGATAGAACCCTGGGGGCACCAACCTTTGTGTGGGTCAGGTGGAGGCCTTGAAGGAGGCCAAGAATGAACAACCAATCAAATAAACTGGCTAATTGACTAAAGCCTTGCACTGGCATTATATGGGGAGGCAGGGAGGGATGCTGAGATTGTCTAGCTCAATCCCCATTCCATCCTTCTTTTACAGTGTCTTCCTATTCTGCAGAGGTGAAAAGGCCCCACAAGATACTTGCTTGATTGAACGGCAGATGTGAGCCAGAGGCCACCCTCCTTCAGTTGTTTCTGCTGGCAAGTAAGGGTGTGCATTCATGCATGGAGTGGCAATTGCAGGGCCAAACTCAGGGGGCCAGAGGATGGTTGTTGGCTCCTGTGCCCCCAACCTCCATTCCACCTTTTTATCCCCACATCTGTATTTTCTATGGTCTTACAGACTGTTGGGGTCCACCATCTTCTTGTTACAACTCTGTATCCAGAGATTTTTTTTAACCCTTAAAGCTAAAAAATAAAAAAATAAAATAAAATTTCTTATGTCAGCATTTCTTAACATATTAAAATTACCTAAGCTGCTTTAAAAATTGATGCAAAGGTCCCACACTCAGATATTCTGATTTTAACAAGTCTAAGGCGTGGTCCACGAATCATTATGGTTTTGAAAACATTCCAGGTAATTTTAATACACAACCAGGCTTAAACTACTGACTTTTGCTAATATGTGTGTAATCTCAATTATTTTTGTACAAACTGCAAAATCTTGCTTGTCCATTGCATCTTCACTGTATGGATCATGAAGTTGAGTGGCTATCTGGTTTTCAGAGAAGAAACCAAGGGTGTTATTTACCTTGATTTATACTCTGGCTGAAGTAAAGCCTAGGTCTACCTAGGCTTCTTGAATTCAACAGGTATATTATTAATGGTTATATACCTATGAGCAACTTCCTTGCACCAAGTAGATGAACAATAAATAATTGTAGAATAAATATTATTGACTTGAGTATTTTATGTAAGAGTAGCTTCTAAATCTATTAAATTTTCACAAAGTGTTTTCATAAATACCCACTGTTAACTAAAAAAAAAATTAATGATTTTTATACTTTGGAAAAAGGAGGGCTTTATTTCTCATAAAGGGTAGCGACCTGTTGGGTGGCCATTCCAACAGGTAGGGAAGCAGAGCCCCAGCCAGAAGCCAGGCACATGTACTTCCAAGAAAAGACAAAAGGGAATAGGAGTTTATACTGAGTGGGGTAGTCAAATATACATTGTTGAATATTTATGAAGGGAAATCATACAAATGTAAATTGTGCTTTATCTCTCCCATTCTATCATGGCTGGGAAACTCAGTTTTGAGATGTTTCTGGGGTCCCCTTGGCCAAGAGGGGTTCATTCAGTTAGCAGAGGGCTTAGAATTTTATTTTTAGTTCACACCATTTATTTGTAAAATATTCATTACAAGCTAAATTTGAGTTTGATCTGGACTTCTGGTGCTAATATAGCACATGAATAAGATGAACTAGGAGTTGAATCTTTTTTTCATGCCAATAGCATCTAATCAGGCTAAAGTCCTTCAAGTCAGTTTTCTGATTAAATGCCCCAATTACCAGTTAATTGCTAGAGAATAGATGCAACTGACTCATTTATCTTACACATTCCAAGCTGGAAACCTCAAATGAACAAGAATAATTCTAGCTCCACAGTTAGTTAAATGCCAGGCTAAACCTGGCCAATATTACTGTAAAAATATGTCCTCAGGCTTCACAACCTTAGCATATAGCACCAAGGAGATTTAACATTAATAGGGTGTTTTGAAAGAGCACTATCACAGCAGGGAGCTAGAATCCAATAGTGCAAACCTCATGGATCTACATTTTTCAAGATAAATACTTCACATGACTCCTTAATTAAAGTCATTAATGATAATTAACCTCATGGGAAAAATGACTCATCCAATTGGTAAAAATACACTTGGTTTCATTTTGGTCTATTGTCTTCTCTCTAAGGTTACAGATGGACTGTCTTTCCTTGTACATGCATCTACTCACCATACAAGCAAGAAGACAGAAAGCTCTGGGCGACTCTTCTGTTAAGTTTTGAAAGACTTGGAGTAAAGACTCAGATGCTATATAAAAACCTGATTTCTTCCAAATAAGCCTGCTACTTTCCCTGAAGAGACAGACAGCACACTCTAGTTCTGTTGACTTAAGCATGACATTGGATGACTAGTTATAAATAATGCAAAGTTTACTCACTTTATGGGCTTACTCAGAAAAATCAATCTAGGGATTCAAATTTATTATTACTCACCTAAATGCATTGATCAATTAATACGCATTGTTTACTCCTGGGTTTTAATCAGATTTGAAACAAATTCACTGCATTATGACACCTTGAGGGAGTAAGATGTGCACAAGTTTCAATATGGAGGCCAAATCCTTCCATTTTCTCGTTTTCAGTACAGAGTTGATGGCGAGGAAGAAAATCCTATAAGTTTCATTGTCCATCTAATTCCCACATTGACTCCCTCTTTCTTGTACATAAAGAAGCAAGAAAAATTCAATAGAAAAGGTATGGATGGGCTATTCTTTTCACCTTAGGGGAAAAAATCACAAGGATTGGGAACCTGATTCATTAAAGCAGTATAAGCCTTGATAAGGGGCTTATATTCAATTTAAAATGGATCTAGGTGACTCTTCTTTCATCCTGGCCACTTCTTATATAGCATCTCCAACTTCTACATAAGAACCGTGGGCAAGTAATTCATAGGTAACTTGTTCAGCACTGAAATTAGGATCCACTACAGATGGTGCCTGACTTAGTTCAACTCAGGATTTTTAGGCTTTATGAGGGTGTGAAAGTAATATGTTCACATTTCACATTCAGTAGAAACCATACTTCGAGTTCCCATATGACCATTCTGTTCTTCACTTTCAGTAGAATATTCAATAAATCACATAAGATACTCAACACTTTATTGTAAAATGGGCTTTGTGTTAGATGATTTTGCCCAACTGTAGGCTAATGTAAGTGTTCTGAGCACATTTAAGGTAGGCTTGGCTAAGCTATGATGGTCAGTAGGTTAGGTACATTAAGTGCATTTTCAATTTACAATATTTTCAACTTATGATGGTCTTATCAGAACATAACCCTATTGTAATTCACAGAGCATCTGTAATAAGTCTTTGTCACCTGCTTTATGAACCAGAACGTTAAAGTCAAGCAATATGAATTATTGTCTCTTTTGTGTGGTGTAGCAGATGCTGTGGTGTGGTGCCCAGATGCTGCTTTCAGAATCTAGACACTCGTTCCCTCAGCTTCCTAGAGTATTGGCTGCTGAAGGCTCACAGGTAAGTTACCTTTTAGAAATTGCCAACAGCTGAAGAGAGCTGCCTCACCTGGTGTTATGCCTCCTCCCTCCCCAGGCTGGTCAATGTGTATGTGAGAGGAGGGGCATGAGTGTCAGTCAATGTGGGTAGGGGTGGTTCTACAATGGCTCAGACCTATGCCTCAATTTTGAGTACATCGGAAGGGCCATCCAAGCTCCAGAGCTCCCCATGGGATCAAACGAAACCACTGTTGCAACTCCATCATTGTTCATCTCCCCTGCCCAATCCTGCTTGCCTCATTTCCTGACAGGTGTTGTTCCTCAGAGCACTCCCCAATAAACCTCCTGCAATCAAATCTCCATCACAAAGTTTATTCCCAAGAAAACCCAAACTAAGCCACATCTCTGAGACCCTTTGGAAAGCAAAATATGAGCATGACTCAGTTCCTGACTGACAAGTATTCTAGGTCATTTGTATTTCGTATATTCAGATAAATAATCACAAAATTGGAAAATCTCATTGATTTGGGCCAAGTTAGTATTTATCATCCATTAGACACCACATAACTGGGCACGTTTAAAATAATATAGTGACTTCTTTTGTTAAATGGACAACCATACCCTTATTTGTCTGGCTTGTAAAACGTTGTGCATATATCTGGCATACATTGCTTAAAGCAGATTAAGTGTCTCAAATGCTGGAGAAAGCAAATTGCTGTCAACACTCAGGCACTTTAGAAGCACTCTGCAAAAGTTGATATGCTAGCTTCAGATTGTTTTCTTCTTTAAAGCAGACCATCAAAGGGTCTTGTTTAGGAAACACATTATCAGTTTAGTTCTGTTAGTGATTTATTTTAAAAATTCATTTTTATTAGTATACATCTCTTTTCTTTCTATGTACTCCAAGTTATTATCATTTTACTGTTGTGATTAGGGATGTCTAAATTAGCAATAAAATACCATTAGTCAAGTCAGCATATATGAATAGTTAAGACATATTGAACACCTACTCTGTCCCACATGATTTCTGTGTATAAACTCATGTAATTCTTATATGAGAGAGGTACTAGTTGCTGTTCGAACTGTAATCAGTATTTTCCAAATTCAGAAACCTGACCAAAGTTACTAATTTAGAAAGGAGCATAGCCAGATTTTGGACTTAAGTCATTTCGCTCCAGAAGCTGTGCTCTCAGCCACTTCACTCCTACCTCTTCAATATCTGGGACAGGCAAAAAGAAAAAAGGGTTAAAATATTTGGGGGGTTCATAGAAAAGAAATATTACTCGTATTGGAGAAATCAGAGAAAGGTTCATAAAAGGAATGTGTTTGAACCAGGTCCTGAAAGATAAATAGCATTGAGAGGACATAGCGAATCTCTTTTTCCTTTAAAGATTCCCCTGCAGATGAGACACGGGTGCATACAGAGTGATATAGTCTAGTGTTCTATACCACTATAGATTGACTATAGTTAGCAATAATACAGTTTCAAATAGCTAGAAGGAGAATATGGACTGCTTCCAATGCAAAGAAATGATAAATGTTTGAGATGATGGATATGCTAATTACCTTAATCTGATCACTACACATTATATGTATTAAAACATCACTATGTTGGCTGGGCGCGGTGGCTCACGCCTGTAATCCTAGCACTCTGGGAGGCCAAGGCGGGTGGATCACTCAAGGTCAGGAGTTCAAGACCAGCCTGAGCAAGAGTGAGATCCCGTCTCTACTAAAAAAATAGAAAGAAATTATCTGGCCAACTAAAATATATATAGAAAAAATTAGCCGAGCATGGTGGCACATGCCTGTAGTCCCAGCTACCCGGGAGGCTGAGGCAGTAGGATCGCTGAAGCCCAGGAGTTTGAGGTTGCTGTGAGCTAGGCTGACGCCACGGCACTCACTCTAGCCCGGGCAACAAAGGGAGGCTCTGTCTCAAAAAAAAAATAAATAAATAAAAACATCACTATGTGCCACATGAATATGTACAATTATTATTGTCAATTTAACAAAATAAATTAAAAAATACTGACTGAAAAAACAACCAAAAGGCACTATAAGAAAACCTGACTTCTGGCAGAATGGACTGAATAAAAAACAAAACAAAAAATCTAGCCAACTGCTTTTCATCCTCTGTCAATGAAAATAAATCATTGTATGCCTGGAAGCATAAGGGATATGAAGACTTTTGAAGTATGGTCACTGTCTGCAGAAATTCATAATCTAGTTGGGCAGATTAGACATTAAACTTGAGAAGGTAACAAGCAATAACCATAAAGTTCTATATGGCGAATGTCAAAGGAGAATACAGGTGGATAAATAGGTAAGAAAAAACTGACCAATGTCAGCTATCCTGCCCCCAACTCCATCCTCAGGAGTATTTCCAAAGACTCATTGAACGACAGTCACTTGGGATTCATCAGAAGAGAAGGGTTTACTGGGAAGTGTGTGGACTGGTAGATGTGGAAATGATATGGGGAGCCAGGGTGCAGAAGATTCCTTGAGACCAGATTAGGGCTGAGCTTTTCAGAGAGTCTAGGGTTTCCCAGCCTTTACCCTTATAGTACTCCATGAGGGTTGCCAAACCTGGAGGAAAATGGCAGAGTGGTGTTCCTAGGGAAGTCTGTGTCCTGGACTCTAGCACCCCCAACCTTTTTAGAGACCCCTATGCCTCAGGTGGCATAGAAGGCAGAACTGACTGCTAGCAAAGGACCACATGGGCTTGGACAAGGAGCATCTCAGCAGCACCCAGTGAGGACAAAAGGCCAGACGATGCTGGATTAATCGCTGGGGACTTTGTGTAATGGGTGGGTGGGGAGCCCCAATAATAGCTGAGATTGATGGTTTTTATCCTGTCCAGTGGGGCTTCTGAGTCTTTAAATTTGATATAAAAAATAAAGTGATGGCATCCTAGCATTGGGATAGAGTCATGACTCAGTGACGGTATTTTTTTTGTTTTGGTCAACCCAGTCTTGTAGTGGAGCAAAACTCATACCAGCTATAGGCAATGTAAATAAAATACTAAGTCTTATTGATGAGAAAAATCACCACTGCCTGGGCATGTCAAGAAATTTCATGGAAAAAAAAAGAGATTTAATAGAATTCTTGAAGATTGAATAAACTTGAGAAAGGTAGAAAGGAGGAGAGGACAACATTCCAATAGCAAGTGCAAAGACACAGAGGTGGGACTTACACTTCCCAGGAGACAGGGTACTTAGGTACCAAGTAACTTCTCAAAAGCACTAAAGGCACCTGTTAATAAACATATCTTTGAGATGGCCCTGAAGCTCTCAGCAAGCACTGTTCCTGTCTGTTTTCACAGAGTCTCCAACACTTGTTCACAAGTTACCAGATTAATTTACTCTAGAGCTGCAGGTTTAATCTTTCATTGTGCATTAACTCTTCTTTCCCCTGAGATGTTCTCTTCTGGCCTCAGTGATGGGAGGAGTGGCTGCGCCTCCTCCACGGTCACGTCTTTCTTTGTTGTATTCTGCAAAGGGGATCAAGGTGAACACGGGCTCCTCCAGAACCCTCCAGGCTTCTCCTGGTCAAACCCAGAAATGCCCCCCACGCGTCTGAAATGCATCACACGCCCTTGAACAACAACTTTGGACTGCAGCCTCATGCATGTGTCCTTTTTGTTCCTCAAAGTTAAACAACTTTTCCTTCTTGCCAGTTAGTGAAAAATGCTGAATCTGCTCTTTTCTAAATCACCCATTGTTTCCACGAAGGAAGTGTTAACCCGTTTCAGCTGGCTGCATAGCCTATAAAACCCAAATTTTCTATTTGAAGTATTTTTTATTTGATAAAGGGTAAAGAACCACAAACCCATACTCTATATAAATGCTATTTTAAAATACCATTAAGACTACTATTTAGCTATAGGAATTGGTGACTATTTAGAAAATCCCTGGTATTTAATTTTATCTGTGCATGTTTAATCAGAAGAAAATATAGGCAGACCCATAATTTCCTCTACTTCTTTTTCTCTGTGCCTCAAAACTTTGCAAATATTCATTTTTTTTAATCTCCTCCTTTCTGTCCATCACCCCCTGCTCCCTCTTTCTGATAGCAAGGCTTGGGCTCTGGTCCACAGTTTCAGGAGAACAAAGAAAGCAGGCTCTTTAACTTTTTAAAGCATATTTTCTGGGCATTTTAATAACAATTAATTTACTTTCTTGCGTTGTATTTTTATCCTATTTTTTCCTCTTGCTTTTTGTAATGACAATTGACATTTTTTGAACAATTCCTTTTCTGTATCAAAGAGCTACCAGTCCCTGAGTAGAAAGACTCTTTCACCCTGATAAATTACTCATAGCAAATATTTAGGAAGGTATATTCAAAACAGATAAATGATTTTTTAACAATAAGCAGGTAAGATATAAATTAGTGTCTGTGATATTGTGAAATATATATTTGGTCTTCCAACCCTGTTTCTTGACATACAACTCCTAAAATCCTTAGACTCTCCAAAGTGATGTCTTTTTAGGTGCTATGAGTTGACTGATGGCTGGCAGCCCCAGGGTTGCTTCAAGTTGGGGGCTGGTCATGGGAAAGATGGAGGCATGATTAGAGGGTTGGGACTTTCAACCCCACACCCTAACGATTGCCTGATTACCAATGGCCAATGACTTAATCAACCATGCCTACTAATGAAGCCTCCATGAAACCAAAGAAGACACGATTCAGAGGCCTTCTGGACAGCTGAACACATGGAGGCACACACGGAGATGAACAAGAACTCATCCATGTGCCAGGAGGGTGGTGCTCCTCATTCCATGGGGACAGAAGCACCTATACTTGGGACCCTTCCAGGCCTTGCCCTATATCTCTTCATCTGGCTGTTTATTTGTATCCTTTAAAATATTCTTTGTAATAAACTGATAAACATAAGTATTTCCCTGAGTTCTGTGAGCCACCCTAGCGAATTAATCAAACCCAAGGAGGAAGTTGTGGGAACCCTGATCTATAGCCAGTTGGTCAGAATCACAGGCAAACTAATCTAGAGCTTCTGCCTGACATCAGAAATTGAGGGAGCAGTCTCGGGGCCTGAGCCCTCAACCTATGAGATCTGACACTCTCTCCAGATAAATAGTGCCGGAATTGAATTAGAGGACACCCTGCTGGTGTCCGCTGCAGAATGGGTTGCTCATTTATTAGTGAGGAAGCCTCCCGGACCTTTGGTCGGGGAAGTCTTCTCTGTGGATTGTTGTGGTGTGACAGCTGAGGAAAAACAGTTTGAATTGTTTTTCTACATACGGTGTCCAAAAATGTTCAGTCTTGCTCCTGACAGCTGCTAGATTTAAAGCTGCAGACTTCAGAATGGGGGCAGAATCTCCATGGGTCAGATGAGGTATCTCTTAAAAGAAAAAACAAAGTCTACTGTAAATGATCTAGAAATATCAGAGAATGATTTTCTATAGGCTTCTTAAAGCATCATCAGCTTCACAGAGGAAATGCCACTGTGGCAAATTTCCTCATTTGGGGGGAGATGTCAGATACCCATAAATGGCATGAGCAGAAAATTCCAACTTGAATCTGATGGTAATGGAATATTGCAATTACTATTTTTTAATATCCCTCTAAAAATCCAATGGGGGTGTACTCTTACACATAAATAAGCAGGATGAGCACCATGGCCCCAGAAGAGTCAGGGACCTCCACAAATTAATATGTAAATGAGATAAACTCAAAGGCGTTTATTCAGGGTGCTGGAGTCCCAGCCAACAGAGGATTCTCACAGGGGCTTGAGACAACAGACACCTAACTGCTAACTTTGACACTGCAGGTGCTGAGCAGAGAGACACTGAGTGGGAGACTGTCCAAGGACTTCTTGCTGCTTTCTGTGAATGGAGCCCCAGTCAAGCCCTGGAGATGGGACATGGCCCCTGTGCAGGGAACGCACAGCCTGGATTGGACGGTTCGCCACAAGGGAGGAGGGGTGGAGAAAAGAGGAGGCTGAGTTTGAGGTCTGACAGTCCCCAAGAGGGCAGGACTGGTGCACACACAATCAGTGACCCGTGTCCCAACATCAGCGATCCGATGATCCACTCCTCACAGGCAGGGAGATGGCACAAGGATTCCTCCAGGCAGCTCCTCCTGGAGAGTGGAGTGAAAGTTCCCTCTCTTCTAGGGTGCTGAAATTCCCCAAATAGAAATCTCCAAAGAGAGCTGGGTATGGTGTCTTTCTCTATCAGTTTTCTAAGGCTGCTGTAACAGAATACCACAAACTACGTGGCTTAAACAACAGAAATTTATTGTCTCACAGCGCTGGAGCCTGAAAGTCTGAAGTCGAGGTGTTGGCAGCATTGGTTCCTTATGAGGGCCATGAGGGGAGGGTCTGTTCCAGGGCTTTCTCCTTGGCTTGTAGATGGCGGTCTTCTCTCTTGAGAATAGTTGTCTTCATCTCTTCACCCCCGCTTCCCTCTCCGCGTGTCTATGTCCAGATTTCCCCTCTTAAAAGGACACCACCCATATTGGATTAGGGCCTGCCCTAGTGGCCTCATTTTAACTTGATTACCTTCATGAAAACCCTATTTCCAAATAAGGTCACATTAGGTATGGTTTCTTTCTTGAATCAAGTGTTCCAGGAAAAGCTGATATAATAAATAGAGCAGTTTATCAACTTACAGAGCACAAGCCAGACAGCAAAATGTTTCACTCCAACGTCTGTGTACACTTTTGGAAGGCACAGCTCATGTTATGGTACCCAGCCATGCTCCTCCGTTTGCTGTTAATTCTGAACAAGACTTTTGGGAAAGGAATTCTCAGATTCACAAACACTTTTAGGTCCTACACCTCAAAGAAAGCCTCTGTCAGGAACATGAATAACGGGCTCGTTTGCACATGTTCCCTGTCAGAACCGTTCAGTGATCCAGAGCTCCTGTCTCTAAATATTTACAAAGTAGTATTTATCAGAATGAAAGAGAATGTTTCTGCACCACAATGTCAAGCATATGGTAGCAGCATGAAATAGAAGATAAATCGTGTGGGGTGATTCCAACTGGATTTAATGCCAGCAATAATTATTTCTAATCAGATGGAAAGTTCCCTCGATGAAACCAGATCATCTAACATTGGAAAATAATTTTGCCAGTTCTCATCGCCTGATGCTATTTCTATAAATAATCTCCTGGGGTCCTTTGAAAGCATAACTTTTAATCTTTTCTTTTACCCTTTTTCATTCTTCCTTTCTATGGAAATGTCATATCACTTCTCTAAATCCTAGCTTTTGATTACAGGATGCTTTTATAAAATTAAAAAAAAAAGCATTTGGGGCATAGCAAATCCTCTCACAACTACATAGAATTTCAACAAATTTCTTGATTCTCTGTGCATGTCTTCCCTTCCCTCCCCACAAAAGGAGAACAAAATATAACTAATAGCCTGAGAGCAGTCCCCACCACTGGCTCTGTGTGTGTGTGTGTGCGCCATCACTCCCATGCACATCTCATGAAAGCAAAGAAACATTTCCAAGCCAGCTGTGATCTAGACCTTTTTAAAATAACTGATCATTTTAATAAATAACTGGCTATTTGACTGAATTCACTTGTATCTTTAAAAAAAATGTACGTAAGGACATAGCTAAAAATCCCACTTCCAAGCACTACAAAAAGCAGGTTCTTGTATATGAGAATTTGATATCAATGAGTGAATGAGGGCAAGGCCAGGTCCCTGGTTCACACCAATCCTTGGGTTCAGGGTGATGAATCCTCTACTGCAGGGCAATTTTCCCCTCTTGGCTTTATGCAAAGCTGGGAGGTGACACCAGAAACACAAAGTGGCTCAGCAGAAGAGCTAGCTTCACGTCGGGCTCTGCAGCTGCTCTCCCCAACTTTGCTGACTGCCAGAGGGGCTCTACCCTGTGAGCCAAGGTCTTGGACACTCTTCTCTCCCCCAGCCCCCAATCCTAGAGCAACCAGAAACCCAATCTCAGTGTTTTTGCTAACGAACCAAAGCTAATTTCATACAGGTGAGAGGAACAATCCTGAATATAATCTCCTTAAAAGGCAGCATTGAGGGCTAAGGACAGTACCTAGCTTAGGAGCTCTCTTGATGATTCTTGGTTTTGGATCCCTCTGTAGGCTCATCTTCCTGCTTCTGGGAAAAGTGACTTCTTGTCTTGGCTCCTCCTGGTCCCAACTGTAGGCCAAATTGTTGGCATCTAAACTCTCCAGGCCACTGAGAAACCAGGTTATTCCAGCTGCTTCCACTGGGGAAGACTGAACTGGATCCCATGTTGCTGCTGCCACTCCCAGAGGCAGAATCTCATCAGCAGAGCTCCAACTGTGGGGGTGGGGCAGTGGGGGGGGGGCCTAGTTCACAAAGCTGCCCAAGGGTGTGCCGTCAACAGTAGTTCTATGAAGATCAATCTGAAGATCTTTGACTTCCAGGTGCACACTTACCTGCAACTGATCTTCTTGTGGCCTTGCCTTCAGACAAATAATCCATTTCACAATCTGCCTTTGCCACTGGAAGAAAGAAGGACCCATCACATTCCCATGTAGAAATTTACTGTGATGCTCCAGGGGTATGAAAACCTTAAGGTCACCAAGTAGAAGAAAGTTAAGAGACATGGTGCAGGTGCTGAGAAAGAAAACAATTCTAATGACTGGGTAACAATGCCTTTCTCAAGTCACGTGGTTTTCAATTCTTAGCTTTCAAAGAAGACTTAGGAGGACCTAATCTAGTTGTCACCTGATACATCATTAAAAATAATTTTGGATAATAGATCATTGTGCTATTTTTTTTTTTTTTGGCAAATAAATCAGAGGGATGAACGCATCAGAGAGACTGTAGTACAACTCTTTCTATTCCATCTACTTATTTAGCACTTTGCTTAAATACTTACAGAAACTTACTATGTGCCAGGGACAGGTTTAAGCACTTTCCATGTAGTAACTCATTCAGTACTCACAAGAACGCTGTAAGGTAAGTGTTACTATCATCCCTATTTTATAAATGAAAAAGGAAGCTCAGAAAGGTTAACTACTTGTTCAAGGTCACAGAGATAGTTCAATGACAGAGTTGGGATTTGAACGCAGGCAGACTGGCTCCAGAGTCTTTGCACATAATGGCTGTGCTGTGCTCAATCTGGTTTCTCAGTTTATGTCAATAAAAATGGAAATACAATTGTTGTTGAACCCTAACTTATTTTAGCAATAAGTTTATGCATGTACTGACAAATGAATAAGTTAAAATTTTAAATTCTCTATTCATATTAAAAGATAAATTTTCAATAAAAATTTACTTTGATATTTAATAATTATCAAACTTACTAACATATTCTTGTTATTTTTATTAACTTAGTATTTCTAACATTTATAATGATTACAAATACAGAAGAAATTTTACCATTTAAAGACTTGGTCATAGGGAATTAAAAACTTAAATTCACACACACATACATATACATATGCATTTTTGTTGCAAAGTACAATGGAATGATATATAAGACTTTTAAGCAAAAATACTACATTAAGATAAATTACTTTGGGGGAAAGTTAAAGGAGAAAAAGAAATTATGTAAAATTTACAATTTTTAAAACTGAGCTTGTATATTTTTCTCATATTTACATTTATCTTTACATATCTTTTGAGATGATAGGACATCCGTTTTTTAAGTGGAAAATGTATATGAGATTACTATGGTATTTAGTTTCCTTTGGATATTTTTAAAAGGTCAATGTAAAAGTTTTTTCAACGTCAGCAGTTAACAATATGCTGGAAATTACACCCTTTGTAACTATCAACCTATGATAATTTTTCTGTGGCATCAATCTAAAAATGTGCAAATGGTTATATAGATTTTTAAAATTATTTTAGGTGTTATGTGAACAAAAGTGTTCAAAGGCCACTGCTCTAGTCTATGGGCATTCCCGCCCCCTACCAACCCCTTGTGTGTTTTATTTTTCTTACTCCTAACATATCTTCATTTAATCTACTCATTCAATCAATATTTATTAAGCACAACTACATGGTAGACATGGTATCAACATGCCAATGGATAAGACGGCAGCATTCCTGATTTTATGAAATAGTGTGATGCTAACTCCAGTATAATTTTTTCTTATTACTCCTTCTCTTGGGCTCCTGGGTCCCTTTCTTTTTTAAATATTATTTTTAGTTGGGGCCTGGTGCACCTAAGCAAAAACAAACTTAAAAGTTATTAAAATTATGAAATATTTTAAACATACAGAGAAGCATAAGGAACAATAAAATGGACACGTGTGTTATCACCACCCAAGTTTAATAAATTTTAAGATTTTTCTCAACTACTTCAAGTTCAACAACAAAACAAGAAAAAATTACATACATAGTTCAAGTCACGTAACTACCTCTCATAAATTCCATTCACTTTCTTCCCTCCTCAAAGGGAAACTCTATCCTGAATTATGTTTATATTTCTCAAGCAATTTTCATACTTTTACTGCAGATAAGCAACATAGGGCTATAATGTTTTGTATGTTTTCAAACTGCATATGATTGTATTACTTTGAGCATATTCTGTCGATTTTTTTGTACTCCACATTTTTTTAGAGTTATGCAGTTTATACATGTGGTTCTAGTTAAGGACATTCGTTTCCTTGCTGTATAAAATTTTATTGAATGAATAAATTTGTTTAACCATTAACAATTTATTTAACCATTTTTCTTTGATGGACATTTATTCGCTTCTAATTCTTCACATTACAATGTGGCAATTCTTGCACACATTTCTTGCACATGTTTTGAGTGTTTCTGTGGGGTCTACGTTTAAGTGGAATTGCTGGGTAATAGAGTTTGTGCGGCTTCAACTTTATTAGACATGCCAACTTGCTTTTTAAAGTTGTACAAACTTATATTCCAACAAGATACAGGCATCACTCTTCCTATTCTTTTGATGGTTACCCTTGAGTTTTTAATATGTATACCTGTGTTAGTGTTTCTCTTTTCCTACTGTAAGAACCTGAATAAGTTTTAACTACTCATTAACACTTCTTCCATCATGTTATTTTTCCTTGAGTTTTACTTTTACCTTATTTTAAAAGCACAAAAAATTAATAATTTTTAAAATAAATAGCTAATGTTTAATGAAATTTGCAACTCATCAATTTTTCCATTCTGTTCCCGTAAATTCACTTTTATTTTTGTTGAAGCCTATCTAATGGTTCGTTTACTGAGCATCTGTGATTGATGTATCCCATTAGATTTTATTTATTTACAAATGTCTTAATTTAATTCCTTCATGGTAGTTTAATAGGTGTAAAATTATAAGTTGATGGTGTTTTTTACCCTCAACACTTTGAAATCATATCTCCATAGTGTTCTGCCTATTGTTTCTGAGAGTCCAAAGTTTCTTCTTCTAAAGAGAAACCTGCTGTCACTCTAACTTTTATTCCTTCGCTTTGGTAGCTTTCTCTTTATCCTTCACATTCTGCTATTTTGCTATAACATGTCTAGGAATAGATTTATTTTCATTTATCCTATTGAGTACTTCGAGTTTTCATCATCTGAGGACTTAAGAAATATTTTCAGCTATTGTCTTTGATTTTTCAATTCAATTTTTATCTAAGTAAAAAATACATGCACGTAATTTTAAAAATAAAAAATTTTTGTAAGATTTACAATGAAAAACAGCAAATTCCTGCCTCATCTTTCTCCAATACTGGTTTTGTTACTCCTTTGAAGCAGGCTCTTTCCACTTTTAAATATTTTAGCTGTTTCTTCTAGAATTTACTTACATTATTGAAAATAACACTATCTATTACTATTCCTTGATTTTTTAGTTTTAGTTCTATCTACTGACTTCCTAACATGAAGGATAAGAATTTATCCCTTTGAGCCCTTGCCCACGAATACACATTTTGCAATCTCCCTCCTTCCAATATAGTTATATTACATTTTTAGTTAGACCATACTAAGCATTTACACTATAAGTATTAAAATATTATTCAGAACTGAGCCATGCATGGTACTGTGATTATGTTTTTTCTTTTAAAAATTTCATTTTCCTTATATGATAGTCTTATTTTTTTATTCATTTAGATTTTTATGTACCTAGCATTAATCCAACTGTAAAAACATCTTTTTATATGATCAGACATGTCTGATAATCTATCAGTTTTATTTATTTCTTGTAGATATCTCTCCTGGAGAGATATCTCCTAGTTCCTTCCCAGGTTGACTGCACAACTATAACCTAGGAATCTCCCTTAATCATCTTGATTCCCTTCTTCTCCTTTCTAACTGAATCCACTGTTTCTTGAATCTTATGCCTTCCTCCTTTTTAGATTATGCTCTGATGTTGATGGAGCATCTCCTCAAGTAGTTTTCTGAGGAAATGTGCACAAAAGATAATTTTTTTGAGACTTTGCATGTCTTAAATGCAAGGTCTATATTTCACCCTCACGATTGATAGTTTGTATGGGTATAAATTTCTAGAGTGGAAATCATTTTCTCAGAATTTGCTTTTCAGCAGTTTAAACTTCTTATTCTTGCTACTTTGTGCTTGAACTTTTAGAAATAGTATTTGAAATATATTAGGATCTCCTCTTAATCTCCAGGACTGAGAAATTTCAAAATAACATATATTGATGTAGGTCTTTTTCTTTTGGGAGGGAATTTGATGGGCCCTTTCTATGTAGAAATATATCTTCCTCAGTACTTGGAATTGTACTTGAACTATTTCATCTGTACCTATTTTCCCTGATTCCAGAGCCCCTCAGTACAACCTCTTCACGTCAAAAAGCAAAACTCCTGTCCTCTACCAGGAGTGAGGAGGGGTGGTCACTTAGCTGTGCCTGGTGAAAGAGGGGATCTAGGTATTTTACTGCTTCTTATGAAGACTTTCAACAAATTCTCCTTTTAGAGGAACTGAATCCTCCAATTTCTGAACCATTCTTGTGCTTCGAGGTATAAGTCATATTGGTTATTGTTGACTTCTCCCTTTGTGGATTAGGTTTAAGTTTTCATCTGCCAAATCTGCTATAATGTATTTATTTACTTTCCAGCTTCTGAAGTTTTGTATCTTTTCTTTTCTCCTACCTATGACTTTATAGATTTATGTCCTTTTTGTTTTTTTACTGTCATGTTAGTAAAATCTTGGCAAGAAGCAGAAGTAAATACATTTTTAACTGGAAGTCAAAGTTATTATCTCTTCAAACAATTACTCTTTATTATTCTTTCCCATCTCTTTTTCTAGAATTTCTATTAGATATATGTTGGAGACTTTTAGTTTATCCCATATTTTTTAATTGTTCATTCACACAACTTTAAACTCTTTTTCTCTCTGTGCTATGTTCTAGAGGATGAATTATTAATTTGCTTATTGTCTCTTCATTCATTCCAATCTAGAGTAAACTGCATCTATTAAATTTATTTTGTTGACTATTTTTTTGATTTTGAAATTTTCTGATTCTTTTCCCATTCTTGTTTAATTTATCCTTAGTTTTGTTTAATGGTGTAAAGTATTTATAAAACTTTTATTTAAAAATTCGTTTCCTCTAAAATAAATTCATGTTAAAGATTCAAAACTTGGCTATCTTTTTTAGCATTAAATTTCTTTACATGTTTTGGAATTTGGGTTTACAGGTCAATTTTCAGTGTTTTTCCTTCTCTTTCTCTCTCTATGCTCATTTTCCCTTGTGCAGCAGTTGATGGATGTCATTATTTAGCTCCCAGGTCTGGTCATATAACTAAAGTTCAGTTTCCCTGTCTTGATGTGATATGCAGATTTACCTAGCCAGCCAGTGGCTAGTCTGGCTCCAGGTGGAGAGACTGTGTCTGCGGCTTCCTATCTCTCTACACGTATAGCTTATCAGGAGCCGTTGCCCCAAACAGGATCAGAGCAGCTCCACTAATTCAAGTAGTGAGCTTTAAGGATCTTACACAGAGCATGTTGAGTCCTCATTACCCAACAAGAGCCAAACTCCTATGTGTGTCTGAGAGCCCATGTAGGCTAGTAGTTTCGACCCCTGTCATTACTTTGTGATTCTTTTCCAAATCTGGTCTTAAGTTACTTTTATCTTGTTATTGATCCTGCCTATGTCCTTTTGGTGCTCACTCGGTCTCTCTCTCTCTCTCCATTATTAGACTGAATCATATGAAATTGCTAGTTTGCTGGCAAAATGGTCAAATATCAGCAATTTTATATGGTTTATGTAAATAAACCTGTTTTTGCCACGTTGTGCACATGAGTACATCAAAGTATGAAGGCATTGTGACATCTTGACTGCAGGTCTCTATAAACTCTTTAATCCTTTATCTCACCAATCAACTCACCTACTCACCAATCAGTCTGCCAGTCAAACAGCCACATGGTAGAATCCACGCACAGTTCCATGTAGGGACTCCCCGGCCCACCACACTCATACCCATAAAGTGCCTTTTAGATTTTGGACGGCTTCAGAGAAGTGGGGAGGTGGTGGTGGGAGGTTGATAAACAATAAATGATTGAGAAATAACTGTAAGTCTCCCTCCTCCAAACTGCATTATTCCTCTTTCTGCCATCATCCAAATATTTAAACTATATAAAATTGTATTGAGTCTAAGAGCTATGATTGTTTTGTTTTTATTTTTTCAGAGAGGGAAGAACTAGAAAATATGCATAGTAAGAGAGAAAATAATATATTCATATTTCATCTTTATTATTAAAATCTTGACTTACAGCTATTATCAGCAAACATATGAACAGCCTAACTGATATGATGAATAAAAAGCCATGGGTAATGGAAATGTCTAGTGTGCGCATTTTGGGGACTTGAATTTTATGAAAGATAAGGCAGAGAAAGCTGGAACACAAAGTCTTTCAAAGAAGAGAGAGCCCAGACATATCAAGTTTAGGAAGCACTGATACCTTTCAGCCTTGACAGATTCAGGATCCTTGAATTTCTGCCCCCGTCCTGTTGTACCTCCTCAACACTCAGACTGCTAGTTGCCCCCGAACACCCATTCTGCCCTTTTTCTTAGTAATATGACCCCTGCTTCTGAGCTGCTCATATTGCCACCCAGTTGAAAGACTACTTTCACCAGACCATAAAGTGACTGTGACTGTGTGACTAAGTTTCAGCCCTAGAGTTCCATGTGACTTCTGGGAAGTCTCTGTCAAGGGAGGGATGAGCTCTTGGTCCCTACATCTATCTAGCTGCCTGAAGCATGGATAAGACGACTGGGGTTCAAGAATCCATCTCAGTGCCCCAGGGAGGGACCTGGGTCTCTGATGACTTAGGGAGCCCCCAGAGCAGCTCTGGTCTGGCTGCTTTCAGACCACTTTCATTGAGACAGGCATAAGCTCCTGCCCTGGTCAAGCCACTATCACTTTTACTTTGTCTGTTCTATGCTGCCAATGGATAGTGCCTGCAAATTATCCCAGTCCTAGAATAAATTACGTATCATGATGCATTCATGTGATGATAAAGTTCAGCACTTAGTATTTTCATGACAAAGTGGAAGGGCAGAGAGATTTGTCATTTGATTCATGGTACTTTAGTTCCCAAAACTTTAAAAACAGCTGGGTTTCCCTCAAGTCTGCCTGATCATGCAGTGATTTCCAGTGACTTCAGCCAGCATGTTTGACAACTGTGGTTTTCATGTCATAACTATCTGGGCCTCTATGGTAAAATAAATCTTGAATTTTCAAATGTCAAACTCCCTCTGAAAGAGAAGAAATACTTACGAAAGCCAAACCCTGTTCAATGCTGTGAGCTTGGTTTGCGTGTTACTCACTACAAGGGTCCTCACCATTTATTGGATATGTGAACGCCCACCACTTGTCTCCCCCATAATTTCACTGTGTCCCTGGCTAAATCCTCATCATTCCTCAAGAGAAGGCAGATAGTTGTCAGGAATGTTTTTGACTATTTTAAAAAATTTCAATAAATTTAGGAGGTACAAATGTTTTTTTGTTACATGGATGAATCGTATAGTGGTGAAGACTGGGCTTTTAGTGTATCTGTCACCTGAATAGTGTACATTGTGCCCAATAGCCAAATTTTCATCCCTCACCCTCCTCTCAGCCTCCCATTCTGAGTCTCCAATGTTTATTATGTCACTCTGTGTGACCATGCATGTCCATAGCTTTCATTTAAAAGGAGAGAAATTTAACTCAAGCTAACTCAATGAAAGCATAATTTATTTTTTCATGCCACTGATTAGTTCATGGGACATGGAGCTTCAGGCATGGCTAGGTCAAATGGTGTTGTCAGAAATATGTTCTGTTGCATCCTGAGACCTGCTCTTCTCCACTGTAGCAGGATTTCTATGCATGGTGGACAAAATGGTTCTCAGCAAACTTGCCATAGTCTGTAATGATAGCATTATTACCCAAAAATGGGCTACCCCTGATTTGTCAGGCTTAGGTCATTAGCTCATCTCTGAACTAATCCCATGGCAGGGGAATGGAGTGTTCTGATTAGCAAGGCCTGGTCCACGTGCCATCGTTGTAGCCAGGGGTGCTGCATCAGCAGAGCTTGGGAAGAGAATGAAAAAAAGCAGAGGGGTCTTATCACCAGAAGGCAGCATACTTAGCAAGAAAAGACAACAGGCATTTACTGTAGGCAACTCAATGACTTTAAAAATCAGAAGGACAAATAATGTGTTACTTTCAACTCTTTGGATGTTTTCTAGGTTGTACCCTTTTCATCTTACTATATTTTTCAGCTAAGTACATTTTACAGCTAATTAATTTATGGCTAGCATTTATAATATTATTCATACAGATCTCTCATTCCTCTAACTTCTTTTCTAAACTTCTGGCTTTTCAACCTAGAGGTGCATGATTGGGAAGATTGAGGCTATGTAGAAATGGGGAACTTGAAAATTCTTTGATTTAAACTGATGAGACAGTTGGGTTTGAAACTTTGGGGGAATAATGACATAGAAAGTAAAATATTTAGCCCTGATTTAGGAAGTGCTTTGAGAGATTGTGACACTGGATGCTATCTGTAATGGGAAAGGAATGGTACTGACAGCTAGCATAAAAAGAATGCTAGAGTTTGTCTTCCACAAGTTTTTGTGTCTCAGGCATTTCAGCTCCAATTCACGCAGAGACCTCAGTTAGAGAGAAGAGGCCAGGGCATGGTTAAGACCAAATGTGGACCATGAAGGATCTTTGGCCAGTCATCCAAATGGTAAATGGTGTGCTCAGCTTTGACCTATGGCATCAGTAGCCAACTGTCCCTGGTGTGATCATTAGGGCAAGGCAGCAGACAGTGTGCAAGTCAATGTGTGGCCTGAGTGTGGGACAGGACCCCACTCAGCAATGGTGCTTACAGAGAGATCGGTGTTCATCCCTCAAGAACAGGTACTGGCAAAAACTAGGGGAACTCTCCAAACCTCAGAGAAGTGGTTTAGCATTGAAAGCAAAACTTCACACCCAGAAGAGATCTCTGGGAACAAATCAAGAAACAAAGACAATAATAGTGCAGTCATGAAGACTGGGTGGTTGGTCATGGCTTTGATCCAGGGCATGCAGTTGCCAGATGAATCCCAGATTCCAATGACTGGAGGGTGTATAACGGCTTAGACCTTGCTGACTTGGATCACAATGGCTGAGACACTTGGGGCTGAGTTTTACAGATAAAGATACCAGCTATGAGAGACTTAGAATGAAGAGGAAAAAGGAAATGGTAAATTTGAAGCAATTCTCAACTAGTTTATATAAACTTACACTTATTTTTATATCTCAAAGCACCTACTCCAATGTTGGGCGTTGTACTCAGTACAGACATATTGAATCCAAGGAGGAATGACATAAACACACACTCATCTGTCCCAGTGTGACCATACAGAAAACTAGGGGTGATGAGCATAGCCACAGATGGGGAGAATGCTGGCTGGACCTTCTGGCATGGCTCACTTAACCAGATTGTTGCAGGGTCCTAACCAACTGTGCCAACCAGCTTCCAGGCCAGACCTCCAGGATCCACCAAAACTCTTGTTAATGCCAGTCTGCCTTCTAGCTCTCAGGAAGCGATGCGAGTGCCTAGGTCTGTGCTTCCTTGAACTTTGTGAAGACAGTTATTGAAAGTAGAAACATGGCGGGCTTCACCCCCAGAATGATGACATCTCCAGGCCCACTGACTATCCAGGAAGGGCATTTTGGTGTTTTGGTTATTTTTTTAGTTTTTATACTGGGGCAGCTTGGTGCAATGAGCTGCGACATTCTCACCCATTGTCTCTTTCTGGCTCTAATATTAACGAAATGCTCTTGCCCCTTATGTGCTTATTTCCTTCACAAACAGAATGTAAAGGATTATAGAGGAAATCCCTTGTGGCTTCCATGGCTGCTAGTCATATGAGATTGCTAAATAGTTTTTGGAACCTCTTGGGAATCAGACAAAGTAGGTATTACCAGACTATCTTGGCTATCACTGGGCTGACAGATGTCACATCCAGGTTGTCCTCATGCCCAAGTAGTTAGTGGGAGCCAGTCCAGGGCTCCAAGCTGGCAGTCCAAGGGCACACACAGCCGGAGTGGGCAGTGGGCATGACGCAAAGTCAAATCTGAGCTATGCCTGGGTCAGGCAAGCAGGTAGCCTGATAGGTAATCAAGGTTAAACAAGGCAAGGAATAGAGTTTGTATCCCTTATGCCAGAGAACATTTAGGTGGGGAAAAAGTGTCAATGCACTGAATAGCTCTGTGTGCCCTTGTCCGTAGGAAAAGCTTGCTTAAAGGACATCATGAAGTTCTATTACAGCCTGCTACCTTCTTCGTTGGTCACCACATCCTTCAATCTCAAAGCTCTATTAGTGAAAGAAATTCTGTTCCTATTATGTGGGGCTTCATTTCTATGAAACTATCTCTAAACATTCCTCCCTACACACGCAAGAGCTGTAAGTCTCAGTGTCATGAGAGGCTCAGGTCTTCCTATCCAAATTAGTGTTAGAGAGTGGACACAGGGATAATATCTTCAGAAAGGTATTTAGGAAGATTTTTCTTAGGAAGATATTGTCTGTTTAAGAGGACGCTTTCTTTAGGGGCTGGGAGGGAGGCCTTCCCTGTCCTCTTGACTACTCCTCCCCTGCAGCTCTAGCTCCCCGACAGGGCCCGGGCAGGTGTCTGCTGTGGGGAGCTGCAGTGCTGAGCCTGGGGCCAGGGTGCAGTGTGAGTACTGCTGCGCCCAACCTTGCCGCGGCTCCAGTGGGCTGTGGCATTTGTATGCAAGATCCCTGAGCCTCTGCGTCCTGCACAAGCACTAAGGAGGAGGCAGCAGCACTGGACAGACATTCTCACCTCACCCACATAAATCCTCAGAGGGTTTCCCTCTGTGGGTTTATAAAAGCCCTTTATCTAATTCATGGCTCAGAGAATTGAGCTCGCTGGCAAGAGGCTTTTTAAGTCACATTTTGAATAATTTCTCAGCAATTCATTACATCGGAAAACAGGTCCTTTTTGTTCTAATACTTAGCCTAGGAATGTAATTTCTCTCTGCCAAATTCATTAGCAAAACCTGTGCATGGGGGCTGAGCATCTCTGGCCAATTTCTTAAATGTACTAAAACTTGCTGATCATTGAAATGTAAATTTTTACCTTTGGCTGGAAATGATTCACGAGTCTTAGATTGTAGGAAATAGCAATGTCACTTTCAAATGCCCGGGATAGCTCCAGACCAAGTGCCCATTGTGAGATGGGACTGAACGCATGGCAACCAAGAGAGATGGCCACATGTCATCTCTCCGATTGGCCACAGAAGGGAGGACCGTGAATGAACATGGTCACAGCTTGAGGGAAAAAGAGTTCCCTGCACTGGCAACATGAAGTGACCCAGAGCTCAGCAGAGCCCCACGACCAGGTCCAAACTGTTCAGGCCTCCTGGTCACACCCATTGTTATCACAGTTAGAACAGTCGGGCCTTGCCACGCCACGCTGGCCTAAGCAAGGCGGAGGACAGGACTCTCCAGACGGAGAAGAGAGGGCAGCATCTGAGGGACCTCAGACAAATGACACTGGTGAAATAGGAAGAGGCACAGGAGCCACCTTAAGGGACCAGGCTGCTTGATACAAAGCCGGATATGCTTAGTGCTAGTTATGTACATTGTTTATATTATGTGCAGTATAAGGTATTATATTTATACTATAGTGCTTATAAATATATTTGCAATATTTAATATAGTTAAAGTGAAATATTGGAAAAATATACTATACACTTTGAACATATACTTTATATATTTAAAAATATGTATTAATATAGATGCTGGGGAAAATACTGGAACAAATCAGGTTACAAGGCTATTGATTCTGCTGACAAGATTAAATTTTTGGTTTCTTCTTTATGCTTTTCTATATGTTCTAAGTTTCATTTAGTAAGCAGAGTTTTCTCTTATAATTATAGTTGTCATTATCACCAATATCATATAACATTGATTGAATAATCCTTTTGCTCCTGGTACTGTGCCAAGCACTTCACATGTGTTATTTCAATCAACTTTACAACCCCCAGAGGGAACTGGCATCACAATTATTTGTAAATATGTTATTTTGTAAAAAAGCAAGTTCTGTTCAAGGTGCTCGATTTTCTCAAGGTGACTCACCACCAAGTGTATTAGAAACTCCTTTTTGGTCACTTCCATAGAACATTCTGTCCCTGAGTTTGAAGTTAAGACAGGTTCCTAGGTAGGTAGCTTGTTTGTGCTGGTGTTCTCAGTGCCACTTGGGAGTCTGTAGAGGTGAATAAACGTAGATTTGATTTGTTTAAACACGGGAACAAATAATTGCAGAGCACTTACTATGCACCAGGTGCTCAGACATTGGGCTACAGATGAGAATGCTAAGAGAAAAGATGGCCTTCACCCTCGGGGTTTGGCGGAGTTACAGACAGGTGAGCAAGCTACAGCAGTGGATGCTAAGTGCCACCAAAGGAAGTCGTGGCAGTGGTACAAAGAAGGGACGTCTTCTGCCTCGGGGATTTCTCTATGTGGCAGCACATCGGAATTATCTGGAGTGCTTTATACGATTACAGACTCTGGAACACCATCCCAGACTGGCTGGATCCGAATTGCTGGGGCAGACCCCTGGGAATGTGTATTTTACAGCAGCTGTCCAGGTGATTCCGATTTGCAGTCAGGATCAGAAATCACTAGTAGATTCTTCTCCTTGATTTGCACAGTACGTGGTAGGTGCTATTGTTGACTGACAGTAACCTTCACTTTTAAATAAAGGAGAGAGAGAGTTTTATAGAATAAGAGACCCTTTTGGGGTATGGAAATCTGAGTAGAAAACTTTGGTTTTATTCCCTCATTCAAGCAATGTCCTACAGAATAATAAGAAGATATATCTCCCTGGTAATTTTTCTGTCAGCCTAAAACAATTGAGAATATTAGCAATTGTTTCATATAGTATTTGTGTAAATATTTCTATTACCAAGCATCTAATTCAGTTCCCATACATCAAGCAATTCAATTCAAAGAATGTCTTTTTTAGAACCTAGTATGAGTCAAGGACTTTGGTAATCAGAGAGCAGATAAGACATAACTCCCAACCTTAAGCAAAAGGGCTGTTTAGATAAATAATCTGAGGAGAGAGAGAGAAGAGGACTAAGGAGTAAATGCACATAGATGGAGAAAAGTTTGATCAGATCACACACAAGTTCAGTTTGCATGAACCTTGCAAATGGATTCATATCTTCCCATGCCACTGAATTGTTGGTTGTCCATTGAGAAAGAAACTGCTGACTTCCTATCCAATCTTCCTCTTCCCCTTCAGGTTACTGAAGCCATAAAGTGCATAGCAGTGGAGACTTCCAATAGAATTCTTTTTCCCTTCCACCCTTTCTGCAGCCTGAAATCCAGATTGCAATGGTTGGAGCTCCAGCAGCCATCCTGAGACAATGAGGCAAAAGCCCAAGCAAATCACAGAGACCTCAGCTCTAATATCTTTTGTGTTGTTGAGCTAAGGCCAGTATCTATTTAGCTCCAGACTTTTCTCAATATGTGGGAGAAATAAATCCTGTGTGTTTAAGCCACTGTAGTCAGGTCTGTTCCCAGCAGCCACAAGCACTATCTAAATGAAAACGTGCAATTCTGGTCAGGTACATCTATCTCCCAGAGCCTACATTATACATAGAGAAACCTACCAATGTGGTTCAAGGTACTTGTTCACAAAGCTTGCAAATTAGACTCCTCTACACCAAGAGAGAACTAATGAACATTTGATGAGGGATCTTCTATTTCACTTCCTTTATCTGTTACACGAAGAGCAGATAGCTGCCTTGGCAAAGGTCATGCAGGTAAATGGTCAAATGTGAAACTAAACCCACATGGGGCCCTGGGCTCTGTATTTCTACTGTTCTATTTCTTCATGGAGCTGTCCAAGAGGCTCCTGGACCCTCCTATTGGCCAAGGATAGGAAAGGCAGCCTTGACACCACTTTTAAATTTTGTTTAATCATTGCACTGTTGCAAAATCTATGAGATTTGGGGAAAGATTCTGCTGCCATGAAAGACTGGCTAGAAGGACAGGCTCCTCTTTCATTCTCACAGAAAACTGGCTCATGCCCTGAAGCTTGTGATTTCATTTCCGTTGTGTTGATAAACTACAAGTGGTTTTAAATTGAGCCATAAATTTCTCCAGGCCTTTTAAAGACCAACCTCTGCCTTAGATCCACTCACCTCCCATGGCAGTGAAATCTGGCTGGAGACATACACATACCACTTTGTGCACATTTGGGCTGGGAACTGGAAATTTACAGGCTGTGCCTTGCAGATTGACCTCGACTCTTTAATAGTCTGAGATGGAACCAGAGAGATTGCCAGTGTAGATGTGCCAGGGTTGGCACGTCTCTGGGACAGACCCAAGCCCCATCTGAGGAAGACCCTAACGCTATATGCCAAAAAGGGAACAATTTACTGGTGGCTCTGATGAACTCCTTGAGTTGACTATATTGACTTCTTGCTTTGGAGTTATGAACTAAAATGAGTTTTTCTTTTTAAAATCATGATTTTCAACTTATACACTTTGGCTCAGTTACCTATGTCTGAGCTACAGAATAATTTTGAAGTGTAAAACCACTATGTTCAGTGAGACGTGATTAGTAAAAGCCATCTTACCACTAAATCCTTTGTATATCCCCTGGTGGGTGTCTCAGCTCATTTTGTGTTACTATAACAGAGTATCTGAGACTGGGTAGTCTATAAAGAACAGAGAGTGAATTCTTACAGTTCTGGAGGCCGGGAAGCTCAACGTCAAGGGGCCTGCATCTGGAGAGGCCTTCTTGCTGCATCATCTCATGGTGGAAGGCAGAAGGGCAAGAGACCACGCACGTGCAAGAAAGAGCAAGAGATAGAAGGCACAGCCTCAAACCCTCTTATAATCGACATTAATTCATTCATGAGGGTGGAGCTCTCATGACCTAAACACCCGCCATTAGGCTCTACCTCCCAACACTGTTGCACTGGGGATTAGGTTTCCCAACATTGTTTGCCCTGGGGGACACATTCAGACTACAGCAATGGGTTGCATGCACAAGACCCTAGGCAGGTGTGGGGGTCCCCCTACCTACCCCTGCTTCTTCTCTGGAGTCAGTTCATCAGGTGAGAGACAGCAAAGTGAGTGTGGGATGCTTCTACCTAGCCGATGGGATGCTTGTGGCCTGGAAATAGGAGCAGCAATTCCTTCATCTGCACCCTGGATTCTTCCAGGTGGCTCAGTACGTGCTGGGTAGGGCTTCACATCTCCAAGTCATGGTCAATTCTAGTCTGTTCTTTGAGTAGGCCTGACCATAGCAAAAGAAAACTTTTCTAACTTTCAAGTTTTGCCTAAAGTCAAACCTATCCCCAGATGCCCCCACCAGGCCAAACACTCACTATCCATGCTACCCAGTCCTGGTCTACTTTAACCACACACAGCTTCACACTCCCAAATTCTCCTTTTCTCTCTCCATCAGTGCTCCCACTCTCACCCTCAGTACAGCTAATTTCAGGAAATGTTAGCAAGATAATAGTCTTATTAAACTGATTCGCATTAAGGTGTGAATAATCTATAGGCTCCTCACCACCACCCTGCCATACTCTTAAATTGTCTTCAATTTTAGGAATTTGAGTTTTAGTTCCAACTTTTCTTCCAACCAGCAATGTAGTGTTGAGTAAATTATTTTATTGTGGAGGTTTCTTTAATCAATTTGCATTTTCATTCATGCATTCAAGTATTTTTTAAGCAGTAGTACAACATAGTACTTAAATACGTAGATGACCTGAATTCCAATCTTATCTCTAAAACTTACAAGCTGTGTAAACTTGGGCAAGTTGTTTGACCTCTTTGTGCCAGTTTTGGCATCTTTAAAATGGAGAGAAGAGTAATACCTATCTCAAAGTGCTGCTTATTTAAAAACCACTTTTATCATGCTTAGGCCCTATTCTAAGCTTTTTACAAATATTATATAGATTCACACATACTTATATATTATATGTATAGAATGTATATAATAATGTATATGTAATATGTATATGCAGTAGCCCCCGTCCACAGGGTATATGTTCCAAGATCCCCAGTGGATGCCTGAAACCACAGATAGTACTGAATCCTATATACACTATGTTTCTTCCTATATATATGTATGTAGGAAAAATATATACCTATGATATGATCTACGAGAAAGTTTAATTTATAAAGTAGGCACAGTAAGAGATTAACAACAACTATTAATAAAATAAAATGATTATAAAAATATACTGTGATAAAAGTTATATGAAGGTGGTCTCTCTCTCTCAAAATATCTTATTGTACTGTACTGCAAGTAACAAGCATGGAAAGCAAAACCGTAGATAAGGGAGAACTACTATTAATATATGTATATGGATGCATGTGTATGTATATACATGTGAATATGTATATATGTAAAATAACTATTATAGTTAATCCTCATATATGAATAGCTATGAGGTAGGTACTATAATATTATCTCCATATTATGGATAAGGAAACTGAGATACAAAATGTCAAAAAAACTTCCTAAATTCATATAGATACAGCTACAGAGTGTTGTAAGGATGAAATGAATTAATATGTGAAGCACCTGGAACAGAGCCTGGCACATAGTAAACCCTTTATAAATGTTAATGATAATTATGATAATGATTAGTATTATAAGATTTCAGGCACTATACTAGAACTAGGGATACAGTGAGTAATAAGACATAGCCCCCGTCCTTTAAGAACTCATGTGGTGGGGAAGTGGCATGCAGATTGATAATTGTGTTGTAAGGTAAGTGTTAGAGGTATGAATAAAGGGCCGTGGAAGCAAGAGAAGAAGCAAGTGGCTCAGCCTGAAGCTATTATAGAGCAGCACTGGCTGATAAAAATATGATACAAGCCAGATATGCAATTTTAGAGTTTCTATTAGCCACATTTAAAAATTAAAAATCAAACAAACAAAAAAAAACCAGGTGAAATTAATTTCATCATTTACTTTATCTAACTCAACATATCAAAAGGTTATTTCAGTGTGTGATCAATAGTTCAAAAATTATTAATGAGATTTTATTCTTTTTCATGCTAAGTCTTTGAAATCTGGTGTGTAGTTTATGCTTAGACTAGTTATATTTCAAGTGCTCAATAGCCACATATGTCTAGTATCTTCTGTCTTGGTCAGCAAACACAGAAGGCTTCCTGGAGGAAGTGGCATTTGAACTGAATGAACAGGTTGGGCCCTGTTTCTAATAACTCATGAGGAGGATTCACTGGTGACTTTGACCCCAGACTCCACTTCTCTAGGACAATGCCCCATACAGTTGGCAGAATAATGGTCCACAAAGACCAGAATTAGGGGGAATTAAGATTGCAGGTAGAATTAAGATCTCTCATCAGCTGACCTTGAGAAGTGGAGCTAATCCTGGGTTATGCAGATGGGCCTAATTTAATTACAAAAGTCCTTATAAGCAAAAGGGGGAGGCAGAAGTCAGAGTGATGAGATATGAGAAAGACGCACCCTGTCACTGCTGGCTGTGAAGACAGAGGAAGGGTCCACGGGCCAAGGAGCGCAGGCAGCCTCTAGAAGCTGGAAAAGGCAAGGAAACAGATTTTCCCTGGAACCTCCAAAAGGAACACAGCCCCAAGGACACCTTGATATTAATCCACTGAGATACATGTCAGAGTTCAGACCTTCAGAAATGTAAGACAATCAGTTTGTGCTGTTTTGTGCCACCAAGTTTGTGGTAACTTGTTACAGCGGCCATAGAAATTAGTCCTATTTTCCCCTCTGGGCACTGGAGAGCCCACTCCTTGAATGGGTCTCTCTTCACCAGGCCCTGGAGAATGGTGGGGGTGGCATGCTGGGGATGTCCCCACCCCCCTTACCCCATCACTAACTACATTAGCAGGTCCTCAGTCATGGAACCCTCTCGCGTCCTGAACATCTCTCTGCTAGATGAGATAATGGAGGTAAAAGTCCTTTGTCATCACGAAAGTTCTCCTCATCTGGTACTGCTATTCATAATGTTAATAAAAAGTAAAGGGCGTTACTAATAAAAGAAACTGGGGGAGTGAGGGACTATATGGGAACTCTCTGTACTTTCTGCTCATTTTTCTGTCAACTTAAAACTGCCCCCAAAAAATATAATATATTAATTTTTTAAAAGTAATGCAAATACAAAAAAAAAAAGTAAAGGGAAACTGACTCACAACCCAGCACCTGCATATATGCAAAAGGCCTCCTTAGCAAGAGGTAAAAAGAGATCACGTAAGAAAAGTAATGAAGATACTTTTCAAAGCACAATTCAATAAGGAAGCCTGCACTGTGTAATTCAATAAGGAAGCAGGGAACCAGGGCTCAATTCCAGGAGTCCACAGAAAAGGGGGCAAGGCCACTTTTGATCCTCAGGAACATAAGACCTCTGGTGTCTCAGACCCTCACCCTGGGTATATCATCAAAGGATGGACCAGCAGCCCTGCTGAGTGATTTAAATAATGATCCCAAGCCCTGTCTGCCACACCCAGCCTCGCCCCATGGAACCATTTGAGTGTGTTCTCAACCATGGCTCATACTGGGAAAAGGCATCACTGCTTCTCCAAGAGCCAAGACCATCTCACTTCTCTGGAGGTGATTGTCAGGTCCCACTGACAACCGCAAATGACTTAAATGCTGAAGAGCTGGTCCAGGAAAGGAGAGGGAAGGCTCTCTGCCTCTGCCCAGGACCCTGAGTTCCCCTTTCTCACCGTGACCCCTTGGGGAAATAAGAGTGTGACTCACCTCTGTTTTCCTGTGAATAGTTACTCTCCTCCCTGGCTTCACAGGAGAAGCCTCGGACACCCAGCAGTGGGGACAAGGACACACACTCAGTGAATATTCTTAATGTGCTTCTGAGAACTTAGGATGAAAGACAAGAAACCTACAGGCGGGCTTCACCTCCTGCTCCCAGCTGGCCCAGCAAAAACAACTGGTTTTTTTTTTTTCCTGTTTTCCCATTTTTAAAAATAGTGCATTATAAGAGGATTTAAGATGCACGAGAGCAGAGGTTGCAAAGCCCCGTGGGGGAGAGAGGAGAGAGAAAAGGGTGCCCTGAGAATAGCAGTGCTCTCTCCTCCCGAAGGCCCGAGCTGCAAATGGACAGGGAAATTTATCACTTATTGCAGGTTAGAGAGCGGACGCTTGCATCCGTTGATATTCCAGGGTTACGGCAGTCTGGGATTTATGGACTTAATATAGTTTATGCTTTCGTGGCTTCATTGGTTGGGAAGCTGCAAGATTCCATGTTAATAAAACTCAAAGCAGGGATGATAAACCACGTCCGTCCCACAGGCGCGTGGGTGTCCAGCACGGGCCCCACCAAAATCTCAGCTTGGGACACCAGTTCTGGGGTTACTAAGAGCAGCTCCACAGCTCTAGCCAATTTTGTGCCCCCAGGCCCCTCCTCAGCAAAGCAACAAGTGTCTCCCAGAAGGAAAACTCAGAGACTGAAATTAGGTAAAGATAAGCGACTTTATGCCTGACCAGATGGGAGGGACTCTCAGGGCTCCTTAGAAATGCTAAAGGGGAACATGTAGCTCCTCTGTGGGTTTCCACATTGATGTGTTACCTTGCTGCCAATCGAAACAGTAGCAAAGAGAAGCAAACATTTGTTTCAGTTCATGGACATTGCCTGACACAGATATGGGGAAGAATTTGGTAAATAATTGGTCATTTGAAATCAGTGTTCTCCTTTTCTTGGCGGCATCCTGTAGTACTTATTACCTGGCAAGCAAATGACACAGCTCAGCTGGCAGCTTCAGGTCTGCAGAAATAGATTCAATTGAAAATCATCATCGAAGCACATCCTTTAAGCACCTAGTTATTAGAGAAGGAAGGAGAATATGTCTGTGAGCCGGAAGCTAGGAGTAATCCTAAGAAAACACACATTTTTATTCCTCTTGTGGTATTTCAGGACAGTCAGTTCGGCAGAACCAGGAGACAGTAGATTAAGAGCCGTTCCCAGGCCAGCCCAAGCAACCTGAAGACTCCTGGAATACAATGCACAGTCACTGCGAAACAAAGGAACAGGCTGCGACTTGGCTATTTTTAAACTGCCAATTAGAACGCCTAAAATTACGTGGCTAGAGCCACCACATCCGCTCAGAGTTAATCATACTCTTCTGAGCTGAAGTTTGAAATGTTCTATTTTCCGAGCTCCTGCTTAGAATATTTTAAAAGATTACTTTTTGGCTGTATCAGGTCCAAAGTCAAGTCGCAGTTTAGTAGAGTTTCTACTGGGAATGGCTTTTCTCCGTCAGAGTTCTTAAAACCTGTCTTTTAAATTTTTGTTGTTGTTTCTGGAAGAAAAATAAAGAGTAAAAAGAAATAGAGATTTTAAAACAAAAGAGACAGCTAGAAAGACAAAAATATCAAAAGAGTGACACAATGGCTCTGCGATTCTGTTTGACCAC
This sequence comes from Lemur catta, assembly GCF_020740605.2. NCBI lineage: Eukaryota > Metazoa > Chordata > Mammalia > Primates > Lemuridae > Lemur > Lemur catta. Next base: position 40,206,700 of record NC_059128.1, read on the forward strand.
TCAATTCACTTAATTAGCAGTGGCCCACTCACCACTTACCCTAGGCCTCCTGTCCGGCAGGTCGTGCCGTCCACGCAGTGAGGGATGTGACATGTTGTTCAGGGCAAACACCTCCAGTTTCCTCCCTTAACACTAGACAAATGACATGTGAGAGACAGTGCATATTAAAATCTTCATCACACCCTTGTAGAAGACCTGATAGAGGGTCCAGACTTCATGAAGTCCACAGGAACCCTAAACTTGTGGCCCAAACCCCTGTTTAATGCGATCCTTTTGGTATTTGAGTAACTACAACCATTTGGATAAATGCAAGGTGATGCGGACAGTATCATGCCAGGTTCCATGGCAGTATCATATGAGATCTTAAAAGATAAAAAATAACAGTGGTTTTAGTTTACGGTGGGGAAATGGAGTTACACAATAATTCAATAATAGTTCCAAAGTTAAACTGGAAAAAATATCACCCAGAAATCAGAAATAGGGTTCAAATGGAACCCTGGTTGCCAGGTTCTTATCATCTAGGCCTTTGCTATTTACATACTACAGTATATCTTCATCCTGCCACAATAAATAATATAAGCTCTCTTCTCTCCTGAAAAGAGTTCATTCTGGGGACCAGACAGGGTGCCTATTTCTTTTTAATACTGCCCCTCAGTCCTGTGAGCTCTGATTAAATGATTTCACATGCTGAGTTACATAATTGGAGTTGCCTAGTTCCCAGCCATTTGTCTGCCAGCTATGAGTGTCGCTGTTTTAAGGGAATGACTGATACACTGAAGGAGCAAGACAAGAGCCGAGAGCTCCAGCAAACAAGGAATCCTATTCAGAGAACGTGGAGAACAAAAGGTCACCACTGCCCAGCCTCCCTGCTCATGCTGGGCCCCTCCCACCCCACACCTACATGCTCATAAATTGCAAATCCATATTCAAAGCTCAACGCTTTCCCTGGCAAACTGCCTCAAAAATTAAAATGCAAATAATGCTAAGATCTGGCTTTCAGCCCTTGTTTTATTTTTGTCATTTACCACAGCGTCCTTGGGCAAGCTGCTTCATAATTCTGAGGCTGCAGTTTCCTCATCTGTCAAAGGAAGAGATTAACAGAACCTCGGTGACATTCTTTGATTCCTCCTAGGCAAGTAGGTTAGAGTTACTCTAATGAAAACCCACCTCAATTACCCACACGCCCCACTGGAGAGTTCAATAAAAATAAGCCTAACATACAAAAATATACTACATGATTCCATCCTTATAAAATTCTAGAAAAGGTGCTAAATACAGGGACAGCAGATCAACGGATGCTTGGGTCTAGGAGTAAGGGGCAGGGGTATCAAGTGCAAAAGACACCAGAAACTTTTTGGGGTGATGGAAATGTTCTATATCTTGATTGTCATGGTGGTTATAGGCGTATACACTTTCATCAAAACTGATCAAACTTTGTACTTGAGTCCATACGAGTATGGACATACCACATGGATACATAAATTATACCTCAATAGAGTTGACAAAAAATAAATGATCCAGGCCCCATGACAAAAATCCTGAATCAAAATCTCTGTAGGTTGGGCCCAGGACATCAGTATGTTTAGCAAGCCCAATCAGTAATTCTGTTCGGCGCTAAGTTTGCGAATCACCTCATCACTGTTTTGCTGAGCTGGCTGAACATCCTGCAGCCGTGGCTTCCCTCAGATCTCGCTTCATCAGCTTGGCTTTTGGAGAGGAGGGGTGGTGTCACAGTCTCTCAGAAGAGATTTTGTTAAACTAGAAGGAACTTTGTCAAATCAAGCAGGCCAGTCCCCTGCCTCTGGGCAATCCCAGACACAACCCAGCTCCCTGGGTTCTGCCTAGTCTTACTGCACACAAAAGAGGATTCCAGAGTCTCCTTGAAATGAGCTCTTGAGTGGGCTTTATACTCAGAGTCCTCAGCAGGGGACAGCTTCAAATGGCAGCACAAAGCCCAATCTCCCCAAAGTGAGCCTGTGAGCCCCTCCTCTACCCCAACACTCCCAATGAGCCAGTGGATGCTGCTGTCTAGTCTGTATCCCAAAAGCAGTGTGGCGATCCTGAAGTTAGGTACTTACATTCCTACTCAGCTCCCTACGGAAATTAAGATGGCTACACATTGCACAGTCCTACAGGAAACTGCGCCTGATTTTTTTTTAAAACTCTCAACTTATAGTGAGGTTGTAGGAAGTTACAATTTTTAACTAAAATAAATATGCCAGATGGGGAAAGGATGAGTAATTCTGTGTGTCTGTGATGGTTCGCAGGATGAGTTCAGGAGTTAATGCATGACACCACCTATGATAAACTGCTGAGGACCCATAAGCAATGCATTCTGGGTTAAATTAAACTACCATCCAAACACGATTAATAAATCATGGTCAAGGGTAGATGTGAATATGACGTTGTATTTGGCAGTAGAGATTTTCCCTTCCCGGAGGCTGCCTGCCTGTCTGGATCAGGGCTGCTGCTACTCAGGCACCTGCAGCAACAGCACAGGTCACCCGCAAAATGCGGCTAATGTCACAAAGTAATCGCTGTATAGAGAGAACAGTTTGAATTACAACATCTCCCAACAATGTCGATGAAAATTCAATACCTAAGTCCAAGGGACTTTTATAGGATTATTGGCAAGATTATTTTTGTTATTGCTACTTTTATTTTTGTTTATGTCTTTTAAAGCAGCCTGATTCTATAGAACAATTCCTGATCTGGATCCTTTCATTAAGTAAACTTGGAGTAGAATAGTCAATATCCCTAAATAATGTAAGACAAAAATTACATGTACTGCACTGCTCTCAGAAGGATGAACGATGGAGCAAAATCTTTTCCATCAGAAAAGAAATATCTAGCACTGGAACAAAAAGGGAAAGGCTTTGGTGCCTCAAGAAAGCAGGCAATAATATTAATCCCATCCTAGTGGCAATGTCTGAGCTGGGAATGAAAGAGTTTTTCCTGGAGTAACACTAGTAATCGGCATGACATTAATACCTAGTAACTACTGCTTCCAGAGCACGATCTGCTGTGATAGTGTATGCCTCAAAGAGTTGCTGTGAAGACAAGTGAAAGAATGTACCTGAAGCCGTTAGTACAGTTTGGGGGCCATCATAAGTGCTTAACCAAAGGTAATTGCCATCATCACCTTCTTCTTCTTCATCATCAACCCTATTTCAGAAACAGAGAAACGGAAGAGCAGAGAGACTCAGTAGCCTGCCCAGGGTTGTAAAACAGTAAGCATCAGAACAGGATCCAAACTCATATTTGAGTGAGTCTAAATCCATAGTTGTAACCAATCTCTAGTACCTTCTTGGTATGTAGCTATGTAAACCTGCTGAGAAAATTATTTCCCTCAATACAGAATTACTCTCCTTGGCCCAGGTCAATAACTGAGTTTTGTGAAGGACTCAGAGGTCTGTATTTTTTTGTTGTTGGGTCTTGAATTAGGGTGTGGGTGCTGGGTGAGAGGGGCTCACAGGCTGGGGTGTATGTGGGGGGGGCGGGGGGGGGGGACAGTGACAGGCTAAGGGAGTCGCTTTGTGTAAGTCCTCATTGGAAGCGCCCTGGCTCCTGCACCGTCTCCACACCTCCTGCTCCAGGTCAGACTTACTTTTGACAGGTGTGCAGACCACACTGACATCCCATCTGGACTGCTGGGATTTGTTTCTACAACTATGGTGAATTTAGGGTGCATACTCACGTTTTTCTAAATGATTTGTTTCATGTTTTCTCTCAAGAAAAGACACAGGTGTCTAAGGTCAAGTATATTTAAAAAGTTATTTTTTTCATAAGGAAAGACATTTCAGCCCTGAGTGATGACAATCGCTTAGCTTGCCTGTAGTTGAGGACAGAAATCCATCTGTACTCGGAAAGTACTGCAGAAAGCAGAAGCCAAAAACGTTCATGGGCAGCACTGAGATGGGTTCTGTTGCTAGGGTGCCCACTGATGCATAAATAGATAAGGACTCCACAAAACCTTGTTAATAAAGTTGATGTGTCTTTGGTTGGCTGGCCAACTATGGCTGCCTTCAAAGTTATTAAACTTCAGACCAGGCTCAAGATTTATTAAGAGATCTTGCTGCCTGATAGTCTCTGTGGTGATATTCTTACAGCAGTTGCTGCCATCATGCTCAGCCACTGGGTAAATTTCCAGCAGCCAAGGTTTTGAGAAAAACTGAAGTCAAATTTAATATACTTCAACTACAACAAGAATGCAAAATAGAAAAAAAAGTAGAAAATGCCAGATACCAATGATTTCCTCACAAGCAATTATACATAATTGACATGAAAGAAGAATTTCTTCAGGAACCCAGGAATCTGGGGAAGAAACTTTTTGCTTTGCTTGAAAACACAGTTGACTCATTATTGTCATCTTCATCATCATCATCATGATCATCATCATGGCTAACAATTGTGCCAAGCACTTTATTACCTCATTTATTCGTCCCAATAACTCTATAACATAAGTACAGTTATTATCTTGCCTTTTACAGTGAGGCTCCTGAGGTTTAACGCAAGTAACCTGCCAGTGTTTACGTGGCTAACACGCGGCAAAGCTAATCACTGAGGCGAGTCGCCTTGCAGAGTCCACACACTGCCCGCAGTGCCAGGCACAAGCTCTGCAGTCTTCACGAGGAGTTCGAGTCTCAGAGTCCTAAGCAGTAGGGACCTGCGTGTATCGGTACCTGGGTGTAGTTTCTCAATTCCCTTGACACCGGCTTCTTTCCCAAGGCATTTCTCAGGCCACACCACTGTGGGCCCTGGGTGGTGCCCTTGCCCAGCACCCCTGACTGGTCTACCTGGCTCTCAGGTCCCACATCCTGAGCCGTATCGTCTCTGAATTCCCTTCCACTTCCAGAGGGGGATAAAATGCCACACTGCGGGCCATTGGCTCTGAACTCCTGCGCCGTCACCAAGGGGCTAGGGATGCAACCCATGAGTTGGAGAACAGTTAGTTGCCAATAAGGTCAAGCTGCAAGGACAGAAGATGTGAGATAGCAGGGGATTGAACAAATAAGTCCCTTTCCTTCCTGCCTTCAATGAATGGCTCCGAGATGTGGTTTCCAAGAGTTCTCTAACACATACCCTGTTGAAAAACTTGTAAAGTGGAGGCCAGTGTGTGACATCCCTTTTTTTTGTTTTTCCATCTGTTCTTGTCTCGCTTGCCTTCTTCCCAAACCCTGCTCTGGGTATGTGTTTCTCAAATAAAGCTTCAGCACTTTAATCCTCCCCTTGGCTCTGCTTCTTAGAGGTATAGGGCTAAGGCAGTAGTATCTCAATTTCACAACTGAAAAAACTGGGAGAAGTAAAGTGACTAGCCCCGGATAACATAACCACTAAGGCAGAACAAGTATTTAGACCCAATACTAGCAAACTCAAAAGCCTAGTGTTTAGAGAATTAACCTCATTTCAGAAACTTGGTAGTTGATTGTTCAAAGCATGCAAGAGTCTAGTAAGCTGATATGAGACTCGTGTATTCACTCAGTCTTGAATCAGGAATGTGCACATAGACCACCACGTGCTCACACGCACACAAACATGCCCTCAAGTAGCAAATTCAAGTAGTTGGAGGAATAGTGCTTCCTCTTCTACTTCACTCATAAGCTTTTAATTGCTATTAATATTAATTGTAAACTTTTTCCTGATATCTTTCTTTTCCAGTTTGATTCAGTAAAATTAAGTAAATATCTGTTGGTGATCATCTACACACAGTCGACTGGGCAAGCCACTTGATAGTTTTCTGAATCTGATGCTCCTTATATATGAACTGGGCAGAGGAGAGTCCACAGTGTGATTAGCCTTGAGCATGCCCTAGACTTCCAGAATAGCCCCTTTCCTAGAACTCCAGCTGGGCTAGATGGGGGTCTTTCTCTGGATTCCAGAGCATACACCCTCAACCCTAATTGGGACACACAGAGGGATGTATAATATTATTAAAAGTTCAAGATATCTCAAGATACATAGCATATTTTCTCCAAAAATGTCTAAGCAAATTAACCTTGATGTATTTATTTCTCTTATGAAACAAATGTATAGTATCCATAATTTTTAGTTATAACAAGCGTTAGATAAAATCAACTGAATAAGATGGGATATGGAGATCCCAAAGTGGTGGAAATTATGCCTTTAATGCATCTAGGACATCAACAAAATCTTGTATCTGACCTGCGAAGATAAAAATCGACTAAACCAGTTCCTTGGAGAAATTTATTAGAACCAACACTTAAGAATTAGGCTTCAAACATCAGCTCCTTGAGAATACAAAGAGGTGCTTGTATTACCTTCTATTGTCAAAGCCTTTTGAAATATTGTGAAACATGGAACATCAGCTTATCTCTGTCTGAGCTCAGCATGCAAAATGAGGGAAGCGCTAAATCACACCACAGGGCGAAGAAGGGGTCCTTCTCTGTGTCTCCCCAGCCCTCCTCCACTCCGTCCAGAGGCTGTAGGGGATACCCACCTACCCCTGGCCCTCTGGACACAGATCTAAGTGCCCAAAGATGCTGCTCTTGAGGTTTTATAAGTGGCATTTTAAAGACTTCTTTTATAACTTCACTTGCACCTCTTACCATTGAAAAAATTCATCTTTGTCAACATCCTTTTTCAACATTTTTGCCCTCTACCTTCTGTTAAGAGTCAAGGCAGAATTCCTACAGTGTTCCCATTCTAAATGGAATATTCAGTGTCAGTGTAGATGATTTAAATATGTCTCCTCTAAACTATTGTCTCAGTTTTGGTTCCTCCTATGAGAGGTCCTGAGATAAAGACTTGAGTGAAAGTACAGTAGTTTATTTGGGTGGTGATCCCTGGGGGTAGAATTGAGGCAGAGGGAACGTGACATAGGGAAGGGAGAAAGCCGGTAACAAGTGTATTAATGAAGGGGTTACTTGAGTACCTGAAGCTCGAGTCCCCTGGTGAACACACCTCCGAATGCTCCCACTGGAAAACAGAGAACTGGGTATTACCCACCTTTCCCATCCCCCACTGGAGGGTTGCCCCAGGGGCATGAGCTCCCCTGCACATCCAGGTCACTCCAGTGTACCCATGGAGGGGTGGGGAGTGTGCAGAAGAAACCCTGGGCACAGAAGAAGTGAGCTGCAGGTGCTTAAGGAGGGGAGCTGTGGGTGTGCTGGAAACTGTCTTCCCTGCAGCTGCAGGTGGACTCAGGGGGCCCGGGGGCCTGGGGCAGGGCAGCTGCCTTCCACTTACCGTCAGCTCTCTCTTCTCAAATATTCAGGGCAGCTGCCTTCCACTTAACCCCAGCTCTCTCCTCTCAAATATTCCTTGAAAGTTCTTGACCAGGTTGCCTTAGGGAAGAATCTCACCTCTGGCCCTTACTAGTTATGTTATCATAAACTGACTTTAACCTCCCTGGATCTTAACTCCTTTAAAACGAAGATGGTAACAGTACCCACTTCACATGGCTTTGCAGAGACTTAAATGTGACGATACGTGTGAAGCACTTAGCACAGCGCCCAGCTGGGTGCTCAGTAAAATGTTCACCATCATTATGAGGCCATTGTTTATGTTTTTAAGAAGACATAATAGGGACTGAGATTTTTGAGACCTTAGTTTCAACTCTATGTTGCTACTGGCTAGTTGTGTCATCTTGAGAAAATCATCCAATGTTTCTGAACTTGAGTTCAGCCTATCTCAGCTTTCAACATGCCATCCTCACTAACCTTAATCGTTTCTAGCTTTTGATTTAAAGTGAGAGACATGAGACTCTTCCTCTCCCTTGAAAACTTAGCCATTCTGGGTTCTTAACTGGACGTATTTCAATATCGTTGTGTCTCGGGGAGGGAGAGGGATGGGGACCAGCCCGTCAGTAGAGCAGTCAGACCATACCCAACATGTACAAAGTCCATTGTGCTGTATGTGTGTGGTTCAAGGTGCCCCAAAACAGTTACAATAATATCAAAGATCATTGAACACAGATCATCATAACAGATATAATAATAAAAAAAGTTTGAGATATTGCAGAAATTACCAAAATGTGACACACAGATATGAAGTGAACATATGCTGTTTGAAAAATGGCACTGATACACTTGCTTGAAACAGGGTTACCAGAAACCTCCAATTTGTAAAAAAAAAAAAAAACAAAACCACAGTATCCATGAAGTGCAATAAAACGAGGTGTGCCTATACTTAGGTCTGAGGAGCTGGGGAGGCATTGAAGCTTTTTAACCAGGGAAGTGATATGATCAAAGCAGTGCTTTAGGAAGAATTACTCAGCAATATGTATGGATGAGTCAGAGCAGGGAAAGATAGGAAGGTGGGAGGACAGTGTAATAAGCTTGTCTCCTCATTGGTAGCACTTAGCACAGCTAAGTTATTGTTATTGTTGGAGTTAATAACAATAAAAGCTGCACTGATTGTGGGCACAGAGGCTGCACCATAGGCTCCCTTCTCTTACACATCCTATAACAAGATACAGTTTTCTGATCAATCACTCTGGGTTCCACCACTGGAAATTATTTTGTATCATTAGCTACCTGGCCCCACTGTGCCTCAATCTCTCCATAGGGAATGCCAGGCCTCTACCTATTGACACATATTTTTATTTCAGCCAGATCACAGTAAAGATGACTTGTGCATAGCATGCTTCACAAAGCACCATAACATTGTTGGATAGTTTTCAACCCTCACGAATTTCCCATGGCCTGTTAACCCCTGCCTCAGAGTAAACACATAGATAGGACTTTCTTCTCCCACCTGGCCAAATTGCTACAGAATTTATCTTTGATCCTAGTTTAAATTTTTAAATATCTTATTCTTCAGCTCTCTTTCTTAAAATCCTCAATATGCATGTCCCATCCATTGTTTCTGCCCGTAAGTAGGACAACAAATGCCCATCGTCTTTTTCATTAAGACAGAGCATCTATTTGTAGTCCTCCCTCACATTAGAATTCAAAACTGAGAGATAACTTATTTGGACAGAGACATTTCTCCCTGCTTCATAGCAATGGGCTGGCATCCAAGTGGGGCCTAAGGGCACGTCTCCAAATGACAGATGGCGAATAACTGGCTTTGTATAAGTAATTCAACCTGATGATTACATCTAATAATTTCAGGCCTGATCCTAGACACTCTGCCAGTGCAGAGAGAAAACCTACTGCCATTTCCAATTATGAAGCATCCTTGACAGCAAATATGCATTAATTTAAAAAATTCCGTCTGTGTACATGTATATGCTGTGTAGATGTTAAGGTGTACTGTCCCTCACAAGCTGGCATTAGCTTTTGTGGTTCATGAAGTATTGCTTTTAATAAATCATTATTACTATCTTTATACATGTACAGCCTCTAAGCCAAACTATAAATCTTCTAAGATAACTGGCACCTACTTATGTAAAGTAATAATCATAATATATTTACTATTTACTGAGTATCTGTTATATGGAAGACCTTGAAATGATTCTCTTAATTTTCACAGTAATCCCATGAGATATGTATTATTAACCTCACCTTACAGTTCAGGAAAGTTTAATAATATGTTCAACCTACGCAGTTAGCAAAGGTGGGCTAGGAATTTGAATTTGAGTTTTTTTGGGCACAGTCTCTATCCTATCTTGACGATCATTAAGAATCTATAGATATTTGCTAAATGAGTGAATGAGTGAGGGACTCTAAAAAATACACGTTTAACCTCTATTGATACTGGATCAATTTATAGCCACAATAATAAGGCTTAGACATTGCATATGTTCCCTAACTGTAGGTGATTGAAATGACATAAAATTAAGAGTTGTTTTCAAAAACTGTAACAAAAAGGGAATAAAATCCACAAAGTTGCACAAATGCATGGAGACTCCTCACCCTACACTCATCTTTTACAACCAACATTGACCACCACCACTCCTCAGGTCTGAATGTGGATTCATGTAGGCCACACCTACCAAGGACTGGCCAAGAGAAATGGATCCATTTAGCTGTGGGCCATCAATTTCAGAAATCAAGACTATGGCTTCCGGAAATGGAAACGAATTGGCAAAGGATTTCCTTGGACAAGGCATGGTGCTAGGTCCTGGGGTTGAGTTCCAACCTTCCCACCCACAGTCTAGGTTCTGAGGGACGTTCCTACAATATCTGGGATGCATCACCACTATTTCCCTTCCCTGGGACCTTACTAATCACCCAATAGACTGATAAACACACTCAATTCACATACCATATTCTTTGGCATCACAAGCTACAGAAGCAGCATGCTGTTATTTGGCTAGTGGCTACTGCTCTGTGCTACCTAAATGTGTGCCAGCGTTTCTCCACGGCTAAAGTGAATGACCAGAGGGAATGAGAGTCCATTCACATCTGTGTCCCCTGCCTTTTTTTTTTTTTTACTAGTTACTTCTTTTTTAGCTCATTTTCCCTTCTAACAAGTGAATTTTTCATTCTATTACAGGTTATCTCTTGAGTTCACTGTCAAGTTCATTTTAATTCTTGCATTCCCTTATGAGATATTCATTCAAAATGAATTGCTATCCTGTTAGTTACATAGCTTGGCTCCTGGCGTGGGAATTGTATTTCTTTAATGGCTTTATTCGTCTAAACATATTCTTTTTAGAGGTCTCCATTATCCCCCAGTCCTTGGAGAGAACCACTGGCAATCGTAGAATAGGGGCCTTTGCTGCCGAGAGGCTTGAGAAACAAATCTGAAATATTTTAAAACTAAAAGAGCCCATGAACTGATGCATGTCCTGGATTGACTGTTACTGGGCACTCAGCACCAAATACAACACAAAATGGCAATTATTCTTCCTGGCTGCCGGGGTGCCAAATGAGGTTTTTCTCTGCACTTAAAAATGGACAGAGGTTTGCAGTAATTGAATGAAATAATGTACAATAATTTAAAATATTGTTCATTCAGAGAGAGATTAGGCTTTAATTAAATGGTGTCATTTAATATACCGTCCAGAAGATACTGTAATTGGTTTCTTTAGCAGAGAACACAGTAATATCTGAGCTTTACTGAAGTGATAATGATACTAATTTAGCCCAGTGGATACATAAACAGCTTGGCTACCTCTGACACCCCCAGTGAACAAGAAGGAAGCTTTGATCATGACATGTGTATAACTCTTAATCAGTCATTTCTTTCTGAAATAAAATTACTAATCATCCCGACTAAACAAACCCTGTTTACATTAAATAGAGATGATATCTGGGATTGTTTAGGAGTAGTAAGCTGTTCATTTCTATGGCTACAAAAAGGTAGGGCTATCTGCAAAGCAGTTATGCAATTACATTTTATTTGAACAGGGAGAATGGCATTTATTATTTTTTTAAACCTGATATAAATGCAAAATAGTACTCACCAGTTTGTTCAAAGAGGGCAGACAATTTTCTGGCACTATAACAGCTGTGTATTTTAATTCCTATCTTCTCTTGGTCATTTACAAGGACATTTTCATTTCCAGGCTTGGCTCCTGTTTCCTCACTGCTCATTCCTGAAATGTGATACAATAAGGTCCTATTCTCCTTAAGCCATTCTGCTTGATAGTTCTGAACAAAGCCAGAAAGGGGGTGGGGAGGAGGTGGGGGAGAATTTACCTGAATCTAAACGGAAAAAAAAAATTACCTTCTAAGGTCTAAAGCACCAGGTAAATTACAAAGTAACCAGAGATGAGATTAAATTCCTTTGCTAAATTCTTTGTTTTCAAAAATACACACACTGTACCTAGGGATGGAAAACTTTCATTTCCCTGTTTGCAAATGACTGTAAACATGTTTATTTTGGAAAAGAATGGAAACAATGATTATAACAAAGAGCTGGCTGGGTCACAATGTCATAAAAACAGGTTGGTTCTGTCACTGGGTAGGGGAACAGAACTGGCAGTCAGCAGATAGGGTCCCTGGGGTGTGACCCCACCTTTATAGACTTTCCAGTGGATTATCAGGGATTTGCTACAGCCCTTCAGAGCTCCCAGCACATTAGAACTCAGGGAGGTAGTTCCTGGGCTTTGGAAGATGAGAAATGGAACCCGGGACACAGGAGTGATTGTAATGCTTCCTTTTTGTAAACAATGTTCTGAAAACTCTAACATCAGGATACTCCCCTCGAACTCAAGACTGCTGGCAGCCCAAATTGGGGAAAGGGATCCTGAGTTGAATAAAGGCTGCCATAGGGGCTTCTTGGGTCCTAACAGTTAAAGGACAAACCTCACACCCACATCACATGACAGTTGTCAAGGGCATCACAGTCACTAATCGTAGGAGGAACTCCTTGGGTTTTCTTCCTTACAAAGCAAACCACACTTGCCGGCCTGGAGAACCACCACAAAAAGCTACTCTGCTCTGGACAATTCAAGCCTCCGCTGTGCTGCCCTGAAAATGACTCTTTAAACCAGGGCCATCCACTTGCTACCAGAGCACTGTTCTGGACAAGGTCCCCCCGGCATCCTTGCCAAATCCAGTGGCCTGTTTTCAGTCATTACCCTTCTTGACCCTTCTGGGGCAATTCAAGTGGTTAAATGCGGTCTTTTTGCACACTCTCCTCTACTGGCTATAGCAGCCTTATATTAGACTCCCCCTCCTCTCTAACTGCAAGAGCAATTGTTCTAGAATGTGCATGTGCTCAAGTATCCCCATTTAAATCTTTCATTGGCTTCCAGTTCTTGCAAGATAAAAACCGAACTCAATGGCATGGCACACAAAAGCCTTCAAAGATGGCTTCAAATCCCCTCCTTTTCTTGCCTATTGCCTGAAATTTCTCTTGCTGTCTACCTTTTCTCTCGCTTGCTCTCTCTCTCTGAATTTCTTGTGATTATCTCAGCACTCCATGTCCAGGTCTCTGTGTCTTCTCCCATAATAGGACACAACTCATCTCTCAAAATCCAGACCCATAACCTCCCTCCAAGCCCTTCCTGGCCCACCAGACTGGAAACTCCAAGTGGGCGAAGACTGCTCTTGTTTTGCCTATAGTTGGCACCTAAAACAGAGCATGCGTGGCATGTTGCAGGCATGCAATACGTGTTTGCTGCAATGAGTGAAGTTGATGTTTCCCAACTCAGTCACACTGTCCCTCATGTCTCCACTGAGTTAAGCATCATAATTTTAATTTGTGCCTTAATGATCTGGATGGGAATCATGTCTACCAAAACCGAGCTTTTCCAGGCAAGGGACCTTATCTTAGCCAGGTGCTGGGCAGACGGTGGGTGCTCAAGAAATGTTTGTTGCAGGAGGGGAGAGACTGTGGGAGGTGCCGTGTGAGCACCCAGAGGTGGGTTTACTCAGAACGCCTGCGTTCTCCCCCTTTCTCAGGTGGCATTCCATAATGTTATCAGCTCCACGCAGGGGTCTTTTGAATTCTCTTTCCTGGATTCCTGCAATGACCCAACTGTTGCAAAGCAGGCAAGGACTGATTTGGCATTTCACCCACAGGCCGGCTCACAGCTTCCCTCGGGGAGCGCCGAAGCATAATGTACACAGGATAAAGAAGCCTGTTCGAATCTAATCAAAGGACTGTTTCATAAGGCTTCGGTCCCCCAGATTCTCAGCATTCTCCTGCCTCCTCCCTTAGACACCCACCAGGAAATAACAGCAGCCCCACAAGCCTGCAAGATAAACCCACTGGGATTATAGCCATTCACCACAATTAAGCAAACCGCCTCACGAAATACCCATACATTTTGCATTAAACACAGTGTATCAAATTAAAAATAAAAAACTCAAGTTGTTCGGTTAATGGTTTTCTCAGGCCTGAGGTTGAGACCAGACCACTGATCCATCTCTTCAAGAATGTCAGCTGGTTTTGCTGTCTGCCGCAGACACTGTTTATTGTGTGGCACGTGGAACACTTTTATTCATTCTTAAACCTAATGTCCAATTAACTGGGAAAAGGGATTCATTAAATAATTTAAACTAGATCCAAATTAAAGGGCAGTTTTCTCAGTTGTATTTGCAAAGATGTTCAATTTTTAAACCCATGTTGGTTTGGGGTGCTCGCTAATGGAAGTCATTTGGAATCAGCTCCATTTATATCGTCTTTTCATAGGTGACTTGGGAAAATCTAGACTGCGGCACCCATACACAACATTTTCTTCTGGATAATGTGTTTAAACTTAATTCTTTAAAAAATTGTGTGAGTTTTGGTCACAATTGTATGTTCAGCTTCTACTTGAGAGGACCTGTTAGACTAAAAGATGAGTCAGATTCATTGCCAAGATGCTAGAAAAAAATCCCCAAGTGCCATCTGGAAAACAGGTCGGTCATAGACATCATTTATGTCAGTTTATTCTTAGAAGAGCTGGGAATAGAACTCAGAACGTTTGACCTCCACTTCAGCACATTTCCACCTCACCTGCTTCATATTGTGCCAGGAAGACCTACAGTCCACAGCTGGGTCACAGGGAAGCCAGTTTAGCGGGTTCCAGTCGATTAATTCACTAGGTATTTGCAGAATGCATTAATTGTGCTGGGAAGGCAAGAGGGGCAAATTAATGTTCTGTTCCTGAAAGATGGTTTCTCTAAGTTTGCATGTAGTTCTTAATACCAGTTGGAAATCCAGACCAGCAGGGCTTCCAGAGTAACTTCCATTCTGCGCATTCTACTATGGCCTCTCCTAAACAGTGGGTCCAAAGAGAATAACATAAAAACAGTCACTTCAACAGGCCTTCTTTGGATGACCTAAGTCCCAAGCTGTCTCTCACGACCACATACAAAACTCCCTCCTAGTGGAGGATCTCCCATCAACAGTACCTCCTGCCTGGCCTGTCCCCTGCCCCAGTTCAACACCTCGGAAATTTCCAGCTGCTCCTGTCTGGCTTCTCAAGATCCATGACCTGCTAGTAGCTTGAAAGCTTCATTTACATTCTCAGCACCACCTCCAGAGAGTGGCTCCTCAAAGTGTCTGTTCAGAGTCTTCTAGAAGTAGCTACAAACCTCTACAGCCCCTTTAACAAACATTAAGAGGAAAAAAATAATGATATTTACAAAGAGGTAGGTGACCACACAGCATTTCTATATGCATTATTTATTTTCATCTTCACAAAAGTCATACGAGGTGGGTGGTATTATTTTATAAATGAAGGTCATGGCAAAAAGCCCCAAATTCTTCTTGTATTCCTCTGCCCTCACTTTCACTTCTGGAAGGCATGAGGAAATCTGATTCCTCTGCTCTTGTCATTTCTGTATCCAAAACCATCCATGATTCCCCACTGTCTGCAGAATAAAGTCCTGATTCCCTAACCTAGGGCGCATGTGCGTCCCATGATCCAGTAATGAATTACTGAGTGCCTCCCACTTACCCATGTAAGAGAGACACCATGATGTTGTGAGCAAAACATTTGATTTGGACACAGATTTATTCAGATCCTCAACTCTACCGTTAACCAGCTGTTTCAACTTGAGAAAGGAACTGAAACTGAGTCTTAGTTTTTTTAAAAAAATCAATCTAATAAATTAAAAAATATTTATTGGTGAACAAAGAGATCTGGTTCTTGCTGTTCTGGGGCCCATCCTTTGGGTCAGAGTTGGGGGGTGGTGGCTAGTGGCTGGACTTGGTGCTAGTCAGGCGAGTGGGGCAGGCACAGGGAGGTACAGAGGACCTCCCAGGGACCAAGGCTGGAAAGGCATGGAGAGTGGTCCAAGATGAGGCTGGGAAGGAAGCAGAGGTTGGATCATGAAGGCTTTTTGAGCTTTGTTCCAGAATTTGGACTTTATTTGACAAGAAATGAAGAGCTACCACAGGACTTTAACCAGAGGACGAATGGGATCCAATCTGCATCCTACACGGAGCCCTCTGGCTGCAGTGTGGAGGACGATTGGATGTGGGTGGGGTGGGAGGACAAGACCAGAAGAAGCAAGGCCAGGTAGTGGAGGGTGGTTGCAGTAGTGCCCGAGAGGTGGCGTGGCCTGGACCAAGGCAGTGACAGCCAGACTCCAGGAAAGTGGGTGGAGTCCCCAGGGCCAGATGACGCTGAGGGCCAGAGGAGAGGAGTCAAGAGTCACAGCAGGAACCAGGAGTGGGCAACAGAATGGAGAGTGATGTCACTTACTGAGACAGACACGCGGGGTGTGAGGGTGCTGGCAGGAGACGGACAGAATGAAGCCAGGAGTCAGCTTGAAGGTTTTCAGTCTAAGACGGTACTTACAGGACAAACCACAATACTCCCCAATAGGGTTCTTATAAGAATCCAATGAGATAACATATGTAAAATTCCTGGCACCTAGTGGGTATCCAAAGTGTAGTTTTCTCTTTCTCAAGCCATTCTCCTTGCCTAGAATGCCCTCTCTCTCATTTCCACAGGTTCAAATCCAACCCACATTGCAAAGCCCATCTCACACGTGGCCTTCTCCCTCTAGCTTTCCCTGCCCTTCCAGGGTTGATGCTTTCCCATACTCTCAGCGCCCAGGGCATGTGCTTAGGGTGCAGTTATCTGTTTGTGTGTCATGTTGCTCCTATAACTGTCGACGTTTCATTAGTGATAGGACTCATGCCTGATTGACCCCTGACCCCTACATTGACACTTAGTGATAAATAATGATTACATAACAATAAACGATAAAATAATTGTTATTTATATAATATATTTAATCTACCATATAAAATATACAATATATTATAATAAAGTATAATCATATTGATATAACAGTTCATTACTGAATGAATAATACATGTTTTGCAAGACGTTTTCTCTCCCGAAAGCAGCAAAGTGTGGTAGGGGAAAGAAGGTAGGTTTCTGCATAAAGTGACTCCACTAAATAGTTTTTTCACGTCCTAATTGTGTCACTGTAGATAAGTTACCTAATATCTCTGAACCTCCATTTCTTTATCTGGAAAATGGTAATAAAAATACCTGACTTTCAAGATATTCATAAGAATAGATGAAACTACAGTAAGTGAAGTGCCCGGTATAATATCTGGCCCTTCATCTAAAAATCCCGTCTCCTTCCCATTCCCACCGTTAGCACTCATTAAAGATCAAGGAGGAGTGGAGAATCAGACACACACTAACAACAAGAAGACAATATATATTTCAAATTTGTTCTGATCTCTCCAATTGGCATTCTCATTTATAATACAAATTTCCAGTGTGCCTGTTGTTGTTATTAAGGCTGTAATATTTCATTCCGTGGTCTGTTTTCATTTCCCATCATATCATGTGCCTCGCTTCCTATTACTTTGTCATCTCTGCAAATCTGTGTAGGACAAACAATAAACAAAGGCCCCTACTTTGATCAGAGTCTAACAGAAATCACTGGTAACAAACTAAACTGCCCATTGTCTAAAAACGCTTAAGAGAATGGGAGATAATGAAGCAGAAAACAGAAAAAAATATTGACTGAATGCAACCACAGAAGTCAGAATGCCACCTATCCAATCAGGACTTAAAAGAAACAGCAAAATGTGTAAAATTGAACGTTTAAAGATGCGAAAGCTCAGAGATGAAGAGAAATTTGAAAATGCCTGCATCGCAGGATAAAAGGGTTCAGTTTCTTGTCATTAATATCCAATTTGGCTTTATATTTTTCAGGATCAATCACATAATTAAAATATATAGCTGGCAACTGATGATAGCATAAAGTCATTTGTTTTTATTATACCATATTAAGAGGTATTTTTAAAAAGCTCAAAATAACAACAGGAATTCTGGCCGTGAAAGAAAAGCAGACACAGCATTTATGAGCTTTCCCTATGTGTGCGCTGCAAAACGAAGGTGATTCATTTTCCACGTAAAACATCCTTGAGGTTGGGAAGAGAGTTACTCCCAGCATCGTCTGAATCTCCTCTGGGTAATCAATCAAGGTATAGAATTTGGAACCAGGCAGCTCCCTCCCCAGTGGATCAAGCTTCATCTGTATCTGCTCTTGTCAAAACAGATGCAAAACAAACCAGACTGCAGGAAGATCACAGGCGCTATTCCAGGTGAGTAGAGGGGACTTCATGCACTGAGCTTTGAACCCCAGCTTTGCCCTCACTGTTTAAAACGGAGAAAATATGGTTTCTTCTCTATGTGTGTGCTACCTAAACTAATGAATGGCCTGGGGTTTCTCTCACACTAATCATGTTTTCACAGTTGGAAAGAGTTTAACTTTAATTTTACTGAAACAAATGGGCGACCCGACTTGGGGAGAAAAGCCCTAAAATCTGTCTTTAGCTCAAGATCACCCCAATTCTGGGCCCTCTTCTCATTCTATCAGCTTCCTTTTGAGGTTCCAGCATGCCTTGAGGATGGGCCCACCGGGGTCATGTCTCTAGGCCTTATATTTTCTGTAGAAGGTCCAGAGTTTTAATACTGTTACTTTCTTCTAAGGCAACATTACAATGAGATTTTAATGAAATATTTCTTATAAGCTTTCTTTCCTCACTGATGCTTTCCTTTGGAATGTTTATGGTCTTAGAGAGCAAGGTCTATGTCCATTTCACCTTCTGTGTACTCATCAATGCCATTTTATTGATAAGAAAGATAATTTTTAAACTCACACCCATTTCTAGAGTTTTAGAAGGTTGATTTGCAGGAATCTGAAAGGGAGGGTATCTGAGCTTCTGTTGGCAATCACTCATCTTTTATGGCTTCAGTGGGTAACAACAGTGGATTAGGGAGCTGTTGGGGATAGCAGGAGCTCTTCTCACTCACTATGTCTGTTTTCCTTTTAGAGTTCTGGAAAAAGCAGCTGGGGGGGTCAGCTGACCTTCAGCCCCACCCAGGCCACAATTCCCAGTAGCAGGAGGCTCACAGGGGCCCAGGTGCACAGGGGCCATGTGGGCGGAGGAAGCATGTGCTGAGCAGGGGGCAGCCCCACCTCAGGCGGTGGCATCTCAGGAGGCCATGCTGGATGCATGGGGCTCTTGGGGGACAGCCAATCCTGTTGCCAACTTAGTTTTGAATCCAACAACAGGCTGTCAGTTTACAGACATCTTTAAACCTGGCCAGGAAATATTATAAGAGCTCAAGTTTTCTCAACAAGAAGGAAACCTGGGTTTGGAAAGGGCCACAAGAGGATCCACAGCCTATTCTCTGCCTTCCACATCTCTTCCTAGATAGTTATGTATCTACCCTGTGTTCAGAGATTGAGAGAGCAGACTGTTTTGCAGGAGCCCAGGACCATCAAAGTTCTTTATTCAACAACTGTTAATTGTGTACCTACTATGAGCACAGGAAGTAACAAATAAATGTTACTTTTACCATCTGGTTAAAAGTTTTCCTGAAGAAACTCCAGCACCTTGCTACCTAGAATGTGAGCTTTTCTAAACCAGAAAGATTCTAGAAATTGAATTCAGACCCTTCTATTTAGGGGTGAGGAAATAGAGTCCAACAGCCTAGCTGGCTTGCCCACTCTTGCAAAAGTAGAAGTGACGGGGTAAGACTTAGGCTCAGTCTCCTGGCTCACCACCCAGCGCTCTTTGCCTGCTACGTGAACCTTCTTACAGGGTATGCCAGCAGGCACAGAATCAAGTCCTCAACGAGATACACTGAAGCATCCAAACGTTATTTTTCAATCAATCTATAAGCCTTTTCGGCCTGCATTGTGACATTGTGGGGCCCCAGGCAGTTCTGTCTTTGTGGGCCCATTCTTCCATAAAAAATGATTTAAATTACATTTAACAACTGAGTTGATATGAATATAAATATATTAATACTTTATATGAAAACATTTTCTTTAACCTAAAAGAAATTTCATTTTTTTCTTCCAGTTTTAGAAGAAATTGAAACATTTTCACGGACCCTTAAAAATCTTGTGGGCCCTGGGCAGCCAGCATGCCTCCTACGCTAATGGATAAGTCAGCCCTGCACCCACTGAATGCAAGTCACAGGACGTGATCCCGGAAGGGAAACCGAGAAATGTGAAGATACATTCTTCCCATCAGCGAGCACATAAGGTAGTTGGAGAGAGAGGGTATAGAATGCACTTTTCTCTGCAAATTGTAGATCTTCTGCAGACATGGGAGAGACTGGCATTTACTAAAATAAAAGCTGTGCTTGTCACAGATGATTTCCTACATTGGTATCTCTCCACTAAGGAAAACCAGATACAAAAATTTTGGTTGAGTCATGCCTGTAAATTCTCCCGCCTTCTTTTGCTCAACCATTTCTAAAAATAGCCAACCATTCCAGGGGCTGAGGATAATAGGCCCATCTCCAGCGAGGTAATATCTTTCTTCACTCCATCATCAGTTATATGATTGGTGTCATCTTTCTTAATAAAAAGCCATTGCTAGAAGCTATCTCCACTAAATACTCTTGACATCACTTCCTTTAATAGAGCTTAAAAGTTATAAAATATTTAAGCAGCAAGGCGTGACACAGTATTTATTACTCTGGACCATTCATTCAGCTCTCTCTCCTGGTGTGAGACAAGATGCTGAAGGCCAGTCTGCTCCCTGCTTCCCCCGGAGCAGGAATGCAGATGCTGAATGCTGCCTCATTGGGGAAAACTATTTTATTACCAACATTGGTCTTCAAAGTAATTACTAGATGGGAAAGCATCAACACAGATGATTACCATGAAAATAATCTGACCCCCGACAGTGCCAAGTCTCAGGCTTTCCATCCTCTGATTATTCTGTCATGTCATCTCTCTATACCAGCAGGCAGCTATTTTATTTGAACAAGGCCCTCTCAAACAAAGCAAAAAACTGTGCGAGCCACTAACACTACCTAGTACCATTCTGTAGTGGACAAAGAACTGGATGATCACAAGCATTGAAGAAGAACTAACCAGAAACCAAAAGACTAACTGTGCAGTATTGCGCACACACACACACAGACACACACACACACACACACACACACACACACACACACACACTAAGCTTTTAACAGAAGGGCTATAAATACAAGTTGATTATACTAGGAGAACAGCGATGAAAAACCACAGCAATCAAAAACAAAACTCATTCTGTACTTAAAAGGATTCATCCTTTCTCGAAAGTTTCAAGAATTCCCATTATCTACAGGGTTCTATGCCCCTAGGAACTTTTCCAAATAATTAAATCATTTTAGTAGAATAACTATTATGTCTTAGTCAGCTCTCCTAATGTGTTTATTCATGAATATCAAATTTTGGTAAGCTTTAATAATTCATTTTCTAAATTACTACACAGTGGCCATTAGTTGTAAGTAAAAACAAAAATCTATAAAAGTCTGCATCATTTGCATATACGATCCAAAGGAAAAACCTGTAATTTTGAAATGGTTCTTACCTCACCCTTAAGAGTTATCAGTGGGCTACACCCAGAGGAACATTGCTCTGTTGAGACATGCCTTACACATAGTAGGTGCTTAAGAAAACATAAAAATTTGATCCTAATAGTTCCCAGCCTTGCCTCCAAGCCTCCTTATCTTTAGTAGGATGCTAAACCATTGCCTTTCTAAGATACGTGCTTCCTTGATATGACATAGAGTCTGAGAGTTGGGATATGGAGTCTATATTCCTCCCTCTTTAAAAGTGTCTCCCAGAAACACCCACAACTCTTTTGTAGGTGAGATAAAATTAATTTTTAAAAAATAAATCTTAAAAAAATGAGTGGTTGAAGGCTTTGAGAAATCAGACCAAAAATAGAAAATGTAGAGTGGAATGTGAATATGCAATTAGGTGGTAGCTCGTGTCCTGACAGATGATTCCAGGGGAAAAATCAAACAAAGCCTGCCATATGTTCAGCTTTCTGTGTAAACCACTATAGACAGAGATCTTTACTGAATATTCTATAGCATATGTCTAGCCAGTATGTTTGCTTCACCCTACTTGTTGCCAAGATCCAAATGCTTCAAATAATTAACCTTTGCCGCCTCTTCGGAAAGCTTTGCAATTCATTCCAAAAGCAGTGCTTTATTCTGTCATCCTTAGAGGCAGCACTCCACCAAAATTCACCAGTGAAGTAGGTGTATTCTCCTCTGAAATCCAAATCCCAGCATTTATGTTAAGAATTGTTTTCCAGAATGCTTTTCAGATGGTTGTACAAACATGTACAACAACCAGCTGAAACACCAGCTTTTCAACCATTAAATAGATATAAGAAATAATGTTAATGAAATATGCTTTTTACTCAATGTTAAGTTGCTATTTGTAAGAATATGGGCTTTTTTAATTAGTTGTTTTATTGAACATTAAGTACAGACTACATGCTAGTTGCTTCAGATACAAATATAAATGAGACATGTTTTGTGCTCAAAAAAATGTATTCCCTAATTGTGGAAACATATCTGCAAAGAAGTATTCTCTTATAAAAGTAAGCTTTGGGGCATAGTGGGTCTGTACTGTGTCAGCTCAGCTAAGCTGGATCTAAGTTTCTCAGAATCCACTTCCAACTTGAAAGGTTGAAGTGAAAGGACCACATTCCTATTACTGGAGGGTTGGAGCAAGGCAAGGGTGCTGTGGGATCCCACATAGGCTGTTGCTCACCTGTTGGCTCATAGGGGCAGGGAGAGGGGGTGAGTGCAACAGCCAGACCTGCACTGACTCCAGCTCCTGCTGGATCCTCCTTCAGCTTCTCTGACTTCCGGGCCAAGTACATATCAAGCATCATGAGAAAGTGCATCAGCATCTCTTGTAGGACACTTGTATCGTCAAAGTTGAGGGTCTGGAGGTGGCAAAAGACCAATACAGGTTCCAATTCATCCTCTTAGGCACCATTCAGGTCCCAATTTGTCCTTCTTTCCCATCTTCCCTTACCAACTGCCTATTTGGAAGGCAGACACAACCTCCCACAGGCTGTTTAACCAACTAACTATTATATCTCCCACAATCTTGTAAAGTCAAACCTGTATAATAAGTCATACATATCCTAGAGGTTCTGCTAGTAGATATCAAAAAATGTTTCTTAACCAAGTGATATTTGAGTTGAGAGTCTTCAAAGATGAAGAGCAATTACCCAGTATAGAAAGCAAGAGAAAGACTTTGCAAGCATGGGAAATAGCATATGCAAAGGCTTGAAGACATGCAAGAACATCATATGTTCAGGTTACTGTGAACATCACGTTTGTGGGTGAGAGTCCTGAGAGATGAAACTGAAAAGGGAATCTGAGGTAGATCTAAGGACCATATGGGCCAAGCTAAGAAGTCTGAATAAAATCCAATTGGCAGTCAGGAACCATAGAAGGATTTTAAGCAGATGCTGCATGGGTACGTGTGTGAGCCTGTGCCTGTGTAAAATGATCAGATTTATATTTTAAAGACTATACTGGCAGCTGTGTGAAGGATGGATTAGAAGGGATAGGACAAGCCCAGAGCCAGAGAGTTTGGTTAGGCACCTGTTGCAATATTAAGTGGCAAAAGATAAAGGATGGTGGAAGTTGGGGAGAGTCACCTGTCCTATAGAGTCTATAATTTCATTTTTTATATACAATTATAGGAGGTATAAATTCAGTCACCATGCAGATGTGCGGGATCATCCCTCTAAGACTGTCCTTTTTCACTTAGAGTTAAATCACGCTGACTCTGAGTACCAGTTAGGAACCTCAAGGTGAAAAAAACATCAAGAGATCTAACTCTAACCTGTCTAAACTATAAAGAAATTTAATGCAGTGCAAGATTGGAAGGACTTCAAGATTGGTTTGACCCACAGGCTCAACCATATCAAAAAAAATTTGCTGATTTTTTTTTTTGTCTCTCTACTCTTCCTCCCAAGAAAATTAAAGCACACACATACATACAACAACAATAACAAAAACAACAATAAACAGACTTCTTAGTCAGTTTGTGTTGCTATAACAAAGTACCTTAGACTGGGTAATTTATAATTAATAGAAATTTATTTCTCACAGTCCTGGAGGCTGGGAAGTCCAAGATCAAGTCACCAGCAGATTCAATGTCTAGTAAGTGTTTGCTCTCTGCTTCTCTGCTTCCAGGATGCTGCCTCTTGCACTTAGGTTGATTCCATATCTTTGCAGTCGTGAATTATGCTGCAATAAACATACAAGTGCAGGTGTCCTTTTGATATAATGATTTCTTTTCCATTAGGTAGGTACCCAGTAGTGGGACTGCAGGATCGAATAGTAGATCTACTTTTCTTTCTTTGAGAAATCTCCATACTGATTTCTGTAGAAGTTATACTAATTTACATTCTCACCAACAGTGTATAAGTGTTCCCTTTTAACTGCATCTGTGCCAACATCTACTGTTTTTTGAATTTTTATAATGGCCATTCTAATTGGACTAAGATGGTATCTCATTGTGGTTTTAATTTGTATTTCTTTGATGATTAGCATTTTTCATGTTTTTTGGCCATTTGTATATCTTCTTTTCATGCTATTAATATTTTGAATGAAGTATTTTGTTTAATTTTATTTTCAGATTTTTCATGAAGCATATAAAAATACAATTGATTTTATATTAATCTCATATCCTGAAAACTTCCTAAACTCTTTTCTTAGTTCTAGTAGTTGTTTTGCAGATTTTTAATGATTTCCTGTAAGCAGGATTATGTTGTCTATGAATAAAGACAATTTTACTTCTTCCTTTCCAATTTATTTGTCTTTAACTTTTTTTTCTTGCTGCAGTAACTAGAACCTTCAGTACAATCTTGAATAGAAGTTGTGAGAGTGGACATTCTTGTCTTGTTTCTGATCCTGAGGGGAAAGTACTCAGTCTTTTACTATTAAGTATGATGTTAATTATAGGTTTTTTGTAGATACCCTTTATTGGATTGAGAATGTTAGAATCTCTTTTGGAACAAAAAAGCTTAGGTATCTGGAAAGGACCAGAGTAAAACACAAAGTGGGGTCTGTGATGAACGTAGAGTATCATCTCTGGCAGGAGTTGGCGGAGACACTGGCCAATGGCTCTGAGGGGTAGAGTGAGAGGGTGTGCGGTATTGCTCCCTTCTCCCCTTCTATACCTGAGAAGGAGAGAGCCATCACAAAGCTCCCAGCCTGGGAGCCACTTTCTGGGCCAGCCTCTAGTGCTGCTGGTGCTGGTGGCATTTCCTGATGACTGCAGGAAGTGGATGAATGAGATGCATAGAGGAGGCAGTCAACAGAGAAGAGGGCTGGCTTATCACAAGAGGTAGGTCTCCAGTAGTAGAAATAGCTTTTGGAAATATTAGCTTTAGTCACCACAGTTTACCAATGTAGTTAATGATGGTTTCAAATCCTTTTTCTAAAGCCATGCTTCAACAAAAGCCAAGTCCACAGAGTTTAATTCAGTACATGTTTCAAAGCATATTCAAAGTCACTTTAAATGTGTTGCCTAAAATCTTTTAGGAACAAAGTAGGGTATAAATAAATAAAAAATAAATACATAATGCTCTAAGTGGGTCCAGAAAAACAGAAATAAAGATAACCATTGTTCTAAAGATTTCTACTGGGATTCAAAAGAACAGTTGTGCCTTAAATAAAAACTCTCCCAAGAGATCTGTGGGGTGCAAAATACTTCTACCACTAAACCACTGAGTCATAGGACCCAAGAGTTGAGGAGGTATCCAATCTCCTACCCAAACCCTCTAGTACATCACTTAGAAATAAGTAATAATAATAATGGCAAACACTTATGTGGAGCTCACTATGTGTCTTATAATATAAATTCATTTAGTCCTCATAATAACCTTGCAAGGTAGGTAGTATTATATACCCATTTTACAGATGAGGAAAACTGAAGACAGAGAAGTTAAGTGTCTATCCAACCTCTGCTTAAAATTTTACTACTGTGCAATTCCATTATGAAAAGGATATGCCTGATATAAAGTTCCCATTATTAAAATTAATCCAAAACTTTTTCCTCCCTAACAACTCCAATTCTTTTTAATTCATTCTGAGCTGTTTCTTCTTCCTCCCAAATGGTAGGAATTCTCAACCCAAACACAGTATGCACTTTCAGTCTATTGCCCTCCCTGCACGAAAGCAATGTTTTCCAGAAAGCATCCCTTGGCATCACTCTAAAGGTTATTGTCTGAATTACAAATTTATCTTTGCCCTTTGCTTCAAGGAAGGCACCAATTACTACATTGCTTCTTCCTAGGGTCCTGAAGCTCTGGGCAGCCAATAATTCAGGTCTCTTTAATAAGCAAGCAGTGGTTCTGTCATCCAGGGGACAGCACTCAATAAACATGCTGTGCCTCAAACTCCCCGCTTCTGCACTTACTTCTGAAACTAATTACCTTGCTAACTGCAGAGGCTGTACAGCCATGCTAATGAGCTGCTGGACGGTGGCAATTCTTGCTCTCAGTAGAAAAGCCACAATGCAGCGGCAGGAACAGGAGCCTCAGAAAGTTCAGGTCAGCTCTTCGTTGAGACTAAGCACCAGAAATTCTCAGAATGCCACTTAGCCCAGAGATGGACTTGGATGCAGATTCCTCCTGGTGCTGAACATGTCCATTAATTAGCATTCAGAGAAATAAAGAAAAATGAAGATTTAAAGGTCACCACATTAACATTTTACCCCCATTGCTGAATAGCTATGTGTGTATACTAATTTTCCACCTGTTCCTTCTATTAATCACTGTCTCTAAGGAGAATTTGGCCAAAGCAGATTAGCCAACATGTTTCCTGATGGCAAAATTTTTCTCCATAAATAATAATAAAAGAAATTACTGTTTATTTGTTCAACTTTAACATTTTCATGTAAATGAGAGTAATAGGGGTGGTTAAACTTTTTAGTTCTCACTGAAAAGAACCCAGACAGAATTCCTTGTTTCTCTGGTAACCAAGATCAGTGTCAGGACTTTTTTTTTTAAACCCCAAAATCTGGCCAGTTAAGACTTCTCCCTGGAGGATTTCTTTTTACAAAAGATCCATTAGTAATAGACTCTTTTCCTGCATGAGCTAAGAATTCATCACAATCCTACGACTGCAGAGAACACAATATGTTCTTTAAATTTGAAGCCTATCGAGCCAGAGAAAGGCTTCAGGAGGCAGTTTGGAATTCAGTAGCTGTGGTCACCATACCCACTCCACTCCCCCACTATCTGCAACAACCTCAAAGTTTTACCTTGAAAGAGCCCCTTTCCACTGCTCCCTTAGAACCTATGGGCGACAACCCCTGGATGAATGAGAGGAGGACAAGTCACATAGCAGAGCCCCAAATTCTCACAATTTTCACTCAGAGAAGTGAGAGCCACTGAAAAGTTCCTTCGGGAGGTCTTCAAGTGGACTTACACTGCTTCTTCAACTCTACCTTCCATAGCAAGCATTTACACCTTGCTGTGGAAAGACAGTCTCAGAGAACAGCCATCCAAGGTGCTACCCTTGCAGGGAGACCTCTCAGAGTCTGAGGGGCTGGGGCCCTAGACACCAACCATTATGACTAGTGAGTGTAGCCTTGAGCTTTGATGGGCAACAAACCATATTTACCCATTCACGTTGTACTTCTTCAGCAGCTCATACATATATCAAGCACAGAATGTTCCTAAAGTTGATGGGAAGAGGAGCCAATGTCCTGACAATTCATCTCTGTAAAAATTTTTTTTTCAGCAAGCAGCCAAAAATCATTCCAAACCAGTAGCTGTAAAGGTTATATGGGAAATTTGCTGCCATCTTTGAATAATTTCTTATGCACAAGAGGAGAATATGTTAGAACAGGGAAAGGAATTGATGCTTCTTCTTAGGTGTCAACCTGAAAGGCATGAGACCTTTCCAGACACAGGGGCAGTACCTCCTCCTTCCCTCCCTCCTGTCTTAATGTTGACATCACTCACTTAGTGCCAAGGTATATTATTATCCAGGCCATAAGAGCACTATTGATTCACTCGCTTTCATAGACTGGAGAGCTACCCAATGGACTTAGCTTCACAAATATAATAAGCAAGAAACTGGCCTCTCTTGTTAGACAATTCCAAGTTTTATTGATCCCATCACTTCTGTCTAATGGTACATATCCAGGAACAATAAATCTCAAAAAAATGATTGAAACCAGAAATCAAATGCATGCATTCTAGTATTCATAAGCTAGTCAGGTCCTCTTCTTTGAGGAAGGAGTGAACAAACATTACATTTTGGCTGTGCATCAGGAGAAGTCCCCAGGAGGTGCATGGTCTCCTGCACTGTGAAAAATAAAGAAGTTTAGGATCCACTAGAGAGAGGGAAAACTCCATTTCTGTGCACACAGGGTTTCAAGAATGTCTAATAAAGGGACTGTACAATTTGGTCCATGGCCATTAAAAGCAGAAGGAGCCACACACCATCCCTAACTGTAACTCAGCCGTGTTCCCTGATGTCCATAGACCTGCAGGTAATGGAACCCTCACTTGTAAGAAAAAAGACAATACCTGAAGGGACATTTAAGGTTATCAGAATATAGTCAGCTTGACATCAGAAAAAAGTACAAGTGGTTATAATTCAATTTCCTTGGTCAAAAAGACAAGCTCACACTAAGAAGGCTATATGAAGCAGGCTGGAACTTAATCAAACTACGCCTACAAATAAATAGGATAGGATTAAGAAAATGTTTGAGGAAAAGAATTATGATGGACAATGTAATACTTCTGATCCTTGGTTGGTACTCTAGTCTTTACTTGGCAGAAGAATCCATCACCAGATGGAAGCAGTGGGTCCTCATGTGACCTGACCTTCCTTAGATCTGCCTGTGGGTAGAGCTGGGGTCACAGTAACAGTGGCGCCTCATGCGTGAGACCCCCAGGCACTTCTGGAAGTCCCAGGAAATGTCTGCTGTGTGTTTACGGATGAGCTCCCTCCTGCTGGGCACTGCACATGCTCTGCTCAGAGGTGGGACCCCACCATACCGCCACCAGCACACTGACCCTCCATGATGCCATGGCTGTTTGGTGGCTTATGAAAAAGTGAGGGAGAATTCTCCCCTCCCATTTCAGCAACTCTTGCTAAAGCTTGCTTTCTGATATCCCAATATTTATAGTTTTTAGCAAAACAGCTCTTTCCGTTCCTACCAACAATTCTCACTCTGCTTAGATTCCAGTGGGTATCAGAATCCAGCAATAGACAATACACTTTCCAACGTACATTGGAGTCAATACACTCCTCCAGTGGTTAAGCCTCTGTGACTGGGTCAATTTAGGATGCCTGGCTCCTTCTTTCTTTAGGATAATTTCTCTCCAAGGAGTTTCCTTAGCTCATGCACAGAAGCTTCTGCCATATTATCCTGCAGACAGCCAGTCATGCTCACATAAAGCAGAGCACCAGCAGTGGGCAGATACCAGGCTGGACAGGTCCCCTCCTATCTTTGTGTAGGAAAGCCATCCTATGTCCTCACAAGGATGTCCCGTGGTGGCCTGAGGCTCTGGGGCAGGAAGTCAATGCACAATGTGGGATCTTCTGGCATGTTTATTTCCACCAGCAGTGCATAAGCATTCCCTTCTCTCTGTATTCATGCCAGTATTTATTGTTTTTTGACTTTTTAGTAATGGCCATTCTTACAGAGGTAAGGTAGTATC
The DNA here is from genome assembly GCF_020740605.2 of Lemur catta. Classification (NCBI taxonomy): domain Eukaryota; kingdom Metazoa; phylum Chordata; class Mammalia; order Primates; family Lemuridae; genus Lemur; species Lemur catta. The sequence continues at coordinate 40,235,980 of NC_059128.1, forward strand.
TCACTGTGGTTTTAATTTGCATTTTCCTGATAATTAATTACTGATGTTGAGCATTTTTTTTCATGTTTGTTAGCTATTTGTCTATTTTCTTTTGACAAACTTATGTTCATGTCATTTGCCCACTTTTTAATGGGATTGTTTGTTTTTTTCTTGATGATTTATTTGTAGATTCTGGATATTAACTATTTATCAGATGTACAGTTTGCAAATATTTTCTCCCATTCCATAGGTTGTCTATTTATTCTGTTGATTATTTCCTTTGCTGTGCAGAAGCTTTTTAATTTAATTAAGTCTCCTTTATTTATTTTTGTTGCTATATTTATTTTTGTGGTCTTAGTCATAAATTATTTGCCTAGGCCAATGTCTAGAAGAGTTTTTACTAGATTTTCCTCTGGAATTTTTATGGTTTCATGCCTTACATTTAATTATTTTATGCATCTTCAATGAATTTTTGTATATGGCAAGAAATAGGGGTCCTGTTTCATTCTTCTTCATGTGACTATCCAGTTTTCACAGTACAACAAAAAAGTATAGAGATTTCTCAAAGAAATAAATGTAGACATACCATTTGACCCAGCAATCCCACTGCTGGGTATCTACCCAAAGGAAAAGAAATCATTTTATCAAAAAGACACTTGCACTCAAATGTTTATCACAGGACAATTCACAATTGCAAAGATGTGGAATCAACCTAAGTGCCCATCAATTCATGAGTGGATTAATAAAATATGATATATACATATATACACACACCATGGAGTACTACTCAGCCATAAAAAGTAATGAAATATTGTCATTTGCAGCAATTTGAATGGAACTAGAGGCCATTGTCCTAAGTGAAGTATTTCAGGAATGGAAAAACAAACACCACATATACTCTCTAATAATTGGGAGTTAATCGATGGGCATACATAGGCACAAAGAGATGTAAAGGTCATTGGAAAACAGAAAGAGAGATGAGAGTGTGGGAGGGAGGGGTAAAAATTTACCTATTGGGTACAATGAACATTGTTCTGGTGATGGGAACACTAAGAGCCCCAACTTAAGCATTATAAAAGCTATCCATGTAACAGAAACCTGTTTACCTCCTTAATATTTTGAAATTAAAAAAAACATGTACAGCATTCTTCTGTTCTAAAACAAAGCTTAACAAAAAAATCCTTCTCTATATCCCCACTTCTTCCTGAAGTTCTATCCACTTATCAGTTACCCTCCCTACATCATCAAAGAGCCCACCACCCTGCCCACTTTTATTCCACCCCTGACTCCTGCCTCCTCACCAAAGAAATCATTGCTTTGAACATCAGTGACTTACCAGTCTCCAAATCCAATGGCCTCTTTGCAACAATTTGTTTATTAAACAACCCTCCCTCAGTTTCTAAGACCTGGTAATTTTCTGGATCTCCTCTGCCTCTCTTGACCACTCCTTGTCTGGCTCCTCTTACCAATGATTCCCCTTTGTTGCACATTTATAGATTACATGCACCTACATCTTTCAGACTGGGTTTTCATACCCCTGAGGCTTCCCCACAATGCTGTAGGAGGATGTGAAGGCACAGGATAACCAGGATGCATTTAACTGGAGAAAATACATTAAAAAATAACAACAGGGACACTTTATAGAGAATGCAAAACTGGCTATAATGTTAAACAAAAACCTTCCAAGAAATAGCATATATTTAGCAGGATGCTTTAAGCCACATCCCCCAGAGCCCCAGCGTACGCTATTCACTCTCCTCTGCCACCAGAGATGCTTTGGTGGAAAATTTTCAGAAACGTTGAACACATTGTCTTATTTGACCATCATGGTGATTCTATTATCAAGACAATATAATTATTACTTGGTTTTGCAGGTGAGGAAGTTGAGGATAGGGTCAGTTCCTTAATTAACTTGGGGTTTCAGTCATCTAGTGCTGCATTTTTAAAAACCCCACATCAAACAACCAATTTATTATTTCAGATGATTGTGTGGGAGGACTGGGGCTCAGATGGATAGTCCCTGTGCCGGCCTCACTTGGGATTTCTCATGACGCTGCCTCAGGTGGTGACTGGGGCTAGAATGTCTTAGATAGCTCTGTCCCCTGTCTGGCACCTGGTGGGGGACAGCTAAAAGGCTGGGCTCAGCTGGGATGCTGGGATAGCTGAGTCTCTCTGTCCATGTAGTTGCAGGGCCTCTCCCTCCCCATATGGGCTGTCCAGCATGGCAATTGGATTTCTTGCATGGCAGCTCAGCGCTCCTCAAAGAGCAAATGCTTTCTCAGGGCTTAAGTCCAGAACTAGCACAGTATCCCACCCACTGCATTCTATTGCTTGAAGCAAATCATGAGTGTAGACCAGGTTCAAGTGAAAGGGAAACATGGTCCATTAGAGACCACCAATGTGCCCAGCTACGGCACTTGTCTGAGCAATGAACCTGGGACTTGAATCCCATTCTTTAACTCTATGTTTTGTGAATCCTGTCTTTGACACCTTCCTCTCTTGCAGCCCACAGGTAATCAAAGTGCCAAACGCCATCCATTTGCTCTTCTCCTTCCAATCCATGCTTTTCTCATTACTCCTGCTCTGATCCCAGGCCTTATAAACCCTTGCCTAAACTGCTTTAAAAATTATACTTTTAAACACAATGATTCAAAACTACAGGTGAAAAATCACTCATTACCCCATCTCCATTATACAATTACTATCTTATTTTGGTTTACTTTTCAAATGTATTTTTAGAAAGTTGTTATTATAATATACATATACTGTTTTTAATGGCTTAGTTCACTCCATATCAGTTTTGCTCTATAGTCTCTCCATGGCCATAAGATTTTAATAACTGCATGATTTTTCATCCCATAAGCGTACCCAAATTTACCTAACAATTTCTCTATTATTAGATGTTTTTCTCAGCATTACTTTAAAAAATTTTTTTTGCCATTATGTTACTTGGTGATGAACAACTTCACTCATGTGGCTCTTTAATGTTTAAGATTATTTCCTAAAAAAAAAAAAAAAAAAAAAAGATTATTTCCTAAAATCAAAAATTGATGTTACTAGGCTTAATGATATGAATACTTTTATAACTCTTGGCATATATCATTAAGTACTTTCCAAAGCATTTGAACTGTTTTATATAGCTTTGTATATAACATGTGAATAAACAATTTTCCTAACCTCTCAGTTAGAACTGAATATTATCATCAAAGTTTTGCCAATTTAATTAGCAAGACGTGACATCACTATTTCAGCTTGTATTTCCTTGAATAATAGTAAGACTGGCCTTTTGCATACATTTATTTACCTACCACAATATTCTTTTAGGAATTTTATGTCCATGTCTTCTGTCCATTTGTCCTTTGATATTTTGCTGTGTTTCTCATCAACTTTGTGGTGCTTTATGTAATAACAATACTATTGTCAATTGTCTATAGATCTTTTAATAATTTTTAACAAATCACAGTCCTGAATGTTATGATCTCCTCCTAAAAACAAAACAACCAATCAATGAAAAGAACAGTCAGCATTTCCCTACTGTCTGTCACAGTAGTTCCCATCTCTTTCTCACTCAGACACCCATGACAGATGGCAGTAACACGCCTGACACACCATCATTGCACCTCCTGGGTTATGCACGTTTTGCACATTTTTCATTTATTAAAAGCATATTTAGTCTGATGGAGTCCCACTTGTTTATTTTTACTTTTGTTACCTGTGCTTTTGGTGAGATATCAAAAAAAAATCCTTGCCAAGGCCAATACCAAGGAGCTTTTCCCCTATGCTTCCTTCTAGGAGTTTTATGGTTTCAGGGCTTTCAGGTCTTATGTTTAGGTCTTTAAATCATTTTGAGTTGATTTTTCGGTATGGTATAAGATAGGAGTCCAATTTCATTCTTTAGAATATGGATATCCAGCTTTTACAACACCTTTTGTCAAAGAAATTATTCTTTCCCCTTTGTGTTTCCTTGGTAGCCTAGCCAAAGACCAGCTGACCATGTATATGTGTAGGGTTATTTCTGTGCCCTCCATTCTGTATCATTGGTCTATATGTCCATTTTTATACTCTGGTGAGTATATTTTCAACATATCAATACTATGTTGTTGAGATTCTCAATTCTTTTATCATTCTCCAAAGAGTGTTATCATACTGTTTTCATTACTATTATTTGAAATATAAATCAGAAAGTGTGATACCTCCAACTTTGTTTTTCTTTCTCAAGATTGCTTTGGGATTGTTTTTTCTATATACGCAAAGTGAAATAAGTGAAACAGAGAAAGAAAAATGCTGCATGATCTCACTTATATGTGGACTTTTAAAAATAAAAAAAAGCTTAAGCTCATAGAAGCAGAATAGATAGGTGGCTACCAGGGACAGTCGGTGGGGGAGGGGTGGGGTCAGGCGATGGGAAGATGGAGGTCAAAGGGTAGAAAGTTTTGGTCATGTAGGATAAATAAGCCTAGAGAGCTAACGTGCAGCATGAGGACTCTAGTTAATCTCCTTGTACTACATACTGCAAGTTTAATAAGAGAATAGATTTTAGGTACTTTCACCACAAAAAAAGTAACTATGTGAGAGGAAAATAAATAAATAAAGCCTATTTTCTTTTACCTGATTGAGCACAGTTATAACAGATGCTTTAATGTTCTTTTCTGACAGTTCCAATGTCTGCGTTGTCTTAGAGCTGACGCCTATTGATTGTCCTTTCCCTTAGGAATGGGTCATGTTTTCCTGGCTCTTGCTAAGTCAAGTAATTTTGGATTATGTCTTTGACATATCAGTATTATGTTGTGGAGATTCTCAATTCTTTGATCTTCCTCCAAAGAGTGTCATTTTTTCTTCAGAAGGCAATTAACTTGGTTAGACTCAAAATGCAAAACTCGCCTAACTAGTGTGATTCAACAGTCAGCCGGAGTCTTGGGCAGTTTATACACAGAATTTGACCTTCTCTTCTCTGGTTTTCTCCTTTCTGGGGTTCCCACATCACTCTCCAGTGATCCTAGCTGTCCTAGGTCCTTTCCCCTAAATCTTCTCACCAGAGAGACACAGGCTTTCCATTAAGTTTTAACCCCTCCTGCCCACACCATGACTGCCCTGAGGGGACAATTGGCTCTGGTCTTTCTTTGGCAGTCCACATTCTGACTCTGTTCTGACGCCTTTTGCTTTCTGCTTTTCATAGAGCCCAGCCCTCAAACAGCCTTTTTCTTTTTTCTTTTGGTATTTTGTTCAGACATTATAGTTGTTATCTGTCAGAGAGTCTGGCTATTAGATAAAAATCTTACTTTATCATATTGGAAGCTGGAAGCAATCTTTCAGAATAAGTATTTGTTAAGTGCAATAAAAGGTTTATGAAAATACACGTGGTGTTTTTCCAAAGTGAGCACAGACATATTTTAATTTGGGGAGTCACTATTTATTCATATTTTTTGTTAATTATGGCTGCAGAAGTATAAGAAGGTACAAGTTACATTTTCAGTGAACACATACAGTTTTTATAATTCTTTTTTTCTGTTTGTTCTGATTATGCCCATTGAAGCGTTATGTTTATCTGTGAGATATATAACATATTAACACTTAATAGATATGAATATATTAAACATATATTTTATGTATTTTAAATAGACTTTTCTGTGAAAATATTGACATTTAACCAGTCTCTTGTAGTTCACCACCATCAGATCAATTTTATAAATATTTTCATGTAGATTTCCAGTAATTTTGGGGTTTTTTCTCCATACATGCAGACTCTGACTAAATTGGTTTATGCTGACTCCGCTAAGTATTTTGTACCTATCTTACAACTACTTTGCAGTGTTGTTGGTATAGCACCTACGTGTTGTTGATGTTGTTCTCTGTTGTTTTGTTTTGTTTAGAACTCACATACTAAAGGGTAGTTCTTAAGTTCCATGAGAAACAGTGGAATCTAGAGGGAAGTCTGGAACCAGTGCTCAATAATACACTTCTCCATACATTTCCAAAGTAAGGTAGAACTTTCCTATGCTGATTTGGGCAAGGTCAATGGAATTTTGGTGCTTGGTAGGGGTGAGAGAATCCAGTTCCTTCTTGATCAAATATCATGAGAACGTTGGCAACGTCCCTGGCACCTGATGTTCTGTTATGAATATGAGAACTTTGATAAAAGCACAAGAACTTGGCAATATCCCCAGCTTCCTCCACCTCATACATTGGCCACCACGTGGTGCCCCTGGTGAAATGAGTCTCACAGCAGGTCCCAGGAAAGCAGTGTCCTCTGTCATCAGATTTGATGTCCGTTTTCATAGGCAATTTTCACTAGTGAGTTTTTCATACAGAGAAAAGAAAGTAAATACACCTTTTTCAGGCAAGCAATACCCCATTAGTCCATTAGGACTCCAAATTAATGGCAGCCTTTGTCAACCGTGTGCAACCACAGAAATCACAGGACAGTAATCTGTAATACTTGTATTTGTGACCCAACATCCATGTGGATGCCTTTCTCAGGAATAAACATGTATACATATGTTCAGTGACATATTCTCGACTCAGCCGCTACTCCACAAAGCTAGCCAGTTTGCTGTCCTGCGTCCACATTGCGCCGGGTCTCACCACGAACCCCCTTACAGCCTCTTTCTCCTCCTGCCGTCGCATCAGCCTACCACTGAGAACTGACGCCCCTCAGAAAGCCTCCCAGCAACTTCCTCTTCATCTCACTGCTTCAGAACACAGGTAACTAGGTCAATGCTGCATCATTTTACACCTGTTTTTAATCGCATTTGCTAGTTTTTACTCACTTCCTTAGCTAAACAAGGTTATTGAGCACATGATTACCATTGCTCCCACAATCTCTCAGGTGGGCCTGAAATTTATGTCATATACTGGACTGACAGATTGGAAAATAGATTTTTAAAAATCTTTTTTATTATATTGCTAATACTATCACATTGTAGAAAAAGTATGAAATATAGGAAACTCCTTCTGAAACACAGCTCTAAAAAGAAAACAATAAAATTACCCATGATCCCACACGTAACCAACAGTAGCTGTTAACATGTCAGAATATTCTTCTAGAGACCATTGCACATACTATACAGGCAGAAATGGATGTGGATATAGACTCAGATGTAGACGTAGACAAAGACATAGATAGAAAAATGTACAACTTGTTTTCTAGTCAACTTTAAAAACACTGACTAAATTATGAATGGTTATGGATATAACAATTACATAGGAAAAATACAACCTAGGTACTGTGATAGTTAATTTTAAGTGTGCATTTGACTGGATCGAAGGATACCCAAATAGCTGGTAAAGCATTACTTCTGAGTGTGTCTGTGAGGATGTTTCTGAAGGAGACTGGCATTTGAATTAGTGGCTGAGTGGGGAAGATCCGCCCTCACGCAATGTGGGCAGGCACCGTCTCATCAGCTGGGGGCCGGGATAGAACACAAAGGCAGAGGAAAGGCGTACTTGCCCTCTCCTAGAGCTGGCATGCCTTTCTTGTCCTGCCCTTGGACATCAGAACTCCAGGTTCTTTGGCTTTTGGACTCTGGAACTTGCACCAGCAGTCCCCTAGGTTCTCAGGCCCCCAGCCTCAGACTGAGAGTTACACCATCAGCTTTCCTGGTGCTACGGCCTCCAGACTTAGCCACACTGCAGGGTTCCTGGTTCTCCAGCTTACAGGTGGCCTACTGTGGACTTCTCAGCCTCAGTAGTCACATGAGCCAATTCTCCTAATAAATCTCCTCTTATCTATGTATCTGTATATCTACATATCTATGTATCTATGTATCTATCTATATCTACCATTGGTTCTGCTTCCTTGGAGAACCCTGACTAATACAGATATTTTACATTAACATGTACTTTACCAGCTCTTAGGTTAAATTCCAAAAGACAGTTTTCCTTTACCTGAAGAGTGAAAAGGAATATTGCCAGTTGCTTAGATAGAAGGCCTTTCCTGGGTTTAAGGAAAGTTAAATACAAACATGAGTCCCAGGAGGGATGTTATGATATCGCCTCTAGATGTCTTAAAGGAAACAGTAACAAAACTATATAGATTCTAACACATATGGACAATGTAAATGAGGCTTCTCTGAAGACAGTATAATGGCAAAACAACCTCCAAGTTGCCACATAATATTCTGCTTCTGTCTAGTAGCTCATGTGACAAGGTGGGCTGACTCATGAGTCGTGAAACTACTAGAACACTGTTGTTAACAAGTTCTGTGACCATAGGTAAGTCAGTTCACCTGTCTAAGCAGCAGCATCCTGACTTCTAAGATAAGGGGTTACAGAGGAGATTATCGACCAGAGGATGTAGCACATCAGCTGTGGTCATGATTTCTTTGCTTCTAGACAAGGGGAAGAGACTGGTTTCTTATTGGTTTCTATACTTCTTTTCTTCCTTGTGAGACATTATAAATAGAAACTCCTCCTTACAAAAAATATTTTTTGGAGTCAGTATCACTTGAGACTTCAGGTTCTTGCAGATTGGCAAAGATTTTTTAACAAATAAAGACACACACCCCCACCCCACATCCTTATACTCATGCAAAGCTTTTACATGATCATATGACATTTCTTGGGTTTGGCTGGACCAGAAAATACAGCACAGGGTGAGAACGAGGAATTTCAGAGCTTGTGAAACTCAGACAGTAGAAAAAAATAATGCAAACTGTTGGAAAAATTTGGGAGAAATAAGCCTAAGCAGTGTCTGCCCCATACTGTCTCTGTGTGGTATAATGCTGTCCCTGGGGGAAAAGTCTTCCTAGCACAGAGCAGCCACCCAACATTAAGAGACCTCATCACTTTCACACACAAAGGCAAACACACTATTTTGTAACCCGGGCATTCTTTGGATAGGACTTTGTTAAACAGCATTGTAATACATTTATTCCTATATAGGTTTAATTTTTGCACCCATTTGGATATGACAGTGAATTAGAGGAAAGAAAGAATGGGTGATGTGCAGAGTGAAGGGTACGCAGTCATGTTCTTGCAAACTTGAGGACTGGAGCATCAGTTTTCTCAATTGTAAAATATGGATAGTAATTCTCAGTGAGGTGTCATGGTGCTCAAATTACATAATAGGTCTGAAAGGACTTGATAAACTGGAAAGCATCATACCATTATAAGGTAATGTTATTATAAAAGATGAAAATCCCCTCTCTGTACACTGCGCACACATGGTGTCTAAGATTTCCTCCCATAGTACCTGTAACACCTATTTTATTAAACTTTGTATATTTTACCACCAACCTGGACCTCTTCTCCCACAGGGATATCCTGCCGTCACCTCAAACTCTACACGTCCGAAAGAAAGCTCTTCACTTTTCCTCCTCACACCTGTCCTCTTTCAGTTCCTTTCCTCAGGGAATGGTGCCGCCTTTTGTCACACTACACAAGCCATAAAATGTGGGGTTGTCACTGACATCTCCCTGTCCATCACCATAAGCAGAACACAAAGATCTAAGGAAAAAAAAAAGACAATTTTGACTTCACAGATTTAACAAATTAAATGGTCTGTTCCACAAAAGGGTCTTGAATGTTTGAAAACAAACCAACCAACCAACCCATAAAAAACCTTCACATCAACTTGGGACTCTTAATGCGATTATTGGTGACCCACCATAGCACCCCAGATTTCTTGACATGCATATACTATCAGGCCCTCCCTGAATTTGTGCTTCTTGCGTTTGAGTCAAGGCTGAGGTGGGGGAAGGAATCCAGAGACTAGCTATAAATACCATTTAAGCTATGCCAGCCAAATTTGGGCTGGATTAAAGTCAGGATCTGCAATGAGTACTCTGGAAGCTCATTCATGTCTCTGCCTTTGTGGTTCCCTCCATTTCCTAGTAAAAACACTTAGTTGTCATGTCTGAAAGAAGGCGGACACAAGTCTCTAACCATCAGTCAGGCTAGAGAGGTGGGGTGGGGATGGGGGTGGGGGCAGCAGACCCACATTGCTGAGGGAGACACAGACTAGGACCCGAAGAGGAGGGTCAGTGTTACCCTTGACTGCCATGGTGGGACTTAAATATGCCACCAGTGACAGCTGGGAGGGAAGGGCAAGGCTGCACAAAGAAGTGGGGCTCTGGGCAGGAAGGGAGGTCCCCAGACACCCCTGAGCAGGCCAGCAGGGTTCCACACGGGAAAACCCGAGGGCAGCATGGCAAGGCTGGAGGGGAGGGTGACGGCCAGTTACTGTAGAGACTGAAGACATGTCCAGAGTCCACAGGCCTGGGGGTGGAAGCTTCCAATATCTCCGGCCTAAGATAGGGCTAGAGCTGAATCAGAGAGTGAAGCTGGAGCCAGGCTTCTGTTCTGTTTGCCACCAATCATTAAAAAAACAAAAAAGTAAAGCATTGGAACATTTTCAAAAAATTAAATTTCAGTTGTAAACCCAATACATCACAGATAAGTTAAAGAGGAGATGGGGGAGGTGCATTGGGCTCCACTTTATCTTTTGGAGGTGAGAGGGGTCCCTTTAGCCTCCTTTTAATCACTGGGGACGGGGGTGGAGAGACATTCACCCTTTCTTTCAATCCTTACCCCGTCCTTGACGGATGAGAGAGAGATCTGAGTTAGCAAACTCTTGCCTCTGATCATTTGCCCTCAATCTTGGCCAAGAAAAAAAATAACTATGAGTGCTAAGTCTAGTAAAGAATCTTGGCAATGTTGACCACACCTGGAGCCAAGCCAGAAAATAAAAAAATTTCCATGATAGTTATCAGGCTTGAAAGTAGATAAGGAAGAAAAATATATTGCCCACACTTTCCCTGGCATAAAATTATGGTGTGGAATTATGCAATGGCAGCTGTCATGTGAACAAATGTGGCTTTGGGCTTTGATTGCACATAATGGTCACCATTGAGGCAGAATGTTCTGGGTTGCTGTGGATCCGAAGCTATGCTCTGGTGAGCTGGTGTTACAGGAAGTTCCTGTGACAACAGCAAAGAGAACGCACTGAGTGCTTGTGTCTAACAAGCATGTTAAGTGCTGAGCTAAGCATCCACCACATACTATAAATAATGGCAACAAAAATACCAATGAAGGTGTTGGGAAAAGCTATTCATTCTTTATTGGTGGGAATATGAGTTGGTCCAACTTTCTTTTAGAGAAATTTGGCAATATAATCATCCCTATAAGTGTTCATACTTATCAACACAGCAATTCCACTTCCAGGAATGTATCTTGCAGAAATAGTCAACAAGTATGCACATATATAGATATATAAGGTTTTTTGCAGCATGGTGTTTAATAGCAAAAAGAAAATATGGAAATACTGAAAATAGCCATTAGTAGAGAGTTTATGAAGTATGTTCTGAGCTATACTCAAGATGGAACACAATGTAGCTTTTAAAGGACAATATCTACATGTGTGGACATGGGTGTAATTATCACTGTAGCAAGCAAAAGAGAGTTTCGGGCAGTATGTATAGTAAATTCCATTTGTGTATAGAGAGCTCAAAACTATATGCATCTACATAGTCCGTATTGACAGCTGGAGCCGTGACTATTGGTAATGCCATGGAAAAGGGTTGATAGACATCAAATCTTAACAGTGTTTCCCCCTTGGGAACAGATGTGCAGGAAGAACTTAGGGGACTTTCATTTTTAACTTTATACTCTTCAGTATTATTTGAAATATTTCCAACAAGAAGACAATAATCGGTGTGAAAAACACAAGAAAATGGCAGCATCGCGATTTGCAGCCAGGTTGAGTAGACTCCACTGCCTGTGTTCTCTGCTCTGTGCCACAGCAAACACACACCACCGTGTATAACATAAACAGCTGCCTGCCACTCTAGCCAGGGTTCTCCCACCCCTGCTGAGGCAGCGGGGGCCCAAACCTAACCCATTGTTTTGTCCTCCTCAGAATGATGACATGCCATTTAGAATCCCTGAGACAGAGAATAGGACTTGCTGTTTGAGTCCCTGGACACTCATGACTAGGAATTTGCTCTTTTTTTATTAATCAAAATAAAGTCAAACAGGTGTTTAGAACAAACCACTCAATCAGACAAGCCCCAAGGCCTGGTTGATGATTCCATCCTTCCCATTGCTTAAATTCCTTGCCTCGTTGCTACAGTCAGGTTTAGGAGGGGGCCCCCGGCTCTTTACAGGGCAAGACTGGGTCTGGTTCGGGTTAGAAGCATTCTCGCCTCCACCTGTTTCCTGCTGACTTCCCTTTCTCAGGAAGCAGAGCCGTGGCGGAAAGGCCTCTGGCTTTGCTGAACTCCTGATTTCTTGCTCCCTGGCAGCCCAGCCCTTTGTCACTCTCGCTGCTCACACGCACATGCACAGGCCCCATTGCTCCAGGCCAGAGCATCCTCTTGTGCGTGCAGCTGACCAACACGAGGAGACTCTTCTGCTTTGCCTTATGGGTTGTTTCTACTCTTTCTTTCGGTTTGGGAAATATCTGCTCTTGACCCCTTTCTTTTAACACTTCCCACATTTGATCACTGATGTTTTCCTCAGGCATCATCAGATTAACAGTGGCAAAATATATTTCTCTGGTTCTTACCTCCACTCACCACTGTGGGACTTCTATGCCCTCCTAGTCTTCACCCCTAACTGTCTTTTCTTCAGGGGCAGCCCAGTCTTCCTCACAGCCTGCATGCTGGCATCAGCATCACCACCTGCATTCACCTGCGTTCACCTGCGTTCAGTGATGCAGGAGGCAGAACCATGGAAGGGACACTTGGTGCACAGGGACAGGCTGGGCTGGGGCCCTCGAACACTGGCTTCCTGTGCATTAAGATCTATTCAGTAAGGGCCCACCCACCCCCTGGCCTCACCGTTATCCCCAGAGGCAACACAGCTAAGATTTGGAGTGCGTATTTGCTGTTAGAATTGAGGGTCCTTTTTCAAATTTGGGGTTTATGTTTACCTATTTATTTGCAATACCAGCTGTCTTAGCTCAAGCTGCTGTAACAAAATGCCATAGACTGAGTGGCTCAAACAACAGACATTTACACCTCATGGTTCCGGATGCTGGGACGTCCAAGATCAAGGCTGGCAGATTCCGTTCCTGGTAAAGGCCCTCTTAGGCTTGCAGGGGCCGTACTCTTGTTGTGTCCTTACATGGTAGGGAGAAAGTGGGCTCTAGTCTCTCTTCCCCTTCTTATAAGGACACTAATCCCATCATGGGGGCCTCACCCTCACAATCTCATCTAAGCTTACTCACATCCCAAAGGTGCTACCTCCAAATACCATCACATTGAGGGGTAGTGTTTCAACATATGAATTTTGGTGGAACACTAACATTCAGTCCTTAATACCAGCCTTAGCAATTGTCAGTTTAAAAACCTTTGTTTCCTTTTCTCAGATGGTTCCGTGTTTGGTTCCCTGCAGGCCACAAGACAGATAACTCTTTGCAGATGGTTTCTCTAACTCAGAAAAGTTAGTGGAGTGAAGAAAATGTGACAGTATGTCTCCACAGCCCTGATTGACACAGTAATTGTGTTTACCTCCCCCCACTCAACCTCTCGTACACACACACACACGCACACACACACACACACATACCCTCCACTCCCCCAGGTTTCCAGAGGTGAGCTTGGTGAGTGGATAAGGGCCACACTTTGCAGACAGCGATGGACTCAGCCTGAGTAAGGCATTTGGGAGATTTCTGGAGATAAGCCTCTACCATGGTCTGGTTCTTTGACATTTCTCAAACGTTCTGGTCACGTCCTGCATAAGTTTGCCCATTGTACCCTGCCCCATCCCAAATTCCTATTCTCACTTAAGTACTTAAGCTTCCTGAATGGTTCTGTTTAGGGGTATCCATTGGTTACAGAAGAAAAGTAAATAAAGTGAATAAAGGATAATGTTGCAACCTACTGACTTCTCCCCACACTCTGATGCCCTTACTGAATAGTTTTTAACCTGACTCTTTCTTGGTTTCCAAAGTACTTGTCTTCTGATTATACCGTAAAATGTCTTTATTTATTATGATCGTCATTTATTGTTTATTCTTCCTATAGAGTGTCAACTTTGAAAGGGCAGGAATCTTGGTCTGTTTTGTTTACTGATGTGTTCCATGTGCCCATAAGAGGTCTAACATGTAGTAGGGGTTCAAAATTTATTTGTTGAGTTGAATTGAAGTTGCAACTGGGACAAGATTCAAGGTTCCCTTTCCTGATCCCTGAATCCTCAGATTTTCAAAGATTTTCTTGCTTATGGGTCAGGCTCATTTGTGCCAGCTTGTTGGCACTCGCCTTGGAGGCTGGCCATGCTCCCTCCTGCCAACCACTGTGACACTGATCCATTGTTTGTCTGCAGTTCCTCTTAGGCACACAGACAGTCTTCTGCCCATGGGCTTAGAGCCGAGCTCAGGAAACCCAACTCAGATGTGCAACCCTAGGCTTGGCAGCTAGCAGCTGGCAGCTGGCAGCCAGACATGGTAAGCAGTCCCCAGCTCTTTGAGCCATTCCCAAGCACTCCCGGGTATGCCATGAAACTACTTTGAACTTTTCTGAACATGTGCTTTTTCACTGGACATGACTTGAAAAGGAATGAGCAAGCCCTGGTGTATTGTTCCCCATTGGCTGCTGTGCATGAGAGCAAACATTCAGCCATGTCCACGTGCTCGGCACAGCCCTGGGGGAGTAGGCACAAAGGCTGGGCCAGGAGCCAGCAGGTCCAGAAGTAAGGCCCAGATCCATGCTTTCTGGCAGACAGAAAGGACAAGGACTGTAGATTATCACTGAGAACACAGATCCCAAGACCAGATGGGTGAGCAGACATATTCAATGTCATATGGCAAGATGGTGGCAAACTGGGATGCAGTTCCTTCTCCTTCACTGCCCTGCCTCTGGGCTATTTGGAGTCTCTTCTACCCTTACTCCAAGTGGCAGGGCCACCACCCCTGCCCTGCATGGGTACAGCTCAGGTATGAAGGGTCTTTGAGGCCTCTCCTACCTCCTCTCCTTCACACAGCTCAACTGGTTCTTTACTGGAAGACAACTGACTTCCATGCCCCAGTGTCCTCCCTCCCCTGGGCCACCATTCCCACTCCTTAGCTTCCATACATCTCTATTCTCCTGAGCACCTCGCACAGTTTCTTGCATTGAATAGGTACTCAGTAGACAGTCATTGAATAAAGAAATCAATAAATGAGTAAGTGAATTTGTTTGAGCCCCTTAGTGCTATAGATTTAGGATTAAGTTTCTTTCCATGATTATCATAGTTTAAGCATCAACCTAGCCAATAACCACCCAGATGACCAGTCCTCACTTCTCAGAACATGTCTCCACAGTGGCTATTTTAGGCGATGTGGTGCTCTCATGCAGAAGCAGGGAGCAGAGAGCACAGAGCAGGCCTGGCCATTGAGTACTGGGCCCTCTGGAATTGGACCTTCCAGGCCTGCCAATGTGGGCCCAGGACTAGAGGGGCAGGTGTGAGATAGAAGACGGGAAGCACTTCTGCCCTGGTGTGGTTCCACATCACAGCTGGGCAGTGCCAGTCGATTCCCACTAGTTGTGCTAACCTGTTAGCAAGGACACAGAGTTAGGAGAAAGAGCTCAGGTTAATTTCTGGGAGACAGTGTGGCAGAATGGAAATAGCTCAGGCTTTGTGGTCAAATCCACATGGATTTCTATCCCTGCTCCTCCACTTACCAGCTGTGTGACTTAGGATAAGTTACTTGACCTTGTTTACTCATTTGTAAAAATGGGTAAAGTAAATAGCTCGCAGGCATAATGTGGACATGAAAAGGGAAAAAATAAATATTTGTGTGTGCATGTGTGTTTATCTTCTCACAGTACGCAGAACACTGACAGTGCTATATTGCCAGTATGAAACTAATTTAAGTTCTTCTATTTATTCATTCAATAATTGTTTTTAGGCACTTATGTGCTAAGCAGAAGAAATTCTGTTTACATTTGACTTAAAAGTATTCTATTATAAGAAACATTCACTTTGAAAAAGTTTTTGGAAGTAGTAGAGGCATTTTATACAAGTTGCAGGTAAGCTACTGTGATATTGTGAAATATCTGTTTCTTCTGTTTCCTGTCTTCCTCTGTTTCCTGGCACAGAGCTCCTAAACCCCTTGGAATCTCCGGAGTGATGAGAATGTCTTTTGTATGCTGATGAGATGACTGGGGGCTGACAGCCCATTGGAAGGTGCAGAATAAAGACCAAGGCAGGATTAGAGGGTTGGGATGGTTCAGCCCCACCCTCCAACCTCAGGGAAGGGGAGAGGGGCTGAAGGTTGAGTTGACCCCCAGTGGCCGATGATATAATCAATTATGCCTAAGCAATGAAGCCTCTATAAAAACCCAAAAGGACTGGGTTCTGACAGCCTCCAGATAGCAGAACACATGGGGATACCTGGAGGGCAGTGCACCCAGAGAGAGCAGAGAAGCTCCCAGCTCCTTCCCCCTACACCTCCCCTAGGCACCTCCTCCATCTGGCGTTCATCTGTGCCCTTGGTAACATCCTTCAAAATAAGTGGGTAAATGTAAGCAAAGTGTTTGCTTGAGTTCTGTGAGCCACTCTAGCAAATTAATCAAACTCAAGGAAGGGGTCAAGCGTACCCTAATTTATAGCTGTTTGGTTGGAAGTCACAACCTGGGACTTGCGACGGGCATCTGAAATAGGGAGCAGTCTTGTGGGACTGAGGCCTTAACCTGTGGGATCTGAGGCTGTCTCCAGGTGGATGGTTTCAGAATTGAATCAAGTCATAGGATACCCTGCTGGTGTCTGCTGGAGAATTACTTGGTGTATGGGAAAAGTCCCACACACATCTGGTGTCAGAAGTGTCGTGTTGAGTGAGTGGTATGTGAGAAAAGGAAAAGCACTTTTTGATAAGAAGTCACCAAAAGAAGTCGGTATGCAAATGTGCTGGAACCAGCTCTCAGCTTGATAACTACTAATGAGCAACAGTTCACTCCGACTGAGGAAAGTAACTGGGAAACCCCTGCTTTCTGAGCAGAGAGCACAGGATCTTGAAAAGTGTTTCTTGGTAACAACGGGTATGGTTTTTCTCTCTTTTCGCATTTGTTGCAAGTAAAGGGGGTTGTAAAAAAGTTAGAGACAGTGCTCATATCTTTGGGTCAAGTGCACCAATCTTTTAAAAATTAATATGCTTCATGCTTAGAGGTTCTGTTGTATTACTTTTTTTCCCCTGATAACAATGGTGAGGCTCCTCAATTCATGTGAGTATTGGATGTAGTTCAAATATTAATTAAGTCTACATCGTCTTTCTCTTGAACTATTTTATTTTAGTCTATCATACTTTATGTTGCCACAATGTAGCTGAATTAAAATCAAATGGTTTAGAATTATATAATTAATTACATTCAGCTTTAATTACATTTACTAACGAATCCAAATCTGTTAATATGACTTCTGGTGAGAGTCAGTTATGAATGGTAGCAGCCAAGCAGGGTCCCTATAGGTTCGCTTGTGTTGGCTAATGAAGTTTAAGGCAATTCTGGCTAATGAGTGGCCTGTGGGCCACATGTTGGACTCCCAGATTACCGGTGATCTGGACTGCTCGATAGGGAAACTGAGCCTGACCTATAAATACCTCTGATAGTTCAGGACAGGGCTGATGAATAGTAGGCAGTGTTGCCTCCTGAATTCTTTGCCCTGGCACAGATCACCAGTTGATCACCAAGCTCTCTCCTGCTGAGCCTAAACTCAACTCAAAATATTTTTCAAGATAGCCATCACCAATTGTGTTAGCTATTTATTGCCGTGTAACAGATCACCACAAACTTGGTGGCTTAAAATAGCTGACATTTACTGTCCCACCGTTTCTGTGGGTCAGGAGCCTGGGCACGGTTTGGCTGGTTTGGCTTCAAGATCTCTCACAAAGGGGATGGGTGAATTCACACGTAATGGGTACAATGCGCATTCTCTGGGTGATGGACACACTATAACTTTGACTCAATCTGTACAAAAACAATTCATGTAAGCAAAACGTTTGTACCCCCATAATTAATATTTTGAAATAAATAATAATCAAATAATAACAAACAAACAAAAAATATAGGATAAAAATATGTGAAAATATTGTTTAAGGGCATAGATAAGTCTGTAGAAAAAAAAGAGAAATCCTCAGAAGTCTAAATCAATGAGAACAGACAAATCAAAAAGGCAGGAGAGCACTGAAGCACTCGTCTAGGAAATCTGTTATTCTCCAATAAACTGAAACTTAGGTGTTAGTGGACTGAAGAAGTGGGGGAGCAGGAGCAAAACCTACTGTCCTCCACTCAGTAAAGCCAGAACATTGAAAAGATGAGACCCTCTGAGGTAATCTAGGAGGAAAAAACTATCTTTCATAAGAAAATGATGAACATTATTACTTGTTTTGGTCTTGACTATTAGTAGAGAAGAAAATAAGGAAAAAAGTCTCCCCTAAGAATCTCTAACCACCATAAGCATCCCTCACAAAGATTTGGGATAAGAATTTACATTAGCATTTCCAAAAAGTCTCAAGCTAAAAATGTAGATTAAAATTGTCTTGGGGTATAGCTGTCCCAGGCCTTTGATAGAAACAGATCAAACCCTCTCAGGAGGAATGCATTTTAAATCCAGGATTCAAATAATTCCCACAGATAAAGTGTTAATGAACTTACAATAATCACAATAACAACAATAATATCACAAAACACATGGGGAAACAAGCCAGTGTGAGCTAGAGTCTGCAGAAACAAACCAAGAAACAAACTCAGAAACTAAAGAAGTAGACATGCAAAGGCTGTGGATACAGAAAAAATAAGATATGGAATACAAAACAAATATACTTAAAAGTGTTTAAAGGTAATAAATAAGAATTTAAAAGATTCTAGTGAACAAAAGATTATTATATTTAATTAGGCAAAATTTTAAAAATACAGCTGCTAGAAATAAAAAGAACATAACTGATATTAGAAATTTGGTGGGAGATTTAAACAGCAGATTAGACATAGCTAAAATGAGAATTCATGAATTGGAATATAGATCTGAAAAAAATTACATAGGAATTAGCTCAGTAAGACAAAGCAATGGAAACTTTGGAAGAGAGATTGACAGAAATGAAGGATAAAGTAAGGTCTAACCAGAGTTCCAGAAGGAGATAACAGAATGGGGGAAAGGTGATATTCAAAGAGATAACAGCTGAGAATTTTCCAGAACTGATAAAAGTATATATCTTCATATTCAAGAAGTCCAAGAAGTTAATTCCATGCAGGAAAAAATAAAAGAGGACAAAACAAAAAACCTAGATTTATTGTCATCAAACTTCAGAACACCGAAGTCAAAGAGAAGATCTCATACTGTGAAATATTTTAATCTGCTAAAGAGAAAAGGCAGATTACTTATAAAAGAACAATAGTTAGACTACCTTGACATCTGACTTCTCAACAGCAACAAAGGTGCCAGAAGAAGATGGAATAATATATTCAAAGAGCTGAGAACAAATAAACTGTCAACTTAGATTTCTATTGTTTAAAACAACAGCAATGTCTAATTTGTGGAACTTACAAAAGAGAAGATACTGGGAAATAGTACATATAAGTCAGAAGAGTGTGATAGGAGTTAAAGTTCTCACATTTTTCTGAAGGGAAAAATATTGATTGACTTTAGATTTTATTGAGTTAATATGAATATTAAAATTTCTAAGGCAAACACTGAAAAAATAGAAATAGAGTATATAACTAAGAAGGAACATTTTTAATACAAACTATAGGTCTAAACAATCTAAAATGAAGTAGCCCACCCTTATCCATGGTTTTACTTTCCACAGTTTCAGTTATCCATGGTCAAACATGGTCTGCCGTGGTCCAAAAAATATTAAATAAAAAATTTCAGAAATAAATAATTCATAAATTTTACATTGCTCACTCTTCCAAGTAGGATGATGAAATCTCGTACCATCCCACTTCATCTCACCCAGGATGTGAACCATCCCTTTGTCTGGCATATCCATACCGTACACACTACCTGCCCCTTAGTCACTTAGTAGCTGCCTCAGTTATCAGATCAAAAAGACATAGCATATATAGGGTTCAGTACTATCCATGGTCTCAGACATCCAATGGGGGTCTTGAAATGTATCCCCTGTGGATAAGGGGGAACACTGTAAGGCAATAAAAGGAGAAAAAAAGAGATGCACCAAAAATAAAATGGTAGAAATGTATCCAAATACATCAGGAAACTTAATCAATGTAAATAGACTAATCTCCCTAGGTTTAATATTAAAAAGATGGTCAGACTGGGGGTAAAATCTAGCTATATGAAAACATGCAAAATTAAAACACAATAAAATTTAAAATTAAAAAATAGAAAACGATGTATTAGGTAAATAGTAACAAAATGTGTAGCTGTATTCATAGCATACAAAATATATTTTAAGGCAAAAATTATTACTGGAGACAAAGAGGGTCAATGTATATGAATAAATTTTCCATTTGGCAGGAAAATATAACAATTCTAAACTTACGTGTTTCTAATCAGATAACTTCAAAATATGTAAATCAAAAATTGACAGAACTCTAAAGAGAAATATGTAAGTTTACCATCATAGTGAAAAATGTCATCATATCTTTCTCAATAATGTATAGACCAAAACATTGAAGATTTAAACTATACCATTAAAATCTTGATCCAATGGACATAATCAGAACATGGTATCCAATAATTGCATTCTTTCCACATATTTTTCTTCTAACACACATGGAACACTGTGGTAGAGACAGGCAGTTGACTCCCAATCACTGTTCTCTTTTTCTGAGTTTTCACCTGGGTACTTGTCCATTCCAGATAAGGAATTACATTTCCCAGCCTCCTTTGAAGCTAAGTGTGGCCACCTGAGTGTATCTAGGCCAACAGGATATAAGCAGAAGCACTACCTGCCTGGCCAGAAGGTAGGGGCATGCTCTTCTCCTTCCCTTTACAACTTTCTCCTGTCTGGAATACATTTGGGGTGGTACATGTGCACAGAGATAAAAACAAGAATGTTCATAGAAGTACGATTTGTGATAGCCGAAAATTGGTAACACCCCAAATGTCCAATAACAGGGGAAGGAATAAGGAGTTGGGGGAAAATCCATACAATGGAAAATTATTCTGGAGTAAAACTGGACAACAGCTATCCTTGTCAGTATAGTGTAGACTAAAGCAAACAGGACACAAAGGAATACATAAGCATGATTTAAGTTATATAAAAGTAAAGAACTAAATAATATATTTTGAATGATAAATTCAAAATTCAGCAGAGTAGATACCCCTTCATGGAAAGGGGGACAGAGACAATGGGGGAGGGAGGAATGGAGAACTCGAGACAGACTGTGACGTTATCAGTTTATCTTTATTATTAGCTTTTAAAATGTATATATATATTATATATTCTGTATTGTATATATAACATTTCACAATAACAAGGGCACTTAGAAAAAATGGTTAGTGGGAAAACTACCAGATTTTACTTAGACATTTATATCTTTAAAAGCCTGTTCAAAATTACGGCTTATCTATTGTTTAATGTTTAACTGATTCAGTAAGCACTTGTTATATAAAATAAGAATGGGGAAAATATTGCTTTGAAGTGGTTCTTTGATAAGCCTTGTCATTTGGAGCAGGCAGAGGAGGACAACGAAGAATTAGTGGCAGCACACTCTAATCTCAGGATAAGTACTCTGAGTAATTAATTCCTTGAGTGCAACTTTTGCAACCAGTCATTCCACAGTTATAGCAAAGATCACTGTCTCCCATTAATCTCTGGCTAGGAAGAGTAAAAAGTCGCAAGAGCTAATGATTTGTGCTCCACCTTGTCTCTGTCCATTCTGCCTGCTCGGGCGGGTGATGTTAATTGAACCACCTGTGTTAGCTCCCCTCCGCTGCTCCTGGGCTAAGCTTTCATTTCCTTTCTCAATCCAATTCCTTTAAAGGGCCTAAGTTTTTTCATTTAGGGAATCACCCCTCACAAGGCACTCTTACACCTAGCCTTACTTTTAAAAGTCAAAATTAATTTCTCTAAAAGCTCTATGCTTCCGTTATTCTATTCCCAATTACCCAGTACTACGGTGAGGGACCCGTTCCTTCACTCTGAGGATCCACAAGTAGTGGTCTACACAACTTCCTGTGTAAATCACCAGTTCCCAACCCGGGTTCAAAGTCATCTCAGCTGACCTTGCTCTACGTCCTGTCTTCTGAGACACTGGCTTACTCTGGGTGGCAATGCAAACCCCTCCAGGTAGCCACACTTGGGCCTGTGCCACTGCCCTCCTCCCCCCTGCCCACACCTGCCACTGCCGGCCTCCCCCCTGCCCACACCTGCCACTGCCGGCCTCCCCCCTGCCCACACCTGCCACTGCCCGCCTCCCCCCTGCCCACACCTGCCACTGCCCGCCTCCCTCCTGCCCACCTGCCACTGCCTGCCTCCCTTCCCACACCTCCCATCCTGGCCCCTCCCTCTCCTCAGATGTGACCACAAAGGTTGGGAAAGCTACAAAGTGTTTCCAAAATGAATAATTGCATAAATAAATGGTAGGGGCAGTGATGAAGGACACACACTCCCCAAGGGCCCCATTTACTCATAAAAGGCACTGTCGGGCCTCCCGAGAAGGCCTCTGGTCAGCCCAGGCATGGTTAATCAGACCCATGGTAAGACATTTTCAGAGTCTTTCCAGGAAAACAGCTGCCGGCACTAGGATGCCCTTTGCCCTCTGGTCTATTTTGCATTTCCAGGTCAGAGGCCAGACTTTCCAAAGAAAGGGCTGCCTTTGGTGCCTGGGGACATGGTGCAGCCCCCCTCACGCCTTGAGCTGTAAGGCCTCCCAGCGGTGCCCTGGTCTTATTGTCATTTGCATCTTCTTGGGGCAGACGTCAGGCCAGGAAAGATTGTGAGTGCAACCTCCTCGGGGCAGGCAGATCTTGTCAGCCTTCCTCCCCCATCTCATGCTTTTTCTTCAAATGGACAAGCATCTTGGAATCCATGTGTGTGGGGGGGGGTGTATTCCTACAGAGTACAGGATCCTCTTGGAGCAAAGCAGGTGTTCATTAGCCTTGCAGGGATGGTGGGGGTTGGGGTGACATGACTGTCCCATTGTCTGTGGATATAAACTTTAAACGCCCTAAAGCTGGAGCAGTGGGGGAGAAGATCTATGGCTCCCCTCGGACATGCAAAGCACTCATCACTTAGAGTTTCAGACCCCTCTGCTAAGCACATGGGCTTCAGGGTCAGCCGCACAGGATTTTGAATCCCTGCTGCTACTCAGTAGCTTTCCCACCTTGAAATTACTTCAACTGCAAGGGCCTCAGCTTTCCCATCTGTAAAACAGAGTTAATGACATATGCCTCAGAGATTTGTTGTAAGGAGTTATGGAGACAGTGTATATAGAAGCACAGTGTCCAGCATGTACTAAGCCCTCAAATAGGTTAGACATTATTATCAATACCCTGACTGAGACATTACCCTTTTGCCATCAGAAAAGAGCATTTGTAAACCACAGAAGCACCATGTTCTTTGCTCCTTGGTTTACGTGCCTCCAGATCCCGTGGTAGGCAAATGGTGCAGGGGGAGAACATTGCCTCTGGGTGCCCTGGCCCTTTGATTACTCTCCCTCCGCATCCCTGCCTCTTTCCCATGGGTGCCACTGACCAGTGCCAGCTCCCAAGTCTCCACACAGGAGGGGCTTACACACCCCAAGAAACAGGCTGGGGCTTGCAGCCCTATTTGCACCGCATTCGTTTGGGGAAATAATGGTTGACTGTATTGAAGAACAGAGTGCTGCGGGGCTGAATCAGTGACAGATCATGTGGGGTATCCCCAGCGTCACCCCTGCGCCAGGTGCCCGCCCACTCTCTGCTCACGTCCTTCCTCTTCTAGGAACTGAGACTCCAGGTCCTCATCAGAATGCGCCTTTCCTCTGTCCTTTAATTCTGCTCTGTGTGGCTAATCTGAAATGCAATCCACCCTGGGGTGCTTATGGCTGCTCAGATGTTATTCTCCTCAGAGGGGAAACAGCACAAAAACAAAACAACAACAACAAAAAAAACCAAGATCCTATCCAAAGGAGCCACTCCAGTGGTAGAAATTAGAGGCAGGGTTGTGAGCCAGGGAGGGGGTTCACAGGCAGGCAGCATGGCACTTTGTTGTGTACTGGACTGCACATTTTTTTCCAGGAAAGAGTCAAAGAAAGCTTGAGGCTGCCGCCAGAGAGAATGACAGCAAGGGAAGGAGGGTGGTAAACATGAAATGATATGAAAGAACTCCTGACAGTGTAAGGCAATTTTAAAATGCAAGGTAAGGATAAGAGAGGAAGTGATGGCGAGCCTGCTATAGGAATTGCAACTTGCAACTCTATTTTAAAATGAAAACAACACAGTGGTCCATGATCAACGAATATTCTTCTAAGGATCCTTAGCACTTGAAAGGAAAATTTCCTCACCCTACTTTCAAAGTAAAATGTTAAATGTGCCCGGCAATGCTGCTTAGGTATTTTGCTCTTCTTATGTTTGAGCATAAAACTCCACTGGGCTGTTAGACTCTTGCATTTGAATATTCTAATGATGTCATTCTTAAGAGACTCATGAAAATCAATCAAGGCAATGTTCAGCAACTAAAAAGGAACCCATATATGTCCACAGATGCCAATACATGAGCTTCCCCTCAACAAGAAAAAGAGGTTTTTACAAAATAGAGGAAACCATAATTAAGGCCAAATTTGAGGAAACTTCAGAAATTGACAACAAGACAGAAACTGGCAGTTGTCCCCTGGGCCCCATGCTCTCTTCCTCTGTAGTAATAAAACCCTTGCTTTTTAACTAGCACATAGCCACATAGTTGAGTTCCAGCCAACACCAAATAATCAGGAGTGATTTGTGCACCAGCCAGGCATTGCCGAAAAAGGAAAGTTACAGGTACTTCGTTTGCCCATTTCAGCCTGCTCTGGCTGGCATGCAAACATGGTTGTGACTCAAACTGGATGCTGTGGAAGAGGGATACCCTGGGACAAGGAGGGCGGCAAGACTGAAGAAGACTGGTCCCCAATACAAAGGAACCAAGCCAGCCCCAGACTGCTTACACCTGAATGTTAGGCAGAAAGAAACTCCTGTCTCCTGTATGCCACTGTAGTTTTGGGTCTCTGTCAAAGCTGCCAGACCTACAAATTAGCTGGTATAATCCACTAGAAGGTTATCGAGAGGATTAGAGTCTGCAGAACCTACACTATCTAGTTTTTCTTTCTTGAAAAAAAACTTTGGAGAATGAAAGCTTGGCATTTTGAATTCCTATGTGATTTTCTAGAATATAATATCCTGGGAATTAAATTTAGATCATCTACTGCTTCCCATTACAGTAGCACCTCCACTTAGCGTCTAAAATTCAGAAGAGTTCTTGGCAAAACCAACTATTCTTTTTCCATTCATAAAAATATTCATGAACAAACATTATTTTAAAGCCCCAACTCAAAAGCAACAAAAAGAGAAAGGTTGGGGAAAGGAGAAAAGAAGAAGAAGGTAAAAACATCAGTCAGATCGCATGGTGACAATAGCAGAAAAATACCCACTTACTCTCTTTCCTTTTTAACTATCCAATTTGTTGCCAGCTAAAATCCCTATGTTGGGATTTATCAGTTGGATCCCAGTAAGCCTCCATGTGCTTTCCAAAATTAAAGGTAGCTGATGATCACAGACTTCTTTCTCCATTCTATGTTCATTGGTGAACATTGGTCTAAAAGTTTCTGACTTCACAAGATATAGATTCTCAAGAAGGAAACTAGTAAATTGCTTGAGCAATGCCAAATATGAATGAACTGGCTCCAGGCAACTAGTGACCAATCTGGATACTCTTATTTTGGTTCCCAGATAATAGCCTTTAGATAGGCTGTGTGATTGTTGCATTAGTCCGTTTTGTGCTGCTATAAAGGGATACCTGAGGCTGGGTAGCACGTCACATGGCAAGAGAAGGAACAAGAGAGGGAGGAGGTGGTGCCAGACTCCTTTAAACAACCAGCTCTCACATGAACTAATAAAGCAAGAACTTACTCATTATCACCCAGAGGGCACCAAGCCATTCATGAGAGATCCGCCCCCCACACACACACACAGAAACACCTCCTACCAGGCCCCATCTCCAACACTGGGGATCAAATTTCATCATGAGATTTGGAGGGGTCAAACATCCAAACAATATCAATGGTTTTCAGAACTCTGAAAATTTTTACTCCATTGCTAAGTCATAGAAAATACAACTTCGGAGCAATCAGGGGCCTTCAAAGTCATCAAAACATACATTAAGTCAAAAAATGTTTATTAAGCACCTTCCATATGCCTATCCCTGTGATACACACTGGGGATACAAGAATAAATAAAACATTCTCCAACCTCAGGGTATCACAGTTTGGGAAAGAAAAAAATTACTTAAACAAAGACTTATGTTGCAGTACGATGAGGACTTTAAGAAGTGGTGAATGGCAGTTGAAGAGGTGATATTTGAGCTGGGGTTTGAAGAGTGATTTGGAGTTTTCCAGCTAGATAAGGGGGAAAAGGACATTCCTGATAAAGTGAATGGAACATGGGAAGGGTGGGGTGAAACGAATGCATATAATGGGTTTAGGGAACAGCTATTAATACATAGCTACTTATGGGGGAAATAATGGTGGAAAAGGCTTGAAATAGGATTTGAAGCCCAACTGTGAAAGACCTGATAAATGAAACTAATGAATGAGATCTTATTTCCTAGGCAAAGCCAGACCTAAATACATGAGCTTCTTGGGCAGACTAAAAATTGGATGTCCCTACAAACAGTCCTGAAATATTTTTCCAACATTCTAGTTATTTAGCAAGGTTGGGATAGAACTGAAATTCTACTAATAAAAACTGTCAAACAAACAAACAAACATATAAACAAAACATGTACCTATACTAATCCATTTTTACCAGTCAAGAAGAGTTTAAATTTTAGAAAGAGCTCGGTTACATGGTTCTCACTTTTCTATAGTTCTTTTTCTCTCTTCAGTTTTGTTCTGGCCTTTTCTAACTCATTCATCTTGGGAACCATATTAAGGTTTTAAATTTTCAATGATAAAATAAATCACTCCTACCTGGTAAACAGTACCTTGACATGAATATTTGGCTTCTAAATTTCAGCTGCCTGCCAACGCTCCACTAATTAAAATCTCACATGCACAGAGCAAAAATACTTATCAGAGACATGCAGCCAGGGAAGGTGGTTTTTAAGTTTTTCAACGTGAGCTACTAAATGGGAAGGGAATCAACTTACCATTTCCTAGCCATGTAAAGATGTGTGTGGAAACTGGAGATTTCTGGTACCATTTTTGCAACTCAGAGATGGATTTCCTGGGTAGATCCTGGGTTTGCCTACCCTTTATCAGACTCTGTGTCTGAACCAATGGTTTCATATTTTACTTTTTGAAATCTTTTACATTTTTATTGGACCCTCCCATTCAATTAAATCTTATGGAAATCTAATATGTAAAACAAATAAAGGTAGAGCTTCCCTTATTGGAAGTCTAATGGTTAATCTTACGTGTCAACTTGATTGGACTAAGTGATGCCTAGATAGTTGGTAAAACACAATTTCCAGGTGTGCCTGTGAGGGTGTTTCCAGAAGAGATGAGCATTTGAATTGGTTGACTGAGTAAGGAAGACTGTCCTCACCAATGCAGATAGGCATTATCTAATCTACTGAGGGCTAACAACAAAAGGCAGAGGAAGGGCAATTTTTCCCTTTGCTTGAGCTGGGACATTCATCTTTTGGACCTTCAGCCTCAGACCAGGACTTACATTATTGGCCCCCTGATTCTCAGGCCTTCAGATTCAGGCTGGGACTTCTTGTTCTCAGACCTTTGAGTTTAGACTGGACCTATACCCAGCTTTCCTGGGCCTCCAGCTTGCAGATGGCAGATCATGGGACTTCTCAGCCTTCATGATCATGTGAGCCAATCCTCAGACTAAATCTCTTCCTAAATACATATCTATCTATATATAGGTGTGCAAATATTAATAATTGGTTCTGTTTCTCTGGAGAACCCTAACACAGAGGGAGAGGAGTGCGTAAGACCTTTCTCATGAACTCTGGATATAAACTCCAGGATTCTGTGGCTCTAAGGTATGGGCGGGGCTAATGGAGGTATTAGGCAGGATGTTTGTGCAACATCCTTTTGCAATGGAAGAAACTAGAGCCCAGATAAATTCCAAATCATTGGGGAAAAAAACGTGATCATTGGAAAGGCCAAAATTAATTAGATTAGTTAGTGGGTACCATCACCTTTTAATAATTATCTGCCAGACTCTGAATGTACACACACACACACACACATTTGGGACACCACTACTCACTTCTACTAAGCTCACTGTGAATGGATTAACCTCTCTAATGTGGCTGCTTCTGAAGGGGACAGTAGCTTTAGCAGTGGCACAGGGTGCAGCTTATTATCACCGAATAGCAGGCCATGAAGCAGCAGAGACCAACTTTCCTGCTGGGAGAACCATGGCTGCCCACCTGCTGTACCAAGTAACTGTCACTGTAAATCAGGGCAAGGGGGGAAGCACATGTTTGCTTGTATGACTGTGCAGTTGCAGCAACAACAGCCTAGAGGAGGTGAGTACCTTGGCTTCTTCTCAACAGGCCAACTGGGCCTCGCAGCCAGCAGAGATCTCAACCCTTGGCTCCTGCACATGCAAAACCAGTCTGCTGCTCCAACCACTGCTATTCCTAACAGGAATTCCCTCCGAGCAGTGTTCATCCCTTTGTTCCAGTCAGCTTGTCTTTTTCTGTTCTAAAGCTGCAAAGTTGAGGGTCAGGCTTACATACCTGGTCTAGAAAAATGAACCACAAATGTTTTTACACTAGAGATGAGTATGTATGAGTTTACGTGTGTACTTAAGTAGGCATAGCAAGGACTCTAGTACCAAAAATATCCCATTAAAATACTCGTGAAAATTCATTTGGGCCTTTCTCCCATTTAGGGTCAGGTGAGCCCAAAGAATAAATAGATTATCTTTACCTAGAATATCTGGATTTTAATCTTCAGCTTTCCAGTTTTGGGGTACTGATGACCTTTGAAAATATGATGAAAGCCACAGACCTTCTTCTAGAAAAATGCACAGAATTTTGCACACAGTTTCAGAGGGTTCATGGATCCCTGGAACCATATATGAAAACTCTTCTCTAGGCTGACAAGCATTTTCTTCCTCCAGTTATAAGAAGGTGGCTTGGCCAAGGAGGAATAGCACTTGTCATCACCAGGTACTATCAAGTCAATCTTTACTTGTCTATTCAATGAGCTGGTCAGGTGAAGAGCCCTGTTCCTTCTGCCACAGCCGTTGGGATACTCAGGCCCCAACAGAACAGAGAATAGAAAGCTTCAAGGCACATTTGCTGCCTCCTCCAGTTCCTCCCTGGCTTTCTCTTCCTCCATCATCACTTTAAACCTTGGTTCTCGATCACATCCTTCTCCCATTGAAGATGCTTCATGACTTGTCCTACAGGACAAAGTCCAATATCCTTGCCATGCTTTCAGGGTCATCCTCTGGCCTCATCTGCCTCCACTCTTTGTGTCATGTGTGCCCACCGGGCAGGATGAATAGCTGCCCACCCCCAATGCTTCTGCCACTCATGGGGTCCTCTGGCCCGGGATGCCCCTTCCCTTCACCTGCTGTCCCTCCCATCAATGCACTCAGATGCCATCTGCTCCAGGGAGCCTCAGCTGCCTCCTCTGTGTGTCCTTTGTCACCCTGAGCCTCCTTCCCCCATCGGGGCACATACCAGTGTTTCAATTGTCCACTCATAGGGCTGTCTTCCCCCAGGACAGGGAGCTCCCTGGGAGCACAGCCAGGCAGGTTCACCTTTGCATCCCAGGGCCCAAAGCATTCATGGTAGGTACTCAATAAACATGTGAGGAGAGAGGGAAGAAAAGATCCTTTGAATACAGCCATTCCACTCAGAGACACTACATTATCTCACATGACACGGCCTCCCTGAAAGTCTGTATCCAGAGAACAATGTTCAATGACAGAGTGCAAGGGAGTGGGCTCAAAATCAGCTTCTGGACCTGAAATGAAGTGAATCCCTGGGGTCATTCCAGGGTGGTCCTGGCGTACTGACATCACCACCTTCCACTACAACATCCTGGGGAAGGGCCTAGAATTGGGATCATGGTTCTCTGCCTTCGCTGCACGTTAGAGTCCCTGGGAAGCTCTGAAAAAATAATGATACCTGGGTCACACCCCCCAGAGATTCTGATTCAGTTGTTCTGGGGTAGAGCCTGGGCATCAGTTTTAAAATTCCCCCCATGTGACTCTGAGGCAAACCATGGCTGAGGTCCATCGCTTTTCAGCTAGAGACCTGGGTTGGAGTCTAGCTCCGGCTCAAAAGCAGCTATTAACATTCTGGCAAGTCCCTTAATCTCTCTAAACCTCAGACTCCCCCAGTTTGGCTATTCATTTAGATAGTATGGAGACTAAAGGAGATGATGACTACTAAGGGCTCAGCCTGGCAAGGAGGTTTGTGCTCTGTTAAGAGTTAGCTGATGCTGGCCGGGCCTGGTGGCTCACGCCTGTAATCCTAGCACTCTGGGAGGCCGAGGTGGGTGGATCGCTCGAGGTCAGGAGTTCGAGACCAGCCTGAGCGAGACCCCGTCTCTACTAAAAATAGAAATAAAAATTATCTGGACAACTAAAAATATATATAGAAAAAATTAGCCAGGCATGGTGGCGCATGCCTGTAGTCCCAGCTACTCGGGAGGCTGAGGCAGTAGGATCGCTTAAGCCCAGGAGTTTGAGGTTGCTGTGAGCTAGGCTGATGCCACGGCACTCACTCTAGCCTGGGCAACAAAGTGAGACTCTGTCTCAAAAAAAAAAAAAAAAAGAGTTAGCTGATGCTATTAAGATACCACCAACTTTATGCTCCCAAAGGGACACTTCAGGGCCGGTGCTGGAAAAGGTGTTGAGCGATACAGAGCGCCAGTTCCTATGAGACTCGTTGGCTGGGATGACTCTTCGTTGTTCAAGCACTCAGGAGCAGGTAGGATGCACAAACAGAGCAAGCAGCACCTCCTGGTTAGCAAGATAAGATGACTTATAAAAATTATTAGCCAAAAACATATTGCTGCTATTTTTCAATGAAGCCTTGTAACTAACAGTGAAGTTTATGAACTTACTAAAGTAATAACAGTTTTTTAGCCCTCAATCTTGTTGAGTCAGGGCAACAGCAGCGGCTCAGCAGACACTCAAAGGTAGTTAACAAACCCTCAGGGACCTGGGTAACTTTAGCAAAGGGGCTCAGACTGCAGAATCACCTTAGAACATGTTCAAGTCTAGAAGCCTGGACTTCAGCCCCAACAAGCAGTGGGGCTACCAAAAAATGTTTTGGGGGTCTTTAGGTCACATCTCATAATCTCCATGAGCACCATAAGCCACCCCAAATTTTATAAAAATAATTACATACTTTGATATGATACAGACAACCAAAATTTCACCATTCTTCTATAAAGTGTGAATCTTCAGAAAGCTTTGCTCTTTGTAAAAATCAACTTTATTGAGATATAACTTATGTACAATAAGATGTACCCATTTTAAATGCATGTTTTGGTTAGTTCTGACAATTTTATATGCCTGTGTAACCATGAGCGCAGTAATTTCCAAATACAAACATTTCTATTACCCCCAAAAGTCCCCTCTATACCCTCTCTCTGAGTGTGGGGATGCCGTATCTCGGGATGTGAGCTCTGAGATCCACCTACATCTTGGTCACGGACATTGCTGAGCTCCTTTCTGTCACTGTAGATTAGAGTGTTTTATGAATATAATCAAGGACTATGTAGTCTTTTGTGTCTGGCTTCTTTCTGCTTAGCCCAGTGCCCGTGAAATCTGGACACGTTGGTTTATCACTAGTTTATCCTTTTGCACATTGTTGGTTTATCACTAGTTTATCCCTTTGTCTACTGTAAGGATATACCACAATTTGTTTATTCATTCACCTCCTGATGATGTCTGGTCTTCAGGTTTTGGCTTTTATTTAGTTATACACACTTTAAGTCAAAACAGTGAATTGCCTACTTTAACAGTTTCAAGATAAGACTTCTAGCCCCTTCACCAAACAGATTGCTGATCCTAAGTTTCTCCCGGGTGGAAATTCTACCCTGCCTTCTCCAAAGGTTCTGACTAGGTTCGAGGTGTCATCCAGGAACTTGCATCTTTAACAACTATGCCTGGCTGTGCTAATGTCAGTGGTCCCCAGACTATACCTTCGCACATACTGTCCTAGGGGTTAGAGCACTGGCTAGCCCCAGGTGCAACCCATTTCTGGTCACAAGGATCTACGTCTTTCTTCTGAAATGGAGTTGAGGGATCACCAGCCTCCTGTAAGCAGTGGTCAAATCAAAGACGGGGAGAGGGCGAAGGTGCTGCTTTCCAAACTGTGCATTCTCAGTCCTGCAAGCTCGCTGTTATGGGGAGATCCTCAGGGAGTCAGGGGCTAGCAGCGAAGGCCTTTCTCACACTCTCCACCCCTATTCCTCTGAAGACACAGCTTTTAATCTTATTAAGAATGAGTAAGACGTGAGGTGAAGCAAATGCCACTGATGTCTGACTTAAGAACCTGTAATAATGACCTGGAGAAACACATGTCCAAAGGGAAAGTTATGGAAGAATCCCAGAAAGACGGCCTGAGTATTGCTCAAGACAGAGCCCAGACAGCCAAGATTGTATCTGAAGAAAGTGGAGCATGGTGCTGGCAAGGCCAGTCGGCTTGGTGAGGATCCTTTAACAAAGATCTCAAAGGGAGAATTCCACAGGAGATGAACCCAAGACATGGGGGTGTAGGTTTGCCAGGAGTTGTGGAGTCTGAGTCACATTTAGCAACTCATTGCCTCTTCTTACCATCTTAAAGATCACGTTGGTTAACCATGGACAAATGGATACTCATTTTCCTCCAATAAAGAATTTTATTTACCTTCCCTCCTCAAACCACTTTATTGTTGGTTTCATTTCTTTAGATTTTTCCTTTTTGGTGACATTATGCACATTTAAGATACAATAACAGATGAAGTGCATCACTGTGTTTTCATATGCACAGAATTTAGGAAGCTGTAATCTTTTCCTCCTCCTCCTACTTCTCCTCCTCCTCTTCCTCCCCCTCCTTCTTCTCTCTCTCTCTCGCTCTGTTTCTCCTTCCCTTCCTCCCTCCCTCATGTGTGTCCAAGTTTCATGACCGACACCTGGAATTCTGCACAAACCGGAACACTGGTGTGTCAGAAGTCAAAGCAATAATACATTATGTCACGTCAAACCAGTCCAGGTATGAAAAGGGACTTGCCAGCCAATCTCAGCCTGTTGACAGAATCATGTTCAGTTTATACAACTGTTTTATTTGGAGTTTTTCTTTTATTGATTGATCCATCCATTCAACAAATATTAATGAGGACCTGGTAAGTGCCAGACACTGTCCTGGATGCTAAGGGAACCAAATTTAAGTAAGATTGGCTATTCCTTTCTACAAGTTTACAATCCAGTGGGAGAAACAGATGTTGAAACAGACAAATGAGAGGATGATGCTCTGGTGCGGAAAGACATGGGGCACAGGAGTTGGAGCACAGAGGACGCCAAGGTGGGAGCCGGGGAGACCCTGCAGTTCGTCTAAGAAGCTGCTCTGCCATCGGTGACCTCCATCCATGCAAGGTCATAGCAGGTTTAATGAAGTGGGGGAAGGATCACAAGGCAGGAGTGCTGAGAATAGCTTTCATAATTTATCGCTATATGAATGCTGGAACCTTGGTTTCTACCAAAATAAAACCCAGTTGTTCTAATTAGCAATTCTCACTTGAAAGTCAAGACTGTCCTCCTCCTTCAGGACACTGTCAAGTAAATCTGTTGACGTGCGAAGCTGGGGGATTAGAGATGAAATTACTCATGGAAGAAATGGATACTTCAAGGAAAACAGCGTGCTCTCTGAGAACCTCTTGAAGTTGGGCCAGAAGTTCATACCAAGTCTTTGTGCTGGCCGAGTGCCTGATTTCTGAGGAGTTCAAAGCACATTATAGACAGTTCCTCCATGGTTGTCATAGAAACTCTCCAACAGGGATGCATAGCCGGAGACACACAAATGGGAGAAAAACAATAGGGAGGAACGTGTGCTGGGCTTCCCCTGGGTTCTTTCTGGAGCCCTTCTCCTTGTTTTGAATGTTCACTCATCACCTCCTGGGCCTTCCACCCCCATCTGACCCTGGAAACCCCCAGATCTGCGTACTCAGCCCTCACCTCTCCCCACAGCTTCATAGCTATGTGTCTATCTGGCAATGAACCTCTCCTCTGAACGTCCACAACCAAACTTGCCATCTACCCTCTCCAGACCTCTGAGTGGGGAAGAAAATAAACATCAGGAATATATGGAATCGTCTCACTCTAGTGCAGACAGAGATGGGGATTCTGATCTCTTTTCTAGCATCTAAAAAAAATCAGACCTGATAGCAAGTCACAAAATGGGTTAGTTTGGATTAGTTTGCCTTTCAGTTTTTTCTATTTTCTTTTCTCCTTGAAAAGTTCCAATATCAGGAAGACAGAAAAACAAAGAGCCCCAAGACATCCAAATGGAACATGGCAGAAACTCGTAGTTGCCTCCCAATATCCATTGCCTTCTTTTTTCTTTGCAACAGAACCTTGATTTTATTTGGTCCAGCAATGCACACAGCCAGAAGGCATTTATCAGCCTACTGTGCAGTTAGCTGATAGTGGCCATGTGACTAAATCCTGGTCAGCAAGATGTAATTGATGGTATCTCATGGGACTTCCAAGAATACTGTTTAAAGAGATTTAAAGATGTACGACAGTGTTGGGAAAAGAGCCCTTTGTCCTTTCTCTCCTTCCTCCTTCAGGCTGCCTGGGATGTAGATGTGATGGCAAGAGCTTCAGCAGCCTTACTTTGGGTATTAAAAACTATCAGCTCAGGCTGGGAGTGGTGGCTCATGCCTGTAATCCTAGCACTCTGGGAGGCTGAAGTGGGAGGATCATTTGAGTTCAGGAGTTCAAGACCAGCCTGAGCAAGAGCAAGACCCCATCTCTACTAAAAAAACAGATAGAAATAAGCTGGATAACTGAAAATATATAGAAAAAATTAGCTGGGCATGGTGGCGCATGCCTGTAGTCCCAGCTACTCAGGAGGCTGAGGCAAGAGGATTGCTTGAGCCCAGGAGTTTGAGGTTGCTGTGAGCTAGGCTGACGCCACGGCACTGTAGCCCAGGCAACAGAGTGAGACTCTGTCTCAAACAACAACAACAACAACAACAACAAAAAAAAAAAAAAAAACTATGAGCTCAAGATAGAGGAGGGTCTCTAATGACTTCATGGAGATGCCATAGGAACCCTGGACTGCTTCCTTCCAGCTTACTTAAAAGTGAAAGAATTTAAGCCAATGTGTATTTAAGTTACTATATTCAGGTCTTGATTACAACAAAACCTAATCCTTACTGATAAATTAAATAACAAAGGAGCTAATTGTAATATTAGCAGTTTAAGCTTGCAAGAGCCCTACAGCTGTTTGGTGAGGGTGATGAATTAAACATTAGCCTTTCCCACACTCAAGGTCATCGTGCCCACACTGGATGCCAGGCGGTGGCATCAGCAGCGTAAGGAAGGCATAATGGGTTGAAGGCCAACTGCATGGTTTGATCAAATTCAAAGGCCCTGGTAGCTTAATTTTTTTTTTTTTTTTTTGGTCTTGTTGTTTAATTGCTTCTCTTCAGGCCTAAACTGGGCACCAGGACACTTAGGCTCCATAGCCTGCGTTAGACGGGATCAGACTATAAACCACATGACCCAAGTTAGCATCACCCTACCCTCACAGTAGCACACCTTACTAGGACGCTGCTGCCAAGTCCATGCACAGCCAAATTCAAGCCTGGGAGTGGGAAAAGCCTCATTTAGTCAGAAAAACTAGTTTCTCTCTGCCCTGCCCAACCCATCCAGATAGCCGTGCACATCTCCACCAGACCCTAGCACAAGAACCATCCCCATCACCGGGTGATACACAGACAAGGGGCCAGACACCAAATTTTCACCAGTGACGCTTTCTCCCCCTTCACCACTGCCTCTCCATATTCCACTGGATCAAGCAGGGCTCCAATGGTCACTTCCACAGTCAGAGGCTCAGGGCACCTCCCTCCTGGAATCAGCCCTGCCTGGTGGCCTCTGAGAGCCCTTGTCCAGGAATGCCGGTGGGACAAGGTCTCCCCACAAGGTCAGTGGAGAGAGACTGTGCCCTTCCCTTGTGTTACTTTTTGCTCCCTGACGTGAGCACAGCATGCCCCCGGTCAAGGCTTTCTCCAGGATTCCTTAGGAGCGCTATCACGGCAGGAGCATAATTCCACGCAGGATAAAGCCACTTTGTATTAGGCACCTCCTTTCTCACACTACAGTCCTATACGCTGTCATTTCTTAATTAAAAACAGCTCTCTAGGATCAGAGAATTAGTCAGATTTTTAACACCTTGTCAAAGGCAACCTCACTCTGCATGGTGTATTGAAACAGCCCTGTTATGGGCTACCAGGGGCTTGGGTTCGAGTGCTGCTCTTCTATTCATTAGCCGTAGGATCTTGGGCAAGTCATCTGTATTTTACTGGGTCTCAAATTTTATTCAACCATGCCTCTTTTTTTGTGACTTCTCTGTGCCATGCATTTGTCAAGGTGCTGAGAATTCAGGAGCAAAGAAAACAGCTCACAAATCCCTGGCTTGATAGGGGGAGGGGGGTGGAGATGTGGGGAGGCACAGACCTTATGACGGCACATAGACATATTTGTTTTGCAAACACTGACACATACTATGAAAAGAAAGTACGCAGTTCTCAGAGGGGTAGGCACTAATTTAGATTGAGGGGGAGAAGCCTGAGGAATGGGCAGGAGTAAGCCAGGCAAAGAACAGGGGAAGATGGTTCCAAATTTCTCTTCCACAGCTCCAACTTTATAATAATTATAATAGTCAAGTGGCCTGCAAGAACCTGTTGACCAAGACCAAATGAGAGATGCAAACATCTCAAGAGATGCTGACGGAATATAAGCCAGTCACCAACCACCAGACGAGAGGACTTGCACCCAGGTAGATGCGAGCCATGGACATGACCATCCTCCCCTCCCCCACCCCCACCATACCCACACAGCCCTGACAGCAGGTACGTCCAGGGCCCCTAGGTCCCCGTGAAAGGAAAGGGCAACTATCCTGAACTGACTGGGTTT
The DNA here is from genome assembly GCF_020740605.2 of Lemur catta. Classification (NCBI taxonomy): domain Eukaryota; kingdom Metazoa; phylum Chordata; class Mammalia; order Primates; family Lemuridae; genus Lemur; species Lemur catta. The sequence goes on from NC_059128.1 coordinate 40,273,117, forward strand.
AAACCTGAAAATGTTGAAAAACTCCAGAACGCCAAGCCTGTTTGGAAATAACTAGGTGCAGCTTTCTGCCATGGGCTTCAGATGGGAATCATTTTTGCTACAGGAGATTAAGGTTTTCATTTTGTTTGCTTTGCACACCTGTGCCGTAACCTGTGCAGTGTTTCTGCGTGGGTACGTTTGTGCCGTACAAAAAGAGGACAGTGGAATGAGTCACCTGTTTGCTGTCAGGGAGCATGGGCAGGGAGGCAGGCACACGTATCACTATCTCGTAGGAGACTGGCAGTGACACCCCAAGCCCATGTCCTGAGACCCCCTTTGCTCTCGCTCCCTCCCACTGGCCTGGTCGGAGATTTCCTAGCGTCCTTCGGGAGTGCGTGGGGTCTGCTCCTGCCCTGGGGCACATGTCCCTGAACTGTCTCCTGAGTTTTCTTCTCCCTCTCCAGGATGTGGCTCTGAGGACCCGGAGCCTGGAGGAGCTGCCTCCCCACAGTCCCCTCCCCGCAGCCCTCTGAGAAGGCCCCATGTGTGCCTGCACCCTGACTGCGCTCTCCCTGGGCAGAGGTGGCTTCTGCTCACACTGCCATCTGAGGGGAGAGGCCTGAGCAGAAGTGTAAACGACTCTGGATAAACACGAGGAGGCCCTGGCAGAGTGTAGGGCAGGCTGTTCCAAATCCTGGAGGGACGTGGCTCTGGGTCCAGAAGAGCAGCAGCCCCCAGAACAGACAGATCATCTCCAGCCAAAAGGTGCCCCCACGACGAACTGCCCACTTGAAACAAAGACCCGGCCTCACATAGATGACCGACATACAGTACCAGGCCTTCCCCAGGGAGCGAATTGCATCCAGTGCCCCATGATCCACTGTGAAGACTGGGCTTTCTCCTTTCTCTAGGCAAAGAGCTTGCAGACAGGATGGGGGAACTGCAGCAGGAGCTGACCGTAGCCTGGAAACCACCACCCCTCAAAGGCTGTGGGTGGGGGCGGGGGTCTCCATGTGCCTCTGAACACAACAGAGTGGAAAGAGCACTGGCCTTGGAGTCAGACAGACTTGGCCTTGCATCTGGAGCTATGTCACCTGAAACAAGTTACTTAATGTCTCTAAGCTCAGGGAGAACACCTACTTCATGGGTTTTTTGGCAGATTAGTGATATTGCATAGTGATATGTGATATTATACCATACCTGGCTATTTTTCTCTATCTCAGCAACCTTCTGTTGGCACTGCATCTATTATTGCAACATGCAATTATTTTATTAGTTTGTGTTTTTGCTTCACTATTGTTGGTGTTGTCAATATCCCTCACCAGACCATAAAGTCCATGAGAGCACAGACCACAGCTGCCCTTGCTCACATATGTCCCCAGAACCTAGGACATACCAGATACTCAATAACAATATTTCCTATAAAATTTTAATTCAGTAAATTAATTAGTTTCTTCTGTTCTTTGACCCAGCAGGTATGTCAGATATTCCCAAGTTAGCAACCAAAGCTGGGTGGTTTTCCTGGGATATTCATTGCAGCCTTTACACCCCAAACTATTGAGAAAGGAGATTGAGGAAAACTAGAAACCATTCTAGTGTTTCTCTGCTGAGATACCACTAACCCACACACCCAGGAGCCACTTTAGAATGAGGCAGTCAACCACCTCATTGCATGAGGCCCCCGCGGAGAGAGGCCTCCACCACCTCCCAAGAGCCTCACCAAAGCCCACTGGCCCAGGGGCAGGGCGCGGGGCTGAGCAAAGCTTCCAGTAATTGCAACAAGGTTCTTCAAGAGATGGAAGGGAAAGCATTTCAGTAATAAGCAAAGGAGAGGGAAAATCAATAAGGATGTGTGTAATGAATTTTTGTTTCCTGAAATAGCTCGGCAGGAGCCTTGCCAGGAAGAGTTAGGACTGTTCAGTGACAAGATGAGAGACACAAATCCAAGAACATTATTCAGCTCTGCAGCCTCCCTGGGTGAAAGAATGTCATTGTAAGAAATTGCAGGGAGCCCAGCTGGTTGTCCAGAAAGATAGGAGAATCTGGATGGAGGTAACAATAGCACTTATATCTATTTAGGAAGAAACCTGTGCTTCTCTGGCTGGCTTTGGATTTGAGGGGGGTCTGAGCAGGTTGGACAAAAGGTAGTTAACTGCCCCCTCATCAATATGACACATTCTCTTATGGGCTACAACATGATGGTTGTGAGCAGACTTCAGGTCTGCTGTTCACCATCCATTAACCATGTGATCCTGGGTAAGTTACTTAACACCTCCCAGCCTCAGTGGTGTCATCTTTAAAATAGGGAGCTGAGAGTCCCCATATTGTAAAGCTGCTGTGAAGATTAGTACATCAATCACATGGCTCAGTGCCTGCCACAGGGTAAGCACCCAATGAACAGTACTTTTTATCATTGCCTTTGTTGTTAACTAATCTCACCATGCTGTGAGTCCTTGTTAAGGTCACTGAGGCTTTGGCTAGACTGTTTGCCCTTGACAGGTGAGGACCATGTTTTCATCCTGGAATACCCTGTACCTGGCAGAACCAATAGATGTTGGCTCAATGAAACTGTTGAACTAAACTCTAGAAATAAGGACAAAGTGATTCTCTTTTTCATTTTCTCCTTTGTGTGTTTCCTCTGAAAAATGGAGGGAATCCCCTTACAGGGATTTTAAGTGTCTAATAACTCACTCACTGATGACAGAGCAATTAGCCTTGTATTAGCTCTTCTTAAAACCACTCTGAAGTATTTTCACTTCTTGCCATAATTACATGCAATGTAGTGAAGCAGTTCTGAACCATACTGTCATCATTTTGTTAATTCCTGTAACTATATTTCTTAAATCAATTTTATTGAGGCACAATTTACCACAATAAAATAGACACTCTGATGTGCAGTTCGATGACTTTTGATAAATGTCTACACTTGGTAACTACTACCTAAATCAAGAGGTTGAAATTCTCCGCCATCCATGCAGGCTCCCTGTGCCCTTTGCAGTCAATGCCTACCACCACCTCCAGCTCAGACAACCACTATCACATGTATTATAGATCAGATTAGTCTTTTCTAGGGTTTTATTTAAATGGAAACATACCAGTGTCGTGTGTTATGCCTGACATGTTTTGCTCAATAGAATGTTTTGAGATTCATTCATTCTGTTGCCTGTATCCATAGTACATTTTCTTTTCATTGCTAAGCAGTATTCCATTGTACAAATATATCACACTGGAAAACAAATCCATTCACCTGTTTATGAACTCTTTGTGTTGTTTCAAATGTTTGAATACTATCATGAATAAAGCTGCTATGAATATTCATGCATAAGTCTTTTGACACACTTTCGTTTCTCTTGGGTAAATACCCAGGGGTGGTATTGCCGGGTCAGAAGATAAGTGTATTTTCAACTTTACAAGAAGCTGCCAAGCTATTTTCCAAAGTGGCTATGCCATTTTACATCCTCACTACCAATAAGAGTTCTAGTGGCTCCTTAAATTCTCCAACACTTGTCAAAGTTGTGACTACATTTCTCATGAGTCATTGTTCTATTTTACTTGGACCTTTCTAGAATTTCTTCTTCTTTCCCCCTCTCCCTCCAACTTCTGAACCTCTATTCTTCCATTTAGTGTCTCTGAAAGACAGAAGTAAGGTTACAGTATTTATTATTAAATTCTAAAACTTCTTTTAAATACATTTTCTAAGTTACTGTCAGGAACTTATCTACTAGAGAAAGTTCATCCATCTAGAATTTCTCTTGTTGACTTCACTACAATCCACACATGTAGGATCTACTTCTCTTTGGGCAAATGGGGCCCTGGAATAATTTATTTACAGCAAAGAAAAAAAAGAACAGCTTCCTTTAGACACTAACCTCTTAGTTTCCAGGATCTTCTTTTCAACATCTGCTCAGAAAGTGAAATTTTCAGAGGTGTCCATTCCCTCTGGACTTGTCCCCAGCCTCTCTTCCATCCCCTTTGGCCTCCGTATCTTATGCTAGTCACTAATTTCACAGCAGCTGACCACTGATTGCATTTGTAAACAGATTTGTTGGTTCATAAAATGTAAATTGTCTGGGCTATGTTCAATTTCATGCTATCAATTCCTGTCTTAGAAATTAAAATCTCAATCTGTAGCAGAATGAAGAAAGCGCATAAGGTATTTCATTATAAAATTATAAAGAGTTTGACTTTTAAAAAACTCAGGTACTTTAATTTTCCAAGATTCCAACATAACTAGCTTTTTGTGGGATTAAAAAAAAAATTAAAGGAACAAATCTTTTAAAGGCCAAGATCTTTCTTAAAGATGTGTAAATGATCTTAAGAAAGGTGACTAACAACGTTTGGCATTTGAGGTTCCTGAACATTTGGATGGTCAATTTATATTCCTTGAATACCTTACTATTATTTTCCAAATCCCAAGTATAAGAAAATGCAAACTCTTTTTTTTTTTTTTTTTTGCCAAATGCTTTTCCAGTTTTAAAACCAAGTAATTAAAGGAAGGTGTTTGTGCCACTATTCCTTTCTACTTAAGTCAGTAAATGGCTGTGCACCACGAAATCTTTGATACCATTCAAGCCATCTATAAAGCTTTTCTAAGCCTTTTTCCTTAGAAACAGAATGTTTTTATTTTAAGAATAAATTTAACTTTAACATCAAAAATTTCCAGTTCAGGTGGAAACGCTGAACCCAGGAGGTTTGGGTGAGTTATGAACTTAGCAAAACGCATTCTCTCATCCCCAGCGATCAGTCCAGCTTCCAGCAATAGAAATGCAACGGTCCAACAGGCTGCAGGAGAGGAGCATGGCAAGTCACTGCGACAGGCAGATGATCAATAATGCTGTCAGCCTCTTCTTAAGGTCTGGAAGGATAGAGGCCCAGGGGCTCCTTAACACTCCAGCAAAGGAACAAAAACAAAAACCTCCACTACAAGAACAAAATACCGTACATGCAAGGATAGAATTGTTCATAAATGTGAAAATTCTTTGCATTTAAAGGAAAGTATGATAAGGAAATTAATCATGAATGGTACAAATATATAATTACCAAGTGAATTATGAAAAATTTATAAAAGAGAAAAATGATATGTATGCTATGCATTCATTAAAATACATATCCTAGAGGGTAGTTGATGTCATGACCAATCTTTCTTAGGAGTGATTCATGGAGCACCTGCTCTAGGACCATAGGAGGAGCCTACTGAATTGAAGATCCTGGCCCACCTCCTCAGGTGAATTAGGCAACACTGAATCTTGAGAACCACTTCAATAGCTGGATGCTCTCACAAGGTTATTTTGGTAGCCAAAATGATGCCCCCCCCACCCCTGCAACTAATACCCATGTCCTAATTCTGGAACCTGTGACTTTGTTACCTTACATGGCAAAGGGGACTTTGCAGATGTGATTAAGGTTATGGACCTTAAAAGGAGAACATATCTGGGTTGATCCAGGTGAGCCCAACCTAATCCCATAAACTCTTAACATTGAGAAACATTCCTAGCTGCAGGGAGAGAGATACAATGGGAGGAGGACGATTTCCACTGCTGCTGGCTTTGAAGATGGGGAGGGGCCAGGAGCTAAAGAATGTGGGCAGCACTAGATGCTGGGGGTGGCCCTCAGAGTACAGCTAGCAAGAAACAACAGCCTTGATTCTACAACCACTGAGAAAACTAAATTCTGCTAACAAGCTGCAAGAGCAAGGAAATGGATTCTCTCCTACAGCCTCCAAAAAGAACTGTAGGATTAAAAAATATTGTGATTGTAAGCCACTAAGTTTATAGTAACTTATCATAGTATACATAAATATATATATTTTTATATGTTATATATAAATATATATATTTACTAGAAAATGCAACAAAATATTAATAGTCTTTTTCTTTAGGGATTAGTTTTATGTGTTATTTGTCTTACTTGTGCTTTTATTTTTCAAGTTTGAATAACAAATGTGTATTATTTTTATAATCAGAAAACGTTACTCAAGAATGTAAGTAAAAAAGTAAAGGTAAGAAACAAAACTGAACAGGACTCAGTCAACATATTGTACTGTACTTGGCTTGGAAAAGGGCCTTGAACTTGAAGCTTTGGACTCTGAGGTCAGCCTTGGGGAATCCAACATTCCACAAGGAGCTCTTTACACATCTGTATGGAGTCCAAGCTCATTCGTGTCTTCTCTTTTATTCCAGGGAGAAAGATAGGGATGCAAATAGTTTACACCACCTGTTTTTCATGGGAAAGCAGCCAAGACAACTGATTAGATTATTTTTAATTTCTTATTTTAAAAAAGCCAAGTTACTGCAACTGATGTTCTGTCCAACTGGGTGAGCACATTCAGAAGTGGGTAGCAAAAAGTTTCCGTAATTGCTATTGTGAGAATATATTAATAGCTCAAACAGAGGTGTAACATTTTAAGTTCTTGCAATTCATTGTTAACTATGTGGGTCAGTAGAGAAAAAGATATTCCAGTTTATTCAAATCTCATTTGAAGGATGGAGGAGAAATATTTACTAGCATTAACATAAAAGTGTAATGTCTAAATAAAGTAAAATTTCTATTAAAAACTATTTAATTCTGCAGAGTATGTTAAGTCAAAGTTAGTACTAGGAGGAGGTGTTGCTACCTGTTCACTGAACCAGACCTGTCAAGGCAGATCTGAGCATCAGTAAGGACTACCTGAAAACAGTGACAAACCAGAATGACAGATTGTTAACTTAGATGGTAAATACATTTTGTATAGGGACTGTAATACATAGATCCAGGTGACTTGCTCATGGCATAGTGAAGTTTATGGGTGTCTGAGTCAAACAGACTTGGGTTCAAGTCCTAACCCTTGCAGTTAATTTCTGTGTGACCTTGGGTAGACCTTAATCCCAAGGTTTAAGCCTTGGTTACCTCTTCTGAAGATAAAGTCATAAGAACACCACCTTACTGGGGTGTTTGTATTAAATTAGATATTCCATGTAAAGCACTTGGAACATTGCCTGACATATGGTAAGAGCTCAATAGGTGTTAGCCATTATTATCCTATGTTACAGATAAAGCTCAAAAAAGGTGGAGTAATTTTCCCAAGTTCCCAGACATGGAACATGGATGCAAATCCAAGAGGCCTGATTCTTTATATACAGATCATAGATAAAGAGAGAAAAGATAGTAAGAAGTACCATGTAATTGGGAAGAGACACAATGTATTCTTATTTATACAATACTTATAATCAGTTTTAACCCATATCGGGGGGGGGGGAAGAAGTCTTTGCTTTGTAATTTGAATCTGCCTCAATTAAAGGCTGCCATGTTTAGTTATGCAGGTTGTGTACTGTATAACTCTAGAGGGTGTCATTTACGTAGACAGCAGCCTTAAGGGAACCTGACTCCTGAACTGCAGAACCATTGTTATCCATTGGGACTCAGAAGGCATTGGGAATGAGGAGTTAAATTGCAGAAGCTACATACTGTCAGGAATGCATATAGACATAATCAAAACTTTCTTTGATTTGCGGACACACAGAGAATAGTCCTCAGTACCCCTACTACCTCTTTTTTTCAATGCTAAACAGTTCTCCCTTCGGAAAGGACAAAGCACTTTTATAAATATCCCCATAATACCAGTTGCTACTTTGGCAGTGCTTAGTCACAACAGGATCCACTGTTAAAAGTTTAAAATAGCTCCTCGGCCAAAAGCCTTTATAATAGAATTCTGAGGCATAAAAGAAATGCTGTGAGTGGTGAAATGATTTTAAGGGAATTCTTCCAGGAAACAACAGCATGCCAGTCACCAACATCCCCAGCCTTCCAGGACTGGGTGGGCTGTCTGCTCTGGGCCTTCATATAGCTGAGGCTCACTGTCATCTAGTATTTATCGTCTGAATCCTGGGAGCTCCCCACACTGTGAGGCTCCTAACAGCCCAGAAGGTCTACACATATCATCTCTATATTTCTAGTGCCTGGCACAGAGTAGGCCATCAGTGTTCAAATGTTCAATTCAATGAATGAATAAATAAATGAATTTATATCTTCCTGAGGAGGCCTGATTACTAACAGATCACGTATTTGTAGGAAATTCAATTGGGAAGTCTGTTTTTGTCAAAAAGGAATCAGAGCAACTTGTCTATCCGAAGGCTGATGCCACAAAGATTTCTGACACCATGGTGAGCAAAAGGATCTCTGGGATTTAACAATATGGGGTTCAGCCCAGTCTAGTCCACATGTGGAATAAGGCATGAAGTGGGAAGTCCCCAAAAGTCTTCTCAGGACCACACACTCAATGAAGTTTGCCCTTCAGAGCCATCACCATAGCTATGTTCCTTACATCAAGCCTCCTCAAGAAAGGGAACGTATCAACCTTACTTTTCTCTCTCTTGCTTCTGAAGTCTGTCCTCACGCAGGCAGAAGAAATGTGTTTCCTCACTGTGTCCAGTAGCTTTCCCCATCCTTTGGGCCCACTGCTGGGGTTTTAAAAAATATGTAATAATTATATATATAATAATATTGTAACGATATAATAATAAATGGTAATGTACTAATCATATACGATATTTTTAACATGTAATGATTAGTGATTAAATAAGTACATATAATATTCTAATATATGTAATCATTAGTGATTATATAATACTTTTAATATAGGTAATAATTACTGATTATAATAATAACAATGATAATCTGCCTTTTTATGACAAGCACTGCTAGAATACACATACCCACTGTGGGACATATATATATAGACAGAGAGAGAGAGAGAGAGAGAGACAAAACCCACACTACTAGAATATATACACATGTGTATATGTATAGTCTACATCAATCCTTACAATAACTCTACAATATTAGCTCTATTATCCTAATTCAATTCAGTTGACAATGACCCTGAGGCTCAGTCATTCCCAGTGTCACATCACTAGTAAGTGGTGGCATGTGAATCGGATCTCAGAGCCGTCTGTAGCCCAAACCCCTACTCTTTACACTGTGCTTCACCAGCAAAGCCACAAAGCTGCCGCCATCCTGTTAGGTTAATGGCACATCTTTTAAAATTCATGCAATCCCCTCCCAACCTTTCAGCCTCCCAAATAATAAGTAACCAAATAATAAGATTGTCTCCCAGGGTGAGATTTCATCTGCGCGATGAAGTGTGCACACCTAGGGCTTTGATTTAATTCTCTTGGCCTAAGCCGATTAAGTGCTGAGCAGTTTAGACTCTTTTATAATTTTATTAGATTAGATCATTAGATTTCAGAAATGAAATGCATGGAAGCCTGACCAGAGACCAAAATAGCCAAATCCAGCTGCATCAAAGGTTCCTTGGGGCTAGCTTTCAAGATTCAGACACTCAGTAATACAGACAAAGGATGACTCTGTGAACAATAGGGATAAAATTTCAATATTAAGATAACTTTTATGATGCCAGGAAACACAGTGACATGCTTTTCTCTTGAAGCATCATGCTTTTGCTTTAATGAAACCATAGATTATCGATTCTCAGACTCGGGGAATACTGTCCTAATGGATATGGTCTCGAGTTATATTACTACTATAGCCATTAACTCGTGCAACTAAAAGCAAATGACTTCACCTCCCTGTGCTTTATCTCCCTTGAACCTTTCTCGCAAAAATCAGAAAAACAAGCACATTCAATTAAGAAAACCTTTGTGTCCACATGTAAAAGAGACAATAAAAACGGAACATGTAACTGCTTCTGCTTCTTGCTGATTTCCAAGGCACAGGATTCCCTGGGCAAAGCCATTTTACTGACATCTCAACAGAAACAAAAATATCACTGATGTGTATATCACACTTGTTTGTATCCTAGGACAATTATTCTTTCTGTCTGAACACCCATTCCTGGTGTCCTACTCACTACACGTGTCAACATTGCTCCTGTGCAGATCTCTCCCCAGCCTCTAATTCTTAGCCCTAATTTCTCATCCTCTCTTGAGTTTTATATCTCCAGTTGTCTATGGGACATCTCTGCTTGGATAAGAAACATTAGCACTTTTCCACCACCCTCCTCCCCCAATTTCTTCACCTGGCAATGGCACTAAGTACTCTAGGTACAGAAATTTGTTTTTCTTCACATCTCACACCAGATCAGTCACCATGCACAGCTCAGTTTCTTTCCTGTTGATATCTTCCTTTTTATTTCTTTAGTCCCACCTTTAAATCCAGGACTCATTACCTTATCTCTAATTTTCTGGCAATTGCCTTCCATCTTGTCCTCTGATCTCTCCCTGCTATTATTCTACACACAGCTGCTAGCTCAATGAGACAGAACTTTCCTCTTGTCTGTCATGGAAACTGATTTCTATAGCAGGCCTGATCTTTTATCTGTTCTCCCTATTCTGTCAGCCTGGAAAGCCTAGTCTTCTTGTTACACCCCTAACTTGGGCCGTGTACTGCAGCCAAGCTCATTTGCATTCTGGCTCCAACACACTGCTTGCTTGTTCCCATTAATGGCATTCCAAAAGAATTAACTGAATGAATGAATGGATAAATACACTGATGGATGGATGAATGGACGCATGTGCCCACATCCCAAATCGACTCTGCTAACTCTATCCTTCACCACGATAACAAAGAGAATTATATTCATAAAGCCTTTGGAAATTGATCTCTTTCACAGCTTGCTGCTACTGAGAATTAGTATAATTCTTCCCTGGGTTCATGTTGCAGACATGTGATCTATAGTTTCGTGTGTGTGTGTGTGTGTGTGTGTGTGTGTGTGTGTGTGTGTTCTCCTTCCTGGTGGCAGAGATTGCTGGCTGTTCACCAAACCCAGTTTCTCTCCTTATATGTGACTGGCAAGTAATTGGACTACATCTCCCAACTGCCTTTGCCGTTACTTAGAGGTGTGACTAATGGACGATGGGATGTGCGTGGAAGTGATGTGGGCCACTTCTAAGCTGAGAAGGCTTAACCCCAGGCTATCCTTCTTCCATGCTTTCTTTTCTTGTCCCCCTGGTGGGAAAGGCAAACAGCAAAGTGATCTTGGAAGTCAAGTGTTCAAGATGGTAGAGTTGCCACCAGCCTGGGACCCTAAATACGGTCATAAGCCACATAACAACGTTTTGATCAACGATGAACCACGTGTACAACGGTGATCCTGCAAGATTATAATGGAGCTGAAAAATCCCTGTCACCTAGCGATCAGTGCCTTGCTCATGTGGTTGTGGGGATGCTGGTGTCAACAGACCCCCGCGATGCCAGTCGTATGACAGTATAGCACGTGCAGTTATGTACAGTACAGAATACTTGATAATGATAATAAACAGCTATGTTACTGGCTTATGTGCTTACTACACTATACTTTTTATTATTATCATTATTTTAGGGTATACTCCTTCTACTTATCAAAAAAATAAGTTAACTGTAAAACAGCCTCAGGTAGGTCCCTTAGGAAGTATTGAAGAATTCCAGAAGCAGGCATTGCTACCCTAGGAGACGACCACTCCATGCGTGTTACTGAAGACCTTCCAGTGGCACAAGGTGTGGAGGTGGAAGACATTGATGTTCCTGACCCTGGGTAGGCCGAGACTAACATGTGTGTTTGTGCCTTAGTTTTGAACAAATAAAGTTTAAAAAATAAAAATTTTTAAAATAGAAAAGAGCTTATAGAATAAGGAGATAAAGAGAGAAACTATTTTTGTACATCTGTACAATATGTTTGTATTTAAGTGACATGTTTTATTACAAAAGAGTCAAAAAGTTTTTAAAAATTAAAAACTGTATAGTAAAAGTTATAGTAAGCTAAGTTTAATTTATTATGAAAGAAAGAAAAATACATTTTTATGAATTTAGCATGGTCTAAGTGCACAGTGTTTATACAGTCTGCAGCAGTGTTCAGCAACGTCCTAACCCTTCACATTCACCCACCGCTCACTCGCCGGCTCACCCAGAGCAACTTCCAGTCCTGCAAGCTCCATTCATGGTAAGTGCCCTATATAGGTGTACCATTTTTTATCTCATACTATATTTTTACTGTATCTTTTTTATGTTTAGACATGTTTAGATACACAAATACTTACCATTTGGTTACAGTTGCCTAGTGCTCAGTACAGTACAGTAACATGCTGTACAGGAGCAATAGGCTGTGTCCAGAGCCTATTGAGTCTGGCTCTACCACCTGAGTCTGTGTAAGTGTACTCTAGGGTGTTCACACAATGATGACATAACCTAATGATGAGTTTCTCAGAATGTATCCCTGACATTAAGCAACGCATGACTACGAGGAGAGTTAGCCACTGACTTGGAACGTTTCCCTGGGTGAGGATATGAAAGAGAAATAAACTTCTATATTCCTGAAGCCATGGAATTTTTGCTAGATCTTGTTATAGCAGCTCAGCCATCCATACGGAACTCACTGCTCAGCTGGCCTGCCAGTGCCCTGCTTGGCTGCAGCTGTGTGAGGGTCAGGCCCACACCTGGATGCAGGTCAGCGCTGCAAAAGAGCCTCATCAGGACAGGGCCAGGTGAGCCAGTGGAAGGTGAGAGGGAAGGTGGACCAGGCTGAGCTTTGGAGTTTGTCCTGAATATGGATGCAGGGTGAATCCTGGACAAGGAGGAAGGTGTTTTAGAAGAACTAACGTGAAGGCAGTGCAGACTGATCAGGCAGAAGCTGAGAGAGAGAAATGAAACAGCACTAGGGCTCGTTCTCACTAGGTTTCGTTCTATTGCTAAATCTGTCAGGAACATTGAGCTATATTCCAGAAGAGCTTAAACTTTTCTTCCAGTCTTCCCTGGTAAACCTCTGAGAGTCTTATTTCTGTAGATTCCTGGGTTTAAAGACAGCACAGGCTTGGGTTGAAGTAGTGTCTTCTGAGTCCCTACAATAACGCTCCTCACTTCTCTCCCCAGGACCCAGGCTGGGGCTGGAGTCCTGACAGATGGGCTTTTTGCCAGGGCCTGTGCTCCAACCCCATGGCCAAGGACTGCTCCAGCCAAGCTAAGTGGCAGAAGGCTGGAGAAACTCTGTCCTGGACCCCTGCATAAGACTCCCTTGCAGGGGACTGAGTGTGTATGAGAATATCTCAGGGGCTGGTGGAGGGTGCCGCACTGGAGATACATGTCAGCACTGAGTGTGCCAAGGCAGAGGAAAGAGCCAGAAACAGTAGGATGGGTCACTAGGGCACTGAAGAGCTAAAATTTATGAAATTCAGGTTTATTTATTCATTCACTAGATACACAATTGCAGAATACCTAGTAATTTTCGGACACTATGCATGCAGAACTTTGACACCATGGAAAAGTCTAAGGCAGCAGTGTACCCATTTTTTTTTTTGTAAAGTCAAATGAAAATTAAGATCAGGGTGTATAGCTAGATCTAATCTCCATATCTGTTGAAAGAAAGACCTTTCCACAAGATCTTCCCTTGCTGAAATTGTTAAAATTGTACACAAGTGTCTGAACTGGGCCACTTTGAGGTCCCCGTCTCAGACAGTCCATGGCTAGGAAATGAGGGGAGGGAGGGAAGCAGCTCAGATAAGTAGCCATGATCAATGGGAAAGTGGCATGCCCAGCCAGGATGTCCAGGCACAAGTATCAGGATAAGTCTCTCATGTGGCAGGTGGTAGGACAGCAGATCAGAGAGCTAATTCTTGTTGAATGAAGAGTCCTGTTACTACAGCAGCTTGCTCAGCAACATGAAATCCAGACAGGACTGGTGGACAGCACCATTTCCTGGGCATAAGCCCCAGGTGGTCTGATTTCCTCAGACCAAAGCCGGGATCCAGTCTTAATGACAAGGCCTTGACCCCCTGCGTCAGGAGCTGGGGATACATTTTGTCTGACAGTTAAGGGAGGGGCTGAGGAGGAATCATACCACATGACCAGAGCCAACACAGAAGGATACCTGGCTCCCCACATCTGTCACTGGCCCTCAAGCACACAGCAATGTCCTCCCCTAGCAATGTCCCCTGAAGATCAAGCCATTTGGCTCTGTAACTAGCTCATGTCAGGCTAGAATTTCTTGGCTCCCACTGGTCAGTTAGAAGCTATCTCCACCATGAAGAGCCATCTTGGATCCTCCAATTGTAGGCTGAGGTCAATGATGCTTTTTTTCACTTCTAGAAAAACATGCTATTGGGAAATAAATTATTAAACTCAATCACTCTGGGCAGATGACTTGGATGATATGCTATAGTATGGTATTAGTTCTGGGGATATTTGCACTCAACCAGCCATAAGAAGTTGTTATCCCAAAGAATGGATCGATTAGGTTGGAGAAATATTGGAAGATCGAGAACATATGTTTAATGATCACACTTTTCTACCTGTTCTGCTTTCACCAGAGGGGCATGTGGGTATGGAGGGGTTGAGGGTTGAGGGCAGGGGTTTATGTGATTGTATGTGTTGTGAGGAACAATGAAGCAGAAGTTTAGGACAAGTGTCTTTTCCTGCCTTCAAGAGTAACTAGCCATAGGACAATGGGCAAGTCAGTTATCCTTTCTGAGACACACTTAACTTTGGATGAAATTAGAGTAACAATGCTTTCTCTTCTTACGTGGGAATTATGAGGATCGAATGAGGTGATAGATGTAGACGACTTTACTAAATGCATACAAATACGTAACATAATATTGTGCTAATGTCAACAATAGGGGAGAGAGAGAGATTTTGTGTGTGTGTGTGTGTGTGTGTGTGTGTGTGTGTGTGCAAATTTGTTAAACAGTGATCTAGGAAGTGCCACCCAATCATTCCCAGCATGGGGCCTTCAAGTCGCAGAAAGTGACTCTTTTCACCAAGGAAAGCAAAACACATGCATACACACACCTACACATGTACACACACTGTAACACAGAACATGGATGTAGGACAGAGAACTCAGGTTAGATAAAGAGCTGCCAGGCCAAGGCACAGGTCAGAGCTAATACAGGGTAAATGAATAAAATAGAAAGGCAGACATTTATAAAATTTATGTTGGAAATTTTTTCTAAAAGCCTTCCACAGAAATAACTGATAGAAACTTGCTACTTATAGTAAACCCTAGAACGCAGAAATGAAGAACAATCTACAAATATCAGCAAACGCCCTAAAACAAGGATGCTAACTGCAAGGCAGGCAGCCTGTTGCAAGTGTGATGGAAACCAAGAGTATGGAGCAAGACAGTTTCATGGCCTAAAACAAAGTGCCGTGAGGTAGGGGTACCTCGTGGGTTTTACAAGCTGACTGTCGCAGAGAGGGTGGCCTCATCCGTGTCACACGTGGCGTGAATATGCAGCCTTCACAGCCTGCATGAGTGCAACCAGGACCCGGCACAAGGAGGACCGAAAGCCGAGGGGGCAGTGGAAATGCTCCAAGGTGGCTGAGAGGACAGCTTCCCTTGAGGAGCACCTAGGAGCTTACCTCTTTCCAACCGAGGGGTTCTAGTGATTTCCCCCACAGGGGCTGCCCAGACATGACAGGGACCTACATTTCTCAGAGCACTCCAGGCTGCTGTGGCTACAAGGACACAGAGCAATTCTCCATCTTGGAGTCTAAGAAAATATAAAGAAAGCGAGGCCAACTTGCTTTCCATAGCCTGTTTGAATCTTCCATGTGCTTCGCAACTTTAGAAGCAACTGGAATGCAAAAAGCTTAATTATAGTTAAAAATTCAGACTGAGTTTGACATGGATTACTTTTATGCCTTGGAATCGGTGTGCCCAGCTTCTTTCTTTAGTCCCAGATATGTAGCAAGGGGCAAGGGACCACAGAAATTACAAAGGAAAGCTTCTAGAGAGCAATCCTCTGTGAGCTGTAATATGTTTACTTATGAATTAGCCTTTAATCAACAGATTTAATATTAATTAAAAATTCATAAGCTGCTCTTTGCATAGAAATGACATAATTATGTCTCTGACTCAACCTAAAGTGTCCACTGCAGAATGTGTAAAATGTTAATTAGTAGTGAAATGCAGCGAACAAAAAAATTCTTTTAATTATGTAATAAGGCTCATTACAACGGATAATCAACAAAGCTGCCAAATTAGTCCACTGGTGGCATTTTTCTATATATAGCAAACAAACTTTTGTTTGTAGAAAATGTGTGTTTGAATAGACAGATTTTAAATTGCTTTCAAGAAGGGAGAAGCAGTAAGTCCCAGAAACAGTTAGAAATGACCTTGTACTCTTCCAACTCTGTGAGACAGTAAAGATGACTCAGATAAAAGAAGAAAAAAATCTCAAGTATTCCTCCAGTAGTTGAGCAAACATTCAAAACCTCCACTGGATTTGACCCAATGTGGTGTTATCTTTCAGAGACCTGAGCTGTTTCTAATAGTCGTAAGTGTTCAGGTAGCAGGCGCATTAACAGGTATTGATGCATACTTACGGGATATAGAACATCGGAGACGTAGAAAAAGTGCTCCAACCTTTTATTGATCAGACCTCAAAAACTGATTCTCCATCCTCTATGTGTGAATGTCAGGACTAAGGACTCACCAAACACATATTCATGAACAAAGATGCAAACTCCATTCATTAGTCATTCATCATTCATTCATTCTTCAAAAACATATTGATGGCTTTGCACATTCAGCCCAGTGCCAGGAGCACACAGAAGACAAAGGTATAAGCTCTGCTCCCAAGGGGCTCTTGGCAGTGGTTGTAAGATTAGATTTGGGCTTTAAAAATCAGCCCATCCTGGATTCTCACACATCATAGCCCCATCCTCACTCCACATCGCCCTGTGAACTTAGGCAATTTACTTCTCTGAGGCTCAAGTTCCTCGTCTACATGCGGATGATCTTACGTACTGGGGGAAGGGTGGTTAAAGGTTCCCGTGGGATAACAAACGTAGAGTACTTAGCCCCTGCGTGGCAAAAGACAGGGCACAACTGCCCCTTCCTCATCCTCATGTCTTGGCTGGTAGGGGTTTGCCAGCCTCAGCTGAATTTAATTCATAGTATGATATAAAGACAGTGGAGTTTAAGGAATTCTCTATGGAATTCAGTTCAAATTAACTAATGTTTGTATTACAGGCTGTGCTGAGTACAGGGAATAAAGTGGAAAGCTCTAGTCCCTTCCACCAGGAGTATCAAACTGCCTCCCCGCCTGTGTCTTGGGCCCTGTGCCAGCACTTTCTGCCCCCCTTACTGGCCCTCTGCCCACCCATGACTCTGCCTCTATCACGTCTTGGTCTGTGATCAGTTCTCCAGCCCTGAATGCACTTCTCTGGCCACATTCATCCCTCCTCCGTGCAAACGCCCAGGTCCCAACCTCCACTGCCCATAAGAACCTCTGCTCAGCCTGCTGAGGCCAGACCCATAAAGCCACCTGTAGGGGCTCAGGGCAGACTGCCCTAACCCTAACACAGAAGGTGGAAATTTATTCCCTACCCACCTCACCCTGGTCCTTTCAGTGAGGAAGCAGGAGGAGAACACAGCTCTGCAGGCCCTGGCACTCAAGCCTGGAACAGGAAGTAGAACCCTCTGGCCACCCAAGGTTGGCCTCGGAGGGTCCCCTCTCCCAGTTTGCTCCCACCAAATAGGTGCCAGCTTAGCCCTGGAAGGGTCACAGAGCTTTGAGGCCCACCTCTAGATAAGTGCAGAGCTACTACAACTGAGTGCAGACAATCAGGGAGGTCATGGGCACCTTTCGGTATTGACAGACTCAGAGTGCCTGGCTCACAGAGGGTGCTTCATACCTGTGGAACGTACGAATGCATGAATCTGCTAGGCAGGCCACCCAGTGCACACGAGCTAGCCCAAAGCAAGGAACAACCAGAGCTTAATCACCCAGCTTAAGCAGGCTTTCTGAGATCAACTCTGCAAGGAGGCTGCCAACTGCCAGATTTCACAGCTCCAGCAAAGGCACTGATCCATTTTGGAGCCTGTGAGTTCATTCTGACAAATGCCTGGAACCTGAGCTGAAACCAGGCTGCCACAGTGGATGTGTTCCAGGACAGATCAGGGATCTGTCCAAGATGTGCTTGCCTTGGGGGGCAGTGCAAGGGCTCTTGTCTGGAGCAAGCCGCCAGTGCTGCTATGAGCTCCTTGCCATGCTCTCCTGTCGCCGGGATGTGCATCCGGTAAGAAGAAGCATCAAGACCTGTGCATAAAAACCAGGTCAGCACTAGGCAGGGTGAGGGCAGAGAGACTCTGGAGTGTGTTGTTTGGCCTCAGCCACTTCTTTTACTTGCCCTCCTCACCCAGAAATTGCTTTTAGAAAAGGATTTAATAAACAGTAAAGGATAGCTTGGTTAGATAGAGATAGATGATAGGTAGGTAGATAGGTAAGTATTAATAGATAGATAGACGATTGATATGGAATGGGTTAAGGCATGACACTTTCCCAGAGGTATGAGCATTTAAAAAGAGAATACAAACCTTTAAAAAAGAAAATGCTCTGTGCGGAGATTCAGAGGACAGCCCAAATTTGCCTGCTAAGTGGCACAGCCAGCCCTCAAATATAGGCTTTCTGACTCCAAATCATCATTCCAGGCTGCCCTTATACATGGCATCATAGCTTTAGGGAAATAAATATGGATAATCAGTTACTCCTGCTTTAAAAAATACCTTCCAAAACACAGAACCTGCTGTAGGACCAAAGTTGAGTTAATAATTTGGGGGCTATGATGACAGCATTTAGATCATTGAGACAGGAAGCAACATTAAATTTTTTGACTCACAAAACCATTTTGTTTTAACCCAATTTCAGTTTAAATCTACACAACAGCTGCTGATGGTGTTATGTAATTCCCTAGAGGGACCTTTTCCTGAAGACAGCATTGCAAATAACTATATCAAATCCTGGTGAACCCTGGCCATCAGCAATGACCTTGACGCTAATCAGACCTCCATTTTCTGTATCTAACAGACTACCAGAAGTACCAGATATGTCTGGGTGGGCTCCTCCCAGAGCTGCGTTCATTTTTGTAACCTATAAAACCATAGCAATACTTTCTATATGGTTTGGATAATTCTAGTTTATAAACGTGCTACTGGTTTTCATCACGATGGATCATATTATGAAACTAGCTATAAAATACTAAATGAGCAGCAAGGGCCTTCATTTCAATGTCAGACTGTCCCCTGACAACCTCCTCAGAGTCCACCCCAGGGGTTCCTGCAGGTGCTGAGTGTCAGGGCACATGGGAACATTTTTGCTGTCCATCTGTAATCATTGGAGCCACATGAACTTGGGGTGCTGGCTGGCTCTGTAACTCAAATGTAATCTGGGGTTTAACAGCCACTTGACATCTAGATACCATAGATTCATACCCTTTTACCAAAGCCCGAAGCCCTTGTCTCAAAATTCCTCAGGTCCACAAAGCCTTATACTTTCATACTATCTTTGACCTCCAGTTGCCAGCTTTGCTGTGACTCATTTTTCACTCTGCATCTTGTCCCTCATTCTCTACCCTGGAATTGCGGACCCAAACTTGATATCCACTCTCCTAAATCCCCACCTTCAAAACAAGTTCAAATAATACTAATTATTATTAACAATTAAGACTTATTGTGTGCTTACTATGTAGTAGGCACCATTCAAAGCACCTATGTGTATGATCTCATTTGATCCTCCCAACAACCCTTTGAAAGATGTTCAGAACTCTTGCATGTAGCAGAATTAAAATTTGGGAATCACAAGGAACTAACATCACATTCTGCACCCAGGACAAGCAACATAAAATTGTGTCTTGATCATTCTGACTGCTCTGGTCTCAGTTTCTCATAGCTCCTCTCCATCCCCTGGACGAACCCCATCCGTTCATCCTCATCATACTTGCTTCTACTCTCCCTCATCGCAAATTTTCTCATTTATTCTCTCCTGGATCAGCCTAGGAACCTTTTTCTTCTGCAGAGCAATTCTGCTTCTTTAGCACACTGACTCCCAAACTCATGTGTACAAAATAATCACTGTGCTCAGCAGAATGAGGGGACTTGCTCTCCACAGCAATGACTTTCCTTAGAAGGTGGCTGGAGTTATAAATAGCAGATTTGCTTGATGTTGTTGTTCTTATTGCTGTTGTTATACCTGAAAGCACCAAAAAACCAAACCAAACCTCAGAAATGGAATTGGAAACTTTTGTGAACAATCACTTTTAATATTTTTAACTTAATTCTTTTCTATAGGTAGTATATTTTCATGTTTAAATTCAAAGAATTCAAAAGGTTTATATTAATATATAGTAAGAAGTCTCCTTTTACCCCAGACTTCCAGCAACCAGGTTCCTTCCCCCAAGAGCAACCAATTTTATCAGTACTATGTATATATTCCAGAAATATTTTAGCCATCTACAAATACACTCTTAGGTTTCACCCTTCCTCTTTCTATTATACTAAACTTTTTTATTATATTAAAATGGTAGCATGCTATGCCAATAGTGGGCACTTTGCTTTTGTCATGCAACAATAGCTCTTGGTGACCGTTCCATATTAATATAGAGAGATAATCTTCATTCTTTGTTACGACCTCATAGTTCTCTTAAGTTCCATGCATATAACCAACTCCATAGGGTGGACATTTATGTTGATTCCAATCTTCTGCTATTATAAACTACAATAAATTAATAACTTACACATCCATCATCTCACATATGTGCAAGGGGAAAGTGGCTTTTTAATTTTTTAAATTATTTCTGTAAATTGACAGATTAAATATTATATGTATTTATCATGTACAACATAATGTTTTGAAGTATATATGCATTGTGAAATTGTTAAATCTAGCTAATTAACAAATGCATTACCTGACTTAATTACCCTTTTTGTGCTGAGATCACTCTCTCTCTGCATTTTTCAAGAATACAATATCGTTATGCATTGTACATTCTGAGAAATGCATCATTAGGTGATTTCATCATTGTGCAATATGGAAAAAAAATGCACTTACACAAACCTAGACAGTATAGCCTACGACACACCTAGGTTATGTGATATAGCCTGTTGCTTCTAGGCTACAAACCTGTACAGCATGCTACTGTACTAAATATTGTAGATAATTGTAGCACAATGGTATTTGTGCATCTAAACATAGAAAAGGTAGTCAAAATATGGTATTATAACCTTATGAGACCACTGTCATATATGCATTCCTGTCATTGACCAAAATATCATGTGGTGCATGACTGATCTACAGTCATCTTGCTGTACAACAGATCTCTTGAATTTATTCCTCCTTTCTAACTGTAATTACGTATCCTTTGACCTATATCTCCCCATATCCCCTCCCTGCTAATGACCCCAGACTCTGGTAACCACCATTCTACTCTCTACTTCCATGGGATCAACTTTTTTAGATTCCAAATATGAGTGAAATCATGCAGTATTTGTTTTTCTGTGCCTGGCTTATTTCAGTTAACATAATATCCTCCAGTTCATCCATGTGGTCACAAATGACAGGATTTCCTTCTTTTTAATGGCTAAATAGTGCTCCATTGTGTATATACATATCACATTTTCTTTATCCTTTCATCCATTGATGGACACTTAGGTTGATTCCATATCTTGACTATTTTGAATAATGCTTCATTGAATAAATATGGAGTGCAGACATCTCTTCAACATACTGGTTTCATTTCCTTTGGATATATACCTAGTAGTAGGAGAAGTGCTAGATCAGCAGTCCCCAACCTTTTTGGCACCAGGAACCAGTTTCATGGAAGACAATTTTTCCACCGACAGCGGGTGGGGGAGCTCAGGCAATAACGATAGCGATAGGGAGTGGCTGTAAATACACTTGCTAGCCTGCTGCTTACCTCCTGCTGTGTGGCCACCCTTTCCACCCACCCCCCTTTCTACGTTTCATGAAAGATAATTTTTCCAGTGGGGTAGGGGAGCTCTGCAACCTGATCCCTAATAGGCCACAGACTGATACCAGCCTGCGGCCTGGGGGTTGGGGACTATAGTGCTAGGTTATATGGTAGTTCTATTTTTAATTTTTTAAATTAGGTTTATTTTCTTGCTATTGAGTTGAGTTACTTCTAAATTTTGAATATTAACCTCTGATCAGATGTATAGTTTGCAAATATCTTCTCCCATTCTGTAGGTTGTTTCTTCACTCTGTGGATTGTTTTCTTTGCTGTCCAGAAGGTTTTTGGATTGATGTGATCCCATTTGTCTATTTTTGTTTTTGTTGTCTACGCTTTCAAGATCTTATTCAAAAAATCATTGCCCATATCAATGTCATGGAGTTTTGCCCGTATGTTTTCTGTTAGTTTCACAGTTTCAAGTCTTTAAAGATTAATGCTTTATTCCACTTTTAGTTGACTTTTATATGTGGTGAGAGATAAGGGTCTAATTTCATTCTTCCGTATGTGAATATCCAGTTTTCCCAGCACAATTTATTGAATAAACTGTTCTTTCCCCATTGTGTATTCTTGACATCATTGTTAAAAATCAGTTGGCTATAAATGTGTGGATTTATTTCTGGCCTCTCTATTCTGTTCCATTTGTCTATGTGTCTGTTTTTATGCCAATACAATGCTGTTTTGATTACTGTAGATTTGTAGTATATTTTGAAGTTACACAGTGTGATGCCTCCAGTTGTGTTCTTTTTGCTCAAGATTGCTTTGACTATTTGGGGTTTTTTTTTTTTTGGTTCCATATGGATTTTTGGATTGTTTTTTCTATTCCTGTAAAGAATGTCATTGATATTTTGATAGGGATTGCATTGAATCTATAGATCAATCTAGGTAGAGAAAATGGCTTTTGAAGAAAAACTCATAAGCAAAGTGCAAAAGGTAATTGTGATACACTATGATCTGTGTAAAAATACAAATATACACAAGATACAGAAGAGAGAGTGTTTACCGCACCCTGAGTGGTCCAAACAAACTTTGTGAAGGAGATGTCACCTGAATAGCACTGCTAAGGATGAACAAGAATTTTCCAAGCGATTAAAGGTAGAGAAAGTGTTCCAGAAAGACTGCAAAAGGACAGATATTCTTTAAAAGACTCTGGTTCAATGGTGTGAGGAATAAGCATAATTTGAGCCTAAGAAGAGTATGGGAGTAGGAGAGTGGGATGATTGACAGAGGAGTTGGTGGGAGAAGATACTGGAGAATTAAGAAGGGCTATAAATGTCCTTCTAAGGAGCTTGGATGTCATACCAAACAAGGAAAGAGGCCAGAACACTATCCCAAGTCCTCCCTATTCAACTCAGTCTCCCTCAGAACTCATGTACCTCTTATAAGCCTAGTTCATGCTCCTATTTTAACTATTATATTATGAAAATATCCTACCTGGTTTCTCTATCTCTATTGTCTCTTCACCTTACATACACGACCAGGTTTTGTCTTTCTGCTTGTGGGATATATAGCATGTCCCTGCTCAATTACTGCTATGATTTCCTGTGGCTTTGTGGGCCTGCTTTAATTCAAACATGGCATTCCAGACCCTCCATGATCTGAATCCAACTCCCTTTTGCCCTCTCTCCAACCTGCCCCTCTGCTCACACCGCCTTCCAGGTCAACTGATCTCCAGCTTATCCTTACCCATGCCCAGCACATTCCTGCGTAGGATACCTTCCTCAACCTTACTCTTCCTGGACTCCTGCCTCTCCAGTTCCAATTTACTCCCTTTTTGGACTCTTCTACACCTCCCTTTTGACCTATTTGGCATTATTGTTATTTGTGTATTTATAATGAATAAAAATGAATGATAACATTTAACCAGTGTTATTTAAGATCTACTATGTGCCAGGCACCATGCTAAGTGCTGAGTAGATAGAGGCGACCAAAACAGTATGTGCCTGTCCTTGCAGAGCTAACCATCTGGAGGCCTGTCTCCATGGCTAAGCATCCTTCAATGCATAGGACCAGCCCCCACAACAAATAATTATCTGGCCCCAAATGTCAATAGTACTGAAGTGGAGAGACCCCATCACAGATTTTAGAAGTACCTGTGGAGGGGAGTACGTTTATTGTTTAGTTTAGTATTCTCCAAAACACCCAACATACTGACTTGATACATAGTAGCTCCTAAATATTTTCAGGAATAAAAATGTCTCCCTTAGGATGGAGGAAAGGGATAAGTTTTAATTAGGAAAAGCAATAAGAAATATTAGTTAATTTCAGAGGGGAAATCATAGCCTAAACTTCTTTGCTATGGGTATGGTAAATTAAGTTAGTATTTTATGCTCCATTGTTGTGTTTTCTTCATTATAATATTTATCATATAAATCCACCAACTTACATAACTCATGGGGAAAGCAAGGGATTAATTAGGCAATTTCAAGATGCATAAATACATTAATATTAACAAAATATATATGGTGATCGGGGAACACATTAAGGGACATAAATCAAGGATAATATAGCAGAGCAAACTCACCAGTGGAAAACAGGCTGGCAATGTCTAGAAATGTTCTTTTGTATTTAATAATGTGACAGATTCCTGGCACAATTCTCCTATTTGTTATAGGACTATTAATTCCATCATCTGCACCTTGCATAAACTTGCTGTATTGCATTTGTGAGTATAGTGTGTAGGGTCAGTAGAGGTCACTACCATGGCAATGGCTTGGCATCCACAGCTTTTGAAATGGTTCCTGGGCATACAGTGAAGACAAACATCTGGCAGCGGACAGCACTGGGGGTGTGCCAACTGGGGTGTGCCCATGGACATGCATGTCAGGTGCAGACTAACTGGAGGCTCTGCCAAGCCCAGATTCTCTTTGTATATGGAGGTATTTCTTCCCAGCTGTACAAGAAAGACTTTACTCAAAGGCAAAAAAACTTAAAATTTCAGCCTTAGAGTCTCACTGGGAGTTGATCTAATCTGGCCCTTTCATTTTATAGAGAGTGAAACTGAGGCAGGGGGAGTTGATGTGCGTTGCCAAAGGCAGAGAACTGGCTTGTGGATGTCCTGGTCTATCTCTCTGCATTTTCTTACCATGACATTCTTTTGATTTTAAACACATCTCCCACTATTGAGTGGAGATTACATTTAATATACCTGTTGCTGGTAACTTGCTTCTTTATTTCATACACTATTTGGTTTCAAATGCATTTTACAGTTAAAAGAAGCTTTGTATACCTTTAACCAAATGTGGATATATTGATTTATTCATTTGTCAACATCTGATGGTCAATGTCTGGGTAGCAACTGGTGTCTAACTTGGGAAAATGGAAAATAATTTAGATATTTCAGAGAGAATTTTATACAGATAATAGTTTAAAAGCATATTGGAGGGATTGGGTGGGGGGAGGGCACAAAAAGCCAAAATGCAAAATTGCTCAAAGATAAGTTAATTAAATAAAGGCCTAGAATAGCAAAGGGGGAAACAATGTTCCAGGCTTCACTGTGCTCTTGAGGCTGCCACTGTGGGAATCTGGCTGCTGAGCAGAACCCGGGAGAGGCACCTGCTGCCCACTGACACTGCATTCATGGCTGCTACTGTTGCCCAGAGCTGGGGAAAAAACAGCTTCTCTCTCTTTCCCACCTTTTGGTCTCCCAACACTACCTCCCATTGGCAGAATTTGGTAAGCCAGATGGCTAAACAGTCTGGGAAATGTAGTTTGCTGGCTTCCTGTCCCAGAGGTAGAGGGATGGGAAAAGAAGACTGAGTATGAGCTCAGTGACAGCAGACAGTACTTCGTGCACCCATCAGTTGACAATCCCATGCACAAGCAAACTGCGCATATATTTTTAAAATGTGCCCATGGTTGCTCCCATATCACCCAATTTTCATCATCTTTTCTTCCTTTATTCTCTCCTCCCTTCCTTCTTCACACATTCCAGACTAAGCAATGCACTCGGCACTGGGAATGCAGAGTGAAGCAGACAGTGTTCTTACACCTGTAAGTGTTAGACTCTGGTAGAAGGTAGGACAAACCTTTTAAGCTCTTCCTAATTCTTTCCTTTTCTTGTTTTCATTTTTGTTTTTCCCATCCCAACTTTCCCAGGATAGTAATTCCCTTATTTAAATGACTTACAGATGCTGCTTCATATTCATGAATTAGAATGCCGCTTACACTCCTACAGTAAGTATAAATCATTTGTCTAATAGGATGCTATTCCAAGATTAAGAAAGGATACTAGTTATTGAGTGTGTGTGAATTTTATAGTCTTATCCTTCACAGCTGAGACTGAGAGTCAGTCAAGGCTTTCTGTATTTTCATTGTAATCAGTTTGAGGGGTATTAATAAATAACAGGCTGTATCAAAACAAAAAAGATGAGACCATAGTTTATAGATTTTTCTCATAGCTATTCCCTGCAAAATTGCATAAAAGCTAGTTTTTCACTGATTCGATTAAATTTATTTTCAGTTAGCAGTGCCTCAGGTGCTCAGGGCTAAGTACACAGAATAAAATAAGAGAGTCCTTATTCTCCAGGAATTTATCACCGCATGGGGGAGGCACTGACAATTAACACTGACAGCCAAGGGTACAGGATGACTAATGACGGGGTAAGGACACACAAGTCAGCCTGGGGACTCAGGGTAGGCTTCCAAGAGAAGAAAGGCTTTAGATGTATTTGAAGGATGCACACAAGTCAAATGAGGAAGAGGGAGAAGAAAGCCTTTCAACCCTATGGCATGTGGGACAGGAAAGGTCATGGGACAGGTATTAAGGAAGGCACAGGAATGACTTCTCATCGTGAAATGAGATGACACTATGGTTGTTAGCAAGAGTTAGGTTATGGAAGGTTTAAAATACTGTGCAAAGGGCTTTATTCTTAAGGAAGTACTAAGTCATCCTCCAGCCTTTAGAGGGGAGAATAAGATCATTCTGAGAGCAGCATGAAGGGTGGATTGGAAGGGACCAAGACTGAGACAGAGGGACCAGTTAGAAGACACTGCGGTACCTAGGTGAGAAATGACAAGGACCTAAACTATGCAACTGGAGGGGGAAACAAATAGCAGAGGGCAGACATAAGAATCATATAGGCCAGAGGGTCAATAAGATAGGAATGCAGTAAGAGGGGCAGAAGGATCTAAAATGACTTCCGGGATGTTGACTTGGGTCACGAGCAGGCCAGTGCTCCAATGAACAAAGTAGGGAAATACAGGAGCAGCAGGACAAGTTAGTGGGGACAGGTAGTGGGGTAGGAGGGAAGGCTAGGGGAGGAGAGGAGTTAAATTTTTAACATGTTAAAATTCACATGCCTGAGAAATACCCAGGAGCAAAGACCCAGTGTTTGGTGTGCGATATGGATCTGGAGCTCAGTAGACAGGCCTGAGCTGTGTGCATGGCTTTGAGAGTCATCTGCTTTGTCAGTGAAGCCACAGAGGTGGAAGAAATAACTCAGGAAGGAGAGAGAAGGAGGCCAAGGACAAATTGCTTGAGAACACCAACATTTAAAGGACTTACAAAGTAAAAGAATTTCACAAAGAAAATGGAAAGAATGGTTAAAACTGCAGGAGGAAAAAGATGCGTGTCTGCCTTGCTTTTCATCTCATGGACCTGCGTCTCCTGAGTTGCTTTTGCTGGAAACTAGGGGACCATCCTTCCATTTCCAGTTCTTCACTGAGTTCTATCAATGGTATTTTCAAAATATGCCACAAATCTGCATGCCTCTCGCTACACCCCTGGCGGCATCTGGGTCCTGGTTTGAGTCACTGGATTAAGCAGTTGCCTCTTTGCTCATCCCTAATCCCCCCTTGCCCACCTGTAACCCAGAGAACCTGCCTGTTTTGTTCATACAGCACAACAATAGTTTGTTGAATGAATGGACGATTGAATGAATGAATGTAGAACTGCCTTAATGGTACAAGGAAATCAAGAAAACTCTTCTTTTTATTAGACATTCTGGAAGACATTGGTCACAACTGTGCTTCTGGAGAGATGAGGACATTAGCAGCTATGTCTCTAATTCCCCATGATGTTAGGGACAGTGATTACTCCCTGTGACCAGAGGTCACTCCCCTGTCTTTAGGCAGAAGAGCTGAAATTAAACTAGTTCTTAAGGTCAAGAATAAATCCTTAAATATATATTCTCCCTTTCCCATTGAGGAAGGAGAATTTTTGCTGGATGGACAAAAATGTCCATTATACCCAGTGCCTGATGCTTTTAAGAAAATCATAACTTTAACTGTCCAAACCTTGGGTCTTTCTTATGGTTCTTCTTCAACTTCCCACTAAAATTTTGATATACCATAAATTTCAATGCCCTTAATAAGATACCAGTACCAAATCCCCTGGGCTCCTCATATGCTATTTCTATGTCACATCTTAGCAACTTCCAAAAAGTCAGGCAAGGGATACTGTGCCTTTTACATCAGGACTAAATTGAGGAGTAGTAGCTTTCACAACGGAAAATTTATCTCACTGGGCAAATGTCTGCCAGACCATTACTACACCTTTCTGCAACCTTTATGAGGTGTGGAGTGAGTGTGTTTTAAGAGGGGGAAAAAAAACTACCTAACAGTATTTCTCATGAGTCAATTGCTGGCGTTGGCAGAGAGAGTGAAACTGTGAGTCGATGAGGAGGGAGGGGGTGGCGTTCTGCTGCAGGACTCGGGCCTCATTAGTGCTTGGCAGCACACTCCTCATGCAAGGCCTGAAGAATTGTCGGGACCCCTCAGATTCTCGGATCCAGGGACCATCTCCAGAAAAAGATGAGTAAACAAGTGTGCGACATCGGCATTGCAGTCAGCATGCCCAGGCAGGAACTGCCGCCCAATATTTACAGCTCTGCCAACATTTCCCATTATGGATGTCCCCTGAAGGCTCTAGCATTGAGCACAATTTTTCAGATAGAAATTTAGTAACTCAATTGGCATCCACCTGAGGCCTGTGGTAAGCGGGAATAAAGCTTGGTTTCCCTTCAAGTGACAACGCAGTGATAAATAGCTCTACTGTCTTGCCCTCCACTGTAATACTCACCCTCTGGCCCTCCTGGATATGAAAACTGTTTTCGGTAGCACCTTGCTAGAAAGAGTCGCACATTAACCCTGTTCTCCCAAACCCAGCTGTAGGCAGAGTGCAGGCAGAGAGCTGGATTTGGAGTTTAGTGGCTGTGGATGACATGCGATTTTCCTCAAGGTCTTTCCACCCCAGAAGAAAACTGGGATTGTCAGTCTGCAAGTTAACCCTTCCAGCTGTCCTGGGAGGTACAGAATTAGTCCTAGGGATTGTCAGAGTCATCACGGCTGTAGAGGAAACCCAGTGTGCAAGGGCCCCCAGAGAGGACCCAGGAGAAAAGGCGGCCTTGCCCAGCCAGGTGCTAAGGATGTCCTCGAGCTGAGTTTATCAAAGAGGAATCGGTTCATGACTGGGCCGCTCCCCATACTGGAGTCAGACAGCAACCAGTCTCCCCAGCACCCTGAGTGCGCTCCAGGCTGACTTCCAAGGAGCACAGGGATTCTTGCAGGACAGCAGCAGAGTCCTATGCAGGTGCCGTAAAAGCAGCCACAAGCAGAAGATGCCAGAAGAAAGGTGTGCTTCCCGCAGCTTCCTCATACCCCCCACCCAAGGTTCCCAGGTCTCAGGAGCCTGTACTTCAAAGCGGGGCCATCTGAACGGCAACCACCACCAACCAACAAACCAAGCAGGCACCTCTCTGGCTTCCTGTCCCCTCACTAGAGAGACCCCCAGCTTCAGTCTCAGCTGAGCTCCTCCTACTGGGGTCTTGAACGTGCACCTGGGGCTGGGGGCTGTTCTCTGTGCTCAGGATCTAGTGACACCCTCGGGACTCAACCCTCACCAGAGTCACTGGGGGGAGCTCTTAGAGAAATGTATGTTCAGGACCCACTGAAGGTGGCACCGGGAACTTTAAATCATTTTGTAGAGACTCGATTCTGATGCAGCTCTCCACGGGCTAGCTTTGAAACCACAGTCCCCTAAAGAGGAAGGATTCCAGACCCGAATTCAAATTCCTACTCTGCCACCAACTGGCTAAATATTTAGACAAGCTGTTTTAACATCTCCACACCTTAATTCCCTCACCTCTGTTGTCCAGGTAATATTATTTGTATTTTTTTGCTGTCGTATCTAAACCTGAGCAGTTACATGAGATTTATTGTCCCAGAGAAGGAGAAGGTGGGACCCAGGTGGCCATTTCCCACCCTCCATTTTAATATATGGTGAACCAGGGTGGGGGCACAGTGGTCTTCAAAATTCCAGAAACTTCCCACTTTCCAAGGCACCTCTGGGTCTGGACAGTACCGTCTTATACAGCAGTGTGGATCTGTGACCCTTTCCTGCCTCTGCCTGCATGACGGCCCCTTCCTGCCCATACAGAGAAAGTCACACACCCACCCCACCCCAAATCTCACTGAGAAGCATTTTCCTAAGGTGTAAAACCTCCAGGCAACACATAAAAGGACAAAAGGACACTTTGAAATACTGGTGTCTGAAAAGCCCACTGGAATTGCCGTAATGACCCTCCCATCCATTCATTAAGAGGTACATTCCCAGCACAATTATTTTTATGTTTAATAATTAACCACAAAAATACATAGTGTGTGTGTATATATATACATATATATATAACTTTGATCAATGCCTACCAAAACTAATTGTAATTAGAACTTAATCCATAATAAATTTTCTAACAGAGTGCTGTGCTGCAAAAAAAATAGCAATTCAAAATTTTCAACTTATATACCTACTTTAGTTGAAGAGGAGAATGATAGGATAATTCATGAAAGACTTTCAGGCGTAAAAATATATCACATTAGGGTAAAGTTCTGCAGGAGAAGTGAAATGGAAATACAATTTCAAGGAGAAAAAGAAACATTATGTAACTTCTAACTGTTAAAAAAGAGCTTGTTCATGTGTTTTTTGAACCATGGGTAGTAAATCACTATGGTAGTTAGATTCCACTAGATAAATTTGAGTGATACAACAGTTATAGTCTAAAATATCAATATTTACAAGATGCCAGAAATTACATCCTTAGCAACTATTTAATTCAGATAAAAAGCACCTGATACCATTTTGAAGATCTTAGTTTTCCAGAAGTTTTTTGGGCACACACACACAAGAAGTTGGAAGACTGCTGGGTTCTGTCATAGAGTTGTAGCACACACACTGCAAGGAGGAGAGCACATGTAAGGTGACATGGAGATGGTAGGGATCATCGTAAAGGAGGGACAGAGCGAGTGGCGAGTCAGTGTGATGTTCCCCAGGCTTGTAGGCTCCGCAAGGCCTGTACATGGCATGGGGGGATTCAGAAGTTTCCATGCACCCCAGCACAGAGTGAAGGTGCTGAGTCATCACCTGGTGCAGACTTCACTGCAGGGCAGACGACCAGACCACAGCAGTACCAGGCACATATCACCCTGGAAGACCAATGCGTCCATTTACCTTTCCTGGCCACCCAGACCATGGAGTATGCCAGAATAGCCACCCCTGGGAGAGAGTAGTGAGTGTGCAGAGACCCTATCCGCTGACCCTGTGGAATCCCACTGAGTCCTGCAAATACTCGGAACCGTCTTCGGGTGAGAAGGGGGGAATGAGGAAGGCTGCCAGAATGTGGGATCATCCAGGGAGAATGAGTCACCCAAAAGACTAATTAAAAGACTAATTACAACAGCGCTGATAGGGAATTTAACTTAGAAAACCCTGACTATTTAAACAGGAAAGAGGCTATAAACCAGAAGAGATTGAGACATTGTTAATTGGCAAGACTCAGTTCCGTGCTACCCAGCAGGGTGAGGACTCATAAGAAGGTTCAAGTCAGCTAGAGAAAATAAAGAGTTGACATTGTCATGCGTCTGAGTGTTGTGTGAGCAAATTTGCCATCCTATTACACCTATAAAATGGGGTTAATGTATTTACCTTGCAGGGTTCCTGTAAGAATTAGAGAGAATGGATATAAAATTCCCTGGAATGTCTGTGCCCCTTGAAGGACAACTATTACTGTTGTATCAAAGTCTGCCAGCCTCCACTGCTGCCTGAGAGGCCGCAGAAAGATATCCAGACCATGGTCTCTGGGGCCCTTGTCAAGCTGTCCCCACCTCTGTGTGACACGGGCGTTCTCTGGGCATTGACACCCTCTTTGAATAGAGGCAGGAGGATTCCTCTCCTGTCTTGACTATGCTATTGTCTCTGGGCTGCAATATCTTATAGAACTTGAGAGAAACCAGCTCTGAGGACAAGTCCTCACAATCTTCTCAGAATCGGTCGTCTGATAACTGGGGCATCATTGTTAGCAGGCCCAGACCTCCCTTAGGACAGGATAGTTTTCAGGGGGGGGCCCATTCTCCATGCAAACAGGACCTCAGTGTAGTCCACCCTGGGAGTCCCATGGTAAAGCTGAATGCCAAAGGGTGGAGAGACCCAGACCCAGAAGCAGACTGGCTGTGAAACTACAGAAACATAAGCTTCCAGGTTTCTCCCTCGCATGCCCAGGCCTCCTTCTAGGCCCTGTGCCTAATTTTGTATTCTCTTTCTCCAAGAGGGCCACCCAAATTGTAAACAGTTTGGGCTCCACCAAACCTGCATCTGCCCCATCCAGACCTCACTCATACTCTCTCCTGACGTTTTAAAGAACTGGACCCTCACAGTGCCAGCGATAAAAGCACCTCTGCAGATGAAAAGCACTTTCAATTTAGATTTTCTCACCAAGTTCTCTCAGATAATGAATGCATTGATCAAACATTAATTAAGCACCCACCAAGTGTGGGCACTGTGCCCGGTGCTCCTGGCCCAGGCCAGGAGAGCCTTACAGCCAAGTGGAGGATATGTGGCTTCAACTTAGCAGTGAAATCCACCTGCACATCACCCAAGCAATCTGCACACTCCTCCCCCTGGGGATGACGGTGGCCTAGAGGCACCAGGACGTGCCACCCTGCTGTCTCAGCTGCCTTGAAGCCTCTAGACCTCCCCAAGACCCACCAACTAAAGGGTTAACCCCTGCCACAGCAGGAGAGGGTTGTTAATATTTTAACATCATTCCTCCTTCCAACGAGTGTTTTCCATTATATCCTTAGTTCTGCTGGTCCTCCTTAGAGGCCAATAAACAGACCCAGAAGTCGTGACCATTCTCATCACAGTGCCATCTATACAGAAAGCCCCCATGAGTCTAGATGACCCTTGGAATATTCTCCATCAGGCACATAGCCATATATAGGTGCATATGGCTGGAAGAAAAATCTAACTCTAAAACTTGGATCTAAACAAAAGGCCAGCTGGGAATTATAATTCCTTTTACAGGATTGATGAATGGTAAGATTCATTTGAACAGCTTCTCCTAGTGCATTTAAAATTCATTTCCACTTATAATAATTAACTTATACACAATTACTGTCGAACATGTCCATTGGCTAAAATGGGCTCAATCATTCATTTATTCATTCATTTTTAACAAAAATGTACTAGGTATCTACTATGTGCCAGGCACGGCTCTAGGTGCTGGAGACACTGTAGTGAATAAGACACACGACGGTTACTCTCATGGTGCCGACATTCTGGTAGGGGTAGGCAAATACACAATGCATTTGTTAGGTAGGAATGAGTATAAATAAAGCAGGAGGAATGGGGCATAAGAGGAATTGGGTAGGGAGTGGGGTGCTATCTTTATAGGGAAGGTGACCTTGCTCCATGACGTTTGAGCTGAGAAAATCTACGCAGAGCAAAGAAAAGGGCAAATGCATTAAAGTCAGAGCGTGCCTGTGCTTGAGGAACAGTAAGGAGGCTGGTGTGGCTGGGGCCTAGTGACGCTGGAGACAGCAGCGAGGAGAATGGCGGGTTTGGGGTTGGAGAGTGAGCCAGGGCTTATGCCTGCACTGCCGGACAAAGGCATTTGTTCTTAATAGCTCTCGATATGCCCAGCGTACAGTCAGGACCCAGAATCTACCTGTCTCTTCTTGAAAATCCAATCATAAAATGCTAAACCAAGTTTAAGAACTCAAAACACATTTTAGATTAAAAACCAATTTCCTTCCAATATCCTGAAACTTTACACCAGGATATCCATGGCCGGCTGGACACAGCACACAATGTTTCCTTGTCACTGACTAAATGTGCTTTCGGCTACCCGAGCCGCAAGAGAGAAGGATGGTGCTCTCACAGACTTAATTCCATTCTGCTTTGGATTAGGTCTTTGTGCTGCACCACCAACGCCTGGAAGGCTCTCTGAAACACCAGCTGCTGACAGCTTGGTATGCAATATTCACTGGAAAGGTTATGGTCTGACGCTGACCTCGAAATTCCTGATAATAAATGTGAATGGGCTAGGAAACAAATTAAACCTGGCCTAGTGTCATTCCTTACCCAAAGAGCAGGACTCATCAAATTCTCCCCTCTTCCTTTCATAACTTAGCTTTTATGTTATACTTTTAAAAAGTAAAATGATGTTAATAATTTTCATGAGTTATTTTTCCCCTTTGGATCACCAGAAATCCAGTTACTAGTATGTGCAAAGAGCCAGTACCTTAGGACACTCTGGAGTCTCTGCCACCATAATGTCAAAGACAGATAGTTTCTTCATATGGGGATGTGATAGTTCACACAGCGTGCTTGGCTGTTGGAAGTTATTAGGTCAGTAAGTATGGAATGTTCGATTTCCTTAAGTACTGAGTTTGGCAGTTGATATCTCTGTCATTTCACTTTGATACTTCTTATTTTTGTTTTTGCTTTTATTGTGAAGATACATCCTCATCCTTTCAAATGCATGTTTTGGCTTGTGATTATCTTTCAAATTTTTTTAGAGCAATTTTTGTGAAACCATGGATAAGTTAAAAATTTGTGTTATTTTTTTAATATGACTTCTGTCATGGAACCAATACAGCACAGACAGCTCAAAATATCAATGAAGTGTTTGGGGAAGATGTGGCTAACGAACACACAGTAAGTCAATGGTTTGAGAAGTTCCATTCTGGTGATTTTAATCTTGAAAATGAGCCATGTGGGCGACCTGAGAGCAAGGTGGATAATGATGGGCGGAAAGCTGTAGTGGAAGCAAATCCATCTCAACCTGCTTGTGAATTAGCAGCAAGGTTTGAAGTTACTATTCCAACAATATTGGACCATTTGAAACAAATGGGCAAGGTAAAGAAGCTGGATAGCTGGGTTCCACATGAATTAAACAATCATCAGAAGAGAAATTGTCTCAAAACTTGCCTTTCTTTGCTGTCACGACATAAAGGCAAACCATTTCTATACCATATTGTTACATGTGATGAAAAATAGATTCTTTTTGACAATCACCAGCATTCGGCACAATGGTTAGATAAAGATGAAGTGCCGAAAGACAGTCCAAAAACGGATATTCATCAAAAAAAGCTAATGGTGTCTGTTTGGTGGTCCAGCACTGGTATTATCCACTACAGCTTCATGAAACCTGTTCAATCAATTACAGCGGATGTCTACTGCAACCAGTTGGATGAAATGATGAGGATGCTTGCGATTAAGCAGCCGAGATTGGTCACTAGAGACAGGCCAATCCTCTTGCAAGACTACATGTCGCAAAAAACAATGCTGCTCAAACTACAGCAGCTAGACTTGGAAACTCTCTGTCATCCACCATATTCACCAGACCTTGCACCAACTGACTACCACTTCTTTTTTTTTTTTTTTCCTTTAACTGGACATTTTTTGCTATTTCTTTTTTTTTTTTGTCTTTTTTTTTATTTCAGCTTATTATGGGGGTACAAAAGCTCAGGTTATATATATTGCCCATGTCCCGCCCATCCCCCTGAGTCAGAGCCTCAAGCGTGTCCATTCCCCAGACAGTGTGCCTGGCACTCACCATGTAGTCATACCTCCATCCCCTCCCTCCACCCCCCACCTCCCTGAGTCAGCACCTTCAAACATGACCATTCCCCAGACAGTGCGCAACGCACTCATCATGTAGGCATACACCCATCCCCTACCCCCACCCCCCACCTCAGTCTGATATCCAGTTGGTATCATTCCCCAATGTGCATTTAGGTAATGATCAGAGAAACCAATTTTCTGGTGAGTACATGTGATGCTTGACTACCACTTCTTCCAGGCTTTGGACCACTTCTCGCAAGGAAAAATATTCAATTCTCAACAAGCTGTGGAAACACCTTTTACAATTTCATCAGCACTCACTCTGCAGGTTTCTTTGCTGCTAACATAAGCTACTGTTAAGATGGCAAAACTGTGTGGATAGCTTAGGCACATACTTTGATTAATTGTACTGCTTCTTGTTTGAGATATAATAAACTACACTTTTGATTTGAAACCAGACATGTCATATTTAATGACCTAATATCAGGTAGCATCTCAGCAAGAAATAAAAACTGCTCAACGAGGTGATCCATCTCTTGAAAGTATTTTGGCTTCCTATCTAAGCAAAATAATAATCTGGAGGAAATTTAGTAAATAAGAACCCTATACACAAAATTACTAAGAAGTTTTTGTTTGGCTTTTTAAAATTAAACAATATAAAAACGAAATACTCTCACTGTAGAAATATACTAAGGCAACCCAGGAAAGTATGAAGGAAAAATGAAAAAAAAAGTCATCTGATCGTCTTATCCAGAGAGAACCCATGTTAACACTTTGGTGAACAACTTTTCAGGCTTCTTTTCAAGCTGGAGTACATGCACACACTTTTACATAAATAGAATCAAAGAATACTTAAAGTTTTGTGACTTGCTTTTTTCACCCACATATCATGACAGCTTTCTAAGTTATTAAATATAGGCCTAAATCATTACTTTAAATATATGCATAATATCCCATTACAAATTGTAGGGTCACAAATTACTTAATGACACTCATACATCCAAAGAAATAATGGCTTTTTTGTGGGTCATGAATGGACCCATTCGCCAGCGAGTGAAGGAAAAAAAATTTCAACCATTCCATAATCTCAGTACAATCCAATAATGTGAACCATCCCTTAAGGATAATATTCTTTTTTAGGCAAAATGCTCAATCTCTCATATTCGTCTTTCTCCCACAACTTCCTTCTAGGAAGGTGTCTGGCTGTAGGGCAGGAAAGGGCACAGCTTACGTGATGTTGTGATGACAAGGGAGAGGGGTGCTCAGGTGCATTTCCCTTGCCTGCTCCTGTGGCCCCTTGCTGGAACTTCCCGCACTGTGGAAGGTCTTACCTACTCCCTGAACCAAGGCTGCTCAGGTGCAACTGGCTCTCTTGTTTAGACAATGACCAAAACCCACCCACAATAGCACCGACTACATACTGCTATGGTCAGGACCATCACCCAAAAGGTGTGGGCCTCCCAGACAACTCAACCAATGTTAGGGCTGCTCCAGGTAACAGACTTGAAAAGAGGCTATACTATTGATATCTTCTATTGTATCCTTGAGATACTGCTAAACACAGAAATTTTACAAGCCTATGGTGGCTGCTCAGTTATCCCATCCAAGGGACAAGCCTGCTGTGATCCCAGCTGGTCCACCCTGGTTTCAAAGGTCTCAGCTCTGCAGCCCCTTTGACCTGTTCCTAAGTCTCCATGCATTCCCTGAGGCTCTCAGCACATCCATAGTTCCTTGAGGTTGCAGTGGCTGGAACTTCCTTGGCCCATAACCCCCTTGATATCAGCACCTATGGTCAGTACAACACTCTCTACTCTGGTCTACAACTCCTTTAAGGGATTCAGCTGTCCCATCATCCCTTGCCTCCTCATCCTTTGTGGACTCCAGAAACCCCCATCTTTGGAGTCTTCCTCTCTGCCCAGTCTCATTGTATAGAGTTTCCATTGTGCTCTATGCTCCCCCTCAATGCATTTGACACTTTTTTTGTTCTCACTTGAAGCTCCGGGAGGGTGGAGACCATGTCTGCTGGGTTCACTATTGAATAGTAGCTACTCAAGACACATTTGAGGAATGAACAAAAAAAAGAAAGAATAAACTCATGAATATATAAACAGGGTTCTTGAACTGGTGTGGCCGTGGGAGGGACATTTCTAGCCCAGACCTTGACAGCTGCAATCCTGGGGATGCTGGTTCTATCTTTGGGGTCTGTCAGAACCCAGACAGGATCCCTGGACAGGATCTTGTTTCTACCCTGAAATACAGCTTCGCTATGTCTGGCCACCAGATTGGATACTAAAGAGCAGAAAACGTGCGAGAGGTCAGGCATTCAAGGAAGCACACTGTTTTCCGACACCTGGGGAGAAAAAGAGACTACATGCCACCAGGACACCTGCCACACCCCTTTTGTGCCCGCTGTCTCATTGCAGTGTTTTACACTTATTAAGAGCTGAGAATCTCCCCTTCGTGATTTATCAAACAACTCTAATAAGTACATTTTATGGTCTAGGTCATATCCTTTCATGAGCCTCATTATTTTAAACCAGTTTTATCACAATGAAAAATGAAATACACCATAAATTGTTTTTCACTAAGTGTCAATTAGCAGCTCTGTTTAAGCACTGCTTCTAAATCTGAAGGAAGGAAGTTATTTGTGCTAAATAATACGTTGCTATGATAGGGTAAATGTCTAAAAGATAAAAATTCATGTTAATTTCAATCCACTGAGATAAACTATAACTGTCTTTTATTTTCATAAAAACATACTGCTTTTTGGCCAACTTCTGAAAAAAAAATGCTTCTGGATTTTTGCAGTCGTTGTTTATTTATTTGTTTCCCTGATTTGAAAAAAAATAGTTACTGATATTTTTCTGGGAGTTAAAAATGTAAATATAATTGGCTCTGGCTAGCCAATAAATTCAAGGGGGAAATTAGGATTTTCCTTGTGCTATGAATACATTACCTAGGAAAGTTTGCTAATTGTCTTGCTTTATTGCAACTGCCTCTGCTCAGGATCTATTTATTGAAAAACCCCTTAAACTACCTCAGAGGTTTAGTTCTAAAGCAAAAATATTATTTATTTCTAGCTTTTCACTGGAATAAAACACTGCCACCTATTCGCTGGTTGGAGATGGGGAGATGACATCCTGTTCTGCTGTTATCTCTGACCCCTAGGGCAGAATCAGCTCCAAACTCATTGTGTCTCATAACCTTCATTCATCTGAGCTGCTGCAGCCCGATGTGATCACTCTCTATTCCCCATGGTGTTGGCTGGCCCTACCTCATGGCCACCACCTTTAAAATAGTTCCTGTTAGGAATTCTGAGCTGTGGTTGACCTTCTCTTTCATTTGGATCGTCCTTCAATCTAGCTCTGGCTCAGCTGATGATCCAGTGTGGCTGGCTGTTAAAGTTCACGCTGCATTTTGCTTCTGCCAAAATCACCTGTTCTTGCTCCTGGGCTCTGTAAGAATCAGTGTTCTATTCACCCAGGAAGAAAAGGTAACTGTCAAGAGGCACCAGGCTCTAAAATTCTATTTCCAGGTTTATAAACTCAAGTTAGGAAAAACAGGCACATCTGAAATTAATATTAATAAAACAGTACTTTGAAAAGGCATTTCCAAAACCAAAGCTGATAATTTACTTTAAGGCTGGTCAAGAAATGTTTGAATATTTAATAGCGAAAGCAAAGAAATAGTGGCATCAGGAAGCCAACAAAAGGCGTTTGGGAAAAAGGCCCTGCTCTTGGAGTTAATGACAGTTTCCCCAGACAAGTTCCACCAGTTTAAGCATCTTGATAATGTCACAGGTGGTAGGTATTTGACAGCCAAGACAGAATCTCAGAGCTGTGTAGAACATGTTTTATAACTCCAAGTTTCAATAGAGATTTCTACATTTACTCAAAAACCTCTGAAATAATTATGTAAGGATAAAATCACAACTTTCTACCTACCACGTTGTCCAGGATATTGCTTTGGTGTATGTCAATGTTTTG
The DNA here is from genome assembly GCF_020740605.2 of Lemur catta. Lineage (NCBI taxonomy): Eukaryota > Metazoa > Chordata > Mammalia > Primates > Lemuridae > Lemur > Lemur catta. The sequence goes on from NC_059128.1 coordinate 40,312,633, forward strand.
GGAACTGTAGTTTGAGAAAATATGATTTGATAAAAGTGCCTGAAATGCATAAGCATGTAATTCATATTTTTAAACACGTTGTGAAATACACATTGCCTATTTAGGTCTCTGTCAATTCTCCTAACTCCTCTATTTTCATCCTTTTAATTTTTATTAAAGTAATTTTCAGCATTATTTTTATTCCTAACTTAAAGCAGTTATTTATATGACCTTATTGTCTACTAACCCTTGAAAAAATAACATCTTCCCTACCAGCTCTCGTGTTATTGGTGCTATTTTTCTACAATTGTTGGTAGTGGCGCCTGGCATCATAATAGTTACCATTCACTGACTACTTACCATGCGCCAGGCACTACACATTATCTCATTTAATTTACTGAAAACACAGTTGTAAATTCTCCTGCTACTTTTACTTGGTAGAATTTGTTAAAGCCCCATTTATGAGTGTGAGAATTAGCAGCAGCTTTGCTGCTTGGAGTAGACTGAAAACACAAACCGCTCTGTATTCAAGCTCGGGGAACCGAACGTGGCTGCCGGGGCCAGCTGGCCTTGGGAAGCATCTGGATGATTTCATTTAACGCCTTTAGAAATATTTCTCACTGGGCTAATTCAAGGAAAATGGCTTGTCACGGATGATATCTGACCATAATAAGCAGCTAAAATGCTTTCCCAATAAATATTGTAAAATGAAACAGGTGTAAAGCCACGGTTGGAAAATTAGCAACTGAGAAGGACTGCAAAGATTATAAGGCCAAATTTCTAGCAGAAAGCTGGTTCCTGGGATGTAGCAGGGATCTGTGTCATTGGGACATTTCCCCCCTGCTTTCAAGAAATTTATCATTTGTTCAATCATTCATTTAATAAATGTTGATATGCTCTATAAAGGCATTCAACTGGGTCTTAGTGGGATATGAAGATTAATGCACATTAGCCTTAAGGAGCTGCTGGCTAGTGGAAAGAGAGGACCTGACAAGACCCATATGAAGCATGGCCACCCCACACACATGCAGAATGCTCCCTGCCGTGTGTAGAGAAAACCTAAGTCCCCGAGTTAAAGGAGGTGCCAAAGGGAAGTGAGTTTGGACTGATTGGGGAGAAAAGACCTGCAGAGGATGCCAAAAGAGAACACAGTGGTGGATTCTGGTGACAGGAAACACCTCTCCTCCACCCTTGAGAAAACAGCCAGGGGTTTGGGGCATGCTCGTTGAGAATTGAGCACAGGCAGCCTGTGATGACAGCCTGCCACTGGGAGGAGCTAGGGCAGATGGGGTGGCAGGCAGCGGGGGGACAACCCAGCCACTGACAGGTGGGTTGGCTGGTGGCTGCTTGTCTCCAAGATGGTGTGCAAGCTGTGTGCAGGGCCAGCCCTGAGAAGGGAGTGAGCAGCACGTCCCAGGACCCAGTGCAGTGCTTGGAGGGGCCAAAAGTTAGCGCATTCAATAGAGCTCCAGAGAAGCAGGCGCTGTGGGTTGAACTGAGGAGCTGCCACCCCAAGGCACACAGGTCTGAGCAAAAAGGTGAGCTGAAGTTGTGGTGTCACAAAACCTGTACATAAATGTTCATAGCGACTTTATTCATAAAAGCCAGAAACTGGGAGCCACCCAGATATCCTTCCGTGGGGTGGATGGTTAGACAAACTGTGGTACATCCACACCAGGGACTGCTACTCAGTAACAAAAATGACAGACTATTGATACACACAGCAACTTGGATGGATCTCCAGGGAATTATGCTGAGTGAAAAAAGCCAATCCTAAATGATTGCATACTTCATGGTTTCATTTATATCACATTCTTGAAATGACAAAATTATATAACTGGAGAATGGATTAGTGATTGCCAAGGGTCAGGGAGAAGGGTTGGAGGGAAGTACATGTGGCTATCAAAGGGCAACAGGAGGGACCCTGGTGTTATGGAAATGCTCTATATCTCAACTGTATCAAAGAGAAATGAGATATGTTGGTTGTGATAATGTACTACAGTTTTGCAAGGTGTTACCAGTAGGAGAAATGGGACAAAGGGTACACAGGATCCCTCTGTATTATTTTTTATCAATACATGGGAATCTAAAATTATCTTAAAATGAAAAAAAAAATCTATTTTTTAAAAACCCTATACCTTGGGAACGTCAACTGACTGATTTCTTTTTACATTTTTTCCCTACTTTTTGCTTATAATTTTTGTAAGTACCTTTGAAAATGTTAGCCTATTTGTTTGTTTAAGAGACTTAAATAGGTTTGATTATTTGACGCAGTAATTCCAAGCCGAAAAAGATTCTGAGGAAAAATCCAAAATGTAGTCAAAGATGTTCATTGTAACATTACTTAGTAGAGCAAAAGCCTGAAATGAAATTTATGTCCAATATCAAAGAAAGGGTTAGATAAAATATCATATCCAAATGATGGAATATTCTGCCATCATTAATGATAATTCTAACAAAAAATTCAATGGCATGATAAGATGAAATTTTTTAATATAATGTTAAGGGACAAAGTGAAGATGGAAAACTATACCTTCAATATGATTTCGATAATCTATAATGATAGGTACAGAATGAGGGGAAAATCCAAATGTTAGTAATGATAACTTCTAAGTGGTAGAACTGTGGGTGAGTTTTATTCTGCTATCTTATATTCTTTTTGGTTTTCCGCAATGAGCTTACCACTGGTATAATCTTGGACTGGTTATTATCCTTTCCAAGCCTTTGTGTCTTCATTCATAAAATGGAGGTAATAACAGTACCTTCCTTATATTTGGTATTATATCTATAGTGCTCAGCAAAGCATCTGATACACAATACTTGACAAATAAATGTTACTTATTTGACAAGAATATATGTATAATACTTACAATGTACCAGGTACTATTCTAAGATCTTTGCAAATAATAACTCAGTCCTCCTGGCAACCATTTGAGGTAAGGGTTATTATTATTTTCCTACATATCAAATGAGGAAATTGAGACACAGAGAAATTAAATAATTTGTACAGAGTTGTACAGCTAATAAATAGCAGAGCTGGAGTTTGAACACAGATAGTCTGACTCCAAAGGCTGTGCTATTGATCATCACACCATTTTGCCTTTTGGGGGTTCTTATTATTATGGAGTAGGAGCAAAACTATGAGTCAGGTGCTAAAATGTTTGGAAGAGATAAGAGTTCTCCAGAGATATGTGGTTGACGACAACCAGCATGGGGAACGGATGGTGGAGCAGATACTTTGCTAGAAGTGCTTATGGGATTTGGAGCCATGTGGTTTGAACTGGGTATCAGTACCTATGTGGCCTTACATGAATTACTTAGTATCTCTGGGCATGAATTTCAAAATCTGTGAAATAATATGTTAAAAATATCTACCTTTCAGACTCATGGAGAGGATTATTGAAGATAATACACGTAAGGTAACTCTATATAGGACATACTCAACAAATGCTAGTTTCCTTTTTCCTTGTTAACATTTGAAATTTTGTTTTTCAATAGGGCAGAACATGTTCAGATGATCACATTCAAATATATGCCTCATGATAAATGGATCATCTTCCAATTACCATTAGCAAAATAAAATTGATGCGTGGTATCTAAATGGCTTGATACACCATCTCTACCACATAACTCAAAGTTCCTGGAAAATGCAGAATTTACAGGATGTGTAGTTGTAGCATCTCAGCGGTCCCTCTTGGAGCTTGAATACTCAGCATAAACAGCAAGTGAGTGATTCTTGATAACACTGTTTACTTGATAAATACAGCAGACATTATAAAACATCCATTGGCAGAGTCCTAGGACTTAACAATATCAAAAGTAAATAATACACCATCCATTCCTTATTGAGCTTTATGATCCAATAAAAACTGAAACAACAGACCACTGCATCAATATGCAGTCCCAATTTAACAATGAAGGTCAAAAGACACTAGGATATACCATCTGAAACAAAAGAAAGGAAGAATTATCAAACAAATATAACTAAATTGTCTATAAATACAAACTAGTGTAGTAGTAATTAAAGCTGGGGACAGATCGTCAGGAAATCTTAACCAAAGTGTTATGACCTGTGTGTTTCCTGGTCACAGAGAACAAAAAGTCTTTCCCATCTAACACATGAAGCTGATGGGAAATGGATTATCTGTCAGGATACAAAATGTATTTCACATTGATTATTTTAACAGGTAATTTCGTACACTGAACTATGATAATTAGTAAAGTTCTGAATATTAAAGTCATATGAGCCAAATTTGTGAAAGTTATCATGGAAAGAATATAAGCTTTGGAGCCAGATGGAGTATGGCCTCCAGATGCCTCCCTTTATCATCAAGGTGACCTTGAGCAAGGTATTGAAGTCCTTTAAGTCTCAGTTTTATTCAGCTGTGAAATGAAAAAAAATTCTTAACATGGAAGCATTGTTATAAAGATTACAGATTAGGTATGGAAAGGGCATATATCAGGTGCCCTTTACATCATAGCTGCTGCTGCTATTATTATTATTAAATCAATAATGGGTGGAAATTCTTTAAACATCAACAAATAATATTTCCTTTGGCAAGATTTCAAAAAATATCACCAAGATCATCATCCTCAAAAATAAAAGTCACAATTATAATGGAGTATTAAAGATATTCAAATAACCCAAAAGAAGCAGGAAAGGGGAAATAAAGGAACAATAGATGTAGAAAACAAATAAAAAACAAATAATAAGATGGTGAATCTAAGTCCAAACATATCAGTAATTACATTAATTATAAAATGGTCTAAACATAACAATTAAAAGATAGAGATTATTGGAAGGAAAAAACAAAACTACCTAACTATATGCTGTCTATAAGAAACTCACTTCAAACATGATGATACATGTAGGTTAAAAGTAAATGGATGACAAAAAGATACACCATCTGAATACCAAAAAACAAAAAGATGAAGTGGCTGTATTAACATCATACAAAATAACTTCATAGCAAAGAAAATTATCAGAGTTAAAGAATATTACATAATGATAAAAGGATCAATTCACCAAGAAGACATATATTCCTTAATGTGTATCAATTAACAACATGGTTTTAAAATACTTGAAGAAAAACTGACAGAACTGAAAGAAGAAATAGAAAAAGCCACAATTATATTTGGAGACTTCAACACTCCTCTCTAAGTAATAGATAAAACTATTAGATGGGATATCAACCACAACATAGAAGTACCAAACAACACCATCAATCAACTGGCTCTAATTGACATATAGAAAACACTCCCCAAAACAATAGCAAAATACACATTCTTCTCAAGTGGGCATGGAAAATTCACCATTTCCTGGGTCATAAAATAAACCTTAACAAAATTAAAAGAATTGAAAACATGCAAAGTATGATCTCAGACCATAATAGAATTAAACTAGAAATTAGTGACACAAAGATAATAGAAAAATCCCCAAACACTTGGACATTAAACAATCCACTTCTAAATAATCATAATTAAAAGAAGAAATCCCTTGTACCCAGCACTGTTTGGCACTTAAAAAAAAAAGGAAGTCCCAAGGGAAACTTTTTAAAATTTTTAACTGAAAGAAAATGAAAATAAAATACATCAAAATGTGTAGGATGCCACTAAAGCAGTGCTTGGGGGAAATTTATAGCATTAAGTGCTTATAGTAGAAGAAAAGAAGAGTTTCAAACAGATAGTCTTAGGTTCCACCTTAAGTAACTAGAAAGAGAATAACAAAATAAACCCAAAGTAGAAAGAATGAAATTAAGTGTAGTAATCCATGAAATTGAAACCAAAAAAAAATAGTAAAGACAATTAGTAAAACAAATAGTTGTGTCTTTGAAAAGATTGATAAAATTGATAAACCTCTAGCAAGACTGATAAGGAAAAAAAGATAAAATACACAAATTGCCAATATCAAGAATGAAAGGGGATAGCACTAGGATAGTAAGGGAATACTCCAAACAACTCTACACACATAAATTTGAAAACTGAGCTGAAACAAATTCCTTGAAAAACACAAAAATCAGTCACATGAAATAGGTAACCTAAATAGTTCTATAACTATCAAAGAAATTGAATTAACAATTAAACACCTTCTGAAAAAGAAATCTTCAGGTCCAGATACCTTCTACCAAGCGTTTAAAAATACAGCATGCAAATTACATAACTCCCCTTTCAGAAAATAGAAGAACAGAGTATACTTCCTAGCTCATTTTATGAGACATAAGCCATTACCTTAATGCCAAAACCAGACAATAAGAAAAGAAAATTAGAGACCAAATTCTCCCATGAGCATGGATGAAAAACTCCTCAAAAACATATCAGTAGATAGAATCTGACAATATATGAAAAGAATAACATACCACAACCAAGTGGGGTTTATCCCAGGAATGCAAGGCTAGTTCATGTCTGAAACTTCAGTCACGTAATCTACCATATTAAAATTCTAGAGAAGAAATACCACATGGTCATATGAATTGCAGAAAATCCATTTGAAGAAATCAACATCCATTATGACAAAAATTCTCACAAACTAGAAATAATCCTCAAATGGATAAAAATATCCGTCCTCAAATGGATATAAGGCATCTACAAAAAACCTACAGTTAACATCATACTTAATGATGTAAGCTGAATATTTACAAGCTAAAATTGGGAACAAAGCAAGGATATTCACTCTCACTCATCCTATTCAAGATCAGGAAGTTTTAGCCAGTGCAACTAGCAAGAAAAAGAAATAAAAAATTTATAGAATAGAAAGGAAGAAATAAAACTGTCCCTATTCACAAATGACATGAGTGTCTACATAGGAAAAAAACCCAACAAATTAATATGTGAGTTTAGCAAGGCCTCAGGATACAAGGTGATGTCACAAGAATCAATCTTACTTCTATATACCACAATGAACATTGAAAACTGAAATTTAAAAATACAGTACCATTTACAATAGCTGCAAAATGAAATATTTAGGTATAAATCTAGCAAAATATGTACAGGATCCATATGCTGAAAACAAAACACTGATAAAAGAAATTAAAGAAAATCTAAATAAGAGACATACCATGTATTAAGGACTGAATGTTTGTGTTCTCCCCCAAATTTATATGTTGAAGCCCTAGTCCCCAAAGTGGCTGTATTTGGATATAGGGACCTCTAAGGAAGTAATTAAAATTAAATAAGTTCATAAGGGTGGAGCCCTGATCCAGTAGGATTAGTGTCCTTATAAGAAGAGAAACCAGAGAGTTCACTCTCTTTCTCTCTGTCTTCTCACACACACACAAGAAAGAGGTCATGAAAGGTCACAATGAGAAGGTGGCTGTGTGCAACCCAACAGGAGAGCCCTCACCAGACACCAACCCTGCTGGCACCTTTACCTTGAACATTTAGTCTCCAAAACTGTACTAAAATGAATTTCTCTTGTGTAAGCCACCCAGTCAAAGGTATTCTGTTAGAGCAGCCCAAGTAGACTAATACACCATTTTTATAGATTGGAAGACTCAACAAAGCAAAAATGTTACTTCTACTCAAATTGATCTAGGGATTTAATATTATTTCTATCCAAATCCCAACAGGATTTTTTATAGAAAAGCTAATTCTCAAATTTATACAAAAAGGCAAAGCAACTAGAATAGCCAAAACAATTTTTAAAAATAAGAATAAAGTTGGAAGTACCACACTACCTAAATCTCAGAATTACTAAAACTTAACAGTAATCAAGAGAACATAGTATTGGTCAAATAATGGACGTATAGATCAATGGAACAGAATAGAGGGTCATAAATAAGTTCATACAAATACAGTCAATTGATTTTTGGCAAAGGTAAAGGAAATTCAATGGAGAAAGGATAGTCTTTTCAACAAATGGCATTGGAACAATCAAACATCCCTACGCAAAAACATGAACTTCAACTTAGACTCCACAACTTATACAAAATTAACTCAAAATGTACCACAGATTTAAATGTAAAATATAAATCTAAAACTTTTAAGAGAAAACCTTTGTGACCTGGAGTTAGGCAAAGAGTAGACAACCCATAAAAGAAAAAATTAATAAAATGGACTTTATCAAGATTTTCACCTTTTACTCTGTGAAAGACACATTTAAGAGACTGAAAAGAATAGCTGCAGACTTGGGGGGAAAATTTGCAAGTCACATACCCGACAAAAGACTCCTGAATATATAAAGAACTCTCAAAACTCTACAGTGGGAAAATGAAGAATCCAATTTAAAAATGGGCAATAGACATACAGACATTTCACTAATGAGGAATATAGATATCAAATGAAAAGATGTTCAATATCATTATGCAAATTCAAATCACAATTAGATATCACTACACACATATTAGAATGACTAAAATTAAAAATACTGACAATATTAAGTGCTGCAAGAATGTGGATCAGCTAAGGTTTTCATACGTTGCTCTAAGAATGTAAAATAAAATGTGATGGCTTTTATAACATACATTTTACCAACTTATAAAGTTAAATATAAATATACCATATGATCCAGAAATCCCACTCCTAGATATTTACTGTAGCAAAATGAAACTTAGGTTCACACAAAAATCTGTATACAAATGTTAATATCAACTCTTTGTGATCACCTAAAACTGGAAACAATCCAACTGTCTCTCAATGGGTAAAAGGATAAACAAGCTCTGATGCATCTGTACAATGAAATACTACTCAGCAAAGAGAAGTAACAGACTATTGATACATGCAACACATTGGAGTAATCTCAAAGGCATCTATGCTAAGCAAAAGAAGCCAGTCTCAAAAGGTTATATTCTGTATCATTCCATTTATATAACATTCTGAAAAAGACAAAACTGTAGTGATGGAGAACAGATCAGTTGTTGTCAAATGTTGGGGTTGGGGGAGAGGGTGTGACTAAAAAAAGTAGCACAATGAAGTGTTGTGTGGTGGTGCAACTGTTCTGTACCCTGATTGCAGGGGTAGTTACATGCATTTTTAAGTGTGCTAAAATTTGTAGAACTATACATACAAAAGAGTCAATTTTTCTATACATTAAGAAATAATTTGTTTGGGGAAAAAAAAACAAAAGTAAGAACATTCCATTAGTAGCATCATTTTGACCAAAATCCTTTGGGTCTGATAACTATTAATATATTGCAGTGACAATGCTGTGAATGTCAGAATCCAAATGCAGATTTGAATACAACATGATAATGTGGACATGAACTTGACTGAGTTGTATTTACAGGTCTTGGGTTAGAAATCAGATCACAGTCTTTACTTGGTACAGTACTTGTTTACCTTAGAGAATTCTTTATCATGAGTCTAATCTATCATATGTAAGATTAACTGTCTAGAGACTTTATGACGCTATTCCTTGATGATATGACTGGCTAAATCAAATTGGACATTATGATCAATATTCTTCATAATAAAGAGACTGAGCCAGGTTGGCTAAAAGAGTTAGTCTTCCTCAATCTACTAAATTTTATTTGCTATGTCTTTTTCTCCAGGATCTGCCTGTTTATTAATAGACGTCTATAATACAAATGGTCAGATACTCCCTGTCTAGATATCAAATCGAGCTCACTGTCTCCATTAGTACTTTTACCACACCAGAATTTAATTGAACTTGAGAGCTTATGTTTGCCAACTTTTTCTAAATATAGTGCTTTCAAACTTCATACTGAACGTAACACTTGGGCACTTAACATTTTGCTTTTTCTTGTTTGGGAAATTGGTACCAGGTATGGGAGTAAAATCTTCAAGCAGAGTAAAGGCAAACTGATGTTGAAGAAGCTCTAGAATAGTATCATTTCCAGAGACCATCACTCATTCATTTATTCATTTGTTCAACAAATATTTGCAGAGTACCAATTACATGACACGCATTATGCTGATGAACAAAACAGACAAGGTCCCTGCTCATAGAGCTCACAATCCAATGGAGAGGAGGGACAAAAAAATAAGCAAGTAAATAGCTAAATAAATAAGATATTTACAGATTATAATAGGTATTAGGAAGGAAGAGCCAGGTGAGGTGATGGAGAGTAACTGAGATCATTGACAATGTTCCCATTCATGGATGCAGACATAACTGGGAAGACAGATGTCTGGCCAAAAATTTTTTTTCTCCAGGGTGTTTAGAAAAGAACTGTTTTTATTTATAGTTTCCATCAGCAGGAAATACCCGTTTGAGGCTCATTCTCATCATTCCTTGTCTTCTCAGAATAAGCCCACCATGACAGAAAATGTCCTCCTGCAAGGTAATATTTGAGCTGAGACCCAAAGGGTGAGAATGAGATGGCTGTGTGAACATGAAGGAATCAGATTTAGAAATGGTGAATGAGAATTCCTGAAGGCAGGAGAGGGCTCGGTGTATTTGAGTAACAGGACAATATGGTTAAGGAGCTGTGAATGAGAGGGAAGCATGGTATAGAATGACATCGGAGAAGTACTGTAGCCAAATATGGCATAACCTTATAGATTAAGGTTGAGTTCAAAATCTATTCTAAGAGAAATAGGAAGTTATTGAAGAATTTTAAGCAGGGAAGTGACATATCTGGGTTTTATTATTTTAAAAAATCGATCTGGTTGATACCTAGAGAAGGGTTGAAAGGGAGCCGGACTGGACACAAGGACACCAGTTAGGAGGCAACTGTAGGGATTCAGGTAAGCAATGATGATGACTTGGACATAGGTAGTAATGGTGAAGATGGGAGAAGTAGGCAGATTTTAAATCTATCACGTATGTAGAATTGACAAGATTTGCTGATGGTTGAATGAGAGAAGGGTTGAAAGAAAGGGGAAAGTCAAGTGTAATGCCTGTACTTTTGACCTGAGCAACCGAAAGTTTGGTAATGCCATTTGTTGAGAAGGTTAACACTAGAGAAACACTAGGGTTATGAGAGAAAGAAATAAACCCCTCCATTTTGAATGCAGTAAGTTTGAGAAGCCATTTGAACATTTATATGGGAAGAAATGGTAGGTAACTGGTGAATTAATCTGTTTGCATTGCTATAAAGGAATACTTGAGACTGGGTAATTTATAAAGAAAAAAGGTTTATTTGCTCACAGTCCTTCAGGCTGTACGAGAAGCGTGGCTCTAGCATCTGCTTCTAGTGAGGGCCTCAGGAAGATTTTGCTCATGGTAGAGGTGAAGGGGGAATAGGTGTGTTACAGGTGAGAGAGGGATCAAGAGAGAGGAGGAGGTACCAGGCTCTTTTTATAAATCAGATCTTGCAGTAACTAATAGAGTGAGAACTCACTCAGGGATCCACCCCCATGACCCAAACACCTCCCACTAGGCCCCCCTCCAACACTGGGGATTGAATTTCAACAGGAGATTTGGAGGGGACAAATATCCAAACTGTATCAACTGGACATGTGAGTAAGGAGCTCAGGGGATAAGTCTAAGTTAGGCTTAACCAGAAAGTATTATATTAAAACCTTGGGGGAAGAGCATGGGTGGAAAAGGAAAAGAGCTCAGGATTGAATTCCAAGTTGTGCCAACATTTGGAAATTAGGTAGAGAAGGAATAACCAGCAAAAGAGGCTGAGAAAGAACAGTCAGTGATGTTGGAAGAAAACCAGGAGAGTTCAGCGTTTTTGGAAGCCAAGAGATGAAAGTGTTGATAGATGCAAGAAGGGCCAGCCAGACAACAGCTGGAGTGGTTGATCTGCCAGAAGTTCAAATCAGAGGAGAGCAGAGAACAGGCTTTGGATCAGCAGCATGGGAGACACCCTTAAGGAGGTGTCAGCGTCAGTACCCTTAAGGAGAACGGTCTTAGTGGGAGTCCTGGAGCTGAAACTTGAGTTAAACTAAGAGTGAGAGGCAAAGAGATGGAGGCAGTAAGTACGGATAATGCATTCCAAAAGCTCAGCTATGCAGAGAGCAGATAAGTGGGATCAAGGGAAAGTCTTTCATTGTGGGAGATGTTAGAGCACATTTATATGCTGACGGAAGTCACCAGCCCAGAAGGAGAAGCTGGTGATGTAGGAGAGAGCAGATACAAAGGTAAGAGCAGTGTTCTGGAGAAAGAGGTGATCTTTGATAGCAGGGAAGGCAGAGGAGATGGGTATATGCACGCAGTTAATCCTGGTAAGGAAATAATGAGACTGTGGTGCCTATAGTGTGACTTTCCAGATTAATGACTGTAAAGTCATTTGTAAAGTAAAGGAATGACTGTAAAGCCAGAGTAATGACTGTGAAGACCCAGCCCAGAGACATTCAGCTCTTTCAACCTGATTCAGCTCTCCTGGCATCGTGCTGTCATGAAGGCAATGACCCCAGGAGCCCAGCATGCCTCCAGAGGGAACTGGGAGAGGCAGGGAGCCACAGCAGAGAAAATCTAGCTCCCTGTGTGTTCTGTTTCATGCAGTGGATGAGTCAACTGACTTTATTCTATTAATAACACAGTGCTGTCAGAATTATTGTCTCTTGACCTAAAACTGTTTGTGGAAACTTAGAGGAGACCATGGTTTAGCCTATAACATACCCGACCAATGAAACCAATAGCAATCCAAGAAGATGTATGAGAGTGAGAATGTACTATGTCAGATATGTTGGTAGTATGTTGTGAGCTGGCTTGCCTGTGAGCACCACTGAGACCACTGCAATGGGCAAACTCAAAACTGGGACAGAAATGTCCTCACACAGACAGGATACATAGTCATGAGAGGAAAAGTGGGTCCAGTTTCCTAGGTACCCACGGCCCTTTAGATAACCAAAGGACTGTCCCTTCAGGTAGCAGATTAAATCCATGCATCACCTACTGGTGGACATTCATGCTCATAGAATGTAAAGGTGGCTCTACATGGCTATGCTCAGTCACTGGGAAGTTCTAGACCCACAGGATGAAAGCATTGATACCCACAACAAAGCAGGGACACAACTGGCAGGAACTGACAGGCTGAGAGTGCAGTGCCAGGATCCGGGGCTACAGGAACAAGAGAGTGGATACTGGCAATGAATGCAAGCCTCTTGCACAAGCCTGCTAGCTCCGGGATTTCTTTTCATCCCTCACCCTTTAGCCACAGTCAAGCTCTAATAAGAATATGTGAATTCACTAAGTGAATTTAGAGTTACTCTTTTGGAGACCTGGGTGGACTTTTCTATCAAATTGAAAATAGACATTCTTATTTTATCACAAAATACATACACACACACACATACACACTGGCAGTGTCCTAGAAATAGGCCAGAACATATTCTAATTTAAGGTGTAGGAATAGAACAGGAAGCCATCCTGCAATCTTTTGACCCATAAATCTCATCAAATCTTTTAGAATCATCCAGAAGTTTCTGTAATCTCATGAGCATGCCTCCAGCGGCACACCCATGATGGCACGCACACAATTATGAGTCACTGAGCAGAGTCAGTGTCATTATGAACACAAACACGAAACCCAAGATTAACACCATCCCACACAGGGCAATCCTGAAAGCAGTTGGATAACTTCCACTGGCTTTGGAGCTGAAGCCATCACTGAATGCATGCTCCGAGGCACCACACTGCTCACGCTCAAGAAATTCTACATGTTCTCAATGTTCTTAGGGACCTCAGCATAACATCAAGCTCCAACTAAGAACAACTCTTTCAGTTTGCAGAAACTGCTATGGATTTCACATGTTCCTTCTTGAGTGTTCTTCTCAACTCTCCTTAGAGTTGTTTTTGATATTGCATTTGAGGTTGGTTTATGGTTCTTTCTTGGTAAATGCACTTATTTGAAAATGATATCCCAAAAGCTTTCTCCCCTCCAGCCCACTCCCAGCAATCTCTCAATGGCTATTCCTCTCCAAAAATCCTTGTCCTTTCCTCTCTCATACAAACTGGTGCCCTACTGGGAGAAACAGAGGAAATATTTTCCCTTGGCTATATCGTAAACTTATTACTTAGGTCACATTTGTGCCCTTAAATATAGTTTCCCAATTTCACTTGTTGTTTTAGTGTATGAGGGGTAACTCATGTCCACTTTTCCCTGGACTTTTGGTGCAGGTGAACGAAGATGTGTTAGTGGGAAAATAGCAGGGGAGAGCACTTTGAGAAACCTTGTTCATCCACACACTGTTTGTTGGCCCTAGGAAGGCAGAAACAATGGCTGAGACCGGGAACTGAAAGTGGAGACTCACAGGTATGGCAGCGACTGAAATTTAGGGAGAAACTGGATGCAGTGGCATGCACCTGTAGTCCCAGCTGCTCGGGAGCTGACACAGGAGGATCCCATGAGCCCGGGAGTTCTAGGCTGTAGTGTGAGTTGGTCGTACCTGTGAAGAACCACTGCACTCCTGCCTGGGTGATATTAGTGAGACACAGTCTCTTAAAAAAAAAAAAAAGGAAAGAAAAACTTAGAGAAAGGAGTGGAAATCAGGATGAGTGTGCTGCTGACTGTTCTCCTAAGAAATACTTGCCTACTAGGGCCCAGTTGCTTCTCCTAGCCCTGAGATAATGGTGACTTTTGCACAATTCTCTTCCGGACTTCTGAACCAGGTGAGGAAAGAGGCGGGCGGGAAGGAGACAGAAGTGAGTGAGAGAGACTGACAGAGGCTCTTACAGAGGCTCAGTTTTCCTAACTGCCAGGGAGGAAAAAAGACTTTCTGAACAACATTTTCAATTAGTTGTAATTACCAAGAAAGACACCACTAACCACACTTAAAAATCAAAACTTTGGAGGAGACTAAGCAATTTTGTACCAGAAGGTGCAGTGCTGTGCAAGTGACAACATGAACAAATAAGTATGATCAGGTGATGAGTAGAACATCAGCTGGGTGGAATTGAAATGTCATTGTGAGTGAGTTATACCGACGTTGTCCTCTCACTCTTGGGGGCTCTTACCATGGCCTCAATATCATCCAATCTGATTACTCCAACTTTATATTTCTACCTATGATCTCTCCTTTGAATTCTAGAACTGAATATCTAGCTAACCACTTCCCATCTCTACTTGGATGATTCATAAGGTGGGAGTCCCTTAGCAACATGCCAACAGGAGAGACCAATTGGCAGTACAGAAAAGAATGCTTCAATAGGATACTTAAATACAACATCAGAAAGTGTAAGCCACGTGCCACCATGGTTTACACTTCACTGGGTAGGAAACGTGGACGTGGGACATGGTGGGCTTATTCTGAGAAGACAGTGAATGATGAAAATAAACCTCAAACCAGGGTCTTTCCTGCTGATGCAAACTACAAAGAAAAGCAATTCTTTCTGAACACCCTGCAGAAAGAATTGTTGGCCAGAACATCTGCCTTCCGTTATATCTGCACCTATGAGTAGGAACATTGTCAAATAATGATAATAAATAAGATCCTCAAGTCTAGAAACTGAAAGTCTGAACTCACGTAGTCTTGTAAATTCAGAAAAGTGATGATGGAATCACCAGGGGCCAGAGCACCAAAATTCTAGAATGAAGGTTTGAGGGATGCTATCTTAGAGAAGGTAAAAGTATTATTTTACCCCATGGGTAATAAATATATGGAATTTGTAGTTCTAGAGGTCACAGAAGCCAAAAGCATAAATCAGGTTGAGAATCATTTGGATCCTTCCATTGGTGGAGGCACCACAGCAGATTAGCAAGGGACTTTTATTTGGGGGAACATAACTAGCTTTGTCAGACTGAAGCCCTGGAGAGATTTGTAAATGCCATTTTGGTGTCACTTTCTGCCTCAGTTCACCTCCCAGGGAAGCCAGGACCTCTCAAGCCTCAGATGAATGCAGAGGTGAAACAAGATTGCCCACACATTACAGAACGTGGAGCTGACAGAGGTCTGAATGTCAATATCTCAGACTGAAACCAGAGCCAACATAACCCAAACACCACATATGCAGTAACAGAATGGCATTTCATGGCCAAAGACAGAACAAGCAAGTTCAGAAGAGAGGAAGGAGGTGGATACTGAGGAGATGTCATCTCGGGAACAAGGACTAGGGCAGGGGTGAGGAGCAGGCGTCACAGGCACAAAGTCATTGCACAGCCCTTCAGAGATAAGCCTGCCAGTGGACCATGCAACATGAACTGCAACACACACATATAACAGTCTCTAGAAACATGATCTAGTACAAAAAGAGTGCAGAGGAGCATGGCAGGGCACACACAAACACACAAAGTTTTTATTAGGGCCAAGAAAGGAGGAGGGAAGGGATCCTTTGAACTGAGGACTGAACAAAGTTTTTCACAATATGTCATGCACATGAGAATTTAATGAGTCACAAATTCCAGTGGATATTTTTTCCCTCAATTTTCCAGTTTGTTCTATTTTGCAAATATTTGTACTCAGATGATAATGTGACTTTTGTTGTACAGCCACACTGACTCCCTCATGAAGAGCTTTATTTTGAGTCAGAAGACATCTGCTAAATTGAGATTTACAAAGAACTTAATAAATACAAACATAAATAGATGAGCTCTGAACATTATATTCTGAGCATTCACTTCCTTATGTACTTGCAAATTATATACCAGCATGCAAAGCATCTCAAAAGAGCAATGCATAAAATCTCCTTAGAATCTCTTCTTTCTGAACACCTTGGAGATGCTCTTTCATCCAAAGCCACTAATTAGGAAGGTTAAACACTGCCTTTCTCGTATGCAGGCTTTGTCTTCATAGGCTATTGATGCAGAATGTGGGAAAAGACTAAGCAAGTACATTTGAGGATTATGACAATTCACGAATGACATCAAGGATCCATAATATATTTTAGACACAGATTTCAATCAAGTCTGGCAGTGGACAGGATATTCTACCATATGAACTAAAATCCTTGGGAACATCATATTCCTGGGGAGCAGGCTGTTTTATGATTTTCAGGCTCACAAGTGAGTCAGAATTGGCTTCATTGCTTCACTTTTGAAACCGTTACTTGGCACTGTCACAGTGACAAACCAACGGCCTAAAATGCAATTAGCTGTTATGCATCCTTGTTAAGCAACAGCCTGGTTGCCCCTGGCACTGCATGTGAGATGCAGTTTATGTGGCCCGCCTCGCTGACAGGCAAGTCCCCGTTCAGATGAGATAAGGAACTCACTCCAAACAAGGCATTTCTTTGCAGACTCCAAAAACTATTTTAGAAAACCACATTTCCTGCCAAATGAAAGAGAAGTTTTATAACACGGTACAAAGGTAGTGCTGAAGAGGTTCTGGGCTCCCTCTGGAACTGTGTAATATTTTAGTAATAGCTGTCATTTGTCTCCTGTAGTTAGAAAAGGTAGGGAGGTTCAGGAAATCACAGCATATAAATTGGTTTCTGTGGCCTTTGATAAAAAAAACTGATTGCATTATATCATTTTAGTGGCTGTTGAATTCCGACGGAGGACATTATTGGCTCTCCAAAACTGACGGCATCTCCTTAGGGAGTGAAGCCATAATATGGAAAACCTTGCACGCCCTGCCATTCCCTTCTGAGTTCAAGTCCTAGCAAGAGGGAAAACATCAGTTTTACCATCTATCTGCAAATGCACCAACCAGTATGATGATAATGATAATGACCCAATCCTCATTATTCAACAGGAGTGCACTATTATTTCAGAGCAGCCAGAGTCTCGAACCTAAATGAGAGAAATGTCCAGTGGTCCCAGTCCCCATCCTGCGTTTTACCTCTCCCAGCTGGTGCCCAATCATCCACTGTGAAATCCTAGTAATTTCCCAAATGTGTAGCAACAGATCATAAATTTCCTTCCACAGTAAACTAGCTTCTGAGAGAGTGGGTCCTGTTCGTTATAGGGCTTTGGTTGTGCGGTGTGGGAGATGCACGTGTGGGGCCTGCGGTGGCTCAGGTGCATTAATGGCCTCAGTTCCCACCCACTCTGATGCTGGGCTGGGCCATGTGACTTCCTTTGGCCAATGGGATGGCAGCCAATCTGACACATGGAAATGCTCCAAACACTGTGTGAGCACTCCTGCTTCCTTTCTCGTTTCCCTGGGACTGTCATGAGAACACGTGCAGGTGAGCCTGTCTGAAAGATGTGTGGAACACAGGCGTGTGACAGATCCACCCGTGGAGGAGAGGTGCACAGTCCCAGCTGTGGCCACCGTGGATCAGGCAGGCTTCAGCTGACGCATGCGCTGAACAGCTGCCTGAATGAGCCCATCTGGGAGAGGCCCAGCCTGGCCAGATCGGTGGACTGCCAGCAAACCCACGGACTCGTACATGGCTATGGTTTTAAGCCACTAATTTTGAATTGATTTGTTACACAGCGTTATGTCGTAAGTGACACAGGGCCAGAGCTGACTGTTTTAGGGCAACAGAGGAATATTTGAGCATTACCATCAGTAATCCTGCTTTTCCATTCTTCCCCAACCAGCCTTTTCTTAAAATAAATGTTGAATGAAAACTTAAAGAATCAGTTTGAAAGAACACTGAATTATTAGTCTGTCTGAAGCACCCAGTTTCTGGATGCAAAACAGACAAGAGGTGAGGCGAGAGCTCAGGAATTGGGTGGTCATGAAGAGGGCTAGGTGGATGGATTCAAGACCCCAAGATACAGAAGCTTCCTAAACAGGAGTGCCCAGCTATTTGTTAGCCCTGCCACCCAGGAGTATGTCAGCAAACTTAAAGGTACAGGCTCTATTTCATCACCATCTTCCTTGAAAGAAACTTTAAAGAATCTCAGCAGAAAGGTCATCTTTCTGTGCACTGCTGATGCTTGATCAATGTGAGGTGTCATCTCGCCTGGTTTGTTAGAAGCTGGGAAAATGACTGTGTTTGGGAGTGGTGTTAAATGACCGAGGATCACTGGAGACATTTAGACAGCTCTGAGAATTAGAAAAGACCTCAGAGAGTTCAGGTTTCCTGCCTGAAACCTCCTGAAGAAAATAGAAACTGGGTTGAATTAAACAGGATTTTACAAAATCTCAAATCAAAACATCAAATAAAAATGTATTAAGCCCCTAGTGGTGTGTTCCCTGCTGGACACTATGGTTTTACAAAATAAGAAGGACACAATCCCCTACCTTCAAGGTTCTTATAATTTGGTAAAGTATGATAAATGTACTTGAAATACTAGCAGACTAATAAAAACTATATAACCATGGTAATCATTTATATGTTCATAAATATTCAGATTCTCTTCCTTCCACACATAAGAAAGGATTGCCCTTCTCCACCCTGCACCCAGAAGGAAGTTGTGGCCATGTGACTTGTTTTGGACAATGAAATGTGAGTTGAAATGATGGATGTTATTTCTCCACTAAAAACATTTAATTACCAGCTCAACTCAGCCTCCCTTTCCTCATGGTTTTAATCACAGAAGTACCTGTCAAGATCGTGCCTCTGTTGGCCTGGACCCCTGAGGGACTCCAAAAAACAGAGGTCTCCTGTTGACCTCCGTGGCAGATGTCGTATAAATGAGAAATACATCTTGTTATATAAAACCACAGAAATGTGAAGGTTGCTTGTTACCTGAGTGTAATCTAGCCTACTGTGACTGAGACAATAATCAACCTCCCAAATTTTGTCCCCTTAACTATAAGCACAAAAAGGGTGTAAGAGGGAAGAAATCATTGTGGGGTAGAGTAGTCTGGATGCATAGTTAGATCATAAAGGATAATACAAGAGATAGAAAGGACTGGAAAGAGCATTAAAAGCAGAAAAAAACCCACAAAGGCACAAAAATAAGAATGGATTTATTTTTGCCTTTATCATAGGGCTTCACATAATATAATCACTGGTGTCCTTGGTGTACTCCTTGAGTGCAGAGAGCTGGTCTCTCTGTCTTGGTCCCCACCTCCCCCCAGAGCTTGCCACAATGAGTGCTCAGGGCTATTTGTTGAATGAATTAGCAGAGTGTGTCAAGGGCGATGGGATGACCAAGCTGAGTTCATCAGACAGTAAAAGAATATTCAATCTGATTGGCAGAAGGGACCACTTTGAATATCAAGGGAGATAAATGTGCAGCAGGAGGGTCCATGCTGAGAAAATCCTCATCTTGGAAAGACCTCAGTTTCCTCATCTGTAAAACGAGGGAGTCAGATCAGCTGGCGCGGAAGGTGTGCTCCAGTCCTCACAGGTGGGATGCGATTACTGTCTCTTTGATCCAGGAACTGAACTGGTTTCTCCATTTAGACTTCCATCCCTTCTATGGTCCAACCATGTCATTGGATTTTTCATAACATTATTATAAAATTTGATGCCAGCAGTAGGCCAGGGGTTCTTTAAAGTAAAACAACATGAAGTTTTCTAAAGAAATATTCAGCTTGTGGTAAGTTCAAACCAGGCCCAGATTTCTTCAATGCAAGGATAATGTACAGACAACAATTTCATTTTTGCGCAGGAGTTCTGTTCTTAGTGAAGTGTCCAGAGTGGTGTGAGGGAGGAGGGGGAAGTAGACGACGATCTCTACTTGGATGGTGGATGCAAATCATTAGCTCCATCTATGTGACTAAAATTTTTATAACTATGATTTATTTATACATGACTTGGGCAATCAAAAAAATTAAAAGAAAGAAAAAATATATATGTCTTCTCTAAAATTTTCTGAAGTTCTACTTTGAAAATCTCTCTTCTATCTTTTTTTTCTTAAATATGTTTAGGTTTCACTGCTGGTTTCTGGTTTGTCTTCCTGTGTGACCCCTACCACATCTCACACTATTTTAAAAAATACATACAAGGACGTGCTCCTCACTTAAACACTAACTTACACCCTAGGGAGCACCAGTCCCTGGGCCAAGTGCTGAGAGCTTTACAGGCAGAGCAGGCCCAGAGGGCTTGAGACACAGCCTCTATTCAACACTCCTGACCTGGGAGTGTCACTCTGTTCCGGGCTGCCTGTTCTTCCAACAGAACTGTCTGAATTGTCTTTGTCTAGGCCTGGGACAGCCTTCATCCTAGGCAATCTAATAAAGCTATTAAACAATAATGATGGAGACCATGCTTATTAGAAGATAATTGTATACTCAGGATGGTTTTAGAGCAAAGTCCACCCGGAGGGCCTTAAATCTCCCAGGAAGGAGATTAATCCATGATAAATACACTCACTGGGGCCTTCCTTGCTTTAGAAATTTAAAAAATAATAATATTCTTTATTTGAGAGAAAGATGACAAGAGAGGGAGAGGGAAGAGGACTTTTGAACAACAATTTCAAATGTGATACATTCAGATTAATGGGCTCTGCTAGACGGTTCCAATGCCAGTCAATGCCCCATTAATCTGACTGTTTTCACAGAAGAAGCAGAAGACACTCAAAACAATTTTCTCCTGTTGTAGGAAAAATATATACCCAAAAAGCTAATCTTAGAGAGGCTCAATATGGGAATGAGGAAGGCAAAGAATTCACCTGGTCTAATTACATATGGTCAGTGTGAATGATTTTCCTTTTATTTTAACTTTCTTGAAAGTATTCAGGAAAAACACACAATAGATTTTTCCCTCTGGTTTCAACAAGCCTATTGACTCTTCTGTTGCACATCAAAGCACATGCTGTTAGCCCCATAGGGGTACGTGGTGTGAATGTATGTGTGATACACCCACCCAGGGCTAGATCAGTATCCCGACACAGCTGGTCCTCACTTCAAGGGAGGCATCTCAGACATGATGTGATGATAAAAATATGACCAATACACAAATTCCCAGATGTTTTCTACCACAGGAAGCCTAAAATTCTCCACAATGACATAGTTGCACAATGGCTGCTGATAGAACATATTCTACTGTACGTGCACATATAAAATCAAGGAGTTCTAGGTACATAGAGCAAGGAATTCAGCTGAACACTACAGGGAAGAACAACTCCCATTTCACGTCAACCACACAGGGACTCCTGTGATATGAGGGTCCACTCTAGCAGGTGTGTTCCTTACAATTCCCTCCAAACATCTCTCAGATCCATCCTCTGCTTTCCACCTTCCTAGCCACCACCTTAGTCCAAGCTATTACAATTTCTCACCTGGACCATTTCACTAAACTTGAAACCTACCCCTTCTAATCCATGCTCCACATTGCATTCAGAATAATCACGTTTTCTTTTTCACTGAGGTGAAACTCTCATAACATAAAATTAACTATTTTAAAGGTGACAATACATTGACATTTAGGATATTCACAATGTTGTGTATGTACCACCTACATCAACTTCCAAAACCTTTTAATCACCCCAAAAGGAAACCCTGTACCAATTAGGCAATCTCTCCCCAATTCCCTTCCTGCTCCTCCAAAGCAAGCCATAAAACACGGAAACCACCGATCTGATTTACCTATTTCTGGATATTTCATATAAATGTAATCTTGAAATATGTGCTCTTCTGTGTCTGGCATCTTTCACTTAACATGATGTGTTTGAGGTTCAGCCACATGTATTAGTACCCCATTCCTTTTTATGGCTGAATTCCATTGTATGGATGGACCATAATTTGTTTATCTATTCACCTGTTGATGAATTTTTGGGTTGTTTCCACTTTGGGCTACTAGTCATAAGTTGCTATGAACATTTATGTACAAAGTCATGGTCATCTTAACACATACACCCTCCCCCCCACACACACACATGTCCCATACACACACACACCCCACACACACACACACCCCACACATGCAGGCATATCTGATCATGACCTTGTGACCTCATTCCCTTAACAGATGGAAAAAAAACAGGAAGGGCAAAGTGAGCTGAGTGTAAAACAACCTGACAGCTCTGGTGGCAAGGAGAAGTCAATCCAAGTAGCTAGGTGGCATTATGAAAATGGTTTTAGTTTCTAAACAATTCTATGAAGCTTGTAGATGTCTGACCTGCCTAGAGCTGTTGAGCCCTCACATTCCAGGGGGAAGGGAGGAGAAAGACTTAGTCTTCCCCATACTGGGAGCTTCCAGCCAAGGCCATCATGGGCTGCCACTTCCCAGATGTTGGGGGTTTCACTGTCCCACTCTTCAGGGCTCTCACCCACTCAATATAGCAGGGTCAAAATGCTGGTCTTTAATCAGACTTTGGTTCTGCTTTCAGGCCTGTCACGTTACCCGTAAACTGCAATGGAGAAAGCCCTTTCTTTCAATGGATTTTTAGAGGCAAATTTACCCAGCCTTCCAACTGGATGCCAATGTGATTAACACTTTTATGCTAATATCAAGCCAGACCAGTTGCAGGCATTTTGTTTATTAGAAGGCATCATTTTTCAACTCTTATCAGTATGTAAATTGTATTTTGACTCTCTGGTTGCCTGCTCCAAAGGCACAACCTCCCAAAATTCGATTAATGTAATTTTCATTTCAGTGTGACACTTCAGAGGGTGAGGGCTCAATAGGGCCCCTAGCTGAGGACAGGGCTGGGCTCTCAGGAAATCTGTTTCTTCCTTCTTCTACTTCTGGCAGAACGAGGAGATACTAGGTCTTCCTAAAGGAACAGGCACTAAAAATCAAACCACAGGGACAAGAACTAGAGGATGACAATATTTTCTTGCTGAAAGTTCTTTAGAAATCACTGATGCCAACAGCCTTCTTTGACAAATCAGGAAACTCCATTGCAGAGAGGGGAAAGTTCTGCTGTGGATATTCAATGTGGACTGTCTGAACATTTGGCGAAAACCTGGAGTGAATGCCGGCTAGTGTCCTAGGTCAGGCTGAATGTCAGAGAAGTGGGTTTTCCATCTACTTGTTGGGGCTCAGAACATGATGCCCCCAAGTATAGCACCTTGGAATGCTGAGTGTTCTGAACAAAAGAATATTGGAAGGACCTCAAAAGTGATGTCTTTCTGACCTTCTCCCATCCTCCTGTCTCCTCCCTTCTTTCTTGGCTGAAGAAAGACACAGAAACCAGAATGCCATAAAACAAGCCATAAAACCTAGGAAGTTCACTCTCTCCCTTCTCCCTTCTTCCTTGAAGGCCCTCATTTCAGGAGATCTTGCCCCACACCCAGGAGGAAGGAATGCTATACAGAGAGGCCAAGAAGGATCTGAACAGACAGGCCTGCCTTCCTTCTGAAGGTAATTCCTGGAAGTAACATTGCGTTAGAGCTCAGATAATGTGGTTGCTTTTTACAACGAACTGATTATATTCAATACAAATGCTTTTTGCTTTGGCAAAGTTCTTTGTACTACTTTCCTGTGTATTATCCCATTTAAGCCTAGTAAAAAATCCCATAACATAAAATGAAATGTCAACATTTTGCAGATTAGAAGACTGGAGTTGCCATTCTAGACCTCCTGCCCAAATTACAATACCAATTTGTTCAGAGATGAGATTATTCATTTATTCAATTCATTCAACAAATATTTATTCAGACTCTAGTATGTGCTAGACACTGTTCTAGGTGCTTGGGATTTATCAGTGAACAAACGAAGATTTCTGGGTTTGTGGAGCTTATATCCCAGAATAAGAGACAAAATAAACATGATAAATAAAGTATATAGTATGTTAGAAGATGATAGGGAACACGGAAAATGAAATGAATCCCAGAGTAAGCAGGATGGGAAGTGCAGTGATGAGCACATTGCAGGGATAAATGGGTGGTCAGAAAAGACCTCATTGAGATGGCAACTTTGAGCAAAGACTAGAAGAGAAGGAGGAGGGAATATGAACCAAGGTGCTACCTTGGAAAGACAGTTCCAAACAGAAGGAACAGGTTGGATTGCACCCTTGTCCTCCTGACACCTCATCTCACACAATGAATCTGATATGGGGAGGGGAAAAGAAACAAATTGGCCTTTTACATAAAATATATTATGAAGACATAATCCAGCCTCCTAATGTAATAAAGCAAACACGCTCTATGGAAATGCCTATGATTTGCTGGTAAATGTTCAACAACCAGCCCTCCAGAAAGGGCTGTAATATGTGTGTCCATTTCCATGGTGTAAATACTTTCACCATGGCCAATCTCAAGCTACCAAAATGACACAACTTAATTTGGAGGGAGCTGATTCCAGCATGCCGATCCTCACCCTCTTCTAGGGGAAAACCCTCTTCTAGGCAAAATTACCCTCTGTGTCCCAGGATTTCTCATCATCCATCCCTTCCTTAGTATTTCTTTATTTTGAGATGGAGCTTTCTTTTCCCCTCCTTCACACCCCAGCACCTGTGGAGGCCAACACAACTCCACCTTGGATGCTAATCTGCCATGCTGACATCTAATTAACCTCAGTTCCAGGACTGTAATCCTGCTCTTAGGTCAAAACAACCTTGATGTCATCATAAATACCTGCTAACCATAAATCCTGACCTTAGGCAAATTCTTGCCTTTCCCTGAGGTGTCCACTTCAATTGTCATACACATTCCTTCCCTAAGATATATAAGCCCTGGGTCTTGGGGGGTGGGGTAACAATGCAGAGATCTACCATCTCCTCTTGAAGCTGGTGCCTAAGACATGGCTTCTGTTCATAAATCCCTATTAAATGTTTCTTTCTGAGAAAGTAGATTTGCCAGCCTCTTTCTTTGGCTTCTCTGTTCCTTCAGCCTTTGGGGGTAGGTTTGCATGTGCCTGCCCACCACAGAACAGCACCAAAAGTCAAATCAAGGCTATATCCTTCCTTTATGCTCTACAGGAAAATTTCTAAAGAAAGGCCTGAACAGAGAAAGAAAAATCCAGGGAGACAAAGATGCAAAATGAGAAGTCAAGAGGCAAATGCTGAAATGAGGAAAGAGGAAAACCTGGCCCTCAACACACAGTTCACCTGGGTGAAATATTAAGAACTTACTTGAGTTAGAAGCCTATGAACTCCAGCACTAGGGAAAAAAAAATAGGAAAAAATAATTTTAAAATGCACTTGAGAGCAAATGTGCTATTTACTTGAGGAAATGGTGTGAATCTATCCAAAAGTGAAGCTGTATATTATAAGCTAGTTTTACCAAAAAAAAAAAATATATATTTACAAAAGGTAGGCCTGAGTTGAAAACTAGGTTTGTAGATTTGTCTTAATCATAGCCTCTCATAGTAACAAAGGCAGCTACGCTATACGAAACCACCTGCATCTCTTGTTTTGGTTTTTTTTTTTTTTTTTTTTTTTTTTTGGCAAAATTAACCCAGGACAAAGGATGAGAATAAAAGTCCAATTAAAACAGGCCAAAGGGTTTGAGTGTCTCCATCTCCCCACCCAAAGAAGCCAGGTAGAGGAAGCTCAGATATTGCAGGCAGGCATGTTTTGCCATTTAACCCATAGACAGGGAGACTCAATTCATTTAGTGGAATAATTTCTTTGAGTTTCATTCAACTTTGTATCCACTGGGCAACACTAAATTAAATTATGGAAGGCTATTGTGGAATATAACCATTAAAACTATTCTTAAGTCTTTGTCTCTGAAATGCCTTTCCAATTTGGTTCAAACAGAACCAACTCTTCCCAGCCTTCTAGATGCAATACTCAAGGGGTTCTTTCTCTGTGTACTTAGTAGAAGAGAGAGACCAGGGAGACCATGCGAATACTTTCAAAGCTTTCCTCCAAAGGAACGCTGATTTTCTTTATCTCCTGCATGAAACATTTTCTACCTAACTACCTCATTGAGTTCCTATGAAGACTGAGGCATAAATAAACTTTAAAGCACTTTGAGCCTTTGGATTGGAGAGTTTGATAAACGCATTATTATTTGCTATGACAATAGACATCTACTGTTTTATCTTCTGAGAAATGCACATTTTACTAAGTTCTAAACATGATTTTAAAGAGAGCAGCTGTCATTCTATAGAGCATGCCGCCCTGGCCAAAGTGATCGGTCTATGGATGGCATGACCCAAGCAGGAACAGTCATGGCAGCCTGCCCCCTGGGCCATGATGGAGGCAACACGTATCGAAAGGCCTTTAGAAATAAAAGAAATCTCACCTGCACAGGATGTTCTGTCTGGAATCAGTCAGGTTTGCATTCTAGTCCAAATGTACAGAAAACTTCCTATACACGCTCCTAATCTTCCCTGCCTTACCTCTTATCCATCCATGCTGTAGTAACCAGTTCCGCATAGGTTTTGACCAGCTCAGACAGGCACAACCTGACAGCACCTCTTCTCCACAAGCTTCTCATGTCCTACCTGGGGTTTGTCTGACCAGGAAACATGGGCTCGGGCAAGAGCCCATGCACAGAGTGCAGGGAAATTAACACCTCACAGAGCAGCACTCGACTACAGGGGTAATAACCCAATAGGTAAATACTAATATTTCCTCCTTTCTTTTCCCAGATAAACAGTTTTCAGAGACATTTCAGATGGTCTTGTAATATAGTGCACATAGTCACCCATAGCAGTGGCCAGTTCTAGCTCTGTGACCTTGAGCATTTCCCAAAGGGCTCTAAGCCTCTGTTACCTCTTCAGAAAAAAATGGCGATACTATTACTTACCTTGAAGTTCTACCTGACACATGGTTACCTATCATGAATATCAGCTGTAACCCTTTATAACCCATTTGCCACAGTAAAAAAATACCTTCTATCCAATTCCTCTTTATAATCATCCAGTGACCTCACACTCCTAATGATGACTGCAATCATTCCCACTCTGCCTTTCTTTTGTCCACGTCATTTCTGCTTTTGTCTTCCCTCAGAGCTCTCACTTTCCAACCTCTATGTGACCTTGGCAAGTGAGATCTCTCCACATTCTTCACACTCTTCTAAGAATGTGAGACAGTGTTTTGTGGACGATCAGAAAAAACTCTGGGCAAAGAACCAGAAATGCTGGGTTCCAGGCCCAATTCACCAGTGTCGACCTCGGTAACCTTGGCCAAGAGGCTCCTCCTCTCAGTTCAGCATCTTAAAAGGCAGAAGGAAGTCATTTCCAAAGTTCCTTCTTGTCCTAACTTATAGTGTCTAAGGCAAATGTTACAGCCTCATGAGGCAGTCTCGGGTCAGTCATTTAACCTGATGCCACCATTGCCTCCTCACAAGTCCCCATTCCTGCATCCCTACACCACATGAGGCCACAGCCAAACAGTCTCTGAAGCACGTCCACATGACTGCCAGGAGCACATAAAAGACAGTGGGAAGAAGATTGCTCAATACCATGAAATAAATAAATATATATATACATACCTCAAAATTTATATGGAGTAAGAGCTCATTTTTAAAAAGAGGAAAAGTTGCAGGGAAGGTAAATACGTAGAAAAATGTTTTAAAGTTTATACATCGTGGCAGGATTATGAGTGGTTTTTTTTTTTCCTTGTGATTATTAAATTTTCTAAGTTCGCTACAATAAGCAAAAGTTGTCATAAAGTTTAAATATAAAGATTATGAACTGAAACTGCTCTGCCCCTAGGCTAAGCAGGCAGCCCCTGACACTGGCCTGAGCCTCCCGCACCTCCAAATATCTCTCGGGGCAGCAGCTCCCACGGAGCCTTTCCTCCTCGGCCCCAGGTCCCCCCATTCCCCCACTCCCTCTGTGTTGAACATCAGACGAGTCGGTGTCTCCAGGAGGCCCTGCTCAATGACCGTGTGTTCTTTTGGAGGACAGCAGGAGTCCTGAGAGCCTTGTCCACCTCTTCCTGTGGGTTCACAGAAGCAGATTTGTTTCTCCCATGAGTTCACTCTCACCATGGATGGCAGTAGCAGGTGACTCTTCCTGGCCTGAGGGTGCTGGGAACAACTGAGGGTCACCAGCCAGAGAGGGCAGGCCCTAGCAGTACGCTGCCCAGAGCCAGCCTCTGGGTAAAGGGACAAGGAGGGGAGAGAAAAAGGGAGGCCTAGGGTGGTGAGACAGAGACATGATCCCAAAAAATCAGTAGGACAGAAAAGCTGCCTCCAAGTGAACTTAGAAAGGGGAAAAAGACTATGGATTCTGGAGTCGAATAGAACCGGTTCTAATCCCACTTACCAGCTGTTGCTCCTTTAAAAAAAAAATCACTCAATCTGTTTCAACCTTAACTTCCTTCACAGTAAAATGGGTAGAGAAAAACCTATCTTGTTCAGCTATTTCGAAGATTAAAGGAAACAGTGCCTCTGAAGGGCCTAAAATAATACCTAAAGTAGGTCCTCCTATATAACTTCTACTATTAATAATTTGAATTTATTATAATAATAAGAAGTAAGGTTGCCCCTGGCTATATTCCAGATGGAATTCACAGGTAGTCACAGTCCCATTCACATTATCATTTATAGGTTTGTTTAACAAAAATGTATCAAACACCCATGAAGTACCAGGCTCTGGGGAAATAAGTTCATGCCCTTAAAGAGCAGCCAGTTGAATACGTGAGGGTGACACATAACAGAGAGGAGGTCACCGCGTGATGGGTAGGGGGTGGAGGAAGAGGAGCTTCAGGAGCACTGGGCAAGGTGTCTGCCACCTGGGAGAATCAGGGAAGTCTACACGTTGCGGGCAAGGCTTGCCTTAGTCTTCAAGGAGACTTGTTTCAGTAAAGAAGAGCGAAGGGTGTTGTATTGCGCTCGGCTTGTGCATAGACAGAGCTGTGGGAGGGGTGTGGTGCACTTGGGCAGTGGGACGACTTCCAGTGTGTCCAGGGTGCATTTGGGTCAAAGAGAGGTGAGAACTGAAATTGGAGGCTGGGACCAGATCATAGTGACCTTGCACACTATAACGAGGAACTTGGCAAGGTAGAGCCAGCACAAATCTTTAATCGGATGAGTGACTCAATGAGGTTTGTCTTTTCACCCCGACAGAAAGCTGGAGACTGGACTGAAGGGAGAGAAGCCCTGAGCAGGAAGACCAGCATGGAAGCTTCTGCAATGATCCAGAAAAGAGGTAACGAGGCCGTATTAAGGACAAGGACAGTGACAGTAAGAAGTGGGGTAGGATTCAGAAGCTGTTGCAGTGGTAGAATTGAAAGAGTTTGGAGACCAGCAAGAGGCAATGAGGGAGAAAGACGAGCTCCAGATCACAGCGAGGTGTCCAGCTCTAAGGACTGCATGGCCGGCTGCGCTGGGAGACGGGAGGGAGCAGCCCTCCAGGGGCTGTCCAGGGGCTGTTAAACCATGAGCATCCATCTAAGGAGATGCCCTTTCATGTGCTAAAGGCTTTGTGAGCCCCCAAATATTCCATTAGTGCTTTGGTAAAAGCATGATGTCTCTTGCACCCAGGAGGCCACGGCTGTACTAGGAAGTCAAGACAGTTGGTTGAAATGTGTGCTAACTCACAACCATTTGATAAAACAAACAATGATTTGCTAACACAGCTTCTCCTGAATGGCAATCCAAAGAATGAAGCATCAAAAATTTAAAACAGTGTTATAAGTGTTCACAGAATACGAGTCCCCCAAGATGCTTCTGTAGCCATTGTTTTAGCCCATTTATGCTGCTCTAACAAAATACCACATACTGGGTAATTTATAAATAATAGAAATTTATCTCTCATAGTTCTGAAGGCTGGGAAGTCCAAGATCAAGGTGCAGGCAGCTTTGGTGTTTGGGGAGGTCTGCTTTCTCTGCCTCAAAGATGATGCCTTGTTGCTGCATCCTCTGGAGGGGACAAATGCTGTGTCCTCACGTGGCAGAAGGCCAAAGGGCAAAAAGGCCCTCCCCTCGACCTCAAGCCCTTTTGTCAGACGCTAATCCCACTCTGACTTAATGAGTCATGAGTGCAGAGCCCTCATGGCTTAATCATCTCCCAAAGGCCACACCTCTTAATACTGTTGCATTGGGAATTAAGTTTCGACATGAATATTTGAGGGGAAACCATCATTCAAACCACAGCAGTCACAGATGTTTGGGAAACTCTGCTCACCACAATCACCTCGGGGAGATTCATAATGCAGGTCATATATTAAATGCTCTGAGAAATCCTGCAATTAAAAGAAATCTTTTTGTGGTTAACCCAGCATTTCTAAAACTTATTTTCCTACTGAATCCTTGTTTGGTGTATCACTTGTTAACATCCCAGAGGACATTTATGGAAATGTTTTAAGAAAAAAAAGTAGGGAGTGAAGAAGGATACAAAAAGTGGTATGAAAAGCATTTTCCTTGACAAGAACTAATACATATATATAATCTCTGTGGGAATGAGAAACAGGTATCCTGCTAGAAGAACCGATTTTTTACATGTATCCCTTCCTTGGGCCAACAGCCACACACCAGAGCAAGCAGCTTTGCTAACGGAGCTGGGTGGGTTTCAGTCCCCAC
Source organism: Lemur catta (assembly GCF_020740605.2). Classification (NCBI taxonomy): domain Eukaryota; kingdom Metazoa; phylum Chordata; class Mammalia; order Primates; family Lemuridae; genus Lemur; species Lemur catta. Next base: position 40,343,553 of record NC_059128.1, read on the forward strand.
TTTCACCCCCTTGGCCAAACATCTTTGTGCAGGAAACAACCTACACCACTGTGCATGGAGGTCCTGTTGATCCTGTACAAATCTGTGACACATCCACTGTCCTTTCCATCACCCAAACACATGGAAACTCAGAGAGTCCAGCTCATTGAACCCTGTCCTCTGCCTCAATTGCAATGGCTTTATCAGAACATCTCAAGACTTCAGCATAAAGGAAGATCCCAGGAATACTGCTGACTTAACATGCCACACACTCCCCACCCTCCACAACGCAGAATTACAGCTCAAAGCCTAGATGGTGAGCTTCGCCTGGGCCACGTGATCTACCCATGCCATCAGGAATATCTTTTTTAACGTGTGAAATGTGTTGCTTGTGGGTGGCTGCAAATCCCCTAGCTCCAGCTGCTTGCCTCTTCGTGACGGGTATCTTGGCAGCTCAGAAGGGCTAGTCCCATAAATTACAGGGAGGAGAAGGGTTAGAGGATAAAAAGGAACAAGGCATGTGGTATACGGAATTTGTCCAGAACCACCCAGATGCCTGCTAGTTACAGTCTTGGAGCTCATGCTCTCTCTCTTCTACCTACAGGATTAATTTGTCCTTCTGTTATTGTTATTATTTGTTCTGGGAGGTTTTCCTTTTACTAGAACATCTGGCACTATAGTTTCACACCCTGGGGTTTCCTGGAAACACTCTGAGGGAGGAGTTTGAACTTTCGCTACTGGAACCAGCCTGGGCCTGAAATGTTGTGAGCTGTAATCTCAGCCCACGTCACCATCTCTCCCGTTTCCTTTGCAAAAGATCATTGCAATCAGTCCCACTGTTTTGCAATGAGAAGCATTGGCACCCAGCCCAGAGACGGCCACGGGAAGCGGAGATAGTGCAGGCCAGATATGCAGCCCCCGCCACATCTCTGGTGGCTCCCACCCTGCAGCACCACCCGGCTTCCCCATGAGGTCAGAGTGCCCAGCCGGGGAGCAAGCTGAGTGTGTACCAGCTCTCACCCTGGGATCCCTGGTCCTGGTCACACTATTAACCACAAGCCCTGCCCATAAGGCTGATGTGACGAGGTGAAAGGCTCCTTGTCCCTCTCATTTCTATAGGGGAGCCACAAGTCCCCTTTGAGTGTTGAAAGACCCTGATTAAATGAAGAATGTTAACTGAGAGGCTCTGGAAGGACCACTCCTTCCTGTCCCTCCCCCTCTCATGGACCCTCTCTCTCTCTCTGTTCTGTTTGCCTTGACAGTTTTGTCTGCACTGGCTGTTTGCAGAAATTCTCTTCCCCTCATCTTTGGAGGCTGGCTCCTCATCCTTGAGGTCCAGCATCAATGTCACCTCCTCCAGGAAGCCTTCCTTCTCTGACCTTCCAGGTTAAAGTAGCCACCCACTGGCTCCACCACATCAGTCTATTTTAATTCTCTGCTAGGCACTAATCACTGAGAGTTTGTTCATAGTTTGCCTCTTGGATTTTTTAACCTGACTTTACTTGCTAGAGAGAGCCTGGAATAAGTGTCTGACACATAGTAGGTGCTGAATAAATATTTGTTGGAAACCTACTGGCCCCACCCCTTACTAGCTGTGTGATCTTGGGAAAGTTTCTTAACCTCTCTGTGCCTCAGTCTCTTATCTTAAAAATAGAACTAATTATAATGCCTAATTCTTAGAGCTGTTGAGAGGATTAGACAAGATAATCCCTGTGCCGTCCTTAGCAGAGTACCCGGCACAGAGCAGGTGCTCAACAGGTAGCTATTGTCATTACCAACATGCTAACTCATGGGTCGCCTCCCCGCACTCAGCAGTTGCCCACTTACCTGTGTCCTGAAAGCACAGAGAAAGAGCGGGCCCAGAGTGCAGGGAAGGACGGGCCTGGGGCAGGGGCACCACGGGGAAGTGTGGAAGGGAGGAATGCACAGAAAAGCTGATGCAATCAGGCCAGAAATGTAACACCTCCTCTTCCTCACATGAGAACTCCTCCTTTCAAAAGGCTCCTTTCTTTCCCCCTTTTCTTCTTCTCCTGTCCCTGCCTACACCACGTGACTGAGCCTGGCCCTGTACTTGTCACCAAGCAGTGAGGCCAAACATCAAAGTGATGCTCTACAGACACACAGTTTAGCACTCCTGGCCAAGCTGGAGAGGAGGGACAGTTCTCTCCTAGCTGTGCCAGCCTCAGATCTGACAAGCAGAGGGGAAAGGTCAGTCTGCTTTGGTTGTAACCACTGTCCAGTATGGGCTCAAAACTATGACACCATTACTACACCATGCACCAGGCAAGCAAAGCCACTGTGCCTTAGGATTTGTCATTTCCTAGGAGATGGTCTGTCTGGCCACCCAAAGGGAATGGGGACACTGATTTTCACAAGGAAGAGGGGCCACGTTCCCCTTCTTTACTTCACCTCCCCTCTGCCCACACCCAACCCCAACAGAGTGGGCACAGGGAGCTCCCCAGCTCCCCAAACCAGCCAGCTGCTTTTAACCTTCTATCAAGACCACGTGGATGTTCTTAAACTCTGATCCACACCCACCAGCTATTGTTCAATGAATAGGTGGGGGTCACTCTGTGGCCCCTGAGGCTGAGCTGTCGCCCTTTGTTACTGCCAAGGCCAGTACTGTATTGATGGGTACTTGGGTGGTTTCCACATCTCCGTGATTGTGAATTGTACTGCCATAAACATTCAGGTGCAGACGCCTTTTTTCCCTTGGGTAGATACCAAGTAATGCGATTGGTAGATCTACTTCTAGTTCTTTGAGGTGTCTCCATACTCCTTTCCATGGAAGTTGTACTAGTTTGCAGTTCCACCAGCAGTCTATGAGTGTTCCTATCTCTCTGCATCCACGCCAACATTTGTTGTTTGGGGACTTTTTGATAAAAGCCATTCTCGATGGAGTTAAGTGATATCTCATTGTGGTTTTGATTTGCATTTCCCTGATGATTAGAGATGTTGAGCACTTTTTCATATGTTTTTTGGCCATTAGTCTGTCTTCTTTTGAAAAGTTTCTGTTCATGTCCTTTGCCCACTTTTTAACCGGGTTGTTTGATTTTTTTCTTGCTGATTTTCCTGCGTTCTATATACAATCTAGTTATCAGCCCTTTATCAGATGTGTAGCATGCAAATGTATAGCATCCTTTATCAGATGTATAGCATTTTCTCTCATTCTGTAGGTTGTCTATTCACTCTAGTGATAGTTTCTTTGGCTGTGCATGTCCTCCCTGGAATCTTAACCCAGGGCCCACAGAGCTCTCAATAGAGACTTTGGGCACTGGGAGGAGGTCCTCTCTCACCAGTTTTCCATGGAGAAACCAAGCAGGAAAAGAGATAGAGTAGCCTGCTTTGCAATGCTTTGAAGTTCAGATGAAAAGCACGGCAGGGAGGCACACACCCTTCCAAGTACATAGGGGAAAGTGAGCTCAGGAACTGATGGAATAAACTGAATCCTAATGAGAAAAAATAATCTCTCCTCCCAGGTGCCTCCCCACCCACCCTTCTAGACATGCCTACTTTCAAAAGCCCTGGGCAGGAACAGGCTTACTTTGAACAATAGAAAATTTTCCTGGAATTCAGCCATGGAAAAATGCACCCACCTACCATTTGATACCTAGATCCATGGAGCTCCCACCCTCTTCAGGCCCTCTGTAACCCCTATAGGGCCTTTGGATAATATCCTAATTCAACTGAATGCCACGTTGGTCTTTGCCAGCAAAGAGGAATTTTCCACAGGCATTGCTGCCTCTGCTACATTCTTAAAAATGGCAGGTGATTCTGCATGAAAGCTTCTGAGAAAGAAGAAAAGTCTCCTTACTCTTGGGCTACAGCCCAAGTTGGGGGTCAACTCTTGATGAAAAAGGTAGGAGCAGGTCAAGAGTTTTTCTGGAAGTATAACTTCAAAATAACAATTGCTTAGAAATAGCTCACCAAGGTGATGGTGAAAAGTTCACAAGGTGGACAACCAGGAGTTGAGGGTCCTGTGTTCTTGCTAACATATTTTGTGTCCTTGGGTGAATCATTTGACCTATCTAGACCTGTAAATTGATGGATCAGTGGGGGATAGCATATAGAGTCAGCCTGTAGGACATTGCCCTGTACTTGGAATAGCTTCAGCAACTAAAACTGTGCCTTGGCCCCTAGAAGAGTATCTCACCTACAATCAGCACTCAATATTTGGTGATTGAATGAATGAATGAATATGGTTAAGTGTCACTGCTCCTAGCTACTGCACCCATGGCAGACATTGCTAATCAATTGTGATCATTTTTCATCCTGGAAGTAAATGCAAGATCAGAATTCTTCTCAGCATAATTCTCTAGACAGGCACAATCTATTGGAGATTGATGTGAAATGATATCTATTTGCCATACCCAAATGAACTCTAGGATTTTTCCACATTCAACTCTGCTAGTAAGAGAAATACTAAAAGGTAGATTAATTGTCACTCAAAGAAAATAAACATGACTGAATATTTTGATCTTGTTTATCTGCGTAAGAGCAGAAAATGCATTTGACCAGTGAAGACCACATAAGGTCAGGCTACTTGGAGTCCTTGCAGGCAAATCCACACTTCTAGACCCCTGTGGAAGCCATCCAATTTCTCATCCCAACCATATAGAAGAAAACCAGCTCCAAGGCATAGCCCCATCCCAGCAATAAGACACCTCTGGTCAGTGCTAACTCTAGAAAGGTCCAGTGTCTGGGATATGGTTCATCATCTGAGGGTGATGCTCCCCCACCAAGTTCACAAAGGTGAAATTTCAAGACAACAATGAAAAGAAAAAGATGTCACAGAAAGGCGATAGAGAATGAGATGGGGAGAGGGGATTTTTGACACAGAAACCTTCAATGTTTTTAGCCCTCATTGGCTGGGCTGCCTGGAAATAGTTGTTACCACGAATCCATGACCTTTTGGGGAAGCCATAAAGATTTTGTCTTGAGGTACAAATATTAAAGTCCATCAAATGGCTTTTGGAACATCATCAAAAGAACTCCAAATATATAAAGTTGCCAGTCTTCACACGTGAACACGGAGCTGTGAGCATCTTGGGGATGGCTGGCAACTCACGCTGTTCCCCATGGTGCCTACACAGGCAAGCCACAGCCCCAGCCCCCCCACCACTGTCTGTCGCCATCAGAGCCCTGCCTGGTGATGCACCTGACGTCTATGCTGATTGCTACATGCTAAATTAACCGTCTGCTTTTCTGTAAAATGAGAACAAATGAAATGGGTTGCTTTCCCACTATGTATGCAGAACACTGAGGAACAGATTTTGCCTCTAGCCAAAAGTCAGTTTTTCAACATGTTCCTCTACTCTTCATTGTTTTTCAGATTTGAGTCCGAGGAAATAAATCTTCTAGAAATTTCTGGGCATAAAAATAAGTGAACAAGGTTTGAATTCTTCGCAATTGGCTTTAGTTGGGGGCAGAAGAGTGTACTTTATTTGACCCAATAATTGCTGGAGATCTTAACTGTTACTCATGCTGGCTTCAATTAAAATCCCCAGGGCAGTGAATTAGTAAATTAGCAGATTTAACAAGAGCCTAGGGCAGCAGTCCCCAACCTTTTTGGCACCAGGAACCAGTTTCATGGAAGACAATTTTTCCATGGATGGGGGCAAGGTGGGGGTAGGGGGTGGGAAAGTTTTGGGATGATTCAAGCACATTACATTTATTGTGCAGTCAAACCTCTCTGCTAATGATAATCTGTATTTGCAGCCGCTCCCCAGTGCTAGCATCACCACCTCAGCTCCATCTCAGATCATCAGGAATTAGATTCTCATAAGGAGTGCACAACCTAGATCCCTCGCGTGCACAGTTTACGTAGGGTTCACACTCCTATGAGAATCTAATGCTGCTGATGATCTGACAGGAGGCAGAGCTCATGTGGTGATATGAGCGATGGGGAGCAGTTGTAAATACAGACGAAGCTTCACTTGCTCACCCACTGCTCACCTCCTGCTGTGTGCCCGGTTCCTAACAGGGATTGGGGCTGGGGACCACACAGCCTAAGGAGCTAAGAATCAGAGAAGTCGTTATGGAAGGAAGGGTAGGGGTTCCTTCAGTTAATAGCTCCCCCAGTGCTGAGAGGCCACACCCTCAAGAACTGACCTGCTGGGGAGAGACCAGTGCAATTCCCTGAACACTGTACCACACTTTCTTGACTAACATCGTTTCCTCTGAAAGGAAACATATGAGACAGAATGCTAACTGGCCCAGCTTGTTTAAGTAAAGATACTCTTAACAAAAGAAAGCAATTGGTTAGCAATATTTTGACCAGAAGATTGTTCCCAATTATGGCAGGCAGAGCTCACTGCCCACCAGTGATTTCTTCCTCCCCCCCCCCATAATGTAGAGTTGTCATCACGAAGTGGCAACCCAGCCCGGGAATATTCAGTGATCTATGAGTCACAGAACTTGTCATAAATGCAGAAAATCTTCATTCCCATCCAATTCAAGAGTTGCTCATCTTGCAAAAGGGAGCCCATGAAGGAATGAGAATGGGATGGGCATGGTTAAAGGGAAGGCCTGCCTTCTCTCCTTACTCACCCTCCCCCTATTTGCTGCCTGGGTACCGATGGCAGGAAACATCAGAAGTCATATGTTGAAGGTGGGAAAGTCTCTGTCAACCTGGATCCCTGAATGACTACTCAACGTAGAGCTGCCCCACTTTCAGCCAAACAGAAGAAAGTCCTGAATTTGACTGTTACATGAAGAAGAAATACAAGGTTTATATGAAATCACTGGAGTGTGTTGGTTATAGCAGAGAGGATGCTCTAACCTGCCACCCAAAAGGGAGTGGGTCAGCCCACCAGAGGATTGGGAGCTTCATTGGTTTGGGTTTGCATAGCTTCTGTTTATAAGGCTGCCAACTTATTGAACACCTTTACCATCCTCCTTAGATGCATCCTGTAATCCTTAGACATTAGTTATGGGACTCTGACCTTGTCAAATATGCATACACTCAGTTCCTCCAGGCTCCCAGGAATAACGTCTGATGCTTTCCGGATGGCCTGCATGTGCTGTCTCCAATGCAATGTCACACACGGTCAAAAAATATATCTCTAACTCCTAACTACTTCTTCCCCTACTGTCTGATAAAGCCCTGTGCAGATTCCCAACCCTAGCTTCAAGCTTATAATTTTGTGTGTTACATGCTGAGTTCTCAGGAGGCAGAAGGCCCCTCAGAGGTGTCATGCTGTGAAAATGCATGTGAGGAAACCCCTTCCTTCCGAAGCAGTTGTGTTTAGTAGCTGCCTACAAGCTCTGCTAAGCAGTGATGGTTTAATTATTCCACGAAGGCAGTGATATGCTGGGGCCCATTTGCACATCTTGAGAGAACCGATTGCGTGCATCACTTACCAACTTCTCGTTCAGGGAGATCACATCAGTAGCTTGAAATTAGCCATGGTGAAAGTATTTACACCATGAAAACTGGCACACACTGCAAATCAGGGCTTTTTTTAATGTCCCAGAGAACTGATTGTTAAACATTTCCCAGCACACTGCTGTGTGCAAGAGACAACTGCAGACTGCCTGACAGACAGGGAGCAGTGAATGAGTTCTGTCAGGCTGCCTGTTTCCTTCTCAGAAAGGACAGAGACACAGCACCAGTCTCCAGAGCAGTGACAGGCCCTGCTGGGTATATTCAGTGACAGTTGTAGGGCCTTTGTTCTGAATTTGATGAGAAAAAAAGACCAATTGACAATGACTTTCCACAACAATGCTGAGCTGCTGCAGAAAAACAGGCTTCAAGAGTTGATGCATTATTTGGGATGCCAGGAAACGGATCCTGTCTCAATCATCAGATTCTAGTCTTCTAAGGTAAGGGGAGGAAAGGAAGAGAATCAAGCTCATGGTCAGTCTACCAAGCATGGTGGTAGGCATCATACATGAGTTAATGCAGTTGACCTCTCTCATAGCCCTAAGTCTTAGGCATTAGTATACCCATTTTTCAAAGGAAGGCAACAAGGCCCCAGGAGGTCAGGCCAGTCACTTGCCTAAGGTCACACAGTGGTAAGGAGTCTGGAGATAAATCTGGGTGTGTCTGACTCTAATGTCTACACTATTGGCATCATATGGTATGGCCAACAAGCCTCATTTAATTTATCTGTGGAAAAAAACAGCCACCCCTACCTCATGGGAAATTAATGACAAAAAAAATAAAAGACATTGTGATATAATTCACATCCCATAAAATTCATCCTTTTAAATATACAATTCAGTGATATCTGTGTTCAGGACATGCTATCCAAAATATGGCACCTCGGAAATTAAGAAAACCACAGAAGGAAGAAAGTCATTCTCAGACCTTCTCCAGCCTTTCTCTGTGAGAGCTGGCCATAAAAGAATTCTCTGACCTGCTTCACCTGAAAGTAGGTCTTAAGACCTTCATGTGACAGGTGCCCTGCCCCATACCCAGAGGAAAAGAATGAAGACACAGAGACACCAAGAAGAATCTGAACAAACAGGCCTTGCTAAGCTCCCCCCAGTTTATTACCATTAGGCCATACCTCCTTTTGGACCAATTATACTTCTGCACAGCCACCAATTCTTCATCAAACCTAAGCATAACAATACACAGTTTTCCCTGAGTCCTGTGGTCTTCTTTTCTGAAGGCTCCCATGTCACATAAAACTTGGGTTAAATAAATGTATTATGCTTTTCTCTTGTTATCTGCTATGGGTATCAGCCATGATCTTGCAACGGATGAGGAAAATATGTTACCGTTTCTCCCCTATGATGGGTTTTGGTATATCCACAGAGTTGTGCAACCATTACCACTACCAAATTCCAGAACATTTTCATTACCCACCCCCCCAAGAAAACCCATACCCTTTAGCAGTCACTCTGTTCCCTGCTTCTTGCAGCCCCTGGCCACCACTGATCTACTTTCTGTCTCTATGGATTGGCATATTACAGACATTTCGTATAAATGGAATCATACAACATGTGGCCTTTTGTGTCTGGCTTCTTTAACTTAGCATAATATTGACAAATCAGTTTTAAAGTTCATGGAGTTCTACAGATGAAATCCACTGAGCCAAAAGGCAAACATATGCAGTTTTATTTAAATACCAATAAGCAACAGAAGCAAGGCAATGCATGTGAAGCACTGGCATAACATGCTTTTTATTCAATTTTACAATATTTATTGCATACCTATTATACACCAAACACAGAACAGTCAAAATCCCTGCCCTCATAGAACTTACATTATGGTGTCGAGAAACAGACAAAAGATAAACATAATAAAATAATAATAATAGCATTTAGAAGTTTTTAATACTGTGGGTGAGAAAGATTTACAGATTTGGGGGGTTGTAGATGCTAGAGGAGAGCTTCTGAATGCCTTTTTTCTCATTACCTCTCTCTCTCTCTCTCTCTCACTAAATACCTGTGTTTCTGATGCCCGACAGCAGGAGCACCCCTGGGTCCCCACGCGGCTGCCCACCTCTGAAGGTTCTGGGCATCTTTGCTACTATTACCAAGCAAGGGCTTGCTGCCCAACATGCCTAGAAACCAATACTATGGCACCAGCTTTTGAAATTAAAAAAGCACTTTATTGCAAGGTCGACCAGCAAGGAGGCAGGTGGCAAGGCTCAAATCTGTCTCCCCAGTTGGGGTTGAGGTCAAACTTTTACAGGTTAGAAAGGATAGTTGGTATGTGGAAGTGCTGGCAGGGCAGGTTTTGATTGCAGGGCTTTAAATTTGAGCATTTATGGTAAGATAAGAAATGGTGGATTTCAACACTGGCTCCTCCTGGCTATTGGACCCCTCGCTTTTGAAAGGGTTCCAACATCCAGGCCCCAGCCATATCCCAGCCATCTTGGTTCTGTGAGGAGGAAACACTGGTTCTGGATGTTATTGGAGATCAAAGCCTTTTTCACTGTGTATGCCTAGACCTCATGACTTGCCATTTCAGCTCCGCTACATATACAAGATAACCTGACATTCTGTTTTCAAAAAAGTTGGGCCAGTTTGGGCTGCCCTGTGGTTGCACTACCACAGATAATAGAGCAGCAGGCAGCAACTCCCAGTCATTCTGTGATAGGTTCATCCTCCTCTGCCAGGCCAGGTTCCCTTCCTCTCTGAAACCCTGAGCAGAGAAGCAGAGAGGGAAGAGGTGCCTCTCATCCCCTCCCACACCTCATCTCTCCCTCCAGAGCAGCCGTGACAACGCCATCCCCCCGGCCCAGAAGTGAAGTGCCCTGCTCCATCCCCTGCATACCCCTTGTGCTGCCCCAATAGCTACACCCACCTTGACATGGGTTTAACAATGACCTGCAGGGATTCTTGACAAACATCTCAAGGCATAATATTTGCCTTGGTCTGAAGCTTCCCAGAGCCTGGTGGGTTTCCCCTGGCCTCCACATTCTGCCATTTCACAAACAAATTACTGTCAACCTCCGCTCTCCTACTGCTGCTGTTGTTTCTAAAACACTCAACCTTTTTAACCCAACATTTATTCTTATAACTAGAAACATTCCACCATTTCCTCACAGGTAACTTCCCCATCTCAGACACCAACAACATAAAACACCACACTTATGTGTGTAGGTGGTACCTACAGAAATCCCAATTTTCTTCCATCATACCTGTATATATAATTAATTGTTGTTTTAATGGCTTTTTCATATTAGAAAAGTACCACATATCATTAGACAGAAAAATAGAACATATAAATAAGAAAAGTAAAATCACCCTGTGTAGAGTCCCTGGTGACAATTCTCTTCCAGTAGGCCTGTCTTGGTGTAAGCCCTCCCCTTGCCTGTGGGCTGGACCTAGTGACTCACTTCTAATGAATAGAATACAGAAAAAGCCATGGATGTAATTTCCAAGATGAAGTGTACAGAAAAGAGTTAATAGCAGACCTGAAACTGCTATCCTTAGAAAGGTATGTTTACAAGGTTGGCCCCTGGATTGCGTGAGAAAAATGTTCTTAATATTTTCTGATAAGAAGGGCTCACTGTGCCTAAACTGTGCAAACAATGTGCTTATGTCAAATGCCAGCCTTCTTTCTGAAGGTCTGAAATTTTGGCACATGCTAGACACAGGGTGCCTGCATGACCAGTCCATGATACAAACCCTGGGAATTGAGTCTTGAATGAGTTTATCTGGTGAGCAACATTTCACACACGTTACAAGTCACTACTAGGGGAATTAAGTCTGTCCTGTGTGCCTTCACTGGGAGAGGACTCTTGGAAACTTGTGCCTAGTTTCCTCAGGACTTCCCCTCATGTACCTTTTCCCTTTGCTGATCTTGTTTTATCCTTTCTCAGTTATAAATTGTTAAATTAAGTTTAGCCCAAACCTGCCTCCTTTACAAATTTCAAGTTTGTCCTAAATGTTTCTTTGTACATAGTGAATTATAACCTGACTGGATGTGTAAACTCTTGCACCAATCACCAAGTTTCAGCCAATCAAAGGCAGCCAACTGTCCAAACCATGTTCAAATAAGGCAAACACCACACTGTAACCAATCCAGCTATTTCTGTCCCTCACTTTTTCCATTTTCTGTGTGTCACTTTCCTTTGTATGTCCATGATCCTCTCCAACCACGCAACAGCTATGGAGTCTCTCTGGACCTGTCCTGGGTTGGGGCCTGCTTGATTTGCAAATCATTCTTTGCTCAATTAAACTGTTAAATTTAATTTGTCTAAAGTTTTTCTTTTAACAAAATCATAGCCCTGAGTAGAACTATGTGTTGAGTCCTATGAGTTCTCCTAGGGAATCATCAAACCTGACAGTGGGTTTGGGGGACCCTCAATACATTAGGCTACAAAAGACTATGACATCTCTGTCTCTGTCTCTCTCTCTCTCTGTCTCTGTCTCTCTCTCTCTCTCTCTCTCTCTCACACACACACACACACACACACACACACACACACACACACACACACCCGGAACAAGCTGCCATGTTGGGAGTAGCCATATTGAGAGGGCCACATGGCAAGGAACTAACGTCTCTTGCCAACTGCCAACAGCCAGCACCCGAGCCCTTTATCATCCACCTAAGTGCAGAAGCACATGCCTCCGCAGTTGACGTGTGAGCTGACCAAAACACAGCCACCACCTTGACTGCAGCCTTGTGAGAGACCCTGAATCAGAGGACACCCCACTGAGTCACACTCAGAGTCCTGACCCACAGAAACTGTGAAACAATAAACATTTGTTGTGTTAAGCTGCTAAATTTTAGGATAATTTGTTACACAGGAATAGATAACTAATACACCCTTCACCTAAAGATCATTAATTACTGTTTATATTTTAGGGCATATCTCTCCGAGGGTTTTCTACACCCATATGTATGTAGAATAAGTGTTTTAGTTGACGAATTTCTTTTTTGTTGTTGTTCACACTATTGATGAAAACCAAAGGCACAGTGCAAAGGTACACTGTTTCTTGTTATTATTACAAGCAGTTTTTGCATTCCAGAATGATGGCTGGTATTTCTTTTGGGATCAACTTGTCCCTTTGTTTTGGGGAGTAGGGAAAGTAGAGAGGAAAGGATCCTGCAAACACAAAATGGCATTTTGGTTCTGCAAACACAAAATCTCACTCTGGAATGGGGAAGTTTCAGACACTGGGCATGATAATATAAATGTTACTATCCTCCATGTTGGTGAAATTAATTTCTACAAATTATATTTCCTTTGAGGAAAGCTGTTTTCCCCCTCTTCAGGGTCTCAGGGGGGTTGGTGGCAAGGACTCCTGACTGGGAGGGGAACTAAGCTAAAGAACATTCTTGCAAGAGGTAATAAGTCAGTCTTTGCAAAATGACCGTGAGCTGGATAAAAAGGAAAGAAGGGGCCAGAAGAGGACACAGTGGGTGAGACAGACCCACACATAAGTTTTCTTCTTGAAAGGAAACATGTCTAGTATCCAATTTTTAGTTTTTCTTTTTTGGGTTTGCAATTCCAATATATTATACCCAAGCACTTGAGGAAGTTGTATTAAGCATCACAGATCAGTCTTACCTGTGTTTAGGGAATTAAGGGAACCATTGTTGTCCACATTTCTGCAAAACCTCATGAGGAGAGAGATGTTACCCTGGAGAAACTGGCTTCACAGGACTAGAGGTGACACACAAAGGAATGAAGCTCTGGCTAAGGTGATGAGACACAGGGGAGGGGGAACTTATAGAAAAAAGAACCATCTTGCAATCAAGCTAGATGGGGGCTAGAGCCACAGGAACATTGAACACAAGTGTAACCTGCTATGGCTAGTAGAAGCTAGAAAATCAAAGTTGCACACACTTATTTCTTTATAACAAATTGCAATCAAGCTGAATGTACTATTTACAGCCTGCTTAATTGACTTAGCAATATAATATATCATTAAAAATTCTGCTACAACTCAATTTGTACTGGCTGCTAATTATTATGTTGTATGGAAAAACTATAATTTATTTTACAAATATCCTATTATTGGACATGTAAGTCATTTCCAAATTTTCATTGCTGTTATAAACAATGCTGTAATGAACATCCTTATAGCTTAATCTCTGTCCAAAACTGTAATGATATCTTTAGAATACATTGCTATAAATGGCGTTTGATAGATCAAAAGATTTACAATTTCATGAGTATTTAATGCGTTTTTCCAAATTGCCTTCCAGAAAAGTTATACCAATTCAAACTCCTGCCAACAAGAGCTGAGAGTGTACTTGGTTCCACCACTTAGCCAAAACTAGATATTATCTATTTATCATCTTTACATGATATACATGCATATTCTTATACTCACTTGAACACACTATAAGACAGATATAGTGAAAATTACTTTTTTGCCTGGTTCTCATGTGTAGGTCAAGTATAAACAATAAAGGTCATTCTCAGCAGCCTCCAGAACCAATGTAGCAGGCAAACAAGAAAGCAACGTGATGGCAGATTCCTGTCACATGCAGCTCTCCTCAGTAGCCATTTCTGAGTTGAGTACAAACATAAGTAATAATGACTATAACATCTCATTGTTTTCTCATTTAACATTTGCAACTTATTCATACCCAGTTACAAAAAAGTTTTTGTTTTGCCAAAAAACAAATGCTAAAAATAGATAAAACATAAGTTTTAGAGAACTGAAAAAAAAAGAAAAGAGAATGCTTTCCTAGCCAGGGGAGTGACTAATGCTATTGGCAAATAGGAAAACATTGTTTTAAAAACCAGGCTTCTGCAACAAAAGAACCAGAAGGAAAATTCTTCCATTTTTACCTCATTGTCCTCTCTGAGACAGTGTCCTCTGCTCTTTCACCATGTTCAATCACTGGCAAAACTTCCCTAATAAGCAGTTCTGGGGAGAAAATGAGAGAGGTACCAGATAAGAAGCAGTGTCAGAACTACTGGATTTCATCATTTCCTCAATTACTAATAATCCTTATTCTTGGTACAGGAAATGTAGACCATGCTCAAATATGAAAGGTCATCAATTTCAAAACCTTTAAATAACAAATCAATCCTACAAAAATGTATAGAGTGGATATTAAGTGCCTTGTTGGAGTAGAGAAGCAGACAGGGGGTGACAAAGAAGAGCTACAGTCACAGACTCTACCTCACGGAGGAGTTGCTTAGCGTAGAAAACACACACACATGTGCATACACATGTACACATACATGCACACACGTGCACACACAGGCACACGAGCCCGAGACACCTGCGCAAGGGAGAAGCTGAACATGGGTGTGAGAAGCCATGTGAGCAAGTACAGAGGGGAGGTACGCACATGTGCATACACATGTACACATACATGCACACACGTGCACACACAGGCACACGAGCCCGAGACACCTGCGCAAGGGAGAAGCTGAACATGGGTGTGAGAAGCCATGTGAGCAAGTACAGAGGGGAGGTGACAGCGTGACAGAGAATGAAGACAGTCTTGGGGAGACGGCATTTGACCCCACCTCAGAAAGAAGAAAAAGATTATGTGAGTGATAAGAATGAGCTTTGACTCAGTGGAGACAACAGCCGTAGCCAAGGTACAGAGTGTGCAAATGGGCTTGTCTTCGTCTGCTTTGAGCTTCTAGAGCAGCGTACCACAGACTGGGTAATTTATAGTGCACAGAAACTGAGTTCTCACAGCTCTGGAGTCTGGGAAGTCCAAGGTCGAGGGGCCTTCTTGCTGCATCATAACACAGTGGAAGGCATCCCATGGAAGAAGGGCAAAGAGAAGGTGAGAGAGAGAAAGAGTAAAGGGGCCAAACTCCTCCTTTTATAATGAACCCACTCCCCCAATAACAAGCCCACTCTGTCCTCATGGCCTAATCGCCACTATTAGTCCTCACTTCTCAACACAGTTGCATTGGGATTAAGTTTCCAACACATGCTTTTTGGGGAACCCATTCAAACCATAGCAGGATGCATGCGGCATAGGCTCAGCCGGCAGAGAGGGACATAGTGGGGACAAGGTGGAAAAGCAGGTGGCTAAGCTGTAACTAACAGCCTTGCATGCAGAGCTAAGGGGCCTGAACCTGACTCTACAGGTCGGTGTTCTCCAAACTTCTGATCCCACATTCCATTCATTAAAAAGCCTGTAGGCACATACCCTAATATAGGTACAGGCATTTATTTAGTTAGAAATTATGTATCTAACCTTCTATATTAATGTGTCACACTATGTATCATATGAAAGATACCGGAAAACATAAGCTTAAAAAGACAAGATTATGATCTTTAAATGCCTCGCTGACTGTGTTGGCTCCTTACTGGCAGAAACACATCCTCAAAGCACAATGTACATTTACCTAACAGAAAATTTATTTAAAATTTGCATTTCAAAGTCCTCTTGATAACTTTGAATTTGTTTAGCCAACTGCTTGCCAGGGCTACTTAGGATGTCTTTGCTGTCCCCAAAAAAGCAGCAGGCAAAGGGCTTGAACCAGGCCTGGCAGAGGTGTCCACTGGCTGCTTGGTGTCTGTTTGGACTTCATCACTTGTACCTCCTTCAGCCCTTGCAGCGATTTTTAAGCCCCTTGTTCATTTGACTAGAGTTTATTTAGTGAAAACTAGTTACTAAAACCTCTTCCCTGGGCTCATGTAGATTGTGGTACGAGGCTGAATGCCATGGCCAGACCCTTCACACTTTGCTGAAGCTTTGGCCCTTCCCCGGCCTATCCAGAACCACCCGAGATACAGGACTCCTCACAAACGACCCAGTTAGGGTGCTGGTGTCAATCCACGTATTAATGTTAGTAAAGCTTCCTTCCCATCTTTTTTAACATGCAAGTACACCTAGTCCAGAACTTCCCCCTGCCCACCTCTTGCACACTGCCTAGTGTGTGCCCCCATCTTGCAGACCAGCCACCACTGTGGACAATGGAAAGCCCTTGCACGATTGGGAGGCAATAGTGGATTCAACCTGTATTTCAGGAGGTTCTCTCTGTCATGGAAGGATGGGGCTACAGCAGGTAATGCATTTAGGAAGCTATCACTTTAATCCAGGCTGGAGGCAGTGAGGGGCTGAATGTGGGTTGCAAACAGGAAGACAGAGAGCCCCTACCATAGTGTTGGAGGAGGTGGTGGAATTGAACTTGAAGGCTTCCAGAGCAGAACAATTTCCCATCCCACCAGAGCCCACGATCCTCCCTGTGTGATGCAGCCCCACTTATGCCATTTATGTTGCCTCTCTGGCCTCTGCAGACATCTGAGTCAAAGCTCCGCACCAGGACCATAGCTGTGAGGGTGAACAGAGGGGCTGGGTGTGAAAGTGGCTGATGTGGGAGTCACAGGGCCTGGCAATTGATTGTTGGGGGAAGAGAAACAAAGATGATGGCAAGACTTCTAGCTAGAGTTACTGGAAGGAAGGTAACCCCATTAATGCCTTCAGAAGGAGCAGATGCTGCCTAGAGGACTAGTACGATAATGAGATTATTTCCTGACATATGGAGTTGGAGGTACTAGTGGGACATCCTCAAAGAGATGTCTAAAAGGACAGTGGTAATATAGATCTAAAGCAGTGTACTAGGTTGAAGAGTGTCCCCCAAAATGCATGTTCACCTGGAACCTCAGAATGTGACCTTATTTGGAAATGGGGTTTTTACAGATAGAACTAGTCAAGTTAAGGTCATAGAGGATTACGGTGGGCCCAGTCTAGTGACTGTTGTTTTTGCAAGAAGGGGGAAATGTGGACACAGACACACAGAGAGGAGAACACCACGTGAAATGCAGAGAGACAGGCACACAGGGGAGATGGTGGTGAGACGACAGAGGCAGATTGGAGTGATGCAGCTGCAATCAAGGAGTGCCAGGACCGCTGGCAACCACCAGAAGCTAGAACATTAGGCAAGGAAGATCTTCCCCTAGAACCTTAGGTGGGAGCACAGGCCTGCCAATACTGTGATTTCAGACTTCTGGCAGCCAGAACTGTGAGACAAGAAATTTCTGTTGCTTTAAGCCACCCTGTTTGTGGTACTGTGTTATGGCCACCCTACAAAACTAACACAGGCACATGCCCAGCTGGGGTTCCATGCAAGAGCTGCAGTTGTAGGAGGTATGCCATCCCCCTGGGAGAGGATCCAAAGATCCAAGCCAGGAGGAGGACAAGGAGCCACACGTGAGAAACAAGCCAGGAAACCAGAGTGGACACTGGACAGGGGACCAGGAAACAGGAAGGAGCCCTTGGTTAGAGGAAAGGAGAACGTGTAGAGGAATGAGGAGAGACAGTGTAGTAGGTGGCAGGAGGGAGGGCAGGGTCCTGAAGTCAAAGCAGTAGATGTTGAAAACGAATTGGGTAGTCAATGGAGACAGATGCCCCCAAAATGTTAAACAAGTTGAGTAAGAGGCAGGTGAACAATGAACATTTTAAACCACCATATTCCAAAGAAAAGAAACTTTGAATGCCCAAAAGGTCAAGTGACCCCCCCACTACCACCCCAAAACATCAGTTACAAGGGTATTGGGTCTAAGACACATTAAATGAAAAACATAAGTTCCCAGATAGCATAGAGAAAAATGGGGTAAAAGGCACTGTACCATTCAAATGGTTGCCACTGGGGGTTTCATATTTTGCATCACATCTTTGGATGAAACATATGATATGAATGTTTGTGGGTTTTTTTTTATAATAAGCATTTATTACTTTTAGGCAGAAAAAGATAAAGACCAAAAAGGCAACAGAATACAAACCAGTGTGTGCATAAGATGGCAAACCTCTGTGTGGGCATATGGATAAAAAGAGATCTTAAAAGATGCCAAAAGGCTACACGTGTTTGATCCAGGAATTTTTGTACCTCCTTTTGTCTGTGTATTTTGTCTTTTTCTCTTTTGTTTTACTCTTTTAAATCAAGGAAATGTGATTTTCTCAAAAAATAAGGTCATTGGCAATAGAGTCTAAGAAGAAAGACCTCTTATTCTCTGGTTGCTTTTTTCTCTATGTCAACCAACAGCATCAAACAGACAAACAAGCATGAAATTCAAGTTCATCTTTGATGGTCTTAAAACTTTTCCTATGTTAAAGCTCTTAATGTATCCCAAAAGGACCCAAACAAAGCGAAAGAGCTATCTGTGTAACACAGGCACATTCTGGCCCCAGTGCCAGTATTACAAAGTCCATCCTAAAATTATGTGACCTCAAACTGTGCGGGTCAAGCAGCAAATGTCCTGGTTCTTGTTCTCTCATTCACAATTCCACTCAGTTTGCTCTTTGCCTATATTATTTTTGAAATACTTCACTCCTACCCCCTTGAAACATGAGCTAATTTTATACGAACAACTATAATTTCTGAAGTTTGTTTTAATTTTCTTCCTTACTGGCAAAATCTCACACACGGAGACACATAAATATCTTTGTTTCTTCAACCACATTCAGCTCTTTTTATTACATCCCATTTTCTTTCCCAAAAAAATCGTGCTTAACTAGAGGCAGTAACCACATTTTTATTACTTTTTGGACCTGTTTTCATAAGAGATTGTACAAATCTTTCCCTAAGTACTTCACCTCCCTAGGAGAACTCCTCACAAGCCAGATGGACAGGCTTGGCAAAGGAAGCGTCTGGAAGGAAGAGCTGAGTGCTCAGGTCAAGAGCTTGTGCAAGAGGGCAGAGAAGGAGGCTCAGGATATAGCTTCACTTCTTCATTATTGCTAAAAATTGCTTCTTAATTATCAAAATGGGCATATGTTCTTCTAAGATGCTTCTCTAAAAATGCAAATAGATATTCTCCTGTTATTTTTGCAAGGCCGCCCCTTTCAGTGCCACCTCCTGTGTTCCCTGAGAAGGGGACGACATGGTCTCTTGTGGTATTCTTGCCAAAAATGAATAACCTGCATTAATAGGAAGACAAAGGACAAACCCAAAGTGGTGGACATTCTACAAAACAGCCAGCTGTTACTGTCCAAA
The DNA here is from genome assembly GCF_020740605.2 of Lemur catta. NCBI lineage: Eukaryota > Metazoa > Chordata > Mammalia > Primates > Lemuridae > Lemur > Lemur catta. Next base: position 40,362,866 of record NC_059128.1, read on the forward strand.
AGCATTGGTCATAAAAACAAAGACAGAGAAACTGTTCTAGACAAAACGACGCTGAGGAAATAGGGCAGCCGAATGTGAGATGGGATCCCGGCTGGGTTCTTGGGCAAGAAAAACGACACTCATGGGACAACTGGAGACATCTGAATGATTTAATTTGAAATT